>NC_141695.1:48535468-50935468 GCF_964263255.1 Lissotriton vulgaris
TGTCGGTTCTCCCAAAATGTTTATATATGTTTCGGCTATACCGCTTGAATTTCCATTCACAGGCTTTAAACTATTAGAAAGGATATCTGCTCCATTCTTATGGGGCTATAAGCGTCAGAGTCAGAGGCGGGCATATAAAAAGATGATACTTTCTAAAGATCGGGGAGGTTGGGGTATCCCGCATTTTTTCTTTTATTATCTAGCATCTGTTTTGCAATTTATTAACCCTTTGGTGATTGGTGAAAGGGCACGAATTTTACAATCCCCCTCTATTTTTGAGTTTGCATTGGGTGAGGAATACCAAGGCTGCTTTCCTAAAGTGAACAAACCTAGCTATTACAAAAAAACTAAATTTAAGATCTTGAAATCAGCTTATTCGGCGTTGAAATTTATTAAGCGTCATATCTGTATTACTAAGATTACTCCCTATGCACAATCGACCGATTTTTTGTGATCCTGTAATCAACAGTTGGCGTAGTAGGGGAATTCAATACTTGGGTGATGTAACGCTTGATGGACATCTCCTGTCTTTTACTGATCTACAAAATAAATGTAATCTAGTAGAAAGGGATTTTTTCAAATACTTACAGATCCGCAGTTATTTTAATTCTTTAGGCTCCCAAGTAGAATCTCAACTGCAGGAAATTCCCCTAATTTAGAATATGTTTAGGAAAATATCAATAAGGCAATATTATAAACTTCTTATCTCTATATGTCAGGATGATTTAGTGGCTTATCAAACCAAATGGTCAATAAAGTTAGGTAGGAGTTCAATTAATATAGAAGATTCAATAAGTTCGGCTAATACTATTTTAATTACAGGAAGGGCCCGATCACAGCATTTCATGGCTTTATTTGATCTTTAAAATAAACCTGGTAAGATTGCAAAATGGGGGACGAATTTCGGAGTTACATGCAGTAGATGTGGTGACTTTGCGGCTGACTCATTACATATGTTTTTTTCGTGTCCAAAATTATCAGATTTATTTTCCTCTATAGAAAAGTTTTTGGATACTCTGTTGGGAACTTCGATTATTATAATGGGGGAATTGGTATTGATAGGTATAACCGAAGACAGTTGCTCTGAAGACAGGAAAAGATTTTTGTTTGTTTGCATGGCGTTAGTACGGGCGTGTATAACACAAGACTGGATAAATCCTGTTCTCACCGTCGTTTCAGACTTGGCGCGCCCGCCTATTAGCCATGTATAATCTTGAAATGGCCATATATAGAACTAAGGGTCCGAAAAAAAGATCTATGGGTATGAAGATTTGGACTCTCATTATGGATTGGATATGAGGAGAAATTGTATTTTTGTTTTCTATTTTTTTTAATTTTGTTGATTTTTCTCTGAAATTTCATTTTGTCACTGTCTCATGTAAATGATATTATTCTCTGCTATGTTTCCTCTTGCATAAAATGGGTTAAAAAGAATGACTAAAATATTTAAAAAAACAAAATGAAATGTTTCAATTGGTACAAATTGAAATGTTATGAACCAATCAAATCTTTTTTTTTTCAGGTCACATGGGATCCTATGATAGCGGTATTTTAACACCACATAGGTATTAACTGGGTATTTCAAAGAGTGTACTCATACTTTGTAGCTTCTTGCAGGTTTGCATGCATAGTATATTAAGGAATTGACTTGTACTAGGGTTAGAGGCTAGGCCAATCCTTAAGTATATGTCTTTTAACTAGAATAATTTCAGTATTGCAAAGAGAGTCTAACATAAATTAATAAGCGGTTGGGTTTTGGCACAGTGAATGGATTGGTACATGGTGCTGAATGGGTCACTAGAGAAACGCAAGGAGAGTGACAACGTTTTTGCTGGCGTGTATGGACACTACCTGGGGAAATGAAGGTGTGTAAGATAAGTGTATAGGTGATTAAAGAACTTCCTGCACATTGGGCAGAGGTTTGTAGCACTCAATGTTGTAAGGCCTGGAATACTGCATGAATACTTGGATACTGACTAAATGATTAGGGTACTGCAAGGAGAATGCCTGTGTGAATGTATAAGTGGTTGGGTTTTGGCGCAGTGAATGGATAAGTACATGGTGCTGAATGGGTCACTAGATAAAGGGAAGGGGAGTGAGGTTTTTAAGCAGTTATGTTTCAGCAAAGACAGGAAGTAACCAAATGTTTCGCTCACAATGGTAGCCCAAATGCACACAGACTCACAGTGTGATTCTAGACAAGCAACACTATTCCTTGGACTTTAGCGAAACAGACTCACTAGTCTGTGAGGGGTAAGGTGACTGCACACATTCTACATATTTCACTACTGCACTCTAGTGTAAATACCTGACTCATTCTGTGAATACGTAAGCAATAACTGGCTTCTCATACTACTAAAACATGACAACCAGATAGAATGCACTTTCAGTTCAACCCTTTTTAATTTGCATACCCGTTACCTTAGAAACAGTTCATGGAATACTCAACTGAAAACACAAGTCACATGTTCAGCACACAATGTTACAAATCCAAACAACAAGTGTGCTTGACTTTTCAAAATATCATCTTATCCTATGTAATGTTCCTTTCAAACAATTTTCATTAACTAACTAAAAACATGCTTTTAAAACACAGAAACATGCACCCTATTTTTTAGTCTATAATGTTTTCAACCAGGCAATCATTTCTCTCTTTTTTTTAAACTGCATCTTATCCACCGTTTTAGAAAAATCTTAGTTTTCAAACTGCCCATTTCACATACAGACACATTCTGAGTTCATCAAGACCTCGCTTCAAGGTGCTTAGAGTGTGGATTGTGGGACACAGCTATATGTTCTGGAGCCAAAGGTATGCAGAAAACTGAGGTATTGACAAAGACCTAACTTAGCCAAATGTAGACATTACATGGATTGTACAGAGAGGATTACATTGGCACCACTTGATGCCATTTGTTAAATCCTGTTTGCATCTCCAAAACCCTGACCTCACAATTGTGCTCTGTGGTGGAAATGACCTAGGCACTTTGACTGGGGTAGGTCTGGAAATGCTTATGAAGGACGCCTTTGGAGAATTGATGTCACTTCTCCCCCAAACTGCCTTTGTCTGTTCTAACATATGCCAAAGACAGAAATGAAACTGGTCCAATCAATTTTGTCCACAGATTGAGAAAGCTAGGACACATGTCAATAAAGCTGTTTCTGCTTATCTCCGAGATTATAGGATGGGGTCCATTTACCACAACAATCTGCGTTTTAATATGGATGGCATCTATAGGAGAGATGGTGTACATTCTACATATGAGGGTAACAGAGTCTTCCTCATCAACTTTAGACTCTGCATAGGTACTTACTTATAGGTAACAAAATCTCTCAATAAACACAAGGGCTCCTTTTTGAGCCACCTACCATCTAAACACATAAACTTGACGTATATTTAAAGAATATTATTTTTTGTTTGCTTGGAGTCACACCCCCAGCGCGTTTTTGGAGTTGCGCACCCAATGCGTTCACACCAAGGAGCCGAACTGGGAGTCACTAACCCAACACGTTAATACCAGGGGCAGCTCTGGGAGTCACGCACCCAACAAGTTCACAACAGGGGGCTGCCCTGAGCACCGTGCTGGGTGAAGCATAATTTCTTTTTTTTAGCACCTACCACTAATTTCTATTCTCCCCGTGGACCCCATCCCCTGGGGCCTAAATACAACATTGGGAACTGTGGGGGGAGCCCCAATTCCCCCAAGGTCCCGTCGGTGCCCCACTTCCATCGGAGCCGGCATTGCTTTTCCCCACTGGGAGCTGCTAATATGCAGCTCCCCATGTGGAAAAGCAATCTGGTTTGCATTTTGAAAGAGAGAGCAGGTTTCCCTGCTCTCTCTTGCAAAGTCCAAACCAAGTTTGCTATGGCAAGGCGAGAGCCACTAGACTCCTGCCCTGCCATACCAAACTGCAGTGTTCTGGGGGTGGGCACCTCAGGACACTGCAGGAGCCGGCCCTGGGGTGTGGCAGTCCCCAGGGCCAAAACAATGCCCCAGGAGGTGGGCAATGCGGTCCCCTTCCCACAATTTACAAAGCCCCACGGGGTGGTGGTCCCTGGGGTTGGGTGGTCCATCATGGACCCCCCCAATTTTACTATTTAGTGCCCCAGGGAGGTGGCGGTCCCCGGGGCGTGTGGGGGGCTTGAGCCTCCAACACATTTTTTTGAGGA
Source organism: Lissotriton vulgaris (assembly GCF_964263255.1). Taxonomy (NCBI): domain Eukaryota; kingdom Metazoa; phylum Chordata; class Amphibia; order Caudata; family Salamandridae; genus Lissotriton; species Lissotriton vulgaris. Next base: position 48,539,637 of record NC_141695.1, read on the forward strand.
AATGCAAAATGAAACCCCAGCGTCACAGCCCCCGCATATATTGTTATAAAGCCCGGACGGGGGGTGGTCCCTAGAGCTTGGGGGACCTTTGAGCCCCCCCACCCATGTATTTTTTAGTCCTGGGGGATGGTGGTCCTCGGGGCTGGAGGGCCGCTCTGGGCCCCCATTACAGTAAATATTTTTGCTAATTATTATAGAAGTGCTCTGTTTTTTTTCTACGGCAGGATCCGCGCACTCTGCGCGGACTTTGTTGATTTAAAAAAATACTAAAAATTGGGCCCTGGGGGTCCTTGTGGGACCGCCTGAGCGGACCTAGGGCGTCAGGGTGTTTCTATCCTGCCCTCTTTTTGCGTTTTCCACACTTTTTTGAGAGATGTCTTGTGCCTCGGTTCTACTGAGGCACAAGATAGCTGCATTCACTTCCTGGTTTGCAATGAGGTTCCGTGACAATTATAGTGTTTTTTTTTTACTTGTTTGAATATGGACGAGTTTGGTATCTATGAACCGCAAATGACGAGTTTAGTGGGTGTATGCGTTTTCGCTACACTGGCCTGAACTGTTCGTCTTATTCGTGGGTTTCTTCATCTGAACCCACGGGTTCCATTTTAGATATGGCAGCCATTTTATCTCTTGCCCTCAAGTAGCCAGCAAATGGACACTGTCCGCTTCGCGACCCTGGGGCTCCCAAGCTCTTGCGGAAGACACTTGTTCCTTTGAGGGTGTCTTTATGACGAGGGGGATGACACTGCAAAGGCAGATGGCCCCGCTCGAGGCTCATCTTGCCGTGCTGGTCTATTGTTTCAGCCGTGCATTAATTAGGCACGTCTCCTTTGATCCTGCAATCATGTTTCCGATATCGCCACCTACACTCTTTCCAATCTGTTATTTGTCTTCCTTGCACCTGTTTCTGTCTCTTCCTTAAACTCGTTTACAGCCGGAATGGAATGTACTTAATGATGAGATACGTACTTTTACAGTTGGGAACCGGCGATGCTACTGTAATTATGTTCCGGGACCCTGAATACATGAAAGCGACCCTTTTGAAGTTTACTGTGGGAACTGAGTTATAACCTTTTGTTCGCCATGTTGTGCTATGATAGAAATATGTATAAAAGGAGCGATCCACAGTTGCAATTTGAAGCAGTCTCCTAGAACCTACACGTGTTGTACTTCTTGTGACTTCTGTGTTCCCTGCAGTAAATAAACCTCGATCTTTGACGCCGAAGGAAGTGTCCCGTGTCTCTGTAATTTTTACGCATGAACAGGTAACCCACGAAGGTTTCAGGTGTTGCCCCCTGGCACCGCTGGGCCTTAGAATAGCCCAGTCCTTCAGTTGGCACCCAATGTGGGGCGACATCAGCGGTACCGGTCCAAAGCCCGACGATCGTGAGGAACTTCGTGTGAAATCTCCGAGGGAAGGTGCACCCCGCTTCATCGATCCTGTTGTCGAAATAAGTGGTCCGAAGACTTTTCCCGCGAAGATCCCCGCCTCCTGACGGCTGCGACGGACTGATGCCCTGACTGTCGACCTGTTTTGGCGCCTGGCGTAGTCCTTTGTACAGCGAGACGATTGACGGGCCTTCCTGGTGACGTCATTGCTCTTACAGTTAAGTATTTGTGGGCCGCTCCCAGAGTCCTTGGTTGTTGTTGAAACTTGGTTGTTTGCATGGTTCCATTGCATTTGTGGTTCTTAGTTGTTGGTTCTTAGTTGTTGGGTTTTATTTGACGATTGCAATTGCCAAAAACCGAGGGTTTTGCATTTTTGCGACAATATCGTAATTCGAGAACCCTTGAAGTTTGTGAAACTCGGTTAGTGTGCACGATGCCTGGCTGTAGTACTTTGTTTAGCTGCTTTAAATGTTACGGTGCGGATTCCCGATTGGAGGACTCATGTCCGATACCTCCAGTTGGAACTCCGGTCTATGAGCTATATAGTCGCCATGGAGTGGGTCCTATCGCATATCATGATTATTGGATCCGCTATACCAAAGATGACGGTGTTCTTAGTTGGCCACCTCATGGTAGTTTCGAAACTGCGATTTTAGATAATCTCGAAGCTAAACTGTTCAAAAAGAAATCCAGGCCGGCCATGTTTGATTCCTTCTGGCTATGGCGCAAATAGGCCAGGCAGAAAGAAATTAAACAGCTTAAGAAAAATAAGAGAGAAGGTATTATTACCGTGATGAGAAATGCAGAGCAGTTCCAGCGAGACAAAGAAGAGAAGGAAAAGGAAGTTTTCGATAGATTACAACTTATGGCGGTGGATAAGTGTTATCCCATTTTACCGTCGAGTACTGATAAGAAGGGAGAGGAAGCAGTAGAGGACCCTTTGTTGTCCTATCTGCTGAAGTCACCACCTCCATACGCACGGGATACTACAGCTCCTGTAGTTCCTCCTGTTCCTCAACCTGTTGTTCCGGCAGCTGCTGGTCAGCCTGTCGCTGGTCCTGTTCTCCCGAATCCCCTTGTTCCTCAAGTTGTCCCTGTTCCTTTACCTGCCCTTCTTCCACCTGCTCCACTGCCTATACCTTCTCAGTCTGCTGTTCCCGCTACTTCTGCTCTTTTGGCTACTCCTACTGCTCCTGTGTTTAGTCCCCATGTTGTTGCCCCTGCACTTCTCTCCTCTTCTCCGTCTGTCCGTAGTCGCATACCTAATGCCGTTGCTAACCTTTACTCTCCTTTTGGGCCTCTCCTTGGGTCCGATGTTTCTGATGTCCCTCAACGACGAAGTCAGATTCCTGGTGGTAGGGAGAGTGATACGTTAATTAAAATGGCGCGAAATTGGATTAGGTATCCCGTTAAAAACACCCCGCGCATCATTTTTGAGACGTTCTCCCAATTTAATGAACCCACACAGAGATTTGTGTTTGAGGAAATGTGTAAATATTTACGAGAAGTGATGGATAATTATGAGGTAGATAATGTGCCGCCCGAAGTGACTGAACTTCAGCATCAGTTTTCGAGTGGTATGATTGTGGGTAGTAATGTTCGACGTGCTGTAGAACATCTTCTATCTTTTCGGCCTACTGTAATACCTCGAGCATTGTTTAAAGATGAAACTGAGGAGTGGATGGCAACACCTGGTCAGTATCCCATGCGAGAAGTTCCCCAAGTGTGGATGCCAGGTGATGCACAGGCTAATCCTATTATTCTGCCACACTTCCAGAGAGTTTGGATACATCTCCCATGGAAGCGGTCGGAAGTCTTGCAGGTGAAACAAACTTTGCCTGACCCCCGTAAAAATCCTGCAGGTTATTACAAAGAGTTGTCCCAATTAGTGAATGCTACTATCATGAACCTTGCCGATATCGACATGTTGTTCGGCAACGTAGTACCTCAACCAATTTGGGCAAAAATCAGTCAAGAGAATCACATAGCCGAGTTGGGCGGTGATTGGGCTGCTCTTGCGGCGGCCGACGGTCGACAAGTTGGTGGGGCTAAGCCTGAACAGCTCATTGAGAATCTACCCCAGAGGATAATTACACTTATGAAGACGCTTATGCCAGCAACGAGAGTTAATTGGGATAAACTGTCTGTGTGCAAGCAAAAGAAGGACGAGAGTGTCTCCGATTTCTTTACGAGATTTGAGGAGGCATTCATCGATCACAGTGGTCAGGATATGAGCACTGAGGGAGGTCAGCGACTGTTCGTAGATAAATTTGTATCGAATTTGTTGCCTGAACTTAGCAACAAATTGAAAAATTCCGAAAGTTCGTGGGCTGTTTCTACCTCTGCTCAGATATTAGCTACGGCTCAATATTACGAAAATATGGAGAAGGAGGAAAATGATCGTGCGAATAAGAAGACTAAGGATCTTAAAACTAAAGTTCTGTTACAGCAAGCGTATCCTCCGCGCTCGAATCAAAATGACTCTCAGCAGCAAAATAGATCGCAATCACAGTCTTCTAGGTCGCAGTCGCGTAATGACTCTTCTACACCGAGATCTATGCTTGGTTATAATCAATGCGCATACTGTAGAGGCGAGGGCCATTTGAACTTTGATTGTCCGGTTTTGCGCGACCAAAATAATGGTAGTTCGGCTCGAGGAGGCCGTAGTGGTCCTCAACAGGCTTCACGTGGTAGAGGTCGTGGTGTTGCTCAGAATCAGAATGGGCGTTCTAATACTTCATCTGATTCTAACAATTGCTTTGATCAGCGTGGTTCATCGTCAGGTAGATCTGCACAGTATCATGTGGATGACTGTTACATCAAGCATGATATTGATGATTGTAATTACTAGGACAGCCACAGAAAAAGAGAGGGAGTAGTATCAGTTCCGGTTGATCAGAGAGGGCCTTACGTCGCAGTTGCCACATCGGGCGTAGTTGAGCCTTTTCTGTTGGACACTGGTGCAGCGAAAAGTTCCATCATGCATTCGAAACTCCCTGGCGCACCTTTGTTTGGCTTAACAAATGTTTCCGTTGGATTCTCTGGTGCCCCCGTTAGCAATCCGGTTTCTAGCCCTTTGCCCCTCACAATTGGGCCTCATGAGCTGGAAGCTCCTTTGATTTTGACTCCTGGTTGTGGTGAGAATCTTTTGGGCCTGGATTTGTTGAAACGGTTATGTGCGACCCTGTACTGTTCTCCTGCGGGAGTGGAGCTTACATTGGGTCAGAGAGTGATCTCTCCTATGTACTTGTCAACTGATAAGCTCCCACCGGAATTGAGTTCTCTTCCTGAGTCGTTGTGGGCAACAGGTCCCAATGATGTGGGCCTGCTGGACATCTCACCTTATGTTGTCCAGTTGAAATCGAATGTGCGATTGCCACGTATTCCCCAGTATCGTATCTCTCTTGATGGTGAACGAGCACTATTAGCAATCATCTATGACTTGATCAAGAAGGATGTTATCGAGGAAACACGGGGAAACGTGTGTAATAGTCCTGTGTTACCTATTCTGAAATGAACTGATTCATCCAAGCCTCCTGTTTACCGTTTTGTTATTGATTTACTGGAGGTGAATAAAATTGTGATTCCACAATTTCCTGTGGTGCCTGACATTACGGCTTTACTGACTCTGATTCCAGCCTCTGCCTCTTGGTTCTCAGTGATCGATCTGAAGAATGCTTTCTTTAGCATTCCAATTGCTGAGGAAAGCAGAGATCTATTTGGCTTCTCATTAGGTGGTCGCAGCTTTAGGTTTAAACGCGCTCCTCAGGGCTACTGTGAGAGTCCATCAATATACAGCCAAGCCCTGAAGAGTCAACTTGATGCGTTTGTGTTACCGGCTGGTGCGGCCTTGATCCAATACGTTGATGACTTGCTTGTGGCTGCTGACACTAAAGAGATCTGCAAAACTGCTACGGTATCGCTGTTACAGCATCTCTGTGACCTACATCAAAAGGTGTCACCTTCTAAACTGCAATATTGTTGTCAAGAAGTAACCTATCTAGGTCACTTATTGTCAAAGGAGGGAAGAAGGTTGACCCCAGAGAGAATTGCAGCGATTGCTCGAATGACTGTGCCAACAACTCAGAGAGATGTGCGTGCCTTTCTAGGTATCACGTCATACTGCAGGCAATGGATTCCAAATTTTTCATTGCTAGCGAAGCCATTGGTAGCCCTCACGTGCAAGGATGTTCCGACTCCTTTGCCATGGACTGAAGAGTGTCAGAAAAGTTTTTCTGAATTGCGTGATGCGTTGTGTTCAGCCCCTGTGTTAGGTACTCCTGACTACAGTAAGCCGTTTACACTATACGTTCACGAGAGAGAGGGTTGTGCGTTGAGTGTCTTGACGCAACTATTTCGTGGTAAGCAGCGTCCATGTGCATATTTTTCCTCGACCTTGGACCCAGTAGCTAGAGCATTGCCGAGTTGTCTAAGAGCGACAGCGGCGGCTGCGGTGTCCATTCGACAATCTGCTGGATTGGTCATGGATAATATGCTTACGGTGATGGTTCCGCATGCAGTTGACACTCTCTTGAGTCGTACAAAAACGCAACACTTGACGAGCGCAAGGTTGTCCGGTTAGGAGTTGACGCTTTTGGCAAGTCATATACAAATAAAACGTTGTAATGTACTAAACCCGGCGACATTGTTGCCAACTAATATGGAATCAGATGATGTACCACCACATGATTGCTATTTGCGAACTGAGAAAGAAACGAAGGGTCGTGTTGACCTAAAAAACACTCCATTGGTATATCCCGATGGTACCTTGTATGTTGATGGTTCGTGTTTTAAGTTGCCGAATGGTGATGTGACGACTGAGTATGCTGTGGTGACGTTGAGTACGGTTGTGGAAACTGCGAGATTGAGTCAGAATTCTGCGCAGGCGGCGGAGCTGATTGCGTTGACGAGAGCGTGTGTTTTGTCTAAGGGAAAGCGAGTGAATGTGTTTACCGATAGCCAATATGCATTTGGCGTTGCACATAGCTTTGGTCGATTGTGGAGAGAAAGAGGATTTATGACATCGCATGGCACGAAGATCCAACACGAACAGCTCGTGAACGATCTTTTAGACGCACTTACATTGCCTAAGCAGGTGGCAATTATTAAATGCAGCGCGCACCGAAAAGTTACGGATGATGTTGGTCATGGTAAAGCGTTTGTGGATGAGATTGCTAGAGAGACAGCCAAGAACCTTGCAACCCGAATGTACGTTACGAGTTCAGTAAGGTGGCCTGCAGAGACTGGTATGTGCGAGGACACTATTGAGAGCGTGAAAGCGATTCAGAATGAGGCCACCGAAACTGAAAAGACTAAGTGGAAAGAGAGCACGGGGAAGTTAGATGCGCACGGATGTTGGATTGATTTGTCGGAAAGTCAGAAGTGGATGTTACCGGATGCATATGTGCTAGCCGTTGTGACTATGGCTCACGGCTTGTCACATATTAGCGCGAAAGGTATATGCAAATTGCTGTCCCCTGTATGGAAGAATGCTGGTACACTAAGTGTGCTGAGAGAGTGGTTAAGAATTGTATGGTATGTATGATGTACAATCCCGGCAAAGGCACCCCCACTCCACCTGGCCATTTTGCTCCTCCTACCTGTCCCTTTGAGGTTATCCAACTGGACTTCATCCATATGGAGAGATGTAATAACCTGAAGTACGTGTTAGTTGTGGTTTGCTCGTTCTCCAGATGGATCGAGGCCTATCCTCTCAAAGACAATACTGCCCTGTCCGCAGCGAAAGTCCTACTGAAGGAATACTTTTCTCGGTATGGAATGCCACGGATTGTATGGTCAGATAACGGAAGTGAGTTTGTGGGGAGTGTGATGCATAGTGTGTGTAAGGGCCTTGGAATTCGACAAAAATTCCACAGTGCCAATCATCCCTAGTCAGCAGGTTTAGTTGAAGGGTACAATGGTACTCTGAAACTGAAACTTGCTAAGATCCAAGCTACGACTGGTTTGTCATGGCCTGATGCCTTGCCTCTGGCTCTCTTGTCGACCAGGGCGACTGTACACTCTCGAGTAGGGCTTAGCCCATATGAGATTGTGTTCGGCCGTCCTGCAAATGTTTGGGGAGTCCCTAGGCCTAAGGCCTTTGATAGTCTCGAATACCCAATGTTAATTGATTATCTTTATGATCTGACTGCTAAACTGAGGTTAATTCATCAACAGGTCTTTGAAGCACTACCGGCACAGACAGAGGGTCCTGGACATCGGCTCCAACCGGGTGACTGGGTGGTCACCCGTAATTTTGGCAGGAAACGCAATTTGGAGCCGAGGTTCGTGGGCCCGTTTCAAGTCCTCCTAGCCACAAGAACTGCAGTTCGTCTGGAAGGCCGGAAAAACTGGGTGCACGCCACCCACACCAAGAAGGTGCCTATTCCTTTACCAGCAGATTCGTGGGTGAGGACAGGAATCGCCGCAACGGAAACAGAAACCCCAGTAAAATTTGTGCCGTTCAGTGATGCTCAGCCTGTAGGAGATACGTCATTGCAGTCAGATACATTTGTTGAACCTTTGGCATTGGAGAACTCAAGACTTGAACTATCATCTGATCGATGGGACTCTGTTCTGCAACCTGAACAATTATTCGAAGAGCTGTCTGGTCCTGGAAGAACCAGATATTTTCTTCCTTCTCACAACAAAGACTAATAAAACACTTTTTGCCTTTTTTTCCCCTTTTTGAGTTCATATTACCCCTACTGTCATTTTGAACATTATGAACAATTGCATCCTCTCTTAATTTTTTGAGTTCTTTTCCACGTGTGTATGTTTTTTCCACAGCTCGGAGATTTCGTATTAAACTCGAATGCTTGATTAATGCTTGATTAAAGAACCTTACATCCCCCCGGGAAACCATTTTGGGCGGGGGGCGTGTCTCAGCTGGTATGCCCGAACCGGCGTAGCCGGGGTGCACCTTTTTTCTGCCCAAGAATGGTTGTCCTAGACACCTACACCGTTGGCCACGCCCCGTAGACGTACCAGAGGAGGGTACACGCCCTCCCAAAGAGGAATAAAAGGAGCAACAATCCAAAGAAGCATCCTCTTGTTCCTGTGCTTGGAAGCTGCACCCTCTCGTTGCACGTGAGCCCTCGACGGAACAAGGAGCAATTTTTGAGAACTTGTAATTCTTGTGTTTCTCTTTCAGCGACTCCGTACCCTCGGATCCAGGACCTCGTACGCAACAAGGATCGAATATCCGACAAAGATGCCTGGCAAGAAGTCCGGAAAGAAGGCAGGGACTGACCAGATGCTTCGCATGTTAATGAAGGATATGGCGAGCATGAAAAAACAGATGGCGGCAATGAACAATACGGGCAGACCGAAGAAGGTAATCGGCCCAGCATTGCCGGGAGTAGTCCCCGCTGGGAGAGGTAAAAAGGCCAGGAATAGGGCGGCAGGGGGGGAGGCCCCAGTTCCCGAGTCACCCCCGGCAAACCCGGTTAGTCCAGTGGAGACCCCAGTTCCGATCCCGGACGCAGGCCAACCGATTCCGGTTGTAGGTACGCCCACTAACGAGGAGGATATGCCTCCGGAGCTGGCCGCCCAGTTTGCCGCATGGCTCGGCAAAAATACTGAGGGTGCGACGGCACCAGGAGACACGGTCGAAGAGGCCGGATTACTAATGAAGCAGTTGCGGCAATCGAGAGATGCCGCGAAGGCGAATCTCCCTCTTGTCCCCCCACAGGTTCCCTCAGAACGACCGGCGTCTGGCGTTGGAAAAACAGCGGGACCAGCTACGGATTCGGGTAAGCAGCCATTGCCAATGGCGAGGGAGGGAGCGTTACCCTCAAGAAGGGAAAAGGTGGTCCAACATATTCCGCTGGCCACGAAAGAGTTGATTTGGGCTGATAAGTATGTGAATATGTTTTCTCTGTTGACTGACCACCACGAGGTGGAGTATGTTAAAAGTCAAAAACGTGCAAAAATGGCGGGATTCAGGGTGGTCGAGACGATCTCAAATTGGGCCAGGGCATTTGCGATGTTTACTGCGATCATGGGGGAACGTAAGCCCGAGGTGTTGACCGAATTGGCCTGCTATCAGACGCGTATAATGGATTTCTATGAATCGTATGAAGGCAATGAATGGTTGGGTTATGATAGTAAGTTTCGTAAGGCCAAGGAGCACGATTCATCTCTGACGTGGGATTGTCTCGACTCCATCTCTTGGCAGAAGCAGCTCCTGCCGGGCGCGACGAAGTCGTCTTCGCTTGGCGGGAATGGGTCGGCGCCCTCACGCCATCATTCGGCGGCGCCCTTTCGAGCAGGCACCGCTGGAGACCACCAACCAAGGAGTGGTGGGAACGGAGGTAAAAAAGGGGTTTGTTGGAACTTTAACAGAGGCAAGTGCACGAGGCCACAAGGGACATGTAAGTTCAGGCATGAGTGTGCAGGGTGCGGACACTCTTCACACCCTGAGAATTTGTGCAGAGCCAAGAATGGTGATACAGGGGGTAGAGGAGGGGCCAAACAGGTCTAATGTCGACCATGGGGTACCGCTACCTACCCCCATAGATATCATGGCAATGATCCCCTGGCTAAATGAATACCCTGATCATGTCTCCGCTGGGGTGTTGCGGGATGGCTTCTCATATGGTTTCCACATCCCGGCGGGGGATTTTCGGGGGGAATCACTGTGTAAAAACCAACTGTCGGTGCAGCAGAATACGGCGGTGGTGGAAAGTAAGATTGCAAAAGAGGTTGCCCGGGGCCGGGTTGCTGGCCCATATAGGCACCCGCCAGTTCCTAATTTCGTTTGTTCACCGTTGGGAGTAGTCCCCAAGAAGGACCCAGGTGAGTTTAGGTTAATTCATAACTTGTCGGCTCCAAGGGGACTTTCGGTGAACGATGCGATTGATCCAGAAATTTGTTTGGTGCGGTACGCATCCTTCGATGAGGCCGTCGCCATGTTGAATTGCAAGGGCCCGGAGCGCTGATGGCTAAATCGGATATTGAGTCAGCGTTCCGGTTGCTCCCGGTACACCCACAGGATCAGCGTCTGTTAGGTTTTGTGTTTCAAGGACACTACTACATGGTTAAATGTATGCCAATGGGTTGCTCCATCTCTTGTGCTTATTTTGAGAAATTCAGTTGTTTTCTGCAATGGGCGTTCACCAAAGCCACTGGCCATACCCAGGTTATGCATTACCTAGACGATTTTTTGTTCTTGGGGGCAGCCGCGGACACACAATGTGCGCTGGCGTTACAGGAATTTTGCACTCTCATGAAGAGGTTCGGGGTGCCATTGGCACCAGGTAAAACGGTTGGACCATCCACTTCACTCGAGTTTCTTGGAATTGAGCTCGATTTGGTGGAAGGATGTTTCCGTTTGCCGGTGGGGAAGGTAGCGAAGTTCAGGGCTTCCCTGGAACTGTGCATTAGCAAAGAGAAGGTTACTCTCCATCAGTTGCAACAAGCAGTGGGCCAGCTTAACTTTGCCCTACCAGTGATACCAATGGCCCGCCCCTTTTCCCGCTCTATTGCACAAGCCATGGTTGGTCTCAAGGAAGGACACCATCGCACGAGACTGTCTGCAGGGGTTCGCCAGGACATGCGCATATGGTTGGCATTTCTGGCGGATTTCAACGGTCGAGTGGTGTGGGGCAAGTCACCAGCGTCCTCGGACGAGCTGGGTTTGTGGACCGACTCGGCAGGGAGCGTGGGATTTGGCGCCATCTTCGGTAACCGATGGTCGGCACAAACATGGCCGACATGGTGGCACACCAGTGGGCTCAAAGGTAACATTGGGTTTCTTGAGTTGTTCCCCATTTTTGTGGCTCTAAAGGCATGGCCGGATGAGTTTCGTGATCGCACAGTGGTTTTTTGGTCCGACAACATGACCGTAGTTGAATGTATAAATAATCAGGCAGCACGCTGCAAGTGGATATTGAGATTACTGAAAGAAATTGTACTACTTTGCATGAGACTGAACGTACAGTTTAGGGCGAGGCACGTGCCGGGTGTGCTGAACCAAGCAGCTGATGCACTCTCTTGTTCCCACATGCAGGCCTTTAGGGGTTATCTACCTTCCGCGGACCTAGTGGCGGCACCATTTCCCGAAGCTCTCTGGTTACTCGGTGCCCCGGATTACAGGACCTCGTGGGAGCAAGCCTATCCCCCAGGACAAGGAAGGCATACGAAGGAGCGTTTCGTTCCTATTGTGCATTTTTGGGTCCAGCAGGAGGGGATAATTGGGGGCAGGAGGAGTATGTTCTAAAGTTTTTAGTAGCACTCCACAAGGCAGGCCGATCAGCGGCAACGGCCAATAGGCACCGGGCCGCCATTGCATTCATGGCACAGGCGCATGGCATCAAGGACCCCACATCGTCCTTTCTGGTAAAGAAGGCACTACGTGGGTGGCAACGCCTCGAGGGTCATAGAGTAGACGAGAGGCGCCCGATTGGGTTAGAAAGATTGTCCCTGTTGATGTCAGTACTCCCCGCGACATGTTCCTCCCAGTCCGAGGCAGTGTTGTTCCGGGCCGCTTTCGCATTAGCATTCCATGGGGCTATGCGGGTGAGCGAGCTGGTGGCAAAAAATAAGCAGGATGTGGGGGGAGGACTGTGTCGGGAACACATTCTGATCAAGGGTGATTCAATGGTAATCACAATAGCCAGGTCCAAGACCGATCAGTGTGCTATGGGGGACGGTATTGTTGTCCAGCGCATGCGAGGGTCCCCCATGTGCCCGGTGAAATGCGTTGAGGAATATTTAGCGCAAGGGGCAGTAACATGGGGGGGAAGCTTGCTGAGACACACCAACGCCACCCCACTGACTAGGTTTCAGTTTCAGCAGGTGCTTACAATGGCAATCGCGGCAGCGGGCTTGGACCCGGGCGATTTTGGGACCCATTCCTTTAGGATAAGGGCTGCTACAGAGGCTACAGCCAGGGGTCTGAGTGTGGAAAAGGTGAAACAATTGGGGCGTTGGTCCTCGAACTGTTATAAAAGGTATGTGAGGTTGCACATGTTGATAAGCCAATGTCATGCACTCACGTTTCTTGTCTTCTGTTTGGTTTACAGTTTCGCAAGCATGCGATGTGGGGCGGACTGTGCAGTCGACCCGACACCTGGGGACCAGCGGTCAAAGATCACCGACTGAGGAGAGAGTGGTGTGGGTGGTGGGCCACTCATACGTGAGGCGTGCCGCGGACGTATTCAAAGCAGGTGACATGATTCACGCGGCTGGGGAATATGGGTGCAGGGTGACCTTCCACGGAAGGGGCGGGCTCTGTATTGACCAATTTCAACGTTTTGTTGAGGGACTGTTAGAGCGGACAAGGTCACCGCCGTCTGTAATCATAGTACACCTGGGACGCAATGATCTGGTGACACTCGGTAGGCGAGTACTACTATAACGAATTCTATCCACTGTTAGCTGGTTGGCAAGGAGGGTTCCGGGGTGCACAATAGCATGGTCACACATGATTCCCAGGAAGGTGTGGCGGGGGGCCCTCTCTGTATCAGCTTTGAATCATTCTGTAAAGAAAGTCAATAACAAGCTTGGTAGGTTGTTTCGCTTGGGACAGTTGCATTGTATTCCGCATGGATGTATTCGGGGGGATCACATGTATGTCGAAGATGGGGTCCATTTGTCCCGGGAGGGAAATGTCTTACTCATAGGAGACTTCATAGCATGGTTAAGGGGTTTGTAAAAGCATGACCTTTAGTAGGAGTGTGGGGGGGCCGGATAGCCGGTCAACTATCCGGCCTGTGGCGGTAAGGTCATGATCGGTGAGCAGTAATTTCAAGGTCCCTAGAGGGGGGCGCCACCCATTATGGATGGGAGCGCCCGGGGGGAGGCGGCCATTGGCCCCTCACACGGGGAGGCGGCACCCACTAAGTATGGGGTCGCCTAAGGGAAGGCGGTCATAGGCCCCTCCCAGGGGAGGAGGCGGCTAGATGCCCCTCCTACGAATTTCCCGGGGCCAGGATATCTGCGAAGGCGGATGTGAGAAACAGTGTGGGGTGGGAGGGGGGTCCGCGCTACCTTCTAGACACCTCACACGAGTCCTCAGACGACCATTAAGATGGCGTCGAGTTAAATAAGGGGCCCCCGCTAAGACAAGGGAAATTGGAAGTTGGCACAGAGGTACAGTCCTCTGTGCGCCCGCCCCTCACACCGTGAGGGGGAAATTTTGGTAGTAGGGACCTGACACCCGTTACGACCTTGCCGTTGGCCCGTAATGTTAGGATGTACAATTTTTATTTAGAAAGTATGCATTTGCAGGATGCTTAGACTCGGCTAGGAGAACGTTTGTATTAGAGATTTGATAAGGTTAGCCAATAAACATGTCTGCATTGTAATGTCATAAATGGAAAATTGTACATGATATGAAACTGTTATTTTAATGTTTTAATTTTGTTTCATATTTTAATAAATACGGCCGGGAGGGTAACTCCCTCCCGCCTTCCAAAAGTTCAGAACTGCGTCCGTCTTCCCATCCTTGGGGATTGTGTTGGGAGGGGGTGACAGGCATCCCGGCCATATGGAAAGGGGCGACTACTCGGTCCCCCCGAACGTATGGTAGGAGGCCCGGATCCCCCCGGGAAACCATTTTGGGCGGGGGGCGTGTCTCGGCTGGTATGCCCGAAGCGGCATAGCCGGGGCGCGCCTTTTTCCCGCCCAAGAAGGGTTGTCCTAGACACCTACACCGTTGGCCACGCCCCGTAGGCGTACGAGGGGAGTACACGCCCTCCCGAAGAGGAATAAAAGGAGAAACAATCCAAAGAAGCATCCTCTTGTTCCTGTGCTTGGAAGCTGCACCCTCTCGTTGCACGTGAGCCCTCGACGGAACAAGGAGCAATTTTTGACCCACCCACCAGCCCCTTATGGCAACGTTAGTACTGCAATAAAATTGGTTTGCTTTGATAATATCTTTTCCTCCTGATTTAGTGGTTAATAAAGATGTCGATGTTTGCACTGCAATAAAATGATTTGCTGCATAACATTTTCTTACCCAGTGAAGCAGAGTATCACAGTCTAATTGAAAGATGTGTTGAATGTTTAGTTAAGAAGATAAATATTGCAACGTAAAGTTTATTTTTCTTTCTTCAATAGGTATATAAAACGTCGTATTTATTTTTGGTCGGGCGGTAAGGTCATGATCGGTGAGCAGTAATTTCAAGGTCCCTAGAGGGGGGCGCCACCCATTATGGATGGGAGCGCCCGGGGGGAGGCGGCCATTGGCCCCTCACAAGGGGAGGCGGCACCCACTAAGTATGGGGTCGCCTAAGGGAAGGCGGTCATAGGCCCCTCCCAGGGGAGGAGGCGGCTAGATGCCCCTCCTACGAATTTCCCGGGGCCAGGATATCCGCGACGGCGGATGTGAGAAACAGTGTGGGGTGGGAGGGGGGTCCACGCTACCTTCTAGACACCTCACACGAGTCCTCGGACGACCATTAAGATGGCGTCGAGTTAAATAAGGGGCCCCCGCTAAGACAAGGGAAATTGGAAGTTGGCACAGAGGTACAGTCCTCTGTGCGCCCGCCCCTCACACCGTGAGGGGGAAATTTTGGTAGTAGGGACCTGACACCGGTTAGGACCTTGCCGTTGGCCCGTAATGTTAGGATGTACAATTTTCATTTAGAAAGTATGCATTTGCAGGATGCTTAGACTCGGCTAGGAGAACCTTTGTATTAGAGATTTGTTAAGGTTAGCCAATAAATATGTCTGCATCGTAATGTCATAAATGGAAAATTGTACATGATATGAAACTGTTATTTTAATGTTTTAATTTTGTTTCATATTTTAATAAATACGGCCGGGAGGGTAACTCCCTCCCGCCTTCCAAAAGTTCAGAACTGCGTCCGTCTTCCCATCCTTGGGGATTGTGTTGGGAGGGGGTGACAGGCATCCCGGCCATATGAGTTTGCATATGTCAGTTTACAAAAGAGAAAACAAGTACAATTGTTTTACATTAGAGATATACATACCTGGAAGACTATGCATGTAAATTCATGAAATCTTTTTAGAAGGTTTGGAAGAAAGCAGTGAAAGGGGTTTAGAAGCAATACTGTCCAGCATAAATAGTGCATAAGTATTTAGTCTCTACTGCAGTCTAGTCTTGTGTCCAAATTATCTACGCTTTTTTTCACCTGTTACGATTTGCAGAATGTTTTTAGAGTTGGAGCAGACTTCGTGTAACATTTGTACTTAATTTTCTTTTCGAAATTGAGTAAATATTTTGTTTATCTGTTGAAATATAAATGTACATCTTCCTCTTTGGAAGTGAAGAAGCAACACCGCTCATTTACACAATATTGTTGACTAAAAAGTAGTGGTAATTCCACTATCAGCAAGGTAGATATCTGACATTAGAATTAAGTATATTTTTGTAACACTGTTCTGTATTTTTAATTCTTAGAGTCAACAAAATTAATAGTGGTTAGCGTATACCGGCAGTAAAAGGCAAGTTTGATTTACATTTGGTTTTCTTACTTGAAGGTGGTCATCTGCTGCATTCGAAATATTGAGACTGTTGAGAAGAAAGTGAAAAGTATGTTGTAATTGATATTGTATTGTTTAAAGGTGAATAGCTTTTAAAATAAAAACGTTATATGTATTTACATGGTAAACATAGTTCCAGGGTCAGAATGGTGTTTTGAGTCTGTGCAAACCCACTAACTTCCATGTTTTATGCGGTTTTTTAAAAGAACTCTTCTCTAATCTTTTGTCATAGTGAAGAATGTTGGAAATTCCTTATCGACAATGGCAGACATACACCTTCTTTCTGAGTTGGGAAAAAAGTTGTTGGAGGAAAAGTGAATTTGTGAACATTGAGATTTTCGCATGAGCAAATCTACACATGTAAATTTGCTCATGTTAAAATGTAGTTCACAAATATTTTCTAGGAGTACTATTTCCTGTCCTACTTATGTACATTTTTGGGGATTCACAAAATCTGTATAGCTGCACTTAATGCTAGGACATATTCGATGGGTCCACTTTTGAGACTTTCTTGAATAATTGGGCTCCTAATTTGGTCCAACATTAACCGTGACCTTTTTGCATTTATTACATCTGTCTCTCTCTCTCTCTCTCTCTCTGTTCCCTCCACTCTCATCCACTCTGCTCACTCTCCTCTCTCTCTCTCTCTCTCTCTCTCTCTCTCTCTCTCTTTCTCTGTCTTTGTATCGGATCGCTTCACTGTGAGTCACAGCATTGTGCTGTTTCACAAGGATCAGATCAGCCCTTAAAGTAGTTTTGTTCAGTGCCAGTAACTACCATGGAAGTTTGTGCTTTTTAAAACCAAAAATATTTTTTTGCTTTTGCCAAAGTTTGTTATAATAGTGAGGGCACAGCTGCTTATATGCCATTAACGTTTAACAAACAAGATGCCAAAATGA
Organism: Lissotriton vulgaris; assembly: GCF_964263255.1. Lineage (NCBI taxonomy): Eukaryota > Metazoa > Chordata > Amphibia > Caudata > Salamandridae > Lissotriton > Lissotriton vulgaris. The sequence goes on from NC_141695.1 coordinate 48,556,379, forward strand.
GTCACACAATGACAAAAGTAAAAAGGCGACCATCAATTTCAGACCTTCTGTGTTTGCCAGTGCTTGTTGAATTTTGTTTCCCATAATCTTATTGAAAGTTGTTACAGAGAATTTCCATAATGAATATTGTTGGGAAATATTAGAATGGATTAACACGTTATTAACTGATGCTGCAAAAAAATGGTAATAGAAATGTTATAGTAGTTTAGCAAACATTTCTTTTCCTGCTTTCTCTTTTTTATGAACATTTTATTTTGAAAGCAAAGTATTATCAAAGTTTCTTTTAGGCTTCTGCAATCATTTGCGTCAAATCACAAAGTATTATGGGAGCAGTATTCATAGCCTCATAGTGCTAAACTTTTGAAGTATGTGTACACTTTTTTTTAGTACAGAAACTGTCAGTAGTGCAGTCTGAGTTTACAACATTCATTTGGAAGAGTCACTCTAACTAATAATAATGACTGCATCAATGTTGTACAAGTTTGAAGGTCTTTAACATATGAACACAAATATTAACTTGGTAGCAGACATTTCTGATAAGCATATGTGGGTCAGGCGTGTTTCAGAGGTGCACGCTTTTGTATACTGGAGCCACTGACAGTTGGGCACTCAGAGGTTACAACATTTTGCTAGAGTGAGCGCCCGAGTAATAAATGCATTCAAGTAATGAACCATAAATAGAGGTTTGAACAGCATTAACATATGGGCAAACATACTACATTAACTGCAGATAGTGCCTTTCTCTGATTAATTATGTGGTACTGCTGACTGGCATCCATAGGATTTGTGATTCTGGGAGTTGGGTCTACTTGAGCCAAAGACACAATACACATGAAAACTTGTTGCCCTTGACCTCAATGAATATGTGCTGTGCGTCGGGCTATACGAATTACACATCCCTGACGGTGCATAGTTAGCTTTCCAATATAGTGGAGGCAACTCAGAAAAGATCCTTACCATAAAGTTTACTGTATAAGTTGCTGAAGCTTTTTGGTTGTAGACATCATAATAGTTTTCAATACACTGTAAATGTAAAAAAAGATGTTTATTAGGGCATCATAATAGGAATGCTAACCATTTAAAAGGTAGTTTGCAAAGTATTGTGCATTTTGGAAGCAGCCACGGTTCGTGAAGGGCCTTACGCTGGACGGTGACTTCAGCAGGCATGACTCATGAAGGGCGTTATGCCAGGTGGTGTCGTCAGGCAGAGGAGGGGCAGGATGCAGGGGTGTAAAATGTGGGATGTGGACGATGTCAGCGGCAACGGCCAATAGGCACCGGGCCGCCATTGCATTCATGGCACAGGCGCATGGCATCAAGGACCCCACATCGTCCTTTCTGGTAAAGAAGGCACTACATGGGTGGCAACGCCTCGAGGGTCATAGAGTAGACGAGAGGCGCCCGATTGGGTTAGAAAGATTGTCCCTGTTGATGTCAGTACTTCCCGCGACATGTTCCTCCCAGTCCGAGGCAGTGCTGTTCCTGGCCGCTTTCGCATTAGCATTCCATGGGGCTATGCGGGTGAGCGAGCTGGTGGCAAAAAATAAGCAGGATGTGGGGGGAGGACTGTGTCGGGAACACATTTTGATCAAGGGTGATTCAATGGTAATCACAATAGCCAGGTCCAAGACCGATCAGTGTGCTATGGGGGACGGTATTGTTGTCCAGCGCATGCGAGGGTCCCCCATGTGCCCGGTGAAATGCGTTGAGGAATATTTAGCGCAAGGGGCGGTAACATGGGGGGGAAGCTTGCTGAGACACACCGACGCCACCCCACTGACTAGGTTTCAGTTTCAGCGGGTGCTTACAATGGCAATCGCGGCAGCGGGCTTGGACCCGGGCGATTTTGGGACCCATTCCTTTAGGATAGGGGCTGCTACAGAGGCTACAGCCAGGGGTCTGAGTGTGGAAAAGGTGAAACAATTGGGGCGTTGGTCCTCGAACTGTTATAAAAGGTATGTGCGGTTGCACATGTTGTGAAGCCAATGTCATGCACTCACGTTTCTTGTCTTCTGTTTGGTTTAAAGTTTCGCAAGCATGCGATGCGGGGCGGACTGTGCAGTCGACCCGACACCTGGGGACCAGCGGTCAAAGATCACCGACTGAGGAGAGAGTGGTGTGGGTGGTGGGCCACTCATACGTGAGGCGTGCCGCGGACGTATTCAAAGCAGGTGACATGATTCACGCGGCTGGGGAATACGGGTGCAGGGTGACCTTCCACGGAAGGGGCGGGCTCTGTATTGACCAATTTCAACGTTTTGTTGAGGGACTGTTAGAGCGGACAAGGTCACCGCCGTCTGTAATCATAGTACACCTGGGAGGCAATGATCTGGTGACACTCGGTAGGCGAGTACTACTAGAACGAATTCTATCCACTGTTAGCTGGTTGGCAAGGAGGGTTCCGGGGTGCACAATAGCATGGTCACACATGATTCCCAGGAAGGTGTGGCGGGGGGCCCTCTCTGTATCAGCTTTGAATCATTCTGTAAAGAAAGTCAATAACAAGCTTGGTAGGTTGTTTCGCTTGGGACAGTTGCATTGTATTCCGCATGGATGTATTCGGGGGGATCACATGTATGTGGAAGATGGGGTCCATTTGTCCCGGGAGGGAAATGTCTTACTCATAGGAGACTTCATAGCATGGTTAAGGGGTTTGTAAAAGCATGACCTTTAGTAGGAGTGTGGGGGGGCCGGATAGCCGGTCAACTATCCGGCCTGTGGCGGTAAGGTCATGATCGGTGAGCAGTAATTTCAAGGTCCCTAGAGGGGGGCGCCACCCATTATGGATGGGAGCGCCCGGGGGGAGGTGGCCATTGGCCCCTCACACGGGGAGGCGGCACCCACTAAGTATGGGGTCGCCTAAGGGAAGGCGGTCATAGGCCCCTCCCAGGGGAGGAGGCGGCTAGATGCCCCTCCTACGAATTTCCCGGGGCCAGGATATCCACGACGGCGGATGTGAGAAACAGTGTGGGGTGGGAGGGGGGTCCACGCTACCTTCTAGACACCTCACACGAGTCCTCGGACGACCATTAAGAAGGCGTCGAGTTAAATAAGGGGCCCCCGCTAAGACAAGGGAAATTGGAAGTTGGCACAGAGGTACAGTCCTCTGTGCGCCCGCCCCTCACACCGTGAGGGGGGAATTTTGGTAGTAGGGACCTGACACCGGTTAGGACCTTGCCGTTGGCCCGTAATGTTAGGATGTACAATTTTTATTTAGAAAGTATGCATTTGCAGGATGCTTAGACTCGGCTAGGAGAACCTTTGTATTAGAGATTTGTTAAGGTTAGCCAATAAACATGTCTGCATCGTAATGTCATAAATGGAAAATTGTACATGATATGAAACTGTTATTTTAATGTTTTAATTTTGTTTCATATTTTAATAAATACGGCCGGGAGGGTAACTCCCTCCCGCCTTCCAAAAGTTCAGAACTGCGTCCGTCTTCCCATCCTTGGGGATTGTGTTGGGAGGGGGTGACAGGCATCCCGGCCATATGGAAAGGGGCGACCACTCGGTCCCCCCGAACGTATGGTAGGGGGCCCGGATCCCCCTGGGAAACCATTTTGGGCGGGGGGCGTGTCTCGGCTGGTATGCCCGAAGCGGCATAGCCGGGGCGCGCCTTTTTCCCGCCCAAGAAGGGTTGTCCTAGACACCTACACCGTTGGCCACGCCCGTAGGCGTACCAGAGGAGGGTACACGCCCTCCCGAAGAGGAATAAAAGGAGAAACAATCCAAAGAAGCATCCTCTTGTTCCTGTGCTTGGAAGCTGCACCCTCTTGTTGCACGTGAGCCCTCGACGGAACAAGGAGCAATTTTTGACCCACCCACCAGCCCCTTATGGCAACGTTAGTACTGCAATAAAATTGGTTTGCTTTGATAATATCTTTTCCTCCTGATTTAGTGGTTAATAAAGATGTCGATGTCTGCACTGCAATAAAATGATTTGCTGCATAACATTTTCTTACCCAGTGAAGCGGAGTATCACAGTCTAATTGAAAGATGTGTTGAATGTTTAGTTAAGAAGATAAATATTGCAACGTAAAGTTAATTTTTCTTTCTTCAATAGGTATATAAAACGTCGTATTTATTTTTGGTCGGGCGGTAAGGTCATGATCGGTGAGCAGTAATTTCAAGGTCCCTAGAGGGGGGCGCCACCCATTATGGATGGGAGCGCCCGGAGGGAGGCGGCCATTGGCCCCTCACACGGGGAGGCGGCACCCACTAAGTATGGGGTCGCCTAAGGGAAGGCGGTCATAGGCCCCTCCCAGGGGAGGAGGCGGCTAGATGCCCCTCCTACGAATTTCCCGGGGCCAGGATATCCGCGACGGCGGATGTGAGAAACAGTGTGGGGTGGGAGGGGGGTCCACGCTACCTTCTAGACACCTCACACGAGTCCTCGGACGACCATTAGGATGGCGTCGAGTTAAATAAGGGGCCCCCGCTAAGACAAGGGAAATTGGAAGTTGGCACAGAGGTACAGTCTTCTGTGCGCCCGCCCCTCACACCGTGAGGGGGGAATTTTGGTAGTAGGGACCTGACACCGGTTAGGACCTTGCCGTTGGCCCGTAATGTTAGGATGTACAATTTTTATTTAGAAAGTATGCATTTGCAGGATGCTTAGACTCGGCTAGGAGAACCTTTGTATTAGAGATTTGTTAAGGTTAGCCAATAAACATGTCTGCATCGTAATGTCATAAATGGAAAATTGTACATGATATGAAACTGTTATTTTAATGTTTTAATTTTGTTTCATATTTTAATAAATACGGCCGGGAGGGTAACTCCCTCCCGCCTTCCAAAAGTTCAGAACTGCGTCCATCTTCCCATCCTTGGGGATTGTGTTGGGAGGGGGTGACAGGCATCCCTGCCATATGAGTTTACATATGTCAGTTTACAAAAGAGAAAACAAGTACAATTGTTTTACATTAGAGATATACATACCTGGAAGACTATGCATGTAAATTCATGAAATCTTTTTAGAAGGTTTGGAAGAAAGCAGTGAAAGGGGTTTAGAAGCAATACTGTCCAGCATAAAAAGTGCATAAGTATTTAGTCTCTACTGCAGTCTAGTCTTGTGTCCAAATTATCTACGCTTTTTTTCACCTGTTACGATTTGCAGAATGTTTTTAGAGTTGGAGCAGACTTCGTGTAACATTCGTACTTAATTTTCTTTTCGAAATTGAGTAAATATTTTGTTTATCTGTTGAAATATAAATGTACATCTTCCTCTTTGGAGGTGAAGAAGCAACACCGCTCATTTACACAATATTGTTGACTAAAAAGTAGTGGTAATTCCACTATCAGCAAGGTAGATATCTGACATTAGAATTAAGTATATTTTTGTAACACTGTTCTGTAATTTTAATTCTAAGAGTCAACAAAATTAATAGTGGTTAGCGTATTCCGGCAGTAAAAGGCAAGTTTGATTTAAATTTGGTTTTCTTACTTGAAGGTGGTTGTTAGAACTGGGGGTCTCTAGTTGGCAGAGGTAGGTACCAATGTCCAAATAGGGACCCTTGCTTCTAGTCAGGACGAGGAGATAACCCTCTTAGATAACCCCTGCTCGCCCTCAAGGTAGCTTGGCCTGAGCAGTCTAGGCTAACCAGAGGCAATGCGTTAAGTATTTGTACCAACACTCACAGTAACACAGTGAAAACACCACAAACTGATTCCACAACAGTTTAGGAAAATAAAGATATTTATTCTAAACTACACAAGACCGAAACGGCAAAAATCCAACATACAGTTCAAGGATATGGTTTCAAAAGAGTTCTTCAGGTTGTAATCAAAGTTCTTTAAGTTGCGTTAAAATAATCCACAGATGCGTGAAAGGTTCACAGTTGCGTCACGTTTTCTCACAGTACCTTTTAGATGCAACAAAGTTCCACAAGCAGGAAGCTGGTGCGGTGGAAAACAAGCGATGCGTTACTCCTGAGACCCTGGGGAGGCGATGCGACAGCCCCGCTGCAGCAGCGGGCGTGTTGCGACGAATCCGGTCTGTATGGGGAGGAAGGCCGCTTGCGTGGATTCCGGTGCGTAGGTTCCGTAGGAAGTCTGTTCTCACAAAGGCACGATGCGATGATCTCGTAGGGGCTGCGACGATCTCCGGGGCGACGATGCGCGGTCCAGCGGTGATCCTCTCTCTCGCAGCTCCTCGGTGAGATGCTTCTGCAGCGATGTCTACAGCGACGTGATGCGGTCCGCAAGCAAGCGGTGCGGCGTTCTCACCCAGACGACAGGCTCTGCGACGACACTCGCAGCGATGTTCGATTCTCCCGCACCGGTCTGGTGCGTCCCGCAAACGAAGGGTGCGACGGCTCCGGCAGCGATGTCAGGCGCTGCGCCGATCTCGACCTTCGTAGCGGCGGGAAACTTCTCGCACTGTCGGGGATGTGCTCCGCAAGCGAGCGATGCGACACTTTTCAGCTTCACAAGTTTCTCAGCTTAGTCTCAAGCTTCCCAGCTCAGGTTCAACTTCTAGAGGCCCCACAACTGGATCAAGCACTCTATGAAGGACAGAACTCTCTCAGCAGAGTTCAGGGAGACTGGGGGTGAAGTCCTTTTGTTCCTGGGACTTCGGAAACAGGGAGCCAGCTCTTCTCAGGCCCTTGGAGATTCCTTCAAGACAGGGGACACAGCTCACAGCAAAGTCCTTCCCCTCTCCTTGGCAGCAAAGCAACAGCAGGTCAGTCCAGCAGAGCAACAGCAGGACAGTCTTCCTTCTTCAGAGTCAGCTTTCTCCTTGGCAGAGGTTCCTTCTTGATTTCCAGGATGATCTAATTTTCTGTTGTCAGGGGTCCTGTACTTATACCCCTAAAGTCTTTGTTCTCTCTGTGCATGTGGGCCCTGAGCCCGGTCTGAACCAGTTCTGGGTGGATCCTGAGCACTTTGTTTTGCTGGCTGCATCTTTCCTTTCAGAGTGAGGGGCAGAGTCCTCAGCCGCCCAGCAGGAGGTGGAGCCAGCATTGTGGCAGGCAGGCACAGCCCTATTCAGCCCAGGTGCTAACTCCTCCCACCACTCAGGTTGCAATTGCTTCATTCAGCCTAGTGCTGACTCATCCAGCCTCTGGGGGAATTCCCCAGCCCCTGTCACTCACAAACCAGACAGTCAATACACAAACAGGCCCAGGCACACAGAAGGGTCAGACAAGAGATCAGCAACTTTCTAAAAGTGCTGTTCTCAAACACAGGATTTAAAAACCACCTTTCCTAAAAGATGTATTATTAAATTCTGAGTTCAGGGATACTAGATACTTATGTCCTATCTTGTTCCTATGGGAAGAAATGCTGTTAACCACTGTAGCCAGCATCCCCCATGTTAACCTATGGAGCAAGATAGCCTTACAATAGTGAAAAACGAAAATGGCTGTAATTCACTACCAGAGCATGGTACCTGCACTAGTACATGCTCTACCTTTCACATACACTGCACCCTGCCCAGGGGGGTACCTTGGGCCTTCCATAGGGGTGACTGATGTGCACGAAAAGGGAAGGGTTAGGCCTGGTCAGTGGGGACACTGACCAGGAGGACATGGCAGTTCTAAACCGCCCATAGGCGCTGCAGTGGCAGGCCTGAGACACCATTTTAGAGCTACTCCTGTGGGTGGCACAATCAGTGCTGCAGGCCCACTAGTAGCATTTGCCATCACCAGCCCTGGCACACCCAGTGCACTTTACTAGGGACTTCATGGTGATACAAATATGCCAAACATGTATATCCAATCAGAATAACAATTTAGATAGAGAGCATATGCACTTTAGCACTGATCAGCAGTGGTAAAGTGCGCAGAGTCCTATTGCCAACAGCCACGGGTCAGGAAAAATAAGGGAGGAAGAAGCAAAAAGTTTGGGGATGACCCTGCAAAAAGGGCCAGTTCCAACACAACCCCCTTCCAGCCTAAAGCCAGGGTAGACCAAACGATACTTCGATGGGATTCCCTGCTTAAGGCGATAGAACACGGAACCTGGCCCAACAAGCAGGGCACTATTCCTGTTCTACGCCTTCCTGAACCTAGTTGTATCACTCTATCCATACTCTCAGGGTCCACCATGCCAATCCATATGGAACCCTTCACCTCACCTGTGGACACCACCTGTGCAGCACCTAACCTTAATTTCCTCACAGGTGTGTCCCAACAGACCAACAGCAAGCCACAGTGACCACACACAGTGATCAGGGATGAGACCCAGGCCTCATGCCTCTCATGGCTCTCAAACCCCTGTGGTATCAGAGGGTGGGGGGCAGTAGCCCCAGGTGCTTGGCACCCTTTGTCCACTCTCTCTCTTGTCAGTTCAGGTCTGACACTCTGGCACTGACTCACCAGTCCCGGACCTTTATCCGGCAGCCGGTCTAGAGGCTGAGGTGGGCTTCCCCACACCTGGTCCTCCTCTTCCTTGGGGATCTGTACCCTCCCACCTGGAGCGGTACCCCCTTCTAGAATAGTCAGGGCACCTGTGGCAGGTACCCTGCACCATCCACCCACCAGTTCAGGGGTTCTATCCTGCAACTGGTATTCCAGGTCAGGGGGGACACCCCGGACCTGGCCCTCAAACCTAGGCTCCAAAGCCCCCAGGTCAGACAACACCTGAACCTGGCTTCCCCACCCAGGGACCAACCCCTGCGGTGGAACACTGGCCTGGTGCACCAGGACTTCTGGGGACTCACATAGTACTGCCTTGAGGGTGACACACAACTCAGGTGTCCTGTGACAGTCTGCCTGGCGCAGATCTCCCGACCCCTGTCCACATGACAGTGCGGGAAGATCCCCCAGGACAAAAGTGGTGTCACCATGGTCACTCCTGGGAGACTCAGCCCTTCCGACTGGTCCCTGACCCACTGGTTCACCCACTGGGGACTCCTTCCCCCTCTCACCCCTCAGTCGGGACTTCTGTACCTTCCTAAATGGAGCGGCACTACCAAACACCAGAACTGATGGAGGCCTGGTTACAGGCACTCCCCGTTCAACAGACACTGGGAGATCCTCCTCAAATGGCCTACAAGTACAGTCTAGGTCCCCATCCTGGTGTTCCCTTAAGGAACCCTCCAGGCCCTGAGACTGGGTTTCGGGCACCGTGAGACACACCGTCCCACACTCATTCCTTCTCCACTGAGACCGGACATGAGCCCCTACACCCCTCCCACTACACTGGGACCTAACCGGGCTACACTGAACCTCTTCCACCTCACAGGTCTGGAAGATATCTAAGCCACTCCTTTTGGGATCACTCCCCAATGCCTCCTCAGACTCTCTGGAATTCACCAAGAGGTCTGCCTCCAACGCAAGCTCTCTGGGGTCAGAGACCTCACTCTCCACCGGGTGTTGGCATAGCTCTGGAAAACAGGGACTTAAAATATGCTCTCCATCAAATGAATCACACAGCCCCCCACAGTTGTTAACCAAGCTACCCTTTGCCTCACCCTCCAGTGCCTCACACAAATACCCCACACCACTCTCCTGAGACTGGCAAGACAGTATCTGACTGTCTCTGTCACACAACCCACACTCTTCTGGCTGGTCTTCACTCACACACACCAAGGTTTCTACCACGGGGGAACCCCTCTCCCTGTACCTCTCATCTAGAGTCAATAGAGTGTCCCTCCCACCACTGGGAATATGGTCCCCTGTGCCAGTCCCCCAATCTACTTCAGGGACACTGCACTCCACTGGAACTACATCATAAACCTGAACCCCCTGGTGTATATCGACCCCCTCCCTCAAGTCAGGCGCCACATCTCTGGGTGTTTGTACCTTTCTCTCAGCACTGGAAACTATAATCTTGCTGCCACCATCTGAGCTGGACTCCACCTCCAACTCAGCAAAGCTCACTTCTTGAGCTACCCATGTTTCTTCTTCAGCTGAGACCCTCATAGCCTCACGCATCTTGAGCTCCAACTCAAGCTTCCTCATTCTTATTTCATGGGCCAAGGTCAATTTCAATTCCTCTAGGGCACGGGCATGCTTGCTCTCCTCCGCCGCCCTTTCTTTTTCCATTTGCTTCATCTTCATTTCAAGCCTCAACATTTCTAATTTATGATCTCTAGCCCTTTGGTTTTCCTCCAACTCTTCTGGGGAAAAACTTTCAGCTGAATGGTTGCTGCCAGCCCTTGAGGCTGCTCCGGACACAGGCAGATCCTGTGGCTTGAAACCATCCCTTTGTGCATCCTCATCCACTTCTGCATCATCTGTCTCCCCAGCCTTTTTGGTCTCCCACCAGGCCCTTAAGGCCTCCTGTAGCTCCTCCTTCTTGGAGCGGCGCTTCATGGGGCATCCAAAGTTCCTGCAGAACTGCCTGAGTTGACCTACTTTGTAATCACTTAACATTTCAATATCAAACTCCAGTTCTGCAACATCACTTGCTGGTTTACCATTCTGAGACATGATCCTTGGATTCTTTCAGGGTTACGATCAAAAATAGAACAAAAAAAAACTTAACCTTAGTATGCGGTGGCGTAATGGTCTGCACTCACTAGTGATGTACACCAATTACTGTGGGTCAAGTACAAATACAAGTTCAAATCCCACCGCCTGACCACCAATGTTAGAACTGGGGGTCTCTAGTTGGCAGAGGTAGGTACCAATGTCCAAATAGGGACCCTTGCTTCTAGTCAGGACGAGGAGATAACCCTCTTAGATAACCCCTGCTCGCCCTCAAGGTAGCTTGGCCTGAGCAGTCTAGGCTAACCAGAGGCAATGCGTTAAGTATTTGTACCAACACTCACAGTAACACAGTAAAAACACCACAAACTGATTCCACAACAGTTTAGGAAAATAAAGATATTTATTCTAAACTACACAAGACCAAAACGGCAAAAATCCAACATACAGTTCAAGGATATGGTTTCAAAAGAGTTCTTCAGGTTGTAATCAAAGTTCTTTAAGTTGCGTTAAAATAATCCACAGATGCGTGAAAGGTTCACAGTTGCGTCACGTTTTCTCACAGTACCTTTTAGATGCAACAAAGTTCCACAAGCAGGAAGCTGGTGCGGTGGAAAACAAGCGATGCGTTACTCCTGAGACCCTGGGGAGGCGATGCGACAGCCCCGCTGCAGCAGCGGGCGTGTTGCGACGAATCCGGTCTGTATGGGGAGGAAGGCCGCTTGCGTGGATTCCGGTGCGTAGGTTCCGTAGGAAGTCTGTTCTCACAAAGGCACGATGCGATGATCTCGTAGGGGCTGCGACGATCTCCGGGGCGACGATGCGCGGTCCAGCGGTGATCCTCTCTCTCGCAGCTCCTCGGTGAGATGCTTCTGCAGCGATGTCTACAGCGACGTGATGCGGTCCGCAAGCAAGCGGTGCGGCGTTCTCACCCAGACGACAGGCTCTGCGACGACACTCGCAGCGATGTTCGATTCTCCCGCACCGGTCTGGTGCGTCCCGCAAACGAAGGGTGCGACGGCTCCGGCAGCGATGTCAGGCGCTGCGCCGATCTCGACCTTCGTAGCGGCGGGAAACTTCTCGCACTGTCGGGGATGTGCTCCGCAAGCGAGCGATGCGACACTTTTCAGCTTCACAAGTTTCTCAGCTTAGTCTCAAGCTTCCCAGCTCAGGTTCAACTTCTAGAGGCCCCACAACTGGATCAAGCACTCTATGAAGGACAGAACTCTCTCAGCAGAGTTCAGGGAGACTGGGGGTGAAGTCCTTTTGTTCCTGGGACTTCGGAAACAGGGAGCCAGCTCTTCTCAGGCCCTTGGAGATTCCTTCAAGACAGGGGACACAGCTCACAGCAAAGTCCTTCCCCTCTCCTTGGCAGCAAAGCAACAGCAGGTCAGTCCAGCAGAGCAACAGCAGGACAGTCTTCCTTCTTCAGAGTCAGCTTTCTCCTTGGCAGAGGTTCCTTCTTGATTTCCAGGATGATCTAATTTTCTGTTGTCAGGGGTCCTGTACTTATACCCCTAAAGTCTTTGTTCTCTCTGTGCATGTGGGCCCTGAGCCCGGTCTGAACCAGTTCTGGGTGGATCCTGAGCACTTTGTTTTGCTGGCTGCATCTTTCCTTTCAGAGTGAGGGGCAGAGTCCTCAGCCGCCCAGCAGGAGGTGGAGCCAGCATTGTGGCAGGCAGGCACAGCCCTATTCAGCCCAGGTGCTAACTCCTCCCACCACTCAGGTTGCAATTGCTTCATTCAGCCTAGTGCTGACTCATCCAGCCTCTGGGGGAATTCCCCAGCCCCTGTCACTCACAAACCAGACAGTCAATACACAAACAGGCCCAGGCACACAGAAGGGTCAGACAAGAGATCAGCAACTTTCTAAAAGTGCTGTTCTCAAACACAGGATTTAAAAACCACCTTTCCTAAAAGATGTATTATTAAATTCTGAGTTCAGGGATACTAGATACTTATGTCCTATCTTGTTCCTATGGGAAGAAATGCTGTTAACCACTGTAGCCAGCATCCCCCATGTTAACCTATGGAGCAAGATAGCCTTACAATAGTGAAAAACGAAAATGGCTGTAATTCACTACCAGAGCATGGTACCTGCACTAGTACATGCTCTACCTTTCACATACACTGCACCCTGCCCAGGGGGGTACCTTGGGCCTTCCATAGGGGTGACTGATGTGCACGAAAAGGGAAGGGTTAGGCCTGGTCAGTGGGGACACTGACCAGGAGGACATGGCAGTTCTAAACCGCCCATAGGCGCTGCAGTGGCAGGCCTGAGACACCATTTTAGAGCTACTCCTGTGGGTGGCACAATCAGTGCTGCAGGCCCACTAGTAGCATTTGCCATCACCAGCCCTGGCACACCCAGTGCACTTTACTAGGGACTTCATGGTGATACAAATATGCCAAACATGTATATCCAATCAGAATAACAATTTAGATAGAGAGCATATGCACTTTAGCACTGATCAGCAGTGGTAAAGTGCGCAGAGTCCTATTGCCAACAGCCACGGGTCAGGAAAAATAAGGGAGGAAGAAGCAAAAAGTTTGGGGATGACCCTGCAAAAAGGGCCAGTTCCAACAGTGGTCATCTGCTGCATTCGAAATATTGAGACTGTTGAGAAGAAAGTGAAAAGTATGTTGTAATTAATATTGTATTGTTTAAAGGTGAATAGCTTTTTAAAATAAAAACGTTATATGTATTTACATGGTAATCATAGTTCCAGGGTCAGAATGGTGTTTTGAGTCTGTGCAAACCCACTAACTTCCATGTTTTATGCGGTTTTTTAAAAGAACTCTTCTCTAATCTTTTGTCATAGTGAAGAATGTTGGAAATTCCTTATCGACAATGGCAGACATACACCTTCTTTCTGAGTTGGGAAAAAAGTTGTTGGAGGAAAAGTGAATTTGTGATCATTGAGATTTTCGCATGAGCAAATCTACACATGTAAATTTGCTCATGTTAAAATGTAGTTCACAAATATTTTCTAGGAGTACTATTTCCTGTCCTACTTATGTACATTTTTGGGGATTCACAAAATCTGTATAGCTGCACTTAATGCTAGGACATATTCTATGGGTCCACTTTTGAGACTTTCTTGAATAATTGGGCTCCTAATTTGGTCCAACATTAACCGTGACCTTTTTGCATTTATTACATCTGTCTCTCTCTCTCTCTCTCTCTCTGTTCCCTCCACTCTCATCCACTCTGCTCACTCTCCTCTCTCTCTCTCTCTCTCTCTCTCTCTTTCTCTGTCTTTGTATCGGATCGCTTCACTGTGAGTCACAGCATTGTGCTGTTTCACAAGGATCAGATCAGCCCTTAAAGTAGTTTTGTTCAGTGCCAGTAACTACCATGGAAGTTTGTGCTTTTTAAAACCAAAAATATTTTTTTGCTTTTGCCAAAGTTTGTTATAATAGTGAGGGCACAACTGCTTATATGCCATTAACGTTTAACAAACAAGATGCCAAAATGAGTCACACAATGACAAAAGTAAAAAGGCGACCATCAATTTCAGACCTTCTGTGTTTGCCAGTGCTTGTTGAATTTTGTTTCCCATAATCTTATTGAAAGTTGTTACAGAGAATTTCCATAATGAATATTGTTGGGAAATATTAGAATGGATTAACACGTTATTAACTGATGCTGCAAAAAAGATGGTAATAGAAATGTTATAGTAGTTTAGCAAACATTTCTTTTCCTGCTTTCTCTTTTTTATGAACATTTTATTTTGAAAGCAAAGTATTATCAAAGTTTCTTTTAGGCTTCTGCAATCATTTGCGTCAAATCACAAAGTATTATGGGAGCAGTATTCATAGCCTCATAGTGCTAAACTTTTGAAGTATGTGTACACTTTTTTTTTAGTACAGAAACTGTCAGTAGTGCAGTCTGAGTTTACAACATTTATTTGGAAGAGTCACTCTAACTAATAATAATGACTGCATCAATGTTGTACAAGTTTGAAGGTCTTTAACATATGAACACAAATATTAACTTGGCAGCAGACATTTCTGATAAGCATATGTGGGTCAGGCGTGTTTCAGAGGTGCACGCTTTTGTATACTGGAGCCACTGACAGTTGGGCACTCAGAGGTTACAACATTTTGCTAGAGTGAGCGCCCGAGTAATAGATGCATTCAAGTAATGAACCATAAATAGAGGTTTGAACAGCATTAACATATGGGCAAACATACTACATTAACTGCAGATAGTGCCTTTCTCTGACCAATTATGTGGTACTGCTGACTGGCAGCCATAGGATTTGTGATTCTGGGAGTTGGGTCTACTTGAGCCTAAGACACAATACACATGAAAACTTGTTGCCCTTGACCTCAACGAATATGTGCTGTGCGTCGGGCTATAGGAATTACACATCCCTGACGGTGCATAGTTAGCTTTCAAATATAGTGGAGGCAACTCAGAAAAGATCCTTACCATAAAGTTTACTGTATAATTTGCTGAAGCTTTTTGGTTGTAGACATCATAATAGTTTTCAATACACTGTAAATGTAAAAAAAGATGTATATTAGGGCATCATAATAGGAATGCTAACCATTTAAAAGGTAGTTTGCAAAGTATTGTGCATTTTGGAAGCAGCCACGGTTCGTGAAGGGCCTTACGCTGGACGGTGACTTCAGCAGGCATGACTCATGAAGGGCGTTATGCCAGGTGGTGACGTCAGGCAGAGGAGGGGCAGGATGCAGGGGTGTAAAATGTGGGATGTGGACGATGTCAGGGAGGGTTGGATTGGGATTGAAAATCAGCCCGGGCACACAAAAAAAAATCGGCCCACATTTGCATGATGCCTTTCTTCAAATGACTGCTTCGGCATAATCTTGTAAAAAAAACGCGGGGGGAATACACACGTTAGTTTACACTGCTGAAACACACCTGGAAACAAGTTAGGCCAATTCTACTCAGGCCCCCTGCCCCTGTTCAGTATAATTAGTATACAATAAACTCAGAAAGCAAAGCTATTAGATGCAAATGAATTTAATTCGGATTTGCATGCACATCTTTTTCAATGGTTGTAACTCATAATACATTTTATTATAAACATCACAGGTTTAAATGTACGTGCCCACATACACAACAGGAGGGGGGAAGGGTGAAGTACGGGAAGTGTCAAGAAAAGGGTAGGGGTAATCTGTGTCATTCAGTGACAAGTCATCATTCTGAATTTACAAGACTGCGTACACGTGGTCCTTTTGTTAGAAGGCCACATAGGAGGCTCAAATGAGTCCTAAAATATTACTCATGAACAAAAATAAGTGCACTCTTATTTCAATAGTCCGAAATAGACAATAACCTTAAGTGTCTTTACATACTTTCCAATGGTATTGAAAATTAAACGTTAGAGCTTACACTATCCTACGAGATAAGTGCACTCTGTTTACATGACTTGGTATGTTTTGAAAAGCACAGACCTCAGAGAAGGTATAATATATTAGGAATTGAGTGCAATGGTGGTTTTCCACAATGTGTATGCTTAGCTTTAAAATCAAGGTTTATTTCTTTATAAACCGGTCGTTGGAATATAAATTCGACTTCTGCCAATTTCCACGATACATCCTGGAATGACACTTTAAAGTCACTCTACACTTTGTTGATAAGTGTGATAACATAAACCATCTTAAACAACTATTATGGTGATATAAAATGCTACAATAGCTCTGCACTGAATAAATAATGTCCCTGAAAATCAAGCTAGTCTCTACTCAATTGCCATGTTTCGATTATTCTTAAAATGGATAATCCGCAATACTGTCCTAAAAAACAAACTAGTCTTTTTTCTATTTTGATACCTCGGTCACTAAGTCCCGCCCACCCTTAAATACAAACCAGGAAGTAACTGGGTTTGACGTGGTCGGCGGCAATACTCTCTGCACTGTGGACCCTATGGATTAAATCCGGGACGGCTGTATTCGCCCAGGTAAAATAAGAGAATATTTTCTTTAACCCCCTATCAAACCGTATAGAACGCGGCACGAGTGTGGCGCCTGAATCTAATTTTCGGTCACCTAACTGTTTTACAGGAGGCAGTCTGACCCACATATGAACGTTGAAAGATTGTCTACGTGTGGAGGTAAGCCACCCAACACAGTCGGCCTTATCTTCCCCCGCCCCCATCCCCCTTTCTTTTGAATTAAATACGGCATGGATACTCACAAATGCCTCCCTTATATATTTTCTAGGCTGAACTTTAAAACCACTTCCTCTACAAAACTCTAACTGCTGATTAAATTCCTTTTGTGAGAGGTAATCGAGTAAAATGTTGACTGGTAAGCTGTTTCTGACATTAACCAACCCTAGACGATATATAAAAATGTCTCCAAATCTCTTTCAATTTGTTTCCGTTTTATGTCCTTCATATGCAGGCAGTTTTTACTAGAACCTATCTGAACCCTATGGTAACAAATATCGAAGCGCAATTTATGTGCTATATGAGAAGAATCCACTCTGCCTTATTTACTAATAAAAGTATTAGTGGTAAGTTCACAGACTAGGACTATGTTTGACACCCAGAACCAATATGTATTAAATGCACCAATGATAATATCCTGTCTCCCTATTTAAGGTGACAGCATTCAACCAGTTTTTAAGAACCTACTATTGAACTCCTCCAGTCCGACCTGCTTGATTTCTAAAAAGTACAAGTGGTAAGGTTTCGAAAAAACTACTTGTGCTAATTAGAATCACCATGTAAAAAATACCTTAATGATATGGTATGTCTGATTAATTTAGGTGATCTATCCACCACTCCTATAAATTGACTACTGGGCCATCAAGACTGTTTGAGATTTTCCAGGGAACATAGCTCATCATTGATCTGACGATTAACCAACCCAGCCTCTCTCGACCCTTGAGATAGGTGAGCCTAATTTGTATTCTGTGGAATCTTTAACGTATAAGTATGTGGTTTAGGCACGACTTGACAACACGTTTTTAAATTGATGAAATGTTTTTCATTTATCCACCCTTCTTGTAATTAATCGACAGGTTGGGTATGTTCTAATTTGGTTCCTTAACTATTCCCTAGGAGGCGCCCACCCACAACCCTCTCCGTCCTGACGAAGACCCGACTTGTAAGGAACATTATCCTACGGCTATTCCGGGTCGAAACGTAGACCACGTAACCCTTGACCTACTCCGATCCCAAACAAGACATTACCAGCTCCAGTGGAGTCAGGCCTTTGTTCATGAGTAATATTTTAGGACTCATTTGAGCCTCCTATGTGGCCTTCTAACAAAAGGACCACGTGTACGCAGTCTTTTAAATTCAGAATGATGACTTGTCACTGAATGACACAGATTACCCCTACCCTTTTCCTGACACTTCCCTCACTTCACCCTTCCCCCCTCCTGTTGTGTATGTGGCCACGTACATTTAAACCTTTGATGTTTATAATAAAATGTATTATGAGTTACAACCATTGAAAAAGATGTGCATGCAAATCCGAATTAAATTCATTTGCATCTAATAGCTTTGCTTTCTGAGTTTATTGAATCATTTGTTTTGGTCTTGGACCCCTTCCTTTCATACTGACAATTTTCCCAGGTCCTATTGACTTTATTGGGTTGAACCCTGTTTTTCCTTAACCTGTTCAGTATATGCACACTTTAATGGGCCGGCTAGCAAGACATAGGGAGTGATACGTTTGCCTGCTAAACAGGAGGTAATGAGCGCCCATCTGCATATAGAAAGGTGACTCATACTGCCACTGGGCCGCTAGCTGTTCGAACAATAGAAACAGCACCCAAATGGGCCCCAGACTGGTCAAAAAAGCAGCCCACAGCAGGAACTTGGACACCGGCCCCTCGGGCATTGCTGGAATGCCTGTGTTACTAATCTGACGCTGATGTCAGGTACATACCGGAAAAAAAAAATTGTTACCCATCCTGCATCAGCAAATGTGATGAAGCGCGGGCAGCGAAATTTGTTTTTTTTTTGGGGTACTTACCTGACATCGTGCATATCCCGCATTTTACAACTCCCCACCCTGTTCCTTCTCTGTCTGACGTTACCGCCCGGTGTAACGCCGTGCACGAGCCATGGCTGCTGACGTCACCGCCCAGTGTAACGCGCTGCATGAGCCGTGGCTGCCAATCACATTCGTTTAGACTTACAAGTATTCGAAAGCGAATACAGTCTTGGAAGTGTCATATGATGCAGTAATAAAAATTCAAACTAATGGGAGAATTAGGAGGGAGCAAATACGATGAACCACAAAGCATATATTCCAGAAAAATAAAGCAAAGCAGAGCTGGGAGGGCCACGTGATGGATTAAAAATAATAATAATAATAATAATAATAATAATCTTTATTCGGTTTTTTAGCATTTGCAAACCATAAAAGATGACATTCAAACATTCACAGTAAAAATTTGCAGTTGAATATACATTTAAAAGAAGAGAAAGTGCCTAGAATTTACGTGACATATAGAATTGTCTTTTTAGTTTAAAGATTGTTTCTGTGTCTCAAAATGCACTTTAAAAAGTTCAACACATGATACACAATGGTTTCAGAGTCCAGAGATTGAAGTGCTAGCATAGCTGGACGACATTGTCTATAACCCCATTTTTTTAGTAAGGGGATAAGCCATATTTTTCGGTGGGTGTGGAAGAACTTGCAAAACAATATTGTATGCATGGTGGACTGTTGAGAAAGATCATCGCAAGGGCACAGGTCCAGCTGAGTTTTCCAGTTATTTTTTTCCGGAAATGTCACAAGTCTGAAGAAGAGGTTCATTCTGAACCTTGTTAAAAGCATTTTTTCGTATGCGGTGATCTCTAAAGTCAAATAGAGCTGGATTTTTGGAGACTGCTGTGTTAAAATCGCATGCATGGTAGATTTTTTTGAGATCAATGAAGACAGTCTCAAAGATTCCAAATGGCTCAATGCAGTCTGTTTCAGTTCTTTTTTGGATATGTCTTTTAGGTCTTCTGGTTTATGATAATATTGTTGTAGACCCATGTCGGAAAAGAAGTGTCTTACATAGGAGAGCCAAGCTATTTTGTGGGCGTGGTCCAACTCCATAATGTCCTGTACGATGTTTTTGGTCAGAGTATTCTTTTCCGACAGCCAGACTCGCCTCCAAAGTAAGAGAGGTTGGATTTTAATTAAATCCTCAATGTATGGTATTCCCAGTTCTATGTGTGAGGCATAGGTGGAGGTGCCTCGTGGTGTTGATAGAAGGAATCTTATGAAAGTGTTTTCCTCTTTTTGAATAGAGCCAGTAGGAATATGACCCCAGATCCCTGCACCGTATAATGCGATGGATTGGCATTTCGCAGCATAGATCTGTAGTAGTTCTACCTGGGGGTTTTTCCCAAGTTTGTTTGAGAATTTCATTAATGCCATAATTGCACGTTTAAATAAATGTCTCCTAGCCTCAACCGCCGCTTTCCAATTTAGGGCGTCATCAATCATAACCCCTAGATAGGGATATTGTGAGGTCTTTTCTATTTTTTGTTCTTTCAAGTAAATGGATTTAGGAGCTTTTCTTGGTCCACCGACCACCATGACAAAAGTTTTTTTAATGTTGATGTGCAAGTCCAGAGCACCCATGAAATCTGCATTTTTAGATAAGGATTTCTGCAGTTCAATGGGGGTACGCGCTAGTATAACAGCGTCGTCCGCGTATAATAGGGCGGGGATCAGGCGGTCTTTTGCTCTAGGGAGGTCCCTTCCTCCTCTCAACATGGTCTCTTCTAATCCATTGGTGTACAAGGAGAAGAGGAAGGGGGCCAAAACACAGCCTTGCCTCACTCCCCGCTCTATTTTGAATGGCCTCGTCAGTTCGCCTCTTGTCCCAAACCTCACTTTCGCCGTGGCTTCACTGTACAGCTCTCTTAAAAAGTCCAGAAGGGGGGGATCTACCCCCATTTCGCTCAGCAGTGACCAAAGCTTAGCATGCGAGACACAGTCGAATGCGGAGGACAAATCTACATAAACCATGTAGATGGCACCAGGTTTGGCGTGGGTGTACTTTGATGTTAACAAGCTTAGATTTAAGGCCTGTTCGATGGTTCCAAAACCCTCTCTGAACCCGAACTGCAGGTCCGAGAGGATCTTTTTATCTTCTGCCCAGTCTTGTAGTTTTTCAAGGAGGACTCGGCCCAC
Source organism: Lissotriton vulgaris (assembly GCF_964263255.1). NCBI lineage: Eukaryota > Metazoa > Chordata > Amphibia > Caudata > Salamandridae > Lissotriton > Lissotriton vulgaris. The sequence goes on from NC_141695.1 coordinate 48,576,883, forward strand.
AACTTTGCCCAAAGAGTCAAGAAGCGATATTGGTCGATAGCATTTAGGATCTTGTCGGTCCCCCTTCTTAAAAATTGGTACCATGGTAGAGGAGGACCATGAATCTAACAGACCAAGTTTGGTTGTTGCCATGCAAACTCTTGTAATTATTGGTACCCAGAGGTCAGGAAGATGTTTGAATAGATCGACTGGGACCCCGTCAGGGCCGGGGGCTTTCTTGCTCTTACTTAGGGATAGCGCCAGTTCAAAGTCCTACAAATCCACCTCCAGTGGTATAGGATAGGTTACTACAGTGGTGGTACACTGGGATTCTCCAGTACTAGATGTCAAATTGAAGATTTTCGAGAAATAATTCACCCACGTGTCCTCATCAATAGCCACGTCGATTTTTGGGCCGTTGGAATCGGTTAGGAATGGGGTTTTAACTATTTTCCAGAATGCCTGGCTGTCTTTCGTGAGTGCACTCCGATGCAAAGCATTCCACAAGGATTGTTTTAGCTCTTTTTTCCTTGTTTTTCTGACGGAGTTATACTCCCGTCGAAGTGATTGGATATTTAACTTGTCTCTGTTTGGTTTTCCGAGAGCTTTCCTCAGATTAGTATGCGCTTCGGTACAGTCTCGGTTAAACCATCCTGTGGAACTATTTCGGTTAGATGTTTTAGTTAAAAAGTTTTTAATTTGTTCTATTATAATGTTGAAGTGTTCCAATATTTGTTTTGGTTCCGCACAGGGATCGAGACAGATCATTATGTTATCATATGCAGATGTTATTAATTGCTTTGTCAAGATGTTAGGGTCCACTTTTTCCCATCTTATGGTAAATCCGTTCCTTTTGCCCAATTCAAGCCGATTCTGGGTCAGTGCGGATGCCATGGTTGTCATCAATGTTATTGGTTGGTTTGTTCCTAGGTTTAGGCTTATGGCGGAATGGTCGCTGAGGTTATTTTCCAACATTTTGAAATTCTTCGTTTGGGCTTTCAAAGCTTCTGTGCCTATTACATAGTCCACGGTAGTCTTATGGCCCCTTCCTCTGTACGTTGGTTCCAGTGTGTTATTTGGTTGATGGATAGGATTTAAAATTTGCAAATCCAAATCAGACAATATTTTATTCATGGCTGTCCCTGCTCCTGAGTGGATAAAGTGGACTAAGGGGTTGTCGTGCTCGTCCACCAGACCACAAGTATCGTTGTTGGTGCAAGGATGTAGGTTAAAATCTCCTCCCCATAATATGTGGGGATTTTCCGTTTTCTGTTTAGAGTGACAGTGTTCGGTTATTTTTTCCTGAATTATAGAAAGAATACACAAAAAGTTTTCGTCCTCCAAATTATTGTATATGTTGATTATAGAAATAGAGAGTTTTTTCCCCAGCATGACAGTGAGGATCTGGAAGTTCGATAATAAGTCTACCTTGAGAATCTTCATATCTGGGATTGTATTTGCCAGGTAGATTACCAGACACCCTTTTGGTCTGCCTGAGATGCTGGTTAGGGCGGGGGATGTAAAAGACCTGTACCCTACAAGGTGGAGGGACGCCGTTGCCCAGGTTTCTTGTAGGCAAATGATTTGAGTGTCCTTTAGGAAGCCAGCGGCCGTACCATCCTCGATCTTGTTTCGGAGGCCGGCCACGTTCCAGAAGATCACAGAAAGCTGGGTGGACATATTTTCTGAAGCTGTGTTTTCCATTTGTGGGGGGACTGTGATAAGGACAGGGGAGGTCACAGTTGTTTGTGGGGGCTCCGGGGGTATAATTGTTGGTCAATCGACCATTTCCAGGCCGCTAAACCTGTTCGAGGTTGGTATGGCCATCCAATTTTGTCTGTAGATGTTATCTCTGTAACTGGGTCCATAAGGTTGGTGGGGTGGTCTCTCCCATTGTTCCCAGTTTCTGAATCTATTTTGTGGGCCGACGAGCTGCCATGGGGCCTCTCTCTGCTGATGGTTCTGATTTACTGGCCACCATGAGTTATTCGGGTCATTAAGTTGTGGTGGTAGTTTGGGACCAGTAAAGTCTAGCTCCCATGGCTGTGGGATTGGTTTCCGCCAGATGTTATCATTATCACGTAGGTAGTTGTTATTGTTAGACCTTTTTGGATAAAAATACGACAGAGATCTTGTTGCAATCCCTCCTGAGGAGTTATTGTAGTCCCAGGAGCAGATATAATCGGCTATGCTGGGGTCCTCAAACGTGATAACTATGCAATCCCCCCGGATGGTTTTTTTCCTGTGACCTACCCACGAGGTACGGGATACTGATGCTATTTTGCTTTTCCAGGGTGGCGGGACGAGGCGATTTGTATTCAACCAATACTGGACTTTGTTCTTTAATGACCAGTTAGGTTCTGTCCCCTCACCTGTAAGTTCGGGGACCCCCGTCATAACTACCACAAATGGGGATGCCTCAGGGGGCAAGTTTAAAATAGGTCAGTGGTCAGTAATCCCCCCCTGTTGACCTTTTGTTTTTGGAGCATTTGCATTTGTTGTAGCGGGAGTTTTAGGAACAGTTGTATTTATTGTTGGAGTATTTACTGTTGGTGTCGGGTGGGAATTGGTTTGTGAGGGAATGGTCAGAGGCTTTGGGATTGTTATTTGTGCAGTGGGAGGGTTTGTGACTGTGGGAACTTTTACTGCAATTTGTTTTTTGGTCTGTGGTGGAGGTAAAGTTGCGGGTTTCTTATGTACGGGAAGTGTGGTCGTGGGATTTGGGACTGGTTTAGGCTGGGGTTGTGGGAGTATAGGTTTGAGGGAGCCAGAGATTTTTATTAATTGGCTCTCAATATTGCTGAGTCTGGTTTCTAAAGGGCGAATGTAGGAATTTAGGAGGGAGACTATCTCCTTAATTAGCCTCGCTGATTCCCTGTCTCTACCTGATTGGTGTGGTATAAGGGGTTCTGGTATTAAGGAGTCTTGGAAATCTTGTGGTACATGATGGATTGTTACAATATTATTGTTTGGGGGAACCGTGGGGTGGGATAAAGTTGCCGGGTTTGTATCACCGACCAAAACTATGTGTTCGGACGGTTTGAGATTTTCGGTGTGCTCTGGAGTTTTCCTAGTTTTCCTTTTCTTTATGGCACCCTCCCGCTTCCCTCTCTTTTGCCTTATTTCTTCTGGGGTTGGGTCAGGGAAGATGTCAGGGGTTTTCTCTAAGTCGCTCTCTGTAAAAAGTTATGGATAGTTGAGAAGATGAAAGGTTTACATTATTTGGAAGGCTGAGTCTATTTGCAGTCGCCGAGGTTTGGTTTGGCGCTGACTGTAGTTCTGGCGTTCTTGCGGTTGCTAGTACCCCCATTGAGGAGCGCCGTGCTATTGCAAGTTCGGATGAAACTCTTCCCTCCATTAGACTTATGCTTTGGTCTATGAAGGAATTTGCTTTAGCTAGAAAGTCATCCATTGGACCTAACAGTTTTTCTCCTATCCCGTTCTTTTTAGATTTTTTCTGCTTGCTAGATCTCGTATTCATTTTTCCGTGATATGTTGCTAGGAGATCTTTCTAAGCTGTCTGACAGGGTTATTGTAGAGGTCAGAGAGATGATGGTTATCTGTGTCGGGAAGACCAGTGTGTAGTGCTTAGGGATATGGGCCGGACCGGACTCTCACGATCTCGAACGGCCTCAAACGGCCCGCTCTTTGCCCGGTCTTCCCCCCGGCCCGCGTCCCGCGTGCGTCCCGCGTTGCGGGATGGGCCCCTCTTCCTTTACGCTAGTAGGCTGGGGGCGTGGCCGCCGGGGGAAGAGGCAGCAGCTGTGGTGAGCTAAGGCTGCTGGTACTCGCAGTCCCCCGGTAGGCTTGCCGCTCTCTTGACCTCCGCTGTACTCAACCTGGGAGCGAAGATGGCTTTCCACCGACTGTGGACGCTCACACCAGGGAGAACGGAGGCAGGCAGGTGATGAGCGGCACCCGCGAAGCGGGTGTCGCAATAGGTCAGCGTTGTATGCAGGCAGCAGGTTGTCCTTGCAATGGGAGTCAGATTATGGCCAGGAACACACCACTCTGTGTGCGCAGCTCAGCGCTTCAAGAGGCCGAAGGCTGGGGGCGTGGCCGCCGGGGGAAGAGGCAGCAGCTGTGGTGAGCTAAGGCTGCTGGTACTCGCAGTCCCCCGGTAGGCTTGCCGCTCTCTTGACCTCCGCTGTACTCAACCTGGGAGCGAAGATGGCTTTCCACTGACTGTGGACGCTCACACCAGGGAGAACGGAGGCAGGCAGGTGATGAGCGGCACCCGCGAAGCGGGTGTCGCGAAAGGTCAGCGTTGTATGCAGGCAGCAGGTTGTCCTTGCAATGGGAGTCAGATTATGGCAAGGAACACACCACTCTGTGTGCGCAGCTCAGCGCTTCAAGAGGCCGAAGGCTGGGGGCGTGGCCGCCGGGGGAAGAGGCAGCAGCTGTGGTGAGCTAAGGCTGCTGGTACTCGCAGTCCCCCGGTAGGCTTGCCGCTCTCTTGACCTCCGCTGTACTCAACCTGGGAGCGAAGATGGCTTTCCACCGACTGTGGACGCTCACACCAGGGAGAACGGAGGCAGGCAGGTGATGAGCGGCACCCGCGAAGCGGGTGTCGCGATAGGTCAGCGTTGTATGCAGGCAGCAGGTTGTCCTTGCAATGGGAGTCAGATTATGGCCAGGAACACAATAATAATATTGTGAATTAGTATTATGAACGCACAATGTATAAGAATACATGCTAAAGTACGTGTCAGTTAAAAAAAACGAAACCAAAATTTATGTCCGCAGAATTTATAAAAATATAGGTCTGGAGGACTTCGTGACTCAGAAAGAAACTTTTATACTATGTACATAGAAAATCATTGAGGGGTAGGAGGGGCACATGATGTAGAAAAGAAAACCATCATTAACATACAATAAAAAGAACACATTGTAAAGTACGTGACACACTTTAAAAATAGGATACAGGAATTCATGGTAGCTTAATGTATTAAAAAAAGCGTGGGAGTGCTCCTGGAGACAGAAGGTGATATTAGGATCAGGGCTTGAGTCCGGGTACCATGCGGGCGGAGGGCGTCCCCCCACTTATTTTACAGGGTGGACGCCGTCCCCCTGCCAAACAGCTAGACTTCACTCTTTGGCCTTTCTGGGACGCGCTGGATTCTTAGATGCAATCGCATCTAAGACGATTGCATCTGAGAAGACAGCGCATGTGCAGCCGCTGTGACCTCCGATCTCGTTCCAGAGAGGCCTAATGAGCGCTTTCTAGAAAGCCACCTGTTGTGACGTCACTTCCTGTTGTGAGGTCGCTTCCTGTTGGGATGTCACTTCCGGTGACAGCGGTTTCCCACTTTTTTTTAGGACTGGTGCTCTGATTAGGATGAACAAAGGAAGATCAATAAGAATGGAGGCTTGGGACCAGGGCCGGACTGGGAACCAAAACCGGCCCTGGCAAAGTGCTCGCCCACCCCCTCCACCCCCTCTCCCGGGAGGAGGGTGTTGGGGGTGCGACTGAGCTCTTTGCCGGGGCCGGTTTTCGTCCGATTTTGCTATGCGGCAAAAATGGCCCTGTAACAAAATCGGCCCAAAAATGGCACCCACCCTTGCGGGGTACCAGGATTGCTTGTGTCCGGAACAGCCAGTCCGAGCCTGTCTGGGACGGCTTTGTGACGCAGAAGAAAAAATATCATGGTTGCACAATTAATAATGATAGAGGCCTAAGCACGTGGCGTAGTAGAGAAATACGACACAGAAATTTATGGGCGCATAATTTAGAAAATTAGAGGTGTATAGGAGCTTGTGACAGAGATAGAAACTTTTATACTATGTGCATACAATTTAAAACCATTGAGGGGTAGGAGAGCCATATGAAGGAGAAAAAAATAGCATCATGCATAAACAATGTATAGCGGAGTCTGATGCTGTGACGGCATCTCTAACCTTTGTATCTGTCATCTTTTGTCGTGTCTTCAAAGGCTGCGGTTTCGCTGGGTCTGGGGTGTTTTGGGTGTGGGCAGCGCCGCCTCCGTGCCTATGGTATTGTGGCTGGGCGGCAGCAGTAGTGACACTACGTCGAGTGTCAGGAGTCCTCCTCCGCTGTAGCTGTGAGTTTGTAGAAGAATTGATGACAACACTCTGTCCATCACCGCAGCACAAGCAGGCAAAAGAGAGAGTGCTCACATCAGTGTTCGGATTATATGGTCAAGTCAAGTCAAGTCAAAAAGGCTTTATTTCGACATATAAAATATCTTAAAAAGCATACATACAAGTAAAATTCATTTCAAGGCATTTAAAGATAAAAACGTATTTAAAAAACCCCTTGCAAGATCTAAGACTGCAATTTTTACTATTAATATTTAGGGGAAGAATAATTAAATTACCTAAAATAGGCATGGTTTTGAAACAGGCCATATAAATAAAAGCATAATTAAACAATTTGTCTAAGTCTTTTTGACCGAATCCGCCATGCCCACCCAAGGTACTTCGAGGTGGCGCATGCATAAAAAGTGCGAGTGTCTGAAAGAAGAATCCTTAGTGCCACATTACAGTGTCTAGATCCCAGTGTGCGACACATGGGTTTTAGCCATTTTGACCGTGGGACTTTATAGGCAGGACACTCGAATAAAAAGTGAGGGACAGATTCATGGCGCTGTGGGCAGAATGGGCACCACGCAGCAGTCTGGTAGGGAATTTTCCAATGACTAGTAAGTTCCATTACGGGGAGAAGACCAATTCTGAATTTGAAATACAGAGATCTTTCCCAAGGGGCTGAGATAATGTCCAAATACAGTTCTCTAATGGGGACATCTTTGGACTCCATAAAATTTCTGGTCGATTTACAAATCGCGGTAGAAGAATTCCTTCTATTTACCACCCAGTTCCAATAAAGCTGTTTTATCGTTGATTTGGGCGGGGCTGTCTGTTGGTACCATGCTTCTTCCAGCCCCAGATTGGTGAGTAGTGCTTTGATATCCGTTAGCCACTTTATTTTCGCCCAACCTGTCGATCTTAATATCTCCCGCAGTCCATCCGCATAGCTTGAGAGCTCAGGGACTCTCCAGATGCGGGCCCACAGAAGCAAAGGGCGTAGCTTTGCTTGATCTTCAATCGCCCGACAGCCCATGTCCAATTGCAGTGGCAAGATGGGGACAGAAGGGCCGAGGGACATCAAGCTTCTCAGGAAGGTGTTCTCGGCTCGAGTAAGATCTTTCAAGTTCGACATTCCCCACAGTTCCGCCCCGTACAGAGCGGCGCTTACTCCTCTGGCCGAGTAAATGTCCAAAACTGCAGCTATAGGTTTAGTTGAGGCTGCTCTCTGCTCTTTCAGCAGGGTCCCGGTTATTCTTTTCAAATTTAGCAGCATTTTGGTCAGATGCTGGTCCCATTTCATAGAATCCACCAGCCGGATACCCAGATAATCGAAGGTCTTGGTCCTATCCAGTGCAACGGAGCCCAATGTTGGTGGAGGGCCATGTTTTTGCGGGGGATTCAAGATGAGATACTTTGTTTTGTCTGTGTTTATACAGAGTCCTCTTTGTTTACAGAAGCCATCAAAGCCAGAGAGAAGCTGTTGTAGGCCCATTGGCGATTTCGACAGAAGCAAAGTATCGTCCGCAAAAAGCAGGGTGGGAATTAAACGGCCTGCCAGACGAGGTGCATCTGCTGGTATCCTTGACAAGTGGTCCACCACCCCATTGACATAGAGCGAAAAGAGTGTAGGGGCAAGAACGCACCCTTGCCGCACGCCTCTATTCACATCTATTCTTGAGGTCTTTTGACCATTCGGACCCCAGCGAATTTGGGCATAGTTGTTTTCGTGGAACTTCATAATCAAGTGAAGCAGATAAGGTGGCAGGCCAAGATCACTAAGAACCTTCCATAAGTTATTTCTGGGGACCAATTCGAAGGCCGTCCGGAGGTCGATGAAGGCAAGATATAAAGTGCCCTTCCCAATCGTGACGACCTTCCAGTGAATCATAAGTAGCCTTAACGACTGTTCGATTGTTCCTGTACCAGTTCGGAACCCTGCCTGGAGATCCGATAGTATCCTGTTTTCATCTGCCCACTGCTGTATTCTGGTTAGGAGGACCTTGCCTGCTACTTTTTGCGAACAATCTATCAGGCTAATCGGCCTGTAGTTCGCTGGGTCTTCTCTTGAGCCTTTTTTGTGCAGAGGGACCACTTCGGCGGCCATCCAGGAGGCGGGCAGAGGAGCACCCGCCATGGCAGCGTTCAATACTGATGAAATTAACATACTGCAATCGCCTAGGTCTGCACGGAGCAGGTCGCCCGGTAGCCCATCGGGACCGGCCGCTTTGCGCGGGACGAGAGATTTTATTGCACCTTCCGCTTCTCTCTTGGTAAACAGACTTTCCTCAAGTCTCTCCTCACCTCGAGAGAACTGTGGTAATGCGAAATCCACCGCTTCAGCTACAGATGCTGTATACAATTTCGAAAAATGTGAGTACCATAGATCCTCAGTTATGTTACAGGGGATGACTGTATCAAGGGGTCTGTTTTTCTTACGTAATAAGTCCCAGAAACCTTTTGCGTTTTTTCCAACACTGGCGATTCGGAGTTCCTGCCAAAATTCGTCTTCCCAGTCTCTCCTTGCTGATTTAAGCTGCGCTTTGTAGCTCTTTCGTTTGGTGGCTATTAAGGTTGCATCTCCACTTTTCACAGCCAATATCAGTGCTCTCTTTTTAGCACGACACTCCTTTGAGTACCAACCAGGTTTGCCCTGTCGCTTATCGCGGTTAGTGTTTCCCTTTTTTACTTTAGCCTTAAATAGGTCCCCAATTGACAGCGAGACCTCGCAAAACAGCGCTGTAATCCGATTTGGGCTGACAGGCTCATTTTCTAAAATGGCGCAGGCTGTAGAAGTAACAGCTCTGATACATGATAGTTTCTCTTCATCTATTGCCACTTTGTCCCATTTCAGGCATCTTAAGCAGTTTGATGGAACCACCCCTCCCAAAAGCCCTGTCGCTGGTGTTTCATGGCTCCCACAAACTGGATGAATCTCCCTCCACCAGTATGATAGGGTCAAGGAGAGTGCGTTATGGTCACTATCCAAGGAAGGTAGGACTATCATATCCTTCATGTGAGCCCACAAAGAAAAGTTTAAAAGGATATAATCTATCCGGGATGAATGACCAACCCTGTTATATGTGTGTGCCCCCGCTAAGTCTGAGGGTGTCCTCCCGTTGGCTGCTCTCAGGCCGTGCCTCAGTGTGAGGGAATTTAGGTGGATGATTCTGGGGGTCCAACTGTTTATGATTGGAAGATCAAGTGACGGGACACCTCTCCTTGAATCTTCGTCATATAAGTCCAGGGATTCGTCGGGCAACAGGGGCTCGAATGTACAATTAAAGTCTCCCATGACCATAATTAACGAATCGCTACTGCACTCACCCAAGACTACCTCCAGGTCCGAGAGCGTTGGTGACAAGGCTCTCCCAGAGGCCCCTCGTGTGTAGATGTTAATAATCTCCAGTTTTTCAGCTCTCCTCGGGCATGTTACGGTGAGGCGCATCAAGTCTGGAGATTTTTGGGGATGAAGGAAATATCTACCCAAACTAAGAGACCTCCATAGGGGCGACCTCTTCCCGTTGCTGGAATATCTGCCGGGACAAAGAAGGAGGCATAGCCCACTCGGTGCCTTGGTTCTACGCACCACGTCTCTTGGAATGCACAGACTGAGTGGGGTTCGATGAGCGCCACCCAGTCCGGGACTTCTAGCTTGCTGTTTAAGCCTGCCACGTTCCAACTAATGGCTTTCAGGGATGCATGATGCAGGGGCTCAACGCATCCGGCATTCCCACCCTGTGTACCGGGAGTTTGAGCTCCATCCACTAACTCAGTATTCTCAGACCCATCGCCTGAGAGAGAGGGCATAATTGGGTTAGGCGGGGATTGGGGCACAAAAACGTTGGACAACGGTACCCCCCCAACTATGCGTGGTGTATTGACCCTAGGAGGGGAGGCATTAGTTGCCGCTACATTATCAAGTCACCAGCCCCAACCCTGTGGAGGGGCTGCTTGAGTAGGTGTCCATGCCCTTGCTCTGGGGTCCAAAGTTGGATAATGAGGGAACCATGCTCCTCTGCCCCCATCTTGAAAAAAATTTTTAGGCCCCATAAGAGGAGGGGGGTGATAGAAGTACCCCAGGTCCCTAGTTTGAATGTCGCAGAAATTGTAATGCGACTGCTGACTACAGATCATACCTGCTGCTCTGGGGTCGTTGAAATTGATCAACACACAGTCCCCGGTGATATCCTTACGTCTGTTGCCAATCCAACCCACACGTCGGACAAAGGCTATTCTACCATCGATGTGCCCTGGGAGGGGTCTATTAGCTTTGAGCCAGGAGAGCGTCTTGTGTTTGAGGTCAGAGTATGACTCACAAGAACCCTCTTCAAGCTCAGGGACCCCCGTTAAAATTACCACATAGGGCTTACAGCCAGGGGGAAGGCTAGCATTTGGCGTGTGCCTCCTTACCCTGTCTTTAGCCAGAGATTTTGGCGTGGTTTTTGCTGGAAGTTTGGGCACGGCCTGTTTGGCAGGAGTTGGAGGGGATGGGGTTGTATCACCCTTCGTTGAGATCACTGGGTTTCCAGGTACCTTGGTGTTAGACACTATAGGCTTGGAAATTGCGGCAAAATTAACCTTAAGTGCCTTGGGTGCCTGGGTACTAGCTTTGTTCCTTGGTCGGGCCAGACTAGACTCAGGAGTAGGAGTTAGTGGTGAGGGTGCGGATCCGCTATTGGGATGCTGCAATTGGGGAGCCTTTCCCAAGCCGGGCAACTTTTGGCAAGATGTGAGCTCAGGGTGGGCTATAGTGATAGAGGGGACTAAGGGGACAGCACCACTCCTTAGCCCTCCATTTTCTTCAACCTGAGCCTTGGCGTGAAATTTGACTAGTGATTTTACCGCATAAAAGTTGTCCAGCATTGACTGTTCAAGTGAGGCTAGTTTGCGTGTGAGGCCGTCAATCTTATCTACGAGAGGCATCACCACAGACATAATTATGCTCTCAACTTGAGGGAAAATGCTGGTATCTATAGGAGCCATTTGACCAGGAGTGCCCTCCAATGAAGAATATCCGGTGTGGGTCGCGTGTGATTTTGGGTGAGGAACCTGATACGAACTAGTGCCCCCTTTGGGTACAATGTTCCTGCTTACTTTACTGTGGGGCTTTAGAGAGCCTCCCCTGCGGGGGCTAGCGGGACGCTTTCTCTTCTTTTGTAATACAGGGCCTAAAGCTAGATTCCCTGCAGGTGTGGTTTGGGGAACTACTACTCTGGGAGTACTGGCTTCGGTGTGCACTACAGTGGGTGGGGAATTCATAGCTTCCCTAGATAGCACAGGAGAGCTAGGGTCTTCATGGGTTTCAGGATTGCAATCCAGAGTTTGCCCCCCCGGCGATGGGTTAGTTTGGACGGAGGAATTGGATTGTGTCGGGTCAAGTACAATGCTTGGTGCGGTGGTAATTACCCTTTCTAAACTAGCCCTAATCCGGCTCACTCTCTCGTCAATTGTTGGGGAATCAATTATCACCAATGGAGTTAGGGAAATATGTCCAGGGCTAGCAGCTAAGGCAATGGCGCCCAGAGATGAGCGTTTGTTGGACATACTCGTAGAATCCCGGGATAACCTTCGTTCTGCCAGGATAATCTCCTTTTCGACTATGGAAACTGCTCGAGTTATAAATTGGTCCATAGTGCCTAAAACCACGTCTCCTGCAGATTTCTTTGTTTTACAGGATCGAGTACCTGAAGCCATTGTCCCGTTTACTGGGTGCCCACTTTACGGAGCCAAGGGATGTGGCCCGGCCTGGCCTCTTCTGGCCCCTGATGGCCTAAGATGGTCCCGCCCTTGTCCCGGGCTTCTCCCGCGATGCTCCCGCGTGCTCCCGCACAGCGGGGAAGGGGCGTTCCATTGTGGGGGCATGAAGCGATTGGTGGGAGGGGCAATCGGTCTACAGGTGTGCCGTGGCGCAGGGACTCCTGGTTAGTTGAGTCCCTGCAGCGGCACCGGCGGCGCTGGTGGATAGAGCGCGACCCTGCTCCCTGATGTCCTTCCTAGGGGCTGTGAGCAAACGTGCTCCCAACAGCCTAACTCAGCCAAACTGCGACGCGGCACCCGCGCAGCGGGTGCGGCTAGCTGTTACTTGAACAGAAGGCGGCTACAGCAACACTTGACTGCAAAGGTGGGAAGACGCCGGTAAGCCCTCGGCGTTTCTGTGTCCCGCTGGAAAAGGGGAATCAGCTTCCTTTTCTTCCTCTGGGCGATTGGTGGGAGGGGCAATCGGTCTGCAGGTGTGCCGTGGCGCAGGGACTCCTGGTTAGTTGAGTCCCTGCAGCGGCACCGGCGGCGCTGGTGGATAGAGCGCGACCCTGCTCCCTGATGTCCTTCCTAGGGGCTGTGAGCAAACGTGCTCCCAACAGCCTAACTCAGCCAAACTGCGACGCGGCACCCGCGCAGCGGGTGCGGCTAGCTGTTACTTGAACAGAAGGCGGCTACAGCAACACTTGACTGCAAACGTGGGAAGACGCCGGTAAGCCCTCGGCGTTTCTGTGTCCCGCTGGAAAAGGGGAATCAGCTTCCTTTTCTTCCTCTGAGCGATTGGTGGGAGGGGCAATCGGTCTGCAGGTGTGCCGTGGCGCAGGGACTCCTGGTTAGTTGAGTCCCTGCAGCGGCACCGGCGGCGCTGGTGGATAGAGCGCGACCCTGCTCCCTGATGTCCTTCCTAGTGGCTGTGAGCAAACGTGCTCCCAACAGCCTAACTCAGCCAAACTGCGACGCGGCACCCGCGCAGCGGGTGCGGCTAGCTGTTACTTGAACAGAAGGCGGCTACAGCAACACTTGACTGCAAACGTGGGAAGACGCCGGTAAGCCCTCGGCGTTTCTGTGTCCCCATATATGGGATCAGTGGGGTTTGAGCAAACCAAGCCCAGGACCATCATTGGTAGCGTTTTTGTGGTCTCTAAGAATAATGGCCTTGGGGGACATCCCATTGGCTAATGTACTGTTTTCCAGGCTTAGTGATAGCAAGCATGCTAGGTGTTGGCATGTGGGGAGTGTGGGCGGGCGTGCACCGCACATGAGCAAGTGTGAGTGTGTGCACCAACATTAACAACAGAGAGAGATGGGGGCGGTGTTATCATGTGCGCAGAGGCAGGCCCAAAATTGAATCTCCAATGAGTGATCACTTCTAATAATTCTTCTTAGCGTGCCTGAGCTCTGATTTGTCAGTGAGACGGTGATGGCAATATACTTTGTATTGTTAATCATACTCAGCGTGTACCTGCGCATACAGTACGAATATGCTCTGACGTTACGCGTCGCATCAAAGCTTCCATGTGACATCATGTACGGCATCATGTAGGCAAAAGGCGCCAATGTTTCTACATGGTTAAAAACATATATTTATGTATTAATTTTCATTCTTTTGTTCTTGTTTGATACTTTTTGGGTTCCAGTTCAATTTTTTGGGTTTGAAAAAAAACTTGTTGACAAAACAGGAAAATAAATGAAAAGTAAACATCGAAAAAAAACAGTTCTTTTTAGAACTACCTTCACTGGTCAAAGAAAGAACTAAATTTCTATGTTAATGTGTATAAGTTTGTCAGAATTAATGTGTAGTTCATAAATGAATGAATGAATATATTACTAGTGTATGGGGAATGTGAAAGTGCGAAGTATAAGGAAGTGCTACAGCATAAATCTATAAGGTGTTTACCTATAGTATACTGTAGTATGTCCAAAAGACTTAAATGTAACATGTGTACATAAATATGTTAAAAGTCTATGCTTCAATTTGCGCTGCTGATGAAACTGCCTGGGTGAATTTGTATGTGTTAGGGGCGGATTTACAATCCCCTTGTGCCTCTTTTACACAGCCGTTGCATCACTTTTGTGACACAGTGGTGGTGCAAAAGATGTGTTATGGTGTGTTGTATTAAGAATGAGATGCATCTGGAGGGTGCATTACATTGTAAAGTCCTGCGCCAGAAGGAGGTTTTCTTGTGCAGGAGGTGGTGCAGCAATGCCTCCTAAAAGTGACTGAGTGAAATGTATAACATTTCACTCAGTCACTTTTGAGCTTATGCTGCGTCAAAACTTTGCATATGCTTGAAGCAGGTGTAAGGATTGATACAGCATTGTGATCATACGGCCCGAGAGCATTGCTTGAGTTGTGTTATTCTTGCAACCGAAGTAATGCAATAATTAATCCAAAAAATATTTAGCAATGTTGTTTTGTTAGTATTTTATAAGTAAGAATATAAAATATAATCTAAAAAATAAAATAAATATAAATATTTATATGAAAAATATAAGAAATTAGTATAAAATAATTAATACATTTATAAATGATCATTTACAAAACCTTTGAAATTCACTGAAAAAACCATAGATTTCACGCACGTTAAAGTTAGGAATTAGCATTTAAAAAACCTTGCAAATTCATTGAAAAAAAACATAGGTTTCACGCACGTTATAGTTAGCTGGACATTCCTCTCACACAAAACCATTGAAATTCCTGAGTTATGGTTAGTTTAGCTAACTATAAATCGCGTGCCTGCAATGCACTACTGATGACGTCACATATTACATCACTCATGACATGGTCAGTGACATCACACATGACATCACTGATGACATCTCAAATGACATCACTGATGACATCAGTGAATGTGTGTCTTTCTGAAAAATAAATATGTTTTATATATGTATATCTGAAGGTCGATGGAAGAATAAATGTTTAAATAACTGTCTAAATCGATGTTTTTTTGTTGTAAAATTAATTGTATAACATACTCATTAAGTGTAAATATATGTGCCACAGAGGGAAGAGGGAGAAGTGTTCACAGAGAGGGCAGAGGGAGAGGTGCACAGAGAGCAGAGGGAGGAGTGTTTACAGAGTGGGGAGAAAGCAGTGTGCACAGAGGGCAGAGGGAGGATTGTGCACAGACAAGAGAGGGGCACAGAGAGCAGAGGGAGGAGTGTGCACAGAGTAAGATGAATTTCATTCGGGCACTTTTACAAATAATAGTATAAAAAATAAACACTGTCAATGTTTCATCTATTCTGTACATCTTAGGAGCTCTTGTTCATTCACTGACACAGCCACAGTCTTCTAGCGGCTACTAAACCAACACTACTCGATTCTTCCTTACAAAACTCTCTATCATAGGCTTCAGCAACTCGAAGATGTTTTGTGCTACCCAGGCTGCCTTTGAAAATGTGTACGTCAAACAACTACCAACCCACCTTGTGTTGATAGCAGGGACATGCGCTGATACTTCCAGCAGAGGTTGTTGTCACTGTGGTTCATTTGGCAGCCATGTTGACGTTGCACATGACATCCTGAGCAGACAGGTTGCACTTCATCAATAGTGAAATAGAACCTTCAGTCCTGACTTTCAGGTCTTCCTGATCCTACCCAATGGCGAGTCCTTAGTGGCCAAGGTTCATGGCCTTGTCTCCATCCTCTTCATCCTCATCCTCACCGTTGAAGCTGGAGAAACAGATGGGCTGGCACTCCAGAGTGCGAAGGTTCAACAGGCAGGCCACCTGCGAGACGCTGAATTCTGGGACAGCGAGCAAGAGGACCTGCTGTCCATCCATTCCTTTGACCTCCTTTGATTTGAAGGCCGGTGCATCACCGCAGACATAGACATCTCGACAGTCTTGCAAGATGAACGGGTCAGACTTATGAAAGGGTAGCACCATAGTGTGTCTAAAGAAGTAGGGCTCAGGGGTCCAATCCTCAGAGTCCACTCCAATATCTCCAGATGGTCTCCATGTTGCTGTACTTATAGATGTCACTGACATTCTGTCCAAAAGTTCCAAGGAACCTGATGCCATCGATGATTGCCTTGTAGGGGTTGGTGACCAGCTGCAGGGTAGAGTACACCACAGTCTCTGGGAACATTCAGTGATGCAGAGGCTGCTGTGAGAGAGTATAATTAGTAGGGTCATACTGCCGGGTAACCCGTCCACGGAAACGGAGGCACTCAGCTGCGGAAGAATCTCATCCAGCATCTTGATGGACTCCACACTAGCAGCCTGGGTCTTCTTTGTCAAGTATTTGGCCTTATTGTAAATGTAAATGTATGTATACTTGTAAAGCGCACTATCACCTTTCAGGCATCCTGGCGCTGTATACGCTGTGGAACCCTTCCTGGCTTTCCCTGTGAGATGCCCCCTACTGGGCACCCCCAAGGTGAAGCCAGGCATCTTGGCGCTTTGGGGACCCTTGTGGACATTAAGCAAGCTATTGCCCAGAGTTGCAGAGTGGGACCCATGATTAGAGTAGGCACCGAGGCGAGAATTATCGAGTCCATAGACATTTGAGCCCAAGACCCTCAGGATAACGCGGGAAATCTGGGCAGCACTGGTCTGCTCCCCTTCATTGCCCACCTGGCCGGTGACCACATCCAGCAACAGCTGCAGGCCAAGGAGGCTTTCTCCACTCCCACTGCCCAGTCCCAGGCCTGAAGCCAGCAGCACAAACCTGCCACTCTTGAGGACTGGTCATGGCACCTGAGGTGCCATGTCCGCCATGCAGTAATCATCCACCATAAACTGCCCAGCTTCGTCCTCTTTACCAAACACAGCGAGGTGGTACCTGTGACAAACTTCTGAATGTCTATGTTTTCCTCCAGCTTGATGCGCTGCAGCTAATCCTCTAGGATCAACTCATCTGTGGAGCTGATGTACTTTGATCGAGAAGGTTGTGGCAGTAAAATGCCAGTATTTGTAAAGCGCACAGCTACCTCCAACGGAAGTGTCCCGGCGCTGGCCGTATACCGCTTAGGAACCCTCCCTGTGAAATGTCCACGCCTGGGCACTCCCAAGGTGAAGCCAGGCATCCCAGCGCTGTTGGGGCCGTTGTGGAGATTAAGCAAGCTATTGCCCAGAGTTGCAGAGTGGGAACCCATGATTAGAATAGCACTGAGGTGAGAATTATCAGGTCCGGGGAGATTGAGTCCAAGAGCCGCCGAGGCGGGAATTGAACCCTGGTCGCTCTGCATCAGGGTCTGCCGCTCTAACCCTTTGAGCCACACTTCTCCACTGTAAGTAGGTAAGTTGTGCTCCTCACTGATCTCCCTCGGGATAGATGGCTGCAGCTCCATGGATTTGAACAAAGTACCCACAATACAGCACTTCTCGGATCCCTGCAGCTCACACAACTTCCTCACTACAATATCGCTCCCCCATTTTTTACGTGCTCGCTCTATCATTCTGGGTCTCATCTGAAGTATTTGGGAGGCGTAGATGTGGGCATACTGGCGTGTAAAACTGCGTTCTCCCAGAGTGAAAATGTCAGAGCGTTGACCAAGCTGCTCACAGGTAACCTTTGAAAAATGGCAGACTCGTCAGTGGGCGGAGCTAGCAGGCTGCAGGCTTTACTGACCGCCTGATCAAGAACATGGCAACAGCTTGGATGAGATAACTGGAAGGGACACCTCCTGTTTTTGAATGGAGGAAAAATCCTGGTTTTTGCCTTTGCTTACGAACAAAAGCTGGAGACACAAGGAGCCAATCTTAAATGTAGTTTAAACTTAGTGATAGGTTCTTGTGACAAACCCGAAGGTGCTCGATAATTGTACCATCACCCCGCTCGATAATTGTACCATCACCCACAGAGGAAGAGGGAAGAGTATGCACAGAGCAGAGGGAGAAGTGGGTACAGAGGTGAGAGGGAGGAGTGTGCACAGATGGCAGAGGGAGGAGTTTGCAGAGAGGGAAGAGCGAGGAGTGTGCACAGAGAGGGCAGAGGCATGAGTGTGTACATAGGGAGGATTCATGACTTTGCACAGAGGGGAGAGGGAGGAGTTTTCACTGAGAGGGCAGAGGGAGGAGTGTGCATAGAGGAAGAGAGACGAGTCTGCATAGAGTAGAGGAAGTAGTGCGTACAGATGGCAAAGGGTGGAGTGTGCACAGAGGGCAGAGGGAGGAGTGTGCACAGAGGACATAAGGAGGAGTGTGCACAGAGGGAAATGGGCGGAGTGTACACAGAGAGGGCAGAGGCATGAGTGTGTACAGAGGGAGGATTCATGAGTTTGCACAGAAGGGAGAGGGAGGAGTGATCACAGAGAGGGCAGAGGTAGGAGTGTGCACACAGAGTAGAGGGAGGAGTATGCACAGAAGCAAGAGGGAAACGTGTGCACTGAGGGGAGAGGTGCACAGAGAGCAGAGGGATGAGTGTGCACAGAGGAAGAGAGAGGAGTCTGCACAGAACAGAGGGAGAAGTGTGTACTGAGTCAGAGGGCAGAGTGTGCACAGACAGCAGAGGGAGGAGTTCTCACAGAGAGCAGAGGAAGGAGTTTGCACAGAGGTAAATTCAGTCCCCAGAGGGATATATTTGATAGAAATACACCTGACTTGCGCATGCCCGGATTGCCTCCCATTCTCATCAGAGTTCCTTAATACCATCTTTATACATGTTTCTCTGCATCATCAATCCAGTAACATTGCTGAGATACCCACAGATTGAAGCCTTCACACTCACTTGGGGTAAGGTTTCCTCAGTGTGCATTTTCAAAAGTACAGGCAGCCCTTACAGCATCCCTATCCTCTTGCTTGCTGTCCCCATACTAAGTATTCTGCTCTTTTTGTTTTTTCTTGTCACATAAACAGTAACCGGCTGTGTGTCTTGTGAGTATCCTGTTTTTCTTTCTGCACTACTTTTCTCTTTCTGAACCTCTCGCCTCTTTCTGCACACCTGTTCCCTGTTTTTACACCTTTTCTGCCTGTTTTTGTACCTCTCTTGCCTCTATCTATACCTCTGTTGACTCGTTTTGCTCTTCTCTTGCTCTTTCTGCACCCTTCTTGCCTGTTTCAGCACCTTTGTTGGTTCTGTCTACACTGCTCTTGCTTTTTTTTGATTCTCACTTGCCTCTTTCTGCACTTCTCTTGCTTCTTTCTATACCTCGGTTGCTTCTTTCAGCAATTCTCTTGCCTCTTTCTGTTCTTCTCTTCCTCTTTCTGCATCCCTGGTACCCTTTTCTGCACCCTCCTGCCTGTTTTTGCACCTCTGTTGGTTCTTTCTGCACTGTACTTACCTATTTCTGCACCTCACTTGCCTCTTTCCTTATCCCTGTTCCCTACTTCTGCACCTTTCATGCCTGTTTATGCACCTCTCATGCCTCTTTCTGCACCTCTGAGTGAAGTAGTTTTAATCCCCCTGCCCTATTAGGTACTAAGACCTTACAGGGGAGGCCATGTCAATCGCAGGGATACCCCAACCCTTAATGTACCCTAGTGTATGTAGGTTGTTTCACTGTATTCTGAGTGTCTTTCAGCATAGCACTGGCTCCGTGCCTCGTTACTCAGAGTCAGTTACCGCCAGTACCAGACAGCAGAAAGTTGGGGGCACAGGATGACCTCGCAACAAGGCCTCTGTTTGCACTTCTGTTGGCTCTTTCTGCATATCTCTTGCTTCTTTTTGCACTTTTCTTCATCTTTCCGGACTTCTGTTGCCTCTTTCATAATTTCTCTTGCTTCTTTCGGTGCCTTTCCTCCTCTTTCTGCACGCCATACCTCTGTAGGCATTGTTAGAATATATAATTTAAAAAACCTTAGAAATTCACTGAAAAAACCACAGGATTTAGGGACGTTATAGTTAGAAATTAGCATTGAACCCTTGCATTTTGTCATATATTGTAGGACATTGTGCAGTCTTCATTCAATTCATTTGTGGACATTGTGCAGTCTTCATTCAATTCATTTGTGAATGTATATTAATTTACATTTAAATTCATTGTATTTTCATTGTTATATATACAAGTTTATGGCTTGAAGCGGCATATCAGTTCATGTTGAGAATTAATATATAACACAAAATACAATTGTAGCAAATAACACTACAAATCCCATAAGGCCTCATTATGGGCTGGAATGGGTATTTAATGTGTAAGAGAGGTAAGACTCACTGACCATGAGAAAGGCTGTGGCAGAGCTGAAACGCGTTGGTTTGAAGACCTGTGTTTATATTAAATCACCCACACCCGGAGTGCTGCGTCATTTGTACAAAATCGATTTTTTGGGCCAGGATCCATCCCCAACGTGGAGGACCAGCTGCTGTGCTCTCCGGATTTTTGGATCAGGTTGTTTGAGGACATTTACAACTCAGAGGCGCCCGGATTACTGCAAGAACGCAGAGTATCAGAGAATGCCAATGGAGTCAGAGGGCCCCTTCAACACGGGAGTCTCCCGAGCAGGTAAGTGGCAAGATTACCAGTAAAAGTAGCAGCAATCCAAAGCACCCGGGACTGCTCTGCAAAGTGAAACCAGACACTTAAACGATACGGCTGGTAGCAGAAAAGTTCAGTGAGGGGTGAGGAAGCTTGCAACAAGCGTCAAGTTTGAGCATAAACAGCATGCTTCAATAGTGAAATACAAGTGCAGCAGAATTTATAATAACACAGAATGGAGGCAAGAGTGGCAAAACAAGCAACGAAAGGCAGCATCCATTTTAAATCAGATGGCTTGGCTGTGGGTGGTGAAAATGAAAGCAGCAATTAAACAAGTATTTCACGTGCCTTTGAAACAACAATTCAATCAGATGGAAAGACTTTAATAAAAAACAAGTAAATAAAAGTTGGGAGATTATTAAACTTGAAAACTACATTGAAGTAAAATGAATACCTAGAGACCTGACAATTTTTACAATGCCCACTCACCCACACACCCAGGTGGAACTACTAGAGGAAAGGGTAGAAAATAAACTTCAATGTTCCATAAATATGATGCGTATTTTAATTAAACATGCAAAAATAGATGTAACTGAAATTACAAAAAAACTAGAGGAATTGAAAGAAAATATAGCAGACAACAACCAAAAAGAGGAAATTTCTCGACTACTTAAAGAAATGGAAACAAGAATTGATAAATATGAAATATAAATCTAGGAACGCAAACAGAGAAAGTTCAGACGACATGAACTAGATTATCTACATGGCAGAATTCTCACATTTGCTAAACGTTTTGACACACTGAAACAAATGACAAAACCATTATTGTCAGCACAAGTTAATCTGATATAAGTGAAAATGAAACATCCATTGGAGCCAGCAACATATCCAAGGTGCCTTTTTTAGAGAAAGTACGCCTAATGAATCTCGACAAAACAATCCTTAGAGACAAGGGAAACCCATGAACTGAGGCCACAGAAGATATGGTTGGGATACCCGTCACCCCCTCCCAACACAATCCCCAAGAATGGGAAGACGGAAACGGTTCTGAACTTTTGGAAGGCAGGAGGGAGTTACCCTCCCGGCCGTATTTATTAAAATATGAAACAAAATTAAAACATTAAAATAACAGTTTCATATCATGTACAATTTCATTTACACATTACGATGTTTCTTGGCTAACCTTAACACATCTCTAATTCAAAGGTTCTCCTAGCCGATTCTAAAACATCCTGTAAATGCATTTCTCAAAATTCAAATTGTACATCCTAACATTACGGGCCAACGGCAAGGTCGTAACCGGTGTCAGATCCCTAATACCAGAACTCCCCCCTCACTTGTGAGGGGCGGGCGCACAGAGGACTGTCCCTCTGTGCCAACTTCCAATTTCCCTTGTCTTAACGGGGGCCCCCTGTTTACTCGACGCCATCTTAGTGGTCGTCCGAGGACTCGTGTGAGGTGTCTAGAAGGTAGCGTAGACCCCCCTCCCACCCCACACTGCTTACCACATCTGCCGTCGCAGATGTCCTGGCCCCGGGAAATTCCCAGGAGGGGCCCGTAGCCCCTCCTCCCCAGGGAGGGGCCTATGACCGCCTTCCCTTTCGGCGGCCCCATCCTTAGAGGGGAATTCTCTGTCCTGTTTGCTGAGGAAGTCGGCTGCCGAGCTTGGAAGACTTTACTCTTCGCTGTGTGGCCCGAACCTGCAAGGCTCCTGTGATTCGTTTAGCGCTATCTGGAAGCGCCAGTGCTCCATTAACTTTCATAGCGCTATCAGCCAGCGCCTGTGACTCACCTCTCGCGTTTCCCGCTTCGCGGGAAACACTCGCTGTGGAGGGCTTGTTGGCCGCTTTGGAGGCAAGTAAACACCAACGCCCAGAAGCCAGTTGGGCTCTGAGAACCTCCCTGCCACGCCCCCCTCAGCTGGAACAAATTGCGCTGAGGCAGCGCTGAAGACTGGAATTCTCTGTCCTGTTTGCTGAGGAAGTCGGCTGCCGAGCTTGGAAGACTTTACTCTTCGCTGTGTGGCCCGAACCTGCAAGGCTCCTGTGATTCGTTTAGCGCTATCTGGAAGCGCCAGTGCTCCATTAACTTTCATAGCGCTATCAGCCAGCGCTTGTGACTCTCCTCTCGCGTTTCCCGCTTCGCAGGAAACACTCGCTGTGGAGGGCTTGTTGGCCGCTTTGGAGGCAAGTAAACACCAACGCCCAGAAGCCAGTTGGGCTCTGAGAACCTCCCTGCCACGCCCCCCTCAGCTGGAACAAATTGCGCTGAGGCAGCGCTGAAGACTGGAATTCTCTGTCCTGTTTGCTGAGGAAGTCGGCTGCCGAGCTTGGAAGACTTTACTCTTCGCTGTGTGGCCCGAACCTGCAAGGCTCCTGTGATTCGTTTAGCGCTATCTGGAAGCGCAAGTGCTCCATTAACTTTCATAGCGCTATCAGCCAGCGCTTGTGACTCACCTCTCGCGTTTCCCGCTTCGCGGGAAACACTCGCTGTGGAGGGCTTGTTGGCCGCTTTGGAGGCAAGTAAACACCAACGCCCAGAAGCCAGTTGGGCTCTGAGAACCTCCCTGCCACGCCCCCCTCAGCTGGAACAAATTGCGCTGAGGTAACGCGCATCGCGGGACGCGCACGGGTGTCGCCGGGCTAAGCCCGGGCAAAGAGCGGGCCCTCTGTGGCCCTCAGTGGCCGAGGTAGGCCGGGCTGGGTCCCGGTATCTTGAATTTTAGTCGTATTTCTTCAGATTCTCGTTTGTGTTGCTATATTTTAAGGATATGCTAATACGCCGATAGGAGTATAGCCACAAAGTACTTTAACTGCTAGTTCTTCTCCCACTTTTATCCCCTGTGAATTTATATTATTTTATACTGTGTTCATTTGTAAGACTGGGAATACTATTGTAGGCTCAGATTCCTTTACGGCACTATGGAGGCAAAGACATTACGTTCCGGGAAAGTTGTAATGGAGAATCCTGGTACAATACCCGGTCCGAGTCATTTGAGGAAAAAGCAAGCTAACAGTGTCATCATGAAAGGACAGATGCAATTAAGTCAAATCTGGGAGAAAAGCTTGAATAAATCCCTAGAAGTTTCTAGGAAATCTGATATTGATCAACCACCACAGTTGGAACTTTGTCCCAATGTGGAGGAAGTTAGTCAGTTGGTCCCTATGGTGGAAATGAAAAGGTCACTGAGTCAGTCAAGTGTGGTAAACCTTCCTATATGTCCTGTACATGTGGCTGATGCTGATCCTTTGTTAATATTATCACAAACTTTGGACATAATATTCTCAAAGGAAAATGATATTTTGGAAGAAGATAAGAGTGATGCCTCAATAGCTACCAGCATTGACTTGGAACTCTGCGGTCGATATGTGGATAAGACATCTTTATCCCACCTAGTGGCTAATAAAACTCCTAGTGGAGAAACACCATCTGGTCTGCTATTATATAGCAGTACGCCCTCCATTAAATCCACAGATAATCTTTCTCCGCAGAGTGATGTACAATCCCCGCATTTTAATTTATCGGGGATTTGCCCCCTTACATCATCCAGTTACCCAAAAAATGATAAACCCATTTCTGAGTCACTCATAGCCCTTGAGCAAATTCTGTCCTCCATATTACTTTTAATGGGTAAATTTGCTGTAAACTCTGATTGTATTTTGTCTTCGGTTACTGAGATATTGCAGGCACTGTTGGCGCAAAATGTGAAAAATGTTGAAAATGTGATTAAGCCTCTCATTACTTCTGCTAACCCTGTTCTTGTTGTCCATAAAGAGGTTGATAACATTACTGAGGTGAAGGGAAATGCCCCTTTGGGATTATCTATAGAGGCGGAGATTCATAAGTCCCCTAATCAATCCACCTCATCTCCTCTGCTTCTGAGAACAGAACCAGTGTTGGTTGAGCAGGAAGAAAATGTGAGTGAAGAACTTCAAACGGGGGGCCATGATCTCTTTCCCATTTTTGTACATGATAAAAAGGAGCCCGAAGGTCCCTCGGGGACTCCCAGAGCTGCCAAAATAAAATTAAGAGGGAAAAAGGGGAAACCAATACGTAAATATAAAAAGAAAAGACCCAGACAAATTATTTTTCAAAAACATACAATATCTGAAACGCCCGCTCTTATAGAAAGAGGGTATAGCCCACCTTCAGATATCCCGGATAAGGTGGAAGTGGAAGGTATCATAAATGATGCCAATGGGAGTACCCCGGTTGAAGTAACTGTGAAGAGGGTGGTCTCTGGATCTTTAGTCGATGCTCCTGCTCCTCCACCTATAAGTATCGATGATAATATACATTTCCCGATAGTAACAAGAGTATTTAATCCAACAGCACCTATCTTTCTGCCTCAGACGGAGGTAGTTAGGAATGTAATACCTCAACCAGCAAAAAGCCCTATTTTATATGTGGATACTTTTTCATTGGATTTTCTCCCATTACTTGATTCTGATCTAAAAATGAATAGATCTTGGCTACTTAATTGCTTTAATGAGATTGAAAGCTTAAAGTTGGTTCAAACAAATGACATTGATTTAGTTCTCCCAATAAGATCTAAAAATGGGCAACGAATAAGGGTAAAGTTTTACTCTAAAATAATTGCTAATTTAGTCCTTCAACAAGCCGAAGCCTTCCAATGTAGAGGAATTGACGTGCTACCTTTTGTTAATAAAAATTTGTGTCTTTCTCTTCCCGAAAGAAATACAAAGTTGACCTCTGGACAGGATGATTTTCCTATATGTAATAATGACCTAAAAATTTGGCTTTCCAGAGGCAAACGTATGGTTTCCCAGGTTCTTTCATTACCTGGTAGCACAGATAACCCTCTAACTGAAGACTCTTCGATGTGGAACTGGTTACCTGGAGTTCTCTCAAATACCACCTCGCGAAACCCACGACCATCTTCACATCTTTAACCCTTGTTTAAAAATTGTCTCTTGGAATGCTGCTGGCTTGTCTAATTGCCCTGAGAAATTTGATTATCTCCTCTCCCTGAATGCGGATGTGCTATGTATCCAAGAAACATGGTGTGAAACTCTTCCATATGGAGGGAATGACTACTTCGTCCTAGAGGCCGCTGCGACTCCATCTAAAAAAGGCCATGCTAAAGGCGGAATTGCCTGTTTGTTATCTAATGCATTAATATGGCAATTCTCACATTACAAGGACGAGAGTAATCTATTCCAATCCATAACCATTTCTAACCTGGACTCCGTTGTTCAACGGTCCTCGTTTATAATATTAAATGCCTACATTCCTCCTGAAGATAATTTTACGATAGTTTTAAAACGTATGTTTTCCTATGTAAAACAATTAATAGAGGTGGATGACCCCCCATACTTACTACTGGTGGGGGACCTAAATTGTAAAGTGTCTAATACTTCTTTAGACATGTTTAGAAATAAAGTAAAGGAAGAAGTATATAATATTCCCCAAGCCCTCCTGCCTAATAAAATAAAATCTAATAAAAGAGGCAAGATTCTTCTCGGGGAACTCAGTTCCGTGGAGGGAATTATTATAAATGGCAGAATGCCTTCTGATACCCCGGCTAATTATACACATGGTTCAATTAGGGGAGAATCTATTTTGGACTATGTAATAACAGACTTTGACACGTTCTCTTTTCTTAAAGATTTGGTAATCACTCATACCCCCTTGAGTGACCATAAAATTATCAAATTAACTGTCTCACTAATACCCCCTGAAACTGACCTCTGGTCCTTAAAGAACAGAGGTTTCACTATTAATTGTCACACAGGTAGATGTTATTGGGGATCTATTAATAGCAAGGATGTACAAAACATCCTTACCCAATTACTAACTGAGCTCGACTACTGGCAAGGTAGGGAATTCATGTTCCTTGAAAACCTCATTAAAAAAGTCACCGCAATGGCTAGGAGTACAGGAAATCACAAAAAGAAATATTTTTCTCCTAGTCCTCTATTAAGGTTAAATAAAGAGATCAATAAACTTGTTAGGAAGCAATACCTTAATAGATCAGGGGAGAATGAGTTACAGTTAGCTCTATTAAAAAGAAGGAGGGTAAGATTGAGATCCAAGTTAAAAAGAGACAAAGAAGATATTTTATGGATCAAGCTAAGAGAGGCATCAACTTGTAAAAACTCTAGAGATTTTTGGTCCATAATAAGGCAAGGATGTGGATCTGTAAAAACGTCCACTCCTATAGGTATTACTGAAGATGTCTGGACCCAATTTGAGACCACCTTATATGCGCCTAATGATGCAGGGGGAGATTCATGGGCTCCAGGTCTTAATACCGATTTTAAAATGGAACTCCCCACTGAGCAATCCATAGCTACCGCAATAAAGAGCATGCGCTCCTCCGGGGCTATGGGACCCGACGAATTGCCCATGTCTATAATCCAGCAAGACGTAACCACTTGGAGCAGGATTCTTCTTCCAGTATTTCTGGCGTGTTTTAAAACTCGAACAGTCCCCGACTCTTGGCGGGGAAGTATCCTGATCCCAATTTTTAAAAAAGGAGAGCGGGATAATCCCTCCAATTATCGTCTAATTGCCTTATTAGACGCAATAGGGAAAATTTTTGCTAAACTTTTATTAGTGTCAATAACAGAGTGGGCAAATTTAAATAATATTATACCTAAGGAACAGACAGGATTTCGAAAAGAGCACGGAACTTTAGATAACCTAACAGTGCTACAGGTAATTATGGATAAATATGCTCGTGTACGTGGTGGTGGCGTATACGTAGCATTTATAGATTTCTCCGCAGCGTTCGACAGGGTGGACCGTCCGACGCTGTGGAGAAAGTTGTCGGCATTGGGTATGCCGGGATACTTATTGGATTTAGTTAAGTCCTTACACTGGAACACATGGTGTAAGGTGTTACAAGGCGGTGAAAGGGGTCTCTCTCAATCTATCCCCTCCCGGAACGGACTAAAACAAGGGTGTATATTGGCACCCACACTGTTTTCCCTGTATATGGCCGATTTGCCAACCGCTGTTGCAGATTGTGAGGGACTAGCCCCGAAAATTGGAGGGACAGCTATATCAATTCTAATGTATGCGGACGACATACTTGTTTTAGATCTGACCCCTAAAGGTCTCGCTAATCGTCTCCATGCATTGAATGAATTCGCTGATGCACATTATATGAAAATTAATAGCTCTAAAAGCAAAATCATGTGCATCTTTGGTAAGAAGAAGTGCAGATCTAGTAGCTTCAACTGGACAATAAGCGGAGAAAAACTTGAGGTAGTTAATTCCTACATATTTCTAGGCAAAATAATATCTGCTAACCTTAGTGAGAAGCCCCACATCGAACATAGTTCTCGAAAAGCAATGGCCCATGGTAGGGGATTATGTTCTTTGTATAAAGCGACAGGGAAGAGGCATTTCTCCTTATGCTTGGAGGTATTCCGAGCGAAAATTCCTGCTACCCTCCTTTATGGAATGGAATTAGTGGATCTGAAACAATGGGATTTTATGCAAAAAATGGAGGGAAAGGTATTAAGGAAAATCTCCTCATTTAATTCAGCCTGCTCTACATCTTCATGCAGGCTGGAATTCGGACTGCAAAGCTGCTGGGCTCAGGGGTTGGCTGCCCTCGTAAGATGGGTAGCCTGCTTGGCCAGAGGTAAACCAGGCACCTTCCGAGAAATCTTAAAAAAGGAAATATTGGGCAACTTTAATGAGTTCTCGCAGCTGGTAAAAAATTTTAGAAAAGCGGTTTCGCTGCTTGAACTGGATGAAAGCACGTTATTTTTGCTCTCTCCACTAGAGTTAAAGTTAAAGTTAAAAAGTATGTCCTGGGAACTTTGTTATAAGCTGGATATACTCGCCCAACAGAAGTATAAAAAAGGGAAGCCCTGGTCCTAACCTATACACCAAAACTAGCCCAACAATACTTAATTTGGAACATTCCTCATGGTGTCCGTAGGATATGGTACCTTTTACGTCATAATTTGCTTCCATTTAATACACTCCTAGCAAAATGGTATGGAGTTTCTCCTTTATGCAATCTATGTAATAATGCTGTTCAAGATCTTAACCATGTACTGTTTATTTGTCCGGTATTGCGCCTTATGCGCAAAAAATGGATAAAACCAATTTGCCTACAATTGGGAATTGTGAATGTAAAAATGTTCTTCCATGCACTTTATTGCCCCCCTAACGAAATGTTCTGTTCTAGAATTTTTAAATATTTTAAAGAATTTTTAGATATATATTAATGTGTTTCCGGGAGATGCTGATGATTGCATTATTTGCAGATAATTAGTGGTTATTCCTGTTGCTGTATGTAGCTTGTGTTTATTATTGCTATGTTAATATGTATGTTATTTATGTGGCCCTCAACGAGAGCCAAATCATAATAAACTTTTGAACTTGAACTTGAACTAGAGGGGACCGCCTCCCCGTTTGAGGGGCCAATGGCCGCCTCCCCCCGGGCGCTCCCATCCATAATGGGTGACGCCCCACCTCTAGGGATCTTCCAATTACTGCTCACCGATCATGACCTTACCGCCCGACCAAAATAAATACGACATTTTTAGACTAAAGAGGATGGAAAAGACAGTTATCCTGAGCGATTCAAAGTTTAAACTTCTACCAAGCACTACATTTAACTCTGCTGCAACTACTTTGCCGAAATACATGCTGAAAGAGCAACCACTTTATTACATACCAAAAATTACCAACTTTATTTGCAAACAACCTGGAAAAGAAACAGTATCATGTCACTCGACTTTATTCCAAAACAAATTGCTGTCATCAGGGGCTGGTGGGTGGGTCAAAATTGGCTCTTTGTTCCGTCTCGAGCTCACGTGCAACGGGGAGGTGCAGCTTCTGAGCACAGGAACAAGAGGATGCTTCCTTGGATTGTTGCTCCTTTTATCCTTCTTCGGGCGGGCGTGGACCCTCCTCCCATCCGCCTACGGGGCGTGGCCAACGGTGTAGGTGTCTAGGACAACCCCTCTTGGGCGGGAAAAGGCGCGCCCCGGCTATGTCGCTTTGGGCATATCAGCCGAGACTCGCCTCCCGGCCAAAATGGTTTCCCGGAGGGATCGGGGTACTCCACCATACGTTCGGGGGGACCGAGCGGTCGCCCCTTTCCATATGGTTGGGATACCCGTCACCCCCTCCCAACACAATCCCCAAGAATGGGAAGACGGAAACGGTTCTGAACTTTTGGAAGGCGGGAGGTAGTTACCCTCCCGGCCGTATTTATTAAAATATGAAACAAAATTAAAACATTAAAATAACAGTTTCATACCATGTACAATTTCATTTACACATTACGATGTTTCTTGGCTAACCTTAACACAGCTCTAATACAAAGGTTCTCCTAGCCGATTCTAAAACATCCTGTAAATGCATTTATCAATTTCCCTTGTCTTAACGGGGGCCCCCTGTTTACTCGACGCCATCTTAGTGGTCGTCCGAGGACTCGTGTGAGGTGTCTAGAAGGTAGCGTAGACCCCCCTCCCACCCCACACTGCTTACCACATCTGCCGTCGCAGATGTCCTGGCCCCGGGAAATTCCCAGGAGGGGCCCGTAGCCCCTCCTCCCCAGGGAGGGGCCTATGACCGCCTTCCCTTTCGGCGGCCCCATCCTTAGAGGGGACCGCCTCCCCGTTTGAGGGGCCAATGGCCGCCTCCCCCCGGGCGCTCCCATCCATAATGGGTGACGACCCACCTCTAGGGATCTTCCAATTACTGCTCACCGATCATGACCTTACCGCCACAGGCCGGATAGTTGACCGGCTATCCGGACCCCCCACAAAACTCCTACTTAAAGGTCATGGCTGCACAAACTCTTTAACCAAGCTACGAAGTCTCCTATGAGTAAGGTATTCCCCACCGGGACAAATGGACCCCATCCTCCAGATACATATGGTCCCCCCGGATACATCCATGAGGAATACAATGCAATTTTCCTGTACGAAACAACCTACCAAGTTTGTTATTGACTTTCTTCACCGACTGATTTAAAGCTGACACAGAAATGGCCCCCCGCCACACCTTCCGCGGAATCATGTGTGACCATGCAATCGTGCACCCCGGAACCCTTCTCGCTAACCAACTTACTGTGGATAGAATTAATTCGAGTAGTACTCGTCGACCAGTGGTCACCAAATCATTGCCCCCAAGATGCACTATGATTACAGATGGCGGTGACCTTGTCCGCCCTAACAATTCCTCCATAAAATTTTGAAACTGGTCAATACAGAGCCCGCCCCTTCCGTAGAAGGTCACCCTGTACCCGTATTCCCCAGCCATGTGAATCATATCACCTGCTTTGAATACGTCTGCGGCGCGCCTCACGTATGAGTGGCCGACGACCCACACCACTCTTCCCTCAGCCGGTGATCTTTGACCGCTGGTCCCCAGGTGTCGGGTCAACTGCACAGTCCGCCCCGCAAAGCCTGCTCGCGAAACTGAAAACCAAACAGAAAACAAGAAGCGTGAGTGCATGACATTAGCTTCACAACATGTGCAACCGCACATACCTCTTATAACAATTCGAGGACCAACGCCCCAACTTTATCCACACTCATCCCCCTGCTGTAGCCTCTGTAGCAGCACCTATCCGGAATGAATGGGTCCCAAAATCGCCCGGGTTCAAGCCCGCTGCCGCGATTGCCATTGTCAACACCCGCTGAAACTGAAACCTGGTCAGTGGGGTGGCGTCGGTATGTCTCAGCAAGCTCCCCCCCATGACGCGCCCTTTGCGCTAAGTAATCCTCTACGCATTTCACTGGGCACATGTGGGACCCCAGCATGCGCTGAACAACCACACTGTCTCCGATCGCTCCCTGATCGGTTTTGGACTTGGCTATAGTGACTACCATCGTGTCACCTTTGATCTGGATGTGTTCACGACACAGACCTCCCCCCGTATCCTGCTTGTTCCTTGCTACCAGTTCGCTTATCCGCATAGCCCCATGGAATGCTAATGCAAAGGCGGCCCGGAACAGCACTGTCTCTGACTGAGATTAACAAGTCGCAGGGAGTACGGACATTAACTGGGACAACCTTGCTAGCCCTATCGGGCTCCTCTCGTCCTCTCTACGACCCTCAAGGCATTGCCACCCGCGCAGCGCCTTCTTTACTATAAAGGACGCTGTGGGGTCCTGAATGCCATGAGCCTGCGCCATGAACGCAATGGCGGCTCGGTGTCTATTGGCTGTTGCCACTGATCGGCCTGCCTGATGCAATGATACCAGAAATTTCAGAACATACTCTTCCTGCCCCCAATGCTCCCCCCTAGCTGGACCCAAAAATGCCCAATAGGAACGGAACGCCCCTTCATATGCCTTCCTTGTCCTGGGGGCTAGACTCTCTCCCACGAGGTTTTGTAATCCGGGGCACCGAGAGACCAGAGAACTTCGGGAAATGGTGCCGCCACCAAGTCCGCAGAGGGCAGATGGCCCCGGAAGGCCTGCATGTGGGAACGAGAGAGTGCATCAGCCGCCTGGTTCAGTACCCCAGGCACGTGTTTTGCTCTAAAGTGAACGTTCAATTTCATACACAACAAGACAATTTCTTTCATTAATCTCAAGATCAATTTGCAGCGTGCTGCCTGATTATTGACACATTCTACCACGGTCATATTATCCGACCAGAACACCACAGGGCGATCACGAAACCCCTCCGGCCATGTCTTTAAGGCCACTAGAATAGGTAACAGTTCGAGAAACCCAATGTTACCTGTGAGCCCACTCTCGTGCCACCATGCCGGCCATGTTCGTGCCGACCAACGATTACCAAAGATGGCGCCAAAACCCACACTCCCTGCCCAGTCGGTCCACAATCCCAGCTCGGAGGAGGAAACCGCTGGTTTGTTCCACAGGACACGACCGTTGAAATCCGCCAGGAATGCCAACCATATGCGCATGTCCTGGCGAACCTCTGCCGAGAGTCTTGTGCGGTGATGCCCTTCCTTAAGGCCAACCATGGCTTGAGCAATAGAGCGAGAAAAGGGACGAGCCATTGGTATCACTCTCAGGGCAAAATTAAGCTGACCCACAGCCTGCTGCAACTGATGCAATGTTACTTTCGTCTCGCCAATACATGTCTCGAGCGAGGTCTTAAATTTCAATACCTTCTCCTTAGGCAAACGGAAGCACCCCTCTTCAGAATCGAGCTCTATTCCCAGAAACTCGAGTGAAGTAGACGGCCCCACAGTCTTGCCTGGTGCCAGTGGCACGCCAAATCTTCTCATGAGATCACAAAATTTACTCAAAGCCTGCACACATTCCGTGTCCCCGGCTGCCCCCAGAAACAGAAAATCATCAAGGTAATGCATAACCTGCGTAAAGCCTGTGGCTCTGGTGAACGCCCATTGTAAAAAACTACTGAATTTTTCAAAATACGCACAAGAGATGGAGCAACCCATTGGCATACATTTATCCATGTAATAGCGTCCCTGGAACACAAAACCTAACTGACGCTGGTCTTGTGGGAACGCTGACTCGATATCAGATTTAGCCATCAGCGCTCCGGGCCCCAGGCGATTCAACATGGCGACGGCCTCATCAAAGGAAGCATACCGCACCGAACAAACTCCCGGGTCAATCGCCTCAATCACGGAAAGACCCTTAGGAGCGGACAAATTATGTATTAACCGAAACTCACCTGGGTCCTTCTTGGGGACTACTCCCAACGGTGAACAAACAAAATTAGGAACAGGCGGGTTCGCATATGGACCCGCAACCCGACCTCGGGCCACCTCCTTTGCAATCTTTGCCTGTACTACAACCGTATTCTGTTGAACCGACAGTTGGTTTTTACACAGTGCTTCCCCCCGAAAATCCCCCGCCGGAATGCGGAAACCACATGAGAAACCGTCCCTCAACACCCCGGCGGAGACATGATCAGGGTATTCGTTCAGCCAGGGGATCATTGCCATGATGTCGATGGGAGTAGGTAGCAGCGCCCCTCGGCCGTCATTAGACCTGTTTGGCGCCGCCTCTGCCCCCTGTATTGCCATTCTTGGCTCTGCATGAACTCTCGGGGTGTGAAGACTGTCCGCACCCTGCACACTCATGCCTGAACTTGCACGTCCCCTGTGGTCTAGTGAACTTGCCCCTGTTGAAGCTCCAACAGACCCCTTTCTTGCCCGAGTTCCCATTACTCTTTGTGTGCTGATCACTACCAGCGCCCGCTCGAAAGGGCACCGAGAGGGAATGGCGGGAAGGCTCTGCCCCATTCCCGCCAAACGAAGACGGCTTTGTCGGGTTTGACCTGACCTGTTTCTGCCAGGAAATGGAGTCGAAACAATCCCACGTCAGGGATGAGTCGTGCTCCTTGGCCTTACGAAATTTGTTATCATAACCCAATCATTGATCACCATCGTACGATTCATAAAACTCCATTATTCGTGTCTGGTAACAAGCCAATTCCTGTAACACCTCGGGCCTACGTTCCCCCATGATTGCAGTGAACATCCCAAAAGCTCTGGCCCAATTGGCGATTGTCTCATCAACTCTGAAACCCGCCATCTTTGCTCGCCATACACTTGGATGCAACAATTCTTTCTGATTTCTAACATGTTCTATTTCATAATGATCAGTCAATAGCGAAAACATGTTCATGGATTTATCAGCCCATATCATCTCCTTTGTGGCCAGCGGGATATGTTGCACCACCTTTTCCCTCCTTGAGGGTAACGACCCCTCCCCAGCCATTGGCAACGGCTTCTTACCCGAATCAGTAGCTGAATTCGCTGCTGCGGCTGTTCCAACGCCCGAAGACGGTTGTTCCGCGGGAACCTGAGGGGGAACAAAAGGACAAGGTGCCTTCGCAGCATCTCGCGATTGCCGCAACTGCTTCATTATTAGTTTGGCCTCTTCGGCCGTATCCCCTGGAGCTATGGCACCCTCATTATTCTTGCCCAACCACGTCGCCAACTGGGCGGCCAATTCGGGTGGCATATCCCCCTCGTTCACAGGAGTAACTACGACAGGGATCGGCTGTCCTGCTGGAACTGGGGCCTCTACTGGCCTGACCGGGCTCGCCGGAGGCGTTAGGATGACAAAAACTTGAGTAGCACATCCCCAAACACTTTCGTATCAGGCGTTGTGCATCACGAGTGTCACCCAAGCGGAGCATGCATGTGTTTCGGATCAATTCCCGCTCCGCCGTTAACAATAGCAAGGGGCGCTTTTTTACTTCGCGTCTGCTGCCGTCAGAAGCCAAGCTCCCATGTTAGAATCAGGCATGCACAACGCCTGATACGAAAGTGTTTGGGGACGCGCTACTCGAGTTTTTGTCATCCTAATGCCTGAATACCCATTACAGACGCTGCACCACCAAGTTCAGGGTGGCTCACCTCGGTCAACTAGATCATCCGTCTATCCCGGTATAGGAGGACGGAGGCAGCCCATAAATAATCTGTTAATACCGTGAATTGTCTACGGTAAAAACATGTGTGCAACATTCGTCCTGAGGAAGACCCGCAGGTCGAGGCTCCAACTTGCCCATGTACCAAAAGACGGGTCGAAACGTCGACGCCCTTGTTTTCATGTACAGATAGGACCACCCCGGAAAACCATTATACATGTCATTGTTTGACTGTATAAATGTATGAAATATAACAGCAACTAATTGTGGCTTTTTCTGTGATACTAGCTGAATACTTAGTACAGCTGTAACATTTTTTGAACTGTATAAATCCTTTTTTCACTTGTCACCATTTTTTCTTTTTGAGGCTTACACCCTTCTCACCACAATCACTCTCTCTCCCCTCTTTTTCCTGCACTACTTTAGAAGCTGTTTGCTCTCCTTTTTACCGTTAGTCTGAAATTGTATATAATTGTATAAATGTATATAAAAACAGCATATCAAAATGGAGTAAATTATTAAACTCCTAAGTTTTTCAAATAAATCTTTGGTTTGTGTCAGGTATTTCCATAAGAATTACGTTTTGCATAGGTTGCCTTAGTGGTAATCATGATTGATTCAACTGAGCGTTTTTGATTTATGAAGCTCATTAAATTAACTAATTTTGTGCAGATTTTGTCTGTTGATATAAAAAATTTTGGTTGGGACCATTGTTTCTAGCATAACGTTATCTACCCAGGTCCTTGAACCTCATTGGGTTACCCCATTCTAGTAATGGTTATCATTATAAGTAGATACATTCCTTGCTCCAATAGCACAAAGTATGAGCTCATATATACAAGATACAGGAGATTTATTGAGGATACTTAACAGAATTGAATGGAACCAATAATATTTACAAGTCACAATAGATGTGGTATCCCTATACACATCAATAAGACACGAAGTGGGCCTACAAGCATGCTGTTATTTTCTAAAACAACGGAATGTCACACAACTACAACATACACGCATGCTTCTAAAAATGATGGAAACATGTTTAACAAATAACACCTTCATCTTCAATAAAGAGCTTTTTACACAACTATATGGAACAGCCATGGGCATTTCGTTCTCACCAAACTGCACTAATATAACCATGGGCTGGTGGGAAAAAACAATAGCATGGAACACAGACAACCAAGAGGATGTAGATCGGATCATATTGTGGGTCCGATTTATTGACGACCTATTTCTAATCTGGAATGGTACGGAGAATGAATTCCTCCAATATTTCACCAGATGAAATAACAATACAATAGGATTGTCGTTCACATACAACTTGAGTAGAACAGAAATTAACTTTCTGGACATTAAAATCCTGGTCACAGACACCCAATTGCACTCTACACTGTATTGGAAAGAAACTGCGACCAGCAGCATTCC
Source organism: Lissotriton vulgaris (assembly GCF_964263255.1). Taxonomy (NCBI): domain Eukaryota; kingdom Metazoa; phylum Chordata; class Amphibia; order Caudata; family Salamandridae; genus Lissotriton; species Lissotriton vulgaris. Next base: position 48,612,774 of record NC_141695.1, read on the forward strand.
ATTTCACACCACTAAAAGAAAGCATTCCCTGCTCCAAGCCTGAAGATGCAGAAGATAACATGCCAGAATCAATTCAAAGATTCAAAGAAGGAGGCTACAATGAAAGAACCTTGAAAAAGTGTAAAAAGAGAGTGGATTAGAAATCAAGAGAAGAGATACTAATTCGGAAACTCCAGGGAAAATGTGCCAAGGTTCATAACATCTTACAGCAAAGAAAGTGGATTGATAATGAATAAAATACAAAAATATTGGCACTTAATCTCAAAAGATCCAGACATTGGCAAAACACTAGTTTCCAAACAAATAGTATCCTACAGAAAAACGAAATTGTTAAAGGACCTATTAGTGAAAAGTTATTTCCATGAAAACCAACCAACAAACTGGCTAATGGAACAACAGAAAGGCTTCAAGAAATGTCTCCAATGCAAAGCATGTAAAATAGGGAAAAACTTGAATAAAAAAACAGAACAAAATGGAAAGGCTGTGGCAGAGCTGAAACATGTTGGTTTGAAGACCTGTGTTTACTTTAAATAAGCATCACCCACCTTTGGAATGCCACGTCATTTGGATTTGTTATTTTTATATATTTTTATTTACTGGGAGTATTTCTCCAAGCATCTCTCCAAGCTGCCTGGAAATTTTGAGAGGCACAGCCATTTCTTAAGACCACAAGCTATGGGCTTTAACATTGCCTCAAAACTGCGCCAAATATTACTGTGACTTCATGCATTTTGCAGGCTTTGAAACTGAAGGTGAAGTTCTATTTGCAGGAATGAGTGACAGGCTGTTGGCTACCTGATTATCATTAAGCAGCACACCGAAGACAAAGTGGGGGGTACTACCGTTGGTGCAGCCGGTGTAGTGACACCAAGGGCCAAAACCACGAGGGGCCCATCGATTCTTTATAATTGCGCTATTATACTACCCAAAAAGAAGTCAAATGGCAATTTCCCTTGCTTGAACCCTGGCAGCTCTGCACAGATCATTTCTGTAAGACGGTTTGGACACAAATCTCCATATATCTCCTGCTAGAGGCAGTCTCTGCCCCTCCTTCCTCAAAGTAGCGCTATTGGGCTCCTTTGGTTATTTTTTGATTACCTTTAGGCTACAGAATGCTCAAAAAATCTGGCAAAAGTGCCACCGGTTGATTAAAGTTAATAAGTGTCCTTCCTCTGCAAGTGCTGTGATTGAGGTGCTATTTCTAATTTCTTTGTCCTGCATTGCAGATTTTGGCCTGACTGATTGAGCAAAGAAAGAAGGGTGTTGAGCTGAGCCTTGCAGTGCCTTACTGCAGAAGGGCCTTCTCTTCCTCTGTTTTTTTACAATCTTGACATTGGTCCACAGCTGAAGAGGGCAGACCGCAGGCTTCATGTTAAGCCGTAATGCTCACCATCCAAGACTTGTTCTCCCCTTACTGAAAGAACTAACTGACCCCCTCCTATTACATGCAGTTTTAAGTTAGCGTAACAGCTCCAATGCCCACTTGTGCTACTCCCAGCAGACCTGAAGAGGGACTGCAATTTGTCCCAAGCTAAACTAAGTCTGGCCTCTAGGCTGCAGAGTAGAGACACTCAAATCCTCCACCGTTGCAGACATGAATACTCCACCCATGGCCTGCGGGTCTAATGCAATTCATTGAGTGCTTAGGGTCTCTCTGCTATCAACCTCACTGAACCCCACTCAGCTGGGAAAACAATGCTACAAAAAGCGTAGTCTTATTCTTTTAAAGCCTAAAATTGTTTTACACTAAGCTGTAAAAGTTCCCAAAACTCAGAGTAGTCACAAATTCTATTTAGCTCATACTCAGCTGTACATAGTCTAGACAGGTTCTTTCTACCCCTAATGCGACACACCATGGTGCAAGGATAGACAGATATGTGATACATCTGTTGGCGTAAGAGTGACGCAGTGCTAGAGTTGTGTTGCAAGCATGACACAACCACAGCACTGCTTAGGGGTGTCCTATACCTAATATGCTGCGCCACTCCTTATGCCTGCTTCAAACAGGCATAAGGATTTGACGCAGCAGGGAAGTAAAAGTGACTCAGTGAATTTTGTAGATTTCACTTTGTCAATTTTACGGGGCTTCCTTGCGACAGAATGCCCACCCTACATACATTACATGCTAAAGCTTATAACGTGGCGGACCAAACTGTTGACCGACAGATAGAGAAGAATGTGTTACTGGACAAATTTGCTCCACTGTCAGTTACATAAACTGGTAAACTTCTCAGGCAGGTGAAATCTGGGTCCCACTTGGACCCATGTCCGATTGCTTTATTAAAGTTAGCGGCAGAGCCAGTATCTTGAGTTTTGACACCCATTTTCAATTTAATGTATTCAAAGGGAAATTTTCTGTTAGACTTGAAAAAAAACTTCTATTCTCCCCCTTCTGAAGAAACCTAATCTTGATACCAAGACCCTAACAATTATAGACCAATATCTAGACTTCCGATACATGCTAAAATTATTGAAAGAAATTTAAATATGCAACTTAGCCAATTTCTGGAGTCCACTCAAGCCGTGAACCAAACACAGTATGGCTTTCGAGATGCCCGCAGAACCAAAGTTGCTCTTTTGAAATCTACACAAGAGATACAGACTATTCTAGATCTTAGTGGCAAGGCTGCCCTGATGCTGTTAGATCTCTCTTTAGCATTCAATACGGTCCATTACGTTTTGTTGATGTACCAGCTGCAGGAGATTTGTGTACAAGGTTTGGCTTGGAGACCATTAAGATCATTTTTGTCAAACCGGAGTCAGCAGGTGGGGTTGAGGGAAATTGCATCTAAACCTTTTTCATTACCATGTGGTGTCCCGCACGGGTCCTCACTGAGTCCAACGCTATTCAATATTTATGTGGCCTCTCTGGTGCCCCTTATTCAGTCATTTGGGTTAAGTCTGACCAGTTATGCAGATGATACCCAAATCCTGCTGTCTCTTTTACCAGCTGAGTCAAAAAGCATGGCAGTCCATTTTTAATATTGTATGAATGCAGTGGGGACAAGGATGGCCCACAACTGCCTTAAGTTAAAAGCCAGTAAGAAGGAGGTGTTTTGTTTTGGGGATGACCCTAATTTCTAGACTCCAGAACGGTGGCCAGACATCCTGGGCCCTCTTCCCGCAACCAATTGGAAGGTAATAAACCTCGGTGTGTGTGTAGATTAGGAGCTCAATTTCAAAGACCAGGTTAATTCAGTGACCTCTGCTACGTCTTTCGCTCTTAGGTCCTGCAAGAAAATGTTGACTTTGTTATCGATTGAATGTCATAAAACAGTGATCACAGCTCTCTCTATGTTGATGCTGGACTACTGCAATAGACTGTACTTCAATATTCAGGTAGGTTTAATGCAGAAGTTGCAACTCTTGCAGAATGCAGCTGCTAGATTGATGTTGGACATCCCTAAATATGCTCCAATAGCGAAAGAGATTCGAAGACTACACTGGCTGCCAGTTAGGAAGCGTAACATGTTCATGGCAATGTGTCTGGTCCACAAGGCACTTTACGGAGCAGGGTCGTCCTATTTAAAAGAACAATTGTACTGGTACACGCCAAATAAATTACTACGTTCATCTGATGCTAAACTGATTTGTCTGCCATTTGTTAAAAAGGACACAAGTGGTGGAAAAAGCTTTGAGACAAATGCAGCAAACGCGTGGAAAAAGCTTCCCCTTAAGATTAAAGGTATACCGAGCCTTACGGCCTTTTGCTCCAGGACACCCATGGGTAAAAGTAGCGCTCAACAAATCCTATCAATAAATACATTATACAAGGCACAGGTATAATGTGGCGTTGGGCTTTACAACATGACACATCTCACTAGATGCGTCCCATTGTAAGTATGTTTCATAGTGGAGCATTGTTTACGCCACTGCTGAGTCACAAAAGTGACACAACGTCAGGCTAAAAGTGTCACAAGGGGTTTGTAAATCTGCCCCACAGTGTTTAACAATGGTTAAATCTAATGTTTCTCAATACATAATTGCATGGGGACCACATCGATCTCTACCTGATTCAAAGTATACATATTTCGACATGACCTCGGTGATACAACTCTTCCATTTGATACAATATGACATACTGGTTTTAAATCCCTTCTCTGCAAATCCACACCCCCATGTCCCCCGGGCAGAAAAACTCTCAGCACTAACAGGATTCCCACTTCTTATTTTCCACTCTTAGTCTATTGATCTGTCCTCCTGCCTGATTCTGTAGTTTACAAGCAAACCCTCTGGGCGACTTCTATGGTATCCTGCTTCTCATTCCCTATGCTGTGAGAATAATTTGCAATATGTTTTTTACTTCTTAGAATAACCCGCTCACCCCTCCACACCTTACTTCCAAGTCTGTGGGCTTAAACATTCTGGTTGCTAATGCACTTGCTGCAGTCGTTAGATGTTTTGTTTGCTTTTGACTCACCAAAGTAGCACAGAGTGCTAATGAGCATGCTACAAAGCACATCCTGCAACATGGAGATCACAAGTTTGTGGTTTATGCAGCTAGCTCAATGTGTCACTGCTTTTCTCGCACAGATTCTTTCATTAGTACAGACCTCCCCAGCGACTGCATTACTTTTTAAACCCTGTCTTTATGGTTCTCCAGGTCAAGCACTCCTAACATATGATACCAGTTTGTATGCTATGCGACTGCAGCACCTAGTAGCCAAAACTGATGGTATGAGCAGCAAGAAACGAAATAACTGTTAGAAACAGGATTTCTGGTTGGCTAGGGCTTGTGCTTAAGCTAGGCAGAAAGCTACACTTTAGTCAGGGCAAGGGACTTATACACTGAGGATGACCCCTGCTCTCCCCTTGGTAGCTTGGTACGAGCAGTCAGGCTTATCCCAGAGGCAAATAGTTTAAATTTTTTGCACAACAAACACACAGCAGCAACATACTAGACACACCACAAAATGAACTCCACACAAGGTTATGTATCAATCAATCAATCAATCAATGACACTTATAGAGCGCGCTACATACCCGTAGGGTCGCAAGGCGCTGGGGGAGGGGGGGTGCCGCTACTGCTCGAACAGCCAGGTCTTCAGCTTCTTCCTGAAGGAGAGGTGGTCTTGGGTCAGGCGCAGGTCGGTCGGGAGGGAGTTCCAGGTCTTGGCGGCCAGGTAGGAGAAGGACCTTCCTCCTGTAGTCGCTCTTCGGATGCGGGTGACGGCAGCGAGGGCGTGGTTGGCTGATCGGAGGTGGCGTTTGGGAGCGTAGAAGTTGATCCGGCTGTTGAGGTAGCTCGGGCCTTGGTCGTGTAGGGGTTTGTGTGCATGGGTGAGGAGGCGGAAGGTGATTCTTTTGTTGACGGGGAGCCAGTGAAGGTCTCTCAGATGTCCGGAGATGTGACTGGTTCGTGGGATGTCGAGGATGAGTCTGGCTGAGGCGTTCTGGATCCGCTGGAGTCTCTTCTGGAGCTTGGCGGTGGTACCGGCGTAGAGGGTGTTGCCGTAGTCCAGTCGGCTGGTGACGAGGGCCTGGGTGACGGTCTTCCTGGTCTCGGTGGGGATCCACCAGAAGATCTTCCGTAGCATGCGTAGGATGTTGAAGCGCGCCGAGGAGACGTTGTTGACTTGCCTGGTCATGGAGAGGGAGGAGTCCAGGATGAAGCCCAGGTTGCGTGCATGGTCTGTCGGTTTGGGTGTGGTGCCCAGGGCGGGAGGCCACCAGGAGTCGTCCCAGGCGGAGGGTGAAGAGCCCAGGATGAGGACCTCCGTCTTGTCAGAGTTCAGTTTCAGGCGGCTGGTCGTCATCCACTCGGCTACCTCTTTCATCCCTTCGGTCAGGTTGGCTCTGGCGGAGGCGGGGTCGTTGGTCAGGGAGAGGATCAGCTGGGTGTCGTCGGCGTAGGAGATTATGCTGAGGTTGTGTTGGCGTGCGATGGCCGCGAGGGGGCTCATGTAGACGTTGAAGAGGGTGGGGCTCAGAGAGGATCCTTGAGGGACGCCGCAGATGACTTCGGAGGCCTCTAACTTGTACGGTGGTAGGTGGACTCTCTGTGTTCTTCCGTCGAGGAAGGAGATGATCCATTCCAGCGCCTTGTCCTGGATTCCGACGTTGCTGAGGTGCTGTACTAGGGTGCGGTGGCAGACAGTGTTGAATGCCGCGGAGAGGTCTAGGAGGATGAGGGCCGCTGTTTCTCCGTTGTCCATCAGGGCTCGGATGTCATCGGTGGCGGCGATGAGGGCGGTCTCGGTGCTGTGATTGGCTCGGAAGCCGGACTGTGAGGGGTCGAGGGATCCATTCGTCTCGAGGAAGGCGGCCATCTGCTTGTTGACGGTCTTCTCGATGACTTTGGCTGGAAACGGGAGGAGCGAGATGGGGCGGTAGTTCTTGAGTTCGGTGGGGTCCGCTGTTGGTTTCTTGAGTAGAGCGCTGAGTTCGGCGTGCTTCCCGCTCTCAGGGAAGGTGGCGGTGTCGAAGGATGTGTTGATGATGTCTCGCAGGTGGGGTGCGATGACAGCGTCGGCCTTGTTGAAGACGTGGTGAGGGGAGGGGTCGGTCGGTGATCCGGAGTGGATGGAGTTCATCGTGCGGATGGTGTCTTCGGTGCTAATCGGGGTCCAGGCGTGGAGGGTGGTGGTGGGGGGTGGTTGTTCGGTCATGGTGTGCGTTGGTTGGTTGTTGAAGCTGTTGTGTATGTCCGTGATCTTGTTGTGGAAGTATGAAGCAAGGGAGTTGCAGAGGTCTTGCGATGGGGTGATGTTGTTGTTTCCTGCGCTGGGGTTGGATAGCTCTTTCACGATGTTGAAGAGTTCCTTGCTGTTGTGTGCGTTGTTGTCCAGCCGGTCCTTGAATGCAGTTTTCTTGGCGGCGCGGATCAGCTGGTGGTGCTTCCGAGTGGCCAGCTTGAGGGTGGTCCTGTTGTCCGGTGTAGGTTCCCTTCTCCAGACTTTCTCGAGGGCTCGGCAGGTCTTCTTGGAGCTCTTGAGTTCGTCGGTGAACCACGGGGCTTTCTTGCTGCCGGGTCTGCTGGGTGGGGTCCTCAGCGGGGCGAGCTCGTCCGCGCAGGTGCTGATCCACTTCGTGAGGTTGTCGGCGGCCTGGCTGGGGTTCGCTGAGCTGGCAGGAGGGTGCTGGCTCAGGGAGGTGGCGAGCTGGTCTGCTGTGATCTTGTTCCAGCTTCTGCGGGCGGCCTGTTGCTGGTGGTGGTGGGTCGTCGTTCTCTTGAAGGTGAAGTGGACGCAGCTGTGGTCCGTCCATTGAAGCTCTGTGGCGTGGCTGAAGTCGATGTCTGTGCTGGAAGAGAAGACTGCGTCGAGTGTGTGTCCGGCGAGGTGGGTGGGGGTGGACACCAGTTGCTTGAGTCAAAGATTGGCAAGGTTGTCGAGCAGGGTGCTGGTGTTGCGGTCGTTGTTGTTCTCCAGATGGAAGTTGAGGTCCCCCAGGAGGATGTAGTCAGCGGAGGGGAGGGCATGCGGGTTGACGGAGTCGGCGATGTCCTCGCTGAATTGTGTGCGTGGTCCCGGGGGTCGGTAGATCAGGGTGCCTCTGAGGGTGGTGTTCGGGTTGGTGTGGATCTGGAAATGCAGGTGTTCGGCGCTGGTCAGGGTGTTGTCGGTGCTGGTCGTGAGACGGATGGTGTTCCTGTGGATGATGGTGATGCCTCCTCCCATCTGGTTGGCGTTGCGGTCCCTCCGGACGATCTTGTAGCCCTCTGGGATAGCGATGGCGATGTCGGGAGCTGAAGAGGCGTTCATCCAGGTCTCCGTGAGGAAGGCAACGTCAGGGGCTGTGGCGTCTAGGAGGTTCCAGAGTTCGATGGCGTGTCTGTGGACGGAGCGGGTGTTGAGCAGGATGCACTTGAGGTGGGTGCTGCTGGTGTTCGACTTGGCGGGTGCTGGTGCGAGGCAGGTCCGGATGCAGGTGAATTTGCAGGCGTGGCAGCTGAAAGGTCCGTGGGTGCGTCGTGGTGTGGCTTGGTGGCATTCTGGGAGTCGGCCGGTGTTGAGTGCGATGAGGGTGGCGGCGGAGTACGACAGGCGGGTAGGTCGGGGTCTTCGTGGGCCAGGGGTCCTGGCGCTGGTCGCGATCCGGTCGCGGACGGGCGCAGACGGGCTTACCTTTGGCGCGCCTTCGGCGCACAATCGGCGCACCCGCTGCGCGTGACCGCTGCGCGTGACCGCTGCTCGTTCGCACGGTCTCCATATAAGGCGAAGTGCGCGGGTGGGCGGAACACATTAGAATAGTAATAATACAATATGCACTGTGCGAACCAGCAATATTTACAGGGGATTATATACACATGACAGGGCCAATTGGTTCACTGTCAGAACCATCACAAGCACAAATAATAAATGTAGAACACAACCAGTAAGTACTAGCAAAACACTGTACTCTACGAACACCCGCCTTAAAAGCATCCCATATAACTCCCACCGGAGCACTTCCTCTGTTATTTTCGAAGAACTCACTAATCCATTTTGACATATGTAATATATAATCATCATTTAAAAGAAGCCTTCTTTCAAATGTCCAAACCCGATTAAGTCTTATTCCTCCTTCTAATTTCATCGTCAATACTAATGGATTATGATAGCTGAAAATTCTTGGGAGCCTATCAATCTTGACCCTTGTCATTAAGTTATTAGAAACCATAAAATAGTCTAATCTGACACAAATTTGGTGTGGTGCAGAGTAATATGTATATCCTTTTTGTTCTGATCTAATTGTACCCCAAACATTGTTCAGATTATTGTTCTCCAAAAGATCCACAAGGGCCTTATGTACTCTTTTCTTCCGTCCTTTATAACTCCTAGTCTGTCCTGTTCCCAATCCCTCTGCCCCGTTGATGTTCAGGTCTCCTCCTATAATAACCTGTGGGGGCCAAGCAGCTAACTCAGAATCTAAAAACTGTATTATTTCCGGGTCATCCTGGGTTGAGCCGTAAACTGCCACTAGTGTTGTCCATACACCTTCTATCAAAATCTCCGTCATGGCCCACCTACCCCATTTGTCTTCTAGTTTTTTTCCCAGTTATCAGATTTTTACTCCTTGACAGGATAGCGACCCCTCTATTTTTTGCGCCTTGTTTGGATCTTGCTATTAAATGAAACCCCAGCTGGTTGAGACAATACTCCTGAGTGCTCATTATATGTGTCTCTTGCAGAAATATGAAATCTACATTCATCTGGCGCAATCGGATGCCTATCTTTTGTCTCTTTTGGACATCATTTAAGCCTCATATATTCCACGTTACAAATCTAAGAGACATATCTAGATTTTTCGGGGCAATTGGCTACCTGCTCACTTGTATTTCTTACATTATTAAATTTGCTCTCTGCTGCATCTATTGCACATGTTACACAATTTTTAGTTTCCATATTCCCTTCCTTACAACCAAAATGCTCATACACTTGTTTCAGAGTGTGCCCTTCATGATCCCAATGTATTTCAAAACCATTGCGCCCTACCCTTGTGCTTTCCCTCCCCCCCCAGGAAGCCCTCCCTCAGAGACCCACCCCCCTATGGGCAAATAGGTCCGTAAGACCTATGTCTGGCCGACGCTTGCCAACAGGATGTCTCACCCTCTCCCCCCTGATTTTCCTTAATCATACATGTTACTCAGAGTGCTCCACCCAAAAAGAATAAAAAATTAATCTTAATCCCTATCTACCAATTTTTAGCTACTAATACCTGTTTAAGCAACAATGTATCAATATATCAACACTTCTAAACATATCTATAAACCTCAAAAAAGCAGTACATGTGAATATACAATCTTAACTCAGATTTTCAAAAATCTAACTCCTACTGACATTCTGCTTTTTCCATAACGTTATTACACTGTCCCCCTTTTTTTTTTGGATTATTTTTTACGGGTTATATTTCTGATAGCCACAGCTTGTGAGTCTTGACCCTCAGGAACCTTATGATGAGTCTTTTGATGACCTTTGTTTTCTCGCAGAAAGCTGAGATATTCTTGCGCCATAATTTCAGAGTAAAAAACTCTAAAATTTCCATTTAGACCAATTTTTAGGCGTGCAGGAAACATTAGGTAAGCCTCACACCCTATGTTTTGAAAAGGGGTAATAAGTTGCCTCATCCGCCACCTTCTTTCTACGGTGGTCAGGGCGAGCGAAGAATTCAATATCCTTATAGGAACGTTTAGACTGAGGCTTTGCCTTGCTGATTATCTCTTCACGCAGAAGGAAGTTACCAACATATAGCAGTATTACGCGGGGCTTACCCTGTGTCTCTTTCCGCGTCAGCGGGAATCGATGCGCTCTTTGAACCTCATGTTCCCAATCCCATGAAGCCAGCGCTGGTAGTGCACCTTTCAACAATTCAATGACAAACCCCCGCACGTCCCCTCCCTCTTTTCCCTCCTGAATTCCAATTAATCTAACATTGTTCCGCCTTTGTCTATTTTCAAAGTCCTCTAGTTTCCAAAGCATGTCCGCTGCTGTCTTGTCATGATCTCTGCTAGCATCTTGCATTTTAACAAAGTCATCTTCCAGTTTCCCCGTTCTAGCCTCCATCTCAGATACTCTACCCACCATTTCTTCATACATTTTGTTAACCTTGTGGAGAGAAGATTGTATTTTTTTATTTGCGTGTCTGGCCCTCCTACTTGCTCTCTTACTCTCAGCACGAGCCTCGCTCTGTATTTGTTTTAAAGTAGAGAATAAAACTTCAAAGTTTGAGGCACCTCCTTCGACGCCTCCCTCTGCTCCCTGAGAGATAACCTCGTGGGTGCCTGTTTCTGTACTCACAAGCTCCCCAATGGAAGGTACTCCGCTCTCTACTGTATTGTCCCAAACAAGCTTTTTTATAACTGTTTTCACATGCCTTCTGCGAGGTGCTCTAACTTGATCCTTTCGCCTGAGGTTGTTTTTAACATTACCCTTATGCTTAGGGTTGTTGTCCATCACAGTTTTCTTCATCTCTTTAGCAGCAATTTTTGTTTTTGTTTTTATAATCTTCTGAGCTGTCTCTTGCACCATAGATTCTGTATCACTACCAGAGGTAATTGAGACACTATCAGATTTAGACAGATTGGTTTCTGTACCTGAGCCTGCTAGAGAGTCCGCTGAGGTGCCCAATTCCGAATCTGAATCTAGCAGAGACTCACAAGCAGAGCTACTGTATTTACTTCCATCATCCTCGTCCTCTTCATCATCCACCTTGTCGTTTCCAGTAAAAAATATCTCCTCACCAGGTGATGCCAAAATAGATTCAGAAACATTTTGCGCATTCATTGCATTCTTATCACTTCTATTTTCAAGAGTAGAGCTGATTACCTCTTGTTGTACTGAATCAGTCGCTATCTCCTTATCCGATACCTCTTTATATGGCTGTTTGTCTCCATTCTCGTTGGTTCTCTCGTTATCGCCAGAGTGGGCAATCGTCTCATTCATCTCAGTACCAATGCCCTTGACTGGTTCTAAAGATATGTCTGCCGCCTTATCTTTATCTTTAATTGGGATACCAAATGACTCCTGGCCCTTTAAACATTTAGCCCCGCCCCCTACCGTGTCTGTAGAAGAGGCGGTTGCTCCCGCAGGCTCTGTAACGCCATTCTGGCTGGGAGGCTCCAACATGCTGCCTGTGCTCCCGGCGGCTCCGGCGGCTCCAGCCCTCTCCATGCGTGTGGCGTTCTGCTTCTCTCCACACAGGGTTGCTAGCGTTGCTAGCGTTGGGACAGTGAAGGCCCGCTGTGTTGCCGGATGAGTGCTCATTGCAGCACCTACTGCAGGTAAAAAAGACTCGACAATCGTGGTCTGTCGAAACGCTACCTCTCTTCCCACCATTTCGCCGGCAGCAGACTGTAGCTCAGTGTTTCTCCTGGCTGTTAGAGCTAGTACTGCAATTTTCTTTTTTTCCGTGTCTTTCTCCCGTAGCTTCCGCGTTTTAGCCTCTTTTGCAGCTTCTCGCCTCAGCTGTGCTTATGATCTTGATTTAGCTCTTAGGTTACAGGCTAGAGCTCCAGGGCCATCTGTGGGTGCTTCTTCTTCCTCATTCCCAGAGGCAACCAGATCGTAGGTTTTCTTAGTCGATCGAAGAAGTTTAGGGGCCATTATTCCTAAAAAGTATGTGCGCCCTGTCTGATAGGATCTCGTGATTAAAGCAGCAATAGATCCAAGCAGAGTTTTTCCTTTAATCCGGTTCTCGGCTTGAGGGAAATCCTTTAACAGCGCTGGCCAGTCGGTAAATGCGCCAAGCATCTCAATCAACAGGCGCTGAAGGTCAATGGCTGACTTACTCTGTACTAATCGTCTTCTCTCTCCAGTCTGACATCAATACACTCTGATGTCCTCCTTAATAGCAGCCGGGCCCAGATTAGTTTTAGTTCACCAAGGCATTAGTATGATACAAAGATTATTTTGTTAAGCCCAAAGTTGCGCCCAGGGTGTGCACTTCATATTCCATCAAACTGTCATCAGGAGCAGAGCAAGGGTGCGACTATCCCCTACGGCGTCTCGGCGGCCATCTTGCCCCCGCAAGTGAAACATGTAGTTATAGTGCTTATAAACGAAAAGTAGAAGGGCTTCGACAAAGGGAGATAGAGAGAGCAGTGTCAGAGGCAGAAGAACAACTTAATAACTGCGTTATTAGAGGTGAACCAGCTGAACAATATATTGTAGATCTAATGAAAGTAAAAAGTGAAGCTGAAGAAGATTTGGTGAAAAAGGCGGCACTATATTACACAATCAGAAGGGAGAAGTGTTATGAATATAATGAAAAAGTTGGGCATGTTCTCGCCATGCGCACTAGACAGATAGCGGCAGATGGGACTGTTAGGGAAATCAGGGAAGTGTTCAGGAAATTCTACCAGACATTATATGATCACCAACATCCTTGTAGTAACGAAGAGATTAGGGAATATCTCAAGAATATCCCAACCGAGAGGGTCTCTGATGAAGATGCAGAAGGACAAGAAAACCAGTTAGACACCAACGAGATTAAAGAAGCTATGTGTAATCTTCCTTCAGGAAAGGCAGCTGGCCCGGACCAGATACCTTTAGAGTTTTATAAAACTTTCTGGGGAATTCTGGGTCAAGAGTTAAGTAAAACGGTTCAAGCTGCTCAGCTGGGTGAGTCTATTCCAAAGTCTTGGGGGGGGTGTGGATATCGTTTTAATTCTAAAAAAAGGAAAGCCGGCTACTGAGCCTGGATCATATCGCCCGATTACATTAATGAATAACAACACTAAAATATATTCGAAAGCCCTGGCAACGAGATTTGCTGGAGTGATAAGTGCCTTAGTCAGCAGCAATCAACACGGTTTTATTCCCGGAAGAGGAACAACCCATCACACCCGGAAAGTTATAACTCTGTTCGATGCCGCCGAGGTCACAGGAGATCCGATGGCAGTAATGTTGCTGGATGCTGAAAAAGCATTCGTTCGGGTCTCCTGGGACTATTTGTGGCATACTTTAGTAAGAGCTGGATTTAAGGGAGGTTTTATAAAAGCTTTACAGACCCTATACAAGGAACCGGTTGCAGCTTTAAGAGTCAATGGGGGCACCACGGGACAATTTATGATCAAAAGAGGTACACGGCAGGGATGCCCATGTTCTCCATTGTTATTTGCCATGTATATGGATCCACTGATTCGTAAGTTAGATTTATGTCCAGAGATAACTCTGTTACCTACATTGTTGGGACCCTGTAAGATACTTGCCTACGCTGATGACGTGGCAGTGATAACACCAAACCCCACGGAGGCAACTGAATTAATAGAAGAAGAGGCTCGTAGATTTGGACAGGTATCGGGGTATGCCCTAAATGCTTCAAAGACCCAGATTATTAAAAATTCAGCGACCATTTGTGACGATGATCGAGTGGTTCAGGCAGGGACCTATTTAGGAATAAATATCTCAGCTGACATAAATAATTTGGTGGAAAAAATATTGTCCCAATAATAAATAAAACAAAGAAAGATCTGGATCGGTACGAGAATTTACATCTATCGTTAGTAGGTCGAGTCAACATCATCAAAATGATGGTGTTGCCAAAATTTCTGTATATCTTTAGGGCAGTACCACTCTTATTTGATAACAAATGGTTTACAATATGCGAGCAAATGATTAATCGTCTCATATGGGCTAGAGGTAAGACACGCAGAGCATTGAGATATATGTCACTCCCGGGGGAGCGAAGGGGGTTGGTCTCTACCGGATCTAAAGTTGTACTATTGGGCTGCTGCATTTCAAAACATGTTGGGATTGGTCGGGGGGGCTGAGGTGGATAGTTGGGATAATATTGGCTCACTTGCTATTTATGGTTTGGTTTTGGGTAAAAATGCAGAAAATGTTTTTTTGAGATTTACGGAGGAAAGTTATTACAAAGGAACACGGTTTAAGACTATAATGGCTGCTTATAACATATGGAAAGGAATATCCAAAAAGATAGGAATTGGGAAATATAATGCTTATACCACATTTAAAAATAACCCTTCTTTACCTAGCATGGTTTTTTCAGGAGTTGTATTCCCAGATTGGGAGAGGCGGGGGATAAGAAATATTGGAGATATCCTGGGAACCCATGGTATACTACAATTTGCAGAATTACAGAATAGATATACTTTGAATACAAAGCATTTTTTTAAATATCTCCAAATAAGAAGTTGTATATCAAATAAAAAAGGGGGACCATTCGGTTTTGATAGAACTGTACTGATGGACCTTATAGAAGACGGCTCCGACTGCACTATAAAGAGATTTTATTTGGAAATGACAATACTAAAGAAAGATGATTTGGAGAAATGGATAAATAAATGGTCTGCAGATTTGGATATAGCCAGGGATATCTTTACGGAGTCATTAGAAATGGGAGGAAAATTGTTGTGCTCATCATCTCTACAGGCTCAACATTACAAGATCTTATTTCATTTGTACTACACACCCAGAAACATTGCTCAATGGGGGGTCTCTCGGGAACTACTTGTTTTAGGTGTGGTAGTGCGGAGGAGGATCTGATACATATCTTCTCACTTTGCCCACAATTGGATAGAGTAAAACAGGACATTGGGAATTTTCTTCAGAATGTATTATCAACTACAATAGAATTAAATCCAGCTGTTATGTTATTAGGAGTTAGCCCCGACGGACATTTAAATTATGAAAACTTTTTATTTGTAGTAATGGCTATCTTCAGATTGCTAGTGGCCTCGGCATGGCTTGATCTTAATCCTCCCACATATCATCAATGGCTGGGCAAGGTATGATCAATACAAAAATTGGAATCTGCTATTTACGCTAGGATGGGGAAAAAGGGTAAGAAACTTGGTATGCAAATATGGGATCCCCTTATTCGGTGGAAGCTAGGATCTGATCATTGATCATGGGGGGGGGAAATGGAGAATGTATTGTATGGAATTCCTTGTTTATATTGTTTATTCTGGAATAACTATGTATGATTTGGTACTTTATACCTTTATATTTCTGTTGTACATATGAATGTGTGCTCTACCATTATGAATTCTATTGTGCCCTGCTCATGTTTTAAGGGGAAAAAAGGGGGAAAAATTCTTCAATAAAAATATTGAAAAAAAAAAAAGCAAAACACTGTACTCTGGAATGTATCCTGCAACATAAATCATATTATGCAATCAGTATCACCTCAGGCTTAAAATACATTATGAGCCAACCTCATAAGCCTAAACACATTAGATAACAATATCCTCACAAGCTTAAACTCAGTATGCCATATCTCATATGCATGAATACATTATACAATACACCTCACCAGCATAAATACATTTTTCAATAAACCACACTGGCATAAGTATATTAGAGGCATGAATCAGCATACATCAAACACATTTAGCGTAGTGGTACATATTAACATTAGGGCCTGGCACCCTAACAACCTCACACTGTCTCCCTGGCCAATTGGCCTTCTCAGAGGGCTCAAATGCCCTATGTCCATAATGTCGGGCTTGCTGCCAATGCAGCAGAATCCAAAGTACACAAAAGCGCTGGTCTAAATGTTGCAGCTACCACTAATTGCTGTGCAGCTGTGAATAACAATGTGGGCATGGGCACTCATGGTACCCTCTGGGAGGGTCCCCACTGGCATTCTGTACACAAAATATAGCAAAATGTCAAAGCTACCACCGCTGGTGCTCTGAATAAATCAAGAGGTCTGGCACCTCTGTGCCAGACCTCTTGACCTAGCAAAATGTCAAAGCTACCACCGCTGGTGCTCTGAATAAATCAAGAGGTCTGGCACCTCTGTGCCTCTCCTGTCCCACTCAGGGACTTCTATAACAAAATGCTGCCAAACTTTGCAGCTGCCCATGCTGGTGTAGTGCAGCTGTGAATAAAGTAAAGGAGACCAGGCATGACTGTGCCCTCGGTGCCCCCACTGGGGCGCTGGAAAGGAATTTAAACCTGTTGTGGCTGCCCGCTATGGCGGTGCAGCTGTGGAAAATAAAGCAGTGTCTCTGGAGCCCTTCTCTGGGGCTCTCTAAATCAAACTGCCCCTTCCAGAAAAATAGGCGCTGGCACTATTTGTGCCTTGGGAACCCAAGATTGGCTCCGGTCTGACCCTCTTACCAGGCTCTCTGCTGGGGACTCCTCTGGACCTGGGCGGCATACTCAGGAGAGTCCCCACTCCTCAGGGACTCTCTCTCCTTTGTGGCCTCGATTTCCTCTTGTGCTCCTCTGGGCAGCGGGCGGAAGGGGTGGAAATGGAGCCCTTAAGGCTCCAGGACCAAAGCAGGCCCCGCCCACAGACAGGCTTCCGGGTCACTGCATGATCGCTGCAGTCATTTTCTTTCTCTTCTCAGTGCAATGCGGGGTGGGCAGCTGCTAAACTCAAGATAGACTCAGGGTGGGCATCCGCATTTAAAATCGCATAGGAGCAGGAGGGCTCCCACTGGAGAGTGGGGGGGGGGCCCTGCTGGGGCATCACCAAATGTGGGGTGTGCACCCGCAATTGAAAAATTCACAAAGCAGGGTAGGCTCCCGCTCTCCAAGCACAATGCGGGGTGGGTACCTGCTCTCCTGCCATCAATGGGGGGGATCCCCACGTCGGGATTCCCTCCATATAAGTTGCAGCTCAGCACTGTAAAGCTAGGCAAAAAAAAATATGCTGCTCACCTCCAAAAAATAAAGAGTGAGTGCTCTCCAGGCACTAAGGTCAATGGAGCACGGCTGGGCCTAGGGATGACAGCATACAGGGGGCCATCAGCATGGAGGCAAGCCCCTGTGGTGGCTTCTCCTGGGCCCCTAGCAGCAGCAAGCCCCCAACAAGTCCAGGAACAGCACAAAATTCATGGGGTCACAGCCCCTATATTTATACCAACATTTCCTTTGTCGGTAGTTCAGGGCTTTCAGGGAACCAGATGCAGCTGGTCAAGGAGGGAATTGGAGCACTCTGTTTAAAAGTCTCCTCTTCCCCTTTGTCCGGTGGGGGCTTGGTGAACAGACACACCACGGGGGCGGAGCCAGCATTGTACAGGCTAGGCACAGACAGAGACAGGGGATTACTCCTCCGACTACTCCCAATGCAGATGTCCCATTTAGCCTAGTGCTGACTCACCAGCCCCTCCTGAAGCCACAAACACCTCCCAACCACTGTCACTCAAAAGCCAGACATGCAATTTACATCAGGCAGGCAGACACATAGCCCACAGAATTGCCAACCATTAAAAGTGGCATTTCTAACATAGTTATAATAAATTTGTACACACTGTTCTGCAGCATTTTTTATGACAATTCCAAATATACTAAACTTGACCACGCTGTTCCTCTCATATCAGAAATTACCACTGAGACACTTATCATGGGTAGCCCCAATGCATTCCTATTGGAGGGCAATCCCACAGAAGTGAGAAACCAAAATGGCTGTTTGTCACTAACAGGACATGTCACAGACTTAAGGTATATGTCCTAGCTTTTACCACAATGCACCCTGCCGATAGGGCTAACTAGGGCCTACCTTAGGGGTGACTGACATGTAGTAAACGGGGGGTCACAGACATGGCACAAACTTTAGGTGCCATGTCACAGAGGGAATAACACTACGCGTGCAGGCCCTGTAATAGCAGAGGCCTGAGATAGGTTTGCAAGGCTTCTTTGGTGGGTGGCTCAATCAGCGCTGCAAGCCCACCGGTAGCATTTAATTTACCAGCCCTGGTTATGTGAGCTACCACTTTACAAGGGACTGACAGGTAAATTAAATACGCCAAACAGGTGTTGACCAATCTTAATATATGTAACACAGAGAGAGCACACACTGTACACTGGACAGCAGTGCTAAAGTGCCTACAGGCCTAAAACAGCCAACACCCTGTCAAAGAAACGCCTAGGAGAAAGGCAAAACATTTAGGGATGACCCTGCAAAAAGTGCTAAGTCTAACAATAATAAATACAGTAGTAAGTGCTGTGTAAATAGTTTTTAGTATAATTACTTGTACTGATACTTCTGACATCCTTACAGTGCATGGATATCTCTTGTATACAGCAGTACCACAACGTTTGAATGTGCCCCCAAATCATGAATTGCATTTTAAGCTCTCCATGGCATTGGCAGCACGGTATTTGGCAAATAAAACCCAGCCAGGATAAAACTCAAACAAAAGGGGGGTTCATGTCCCTTTTAAGTATAGTCTTGAATAATCACTTTATTGTAAACAAAAGAATAATAAATAAAAACAGTACCATCTACAACACCAATAGCTCCAACTCCAGCAAATTCGAGATCTATTGCATTGTAAATGCTTGTTTCTTTGTCATTCTTTTCGTCCTTCTCATCTTCCTTTTTCCACCTTTTGTTTTTCTGTTACTTGGTCCTTTGAAACTCTGACGAGTAAAAGTAAGTCCTGGTGTAAAAAAAATGACTCCCACGGGGACCCACCTGCAACCACTGGCTCGATTTAAGCACTGTTAGTATGTTTTATTCCTACACAACCCTGTGACACCTAATGCATTTATATAAGTGCACACATGATCCTTTTTCTGGGTCATAGCATAGTAGCAAGTTTCAGCTTTCAACAAGAGAAACAAATCGGAGTTCTCTGTAGCACAAAGTCATGTGTGATGCTGAAACACTTTCTAATAATGTTTTGTTGTATGAATAATTTGCTCATGTAAATATTTAACCTTCTGTGTATGTAGCATAAATAAACAGTTTTTGCTGTGAATACAAATCACAAATGTTGGCTCTTTGCCTGGGAAATGGAGTGACTGCATTAATCTTTGTATACATTTTCATGTTTTCCAGACATACAGTTTCATAGTAACCCATCACCTTTTCCTCTCAAGAAAGCACCTTTAATATTGAAAAAGTGCTAATATTTGTTAGTCCATGTCAATATTTAATGTTAATCTATTAACTTTGCTAGGTAAGCATTCAACACTCAACCCACTCGTACAGCGAAGTATTAATCAAGAAGGAAATATCGTATGGGCATTTTACCCAAGTACCAATGTACAGGACTGACAGAGCTACCAAAGATAAGGGGGGAAATATAGTGCTTATAAATTCAAGGGATTACATTGCTGAAGCTTCAAGACAATTGAATGACAGTAATAATTACTGTAGAATAAAAACGAAGTGACACTGGTCTTGAATTCACAAATACAACAATGGTATATCAACAATCTGATCAGTGATGAAGATCGCACATTTCTCACTATAGATTTTCCAACAGCACCAACCATCTATTTTGTGCCCAAAATACACAAACATTATTGCAACCTCCATGTAGACTGATTTTAGCATCCTGTGATTCTCTGTATGAAAACCTATCATTATATGTAGATACATTCCTTGCTCCAATAGCACAAAGTATGAGCTCATACATACAAGATACAGGAGATTTATTGAGGATACTTAGCAGAATTGAATGGAACCAACAATATTTACTAGTCACAATAGATGTGGTATCCCTATACACATCAATAAGACACAAAGTGGGCCTACAAGCATGCAGTTATTTTCTTAAACAACGGAATGTCACACAACTACAACATACACGCATGCTTCTAAATATGATAGAAAAACGTTTAACAAATAACATCTTCATCTTCAATAACGAGCTATTCCAACAACTATGTGGAACAGTGTCGGGCCTCCAGACCGAGTTGCGGCAGTGCTCTGCACTGGTAGGGGCCTAACAAGCCAAAAACTGCCTGAAAACAATTGCTGGACGATGCTTGTGTGAAATCGGCACCCCAAGATGGCTGCCGAATCCAAAACTGAGTAGCGGTCTAGTCTTTTCACAGCAGCTGCTCGGAGATGAGGTGATGTGCGAGCGCGAAGGGAAATGCACACTTCACCGAATGTTTTACAGAGCGAGAACATGCCCAAAGTGTCTCCGAAGTTAGAAAGAATAAAAATAATAATTACCAGCCGAAGTTAAAGATTAGGTTTTATTCACCACATTCATGAAGAACAAGGAATCGGCAAGTCCTAGATATCTTTGAAGATTACCTGAGAAGAGTTCCATATCGCCGCTCCCGTTCCCTTGAGGCTCGTGTGGAGAAGATACAGCGGCATTACAAGGCCCCAGAGCTCCCGATCTGAGAGAAAAGACAGAAAACGGAAGAACAGAGCTAAGTTACGCCGCTAATATTAGAATGCTGAAAAACTCTGAAATGATAAATTGTCGAGTGTAAATAGAGATTGTAAATACTTACCAAGAACGGTTGTTTAAAGAAGGCTCAGCTCAATTCTGAATAGAAGAAGGAAGAAGAGTCAAAACTTAGGCATTATAGGAAGTTAGTAAAAGCATTAATAGAACTAATAGAATATAGATACACAAGAATGATACATGTTCAGATACAATACACCCCAAAACAAGAAGGAAGAAACAAGGGAATCATAAATTAAGGAATGTAATAAGAACCACCCCTACATGAAATTACAAGAGTACACCCAGTAGAGAAATAACAACAATTACTGGATGTAGACAATTAGTCAATAATATCACGGGAGGAACAGAAGAGAAGCACAGATCTTGGAAGATAAGGGTGGGTGAAAGCAGGCTGCAGGATAGAAAAGAATAAGATAGAGTAGATGGGAGAAGCTAATTCTATGGCAGGACAGGAGGCTCAGATTATGCTTTCTCGATTTCTTTACTACAAACAGCAGCCAATAGGAACACAGTAAAGAAACTAAAAACTACAAATCCCATGAGCACTTAGGCAACCATAGAGAGCGTATCCCTATATAAACAACCATAGAGGGCAAGACTTCCACTTTCTTTGCTGCTTCGCAGCCAGTTAAGTCCCTTTCTACATTTCTTGTACTTCTTGCATGTTTGCTGTGTGCTTTTGCTGCATTGCATTGTTGCACCGCTTATTGCTCTCTTCCGACGCTTTACCTAATTACTTTCGGCGTTTCTATGTTGTTTGGCTACTCCGCTTTGCGGACCTTTGTTTTGCCGTTTTCTCTGTGGAGAGCGCGGGTCGCCTCTCCTCTCTACTTGGGCGCTCTGTGCCCGCGTTAGTTTTCTGCGGAGTGGGACGGGGACTCGGGAGCTCGCACACTGCAGTCGTGCGTAGCTCCACATCCGGGGTTTCAGGCTCAGCTAACGCGTATGCGCGTTTGTTGTTGTGACGCTCCGTGTTCCTGGCAGACCCTGACACGCTGGGAGGCGACGTTTTTACCACAGCCTTGGCCCACTGCCTGCCGGAGAGTCCCCAGTGACGCCCTTTCTTCAGTTCTAGAGATTTGGGCTGTAAAATCATTAGAGGCGTTGCCTAGAGTGGCTGTCTGTTGCAAGCCTGTCCCTCCACTTCTTATAACACCTGTTGTTTGGGCCGAGTATTACTCTGCCTGTCTGGCTTGCTTGGGGTGGTCACTCCCCCTGACAGGGTCATTTTTATTTCACATTTGACCTTTTCTCTGAAATTCTGTGGGCATTATTTCCTCACTTTGTGCTTTGCTTCCATCAGTCATGGCTGGTTATGAGGATTCTGAGGAATATTTTTATGATGAGGAGCCTGAGGACTCTTTTGAATATGATTTGGTTGACGCCCTTGGCCAGGGGGTGCAACATTCGGTCAATACTAGGCTGGTCTGCGCTATTGGACCATTAAAACGTCATTTGACCGATTATGCTCAACAGCAGGGTTGGGTGCCATCTTCCTCTAGTAAGAAATCCTCTAAGTCGCCTAAACACCCACATAAATCTGAGTTTGTTCGGTTGGCCAAGTCTCTGTCTGTCCCCACTGTTTCCAAGCGGTCTCATCTGCCTCCTCCGAACACTGATGATACCTCCTCCTCTTCTTCTTCCGGTCCCTCTGGTCCTCCCCCGGCTAAAAAATCTAGAAAAGAACATTTTGTGGACGCTTCTTCCCATCCACCTGTCCTAACCTTCGAACCCACTGATATCATTCACCCAAATTCGAAGTCTTGGCTCACTGCACTTGAGGTTGCGGAATATATACAGGCACACATCCGGTACCTTTTGATCAGGAGGTATGATCTTGTCTCCGTTCAGAGTGTCCTCGCCCGGAGTTGGCGGATAAACTAGCAGACACACTGGAGGTGGATCCCACTATATTAACCTACCTGAAGAAATTCACTAAAGACCCCAAAAAGGGCATTGACCCGTCTTGGCGCCTATGCCAGGATAAATTGCTGGATCTTCTTGGCCCGCTTACAAAAATGTTGGATTTAGATTACCCGGCTCAGGGGTCGGCGTCTGGCATTGATCCCGATGAACTTATTGGTTGGGCCCAACGGGCTATTTGTCAATTGGGGAACGCAAACTGTGCTCTGTCCACCGAGCGTTGGCGTTTCATCTTGCTGAAGATGGACCCCAGATTGGCTGAGCTCGCGACATCAGAGTCGGGGCCCCTTGCTCAGGGTCTCCCTTTTGGTCAGCCTTTCCTTAAAGAGTTGACAAAATTTGTGGCCACCTTTAGCGGCCTGGAAAAGGCACAATCTTCGCTCCGCAGGGCATTCCGCCCGGTTTTTGGCAGGGCCGGACGTTCCAAGGGATGTTCGTTCGGCCGTGGTTCTGGACAGCAGCGTGGCCAACAGTCCCAGCAAGGAGGAGGACATCAACAGTCTTCCTATTCCGGAAACAAATCTAATTTCTACCCCTCCCGAAAAGGCCGTGGACAAGCCAACAAAGGAGGCTATGGTGGAAACCAGGGAGGTCGCCAGGATTTCTCCTCTACAGGTGAGCTTGATTCCCTATGACAGTGTTGTTCTGGGGGGCAGGGTGCAATATTTTCTTCAAAATTGGCGCACAATCTCAAGCGATGCATGGATATTGCAGACGGTTCATGGCTATCGCATCGAGTTTTATCATCCTCCCCTTCAAAGTCGCGTCCCTTCTCCCCTTGTTTTTTCCCAACTAGATCGGGACGTGATATCCACAGAAATCGAATCCCTTCTACTCAAAGGGGCAATTGTGCGGACTTCCCTGCATCCTCAGGGGTTCGTCAGCAATGTCTTCCTGGTGCAGAAGAAAGGGGGAGGTTCTCGCCTAGTGCTCAACCTCAGAGAATTCAACAACGGAGTGGTCTATCGCCACTTTAAGATGGAGGGCATCCATCTTCTCCGCGATCTCCTTCAAAAAGGTGATTGGATGGTTCGCCTAGATTTGAAGGACGCTTACTTGTCCGTCCCCATCTTTCCTCCTCATTGCCGTTTCCTCCAATTCCAGTGGATGGGAACGTGGTTCGAGTATACGGTTCTCCCGTTCGGTCTCTATTCCACCCCGTGGTGCTTCACGAAGCTTCTGAAACCAGTCATGGAGTCACTGAGGGCACGCGGGGTGCGTCTCATCGTGTATCTCGATGACATTTTGTTGATGGCTCAGTGTCCTGTCCAAATGCAAACACTAACTTGACGTGGACGATTGAGCTCTTGCAGTCTCTAGTGAATCCTCAAAAATCTCTTTTACATCCATCTCAGTAGATCGAGTTCCTGGGTTTCCTAGTCGACTCTGTCTCTTGTCACCTGCTCTTGCATTCCCAGAAAATCAGGTCTATCAAGAGGGAATTGACATTACTGTTGTCCAAACAGAGTGTGTCCTTACGATCGATCGCTCGGATTGTCGGGCTGTTGGCCTCGTCGATTCAGGCGATCTTTCCGGGTCCCTTGCACTATCGGACACTGCAATGACTCAAGATCAGACACTTGCAGAAAGGTCTTCGATATTCCGATCTTGTTCCTCTATCACCAGACGCGAAGTCGGAGATGGTGTGGTGGCTCGACCACATGGAGGCTTGGAACGGGAAAGCCCTGTTCGGCTCTACTCCGGATGTGGTGCTGGAGTCGGATGCGAGTCTTTGGGGCGGGGGAGCCCGATGCGGGGCTGTGACTACAGGCGGCCGTTGGTCACAAGACGAACTGAGTCTTCACATCAACTGTCTGGAGCTCCTGGCGGGATCATTTGCGATCCGCAGTCTTGCTCCTCAGGCCACCAGTTGTTGCATACTCCTCCGCATGGACAACATCTCTGCGGTGCGGTATGTGAACAAACTGGGAGAGACGAGATCGAAACTCTTGGCCGAAATTGCGAAGGACTTCTGGCATTTCTGCCTTCAGAGGAAGATCACTCTTATTGCAGACTATCTCCCAGGTCGCCAGAATCAGGTTTTACAGCTGGCGTCCGGATACGGAGGCTCTGGCCACGGATGCCTTTCTTCAGACTTGGCCCCCTCATCTCTGCTATGTGTTTCTCCCGTTCGCGATGGTTCCGCGAGTCCTGGCTCGAACAAAGCACTTCCAGTCCAAAGTCATTCTGATAGCTCCTCTTTGGAGGGCTCAGGCGTGGTTTCCGGATCTTCTGGAGATTAGTTGCTGGACGCCGTTCCTTCTTCCGCAGAAGTGGAAATTATTGTTGGACCCTCTACTCAACCCGCATCCTCTGATTCTGTCCTGTCCGCTTCGGCTGGTTGCGTGGCGAATTTCGGGGAATGCTGGAAAGTCCCTGGCTTATCTGGAGACGCTACACGCTTTATCAGAGAAGCTTGGGCCCCCAACACGCACAAGCGTTACGCATCAGCTTGGCGTCGATGGTGTGGTTGGTGTTCTGAACGGAACTTGGATCCCGCTTCAGCGGATGTTACTTTAGTAATTAATTTTCTTGCTTCCATAGCTTCTTCTGGTTCTGCTTATAGGACTGTCAATTCTTATTGCTCAGCTGTTTCGGCGGGCCATGATTTTGTTGACGGAAAGCCTGTTGGGGAGCATCCCTTGGTCTCTAAATTGCTTCGTGACATTCGGCTGGTTAAACCGCCTTGTCCTAAATATGTTGCTCTTTGGGATGTCTCCATTGTCTTACGTTTTCTGGAGGCTTGGCCTCCCAATTCTTCCTTGCCTCGTAAGCAACTTTCAGCAAAGTTAACGATGTTACTTTGTTTGGTGTCTTGTAAACGCATTTCGGATGTGCGGGCGTTGGACCTCGCGGGTCGTTCGTTTTCTCCAGAGGGGGTCACTTTTACAATTTCCTGGCGCACCAAATGTAATATGTCTTCTGTGACGTATCCAGCTTTTCCTTAGAACCCACAGTTATGTGTGGTCCAATGCATAAAGGATTATGAGGTAAGTACTGCTCCTTTTCGTCAGGATGGGTCTGGTCAGTTGTTGATTGCTTTGCAAAAGCCTTTTAAACCTGTGGCGCCAGCTACCCTGGCCTGTTGGGTGTGTTGGCTTATGTCTGAGGCTGGAATTGATATCTCCATTTTCAGAGCCCATTCCACTTGGGGTGCCATGGCATCTAAGGCTTTTACTGTTGGTGTGAGTTTGACGGACATCATGAAGGCCGCTGTTTGGTCTTCCGATACTATGTTTAAAACGTTTTATTTCAAACCCATTGTGGATATTGCTTCTGTTGTGGTGGCACAGCTTTAAACAAGCATAATCGGAGCCTCCTGTCCTGCCATAGAATTAAAAATTTGCAAACATTCGTGACAAGAATTTTCAATTCTAATAAGGACAAGGAGGCGAGGATTATCCACCCATATGTATTTTCAATGCATTTTTCATGTATAATCTCATTGCTATGGCATTGTGACATGTTTTCTTGCACTGTTTTCCCTACCCTTTGTGGCTTTACCTTAAATGGTACTGGGATGGCATATTACGACTCTGATTTTCTTTTAGGTTCTGACCAGAAGTGAGGTTCTTCAGTTTTCTCCTGACTTGGTCCCAGCCTTTCGGATTCTGGATCTGTGGAGTTTTGCCTGCTTCAGTCTCCTGCTTCTTGGCTCCTTGGGATGTCTCCTGATGGTTGTTCTCCTGCTGCCTTCGTATGTTGCTTCCAGGCTGTTCTTCGGTTCCACGTGAATTGTCTCTTACTTGTTTTATTGTTTTACTGGACAAAGAAAGAGGAAGTCTTGCCCTCTATGGTTGTTTATATAGGGATACGCTCTCTATGGTTCCCTAAGTGCTCATGGGAT
This sequence comes from Lissotriton vulgaris, assembly GCF_964263255.1. Classification (NCBI taxonomy): domain Eukaryota; kingdom Metazoa; phylum Chordata; class Amphibia; order Caudata; family Salamandridae; genus Lissotriton; species Lissotriton vulgaris. The sequence continues at coordinate 48,639,098 of NC_141695.1, forward strand.
TTGTAGTTTTTCGTTTCTTTACTGTGTTCCTATCGGCTGCTGTTTGTAGTAAAGAAATCGAGAAAGCATAATCCTCGCCTCCTTGTCCTTAATAGAATTGAAAATTCTTGTCACGAATGTTTGCAAATTTTTTATTATGTTTACCCTTTCTGGTTCTTCTGCAGGTCGGGCTAGAAAGTAGAAGAACCAGTTCAGGACGAGTCTCTTCTGTGTTTATTATTTTATCCCTTCCCCCGTGGAAATAGTCTGGAGGTTCAGCATTATTGCACCCCGTAGTATTTTCTAGAGGGATTTGGGATCAAGCATCTCTGTTCCTGCGCAGGTTTATGGTCAGAAAATATATAGTCATTAGACAAGATTTTAAGGAGTTTGACAAACAGCCATGGGCATTTTGTTTTCACCAAACTACACTAATATAACCATGGGCTGGTGGGAAAAAAACAATAGCATGGAACACAGACAACCAAGAGGATGTAGATCGGATCATATTGTGGGTCCGATTTATTGACGACCTATTTCTAATCTGGAATGGTACGGAGAATGAAATCCTCCAATATTTCACCAGATTAAATAACAACACAATAGGATTGTCGTCCACACACAAATTGAGTAGAACAGAAATTAACTTTCTGGACATTAAAATCCCGGTCACCCAAATAACCAATTACACTCTACACTGTATCAGAAAAAAACTGCGACCAACCGCATCCTACACGGAACCAGCTTCCATTTCACACCACTAAAAGAAAGCATTCCCTATGGTGAGCTATTAAAGATGAAAATAAACTGCTCCAAGCCTGAAGATGCAGAAGATAAAATGCAAGAATCAATTCAAAGATTGAAGAGGCTACAATGAAAGAACCTTGAAAAAGTGTAAAAAGAGAGTGAAATCAAGAGAAGAGATACTAATTCGGAAACGCCAGGTAAAGATGTGCCAAGGTTCATAACAACTTACAGCAAAGAAAGTGGATTGATAATGAATAAAATAAAAAAATATTGGCACTTAATCTCAAAAGATCCAGACATTGGCAAAACACTAGGTTGCAAACCATTAGTAACCTACAGAAAAACAAAATTGTTAAAAGACCTATTAGTGAAATGTCATTTCCGTGAAAATGGAAAGACTGCGGCAGAGCTGAAACATGTTGGTTTGAAGACCTGTGTTTATATTAAATAAGCATCACCCACCTCTGGAAGGCCACATCATTTGTTTTTGTTATTTTTATATATATTTATTTACTGGGAGTATTTCCGCAAGCATCTCTCCAAGCTGTCTGGAAATTTTGAGAGGCACAGCCATTTCTTAAGACCCCAAGCTATGCGTTATAACATTGCTTCAAAACTGCGCCAAATATTACAGTGACTTCATGCATTTTGCAGGCCTTGAAACTGAAGATGAAGATCTATTTGCTGGAATGAGTGACATACTGTTGGCTACCTGATTATCACTAAGCACCACATTGAAGACAAAGTGGGGGGGGTACTACAGTTGGTGCAGCCGGTGCAGTTGCACCAAGGACCAAAACCATGAGGGGCCCATCAATCCTTTATAATTGCTCTATTACACTACCCAAATAGCAGGCAAAATGGCAATTTCCCTTGCTTGAACCGTGGCTCCTCTGCACAGACCATTTCTGTAAGACGGTTTGGACACAAATCTCCATTTACCTCCTACTAGAGGCAGTCTCTGCCCCTCCTTCCTCAAAGTAGCGCTATTGGGCTCCTTTGGTTACTTTTTGATTACCTTGAGGCTACAGAATGCTCAAAAAATCTGGCAACAGTGCCACCGGTTGATTAAAGTTACTTAGTGTCCTTCCTCTGCAAGTGCTGTGATTGAGGTACTATTTCTAATTTCTTTGTCATGCATTGCAGCATTTGGCCTGACTGATTGAGCAAAGAAAGAAGGGCGTTGAGCTGAGCCTTGCAGTGCCTTACTGAAAAAGGGCCTTCTCTTCCTCTGTTTTTATACAATAATGACATTGGTCCTCAGCTGAAGAGGGCAGACCGCAGGCTTCATGTTAAGCCGTAATGCTCACCATCTAAGCCTTGTTCTCCCCTTACTGAAAGAACTAACTAACCCCCTCCTCCTACATGCAGTTTTAAATTATTGTAACAGCTCCAATGCCCACTTGTGCTACTCCCAGCAGACCTGAAGAGGGACTGCAATTTGTCCCAAGCTAAACTAAGTCTGGCCTCTAGGCTGCAGAGTAGAGACACTCAAATCCTCCACCCTTGCAGACATGAATACTTCACCCATGGCCTGCGGGTCTAATGCAGTTAATTGAGCGCTTAGGGTGTCTTTGCTATCACCCTCACTGAACCCCTTTCTACTGGGGTGACAATGCTACAAAAAGCTAAGTCTTATTTTTCTAAAACCTAAAATTGTTTTACACTAAGCTGTAAAAGTTCCCAAAATTCAGAGTAGTCACAAATTCTAATAAGCTCATACTCAGCTGTACATAGTCTAGACAGGTTCTTTCTACCCCGAATAAAAAAACACAATGGCAGATTAACAATAACTGGTGCATCCCTGATATTAACAGGGATGTAAGAACATGGCGGACCAAACTGTTGACTGACAGAGAAGAATGTGCTACTGGACACATTTTCTCCGCTGTCTGGTACATAAACTGGTAAACCTCTCAGGCAGGTGAAATCTGGGTCCCCCTTGGACCCATGTCCGATTACTTTATCAAAGTTACTGGCAGAGCCAGTATCTCGAGTTTTGACACCCATTTAAAATTTAATGTAATCAGAGGTATATTTTCCATTAGACTGGAAAAAAACTTCTATTCTGCTCCTTCTGAAGAAACCTAATCTTGATACACAAGACCCTAACAAATATAGACCAATATCCAGACTTCCGGTACCTGCTAAAATTATTGAGAGAAATTTAAATATGCAACTTAGCCAATTTCTGGAGTCCACTCATGCCTTGGACCAAACACAGTATGGCTTTCGAGATGCCCGCAGAACCAAAGTTGCTCTTTTGAAATCTACAGAAGAGTTACGGACTATTCTAGATCTTGGTGGCAAGGCTGTCCTGATCCTGTTAAATCTCCCTGCAGCATTCGATACGGTCCATTACATTTTGTTGATGGGCCAGCTGCAGGAGATTGGTGTACAAGGTTCGACTTGGAGACTCTTAAGATCATTTTTGTCAAACCGGAGTCAGCGGGTGGTGTTGAGGTAATTTGCATCTAAACCTTTTTCATTACAATGTGGTGTCCTGCACGGGTCCTCACTGAGTCCGAGACTATTCAATATTTATGTGGCCTCTCCGGTGCCCCTTATTCAGTCATTTGGGTTACGTCTGACCAGTTATGCAGATGATACCCAAATCGTGGTGTCTCTTTTACCAGTTGAGTCAAAAAGCATGGCAGTCCATTCTTAAGATTGTATGAATGCAGTGGGGACATGGATGGCCCAAAACTGCCGTAAGTTAAAATCCAGTAAGAAAGAGGTGGTATGTTTTGGGAATGATCCTAATTTCTGGACTCCAGAACGGTGGCCAGACACCCTGGGCCCTCTTCCCGCAACCAATTGGAAGGTTAAAAACCTCGGTGTGTGTGTAGATCAGGAGCTCAATTTCAAAGACCAGGTTAATTCAGTGGCCTCTGCTACGTCTTTCGCTCTTAGGTCCTGCAAGAAAATGTTGCCTTTGTTATTGATTCAATGTCGTAAAACAGTGATCACAGCTCACACTATGTTGAGGCTGGACTACTGCAATAGTCTGTACTTCAATATTCAGGAAGGGTTAATGCAGAAGTTGCAACTCTTGCAGAATGCAGTTGCTAGATTGGTGTTGGGCATCCCTAAATGTGCTCCAATAGCGAAAGAGATTCAAAGACTAAACTGGCTGCCAGTTAGGAAGCGTAACATGTTCATGGCAATATGTCTGGTCCACAAGGCACTTTAGGGAGCAGGGCCGGCCTATATAAAAGAACGACTGTACTGGTACACGCCAAATAGATTACTACGTTCATCTGATGCTATACTGGTTTGTGTGCCATTTGTTAAAAAAGGCTACTTGTGGTGGAAAAAGCTTTGTGGCAAATGCAGCCAAAGCGTGGAAAAATCTTCCCCTAAAAATTAGAGGTATACCAAGCATAATCGCCTTTCAAAAAGCTTTAAAAATCTGGCTGTTTACAGGCTAGCTCACTAATTAGTAGGTCACCGGTTTGACCCTCAGGCAAGATTTCACATAGCTCCAGGACACCCACGGGTAGCAGTAGCGCTCAACAACTGCTATAAATAAATACATTATACCTGACGCAAGTTTAATGTGGCGTTGGGCTTTACAACATGACACATCTCACTAGATGCGTCTCATTGTACATATGTTGCATAGTGGCGCATTGTTTACACCACCGCTGAGTCGCAAAAGTGATGCAACAGCTGCATAAAAGTGTTGCAGGCGGCTTGTAAATCTGCCCCTCAGTGTTTAACAATGGGAAAATCTGGGAGATAATGTTTCCCATTACATCGATCTCTACCTGATTCAAAGTATACATATTTCGAAATGACCTGGGTGATGCATCTCTTCTATTTTATACAATATGACATACTGGTTTAAAATCCCTTCTCTGCAAATCCACACCCCCATGTCCCCCTGTCAGAAAAGCTCTCAGCACTGACAGGATTCCTACTTTTCCACTCTTAGTCTATGGATCTGTCCTCCTGCCTGATTGCTTAGTTTACAAGCAAACCCTCTGGGTGACTTCTGTGGTCTCCTGCTTCTCATTCCCTATGCTGCGAGAAAAAGTTACAATATGTTTTTTACTTCTTAGAATAACCTGCTCACCCCTCCACAGCTCACTTCGAAGTCTGTGGGCTTAAACATTCTGGTTGTTAATGCACTTGCTGCAGTCGTTAGATGTTTTGTTTGCTTTTGACTCGTAAAAGTAGCACAGAGTGCTAATGAGCATGCTGCAAAGCACATCCTGCAACATGGAGATCACAAGTTTGTATTTTATATAGCTAGTTTAATGTGTCACTGCTTTTATAACAACGATTCTTTCATTAGTACAGACAACCTGACAGTGACAGTGGTCCCACCCACTCAGGGATAAAAGAGAGTGCACCAAGCGGAAGCACACAGCCAGAATATTGAAACAACACAAAGAGATAGATCTAAAGTTAGCTCCTGACTCACCCGGATTTTAGATTTTAATTTGCGCCGTATTGTTCAGAATTGAAATGTATTTTTAAAAGAAAGCAACTTGCACAACCTGCCTACCTGCCCTTGGTGTCCCCCTGGTCCATCACGGAGTGTGCCGATTGCACGGAGGGGCTCAATCACCAACTAGACTCACTTCCGGTCTCAGACACCGGTTAGCGCTCCACACACACTGCTGACAGCGGTCCCACCCACTCAGGGATAAAAGAGAGTGCGCCGAGCGGACGTGTGCATTGGGGCACGCCAGCAGCCCCAAAGGCAAGCCTGTCTGCGCCCGTCCGCGCCCGACCATCGCCATTTGCCACTCCCTCTGTTGTAGATTGCCCGCATGTCAGCCTTAATATATACCCGATCGGAGCTTCTCGCATCTCACAACAAAGTCAGACAAAATCAGAATCAGCCCCCTCTGTTCCATATCAAACCACACTTTTGCCTGTATGGCAATGCCCGCTCTCTCCCCAAACATTCCCTTGAAATATGGGTACTATTAGACCAAGAAAAACGCAATCTCTTCTTCATAATGGAAAGTTGGCTCCAAGAAATATCCACCCCTGACATAGCCGTAGCCCTCCCCATCGGTTAAAACTCTTGAGATTGGATAGGACTTGCAAAAGGGGTGGGGGCACAGCAATCATCTACAAATCCTCGATGAAAATTCATATGATTGACACACTGGGGCAAACTTCTCATTTTCTCTCTCGACTTAAACAATGAAGAGTCATGGAAAGGAGCTCTTGTTTATAGACCCCTGGAAACAAAATTAACTTCGCCTCGCAGCTGTTGGATATCTTAGCTCACCGTGTCTTAGCTTGCAATAATTTTATCCTAAAGGGTGACTTCAATCATCATGTCGAACTGTGACACGACCCTCACACCTTTGAGCTGATTACTAGTATTAATTCATTAGGCCTGACCCTATTGGAAACCGGTCTCACACATATCGCAGGACACACCTTAGATCTCGTATGTACAAACTCCCAGGGAATTCAGATAGTCGAGCTTTATCCAGTTATATGGTCACTAAGCATGGGCAAATTTTGCGAATTCGCGATCCGCGAATTTGCGAATTTACGAATTCGCGATCTCCAAAATTTGCGAATTTGTGCGAATTTGCAGATTTTTGTTTTTTTGCGTGTTCGCTGTGTTTTTTGCGTGTTCACGAGGTTTTTTGCGTGTTCGCAGGGCTTATTGTGTCTTCGCGAGCCGCTTGCATAGCGGAGTTACCCATGCAGTCGTTTATGGGAGAGGGAGAGAGAGATAGATAGATGGATAGATAGATAGATAGATAGATAGATAGATAGATAGAGAGAGAAAGAGAGGGAAAGAGAGAGGGAGAGAGAGAACGAGAGAAAGAAAGAGAGGCCGGATCTGTGAAGGGCAAGACTCCTGAGTTGCCCCTACAGAACATACAGCTTTTTATTTTTAGCAAAATGCATATGAAAATTGTGCTGTAAAGGTCTTTTTTTAGTTTAACCCCTCCTGACAACTCAAAATGGGTGTATTTGCCTTCCTCTCCCTTCTTCCTGTTTTTTACATCTGTAAGTGCTTCCTGATGAGGTTTAATTCCTTGGACAGGTGCCTCGTTGCCTACTTGTAACTTTTCTCTGACCCTGCTTCAAGGGTCAGACCAGGGTCAGAGAATAGTTGCAAGTAGGCAACGAGGCGCCAGGAAGCAATTAGCAGCAGGTGTCCAAGTTGAAGTTAATTTGTTTGTAACCTTTTTGTAAAAGGTTACAAAGAAATTAGGTTCAACTTTTGCACCTGCTGCTGTAACCATTGCTTGGCTGAAAATGTATCCCCGCTGATTCGCTGATTTTACCGCGATTTCGCTAGATTCGCGGATCGCGAAATCGCGGAAAATCCGCAAATTTGCCGGCGAAACGGATTTTACGCCCACCCTTAATGGTCACACCATTCCATATTTAAGTTTAATATCGCTGTGAACCTCATACCACCAGGCCATCAAAAGGAAGTGAAAATGAGCCATTCCTGGAACAAAATCACCCCGGATTCATTATCTAGTCTTTTCACCTCTCCTCAAATGCCCCAACTCACTGACCCTAACAAGGCGGCTACTGACCTCGCCTTTGCAATCACCACAGCTCTAGACTCCATAGCCCCGAAACAGGCAACCAAATGTCCCAACAAACGATCCCCCTGGTTTACACCAAATCTAAAAAGAGTTAAACAGGCCACAAGAACAGCTGAGCCACAATAGCGCAAAACAAAAAACTTATCGGATAAACAACAGTATAAAGCTCTACACAAAGACTATATGAACCAAATAGCATCAGCAAAGAAAATCTACCTTGCAACTAGAATTAATCAAGCTGGGAACTCACATAACGAGCTTTATTCTATAGTAAAAGAATTCTCAAACCCTCCATCATGTCATCCCCCAATCACGGAGTCCCAAGAGTGGGTAAATACCCTCTCCACCTACTTCAAGGACAAAATAAATTATATACACAAATTGTTTTCCAAATTGACTCCACCCGCCTCTGACAAAAGGTTATTCAACCTATTATACAAAGAACAACCACTACCGCATAATGTCCTACAAGAATTCAGTTTATTTTCAGAGGAGGAAGTAGGTACCACAATAAGCAAAACCAAATCAGGGTGCCCAGCTGATCCAGCATCTGCCCAGATCCTGACCAAAATCGCCCTGGCCATGAACAATCACTGTGTTAACGGCAACTCTGAATCTCTCACTAGCCCAATCCACTTTCCCCTCGATATGAAAAGAGGCTATAATCAGACCGATTTAAAAAAAGAAAATGCCGACCCAAAACAACCCTCAAATTACCGCCCCATTTCCCTTCTTCCCCTCTTTGGGAAAATTATGGAGTCGCTTATAAACAAAAAATAATCAAACACCTGGAAGACAATAAGCTGCTGGACACATCCCAGTCAGGCTTCAGAGCTTTCCATAGAACCGAGACTGCCCTACTGGAGGTAGTAGACAACATCCGTTTGTCCATGGACGAAAAACAATCAGCCATCTTGATCCTACTCGATCTGTCGGCAGCCTTCGACACCATCTCACAAAGTATTCTTTTAGAGCGCCTAGCTGAGATTGGTGTTGAGGGCTCTGCCCTACTTTGGATCCAGAGTTATCTAACCGGTAGGCTATCAAGGGTCAAAATTGGACCTTTCTCCTCAGCTAGTGTAGAAAATGATAAAGGTGTACCCCAGGGATCAATACTAAGTCCCACCCTTTTTAATATATATATATCCCCACTAGCTAGGTAATCAGAGCCTATGGCTTTGATACTGTGTCTTACGCCGATGAGCCTCAGATCTTAATCACCTCGGGTCCCAACCCCTCGAACACGAAACTCAGATTCCAACAGTGCATGATTTCTCTAAAAGATTGGATGACTAACAACTACCTGATGCTAAACGCCGGAAAAAACGAAATTATGCTATTTGGAAATGCGCATAAATACTGGACAAACAAATGGTGGCCACCTGCACTTACCCTCTGCCCTGCCCCTAAAAACTCAGTCAGGAATTTGAGATTTACCATTGATGACAAACTATCCATGGCCTCCCATGTAAACAAAGTAGTGCATGCCAGCGTATGTCTAATGCGCAGCCTCAGAAAGATCTTTAAGTGGATACCGCTATCATCCTGTAACCACCTAGTGCAGGGTCTAATTATAAGCCATCTGGACTACGGAAATGCACTACTAGTGGATGTTAATGAAAGCTCCTTAACCAAACTTCAAACCCTCCAAAATACAGCAGCCAGACTGGTCCTGGACTTTCCACCTTGTACTCCTTCGGCCCCACCCCATGTCTGAAGAAACTGCACTGGCTCCCGTAAGAAAACTAATCCAATTTGAAATCTGCTGTTTAAATCTATAAACGGCCAGGGACCAAAGTACCTGGAAAGAAAACTCCAGGGATATCACCCAGTTAGAACCCTCCGATCCTCAGACAAACACCTTCTAATAGTCACAAAAGTACGTACGGTTAGAAATGGGGACAGAAGCTTCTCCAAATAGGACCCACTACCTGGAACACCTTACCATTATCAATCAGAAATGATTCAAACCACAAAACATTCCGCAAGAATCTGAAAACATGGCTCTTTTAGATCTTGTGCTACCTTTTCACCCTATTTCTTCCTGATTTTCAAATGACGCTTACTTGTCCGTCCCCATCTTTCCTCCTCATTGCCGTTTCCTCCAATTCCAGTGGATGGGAACGTGGTTCGAGTATACGGTTCTCCCGTTCGGTCTCTATTCCACCCCGTGGTGCTTCACGAAGCTTCTGAAACCAGTCATGGAGTCACTGAGGGCACGCGGGGTGCGTCTCCTCGTGTATCTCGATGACATTTTGTTGATGGCTCAGTGTCCTGTCCAAATGCAAACACTAACTTGACGTGGACGATTGAGCTCTTGCAGTCTCTAGTGAATCCTCAAAAATCTCTTTTACATGCATCTCAGTAGATCGAGTTCCTGGGTTTCCTAGTCGACTCTGTCTCTTGTCACCTGCTCTTGCATTCCCAGAAAATCAGGTCTATCAAGAGGGAATTGACATTACTGTTGTCCAAACAGAGTGTGTCCTTACGATCGATCGCTCGGATTGTCGGGCTGTTGGCCTCGTCGATTCAGGCGATCTTTCCGGGTCCCTTGCACTATCGGACACTGCAATGACTCAAGATCAGACACTTGCAGAAAGGTCTTCGATATTCCGATCTTGTTCCTCTATCACCAGACGCGAAGTCGGAGATGGTGTGGTGGCTCGACCACATGGAGGCTTGGAACGGGAAAGCCCTGTTCGGCTCTACTCCGGATGTGGTGCTGGAGTCGGATGCGAGTCTTTGGGGCGGGGGAGCCCGATGCGGGGCTGTGACTACAGGCGGCCGTTGGTCACAAGACGAACTGAGTCTTCACATCAACTGTCTGGAGCTCCTGGCGGGATCATTTGCGATCCGCAGTCTTGCTCCTCAGGCCACCAGTTGTTGCATACTCCTCCGCATGGACAACATCTCTGCGGTGCGGTATGTGAACAAACTGGGAGAGACGAGATCGAAACTCTTGGCCGAAATTGCGAAGGACTTCTGGCATTTCTGCCTTCAGAGGAAGATCACTCTTATTGCAGACTATCTCCCAGGTCGCCAGAATCAGGTTTTACAGCTGGCGTCCGGATACGGAGGCTCTGGCCACGGATGCCTTTCTTCAGACTTGGCCCCCTCATCTCTGCTATGTGTTTCTCCCGTTCGCGATGGTTCCGCGAGTCCTGGCTCGAACAAAGCACTTCCAGTCCAAAGTCATTCTGATAGCTCCTCTTTGGAGGGCTCAGGCGTGGTTTCCGGATCTTCTGGAGATTAGTTGCTGGACGCCGTTCCTTCTTCCGCAGAAGTGGAAATTATTGTTGGACCCTCTACTCAACCCGCATCCTCAGATTCTGTCCTGTCCGCTTCGGCTGGTTGCGTGGCGAATTTCGGGGAATGCTGGAAAGTCCCTGGCTTATCTGGAGACGCTACACGCTTTATCAGAGAAGCTTGGGCCCCCAACACGCACAAGCGTTACGCATCAGCTTGGCGTCGATGGTGTGGTTGGTGTTCTGAACGGAACTTGGATCCCGCTTCAGCGGATGTTACTTTAGTAATTAATCTTCTTGCTTCCATAGCTTCTTCTGGTTCTGCTTATAGGACTGTCAATTCTTATTGCTCAGCTGTTTCGGCGGGCCATGATTTTGTTGACGGAAAGCCTGTTGGGGAGCATCCCTTGGTCTCTAAATTGCTTCGTGACATTCGGCTGGTTAAACCGCCTTGTCCTAAATATGTTGCTCTTTGGGATGTCTCCATTGTCTTACGTTTTCTGGAGGCTTGGCCTCCCAATTCTTCCTTGCCTCGTAAGCAACTTTCAGCAAAGTTAACGATGTTACTTTGTTTGGTGTCTTGTAAACGCATTTCGGATGTGCGGGCGTTGGACCTCGCGGGTCGTTCGTTTTCTCCAGAGGGGGTCACTTTTACAATTTCCTGGCGCACCAAATGTAATATGTCTTCTGTGACGTATCCAGCTTTTCCTTAGAACCCACAGTTATGTGTGGTCCAATGCATAAAGGATTATGAGGTAAGTACTGCTCCTTTTCGTCAGGATGGGTCTGGTCAGTTATTGATTGCTTTGCAAAAGCCTTTTAAACCTGTGGCGCCAGCTACCCTGGCCCGTTGGGTGTGTTGGCTTATGTCTGAGGCTGGAATTGATATCTCCATTTTCAGAGCCCATTCCACTCTGGGTGCCATGGCATCTAAGGCTTTTACTGTTGGTGTGAGTTTGACGGACATCATGAAGGCCGCTGTTTGGTCTTCCGATACTATGTTTAAAACGTTTTATTTCAAACCCATTGTGGATATTGCTTCTGTTGTGGTGGCACAGCTTTAAACAAGCATAATCGGAGCCTCCTGTCCTGCCATAGAATTAAAAATTTGCAAACATTTGTGACAAGAATTTTCAATTCTAATAAGGACAAGGAGGCGAGGATTATCCACCCATATGTATTTTCAATGCATTTTTCATGTATAATCTCATTGCTATGGCATTGTGACATGTTTTCTTGCACTGTTTTCCCTACCCTTTGTGGCTTTACCTTAAATGGTACTGGGATGGCATATTACGACTCTGATTTTCTTTTAGGTTCTGACCAGAAGTGAGGTTCTTCAGTTTTCTCCTGACTTGGTCCCAGCCTTTCGGATTCTGGATCTGTGGAGTTTTGCCTGCTTCAGTCTCCTGCTTCTTGGCTCCTTGGGATGTCTCCTGATGGTTGTTCTCCTGCTGCCTTCGTATGTTGCTTCCAGGCTGTTCTTCGGTTCCACGTGAATTGTCTCTTACTTGTTTTATTGTTTTACTGGACAAAGAAAGAGGAAGTCTTGCCCTCTATGGTTGTTTATATAGGGATACGCTCTCTATGGTTGCCTAAGTGCTCATGGGATTTGTAGTTTTTCGTTTCTTTACTGTGTTCCTATCGGCTGCTGTTTGTAGTAAAGAAATCGAGAAAGCATAATCCTCGCCTCCTTGTCCTTAATAGAATTGAAAATTCTTGTCACGAATGTTTGCAAATTTTTTATTATGTTTACCCTTTCTGGTTCTTCTGCAGGTCGGGCTAGAAAGTAGAAGAACCAGTTCAGGACGAGTCTCTTCTGTGTTTATTATTTTATCCCTTCCCCCGTGGAAATAGTCTGGAGGTTCAGCATTATTGCACCCCGTAGTATTTTCTAGAGGGATTTGGGATCAAGCATCTCTGTTCCTGCGCAGGTTTATGGTCAGAAAATATATAGTCATTAGACAAGATTTTAAGGAGTTTGACAAACAGCCATGGGCATTTTGTTTTCACCAAACTACACTAATATAACCATGGGCTGGTGGGAAAAAAACAATAGCATGGAACACAGACAACCAAGAGGATGTAGATCGGATCATATTGTGGGTCCGATTTATTGACGACCTATTTCTAATCTGGAATGGTACGGAGAATGAAATCCTCCAATATTTCACCAGATTAAATAACAACACAATAGGATTGTCGTCCACACACAAATTGAGTAGAACAGAAATTAACTTTCTGGACATTAAAATCCCGGTCACCCAAATAACCAATTACACTCTACACTGTATCAGAAAAAAACTGCGACCAACCGCATCCTACACGGAACCAGCTTCCATTTCACACCACTAAAAGAAAGCATTCCCTATGGTGAGCTATTAAAGATGAAAATAAACTGCTCCAAGCCTGAAGATGCAGAAGATAAAATGCAAGAATCAATTCAAAGATTGAAGAGGCTACAATGAAAGAACCTTGAAAAAGTGTAAAAAGAGAGTGAAATCAAGAGAAGAGATACTAATTCGGAAACGCCAGGGAAAGATGTGCCAAGGTTCATAACAACTTACAGCAAAGAAAGTGGATTGATAATGAATAAAATAAAAAAATATTGGCACTTAATCTCAAAAGATCCAGACATTGGCAAAACACTAGTTTGCAAACCATTAGTAACCTACAGAAAAACAAAATTGTTAAAAGACCTATTAGTGAAATGTCATTTCCGTGAAAATGGAAAGACTGCGGCAGAGCTGAAACATGTTGGTTTGAAGACCTGTGTTTATATTAAATAAGCATCACCCACCTCTGGAAGGCCACATCATTTGTTTTTGTTATTTTTATATATATTTATTTACTGCGAGTATTTCCGCAAGCATCTCTCCAAGCTGTCTGGAAATTTTGAGAGGCACAGCCATTTCTTAAGACCCCAAGCTATGCGTTATAACATTGCCTCAAAACTGCGCCAAATATTACAGTGACTTCATGCATTTTGCAGGCCTTGAAACTGAAGATGAAGATCTATTTGCTGGAATGAGTGACATACTGTTGGCTACCTGATTATCACTAAGCACCACATTGAAGACAAAGTGTGGGGGGGGTACTACAGTTGGTGCAGCCGGTGCAGTTGCAGCAAGGACCAAAACCATGAGGGGCCCATCAATCCTTTATAATTGCTCTATTACACTACCCAAATAGCAGACAAAATGGCAATTTCCCTTGCTTGAACCGTGGCTCCTCTGCACAGACCATTTCTGTAAGACGGTTTGGACACAAATCTCCATTTACCTCCTACTAGAGGCAGTCTCTGCCCCTCCTTCCTCAAAGTAGCGCTATTGGGCTCCTTTGGTTACTTTTTGATTACCTTGAGGCTACAGAATGCTCAAAAAATCTGGCAACAGTGCCACCGGTTAATTAAAGTTACTTAGTGTCCTTCCTCTGCAAGTGCTGTGATTGAGGTACTATTTCTAATTTCTTTGTCATGCATTGCAGCATTTGGCCTGACTGATTGAGCAAAGAAAGAAGGGCGTTGAGCTGAGCCTTGCAGTGCCTTACTGAAAAAGGGCCTTCTCTTCCTCTGTTTTTATACAATAATGACATTGGTCCTCAGCTGAAGAGGGCAGACCGCAGGCTTCATGTTAAGCCGTAATGCTCACCATCTAAGCCTTGTTCTCCCCTTACTGAAAGAACTAACTAACCCCCTCCTCCTACATGCAGTTTTAAATTATTGTAACAGCTCCAATGCCCACTTGTGCTACTCCCAGCAGACCTGAAGAGGGACTGCAATTTGTCCCAAGCTAAACTAAGTCTGGCCTCTAGGCTGCAGAGTAGAGACACTCAAATCCTCCACCCTTGCAGACATGAATACTTCACCCATGGCCTGCGGGTCTAATGCAGTTAATTGAGCGCTTAGGGTGTCTTTGCTATCACCCTCACTGAACCCCTTTCTACTGGGGTGACAATGCTACAAAAAGCTAAGTCTTATTTTTCTAAAACCTAAAATTGTTTTACACTAAGCTGTAAAAGTTCCCAAAATTCAGAGTAGTCACAAATTCTAATAAGCTCATACTCAGCTGTACATAGTCTAGACAGGTTCTTTCTACCCCGAATAAAAAAACACAATGGCAGATTAACAATAACTGGTGCATCCCTGATATTAACAGGGATGTAAGAACATGGCGGACCAAACTGTTGACTGACAGATAGAGAAGAATGTGTTACTGGACACATTTTCTCCGCTGTCTGGTACATAAACTGGTAAACCTCTCAGGCAGGTGAAATCTGGGTCCCCCTTGGACCCATGTCCGATTACTTTATCAAAGTTACCGGCAGAGCCAGTATCTCGAGTTTTGACACCCATTTACAATTTAATGTAATCAGAGGTATATTTTCCATTAGACTGGAAAAAAACTTCTATTCTGCTCCTTCTGAAGAAACCTAATCTTGATACACAAGACCCTAACAAATATAGACCAATATCCAGACTTCCGGTACCTGCTAAAATTATTGAGAGAAATTTAAATATGCAACTTAGCCAATTTCTGGAGTCCACTCATGCCTTGGACCAAACACAGTATGGCTTTCGAGATGCCCGCAGAACCAAAGTTGCTCTTTTGAAATCTACAGAAGAGTTACGGACTATTCTAGATCTTGGTGGCAAGGCTGTCCTGATCCTGTTAAATCTCCCTGCAGCATTCGATACGGTCCATTACATTTTGTTGATGGGCCAGCTGCAGGAGATTGGTGTACAAGGTTCGACTTGGAGACTCTTAAGATCATTTTTGTCAAACCGGAGTCAGCGGGTGGTGTTGAGGTAATTTGCATCTAAACCTTTTTCATTACAATGTGGTGTCCTGCACGGGTCCTCACTGAGTCCGAGACTATTCAATATTTATGTGGCCTCTCCGGTGCCCCTTATTCAGTCATTTGGGTTACGTCTGACCAGTTATGCAGATGATACCCAAATCGTGGTGTCTCTTTTACCAGTTGAGTCAAAAAGCATGGCAGTCCATTCTTAAGATTGTATGAATGCAGTGGGGACATGGATGGCCCAAAACTGCCGTAAGTTAAAATCCAGTAAGAAAGAGGTGGTATGTTTTGGGAATGATCCTAATTTCTGGACTCCAGAACGGTGGCCAGACACCCTGGGCCCTCTTCCCGCAACCAATTGGAAGGTTAAAAACCTCGGTGTGTGGGTAGATCAGGAGCTCAATTTCAAAGACCAGGTTAATTCAGTGGCCTCTGCTACGTCTTTCGCTCTTAGGCCCTGCAAGAAAATGTTGCCTTTGTTATTGATTCAATGTCGTAAAACAGTGATCACAGCTCACACTATGTTGAGGCTGGACTACTGCAATAGTCTGTACTTCAATATTCAGGAAGGGTTAATGCAGAAGTTGCAACTCTTGCAGAATGCAGTTGCTAGATTGGTGTTGGGCATCCCTAAATGTGCTCCAATAGCGAAAGAGATTCAAAGACTAAACTGGCTGCCAGTTAGGAAGCGTAACATGTTCATGGCAATATGTCTGGTCCACAAGGCACTTTAGGGAGCAGGGCCGGCCTATATAAAAGAACGACTGTACTGGTACACGCCAAATAGATTACTACGTTCATCTGATGCTATACTGGTTTGTGTGCCATTTGTTAAAAAAGGCTACTTGTGGTGGAAAAAGCTTTGTGGCAAATGCAGCCAAAGCGTGGAAAAAGCTTCCCCTAAAAATTAGAGGTATACCAAGCATAATCCGCTTTCAAAAAGCTTTAAAAATCTGGCTGTTTACAGGCTAGCTCAATAATTAGTAGGTCACCGGTTTGACCCTCAGGCAAGATTTCACATAGCTCCAGGACACCCACGGGTAGCAGTAGCGCTCAACAACTGCTATAAATAAATACATTATACCTGACGCAAGTTTAATGTGGCGTTGGGCTTTACAACACGACACATCTCACTAGATGCGTCTCATTGTACATATGTTGCATAGTGGCGCATTGTTTACACCACCGCTGAGTCGCAAAAGTGATGCAACAGCTGCATAAAAGTGTTGCAGGCGGCTTGTAAATCTGCCCCTCAGTGTTTAACAATGGGAAAATCTGGGAGATAATGTTTCCCATTACATAATTGCATGGGAACCACATCGATCTCTACCTGATTCAAAGTATACATATTTCGAAATGACCTGGGTGATGCATCTCTTCTATTTTATACAATATGACATACTGGTTTAAAATCCCTTCTCTGCAAATCCACACCCCCATGTCCCCCTGTCAGAAAAGCTCTCAGCACTGACAGGATTCCTACTTCTTATTTTCCACTCTTAGTCTATGGATCTGTCCTCCTGCCTGATTGCTTAGTTTACAAGCAAACCCTCTGGGTGACTTCTGTGGTCTCCTGCTTCTCATTCCCTATGCTGCGAGAAAAAGTTACAATATGTTTTTTACTTCTTAGAATAACCTGCTCACCCCTCCACAGCTCACTTCGAAGTCTGTGGGCTTAAACATTCTGGTTGTTAATGCACTTGCTGCAGTCGTTAGATGTTTTGTTTGCTTTTGACTCGCAAAAGTAGCACAGAGTGCTAATGAGCATGCTGCAAAGCACATCCTGCAACATGGAGATCACAAGTTTGTATTTTATATAGCTAGTTTAATGTGTCACTGCTTTTATAACAACGATTCTTTCATTAGTACAGACAACCTGACAGTGACAGTGGTCCAACCCACTCAGGGATAAAAGAGAGTGCACCAAGCGGAAGCACACAGCCAGAATATTGAAACAACACAAAGAGATAGATCTAAAGTTAGCTCCTGACTCACCCGGATTTTAGATTTTAATTTGCGCCGTATTGTTCAGAATTGAAATGTATTTTTAAAAGAAAGCAACTTGCACAACCTGCCTACCTGCCCTTGGTGTCCCCCTGGTCCATCACGGAGTGTGCCGATTGCACGGAGGGGCTCAATCACCAACTAGACTCACTTCCGGTCTCAGACACCGGTTAGCGCTCCACACACACTGCTGACAGCGGTCCCACCCACTCAGGGATAAAAGAGAGTGCGCCGAGCGGACGTGTGCATTGGGGCACGCCAGCAGCCCCAAAGGCAAGCCTGTCTGCGCCCGTCCGCGCCCGACCATCGCCATTTGCCACTCCCTCTGTTGTAGATTGCCCGCATGTCAGCCTTAATATATACCCGATCGGAGCTTCTCGCATCTCACAACAAAGTCAGACAAAATCAGAATCAGCCCCCTCTGTTCCATATCAAACCACACTTTTGCCTGTATGGCAATGCCCGCTCTCTCCCCAAACATTCCCTTGAAATATGGGTACTATTAGACCAAGAAAAACGCAATCTCTTCTTCATAATGGAAAGTTGGCTCCAAGAAATATCCACCCCTGACATAGCCGTAGCCCTCCCCATCGGTTATAACTCTTGAGATTGGATAGGACTTGCAAAAGGGGTGGGGGCACAGCAATCATCTACAAATCCTCGATGAAAATTCATATGATTGACACACTGGGGCAAACTTCTCATTTTCTCTCTCGACTTAAACAATGAAGAGTCATGGAAAGGAGCTCTTGTTTATAGACCCCTGGAAACAAAATTAACTTCGCCTCGCAGCTGTTGGATATCTTAGCTCACCGTGTCTTAGCTTGCAATAATTTTATCCTAAAGGGTGACTTCAATCATCATGTCGAACTGTGACACGACCCTCACACCTTTGAGCTGATTACTAGTATTAATTCATTAGGCCTGACCCTATTGGAAACCGGTCTCACACATATCGCAGGACACACCTTAGATCTCGTATGTACAAACTCCCAGGGAATTCAGATAGTCGAGCTTTATCCAGTTATATGGTCACTAAGCATGGGCAAATTTTGCGAATTCGCGATCCGCGAATTTGCGAATTTACGAATTCGCGATCTCCAAAATTTGCGAATTTGTGCGAATTTGCAGATTTTAGTTTTTTTGCGTGTTCGCTGTGTTTTTTGCGTGTTCACGGGGTTTTTTGCGTGTTCGCAGGGCTTATTGTGTCTTCGCGAGCCGCTTGCATAGCGAAGTTACCCATGCAGTCGTTTATGGGAGAGGGAGAGAGAGATAGATAGATAGATAGATAGATAGATAGATAGATAGATAGATAGATAGATAGATAGATAGATAGATAGATAGATAGATAGAAAGAGAGAGAAAGAGAGGGAAAGAGAGAGGGAGAGAGAGAACGAGAGAAAGAAAGAGAGGCGGGATCTGTGAAGGGCAAGATTCCTGAGTTGCCCCTACAGAACATACAGCTTTTTATTTTTATCAAAATGCATATGAAAATTGTGCTGTAAAGGTCTCTTTTAGTTTAACCCCTCCTGACAACTCAAAATGGGTGTATTTGCCATCCTCTCCCTTCTTCCTGTTTTTTACATCTGTAAGTGCTTCCTGATGAGGTTTAATTCCTTGGACAGGTGCCTCGTTGCCTACTTGTAACTTTTCTCTGACCCTGCTTCAAGGGTCAGAGCAGGGTCAGAGAATAGTTGCAAGTAGGCAACGAGGCGCCAGGAAGCAATTAGCAGCAGGTGTCCAAGTTGAAGTTAATTTGTTTGTAACCTTTTTGTAAAAGGTTACAAAGAAATTAGGTTCAACTTTTGCACCTGCTGCTGTAACCATTGCTTGGCTGAAAATGTATCCCCGCTGATTCGCTGATTTTACCGCGATTTCGCTAGATTCGCGGATCGCGAAATCGCGGAAAATCCGCAAATTTGCCGGCGTAACGGATTTTACGCCCACCCTTAATGGTCACACCATTCCATAATTAAGTTTAATATCGCTGTGAACCTCATACCACCAGGCTATCGAAAGGAAGTGAAAATGAGCCATTCCTGGAACAAAATCACCCCGGATTCATTATCTAGTCTTTTCACCTCTCCTCAAATGCCCCAACTCACTGACCCTAACAAGGCGGCTACTGACCTCGCCTTTGCAATCACCACAGCTCTAGACTCCATAGCCCCGAAACAGGCAACCAAATGTCCCAACAAACGATCCCCCTGGTTTACACCAAATCTAAAAAGAGTTAAACAGGCCACAAGAACAGCTGAGCCACAATAGCGCAAAACAAAAAACTTATCGGATAAACAACAGTATAAAGCTCTACACAAAGACTATATGAACCAAATAGCATCAGCAAAGAAAATCTACCTTGCAACTAGAATTAATCAAGCTGGGAACTCACATAATGAGCTTTATTCTATAGTAAAAGAATTCTCAAACCCTCCATCATGTCATCCCCCAATCACGGAGTCCCAAGAGTGGGTAAATACCCTCTCCACCTACTTCAAGGACAAAATAAATTATATACACAAATTGTTTTCCAAATTGACTCCACCCGCCTCTGACAAAAGGTTATTCAACCTATTATACAAAGAACAACCACTACCGCATAATGTCCTACAAGAATTCAGTTTATTTTCAGAGGAGGAAGTAGGTACCACAATAAGCAAAACCAAATCAGGGTGCCCAGCTGATCCAGCATCTGCCCAGATCCTGACCAAAATCGCCCTGGCCATGAACAATCACTGTGTTAACGGCAACTCTGAATCTCTCACTAGCCCAATCCACTTTCCCCTCGATATGAAAAGAGGCTATAATCAGACCGATTTAAAAAAAGAAAATGCCGACCCAAAACAACCCTCAAATTACCGCCCCATTTCCCTTCTTCCCCTCTTTGGGAAAATTATGGAGTCGCTTATAAACAAAAAATAATCAAACACCTGGAAGACAATAAGCTGCTGGACACATCCCAGTCAGGCTTTAGAGCTTTCCATAGAACCGAGACTGCCCTACTGGAGGTAGTAGACAACATCCGTTTGTCCATGGACGAAAAACAATCAGCCATCTTGATCCTACTCGATCTGTCGGCAGCCTTCGACACCATCTCACAAAGTATTCTTTTAGAGCGCCTAGCTGAGATTGGTGTTGAGGGCTCTGCCCTACTTTGGATCCAGAGTTATCTAACCGGTAGGCTATCAAGGGTCAAAATTGGACCTTTCTCCTCAGCTAGTGTAGAAAATGATAAAGGTGTACCCCAGGGATCAATACTAAGTCCCACCCTTTTTAATATATATATATCCCCACTAGCTAGGTAATCAGAGCCTATGGCTTTGATACTGTGTCTTACGCCGATGACACTCAGATCTTAATCACCTCAGGTCCCAACCCCTCGAACACGAAACTCAGATTCCAACAGTGCATGATTTCTCTAAAAGATTGGATGACTAACAACTACCTGATGCGAAACGCCGGAAAAAACGAAATTATGCTATTTGGAAATGCGCATAAATACTGGACAAACAAATGGTGGCCACCTGCACTTACCCTCTGCCCTGCCCCTAAAAACTCAGTCAGGAATTTGAGATTTACCATTGATGACAAACTATCCATGGCCTCCCATGTAAACAAAGTAGTGCATGCCAGCGTATGTCTAATGCGCAGTCTCAGAAAGATCTTTAAGTGGACACCGCTATCATCCTGTAACCACCTAGTGCAGGGTCTAATTATAAGCCATCTGGACTACGGAAATGCACTACTAGTGGATGTTAATGAAAGCTCCTTAACCAAACTTCAAACCCTCCAAAATACAGCAGCCAGACTGGTCCTGGACTTTCCACCTTGTACTCCTTCGGCCCCACCCCATGTCTGAAGAAACTGCACTGGCTCCCGTAAGAAAACTAATCCAATTTGAAATCTTCTGTTTAAATCTATAAACGGCCAGGGACCAAAGTACCTGGAAAGAAAACTCCAGGAATATCAACCAGTTAGAACCCTCCGATCCTCAGACAAACACCTTCTAATAGTCACAAAAGTACGTACGGTTAGAAATGGGGACAGAAGCTTCTCCAAATAGGACCCACTACCTGGAACACCTTACCATTATCAATCAGAAATGATTCAAACCACAAAACATTCCGCAAGAATCTGAAAACATGGCTCTTTTAGATCTTGTGCTACCTTTTCACCCTATTTCTTCCTGATTTTCTGCAAGCGCTATGAGACCTATCGTGATTTATGCGCTATACAAATTCAAATTCAAATACAGTAGCAACATACTTGGCACACCACAAAAGGAATCCACACAAGGTTATATATAAAATTATCCTTTGTTTTATCATAAACACATTAGAATAGTAATATTACAATATAGACTGTGCCAACCGGCAATATTTACAGGGGATTATATACACATGACAGGGCCAATCGGGTCACTGTCAGCACAAATAGTAAATGTAGAACACAACCAGTAAGTACTGGCAAAACACTGTACTCAGGAATATATCCTGCAACATAAATGATATCATGCAATCAGTATCATCTCAGGCGTAAAATAGATTATGCGCCGACCTCATAAGCCTAAACACATTAGATAATAATATCCTCACAAGCATAAACTCAGTATGCCATAAACTCATACACATGAATACATTATGCAATACACCTCACCAGCATAAATACATTTTGCAATAAACCTCACCGGCATAAGTATATTACAGGCATGAATCAGCTTGCATCAAACACATTTAGCAAAGTGGTACATACATCACATTAGGGCCTGGCACCCTACCAACCTCACACTGTCTCCTGGCCAAATGGCCTTCTCAGAGGGCTCAAATGCCGTATGTCAGTAATGTCAGGGAGTGCTGCCAATGCAGCAGAATTCAAAGTACGCACTGCGCTAGTCTAAATGTTGCAGCTACCAGTAATTGCTGTGCTGCTGTGAATAACAATGCGGGCATGGGCACTCATGGTGCCTCTGGGTGGGTCCCCACTGGCACTATGTTGAAGCTACCAGCACTGGTGTGGCGCAGCTCTGAACAAACCAAGAGGTATGGCACCTCTGTGCCTCTCCTGTCCCACTCAGGGACTTCTATAACAAAATGCTGCCAAACGTTGCACCTGCCCACGCTGGTGCAGTAGAGCTGCGAATAAAGTAAAGGAGACCAGGCATGACTGTGCCCTCAGTGCCCCCAATGGGGCTCTGGAAAGGAATTTGACCCCCGTTGCAGCTGCCCACTATGGCAGTGCAGCTGTGGAAAAAAAAGCAGTGCCTCTGGAGCCCTGCTCTGGGGCTCTCTAAATCAAACTGCCCCATCTAGAAAAATAGGCTCCGGCACGACATGTGCCTTGGGAACCCAAGATTGGCTCCGGTCTGCCCCTCTTGCCAGGCTCTCTGCTGGGGACTCCTTTGGACCTGGGCAGCATACTCAGAAGAGTCCTCACTCCGAGGGGACTCTCTCTCTCCTTCGTGGCCTCGCTTTCCTCTTGTTCTCCTCTGTGCTTCGGGCGGAAGGGGTGGACATGGAGCCCTCGAGGCTCCAGGACACAAGCAGGCCCCGCATACAGTCAGGAAGATGTGCCTGGATTCCGGGTCACCGCCTGATTGCTGCAGCCATTTTCTTCCTCTTCTCAGTGCAATGCGGGGTGGGCACCTGCTAAACTCAAGATAGACTCAGGGTGGGCATCCGCATTTAAAATCGCATAGGAGCGCGAGGGCTCCCATTGTAGAGCACATAAGCGGGGTTGGCACCAGCGAGTAACACATTTGGGGGCCCCTGCTGGAGCAGCACCAAAAGCGGGGTGGGCACCCGCAATTTAAATATTCATAAAGCGGGGTAGACTCCCGATCGGCAAGCACCCTCTCTCCCTTCCCCACCCGCACCCGCTTTCCTGCCATCAATGGGGGGATCCCCACATCGGGATTCCCTCCATATAAGTTGCAGCTCAGCGCTGTAAAGGTAGGCAAAAAAATAAATGCTCCTCTCCTCCAAAAAATAAAGAGTGAGTGCTCTCCAGGCACTAAGGTCCATGGAGCATGGCTGGGCCCAGGGATGACAGCACACATGGGACCACCAGCAGGGAGGCAAACCCCTTCGGCGGCTCCTCTTGCGCCCCCAGCAGCAGCAATCCCCCAACAAGTCCAGGAACAGCACAAAATTCATGGGGTCACAGCCCCTATATTTATACCACCTTTTTCTTTGTTGGTAGTTCAGGGCTTTCAGGGAACCAGATGCCGCGGGTTAAGGGGGGAATTGGAGCACTTTGTTTACAAGTCTCCTCTTCCCCTTGGTATGGTGGGGGCTTGGTGAACAGACACACCACTGGGGCGGAGGATTACTCCTCTGACTACTCCCAATGCAGATGCCCCACTTAGCCTAATGCTGACTCATCCTGCCCCTCCTGGAGCCAGACATGGAATTCACATCAGGCAGGCAGACACATAGCACACAGAATGGCCAACTTCTAAAAGTGGCATTTCTAACATAGTTATAATAAATTTGCTCACACCATTTTGCAGCATTTATTATGACAATTCCAAATATACTAAACTTGACCACGCTGCTCCTCTCATATCAGAAATTACCACTAAAACACTTATCAGGGAAGCCCTAAGGCATTCCTATAGGAGGACAGCCCCACAGTAGTGAGAAACCAAAATGGCTGTTTGTCACTAAAAGGACATGGCACAGACTAAAGGTACATGTCCTAGCTTTTTACCTACAATGCACCTTACCCATAGGGCTAGCTAGGGCCTACCTTAGGGGTGCCTGACATGTAGTAAATGGGGGGTCACAGACATGGCACAAACTTTAGGTGCCATGTCACAGTGGCAGTAACACTGTGCGCGCAGGCCCTGCAATGGCAGAAGCCTGAGATAGGTTTGCAAGGCTTCTTTGGTGGGTGGCGCAATCAGAGCTGCAAGCCCACCAGTAGTATTTCATTTACCAGTCCTGGTTATGTGACATACCACTTTAAAGGGACTGACAGGTAAATTAAATTTGCCAAACAGGTGTTGACCAATCTTACCATATGTAACACAGAAAGAGCAAACACTTTACAATGGACAGTAGTGCTAAAGTTCCCAAAGGCCTAAAACAGCCAACACCATGTCAAAGAAAAGGCTAGGAGAAAGGCAAAACATTTAGGGATGACCCTGCAAAAAGTGCCAAGTCCAACAAAAATAAATAATGTAGTAAGGTATGGGGATGCCAGCACACCCCTTGGGAATCTCCCCATGGGAATCCCATGACATCAGCATGCACAGCGCGCGCTGACGTCATCAGGAAGTCTTCGGTGCTCGGGAAGCCATTTGCTTCCTGAGCGTCTACGAAAAAGGTTTGCGTTTGCGTGTCTGGGGGGGGGGTTGGGGCCACAAGGAGGCATCAGGGGAAAGGAAAGAGATTTTCCTCTCCCCTGATGTCTCTGCAGGGCATTTCTGCCTCACGATCGCACACAGCGTCGCGATAGTGAGGCCAAAAAGCCCCCACTAGCATCAGGGATTTAAATTTAGATTGTAGGAAGCGACCCCTTGGGCAAGGGTCGCTTCCAGGTGGGGTATAATTATGTCCTTGATTTTCTGCCCCCCTGGGGGCACATCGCCCAGATTTATCAGCCGTTTTGCCCCCGGGAGGGGGCACATAATCACCACTAGCACCAGGGATATATTCAGGGGCATTTCTTTTGCATTGGAAGTGACCACTTGGGCAAGGGTCGCTTCCAGGTGGGGTATAATTATGTCCTTGATTTTCTGCCTCTCCTGGGGGCAAATCGGCCCATTTTTTCAGCCGTTGTGCCCCCAGGGGCTGGCAGAAAATTGCCACTAGCACCAGGGATTTCATTGTAGAAATGTAGGAAGTGACCCCTTGGGCAAGGGTCACTTCCAGGTGGGGGCTAAATTTTGATTTACATTTCCCATCCCCGGGGGGCAAATCAACCTGTTTCTTCACCTGTTTTGCCCCCAGGGGGGGGCAGAAAATGCCACTGGGCACCAGGGATTGTTTTAATTGCAATGAAAGTGACCCCTTGGGCAAGGGTCACTTCCAGGTGGGTGCCAAATGTAGATTTACATTTTCTGCCCCCCCCCGGGCGCAAATAGGTCAGTTTTTTCCAGCCTTTTTGACCCCTGAGGGGGGGAGCAGAAAAACGCCACTAGGTACCGGGGATTTTTTATTTGTAATGGCTGTGACCCCTTGGGCAAGGGTCGCTCACTAGAGGGGACATTTTTTAGGAATATTTTACTGCTCCACCCCGACCCTCCTGGGGGCGAATTGGCCCATTTTCTTCTGTTTATTGGCCTTTCTGGCCCACTAGGCCCTGGGGAATGTGTTTTGTAGTGTGTGGAAGTGAGCCCTTGGGCAAGGCTTGCTTCCAAAGCTGGTTATATTTTTGGATGTTTTTTACTACCCGCCCCCCTTGGTGCCAGTCGGTCTTTTTTGTCCTTACTGCCCCCGTATGAGGGGGGTACAGTAAGGACAAAAAGACTGACTGGCACCAAAAGAGGCAGGCAGAAAAAAACATCCAAAAATATAACCAGTGTCTTGGTGGAAACCCTCACCTAATCCACATTGGTCTCAGCCATATTTGAAGGCCCATCTGGCCGAATGTCCATTTGGTTGGCAATTTTTTTTTATTTCTTTAATTGCTACATTGTTTGTGAAATGTAGCAGTAATTTTTTTTCTCTATTTCATTCTAGTTCAAGGCTTTTGCTGTTTCGATTGTTGTAGGTTGTGGTTCTGTTACTACTGGTTATTCAGCTTGTGTAGTTGTATGTGCTTGGTAAGTGAATGTATTTTGTACTACTTTCCCTAGATGATTGTGTTTTTGTAAAAGGTGTAGTTATAGCATTTTGTTTGGCTCTGTGTTTTGATTGTCAAAATCTTTTTTGCATTAGTGCTTGATGTTTACTTTGTGTATTTTTTTTCTAGTGGGATATCATTTCTTTTTGAACGGAGTGGTGGAGCACCTGCTTAAACACCCTGCAGATGCACCCTCCCTGGCGGGTAAGCGCATCCCCACTCTGCTCTTTGCGGATGATACCCTGCTCATTTCCAAGACTCCTGTGGGCTTGCAGAGTCTCCTAAACAGCTACCAGGAGTTCTGCTCTCAATGGGGCCAGATAATCAACTCCAACAAAACACAGTTCCTGGTTATGAACCCGCCCACCCGGTGCTGAATTCCGTGCCCCTGGAGAGGGTTTCTGAATTTGACTATTTAGGCATCCGTCTCTCGGACTCAATTCACTGGAATTGGCACATTCAAAAGATGCTATTGAGCCATGAAAGGATGGGCGGTGCAATACTTAAGGAGCAACGTTTTTCTACATTCAAGCCTATTGCCCCAGTTTTGGAGATTTATAAAGCTAGAGGGGTTAGCGCCGCCCTGTACGGGGCAGAATTGTGGGGTATGTGTAATCTTGATGTGCTAGCTGGATCGGAGAGAACATTTTTGAAAGATCTGATGGCTCTCCCGCAGAGCACTCCATCAGTACCTGTGTTAATGTATTTGGGTTGCAGATCGATCAGGGACCAAGCCCGAATTCGCCCTTTATTGCTTTGGGCGCGTCTGAAGCGTGTGCCCGAGTTGATATCTTATGCAGAGGCCTAGGATGAGGTCATGTCCCTGGAGGGCTGGTCCAAGATCAAGTGGGTGAGGGATGTTAAATGGCTGCTAGGAGCTTTGGGTGTTGGGGATGCGTGGGAAGCTAGGACCGCCCCCCCTAAACCTGCTCTAAAGAAACTCTACTGGAGTTGGGTCGATTGCAAAAACTCCACTGATGTGAATCACTGTAAATCTAATGATGATTTTTTGAAAATGAAGGATGTGGTGGCATATGAACCCTATCTTGATATTATTTCTAACCCAACAGATAGAGCTCTGTATTTTAAATTCAGAGTGGGGACATTACCCATAGGCGAATTCACTGCCCATTGGCAATCCCATTTGTCCTCCTCCTTTTGCGTGACCTGCCCCACATCTTCTTTGAGTGCCCAGCATATGCATCGTCGAGGTGGAGATGGCTTAAACCTCTATGTAGACTACTAGGTACCCGGCAGCATAGAGAGGCGCTCCGCATCTTAAAATCCGACACACCCACTTTAGTTGTTTGCGGGGTGTCCACATTTTTAAAATGGTTATGGCTAATTCGTTTGAATAGGCTTTCTCTGGCTATTTAATCGTTGTATTATCTGCTCTTATGTTTTTTATTGTATAAACAGATTGTGATTGTTTTTATTGTTCCTAACATGCTGTATTTCTGCTTTTATAATATTTTATATATCAAAATAAAGCAATTCATTCATTCATTCATTCATTCATTCATTCATTCATTCATTCGTTCATTCATTTCTTTTTGCTGTGTCTCAGCAGAGTAGGTGCTGGTGAGTGTAGCTATCTTTGGTAAGAGTTATATTGTTTTGGAGTGTATAGATCTTTGTGTGAAAGCCTTACCTTGTTCACTACTTACTTTGCACAGTGTTGGTTGTTGTCCACTTGTTTGTGCAGTCTTCTTTCTTTGTAAGGATAATGGCTAGTCGCAGGATTACTGCTCAGCAGGTTGTTGTTATGCTTTTTGAGTCTTCCTCTGACCATGGTTCAGAGACTGACTCTGATTCGGAGCCAGAGGTAGGTGGAGAAGATTCAGGCAGTGAGTTTTCTCTTCGCATGGAATCATCGGATGATGAAGCTTCTTCTAGTGCTGATGAAGTGCCTGTGTTAGAGGAGGAGATTGATGTGCCACTAGTGGGCCAAGAGGCATCTGGGCTGCAGCCTAGGGCCGCAAGGTTTTCCTTTGGTGTACGTCGGCAAGAGGCATCTGGGCTGCAGGCTGTGCCCAAAAGGCTTCACATTGCTGTGGTGCGGCAAGAGGCATCTGGTACTGCAAGGATTCCTGTTAGTGTAGTGCAGCAAGAGGCATCTGGGGCTGCTAGGCTTCCCATTGGTGTAGTGCGGCAAGAGGCATTTGGGGCTGCTAGGTTTCCCATTGGTGTAGGGCAGCAAGAAGCATCTGAGGCTGGTAGGCTTCCCGTTGTTGTAGTGCGGCAAGAGGCCTCTGAGGATGCTAGGTTTTCCATTGGTGTTGTGCAGCAAGAAGTATCTGAGGCTGCTAGGCTTCCCGTTGGTGTAGTGCGGCAAGAGTCATCTGGGCTGCAGGCTGGGGCGGCTGCACTTCCCGTTGATAGGGATGGCCTCTGGGTTGCCCCTGGCATGGTGCAGCCCGCATTGCCAGATTTTACTGGTGTTCCAGGGCATAGAGTGAATACTGAGAATTTTCTGCCGATACAATTTTTTCAGTTGTTTATGGACGATGTGTTTTTGGCAGAGATTGTGGAGCAAACTAATTTGTATGCTGAACAGTTTTTGAGGGACAACAGTGCCAGCCTTAAGCCCCATTCTATAGCTACCCGGTGGACTCCCACAAATGTTGAAGAGATGAAGAAGTTTTTGTTATTAACTTTTTTGATGGGCTTGCTAAGGAAGCCATCAATGTCTTCATATTGGTCCACTAGTCCCTTGATGGCAACAACTATATTTTCAGCAGTCATGAGTCGTGACCGGTATTTGCTTCTGCTTTGGATGATGCATTTTGTTGATAATGGTTTAGCGTTGCCATGAGATCACCCTGATTGTGACCGTCTTTTTAAGATTCGACCTGTCCTTGATCACTTTGTTGATCGTTTTTCTGAGATCTTTGCTCCTGGTAAAGAAATAGCAGTGGATGAGTCTTTTGTATTGTTCAAGGGCCGCTTGGTTTTTAGGCAAAACATTCCTAGTAAGAGGGCACGCTATGGAATTAAACTGTATATGCTGTGTGACAGTGGGACTGGATATGTACTTTCAGGGTGCTCCCCGGTAAGGAGTCCAGCATTAACCCTCCTGGTTGTCCTTCCACTTTTGGAGGGTCTGAGAAAATTGTGTGTGAACTAGGTAGAGGATTATTTAACAAAGGCCACCATTTATATGTAGATAACTTCTACACTGGTGTGCGGTTGTTCAAAGAATTGGCCAAAGTGGGCACTGTTGCTTGTGGCACAATGCGCTGTAACCGCAAAGGTTTCCAAAAAGAACTTGTTTGCAAAAGGCTTGTGCGGGGACAGTCTAGTGCATTGGGATGTGAGGAACTTCTAGCTGTGAAGTTTTCAGACAGGAGAGATGTGAACATTCTGACTACCATCCATGATGAAAGCACTCCACCTGTGCCAGTTTGGGGTCAGGGTGACGAAGTGCGCAAACCTGTGTGCATTTTAGACTATAATAGGCACATGGGTGGTGTTGACAGAGTAGATCAGAGGTTGGAACCTTATGCAGCTCTTCAAAAGTCTTACATTTGGTATAAGAAGTTGGCTATCCATCTTTTCCACTTGGCAACCTTTAATGCTTTTGTTGTGTTCCAGAATTCTTGTCCTGAGTCGAAGATGCCTTTTGTTAAGTTTCAGGAGTCTATAATAGGCAGCCTTGTTCTAGTGGAACAGGCAAGTGTTCCTAGAGTTGGAGTGGTGGAGGATGTGGCTAGACTGAAAGATCGCCACTTTCCTGAATTCATTCCTCCCACATCCTCAAAAGACTTTCCCACTAGAAGATGTAGAGTCTGTTGGCGAAGAGGCGTGCGGAGGGAGACTCGTATGTACTACCCTGACTGTCCTTCTAATCCTGGATTGTGTGTCTCAACTTGTTTTAAATCGTACCACATGCATAAGATGTTTTGGGAGTTTCCATGAGCGGTAAAGTGAACTGCCTGGTCTGTATTCTGTAATATTTTTTAGTCTGTTTCAAGGTTGGTATTAGTGCAATGTATTTAGTTTTAGAATTTGTGTAAGCAGATTTGTAGGTTTTTGCAATTGGTGTGTGTTATTAAAAAAAAAATTCTAAATGCCATGGCGGTGTGTGCAGGCTGGTGATTGGATGGCGGTGTGCGTGGACTGGCGCTTGGCTGGTGGTGTGCGTGGACTGGTGCTTGGCCGGCAGAGTGCATGTATTGGTGTTTAGCTGGGGGTGTGCGTGGATTTTTGCTTGGCTGGCGGAGTGCAAGGATAGGTGCTTAGCTGGTTGTGTGCGTGGACTGGCGCTTGGCTGGTGGAGTGTATGGATTGGTGCTTGGCTGGCGGAGTGTGTGCACTGGTGTTTGGATGGCGGTGTGCGTGCAGTGGCGCTTGGCTGGCGGGCTGCATGGACTGGCGCTTGGCTGGTGGTGTGCGTGGACTGGAGCTTGGCTGGAGGAGTGTATGGGTTGGTGCTTGGCTGGCAGTGGGCCTGCACTGGGGTTTGGATGGCGGTGTGCGTGCAGTGGCGCATGGTTGGCTGGCTGCGTGGACTGGCGCTTGGCTGGTCGTGTGCGTGGACTGGTGCTTGGCTGGTGGTGTGCTTGGACTGGCACTTGACTGGCAGTGTGCGTAGACTGGTGCTTGGCTGGCAGAGTGCAAAGATTGGTGTTTGGCTGGCGGTGTGTGTGGATTGGTGCTTGGCTGGTGGTGTGTGTGGACTGGTGCTTGGATGGTGGTGGGGGTGGACAGGTGCTCAGCTGGCGATGTGTGAGTATTTGCTTTCTGTTGGTCACTACACACACTGCTAGCTGATTGCCACTCCACCCAGTCCATCACTTTGTGTAGTTGCTGTGTCAGGAAAGTGGGCGTGTGAAAGTGTTGGGCCCTTGAATGGCGCTGTCTGCTGATGTGAATATTGTAATTTGATGGGCCCGTGGCTGGCGGTGTGAATTTTTTGTATGTGTCACACGTATGAAAGGTGTATGAATGGCCTGTAAATAGGTTGGTGCCTTGACGTGGCTTTACAGCTCACGAGCTGTGAGTCAATGGTTCAGTTTCTTGTCTTTTGAAGTATTAACAGTGTATTTTATTTTTTTGAGAAATAACTTGCTAATACAATTGTATATACTGAATCATCACTCACCCTCGTGCCAAATCCAACCAGTATGTGTGTGTGCTTGAGGAATAGATAGTAAGCATGGGCGAATTTAGCGAATTTGCGGTTCGCAAATTAGCGGATTTGCGAACTCGCAATTCGCAAAATCCGCGAATTTGCGAATACGCGGATTTTGTGGATTTTTTCAATGGGGGGGTCTTCTGTGCGAGTTCAAGTGCCTCTTGTCTGTATAAATGGTCAGAGACCGATCAGAGCAGCAGATGAAAAGAAAGAAGCTCCTGGTCACAGGAACAGCACAAGGATTGCGTTCGTGAAAGTCAAGGATACAAATGCCTCTATCCAGCATCACAGCTGATTTTCGACGGTAGATTTGGGAAGAAGGCACACCTGCCCAGCCTCGACAACGCTAACGATTGTTTTTGGGCTGATGAATGAGTCACTGAATTTGAGCTTCTACTAGTTCCAGCGACCATGTGTGTGTTACTATGCAATTGCCCCGAAGGGCGCAGGGGTCCCTTGAGTGAGCTGTCCATCATAGTGGGTAAATGGCGGGAAGACGGTGCACACCGCGAGTGTGTGAGCGGGGCCAAACGGGCGGGGCATCCATGCGAGTTCACATGCCTCTTGTGTGTTTAAAATGTCAGAGGCCGATCAGAGCAGCAGATCAAGCGAAATAAGCTCCTGGTCACAGGAACAGCACGAGGATTGCGCTCGTGAAAGTCAAGGATGCAAAGGCCACTATCCAGCATCAAAGCTGATTTTTGACGGTAGATTTGGGAAGAAGGCACACCTGCCCAGCCTCGACGATGCTCACAATTGTTTTTGGGCTGATGAATGAGTCACTGAATTTGAGCTTCAACTAGTTCCAGCGACCATGTGTGTGTTACTATGCAATCGCACCGATGTGCGCAGGGGTCCCTTGAGTGAGCTGTCATCATCCTGTAACTATTTTAGGACGGCGCGGGCAAGCTGCCAGCGCCATCCTAAAATAGTTACTAAATTAGCTTCATCAGGAAGCTCTAATAGATAAAATAAAGCAGGTGCTCGAGCAGCCATCCTAAAATAGTTACAACAACTTCAAGCTTGAAGGCTTGAACTTTTGCCCCCCAAATCCGCCGCTCGCGGATTTGCGGATTTTCAGTAAATTCGTGGGAGTTCGCTTATTGCGGATTTTTCCGAAAATCCGCAAGCGGATTGGATTTTGCGCTCACCCTTAATAGATAGCTGTGCCGCAATGTTTGACTTTTGAGTAACTCTGTTAAGGTGTACATTACAGCTATAAATAACTTACTAAATGAAGATATTGTTGGTAAACCATGGGAGTATATGGTGCTGTCTCTCTTGTGAATTCTAAGTTCTTTTTTTATCCACAATGTCCTGTAAACTTGAAAATGTCTGTCACAATTTCCATGCAATATTGCCCCAAAAATCTCACGCTGTAGAACTGAAAACATAATTAAGTGAAAACAATTTGGTTTTGCAAGGGAGGTCACCTGGTTTTTTGGTCATGTGCTCGGCGGCTATCTAGGGAAACCTATCAAACCCACACACTTCTGAAAACTAAACACCCTGAGGCTTCTAAGGAGCTATGGCTTGCGTGGATCTCCAAACATTCTCTTACCCAGAATCCCTTGCAAACCATCAATTTTAGCTGATAAAATCAGTTTTTCACACATTTTTGTTTGGGAAAGCGTGGCACACAAATTTCCTCCCACCCACTGTTTCCTGCAAACCTTAACATTAGGTTAAAAAAACACTTTTCCATACATTTTTGTGATGGATCTCCGTTCCGGCATAAATGTTCTCCCGAGTAAAATGATACCTCACATTTGTGGGTGTCCAAAGCAGAACAGGCTAAAAAATTTTTTTTTTTTTAAATTGTAGCATTCGGTCATCCTAGTCAAGGCTTTTGGCCCCATCACAAGTGAGGTATCATTCTACACGGGAGAACAAGGGGAATGCTGAGTGGTAGGACATTTGTGCTATCATGGAGATCCCCCGCAAAAATGTATGGAAAAGGGTTTTTTTAACCTAATTTGAATGTTTGCAGGGAATTCTGGGTGGGAAAACGTTGGGGGAT
The DNA here is from genome assembly GCF_964263255.1 of Lissotriton vulgaris. Taxonomy (NCBI): domain Eukaryota; kingdom Metazoa; phylum Chordata; class Amphibia; order Caudata; family Salamandridae; genus Lissotriton; species Lissotriton vulgaris. The sequence goes on from NC_141695.1 coordinate 48,672,365, forward strand.
CCACGCATGCCATTCCTCACTGGACTCCCCCGTGTGTCTAGTTTTCAGAACTGTTTGGGTTTGGTAGTTTCCCAAGATGGCTGCCAAGCACGGGGCAAAAAACTCAGCTGCCCCTCCCAAAAAATAAGGTAGTCTTGCTATAGGTAATTTTTAAGTCTCCACTGTACGATTTAGCCTTTTCCAGTTGCAGCCTCTATGCCTACCCCCGCAAGTGAGGTACCATTTTTATCGGGAGACCTGGGGGAATTCTGGGTGGGAGGACATTTGAGGCTCCACGCAGATTCCGCAACTTTACCACACAGAAATGTGAGAAAAAAGCAATTTTTTGGGCAAAATTTGAGGTTTGCAGTGGATTCTGGGTAGGAAAATGATGAGGGACCCATGCAAGCCATACCTCGCTGGACTTCCCCGGGTGTCTAGTTTTCATAAATGTGTGGGCTAGGTAGGTTTCCCTAGATGGCCGCTGAGCCCCAGGCCAAAAACTCATGGGAACCCCCTTGCAAAACCAAGTTGGTTTGTGATAGGTAATTTTGATGTCGCCTCATTAGGTTTTGGGCTCTTGCCTGTTGCGCGTCCTTGAGCCACCCACGCAAGTAAGGTACCATTTTTATTGGGAGACTTGGGGGAACGCTGGGTGGGTGGAAAATTGTTGATCCACGCAGATTCCAGAACTTTCCACCACAGAAATATGAGGAAAATGCCTTTTTTGTCACTTTTTTAGCTCTGCAAGGGATTCTGGGTAACAGAACCTGGTGGGAGGCAGTCGAGTCACTGCATCCTGAATTCCCCAGGTTGTCAAGTTTTCAAAAATGTATAGGTTTCCTAGGTTTCCCTAGGTGCCGGCAGAGCTAGGGGTTAAAAATGACAGGTAGGCACTTAGCCAAAAAAGGCCCATTTTTCAGTGCAAAATTAGGGGGCGACCAAGTTGCGTTTTGCGCCGTTTCCTGATGCAGGCACTAGGCAGACCCATGCAAGTGAGGTACCATTTTTCTCAGAAGACTTTGGCAAACGCGGGGTGGGAGGAAATGTGTTTATCCACGCAGATTCCAGAACTTTCCGCCACAGAAATGTCAGGAAAATGCTTTTTTTGTCAATTATTTAGATTTGCAAGGGATTCTGGGTAACAGAACCTGGAGGGAGGCAGTCGAGTCACCCCATCCTGAATTCTCCTTTGTGTCTAGTTTCAAAAAATGTAGAGGTTTGCTAAGTTTCCCTTGGTGCCAGCAGAGCACTAGGCAGACGTACGCAAGTGAGGTACCATTTTTCTCAGAAGACCTTGGGAAACGTGGGGTGGGTAGAGGTTTGTTGATCCACGCAGATTCTAGAACTTTCCTCCACAGAAATGTGAGGAAAATGCTTTTTTTGGTTAATTTCTTTGGTTTACAAGGGATTCTGGGTACTGGGTAACAGAACCTGGTGGGAGGCAAACGAGTCACCCCATTCTAAATTTCCCTTGGTGTCTACTTTTCAAAAATGTATAGGTTTGCTAGGTTTCCCTAGGTGCTGGCAGAGCTAGGGTTCAAAAACTACAGCTAGTCACTTTGCCAAAACATGGCCATTTTTCCCTGCGAAATTGAGGTGTGACCACGTTGCGTTTTGCGCCATTTCCTCTCGCAGGCAAAAGGCCGACTCACACAAGTGAGGTACCGTTTTTATTGGGAGACTTAGGGTAATTCATATTTGTAAATCAACTGTTATTACCTATTAAGTTTTAATGCATTTCTCCCTTCAAAATGAAAGACATAGTCTGAAAAAAAAATCATTTTGAAAAATGACCAATAATTCTCATGCTAGTATAAGTATTCCCAAATTTGAAAATGTGGAAATATATACTGTTTCTTAATTCTATAAATTGAACCCAATCCAAAAATACATAGGTGTCTTTCATTCAGATTTTTCCATGTATACATTTTCCCAGAATAATTGCCCTATACACGGTACATAATAAAATACCATTGCAAATTGCTGCTCAGTTTTTGGCACTGGGTTCATCGGGTTCTTGGCTAAACTACAAGTCCTGTATATCCCCACAACCAGGAAGGTCTAACGGATGTAACGGTATATTGCTTTCAAAGAGCCGTCAAAATTACAAGAAGTTACAGGTGAAAACGTTGAGACAAAAGGCTGTTTTTTTTCAACTAATTTAAAATGTTTCCAATATTTAACTGTTAGTTTCTATAAAGAAACCTTCATGGATTTAGACAAATGACACCTTTATGAATTTAGAAATGTGTCTACTTTCTGGAAATGTATAGCTTTTCAGGAACCATTATTGCTTTCAAACTCATTTCTACCATTAACTGGAAGGAGATTGAAAGCACCAAAAAAAAAAAAAAAATTGGCTATGTCCCAGAAAAATGCCAAAACTGTGTGAAAAATGTTGGTTCTCTGAAAAAAGGCTACCATTCTGTAAAAGTTGGGAAAATGCTGACTTCAGCCCTACAAACCCTTTTTTTGATAACATTTGCAGGAAAAAACCCAGAGGCTTTCATTTTCAACCCGTTTTTTTCTGAAAAAAAAGGTTACTGTATTTTGCTTAATTTCTTGGCCCCCTCCAAGGGAATCCACAAACCCTGGGCACCTTTTGAATCCACATGATGTTGGAAGAAAATTAACACAAATTTGGGGTGGATACCTCATGTGGTCAAAAATTTATAGGGGCCTAAGTGCGCACTACCCCAAATCGCCCAAAAAAAAAATTAGCACAGGAGGGAAAAAGGACTAGCAGCGAAGGGGTTAAGTTCTCCATGGCATTGACAGCAAGTGTAGGAGAGTAGGGTCTGCTTTCCTATGGTCACCCCACTTTTTGCTTTTTGCTTCACTGGTTTTCGACTTAATGTGGCTGTGGGCCTGCTAATCAGACCCACAACCCAGCTGCTCTCTCTCTAAATTCATTACAATGTACTTTAGGTGCATTAACAATTGGTTACTGGATTACCTTATGAGCCCCTGTACAGAGTACCATACATACCCAGGGCATAGGTGCATCCAAGGCCTACCAGGGTCTGCAGCATATCTTTTGCAACCTCTGGCTGGCCATCCAAATTGACACAACTGGCTGATCACTCAGCTGGGGCAAGGTGGTGTAATCACCCCTTGCTTAGATAGTATACCTATATCTAACGTTATATCTAGACACATATCCACCTATAAGTCACTCCTATGGCAGGCCTTAACAATCCTGGAGGCAGAGTGCTTGGTTTAATGTGAGATGGTGCTCTAGCATGAGCTGAGCCTGTCTCCAGCTTTCAGAACCATGTCCTTATAGCTGTTCTAGGATATTGCCATACCATATACTCTTACGTGCATTATAATCCTCGCGGTTAGATGCTAACTATGGTTTGGCTTTATCAAAACATGTTGAGTAAGGTGTCATACGATTTGGAATACTGCCCCCTCTCCAGTCCTGGTGACGGGGTAGCATTCCACCCTTCTAGAGGGAGAATACATGTTCTTCCTACTATTCCCTGTTAAAGTTAACCAGAGCCTCAGCATCACAAAATGGATGATGCTGCCACAGACACCAGTCTGACCTCCTGCTGCTGGGAGTCCTTCCAGCGAGGGAGGCTTAGACCATAGGTTTCCTGTCTTGGGAGGTGCTACCACCACCCCAGACAGGGTTTTGTGTATTAGAGCAGGGAGGGCTGAAAGAAAAGAGACACTGCCTGGGGCACACAAGGTGTTCCATGCATAGGCCAGTTCAAACCGGTGCTGGGGCACTCCAGCCCCAGCTCTGGTGCAAAACTGGACAAAGGGAAAGTGGTGTAACCACCCCCTTCCCTGGTCCCACCCATAGGAGGGACCTAGCAGGTAAACCAGCCCCTAGATTCGGTATATAGGTAGGAGCTGTGTCCCAAGACTTTAGATTAATCCAGACTGAAACTCTGAAACGGAACTCTGGACCTTCGACAATCTACTTGAAGAAGACGACTGAAGAATCTCCCTTGTGGTCAAGGAGAGACCACCCTGCACAAGCAGGCACCATCCAGCGATCAACCACTTGTTTTGCCGCTGTCTCCCACCAGAGCCGGAGTCCAGAGCCTGACAAGAACTGGATTCCCCGACATCAAACAGCTCTATCCACAGACTCTGTAAATCTGGGACCCGTGGATGCGACGAGAGACGTGGGACCGGCCATCTTGAAAAGTTTGCGCCCTGCTAACTGTGCAGCCCCTGAGGCCTCCTCGAAGCTTTGCATTGGGGATTGAGAAGCCCAAGCCCCGAGCAGTATCTGCACCGAAGATCAGCCCTGCACACTCCACGAGTTTTGCGTAGGGCTTTTTTGCATGTTCCTGCTCGACGCATCTGCCCGGTCACTTGCTCATTGGCTAGTGGCCATCTTGGCAATGAACCTTTGATTTTCCACCACTGGTCTGGTTGCTCTAGTCTGGCCCTTGCTTCCCTCAAAAAAGCAGCCCCTCAGACATTGCTGATCTGAGTAAGAAGCCTACATTGTATCCTGCGTGGGTTGCCTTTGCCAAGGCTTGTTGACTTCAATCCTAAAGCCAACACCGCCGACAGTGAGAGCCTTCGTGGGACAGTCTGTGTCTGACTCCTGGTCATTGTTGACGCCTCCAGGTCCACGTGGCTGCAGGGTTGAGCTTCCCATCAGTACCTGATTGCTTCCCGACATCGCCTGGTTCCTTCCCTGTTCCTTCCTGGTCACTGGCTAGTGACCAGGACTCTGTCCCCTCTGTTTTCAGGTCCTCTTCATCTTCGATCCACCCTTGGTTCCACCCGGAATCTTCTCTCCTCGACGACGAAACCCGACACACTCTGACACCTATGCACCCGCTTCCTGTGGGTGAGGTAACGCGAGTACTACGGTGCTCTTGTAAAGGTTTACACCCCTAGTGTCCTAGTTTCAAGTGGTTAGCTTCTAGTCGAGTCGGAAGACTCCCAAACCTTTTAACTTTGTAACTTTACGCACCCTTTGACTTCTATGGGAGCACATGTGTGCCTTTAGACACTGCACACGCATCCTGTGGGCCTCCTGCTCCCTAACTATTGTTAGTCCAGTGTAGCCCCAGCGATTCCCAAGGCCCTAGGCCTTACCATTGTTCGTGACGTGGTTCTTATACCACTTTCTTAGTATATGGTTTAGCAGGCCACCCGGGCCTATCCCTATTTGTGCAACTTTTGTATATTCTATTAAGTTACTTGTTTTGCGCTTGTGCTTCTGTGCTCATAAATAGTTCAGGGGATTGACTTAGAAATAAATACATATATATTTTGAATATATATCTTGTGTGGTGTCCTTTCATTTGGTAATAAAGGGATTGCATATGGTAAAACAGCTGGCTTCACATGCCTTCTTGAGTTTAGCCTAAGACTGCATTGTCCATGCTACCCCTAGGATAGCTGGTCTATAAGTTTGACTTTACAACCATCACCATAAGGGTTGTTTTGACTGGTGCAAGTTGCTCACTAGAATAGTGAACATCATATACCAGGCCAACTTCTCACATTGGTGTGCAGCGGTTGGGATTTGAGGTTGCTGTTGTTTTACCAATTGTAATCTTTGCAATATCATTTGAAATTTCATACAGGTACCTATAGATATATATAAAAAATGCTCAGAATACTTAAGTTCTACTGAACTTAGTTGTTGTAGAGCAAAGGGCCTAGCACACCCTGACTACAACTGCTGGAGAGGTTCAGTAGGAAACACTCAGTGTAGGTAGGTGCATCACCTTCACCACACTAGAGCAATGTCTGGCACAGGAGAACCCAGTGGACTCCAACCTGTGGAGAGTAACCTTCTCAATTTCAGTTTCAAGGAACCAAGGCACTTGTGTAGAACAAGAAAGCTGAAACAAGGGTCTAACCCTACACTTCAGCACCTCCAAGAGCTCTTTGATGAGCCTGAAGCTCTAAAGGCCACTGGTGCAGACCCTACAGGGAATGCAGATGAGGTCCTACCCTCTTCAGAAGATGCCACTGATCCCCCTATTATATATGAGGAAGATGATGAGGATGAGGATAAGGTCGGGGAAGATTCTGATGAGGAGGTAGGCAGCCAGGTCCAGGTTTGGAGACTTAGCCAGGCTAACTTAACCCCTTCGATGCTTGTGACGGAACCATTCAATCATCAGTCACAGTTGAGCTGTGCTGATGACAGAATGGTTCTGTCACGACCACACCCTGTTCTGGAATGTCCAGCACAGGGGAAAAATCAAGGCTGCACGCAATGTGTTAAGCCAATTTGGGGCTGAGAATGGGATAGCCCCATTCAGGCCCATAAGAAGGCTTAGTCAGAAGTATAGGAGGGAGAGGTCTCATTCAGGTGAGTCCCATCACTCCAATGCTTCTGGGGGTTCTCAAAGGGGAATGACATCTCCTCAGAGGAGAGAACACCAGGCTAGGATGACGGAAGTCAATCTCAGAATTGAGAGAAAAGAACTTGCCCTAGCGAAGGAGAAACTTGCTTTTGACAGAGAAAGAAAGTTAGGTGGGCAAGAGCCCACTGGTGGCAGCAGTATCCTTAAGGATAAAGACAGGTCCTATGACAATAGACACCTGAGTAAGATTGTGCCGCCCTACATAGCTGGGGGTGACATCCAAAAATGGATACCTGCTTTGGATAGGGCCTGCAAAGTACAGCAGGTACCCCAAAGTCAGTGGGCAGCAATCTTGTGGCTCTCCTTTTCAGAAAAAGGTAGAGATAAGCTCCTCACAGTTAGTGATGATAATGCTAACAATTACACTGTCCCGAAGAGTGCTCTGATTGATGGGTTTGGCTTAACCACTGAACAGTACAGGTTGATGTTCAGAGATACCCAGAAGACACAGACTCAGGACTGGACTGATTTTGTTGATTGTGCCACTAAGGCTCTGGAAGGCTGGTTGTTGGGAAGTAAAGTTAAGGACTATACAGGATTGTATGATTTGATCATGAGATAGCAAATCCTTAATAATTGTCAGCACCAGTTGTTGCATCAACACCTGATTGACTCAGATCTGACCTCTACCCAAGAATGGGGTAAGAAGGCAGACAAATGGGTAGAATAACCAGGTCTAAATTGGTGATCAGAAAAAGGCAGACCAGAAGGGTGGGGAACAGAAACAAAAAGACCAGAAGTCTTCTACAGGGCCCCAAAAGTCCAATGAGGGGAGTCCCAAACTTCCAAGAAGAAGAAGAAAGATGGCCAAAGGAAACCTTGGTGTAATATATGTAAATCGACTAGTCACTGGACCAGTGACTGCACCAAGAAAGATTCAGCCCCTACCACTGCTGCCCCTAAGGCAACTGCCCCCCCCTAGTTCAGCTGGCAGTGGTAGTAATACTTCCAAGGGTATAGTAGGGTTAACCCTGGGAACTGAGATGGATTCAGGCCTAGTCAGAATGCCAACCCAAGCTGTTCTAGTCTGTGATGTGGACATGGCTATGTCCTCTACTGTGAGTCCCAGTACTCTGGGCAAGTACAGACAGACACCTTTGATAAATGATAAAGTGGCTCAGGCCTACATGGACAAATGTGCCAGTGTCACAATGGCGACACCTAGCTTTGTGGACCCTGGACAGATTATACTGGGTGACAATTATCTAGTGACCGATAACAGCAATGTCACCACTACACATAGTGTGGCAGTTGTTAATTTCTCCTGGGGAGGGGTAACTGGACTAAAAAGAGTTGTGGTAAGTACAGATCTTCCTGTTGAATGTCTGTTGGGCAATGACCTTGAATCCTCACAATGGTCAGAAGTGGAGTACACGACTCATGCTGAGATGTTAGGTATATCATCACATGTCCTTGCTGTGACCAGGTCACAGGCCAAAAATTGCCTCACTGAATAGGTCTTGGATCCTGGAACAATGGACCAAGTACCTTCCAGGAGAAAGAGCAGTAGTGTTAAGGCTGTGCCTTCCCCATGCCTACAAGTGAAGATCAGCCTTCACAGGAAGCTGATTTTGAGACCTCTGAGGGAACTGTCCCAGAAGAGCTTGAACCTGACCAGGTTGAGTTTCTTGGGACAGGGGGACCTTCAAGGGCAGACTTGAGGCAGGCACAGTTAAACTGTCCCTCTCTTGAACCCCTCAGACAGCAAGCTGCTTCTGAGGCTGCAGGGAATACTACAGGTACCCACAAAGTGTACTGGGATGAAGGACTCCTTTATTCTGAGGCTAGAGACCCTAGGCCTGGTGCTTCCAGGAGGATGGTCATACCTCAGTCCTTTAGGGATTTCCTTCTTACCTTAGCCCATAATATTCCCCTAGCAGGACACTTGGGCCAGAACAAGACTTTGGACAGGCTTGTCCCTCACTTTCACTGGCCCCATATGTCAGAAGATACTAAGGAGTTTTGTCACTCCTGTGTAACCTGCCAAGCCAGTGGCAAAGTAGGTGGCACCACAAAGCCTTCCCTGATACCACTACCTGTGGTGGGGGTACCCTTTGAGAAAGTTGGGATATACATTGTTGGACCAATGGATCCCCAAACAGCATCTGGGCACAGATTTATACTGGTGGTAGTAGATCATGCCACCAGGTATCCAGAGGCTATTCCCCTAAGGACCACAACAGCTCCGGTTGTGGCCAGAACCCTCCTGGGAGTATTCTCATGAGTGGGCTTTCGGAAGGAGGTAGTATCTCACAGAGGTGCAAACTTTATGTCAGGATACTAACTGCAATGTGGAAAGAGTGTGGTGTAAATTAAAAATGCACCACTACCTACCAACCACAGTGTATTGGGCTTGTTGAAAGGTTCAATAAAACCCTGAAGGGTATGATTAAGGGTTTACCTGAAAAGCTTAGGCGAAGATGGGACATCCTTCTACCCTGCCTTCTGTTTGCTTACAGAGAGGTCCCACAGAAGGGGGTTGGCTACAGGCCTTTTGAACTTTTGTTTGGACATCCTGTAAGGGGACCCCTATGTCTACTGAGGGAAGGATGGGAGTTACCTCTTAAAAATCCTAAACAAGACATAGTGGACTATGCACTTGACCTCCGCTCCAGGATTGGTGAGTATATGAAGAAGGCTTCCAAAAACCTTGAGGCTAGCCAAGAACTTCAAAAAGCTTGGCATGACCAAAAGGCTGTGCTGACTGAGTACCAGCCAGGACAGAAGGTGTGGGTGTTGGAGCCAGTGGCCCCAGCAGCACTCCACGACAAATGGTCTGGACTCCACACCATTGTTGAGAAAAAGGGAGCGGTCACCTACTTGGTGGACCTAGGCACTCCCATGATCCCCCACAGGGTGCTCCATGCCAATAGGCTGAAAGCATATGTTGACAGGGCAGACATGGGCTTGCTCGTGGCTACAGATGAGGGTCAGGAGGAAGAGAGTGACCCTCTCCAAGACCTGTTATCTCAGAACCCTGATGATCGTTCAGTTGATGGTGTGGCCTTAGCTGGCAGCCTCACTGACCAGCAGCAACAGGACTGCAGACAAGTTCTACGGTCCTACAGGCATATGTTGTCACTAACACCTAATCATACTAACTGGTGCACCCATGAGGTGGACACTGGTGACAGTCTGCCTGTGAAGAATAAGATCTACAGGCAACCTGACCATGTCAGTGACTGTATAAAGACCGAGGTGCAGAAAATGCTGGAACTGGGAGTGATTGAGCCATCAGAGAGCCCCTGGGCTAGCCCAGTAGTCCTTGTACAAAAACCTCACACCTAAGATGGAAAGAGAGAGATGAGGTTCTGTGTGGACTATAGAGGTCTCAATCCTGTCACTAGGACAGATGCTCACCCAATTCTAAGAGCTGATGATCTCATTGATACATTGGCTTCAGCCAAGTTTCTGAACACATTTTATTTGACAGCTGGCTATTGGCAGATCAGGTTAGCTGAGGATGCCAAGGCCAAAACTGCTTTCTCAACCCCAGGAGGTCATTATCAATTTGTGGTAATGCCCTTTGGTTTGAAGAATGCACCTGCCACTTTCCAAAGGTTGGTGAACCAAGTCCTCACTGGGTTGGATGACTTTTGTGCAGCTTATCTGGATGTTATTGCTTTCTTCAGCTCCACCTGGGAGGATCACCTGATCCACCTGAAGAAGGTTTTAGAGGCTCTGCAGTAGGCAGGCCTCACTATCAAGGCAACCAAGTGCCAGATAGGGCAGAGTAAGGTTGTGTACCTTGGCCACCTTGTAGGTGGGGGTCCGGTTCAACCACTGGAGAGCAAGATCCAGACCATCAAGGACTGGGCTCCTCCAACCACCCAGACACAGGTCAGAGTTTCTTGGGCCTGTCTGGGTACTACAGAAAGTTTGTTAAGAACTATGGGTCCATTGTGACTCCTCTTAATGCCTTGACTTCCAAGAAGATGCCAAAGAAAATTCAGTGGACAGTAAGCTGTCAAAAGGCATTTGATGAATTGAAGAAGGCCATGTGCTCTGCACCTATCTTAAAGAGCCCTGACTACTCCAAGGAGTTTATTGTCCAAACAGATGTTTCTGAGTTGGGGCTGGGAGCTGTGCTTTCACAACTTAATGTAGATGGTCAAGACCAGCCCATTGCTTTTATTAGCAGAAGGCTGACCCCTAGAGAGAAATGTTGGTCAGCCATTGAGAGGGAAGCCTTTGCTGTGGTGTGGGCCCTGAAGAAGTTGAGACCATACTTGTTTGGCACTCACTTCAAGATTCAGACCGACCATAAGCCCCTCTTGTGGCTAAATCAGATGAAGGGTGAAAACCCCAAACTGCTCAGGTGGTCCATTTCCCTACAGGGGATGGACTTTACAGTGGAGCACCGCCCAGGGACTGACCATGGTAATGCAGATAGTCTCTCCAGGTATTTCCACTTAGAACATGAAGACACAACTGGTCAAGGTTAGTCTAATGTCCCTGCGTTTGGGGGAGGGTTGTGTAGGAGAGTAGGGTCTGCTTTCCTATGGTCACCCCACTTTTTGCTTTTTGCTTCACTGGTTTTCGACTTAATGTGGCTGTGGGCCTGCTAATCAGACCCACAGCCCAGCTGCTCTCTCTCTAAATTCACTACAACATACTTTAGGTGCATTAACAAATGGTTACTGGATCACCGTATGAGCCCCTGTAAAGTGTACCATAGGTACCCAGGGCATAGGTGCATCCAAGGCCTACCAGGGGCTGCAGCATATCTTTTGCCACCCTTGGCTGGCCATCCAAATTGGCACAACTGGCTGATCACTCAGCTGGGGCAAGGTGGTGTAATCACCCCTTGCTTAGATATAGTATACCTACATCTAACCTTATATCTAGACACATATACACCTATAAGTTACTCCTATGGCAGGCCTTAACAATCCTGGAGGCAGAGTGCTTAGTTTTATGTGAGATGGTGCTCTAGCATGAGCTGAGCCTGTCTGCAGATTTCGGAACCATGTCCTTATAGCTGTTCTAGGATATTGCCATACCATATACCCTTAAGTGCATTATAATCCTCGCGGTTAGATGCTAACTATGTTTTGGCTTTATCAAAACATGTCGAGTAAGGTGTCATACGATTTGGAATACTACCCCTCACCAGTCCTGGCGACGGGGGTAGCATTCCACCCTTCTAGAGGGAGAAGACATGTTGTTCCTACTATTCCCAGTTAAAGTTAACCAGAGCCTCAACATCACAAAATGGATGCTGCTACCATACACACAAGGCTGACCGCCTGCTGCTGGGAGTCCTTCCAGCGAAGGAGGCTTGGACAATAGGTTTCCTCTTTTGGGAGGTGCTAGCACCACCCCAGACATGGTTTTGTGTATTAGGGCAGGGAGGGCTGAAAGAAAGGAAACACAGCCTGGGGCACACAAGGTGACCCATGCATAGGCCAGTTCAAACCGGTGCTGGGGCACTCAAGCCCCAGCTCTGGCATGAAACTGGACAAAGGGAAAGGGGTGTAACCACCCCCTTCCCTGGTCCCACCCATAGGAGGGACCTAGCAGGTAATCCAGCCCCTAGATTCCGTATTTGGTAGGAGCTGTGTCCCAAGACTTTAGATTAATCCTGACTGATACTCTGAAATGAAACTCTGGACCTTCGACGATCTACTTGAAGAAGATTTTATTTTTTTATTTTTTTTTATTTTCAGAGTTTTATATAGCGCGAACAAGATCTTTGCAGATATCAGAGCGCTTTACATAGAAGAGTACATGAGGGAACAAAGTCAAATAGGTAGGTCGATAGTTCACAGAGTACAGAAGGGAACATGAGGGAACAAAGTCAAATAAGTAAATCAGTAGATCATACAATACAAATAATACAATTGGGTGGCTGCAAAGCAATCAAGTGGGTGATAAGACAGCTCGTACAAATAGATAAGGGGTCAAGCAAGTAATAAAGATCATCGCAGGGTGTTGATAGGGTTCGAGATAGTAGTACAGGTGAATTTAGATGACTGAAGAATCTCCCTTGTGGTGAAGGAGTGACCACCCTGCACAAGTAGGCACCATCCAGCGATCGACGATTTGTTTAGCCGCCGCCGGAGCCGAAGCCCAGAGCCTGACAAGAACCAGATTCCCAGATATCCAACAGCCCTATCCACAGTCCCTGCAAAGCTGAGACCCATGGATGTGAAGAGAGACGTGGGACCGGCCATCTTGAAAAATGTGCGACCTGCTAACTGTGCAGCCCCCGTGGCCTCCTCGAAGCTGTGCATTGGGGATTGAGAATCCCTAGCCACGAGCAGCATCTGCACTGAAGATCAGCCCTGCACACTCATAGAGCTCTGTGTGGGGCCCTTTTGCATTTTCCTGCTCGATGCGTCTGCCCGGTCACTTGCCCGTTGGCTAGTGGCCATCTTGGCAACGAATCTTTGATTTTTCTATGCTGGTCTGGTTGCTCAAGACTGGCCCTTGCTTCCCTCAAAAGAAGCAGCCCCTCAGACCTTGCTTGTCTGAGTAAGAAGCCTACATCGTATCCTGCGTGGGTTGCCTATGCCAAGGTTTGTTGACTCCAATCCTAAAGCCGACACTGCCGACAGCGAGAACCTTTGTAGGACAGTCCGTGCCTTACTCTTGGTCATTGAAGACACCTCCCGATCCACGTGGCTGCAGAGACAAGCTTCCAATCAGCACTTGATCGCTTCCCGACATCTCCTGGTTCCTTCCTGGTCACTGGCTAGTGACCCAGACTCTGTCCCCTCTGTTTTCAGGTCCTCTTCATCTTCGATCTACCCTTGGATCCACCTGGAATCTTCTCTCCTGGTTGCCTGCAGCATCTTTTCTCCAAGGCTCCATAGATCTCCACGACGAAACCCAACACACTCTTACACCTATGCAGATGCTTCCTGTGGGTGAGGTAACGCGAGTACAACGGTGCTCCTGTAAAGGTTTACACTCCTAGTGTCCTAGTTTCAAGTGGTTAGCTTCTAGTCCAGTCAGAAGACTCCCAAACCTTTAACTTTGTAACTTTACGCACCCATTGACTTCTATGGGAACTCACGTGTGCCTTTAGACACTGCACACGCATCCCGTGGGCCTCCTGCTCCCTAACTATTGTTAGTCTAGTGTAGCTCCAGCGATTCCCAAGGCCCTAGGCCTTACCATTGCTCATGACGTGGTTCTTATACCACTTTCTTAGTATATGGTTTAGCAGGCCACCCGGGCCTATCCATATTTGTGCAACTTTTGAATATTCTATTAAGTTACTTGTTTTGCGCTTGTGCTTCTGTGCTCATAAAGAGTTCAGGGGATTGACTTAGAAATAAATACATATATATTTTGAATATATATCCTGTGTGGTGTCCTTTCATTTGGTAGTAAAGGGATTGCATATGGTAAAACAGCTGGCTTCACATGCCCTCTTGAGTTTAGCCTAAGACTGCTTTGTCCATGCTACCCCAAGGATAGCTAGTCTATAAGGTTGACTTTACAACCATCACCATAAGAGTTGTTTGGACTGGTGCAAGGTGCTCACTGGAATAGTGAACATTATATACCAGGCCAACTTCTCACAGCAAGCTATATGTCAAATAGAACCCAGCCAGGATAAAACTCAAATAAAAGGAGGGTTCATGTCCCTTTTAAGTATAGTCTTGAATATACACTTCACTGTAAAGAAAAGAAAAATAAATAAAAACATTACCATCTACAACACCAATAGCTCCAACTCCAACAAATTCGAGATCTATTGCATTGCAAATGCTTGTTTTCTTTGTCATTCTTTTCGTCCTTCTCTTCTTCCTTTTTCGACCTTTTGTTTTTCTGTCTCTTGTTGCCGTCAAAAAATGACTCCCACAGGGACCCCCCTGCAACCACTGGCTCAAATTAAGCGTTATTAGTATGTTTTATTCCTGCACAACCCTGTGACACCCAATGCATTTATATAAGTGCACTCATGATCCTTGTTCTTGGTCATAGCATAGTAGCAAGTTTCAGCGTTCAACAAGAGAAACAAATCTGAGTTCTCTGTAGCACAAAGTCATGTGTGATGCTGTAAGACTTTCTAATAATGTTTTTTGTATGAATAATTTGCTCATGTGAATATTTAACCTTCTGTGTATTTAGCATAAATAAACAGTTTTTGCTGTGCACACAAATCACAAATGTTGGCTCTTTGCCTGGGAAATGAGGTGACTGCATTAATCTTTGTATACATTTTCATGTTTTCCAGACATATAGTTTCATAGTAGCCCATCACCTTTTCCTCTCAAGAAACCACCTTTAATATTGAAAAAGTGCTAATATTTATTATTCCATGTCAATATTGAATGTTAATCTATTAACTTTGCAAGGTAAGCATTCAACACTCAACCCACTCGTACAGCGAAGTATTAATCAAGAAGGAAATATCGTATGGGCATTTTACCCAAGTACCAATGTACAGGACTGACAGAGCTACCAAAGATAAGGGGGGAAATATAGTGCTTATAAATTCAAGGGATTACATTGCTGAAGCTTCAAGACAATTGAATGACAGTAATAATTACAGTAGAATAAAAACGAAATGACACTGGTCTTGAATTCACAAATACAACTAGGGTATATCAACAATCTGATCAGTGATGAAGATCGCACATTTCTCACTAAAGATTTTCCAACAGCACCAACCATCTATTTTGTACCCAAAATACACAAAACATTACCACAACCTCCATGTAGACTGATTGTAGCATCCTGTGATTCTCTGTATGAAAAGCTATCATTATATGTAGATACATTCCTTGCTCCAATAGCACAGAGTATGAGCTCATACATGCAAGATACAGGAGATTTATTGAGGATACTTAACAGAATTGAATGAACCAATAATATTTACTAGTCACAATAGATGTGGTATCCCTATACACATCAATAAGACACAAAGTGGGCCTACAAGCATGCAGTTATTTTCTAAAACAACAGAATGTCTCACAACTACAACTTACACGCATGCTTCTAAATATGATAGAAACATGTTTAACAAATAACATCTTCATCTTCAATAACGAGCTATTTAAACAACTATGTGGAACAGTGTCGGGCCTCCAGACCGAGTTGTGGTGGTGCTCTGCACTGGTAGAGGCCTAACAAGCCAAAAACTGCCTGAAAACAAATGCTGGACGATGCTTGTGCGAAATCAGCTGGAAACATCCTTTACAACGCAACTCTTACCATGCAGTGCTATTACAACGCAGGTTTTACAACGAAACCATTACAACGCATTGCCCTGGGGGGCGCTCTAGGATAGAGAATGGATTTAATTTACTATCCAACACCTTTGCTAGTGTCTTTGCTAGGGACTGGAGTTGGAATAGTAAATTAAACTATTCACTATCCAGCACCCCAAAGCGCTATGCATTGTAATGGTATGCGTAGTAAAACCTGCGTTGTAACAGCATGCGTGGTAAAAGCATGCATTGTAACGTCATACATCCGAAATCGGCACCCCAAGATGGCTGCTGAATCCAAAACTGAATAGTGTCTAGTCTTTTCACCGCAGCTGCTCGGAGATGATGTGATGTGCGAGCGCGAAGGGAAATGCGCACTTCACCGAATGTTTTACCGAGAGAGCAGCTTCCCTAAGTGTCTCCGAAGTTAGAAAGAATAAAAATAATAATTACCGGCCGAAGTTATAGAGTAGGGTTTATTCACCACATTCATGAAGAACAAGAAATCGGCAAGTCCTAGATATCTTTGAAGATTACCTGAGGCCCGTGTGAAGAAGATACAGCGGCAATACAAGGCACCAGAGCTCCCGACCTGAGAGAAAAGACAGAAAACAGAAGAACAGAGCTAGGTTACGCCGCCAATGTTAGAATGCTGAAAAACTCTGAAATGATAAATTGTCAAGTGTAAATAGAGATTGTAAATACTTACCAAGAACAGTTGTTTAAAGAAGGCTCAGCTCAATTCTGAAAACAAAGAAGGAAGAAGAGTCAATACTTAGGCATTATAGGAAGTGAGTAAAAGTATTGATAGAACTAATAGAATAAAGATACACAAGAAGGATACAAGATAAGATACAAAACACTTCCAAACAAGAAGGAAGAAACAAAGGAATCATAAATTAAGGAACCTAATAAGAACCACCCCTACATGAAATTACAAGAGTACACCCAGTAGAGAAATAACAACAATTACTGGATGTAGACAGTTAGTCAAGAATATCACGGGAAAAACAAAAGAGAAGCACAGATCTTGGAAGATAAGGGTGGTTGAAAGCAGGCAGCAGCATAGAAAAGAATAGGATAGAGTAGATGGGAGAAGGTAATTATGTTTACCCTTTCAGGTTCTTCTGCAGGTCGGGCTAGAAAATAGAAGAACCAGTCCAGGACCAGTCTCTTCTGTGTTTATTATTTTATCCATTCCCCCTCCCCCCGTGAAAATAGTCTGGAGGTTCAGCATTATTGCAACCCAGAGTATTTTCTAGAGGGATTTGGGATCAAGCATCTCTGTTTATGGTCAGAAAATATATAGTCATTAGACAAGATTTTAAGGTATCTGACAAACAGCCATGGGCATTTCATTTTCACCAAACTGCACTAATATAACCATGGGCTGGTGGGAAAAAACAATAGCATGGAACATAGACAACCAAGAGGATGTAGATCGGATCATATTGTGGGTCCGATTTATTGACGACCTATTTCTAATCTGGAGTGGTCCGGAGAATGAATTCCTCCAATATTTTACCAGATTAAATAACAATACAATACGATTGTCGTCCACACACAAATTGAGTAGAACAGAAATTAACTTTCTGGACATTAAAATCCCGGTCACCCAAATAACCAATTACACTCTACACTGTATCAGAAAAAAACTGCGACCAACCGCATCCTACACGGAACCAGCTTCCATTTCACACCACTAAAAGAAAGCATTCCCTATGGTGAGCTATTAAGGATGAAAATAGACTGCTCCAAGCCTGAAGATGCAGAAGATAAAATGCAAGAATCAATTCAAAGATTGAAGAGGCTACAATGAAAGAACCTTGAAAAAGTGTAAAAAGAGAGTGAAATCAAGAGAAGAGATACTAATTCGGAAACGCCAGGGAAAGATGTGCCAAGGTTCATAACAACTTACAGCAAAGAAAGTGGATTGATAATGAATAAAATAAAAAAATATTGGCACTTAATCTCAAAAGATCCAGACATTGGCAAAACACTAGGTTGCAAACCATTAGTAACCTACAGAAAAACAAAATTGTTAAAAGACCTATTAGTGAAATGTCATTTCCGTGAAAATGGAAAGACTGCGGCAGAGCTGAAACATGTTGGTTTGAAGACCTGTGTTTATATTAAATAAGCATCACCCACCTCTGGAATAACACGTCATTTGTATTTGTTATTTTTTATATATATTTATTTACTGGGAGTATTTCCCCAAGCATCTCTCCAAGCTGTCTGGAAATTTCGAGAGACACAGCCATTTCTTAAGACCCCAAGCTATGCGTTATAACATTGCCTCAAAACTGTGCCAACTATTACTGTGACTTCATGCATTTTGCAGGCCTTGAAACTGAAGATGAAGTTCTATTTGCTGGAATGAGTGACAGGCTGTTGGCTAACTGATTATCACTAAGCACTACATTGAAGACAAAGTGGGGGGGGGTACTACAGTTGGTGCAGCCGGTGTAGTGGCACCAAGGGTCAAAACCATGAGGGGCCCATCAATCCTTTATAATTGCTCTATTATACTACCCAAATAGCAGTCAAAATGGCAATTTCCCTTGCTTGAACCGTGGCACCTCTGCACATTTCTGTAAGTCGGTTTGGACACAAATCTCCATTTACCTCCTGCTAGAGGCAGTCTCTGCCCCTCCTTCCTCAAAGTAGCGCTATTGGGTTCCTTTGGGTACTTTTTGATTACCTTTAGGCTACAGATTGCTCAAAAAATCTGGCAACAGTGCCACCGGTTGATTAAAGTTATTTAGTGTCCTTCCTCTGCAAGTGCTGTGATTGAGGTACTATTTCTAATTTCTTTGTCGTGCATTGCAGCATTTGGCCTGACTGGTTGAGCAAAGAAAGAAGGGTGTTGAGCTGAGCCTTGCTGTGCCTTACTGCACAAGGGCCTTCTCTTCCTCTGTTTTTATACAATCTTGACATTGGTCCACAGCTGAAGAGGGCAGACCGCAGCCTTCATGTTAAGCCGTAATGCTCACCATCCAAGACTTGTTCTCCCCTTACTGAAAGAACTAACTGACCCCCTCCTCCTACATGCAGTTTTAAATTAGCGTAACAGCTCCAATACCCAATTGTGCTTCTCCCAGCAGACCTGAAGAGGGACTGCAAATTGTCCCAAGCTAAACTATGTCTGGCCTCTAGGCTGCAGAGTAGAGACAATCAAATCCTCCACCCTTGCAGACATGAATACTCCACCCATGGCCTGCGGGTCTGATACAATTAATTGAGCGCTTAGGGCATCTTTGCTATCACCCTCACTGAACCCCACTCAGCTGGGGTGACAATGCTACAAAAAGCGTAGTCTTATTTTTCTAAAACCTAAAATTGTTTTACACTAAGCTGCAAAAGTTCCCAAAACTCAGAGTAGTCACAAATTCTATTTAGCTCATACTCAGCTGTTCATAGTCTAGACAGGTTCTTTCTACCCCAAATAAAAAAACACAATGGCAGATTTACAATAACTGGTGCATCCCTGATATTAACAGGGATGCACCAGTTATTTTACATGACTCTAAAACCTCTTTGCGCCACCATGGATGCCCGCATTTACAATGCATCGCACCGTGGTACAAGGATAGACAGATACGTAACACATCTGTTGGCGTAAGGGAGATGCAGTGCTGGAGTTGTGTTGCAAGCGTGACACAACTCCAGCACTGCTCAGGGGTGCCCTATACATAATATGCTGTGTCACTCCTTACGCCTGCTTCAAACAGGCATAAGGATTTGACGCAGCGGGGACGTAAAAGTGACAGTGAAATCTTGTAGATTTCACTGTGTAAATTTTACGGGGCTTCCTTGCCACGGAATGCCCACCCTGCATACATTACATGCTAAAGCTAAGAACACGGCGGACCAAACTATTGACCGACAGATAGAGAAGAATGTGTTACTGGACACATTTGCTCCACTGTTCGGTACATAAACTGGTAAACTTCTCAGGCAGGTGAAATCTGGGTTCCCCTTGGACCCATGTCCGCTTACTTTATTAAAGTTAGCGGCAGAGCCAGTATCTCGAGTTTTGACACCCATTTACAATTTAATTAATGTATTCAGAGGGATATTTTCCATTAGACTGGAAAAAAACTTCTATTCTGCTCCTTCTGAAGAAACCTAATCTTGATACACAAGACCCTAACAATTTGAGACCAATATCCAGACTTCCGGTACCTGCTAAAACTATTGAGAGAAATTTGAATATGCAACTTGGCCAATTTCTGGAGTCCACTCAAACCTTGGACCAAACACAGTATGGCTTTCGAGGTGCCCACAGAACCAAAGTTGCTCTTTTGAAATCCACAGAAGAGTTATGGATTATTCTAGATCTTAGTGGTAAGGCTGCCCTGATCCTGTTAAATCTCCCTGCAGCATTCGATACGGTCCATTACATTTAGTTGATGGGCCAGCTGCAGGAGATTGGTGTACAAGGTTCGACTTGGAGACTCTTAAGATCATTTTTGTCAAACCGGAGTCAGCAGGTGGCGTTGAGGGAATTTGTATCTAAACCTTTTTCATTACCATGTGGTGTCCTGCATGTGTCCTCACTGAGTCCGAGACTATTCAATATTTATGTGGCCTCTCCGGTGCCCCTTATTCAGTCATTTGTGTTACGTCTGACCAGTTATGCAGATGATACCCAAATCGTGGTGTCTCTTTTACCAGCTGAGTCAAAAAGCATGGCAGTCCATTTTTAAGATTGTATGAATGCAGTGGGGACATGGATGGCCCAAAACTGCCTTAAGTTAAAAGCCAGTAAGAAGGAGGTGGTATGTTTTGGGAACGATCCTAATTTCTGGACTCCAGAACGGTGGCCAGACACCCTGGGCCCTATTCCCGCAACCAATAGGAAGGTTAAAAACCTCGGTGTGTGGGTAGATCAGGAGCTCAATTTCAAAGACCAGGTTAATTCAGTGGCCTCTGATACGTCTTTCGCTCTTAGGTCCTGCAAGAAAATGTTGCTTTTGTTATCGATTGAATTTCGTAAAACAGTGATCACAGCTCTCACTATGTTGAGGCGGACTACTGCAATAGTCTGTACTTCAATATTCAGGTATGTTTAATGCGGAAGTTGCAACTCTTGCGGAATTCAGCTGCTAGATTGGTGTTGGGCATCCCTAAATATGCTCCAATAGCAAAAGAGATTCGAAGACTACACTGGCTGCCAGTTAGGAAGTGTAACATGTTCATGGCAATGTGTCTGGTCCACAAGGCACTTTACGGAGCAGGTTCGGCCTATTTAAAAAAGAACGACTGCACTGGTACACCCCAAATAGATTACTACGTTCATCTGATGCTAAACTGGTTTTTGTGCCATTTTTTAAAAAGGCCACTTGTGGTGGAAAAAGCTTTGTGGCAAATGCAGCCGAAGCGTGGAAAAAGCTACCCCTAAAGTTTAGAGGTATAACGAGCCTTATGGCCTTTCGAAAAGCTTTAAAAACCTGGCTGTTTACAGACTAGTTTATTCATTATTAGGTCACCGGTTTGACCTTCAGGCAAGATTTCACATGGCTCCAGGACACCCACGGGTAACCGTAGCGCTCAACAAATGCTATAAATAAATACATTATACCTGAAGCAGGTATAATGTGGCGTTGGGCATTACAACATGACGCATCTCACTAGATGCGTCCCATTATAAACATGTTGCATAATGGCGCATTGTTTACGCCACCGCTGAGTCATAAAAGTGATGCAACAGTGGCATACAAGTGTCGCAAGGGGCATGTAAATCTACCCCACATTGTTTAACAATGGGAAAATCTGGGAGAGAATGTTTCATAATACATAATTGCATGGGGACCACATCGATTTCTACCTGATTCAAAGTATACATATTTTGACATGACCTGGGGGATACAACTCTTCCAATTTATACAATATGACATACTGGTTTGAAATCCCTTCTCTGCAAATCCACACCCTCATGTCCCCCGGTCAGAAAAGCTCTCTCTCAGCACTAACAGGATTTCCACTTCTTATTTTTCACTCTTTTTTTAAAAAACATTTTTATTTGCATTTTATCATAACTCAACACTACAATAACGACATCAGCAGTTTGCACACCTGTGTCTCCCACCCACCACCCTCCCCACTTCACATCTCGAATAAGGTCCATATCCAAACAACCCGCAGTCCATATTTTCATGTTGTAATTGTCTCTCAGACTCTGACACTGAAACCTCCGTTGTGCACTCCTACAGGCGTTTATGTTCTTACTTTTCAAACCTCCATCAGAGCCCCCCATCCAATCCATGATAGAGTCTCCATCTGCCCCAGATCTTGTGGAACTTCTTTGGGCAACCCCTCGCTTTGTAGGTGACCCTCTCAGCAGCCATGTATAGGTCTAACCCTCTCCTCCATTCATCCAACGCCGGTGGTTCCGGTGCCCCCCAATACTTAGCTGTGTCCCTTTTTGCCACAAATAGTGCCAGTACCAGAAGGATCAATAGAGGGTGCGCTAGATCTATGTCATTTGTCATGCCTAGGATGGCCAGCCTGGGCTCCGGTTGGAGAGGGGTTTCCAGCACCTCGCCCAATTCTTTAAAGACACTATTCCAATATCCTTGTACTTTGCTGCACGCTCATATAATGTGGTAGAAGTCCCCGTCTATGTCCCTACATTTAAGGCACCTTGTGTCTTCCGTCCTTCCCATTTTGTTGAGCCGCACCCTGTCGTAGTAGGTTCTGTGAAGCACATTAAATTGAATGAGGCGCAGTCGGGACTTAATTGCCACCTCCCTGGGATGCATTAACACCATGTCCCAATCTATATCCTCGATGTCACCCACTTCAGCCTCCCACTTCCTCCTGAGCTTGGACAAGTCACCTAGCATGTTAATTGTTAAAGTTTTATATGTAAGCGAAACTGCCTTTCCCTGGATTTGCTCCTGTAGGAGCCGTCCCTCTAGTGATGCGTAGTCTGGGAGCTCATCTGAATTTTTTGGGTTCGCCAAGCATGCCTCAGCTGCGCATATTTAAAGAACTGCATGCGATGCAATCCAAAATCCGACCTTAGATGTGTAAATGATTTAAGTTCCCCCTTGGCCACTATGTCCCCCAGGGTGGAGACACCTATGTCATCCCACCTCTGGAACCCTTTTAATTTGTTCAGTTCTGGCAGCCACGCACAGTGCCAGATCGGCATCTGTCGTGTTGGTTTCCTCCCCCAGCCCGTGCGTTTCGTCGCCTTATGCCAAAGTTGCAGAGTTATTCCCGTAGCTGGGAGGAGCTGCCCCCGTCTGGTACCTCCATAAAGGTAGGACAGCAATGGTCTAGAGGACAACATATGTCTTTCAAGGGTGCGCGTGTAGCCAGTCATTAATCGGTGCTATGTGTTCCGCCCAGTATTACGCTTCCAGATTCGGGAGTGAGATCCCTCCACTGTACTGATGTCTCTGAAGAGTAGTCAGTGCCACCCTGGGTTGTTTACCCAGCCAGAGGAAGGCCATCAGGTCAGCATGTATTCTCAAGAACACTTTTTGTGGGAGCAGATAATACGCGTTCTGCAGGGCATATAGGTACTTGGGCAGTGTGATCATCTTGTACATTGCCGCCCGACCCAAAAGAGTTAGTGGGAGCTGCTTCCAGCGTGTTGTGTCCGCTATAGAATTCAGTATAATTCGTTCGAGGTTCTGTTGATATGACAGCTGTCGGTCCAAGGTGAGATACACTCCAAGAAACCTAAAGCCCTCTATCGTCTTCAAAAGTCGTCTCGGGAGCTCCGGCCAGTTTCCCTGCCCCTTGGGATCATAGAGAATTGATTTGTGCTAGTTGATCTGGTAGCCCAGGTAGTTTCCGTATCGCTCCAGTTCCAAGAACATTTCCGGTATCGCAGTCTCTGGGTATGTGATGTACAGTAGGATGTCATCCGCATATAATGAGATTTTCTGATCTGCGGAATCCATCTCTCCCCTCCTGAATCCCCTAATGGCTACATTCTGGCGTATCTTAGCTGCCAGCACCTCTATTGTAATTATAAACAGGAGGGGGGACAACGGGCAGCCTTGTCGGGTCCCCCTCCGAACCTGAAACTCCCGCCACAGAACCCCGTTCACTCTTACCTTGGCTCTGGCTTCAGTGTATAGCAGTTGAACCCATTTCCGGAACTTGAGTCCAAAGCCGAATTTCTGCAGGACACCCTCAAGATACAGCCAATGTACAGCATCGAAGGCTTTCTCGGCATCAAGGAATAGAAACTAATGTGGGTCTTCCCTCCCTTGTACCTCTTGTAGCCAGTTGTGGGTGCGCCGGAGATTCTACCTGGTGGCCCTATCCGGGTGGAATCTCGTTTGATCTAAGTGTACTAGATCCGGTATCACTGATTGGAGCCTCATAGCTAAGATTGTCGCCAATAGTTTCGCCTCTGTATTCAGAAGAGAAATGGGGCGATATGATGCACCGTTCTCTTGTGGTTTCCCCCTTTATGTATTGGGATTATTATTGCCATGCTCAAATCCGGGGGGAGTCTCCCTTCTTGCAAAGCCCCCTCGAAGAGTCCCTTCAGATGGTGTGTCAGCAGGTCTGCCGTGCGCCTAAAGAACTCTGCCGGGAACCCGTTTGGACCCAGAGTTTTACCCTGTCGCAACCTTGCCAGGGCCTTGGAAATGTCGTCCAAAGTGATGTCAGACTCTAGTGCTTGAAGTGCCTCGGGGGTCAGGGTCGGCTGTTCTATGTGGTCCATATATTTTAGGGCCTCCTCACAAGTTCCCAGGTCCCTGGCTCTGTAGAAATGTTCGTAGTGGTCAGCAAATTTGAGCATCCAATCTAATGAGCAATCCCTCAGTGTCTCTGAGTTGCTCCACCCATCTGGCTGCGCGCTCCTTTCTACTTAGCCACGCCAACAGTTTGCCTGATTTATTCCCCACATCATAAAGTCGGTGCAGGGTAGCTAAGGCCTGGGTTCTGGCCTCTCCTGTTACCAGCTCTCTATATTGCTTCTGCAGGTCTGTCAGTCTCCGGAGTGTTGCAGTATCCTTTGAAGTCTGGTATTCCCTCTCTAGGTTTAGAATAGTCCTCTCCAGCGCAACTGTTTCAGCGTGGAGCTTTCTCCCCTCCTCTGCCAGTCTGTGTTGTGCCCTGTCCCACATTACTGTCTTCAATGCCTCCCACAACGTCACTCCAGAGGTGACCGTTCCTTCATTTTCTGCAATACATACCTTCACATCTGCTCTCACACCCTTCAAAACATGTGGCTTCTGTAGGTCCCAAGCTGCCAGCCTCCAGGAACTTCTTCTTGTAATCCATCCCATTCCCACCCTAGCTAATAATGGGGAGTGATCGGAGATCCCTCTCGCCTTATATTCTGCTGTGTCGTCCACCGTCAAGTTTTGCCTGGACATAAACAGGTAGTCCAGTCTCGAATACAGTTTTTTGTTTCTGTATATCGATGTGCAGACATTTTTGACACTGATGAGTCATGAACATTTAATAGTAGCTTTAGAAAATGTGTCTCACCTTGGCCAGGTTGAACAGTATGGTCAATTGATTCATCGTCTGTTGTTTAATCAATTATTATGAATATCTTATGTCACAATATTTCTCTATGAATTCCTTTCCTTCTTAAATTGCACACACTTTTTCTACTTATACTTTTTCTATCTGCACGCTCCAATTGGGGTAACGTTTGTTATAAAATTCAAATCAATGTTTGCAATAATTAACATGTTGACCTTGGTGCATTAAATATTTTTCAAGGTTGGACATTTTGGTTTGCTGTTGCCCTTTTTCGTAATTTGTTGTTATGAAGAATGAGAAACATTTATTTCAATAGAGCTGATCTTGAGGGACATGCTCCTGAACTTTGTTGATTTAAAAAAGTTACTGATTAATTCAGCTATTATAAAATATAGAGGTCTTGGACCATTTTTCTATATCGTATCCAGGAGTATGTCCGCCACCTTCCTGAGCTTGGTGGCCTGGAGTTTTGGAGGGGCATAAACTGAGAGTATTGTGTACTCGCGTCTGTTCCACGTGTCGTTTGGGGTGCTGAAGGGTGCGGCTACCATGAAATGATTGTCCCCCCTCCCATTCCCAACTCCCCCCCTCCCTCACCCCTGTCCATCCCCCAACCGGACTCCTGTCCCTCATATCCTCTAACTGGAAACATCCATAACTGCCCCCGCAGTTATGGATGGTGTATGGACGGTATGCAGCTGCCTGCTTGGTGGTGCAGCTGTGGAAAGTAAAGCAGTGCCTCCGGAGCCCTGCTCTGGGGTTCTTTAAATCAAATTGCCCCATCCAGAAATATAGGCTCTGGCACTACATTTGCCTTGGGAATCCAAGATTGGCTCCGGTCTTCCCCTCTTACAAGGCTCTCTGCTGGGGACTCCTCCGGACCTGGGCGGCATAATCAGGAGGGCCCCCAATCCTCGGGGACTCTCTCTCCTTCGTGGCCTAGCTTTCCTCTTGTGCTCCTCTGTGCAGTGGGCGGAAGGGGTGGAAATGGAGTCCTCGAGGCTCCAGGACACAAGCAGGCCCCGCCCACAACCAGGAAGATGTGCTAGGCTTCCGGGTCACCACCTGATCGCTGCAGCCATTTTCTTCCTCTTCTCAGTGCAACCCCCCACCCCACCTCCCCCCTTTAGTCTGAACTTCCGCAGAACTAAGACTGCAGACGGAGTAGGTCTGTCGCCCTCCCTTGGGCCCCCCCCCCCACTCAACCTAGAGTTGGATTTTACGTATCGGCTGAGCTTCCCGCTCCAGCCCGATCAGCCCAACCCTAGAAAGAACATAGCATAGAAATAAATAACAAACAATAAATGAAAAGGGGTGTTTTTATCTTGCATGCCCCCTCAACGATGAGCTGCTTTCTCTGGAACCAGTCCTAATCCCCATCAGGCTTCTCATTGCCCAGTTCTTCCACCTGACTGGGCGTTTCTTTCTCAAGCTCCCGGATAGCCGTCTCTAGGGGATGTAAGGAGCGTACTTCTGCTTCCTCAACTTCCGACGTTCGCCTTCCGAGTCGTCTTCCCCTTCGGAACCCTCTTGATTGGCCAGACAGGTAAATCTCGATCCGGACGCCTTATTTTCCACTCTTAGTCTATGGATCTGTCTTCCTGCCTGATTGCTTAGTTTACAAGCAAACCCTCTGGGTGACTTCTGTGGTCTCCTGCTTCTCATTCCACGGACCTGATAATTCTCGCCTCGGTGCCTATTCTAATCATAGAGTCCCACTCTGCAACTCTGGGCAATAGCTTGCTTAATCTCCACAACGGCCCCCACAACGCTAAGGATGCCTGGCCTTCACCCTGGGGGTGCCCAGGAGTGGACGCCTCACAGGGAAAGCCAGGACGGGTTCCACAGCGGTATTCGTACAAGCGCCATGAGACCCTTGCGGGTGAGTAGTGCGCTATACAAGTATCAATTTACATTTACATTTTGCATTCCCTATGCTGTGAAAAAATGTTGCAATATGTTTTTTACTTCTTAGAATAACCTGCTCACCCCTCCACACCTCACTTCGAAGTCTGTAGGCTTAAACAATCTGGTTGTTAATGCACTTGCTGCAGTTGTTATATGTTTTGTTTGCTTTTGACTCACCAAAGTAGCACAGAGTGCTAATGAGCATGCAGCAAAGCACATCCTGCAACATGGAGATCACAAGTTTGTGTTTTATATAGCTAGCTAAATGTGTCACTGCTTTTATCACACAGATTCTTCATTAGTACAGACAACCCCAGCGACTGCATTACTTTTTAAATCCTGTCTTTATGGTTCTCCAAGTCAAGCACTCCTAACATATAATACCAGTTTGTATGCTATGTAACTGCAGCACCTAGTAGCCAAAACTGATGACATGAGCAGCAAGAAACTAAATAATTGTTAGAAACAGGATTTCTGGTTGGCTAGGGCTTGCACCTAAGCCAGCCAGAAAGCTCCACTTTAGTCAGG
This sequence comes from Lissotriton vulgaris, assembly GCF_964263255.1. Taxonomy (NCBI): domain Eukaryota; kingdom Metazoa; phylum Chordata; class Amphibia; order Caudata; family Salamandridae; genus Lissotriton; species Lissotriton vulgaris. The sequence goes on from NC_141695.1 coordinate 48,699,780, forward strand.
GCAAGGGAGTTACACACTGATGATAACCCCTGCTCTCCCCCTTAGTAGCTTGGTACGAGCAGGCAGGTTTAATCCAGAGGCAATGTGTGAAGTTTTTGCACAACAAACACACAGCAGCAACATACTAGGCACACCACAAAAGGAACTCCACACAAGGTTATATATAAAATTATCCTTGGTATTATCATAAACACATTAGAATAGTAATAATACAATATACACTGTGCCAACCGGCAATATTTACAGGGCATTATATACACATGACAGGGCCAATTGGGTCACTGTCAGAACCATCACAAGCACAAATAGTAAATTTAGAACACAACCAGTAAGTACTGGCAAAACACTATACTCAGGAATATATCCTGCAACATAAATCATATTATGCAATCAGTATCACCTCAGGCGTAAAATACATTATGCGCCAACCTCATAAGCCTAAACACATTAGATAATAATATCCTCACAAGCATAAACTCAATATGCCATAATCTCATAAGCATGAATACATTATGCAATACACCTCACCAGCATAAATACATTTTGCAATAAACCTCACCGGCATAAGTATATTGGAGGCATGAATCAGCATGCATCAAACACATTTAGCATAGTGGTACATAAATCCCATTAGGGCCTGGCACGCTACCAACCTCACACTGTCTCCCTGGCCAACTGGCCTTCTCAGAGGGCTCAAATGCCCTAAGTCCATAATGTTAGGGCGTGCTGTCAATGCAGCAGAATCCAAAGTATGCAACTGCGCTAGTCTAAATGTTGCATCTACCACTAATTGCTGTGCTGCTGTAAATAACAATGTGGGCATGGGCACTCATGGTGGGTCCCCACTGGCACTCTGTACACAAAATATAGCAAAACGTGGAAGCTACCAGTGAGGTTCCGTGACGGTTCCGTGACGATTTGAACCCGTGTTTTCAAGTTTGTCGGAAATACATAATATTGGTATCAGCGAACCACAAATGATCCATTTAGTATATCCTGGTGTTTTCGCTATGCTACGAGCAAGAGCACTCCTTTTATAAACACATTTCTGATCTACCCACGGCATCCATCTTAGATCATGGCCGCCATTTTGTGTTTCTTGCCCTCACATATGCAATAGCCTCTGATCACTTCATTTCGATTAAGGACACGTAACTTTAGCCGGAGATTCACCTCTTTCATGACACGTGCACCTTAAACCAGATCACGCTGTAGCTGCATGACTCGACAAAGGCTACCTCCTCTGCCCGAGGCCAGCCCTGCCAAACTGGTCTTCGTGTCCATTGTCCTGTCATGATTAGGCGGCCGAAGCCGGTAGCCTTGCCCATTTACAACCCACAAACATCCCTTATCCCACTTTTCTATCTTCCACACCTGGCTCTGTTTCTTTCTTTCTGAATCTTTATTAGGGGGAGGTAACGAACTTTACGATGAGGCGGTCCGGGTCCTGAATGCAATATTGACAGGGAATTGTGACAAACTAGTGGGAACCCCTCTCTTCGCAATGTTTGGCCTCAGATATTATCGACGGTTCCTGTGTAACGCCAAATATTTATTGTTTTAGACACAAAGGTTTTGGGAATGTATTACATGTAAAGAATTCGCCCCCAGCTTAAAATTTAGTATATAAGGAGCAAACCCGCTTTGTACAAATTGAACAGGCTCCTGGTTACTGCCCGTGTGTAGTATCTGTGACTTCTGTGTCCCTGCAGTAATAAACCTTTGGTCTTTGACGCCACCATCGAGAAGCCCGTGTTTCTGTTCATTTGTGCACCAAGGCAGGTGGAACTCCGGGGTCTTTGGGTGTTGTTCCCTGACACCTCTGGACGGAACCAAAAAGTCCAGAACTCCAATTGGCGCCCAACGTGGGGCGACGTCATTCGGTACCGGTCCAAAAGCCTGAAGAGTTCGAGAAGCTTCGTGTGAAGATTCCTGAGGGAGGCGCCCCACTTCATCGATCCCGGCATATCGCAAAAGTGGCCCGAAGTTCTCTTCCACGAGGGTTTCCCGTTCAGGACGGCTGCAGTGGGCCGTTGCCTTGACCGTCGCCCTGTCTTGGACCCGAGGTGCAGTCCTTAGTACAGCGAAACGTGACGGGTTTCTCCTTGGTGACGTCTTCAGTGCCTCAGTTAAGTATTTAGTGATAGCTAGCTGGTTACTTTTGTGAGGATTGTCGAAATCCTTGATCGGTTCTTGGTTTGGTTTGGTTTTGTAAGATTATCCCTGGTTGTTCTAGTTACGATAATCTATTTGGTTTAGTTTGGGTATCGATACATCAGTTCGTTTTGGTAGGCCTAAGTTCTTGGTTCGAGTGCACATATTTGTTCCGTGTTTTGTTTGTTTTGTGTTCCGGACTAAAAATGGTAAGTCGGAAAATGTTGTCTTGTTTTGGTTGCAACCGTGACTCACGATTAGAGGACTCATGTCTGGTTCCTCCGATTGGGACTCCCCTATATGATTTATATTGTAAGCATGGCGTGGGTCCTATATCCTATAATGAGGTATGGGTCCGTTATTGTAAGAAGGATGGTGTCCTTAGTTGGCCACTGCATGGTAGTTTTGAAACAGAGATTCTCGACAACTTAGAAGCGAAATTGTTCAAGAAGAAAGCCCGGCCGGCAATGTTTGATTCTTTCCGTTACTGGCGAAAAGAATCCAAACAGAGAGAAATGAAAAGGTTGAAGAAAGAACAGAAAGAACAAGAAGAGTTAACTCTAGAGCAAGCGGCTAAGCAGTTGCAGGCTAACGAGTGTGAAAAGGCCATAGATGTAGCAATTAGAGAGCATAACCTAGCGATTGACAAGTGCTATCCTGCCTTGCCATCGAAAATGGCTAAGATACTGGAGGATTCCGAAAACGATCCTCTGCTATCTTATCTGTTAAGGTCACCTCCACCGTATGCACAAGGTGCTACGGCTCCACTTGTCCCGAATGTTCAATTGCCGGTTGCTGGACAACCTGGCGTTCCTGCTCCTGTCCCTCAGAATCAAGTTCCTGTACCTCCTGTGATGAATGTGAATGTTCCTACAGCTCCTCCTCTTCCTACACTGCCGGCCTCTATACCTACTTCTGTACCTACTGCTCCACAAACTATTTTCCTCGATACTTCTACTGTTCCGTTATCTATTCCTACCTCTACTGCGTTCTCTACGTCTGCGAGTGTGCTAACTCCACTTTCTGTTCGTCGAAGAATCACTGATTCTGTTACTAATATGCTGTCTCCTTTATATAAAACTTTAATTAAGACTCCTACTCCTGATTCAGTTCAGAGACGTAGTCAGCTTCCAAGTACTGAGGAACGAGGAATTTTAGATTCCACGGCTCTCAGATGGATTTCGAAGAGTAGAAGATATAGTACGAGAGATGTGTTAGACACATTTATGCAGTGGAAGGAACCGACGCAACGGTACGTCTTTGATGAGATGTGCTCGTTGTTACGTGAGGAAATAGAAGAAGATGATGTCGAATCAGATTTGGAAGATTTAATTAGGGTTCAAAAAGAGTTTGCTGCTGGAATGATAGTGGGCGAGAATATAAAGGAAGCGATGGAACTTATTTTAAGTTTTAGGAATGATCCATCTCTTCGTTCACCGAGAGACTTAGAAAAAGGTAAAATGAAGCTAAGTCGCCAATATCCTATGAGGGAGGTTCCTCCAATCTGGCGCGAAGCAATACAACGTGATGATAATGCAGGAATTGCAGCTGCTCCAGCACAGTTCCAACGAGTGTGGATACACATTCCATGGAAGCGAGCTGAAGTGTTAGCGGTGAAACAGGCCTTGCCAGATCCACGTAAAAACCCAGCCGGATATTACAAGGAATTAACACAGACAGTTGAGACTTGTATAATGAACTTAGCCGACATCGATATGTTGTTTGGTAACGTAGTTCCGCAACCAGTGTGGGCAAAAATTCGTAGAGAGGATCATCAAGCTGCCTTAGGTGGTGATTGGGCAGCTATCACTGCAGCAGATGGTCAGCAAATAGGTGGTGCGAAACCCGAACCTCTAATCGCTAATCTTCCAGGTAGAATAATTGATCTAATGAAGACTCTGATGCCAGCATTGCGTGTAAATTGGGACAAGCTGTCAGCATGCAGGCAGAAGAAAGACGAAAGTGTCTCCGACTTCTTCACGAGGTTTGAAGAGACTTTTGTAGATCATAGTGGTCAGGACATGAGTACAGAAGGAGGGCAAAGACTGTTTGTCGATAAATTTGTGCATAATTTGTTACCCGAATTATGCAATAAATTAAAGGATTCAGAAAGTGCTTGGGCTGTATCTACGACAGCGCAGATACTTGCGACTGCACAGTACTATGAAAATAGGGATAAAGAGGAAAAGGAAAAATCAGAGAAGAAAACGAAAGATTTAAAAACTAAAGTTCTTTTGCAGCAGGCGTATCCGCCTCGCACGAATCAGACTAATACGCAGCAAGGTTCATACCAAAGGACAGATTATGGCTCATCAAGACCTCAATACCAGTGGAATCAGTGTGCGTACTGTAAGAAAGAGGGTCATTATAAAAATGAATGTCCGATCTTAGCGCAAAATAATGCAGCAGCAGCTCAGAGAGGTCGTGGTGGTTTTGTGCAGAATTCTAGAGGTCGAGAGCGAGGTGCTATGCCTCCACAAACGAATGATCGTCCCTCCAATCACTTTGATCAACGAAATGGACAATCTGCCCAGCAAAATAGATCTCAACAGTACCTTGTTGAGGACTATAATGAAGTAGATGAGGGTTTTCAGCAAAATGGGTACTAGGACAGCCATGGACAGAGAGAGGGAGTAGTATCAGTTCCAGTGGATCAGAGTGGGCCTTATGTCGCAGTAGCAACATCAGGTGTAGTCGAACCGTTTCTGTTGGATACTGGTGCCGCAAAAAGTTCTATCATTCATGCGAAACTCCCTGGCGCACCTTTGTCCGGCTCAACAAATGTTTCCGTAGGTTTTTCAGGCGCCCCTGTTTACAACCCGATATCTGGTCCTTTGTCTATTTCTGTTGGACCATGCCAATTGAAAGCACCCCTGATTTTGACGACAGGTTGTAATGAAAATCTGCTTGGTTTAGATTTGTTAAAACGACTATATGCGACATTGTACTGTTCTCCAGAAGGAGTACAGCTTACGTTGGGTAAAAATATCACCTCTCCGATGTACTTGTCAATGGACGCACTCCCGCCAGAGCTACATTCACTCCCTGACTCTCTTTGGGCGACTGGTCCTAATGATGTAGGTCTCCTAGAAATTCCACCGTATGTGGTAACTTTGAAAACTAATGTAAAATTTCCAAGAATTCCCCAATATAAAATATCTAGTGAAGGAGAGCGTGCGCTTTTATTGATTGTGCAAGATTTGATTAAAAAAGGTGTGGTTGAAGAAACTAGAGGTAATGTCTGTAACAGTCCTGTATTGCCGATTCTGAAGCGAACTGATCCTACAAAACCTCCAGTGTACAGGTTTGTCATAGACCTTAGAGAAGTTAATAAGATTGTAGTCCCGCAGTTTCCTGTGGTGCCAGACATTACTGCCTTGTTAACATTGATTCCTGCCACAGCCACATGGTTCTCAGTTATTGACCTAAAGAATGCCTTTTTCAGCATTCCGATAGCCGAAGAAAGTAGGGATATTTTCGGCTTCTGTCTAGGAGGTCGCAGTTTCAGATTTAAACGCGCTCCACAAGGCTATTGTGAGAGTCCATCCATTTACAGTCAAGCATTAAAAAGCCAGTTAGATTCCTTTGTCCTTCCTCCAGGTTCTGCCCTAGTACAGTACGTAGACGATCTTCTAGTGGCTGCCGATGACAAGGAAACTTGCAAAGCAGCTACAATTTCCTTATTGCATCATTTGTCTAATTTGAATCACAAGGTGTCTCCTTCCAAAATGCAATACTGCTGTCAAGAAGTGACCTACCTAGGTCATCTCTTGTCAAAGGAGGGAAGGAAGTTGACCCCAGAAAGAATAAAAGCAATTACGCAGATGAGTGTTCCACGCACACAGAGAGAAGTACGTGCCTTTCTAGGTATTACCTCTTACTGTAGGCAGTGGATCCCAAATTTTTCTCTTTTAGCGAAACCATTGGTAGCTTTGACTGGGAAAAATGTTCCGAGTCCGGTGCCATGGTCTGATGAATGCCAAGAGAGTTTTACTGAAATACGAAAAGCATTGTGTTCAGCTCCTGTATTGGGTACACCCGATTACAGTAAGCCATTCACGCTCTACGTTCACGAAAGAGAAGGTTGCGCGTTGAGTGTTCTGACACAGAAGTTTGGTGATAAACAACGCCCTTGTGCATATTTTTCATCAACATTAGATCCGGTAGCCAGAGCGTTGCCTAGTTGTTTGAGAGCTACAGCGGCAGCTGCAGCTTCCATTCGACAATCTGCTGGTTTGGTGATGAATAACATGCTAGTGGTCATGGTTCCTCATGCAGTGGATACACTCATGAACCGAACGAAGACACAACACCTTACTAGTGCGAGATTATCTGGTTACGAGTTGACATTACTAGCGAGTCATATTCAGATCAAAAGATGCAATGTATTGAATCCAGCAACATTGTTGCCGACTGATCAAGAGTCGAGTGATTCCGAGCCACATGATTGCTGTTTCAAAACGGAGGAAGAGACGAAAGGACGCATTGATTTAAAAGATACTCCGCTATCAGATCCGGATGGTACGCTGTATGTGGACGGGTCATGTTTTAAATTGGAGAATGGTGATGTGACTGCTGCTTACGCAGTAACGACTTTGAAGACGATTGTGGAGACTGCAAGAGTGAGTCAGAATTCTGCCCAAGCTGCAGAATTGATAGCTCTAACGAGAGCGTGTGTTTTAGCTGAGGGAAAGAGAGTGAATGTGTTTACAGATAGTCAGTACGCATTTGGCGTGGCCCATAGTTTTGGCCGGTTGTGGAGAGAAAGAGGTTTCATTACGTCCCATGGGACTAAGATCCAACATGGTCAGCTAGTTAACGACTTGTTGGAATCTCTAACCTTGCCGACTGAAGTTGCGATTGTAAAGTGCAGTGCTCATAAAGCAATCACGGATGATGTTGGTCGTGGGAATGCTTTTGCTGACGAAATTGCTAAACAGACAGCTAGAGACACGATGAGCAGAATGTATGTTGCTACGTCTGCAAGATGGATTGCTGAGTCTGGAATGTGTGAGGATACTATGGAAAGTGTGAAAGAAATTCAGAAAGAAGCAACTGAGGAAGAGAAACGTGTATGGAGAGAAAGTACGGGCAAGTTGGACTCGAATGGATGTTGGATTGATTTGACAGAACAGCAACGTTGGATGTTGCCCGATGCGTATGTGCTTGCAGTAGTGACGATGGCGCATGGAGTAGCGCATATAAGTTCTAAAGGGATATGTAAGATGTTAGCTCCGGTCTGGAAGAATGAGGGAATCAGTAAGTGTGCAGAGAGAGTGGTGAAAAATTGTATGGTATGTTTGATGCATAATCCTGGCAAGGGAACTCCAACTCCAGCTGGTCATTTCGCTCCTCCTTCCTGCCCCTTTGAAGTGATTCAGTTAGACTTCATTCACATGGAGCGCTGCAATAATTTGAAGTATGTCCTGGTGGTAGTCTGTGCTTTTTCCAGGTGGATAGAAGCATATCCATTAAAGGACAATACTGCCTTATCAACTGCCAAAATTCTTCTCAAAGAATTTTTCCCTAGATATGGAATGCCACGGATTGTATGGTCAGATAACGGAAGTGAGTTTATAGGGAAAGTTATGCAGAGTGTGTGTGCCGGCCTAGGATTGAAACAGAAATTTCACAGTGCAAACCATCCCCAGTCTGCTGGTTTAGTCGAGGGTTACAATGGCACCCTCAAGCTGAAAATAGCCAAAATACAAGCATCCACAGGTTTAGCCTGGCCAGACGCACTTCCTTTGGCCTTGTTATCAACGAGAGCAACAGTACATTCTAGAATAGGGCTTAGCCCGTACGAGATAGTCTTTGGTCGCCCGACAAATATCTGGGGTGTACCAAGGCCTAAAGAATTTTGCTCCATAGAATATCCTATGTTGATAGACTACCTTTACGACTTGACTGCTAAATTGAGTCTTATTCATCAACAGGTTTTCGATGCTTTGCCAAAACCTCCGGAGAGTCCAGGGCATCAGCTGAAACCAGGAGATCTGGTTGTCATCAAGAACTTCGCGAGGACAAAGAACCTTCAGCCGAGATTTGTGGGGCCTTTTCAGATCTTACTGGCAACGAGGACAGCAGTTCGTGTAGCTGGCCGTAAGCACTGGATACACGCCTCTCATGTTAAGCGTGTTCCTTTGCCGCTCCCTTACGACGACTGGGTGAAAAAGGGAATTGGTGCCTCCGAATCTGAAAGCACACCGAAGTTCATCTCTTTCAGCGATGCCGAATTGATTACTGACACTTCAAAATCCGACTCTCCTCCTGAAAAGACTCCTTTGAACACTGAACATTTGTCTCCAGCATCGGAAGGAACTTTGCTATCTGCGAACTTAAACTCTGCAACAACTGCTAGTGATACACTATTTTCCGATCAGACAGTACCAGCGAAGCAGAGATACAACCTAAGAAGCCATAAAATGGACAAATAAAGCAGGCAACTGCATATTGTGATTTTGATATATATTGAACTTTTGCCTTCAGCCAGGAAGTTTGCTATTGTTTATTGTTTTTAAAATTGCCTTGCCGTCTGGGTAGCCGTAGGGTCGTGGCTGTGTGCCTAGTTTGAATTTGCAGGGGTCTGACACAAGGTCGATCTTTCTGTTGGTTCTGGGAACTCCCAGGGCTGATAGAGGCATTTTCATCTACGTACACATCATCAGTGGTCGCGAGCGGATTGTAGAAGATGGAGCTTCCTGCGCTGCAACGAGAGAATGTGATTTATGTTCGCAGAAACAGACTTAATAGAATTCTTCATAGCAAATGCTTTTTGATGCAATGTGGCATTACATTTTTGATTGTCTTAGCAACATTGGTGGGTGGAATCGTCTTTAGTATAAACTTAATTTTTGTGCCAGTTTCTACAGTACCTCCCCTTGATCCTGCTATTTCTACTGTTTCCTCTATACACTCTTTTCACTCGTTTCCGGAACATGAGCAAGCCAGACGCTCAGAGTTCACCAACAACACTTTTGTACAGCTCTTGCACCAACACCAACTGGTAGTTAACACTACAGACTGCTGGGTGTGTGGCTTGATACCCCACACTATGGATAAAGGTATTCCCTATCTGGTTTTGCCTTACAGCTACAATGGATCATTTCAGGCCTTCCAAACCATCTTTGCTTATGCCCTTGAAACCTATCCTCCACGTCCACCGCGTTCCACTAAATATAACTCTGCCAACAAAGCCTTAGTCCAGGGAATTATTGACATGGTCAAGGACGTCAATAATACTCCATCTTACCCTAGAGACGAATTGCGAGTATATTTAAGTTGGAATACTTCAGAGTATCGCCTTAGTTTAGGAGAAAGCAAGCGTAAAAGCTCAACTCCAATCTGGGTCGTACCTCACCGAGGTCAGGTCTGCCTGCAAGGTAATGGGAGAAATCCGAGAGCTCAGCTAGGGAGGAGTGAGTGCGTAGAGACTTACGTGTTTCCGGCTAACTCTTCCCCTGCCTTTCTTACTGCTAGGGGTACCTACTTCATTTGTCGAGACAGAGCTTATACATGGTTGCCTGCCGACTTTTCAGGATCATGTTATATTGCTCGATTGTTGCCTCCGACATACACTGCTTCATCTGATTACCACAGAACCAGAGTAGCGAGAGGTGTCTTCAGCAAGGAAGATACCGCTGGTCAGGAAGCTGGAGACTTCTTCAAAGGCTTCCTTCCGTTCTGGGGGCCTATGGCCAATAGTAGAAACATACGTCAGCTAACACGGGTAGTTGAATCTACTATTACCGAAACTGCTGGTGCCCTTAGCAATCTGACAGCTGAGCTTCAGGCGGATAGGCTCATGACGTTGCAGAACCGTATGGTTCCAGACGTGATACTTGCAGATCGAGGTGGGGTATGCAGAATGATCCAATCGAGCTGCTGTGTCTTTATTCCTAATAATGCTCCAACAGTCTATGAGGCGATCTCTAAGTTGCACAAGATTTCAGACTCCATACATGTAGACAAGGGAAACTGGTCCTTCATGGAGTGGTTTTGGACTCAGCGTGGGGATGGAAGGTTCTAATGGTCATTGGTGTCATCTTAGTATTCCTATTCTCATGTTGTCTGATTATCCAGTGTGGTCCTGCTCTGTGTAGTCTTTGTGCTGCAACTTGTCTCAGAAAACCACCTGCGTTTGGAGAAAAGACACGAGAAAGGATGATGATACAACAGCATGTCACTGATCTGATGAGCATAGAACTAGATTCTGACATAGACTGAGTAATTGCCTATGTAAGGGCAAAAGGAGGGTCTGAGGTTCCGTGACGGTTCCGTGACGATTTGAACCCGTGTTTTCAAGTTTGTCGGAAATACATAATATTGGTATCAGCGAACCGCAAATGATCCATTTAGTATATCCTGGGGTTTTCGCTATGCTACGAGCAAGAGCACTCCTTTTATAAACACATTTCTGATCTACCCACGGCATCCATCTTAGATCATGGCCGCCATTTTGTGTTTCTTGCCCTCACATATGCAATAGCCTCTGATCACTTCATTTCGATTAAGGACACGTAACTTTAGCCGGAGATTCACCTCTTTCATGACACGTGCACCTTAAACCAGATCACGCTGTAGCTGCATGACTCGACAAAGGCTACCTCCTCTGCCCGAGGCCAGCCCTGCCAAACTGGTCTTCGTGTCCATTGTCCTGTCATGATTAGGCGGCTGAAGCCGGTAGCCTTGCCCATTTACAACCCACAAACATCCCTTATCCCACTTTTCTATCTTCCACACCTGGCTCTGTTTCTTTCTTTCTGAATCTTTATTAGGGGGAGGTAACGAACTTTACGATGAGGCGGTCCGGGTCCTGAATGCAATATTGACAGGGAATTGTGACAAACTAGTGGGAACCCCTCTCTTCGCAATGTTTGGCCTCAGATATTATCGACGGTTCCTGTGTAACGCCAAATATTTATTGTTTTAGACACAAAGGTTTTGGGAATGTATTACATGTAAAGAATTCGCCCCCAGCTTAAAATTTAGTATATAAGGAGCAAACCCGCTTTGTACAAATTGAACAGGCTCCTGGTTACTGCCCGTGTGTAGTATCTGTGACTTCTGTGTCCCTGCAGTAATAAACCTTTGGTCTTTGACGCCACCATCGAGAAGCCCGTGTTTCTGTTCATTTGTGCACCAAGGCAGGTGGAACTCCGGGGTCTTTGGGTGTTGTTCCCTGACACCTCTGGACGGAACCAAAAAGTCCAGAACTCCACCAGTGCTGGTGCGGCGCAGCTCTGAATAAACCAAGAGATCTGGCACCTCTGTGCCTCTCCTGTCCCACTCAGGGACAAAATGCTGCCAAACATTGCAGCTGCCCACGCTGGTGCAGTGCAGGTGTGAATAAAGTAAAGGAGACCAGGCATTAATATGCCCTCGGTGCCCCCACTGGGGCTCTGAAAAGAAATTTGACCCCCGTTGCAGCTGCCTGCTTGGTGGTGCAGCTGTGGAAAGTAAATCAGTGCCTCCGGAGCCCTGCTCTGGGGTTCTCTAAATCAAATTGCCCCATCCAGAAATATAGGCTCTGGCACTACATTTGCCGTGGGAATCCAAGATTGGCTCCGGTCTGCCCCTCTTACAAGGCTCTCTGCTGGGGACTCATCCGGACCTGGGCGGCATACTCAGGAGGGCCCCCAATCCTCGGGGACTCTCTCTCCTTCGTGGCCTAGCTTTCCTCTTGTGCTCCTCTGTGCAGTGGGCGGAAGGGGTGGAAATGGAGTCCTCGAGGCTCCAGGACACAGGCAGGCCCCGCCCACAGCCAGGAAGATGTGCTAGGCTTCCGGGTCACCACCTGATCGCTGCAGCCATTTTCTTCAATTTCTCAGTGCAAGGCGGGGTGGGCACCTGCTAAACTCAAGATAGACTCAGGGTGGGCATCCGCATTTAAAATCGCACAGGAGAGGGAGGGCTCCCACTGGAGAGCACATAAGCGGGGTGGCACCAGCGAGTAACCATCAAACATTTGGGGGGGCCCCCGCTGGGGCAGCAGCAAATGTGGGGTGGGCACCCGCAATTTAAATATTCATAAAGCGGGATAGGCTCCCTCTCGGCAAGCACAATGCGGGGTGGGCACCCGCTTTCCTAGCATCAATGGGGTGGGACCCCCATGTCAGGATTCCCTCCATATAAGTTGCAGCTCAGCGCTGTAAAGCTAGGCAAAAAAAAAAATGTTCCTCTCCTCCAAAAAATTAAGAGTGAGTGCTCTCCAGGCACCAAGGTCCATGGAGCATGGCTGGGCCCAGGGATGACAGCACACATGGGCCCACCAGCAGGGAGGCAAACCCCTGTGGTGGCTCCTCCTGGGCCCCGAGCAGCAGCACGCCCCCAACAAGTCCAGGAACAGCACAAAATTCATGGGGTCACAGCCCTTATATTTATACCACCTTTTCCTTTGTCGGTAGTTAAGGGCTTTCGGGGAACTAGGTGCAGCTGGTTAAGGGGGGAATTGGAGCACTTTGTTTACAAGTCTCCTCTTCCCCTTTGTCAGGTGGGGGCTTGGTGAACAGACACACCACAGGGGGCAGAGCCAGCATTGTACAGGCTAGGCACAGACAAGATCAGGGGATTATTCCTCTGACTACTCCCAATGCAGATGCCCCATTTAGCCTAGTGCTGACTCGCCCTGCCCCTTCTGGAGCCACATACACCTCCAAACCACTGTCACTCAAAAGCCAGACATGCAATTCACATCAGGCAGCCAGACACATAGCACACAGAAATGCCAACTTCTAAAAGTGGCATTTCTAACATAGTTATAATAAATTTGCGCACACCCTTCTGCAGCATTTATTATGACAATTACAAATATACTAAACTTGACCACACTGCTCCTCTCATATCAGAAATTACCACTGAAACACTTATCATGGAATTCCCAATGCATTCCTATAGGAGGGCAGCCCCACAGTAGTGAGAAACCAAAATGGCTGTTTGTCACTACCAGGACATGTCACAGATTTAAGGTACATGTCCTATGTTTTACCTACAATGCACCCTGCCCATAGGGCTAGCTAGGGCCTACCTTAGGAGTGACTGACATGTTGTAAACGGGGTCACAGACATTGCACACACTTTAGGTGCCTCGTCACAGTGGCAGTAAGACTGCGTGCACAGGCCCTGCAATTGCTAAGGCCTGAGAAAGGTTTTCGTGGCTTCTTTGGTGGGTGGCGCAAACAGGCCTGCAAACCCACCCATAGCGTTCAATTTACCAGACCTGGTTATGTGAGATACCACTTTACAAGGGACTGACAGGTAAATTAAATATGCCAAACAGGTGTTGACCAATCTAACCATATGTAACACAGAGAGAGCACACACTTTACACTGGACAGAAGTGCTAAAGTGACCACTGGTCTAAAACAGCCAACACCATGTCAAAGAAATGGCTAGGAGAAAGGCAAAACATTTAAGCATGACCATGCAAAAAGTGCCAAGTCCAACAATAATAAATAAAGTTGTTGTAAATAAAACAGCGATAATGGAAAGGGGCGACCACTCGGTCCCCCCGAACGTATGGTTCGGGGCCCAGATCCTCCCGGGAAACCATTTTGGGCGGGGGGCGTGTCACGGCTGGTATGCCCAAAGTGGCGTAGCCGGGGCGCGCCTTTTCCCGCCCAAGAGGGGTTGTCCTAGACACCTACACCGATGGCCACGCCCAGTAGGCGTACCAGCGGAGGGTTCACGCCCTCCCGACGAGGGATAAAGAGAGCGGGAATCCAAAGAAGCATCCTCTTGTTCCTGTGCTTGGAAGCTGCACCCACTCGTTGCATGTGAGCCCTCGACGGAACAAGGAGCAATTTTGAGAATTTATAATTCTTGTGTTTCTCTTTCAGCGACTTCGAGGCTAAAAGATCTAGGACCGTTTCTGATCGTCTTAGAGCGACTACTCGAAAGGAATGTCTGGCAAGAAGGCAGGAAAGAAGTCGGAGGCTGACCAGATGCTCCGGATGTTGGTGAGCAGAATGGCGAAGATCGAACGAAACGTTGGTATGGTCCCAGCCCTCGGTCGAGATATGGCAAACATGAAGAAGCAGATGGCTGCGATGAACAATCCGGGTAAACCAAAGAAGGTAATAGGCCCGGCATTGCCGGGGGTGGCCCCGGAGGGTAGGGGGAAGTGGGTCAAGAATAGGGCTCCAGGGGGGGAGGTCCCGGTCCCCGAGGTGCCCCCGGTGAGCCCTGCCATTCCCGTCGAGGCCCCGGTACTCCCAGACGCGGGTCAGCCGATTCCGGTTGTCATTACGCCCGCTAGCGTGGAGGACATGCCGCCTGAATTGGCCGCCCAGTTGGCCGCATGGCTCGGCAGGAAAACAGGGGGTGCTATGGCACCTGGAGACACGGCCTCAGAGGCCAGGTTACTAATTCAGCAGTTGCGGCAGTCGCGAGATGCCGCAAAGGCGAATCTCCCTCTTGTCCCCCCACAGGTAACCCCGGAAGGACCGGCAGCTGGCGTGGAAAAAACGGCGGGAACGTCAACCGAACCGGGTAAGCAGGCATTGCCAATTGCGGGGGAGGGCTCATTGCCCTCAAGACGGGAGAGAGTGGTTCAACATATCCCGTTGGCCACGAAAGAGTTATTTTTGGGCTGACAAGTATGTTAATATGTTTTCTCTGTTAACTGACCATCGCGAGATGGAGTATGCTAAGACGCAGAAAGATTTGTGGCACCCGAGTGTTTGGCGAGCCAAGATGGCGGGATTCAGGGTGGATGAGACTATAACAAATTGGGCCAAGGCCTTTGCGATGTTTACTGCAATTATTGGGGAGCGTAAGCCCGAGGTATTACCCGAATTATCTTGTTATCAGGCACGTATAATGGATTTTTATGAAACATGTGAGGGGAACGAATGGATGGGTTACGACATGAAGTTCCGTAAGGCCAAAGAGTACGATTCATCTCTGACGTGGGATTGTCTCGACTCGATTTCTTGGCAGAAGCAGCTCCTGCCGGGCGCGACAAAGACGTCCTCGCCAGGCGGGAATGGGACGGGGGTTTCCCGCCAACAGCCGGCGGTGCCCTTTCGAGCGGGCGCCGGTGGCGATCAACAATCAAAGACCGGGGGGAATGGGGGAAAGCGGGGGGTCTGTTGGAGCTTTAATAGAGGTAACTGCTCCAGACCGCAAGGGACATGTAAGTTCAGGCATGCGTGTGCGGGTTGTGGGAATTCCTCGCACCCGGAAAGTTCGTGCAGATCCAAAAATGGCGGGTCGGGAGGTAAAGGAGGGTCCAAACAAGACTGAGGGGGACCACTGTGTACCGTTACCTACCCCCGTTGATTTCATGGCAATAATCCCCTGGCTAAACAAATACCCTGATCATGTCTCCGCTGGGGTGTTGAGGAACGGATTCTTATATGGTTTCCGCATCCCAGCGGGGGATTTTCGTGGGGAATCACTTTGTAGAAACCAATTATCGGCTCGGCATAATCCAGCGGTGGTAGAGAAGAAGATTGAAAAAGAGGTTTCCCTGGGCCGGGTAGTGGGCCCATACCAGCACCCTCCAGTAACAAATTGTGTCTGTTCCCCGTTGGGAGTAGTCCCCAAAAAAGACCCAGGGGAATTTAGGATGATCCATAACTTGTCAGCTCCGAAGGGTCTCTCGGTGAACGATGCGATTGACCCAGGAGTTTTGTTCGGTGCGGTACGCATCCTTCGATGATGCCGTCACCATGTTGAATCGCCTGGGGCCCGGAGCGCTGATGGCGAAGTCAGATATCGAGTCGGCGTTCCGGTTGCTCCCGGTACACCCACTGGATCAGCGTCTGTTAGGCTTTGTGTTCCAAGGACGTTACTACATGGATAGATGCATGCCAATGGGTTGCTCCATCTCTTGTGCTTATTTTGAGAAATTCAGCAGTTTTTTGGAATGGGCGTTCACTGAGGCCACTGGGCATAGCCATGTTATGCATTACTTAGATGATTTTCTGTTCTTGGGGGCAGCCGGCGACACAACATGTGCGCAGGCGCTACAGGACTTTTGCATCCTCATGAGGGAATTCGGGGTGCCACTGGCACCAGGTAAGACGGTCGGACCATCTACTTCACTCGAGTTTCTGGGAATTGAGCTCGATTCTGTGGAGGGATGTTTCCGTTTGCCGGTAGGAATAATAGCGAAATTTAGGGCTTCCCTTGAACTGTGCCTTACTAAGGAGAAAGTGACCCTGCATCAGTTACAACAGGCAGTGGGTCAGCTTAACTTTGCCCTGAGGGTGATACCAAAGGCCTGCCCCTTTTCACGCTCTATTGCACAGGCTATGGTCGGTCTCAAAGAAGGACACCACCGCACGAGACTGTCTGCAGAGGTTCGCCAGGACATGCGCATTTGGTTGGCATTCCTGGCGGACTTCAACGGTCGAGTAGTGTGGAACAACCCGCCAGCGTCTTCGGACGAGCTAGGTTTGTGGACTGACTCGGCGGGGAGCGTGGGATTTGGCGCCATTTTCGGTAAGCGATGGTCGGCGCAAACATGGCCGACATGGTGGCACACCAGCGGTCTCACAAGTAACATTGGTTTCCTCGAGCTATTCCCTATTTTTGTAGCCCTGATGGCATGGCCGGACGAGTTCAGAGATCGCTCTGTGGTATTTTGGTCCGACAATATGACTGTTGTTGAATGTATAAATAATCAGGCAGCACGCTGCAAGTGGATATTGAGATTGTTGAAGGAAATTGTACTACTTTGCATGAGACTAAATGTACAATTCAGGGCAAAGCATGTGCTGGGTGCACTGAATCATGCGGCTGATGCACTCTCTCGTTCACATTTGCAGGCGTTCAGGGGTTATCTACCTACTGCGGACCTAGCGGCGGCACCATTCCCCGAAGTACTCTGGCTACTCGGTGCCCCGGATTACAAGACCTCGTGGCAGCAAACTTAGCCCCCAGGACAAGGAAGGCATACGAAGGAGCGTTTTGTTCCTATTGTGCATTTTTGGGTCCGGCAGGGGATCAGAAATGGGGTCAGGAGGATTGCTTCCTAAGGTTTCTGGTAGCATTACACAGGGAAACCCGATCAGTGGCAACGGCCAATAGGCACCTGGCGGCCATTTCATTCATGGCGCAGGTGCATGGCATCAAGGACCCGACATCTTCCTTGTTGGCAAAGAAAGCCCTTCGTGGCTGGCAGCGCCTTGAGGGTCGGAGAGTAGACGAGAGGCGCCCGATTGGGTTAGAAAGGTTGTCCCTGCTTATGGCGATACTACCCACGACATGTTCCTCCCAATTCGAAGCAGTTCTGTTCCGGGCCGCTTTTGCATTAGCGTTCCATGGGGCTATGCGGGTGAGCGAACTGGTTGCAAAGAATAAGAAAGATGTGGAGGGAGGTCTGTGCAGGGATCACATCCTGATTAGGGGTGATTCAATGGTAGTCACAATAGCTAAGTCCAAGACTGACCAGAGAGCTATGGGAGACAGTGTTGTGGTCCAGCGCATGCGAGGGTCCCCCATGTGCCCGGTAAAGTGCATTGAGGAATATTTGGCGCTGAGGGCGGATACATGGGGTGGGAGTCTGCTGAGACACATCGATGCCACCCCACTGACGAGGTTTCAGTTTCAGAGGGTGCTAAGATTGGCAATCGCAGCAGCAGGCTTGGACCCGTGCGATTTTGGGACCCACTCCTTTAGGATAGGGGCTGCTACTGAGGCTACAGCCAGGGGTCAAAGTGCCGAAGAGGTGAAACTGTTAGGGCGATGGTCCTCGAATTGTTTTAAAAGGTATGTGCGGTTGCACATGTTGTGAAGTCAAGTTACATGCACTCACGCTTCTTGTCTTCTGTTTGATTTACAGTTTCGCGAGCATGTTATGCGGGGCGGAAATTGCAGTCGACCCGGCACCAGGGGACCAGCGGTCAGAGATCACCGGCTGAGGAGAGAGTGGTGTGGGTCGTGGGCCACACATACGTGAGGCGGGCCGGGGACGTATTCAAAGCAGGTGACGCGACTCACGCAGCTGAGGAATACGGGTACAGAGTGACCTTCCACGGAAGGGGCGGGCTCTGTATTGACCAGTTCGAATCTTTTATCGAGGGGCTCTTAGGGCGGCAGAGGTCACCGCCATCTGTAATCATAGTACACCTGGGGGGCAACGACATGGTGACACTCAGTAGGCGAGTATTACTCGAGCGAGTTTTGTCTACCGTTAGCTGGCTGGCGAAAAGAATCCCGGGGTGCACGATTGCATTGTCCCACATGATTCCCAGGAAAGTATGGCGGGGGGGCCTTTCGGTGTCAGCACTGAACCATTCAGTAAAGAAGGTCAACAACAAAATTGGTAGGTTGTTTCGCTCAGCGCAGTTGCACAGTATTCCGCATAGGTGTATTCGGGGTGATCACATGTATCTCGATGATGGGGTTCACTTGTCCCGGGAGGGGAATGTCTTACTCATAGGAGACTTCATAGCATGGCTAAGGGGTTTAAGGAAGCATGACCTTTAGGAGGAGTTTGTGGGGGGGCCGGATAGCCAGTCAACTATCCGGCCTGTGGTGGTAAGGTCATGATCGGTGAGCAGTAATTTCAAGGTCCCTAGAGGGGGGCGCCACCCACAATGGATGGGAGCGCCCGGGGGGAGGCGGCCATTGGATCCTCCCACGGGGAGGCGGCACCCACTAAGTATGGGTCGCCTAGGGGAAGACGGACATAGGCCCCTTCCAGGGGTGGAGGCGGCTATATGCCCCTCCTACGAATTTCCCGGGGCCCGGATATCCGCGACGGCGGATGTGATAGACAGTGTGGGGTGGGGCGGGGAGTCCACGCTGCCTTCGTACAGACACCTCACACGGGTCCTCGGACGACCTTTAAGATGGCGTTGAGTTTAAATGGGGGGCCCCCAACAAGACAAGGGAAATTGGAGTTGGCACAGAGGGTACAGTCCTCTGCGCATGTGCCATTCACACCGTGAGGGCGAGAGTGTTGGTAGTAGGGATCTGACACCGGTTGCGACCTTGCTGTTGGCCCGTAATGCTAGGATGTACAATTTTAATTTAGAAAGTATGCATTTGCAGGATGTTAGACTCGGCTAGGAAAACCTTTGTATTAGAGATTTGTTAAGGTTAGCCAATGGACATGTCTTCATCGAAATGTAATAAATGAAAATTGTACATGATATGAACCTTTTATTTAATGTTTTAATTTTGTTTCATATTTTAATAAATACGGCCGGGAGGGTAACTCCCTCCCGCCTTCCAAAAGTTCAGAACTGCGTCCGTCTCCCTTCCTTGGTGATTGTGTTGGGAGGGGGTGACAGGTATTCCGGCCATATGGAAAGGGGCAACCACTCGGCCCCCCCGAACGTATGGTTGGGGGCCCGGATCCTCCCGGGAAACCATTTTGGGCGGGGGGCGTGTCACGGCTGGTATGCCTAAAGCGGCGTAGCCGGGGCGCGCCTTTTCCCGCCCAAGAGGGGTTGTCCTAGACACCTACACCGATGGCCACGCCCAGTAGGCGTACCAGCGGAGGGTTCACGCCCTCCCGACGAGGGATAAAGAGAGCGGGAATCCAAAGAAGCATCCTCTTGTTCCTGTGCTTGGAAGCTGCACCCACTCGTTGCACGTGAGCCCTCAACGGAACAAGGAGCAATTTTGACCCACCCACCAGCCCCTTATGGCAATGTTAGTTCTGCAATAAAGTCTTTTTTCTCTGATAAACATCTTCTTCCCTAGGTGGTGCGATGTATGAAGGTCTAGTTTAATGATATGATTTCTGTCCGAAGGTACTGTTTGTCTGGTAGCATAGACAAAGATGCAAGTAGACAAGATGATGTTTTTTCCCTTAGTAGGTAATCAATGTCGTATTTATTTTTTGGTCGGGCGGTAAGGTCATGATCGGTGAGCAGTAATTTCAAGGTCCCTAGAGGGGGGCGCCACCCACTATGGATGGGAGCGCCCGGGGGAGGCGGCCATTGGCTCCTCCCATGGGGAGGCGGCACCCACTAAGTATGGGTCGCCTAGGGGAAGACGGCCATAGGCCCCTTCCAGGGGTGGAGGCGGCTATATGCCCCTCCTACGAATTTCCCGGGGCCCGGATATCCGCGACGGCGGATGTGATAGACAGTGTGGGGTGGGGTGGGGCGGGGAGTCCACGCTGCCTTCTTACAGACACCTCACACGGGTCCTCGGACGACCTTTAAGATGGCATCGAGTTTAAATGGGGGGCCCCCAACAAGACAAGGGAAATTGGAGTTGGCACAGAGGGTACAGTCCTCTGTGCATGCGCCATTCACACCATGAGGGCGAAAGTGTTGGTCGTAGGGATCTGACACCGGTTGCGACCTTGCCGTTGGCCCGTAATGCTAGGATGTACAATTTTAATTTAGAAAGTATGCATTTGCAGGATGTTAGACTCGGCTAGGAAAACCTTTGTATTAGAGATTTGTTAAGGTTAGCCAATGGACATGTCTTCATCGAAATGTAATAAATGAAAATTGTACATGATATGAAACTTTTATTTAATGTTTTAATTTTGTTTCATATTTTAATAAATACGGCCGGGAGGGTAACTCCCTCCCGCCTTCCAAAAGTTCAGAACTGCGTCTGTCTCCCATCCTTGGGGATTGTGTTGGGAGGGGGTGACAGGCATCCCGGCCATATGATAAACATTCACTGAAGACATATTCTATCGTCTTCAGTATAATTTCCACCTTTACGGGCCTGGCTGAGGCTTGAATTCATCAATTGGCGCCCAATGTGGGGCTAATCGGCGACTCGGATGCTCGAAGGACTGGTCGTGACGAAGGATTGGAACCTTGCCAGGGACGTGATCCCTGCCAGCGGTGCCTTTAGTCCTGGCATCCCGAGGTATTCTTCCTTCCCTTCCGATCTGTCCGTCTGGGTGGCGCCGGTCATCGACTGAGACCTCTTATGTCGGTTTGCCGTGTAGTGGCCGTTTGGGCGAATTTCAGAACTTGGCAGTTGGAATCTGGACGCTCTGTGACTGGCAAGAATCGTTGTACGATACTTGCCCGAGCCTTTGATAGTCTTGATTGGCAAGGCAGTTTTAGGATACGCTTGCCCCGACTAATTTGTTTGTTTGAATTTGAATTTGACTAGTCATTGTGAATGTGTCTATGAATCATATGAGTTGCAACCCATATAGGCGGGCAATGTAGGGATATTTCTCCTGACCTATGAATCTGAACGGCGCAACGTTTTAAGCGCCATTTTATTGTAATATTGCATATTCTGCATTATTTTTGAGACATGCCCGTTTTTAGCGCACTTCGTAAGTTTTGGAAATGACTGGTTGGTACTTGAAGAATTACAGCCGGCTTCCCCAGAGGGGACGCCGAATAGGGATATGTATGTAAAATTTGGTCTTTCCTCTATAATGTACAGTTCATTGTGGAGGAAATATACCAAGAAGGATACCGAGTTGCGATGGCCTATGTATGGATCGTTTGATTTGCGGAAGATTGAGTATGTGGAACAGTGTATGTGTAACCGGAGAGTGCGACAAGACATGTTTGAATGTATGCATATGTGGGTGAAAGAGGTGCGGGAGCGTGAGAAGCGTGAGCAAGCATTGATTGAGAAAGAGCACCGAAAGAGCGAGCGTGAAAAAGCGCAAGAATTGAAAAAGCGTGAAGCTAAGGAGTCAGAAGAAAAACAGGAGAAAGAAGGGCGGTTGCAAATATCTGGTCAATATGCTGTCCGCCAACCACTCTATCCTGTCCTTAATAAATCGGATGATGATTTTTCGTTATTAGATCGTTCACCACCGCCTTATGCTGGTCCGTCCACCCCGATTGGTGAAGATTCAGATTCTAGACAGACCGATCAGAAGAGGGATACGCGGTCTATGTTATCGGCCGATCGCATGGCTGATCTTCGTAAGATTGTTTATCGGGTTGTCAAATACTGTGTCTTTAGTTGATGTCTTAACAGAGCTTGAGACATGGGAGGATAGAGAAAGATTGTATTTTGTTAGTTCTCTTTTTGATGAAGTGGTGGACGCCTTTTGAAAATATTCTGATGGTCTTGAACCAGCGGATGTGCTATCTGATGCCAAAGAACTACGTAAAGGATTATTTCTCTCTTCCCAGGTACCCAATGCAGTTTGACGGCTCTTTGCGTTGCGGGACGAAACGCTTCGGCTCCGGGAAGAGGCGCGGAAACGGAAGGCTGGCGACAAGTCTTTGAGTCCGACTGGTGCCGAGAGGCAGACGCCCATCTTTCATTCAGATAAGATCAACGCCGTGCATGCTAAACCAATGCGGGAGGTGTACGTTCCCCCTAAGGGAGCGGGAACTAGTTCGGATAAGGGGTCACCTGATGCCCAAGGGTATTTCATTTATAATTGGGTGTACACTCCCTGGAATAGAGCAGATGTCATGGCATTGAAAGCAGCATTACCTGATCCCCGAAAGAATCCCGCAGCCTTTTATGAGGAAGTTGAGGGGGCCTTAAATTCCTGTACTATGACTTTGGCCGATATTGATTTGTTTTTCGGGCTCATTTTGCCACCGATATGTGGAGGTCGATACGAAAGGTTGACGATCTTCAGACATTTAAAGCTAGGTGGAGGGATCTTGAGGATGAGGATAGAGAGAGGAAACCAGCTCAGAAACCGCCCCAAGTGATTCTACATCATCCCGCCACCATAGTCGAGAAACTGAAAACGCTTGTTCCCCCTAAAAAGATAGATTGGACTATGCTAGCATCTTGTAAACAGAAAGTTGATGAATCTGTGTCGGATTTCTTTACGGGATTTGAAGACACGTTCCATGATTTTAGCGGCCAGTCGCTTACAGACGACACGGGCCGACATCTTTTTGTTGATAAATATGTCTCAAATTTATTACCAAGTATAGCAGCTCGATTAAAAGCGAGTGAAAGTTCTTGGACTACGTCAACACTAGCATCCTTCTTGACGATGGCTCAGTATTACGAGCGTCAGGAACTAGAAGCGAAAGGGAGTGAGGAAAAGAAAGCTAAGGATCTAAAAACAAAGGTTATGTTAGCACAAGTATACAGGCCACCTCGTAGAGGCAATGAGCGAGGTGGCAGGAATTTTTCTACTTTTCCATCGGGTCGTACTGATGTGGCCCGGGATCAATGTGTGTATTGTAAAGAGAAAGGCCATTGGGCGTGTGACTGCCCGGTGTTACGTGCACACCGCCAGGAGTGCGGGCAAGGGTCTGTGAGGGGTAGAGGAATTTTTTCAGGCCCTCGAGATAACACAAATGATCGAGCTAGGGTTGATTACAATGTGGGATCCCGCGATAGGTCCAATGTTTTTGATCGCCGAAATCAGTACCAAATGTCTAAAAATGCACCTCCCGAACAACATGATTCTCGATATGCATAGGATTGCGTAGGATGGGGTAAGGAACCAGTTGAAGTGCCAGTAGATCAGAGGGGTCCTTATGTTTTAGCACACATTTTGGGCTCTTCTGATAAGTTCCTGGTTGACATGGGAGCTACTCGTAGCGCTTTGTCCAGAAAATTGGTTCCGAGGGCTCCCCTGTCTGGCTTACCGATTACATCAATAGGGTTCGATGGAACTCCTTCTGTTGGCCCACTGTCACAACCCCTTGCACTCTATGTAGATCAGTTTGCTGCCCCATGCCCATTCCTACTTTCTCCAAACACTCCTGACAACATCGTCGGCTTGGACATGCTCAAGTATTTCCGAGCCACGATACGGTGCTCCCCTGAGGGAGTGCTTGTTATTTTGAATGATAATTATCCATCAATAGAGAGGTATGCCTGATTACTGTAGAGGCCGCATTGGCCTCTTTGCCTGCATCCTTGTGGGCTACATCTGATACCGACGTAGGTCAAATGGTGCACATTAGTGTGAAGGAGGGAGCTGTGTTGCCACGTCTGCCTCAGTATCGGATCTCACAGGACGGGGAGGAGGCGCTTATACGAATAGTGCAGGATTTGATTAAGGCTGGAGTGGTTAAAGAAGTTCTTTACAATGTGTGTAACAGTCCTATCATTACGATTTTGAAAAAAGATACTGACACCAGAATTTATCGCTTTATTATTGATCTCAGAGAGGTTAATAAGATTGTGATACCCCAATACCCCGTGGTCTCTGATATTACGACACTTCTCACTTTGGTCCCACCAACTGCAACAACGTTCTCTGGTATTGACTTGAAGAACGCTTTCTTTTCAATCCCTATTCATCCTGACAGCCGATACCTTTTCGGTTTCACGTTGAATAAAAGATCGTATAGGTTTTGTAGAGTTCCTCAAGGTTATACTGAAAGCCCTAGCATTTACAGTCAGGATCTAAAGAGAAAATTGGACTCCTTTGTTCTGCCCGACGGTGTAGCACTCACACACTATGTCGATGATATCTTGTTGGCCGCTGACACCCCTGAGCAATGCGAAGAGTGCAGTTTGTCTTTGCTTACCTTTTTGGCTTCACACAACCATAAAGTTTCGAAGAAGAAATTACAATATTGTAGACCAAAGGTAACCTACTTAGGTCACCTTTTGTCTAAGGAGGGGCGTGCACTCACGCCAGATCGTATTCAAGCTATTTTAGACACACCAGTACCCTCCACGCAGAAAGATGTTCGAGCCTTTTTGGGTCTCACCTCCTTTTGTAGACAGTGGATGTTAGGATTTTCACACATAGCTAAACCACTGTTAGCCCTTTTGACAAAGGATACCCCAGTTCCCTTTCCATGGACAGATGAATGTGAGAATGCTTTTCACCAATTACGTCAAGTCCTTTGTTCAGCACCAGTGTTAGGTACCCCTGATTACACGAAGCCCTTTACATTGTATGTGCATGAGAGAGATGGATGCGCGTTGTCAGTGTTAGTGCAGATGCACGGCGATAAGCAGCGCCCTTGTGCATACTTCTCGGCAGTACTTGATCCTGTTGCCCGAGCATTGCCTGGATTTTTCCGTTCAGTTGCGGCGACAGCTGTGTCAATACGCCAGAGTGAAGGGATAGTCTTATCTCATAAGTTGTTGGTGTTGGTCCCCCATGGTGTTGATGCCCTTTTGAATCAGACAAAGACGCAGCATTTGACTAGTGCTCGTCTGACAGGATACGAGCTGACACTATTGGCTCCTCACATAACTTTGAAAAGGTGTTTAACACTGAACCCAGCTAAATTACTGCCCTTCCCACCGACCCAGCCTGAGGCACAAGAGACGCATGACTGTGTCTTTGTGACCAAGGAACAGACAAAGGGTCGCATTGATTTACAGGACACGCCCTTTGCAGATGTGGATGGAGAACTGTGGGTGGATGGGTCTTGTTTAAAATTACCAGATGGAACCACTTCTGCAGCATACGCAATTACCACATTACATACGGTAGTGGAGACAGCATGCATACCACAGAAATCAGCTCAGGCAGCAGAACTGATAGCACTAATACTAGCTTGTGAGCTCAGTGCAGGTTTATGTGTGAATGTTTATACAGACAGTCGCTATGCTTTTGGAGTAGCGCACGATTTTGGCCTGCTCTGGAAGGAAAGGGGCTTTTTGACATCACATGGAACTCAGATAATGTATGGAGAATTAGTACACCAACTTTTGACTGCACTGACACTTCCTAAAAGAATAGCCATAGTAAAGTGTAGTGCGCATAAGAAAGTGACGGACAAAGTGGGACAAGGAAACGCCTTTGTAGATCAAGTGGCACGAGAAACTGCGATGCAGACTGGTTCCACTTCAATCTATGTTGTCAAGTCACAAGCTGAACGGTGGCATGATGCAAGGGAGAAAGTACTAGAAATGCAAAAGACTGCTACTGAGAAGGAATGAGAGCAATGGTCCAAAGATGGAGAATTGGACGATGAGGGTTGTTGGAGAAGTAAGCAGATGGATAGGTGGAAGTTACCCACAGCTTTCGTACAACCAATGGTTCAGATGGCACATGGGCTAGCACATGTTGGAGCTTCGGCGATTGTGAAACTGCTCACACAAGTCTGGGAGCATCCAGAGATTGCTAGCGTAGCTAAGAGAGTGGTACAGACATGCATGATTTGCCTTAAATACAATCCAGGGAAAGGGACACGAACTCCAGCAGGAGGATTTGCAACACCTACTGCACCCTTTGAAGTATTGCAAATGGATTATATTCAGCTGGAACGCTGCAATAATCTGAAGTACGTCCTAGTTGTGGTTTGTGCATTCAGTAAATGGATTGAAGCATATCCTACTAAGGACAACACTGCAATGACTACTGCTAAGGTGCTTTTGAAGGAATTCTTTCCTCGATTCGGTGTTTGTAGATTGCTATGGAGTGATAACAGGCCTCATTTTGTGGCGGACTTTATTAAGTATGTCCTGAAGGGATTGGGCATTGTGCAAAAGATCCACGCAGTATTCCACCCGAAGTCGGCAGGACTGGTGGAGAAGTACAACGGAACTCTGAAATTAAAGATTGCAAAGATACAGGCGTCTACTTCTCTGACTTTGCCAGACGCTTTGCCTTTTGCGTTGTTGTCTATCAGATCGGTACCACACTCTCGGACAGGCTTAACGCCTTATGAGATCGTCTTCGGGCGCCCCGTGAACATATGGGGGGTGCCCAAACCGAGTTCAGTGTATGATGTACCTTGTATTTTAATGAATGACTATTTGGCACAATTAACTGATAGTTTGATTTCTATTCATCAACAGGTTCGAGAAGCACTCCCTGATCGGTCCACAGGAGAGGGTCATAATCTCCGGCCTGGGGACTTTGTCCTTGTGAAGTCGTTTGAGAGGTCAAACAGTCTGGAACCAAGATGGTGTGGCCCTGAGCAAGTCCTTCTTGCTACGAGAACAGCAGTACGAGTGACGAATCAAAGAAATTGGATCCACTCGATCCATTGCCAGAAGGTGCAACCTGACCTGGTGGAACCTGCTGTACTGACTGACCATCGAGACATTCTGACTACAGAGAGAGGCTGTGCTGTGGTACCTATCAATTCTCAGGAGTTCTT
Organism: Lissotriton vulgaris; assembly: GCF_964263255.1. Taxonomy (NCBI): domain Eukaryota; kingdom Metazoa; phylum Chordata; class Amphibia; order Caudata; family Salamandridae; genus Lissotriton; species Lissotriton vulgaris. The sequence goes on from NC_141695.1 coordinate 48,726,836, forward strand.
CCCGGACCAAACAACGCCTGCATCGAGGAGATATAATCTACGACCAAGAAAAGAATCTGCAATCGTATGAGAAGTTGTCAGAACGGTCCCTAGGTTTGTGAAACGGAGAGCCGATGAGGCAAGGGGGGGGGATCAGCCATGCATTAGAGTAGTGACACCCGTCTTGGCCCGATGGTGAAGAAAACAACGGCTGCCTAGGGGTAAGAGTTCTGACAACACTTTAGATACAGGAAGATACTGTGTACTTTGTTCAGGATGGACAAGAAGAATGTTTTTGGTTCTATAGGGTTTATTTTTGTTATAGCAGTCATCGCTACAGTCATGTGGTTTGTGGAGGAGAAAGCTCCTGCCGGTGAGCTGTATGTTGTTTCTACTCCAGTTCCTGATGAACATTTCTTTTATACACTCCCTTACCAAGAATTGAAGCATCAACAGTCCTATCTGAATAACACTTTTATACAGATGTTGCATCATACCCACGTTGCTACAAATGCCACCGACTGTTGGGTATGTGGGATGATGCCAGCGCATCAAAAGAAAGGGGGAACACCGTTCATACCACTCTTCTTTTCTCATAATGGCTCTTGTAGAGCATGGTACACTTTGCTTTTTGCTACAAGGAAACCTACTGTAGGACGATTGATTTTTAAACTGAATAAAGAATGTCATCAAGATAAAGATGGCTATCCGCAAGCTAATGGAACTATATGGGAGTGGGAAGAATATCGACTGGACAATGAATCTACCCCTTATATCTTCACGAACACCAGAGACACTGTTGGACAGGAAAAATTTGTAATCTCCGTGGCCCCAGCACAAGTTGACTTATGTGTAAAAAGTGTAGGCCATATTCCTGTGGGTGTTAGAGATTGCACGGTTGTTTTGAATATAGATGGACTGAATAACAGTACTTTCCTTGCTTCACATAACACTTATTTTGTATGCAGGAATAAGGGTTATTATCGATTACCAGCCGGATGGTCTGGAGTATCTTATGTATCATTTCTGTTGCCCCCTGTATTTCTGGAACCTGCATCTTATCATAAGGATTTGAAACTGTTGAACAATGTAACTGTAAATAGATTTAAGCGTGCTTTGACTTTAGATGATGTGGATGAGACAGACACTAGTCTGCAACAGTACATAGATTTCAACTTAGGATTGTTCTTCTTTGTGGGACCCACTCTGAACAGCAGAAAGATACGGCGACTAACGCGAGTAGTGCAGGCTGTTACAAATCAAACTGCGGCTGCTCTAGGGAACCTTACTGAAGAGTTACAGATTACTAGGGTTGTTACATTACAGAATAGGATGGTCCTTGATGTCATGTTAGCAGATAGAGGTGGAGCCTGTAGAATTATCGGAAGTAATTGTTGTGTCTTCATACCCGATCACACTCCTTCTGTGTACAAAGCTATTGATAAATTACATAAAATCGCAGCAGATATACATCAAGAAAATGGATCTTGGACATTCTCCGGGTGGTTCTGGACCTTGATTTCTACATGGGGTTGGAAGGTTCTTACTGGACTATGCATAGTTGTTGTTATATTGTTTACCTGTTGCGTGTGTATTCAATGTAGCCCTATGATATGTTCGTTATGCATTTCATTTTGTGTGCCCAATAAACAAGGTGTTGCGGATGCTGCTCATAAGAAAACCATAACTAGAGAGATAGCGGACATGATGAGCATAGATATAAACGATGAGTATCTAGATTATCCAAAGAAACTGAATGTCTTCAGCAAATGCTGAAAGAGTCGTCTGTTGTAAATAAAACAGTGATAATGTTAAGCATTCGCTGAAGACATATTGTATCGTCTTCAGTATAGTTTCCACCTTTTTCCGCATTTCCCGGTCAGACTCCATTTTGGTTTCTAGTCTCCATTTTGTAGGCCACATCGTGCCATGTGCTCGCCACGAGGCAAGTCCTACCTCACTGCCCATTACCCCTGGAGTTTGCCCAGCAACAGGCTATAAATAGTTCCACCTTATCTGGTGCATGCCCAGTATGAGTAACATCTGTTTCTGTTTATAAGGGATTAGAATGTGTATTCGGGGGGCTTCATGAACCGTTAACTTCGCATCATGTATCGATCATGTTCAAGAAAATGTCCATATATGGATACAAAGCGTACTTTCTGAGTTGTAACCGCCCATGTATGAGCCCCTTCTTTTGTGTATAAAAAGGGGACCGCGTGTCCGAGTTCTTTGTGCTACCTTGTACAATACTGTAGAGTGTTGTGTGGGCTGTAGTACCACCTTTAAAGGTTTAACAAACTATGTCTTTGTATTTCCAGTTTCCGTGCCAATTTCTTATGTAGTCTGAGGACTTTTGCATACAGAAGAGCGAACCTTTAGCGCTTACGGGCCTGGCTGAGGCTTGAATTCATCAAAGTAGTAAGTGCTGTGTAAATAGTTTTTAGTATAATTACTTGTACTGATACTTCTGACATCCTTACAGTGCATGGATATCTCTTGTATACAGCAGTACCACAAAGTTGAAATGTGCCTCCAAATTTTAAATTGCATTTTAAGCTCTCCATGGCATTGACAGCACAGTATTTGGCAAATAGAACCCAGCCAGGATAAAACTCAAAGGGCCCGATTCCCAGAATGAATTTAAGACTCCATCCTGAACTTACTACTATTTTGGTATTCACAGAATGAACTTACTACTTTTGGTATTCACAGAAGTTAGGATTTTGTCTTAAGTTTGTCTTAGAACAAACTAAAGACAGACTTAAGACAGACTTAAGACAAAATCCTAACTTCTGTGAATACCACAAGTAGTAAGTTCATTCTGTGAATGCAAAAAGTAGTAAGTGCATTCTGTGAATACCCGACTATATGGAAGTCTTTATTGCATGATTTAAAAAAACCTTTGCAAGTTACAGAATTTTAAGAACGATATATCAATACATACATATAAAAATGAGTATAGGATCATATGTGTTATGAAGAGTATAAAAATGTATAAAACATACTTATAAAAAGGAGAGCTAAGGATCATGTCCAATATACAGTAAGGTGGCAGTTGGAACTAGGCTAGTGATTGTGCTGGTAAGAAATCGTGTACTTGGGACACCTCACCACGTTTTTTTTCTGCTTGTTCCAAAAACCTTACTAGGGCACAGTTTAATTTAGTGTTCCGAGGGTCAAAGCAAGCCAAGACTGCTGCTCTACACGATCTAATCATGTTTGTGTTCCAGAGTTTCCTCAGGAGGGACCGTCTTTCGTTCAGCAGGTTTGGGCAAAGACAAAGGATGTGTACTATGTCTTCTTTTTGATTCCCGCAGAGTCTACATTGTTCCTGTCCGTGGGCTCTTTTCCATTTTGGCAAATGGACCAACAGGTTGATTGCTCCCATTCTCAACTTTAGGAAACTTATTTTTGTTCGAGCAGTGAATGGTTGAGTTAGGTACTCCTGTGGGGTCAACAGGACATAGGATTGCAAGGACATCCATCCATGACTTTTTTTTGCCAGCCGAGCCTTGTCTTCCACAGAAGAGAGCTTTTTTGTGCTTATTTTCGCTGACGTTTGAATTCATTATGGCTTACTTGCATGCCCCAAACGTCTTTCAGGCCTAGTGTGCTTAATCCTCTTTCCCAATATGCATGCCCTGCTTGCCATAGATTCATTTGAAGGCAAGACCATAGATGTTGCGCTAGGCTGCCTTCCTTCGATGACCTCAATTTATGACAGCACATTAGAAAACTCAAGGCTCTGATAAGTGATTGGTGGCAGATTCCCAGTTCCAACCTAATTTGGGCCGATGATGTTTGACTAGGTAGCTTGAACACTATTCTATAAATTTTTGTAATAATTTTGTCCAATTGACCGCTTTTCAAGCCTTTTAGAACTTTGCTTCCGTAGGTTAATGTGGGAATGATTTTTGCTTGCGCTACCTGGATTGTTGGAGTGAACATTGGGCCTTGTAGTTTCTTATGTATAGAACTGATTGCGAAAGCGAGCGCAGAACCCTTCTTTTTTTGTTCTTCTAGATGTGTTTTGTATCTACCGTTGTTGTTAAAAATGACTCTGAGGTACTTGTGGCATTTGGATTCAGCAATCCTTTCTTGATTCAAGACCCAAACCAGCTTCTTGGCCTTTCCCGAACGAACCGCCAGGATTTTAGTCTTCTTGCTGTTTATCTGGAGCTCATTCTTATTTGAATAGTCAGAGATGGCGTCCATGAGTCTTTGCAAGCCGATCTTAGTTTTGCTCAGAAGTACAACATCATCAGCGTATAAAAGATTTGACAACAAGAAACCAGCTATTTGGGAGAATGAGAATTTACCTTATTTAAGGCTTCTGGAAGGTCGGATAGGAAGAAGTTAAAAAGTGTTGGGGCAAGGACACATCCTTGTTTGAGCCCTTTTGTCGTCGGAATTGGACGTGATAGTCTGGACCCGTCCCCAATCTTTATCCTGACCCATGTGTCCTGATGGAGAAGCTGTATGGCTCTTAGGAGATCATTGGGGATGTTTAAACTGTACAGCTTCTGCCAGAGCTTAGCTCTATTCACCTTATCGAAGGCAGCTTTATAATCAATAAATCCCATGTAAAGTGGGCAAGTGCTTACCTCAGCCTGGTCGATCAGACAAGAGAGGGTCATGAGATTGACCGAGGTGCCGGTGTTACTTGTGAAACCAGTTTGGTTCGGAGGAATTACAGAATGATCGTCAGTCCACGTCCTAAGTGAGTTAAGAAGCAAACCAGCAAAATACTTTGCTTCATTGTCAATTAGGGCTATGAGGCGATAGTTCCCGGGAGATTTTTTATCCCCTCCTTTGAAGATTGGTGCCAAAATGGATCCCTGCCAGGAGGGTGGTATGATGTTATTTTGCAGGATACAGTTGAAGAGGGTGGTTAGCTTCAAGGCCCAGTAGGATGTGTCCTCCTTAAACAGAGTCTGAGGAATTCCACCAGGGCCTGGGGCACCGTCCTTCTGACCCTTTTTGATCAGTTTTTCAATTTGGGCCACCTCGATTGTTGTTGATTCGTTGTTGCTTTGCGACATGGGGCACTCATTTGGTTGCGCAGTTTTCTGGCCAACGTTAAAAGATTCCTTTGTTGAAGGGGATTTGATGTTACAATCAGTTGGATTAGCGGCCACTTTATGAGCAAGAATGTCTTCGACGTTAAGATTCTGATGAAGGGTTTTTACTTTTTGGTCATTGAAATGAAGATACAGAGAGGCGACCCACTCAGTCTCCAGTATGCATGAGGACGCAACCTTCGGGGCTCGCCCAGAAATGCTGTTGATGGTTCGCAAAACCTAGCGGAATTGTTTGTTTTGATGTCATTTTGCAGCCTAGCCCAAAAGGAATTCCAGAGACTTCTGCGTTGTTCTCTTTTAGCCTTCTTTAGGTAGCTGCGAGCCTCTCTCAAATTTGTTAATAACTGAGGATCCGTAGGATTTGTTTTTAGAGCCCGCCATGACCGATTCATGTTTCTTGTAGCAGATTGTATTGCGTGGTTGCGACTGGGCGTCTGGCTTTGCCCGTACAAGTTCAACTGCCTTATGGGTTTTGCATGTTTGTCGATCAGTTCGATTGCGAATGTTGACCAATTAGCAATTTCATCGTGTGTGGGCCTCCTGGTGCCCTCCATAATAAGTTTGGCATCTGCTGCTATTTGTTGAAAGTTGCTGAAAGAGCACTTGATGTGTTTTAAATTTATCGTGTAGCAGTCAGATGGCAGTGACCTATCTTCTTCATGTTGTGTTAATCTTGTCATAAGCGATATTTCTTGTGGGCGGTGGTCACTTTCAGTTCTGCTTCCAAGGCTAAAACCTGTTATTTGGCGGAGAAGTGGAAGACTGACGAAGGTATAGTCAATTAGCGAAGCGCCATTTTTACTCAGATAGGAGAAGCAAGGTGGCTTGTCTGGAGGAAAGCGCCCATTTAAGGCTCTAAGGCCCAGATTTTCCAGGTTGCCTTGTAAGGAGCGTCCTTTGGAGTCGTTCTTGTGCCAACCTGGGGGGTCCTGCGGGGGTATGACCCAAATGTTATCATGTGATTTGGTTATCTCGTTTTTGCCCAGGTCCGACATTAGCCACATGTTGAAATCAGCTGATAGTAATATTTCTGGTTCAAGGGGTCCGATTTTCGCTCTTAGTACAGCTGCTATTGCTTCTTCTGAGAAAGAGTGCCTTGATACTGTGTTTGGACGGACATAGGCATTCATTAAGAGCAGGGTCCTGCACTGGGCTTTGTCGGAGGTAAAGGAAATTCCCACGCACTGGAGGGAATGTGATGAGCCGCCTAAGTCCCATGAAGCGATTGCATTTTTGATGGATATGTAAATTGCTAGGCCACCACTACCTCTTCCCGAAGATTTCAGTTTTTGTGCTGGAATATGATGGGTTTTGAAGCCTTCAATTTGATGCGGTTCGAGGAGCCATGTCTCTTGAAGTAGTAGTATCTCGAATTCTCTGAAAGTAAGAGATTATGGCTTTGTCTTCCAGTTTGTTGGCTAGTCCGTTTATGTTCCAAGAGCATATCTTTAGAGGGCACATATTTAGATCCTTTACACTGTTATTCTGTCATCGTAACAGGCGAGTTGTATTTAGGGTGCCTGCCAACCATGACCATGTGCCGACCTCGTGCATTCTGTGAATACAAAAATAGTAGTAAGTTTAGTATTGAGTCTTAAGTTCATTCTGTAAATCCGGCCCAAACAAAAGGGGGGTTCATATCCCTTTTAAGTATAGTCTTGAATAATCACTTCACTGTAAACAAAAGAATAATAAATAAAAACATTACCATCTACAACACCAATAGCTCCAACTCCAACAAATTCGAGATCTATTGCATCGCAAATGCTTGTTTTCTTTGTCATTCTTTTCGTCCTTCTCTTCTTCCTTTTTCCATCCTTTGTTTTTCTGTCTCTTGGTCCCGTTTAAACTCTGATGAATAAAAATAAGTCCTGGTGTCAAAAAATGACTCCCACGGGGACCCACCTGCAACCACTGGCTCAAATTAAGCGCTATTAGTATGTTTTATTCCTGCACAACCCTGTGACACCTAATGCATTTATGTAAGTGCACACATGATCCTTGTTCTGGGTCATAGCATAGTAGCAAGTTTCAGCGTTCAACAAGAGAAAAAAACCTGCGTTCTCTGTAGCACAAAGTCATGTGTGATGCTGAAAGACTTTCTAATAATGTTTTTGTTGTATGAATAATTTGCTCATGTAAATATTTAACCTTCTGTGTATGTAGCATAAATAATCAGTTTTTGCTGTGCACACATCTTGCAAGTGTTGGCTCTTTGCCTGGGAAATTAAGTGACTGCATTAATCTTGGTATACACTTTCATGTTTTCCAGACATACAGTTTCATAGTAACCCATCACCTTTTCCTCTCAAGAAAGCACCTTTAATATTGAAAAAGTGCTAATATGTATTAGTCCATGTCAATATTTAATGTTAATCTATTAACTTTGCAAGGGAAGCATTCAACTCTCAACCCACTCGTACAGCGAAGTATTAATCAAGAAGGAAATATCATACGGGCATTTTACCCAAGTTCCAATCTACAGAACAGACAGAGCTACCCAAGGTGTCCAAACTGTTGCTATCATTACAATAGCGTGTGCAAGATGCTGAAAATAAGGCAATGCTAACTGAATTAGGCAGCTAGCTGCTCTATTCTTTGTGTGCTGCACATTTCCTTGAGCCAAGAAGTTCTAAGAAGGCACGTTTGTGCTTTATAAGCATTGTAACATAGCACAAAGATTAGACATGTGTGCTGAAAATGGAATGTTCAAACAGACTCTCGGCCCTAAATCCACCTGCACATCAGACAATCATAACTGGATGAGAAACACACCTACATAAACATAAGTCACAGAAGATAAAGTTGCTTGTTCTGTCTTTCAAACTTTACTCCCAGCTACCCTCTAACTGGATTTAATATCTCAACAAAATAAGAATTGCTCCCAAAAGCATCTCTTCAGCAAAATCCCCAAGTGTGTCACCTGCTAGATGTAATGGGTGTACCTTCTATTGTCAATTATGCTAGATTTAAGGGCAGCCCCTTCCTATAGCCTCTATGTATCTTAATGTCCAAGACACAGGTGCTTCCTTTAAAGTCCACTGAATAGAGGAAAAAGCCAAGAAGCAACATCCTTCACGTAGGCAGGAGAAAGCCAAGAAAACAACAATAGAGGAACATGGCAGACAGGAGTATCAAAGGGCTGAATGCAGCTGGAATAGAATGCCAGGAGATGTCTCTGGGGTTCCCTTTAGCGTGCCAGCTTTCGAAGAGTAGTAAAAGAAAGAAACATTCAGAAGTAGCCAGGAGGAGAAACCCACCTGTTACCAGAGCATTTGTGACTCATGGTACTCAGGGGCAGTTCCTCCTGAAGGGCGGAGGAGCTTTGTCCCACTGCTTTCTCGCAGTGCGAGAAGCAGAAAAATAAAATGGTAAAACTACAATTTTTTGTTTCTGCTTCTTGCACTGCTAAAAAATAGAAGTGTTTGGTTTTGGGCGGGCAGGTGGGCCGTCCTGCTTTAGAGCTGTGGAGGAGTGGCTTGCCCACTGCTGAGGGTGCTGACTGTTTGGTCAGCCCTCTGGGGCCGAGCAAGCCAGTCATGAGCACTCTGCCTTTTCTCCATGTAGGCTGCATGCTCCTTACATAGAGAACATGGCGTCCTCATAGGTGCGTGTCTGGTCTACGTCCCGACCACTCACATCGCTGCCATTGCACCTATATTTTTGTTGGACATTAGAACTCTGGGCCCCTTACCACTGCTAAAAGTGCTGCGGTGGAGGCGCTCTCCTTTAAAATCATGGTGACCCTAGAGTACCAGCTACAGGCCCTGCTACATTGAGGCCTACACTTTATTTACATACTGGTTGTCTGCATGTTCTGGGACTTTTTGTAACTGCAGTCTTTTGTCCCTGGTTGACTGACAAGTAGGAAAGGGAACACCCCAGAGCCGCCTGGATTTTTCCAGTGTTTCTTCCAGAAAGTGCTGCCCCCTCCCGGTCACCTGACTTTAGGGTATATTAAGCAGGGCTCTGGCCACACATCCCTGTTACACTACTGGACCTGCAACACATTCTTACTGTGCTAGAAGGACTGCTACACTGCTGAGGCTGACTGCTCCCAGTAACTGCTGCCCCAAGTCAGCTGAGTTGCCCTGCCTGCCTGCTGATCTTGCCTTGCCAGAGAGGAACCAGGAATACCATATCCAGTGTTTCTCCACTCTTATTTTCCCTCTTTGACTGCCCCCCCTCCTAGTTCCTTGGGAAACACGAGAAGTGCACCCTGCAATGTGGTGGAACTACCTTGCTGCCTAACGAACCAAAAAGGACAACAACTATCGGCTTTTATAGATTGCCCCTGCAGCACTGTAGTCCTAAATATCACTGCTGCTGCCCAGGACATGACTGTGCTATGTAGCACTGTGGAGGAAGAAGCGCTGTGGGGAAAAGTGATATTTCACCCAAGGATGACTGCCGCTGGCCCAGGGCCTGACTGTGCTGTGCCGGGTTGTGTAGCGCTGTGAAGGTAAGCACTGTCTCAGCCCAAATTACCGCCGCCGCCAAGTACACTAGCGCCGGGACACCTCACCTGAGGTAGCTGTTCGCGTTCTACAAGCATCTGTATTATTATTATTATTACAGATTACAAGAAAGCACTGTGTGCCAGGACTCCCCACTGGCACGTCATCTTGAGACCCGAGGCGCCCTTAGGGGGCGGCCTCTGCAACATGCGATGGAGAGGCGGCACCCCCCAAACCAGGTAACTGCTCGGGGAGCAAGTGTGGGGACCGCTTGGGGCAAGTGTGCAGGGCTGCAGGGAAGTGCTCACGGCCTCTCGCCAAAGATCCACGCGGAGGCCTGCTGCATTCAGGGAGTGGGGGTGGGCTCAGAAGAGCTTGACTTTCTCTTCCGGCCACATTTGTGCTGGGGGCACCATAGAGGCATGTTACCAGCAACCTTGGCGGCATTCTCACTGTAAGCACAGCGGGACTAATTCCAGTACCCGGTTGACGCCCTCTGGGACTGCATTCTTACTGTGGGCATGGAGGGGGAGTGTTAACACTGGGAGTTTAACCCCTGGGTCACCAGGACCATTTTACCGACTTTGGCTGCTGGAAACCCTTTTAAAAGGACATTAGCTCTGACTGACTCTGCACACATTTGTTTCTTTCCTCCTTTTAAGACAAGAATAGACCAGTAATTTCACAAACCTGGTCCCAAAGAGCCCTCCTGAACTTGCCACTTTAGATCCCTGTTCCTTTTTTCAAGAACACCTAGAGACATTACTTATTGAGAACCTTTTTACTCTACATGGAATATCCTCAACATACTTTTGGGATCTTGCATAAGTTTCAGATAAATATTCTACATTTTTAAAACTGGTGTGGTTTCCTTTTATGAGTGCTTTTTCTGTGTCACTGTCGCTGTGTGTTGCACAAGTACTTCACACATTGCCTCCTGCGTTAGCCAACCTGCTTTGCGCCAAGCTACCCAATCGGAAGCGTTGGTCCCTACTTGGACTAGGGTGCATACCCCTGCCAACTAGAGACCCCGGTTTAACAACGCTCTTCATTTGAGGCTATTGATTGACTGCAGAGTGAGCCCCTAGCGCACTTGGGATCTCACATGATGTCACATTGCCCCCCTAAGTCGTATGGACCCTATCCTAAGTAACCTGGCCCATTTACTGACATGGTGCCTAGATATACATGGGTAACACCTCCCCCGCATTCAGGAAAGCGAGAAACCAGTGGCAAGTCACCTAACATGGTGGAAGGGCAAATAGAACCCTGCCTCACTACATCCAAATTAGCTGTGATGTTGAGGAACATCGCATGGCTGAGGTCAAAGGTCACTTCTCCTAACTAAATACCTTCCTTGAGCACCCTGAAACCTGCCTTTTTCAGGAAACGTGGATTGTGGAACTACTTTATCATATAGGTTACTTAAACTACCATAATCCAACCACCAGCGGAGGAAAAGGCCGACCTTTGACTACTTGGGTTCGCCAAGTGATTGGCTATAATATCCAGATGCTCCAGACTCAGAGTAAGGACATCCTTGCAATTAGGCTGAAGCTGGGTCCGAAAGGAAATATCGACATTTATAATGTCTATGCGAGAGGCTTAAGCGGGGAAAAAGTCCGAAGTTTTAGCGGTTCTAGACGAACCTTTAGACCTGCCCTCTTGGCATTCCCAAGTCTTAATTGCGGAAGACCTCAATTCAACCTTGAGCTCCTTGCCATTGAGGAGCATGATCATACAAGAGAGGAAGACACTCAGTGTGGCATCCCAATACTTGAACTTGCCCCCAAAATGGGCGGATGTAGCAATCCAAATAATTCCATATGCCTGGAAAAAGGACTACGGGCGGTAAATGGAAGGTCGCCCTCAGACAGAAATGAGGCAAATACATGCAATAACGGTCACAGTGCTAGCCTCATAGACAATCTCTTAATTAAAATGCAGCTATGGTAAGTATTCGGGACATGATCGTGATATGATTATAAGCAATTTGCCAGCGATCAGGGTTAGCATTTAGCTGAAGCTATCTTGTTTCCGGCAGCCATTTTGTCTGCCATGTGCTCACCATGCGCTCTGTCCTACCTTTCTGTTGTCTGCTCTTGTACTCTGCCTAGAGACAGGTTATATTTAGTCTTTCCTACCCCGCACATGCTCAGTTGAGCTTGTAACTATCCATGCAGCTGCCATTTAGTCTGTAACTGTCAGGATGTGTTCACTAGAACTGTTAGCTCCTCCCACATGTTGATTGTGCATTTTCTGTATGACCTTATATGTACCGAAAACCTTCTTTCTGTACTTGTACCACCTTCTTTTGAACCCCTGTGTCGGTATAAGAGGTCCATACCCCTACTGTTCAGTGTGCTAATTCATACTCTACCGAAGGGTGTTGTGTGAATGTAGTTCCACCTCTTGAGTTTAATAAAGCGCATTGTTTTGTATTGCAGTTTCCGGGCCAACTTCTTCCTATTGGTCTGAGGACTTTGTGCAGAGATGGGCAAAACCCTTGCACTGGTGGGCCTTGCTGAGGCTCACCACGACAAATTGGTGCCCAACCAGTGGGGCTCATCGGCGACTCACATGCCCGAAGGAGTGGTAGAAATGAAGTATTGGAATCTTGCTTTGGACGATCACTGCCCGAGGAGACCCGGCAACCACTGCGTTTTTCCTCTCTTTCTGAATTGACCATCCAGGTGATGGCGGTCCTCGACTGAGATCTCTTCTGTTGATTTGCCGTGCAGTGACCATTTGGTCGATTCAAGAACTTGGCAGTCGGAATCTGGACGCCTGGGATTGGTAAGGTCGTTTTGAGACACCTGCTGTGGCTTTTGGAATTTGTATTGGCCAATTTAGTTTGTAAGTAGTTAATATATGAATTGCAATTTATATATGCAGGTAATGAGGTGAATTTTCTCTGTTTTGAATTGATTTGAACGGCACAACGTTCAAGAAGTACCTTAAGTGCACTATTTTTGGCATGCCTGTTTCTAGCACACCTCCTAGAATGTGTTGCTTTGTAGTGGCACCAGTTTTAGACTCAATGAAGAACAACCGGCTCTCCCGGAAGGGACGCCTAATAGGGACGTGTATATTAAATATGGTATTTCTTCTATAATGTACAGCACGTTATGGAATAAATATACTCGTAAGGATCCTGAGTTGCCTTGGCCTAGGCATGGGTCGTTTGATGTATGAAAGATTCAGTATGTGGAACAATGTATGTTTAAGCGAAAGACTAGGCAAGATATGTTTGACTGTGTACAAATGTGGGAGAAAGAAGTGCGTGAACGAATGAAGCTTGAGCAAGCCTTGTTGGAATAGGAACAACAAAAGAATATTCATGCGAAAGCAATAGAGTTGAAAAATAAAGAAATGAAAGAACTAATAGAGAGAGAGGATAGGGAGCTCCATTTACAGGTCTCTGGCCAATACGCTGTTCGGCAGCCCCTCTATCCTATCCTTAATAAGCCGCAAGATGATTTCTTGTAGTTATATCGTTCTCCACCTCTGTATACTCTTCCTTCTGCTCCTCATGAGTCAGATGAGGACTCTTCTACTGAGCTGGAGACAGCACTGGAGACTCGTTCTCTGTTGTGCACTTAACGTGCACCTGAACTTAGATCAGCTGCCCGTAAAGCCGTTCATAGTACTATGCCTGCTTCTGAACTAACAGATCACATGAAAAGTTGGCAGGAAAGGGACCAAATACATTTTACAGAGGTATTTGCCGCAGAGGTCCTTGAGTGATTTAGGAAACATTCTGAGGAATTAGAGCCCGATGATATAGCAAATGATTATAAGCAAATGCGTGATGGTCTTTTTGTCTTTTCTCAGGTGGCTGACTCAATCAGGCATTTGGTTAAACTGCGTACTGAAGCAGTCCATTTGCGAGAGGAGAAAAAGGCAGCAGAAGCAGCTGCACAAACATCTCAGACCGGTGTGGCACAGGCTTCTATCTTTGGAACAGATAAGACTATGATAGTTCATGTGAAACCTATGCGGAAAGCCGCACCTTTGTATGTCCCGCCTAGAGGAACGGGTACTGATGATAATAAGGATTCTGCCGATGCAAAGGGTTATTTTGTTTATAATTGGGTTTACACTCCTTGGAATAGAGCAGATGTTATGGCTCTTAAAACTGCATTGCCCGATCCGCGGAAAAATCCAGCCGCTTTTTATGAGGAAGTGAGGGAGCCATTAGCTCTTGTACTATGACTCTGCCCGATATTAACTAGTTCTTTGGATTATTATTACTCCCTGACATGTGGAGGACTGTCCGTAAAGTTTGTAATCGTGTGACTTTTGGGGCAGAATGGAAAGATTTAGAACAATTGGATATAGGAAGGGTGCCCACACAGAAACCATGTCAGTTGATTTTAGATATTCCTGCAGCTATAATAGTCAAGTTAAAAATGGTTATTTCCCCTAAAAAGATAGATTGGACTGTATTAGCGTCTTGTAAGCAGAAGGAAGATGAATCAGTTTCTGACTTCTTTACATGTTTTGAGGAGGCATGCCATGATTTTAGTGGCCAATCATTGACAGATGGCACCGGCAGACATCTGTTTGTCGATAAATATGATGCCAACTTGTTTGCCAGGAATAGCTAGTCGCCTAAAGGCCAGTGAGAGTTCTTGGACTTGCGCTTCTCTGGTTTCTCTTTTGACTATGGCTCAGTATTATGAACGTCAGGAATTAGAAGCAAAGGGTAGCGAGGATAAAAAGAGTAAAGAATTACGAACGAAGATTATGTTGGCTCAGGCTTATGGTCGGCCTTCTAGAGGTAGTGATAGAGGAGGGCGTGGGTCTTATGGCTCGTCTTTTCCTTCTTATACTCGTTCAAATTTGCCTGTTGACCAGTGTGCGTATTGTAGGAAATTTGGACATTGGGCTTCTGATTGTCCGGCATTGCGTGATCAGCAGTATTCACGTGGACGAGGATAAATGAGAGGACGTTCAGGATATTCAAGGCCTAGAGGTATCACGAATGATCGTGCTAGGTTTGATGCTAATATGAGTGGACAGGATGGGTTTAACGCTTTTGATAGAAGGAACCAGTATCAAATGTCCGATTATTTGCCGTCTGATTCGAAAGATTCTGCTTATGCATAGGACTGCCTAGGATGGGGTAAGGAATCAGTTGAAGTTCCAGTAGATCAGAAGGGTCCCTATGTTACAGCACATGTTTGGGTTCTACTGATTAGTTTCTGGTTGATATAGGAGCTACTCGTAGCACTTTATCTAAACAATTGGTTCTAAGGGCTCCCCTGTTTGGCTTAACCATTACATCGATAGGTTTTGATGGAACACCTTCCCTTAGCCCACTGTCGCAACCACTTGCATTTCATGTTGACAAATTTACTGCTTTGGGTCCATTTTTACTTTCTCCGAACACACCAGACAATATCGTGGGTCTTGATATGCTCAAGTATTTCAGGGCTACGATACGATGTCCATAAGGTGTACGTGTTATCTTGAATGACAACTACCCCGTGATTGAGAGATCTTGTCTTGTTAAAGAGGAAATTGCATTAGCTTCAATCCCTAGTGCTTTGTGGGCTACTTCAGATACTGTACTGTCAAATGGTCATTCCACCAGTACATATTAGTGTCAAGGAGGGCGCTTCATTGTCACGTTTGCCACAATATACAATTTCTCAGGAAGACATAGAATCACTTGTACGCATTGTCCATGATTTCATTGAAGTGGGGGTTGTGGAAGAAGTTCCTTATAACATTTGCAATAGTCCTATTCTTTCCATTTTGAAAAAAAGACACTGACACTAGGATTTACAGATTCATTATTGATTTACGAGAAGCAAACAAGATTGTAGTACCACAATACCCTGTCGTTTCCGATATAACAACACTTCTTACTTTAGTTCCTCTGACAGCAACTACATTCACTGTAATTGACCTGAAGAACGCTTTCTTTTTGATTCCTATACATCCTGATAGCCGATATTTGTTTGGATTCACTTTGAATAATCGATCGTACAGATTTTGTAGAATTACTAAAGGGTACACTGGGAGTACTAGTATTTACAGCCAAGCATTGAAAAGACAACTCAATTCTTTTACTTTGCCTGAAGGAGAGGCTCTCATACAATATGTCGATGACTTCTTGTTGGCGGCCGATACCCAGGAACAGTGTGAAAAATTTACTTTGTCCTTGCTTTCTACCTACCTAGGTCACCTTCTGTCTAAGGAGGGGCGTGCACTTACATCAGATCGCATTCAAGCAATATTAGATACACCAGTGCCTTCTACTCAGAAAGATGTCCATGCATTCATTGGTCTTACTTCTTTTTGTAGGCAATAGATATTAAGGTTTTCACACATTGTTAAACCTTTGTTAGCGCTTTTGACCAAAGACACTCCAGTGCAACCTTCCATGGACAACTGAATGTCAGAATGCTTTTCATCAGTTACGTCAAGCTCTTTGTTCTGCACCATTGTTAGGCACTCCAGATTACACAAAGGGTTTTATACTTTATGTTCACGAGAAAGAAGGGTGTGCATTTTTAGTACAGACACACAGTGATAAGCAGCATCCTTGTGCATATTTTTCAGCTGTTTCTGATCCTGTTGCTCGTGCATTGCCTGGGTGTTTCCGTTCAGTTGCAGCAGCAGCTGTGTCCGTAAGTCAGAGTGAAGGGATAGTTTTGTCACATAAATTGTTGGTGCTAGTACCCCATGCAGTGGATGCCCTTTTGAACCAGACTAACACGCAACACCTGACTAGTGCTTGCTTGACAGGATACGAATTGACACTGTTGGCCCCTCATATTAATCTGAAGAGGTGTGCAACTTTAAACCCAGCTACTTTGTTGCCATATCCAGCCACTCAGCCTCAGCCACAGGAGCCTCATGATTGTGTATTCCTTACTGAGGAACAGACAAGACATGCATCTTTCAGATGTAGATGGGGAACTGTGGGTTGAGGGGTCTTGTTTGAAGTTACCAGATGGCACAACCTCAGCTGCATATCCAATTACGACACTTCAGACAGCAGTGGAGACAGCTCGTATACCACAGAAGTTAGCTCAAGCAGCTGAGCTAATAGCTCTGACACGAGCGTGTGAACTTAGCACTGCTTTGTGTGTGAACATCTATACAGATAGCCGCTATGCTTTTGGAGTGGCCCATGATTTTGGCCTACTTTGGAAGGAAAGAGGCTTTCTTATATCCCACGGGATGCAGATAATGCATGGAGAACTAGTGCATAATCTCTTGACTGCGCTAACATCGCCGAAGAAAATAGCTATTGTTAAGTGTAGCGCACACAAGAAAGTGACTGGCAAGACAGGGCAAGGCAATGCCTTTGCAGATCGCTTAGCTCGTGAAACTGCGATGCAGATAAACACGATTTCTATGTATGTAGTGAAGTCACAAGCTGAACGTTGGCATGATGCTAGACAAGAAGTACTAGACATACAGAGGTCTGCTTCTGTGGAAGAACTTGCGCAATACTTTAAAGAATGACTGTTGGATGATGAAGGCTGTTGGCGAAACAAAGAGATGGATAAGTGGAAACTGCCTATAGCCTATTTACAACCTATGGTTCAGATGGCACATTTATTTTATTTTATTTTATTTTATTTTGAGAGTTTTCTAGAGTACGAACAAAATCCTGGAGGATATCAAAGCGCTATTCAAACAATAAATGTTACTTTTACAGTAAATAAGAGCAAGTCCAAATATATGTACAAAGCAAATTTTAAAAAACATAGAAAAATGTAACATCAAAAAGAAGTCTTCTGTTAGTGATCGCGTGTGCATCTTGTAACATGGTTTCAGTAGCAAAGTCTTCTGTTTGGGAGCACGTGTGCATCTCGTTACATGGTTTCAGTAGCCCATACTCATGTGAATTCGGCCATGAGGATGGATTTTACTTCCTTTTTAAAAGAGGTAATGGATGTGTTAAGTCTGATTTCTGGGGGTAAGGCATTCCACATTCTAGGCACCATCCCAGAGAAGGATCTGTTATAATTTTTTTTCGCATGGAATTTTTGTGGTTTCAGTAGTAATTTTTCTGCATTTCTTGTGGATCTAGACCCCCCTGAAATCATCAGATTCTGGGCCAAGTAGCTGGGTGCCTTCTGATGCATGGCTCTGTGCGTCATGCATGCAATTTTCATCTGAATTCTCGCTTCTAGGGGTATCCAGTTCAGGGATTGAAGGTCCGGGGAGATGGGGGAGCTAAGTTTTGACCCAGTTATGAGACTTGCTGCGGCGTTGATTGAAGCTCTTAGTGGAGCAGTTAACGCTTTGGGTAGGCCACAGAGCGAAACACATCCATATTCCACTCCAGGTCTCACCAGCGCCTGTACTGCTTGCTTGAAGTCATTGTGAGGTAAAAAGGGTTTCAGTTTTCTCAGTGTGTTTGTTTGGAAGTTTGCTCCCTTGGTAGCACTACTGATATGTTTGTGCATGTTGAGGTTACTGTCTACCGTTATTCCTATTGATTTCGCTGAGTGCATGATGGTAGGTTGAACGTTAAACACCGTAATAGGTTTGATCCAATCTTGCATTTTGGGGATTTGGGCTGGAGGAGCTATTAGTAGGAATGCAGTCTTTAGGGCATTTAGTTTAAGATGATTTTCTGCCAACCACGTTTGGGTATTCCTAAGCGCTATATTAAGTAGTTTGAGGTCCTCTAGGGTGTGGATCTTGAGGTATACTTGTGTGTGTTGTCTGCATACATGTGATATTGCACATTAGAGGTTTGTAACATTTCGGTGAGAGGTTCCAGGAAGAGATTAAACAGTGTTGGGGATAGTGTGGATCCTTGCGGGACTCCAAAAGATACTGGGACGGGCTTGGACAGGGTGTTATTGACTTCAAATTGTTGTGTCCGATTTTGGAGAAATTATGTGAACCAGCTTAGTTCTGCCCCAGAAAAACCCATTCTGTATTTCAGGAGGTCTAACAGGTTCTCATTCTTGACCGTGTCAAAGACCGAGGAGAGGTCAAGTAGGTTGAGTAAACAGGACCCATTTTGATCTAGTATTTGCAGTGCATCGTTAATAATGTGTGTCATGGCTGATTCAGTGCTATGGCCTGCACAGAAACCTGATTGGTGTTTGTTAAGAAGGTCAAAGTGATCAATGTGCTTCGTAAGCTGTAGATGCACACATTTTTCCAGCAGCTTGGCTAGGGTAGGGATATTGGAGATAGGACGATAGTTGTTTTGGTCCGTGGGGTCTGCCGTGGGCTTCTTTAGAATGGGTGATACCTGGCCTACTTTGAGGGTATCTGGGATGCATCCTTGTTGAAGTGAACTGTTTATGATCTTGGACCAGAGAGGCCCAGAGAGGTAGAAGCAGTGGAGTAAGGTATTTGACTGCGTTTGCCGGAAGCGGGTCAGAGAAGTGGTTGGCTGGGTTCAATGCACTGAGTACTTTGCCTATGGCCTCTTCGGAGCAGGAGGTAAATGACGACCAGTCTGCATCATTTTCTAGGTTAGGCTTTGATGTGAGTTGACCGGGCGCGGTTAGGGGAGCTGGGTGGGTTTGTGTATTTGATCTTGCGTATAAGGTTAGATCCTTTAAGAGGTCATTCTTGATGGTGTCGGTCTTCAAGGTGAAGAAGGTGGATAATTCTTCACAGTTTGGCGGCGGGCATTCGGTGACTTGTGGCCGGTGAGGTGCCTCCTTGGATTGGGTTTTGATCAGTTCAAAGAGTTCTTTGGGACGATTTCTTGCCAGGTCAAGTTGAAGGCTGAAAAAGTCGGCTTTGGTGCACTTGATCTTTCAGAAATATGCGTTTCTCTTTGTCCTGAGAATTTTGAGGTGGTTGGCGGATGGCATAGATCTCCAGGTACGTTCTGAAGTTCTGAGCGAATGCCTGCCCTCTTTGAGTATACCGTTGTACGAAGGTTTTGAATTTTTCAGAGAGACTCTTTTTAGTTGCAGAGGTGCTACCTTGTTTATTATTGATGTCATAGTCCAGAGGTAGTGGTTGGTGAGATCCTGTACTTTGGAGGATCCTGCAGGGGGCAAAAGTAGGTTGTAACAGGATGAAGGCAAGGTGTTGGGGTTGAGTTTTTTCAGGTCTCTTTTCCACACTTTTGGTCTTGTGGATTGAGCTGAGTTCAATTTCACTGTTTCCTTAATGGCAAAGGTGATGATGTGATTGTCCGAACAGTCGCAGGGTAGGATTGACTCTAGCTGAATGTAGTCTGTTTTAGAGATTAATAGGTCCAGAATTGAACCTTTGTCGTGTGTTGGGCTGTTGCAGAATTGCGTTAGGTCTAGAGCAACTAGGAAATTCTTGAAACTGTTCACTGCTGTATCGTTAATATCATCCCAGTGGAGATTGAAGTCTCCAAGGAAAATATGGGGGTTTTGTCGCCCTGTGATTGAGGATACCATGTCCATGAAATGTTCGGTGAAGGCGAGGTTCTTGCCTGGTGGGTGATAGATGACGTGCAGAGAACAGACAGGTTTGCCCTTGCTAGTGATGTCCAGGCACATGTATTTGCATGACTGGAGTGCTGGGGAGATTGCTCTGTTTACTGAGATATTACTACGATGTATGCAGGCGATCCCACCCCCGACTTATCGGCTCTGTTTCTGTCTAGTCTTATGATGTTGTAATTGGGTGGAACTAAAATATCAATGATTGGTGTGGAGGATTCTTTTAGCCAGGTTTCAGTTAGCAATATCAGGTCTGGTTCACGTATGAGGATGAGGTCCGCTATGTCCGCTGCATGTCTAGCGGCCGATCTGCAATTTAGGAGTATACATTTGAGTTTGGGCGTGCTGATGGTTGAGGAGGGTTCCTGAGTGATAGAGATTTTTCTAAGGTTGTTGTTTGTGACGCCTCTAGTGTTCGGTATGATGGTCCTGTGGGGAATGGGGGGGATAGTAGGAATCAGCAATAATGGAGATGTGGGTGGCTTCATGGGAGTGGGGTCATATGAGTTCAGCAGGGAGAGTAAATTGCTCTCTGAGAGCGGATTAGTGCTTCTAATTGGTCTGGATGAGTTGTTGTAGGACGGGACTGAGGGCCAGTTGGGACAATAGAGTTTCATGGGCCATCTAATTTTGGGGTGTCTTGTTGCTCTAATACCCCAGGGTTGTTTCGAGAGACGCTCATTGAGTGTTTGGAGTTCTTCTTTGATTTGATTCAAAGAGATCATGATCTTGTCAAGACTGGAGTTTTATGCAGGCGGGCGTGTAGTATATGGTTGTGTTGTAGGTGTGTATTTGGATGCATGCAGGGAGGTCTGGCCTGGTGAACAGTATGTTGTATGTATGAGTGTGGACGGGAGGAGTGCTGCGGTGGTAGTTTGTGTGTTGGGTGGGCTGTGTGGGTGACTACGAGTGGGGAGTGGGTCTGTGTTATAGGTATAGATGTAGGTTTTGAGGACTGGCCTGGTGTGTGGTTTGGGGACCCTATGTGTGGGGAAGATAGTAGTGTTGCAGGTGTGAATGAGTGTGTTAGGAGGGCTGTGGGGGACTATGTAGGTGCTGAGGACTGGCCTGGTGTGTGGTTTGGGGCCCGTGTGTGTGGGGAAGAAAGTGATGTTGCAGGTGTGAATGTGTGTGTTAAGTGGGCTGGGGGTTCGGCTATGAGTGGGGATTGGATCTGTGTTATAGGTGCAGATCTAGGCGCTAAGGACAGGCCTGGTGTGTGGTTTGGGGCCACTATGTGGGGGGGAAGTGGTGGTGTTGCAGGTGTGAATGTGTGTGTTGGGTGGGCTGTGGAGGAGGATGTAGGCGCTGAGGACTGGTCTGGTGTGTGGCTTGGGGCCACTGTGTGTGGGGAAGGTAGTGGTGTTGCACGTGTTAATGTGTGTGTTAGGTGGGCTGTGGGAAAGGTTGGCTTGGAAGAGGGTGTGGGTAAAGTTGTAGATGATGGTGGGTGGGCTGTGGGAATGGTCTGGGATGTGGGTTTAGGAAGTATACTTGGGGCCACGGTGGTAACAGAGGGCCATGTGTCCTCTATGTCCTCTAAGTGGGGTATCTTATTATGGTCTAACAACTGAAGTAGGGGTGGTGGTCTAGTGTGGGAGGGGTGGTTACTTTGAGTGACGTTGTTTGGCAAGGTTGCGGCGGCGTTAGAGTTAGTGAGGGTCGAGAGAGTGTTCTCCAAAGGGGAGACTGTTGCAGAGATTAAGGGGAGTTCGGTGGTTATAGGGGGAGCGTAGGTATCTTTGGTTGTGTTGGGTTGAGAGTTCTGTCTGGTGGATTGGTGTGTGTTAGTATAGGGGGGAGTCCAGGGAGTATCTTACGTGTCACATGTTGGAGCCTCAGCAATAACAAAATTGCTTACGCAAGTTTGGGAGCATCCAGAAATTGCCGACACTGCTAAAAAGACAGTACAGTCCTGTTTGATCTGTTGGCAGTACAATCCTGGTAAAGGGACACAGACTCCTACAGGAGAGTTTGCTACACCAACAGCACCTTTTGAAGTTTTGCAAATGGTTTATATCCAACTTGAACACTGCAGCAACTTGAAGTATGTCCTTGTGGTGGTATGTGCCTTCAGTAAATGGATATAGGCATACCCTACAAAGAATAATACTGCTCTTCCGACAGCAAAGATGCTTTTAAAGGAATTCTTCCCTAGATTTGGAATTTGCAAACTTTTGTGGAGTGACAACGGACATGATTTTATTGGGCAAGTTGTTGAGTATGTCCTGAAAGGATTAGGGATCAAACAGAAGTTCCATGCAGTCTTCTACCTGCAATCAGCAGGCCTACTAGAAAGGTATAATGCTACTCTGAAGTTGAAATTAGTGAATCTTTGAAATTGCCTGATGCTTTGCCCTTGGCATTGTTGACCATAAGATCAGTGCCTTATCACGATCTGGGCTTACACCATATGAAGTAGTATTTGGGAGACCGATGAACATTTGGGGAGTTCCTAAGCCACTCCCAATACATGACATACCATGTGTTCTGATAAGTGACTACTTATCGCAGTTAACTGACAGTTTGATTTCAATTCATCACCTGGTTCGAGAAGCTCTTCCTGACAGATTCACAGGTGAGGCCCATGAACTCCGACCCAGTGACCATGTGATGGTCAAAGTCTTCGAGAGATCAAACTGCTTGGAACCGAGGTGGCGAGGACCAGAACAAGTGATCCTGGCTACAAGGACAGTGGTTTGAGTGACAAACAGGAAGAACTGGGTCCAGAGCACTTACTGCAAGCGAGTGTCGCCTACTTTGGTGGAATCTTCTGTGTTGGCTGACCATCGGGAGATTCTGGATACAGAGAAAAACTAGGCCATATCACCTAACGAGTCTGAGGAAGTCTTCCTGGACCACACAATCCTTGGAGTATCCTGATATCAACTGAGACCGAGGAAAGAATCCGCTTTGTTGAAAAAGACTGGTTGAGCTGCCGTTCTGGGTTGGTGAAATGGAGTGATGATTTTTGCAAGGGGGGGATCAATCCCGCGTAGGGACACCAGTCTTGACCCTCAGAGAAGAAATCAACAGCTGCCCAGGGCTTTAGAGCTCAAACGATTGCCTTCAATGACGAACTAATCATGTCTGCAGAGAGATCAACTGTTGCTGTTGCTAAAATAAATAATAAAAAGATAATTTGTGCTGTAGGGTTTGTTGTTGCTATGATGACTATAGCAGCGATCACTTGGTTTGTTGAGAAATTGGCTCCTGCTCGACAATTGCTAATTGCCACTACTCCAATACCAGTTGAGCATCATTACTTTATGCTTCCCTATCATGAGCAGAAGCATCGACAATCCTACTTGAACAATATGTTTATTCAGATGCTGCATAATACTCATAATGCTACAAATACTACGACTGTTGGGAGTGTCGGATTATACCTGCTCACCAGAAGAAAGGGGGAACACTTTTGATTCCTCTTCCTTTCTCGCACAATGGTTCTTGTCAAGCTTTATTTGCGCTTTTGATTGCTTCAAAGAAAATAGCATTTGGAAGGATTAATTATCACATCAATAAAGTGTGCTATCCAGATGAGGATGGTAATCCAAGAGCTGAAGGGACTAAATGGGAACGGCAAGAGTATCGACCTGCGAACATTTCTATGCCATATGTTTTCCCAAATATGAGAACTATTAAGAACACTGGACCATTTGTAATTTCTGTGACCAGAGCTAAAGCAGACTTATGTATAGGAAGTGTTGGGAGAATTCCGGTGGGAAGACGTGAGTGTACTGTGACTTTGACTGTTGAAGGTGCCAAGAATATCATCGCATAATTCTTATTTTGTATGCGGTAACAAAGGATATTACCAACTCCCAGTTGGCTGGTCTGGAATATGTTATGTGTCCTTTTTCTTGCCCCCTGTGTTTCTGGCACCTGCTTTGTATCATCTACATCTTAAACTATATAACAATATTTCTCATACCCGATATAAAAGGACAACAAATATAGACGAGGTTGATCAGACTGACACCGCTTTGCAACAACATATCGATTTCAATTTGGGCTTGTTTTTCTTTGTGGGTGCTGGGTTAAGCAGCAGAAAGATAAGACAATTGACTCGTGTTGTGGAAGCTGTTACTAATTAGACAGCTAAGCCACTTGGGAACATTGCAGAAGAGCTGCAAGTTGCAAGGATTGTAGCACTCCAAAATCGTATGGTTCTCGATGTGATTCTAGCTGATCGAGGTGCTGCATGTCGCATCATCAGCAGCAGCTGTGGTGTTTATATTCCAGATCACTCACCTTCAGTATTTGATGCAATCTCGAAACTGCATAAGATTGCTGCAGAGATTCACCCAG
Organism: Lissotriton vulgaris; assembly: GCF_964263255.1. NCBI lineage: Eukaryota > Metazoa > Chordata > Amphibia > Caudata > Salamandridae > Lissotriton > Lissotriton vulgaris. The sequence continues at coordinate 48,751,088 of NC_141695.1, forward strand.
AGACAGGTACCTGGACTTTTTCTAGTTGGTTCTGGACACTTTTTGTCACTTGGGGATGGAATTTACTGACTATCTTATGTATACTACTGGTGATACTATTTACATGCTGTGTATGTACACAATGTGGTCCTATGCTTTGCTCTGTGTGTATTACTGCTTGCACACCTGCTAAAAGAAATGTTACAGAAATAAAAGCCCAACAAATGCTGAATAAAGGGATTGCTGAACTTATGCAAATTAATGTACAGGATGCATATTTAGATTACCCCAAATGAACGAATGTCTTCAGCTAATGCTTAAAGGGTCGTCTGTTGTAATTTGGCAGCGATCGGGGTTAGCATTTAGCTGAAGCCATCTTGTTTCCGGCAGCCATTTTTTCTGCCATGTGCTCACCATGTGCTATGTCCTACCTTTCTGTTGTCTGCTCTTGTACTCTGCCTATAGACAGGTTATATTTAGTCTTTCCTACCCCACACATGCTCAGTTGAGCTCGTAACTATCCATGCAGCTGCCATTTAGTCTGTAACTGTCAGGACGTGTTCACTAGAATTATCAACAGTTAGCTCCTCCCACTTGTTGATTACACATTTTCTGTATGACCTTATATGTAAATAATCTGTACTTGTACCGCCTTCTTTTGAGCTTCTGTGTGGGTATAAGAGGTCCAAACTCCTACTGTTTAGTGTGCTACTTCATACTCTCTTGAGATTAATAAAGCGCATTGTTTTGTATTGCAGTTTCCGTGCCAAATTCTTCCTATTGGTCTGAGGGTTTCCTGCAGAGAAGGGCGAACCCCTAGCACTGGTAGGCCTTGCTGAGGCTCACCACGACAAGGGTAGAGATTGACCATAACCCATTATGCAAGACCTTAGATCTATTACCAGAGAAGGTACCCACTCGGTTATGTAACAAGATGTCTACACTTGTTGTGGTCCCCACAAATGACAAGAGATGATTAAAATGGGTGAAGATTGTAGAGAAGCCTGAACTCATAGATACTTTTACTAATGACATTAATTGTGATATAGATGAGCTAGAAGCCTTCTCTCCTAAACCTGAGTATCCTGAACTTACAACTGTCACTCCTAATACATTTTTTGCCCATCTATGCTCTCATCTTGTCTTGAATCATAAGGCTAAGAGCGTACACCAAATGAAAACAAGACACTGGTTCAATGGGGAATGCAGACTGGCCCGCAGATCTTTATGGGATGCGGTTAAATCATGGTATCCCGATAAAGTACGGTCATCTAGGCAAACGTACAGGAGGGTCTAGGAAAAGACTAAGAAAGCATGAGGTGAAAGTCAATGGCAGGACCTCAGACTGGAATTTGCCAGTAGTAACTCCAAACAGTTCTGGAATGTAGTAAAATGGGATACGGAAGGCCGGCCACTACCCCACAAAATCATGTGGCCCAGGACCAATTTAAACCTCAATATGCCCATTTTATAGATGATGGAGATCTGGTCAAGTATTCATATTTCTTTTATCAAGATGTGCCTTTTGTCGGGGCTGATGTCATCACTGCCCTGGAAACAGTAACGGGCAGAAGATCCCCAGACCTCGATGGTATCCCAGCCAATATATATTACTCCATGATAAGAATAGATGGATTCAGTATATTCTCCTGTTTGCTAATGCAGTCGCCCAAAATACAAAAGTCCCCGACTCTTGGAAAGGGGCTAAGATCATCCCCGTCTTTAAAAAAGGGGATAAATCCAACGCAGGCAATTATAGGCCCATCACCCTAATAGACTCCTTGCAAAAAGTAATCGGGCGGTTAATGTTAAACAAGGACAGGATTGGATAAGATGAGCAGGTTATCTTATCCCCGCTGCAGGCTGGCTTTCGGGCACACATCAGTACTATTGATCAGGTGATTTATTTTATTATACTGGGAAACTGTGGTTTTAGGAAAGGGCAGCTTGTATGATGCCTTTGTCAACATTAGGTCAGTTCTTGACCTTGTTTCTTATAGCAAATTATGGGCCATACTGCAAGATATGGGGATATCCCCTGAATTACTTTCCCTTATTGCTAGACTTTATGATGACAATTTTGCACAATTTCGACGGGGCACCTAGGGAAACATACCAATCCCTTTCCCATAGAGAAAGGCTTGCACCAAAGCTGTGTCATGCCACCCACACTATTTTCTCAGTTAATTAACAGGATTGCAAAGTTCTTGGAGTTTACTTCCACTGATGCCCCAGTTCTAGCACGCACAAAAATACCTATTTTAATGTTTGCGGATGACACAATGATTATCTCAAAAACCCTAAGCGGTCTCCAGAAAGCTTTGTTAATTTTTGAGGAGTTTTTCCTCATACGGGGTTTGGAAATTAACTTGTCAAAAATGAAATTTGTCTTTTAACCCAAACAGAACTTTGAAAAACCATCCCTTGGAACAGCAATTTCAGCAATGGCTGAAAAAAACAAACGTGAAATGGAATGGAAGCCGGGTTCAAACTAGAACAGAGAGCCCATAAACACACAAAGGGACCTCATTAAATGTACCTGAAAGCACAGCCTCTTATGCTGTCATGTCTATTATGACCCGGAAGAGGAACCTGGTCACTACTTTGAATAGCTATGACCCTTATTCCCAAGTCAGTGAACAGCCATCATCTTAGAGTGGGTAAGACACCAATATCAGCTTGCTTCATTTCCTAACATCTATCTACCAAGTGGCCTTAAATGCCTCGCTGCATTCTCATTGCTTCATGTACCCTTGATTATCCCATGCACCAGCAACCTCATGGAGTCTGCAGTATGACCTTCACAACTGGTTCTCTAGGAGGTATTGAAGGTTTTCTGAGATTGTAAGAACCAATAGCAGATTACTCAGTAAGGGAGCATCTTTGGCATGGTCCCCAAGGCTGATTGGGCATTCTGGACCTGATTTTGTGTTTGGTAGATGGTTATTCAGTTACAAATGTAACAGATATCCAGTCTGCCTCATTATAAGCACATTGGGATGCACTTGTAATAAGATGGATGGCACATCTGTCACATTAGTGATGGAATACCCATCCTCAAATTTTCAATCAGGCCCTTTTGTTTTTGATACAAATGTTTATCTATAGCCCCATTTTACATCATTAAAATGCAAAAGGCACCTAAAGCTTTTGTACTCACCCAGAAAATTCACCCCTAGACAGCTAGGGCACATTTGTTCTTTTCTGATGGTTATTTTGTTATTGGTCAAAACAGAGGTTCAAACTAAGTATGGGCAAATTTTGCGGATCTGCGATCCGCGAATTCGCAAAAAAATCTGCGGATTTGTGGATTTTCCTGCAAACTCGCAGATTTTTTTGCGATTTGCATCTACTCAACTGGAGTACTTTCTACTGGCTAATCAGTAAGTGCTACCTCGTTGGGTAAATGTAAAGTGCTTTTCCTACACTGCAGCTGTGTAAAGGGCCAGAAGATTTGTCTCCACTGACCATGTGTACCTGTAACTTTGCCACCGTGCCAAAAGGCGCCGAGGTCCCTTGAGTGAGCTGTCCATCATAGTTGGGAAAGGTCGGGAAGATGTTTGATACCGCTAGTGTGTGGTGCGGGGCTTCTATGCGTGTCAACATGCCTCTTGTGTATAAAGGGTCAGAGAGCGAGCAGGGCAGCATGGGAGGAGAAAGCAGCCTCCTGGTCACGGGAACTACACAGGGGATTGCACTCGAGAAACTCAGGGATTCAAAGACCTCCCTCGAGTATTACAGCTAATTTTCGACAGCAGATATGGGGTTAAAGCACACTTGCCCAGCCTCGACCGTGCTCACTAATGTTTTGGGCTGATTAAAACGTTACTGAATTTGTGCTTCAACTCGGGCACCTGCTTTATCTGTAAGTGCTTCCTGTTGAGGTTTAATTTTTGTGACAGGAGCCTCGTGCCAGAATGAATCCTGCCCTGCATAGTTATCCACGAAGATGCCACCATTTTGTGCAATACCTCTACTCAACTGCAGTACTTTCTACTGGCTAATCAGTAAGTGCTACCTCATTGGGTAAATGTATGGTGCTTTTCTAACACTGCAGCTGCGTAAAGGGACAGAAGATTTGCCTCCTGTGACCGTGTGTGCCTGTAACTTTGGTCCCTTGTGTGAGCTGGCCATCAAAAAAAATAAAAAAGTCTGTCCGCGAGCGAAATAGCTATTTTTGCGGCAATTTCGCAAGATTCGCAGATCATGAAATTGCCAAAAATCCACAAATGTCACGAGTGGAACAGATTTTTGACCCATACTTAGTTCAAACAATGATAAAGCTGGCACCTTATCCCAGTAGAATCAATTTGTCCACTCAAGACGTTGAAAACTCACCCTAAATTCTTAATGAATGAAAAATAACTTTTAACAGTACAGTACACAGATAACAAACCTTGGGGCAGAGAACATGAAGCCTAAAGTGAGAGGAATAAGCTACGGCATCAAATAAGTTACTGTATCAAGGAATGCTTGATATTTGTAGGGGTGGGCGGATTTTGCGGATTAGCAATCCGCGAATTTTCGGATTTGCGAATTTGCGGATTGCGAAAATCCGCAAAATCCGCGAATTCTCGCAGATTTTTTTTTTGTGTTCGCACGGGTTTCTGCAAGTTCGCAAGGGTTTTGTACAATTTCGCAAATTGCAAACTTACTTGTCAGGTCGCCAGTTTTGCGAACTTGTTGTTTCTACGTGCCCAGCCTGTTTGCAAGCCTTTCTTCATCACTGCCACCCTCTGTCACCACTGGCACTCTCTTTGTTCACCCGTGCCACCCTCTGGCTCACCCACGTCACCCTCTGTGTCATCACAGCACCCTCTGGTTCACCAGTGTACATTATTGGGGCAAAGCAAAGCACTGCCATCCTCTGTCAACACTGGCACTCTGGTTCACCCATGCCACCCTCTGGCTGGCACACCCATGCCACCCTCGGTGTCATCACAGCACCCTCTGGTTGCTAAGTGCTTTAAGTTTTGCAAAATTAAATTACAACAACACCTGCCCTGCCCCAATTGACATTAATGAAGGCTGGCACCTGCTTGTCTGCTCCCTTTCCTTTCCTTTTCCTGTTTGTTGCAATGTAAATTTTTTTTAACAGGAACCGAACTGAATTCTGGAGGGCCCCTTCAGGAAGCACTACAGGGAATGGTTACAAATGATGAGGTTGAACTTTTGCACCTGCTCATTGCTTTTGCTTTTGCAAAAATCGTTTTTCTGTAATTTCACGCTATTCGCGAGGCGCGGCGTCGTGCGAAATCGACCGTGGAAGCCGCAAACTCGTGCGAATTACCCCAAGGTCGAGTATGGGTGCCGCCATTTTGTTTGCGTGACGTATTTCTGTTTCCGCCCGCGAAGTGTAATCTCTCGGAATGAGCGCCTTGCGAATACAAGTTCGCACGAGTTCGCGAGAGAAATCGCGTGCGAACTTACTTACGCGCACGTGATTGGGCCGCCATCTTGTTTTTCATTCATTCCTATGTGTCTGGGCATGGTGTTTCTAATCCTCTCTATATCTCTGCCATCCTTTGCTTGTTATAATATTTTTTGAATCTATTTAAATTATTATCTATCCCTCTAGTTTTCTAGCTTTATATTTTTGTGTTTTAGGCTACTTTTGTTTACTTTTCAACTACTTTTTTAAACTTTTATTATCTTCTTCCATAGTCTTATTCTTTTTCATTTTTTCTCCTTGTTGCTACCACCTGCCCAGACCATGGTGAAGCCAGCAGTGAAGCTGCCCAAGACGGGCCCCGCAGCCCGTGCCCGGCTCCCGTGTGGCCATTTAAGGGCGGAAATGGTGGTGCCCAGGGATATCTTCTGCCCTGAGGAGGTGGGCGCACTGGTTTTCTATGTCCAGCGCCGCCTCCCCAGGACCATCGCGGCAGGCGGCAGGATCGCTGCTGGCTACACCAACCGCCAGGAGCGACGGAAGCGGTGGGAGCAGGTGTGCCGGGCCCTGTTTGACATCTCGGGGGTCCAGCGCACCTACTACCAGGTGACCCACCGCTGGACGGATATCCTGGACCGGGAGCGTGACCTGCTCGACCTGCTGGGAGTGGAGGGCCCCGGGCTTGGTGAGTAGTAGTAGCAATTTTTTCATCACTCACTACTCTGTTTTTTCCCCTGCTCTGTGTGTTATATTGCAAATGTTTATTTTAACTTTTTTACAAAGAGCAATAATGCTGCCGATTACATTGATAGTAGACGTAAATTAATATTTCAAAATCTTCTGTGCATTTCAGGTGCACTGCTCTCCTTCTCTGTGGCGGTGCCACTGCTTATTTGTTTTCTATTTTGTGTTCATTTAATTGGGCTGAGTAATGTATGAGTGTACTTTACAGAACTGCGTAATGCTAGACACAAAGGGGCAGATTTACAAGCCCCTTGCGCCACGTTTACGCTGCCTTACCTGACGCAACAGCGATGTAAACGTGGCGCATCCCTGCGAGTCATGTACAACGTGATGCATCTAGGGAGGTGCGCCACGTTAAGGCCTGGGCCTGCGCCACAATGGGTACGTTCCCACGCAGGGGGGGGGGGGGGGGCGGTAGGGGCGGTCAGGCAGCTTGGCGCCTCGCAAAAGTGCCTGCGTGAAATCTACAAGATTTAACGCAGGCACTTCCACGACGCTGCTACGTCAATTCTTTATGCCTGCTTGCTTGAAGCAGGCGTAAGGACTGATGCGGTATGTTGAGTATTGGGCAGCCCTGAGCATTGCTAGAGTTGCATCGCGCCTGCGACGCGACTCTAGTGATGCGCCCCTCTTTCGTCACGAGATGCGTCACGCATCTGCCTACCCTTGCGCCAGGCTCATTGATGGAGTTGCGTCACAACGATGGCGCAGCTCCAGCAATGCTGCATCAAGCCGTACGTCTGCTTCATGCAGGCGCAGGGTTTGAGTGACGCATCATTGTCCTAAATGACTGATTGAAATTTTATATATTCCCGATAGCCACTTTTAGCATGCGTTCCTGCGCAGGAACACCCTCCCTTGCGCTGGAACGCTCCCTTATGGTGCAGGGCTTTAGAATGGGATGCATCTCCCATATGCGTCACGTTGTTAATATATGCCACACCATGGCGCCTCTCTTGTTGTGGTGATGCGTCACAAAAGTGACGCAAGAATGGAGCAGAAGAGCTGCAAGGGGCTTGTAAATCTGCCCCTAGAGTAGAGGCTCAGGTGCAGTCCTTCCTTTGTAGCCCTCTTTTTGGCTGAAATAGTTGGTTCTTGTTCTTTCTAAATGTTTGATTTGGTTGACAAGGACATCGACAAGCAGCAATCATCAATGTTTTCTGTTCTTTCTTTCATGTTGTACGTCAGGTCCCCCCAGGGGCAAGCGGACGGAACAGGAGGATGCTGTGGCTCCAGAGGAGGAGGATGCAGGCCAGGGCGGCGAGTTCTCCTTTGCTGGCCCCAGTTTTCATTTAAATATAGAGGACCTATTGTTGTTCAAGCGTTCCTAATTTAATTTTTTCGAAATAGTGTTTAGATAGGAGCACAATCCATAATACTACTGTTGCAGGGACAATTCTCCACAAACCGAACTATGGACACTAAACACCAGAGTAATATTATTTCAGAGTGGCGTGTTTGGCACACTGTATAAACCTGGTAGTGTCAGCGGCACGGACTCCTCCTTGCCAAAATTTGCAAAACCTTTCGCTCAGTCACTCTAGTCTGGAGGACCAAAAACCACAGAGTCTATTCAAGTTTAAAAGCTTTATTAAAAGTAAAAGTAAACATATATATTAAAATTAAGTTAGCTGGAAATGGAAAAGTGCTTGGTGCTGAGTTGATGAGTAATGGAACACATTTCTTGTGGTCGAGCCGAGCTTTCACCTGGTTTGAAGTTGATGTTGCTCTTGTCCTTAGAAGTCCAGCTTCTGTCTGTTCGGAGAAAAATGGTGTGTGTTAAAATTAAGCAAGCATTCATCAATTGTGACAAAAAAGTGCAGCAAGACAACAGCCTTCCCTGGAAGGAGGGACATTTTTATTTTAGACTAGAGTAGACAGTCAATTACTTTTTCTGTTGTTTTCACATTTCTTCATTCCTAGACCAAATACTAGTGAGTGGTGTAATCTAACATTCTTAAATCTACTTTGTAGGTGGAACATCTGGTGGCGGGGCCAGCTCGGATGTGGTGGTGGTGGTCGACTCCGAGGACAACTCTGGGGAGGAGGCGGCGCAAGTGGCCAAAGAAGAGACTGTGAGGAAACAGACAGTGGTGGTGGCGGGTAGAGGTAAGCTGGATCATCATGGTACTATCTGACTCTTAGATAGCACATGATGTGTATCTACAGAGAGTAGACAGCCACTGGATGAACTACGAAAATACTATGAAATGTTTCCAGGGGGGGGGCAACATCATCACCATCTCCTGACATGATTGAGCACAAGTATTAAATACATTTTTTTAAATCTAACACGACATAGAGATTAAATAAACAAAGAACCCCATAGGGGGAAGAGAAAAATCGTGTGCGGCACCACAGCAGATGACCTGGCAACTACATTAAAACAGAGGGAAAAACAAAAAATGGCAGAAAAAAACAATTCAATCTAAATCAGGAGGATGTGGTTATAGAGCATGGGTCCTCACAAACTTTCTCTCGGGGCCAAATTGACAGTGTGGTTTGTGGTCAAGGGCCGCACCGATGGGGGCAGGGTCAGTAGGGGAGGGGGTGGATCTAGAGCAAAAAAAACTATGACCATGAGGTTGAACTCATGCCCCTGCAGCGGATGCCTTCGTCCACTGAGCCACCAGACCTGGCAAACACATTACACACATCATTCTTTCTCTCTCTCTCTGTCTCTCTCTCTGTCTCTCTCCCTCCCTCTCTCTCTGTCTCCCTCCCTCTCTCTGTCTCCCTCACTCTCTCTGTGTCCCTCTCTCTCTCTCTGTCTCCCTCTTTCTGTCTCCCTGTGTCTCCCTCTACCTCGCTGTCTCTCTCTCTCTGTCTCCCTCCCTCACCCTCCCTCTGTCACCCTCTGGCTCCCTCCCTCTCTCTCTCTCCTTCTGTCTTCCTCTCTGTCTGTCCCTGTCTCTGCCCCTATCTGTCAGTCTGTCCCTGTCGCTATCTGTCCCTGTTTCCCTCCCTCTGTCTCCCTCTCTGTCTCTCTGTCTGTCTCTGCCTGTCTGCCCCTTTCCCTGTCTCTGCCTCCATCTGTCTCTGTCTGTGTCTCTCTGTCTGTCTCTGTCTCCCTCCCTCCCTCTCTCTCTCTGTCTCCCTCCCTCTCTGCCTGTCTCCCTCTCTTGCTCTCTCTCCCCCCCTCTCTCTCTCCCTCTGTCTCACTCACTCTGTCCGTCTCCCTCTCTCTCTGTCTCCCTCTGTCTCCGTCTCTCTGTCTCCCTCTGTCTCCGTCTCTCTGTCTCCCTCTCTGTCTGTCTCCCTCCGTCACCCTCAGTCTCAATCCCTCTCTCTCTCCCTCGCCATCTCCCTCTCTATCTCTCTGTCCCTGTCTCTGCCTCTATCTGTCTGTCGGTCCCAGCCTGCTGTAATTACCATTTTGTCACTGGGCCAGCACTGGATGGACCTGCGATCCAGGGGGGGGGGGGGCAAGCGCCCCCCTTACCCTTCCCTGCGGACGCCCATGATACTGGCCTCAATAGTTTTGTACTGCGATGGCTAGTTGCTAGTTGTACTGTGACACAACTTTCTGCTGAATCATTTTGTGTTAATCATATTCTTAAAGAGCATTGTTTACAGATTATGTCTTTCTTTCTTCATATAGTTGGTCGTACTAAAACATCCAAACCACCAAGGAGTATGCAGGCTGTACTGGCCCGGCAACGGAGGCTGGATGCTACTGTTGCCCAATATCGGCGGCTGGTGGAACTGGAGGGGGAGGACACGCAGTCCAGTACATCTAATGGGACACCTGCATCCTCCTCCGTGACCCCACGTTCTGCCGGTCAGGGCAGTGCTCCGGCGGTACGGAGCTGGGCTGGTAGACGCCACCGCCGAGCAGCAAAGGCTGCCCCTCACAGTACTCTAAAGGCACGCTTGCGCCGTGCAATCCACAGAGTGTCCGACCTGGAGGTGGAGGTCCGCAAGTTGAAAGAATATCAAAATTTGTTGGAGGGCCTCCGCTTAGACCACGCCATCCTCCGGGAGCAGTACGATGCCCTGGCCCTAAGGCATGATGCCCTGGAGGCCAAAGTCCACAGCAAGCATCCCTAGAGTGTCCCTTGCCCCTTTTTTAGAGACTTTTAGGGGGTGGGAATTGGGAGTTGGGGTTTTTGGGGAATTTTGAAGGACTATTTATTTGTTGGGGTTAGGGAGGGTCTTGCGGGAGATTATTTTGTTAGGGATATAAAAATATACTTTTTCAAACTTTATCTGAGCATACCTGTTTTTTACTACTTTTGAGCCTGGTGGGTGGTGGTTTTGCAGTAAGTTCGTTTTACTGAACACTGTCATCGTGTTGGTTCACGTGTAATTGGCCAAATGTTTTCCAAAGTAAATGCCTGTCACAGAGTTTGTTAATTCAAGAGTCCTAGGACTTTACTAGTACCACTGTCACTCTCTCACCTCTCCTAATACTCCATTATACTACCTCCCATCCAAACGCTTATCTTACCTGTAATTTGTGTTTGAGGGCTGGCTCCACCTGGAATTCACAGTGTCCTAAAGCGTTCTGCAGCAGGGCCCCAACTGGAGTTTCCCGGCGTGGATTTTCTGCAAAACAAAAGCAATCAACATTAGAAATGTGGCAGCGGTGCTCACAGACCCCAAAACCCACACCCAAAAACCTAGAAGCCCCACAGACAGCACCCCTAAGACAGGCAAGCGAGCAATAATAACGCCTAAACGTTCACGTGTAATTGGCCAAATGTTTATCAAAGTAAATGCCTGTCACAGAGTTTGTTAATTCAAGAGTCCTAGGACTTTACTAGTACCACTGTCACTCTCTCGCCTCTCCTAATACTCCATTATACTACCTCCCATCCAAACGCTTATCTTACCTGTAATTTGTGTTTGAGGGCTGGCTCCATCTGGAATTCACAGTGTCCTAAAGCGTTCTGCAGCAGGGCCCCAACTGGAGTTTCCCAGCTTGGATTTTCTGCAAAACAAAAGCAATCAACATTAGAAATGTGGCAGCGGTGCTCACAGACCCCAAAACCCACACCCAAAAACCTAGAAGCCCCACCGACAGCACCCCTAAGACAGGCAAGCGAGCAATAATAACGCCTAAACGTTCACGTGTAATTGGCCAAATGTTTTCCAAAGTAAATGCCTGTCACAGAGTAAGTTAATTCAAGAGTCCTAGGACTTTACTAGTACCACTGTCACTCTCTCGCCTCTCCTAATACTCCATTATACTACCTCCCATCCAAACGCTTATCTTACCTGTAATTTGTGTTTGAGGGCTGGCTCCACCTGGAATTCACAGTGTCCTAAAGCGTTCTGCAGCAGGGCCCCAACTGGAGTTTCCCGGCGTGGATTTTCTGCAAAACAAAAGCAATCAACATTAGAAATGTGGCAGCGGTGCTCACAGACCCCAAAACCCTAGAAGCCCCACAGACAGCAACCCTATGACAGGCAAGCGAGCAATAACGCCTAAACGTTTTCACCTCCCATTTCCTCCTAACCAATTTCATCCCTTAATAGACCTTGCCAGCAAATGGCCCAGCCAAGACCCGTAAACCCAAGCGCAAACAAGTTTGACACCCCCCAAACAGCCAAAAAGCAAATCCGGGAAAAAAGCCACACTTAGCAAAATGTATTTAAATTTAAATGAGGACTCACTACTTCCAGTCCCTCTTTAGGGGACTCATCAACGTAAGTTTCTTCATTTTGCGGAATCCAGGCATCAGCATTACGGGAAATGGATAGGGTGAGTCTGGAGGAGGAGGATAGACGACCAGGACTGAGTTCTTGGCAACTAACTTGTGAAACTGAGTAATGCTGCGGCATCAAAATCAAGACAGTTCTGCTGATGGGCTTGTTGTTTGATTGGGTGATTACAGTTTTGTTGTGAATGTGATCAAGCACTTGCTAAACAAAGAAAGACAGACACACAGGAATAAAAGTGAATAAGGATGAAAAATAAAGATAATGATTCATTGACTCATTTTCAGAACTCACTGTCAGGGAAGCAGAACTCGTCCTCATACTCTGCAAATTCAGTCGGTAGTACCTCTGGTAACTGAGGAGAACTTTCGTCAGGTAGGTCGGTGTCCTCTTCTTCCTGCGTGCATTCTCGTACTTTGTTATCTGGTGGTATGAAGTGCTGGTTCATCTTTATCATGGTGAGCCGCTCCACATTTGCGGGCAAGAGGCGGGACCTTTTGGAAGTCACAATGCCACCAGCAGAACTAAAAACACGTTCTGAAGACACGCTTGCGAGTGGGCAAGACAAGTAATTGATAGCCACGTTGGTGAGCTCTCGCCATATGTTTCTTTTCCCATGCCAATACGCCAATGGGTCCTCAGTAATATTGACCGCTGTTGAGTCATCCAGGTAGGCCTGCACCATTGAAACAATGTTCTCCCGGATTCCTGTACTTTGCACTTCTGTGTCCTTTCTGGGACAAGGAAACCCTAGCTGACTTAGCCAATCCTCTTCAGACATATCGCCTGGGCCTGGTGCAGATGATACGGTTGCTGGTGTGGTTAACGGCTCCGAGGAAAAGACACTCACTTCTGCCACAGGCACAGATGCAGAAGTGCTTTTTTGGGACGCCTGATGGCCTGCTGATTCACTAGTACTGTCTTCTCCTACAGTTTCCTTCCGCTCTCTTTCAAAATGAATGGCTGACTGAGCTAGCCAACCTTTGTACTCTGTAACATCTGATGTTTCAAAAGGAATTAATACTTTGCCAAACAATGGCTTTTTGTAACGTGGATCCAGAATAGTAGCACAAATGTAGTGCTGTTGTTTCTTGATATTTACAAGCCGTTCATTGCTAACTAGGCATTGTAATAATCTCTGCGCCAACTCATATGCTTCATTCTTTCCAGCATCCTTTAATTTTGAAGACACCACCTTGACTTGGTGCTCGAGCTTCAGCAACAATGGGATAGCTTTGCTCAAAGAACAGTCCTCCCTGCTGACTTCACGCGTGAAGACCTCAAAAGGACGAAGCATGTCTGTCAGGCTTTTAACTAGCTGCCATTGCTCCACCGCTAGCATCATTTCTGTCGTATCACCACCCAGGTTGTAGAAATACTCATTGACTACTGGAAACAGCTCATGCAGACGCTCAAGCATGTAGAGGGTTGAGTTCCATTGTGTTGCCACCTCCTGGATAAGTGCTTTCACTGGCATTCTACTTACATTTTGCTTGCGCCTCAGCTCCTTCCGGGCCTTAAAAGAATGGTTGAAATGTGTGCATACTATTCTGCAGATGGTCAGTATTTTCTCAACTGCAAGTTCTTTTTTCAAGAACTTTTGCACGACCAGGTTCATACAGTGCGCCAAACACGGCACTCTGAAATAGTCACCGTCCTCCATGGCCTTAACTACATTGCTGCCATTATCAGTAGAAACATAACCAACCTTGCAATTTCTTGGGGGCAGCCATTGCGAGACCTTTTTGTTAAAGTCATCCAAAATGTTGTCTGCAGTATGAGTTTTCTCCATGCCAAACATGGCTAATGTTGCATGTTTACGAGCACCCTTAAAAATCTCGACCAAGTCACCACCTGCATTTATCTGTTTTGCAACCCCTGAAAAAGAGACCCAGTGTGAAGTGATGCACATGTAATCAAGGGCTTGGCAACTGGTCCACATGTCTGTTGTCAGGTGTATAGTGTGAACAGCACTCTTCTGCAAAGATGCCCCAACCAACTCAAGCACCTCTTTATGTAGTGCTGGAACAGCAACCCTGGCAAAATAGAACCGGCTAGGAACCTTCCATTTAGGGGCCAGTGTTGCCACGAGTTCAAGAAAACCCACACCTTCGACAAACGAAAAAGGGAGAAGGTCCACAGCTAGCATTTTAGCCAGCTTAGTGTTATACAGGCGCACAATTGGGTGGTTGTGTTGAAATGGCGCATCTGAGGAGAACATGTCTGTAATGGTGCGCTGGAAAAATTTACTGGATGATGCTGATGCCTTCTTCGACCCACTTCTGCTCAGTGTTGACATTTTCCGCATTGGTGTGTCTCCCAGACTCTCAGTGTGCCTCCTATGTGTTCCGGAGGGTATGGTGCTGCCAGGGGTACTGGGTGCAACCGGACAAATGGCTGACGCTTCTTCTACCTCCCCGTCATCTTCAGATGAAACACCTAGTACAGGTATATTTTGGCCACTTGCCCTTTGGGATTGCTTTCCCTTGATGTTTGCTAGGTGCGCAAACCATTCAACAGCGTGCCTTCTTTTAAGATGACCTATCTGGCCTCCGGTTCCATAGTTGGTACCAGTCTTACCACGGCTAACTCTAGTCTTACAAATGGAACAAACGGCTATATAATCATGCTTTGCATGGACACTAAAAAAGTTCCAAACTGGGGACTGGAAACTTCTGGTTTTGCCGCACGAGATGATACTGCCAATGCCAGATGAAGCAGTGGTGGATGAGCCTTGCAGACATCTACTGGGTTGTGCAATTATTGCAGCAACCCTACTTGATGGAGTCGAGCTGGATGGAGTTCCCCTCTGGGGAGAAAATATGGGAGCTGTAGGTTTTGTTGAACTTGTTGTACTACTTGACTGCGTTGGTGGTGCTACCAGTGCCACGTCGCCAGGGTCACGCTCAGCATGACGTCGGGATAGGGTATAAATGTCTGTCTGCTGCATGGCCGGTGTGGCTGGAATGACGTGTGTGATGACTAGGTCATTCGGATCCATAAGTATGAGCTTTCCGGGGCCCTTCCTTTTAAGATTTGATACCTTTCTCAGCTCATGGTGTGCCTCCCTCTCAGACGTCGGAGATGGTTGCCATTCTAGATCCAGATCATCTGATGGAGCGGCGCTTGAAGAGGAACTTCTACACACCCTCCTTGATCTTTTCCTTGCTAGGGAGCTGGGAGAAAATGAATCATCAGGAGGAGTGGCTTCGTCTTCCTGACATGATACCCCGGCTCCAAAGTCAATTTCCTCCTGTGCCCCTACTTCTGGAAGAACAACCATTGTGGCCACTTGCACCGCTCCATGCGCCGCTACATGGGCCTCTTCACTGACCTCTACTTGCAACTCTCCATGGACCTCTCCTTCTCGGCCTTCTCCTTCTCGGCCTTCTCCTTCTCGGACAGCTCCTTCTTGGACAGCTCCTTCTCGGACAGCTCCTTCTCGGCCTTCTGCTTCTCGGCCAGCTCCTTCTCGTCCTTCTCCTTCTCGGCCAGCTCCTTCTCGGCCTTCTCCCTCTCGGCCAGCTCCTTCTCGGCCAGCTCTTTCTCGGCCAGCTCCTTCTCGGACAGCTCCTTGCGCATGTACTTGTGCTTCTACTAGTAGCCCATGCAGTTGAATAGTACTTGTGAGATGAGTTACAACCTGTGTTGATTGTGTGCTGCTACTTTCTTGCGATGAGCCAACATCACTGGTCGTTGGTGATTCAACCACTAAACAGGCTACCTGTGCAGCACTCATGGTGGACTTTTCTTTTTTCCACAAAAATTTAGTGGTCGAGGCACCAGTCTCCTTGGTAAGTGGTGCCACTTGCTTCTTCTTCTCCTTAGTAGAGACATCTTTCTTGCAAGAGGAGCTACGGCCACCTCTTTTTGGACCCATCTTCTTCAGATGTCGGAACAGCAGGCCGCAGCAGGACTTCTTCCTGGCACTGATGCTCAACGATGATGCGGAGTTCTTGACTTTGTGCACCTAAAAGCAAACGAAGACAGAGGAACATCAGTTAAATATATGTTGCATATGTAGCGCTTCAATTAATAGTTTGCAAGTAGGCATTTATGAATACACACATGCACACCACAATATGGAAATATCAAAAATAAGAATTGCTAAATTTTTGGCAAACAGGAATTTAACATTGATCCAAGAGAGCCCACAGAGAGGGTTGTAGTTTCATGTACCACTGACTCCGCCTGGGCACAATTGGTGAAAGCAAGGCAAAATGGGTGCAGGCCTATGTCTCAAAGCTCACTGCCTGCCTTCAAAATGGCCGCTTGACCCCCATCCACATGGCCAGGACCATGCCTCAAAATGGCCCCCACCAACATAGCCAGCCCCCAACCCCTACTCCAAAAAGTCAAAAAACACAACACAAATCACCACAATCCAATATCCAATGCCATCCATCAAGTTTCAGAAGGTTTATGCTGCCTGCTGGTGGTTTTCTGGTGCAGAATTGCAATTTTTGCAAATTCGCGAGTGCGAGATTGTTGCTTCACGACGCGAACGTGGCGAAAAACCCGCAAAATCCGCGAACAGACCGATTCTGGGCCCCCTGGGCATAATGAATGAAATCAGAGCACACTGGGTGCAGGCCTATGGCACCCCATTTTGTGAGGGTGGGCACCCACCCCCACAAAATGGACTCCTTGCAATTAATTATGGTGCCTGCTGGTGGTTTTCAATTCATGTGCAGAATTGTAATTTTTGCAATTTCGCGAGTGCAAGATTGTTGCTGCGCGGGACGCGAGCAGTTCGAACACAAGCAAAAAAATCCGCAGCTCGCGAACTTGCAGATTTTCCCCCCAAAAAGTCGAAAAACACACACAAAAATCACCACAAACAAACAACATCAACTTACTTGTGAAATCAAATTTAGAATCCAAAAGTAATCCAAAAGGCCTCAAATCCAAATATCCAGCAGCATCCACAAAAAGTAATCCTTCCCAGTCAAGATCGAATTCAAAGTGGCCAGGAAATGGACTAAGCAATGGGAGGAGCTTTCTGGACAGGAACAGGAAGTTGGAGACTGGGCCACTTCCTTCACCCCTCCCCAATTGTAATTTTTGTAATTTCGCGAGTGCGAGATTGTTGCTGCCCGTGCCGCGGGCCGCAAGCAGTGTGAACACAAGCAAAAAATCCGCAGCACGCGGATTTGCGGATTTTGCGGGAAATTCGCGAATCTCGCAGATTGCGAATTTACCGAAAATTCGCAAAATCCGCGAGCGTAACGGATTTTCCGCCCATGCCTAGATATTTGCTCTCAATTCATTGAACGCAAAAGGGTATGATTTGGCTTCATAATTCACAAACTGCTGTTTATCCTGGAATGTCTAAAACATTAGGAGCAGTTAGGAGATCTTTTTAGTGGTCAACATATTTGTAGCACCCTTTGCGGTGCGTGGAATTTGAGTTGGCTGTTCAGGTATGCTAGTGCGGTGTTGTGGAGGGCCTTGTGAGCGTGGGTTAGCATCTTGAAAGTGACACTAGCTTTGATGGGGAGCCAGTGGAGTGTGCACAGGTGGTGGGAGATGTCGCAGTGTCTTGGCAGGTTGAGGACCAGTCTTGCGGTGGCGTTTTGGATATTCTGTAGCTTGCGGGTGAGGTTTTTGTTTATTCCGGCATAGAGTGCGTTGCCATAGTCGAGCCTGCTGGTGACCAGGGCGTGAGTGATGGTCTTTCTATGTTTGAGGGGACCATGTGAAGGTCTTACGTAGGAGGCGGAGGGTGTGGAAGCAGGAGGATGAGACAGAGTTGATGTGGCGGTCCATTTTGAGCTCTGAATCCAGGATGATTTTCAGGTTGCGTGCATGGTCCGTGGGGGTGGGCGGGCTTCCGAGGGTGGGGGGCCACTAGGTGTCATTCCAGGCGTCAGCGTCTGAGCCCATGACAAGTACTTACGTTTTGTTGGTGTTTAGTTGTAGGTAGCTGTTTTTCATCCATTTGGTGACAGCTTCCATGCCTTCTCAAAAGTTGTCTGACGGTGTTGGGTTCGTTGGATAGGGAGAGGATGAGTTGGGTTGAGTCCGTAGGTTCTGACGATGGGGGCAAGCGGAGCCATGTAGACGTTGAAGAGATAGGGCTGAGGGAGGAGCCCTTCTGTGACTCCGCAGGTGGTAGGTGTAGGGCCCGGGACGAAAGGGGGGAGTCTGACCCGCTGCATTCTGCCAGAGAGGAAGGGGCGGATCCAGTTGAGGGCTTTATCTTGGATACCTGCATCGTGAAGTCTCCGTATTAGGGTGCGGTGAGAGACTGTGTTGAATGCCGCTGAGAGGTCGAGGAGGATTAGGGCTGCTGTTTCTCCTTTGTCCAGTAAGGTGCGGATGTCGTCTGTTGCGGCATGGAGGGCAGTTTCTGTACTGTGTTTTTTTCTGAAGCCGGATTGGGAGGAGTCGAGGATGTTGTGCTCTTTCATGAATGTGGCGAGTTGGCTGTTGATGGCTTTCTCAATGACTTTCGCTGGGAACAGGAGCAGGGAGTTGGGTCTGTAGTTTTTTAGGTCGGTTGGGTCTGCCGAATGTTTCTTCAGGAGGGGGTTGAACTCAGCGTGTTTCCAGTCGTCGGGTAATGAGGCGGTTGCCAGGGACATTACACAATAAGTTTTTGCAAGAAAGAGTTGAGTCATTAGGAGGACTATCAAACAAATTTGACTGAAGGTTAGTAGACTTTAGCTGGCAAGGAGTGATTACAGCACTACTAGTAAATTGAGTACAACAAATCCTGCAGGAAAACGGTCCTTCCAGACTCCCCAGTACCTTATGAGAACACAGTGTGGTGGCATACCTGTTTAAGGCGAGTAGGGATTGACTGGTGTACGTGAGCCCATGACGATGAAGCGGCTCGAGGGCGAGTATAGAATCCGCCATAGTCCCCTGCCCCTGGCCCCGTCCAGTCGCGGACGGGCGCAGATGGGCTGGGCGCAGACGGGCTGGTCTTTGGCTCGTCTTAGGTGCAGGATTAGGCGCCACACTGCACGTCAACACTGCGCGTTGACGCCGACGAGTTGCTTTATAGCCCTCGAGTCTGGGAGAGCTAGAGCGCTAACCGCTCGCCTCCCCGGATGTTCCTGGCTCTGCCCCGCCTTCCGCACCCGTGATTGGCTGAAGGGTCGGACTGGGCGTGCAGGCACAGGTCGAACAACACAGGAGCTGGTCCCTCAGTGCGTGTGGGTATGCGGATTGTTTTTTACAGAGTGCAACTAGCAACATCAGTCACAGCACAGCAACAATTCTGACCCCTTATTAAAACGCTATACCTGAATAGCAAGTAGTATTTAAAATGAGCTTTTTAGCAAGTTCAACGAAAATAAAACAGTTAAGAGCAGAATGCTCTGAAAATGGCACCAAGCGGGGTGAGGAGAAGCTGCCACCGTCCCCCTTACCGCACAAACGCTTGCCTCCTCGCTATCTTTATAGCCCTCGAGTCTGGGAGAGCTAGAGCGCTAACCGCTCGCCTCCCCGGATGTTCCTGGCTCTGCCCCGCCTTCCGCACCCGTGATTGGCTGAAGGGTCGGACTGGGCGTGCAGGCACAGGTCGAACAACACAGGAGCTGGTCCCTCATATATCCCTGGACTTGTTTCCGGTCCAGGGAGGACCTGGCTTGGCAGTTCAGGCTGGACTGTTCCCATGAGGCAAAGGGTCAAGACTGATCTGCATAAGGCCAGGTCTAAACTGGGGTGGCATGGTGAGCAAAAGAATGATGGAGACTGATTTGCATATGGATGGTTTCAAACTGGGGTGGTGAAGTGAGCTAAGGAACGATGATAAATTCAACCCAGATCTGAGACTGGGGGTGAGTGTCTGAAAAATGTCAGTACTCTGTTCATCATTTCTTTGTATTTGCTTGTTGCACCCTAAGTTGGCAGGGTATGTCCTGAAGTGGGTCATTTAAAAAAAATAAAAAAAATAAAATTATTTTTATTTTTTTTGTCCTCATTTACTACCCTGGTCGTACCGTTAAAGTCTAAGGAAAGTGACACACTACCTCGGTAAACTGGTTGACAAAGCCATGGAACCACAAGGCTACGCCAATAGTGATGTCGAACCCACCAAGACCTCAAAACAGAGACCAAAGGAAAGCTGCATTACAGAGCAAATAAACCAACGATCAGGGCACAGCCTGATGTATCTCAATATGCCAAAAAGGAGGCAAAGGCAGCAAAATCATTGGACAGGGAAAAAAAAAATGGTCCAAAATCTCTCTGTTGACCCCGTTTCAAAAGATGCCAAAAAGCTCTCTTATTTTAATTGTCCGATCTAGTTAGGTCCAGCCTAGAGACCTGCAATACTGATGACTGCCACTCATGTAAAGAACGTGGTGTAGGGTCCTTCCACTTTTTGCAAATTTCTCTTATAGCCAAAAGAATGGTATAGAAAAGAAGATTTTGGGCTGGACCTGTGACTCCGTCTACCAGACCGAATATTACACATAGGATAGGGTAGGATAGGATGTGAATTTGTAGAGGGCGAATTGCTGCCCGGAGGCATCCAAGCGCTAGGAATACCGTGAATCCGACCCTGAGGACCCAGACGGGAGAGAATGGGAGTTAGTTAGACTGGGTGAAATAGGAAGGTTTTCAGCTGTTTACGGAAGACCGTGAGGTTGGAGTTAGCTCTTAGATGCAGTGGAAGGGCGTTCCAGGCCCTGGCAGCATTGTAGGAAAACGTCCTACCTCCAGATCTAGATCTTTTAATTTTGGGGGTCACTGCGAGAAAGGTCTGATTAGAGCGTAGATTTCTGTTGGGCATGTAGTGGGTGATTAGATCCCGCGTAATCCTGGGACCAGTGTTCCAGAATGACTGGTGAGATATGCACATGGCTTTGAACATAACTCTCTGGCGCACCGGTAGCCAGTGAAGGGTTGCTAGTCCGGTCCTTACTGACTGTCTGCGAGGAAGGTCGAGTAACGTGCGTGCTGCGCAGTTCTGAACTATTTGGAGCCTTCTCAGAGTAGATTCCGGAGCACCGAGGTAAAGTACATTATTAAAATCAAGGCGGGATTAAATCAGACCTTGTACAGCTGTTTGTTTGGCTTCCATGGGGAGGAGAGAGAAAATTTTCTTGAGCATCCTCATGATGCCGAAGCAAGTAGCTGAAAGTTTTGTGGCTTGTACATTGAAGGACAGGGATCTGTCGATCCAAATTCCAAGGCTTTTAATGCTGTTTTTGGGGGTTGGTGGAGGGTCCAGATTGGGCGGCCACAGGGAGACGGGGAAGCTGAGGTCCGGATGGCCTAGGACCATGAGCTCGGTTTTGTCCCCATACTGGATTTATTGTAATTTGCCGGTTAAGGGAAGTTGACAATGAGCTTTTTATGGAGTCCCAAAAGGAAGATAAGATTGGGCAATCAAAAAACATGTGTAGGTCCGAGGCAGCAATTGCTCCACACCTCATGCAGGATACTGGTGAGTCTTTTGAAAATTTTGAGAGCCTCTGCAGAGAATTATAGGCCCTATGTAATGTAAAAAGATGATTCCGTCGGAGCCATGCCGGTTTGGCAATATCCCACAGTATCTTAAAAGAGTTAAGCCAAAGGCGAGCCACATCCTGGTCCAAAAAGGAGCTCCCCCAAAGCTTATCGGCCAGTTGAAATGCACCGTCCATCTCCTCTAGCATTATATGGTACCAAAAAGAGATTTCCTTTTTAGCAGGGATTTTATTTAGAAGTTGGAGTTCAAGAAGGTTGCTTCCCCCAACTGGGAATCTACTTCTAGTTATGGACTGCGACTGAGCCCAGCTGGCTATCCTTGAAAGGTCTGAGCCAAATCTATCTCTAAGAGATTCCCAGGGTAAAAGAACCCCTTCTGCAAACAACTCACCATACACTTCCAACCCTGCCTGTCACATAGGCGGGGCAAGACTATCCTTGAGCCAACTCGGGCCTCCCGGTGAATCCCACAATTGGGCATTACAGGAGAAATACCCCAGCAAGACGGAGCTACGCAAGTTAAACCATGTTTTAGCCATACCTTGTAACACTTTTAATTTTTTTTTTTTTTATTTGGGGTCCCCATATTTAAACAGAAATCCCTCCTGTGATAAACTTGCCCCACTAAGCATAGCGTTAAACATGCAGCCCAACCCGGTGTTAGTGGGCATCTACAATAGCATACGAAAATGGGTGAATTGAAATGCCCATGCATATAATTGAAGATCAGGGGCTGCTAAGCCACCCTTTTCCCTTTGGCGCCTATGTTTTTTCCAGGCGATCCTGGGTGTGTGTTGTGCCCAGATAAATGAATTAATATCGCTCCGCAGCTTTATTAAAAGTGAGGGCTCAAAATATAAAGGAATAGTATTAAACAAAAAAGTGACTTTAGGTAGAATGGACATTTTTATAAGGTTAACTCTTCTCAATATGGATAAGGGTAGTGAAGACCATGATCTCATCAGTTTCCAACACTCTTTTGCTACTGTTGAAAAGTTAGTTTCAACGATTTTATTGACATCTGGGATAATAATGATACCAAAGTACCTCATTTTTAGGCTGGACTGCACCCCCTCCACCAACTCCTCATTGTTCCAAACCATAATCTCTGTTTTTGAAGCGTTAATCTCAACCAGAGCTTTCCCCAAAATCCTTAGCTAATTTAATCACTGATGGAAGGGCTGTCGACAATTCTGAAGAAAATATCAAGATGTCATCCGCGTACAGGTCCACCTTCTTCTCCCATTCCCCATACCTGAAGGACTTGATGTTAACGTTGTCCCTCAACTTCTGGGCAAAGGGTTCGATATATATCGAAAAGGAGTGGGGAGAAAGGGCAGCCCTGACGCGTTCCCCTTGTGATGCTAAACGGGTCAGACAATGCACCATTCACCAGGAGGCAAGCTGAAGGATTACAATATAGCAAATTCACAGCTCGGCGAAATCGGTCTCCGATGTTAAATTTGCCTAAGACCCCCGACCGGTATGATCAATTTACCCTGTCGAAGGCCTTGGTAGCGTAGAGCGTAAGTACAGCCAATGGTAGAGAATTGGTGGATGCGACATCAATAGCTCCTATCAGGTCATAGGTCAATTCAAAAAGTTGTCAACCCCTAAAAAAAAACCCTTTGGTCTTGGTGCAGGATGTCACCTGCAACAGACCCCATTTTTTTGGCCATAATGGAGGGATAGATTTTGTAATCCAAGTTAAGAATGGAAATCGGCCTGTAAGACCCGCAATTTGATGCCGGTTTACCAGACTTTAAAAGCAAGGTTATAGAAGCATTGTCCCATGAGGCAGGAGGTGACATCCCATCCTGGAGAATCTGATTAGATAAGGAAGTTAAGAAAGGAGTAATTACAGGTTCCAATGCTCTATAAATCTCAGCGGGAAGGCCATCTGGGCCTGCCGCCTTTCCCTTTTCGCTACACATAATAGCCGCTTTAACCTCATCCTGCGTGATAACCTGATCTAAAGAGGCACTTTGGTCCAAGGTCAGCGAAGGGAGTCGTGTATCCTTCAACCAGTCTTTGATACTTCCTGCCTCAATGAGTTTATCCTCCTTATAGATGTTTTGAAAGAACAGCCTAAAAGTCCTCTGAACATCATCGTCCAATGCATAGACCAAGTTGTCATGGGTAATTGAACTAATGTTATTTCGAACCTGATCAGTATTAGACTTCCAAGACAAGAGTCTACCTGCTCCCCCTCCATATTGAAAGTGGGCAATTTTACTTGCTTCCCACCTGCGTAAAATATGTGCATTCAGCACTGAATCTAGGTGCTCTTTTATTTGCGTTAGCTTACCCTGTAATTCCTGTAAAGTAGTAACCGAGGCGTCTGAATGTGAATGTGAATTTATCTACCATTGTAACTTAGTAATTTCAGCCTCTTTGGAAGCTACCTCTTCTTTAAGTAGTTTCCTCTTATAGGTAACCCTACTAGTTATGCGTCCCCTTATAAAGGATTTGTAGGAATCCCAAACCCAGCCTGATTGGGCTGAACCAATGTTCACATCCATAAAGCATTCATATTCTTTGACCAAAAAAGAGATCTCCTCATGTTCTAGGAGAAGAGAGCGGTCAAACGACCAAATTGTAGGGGAAGTTTTGACTAAACCTTCCATTACCAAACATACAGCAGAATGGTCAGATAAATGTGAAGGAAAGTAGGAAATACTTTTTACTGCACTCTTAAGAGTCTGGCTAATCAGAATAAAATCAATCCTGGATTGATGATGATATTTACGATTACGAAATGAAACACCCAGTTGTTGTCCCGACCTAAATCTCCATATATCTAAAAAGCCATACTGTTTCTTATTTTCCAATAAGAAGGTCCTAGTTTTACTCGGAACTGAGGCCCGACTATTTTACGATGTTAAAATCACCGGCCAAAATAATAGGTCCCGAATACAATAATAAAGAGAGAAGATGGATTTAAGGGCAGAGGGATCATCCAAATTTGGACCATAATATCCCACAATTGTAACCGATACACCTATAATGTTCACTGTTACAATGACCCATCTGCTACAGGGTCTACTAACTTAGATACCAGACTTAATTAGGTTTAGTGCTCAATGAGCCACCAAGGAAAGGAAGCCCTACTAGGGAACCACAATTGGCTCAAGCTAACCTAAAGGACCTCCCTTTTTACCCCAGTCTAACAACAATTCATCTGCAGCCACTACAGATCTAATGTTGTACATCTTATTGTTATACATTATTTGTAGTGCAGCTAGTAACTTAAGATGTACAACCGCCCCTAGCTTCCTAAAGGTGTGTAATCTCCTCGCCAGCTCCCATTGTTTATCCAGGGTTACCCTAGATAAATCCGACCTTATCTGAAAAGTGAACCCCTTGCCACTCAAGGATTTCTGTTTTAGGGTGAGATTGAGTATAAACTCTTTAGTAGAATAGGTGAGGAAGTTGACTAAAATTTTCCTGGGTTTTGTTTTTTGTGGGTTTTTCCTGAAGGGGTCCCTGTGAATTCTTTGAATGTCAGTGGCTAGATCATCTACTGACTGTTCAAGCCCCAGAGAGCCCTTTAAAAGCATGACCACATATTGCTTAATATCAGTGCCCTCGCTCCCCTCCGGAATATTAAGAATTCAGAGGTTATTACGACGCACATTGTTTTCTAAGACTTCCATTCTTCCAGACATGGCAAGATCTTCTTTTTTTAAATTAATGAAATCAACCTTGGCCTTGTCAAGGTGAAGAGAGAAGCCCACCACGGTGTCTTCTAACGCCGCCGTCCTTGCGGTAAGCCCATGAAATTTATTCTCCAGAGATTCGCAAAAGTTTCTGATTTCTGTCGGATTAGCAGTCAAAATTTGGAATCCCCTTTTTATGTCCATTGAGAGAGTTGAGAACATGGTTTCCAAGGAAGCAGCTGTTGAACCTGCCGACCCTCCGCCAGGCTCAACCTGAGAGGTATTTATTCTTTCAACCGTACCTTCCTGCAGAGCAACTCCCTGCTCCAATACCTCTGTTATCAGATCCAAAGAGGGCCCTTCCGATATTCCTCTATCTTCCACCTCATTTGTCGCAGCCTCTAGGACTTCTGCACCTAGTCTGCCCAGGATCCCACAGCTTGAAACCTCTTCTGGTGAGGATCCTGCCAGATCCATAATGCAGGTAGATGGGGGAGAAAGGGGAGAAGGGAGGGAGATTTGGCCAAAAGGTGCTTTACATGCAGCACATTCTTTCACCAAATCTAAAACTTGCGGTACAACTTTGAAGTAAGATCTCAATGAGGGAGTTACTTTGGAGCCAGCTGATTTGACTGATTTTGCTGATTTACCCCCCTTTGCGCGTTTCGCTTTCACTTCTGGACACAAAAATGTAGAGATGTTAGCTTTCTTGCTGGTGCTACTAGAACAATGACTCAGACCTTGAGACTGAGTGCTTGTGCTTCTGGTTGTACTTCTGGTTGTGTCCAGCAAGAGCCCTTTCCTCCTCCTCCTCTGACCTCCCCCCGCTATTTTGTGCCTTAGCACCCCGCCTACCCCTCTTCCGCACTGCACTTGACCCCAAAACAACTGCCAACCCCCCCCCAATGAGGAACCCGCTGTGGGGTCTATCGCGTCTGTCAGTGTCTCACCGCTCTCCTGACACTGCTCCGCTGACAGTCGGGCATCTGCCGCTCCAGCATCCGTCCTGCCGGAGAGCCCGGAAGCACCGGTACTGCTGCCCTGAGTGATCCGGAGAAAGCTCCAGAGCCTATGCCCTCTACGGAGCTCCAGGGCGGCTGACTCGTAGCGCAGCAACCCCGGTGTGAGAAACACAGCTGCTGCGAAACACATGGGAGGTAAAGAGACAGACCTGTAGGGCGGGGCAGAGAATCGCAAACACGCCGATATTAGGACATCGACTCACGGCCACGCCGAGGCGCCAAGGTATGGATTCACTGCTTCTTACTTTTTTTTCCACTTCATTCTCAGAAAAGCTCATGCTATTAATTCACCCAAACGATAAATGCATAACACGGACTCTTGATTTAATCTTCAGGCATCCTCTGGCATCGAAGAAAGCAAGCGACCCGAGAGCCCAGATCCGGAGCGCTACGGCAGCTAAGCCAGCTGCCACCATGTTTCCCCACCCAGTTCTGGGTCATGTCCAGACGTGGGTCCTTTGCTCATTTTGTCACTAGATAAAAGTAACCTGGCTGATGAGGGGTGTTACCCCAAAACCGGTCCCAGGATGGTTGTTTATAGTCCCGGGAGGACCTGGCCTGACAGTTTGGCTGGACTGTTCCCATGAGGCACAGGGTAAAGATTGATTTGCATATGGCTGAATCCAAACTGGGGGGACGAAGTGAGCTAATGAACAATGATGGATCCAACACATATCTGAGACTGGCAGTGAATGTCTGAAAAGTTTCAGCACTCGTTTTGTCATCTTTTTGTGTTTGTTTTGTCGCCCTAAGTTAGCAGGGTATGCCCAGAAGTGGGTCCCTTGCCTACTTTGCCACTGGATTAAAACTAGCCTGGATGATGAGGGGTGTTACCCTGAAATAGGTCCCAGCAAGGAACTCTTCAGCATCGTCATAGAGCTCTCCAACCCCAGCACCAGCAACAGCAACATAACACCATCACAAGACCTCTGCAACACCCTCGCCACATTCTTCCACCGCAAGATTACAGATATACACGACAGCTTTGGACCCCAGACTCCGCCTCCAGTCACCGAACCAACGACCCCCACCACCACCCTCAGCACCTGGACCCCAAAAAGCACTGAAGACACCAACCACGTCATGAACACCATCCACTCCGGCTCCCCCTCGGACTCATGCCCCCATAATATCTTCAACAAAGCCGACATCATCATCGCACCCCACCTCCGGAAAGTAATTAACAACTCCTTCACAGCAGCCACCTTCCCTGAGAGCTGGAAGCACGCTGAAATCAACCCCCTTCTAAAGAAACCCACGGCAGACCCCAAAGACCTCAAAAACCTCCTCCCCATTTCTCTTCTTCCCTTCCCGGCCAAAGTCATTGAGAAGACTGTCAATAAACGGGTGACTGCATTCCTTGAGGCAAACAACTCGCTCAACCCTTCCCAGTCTGGATTTCGAGCCAACCACAGCACCGAGACCGCCCTCATCGCAGCCACCGACGACATCAGGACCATGATGGACAATGGAGAAACAACCCCTCTCATCCTCCTGGACCTCTCGGCAGCCGTTGATACCATATGCCAGTGCACCCTAATAACCCGCCTCTTCAACACTGGGATCCAAGGAAAGGCCCTGGACTGGATCACCTCGTTCCTCTCCGGCAGAACCCAGAGAGTCCGCCTCCCTCCCTTCTGCTCAGCGGCCACCGAGATCATCTGCGGCGTCCCCCAAGGCTCCTCACTCAGCCCAACCCTCTTCAATATCTACATGACCCCCCTCGCTGTCATCGCACGCAAACACAACATCAATATCATCTCCTACACCGACAACACCCATCTGATACTCTCTCTCTCACCAAAAACCCATCCACCGCCAAAAACAACCTCCAGGAAGGAATGAAAGACGTCGCAGAATGGATGAAGCTCAGCTGCCTGAAGCTGAACTAAGACAAGACGGAAGTCCTCATCCTCGGACAATCCCCATCCGCCTGAGACGCCTGGTTGCCCACGGCGCTGGGCTCCGCGCCGACACCCTCGGACCACGCTCGCAACCTGGGATTCATCCTGGACTCCTCCCTCTCAATGACCAAGCAAGTCAACGCCGTCTCGTCCTCTTGCTTTAAGACCCTGCGCATGCTCCGAAAAATCTTCAAGTGGATCCCCACCGAAACCAGAAAGACCGTCACCAAGGGCCTCGTCACCAGCCGACTGGACTACGGAAACGCCCTATACGCAGGAACCACCGCCAAACTCCAGAAACGACTACAAAGCATACAGAACGCCTCCGCAGGACTCATCCTCGGCATCCCTCGCCACAGCCACATATCCTCCCACCTGAGAAACCTGCACTGGGTCCCCGTCAGCAAGAGGATCATGGTCAGGCTCCTCACCCACGCACACATGGGCCCCGAATACCTCAACAACCGCCTCTCGTTCTACACTCCCACCCGCCAGCTCCGCTCCACCAGCCTCGCCCTCACCACCGTCCCATGGATTCGCAGAACCACCACCGGAGTAAGATCGTTCTCCTACCTGGCAGCCAAAACATGGAACTCCATCCCTGCACACCAACAACTGACCCAGGACCACCTCACCTTCAGGAAACACCTCAAGACATGGCTATTCGAGCAGTAGCGGCACCCCCCCCGGAACCCCCCCCTCAGTGCCTTGAGACTCTCACGGGTGAGTAGCGCACTCTATAAATGGATTGATTGATTGATTGAGCATGCAGTTTGGGCTGGACTGTTGTCATGAGGCACAGGCTGAAGTCTAGTTTGCATATAACTGGGTCCGAACTGGGGTGGCAAAGTGAGCTAAGTAACGTATATGGATTCATCTCAAATTTGAGACTGGGGGTGAGTGACTGAAAAGTATCAGCACTCCGTTTATCATCTCTTTGTGTTTGCTAAAAATAAGGGAACATGTGGTAAATACTAAATCTAAACTAATTTATTTAAACGTATCAAAGACCCATAAAATATAGGTTCACAGTTGTTTGGTACTTCAGTAATAGCTGCTGGCTTTTTATGCTGCTTATTATGTCACATCTAAGGAACAGGTTAAACAATTAATTACAAAGCTAAAATTGGCCATGCCTGTACAGGCCTGTTGTGAAAGTGCTTGCTTTAAATTCCTGATTTCAAATTAGGCAATTGCTCAGATCTTAGGGAACAGAAATGAACGGCATAGCAGTGCATTACTGTTGTGAAAAGTGGATATTCCCTCTCTTGTATCACATTTTCTCTGTTTACTTTTAGCTCTGTTTGAATCATAGCATCTACAAGATGGACACTGACAGTGCAGGTGTCTGCAGACAATCATTTGTGACTCACCAAGAGAAGAGCATTGGCTCTGCCCACATGTTGGGAGCCAGGAGTACATGCTATGATTGGTCAGAAATTGCATGATTGCCTTCCACCAACTGTGATCATTTAGTTTATTTATCCAACTCCAGAGAGAACTTTCAGGTTACACATGACGTTGTTATGCTATCAAAGTGTCTTAGATAACTAGATAACGTATGGTGTTTTTCTCTGGCAGCAGCACAGAGAGTAGGACAGCAGTTATTAACCTTCATGGATTTCAGACCTGGCTTGACAGTACACCGGCATTCAAACGTATGTGATCAACAAAACATAACTATCAGAGTCCTGCTGAGAGAGGGACTTAGGCTCCCTGCTGGTGTCCCCTGAGTACAGGATTTGATAGGGCCACATTTGTGTACTTACACGAAAAAGACTGAATGTATGGCTCTTTTTGGCTTGTTGCATAGTTTATACTTGATGCAGCTACACTGATTTGCTTATGGTGGTAAGCCAGGGCTCATAGCTATAGGCCTAGCCTGTTTATTATGTAATTTTATGATAAAGTCACTAAGGACTGATGTATTTATTGTGAAAAGCATAGGTTAACATTGGTAGGTTTTTAGGTGTGGATTGTTATTACACTGTATTACAGCCTGACGATAAATATTTTGTTATATGAAATCTCATGAACTACATAAGTGAGTAAGGATTTTGGCATTGGTTCCCCCTTCAAACCATGCATATAGAAGATTTTCACTTTGAGGATCTTTGTTAAGCCCTGTTAGGATGGGAGAGATAGTATTTGGCTATGCCAACTGTAATTGTGTATAAATTTGCAATTCGATGACTTTTCAGTGACGTGATGGCAATAGGTGCCTCGCCTTATTTACACGATAGTGTTAAGCCACTATAATTAAGGCACCCTTTCATGCTCTATTAAGCGTGAAAGGGGAGGGCTATGGTTGTTGTGGTGGGCGTTCATCGCAACAGCCATTGATTTTGACGCTGCCCCCTAGCAACAAGGGAAGTGTAAATCCGAGGCAGAGCCAAATCTAAGACCAGTAGAAACCTGGACTTAAAGAGGCGAAACGAGAAGAAATTGCTCTATTTCCTCCTCTTTTTTGCTGTTTCCATGTGTGCTGCCTTGTGTAGTACACAAAGAAACTGAAAATTGCCTTTGATTGTTTGTGTGCAGGAAGGTCCCCCTTCCTGCACTTAAGCAATAATAAAAAAATGCAGTTTAGCAACTTCTATTTGTGCTGTACTAAGTAGTACACATAGAAGTTACAAAATGGCATTTAAATATTGTTTATGTGCAGGAAGGTGGACCTTCCTGCACATAAACAATGTTCTCCCAATGCAGACACCCTTATACTATGGTGCAAGGAGGCCTGCGTTAGTGCTAGGCAGCTGAACCCAGTGCCAGCAGTAGGGGAAATGCAGGGGTTTCCAAATTCTTCTGAATACAGGACATCCCTCCCTTTTCAGAATGGAGAAGCGTGGGTTAGCAATGTTTGCTTAACGCCACGCTTCTCCATTCTGCTGTAAATACACCCCTCTATTCTAGAAGCTAGGATTCAACAACCTCTCAAAGGCAGTCCTTCTTGTAGACAATGCTCGCAACATCCATTTGACAGCAGCTGTAAATTCTCTGAAGAATCTGGCACCAGCCATTTTCTTCTCTAACTTTTATCACAATTTCTATGCAGTCATCAGTGTAAGTAGCTTCCTCCATGTCAACAGATAAAAGTGGGCAGGGCCAGGAGTTTGTAACTATAGTTTTCACATATTCCTCAGTTTTTGCCATTTGGTCAACTTTTTCAACGGTCACTACACATGAATAATGGTAAATAAATCAACAGAGATCCCTGATTTAGGATTATAGATTACTTTTCTATTCTTTGAGATAATTCCGGTTCAGAAAATTGTAATGATGGCATTGATGGATTGTGACCAATGCTTTCTTGGATCTGGTTTCCTTATACACAAAGTGAAAGTGGAGGCAGCCTCATAGGATAACTGTGACAAATGTCCACTGATCATTCACTGCTGCTCTGTTGCTAAAGGAGAGCTGCAGCTTGGAAATTAAGTGAGTGAATCGTGTATAAGGTTGTCTCCTTTACATACTCTTACAGTGTCACAAACTGTTGGTCGGACTTCACCAGAGCACCTTTTGCCCTGCCTGCTCTGGCATTTGATGTGATCCCAGTCATGCTGTGACATTATTTAATGATACAGTAAAAAATAACAGACATCCTTTCTTAAATATATTCATGTATAATTTCACATTTAGATTGAGGACAATGTGTGATTTTCACATTTATATTAAGCCATATATAGAGAAAGATCATGATGAGTTTGCAGGAGTTGTTGTAGGCCTCAGATGACAGACCTCATATTAAATCAAAGGTTGTATTCCTATTTGTTGTGCATAATCTATTCACATTTGAGAATTGATCTTTCCACAGTGTATTCATTACAACTGTCTTATTTTTTGGTGTTTTTTCAAAAGAACCACTGTCTGATTTAATGGAACAGTACCGGGGACTTTTTTACACTCATGCTATGCCGTTCCATGAGTTCAGATCTGTGGAGTGGAATTCTGAATCTTGACTATTCCATATTGGATCAAAACTTATTTTCACCAGTTGTGATTTGAAGATAAGAATTGATAACTGAAGGGAGGTTCAGTTCATAATCTGAGCCAGTAGTTGTAGCTGGTGACTTCTGCTTTTGTGTCAGGGCAAGGGTCACATTTGTGATGCTGCAGAGAAAGGAGATTCTTCACAAGGGTAAACTTACAAGTGAGTAAATCTACATGTGCATGTTTAGTCTAACACTTTTGCGTAACTTTACTAATACTTTAGGCTATTCACCATTTGCAAGCATAAAGTTTCTCAAAAGTGTACAATTATATATTCCACACCTTGCAACAGGGGTGGGACCTAATTTACGACTATAAAGTTACTAAAACCAAAAAGGAGCAGTACTACACATTGCCAAACACCAATAATGCAACACTCCCCGTAGAAAATTATGGAGACAGGGATTTAATTAAGAACACAAAGAAGATATTGTTAAATAAAAGTAATTTATTTCAACTTCCGTTCGGTTCTCCACGACGCAGGACGCTGTGATTTCCGCTTTCCTTCTGTTATTTCTGGCGAAGCTTCATCCTTGCTTCAAGCCCCATCAATGCTAACATACCAAAAG
The DNA here is from genome assembly GCF_964263255.1 of Lissotriton vulgaris. Classification (NCBI taxonomy): domain Eukaryota; kingdom Metazoa; phylum Chordata; class Amphibia; order Caudata; family Salamandridae; genus Lissotriton; species Lissotriton vulgaris. The sequence continues at coordinate 48,783,434 of NC_141695.1, forward strand.
GCAAGGTCTGCCGTCATTATCTATTAGCTTCAAGCATAATTGATGCTAACATACCAGAAAGCAAGGGCTGTCGTTACTATCCATTAGACTTTATCACTATACCTTCTGGCTCCAACGCTTTATTAGAAGTTGCGATTTCGTGACATATCGTTTTTACCATTTATACGACGCAGTCTCAATATAAGGAAACAGAAAAAAAAGACTACGAGAATAATTATCCTGCCCGTGGTTTGCCCTTTTCGACATCCCGAATGCAAACAGCCAACCAGAACTGAATACTAGAACTCCAAAACAACTATACTGAAAATCTTGTACCGATTCATCTCCATATCAATAGGAAAGAGAATCTAATACTTTCATTCTGTACCACCACTTTGTTTTTTATGTGATAAGTGGCTTCCTGAATTTACTGTGCCACATTTCCTTTCTTTATATATTTTTTGTTATTTCTGTGATTTTAGGTCTAATTAATTGTATTTGATTTGTTCTATATTGTATATAGATACAGGTCTTTTTTAATGATGTGTAAATCTGATAATATGTCTTTTTTATAAGTACAATTGTGACAAATATAAAGCAGAATCTCATTTGTTATTGTTTTCACTCCCATATAAATCATTGCATGGACAAGATTATATAATTGCCTAGGTTGTTATTTCTCATATGTATTTGTCCCTGACCTAGGAATTGTTTTTAAAAATTTTCAGTGAGTTCTTGTTATATACATTATATACACTCCAAATACCACTCAGTGCCACATAATTACACACCACATAACTAAAACTGCACTCCATGCAACATTCCAAATACCACTCAGTGCCACTTAATTACACGCCACATAATTACACTACTGAATGCAACACACACTCCACACTATGCCACTCAGTGCCACATAATTATATGCTACATAATTACAATGCCCTCAATGCAACATGCACTCCAAACAATACCACTGAGTGCCACATAATTACACGCCACATAATTTCTCTACTGAATACAACATACACTCCACACAATACTACTCAGTGCCTCATAATTATATGCTAAATAATTACAGTGCACTCAACGCAACATACACTCCAAATACCACTCAGTGCTACATAATTACATGCCACATAATTACACTGCACTCAATGCAACATACACTCCAAATACCACTCAGTGCCACATAGTTACACGCCACATAATTACACTCTCTCTATGGCATTACCACAGCATGACTCAGCACCACCACAACATTACTCAGGGACACCACAACATCACTATACGCTACCCCAGCATCACTGAACGCCACAGCATCACTCGTTGCCACCACAACATCACTCAGTGCCACCACAGCATCAATCTGTGCAACCATTCAACAGCAACTAGTTCAAATATGTTCTCTCAATGTTTCGAGCTTTATTACAAATGTCACAAAAACATGTTATTATTTCACCTCTGTTCTTGGATTTTCGTCACAATAAAATACACTGAACATAATCTTCACAAACATTATTTACAAAAGTTTAAGCTATTGCCATTATAAATTACAATAACTTTTATTTAAGTATTAATTATTTAATTTTTTTTAAATTAATTGCTCTTTGTAATTTCAATACATATAAGTCACGTAATACAACACATATTGCATTACAAATGCTATAGGTGTCACATTTGCGAAAGTTAAAAGTATTGTCTTTGTAAATGACAAAGCTATTAATTTCACTATTTTCAAAACCAACACATAAATAAAAATGTGTCATTTACAATACCAATACCTCAAACTTTCCTAATGTGAGACCTATTGCATTGCAAATGCTTGTTCCATCTGTGCTGCTGCCAGAGAATAACAATCACCATAATTATCTAATTATCTGGGAGCATTGTAGAAATGTGTTGCCATGTGTCTGACCTAAAGATCAAGCTCTGTTGTAACACAATAGCTGGACTTGGAAAACAGCTCTTGCTCAGGACCTACATGAGTACAGCCCTTGGAGAGCCAGAACTTTTTCTGTGGAAGCACACAATGTCTGCCCAACCAAAATGTGTACTGTCCAACGAATTGTAGGAGGAGCCAAAGCACCTTTTTATAGTACTTCTGAAAGCACATTTTTAGGTGAATAACATAAGGTTTACCAATAGCAGGAATGTCAAGCCAGACTTAAAAATTGTCACTTAAGGGAGGGCCAGGTGAATGTCATATTCTCAGGTGACTTGTTCACTGATTACTGCCCCTGTCAGATAATGTCTCACTAGGTCAGGTCAACGAGCTGCAACACGGATACAAAAAACACCCTGATAAAGTATCTATTCTGAAATTGCATATCCATTTCGTTCAAGTTTTCACCATTTTATTTGAAAGCTTTAGTCCATTTATGCTCTAGCAATTCAACATCTGGCAGATTTTTTTTCCACTATGTTTCTCATGGAGAAGGTCTCAGAAAATCAAGATTCTTTGCTTTGTTGCTTCACATGGACTTAATAAAGGCAGGAATGTACTACCGACATCTTTAAAAGGTCACCACTATTACTGCTTGGAGGTGAATTGATGCAAGAATCAAAAACAGTGGTTAGGGTGCAGAACAGTGGTGCAGAACAGTGGTGTAAATGTTATGTTATGTTATGTTATGTTATTTTTATACTTCTATAGCGCACGGCCACTCCACGGAGTATCCCGGCGCTTTATCGAAGGAAACCCAACCGAAGAAGGGAGAACATAACACTGAAAGGACGTGCAGACACAGGAAGCAACATCAAATTAAGGGAAAAGCCATGTCTTAAGGGCCTTTCGGAAGGACAGAAGGCTAGAGGTCTGTCTCAAAGAAATTGGGAGGTCATTCCAAGCATGAGGAGCTAAGTAGCGAAAAGACCGCCCTCCTGCTCTAGCACGCTTGATAATGGGAACACTCATTTTTGATAGGGACGAAGATCTGAGAGATCTGGAGGGGTGATACCAGGACAATCGTTTGGAAATATATTTGGGGCCTATACCATGTAGGGCCTTAAAAGTCGTGGTCAAAGTTTTAAACAGAATCCTTTTAGCAATAGGTAGCCAGTGTAGGGTTGAGAGAAGATCAGTGGCTCTGGCTTTTCTTGGAAGACTAAAGATGGCTCGGGCTGCAGAATTCTGGACGATTTGTAGACGCCTAACCAGGTATTTGGGAAGTCCCAGAAACAAAACATTCGCATAATCCAGCCTAGAGCCGACCAGTGCCTGGACAATGATTTTCCTGTGCTGGATGGAGACTAAAGGGAGAAATTTACGAAGCATCCGAAGGATGCCGAAACATTTCCCAGTAAGAGATGAAATATGCGGTCCGAAAGATAACTCATTGTCAATCATAACTCCCAAATTTTTGGCCTTCAAAGATGAACTAGTGGGAGGAAACATATCCTGCGGCCACCAGGGTTTCCAATCAGGCTCAGAGGTACAACCAAAGAAGAGCAACTCCGACTTGTCGGAGTTGCACTTCAGTCCATGACGTCCAAACCACTCAAAAACAGCGCTCAAACAGCCCCTAACCTGGGCATCGTCAAACAGGCCATCCTTGTTGCTTACAAAGAGGAGCTGGGTGTCGTCAGCATAGGTGACAATCCGGGCGCCGAAAGACTCCGCCGTCACCGCCAGGGGGGCCATAAAGATGTTAAAGAAGAGGGGGCTCAGGATGGAACCTTGGGGAACCCCCACTTCTAGCGGTGACATCTCGGCGGAGTAGGGCGGCGCCCAGATTGTCTGTCGGCGGTCGGCTAAGAAGGATTTAAGACAATTCCACACCGTTCCCCTCAGACCAAAGTCCCAGAGTCTGGAAAGAAGAAGTGCGTGGGGAACGGTGTCGAAAGCCGCCGACAGGTCTAGCATAATCAGTACAACTTTTCTTCCAACATCCAACTCCTCCCTGATGGCATCTGTGACTTCAAGGAGCGCAGTCTCCGTGCTGAAATTTGCACGGAAGCCAGATTGAGTACTATGCAACAGACCCTTTTCCTCGATGAAATTAGAAATAGATCTGTGAACAAACCTCTCAGTCACTTTCGCCAGAGCAGGGAGTAGGGAAATGGGTCTGTAATTGGCATGGACTGAAGGGTCGAGCGCTGGTTTTTTAATGAGTGGCAGGATCATGGCGCTCTTCCAAGCCTTAGGAACTACCCCGGAAGAGAGCGACAGATTCAGGATGGGATTAACCAGGTCATTTAGAACAGGTGCCATATTTGCTAGACACTTGGCAGGGCAAGGATCCTGTGGAGATCCGGATTTAAGACTTGCCAAGATGTCAAGAGAACTCTCATGATCTACTGGGGGAAAATCACACAAGAAGGGACCATGGTCTGGCAAGGGACACCCCAGACTCATCGTATGCTGCTGAAAAGTGGACTGGAGAGATTCTTGAATAGTGGTAATTTTCTGTACAAAATAGACAGCCAATTCCTTCAGCCAAGCTTCTGAATGAGCATGGGTCGGAGTATAAGCAGAAGGAGAGGTGAAATCTTTTACCACCCTGAAAATTTCCTTGCAAGAATGCTCCGCCTCATTTATTCTAAATTCCAAATAGGATTTTTTACCTGCCCAGATTAATTTATGGTAGGCTCGAGTCAGCGCCTTAAAGTTCAGCCTCTCAGTATGATCGTAAGATCGCCTCCATGCTCTTTCAGCTTTCTTACGATCTTGTCGTGCTTTTTTTAAATGAGGGGTAAACCATGGGGCAGATGTCCTCTTATCGGCAGAATTTTGTTTCTTGGCCGGAACCAAGCTCTCCAGACGATCTGCGAGCCAATTATGAAAGAGAGCAATGTAATCCTCTACATTGTCAGAGGTAGGACAAGGGAAATATGTTAAAGCATTTGATAGCATCTCTCTAGTAAGAAGATGGAAAGATTTAGAGAGATGCTTTAACGACCCAGCAGGTTTGGACCGTGATGAAGCCACGACAGGGAAGGAGAAAGTAATGAGAAAATGATCTGACCATAAAACTGGCATGGGAGGGTCAACACAGATAGGAAGAGTAGAAAAGATCTGATCCAACGTGTGGCCTTTATTATGAGACGGTCCTACCACATAAGGAAAAAGGCAGAGCACGGAAGTAATATCCAGCAGTTTTTGAGTGTCCGTATCTGAACTATTATCCATATGAATATTTAGATCACCCAATAGAAGGCAATGATTGGACCTAAGGCATGGAGTCGATAGGGCTGCCTGCAGTTCTTCTAGAAATGGCCCCACCGAGCCTGGTGGTCTGTATACAAGAATACCTGTACAAGCGTGGGAAGATGAGAGCTGGAGAGTGAAGCCAAGGGCTTCACTGCCCTGTATATTGGATTTTTTGCCAGTAGTAATAGGCATAAAACACTAAGCTCTCTGGCACTTAGTTATTTTACAAGTTAAGCACTGAGAGGAGCCAAAAATGTGAAGTGGATCTGGAGAAACACACTATGCTATAAGGTTGCTGTGAGGTGGTTCCAGAACAAAACTTGAAAGTTAGGCATGTCACAAAGGAGGGTGTGGCTCATATTGTAAGTGATACCCAAATTGATGCCAGTCATGCAAGAAGTGGAAGTCTTGTGAGACTTGCAGCACAAGTATTCAAACAAACCAAGAACTAGGACTTCCTTTGCACACTCTGATACCTAGTCGGATGTGGGTACCATGAGGCAGAGCATCATGAGGCTGGCTGCTTTGGAAGATTGCGAGTTATACGCAAAGGGAAAGTCTGCCTTTTGGGGTGCACATCCGAAAGTGGCGCTTTATCTGATATTCCCTGTAGTACTATATTTAATACCAGGGACAAAAGCTCAAGGTTACTTTGTACCTGGTAAAAGAAATGAGATTCTGAGTTTACATGTGGAGATCTGTACAGTAGTAACAAATTCCCTAGTTGATCTTGTTATTTCACATTGAAGAGTGGTCTTTAAGGATTGAACCTGCAAACATTTGGTATTACCGTCATCCGTTAATTTTATTTCCACAGTGTAATGCTGGGTGTAATAGTGTTAATCCTTTTTACGAAGTCACTCGTAATTAGGGCGTTAGTACTGGGACGAAGGCTTAATGGCCTGTGAGAGATGCAAGTGATGGGGCAAGCTCAAGCCTCAGAGAGTAGATTTCCTAATTCTGGCTCAAGTGGGCTCTTTGTGTCCGCTGGGTCCTCTGTTGGAGTGGGTCCTGTCAGGGCTCAGCCATGGGCGAACAGTGTCACACCTGTGGACGAGCGGCAGATGCCATCAAATGAAGAATTGGACCCATGAAAACTGGCTCAGTAGACCTTGTGGCCCGAGGTGGAACCGGGGCAGCTAATTGGAGAAGTGAGGCCACCTTACCGGGGCAGTGACCAGAGCCTGTGGAACCATGCAGACCCTTACGGAGTGAGGGGCTGACAGCAGACACCCAGGATTAAGTGTTGAGTGATGACTGGATGGTAGTGTTGTTGGATTAACATTTGATCAGATCAAACAGCATTTTGGGGCGATTTTTGGCATTGTCCATTTGGCATCTGAAGAAGGATGCTTTTGCCATTCTGAAGTGTTTGCTGTTCATACTCCTTTTCAGTCTCAGGAGCTTAAGGAGTTCCAGCAATGAAGAGGATCTTCATGCGCGTTCTTCTGATTTCAGGTTGCATCTGTCTGAGTTTAAACTTTCAATGAACCATGGATTGGATCATTGTTGAACTTTCTTTTCAGTATTAGGAGAGCAATTGCATCAATTACATTAAGTATGGAGTTGTTGTAGAGTTCAGTGAGTTCAAGAACATCTGACATAATTGTAGGAGGAGGCAGGGCCGGATTACATTGAGAACTGAGCTCGTTTACTTTTGTGTTTTGCATCATTCTGTTCCAGTGTCTTGTTTCTTGGGTTGGCCTTTCTTGATGTTCCAACATTCTAAAATGAGCACGGTGATATAGAAAGTGGTCTGACCAGTCACAAGGGGTAATCGATTACAACTGAATGGAGTTAAGGTTCAAAATTATTAGGTCCAGGGTCGAGCCTAAGTTGTGCATTGGGCTGTCCCAGAATTGAGTCAAATTGAGGTCCATCAATACCAAAAAATCCCTGTACCCTGTACCCTGGACTGGGATGCCATCAGGCATGCCATTATGCTGGAATTTATATACTTTAATTCCTCAGCAAACGCCCTCTGAGAACGTCAGTCTAGGCGTGTGACCTCAAACATGCCAGTTTGTCCAAAAACAAATCATTGTTTCTTTGAACGTAAAAACTAAGGGAGATCATCCAGACGTGTTTTTCAACTCAACAAAACCCACAAGCAACTGTTCAACTGAAACAGTGCACCATCCACACTTCTAGTGAAATAAACATAGAAAAAATGTGTAGTGAGGAGGAAGGCACCTCACGGGATAACACCCTTGGGGCCTTTAGGCAGGTAAGTACCCAATTCTTGCTCCTTTCTCATCATCGGTTGCCGTACCTCCTCAAAGAAAATGTGTCCCAACGCAAACCCATATGTGTCATGTGCATATAAACAGGTGCAAGACAAACAACATCCAAGGATTCACTCCTCGGTATGAAAACAAGAAAAGTGTCTAAAATCAACCGACACACCAAAGTCACAATTGTATTATTAGTTATGGTGTGTGCAGGTGAATTAAAAAGGGTGGTAGCTTAACCTCGCATACAAATACCCACAGCCAACATGTTTCACTGCCCTACACACTTATTGGCAGATTCATCAGGGCTCACCACTTGGTCGTTGCACCAATATTGGACACTCTCATAGTGGAAACTGTTGAGCTGAAAACAGGCCAAAATTAAAAACCATATAATGGAAGAACTCTCAAAGCCTCAAATATATATGTCACCAATACAACATCTGATTACCCTTATCCAGCCAAATCCTCTCGTACCAGCTGGAAGAGGACAGGAATTCTTTGTCGATTGTCACATCAATCTGTAAAACACACATGTCCGTTGTTAACAGACAATAAAAGACCAGAGGGGCATATCTGTCCGTGATTTTATCTAGCCTTACTGAGATTCATGCACACTAATCTTCAGCACATTCGGGTCGTAACATTCCTTGTATATAGACAGCCAAAACACATGTCCATTGTTACAAGACAATGAAAGACCAGAGGGGCAAATCTGTCCGTGATTGTATCTAGCCTTACTGCGATTCATGGAATTGAGGTCCACCAGGATGTTTTTGATACTATTCTCCGCCTGATCATTCGTATCATTCCAATGAAGATTAAAGTCTCCCAGGAATATTTGGGGACATCGTCGCCCCAAGTTGGATGACATGGTTTCCATAATTTGTTTGACAAAAGGGAGGTTGTCTCCCGGGGGATGGTAACAGATGTGCAGATTTCATAAGGTTGTGTGGTTACTTATAATGTCTATAGAGAGATATTCGCATGAAGAGAGAGCTGCAGAGCGAGATTGCGAAGCAGAGACTCTGTTATGGATTATACAGGCAATGCCTCCACCGTTATCTTAGCTCTATCAAGTCTGATGATGTTGTGGCTCTGGGGGACTACGATGTCAAGAACAGGTCCAGATTAAGCATGAGCGAATTTTGCGGATCTCGCGTTCGCGAATTTTGCGGATTTGCGGATTCGCAATCCGCAAAATCCGCGAATTCCCGCGAATTTGCGGATTTTTTTTTTTTGTGTTCGCCCGTGTTTCTGCCAGTTCGCGAGGGTTTTGTACACTTTCGCAAATTGCGAACTTACCTGTCGGGTCGCAAGTTTCGCGAACTTGTTGTTTCTACGTGTCCAGCCTGTTTGGGACACTCTTCTTCATCACTGCCACTCTCTGTCACCACTGCCACTCTCTGACTACTCATGCCACCCTCTGGCCCACCCATGCCACCCTCTGTTTCATCACCACACCCTCTGGTTGTCCAGTGTACATTATTTTCGGCAAAGCAAAGCACACCTTCCCTGCCTCAAGTGACCTGAATTAATTTGGGGCTGATTCATGTGTCACAGAATATTTTTTTAGCTGGCACCTGCTTCCTTAGTGCGCCCTGATTAGTGATCTTTTGCACTTGCTAAGTGCTTTCATTGTTGCAAAATTAGTTACAACACCTGCCCTGCCCCAACTGACAATAATGAATTAGGGGCTGATTAATGGATTTTAACTTCCAGCCTGGCTCCTGCTTGTCTCCCTTAGCTGTAATTCAGGACCTTTGTGGCATATGTGTAACTATTCTGAGGTTCAGAGCAGGGTCACATAATAGTTTCAACTGGCAACTGAACTCTGGAGGGGCCCCTCAGGAAGCACTCCAGGAAATGGCTACTAATGATGAGCCTGAACTTTTGAACCTGGTAAGTAGTTACTTTCAGTTTTGCTAAGATCGTATTTCTGCAATTTTGCACTTATTCGCGGGGCGCGAACTCACGCGAACAGTGCGAGCAGTGCGAGCAAAATCCGCTGCTCGCGGATTTGCGGATTTTGCGGGAAATTCGCAAATCTCGCGGATTGCGGATTTCCCGAAAATCCGCAAAATCCGCGAGCGGAACGGATTTTCCGCCCACGCCTAGTCCAGATGAGTCATTTAGCCAGGTTTCTGTGAGGATTAAGACGTCAAGTTCCCGATTTAAGATGAGGTCAGCGGTGTCAGTACCATGTTTCACCACAGATCTACAGTTGAGCAGTATGCATTTTAGAGGTGATTTGGAGTCAGTTTGACACGTCTGGGTAATATATTTTTTATTTAGTTACAAAATACCAGTACAAAATACTTTACCACCTTTTTTAATATAAAATAATTATTGTAACATTAAAAATGACTTACAATTACATTTATACATCACTTTTATTAATTATTAATGCATCAAAAAATGTTTTTAACTTTAGGTAGGAATTTATTTTTCATTACATTCCAGAAAAATAATTTACATTTAAATTATTATAATTAAGTTAATTAAAGATATCATGAAAAATTAAGTTAATAGTGCTGTAACATTCTGTTTTTGTCCTACATTTAAAATAAATATTTAAACTTAAAATGAATGCACATTGATCTTTACCATCAAATTATTCTTACAAAATCTTTTCCAGTGGAATAGCCTTTTCTTCTTTTCCCTAAACTTTAACAAACAGAGGTCTTCCCACGACTGTGGAGTATCCCAGTGGTAAAGTACAATGAAATGTAAAAAAATATTTAATACTCATTTTGCGAGTGAGCTTTACAAATAGATATAAAAATTCCACATATATATTACCTAATTATTCACTATTTTAATCTAAGCTGCCACCCACGTCACCACTCCTGCTGGATTCATCATATTTCTCAAGGTTGCACTCCTTTGTTACGGTTAATCAGTAAATGCATTGTCAAGAGTTTTGGATGCTCATCATAGTATTGGTTACTGATTCTTCTGGTAATGAAATATCACAATTATTTCTCAGCTGAGCTTGACTTGATTGAGAGCTTAGTGAACCCTCCTTGTCATTGCCCGGCCTGAGTATCTAGTCCTAGCTAGAGCCCAGCTGTTTCTCTTGTGTTTTTTTGTTCTCATCAATCCCCCCTTGCTCCTGGGGAACTTCTTTTATACTTTAGGATTATAATTTGAGGCACAGACAAATGTTATCTAGGAGGAAGTGTGGGTGAGCATCAAACTCAACTAAAGCTGGCTGTGTCTGACCTCTGTCCAGCCAAGGGATTCTTGTCTCGTGGTACCTAATTGAGGCCCAGTGTGAAGAACATTGTAGACCGAGTACCCTCAAATCTGGGGGAATTACTTATGATGAATGATTCTTTCAAAGAGGATGGATTTCAGTTTGATGGCGAGGCTGCTGGCAAAATCAGCCCATATCCAAAACAGTAGGTACTGTTCACAATAAAAGGTACCTTCCTATTGTCACTCCCTTAAGTCCAATATGTTGGTCACTGTACAAATGGTTTGTTTGGTCATGAACGTCATTCGTAAGCTATGCAGTGGGGATATGCAAGCGCCTAAAACACATCAGGATGACTTTTAGATCTTTTGTGTCAATTTATAATACCCTTTGACTTTCTGCAAACGGTGGCTGAGATACTCCATAGCCTGCCTGAGGTTGTAACCAGACTTCTACATTGCGTAACATTAGCCTCAATGCCTTGCCATATATATATCTACAGTCTGACTGTAGATTTCTCAATTCCTCAATAGGAAATAATGATTTTTTTATAGGTTTGGAAGCAAATATTATTATCTCATCAGCTTAGGCTCCTGAATAATATTTTTCCTTGTTTTAGCTGTTTTCATTGCATAATTTTGCCACACTGTGGCCAATTCTTTCTAGCGATTTAAGATATGATCAGGCCATTCAGAATGGGGTTTTTTCTTGATTGCCTTTCAAACTTCAAAAGCATTGCCAACGTTAATAATTCTCCCCTGAGGCACCCGGTGCAAACCTATTCGCTGTGCTAATGGGTGCTTTTCTCTTCACAAAATGCATTTCAAGTTTGAAGAAGTGTGCACCCAAGAATTTCAATCATCTTTAAATTTCCCAAAAACAACTCAAAACACTTAGCAAGTTGGCTAGAGAATGTGTGTGTTGGCCTTGTGGTCACCCTAGAATGGGTTTTGATTTTAAAACCAAAAGGCACTCCAAGATGGCTGCAGTGCGTGCAGTCCTATTGGCCACACCAGTGCTGCTGTTGCACAGCATCGGCACAAAAAGGGCGATGATGCACACATGCATCATCACATGAGCTTTGGTAGTTCTAGTATCACAATGCTGCTAGCATGCGTCATGATTTTGCGCTATTTCATTTTTGTTTTAATTTAGAAGTCCAAGATCATGACACCCATCTTGGAGTAGTAAATTAATTAAAAATAAAAAGTGTCCCGAAGCAAATTTTATTTCAATTGAAAAAATATAACAGAGCAAAAAAAATTAGATCGGTAGGGAGGAGCAACAGTGGTGCACATTGGTGAAGTAAGCTCCAATGAGCAGCGGAAGAATATGGGAGATTGACAAGGAGAAACTGGATGGGACGAGCACCAGGAGGGGCGGGAATATCAAAAGACAAGCAAATGTGAATGAGAGAAGACACACAGTGCTTGGATGGGACACACATTTGAATAGGTAAGCAACACACAATGGAGAGAGCAAGATTATGCATGCACTCACATGGACTAAAGGAAAAAAAATAAGAAGTAGTTCCCTGAATGTAAGCAGTGGATTGATAGAAGTCTTTTAATATAAGAATTGAAAATAGGCTAATCACCACTACAGAGTCATGCACAATAAAAGAAATGCGATCTGTGGAATAAGAAGCAAGCAAATAAGATTGCCAAGAATGCCAAACCATTGGTAAACAATTGGCTGAGTCAAAGGCCATAATAAATATTGATATAGTCCAAGATAGGTCTTCGTCAACAAGCTGGCTGTAGGCGAGGCCTAAAAGGAAGTGAACTGGTCTTGCAAGGATATGTGTCTGTGAATGCTGCTGAGTTAAATAACATAAAAGATACTTGTGTATAATATAGGTCTCTGCATCTTCAATGAAATTGGGAAAAGTTCCTACACTGCACACAGGATTTGTGCACATTTTCTCTTTTGTGAATGTGTTCATCAAAGATTTCAAGATTAAAAACAAGTCAACGTGTTCATTTATTTATTTATTTATTTATTTTTGGAGTTTTCTTTAGCACTGGCCAGACCCAAGGGTATCGGTGCGCTTCACAATGTGATTGGGAGAAAGAGTGCGAGATAGTACAGTTAAAAATAGACAGACATCATACAAGTTCAGCAAATTAACAGCCGCCTGAGGGGCGGGATTGAGGTAGTGTTTTTGAGGTATTCAAGGTTCCTGTCGCGTTGTTGAGGTAGTGTTTATGAGGTAGTTAAGGTTCTCGGTTGCGCTATTGAGGTAGAGTTCGGGAATGCACGGTTGAGGTAGAGGATTTTTAGGCGGTTCTTGAATTTCTGATGTCCACTGGGATGCAGTTCCAAATTTTCGGGGCGTTGCCGGCAAAAGAGCGGTTGGCAGTTCTTTGTTTCCGGGTTTTCAGGGGGATGAGTAGTAGGGAGTTTGAACTTCTGAGATTTCTGGATTGACCAGCTTTCTTGAGTTTGGAGGCTAGATATTCCGGTTTCCCTGTGTGTAGGGCTTTGTGTGTGGGACAGGCTGTTCTGAAGTTTGCGCGCATTTCCACTGGGAGCCATTTCAGGTCGTTGAGTGCGGGGGATATGTGGTCGAATTTCCTTACACCTGAGACCATTCTGGCTGCTGCATTGAGGGTTGTTTTTAGTGGTGTTAGGTGGGATATGGCTGTGCCGTTTAGGGTTGCGATTCCATAGTCCAGTCTGGACAGGACCAAAGCTTGGGTGGCTTGTTGGAGGTCTTTTTGTGGGATGTGAGGTTTGATTTTATTGAGGAGCTTCAGGTTGAGGAAGGCGCTTTTCGCGGAGTTCTTGATGTGATTTGACATGGTTAGTTTGTGATCCAGGGTGATTCCCAGGGATTTTACTGAGCTGGTCAAGGTGAGATTTCAGCCATTCCGTTATTTGTGGGTTGTTGTCTTTGTTAGAGATGAGTAGGATCTCTGTTTTTCCTCGATTAAGTTTGAGGTGATTCATCCCTAGCCAGTCTTGGATTTCTTTTACAGTGTTGTTGAGTCTTCGGACGTCATTGTGAGACATTATTTCTATGTAGATCTGTGTGTCGTCTGCGTAGAGGTGGAAAGGGATGTTGGCTTTCTTCAGTATGGTGGTGAGGGGGACCATGATTATGTTGAAAAGTTGAGGGGAGAGAACGGATCCTTGTGGGACCCCTCTGGACACAAGGAGAGGATCAGATGAGAACGATTTTATTTTTACTCTTTGGGAGCGGTTCTGGAAAAAGGAGTCAAACCATTTCAGGACCATGTAAGCCGCCCCTACTCGTTCTTTGAGGGCCTTGATGAGGAGCTTGTGGTCAACCGTGTCGAATGCCGCTGACAGGTCTAGGAGGATGAGTAGGCAGCACTGATCCGAGTCAAGGGAATTGCGTATGTCGTCAACTATGTTCAGGATTGCGGTTTCGGTGCTGTAGCCTTTTCTGAAGCCTGATTGGTTTTGGTCAAGAAGGTTGATATTGTCGAGCTGGTTGTTGAGTTGGCGAAGTACGCATTTTTCTCAGATTTTGGCTAGGAAGGGTAGACTTGAGACTGGTCTGAAGTTGTGTAGGTCATTGGAGTTGAGACCTGGTTTCTTCAGGAGGGGGGTGACCTGGCCCACTTTGAGGCAGTCCGGGATGGTGCCTGTTTTTAGGGAGCTGTTGATGATTTTACACCAGATTGGAGCAAGGGTGAGTTTGAGGTCTTTGGCCATTTGGGCGGGGATGGGATCAAGGTTGTGGGAGGAGGGTTTGGAGGATGCTATTAGATTAAGGATCTCGGCTTCGTGGACGTGGTTGAAAGCGGGCCAGGTGATGGAGGTTGAAGCTTCAAAGGTGGTGAGTGTTGTGGTTAAATTGATGTTGATGATCAGAGTCGGGTTGATGTCTAGGGATAGTTCGATCTTGGTTATTTTTTCGTTGAAGAAGGAGACGAAGTTGTCACATAGGGTTTTGGAGGGTTGCGCAAGGACCGTGGATGTCTTGGAGGTTTGTTTTTTGATGATATCAAAGAGTTCTCTTGGCCTGTTCTTTGCCTTTTCTAGCGCATTGCAGAAGAAGTTTTGTTTTTTCGTTGTTGATGTGGTTCTTGTACCTTTTTCTCATTGCTCTGAGTTCCTCCCGACTGTTAGAGGAGGGGTTCTTTCTCCAATGTCGTTCTGTGGCTCTGAGGAGTCTCCTTTCCTCGTTGATGTCCTTGTTGAACCAGGTTCTCGATGGGATGTTCCTCGGTTTTTTTCGTTTTAGGGGAGCCAGTTGGTCTAGTATGGCGGATGTGGTGGTGTTGTAGTGTGAGATGAGTTCTGTAGTTGAGAGACCTTCTGTGGGGATTGACAGGGAGGAGGCTATTCTTTCTTCTAGTTCCATTGAGTTAATTTGTGATAGATTCCTGGACCATGAGCAGGGAGCTGCTTTTGTGGTATGGGGCTGGATCTGTTGCGTGAGGTGGAATAGGATTAGATGGTGGTCGGACCAGTCTACCGGGAGGATGTGTTCAATGGAGATTGCATCGTTCCTGGCGATGATGGCGTCTAGAGTTCCCCCTTTGTTGTGGCTCTCTTTTGAGCAGTGTTGGTATAGGTTGTTTGCTTGGAGAAGTTCGTTTAGGGATTTTATTGTGGTATTGTTCTCGTTGTTCCAGTGCAGATTGAGATCCCCTAGAATGATGGTGTTGGACTATTTGAGGGAGCAGTTGGCAATTAGGTTTGGAGACTTTATTTTGTATATTTTTAATTTTAAACTTTTTTCTCTGTACTCATCTCAGGAAATATATACATGAAAAATATACATGAAATTAAAAGGATACATGTTTTCAGGTGGCTCTTTTAGGGCCTTTTGATTAGATCTTTCTATCATCAAAGATGCAATCAGCTTTTAAGTTTTGGTGGAAGATGTGTTTTATTTTTACTTATGTACTCTATGTCATCTTGCAATTATGTCGCTTGATAAAGACATTCAGGACCTTACCTTGAAGGGTTATTCCTGGGTTAAAACTATTTTAGGGTGACAAGTAGTTAAAGGCTGTCAGGCCTGATTTACAAAGGTTTTTACTTTGAGCTCCTCCTTCTAGTTTCTCAGCTGTGTTGATTCCCTTGCTCTCTATAGTGGTACTTCACCTGGGAGACAGTAAGCAGCATTACACTCTTCCCCAAAATCCACTGCTTACTGTCTTCTATTAGGGAACAGAAATCCAGAAACAAACATGTCCAGACATAGATACACTGGCTGTACCAAAAGTCGTAAACATTGTTCATTTAAAAAAAAAAAATGATTGATGAGATGAAATCGCAGCAACAAGTTTTCCATAAATACATTACAAAATGACCAATTCATTAAATTGACTATAAAGAGAATCAACAGGAGATCGTGCAGAATTTAAAATGTCACCCCAGGCACTGACCAAATACTACCTAAGCCTAAAAACCTTCATAGCTATACAAATGTAATCTTGAATCTTCCCTGACCCCTCTATGTAGTTCATCTACCCGCAACAACATAAGCTGGGGACAGATTTACTTTAAGGACTTTGCCTAAAAAGCCTACAATTTCCAAGCCAAGTGTTTTACAGCTCAAACATGTGGAAAACATGAGAACCAGATCTGCATTAGATGTATGACATTTAGAACAGCAACATTTTTTCTGGTGTTATGTACAAATCAAAAAATGTTTCATAATGTTGTGATTGCAGATTTGATGAACACAGAATTGACTCACCCAGCTCGAGTGAGTTCAGGAAGACCGAGTCCAACAAATCGAGCCTCGCCTGCCACTTCTCATTGTGCTTATCCAGATCATCTGGAACCACCACCAACAGATAACCATATAATTGCAAGTTTGAGGGGCCAACACCTTTTGTTAACATTTCTATCTAGGGAATCTGGGCAAATTCAGCCTTTCTCAAGAGAAAATCCATCAATGAGAAATATTAAAAACAATCCCTAAGCCCAAATAAAATCTGCCACTGACCACCTCAAATGACATATTATGATCCCCGTGAGTAGACCCTCAATCCTGCCAAAGCCCTATTGTTCCCATCGAGCCAGGAAGATGTCTTGAAATAATCTGGGGAGTTGATGGTTCCTAAGCAGGGGAGTATACCTGCTACATCTGCCCACTCCCAATTTTTTCCAGACACCAGATTTGTTTAGCAAATTCAATTATCAGAGTCTTAAATCGAGTTATTTTAAAGTGTCTCATCTACAAAAAAACATCAACAGACAGCTCTTAGCAGCTGCTCCCTATCAACAATCCAAATCTCCTTCGGATGCCTCAATATTTAATAAAGGGCCGTGATATTTCAAGGCTTCCTGTAGGCCCAAATTATTCTAGCCACCAATCTTTCAATCAATTTAAACCAGTCATTATGAACCTCCAAAGGAACA
Source organism: Lissotriton vulgaris (assembly GCF_964263255.1). Classification (NCBI taxonomy): domain Eukaryota; kingdom Metazoa; phylum Chordata; class Amphibia; order Caudata; family Salamandridae; genus Lissotriton; species Lissotriton vulgaris. The sequence continues at coordinate 48,800,343 of NC_141695.1, forward strand.
GTGTGAAATACATACAATAACTGTGGCAGAAACAACATTTTTACAAGATTGCATCACCCTATTATTGAAAGTTTCATATTAACCCAACAACTGAAATTCTTCTTAGTTCTTTCCATAATAGGGATTAAATGAAGTCAAATATAAATTTCAATCTTGCTGTGATACTGATTTCCAGATATGTAGCTTCATCAACAATCCTGCTATCGGAGGCAGACTTGTGCTTATTTATCAATATCTGGGTTTTGGCTCTATTTAACAAAAACCCTGACTGATTCCCAAATTCATCCACTATCCCTTTCCACAGAGAAGAGAGCCCTGTCTGGCTCACTGGTGATTATTGACATGTCATTGTCAAAGGCCAGAATTTGAGTATCCTAGCCCTGTAGACTGACAGGAAAGATGTTTAAAGAGGCTTCCTGAGAAGGGGATCAATGTATAATGCAAATAGCAGAGGGGAGGAGGGGTAATCCTGACTTGTCCCCCTTCAATCTTAAAAGTCTCTGACTCGCCACCCATTATTTGTAGATGAGGAATAGGATTTACATACATAGCTGGGATTGTGTTAGTAAAGGGTCTTCCCAGGCCATTAGCCTCCTTAACCAACCAAAAAGAAATTCCACAACACCATGTCAAAAGCCTTCTCAGCGTCAAGCAGGGCAACCACCATGGGTTTTGCAAAGGAGCTCAGTGGTGTCAAGCAATGAAACTAGTCACCACACCTGATCTGCAGTCCCTCTCCCCAGGATAAACCCATGCTGCTGGGTCGACACTAGTCATTGTATTACACCGCCTAGCCAATTTGCAAATATGTTTTAATAAAGCTTAAAATCACTATTTAGTATTGTAATTGGCCTATAAGAGCCCAGAGCTGTAGGGTCCTTGTCATTTAAAATAAATAACAAACACTATCTAGCAGTTCCCCAGATTAGCCCTATCTCTAACTTCCTTAAATAGACCCTACATCTCCTGATGAATTTCTTCATAAAAAACCTTGTAGAACCCCATGGCGAAAGAGTCTGTTCCTGCAGACTTTCCAGATGAGAGAGCCTGAAGTGCTGCCTGAAACTCTTTTGATGAAATATCTGCCCCATAATAGGATCTCTCCTCCTATGTAATTGTACCCCGGTCCCCTGAGTCCACATGTGCCTCTGAGTCCTGAGTGAATAATAGGTATATCCAGGCTTGGGAGCTTTCAGACTAGGCCAGACATTGATGAAGCCAATATCCCTCAAAAAGTTCTTAAAAGATCTAGATGTTTGTGGTTTACACCCAGCACAGCAAGTTTTGCTATCTCCAGGACCCCATGTAGACCCATTTAGATTTAGGTCCCCATACACTATATATGGAGCAGGACAAGAAGGTAGTTCATTTGCTAAAAAATTAAGTAGGCCAGGGTCATCTAAGACTGGGGCAAGAATTGAGCATAGTGTAAAGGATTTGTTGCCGGCTTTACACTCCATCATAGTCCATCTGCTGTGCTTGTCTGCCACCTTTTGACCAGGTGTGACAGTATTTCCTTTGACTAGAATGACAACTCCCCTAAGTCCTAATATCCTAAGTTGTATGATATGCTACCTTCAGCCCTAAAGATTTCAAAATAGTACTATTGGCCTGGGCAATGTGTGTCTCCTGTAGACAATACACATTTGCTCTTAAAAATGTGAGATCTTCTTGAACCAGTCTTCTTTTAGATCCATTGTTAAGGCTGCAAATGTTGATAGTAGCAATACAGAGCTTAGCCATCCACCACAAATATTTCTCTAACCAACAGCACTGTCCACCAAGGTCAATCTTAGAAATCCTTGCTGTAATTTAAGTGCCACATCTACCAACACCCTTCCCCCAACCACCCCTGAGGAAAGCCCCTCTCCCATCTTGTGTCCCCCTGCCCCCTACACCCCACCACCGAAAGCAACCAGACTACGTGAGTCTGTGTGATGAAGACTGGTGTCGGACACTGCAAGTTCAACCCTGCCCCTCCTCCCCAACCCCCACACTCAGTGAGATTACGTCAAAGAAAAGCCATTCAAAAACGGGAGAAACAGGAGAGCCGCTGACACCCCTTCTCAACAAGGCACCCCCTACTCCAGAACTCAATTACAAGTGCACCGTAACACACAATACAAAGCACTACAATAGAGAGAAACCTGTGTAACTCAGTGCTTCATAGGAAGAACCTCAAAAAGCTACACATTACTTCTATCTGCCAATGCCTGACCGAGTGAGTCTCTGGCTTATATTTCTGAGGTGAAGAATTTTACAGTCCAACTAACAATTGTTTTCAATGTAGCCAGTGCTAGTAAAAAGGCTTCAAACCAGTGTCTGAAACTGAACTCCGACAAAACAGAAGTCCTCATCTTAGGCACCTCCCCCTCCGCCTGGGATGACTCTTGGTGGCCAGAGGCCCTTGGAAAAGCACCCATCCCGACGGACCACGCACGGAACCTGGGCGTCATCCTGGACTCCTCACTCTCGATGACCAGACAAGTCAACGCCGTTTCATCATCTTGCTTCAACATTCTTCGCATGCTCAAAAAAACATTTTGCTGGATCTCCACCGAAACTAGAAAAACGGTCACCCACGCACTGGTCACGAGTCGCCTGGACTACGGAAACACCCTATACGCCGGTACCACCGCAAAACTCCAGAAAAAACTCCAACGCATCCAGAACGCTTCAGCCAGGCTCATACTAGACATCCCGCGTAAAGAACACATCTCTGGTCACCTGAAAAACCTCAACTGGCTCCCCGTAAATAAGAGGATTACTTTCCGCCTCCTAACCCACGCACACAAAGCACTTTACGAACTTGGACCCGAATGCCTCAACACACGACTGTCCTTCTACGATCCTCCAACCAAGCCCTTGCCACTGTACCTCGCATCAACAAAACCACCATGGGAGGTAGATCCTTCTCCTACCTGGCAGCTAAAACCTGGAACTCACTTCCCACTCACCTTCGCCTAACTCAAAACCACCTAGCGTTCAGAAAGCAACTTAAAACTTGGATATTCGACAAGTAATTCCCCACCCTTCTTCAAGCGCCTTGAGACCCTATGGGTATGTAGCGCGCTATATAAATCTCTTGACTTGACTTGACTTGACTTGATGAGGCTTGATAACCTGCTGCAGGCGCCAGCTGCGCTCTACCGTTACATGGCAGAAGTCAAGGCGTATGAAAAAGAGAGGATACTCTGTATTTCCATCTTGCCTTAGGGTGGCCTTCTCAAAAATGGCTAGGCAGAGTAGGACATTGCCCAGAAATACTAGACTAGCGCTAGGCTGCCTTTGATCTCTTCTGGGCTGGGTAGACTTGTAACGGGCTATCGGAAACCAGAGGAGAAAGTAAAGATTATTTCTTCTCTGGCAATTTTCCAAGTCCTCTAGCTTCCAAAGGACATCAGTAAGTTGGGCATCGTGTGACTTAGCCTGCTCTTTCACAGTTGGCAACTCGGTCTTATCAGCAGCAGTGGTCCTTTCCTCTATGCAGTTAAGTCACTTGCCAATTTCAGAACAAGCCATCCCGACCATCTTGACTGCACCTTCCAGCTTTTTTGTCTCTTGCATGGCTTTTTTACCATAGGCCCACGTCTCAGCGTGGTGCTCTTTAATCGACTCCAAGATCATGCCCAGAGTGTGATTTAAGGCCGCTACCCCCACAACCTGCGATGCATAAAGAGCCGTCTTGATCAGAGCAGGCGCTGTCTCTGACATCCCCAGCATTTTTGTATGGAAAAAGTCCCATTTCAGACCACTACCAATAGTGTGCTGCTCTCTGCTCTTTAGGAAGTTTGTGTGGCCCTTGGAGCTCTTCCTGTGCTTTTGGCTTTTTATGGGTTGTCTCAGGTTCTTTAAGTGTGCTGGAGCCCGCTCCTGAAGAACTGCCCCTGGCCACACTGAGACACGAATTGGAGTCTTCTGAGCCAGAACCATCTGTGAGTAAGAAACATTTATCAGCCCAATCAGATGTAAGGTCCACCACTCCCAAACCAGTATATTGTGTATTGTTATCGGGACCGCGTCTGGCTCATCCAGGAGTAACAGATTGAGGAGCATACATAGCCCTGCACTCTTTGCTTGTGGTCCCCTGAGTAGCTAGCCACCTCTCCCTGTTCACCTATCACCCTTTGCGATGGTCACTCAGATGCCGATGAAGAAGATCCCCATCATCTGCCACTTCAGTCCACTCCAGTAGCACCAAAGGCCCCCCAGAGAGGTCATCAGCTACCAGATCAGCACTTAGGCCCATCTCATCAGTTTCCATCTCCTTAGCAATCTCTTAGGGGGGGGGGATCGATCCCCCACTGCGTCCTTAATCCTAAAGAATTCAGTGATAGCTTGCTGAGGTGGAAAAAGGGTATCTTTGCTGCGGCCAGAACCCCCTCCTCAGGAGCCAGGAGCACCACAGGTTTTTTTTACCAAAAACCTGAGTGCATATGGAAGATTCCTCCTAATCCCTGTACCCATACACTCACACTGATTGTTTGCAGTGCGAGAGTCAATCAGCTTACCTGCACTATTCCCAGCTTGGTCTCGGGGACACTCCTGTCTTGACCCTCATGCCAGTGCAGCAGTCCGTGCAGAAGAAGAGAACATATCTCCCTTCTCTTCCAGATGTTTTGCACTCATGCTGTGTAGGACACGCAGCAAGGACGAATAGGATCCAGAGGAAGAGGAAGCGTCTAAGGCTGACCCGCAGACTCCTCTTGTGAGGCCCGCCCACCTACTCAGAGCGCTACAGCCCGACCAGATCAGCCGTTCGACCAGCTCTGTCAGCACACCGACATACCCCCTCGAGGTATGCGTGATGGAGGGGGCACCCGGCTCAATCATCATGCCACACCAGGTGTCGAAACAGGTGCCAGGCCCGTCTGGGCAGAAAATGCAAGCTAGAGGGCCTCTGGTGCTCCGATGGTGCAGCACAGTAAGCAGGCAGGAGGGGTAGAGGGAGCTGGATGCCGGAGCTCACCACAGAGAGCTTACCTGGTAGCCATCTTGCTTTCCTTTCTGTCAAGTGCTCTGTAAACCATCCTTCTCGTGTGTGTCCATCAAGGTAAACATTGTTCAATTGTGTGAGTACATTTAAATGGCTCTATTCATATACAGCATATACAATAATGCACATGGGTGAACTTGAGCTGTTATACAAAGCAGTCTGATTCCCTCCCCCATAGTGTTTTCTAAGCCGGGAGAAAGATCTTGATTAATCTTGTTTGAAACTCTTGTTTATTATACAGACTCCTTGTGTTTTTTGTACTAGATTCCATCACAATTTAGGTATCAAGGCGCATATTTATGAATTCTTTGCATTGTCCTTGCATCAGGCAAGGTGAAGCATGGACTATTCAAAGGCTTCAGTAATATTTACACCAATTTCACAGCTTGAACAATCTTAGGACAGTCTGCAGTGAGGGAGAATGTTTAGATAATCAGGCCACTGAGTTCCAGATATGGGCAAACTCTTAGGGGTCGAATATGATGTAGGTCAGAAAGTATTCCGACCGAATGAGTTTCAGAATGGATTCTGACCAAATTGGATCCGTGGTGTCTGACCGACCATTTAAGTTGCATCCGGATGCTACCTGATACGATTAGGTCAGTCTCCCATTTACTTCAATGGGAGCTTGTGTTTGACCAAATACACAGACTGCCATTGAAGAAAGGGGTGGCTGGGGAAAATTGTGCACCCTGTGATGGGTACCCCATGGTGCCTGCAACACTGTGCATGGCTGGAAAGGGGAGTCCTTGGGTACACCCACAGGACCCATTCGGAAGGCCCGGGGTGAAAGGGGGCCTGCTACGGTCCCCCAAAGCCAGATTCCGACAGCCGATCAGAGTCGGAACAACCGATTCGGTAAGACTGTCACAATCTGACATCGTTATCGTTGGGTTGGAAAGCTTCAGAGTCACTAAGAAATGGGGCCCGTAGACACACACAATTCAGCTCTGAAAGACTTGAACTTTCCGAGTGTCATTCAATTTGGATTCTGAACCAATTCAGAAAGTCCGAACATCGTAATCGGTCATTCGTAAAGGTTTCGGAATTGATCAGAAACAAGGCTGCCGAATCCTATTTGGCAGATCCAAATCCCATTCCTGGCCTTTCCGTATGGCGTTGCAATCGACCCCTTAGTGTGTGATGTCAGAGACTTCTTTTCCAGTTGCAACCTAAAACCTGCTTAGAGTATTGAAAGTTTATGTTTTGCATTTTATGTCTGTCTTTTGATTTCTTTTTTTGTATATGTATGTTTTTGTGAATGTGTGAATATATGCGTATGGTGGTATTTTATGCATTTATGGCAACAGGTTACGGCTTTCTTGGAGGACCATAAGATTGAGGACTTATCTCAATTGAGATTTAGAGCCGTCCACAGCTCTGAGACCGTGCTGGTGGCAGTCACGGACACCATACTTTGGATGCTTGGCTCCCCTTCCATACTTGTGTTGTTAGATCTTTCAGCGGCTTTACACACCGTGTCCCATGCAGTATTGATCAGCAGACTGCATGTGATCAGTGTTGGGGGTCATTCACACTCAAATAATGATGGGTTCATTTAAATCTTGCACAATCTCCATCGACAAGGGGATGCCTCAGGGCTCATCGTTGAGACCGACCTTGTTCAACATCTGCTTAGCGCCCCGGGCCCAGATTCTTAAATCCTGTGGTTTCAATGTAATCTTAAAGTCGATGAAACCCAACCTGTCATTTCGCTGGGACAGGACATTGATGGTGTAAAAGATTATTTCATTTTCTGGATCATTTTAGGAGAATTGCGACCTGGATGAAAACTACCTTTCTCCAACTGAATGGTGAAAAAATTGAAATCTTGCTGGTCTGAAAATCTTAGCTCCTCTAGACCTCTGATTGGTGGCCTCATAATCAGGGGCAGCTCCCTCTCCATTTTATGCCATAAAAAGCCTGTCTGATAAACTAGCCCATGAACTGTCCATGAAGAATCACATTTTTGAAAGCTGATGTTTGTGTTTTGCGACAATGAGACTACTGAGGAGGGCCTTTCCTTGGCTATCATCGTCTGCCAGGAAAACATTGGTCCAGGGTTTGGTCATTTGCCTCATTTATTACAGTAATGCATTTTTATGGCATGTAATGGCATCTTACTGTCTAAACTACAGGTGGTGCAAAATGCAGCTATCCAACTGGTCTGCTATCTTCCAGCAGACACCCCCTCAGTGCTAACTCCCAGAGCTCCACATTCGTTTTCTATCAGAAAGCAATTTTTTTTAAGATATGTTGCCTTGATGGGGAGAGCCCCTTCATACCTATAGGACAAATGGCATACCTATCAGCATTCCCGAATTTGACGTCCTAACGCTAAAGAGCTAAAGACTGGCCACTGTCTTCATATCCCTAGATAGGGTGGCAGAGCCTTTTCCTTCACAGTCCCCTCTGCCTGGAATCAACTCCAGCTCTGCTGCTGATTACATTTCACAAAATCTAAGGAAATGTTGAAAACCTGGCTGCTTTAGGTTCTGGATGTTTGCTATATGAATGGCCGAGCACTTAGATATACCTCTGGGTAAGATTTGTGGCGCGTTGTTGAGTTAAAATAATAAAGCAGATAGGCATTTGTGTGTACATCTGTCTTTATATATGTGTTTGTGACACAGAGGGCTTATTCTATGCATGTATAACTCTGACTACCTGTGTCAGTTTGGCTGTATGTATTTTTCAGGGTGTATTTGTGCAAATTGGTTCGGTTTGTTAATTGTTTCTATAGGTGTACATGTATTCAGTATTTGTATAGGGCAAACAAAGCAAAAAGTTAGTTTAGTGCTGTAAATGGACACAGTCCAGTAAAAAGTGAACTAATGTTAGAAGAGGAAGAAGATTTGGGGCTTGTTAATACATTGTTATGTAGTGCTCTTTAAAGAAGTGTATCTTCAACATTTTTCTTTATTGGAGCAGTGTTGGGGTGTGACGTAAATAATTAATTTACTCTCTTAATTTCTATGCAGGTAAGTACTTAATCAATAATAACTCAGATCGGATGAAAAAAGACAGAGTCCGTGGTGTTAGAGTTTCTAGGGGTTTTATTCCTCATAAAGGAATGGTCGTGACCAGGATATCGGATTCTGAACACCACAGGGGTGTCAGAAGGGATAGATGAGCGCGCTACAGTTTATTAACAATACATAGCTTATATACTTAATTCACATCATAAGTAATAGTGCAGGAGGCGTAACAGTTGAGAGAAGACAAGATAACAGTATACACGTGGTACTAGTACGTAATCAAGAGGCGTGAACTAGGCGTGAACTGGAGGTGTGTGCTAGAAACGTCACAGATGGGTGACGCGAGGGGGTGGTACTAAGCAGAAATGTGGCAATGTCAGCAGAAATCGGAAGCTTGGATGCGCGCGCAGCTGCATGACGTGTGATTGACGGGGTGCAGGGGACTTGACATTTACACTGACGGAAAGAGACAGAAGTCTGGCATGTCAGATCAACTTGTACTTCTATCATATCTGATATCTGATGTTTAGGAACCATATTATCTGGACGGAAAGGTCTCTAGGGCAGAAGCTATTCTATGCTAACTGTGGATGCGTGTATAAGCGCCTAAGTGTCTACATGAGAAGCGTGGGGGCACGGGGCCTTCTATGGGAGCATGGTAACAGAGGCTATGAATTACTTGCACTGGGACAGGTCGGCCCTTTGGCTCTGCAGCTGGGGAGGATGTTTACTGAAGCTAGTAGGCAGGAATGCATTCTCGTGGAGCGGAACAGATAACTCGAAGGTTATAGTCAGTCTTGGCAGAAAGCAGGCTGAGCTGAGCGCGAGGGGCCGCGCTGAAAGTAAGTCAGGGTTCACGGGTACAGAGGTAGCCTGGGCAGAGGCTGTCAGAGTCGAAAGCCAGAAAAGAGGCTCGATGGCAGGAATTCAGGGCCTACTCTGTCAGAGCAGGAAAAACATGTAAAGTACACTACAAAAAGACGGTGGCATAGCATACTTAGGAACGGACTATATAATCCATTCAGGGTGGATCTGAAAGAGGACAAGTTAACGTTGGACGCAAATGTATTTGCGTCTTCATAGCTGGTACAGGAGGGAAGTTACATGCACTTTAAGCTGGTACATGGAGTTGGTGGGGTACGCGCTAGGGAACATAACATGACCAAAAAATTTATATTTCCTCATTCCCTCCTTGTTCCCTACGGACCCTTCATGATATATCGATCCTCATAAATCGATCAGTTTGTTCTTGTAACATCATTTGTTCTTCTTTCTTTCGTTTACGTTTTGAGAGAAAACTGGAATGTTCAATACAAGAGGTGGCACATAGTCCACAAATCGCTGGCCCACACTGTAGGCACAGGCAGCAACTGAATACTAGGACTAGGCCAATGCCTAGGAAGGATAGGATCTTCCATCCCCAAGCTGTTAACGTTGTCCAGAACCAACCGGACCAAGTCCAGGTGCCTGGATTCTGATGTATCTGATTTGCAATTTTATGGAGACGGGTGATAGCTTGATATACAGATGGTGCGTTTTGTGGTATGAAAACACAACAACTTGACCCGATGACCTTACAGGCTCCACCTCTATCTGCCAAGATGACGTCAATAACAAGACGGTTCTGAAGGACAACAACCCGCATGGCGGACTGCTCTTCTGTTAAGTTACCTAAGGCGGAGGCAGTTTCATTTACTACTGCTTCAAGTGTTCTAGTTAATCTACGTATTAATTTACTATTCTGAACAGGTCCTAAAAAGAAAAAGAATCCTTTATTAAAATCGGTGTACTGTTCCCATGCCGTTTCTGTGTAGTCGACAAGTGGGATATCTCTTCTGGGTCTATTCTTCACTAGATTGGTATTTCTATGGTAATCAGGGGGAGCTAGGAAAACAGGTGGCAGGAGGAATGCAATGTAACAGGTACCATCCCAATCTGGAGGTAAGCGTATGTATGCGGTATGACCACAAACAAAGTAAGAATGACTAATAGCTTTAAAGGACGATTTTCCATGATCACTGAATTCGACCACAGTAGGGCATTTACTATGACCTAAGTGTACTGAACCTTTCTTCTTGATACACAATTCACCAGTAACTGGCAATTCTGACATAATGGGTAGAATTGGCGTGTCTTCGGATTCAACAGTAAGAATCATAAGGCTAATTGTGTAATTACCTAATCCATATACTTCATTTTCTAGATCAGTTCCTGTTCTAGTGGGGAGTCCCTCCTTATCAGGGAAACAGACGTCGAGCAGGACTAAGTTCAGGTTTCCCCAAACCCAGCCCCCATCGAAAACAGCAATATCAGGATCTAAGGAATTAATTATTTTAAACCATGCTCCGCAAGAGCCATTGTGAGTGAATGGGTACGGAAAGAGGGGCAGAGCTCCCTTGTAGTTCTGGTAGGGAGGGAGTCGGCCACATATCCAGCAATTTGTAGCATTGTTAGTTTGATGAGAATGGTGTAGCATACTAATGAATGTGTTGTTGCGCAGCGCAAGTCTGTAGGAAAGCTCGTGTGGAGGTAACTCACTAAAAGTGTGTTCAGCAGATACATTATAGACAGATTGTTCACGCTTGAAAATAGGGTAGTAGATAGGTAAAACGATGCTAACAACAATAATTAAAATACTCAGAATAAACATGATTAATAGTGTCACTATACAGTGACTACGAAGTGATTTACAGTATGTACGTTTCTTGGCTTCTCTCTCTCTCTCTCTATCTCGATCTAGGGGATACATGTCAGAAACTATTTAACCGATTCACCTAGGGGAGGACTTAAACAATTAAACTGTCTGACTTGCTAGATCGGAGTTTCATGCGATACTCTTCTTGAGGAGTTTTTTCTCGTTCAGATTCTGTAAAGTCTTTTGGCTCGACACAGTCTTTGGTGGGGGTGGACGAGTCTCGATCAGGTTTCAGTCCAAAAATTTTTTTCACATGACTCGTGTGAACCCACCCCTTTCTTCCTTCGATTTTCATGGCCGTCCTCGTGGTGAGAAGAACGGTCTTCGGGGACTTCCAGCGGGGCTCCAACGGACTCTTTCTATCAAAATTGCGCACTAGTACAATGTCCCCAGGACGGACGTCGTGTGGCTTTACATCAGTGTTGTCAGGGAAGGCTGCAGCAACCTGTGAACGACATGATTGGAGTGCAGACATCAAGGAGGCAAGGTAATCTGTCAACATATTACAATCAACATCAGTAATCTTTTTCGGAATGGGCGTCCCCCACATGTTCGGTGGTCTGCCAAAGACCACCTCGTACGGGGATAGCCCTGATCTCGAATGGGCGACCATTCTCATGTAGAATAGTGCCACTGGCAGGGCGACTATCCAGTCGACCCCTTTCTCCTGACATATTTTGGCAAGGCGGATCTTTAGTGTCTGGTTATGTCTTTCTACAAGGCCTGCGGCTTCGGGATGTCGGACACAATGGAACTTCCACTGGTATCCCAGTAATAAAGAAACTTCTTTCATTAATGCAGATGAGAATGGCTGACCGTTATCTGAGTACACGACACGAGGCAAGCCGTATCGTGGGAAGAATTCACGAACCAGCTGCTTGGCAGTGGTCGGAGCAGTGTAATCTGGGACTGGGTATGCTTCGGTCCAGCGGGACAGAGCACAGACAACTACGAGAACATATTTAAATCCTCGACAACGGTCCATCTGGATATAATCCATCTGGAGGACTTCAAAAGGGTGATCGGGAGGATGAAATCCACCTTGCTCTACAGGGACACTTTTACCTGGATTGAACTGACAACAGATCATGCAAGTACGCACTTTCTGTTTCGCTGCTGCTCGTAAGTGTTTATTGTTCCAGAGATTTTGTAAACTGTCTAACATCGCTTTCTCTCCTAGGTGTGCTGGGCTATGTGCTGTATTTATCATGACTTGAACCATAGAGTCAGGGAGAAACCATGTAGATTTTCCCTTCGTCACCCAACCTTGATCCGTTTGGATCCCTCCTTGTTCAATCCATTTCTTTATTTCTTCTGGAGTAGCATGTGTCTGAATGTCGATAACATCTAGTGTGGGATCCCTGATTGTCATACAGTTTGTCGGTTCTGTTGTCTTTGTCGTATCAGTTGTCTGAGTGTGAGTCAATGCTGTATGTTTTGCTGTCTGATCTGCCAGGTCGTTACCCTGGGAGACAGAATCTGTGACTTTAGTATGTGCTTTACACTTCATGACGGATATGGCTGAAGGCAGATGTATTGCTTCTAACAGTGCTTGAATGAGGGGGCCATGTTGGATCTTGGCACCATGAGAGGTCAAGAAACCTCGTTCTTGCCATAGCATGCCGAAGTCGTGTACAACTCCGAACGCGTAACGGGAATCAGTGTATATATTAACATTTCTGTTCTTGGCTAGAATACAGGCTCGGGTCAGAGCGATGAGCTCGGCCGCTTGAGCAGACAGTGTGTCAATACGATGTGTTTCTTTAACTTCAGTTTCAGTGGTCACGGCATATGCGGCCACTAACTCTCCTGTACTTGTTCTCATACATGAACCATCCACATAAAGTGTCAGGTCTGGATTTGTCAATGGAACATCTGTTAAATCTCGTCGGGGCTTTGTTACTGCATTAATGATCTCTATGCAATCATGCGGAGCTGGATCTGTCATAACTGTAGGTAACAGTGTTGCTGGGTTCAGGATACTGCAGCGTCTGATTTCTATGTGTGGCTGGAATAGTGTCAATTCGTAACCTGTCAGTCGTGCTATAGTCAAGTGTTGAGTTTGGGTTCGGTTTAACAGAACCTCAACAGAGTGTGGAACTTGTACTGTTAACTGATGGCCTAAAACAATTGAATCGCTCTGTCTTATTGCTAACGCTGTTGCTGCTACTGACTTTAAACATGCAGGGAGTGCCTGGGCTACTGAATCCAATGTACTTGAAAAATAAGCACAAGGCTTATGTGAACCTGCCTGATCTTGAGTGAGGACAGACAATGCTGTGCCGTCACGTTCTGTAACAAAAAGTGTAAACGGTTTGCTGTAACATGGTGTCGCTAAAACTGGTGCTTGGCATAATGCTTTCTTTAATTCCTCAAAGGCTTGTGTGTGTTCCTGAGTCCAAGGGAGGGCAATCGAAGTTGCTGCCTCCTGCGTCGTTAACTGAATGAGTGGTTTAGCTAGAAATGCATATTGAGGAATCCATTGTCTGCAGTACGAGGTGAGGCCTATAAAGGCCCGCACTTCCTTTTGTGTCTGTGGTCGTGGCATATTTACAATTAACTGAATGCGATCGGGAGTGAGCTGTCTCCCCACTTTGGACAGCAAGTGACCCAAGTATACAACTTGCTGAACACATAATTGTAGCTTCGAAGGAGACACCTTGTGTCCCTTGTCGGCCAGGAAATGTAAAACTGTCAATGATGCTTGTTCACATTCGGGCTCACTTCGTGCGGTGATCAGTAGATCATCGACGTATTGCAGTAAAGTGGTGTTAACTGGCATTTGAATACAATCTAGTTGTCTTTTCAGTGCTTGACTATAGATGCTGGGGCTTTCTGTGAATCCTTGAGGTGCGCGGGAAAATTTGAAACTTCGTCCATTTAAACTGAATCCGAAGAGATATTGGCTCTCCGGATCAATAGGTACACTGAATAAAGCGTTCTTGAGATCAATTACAGTAAAGAACGTTGCTTCTGAATCAATGGCAGTCAATAGGGAAGAGATATCGGGGACCACAGGGTACTGTGGTACAATACATTTGTTCAGTTCTCGAAGATCAATCACCAGCCGATATACTGGCGGTGCATTGGGGTCTGTACGTTTAAGAATTGGAATGATGGGTGAATTACAGATATTAGAGTCGGTCTCTACGACCACTCCCTGGGCAATGAGCTCTTCAATGATTTTCAGTAAAGCCACTACAGCATCGGGTGGTAACTTGTATTGTCTGATTCTGGGTAGAACAACTCCTGTCTTGAGTGTAACACGGTATGGAGTGATATGCATACAACCTACGTCAGCTGGGCCTTTTGCCCATAGGTAATCTGGTACATTTTTCAATCTGACATCAAATTCTCGTAAAACATAATGACCCTTGAAATCCCGTAGAAAGAGTCTAACTCCCTCCGGGGAACAGCATATTATAGCTCCTAGAGCCTTCAGTGTTTTTATTCCTAACAGATTTTCTGGGCATGAGTTCGTAAGTAACAAATCTGTAACTCGTGATAATGGGCCCACAGCCAAGGGTACTGGTTCCGATACTTCATTTACAATAGGCTGTCCTGAAAAACCAAGGGAAACATTCTGCGAGCCTGAGAGGGGTGCCCCTGGGACTTCATTATGACTGATTGTGGTGCGGCTTGCCCCTGTGTCAATTAAAAACTTTCTGTCTTTTCCCAATACGTGACTGTGTACATAAGGACCTTCTTGATCTACAGGAATTTCAATAAGAGGCAAACCACCTTCCCTCTCTAGGCTGTTTCATGTATATCGGGGGTAATCTGGATATGCAGATTGGGCATACTGGTACATCTGTTGTGAAACTTGTTGAGTCGCGGCAATGGGCTGTGGCTGTGGTACTGCTACTGTCTGTGCTGTATGGGATGGAGCATGCATAGGCTGTGTATTCTGCATTGGCTGTACATTTTGTGAGGTCTGTTGCTGGACCTGATCTTGTCTAGGCGGATGCGGTCTTTCTTTAGTTTTACCTGTTGAAATGTTATGTTTCAGGACTGGGCATTCATGTACGTAATGACCTGGCTGTTTACAGTAATTACATGTCCCCTTAACGGGAGCTGTAGTATGACTTGTCTGGGTCCCACCTTTTCTCTGACCGTCGGCTGGGACCGTCTGAGCTACTAACATTTTCATCTTTGTGTCTTTCATACGTTTCTGTTCCTGATCTTGTTCTTCTCTAATTCTGTTCTGATGATATTGTAACATTTGTAACATCTGGGATGGCGTATTTGCCTGCCAAGTACTTTCAACTTTGTACACTCTATTTTTAACTAATGGTAGGGAGTTCTCGACTAGTTTTGATACAAAAAGGTGTGGATATGACTCGCTGCTTGGTTGTAGGCCACTATTTATAATGAAACATTTCTCGAATCTTGAATAGAAGTCACTAGTATCTTCATCATGTTTCTGTTTACAGGACGAGATGGCGTCCCAATCTTCCTTTCTAGTTGTCAATAATCTTGGCAAAACCTGTACTATTAATCCGGGTAATGCTTTAGTCTTGTCCCCAAGGCCTAACCCTGGGACCCGTTTGCTTTCTTCGTCTTCTATTTCTGCCCATGCAATCTTTGTGTCCCCCACCTCCCATTCTTTTTCCTTTAATTTCTCGTAAATGCCCGTGGGCAACAGTACCTTCAACATTTTCATGATATCATCATACGTGTAATCCCCCATTAACAACATGTCTTTAAGCTCTCTGTGAAAACCTGCAGGGTCTTTATCATGACACGGAACTAGTTTCTTCATTTCTAACAGTTCTAACTTAGTCAGTGGCGTGTGCACATATACACGTTTCAAGGTGTGATCCGTACCCATAACTGGGTGTACTTCTCGTAAGGGGTTCTGACTTTCAATGCCACTACCGCATTGCATGTGGTACATTTTCCTTTCTGGAGGTGGGGCCGGAACATATTCGGAGCTTATGAAGGTGTTATATTTATGTCGTTGTTCTAGAATTATTTGTATCAACTTGGTACTGAAACCTCTCCATCTATCCATGAGTAGTGCTTCTAATGTTTCATGTAAGGGACCTGGGTCGGAATGATGGTTCCTGTACTTGATGAGGAGGTGCTGAATCATGTATACACCTGCTAATTTCTGCTCGTCTGGGGAGAGGTTCAAGAATGTCTGAGCTAACGTATCATCATTATATATGTCTGGATTCTCGGCCCATAACACGGCTGACCGAGCTAGTTCCTGTTCATCCATAGAATTCAGTACATGGTACCCCATTCGGTCTCGAAGCCTTTTATCAGTTTCCTGGAACTGATGTTCAGAAGAATTCGGGTTTGTTAAAGCAGAGAGAAAAACTCTCTTGTTTTCCGGACGGATGCCTTTCCTAAGGTAGTTTCCCTTACCTACATACGCTATAGTATCTGTAGTCCTTCCTGGTTCTTCAGGTTCTTCTTCCTCCTCGGAGGAAGCTTTGTCATTCCCTTTCTGGTGTACCGTTATCACTGCTTTTCTAATTTTCTTGTACATACTGGCTATGCAAGCCCCCCTGTCATGTTTTCCATCGGCTATATTTTGACCCCACTTGTTCAGTGCATCTAATTCACTCTGATCTGTTTCAGGCCTGTCTCGTTCTCTTATTAGACAATTTATGAAAAATCGTAGTATTTGTGCTTGAATGTCAACTTTCTGTTTCTCCATGGCATCCTTGATACTGTCAGGGTCTTTCCCTGTCTGAACAAACTCATATATCCTATCTAGACGGTCCTTCATTCCTACATAGCATAGCAAGATATCAGTAGCAGATCTTAACCGTAGTGATGCCAATATCATTAGATCGTTTTTTCCGGGTACTGGATCATATCTGCAAACTGACATGTTTTCCTTTAATGCGTCAAGGCGGGGAGACTGGAACGTGAGAGGACTCTGCGTGTCCCTGAAATTGAATCTGCGTGTTAATGGCGGGGTCCGAAGACCCGCAGTCGCACCTCCTGACGCGGATGCTTGGGCATTATCTCCCTGCGGAGTCTGGATCTGAACTTGAATTTGTCGTTTAGTAAGATCAGGTCGGAGTGGTTTCGGCAGGTCAGTTTTTAGTGCGGGAAGTGGCGGAGCTGGCGGAACGGGGGAGGTCTGTCGCGGTACTGGCGGAACAT
The DNA here is from genome assembly GCF_964263255.1 of Lissotriton vulgaris. Classification (NCBI taxonomy): domain Eukaryota; kingdom Metazoa; phylum Chordata; class Amphibia; order Caudata; family Salamandridae; genus Lissotriton; species Lissotriton vulgaris. The sequence goes on from NC_141695.1 coordinate 48,817,135, forward strand.
GATCTGGGGGCGTAGTGCCACCCCCGTCCCTGTCAGTAGGCAGGGCACGAACAGGCAAATTGGTGTAAGCTGGTGCTACATCCTCTAGATAAGAATTTAGGAATATGTCTTTAGTAGTCTTATGCATTACTTTAGTTGGAACTAATGGTGGCGGTAAGTTTTTCGGTATTTCTGATAGGGCCTCAGATGTGCCCTCGGCTGCAAGATACATACCGTTTACAAGATTGTTTCGGGCACGGTCTATTTGTTCTGTTTTTACTCGGATCCCTTCAATAACTAATTCATTTTCTTGGGCCTTTTCTGATTCTTTAAGTCTGTCTTCTCTACGGAGTGCTTTCTCAGCACGCTTATGTGATTCCTTACGCCAAAATTCTATGGCGTCTTTCTGAGATTGTCTAGCTTTCTTTTTCCATAATACTTCTTCTACCTTCATGATGCACTCGGCATCCCATGTTCCGGTAACAGGCCACCTGTGTCTTTCGTCTAGGTGCTTGGTGTAATCGGCCCATAAGTCCAGATACAATATGGCATCTATGCCATGTTTATGATACATAAAGTTCCTGGAGTGTCCCTAGGGGGGATAGGAATTTCTTCCTCCAGTATCCCTTTCCTAGTTCCTATCTGCTTTAACTTGTTGAAAAACGGCATTTTGCTTACTTATTACTGAATACTCAATCCTTACTACTTAATACTGGTTACAGCTACTTTATACAAGAAACACAAAAATGCACATTAAACGGTCACATTCATACCACGACATTAATCACATAAGAAGACATTTAGAGACATAGATGACTACCCCCTATACTGGATGTACTGCTCAACAGTACAGATACACTGGTGTAACAGTGCAGAAATTCGGAATACTAGATATACTGCTAAACAGTACAGATACACTGCCTAAAAACAGTGCAGACCGGACTTGTGTACCCAAACCCGTCTAGATACGTCCCAGCAATGGTACTCACCGGGAAGCACGGAAACAGAAGGCCTCGGAAAACTTGACTGGACTCGACTCGGTACTTCGGAAAACTTCGGAAAACTTCGGAAACCTGGTGGGCCTCTTGACACCTCGGACCTTGCTTCTTTCGGCTAGGCTCTGGTCGGGATCCTCCGCACTCCTCACCGCCTCGTCTGGGCACTGATCGCAGTCTTCGTCACCTCCGTGGGCCAGAGGGAGATGCAGGAAATCCTGCCAGTACGCGTAGGTTCCGTCTAACTGATGGCAGGGGACAGAGCTTGCATCGCACCAACCGGCGCGTGAGGTGGGGGAGGGGTCCCTGTTCGGGCGCCAAAATGACGTAAATAATTAATTTACTCTCTTAATTTCTATGCAGGTAAGTACTTATTCAATAATAACTCAGATCGGATGAAAAAAGACAGAGTCCGTGGTGTTAGAGTTTCTAGGGGTTTTATTCCTCATAAAGGAATGGTCGTGACCAGGATATCGGATTCTGAACACCACAGGGGTGTCAGAAGGGATAGATGAGCGCGCTACAGTTTATTAACAATACATAGCTTATATACTTAATTCACATCATAAGTAATAGTGCAGGAGGCATAACAGTTGAGAGAAGACAAGATAACAGTATACACGTGGTACTAGTACGTAATCAAGAGGCGTGAACTAGGCGTGAACTGGGGGTGTGTGCTAGAAACGTCACAGATGGGTGACGCGAGGGGGTGGTACTAAGCAGAAATGTGGCAATGTCAGCAGAAATCGGAAGCTTGGATGCGCGCGCAGCTGCATGACGTGTGATTGACGGGGTGCAGGGGACTTGACATTTACACTGACGGAAAGAGACAGAAGTCTGGCATGTCAGATCAACTTGTACTTCTATCATATCTGATATCTGATGTTTAGGAACCATATTATCTGGACGGAAAGGTCTCTAGGGCAGAAGCTATTCTATGCTAACTGTGGATGCGTGTATAAGCGCCTAAGTGTCTACATGAGAAGCGTGGGGGCACGGGGCCTTCTATGGGAGCATGGTAACAGAGGCTATGAATTACTTGCACTGGGACAGGTCGGCCCTTTGGCTCTGCAGCTGGGGAGGATGTTTACTGAAGCTAGTAGGCAGGAATGCATTCTCGTGGAGCGGAACAGATAACTCGAAGGTTATAGTCAGTCTTGGCAGAAAGCAGGCTGAGCTGAGCGCGAGGGGCCGCGCTGAAAGTAAGTCAGGGTTCACGGGTACAGAGGTAGCCTGGGCAGAGGCTGTCAGAGTCGAAAGCCAGAAAAGAGGCTCGATGGCAGGAATTCAGGGCCTACTCTGTCAGAGCAGGAAAAACATGTAAAGTACACTACAAAAAGACGGTGGCATAGCATACTTAGGAACGGACTATATAATCCATTCAGGGTGGATCTGAAAGAGGACAAGTTAACGTTGGACGCAAATGTATTTGCGTCTTCATAGCTGGTACAGGAGGAAAGTTACATGCACTTTAAGCTGGTACATGGAGTTGGTGGGGTACGCGCTAGGGAACATAACATGACCAAAAAATTTATATTTCCTCAGGTGGCTCTTATGGATGCAGGGATGTTGTTTCATATCCAGGGTCTATAGATCAAAAACTCTTGCTGTCTTGTTATTTTTCCCATACTTTTTAGACAGTAGTCTCCAATCTAAAATTGCCCTGGCTGCAGATGTGCTACGAACCGCCAGATATGGTGAGCGTGTCTGCGAGATAAACAGGGGTGCTGGTCATGATTGCTCTGTAAATGATGCAGATGAATATATATGATGTGGGCTGCAAGGGGAGCCAATGGAATTCCATCAGGATGGGGGTGATGCCATCATAATTCTTTAGGCCCTGGATGAGAGGTGCTGCTGAATGTAGGATCCTCTTAAGGGGTGTCAGTATGGAGTTCGGAGGCCATGAAATAGGTTGTTACCACTGTTCACATGTGAAAGCACCAAGGCTTGAACAGCATTTCTGAAGTTGCTTTTTGGAAAACAAAGTTTCAATTTCACTTCCAGAGAGCTGGTCCAGGCCCATTCTTATTATTTTGACAAAGTGTTTGAAGTAGCATAAAAGCTGATTATACTTTGCACAGCACAATTCAAAATGAAGACACAGACTCTCTAACTTTCAGTTTTCACGTGTCTAGAAAAATAACAAAGAAAATGAGAAAAGTTGAAGTGCTAGCACCATAGCAGCATGCTGTCATTTGTGGAAACAAAAGAAATTAAATGTGATACGTCTAACATGCATATTAATTAAGTACTATAATGGAATAGTATGAAAACTTTAGATGAAAGTGCTTTTATTGACAAATCAGTACAATTCTTAATGATGAGACTTAGCTTCTCTTTTGCTTTCATTGTAATACACCACGAGAATTAGAAGTTGTTGCAAATTTGTTATGCTTCATGATATATGGACGATATGTACAGTATTAATACTTGACATTATTACAAGCATGAAAACCTAAATCTATTTTAGTAAAATAATATTTTAAATGGATGAAAATTGTGGCAGGAGGCCATGATTAAGGTTAGATATTTCCATCTAATAATTACTGACAAACATTACAATTATGTCTTCATCTGTGATGCTTGATTTATTTCATTGTGTTTGAATCTAAATATGAGTTGATTTACTAAATAAGAAATGCTAACTTTAAATGTAATCAAAGTTGTCTTTTTCCCCTAAGGCTGCATTATTTCTAACTTATGAGCTGTCTATCAAATAATGGTCCTCATTGGGTGGCTAACAACTTTTGGACATCCTGATATGTCATCCCTCACTACAACGAACAAAGGTCCATCAGAGGACCAATTGTCTATGTGGTAAAGTGTAGTGATGTGAAGTGTCTCATCGTAGTAATGCCCAGTGCGTTTAGCGGTGTAGAGTAAATATTAATGCTTCTGTAGGATCATGTTACTTGATGGTAATAGTTATACACTGTCTAGTTTGTTGTTATTGGAAAATAACATGAATTCTGAATTGGTAGAATTGAGCTTCAGGTAGGATCTAAATATCCAGATCTGGATGATGTGCAGTGTTTGAACCATTGGATGTCTGAGGAAGAAGCGACTTTCAGGTAAAGTAGTGTATCATCAATATATTGGTGAATCTTGATGCTATCTTGAAAGCAGTTCCAAGCAGGTTGTAGTTGTCTATGTGTGGGCATAAAAGGGCTTTTTGGCAGCTAGGAAGCAGGTGTATCTTTATCCAGATGGATTGATATATTTGTGGGATGGGTATTCTTAGTGATATCAAAACACACACGGTAGGGGAGGGCCTGAGGGGATCGTGTTTATAGACTGCTTTGGTACCTTGTCCCCCAACTTAGTATAAGACAACACGAGAGATACCAGAAGTCTACTTACAGGAACCTGAAAAGTGTTCACTCTGTAAAACAAAACCAACAGGTTAATGTATAGGTCATAGCAATCCTAATAGATGTATGACTACAGGAGAAGAAGAAAACTAAAGGGCATACTATTCTGGTCATTAGTGAAAAGCCCGTATTTCAGGGTGACTAACAGACACCCTATCTGGCTGATTGAAAAAAAGAGGGGTGGGGGGCGAGTTGCCAATGTGGTCAGTGCCTCCCATGGGGATGTCCTGATGGGAGGCACTGACCACATTGGCAACTCGCCCCCCCACCCCTCTTTTTTTCCTTATGTTAAGGTGTGTTATGACTATCCTCTACCCCCCGCATTTGCCACACTGCAGTTGCCATTACAGGCTATACTGTAGGACTACCTGTCCTTTGTATGGGTCTTTTAATGAAACGTATGTACTCTACCACTTCTTTTCTTCTTTTCTTTCTAGTGCGTGGCCTCCTTCACTGTGAGCTAGTGCCAGGTGAGGTGAGGTAATTCCTCCCTACAATTTGGGTGAGTAGATTACCAAAGGAGTAATCAGTGTATTATACACCTGATAGCTTCATGAAGAATAGCAATAATGGTTGCCATTTATATTTTTTCATTTTTTCACATGCAGGAGAAGACACTCCGACTCTCTAACATTAGGGAGTTGGTATCACTTATTAGTTTCCTTGACACAGTAAGTTGTTGTTGCAGTAGTGCATCATAGGTCCTGAAGAAAGCCTATCTAGGCTGAAACATGTCGACCAAATAAGATTCATGGTGAATAGCAATTCCTTGCATGCTATTTTTCACACTGCTTTTAACCATACCACCTTGCTGGTCAGACCCAATAAAGTTTTTCCAATGACATCAAGGTAGGTATTTTTAGAACACTTGGATTTAAAGTTTTTTCTTTCCTTTTTCACAATTCTTTGAGCACTGCAACTTAACCCTTTCAGTCCACATCTCTTTTTGGTTGAGGGTCAACATGTTGGTCCAAGTTTTGCTAGCCTTGGGTTGTTCCTAAGGAAGGGCACACTGGATACCACAATTGTCAACCATACTACCCAGATGACGATGCTCCGCTATTGAGCGGGCTGATGGGGATTTTTCTAGCACTTTTGAGGCTACCTCTTTAGTTTTCTTCTTCTCCTGTAGTCATACATCTATTAGGATTGCTATGACCTATACATTAACCTGTTGGTTTTGTTTTACAGAGTGAACACTTCTCAGGTTCCTGTAAGTAGACTTCTGGTATCTCTCGTGTTGTCTTATTCTTAGTGATAGGCATCTTTTACCTTCATTTGTGTTATCACTGGCTCTTGGAAGTTTCAGTCAGCTGGATAGCCAGAGACTGGTCTCTTCAAACCACCCTTGCCGATACATATCAGTACTATGATTTAGATATTGGTGGATTCCAATGCGAATGAAATAAAGAAACAAGTGCACACTAGAACTGCTCATAATTAGAATGTATATAGTCATAAGGCCTTTCAAAACAAATCATACAAGAAACCAAACCCCTATCATTGGCTTCCTTTGCCACGAGACGGAAGCACAGAGCTGAAATGAATGTATACGTACTACATTAGTTAACTTTGTTAACTGTATCTTAATGGTAGGTTGATGCAGTGATTTCAGCTAATGGGCCAGGCTTCTAATGAGATCATAGAAAGCCTACATGTATCAAGTTTAGCAGCATTGAAATTAAAGCAAATAGTTAAAAAGGAAAAATAGAAAATTAAAATAAAATTCAGTACAGGCATTAAATATGCATTTATATGGATTAATATATACTTCAGCACATACATGATGCCAATGAAGCCTGCACCTTCGGGTTTCTTATGGGACCTTTGTTGCACAAACATATTTATAGAAATTATTCATTAGACTAGTTTTAGGTAATGTGTTTACCTCTCACAATCATAAACATATGAAAGAAAGAAAACTGTTTTTTATGTTAAATGTTTGCCCATGCAGTGTCCCATAACCAAATATTGACAACTCAGGTGTCATATCCTTTTGTCATTTCTTCAAGGTAGAAATCGGAAGAGTTTGGTCACAGGATCCATGCCTGGTACCTACTACTGATTTTTTAAGTAATGTTCATGGAAATGGCAGCTATAAATGAAAGGATACTTCCCAGGTTTCTCATTTATTAGCAAATCACAATCACAATCATGATCATGCAAAAAATATCTAAGAAATGTTAAGACATTGCCACTGAAGAGAAGAAATTGTGACTCCAACTAGGATCAATTTATGGGAAGGGACCGCAGCTCAATGTCGATTTCTGTGCCAGACTCACAATGGTATGTTCCCATTTCGATGTCAGTTTTACTGCCCCGAACAATTTTCAGCTCCACCGGCACTGAGATTGTGACCTCCTTGCACATGAAATTGACAGTCACTTTTGTGTGTGGTGAAGCCGTCACCGGCAAGCTCAACTCTGCCTTTTTCTTTGTGGTGGATGGCTCAGTCTTGCCTTTCGTCACTGTGAAGGTGTTGGACAGCTCTGCGTCAATACTGACCACACCAAATAATGTAAATGATGTTCCCACCTTGACTGCTGTTGCATTGCTAAATTCAAAGCTATGGGAGACAATTTTTTCAAACTCATTGGTGGAAGTGGCGGTGAACTGCTGCTCGATGCTTGTGTCGTTGGTGAAAAAATACCGATCTATCTGATTGTTCCTTTCACTCTCTACCTTTTTCTTGTCCCATAGAATTGTGGCTGTCACAGAGGCTATCCCAGCCTGCAGAGGATACACGTGGGAGACTTTATCATTAAAACCAATACTAATATACGTTGCGAAATATTCGCCAGCCCTTGCTACAATGTACTTTCCACCTCTATTTGGATGCTCGTAGAGAAGCCATGCTCCACTCTGGACTCTGTGGGAGGATATTGTATCATTCATGGGTCCAAATGTTAGGTTGGTCTCTTGAGTCAGCACTTGCACCTGACCCCCCTCCTTGATATGCTCCTAGACTGTAATCTTGGGATTACTCAGGTCATCATTGATCAGTTTAAGAGCAGATACCTTATCATTCTCTCTAAGCCGTGAGTGTTCTCCCTCCTCTAAGGCTATGTACCATCCCCGATAGTCTACATGCTCATACAGGATCCAGGGCTGCCCAACAATCTTCACAGAGGAGATACAGTCATTGAAGTATTCATTTAACAGATTTGGAACATCTGCAGTAAAGGTCTTATGGGCGCCCTGGAAGTCAAAGTGTTCATAGACAGTGATTGAGTCCATGGTCATCAGCTATGTAGTTTTCAATTTAGTCCCTTATTTGACCCTGCAACACAAAACAAAGCTACTCAGTGGAAGTACATAAAGCATGGTTTAGGCAAATTTACAAATTGTCTTCTCAAATGAAAGCTTTTATCACTATGAAGGATATATTCTGCTGTATGTTGTAAAAAATGTTTTTTTGAATATCAGATTCATTTCCCAATAATTGAGGGGCACCAGTTTCAGCTGCATTTCCTCAGGGTGAATTAAGTATGAATATCAGAATAAGTTTTAGAAGAGTTAGAAAGTGACTAGATGGGCCAAAATCCTTTTGCTGTTCGACTGTGACAACAAATATGCTGCCATCTATCATAACACAAAAATAGCAAAATTAGTTCAAAGAATCATAAAATGTCTCTGTCTTCACTTCTTTTACTCAGCAAAGAAGAAAATGTGAATTGAGTTTGGAGCAGTAATGTAGTAAATTGTGTTATTTAATAAAACTACGTTGGATGAAAAGAGAACAAATATTTCATTTTGAAAGTATAGTAACTCAATCTCAGGTTGGGAACGAAGACTACAAAATTGAAAGGCAGATTATGAATAGAATCTAGTTAAGGCAAGGACAAAACCCAGTTCAAGTATGTTAGCCAGATTTTAGCTGGTGTTCAGTCTAACCAAAATGATTCTGAAGAGATGACAAACATTACTGGCACAAACGTGTTCCTTGAAATGTGTGGGGCAGATGTCACTGGTGAAATATCACTGTGCTCTCCTACTGATCCAAAGTATGTTTTTCTACTCAGTTGACTTTTGCACTGGGATCATTGCAGCGTATTTACATTGATTTGTTTGTATTGCTCAACTGGGGAGAGGGGTTCTCCATACATCATTAACTTCCAAAAGAGACTACCGCTCTTTCTGCCAGGCCACAAAGAAATGTAGCTGATGGCACCTGATTGCTTTCATGGTGATTTTGCTGCATCCCTGTAACTTTAGTGGGGAGGATGCTTAGTGGCTCTGCTGGTAAATCTGTGAAGTCTAAGTGTAGCATGACTATTACACCATAATCCTCTCACCCCGGGCACTAGTGGGGGCTGAAACTTCAGCAAATCATGTTCAAACTTTTCTGTTCAAATAATCTCAACTTCAATTCCAAATTTAATTTTATTACGCTTTTCCAAATAAGTTCCACATGTTTTTTTCACATGTTAATGCGGAAACATTTTGCCAAATTTTTAATTCTCCAATGCATTTCGGTGCCCCATGCACCTTCATCAGGGAAATCTGAAATCATACACATAAGGCATCTTATATACTGTACATTTCATGTTAATGCATAATATTAGTAATTGCATACTAATAAAAGTTCGTATCTAATCCTATTAGGTATTCACCTCGACCTTCTTACATTTGTTAAAGTCATATTTCACCCTTTATATACAATGTCGGTTTGTACTGTATCCAAGTTAAAAAAGTGCTACAATCAATGGTTCAAAAGTAAATGCAAACGGGTTGTTAAAACAAAGGTGGTTAAACTCTGGATACCCCTATGTGCAGCCGAATTGAGGTGCTGACGCCAGTAGTCACGGAATACCCGCCGCCATATTGGGGAAGGCAGGATAGCGGTCCAGCTCCTGGACGATTCCCACCCTCCTCGTTATGCATAAAAACAAACGGATTCCCCGTCCGCGCAGCGGGCGGGCGCAGCCGGCGCGCCAATGGCGCGCCGTCCGCGCCTGGCCCGGGCCTAGGGCCAGTCCCCCTGCCCATTTGAATATTAATGGCCTAATAAGCTGGACCAGAGAACAGCTCTTACAATTAGGGTCGGGTTCTTGTGCAGTATCTGCCCGCTGCCCACCAAGTAACTTAGACGGCCGCCCCTTTCATTGTACACATTGTAATCTGACTATCCCTCCCTGGAGTGAACGTACTCCACCACTTACGATCTCCTTGAGTACTCCACGAATATTAAAGGCTGGATTGGTCAACTGCCGATCTCTTCCCCGTCATGCGAGTGAAATCTGGTCTACACTGATCTCACACGATTGGGACATATTATTCCTCACTGAATCTTGGATAAAAGATACTTCGAACCCGGATACCTATTTAGCTACCCCCCCTGACAATTGCTTCATGGGTATCAACCAAGAAGGCAAAACAGGGGGTGGACTTGCCATTATTTTTAAAACTCACCTTCGATTGACTATTAAAAAACTCACAAACATTGGGCTGATTGAAGCCATGTATTTTTCTATTTCAGACTCCGCTGCGGTCTTCCTAACTGGCGTTCTAGTGTATAACCCACCGAGGGAGTCAGCCTCTTCATTAACGCAGCTGGTCCATCTCATAGCGGACTTATCACTCAAGCACCCGCACTTCATAGTACTAGGTGATTTCAACCTGCATGTCGAAGATCCTGCATGCGCTCAGGCCATTCGATTTTTAGATACCCTACAGAGCCTTAGTTTGACGCAATTGATCCAAGGCCCGACGCATTCTGCGGGCCACAACTTTGGACCTAATCTTCTCAAATCTCCCGGGTACTACAACTTACCCTCCCCTTCCCCTCACATGGTCCGACCATTATCTTCTCTCGTTCGATATCCTGTTGCCTCCAGCACCAAACCCGGTGGAACTGGTAAAAGACCATAGGAGAAAATGGCATAAAGTCACTTACACTGCCTTAGAGCCTGTCTTACGGTGCTCCCTGGAACCTCACATGGAAGACATTGACATCTGCGTTACTAAGTCTAACGCGACATTACTGTCTGCCATCGACAGTATTGCTCCATCACTACCAGTCTCCTCTGCAAGATCCCGCCCCTCAGCCCCGTGGTTCTCTGTAGCCCTGCGTGAGGAAGAAAGCCGCTGCAAAAAATTAGAACGCAGCTGGCGACTAGCTTACGATCCAGAGGCAAAAAGCATTTATAGAATGGCCTTAAAGAAATTTATTAAACTGAAAAAAATCTGCAATGAGAGAATTTTTTGCCTCTCAAATCAAAAACGCAGATAACTCGGCAAAAACACTGTTTAATATTGTCAAAGACTTTGTCAAACCTCCCACCATGACACCTAATAACCTCTCCAGTCAGTCTCTATGTAATGGTCTATCAGATTTTTTTCAAGAAAAAATTGAGAAAATCTCCTCCTTTCCATCAGTCTCTGCACCTGAACATTCCCCTTCCCCTGTCATAAACAGGAATGATACCATACCATCCCTGGTAGCTTTCAAGGACCTTACCTCAGACTTTGCACTTAAATTGCTTTTACAGTGCAAATCGGGTTCTCCCCTAGATCCGGCCCCCCCTAAGGTTATGAGTGACCTTGCTCCCCTTTTGATAGAGCCACTCACTTCTATCTGGAATGCCTCACTACATCTAGGCCAATTTCCTACTGCTTGGAAAGAAGCCATGTTAGTTCCCCTCTTGAAGAAGACAGATGCGGACCCCACGCAATTTTGCAATTACCGCCCCATCTCCCTCCTTCCTAAACCAGCGAAGGTCTTGGAAAAGGCCGTTCAACTTCAGCTCGCGGAATATCTGGAGACTAATTCCTTACTCCATGATTCCCAATCAGGTTTCCGCAATGGTTTCAGTACGGAAACAGCGCTTTTGGAAGTCTCTGAGACCATTCGAGAGTGTGTGGATAGGGGAGAGGAGGCCATGTTGGTCCTCCTCGACCTATCCGCTGCTTTCGATACGGTGTCTCACAAGATAATTTTAGATCGATTGGAGCAGACTGGACTGGGCGGTTCCGCCCTGTCGTGGATTAGCTCCTGTCTCCAAGGACGAACGCAGAGGGTTCTTCTTAGACCTTTCCAATCTGAGTGCAAATCACTTGTCTGTGGAGTTCCGCAGGGCTCAGCTTTGAGCCCATTGTTTTTCAATGTTTATCTGGCCCCTTTGGCTAAGGTGGTTGAATCATGTGGGGTCAGAGTGATCTCTTATGCTGATGATACACAGCTGATGTTTTCTTTTAGAGATCACTCTGACTCCAACCTCGCCAGTTTTCGCCACTGTCTGGGCGAAATATGCTCCTGGATGGCTTCTAACCATCTCCGACTCAACACTGACAAGACGGAGGTCTTGTTTTTTAATCAAAAAACTACTATACCCTCTACCTTGTGGTGGCCAACTGTACTCAACCCCCCCCCCCATTCCTGTTCACACGGCTCGCAATCTGGGTTTTCAGTTTGATGATGCTCTTTCGTGTGGCCCTCAAATTAATAAGGTTACTGCAGCCTGTTTTGGGAAACTGCGGATGATGAGAAAGATTTTTCCTTTTTTGCCTCTGGATGCTCGTAGAACGGTCACACAGGCCTTAATTACGTCACACTTGGATTATGCCAACAGCCTCTACGCCGGGGCCCCCCAATACCAAATTGAGCGCTTACAGATCGTTCAGAACGCGACGGCGAGGCTGATTGGCAATATCCCCTTCCGGCATCCGGTTTCAGCTTATCGCAAAGAGCTTCACTGGCTCCCAATCGCCAGCCGCATCAAGTTCAAGATGCTAACTCTTGCCTTTCGGGCCCTTAATGGAACAGGACCGGAATATTTAAGACAGAGACTAGTACTATCCCACTCAGTCAGATCCTTACGATCCAACTATCTACGTCTCATTGTTGTCCCGCGGTTCCGCCGCTCTAGAATGGGCGGCAGAGCCTTTGCAGTCATCGCGGCCAAACTATGGAACAGCCTCCCTTTTAGATCTCAGATTTGCTCCCTCTGAAACACTCTTTCGTAGCCGTCTCAAGACATGGCTATTCTCATCTGCATAGGCACTACTCCCTTTTCTAGCTTACAGTCTCAGCGCCGGGACACCCCCGTCGGGGGTAGCCGTGCGCTCTACAAGCTTCATAAATAAATAAATAAATAAATATGTGGTTGATTCTCATGCTAATGCTAGTATCTAGCCTATTCACTGCCGATATAACGCTTGCTTTCAACCCCCTCACGGTTTAAATACCGTTTAAATGTAATAACGAGCGTCCAACGTTCCAAACATTTACCGGACCCGCCGGTCCTTACCTGTTGTGCTATCGCTATCACCCATGCGGAAGACACAGGACTGTTAGTTACGGACGCCTGGATTGGCCTAGTTTTAACGTGCTACCGTAGTCTGCGCGTGCGCTTTACCTTGCGTGTCGGCTGGGCTTTTTTTTAAAAACGACTTTAAGACAACTTTATGGATACTGACACTGCCTTTAACAATGCTTTTAACAATGCTGCAATGTTCACAAAATAATCTAGCGCGAGTTTACTTGCCAGCGTCATGGGAAACGCTGTGCTAGCGTTTACTACATGGATGTTAACAAGAATAATCAAAATTATCATTATTAGTCCAAAGGAGTCTATTAGGTACAGGATATAACATTCTGTTATTGATAATACTCTGGTTCAAAGGTAGCAAAGAAATTCGGTCCGATCATTTAACCCATGTGGTTTCAAACTCTGTAAGTGATAAATCCAATAGTTTTCCCGTTTGAGTAAGTTTTTTTTGTTGATAGGGCCTTCAGTATGAGTCACTATCTCAAGTATGCATGATTGCAACTGACTTATGTGATGGTGCTTTTCTTTGAAATGGGTTGCCACAGTAGATTTCACGGATTCCATCCTTATGTTGCTTTTGTGTTCTGTTAATCGCGTTTTCAATTTTCTCTCCGTATGGCCAACATAAGCTGACCCGCACAGGCATTTTAACAGATATATCACAATCATAGTGTCGCATGTGCCGTTAACTTTTAATGATATGGTATGACCTTTCATGGGATGGGTTATAGAATTCCCCTTCATAATGTTGTGACAACTACTACAGTTCATACATGGGACTGTTCCTCGGTATTTCATCTTAGGTTTACTTTCAATGGGATGTGTGAGCATTTCTCCCAAGTTCTTCCATCTGGTATAAGCAAACAGAGGCTCATGAGCAAATGTCCCTTTGAAATCTACTTCTGATTTAAGCATCTGCCAGTGTTGTCTTATTGTAGCTTTAAATTGGCTGCTTACATAGGAAAACTTGCTAACACATGTAATTCTTTCAGTCGTCTTTTTATTTTTGCTAATCAATAGGTTTTCTCGAGTTTGGTTTTGCGCTCTTTTTAATGCTGCATCGATGGTATTCCTCGGGTATCCTCTCTCTTAAAATCTTTGAACCAGGTCCTTCAACTATTCCTGACATTTTTCTGGATCCGAGACCACTCTCCTCACCCTTAGGGATTGAGTATAGGGTAGGTGTATTTTCAACGATTGAGGGTGGTGGTTATCATATTTCAAAAGATTGTTCCTATCCGTAGGCTTACGATATAGGTTTGTGTTGAATTGATGATTAATTCTGTTGATTTCAACAGCCAAGAATTGAATCTTGTCCATGTTGATTTGCCAAGTAAAACCTATACGTTCATTCCTTGTGTTCAATAGTTCCAACTCATTAGTCAATGATTGTCTGTCATTTTTCCACACTAGAAAAATATCCTCGATAAACCGTACGTACATTAGAAGTTGTGTTGCCCATTCTTGTCGTTGGTAGATATATTGATGTTCGAATGCGGCCATGAATAAATTAGCATACGCCGGCGCGGCGCAATTGCCCATAGACGTACCATTTTGTTGCATGAACCAGCGCTTGTCGTGTTCAAAGTAACTGTTCAGTAGTGTGAATTCCATCAGCTCCATCAAGAAAATTTGTATCTCGTGTTCATACGTGCTGTATAACAAGGCCTGTTCAATGGCTTCAAGACCTTCCTTATGGGGGATTGATGTATATAGTGACTTGACGTCTACCGTTGCCATGATAATATTCTCCTGGGTGTTTAAATCCCTCAGTTTTAGCAAAAAGTCTGTAGTGTCTCTGATATATGACTTTGACTTCAATACCAAGGGCTGTAGGTACCGATCTATAAATTCCCCCACTGGCTCGTGGAGTCTGTCTTTGGTCGATACAATTGGCCGACATGGTGGTTTGTACTGGTCCTTGTGAACTTTTGGTACCATGTATATGGTGGGGCACTTTGGGCTGTCTTGAAGCAAATACTTTCTCGTTTTCTCAGTGATTATTCCTTTTTCTTCTGCCTTTAACAAAATGGTATTCAATGTCTTATGAATTTCATCAGTTGGGGCTCACTTCCATTTCCATGTACAATGATTGGTCTTCTATGTGTGTCTTAATCTCTGTTTCATAATATGACTTGTTGAGAATCACCATCGCCCCTCCTTTGTCCTCTTTCTGACACACTATTTTTTCATTCTTGGAGACCGAGTCGATTATGCCAAACTGCTTATTGGTCATATTCCTTTTGCGACAGTTTTTATTCGTGTTGATTTTCTCAATATCTTGTTTACATAAAGTCTCAAATAAATCGATAGTTTTGTGGCTAACTGGATGCATGTATGTACTAACCATCTTTAGCCCTTTCAGTTGATCTGTGGTCTGTTGTGCTGGTTCAGTTATGACATTATCAAAAAAGTGACGTAGTCTGATCTTGCGTGTAAGTTTAAATAGACTTATCTCCAACTCCAATTTATTAGTCTGTGTAGTGGGTACGTACGACATGCCTTTCTGTAGTGTTTTCAGCTGGATGTTGTTAAATTTTTCATTAGAAATATTAATTACCAAGTTTTTCATGTCAGTTGTTGTTGCTTTTTGGTTTTGTCCTTCTTGGCTGTTACATTTCTCGTCTGAGGCAGAGATGTTTCTTTTGTTTTTTCGACGTCCCCTCCGGGGTCTACTATTTCTATGGGGCCTCTTTCTAAAAAAGGAATCTGTGAAGTCTGCCATTACGCACTTATCTCAGAGTGCTAGATGTATATGTCTAGCATGTGTGTGTGAAAATTGGTGGATTGGATGCCACATACCAGGGTGTTTGATATGTATGCCTAGCTCCAGGGTGGTGGGTACCAGTTGAGGTAGTTGGAAGCTATGTGTACCTCATTATCTGCCTCTCTCCTACATTATGTCGCTGAGTTGCTCATTCTTATGCAATTTCCCTACACATCCCGCTGTATCAGGTTGGTTTTTGCCTGGTTGGAATCAAGAAATGCTGCAATGAAGAAGTGAGACACTCTTTGTTTATCCCATTAGTTTCAGTAAAGTTCTGCTGGTCAGCCTGCTTCTTGAAAGAAGCAATAATTGGATCCATGAATATTCCAGGGCCTCAGCCACTTGCCTGAAGAAAAAAGTCTGCATTCGCCCCTACATTCTGCATTAATTTCAGAAAGATCAGCCACTGACAGGCTGCGACATGTCTAGAATGATTTACATATCTTACGATTGTAGAACTGTAGCTATAGGCCTAAAATAAGTGTTTCCCTATTAGCACCGCATTTTGCAATGCTTGTGTTGTGTTCGCAGGCTTGTCAGTCTGCCTGGATCAGTGTGTTTGTTTTGTCACTGCCTGATAAGCTCAGTCAGGCTACTAGTTCCAGGCCACACCCTTTTTCCCCCCAACAGGTCATATTGGCTAGTTTGTCCTTGGACCTCTTTCCCTCTTTCTGCAACTATCGCTGGAGTAATGGAAGGAGTAAAACATCTCTTGAACCCAGGCGCGGCCGTCACAGGTAAGAGCAGTGAGAGTGTGGGGCCTGATGGGGGCAGGAAAGGGCGGGCCGGAAGTCGACAGATGACAGGATTGGAAAAGTTAAATAAAAAAAAAATAAAAAAACACTTACCTTGTGCTCGCCACATCGCCGATAACTGCCCCTTTTCGGACTTTGCAGACTGCTGCTATTACCTGATCATTAGGGAAACTAACACTTCTAGGGTGTTTGACATGTATCACTTTTGGATCACCCCATCAACTCTTACTGGTGTTTTTTTTTTAGAATGTGCTTTTCAAGTGGTTCTGCCATCTCCCTTTACCTCTTTCCCTTAAGTATCCAGATGTACGATATCACTCAGCAGATTGAAAAATCCATTATTTTCAAAATATAGTTTCATGCTGTTGAATTCTGTTTAGATACCCGTACATAGGTTTCCTGAATTATGTCCTTATATAGGCACAACTCCCATTGTCCCTATTTAGGCATAGAATAGCGGTCCTTATTTAGGCATTTGTCATGCGAACCAAATACAGGCATGGTCGCCTACATCCGTCTATCCCACGTCACAACGAGATCTTGGAAATCAGGCCCTTAAGCCATTGGGATTTATTGATTTCGCCAAGAACTCAGTTATTATGCACGAACATCTATTCCTTAGGGGTTCGTTCATGACGTGTTTCTCTGCCCAACTTTACGTCAATGCTAGCATTCCTAGACACCTTCCAGGTATAGATATACCTTTGCTTACCATGGCAAACCACGGCTTGGCTATACAGCTCGATATGGCTCCCCACAGCAAGTTCAGAAGGAGTTCCCGCCAGACGCACTGACCAGATGCTGTCATCCTCCTCACAGAGATTCCAGCTTCCAGTGTTCTGACTCCTCTTGTGGAGTGTTACGAATTCAAGATCCATAAAGAGATTTCCACCTCTCTCATTCTAAAGGTATGGAGCAGAATAGAACCTAAAGGGAATCTTGGCTTAGTAAAACTCGAGGCATTTCAACTATAGCTAATCTAGACTATAGAAGGCAACACCTACTTCTTACCTCGTACTACACATAGGTTAGGTACATCAGTGTAACACTTCCATCAGTCATGCCAACAGCTATCAATACTCTGCTGGACCCGACCCCATGCACTGACTTTTGAATCAGCACACAGTGAACCGGGTAAGCCACAAATTCAGCCTTCATTCTTCAAAACAAAGGCAATCCTTGGATCTTTTTCCTATGATTACATTTTTTTTTCTTAATTTGTATTTTTCTTTTTATGGCACAAGTAATCTGCTTGGAGTAGAACTATTTGTAGAGAACAGACTTCTTTGAACTTTTGCAGGGACAAGTTGTCACCTTTCTCATACTGATTCATTTATGTGATACTGACATGAAATGGCGTTGGACGTTTTCTTCTGTATTTACAAAGCCTTTCATCAGATGTATATATTTATGTTCATTCATTTGACATTGCACTATCACCTTATGCTCAGAATGAAACATTGTTTTGATATGTACAGCACCTTTGCATTTTTTATGCATAGCTACACTCTTTTTAAATGCATTTTAGAAAATGGTTTTAGACATGTTTTAGCACTTCATGTGATGCTCAATTTCAGTTTTTTGGCATGTTTAGCATTTAGCATTTAGTAATGTTGTTCATTCGAAACTGTAGTGGGTGTTGTATTCTGTTTAGATACCCATACATATGTTTCCTGATGCATTCCCTTATATAGGCTCAACTCCCATTGTCCTTATTTAAGCATGAAATAGCGGTCCTTATTTAGGCATTTGCCATGCAAACGAAATACAGGCATGGTCACCTACATACGACTTTCCCACGTCACAACGAGCTCTTGGAAACCAGACCCTTAAGCCATTGGGTCTTTTCATGCTTGGAGTATTGATTTCTCCAAAAACTCAGTTATTAAGCATCCATTCCTTAGGGGTTCGTTCATGATGTGTTTCTCTGCCCGACTTTACGTCAGTACTGACATTCCTAGATGCCTTCCAGATATAAATATACTTTGCTCACCATGGCCAACCATGGCTCGGCTATACAGCTTGATACCGCTCGCCACGGCAAAATCGGAAGGAGTTCCCGCCAGACACACTGACCAGACGCTGTCATCCTCCTCGCAGAGATTCCGGCTTCCAGTGTTCTGACTCCCCTCGCGGAGTGTTAAGATTTCAAGATCGGGAAAGAGATTCCAACCTCTCTCATTCTAAAGGTATGGAGCTGACTAGAACCTACTGGGACTCTTGGCATATTACAACTCTAGGCATACCAAATATAGCTAAACTATACTATAGAAGGCAACACCTACTTTTTACCTCGTACTAAACTTAGGTTAGGTACACTGTGGTAGAACTATTTAGAAGCACCAGCTGAGTATTCATATTTTTGCCTGTGTTATTTATGTATGCATGTATGTCATAGCTAAAAGATAATGCTATTGCAGTATTCCTTATTTGTACTGCTTGTGCTGTACATCTTCTAACATGCATACTGTCAAACGATTGTAACAGCTCATATCTTTTACATAAGAACTAACACTGTTCAATAAATCCTTTTATTGAAATGCCTGTCTGTTATTTCTGTGTAACTCGGAAGAAAATAAGCATGCACGATTGACTTAGTGAAACTGTAATCTATTGTTTCCACGACTCTAAGAATTGTTCTGATTCTACGGGAAACAAAGTTGTCATGTTTATGTGCTTGTCAGAGACTAAACCCTTCTTATTCAGACGAGAATTTTCTAGTGACCTCTGAGTTATCTGGCACACAAAAGTAATTAAGTTTCATATACTCGATAGGAGCATACTGACCTTAGTCCTATGCTAAAACTATAGTGTATAATATTCCAATGCGCAGAGCATATCAGGGATATAGGAACTACACTACAATGCCATCTCACTTTTCAGAGAGACACAAATGTCTATTCCCAAATCTCCTTCTCTTGTCCCTTCTATTCCGGATCTAATGTCATGCTTTCCTGTAATGTTTTCCCAACCCAGTTCTCCTTCACAACTCTTCTTCCCGTAATAGTAACCCCCTTCCTTTTAGCTTTTGTAGTAGCAGCTTATTAAGGGGGGATTCCTCCTTCCCGAAACGGGGTGGGTTGGGGTGGGCAGTATAGGGAGGGGCAAGTAATAAAAATCAACAAAACGGTCTATTAAAAAAAGTTGTTATAAACCACTGATAGATAATAAAAAGAGTATAAGAACTTATATCAGGCAGAAAAGAAAATTGGGTAATGGATCAGATTAAATGCATAGCCTGGAATATCGCTGGCCTTAAC
The DNA here is from genome assembly GCF_964263255.1 of Lissotriton vulgaris. NCBI lineage: Eukaryota > Metazoa > Chordata > Amphibia > Caudata > Salamandridae > Lissotriton > Lissotriton vulgaris. Next base: position 48,836,535 of record NC_141695.1, read on the forward strand.
AACAAACTTAAAAGACAACTGGTGCGTGAGGAGCTAAAAATGTATAGCTCTCAGTTTGTTTTGTTAACTGAGACACATCTTTCCAATAAGGATCGTAATATTTTATCTCATCTGGGCTATGAATCAATTGCTTGTACGTCCCAAACATGCTCTATTAGAGGAGTGGCCGTACTAAAACAGAAGTGTTTCTCATGTGGGATACTGAAAACTTTGATTGATCAGGCTGGCAGATGGGCAATTGCACAGGTGGATATATGGGATAAGAAATATATTCTAGTTGTTTTAAATGGTTCTAATGTGGATGACCCTTTAATTTGTGATGCATTAAATATGGAATTGTTAAACTGGGAGGGAGAAAAGTTGATAATGGGTGATTTTAATTCTATCATGGATTACAGTATTGATACAACTAGACAGGGGGCCACTCATAGAATTTTTAAAACAAGGGGTGCAATAGTGGAACTTGGTCACTTGCAGCTAATTAAAGATGCATGAAGATATTTGTATCCAGGATATAGATACTATTCCCCCCCACATCGTTTATACTCAAGAATATATATGGCCTTCATGTCTAATAGAATACTCTCGACATCAGATTTAGAAATATGCCCGCGCATTACATCTGATCACAATCCTTTAATGTTAACTTTCTATGTTTTAGCAGGAGACAAAGTACTTAGACCTTTTTCCTTACCAAAATACTTGCTATCAGACAATACTTATATAGACATAGTTAGGAAATATTTAGAAATATTCTTCCCGGAAAATACAGGGTCTGCTTCTCCATTGATAGTCTGGGATACCTGGAAAGCAGTTATCAGAGGAATAACACAGCAATGTATATTTCAGCAGAACAAAAAAAGGCAAATTACAACTAAAAAGGAATTCTAGCTATATGACCGGCTGAAATAGAACATATGAAGACTGTTCTGTCTGGTTTGGATAATCAGGATCAAATGCTATGTAGTTTGATGGATCTTAGAGTGGCTGCCAAGAAAGTATTTAAGGAAAGAATAGCATCTAGCTTAAATGAACACCGCCTCTCACAATAGGAATTTGGCGAACAAATAGGTAGAGTTCTAGTTAACAAGGTAGCCGATGATCGGGCTAAAAGTTATATAAAGGAAGTAAAAGCTGCAAATGGCATACTATATATAGAACCGCAGGAGATCTTGAAACAATTTTCAATCTAATATCAAGAACTGTATGTTTCTGATATAAGGCTAAAAGAGGAAGACATACAGCAATACTTACTACATACACACATGTCTAAAATAAACGAGAAGGTCACAAGTATAATAGGAAGGGACATTAGTAGAGAAGAGATAGGTCTAGCAATCTCCAGACTTCCTTCAGGCAAGGCGACAGGGGAAGATTCCTTACCTATGGAATTTTATAAATTATTAAAAAATCTGTTAAATCAACCATTTAGCTCGGATATACAACATATCAGAACTAATGGTATAGTACGGGAATCTTGGAATTTAACACAAATAGTATTTTTCTTGAACGAAAAAAAACCTGATGATTGTGGCTCATATAGGCCAATCTCACTTATTAACGCAGATGAAAAAATACTCGCAAACCATCTTGCCGGTTTATGTCAGGTTTGGTATCTACTCATCAACACTGTTTTATCCAAGGTAGAAATACCACTGCCTGTGTTAACACTGCTGTCTGCGCTTTTGACCTTGCAGAAAAAACAAATATCCCTCTTGGTATGCTACTTTAAGACACGGAAAAAGCGTTTGACAGGGTAGAGTGGTATTTCTTATGGGCTATACTTAAAAACATTGGGGTGATGGGATTGCCTACGTTGATGATATAGCAGTTTTCTTAACTGAGCCAGCCAGAGTGATGAAACGTATTAAGGATGAAGCAGCTGGGTTTAGAGCTGTATCAGGGTACAAACTCAACACCAAAGAATCTCAAATAAGTCTTAATTTTAAACCTAGCGAATTAATACATAGTGTCTGCTCTGCTGCTACATATCTACGGGTCAAACTATCTTCAAGGATAGATTTGATATTTGCTTTGAACTAAAGACACAGCTATATTACTTCAAAAATGGCATAAATTACCTATTGGCATCATTGGACAATCAAATATCATTATATTGAAAATATTACCGAAATGTTTGTATCTCTTTCAATCTATCCCTCTACGAGTACCTTATATTTTTTTTTAAAGACTAACAGGTCTTTTAAGTAGTTTTATTTGGGGCTATGAAAAAGCATAGCAATTCATAGAGCTGCTTAAACTCCTATTTAAACAGGGTGGAATAGATTTTCCTGACTTTAAAATGTATTTTTGGTCCGTATTTGCTGGTCGTTTCCTTAGTCTTTTATACCCCTTATCCACCACTTTCTTTTATCATCTCATGTTGGCAGAGGACAGTTCTATGTATCTTTACAGAATCAATGAACCACATTATTTTAAACGTGTCAAATGTAAGACCCTGCGAGAGAATACTTTTTTATGGAGGGCTATTCTATCTAGATGCGACTTATCATGTTATCTTGACTGACTCCCCTTATGGGGCAATCCAATGTTTCTGGAAATATTTCAGGATAGTACCAGCAAGCGATGGGCTAGTTATGGCATTACAACTCTTGGTGATTTGTATGACTATAAAGGTTTTGCATCTTTTGAGAATTTACAGCTATTGTTTAAACTTCCAGGTTATATATTTTTTTAAATATCTCCAAATCAGGGATTACTTGCTGAAACATTAAAATCTGACTAAAATATCCAATGCAGAGATTTGGGATAATTTATACCAGGAAAATACAAAATCTCTGATAATTCATATGCATAAATGTTTTACTAGCTATAGAAAAGTGGATGGTAATAAACTAGCAGAACGGTGGAGTAAGTGTAATCAGTAACTGTGTCCACTCTACTAATTTACGACTACAACAATTTCGTACCATTTGCCTTCTCTATTATACACCAGAGAGAATTGCTAAGTGGGCTCTTCCGGGTCCTGCAGGTAATCGAACAAAGTGCCCTAGATGTGATCTCTACGCAGCTGATATCACACACATGTTTGTAACATATCCAAAACTAGATAGATTCTGGCAGCAGTTGGGTCAAATATGTTCTCAGAAGCTGAGGACAGATTCTTCCTTTATGATTAGGGAAATAATGATTGGTCCTGAAAATACGAATCATAGACAGGCTTGTTTACTTTTGATACTACTTGTAATTGCTAGGTTAGTGATCGCTAGGGTCTGGATTAGCCCGAACCCGCCACTCATAAGTGATTGGTGGAGGCTGGTTAGGGAAACCTATGAGATGGAATATGCATTGGCAAATCTTAGGGGTATCCAAGCTATGACTAAACTAGTTGCTATATGGGGGCTTATATTCTAATTTATACTTATATATGAATTAGGAATGGCAATAGAGGTAAAACTTGAAGCTGACTTTATTTTTACTTATAAATTTGTATATATTTCCATCTTATTTTTTGTATGATCAATGGGAAAACTTTATTTTATTGCCTTCTCCGGTTTTTTGTTTATGCCGTCTTGTTGACAAATAAAAAAAATATTTCAAAAAAGAATTTCCGGTTTGTTCATGTGAAGAGCATTGTAGGTTAAGTGGCCCATTGTAAATGTTATCCGTCCTTTAAATGACAAACCGTGAAGACTGGAGAGGACATGAGTGATGCAGTAAAACACTTTGGTGAAATATAAGATGTCACATATTACATCATTCATGACATGGTCAGTGACATCACTGATGAAACCACTGATGACATCTCAAATGACATCACTGATGACATCACTGATGACATCTCATTTGACATCACTGATGACATCATCCAGTGACTGTTTTTCTGGAAAGTGTAAATATGTTTTACATATTGAAGAATGAGTGCATGTATAAGTGTCTGGATGAAGGATTTAGTAGGTGCGTGACTGACTGTAGGAGTGAGTGATTAAATGTGTCTTACTGAATGCATAGGTTAGTGACTAAACTGTGAGAATGTGTGCATCAGTATGTCTTGTTGTGTAAGCTGCTGCATGTGTTGTTCAGTAGCTATATGAGTGGCTATATGGGTTATTGATTGGTTGCCCAAGTATTTCTATGGGAGACTGAGTGTGTGTGTGGCTGGCTGGGAGGTGTGTGACTCTGTGCAGATCAATGTGTACTTGTATCAGTGATTGTATAAGAGAGTAAGTATGTGCTAGTATATGTTTGAATAAGTAAGGTGTTGTGTGTATAACTATATAGATGAGGATGTGATTGATTTGTTACATGACTGACTAGGTGTGTGGCCACTCGCAAAAACTTTGCTGCTGTTTGTCCCTCGCTGGAGCCTTAATCACCGCCAAAAGCTACAGGAGTAGCCAACGGACCATCACCTGCTGTTGTTGGAGCGGCAGGGACGCCGGAAACACCGCGTGGCCGCAGAGGAGGGAGAGGCGCCGGCCCCGGGACTGCGAGGACCAGCATGCACCATCTCTAGCTGGTCCTCTTCCCGTGAGAGCCGCGCCCCCTCCCAGTGCCACACCCCCAGCCAAGCCCATAACATCTCGCGGCACCCGCTTCGCGGGTGCCACTCGCAAAAACTTTGCTGCTGTTTGTCCCTCGCTGGAGCCTTAATCACCGCCAAAAGCTACAGGAGTAGCCAACGGACCATCACCTGCTGTTGTTGGAGCGGCAGGGACGCCGGAAACACCGCGTGGCCGCAGAGGAGGGAGAGGCGCCGGCCCCGGGACTGCGAGGACCAGCATGCACCATCTCTAGCTGGTCCTCTTCCCGTGAGAGCCGCGCCCCCTCCCAGTGCCACACCCCCACAATCCCCTTATCCTATAAAGCACTCCAGGAACGCGCGTCGCGAGACGCGCGCGGGACGCAGCCCGGGGCGAAGCCCGGGCCAAGGGCGGGCCCGTTGTTGCCCGTTAGTGCCCGATAGCGACCGGACCGGGCCACCTCTCTTTGAACACCGTCCCAGTAACAAATAAACAACTATGCCGCCTAAAACAAGAAGTGCCTCCAAACCCAAATCCAAACACGCTCAGGAGGTAGCACAGGTAACAGGCCCTATTGACTTATTTATATCTCGGGTCAATGAGACGATAAACCAAAGTATAGCTCTAATGGAGAAGAGAGTTTCCATGGATCTTATCAGTGCCAACGCGAAGCGATCATCACTAGGTGCAATAGCAAATGCCACCTCCCCAATTAATTTAAATACCCAAAACTGTTCTCTTCCTGTGACTCTCCCCGCCTCAGATGTAAACACCGTTCCATCAGTAGTTGACCTGTCGGTCACTCACTCAGAGTCGGACCCCTCAATATCAATGGCCGACCTGGAAGCAACTCCCGACCTAGCTGGTTGTCAAACCGAAGGAGATATCCGATCCATCGATAACTCAACCCAGCAAGGCGAGAGAGAAGGGGCAATTCCGAAAACACGACCATCAATTAATGAAGGAACACGCAGTTTTCTCTATCAGGAACTTAAAACGACTGATCCAAACCCCTCAACCTCAAACAGTATATTACATATCTCTGATTTAACTCTACCCCACAAGGCAACTCCAAATGATAGTGCATTGGAGCAATGTAAAACCTGTAGAATCACCTCACAAGTTCTCACTACAACCAAGGACTTACTCTACCAGTATTTAAAGCCCATTCAATTAAGTATTAGAAATCTTGGAGCTCAATTAACAATAATCTCGGCCACTCTCCTAGATACGAATACTCGGATTGACGTAAGGGGTCAACATAACATCTCGCACCCACCAAAAAAGCAAAACCAAACGCATGCACAGAAAACAGTCAGTCATTCAAACACAACATCCTCAGTACAAAAGACTCTAAAACAACCGTCTACCATACCCAAATCCACCGTAAGCACGTCCCTTTCCCAGCAGGGGAAACCACCCCATCCAAAAGTACAGCAAATAATAACTGCAGGCAAGGCCACGGCAAGCACCCCAGGTCCTTTAGCCAAACCAGATTCTAGTAGATCCACCACAGAAAAGCCTGACCCTCAGCCATCGACCCCACTGCTTTCTCAAAAAACACCCAAGAACACACCCAAGAACACACCCAAAATCACGCCGAAAAAACCTCCCACAGCTAGACGCCCCGCTCACATCCCTCCGGAAGCCACCCCCTACACAATAGTTTTAACAGGAGTACCCGAGCTAACAGATGACACCCCAGAAACTGCATGGTCACTTAAGAACAAGACCATGCAGTGGCTTAGCATAAATAGACCCCTTGAATCCCATCTCTCGGGAGGGATCACTACAGCCCGTAGGGTAGCCTGGATAGGCAAAACAAAAAAGACAATACGCGGTGATTGCATCATCGTAACCTGTAGAGATCCCGCAACCGTAGATCACATTTGTGCTTGGCCCCAACTTGATAAAAAAGGGGGAATAGACGCCCGCCACCTCTCCTTTTTCTATCCCCCAGCGAAACAACATCGCAATTTTCCACCATGGGAATGGCACCACTATCCCAAAGATCACCCTAAAGATCTACGAAATCAGGACCCTTGGTGTCAAACACCATGGAGCCAGAGGGAGTACCCATGCGACTATCTAGATAGGGGAGGACCAAGAGGTAGATATGTCGAATGCCAAATACCCTATTGGCAGGACAGACCTTATCAACCATATGAAGGATGGCAGGGCTTCCCGACCCAAAACCGTTTTGACTGCCTTGAAATGGTCGATTGACCATTTACGGTCAAATCTAACCACCATAACGTAGACTCCGTACACCAACCTGTTTCTGATAAGTACCCGACACCACTACTAGAGTCACCTTACACACCAGAGTCAACATTGCCTCAACTAAATAAATTCTCGACCCGCTCCCATCTAGCAGAAGCAGACACCAGCCAACGATTAAACACCGAGCCTGATACAATTATCGAAACTCACACCACCAAGATAACTATACCTGCTATCAAGGAAATTAAAGAGGTCATGAGCATAGGCATAGCCTACTGGAACGTTGCAGGCCTAAGGGAAAAAATATCATGTCCCCTATGGCTGAATACAGCAAGGACCCACCAAATCTTGTGCTTACAAGAGACCTGGTGTACATCCCCTCTCCATCTAGCGGGCTACAAGACATTTTTTACTAAAGCTACGCCAAGCACCATGGGAAGACCAAAAGGCGGGCTCAGGATCTACTTTTCCAACACCTTACCACTTACAGTAAAACTAACAAAAGAAACACCCACTTACCAAATCATCCAATTTACCCATCAGACGGCAGCATCAAGAAACCTACTCATAATCATAAACTATTATAATAACACAGGCGCCCTGGAATGCTGCTCTCACCTCGATGAAATGGTAGCACACGTATCTTCAATACAAGATGCGAACTCAAATACGACAATAAACTGCATCTGGGGAGGCGATTTTAATCAAACAATATGCCCAAATTATGAAAGTGGAATCTGCGGTCTGCAGACCGAATCCGGAAATCCCATCCCACACTTTGCACATACTCTGAGTGGAAACAAGTTCAACGAAACTCTCTTCACCCTGGACCTAGATTTTGCTAACGAACTAGTTGACCCGGTCCAGAAATTTCTACCTACTTTCCATGGGCGCGGCTGTATGTCAACTATTGACTTCATCTTAGCCTCAAATACCTGTAAAGGATCACTAAAAAACTATAAAGTAGGGTCCAGCCCGATTAGCGACCACTACCCCCTGAGTATGGACCTCCTCATGGGGAAAGCGGGTCCCTCTACAACAAAAGCTAGCTCTCTTGACCAACAATCACTAACATTAAAGAAGAAGAATGGGTATGTCATCAAATGGTCAAAGATTGACCCTGAAATTTCCTCACAAAGGATACTCGTAAAAACGCAACCATGGATAAGAGACTGCTTGTCCGCAGAGGCCTCCCCTGAATTAATTATCAACTCCTTTCACAACATTCAAGGAGCAATAAGGGACGAGCTATTTAAACACACTACAAACAAACCAAAACCTCCAACGAGGAGATGGTTTGATTCCGACAGCAGAAAGGCCCTTACGTCCCTCAAAGTAGCCCTTCGACAGAAACCCAGAGACGCCCAAGAAATCTCACACCGAAGGAAAGAGTATAACAATGCCCGGAAAACACGAAGGCGCCAGATAAAGCAAGATCTATGGTGTCAACTTCATGAGAGTGCACTAAAAAAAGACAGCACCGCATTCTGGCAGACCATCAGATCACCCCTTCTAGACAATACCGCAGATCCACATCAGTTAGATGTGGCAATAACTGAGAACGACTGGGTTCATCATTTTACGAAAATTGAGGATCAAGCACAAGCAGAGAACAATTTCCATCCCATTAATCTACGCTTCACAGTAAATGAGGTTAGAAAGGCTCTCAAAGCGTCAAAAACCGGCAAGGCTCCCGGCCCAGACGGGGTACCCATGGACTTGTTTTTATACAATAGCGAGCACTGGTCACTAATAATTACCCGGGTAATGACAGCAGTTACTGAAATTGGACTTCTCCCATCGTGGTCTACCTCCACCCTCCTGCCAATATTTAAGAAAGGAGATCGTAATGATCCCGCGTGCTACCGGCCGATTTCCCTTCTGGATTCCACGGGTAAGATTGCAGGTCGACTACTCCTGGACCGACTACAATCCTGGGCCCAGGAGAACAGTATCATCACAGACCTGCAATACGGTTTCCAGAAGGGGCTCGGGACGGTGGATCAGGCCCTAAACCTGACCCTCCTGGCCGGAAAATACGCCCGTGCGAAAGGAGGAAAAATCTATCTGGTCTACGTAGACCTGAGCGCGGCCTTCGACTGCGTTCAGCATGCCAAATTGTGGGAGACCATGACAAACCTTGGAGTGGATCCATCCATATTAGCTTTCCTTAGGGAACTCTACACCAATGCGGAAGGCCGAGTTCGTTACGGTATTGCAGGCGAACTATCACGCCCTTTTAAAATAACACGAGGAGTAAGACAAGGGTGCGTACTGGCTCCCTTCCTGTTCAACTTATACACTAATGGAATTGAACAAGCAATGCTGGAAGGGAGCCAGGACCTCCCGCAGATAGCACGCCGCCCAATACCCATCCTCCTGTATGCCGACGACTCGGTCATCCTGGCCCGGACAGCTAATCAACTCCAGCGACAGCTGAACAAATACGTGGCATTTATGGATTCCCTGGGACTAAAAGTAAATATTAAAAAGACATTTACAATGACCATCGGACCAAAACAGGGATCCTCCAAATCCATGTATATCAACAAAAACAGGCTGGAATAAACAACGGTATACCCCTACTTGGGTATACTTGTGGATGATACAATGACTTGGCGTAAGGCAATCGAAACTAGAAATCTCAATTTCCGCCGAGCAGTGTCGGCATTAAGTGCCTTCTCCAGAAAACTTGCACCATCGGAATTGCTAACAATATACTACGCAAAATGCCACAGCGTGGCCACCTACGGAGCAGGCATTTGGGGCTACGGAAACATAGATCAACTCCAGGTAACGGAGAACGCTTTTATCAAATATGTTCTAGCCCTTCCCCAAAGCTCCCCGATCTTCGCAGCACACCGGGAGCTAGGGATGGAATATGTGACAGACACCATACGATGCCAGCCTCTTATGCTCTGGCACCGCATATGGTGCAATCCGGAAAGTCACATAACGCGTTCCCTCATCATCGAATGCCTTGGCCTAGCCCACTGGAGGAAAATACCCTGGCTTAATTACATCCACAAACTGCTCCAAGACCTTGATCGGGAGCAATACTTTTCCGATCCACCATCAATAGAGGACATCTCTAAGAAAAAGCTGAAAGAACTCTGCATGGGACACCTAAGAGAACTCCGCCACCAGGCTGAGATAGTTAAAACACAAAATGAAAAAATTTGCTCACTACAGTCAGAGAAGTTATTGCAGCCCTACTTGTTGTTCTTTCTCTCGAACTATGAAAAGTCTCTACTAACAAGACTACGGTTCGACCTTTTTTTCCGAATGGTCTCATTTCCAGAACCGAATAACTGGTCCCGGAACCTGACTTGCTGCCCTTGTGACGGGGTTTCCAATCAATCAACTGTCCATGTTATACTGTTCTGCAAGTACTATAGAGCAGCCAGGAAAAAGTGGATCCTTCCCCCTCTTCGTCTAAGTGGACTTAGATGTACATATCCCGCTCTCGCTTACCTTCAGTCACCGAAAAATCCGCATGAAGCTAAAATGATAGTGACTTTCTTAAAACTAGTAACAAAAATTCGTCGTGAAATTGTTTTTTAACCTATAACATGTATTTATAACGCATTAACTCTTGAATTTTTATAAAACTGTACTTTTTATGATTATGCAATTTTATAATCGAATAAAAGTTTATGAACGAACGACTAGGTGTGTGAGTAACTCCATGGATGAGAGCAGTGTGTGAGTGTCTACATAGGTGTATGAGTGCATATGATAGTGTTGCATTGATGAGTGACTGTATGTATGAGTGATTGTATGGGTGAATGAGTGGATGTGTGTGTAGACCTAGGAATCAGTGAGTGCCTATGTAGTAACTGGTATTGGTGTGTCAATAGTTTCAAGAATGGTAGTCTGTATTTAACACTGGGTGTATGAAAGGCTATCTTAGAGTGTGAGGAGGTGCATCGTATTATCACATCAATTATGTCATCAGTGATGTCAAATGAGATGTCATCAGTGATGTCATCAGTGATGTCATTTGAGATGTCCTCAGTGATTTCATCAGTGATGTCACTGACCATGTCATGAATGATGTAATATGTGGCATCATCAGCAGTGGATTGCGGGTGCGCCATATATAGTTAGTTCAACCAGCTCCCTGAGTCAGAGCCTAGAAAATGGGGTAGAGTCAGGTAACACCTAATCACTCAACAAATGCGTTGACCGCCTTTTGGAGACCGCTTGGTGTACGTGATAATATATGCGTGTCATCCGCAAACATTAGGACGGGAACATGTGAACCAGCTACTATGGGGGCATCAGAAGGGGATCCCTTCAGGAATTCTACTATACCATTTATATATATCGAGAACAGTTTTGGCGCTAAAACGCAACCTTGCCTCACCCCACGCTCTACGGTGAAAGGTTTGCTTACTTCTCCCTGTGACCCCCATCTAATTTTGGCTTAATTATTTTCATGCAGTCGTACAAGGAGAGTAAGAAGTTCTTGGCTTATCCCTGCATCAGCTAGGACCTTCCAAAGCTTGTCCCTGGGGACCAAGTCAAAAGCTGACTTTAGGTCCACAAAGACAGCATATAGAGGGCCGTTGTTTAAGGTGACGCTCCTCCAGTACAGGGCAATGAAGTAAAAGACCTGGTCGATGGAACTTGTCAAGGGACGGAACCCCGCTTGGTATGGTGACAAGATGTTATTTTCCTCTATCCATACTTGAAGCTTATTCTGCACCATACGACCCATCAGTTTCCGAGCTGAATCTATGAGACTGATGGGTCTGTAGTTGCTGGGGAGGGATTTGTCACCTTTTTTAAACACTGGGACGATTTTCGCTCCTTTCCAGGACAAAAGTACTTCACCACCCATCGCCACTGCATTGGCAAGCCAAGCAAAATATATACACCATGTATTCCGATCACTTAGGTAGACGTCTGCTGGTATACCGTCCATGCCTGGCACTCTTCCCCCCATTACACAGTCAAGGGCAAGACTTACATCTTTTTCATTAAACACATTATGCTTGTAATAAACAGTTGGTGGCAGAGTAACACAGGTTTGCGACTGATTGCGAGCATATTGAGGTTTGAAGAATTCTATCCAGTTGTTAATGGCAACATGCTTTTGAGGGGGGGCAGCCAACCCTCCCCTATGCCACTTTACCGTGGACCAGAATAACTTCGAATCTTTGGCCGCGCATGCAGTTTTGAGCTCACCCCATAGTTCCTCGTCCCACAGCCTCTTCACCTGCTTTTTTGTGCGTCTATAAGTGTCCCTGGCTTCCCTGACTGCATCGGCGTTCCCCGATTGAAGCTCTCTACTAAGATTCTGGCGTGCCAGTCTACAGCTTTTACCATACCACCCCTGCCTACTTTGTTATTTTGTGCCCTTATTGTGGCCTACTGGTTTTAGGAAGAATGTTTGCAATCTGTAAAAGAGTTTTTTGTGAGCCTCCATCAAAATGTCTCGGAAGTTGGGGTTACTTGTGAGTAGTTTTATGTTATTTACTTCCTCTCCTACTACTCTCTTGAGTTCATCTAGCGTCCCCTCATCCTCTACCAGCTTCCCCCATTTTAGATGCTGCTGATTGTTTGTGCATACTAGGTCCAAGGTCACACTGTCTTCCTCTGAGCTTACCCTCCTTTCTCCTAAATAGGACTTGAAGGCCATACACAGCGGGTTATGATCGCTTTCCATTCTTTTTACTACGGTCATATCAATCAGTTTGCTCCAGACACTGGTGTCTACCAGAAAATAGTCTATTCTACTGGATGATCGACCACCCTGTCCTCGCATACAGATGTTCCAAGAGCTTGGTTTTCTTGCAGGCAGGTCTTACAACGCGCCCCTCTAGCTCCTGCGTCTCCGAGCACGGAAAACAGACGTAGGCGCGGTAACCGCAGACACGAGACACCCCATTAAGCGCCATTCCACCAGACTCCTTCACGTCACCCAGGCTGGCTGTGTGTTCACATGAATTCATCACGGCGCGGAAGGAGCGCAGCTCGCGAGGAGGGTGCAGGGGCTCAGTTCTTTGAAGTTGAGAGGCGGGATGGTTTGGGCAGGAAAAGTTGTCAAGCCTGTTTAAGGATCCCGTGCTCGGGCATGTTTGCATTGTACGAACTCACGCTATATTTACATACAAGCGCAGGTGACCAGAGGCGAATTACATGGCCGTAGGGTGCTTATCAAAATGTGTTTACCTGAACGTCGCCTAGAAAAACACGCCACTGCTCTCCCAACACCACGGCGTCTCCTCTTCTCCCGGGGCTCCCTCAGCACCAGTCCAATGTAAATGTGTGTGTGCATCACCCGGTCTCCCCCTCGGCACAGGAGAGCGGACATCGAAGGCTTCCCCCAGGCAGGGGGAAGCGGAAACCACGTCCTCCCGGCCCCGCCCACAACCAGGCGGCGGCCATCTTGAGGCAGCTCGGGCCGCGGCGGTGATCTCGGGGGGCAAAACGAGGGGTGCGCACCCTCAATATTAAAATAAAAAGATGAAAATAAAAGAGAGAAGCCCCCCAAGGCCCCCCCCCCCAAATTGTTTTTTTCTGATAAATCGCGGGGTGGGCGCTTATAGATATATAATTTGTTTCTCTTTTAATTTTCTCAGGAACTACTGGAGGGATTTACACTATTTAACCAAAAGTGTGATCTGCGTACCAGACACTACCATTTTGACAAGTTTGGTGTAATTCCCTTCAGCGGTTCAAGCTGTAGCCGTGTCTAACCCCCAATCTCCTTACTGACTTGATAGTGTGGCAGAGGCATTTAGCACCCGAATTCATCGATGATTGATCCCCAATGATGATTATCCAACGCAGGACAAGAGTACGGAGTCAGAGTCCAGAAGTGTCAGAGGCACGGACTCATGCTTGCAAATTGCAAAACCTTTTGCTCATTCATTCATGACCAAAAACCACAGAGCCTATTTAAGTTTTAAAGCGTTATTAAAAGTGAAAATATTTATTAAAATCAAGCTTGTCATAAAACATAAACGGTTCATTAAAAATGGAAAAGTGCTTAGTCATTTTTTATTTCACACATTTATTGTGGGCGAGCCGAGCCCTCACCTGGTTTGAACTTCCATTTTTCTTTTTGGTGCTGAATCATTGGTCCCTTCGTCCTAATGATTTGTTCTTAGAAGTGAAGCTTTTGTCTGTTATGAGGAAAATGGTGCATGTTAAAAAGCAAGCATTCATCAGTTGTGCCAAAGAATGCAGCAAGACAGCACCCTTGCTTGGAAAAAGGGACATTTTTACTTTAGAGTAGACAGTCACAAATTATTAGATTAGTTTCTGCATTCACATTTCTTCATTCCTAGACAAAATACTAGTGAGTGGTGTATGTCTATGACATCTAACATTCTTAAATGTACTTTGTAGGTGGAACATCTGGTGCTGGGCCCAGCGCTGAGGTGCAGGATGAAAGCTCTGGGGACGAGGCGGTGCAAGTGCCGGACCAAACTGCTGTGCGGGTAGCCACGGTAGTGGCGGGAAGTGGTAAGCTCTTATATTCCTTACTTATTGAGATTGCAGACTGCATAGTGTGCTGCTCCCTGTGAGAAAACGTAAGGTTTGTCCAGATGAGAGACAAGAAGAAGAATGATTGACATTTAGGGGCCTATTATGATGGCGGACAGACCTGAGTCCGTCCACCACCATAGAGTAGGAGGGACCGTCCACAGGGGCAGCGGCGGTCCCTCTGTGGTAATTAGGATATGAACGCCACCCTGGCGGTCACATCCTGTATTTTTATAATTGCGGCGGGTGCTGCTTGAAGCAGCACCTGCCGCAATGATAAAAATGTAAGTTGTGCATTTGCATGCACAAAGCGGCAGGCACCGCGCGGTGCCTGCCGCTTTGTGCAGGCAAATGCAGGGGGGTACCCCGAATGTGCACCCCCAACCTGTCTTCACCTCTGGGGGCCCGCAACGGGCCCCCAAACAAAAATCCGTATGCCTTTGCACATCGGAAATGCCGCAGTGTAAAGGCATGTTCCTCTAGACATCTTAATATGGCTGGCGGTGTCTGATAGACACCGCCAGCCATGTTAGTGCTTTTCCGCCGCGGACGGGAGGCGACCGCGGCGGAAAAGCTGCGGACTGAAAAACGATCCCCCAGCCATCCTAATCTGGCGGAGGGTCTTTTTCAGTCTGCTGCGGATTTCCCGCATCCTCCAGGCCGGCGGTGGATTCCGCCGGCCCGGGGGAATCGGGAAATCTGCAATCCTAATCTGCCCCATAGTTTGAATGGATAGATGCCTGGATCATGGTACTATCTGACTCTTAGATAGCCTATGTGTATCTAGAGAGAGTAGACGGTCACTGGATGAACTAAGTTTAACTTTGAAGAACATGTAACACAGCACCCGCACGTCCGTCCCAGTGTAGGAAAGGCAAGGAAAAGAATTTGTAATTTTGTCCGAATACTACCATGAATAGTAGCATTAGTTTGTATTGCAAGCACAGCAGATATCCGGCTATTACGATGGCCACTTACTACCTCTGTTAATAAGTTTAGTAGAACTTGGTCATTCATGTGTGGATGTATTACTGTTTACTCAATAAAAAGCAAAGCACCTAAAGTCATCCCATATGTAAACAAATACATACCATGTGCAGTGATAGACAATCAGATTATTTATCTTCTTCATTTTCCTTTACTAGTATTCATTGGCACTGTAGGGTGAAAGTTAAATTAATTAAGCAGTAGCTCTTGTAACAGAGTATTCTCAGTGCCACCCGTAATAGAAAAGTAAGAGCATCACCACCTGCATGTACTGGACTGGTACAGTAACGCAAGTCTGTCTCACTCATCATGGCGGGCGTCTGTTTTTCTTGGGTGGAAGTTGACTGCGCTGGCATTATGCCGGCTTGCAGAAGTTAACGTACCAATTTTGCTAAACAAGAGAGAAGAAGAAGAATAAGACTGGTGTACTGTCATAGTCGACTCTAATGGAGTGAGTCTATAGTGCTAGTAGAATTGATTCCTTAAACTCCCACTAATGTTAGAGCAAGGGTGAAGAAGTGGGAGGTTTGATAGATACTGGCCACAATAGTTATGTACTGCACTTGCAAGTTGCTAGTTCTACTGTGACACAACTTTCTGCTGAATAATTTTGTGTTAATCTTAAAGAGCATTGGTTACAGACTATGTCTTTCTTTCTTCATATAGATGCTCCTTCCAAACCAACCCGGAAGGAGCTGGCTAGACGGGCCCGGCAACGGAGGCTGGAGGCCACTGTCGCTGAATATCGGCGGCTGGTGGCCAAGGAGGAGGGGGACACGCAGTCTAAAACAACATCTACCACCACTGCTGCATCCTCCTCGGCACTCCCCGGGTCACCCAGTCAGCGCAGAAGGTCTCCAGCGGTACGAAGCCGGGGTACCGCTGCCGCAGCCACCCGCCACCGCCGAGCAGCAAAGAAATCAGCTGCCCCCCACAGCAGTTTCAAAAAACGGATGCACCGCTTTTCCCTGAGGGTTTCCTACCTGGAGCAGGAGCTGCTCAACACGAAAACCCTGCTCGAGACCCTCCACAAGGAGCATTCCGACCTGGCCCGGAAAGTCAACAGCAGCAGCCAGCAGTAGGAGGAGAGACTGTCCCTTGCCCCTTTTTTAAAGACTTCTGGGGGGTGTGAATGGGGAGTTGTTTTTTTTCACTTTTTTGGACATTTTACGGACATTCGCTGGGGTTAGGGAGTGGGGGTGGTTGGGTCTTGTGGGAGATTATTTTTGTCAGGGATATAAATATACTTTAAACTTTATCATAGCATACATGTTTTTTTTTACTGCTTTTGAGGCTGGTGGGTGGGGGTTTAACAGTAACTTTGTTTTCGTGAAACTGAAGTGGCATCTTGATTCAAGTTGTGTATTTAATTGCCCAAATGTTTTCAAAACTAAGTGCCTCTCACAGAGTAAGTGAATTCAATAGTCCTAGGACTTTACTACTACTAGCGTCAGTCTCTCGTCTCTCCTAATACTGCATTATACTTCCTCCCCCCAAACGCTTATCTTGCCTGTAATTTGTGTTTGGAAATAGGGCTAGGCACAGGGCTGGCTGCACGGAAAATGGAGATTAAGGTTGGCAATCCTGGGCGGATGAAATGTCATCTTTGCGTTGGTACTAGTCGTGTTACACAGAGGCAGTTGCAGTATCTGAAAAAAAAGAAAATGAAACCTTGTTTGTCCTTACCGTAGCATTAGAACGGTACGATAGAGAATATAGCAGGTGACAGTACACTAGAACAGTGCTACAATGTAGCCTAACAAATGGTAAAGTATTGAAAGTATAACTAGTACTTGCGTTGAATTTATTTGACATTGGCTACTACTACAAGAAATAGTACCGAAGTTGAAGGACACAACAGGTTAATAATTTGCCACGTCTAGGAGGAGGATGTTCTAATCTTGATGACCTATCAAGTTGATGGTGCACATGAAAATCTGCTTTCATTTGCCAATAGTGACTGAGTGTCAAGCTGAGTTAGAATAAAATATATATCCTCGGATTCCTTCACCAGGCTGTTGCTATGACCTTATCCTCCCCAGCAAGTGTGTGGAATTATTGCTGTCATTTAGTCACATATCAATCAAAACCACACAGCCCGGGGGAAGAGGGTTAGGGTTTGGAAAATGGATGGGAATGGGGTTTTTTTTTTGTGTAAGTTTTGTTGAGAGGAGAAAAAAAAAGCACAGCAGGGACAAACAATAATTTAAGATAAAGAAATCTTTGGGTACAAAGCTAACCATAAATCTTTTAAGTGACATAAAGGAAGTGCATTTACTACTGCATGCATGGTTACTGAAAAGTAAGTAGTATTTTCGACAACCGTGAATGACAGAATGCGACAGTACAGGGCTGCAGCATTTTCTCTTGCCTATCTCTGCACTCAGAGAAACACTTCTTACATTAAATTAGGTTTAAAAAATACCAGAAGTAAAACCTATAGAATGGCTGTAGGGATGAATTTAGAAGCAGAGATCCAAGAAATGCTGAGTCACACTCATAGAAGTTCACAGCAATAACATTACTTTAAAGATAATTAGAAAAGAACGGATGCTGTATCTGTATGTTGTTGTAGTTGTCCTGTTGAATTTGGTAAGTTGCATGCATCAAACCATTCCTCTTATTAGCGGGACTGCCCCATTCCAGCTGATGCTCCGTCCATCAATGTTGGTGACCAGAAGACACCCTGTCCACTGCCTGCCTGATGCTGAATTGCGACTCGCTAATGTGAAGCCTGACTTCATCCTTTTTTCCCATTGCACAGACTGAAACCCGGCCTGTAATTATTGATGGAAAAACAGGAAGTGATATTAGAACACCACTGACAAATAAATATAAGGTATGTACGCTGTGTAGTGCAAAAAGTCACACTTTGAGTTTCCTAATAGACAGTACAATATGTTTGGAAGTGCATACTCTGTCTGAGTCTCCTTTTGAAGGATAAATAAGTATGGGCAAATTAATTTAGCGGATCTTTCCCCTCAAGCTAGGTGTACTGTAAACTGTGTTTTAGAACAAAATTAGACCTTCCCAGCAGTGCTCCCACCCAGACCTTTACTAAAGCCAGTCGCAAAAATTTAGAAATCAGATCTCAAAAAACGAGGCCTAGTAGAAAACTGGTGACAAAACGTACGTTGACAGTAAAAGTAGGCCCAAATCCCCTTACCTTAAAAAAGGAATGCAGCTAATAACATAGAATGAGAGTAAAGGCACAAGGAATGATGCAATTCCCCTTTCATCTCTTTTCTCATATACTTCTAGCACCAAAAGATAAGAAGTATACCACTGTTCGATAGAGATGTAAAACAGGATTTTCACTCTTGTTCTGAAAAGAGAATTAAGTGACGCCCTGAACAATAAAAGGTAAAAACCAAATCTAATCACAAATGTAAAGTCAGGGATCCAGAAACCCACTTATTAAAGAAAGTGTAATTTGATCCTACAGGTAGCTCTACCTGTCTTATCATTATGGGGGAGACAGACTAAGAAAAGGATATACCTTCCTGGAAGTGAGTTAACACTTTTACCCTTCCTTGTAAAGTGAGTAAAGTGTGTGAATGAACGCGAATGGATGTATGGAGGTGTGAAAGAACAAGAATCCAACACTTAAATATAATGGAGGGATACCTGGGAGCCTTTTCTTAATTGTGATGTCAGGCATTGTCGCACCTATGCGGATCTCTTAGTCACAATATTACCAAATGATGTTAGAAAAATGTCTCCTTAAACAGGCAATGGGCTAATAAGCAACATAGATGTCCCGGGAAAAGAGGAATGGTCAGATAGAGGATTTCAGGGCTAGAATGGTCAGTGTAATGGGTACCAGGGCCAAAACTGAAAGGTAGAGTAAAGAAAATATAGACCTCCTCTAACTGTATCCTATTGTTTTACACACAGAAAAGGATATATAATACTGATGAACCCCACGTATACTGAGGTCCTGAAGAAGGTGTATACATATCAGTTGAGAACACCGAAACGTGTTGACGCATAATAAAATAGAACCCAGCCAGATCCCAAACAGAGAACAGATATGCCTGGATTTTGGATACTGTGATCTTGACTACCATTTGTATTTTTGTGTATCATATTTACAAGAGGATACTGGGTCATGCCAAAACAAGAATAGGGAAAACGTATTACCTATGGTGGAAAGGGGTTGTTTTGTGGAACATAGCGGACTATATTTTGTGTAACTTTTATGACCGTTTTTTGCCTTTCTTCTTATATCAATGTATTTTTTATTTGTAAACTTGCACATGTATATGTTCTCATGTATTAGAGTTGACAAAAGTGTATAACAAATTTGTTGTTTTTTTTGTCAAATTTATTTTTATTGATTCTTAAAAGAAAACAAAAAAAGGGACAATCAAACATAGCGACAAAAGCAACAGACCCAACGGGTAGACTCCAGGACCGCCATTATCACAGTACATAATGCAGGAGGGCGTAATGACCGCCCAGTCAGTGTTCATTCGCATAAGTGGCTCAGATCAGTTCTCCTTCAGTTGCAGAAGTGCGAAGCCAAGCCGCCTCAAGGTGCATCACAGCGCCGGAGTCCTCTATAGTCCATTACTCAGCTACGTGTCGCGTAAACAGTAATTTCAACCGTCCCCCCCCAACCCCACCCTCCCACCACCCTCCACCCGTGGCGGCAGCTCACATTCATTCATACCGGGAAGTATACCACTCCGCTATCAGATCTGGAACAGGTGTAGTGCTCGCAAGCCCGACGGGCACACTGCCGATGGGAGACCCCGGGACAAAAATCTGACCAAGGGGCCCCACGTAAACATGAAGTTCTTGAAGTTGCCCAGAAAGATGTCGGAAACCCTTTCCAAACTCAGTAGTCGCCACAACCGCGCATGCCACAGCGAAGTCGCCGGTGCCGTAGGCTTCTTCCATGCCGCTGCCAGTGTCAATTTAGCCGCACCCAGGCACAGCCATATAATCCGCTTGTCGGCTCTAGTCTGGTGCGCCAGCATCGGATCACGAAACCCCAATAGAACATAGTCCATGGTCTCCGGGATCGGATACTCAATCACCTCTTTAATATGAGCCAGTATCTCTGACCAGAAAGGCTTGATGGTTGGGCAGTCCCACCATATATGGCGGAAATCTCCCAGCAGGCCGCACCCTCTCCAGCACCTGTCGGAGGTCGATGGGAAAATGCGGTGCAGCTTGGATGGATAGAGATACCAGTCATACACAAGTTTCAAATGAGCTTCCCGAAGTCCAATCGAGTGGTTGTGGGCTTTGATATCTCTCCACAACCCAGTCCATTCGGCTTCCGAAATGTCCCTCCCAAGACAAGTCTCCCAATGCTCCTTATAGCGGGGCCTAGGGAATATTACTGTGTCCATGAGCAGTCTATATATGAAGGATATTGTCCCCTTCATACATGAGGTGCGAACAATGAACGCCTCGAAAGCCGTCAGTTGTCTCGTGGCCGCGTCTCTCACCCCAGGCGAGGTAGCCCAGTGTAGGAGTTGGGTATGATGGAACCGTTCGGTGGGAGGTACCCCATAGTCCCTCATGCAATTGTGAAATGTAAGCGGATCTGCCCCATGGAACAGGTGAGTAAGCGCCCTGCAACCCCCCTCACTCCACAGCGTAAACGGGCCATCGCGTACCGCCGGTGGGAAGGACGGGTTCCTATGTATAGGGGTAAATGGTGATGGAAAGGTGGTCCAACGGTCATCCCCAGCCACCGTGTCCCAGACTTTCAAGACCATACCCGTAGGAGTGCATATATAGGCATTCTTGGGTCGGTCTGCCTTCGGCTTCCAGGCCAGATCCCATATGGATCTCCCAGCCACACTACGCTCCATATGTAGCCAATGCTTCTCTGACATGCGTTGAGACCATTCCACAAGCACTCTCAATTGCGCCGCCTTGTAGTATAAATGCATGTCAGGGAACCCCACTCCCCCCTCCCCCCGCGGCCGGCGAAGTACTGCAAACGGGAGCCGAGCCCGGCCCCCTTGCCATACAAATTTCAGCATGAGTGTCTTCAAGCGCCGGAAGAAGTCCAGGGGCACAGGTATGGGAAGGGCCTGGAAGAGGTACAAAAGTTTGGGCAGCAGCACCATCTTGAGCGCATGAATGCGCCCGAGCCAAGAAATGAATTTTGGCTTCCATTTCTCTAGTTCCCCCCGGATCGCCGCGAAAGCTGGAGGGAAGTTAGCAGCAAACAACCCATCCAAGGTGGGGGTTAAGTTAACACCCAGATACAGCAAGGAGGCGGAGGACCACGAAAGGGGCGTAAGAGGACGCACCTGTTCCACCACTGCAGACGACAATGTCAAGTTCAGGATGTACGACTTGGCCATATTGACCTTAAATCCCGCCACCTTCTCATAGTCAGAGAGAACCTCGTGGACATGGGGCAGCGAGCGAACTGGGTCTCCCAGTGATAAGAGAACATCATCCGCAAACAGGGAGATCCTATGCTGTTCTCCAGTGAAGGGAATGCCTACAATCTGTTCCTTTTCCCGAATTGCAAGCGCCAGCGGCTCTATACTGAGCGCGAAGAGCAGTGGGGAAAGCGGACACCCCTGCCGCGTACCGCGGGTATGGGGGAAGCAGGCAGACCTATGTCCGTTAACCAACACTCTAGAGGTAGGCCGGTCATAATTAGCTCAAAGCATTCGTACAAAGTGGGGAGAGAACCCGAAGGCCTCCAGCGTTAAGTTTAGAAATCCCCAATCGACACGGTCAAATGCCTTCTCCGCATCTAGACCCACCAATACAGCAGGTAAGCAAAACCGGTCTGCCTTTTCGATCAAGTGTACAACGCGTCGCAGATTGTCATGCGTCTGCCGCCCTTTGATAAATCCAGACTGGTCTGGATGGATGATAGTCGGCATCAGCTCTCGTAGCCGCTTTGCAAGAATCCCTGAGTAAAGCTTGGCGTCCAAGTTGAGGAGCGCAATCGGGCGGTAGGAAGCACATTGAGTGGGGTCTTTCCCAGGCTTGGGAAGGATGGTAACTAAAGCTTCTGCCATTGATCCCGAGGTCCGCCCCTCCATAGCCATGGAGTTGAACAGGGTGACTAAGAACTCGCAGAGCTCTCCCGCGAATGTCTTATAGAATGAGGCCGTGTACCCGTCCGGCCCGGGGGCCTTGTGGAGCTTAAGAGCTGTTATGGCGTCAAGCACTTCTTCCCTCATAACAGGTGCCGAGAGTAGCTCATTCCACTCCCTGGAGACTTGGGGTATAGGGAGGCCAGCCCGGAAGGCGGACTGAGCCACCCGATCCAAATCCTCCCCCCATATAGGGCAGCGTAGAAGCGGCCAAATATGGCAGCCTTGTCCCCATCCTTGTGTTGGTCCTTTCCTGTCTCATCCTTGATCCCTCCAATATATTCCCGCTCCCGTTTGTCTCGAAGCTGTCTCGCCAGATGCCTCCCCACCTTGTTCCCCATCGAGTAGGAAGTCCGTCGCAGCCGTAGTATTGTAAATTCCGCTCTATTATTATAATGAGCCCGGAGTTTCCCCCGCACCGCAGTCAATGGCCGCAGGGTCACCCGAGACGGATTGGCCTTATGCGCCTGTTCCAGTGCAGCTAATTCGGATTCAAGAGCCTCACGCTC
The DNA here is from genome assembly GCF_964263255.1 of Lissotriton vulgaris. NCBI lineage: Eukaryota > Metazoa > Chordata > Amphibia > Caudata > Salamandridae > Lissotriton > Lissotriton vulgaris. Next base: position 48,859,323 of record NC_141695.1, read on the forward strand.
CTTCCTCCTCTGTTTATTCAGATTGGCATTGAGAGCAATGCAGGTGCCTCGCAGCGAGGCCTTACACGCATCCCAAGTATTGTATACCGAAGTATCCGCAGACGGGTTGAGTTCCAGAAACTCCCGAATGGCTCCTCTCAACTTTTTACATGACACGTCATCCCGAGTCAGTGCCTCGGGAAAGTACCACTTCCTCCATCCGTCCCCTCCCATTGACCACTGCAGCCCGAGCACTACCAAGCTGTGGTCCGACACCGAGAGTGGAAAGATGCTGGACATTTGGACATCCCCCCGTAAGGCTTGACTGATGAAGATATGATCAAGTCGGGAATAGGACAAATGGACATGGGAAAAGTAGGTGTAGTCCCTGGATTGGGGGTACAGGAAGCGCCAACTGTCGATCAGTCCTAAGTCCTCCACCCGCCTCTGAGTTTCAGCAGTAAAGACTCCCGTCCCCGCCCTTTGTGTGCTTGAGCTATCTAGGACCTTGTCCCACACCATGTTGAAGTCCCCCAGGAAAAACAATTGGCCTTCCACAAACTCCCCCACTATATCCAACAAAGACTGCAAAAAGCCATTCTGCGAGGCATTAGGCCCATACATCACCACAAACCTGCACATACGGCCATAGAGCATCCCTTTTACCATCAGCCACCTGCCCTCCTTATCCCCCCGCACCCCCTCTGGTTGAAAGTGGAGGGACGCACGAAACATTAAGGCAACCCCCCTGTGCTTAGTGGATGCAGATGCCCTGTATATGAGTGGAAAGTGCCTATGACGGAGCCTAAGCTCATCCTTCCTCGCCAAATGAGTTTCCTGCAGCCCAACCACATCCAGGTGATGGTCTGTCAGGTATTTCCACACCTTCTGCCGCTTCTGCGGGGAATTAAGCCCCTTCACGTTCCAGGTGCCTATGCTAATAGTCATAATAAAACAACGTACATCTCAGAGCCGTGTCACACGCCACCAAGGAGGATGGCGACACCTCCCCCCACCCTTCCACCAAGTCCTCACCCGCGCCCACCCACCCCATGCATCGTACTGCTCCCCATCTACCTGCCCTCCACCGTGAACTGCCAGTTGAGCATGACTCCCAGAAACTAAGGATCAGAAGGAAGTCGTGCGCCACACATCCATCCCCATACACCTCATCCCACACACACAGCCAATAGCCGCCACCACCGGCCACCCATCCCCCTCCCAGACCCCCATTCCCCCAACAGACCCTCCCAACCCCACCAAAAACAAGGAACAACAAAATACAATGCAAGGCACTGAACCTGAACCTCGCAGTCTTCAGTTCCAGCTCCAGCAGGTCACGGTTCGTAAGTCCCCTACCGGACTGGAATCGGGGCAGGGGTGTCAACCTGGTGACCCCCAGGTCCAAGGTCCGGGGTGTCTTCACCAAAAGTACCATTATACCCCGGGGACCTCAGGCCAAGAGCCCCTCCTACGCCACTCCATGAAGTCGGGGTCACGCTGCCCCAGAGCTCGTCTGGGAATCCGCCAATGTGGCGGAGGCCACCGAAGCCACCGCGGCCCCTCTCTCCTGCTCACGAGTCGCTGGGTCGGGTCGCCGCCGCTCCGGGGATGGGCCCACCCTGTGCCAGGAGGAAGAGCGTCGCCGCCTCCGGAATGGCGAGCCTCGGGCCTCCTGAGAAGGTTCCGTGTCCTCGATGCCCAGAAGATCCTTCGCCTCCCGCAGTGAGTTGATCTGTCTCAGCCTATTCTCCCAACGAAAGATAATCCGGAAAGGGTGGCCCCAGGAGTAGGATATCCCGCGCTCCCGGAGGAAGGTGGTCACAGGCCGGAAGTCCCTTCGCTTCTGCAAGGTTGTCGCCGCCAAGTCCTGGTAAAGCTGGGGGCGATGGCCCCTAAATTGCAACGAGGCGATGGTCCTAGCCTTCCTCAATATCTGTTCTTTCACCTGAAAGTCATGCACGCAGATGAGGATGTCTGGTGGCGGGCCCCCGCCTCTCCTAGGTAGCCACACTCTATGCACTCTGTCCATCTGGATGTTGCGCTCCTCCTCTTCCCCCAGGATCTGGAGAAACAAGGCTTGGACATACCCACGCAGGTCCCCCACTTCACCGTCCCACGGCACCGCTTTGATACGAATGTTATTACGCCTGGAGCGGTTCTCCAAGTCTTCCGCGTGGGTCTGCAGATCCAAATTCTGCTCCGTGAGGCGTATGATGTCCTGTTGGAGCTGGTGCACATCATTGGCCATGCTAAGGTCATGGTCCTCCAGCGTCGCCACTCTCTCGCCAAGCCCATCCACGTCCCTCCGTACCTCTCGGAGATCCGAGGCCAACTGCGTACGAAGTTCGGAGATGTCCTCCTTTATGGTAGCGAAGAGCTCCTTCATAAACGCTTTAGTCGCTGGTGCCTCGTCGTCCGATTGTTTTGAGGACCCGCTGGCTCCCGGCGATGCCGGCTGCTGCGACGACTTGGCGGCCACATCCTTCGACCCTTTTGTCCCCTTGCGCTGTGAATTAGACTTGGCTGCGATTCGCCACTGCACTCCCACCTCTAGGTATCAGGTAGCTGCAGCCGGGGGGAGGATTAGATAGGTTCCCAGAGCAGCGGCCTGCCGCACCGGACGCCCCGTCAGCAGTGTCGCCTCTCGCCTCCCAGAGCGTCCGCTACATCGCCAGCGCCACGAGCACCGGGAGCTCCCTCCAATCCGGAAAGTGGGTAACTGGAGGCAAAGGCCTCACCTCGATGGCGGTGTTCCAGCCGAGAGCACGCGGAAGCCCTCCGGTATCGCTCTCTCCAAGAGCCAGGCCTAGGTGCCCTCAGGGTGCTCCGCTCCCCAAGAACCGTGCCTGCAGGCAGCGCACACTCCGCTCTCCCCAGGTGCCAACGCTCAGCCGAAGGGCGTAGCCGCGCCGGTGGCGCCGCCGCTGGAAAGTCCACCGCAAAATGCAATGCCAGGCCACTCCACAGTATCTACCAGCAGTGCCAACTGACCCGATGGTGTCCAAAGCTCTGCCACTACCGTGGTCCGGCCGCCAGGCTGTATGGACCTCCTCGCGGTATGCAGGCGTGTGCAAGACCACGCGTCGGCTCTCCAGCTACCGTCACCCCCCAGGTCCGAAGCTCGTAGGCCCCAACGTGGCGTGCGTTCCCACGCGAAGATTTGGTCGTGCCACCTCGCTGCTGTATTCGTCCTCCCTTGCTGGTAGGCACTCGGTCCACTGCCCTCTGAGAAGGGGGGTGCCACCTACTCTTCCCTTCCCCCGTCGGGCCGGTGCTGTAGCGCTCGGATCCGCTCCGAGGTCCAGGGGCCGCCCCTCGCCTCAATGCCCGGCTCTCCAGTAAGCCCCCGGCGGCGGCCAGCCACCGGCGCGGCCCGCCGAGTGCTCCCCTCGACGCCGTGCAGCGAACTCTCCTCCACCGGCGAGCCCAGTGCCCCCGCCTCACCCGCACAGCGCGATGAAGCTGGCGCCGGCGCTGTTCCAGGGCTCGGGTCCCCTCCGCCTCCTCCGGCCTCCAGTTCACGCGAGGCCGCCGCCTCACAGGCCGCAGCTCAGATCGCCGCTGGCGGCTCCTGCCGTTCTCTCTCCGCCACGGCGATGACACCGGAGCACACCGCCAGCATTCGGCAGCCTCCGCCGATCAAACAGCTCAGGCAGGACGCCTTGGGACCCCGCAGTAAGCTTCTATGCAGGATCGGCGTCGATTATTACAGACAAAGGTCTGATTTTTAACCTTGGATACAAAGATTTTAATAAAACATAAAGACTGTAAACGTCATATTTTCGTGTTGGCTTGACATTGTATGATAACTGTAATGTTTGAATGATTGTTGTTTATGAAGATAGGAGCTACAGAGCAATTAGCACACAGTCCAGGGATTTTCCTTTGGCTCAATATGGTGACCAGAAGACACCCTGTCCACTGCCTGCCTGATGCTGAATTGCGGCTCGCTAATGTGAAGCCTGACTTCATCCTTTTTTCCCATTGCACAGACTGAAACCCGGCCTGTAATTATTGATGGAAAAACAGGAAGTGATATTAGAACACCACTGACAACTAAATATAAGGTATGTACGCTGTGTAGTGCAAAAAGTCACACTTTGAGTTTCCAAATAGACAGTACAATATTTTTGAAAGTGCATGCTCTGTCTGAGTCTCCTTTTGAAGGATAAACAAGTATGGGCAAATTAATTTAGCGGATCTTTCCCCTCAAACTGGTTGTACTGTAAACTGTGTTTTAGAACAAAATTAGACCTTCCCAGCAGTGCTCCCAACCAGACCCTTACTAAAGCCAGTCGCAAAAATGTAGAAATCAGATCTCAAAAAACGAGGCCTAGTAGAAAACTGGTGACAAAACATACTTTGACAGTAAAAGTAGGCCCAAATTCCCTTACCCACAGTGGATTGTATTCAAACCACTTGCAAGCAAGCAAAAGTATCCTTACCCAGCATCGCTCCAAGACTCGCAAACCCCCCCATAAACAGCCCCCCGCCCAAACACATGCAATACAAATACTGCTAACCCTAACGAGCCCTAAGTTAAGAATAGTGGCACACGCTTTTTTAACTATGCCTAATCCCCCCTTTCCCATCATGGATTTTCTTCAAATCACTTGCAACCAAAAGTACACATTCCCACGAGTGCTGTAAGACCCCAGAACTCAGTTGCAAAAATCTAGAACACCCCAAAACACATGCAATCCTGCTGCTAGTGCTAACCCTAACAAACCCTAAGTTACAAAAAGTGCCAAAAGGCTTTTCCGCATGGATTTTCTCCAAACCAGTTTTATCCGGTATTAGACCTTCCCAGCAATGCCCCAGGACCCGCCAACCCGCCCGCAAAAAAGCACAACACCCCCAAACAGACAAAAATCAAAAATGGGAAATCTCATACTTACAATATTTTTTGGCCTTCTGTCCAAACACGCTGTGCATTTAGGCCATAACTCCCGTTTTCCACCATGGATTTCCTTAAAAGCAAATGCAATCATAATTAGACTGTGCCAGCAGTGCTCCCAGACCCCGAAACCCACCCACAAACACCAGGAACCCCCCCAAAGAGCACCTCAAAAACAAGCAAGTCAGCAAAAACGCAAAAAAAATTTGCCTTCGATTTGGTCCAAACCAGTTTTTTCCGGTATTAGACCTTCCCAGCAGTGGCCACAGAGCCGTCAACCCAGGCGAAAACAAGTAGAAGACCTAGTCATTTCCAGAGCAATTTCCAAAATCACTCCGCGCACGCTCTGCAGCTAGGCCCTTACTCCCCTCTGCCACCATGGATTTACTTCAAACCTCTTACAATCAAAAGTATCCATAGCCAGCAGTGCTGCCAGACCCTGAAACCCACCCACAAACACCAGGAAGCCCCCCAAACAGGCCCCCGAAAACGCTAAATTGAGCGAAATTTCAGAAAAAGCAAAAACTTTTTCCTCATGGATTTGGTCAAAACCAGTTTTATTCGGTATTAGACCTTCCCAGCAATGCTCCAAGACCCGCCAAGCCACCCGCAAAAAAGCACAACACTCCCAAACAGCCAAAAAGCAAAAATGGGAAATCTCATACTTACAATATTTTTCGGCCTTCTGTCCAAACGCGCTCTGCAGCTAGGCCATAACTCCCGTTTTCCACCATGGATTTCCTGAAAAGCAAATGCAATCAAAATTAGACTGTGCCAGCAGTGCTCCCAGACCCGAAACCCACCCACAAACACCAGGAAGCCCCCCAAACAGGCCCTAGAAAACATGATAGTGAGCAAAAAGGCAAAAACGTTTTCAAGTCTGATTTTGTCCAAACCAGTTTTGTCTGGTATTAGACCTTCCCAGCAATGCCCCAAGACCCGCCACTCACCCTCAAAGAAGTATAACACCCCCACAAGTGCAGAGTCTTTCTTCATTGGGCGTAATCCAGCCCTCTGCTTTGAGGGAAATAGGAGTCAGGAGGAGGAGGATAGAGGAGTATATTCTTCTGAACTTGTGAACCTGAGGAATGCAGACTGCGGCACCTTCAAATCCATCCATCCATCAAAGCATTTGTATAGTGCGCTACTCACCCGGAGGGTCTCAAGGCGCTTGGGGGGCATCCTCTACTGCTCGAACAGCCAGGTCTTGAGTTGCTTCCTGAAGGCAAGGTGGTCTTGGGTCAGGCGGAGGTGGGTGGGGAGGGAGTTCCACGTCTTGGCGGCCAGGTAGGAGAAGGATCTTCCTCCCGTTGTGGCTCTTCGGATGCGGGGGACGGCAGCGAGGGCGTGGCTGGTCGATCGAAGCTGGCGGGTGGGAGTGTAGAAGTTCAGGCGGTCGTTGAGGTACCTTGGGCCTTGGTTGTGGAGAACTTTGTGTTCGTGGGTGAGGAGTCGGAACGTGATTCTCTTATTGACTCAGAGCCAGTGCAGGTTTCTTAGGTGTGCGGAGATGTGGCTGTGTTGGGGGATGTCCAGGATGAGTCGTGCTGAGGCGTTCTGAATACGCTGGAGTCTTTTCTGTAGTTTTGCGGTGGTACCGGCGTAGAGGGAGTTGCCGTAGTCCAGTCGGATGGTGATGAGGGCCTGGGTGACCGTCTTCCTGGTTTTGGTGGGGATCCACCGGAAGATCTTCCGTAGCATGCGTAGGATGTTGAAGCATGACGAGGAGACGGCGTTGACTTGTCTGGTCATTGAGAAGGAGGAGTCCAGGATGAAGCCCAGGTTGCGTGCGTGGTCCGTTGGTTTGGGTGCGCTGCCCAGGGCAGGGGGCCACCAGGAGTCGTCCCAGGCGGAGGGCGAAGCTCCCAGGATAAGGACTTCCATCTTATCTGAGTTCAGTTTCAGGCGGCTGTTCATCATGCACTCGGCTACGTCTTTCATCCCTTCGTGTAGGTTGGTTATGGCGGTGGCGGGGTCGTTGGTGAGGGAGAGGATCAGCTGGGTGTCGTCTGCATAGGAGAGCATGTTGAGGTTGTGTTGGTGTGCGATGGCCGCGAGGGGGCTCATGTAGATGTTGAACAGCGTGGGGCTGAGTGATGATCCTTGTGCTACGCCGCAGCGGATCAGTTGGTGGTGTTTTCGAGTGGCGAGCTTGAGGGTGGTCATGGGTTCTGGAGTCGGGTCTCTGCGCCAGGCTTTCTCGAGGGCTCGGCAGTTCTTCTTGGAGCTCTTGAGTTCGTTGGTGAACCAGGATGCTTTCTTGCTGCCGGGTCTGCTGTGCGGGTCATCAGTGATGCAAGGTCGTCTGCGCAGTTGCTGATCTACCTCGTGAGGTTGTCGGCGGCATGGTTGGGGTTCGCTGAGCTGGTGGGAGGGGTCTTGTTCAGGGATGCGGCGAGCTAGGCGGCTGTAATCTTGTTCCAGCTTCTGCGGGGAACCTGTTGCTGGCGGTGGTGGATAGGCGTCCTTCTGAAGCTGAAGTGGATGCAGCTGTGGTCCGTCCAGTGGAGTCCGTGGCGTGGCTGAAGGAGATGTCCTTCTAGCCACTCACCAGATTGAGAGAAACTGCGCTGTTTGTTTGCACACCAACGGAGTGAAAGAACGTCTTGCAATCCTTCTCGCTTGTCTCCTAAGCATCCCCTCCATGAGGACTCGCTGGTGTGAGCGAGCCCTGCAATCGGCAGGGCTGGTGACACGCTCCCAGCTTGAGACCCACGGGTTGAGGCTTGGAGGTAAAACTTTTAGCGAGCCGGGGGACTGCAAGGACCAGCATCCTTCAGGTAGCCCAGCTGGTTCCTCTTCCCCCGGCGCTCCCACCCACGGACACGCCCACCACCTACTTTGCATATCTTTCGTGACCCCCGCTTCGCGGGCGCCACTCACTAGATTGAGAGAAATTGCGCTGTTTGTTTGCACACCAACGGAGTGAAAGAACGTCTTGCAATCCTTCTCGCTTGTCTCCTAAGCATCCCCTCCACGAGGACTCGCTGGTGTGAGCGAGCCCTGCAATCGGCAGGGCTGGTGACACGCTCCCAGCTTGAGACCCACGGGTTGAGGCTTGGAGGTAAAACTTTTAGCGAGCCGGGGGACTGCGAGTATCAGCATCCTTCAGGTAGCCCAGCTGGTTCCTCTTCCCCCGGCGCTCCCGCCCACGGACACGCCCACCACCTACTTTGCATATCTTTCGTGACCCCCGCTTCGCGGGCGCCACTCACCAGATTGAGAGAAACTGCGCTGTTTGTTTGCACACCAACGGAGTGAAAGAACGTCTTGCAATCCTTCTCGCTTGTCTCCTAAGCATCCCCTCCACGAGGACTCGCTGGTGTGAGCGAGCCCTGCAATCGGCAGGGCTGGTGACACGCTCCCAGCTTGAGACCCACGGGTTGAGGCTTGGAGGTAAAACTTTTAGCGAGCCGGGGGAACTGCGAGGACCAGCATCCTTCAGGTAGCCCAGCTGGTTCCTCTTCCCCCGGCGCTCCCGCCCACGGACACGCCCGCCACCTACTTTGCATATCTTTCGTGACCCCCGCTTCGCGGGCGCCACTCACCAGATTGAGAGAAACTGCGCTGTTTGTTTGCACACCAACGGAGTGAAAGAACGTCTTGCAATCCTTCTCGCTTGTCTCCTAAGCATCCCCTCCACGAGGACTCGCTGGTGTGAGCGAGCCCTGCAATCGGCAGGGCTGGTGACACGCTCCCAGCTTGAGACCCACGGGTTGAGGCTTGGAGGTAAAACTTTTAGCGAGCCGGGGGACTGCGAGTATCAGCATCCTTCAGGTAGCCCAGCTGGTTCCTCTTCCCCCGGCGCTCCCGCCCACGGACACGCCCACCACCTACTTTGCATATCTTTCGTGACCCCCGCTTCGCGGGCGCCACTCACCAGATTGAGAGAAACTGCGCTGTTTGTTTGCACACCAACGGAGTGAAAGAACGTCTTGCAATCCTTCTCGCTTGTCTCCTAAGCATCCCCTCCACGAGGACTCGCTGGTGTGAGCGAGCCCTGCAATCGGCAGGGCTGGTGACACGCTCCCAGCTTGAGACCCACGGGTTGAGGCTTGGAGGTAAAACTTTTAGCGAGCCGGGGGAACTGCGAGGACCAGCATCCTTCAGGTAGCCCAGCTGGTTCCTCTTCCCCCGGCGCTCCCGCCCACGGACACGCCCGCCACCTACTTTGCATATCTTTCGTGACCCCCGCTTCGCGGGCGCCACTCACCAGATTGAGAGAAACTGCGCTGTTTGTTTGCACACCAACGGAGTGAAAGAACGTCTTGCAATCCTTCTCGCTTGTCTCCTAAGCATCCCCTCCACGAGGACTCGCTGGTGTGAGTGAGCCCTGCAATCGGCAGGGCTGGTGACACGCTCCCAGCTTGAGACCCACGGGTTGAGGCTTGGAGGTAAAACTTTTAGCGAGCCGGGGGACTGCGAGGACCAGCATCCTTCAGGTAGCCCAGCTGGTTCCTCTTCCCCCGGCGCTCCCGCCCACGGACACGCCCACCACCTACAATTATATAATTACATCATTACTCCCGCGTCGCGGGACGCCGGGCAAAGCCCGGGCAAAGGGCGGGCCGTCTGTGGCCGTCCGGGGACGCACGAGGACGGGACGGGCCACCCCACTTACCTTCTACACACAAATTTCATAAATTATTGTGGATACATGAAAGTAAGGTTGTCACCAGTAAATAATTGACCATAACCAAAATAGACTCATCAAAGACATCGCAAGTAAAGTGAAGGGTGGAAGAGGATCGCCAGGAACCTCCCAAAAAGCAACAGCAAAAAACTTGATTCTTGGCGAAACTAGCTACCTAGTAATTAAATTAGACCAACAATCGGACAAGAAATGGGATTCAAAAAACTGCGATCCCGCACAATATTTATGAAAAGAATGGGTACCGAGAATGCAGTGCGCAAATCCACAGATAAAGCCATAAAGCATGGCCGTATAACTCAAACCCCGGCAATTAGTACATATTTCTCCGCCCTTACAACTAAAGAAGAACTAGAGATACATAAACCAGAAAATGATATTACTTTTAACTCACCGGCAACTACTAGGCCAACAGAAAGTACCCCAATGAAACTTCAACTACAACAAACATCATGTCACCTGGATTATGATTCAAGTAATAAACTATTTTGCTCTCTAAAAGACCCACAATCCTCGGATCATGAGGCGATTCATCTAAAAACTTCTACTCCTATAAAAAGTTGTGACAGTTCATTGCTACCTGAGGAAATATGTACTAATAAATCTAACTTAATGGATCGAAAGTCAGAACTTGGGCCAACCAACAGTCACTCGAAAGAAGCGTCTCCTCAAGTTCCCACACTCAATTCTTTATTGGACCCTTTCAACTTTAAAAACAATAATATCATCAATACAGCTACACCTATGTCAAAGGCCCTTTTTTCGCTTCAGGAAATATTGGAATCAGTTGTCTCATTTCTAGGAAATATCCTAGAAAATTATGACCAAACTCTGGACGTTCAAATTGGGATATTAAAACATCTAGTTGAAGAAAAAAGGAAAAAAGATCCCTCTGAAGCAGAGATAAGTAACCTGATAACTAAAATTAATTATGAGCAAAAGGTAACTTTGAATGAAAACAACAACGATCAGGAGAAAACAAAATGTGACTTTGGTACTCAGACAACAGAAATCCAACCACAACAAAACCTGAAGTTGGATATCCAAAATGATTCAGTAATATATTCTTTAAAAAAATTATTTAAAGAAAAACCTCAACAAAAAGTAAAACAATACCCAATCTTTTCAAAAACAAGTACAACAGAAAAACACAAAAATGATTCTGTACAAGATACTCAGGAAACTGGCACTAAAAATATTCCAAGTGACGAAAAAGGAGAAATAACAGTTAATAAAAAAATGGAACACGATCAAGAAGGAGGAAAAAGAAGAAGGAAAAAACCAGTAAGAAGGATTCAAAAAAAGAAAACCCGAAAACTAAAATTCCAAAAACCTACCATTACTCATAAATCTCAAGAAGAACAACTCGATGATAACGTAAAGCCTCAAACTATCGAAAAGTCGGAAATCAATAACAGAATTTTCGAAGAAAAGTTACAACATTTGGATCCAATAGCAGAAGAGTTTGTTCCAATCAGACCCTCTGTACTAACAGGTCAAGGAAATACAAATCCAAGTGAAGATATCACTAGGTACATACAAAAGGGCGTAGAGTCATACTCTAAAACTCTGCAATTTGAGGAACTTTTTCCTTCTGACTCAGCCCCACTTAATATAGGAAGGATCATTAATCTTCTACATCATATAAGGTCTTTACTATCACTGACCAGCAATGAACTTGATTTAGTGATCTTTCCCAAAAAAGACAATATTAAATTAGTGTCTGTAACATTCTGGTCATCAGGTCTTCCAGGGATCATACTCAATGATAAGGAGATATTCCATAAACATGGATATGACGTAGTTGAAAGACCAGAACCAATGGTCAATAAAATTTCAATAACCTACAAGGATCAAATACGATTAATTTCCAACACACACGTCAATAGACTTCATAGAAATTTTGACGTAACTGAAGACTCTGGAACTCTGTACTTAGGAACAAACTCTGTAGAAAAAAATACCCTAAAAATTCAGGTGGACAAAGGACAAAGGGCAGTCTGGTACCATGACACAAAAGAAATTGAAAAAAACAATAGCATAAAGTCCTGGTCTTGGGTCTCGGAGACTTTGAACAGCAACAAAGTTATGACCACTTTACGACATCCTGTTTAGCACCGGATTAAAAATAACATCCTGGAATATCGCTGGTAGAACTAAGAACAAACTATTTGAAGCCACGAGTAACCAGCCTGATATCCTGATACTACAAGAAACCTGGGCGACTGAATCATTTTTCCATAAAGGCTACTATGTCTATGATATCCCAGCAATACCTACCAAACGTGGTCACGCAAAAGGTGGTTTGGACATTTTACTGAGGGAAGAACACTTGTGGGCGCAGGAAATAGTAGATACAAAACTAGATAATTTACAGTGTATCAAAATCACTATAAAAACACATAGTACAGCTCCCCAAAAGGCAATCCTACTCTTCAATGTAGACGCCCCTCCAGGCAAAAAACTTGATAATATATTCTTAAACATTATGGAAAACATAACGAAGATAATAGAAGACCAACTCTATTTGTCTTACTTAATCGTGGGGGATTTCAATGGCAAAATTTTAAATTCTGAAATCAACAAGTGGGCAAAATTATACATAGAAGAATAATTGGAAATAACAACTCCATTCTTTCACAAAGGTATACAAACTGATAAAAGAGGAAAATTGTTACTAACAGTGCTGCCGAACTTAAATGGGGTAATACAGAACGGCAATATGGAAGGGGACATCCCGGCAAACTACACAAGACGGGCTAATGGAACCCTCTCATCATAGACTACATCATTAGTAGTATGGATCTTCTGCACACAGTTACGTACTTGCACACCCAGTTTACTCAAGAGAGTGATCATGCACTAATGCATTTAACTACTGACTGGATATCCAAATCTTCCCCAGCCTGTCATATCATATACCATAAAAGTACAATAATGATGAATAGCGAACAGAGACGCATATTTTGGAATTCTTTGACTCTGGACAAAATCTCAAGATTGATTGAACACTCTCAATTCCTAGCAAAAATATACTCGGATAATCCATTAGAAAATTTTGAACTCATCATTAAGGATATCAAAAATTTAATTTTAAATGTGTTGCAAAAGGGTACAGACGGTAATACCAAGAGGAAAGACAAAAACAAACACATTTCCCAGAACTCTGTAACAAAGAAAAAACTCAATAAACTTATTCGTGCCCAATACGTGAACTCTTCACCATCTACTAAACAGGAAATAAATAAACTAAAAAACCAATTGAGACGCGAGAATCAAAGTAATAAAAAAGCACTGCAAGATCGCAATTGGGTTGACATTCAAATAGCAGCGAAAAAAATATAACCAGCGCAAATATTGGTTCTTAATTGCAAAAATAACTGGATCAAAAAAGAAATTGCAAACTATACCGGTCCCACCGAATGATTGGGAAACTTATCTGTCTGATCTTTACAAAGCAAATCTAATAAAACCAGATGAAATTAGCAAAGACATTTTTGAAAAAGATAATAGTCCAATAACTGAAACCACAGTCATATCCGTTGAAACAATCATTTGTAAAGCAAGAAGCACAGGTGCCTCTGGTCCTGATCAGATCCCGATCAAAGTTTTGCAAGCGGCCCCAAAGGAGTGGAGTAAGTTGCTTTGCCCACTCTTTAACCATATAATAAACATCGGTCAAGTACCTAAATCATGGCAGGGGAGCATCATCATCCCCATACACAAAAAGGGGAGTAGGATCCTAGCAGGGAACTACCGTCAAATAGCACTCATGGACGCTGTAGGAAAAATATTTGCAGCAGAAGTACTAGATCGCTTGAAAGATTGGGCATTTTTGTCGGGTATAATACCCATGTTTCAAGCGGGTTTTAGACCTAAACATTCTGTGACAGATAACATCGCGATCATACAGGCTACTCTAGATAAGTATGTAACACAGAAAACCCAGGTTGTATATGCAGCCTTCATAGACTATTCTACGGCGTTCGATCGTGTAGATCGGCCAACACTATGGAGAAAATTAAGGAGGCTCGGAATTCAGGAACAACTGCTGCAAACCATAATAAACCTTCATACTAATACTTGGTGTCAAGTCCAAATGGGGGGAGAAAAAGGCCTAACAAAAATAATTAAAACAGATAATGGACTAAAACAAGGGTGCCTTCTAGCCCCGATCTTATTTTCCCTTTATTTAAGTGACTTGCCATACCAGCTGCAATTGGGCTCCAGTTTGCCTCCTAAAATCGCCAAGCAAAGCATACATGAATTGCTCTATGCTGATGACATAGTGTTGTTAGACCTCATTCCCTTCGGACTACAAAGATCATTAGATATCTTGCACAAATATTCCAAAGAAAACTTCTTAATTCCAAATATAAAGAAAACTAAAGTGGTAGCTTTCTCGGGGAGGAAACAAAGCGCTAAATACAGCTGGAGGCTTGGAGGAGTAAAGATAGAAGAGGTTAATGAATATCCCTATCTTGGCAGGATCCTTTCGAAGAATTTATTACATGCCGCGGCCCTCTCAAGACTTTACAGTGCAACTGGGAACAGGCATTTTTCCGCAATGTTAAAAATGTACAGAGTAAAAATACCGCCTGTATTAGCGTATGCGATGGAGTACATCCCCATAAAGCAATGGGTCTTCATGGACCGCAAGGAAGGAAAAATACTAAGAAGGATCATGAAGGTCTCAGACTCTGTACCTGTTCAAGCACTGAGATTAGAACTATCGATTACAAGCTCTTATGCTACAGCTGTAGCTAACGTAATTAGGTGGGCCTACAACTTACTGCACGCAAAAGAGAATACTCTTAGATCACTACTAAAAAAAGAGACTTTTGGGTTGGAGGCCAAAAAGCAAACCTTTCTTGAGAATATGACTGTTGTTTTTCGAATGGCAAAAATTAGCCCGGACATACTGCTCACCTGGTCAACAGCGCAAATAAAACTGTTCCTAAAATGCTTTACCCCCAAATTAAGCTATGAACTGGATTGCGAACATTGTAGTAAACTATCAACTTATAAACCCCTTGCAGACCTAATGGAATATAAACAAAACCAGCCTTATATTGGGTTTACTTTGACGCATGGTGCAAGAAGAGCGATCACTATGCTTCGGCTGGGCATCCTACCTGTACTAGCGTATACATCTAGAAGACTCCCTGGAGGATCGCCAAAATGTACATTGTGCGAAGGGGGCGTTCAGAATTTAGAGCATTTATTATTTGTGTGTCCAAATCCCAATGTTATCACAGCTCGTGCAAGATATCTCTTCCCAATCTACTGTTCATGTAGAATTACAATGGTGAGAGAACTTATAGTACTATGCAAGCAGCCTCCAAATGAATTTGTTTGCTATAATCTGTATACATTTTTAAAATCTTTCTAATCTTTATATTGATAAAATAATGAAATTTTTATTTTGAATGTATAAAATGTAATATTTGTGGTCCTCTGTCGAGTACCATCACAAATAAAATCTTTTTGACTTTGACTTTGAAGGAGATGTCCTTGCTGGAGGAGAAGACGGGGTCGAGCGTGTGGCCCGCATAGTGGGTGGGGGTGGTCACCAGCTGCTTGAGTCCGAGGTTGGCGAGGTTGTCCAGCAGGGTGGTGGTCTTGCGGTCGTTGTTGTTCTCCAGGTGGAAGTTGAGGGCCCCGAGGAGGATGTAGTCAGCGGAGGGGAGGGCATGCGGGCTGATGAAGTCGGTGATGTCTTCGCTAAATTGTGTGCGTGGTCCCGGGGGTCTGTAGATGAGGGTGCCTCTGAGGGTGGTCTTGGGGTCGGTGTGGATCTGGAAGTGAAGACGGGGTCGAGCGTGTGGCCGGCGTAGTGGGTGAGGGTGGTCACCAGCTGCTTGAGTCCGAGGTTGGCGAGGTTGTTCAGCAGGGTGGTGGTGTTGCGGTCGTTGTTGTTCTCCAGGTGGAAGTTGAGGTCCCCGAGGAGGATGTAGTCAGCGGAGGGGAGGGCGTGCGGGCTAATGAAGTCGGTGATGTCTTCGCTGAATTGTGTGCGTGGTCCCGGGGGTCTGTAGATGAGGGTGCCTCTGAGGGTGGTCTTGGGGTCGGTGTGGATCTGGAAGTGCAGGTGTTCCGCAGCTGTGAGGGTGTCGTCGGAGTTGGTCGTGATGCGGATGGTGTTCTAGTGGACGATGGCGATGCCTCCTCCCGTCAGGTTGACGCGGTCCCTCCGGGTGATCTTGTATCCGTCCGGAATGGCGATGGTGATGCGGGCGCTAAGGAGGCGTTCATCCATGTTTCTGTGAGGAAGGCGACGTCTGGGGATGTCGAGTCGAGGAGGTTCCAGAGCTCCACGGCGTGTCTGTGGACGGAGCGGGTGTTGAGCAGGATGCACTTGAGGTGGTTGCTGCTGGGGGTCAGCTTGGTGGGTGCGGTGCAGGTCCGGATGCAGGGGAACTTGCAGGACTGGCAGGTGAAGGGTCCGTGGGTGCATCTCAGGGTGGCTCCGTAGCACCAGGGGGTTCGGCCGGTGTTGAGTGCGTTGAGGGTGGCGGCGTCATAGGTCCAGCGGGTGGGGTGGCCTCTGGGGGGGGTGATCTTCAATCACCATCGACCTGTGATGTTGGCTCATCGCAAGAAAGTAACAGCAATGTCCCTCAATCAACACAGGTTGTTGTAACTCATCTGACAAGTGTTGAACAACCACAGCCGCAACAACAACC
The DNA here is from genome assembly GCF_964263255.1 of Lissotriton vulgaris. Classification (NCBI taxonomy): domain Eukaryota; kingdom Metazoa; phylum Chordata; class Amphibia; order Caudata; family Salamandridae; genus Lissotriton; species Lissotriton vulgaris. The sequence goes on from NC_141695.1 coordinate 48,875,539, forward strand.
ACATGTGCAAGTACAAGCCCAAGTGCATGTGGAAGGAAAGGCAGCGCAAGGAGATGCGCAAGCAGAGGTGCATGGAGGGGCACAAGTGCACACAATAGTTGTTCCTCCCGAAGTAGGGGCAAATCAGGAAATCGACATTCAAGCCGAGGTATCATTTGAGGAAGCCACTCCTGATCATTCAATAAGCAAATAAGTGAAGACAGTTCTGCTGATGGGCTTGTTTTTGTGATTAGGTGATTAAAGTTTTTATTTATATTAACTGTGCAAAACAAAGACAGACACACATGAATAAAAGTGAATAAGGACGAAAAAGAAAGTTATTGATTCATTGGCTCATGTTCAGGGCTCGGTGTCAGGGAATAAGAGTTCGTCCTCATACTCTGCGAATTCAGGCGGGAGTAGGTCACCTAACAGAGAAGAAATTCCCTCATCTAAGTTGCTGTCCTCCGCGTCCTCTTCTTCCGGCGTGTATTCTCGTACTTTGTAATCTGGTGGTATGAGGTGTTGATTCATCTTGATCATTGTTAACCTCTCCACATTTTTGGGCGAGAGGCGGGTCCTTTTGCAAGTTACAATGCCACCAGCAACACTGAAAAGACGTTCAGAAGACACTCTTGCGAGTGGGCAAGACAAGTAGTTTATAGCCAGGTTGGAGATCTCTGGCCACAATTCTTTTTTCCCACGCCAATGGGTCATCATGAACATAGACTTCTGTTGAGTCATTCAGATAGTCCAGCACCATCGACTCAAGGTTCTCCACGGTTCCTCCACTTTGCTTACTTTTTGCTGGGACCTTTAGAGAAGCAAACCCAAGCTGAGTTAGCCAATCCTCTTCTTCACCCAATGTTACTGTTGTGTCTGGTGCAGATGATCCGGTTGCCGGTGTCTTTAACGGCTGAGAGGTCACTTCTGACACAGCCACAGGTGCAGAAGTGGATTCTTTTGACTGGGGATGGCCTGCTGATGCTGATGTACTGCCTTTTCCTTCAATTTTCAAAACAAAAGCTTCTTGCTTTTCTTCATCTTTTTGAAACATAGAAGACACCGCCTTCAGTTGGTGCTCCAGCATGCGCAACAATGGGATAGCTTTTCCCACATTACACTCCTCCCTGCTCACTGCACGTGTGAAGACCTCAAAACGACGAAGCATGTCTGTCAGGCTTTTAACTAGCTTCCATTGCTCCGCATCTAGCCTCAGGTCCTTCTGAGCTGTACCCAGTGTTAAGAAATACTGATCGAGTACTGTAAACTGCTCATACATACGCTAAAGCATGTAGAAGGTTGAGTTCCAACGTGTTCGCACCTCCTGGATTAGTGCTTTCACTGGCATTCGACGTTCATGTAGCAGGCACCTCAGATGCTTCCGGGCCTTAAAAGAATGGCTGAAATGGTTGCACATTCTTTGGCAGGTGGTCACTAACTCGCACACTGGACTATCTTCACTCAAGAGTTTTTTAACAACCAGGTTTATACAGTGCGCCAAACATGGCACTCTGAAATATTTACCCAGCTCCATGGCCTTAACTACATTGGCGCCATTATCTGTGGAAACATAACCAATTGTGCGTTTTTTTGGGGACAGCCATTGAAAGACCTTTGTGTTAAACTCCTTCAAAATGTTTTCTCCTGTATGATTTTTCTCCATACCAAACATGGCTAGTGTTGCATGTTTCCGAGCAGCTTTAAAAACGTTGTCCTGGTCAACACCTGCGTTTAGCTTTGCTTTAACCCCTGAAAAAGAGACCCAGTGTGCAGTGATGCACATGTAATCAGTGCCTGCGCCACTGGTCCACATGTCTGTTGTCAGATGTATAGTGTGAACAGCACTCTTCTGCAAAGCTGCCACAATCCCCTCCAGCACATCTTCATGTAGTGCTGGAACCGCAACTCTGGCAAAATAGAACCAGCTAGGAACCTTCCATTTAGGGCTGAGCGTTGCCACTAATTCTAGAAAACCAACCCTTCCACAAAACAAAAAGGGAGAAGGTCCAGAGCTAGCATTTTAGCCAGCTTAGTGTGATACAGACGCGCCAGTGGGTGGTTGCGTTCAAATGGCGCTTCTGAAAACAACATGGTTCTAAGGTTGGCATGGACCATTTTACGGGATGATGATGATGACTTCTTCGACCCAGTTAGGCTCGGTGATGATGAACTTTTTCGCATTGGTGTCTCAATCTCTCCAACACTCTTAGTGCGGCTCACATGGGGTGTGCTGCTGACAGGGGTACTGGGTGTAAGTGAAGTGTTTGACGCTTCTTCCTCCTCGTCATCATCAGATGAAACATCAACGTTTACAGTTTGTTGACTTCCAATTCGGGCTTCCTTGATCTCCTTTAGGTGCGCAAACCATTGGACAGTGTGCTGTCTCTCAAGATGACCTCTCTGGCCTCCGGTACCATAGTTGGTACTTAACTTACCACGACTAACTGCAAGCTTACAAATGCTACAAATGGCTATGTTTTCCTTTTTTGGGCAAACAATAAAGAAGTCCCAAACTGCGGACTTGAAATGTCTGTGGGGGCCGGAGGAGGCGATACTGGTGGTAGTCATGCTGCTAATGCCAGATGAAGTGGAGGATGTGTGTTGCCGAACTTTACTACGTTGTGCACCTGCACCACCACTAATTGAGGTAGAGGTGGATGGAGGTCCCTTCTGGTGAGAAAGAAATATGGAAGCTGTAGGTGGTGTACTAGTTAATTCCAACGATGGTGGTGTTCCCATTGCCTCCTCGTCGACAACATCATCACGCTCAGCAGCTTTTCGGGCTAGGGTCAAAATGTCTGTTTGCTGCATGCCCGCTGAGGCTGGAGTGACGTGTATGATGACGCAGTCATCATACACGTCACTCCAGCCTCAGCGGGCATGTAGCAAACAGACATTTTGACCCTAGCCCGAAAAGCTGCTGAGCGTGATGATGTTGTCGGCGTGAGAGTCTTCGTGAGAGTCTTCATCAGCAGGAGTATACGCCACTTCTTGTTGAGCGTCAACACACTCCATAACTTTGAGACTTTCGGGGACCTTCCTTTTACCCTTAGCTAACTTTGTCAGATCATGGTGTGCCTCACTCTCAGACGGCAGTGGTGGTTCCCAAGTTTGATCCATATCAACAGAAGGAGGTGGGCTTGAAGAATATGTAGACACCATCCTTGATCTTTTTCTTGCTAGGGATGTGGAAGACAATGAATGATCAGGAGTGGCTTCCTCAAATGATACCTCGGCTAGAATGTCGATTTCCTGATTTGCCCCTACTTCGGGAGGAACAACTATTGTGTGCACTTGTGCCCCTCCATGCACCTCTGCTTGCGCATCTCCTTGCGCTGCCTCTCCTTCCACGTGTACTTGGGCCTGTACTTGCACATGTGGTTGTTGTTGCGGCTGTGGTTGTTTAACACTCGTCAGATGAGTTACAACAACCTGTGTTGATTGAGGGACATTGCTGCTACTTTCTTGTGATGAGCTAACATCACTGGTCGATGGTGATTGAAGAAGTAGACTGGCTGCCTCTGCAGCACTCAAGGGCTTGGACTTAAGTTGGCGTGGTGGCACTGAGCCCAATGGAGCGGGGGTGCTGCACCCAGCTTGGTCCCCAGCAGATCCCGCTGCTGCAGGCGTACTTTTTTTTGTATTCCCAAAAAATGTGGCGGGCGGCACACCAGTCTCCTTGGTAACTTGCTTCTCCGGCCATTTACTGGCAACTTTCTTGCTAGAGGAGCTACGGGAACATTTTTGGGGCCATCTTCTTCTGAGGTCAGAACAGCAGGCCGCAATTGCACGAGTTGTAGAGTTGTCTGTGGCCAGACGTGACGTCGCGTGACGTTATGCTGCACACAGACACCGCTGCAGGACTTTTTGTCCTGGCACTGGTGGTTCTCTTGAGTCTTGTGCACCTAAAAGCAATGGAAGACAGAGAAACATCAGTTCAGTTATACACCCGAAAAAGTCGAAAACCACAGAAAAATCAGCACAATCCCATGCCATCCATGCCCTCCATGATGTTTAAATTCAAGACACCCCACAGAAAGACTAGGCCCATGCACCACTCACTACCCCTGGGCATAATGGATGAAAGCTTGGCAAAATGGGTGCAGGCCTGAGAACAATGCCTGCATTCAAAATGGCCCCTTGCCTCCCAGCACATGGCCAGGGCCTGCCTGTACCAGCACTCAAAATGGCCCCCACCCACATGGCCAGTCCCCATGAACAAACCAAAAAAATCGAAAAACACACAAAAATCAGCACAATCCCATGCCATCCATGCCCTCCGTGATGTTTACATTAAAGAGACCCCACAGAGAGACTCAGTCCATGCACCGCTGGGTACCCCTGGGCAAAAAGCCCCAACAGCAGCCCAAAAAGTCGAAAACCACAGAAAAATCAGCACAATCCCATGCCCTCCATGCCCTCCATGATGTTTACATTAAAGAGACCCCACAGAAAGACTCAGTCCATGCACCACTGAGTATCCCTGGGCAAAAGGCCCCAACAACAGCCAAAAAATCGAAAATTCCAAAATTGTAGTTGCAGCAACTGTAATGCCTCAAACAAACTTACTTGTGAAATTTTTAATCCAAAAGTGATCCAAAGAAAGTCAAATAGGCCTCAAATCCAAATATCCAGCAGCATCCATAAAAAGTAATCCTTCCAGGTCAAGATCCAAATCAAAGTGACCAGCACATGAAGAAAGCACTGGGAGGAGCCTGCTGGACAGGAACAGGACGTTGGAGACTGTGGGGCACTTCCTTCCTCCCGCCCCCCCCCCCCCAAAATGGACTCCTTGCAAAAGAAAGTGCAGGCAAATGTCAACCTGAGGAGTTATTCTGATAAAAATCATAATTTTCAGCAGAAGGTTTATGCTGCTTGCTGGTGGATTTTTTGTGCAGAATTGCTAATGTTGTAATTTCGCGAGTGCAAGATTGTTGCTGCCCGCCGCATCTACGTGTTTGCAATTGCGAACTCCCGCGATACGTGATCACGGCGTACTCACATTGACAAACTCTTGCTGTGCAAGGTGGCAAGCCGCGATGAAGTAATCGCGGTCGCCAAACTCCCACGGGATCCCGCAGCAAGATCCAAAATGGCGCAGCACTCGCAAAATATCGATAAAAACAACTCGGCAAACGCTGAATGACAGTAAGTGAACGCCGCGCGCAGCAATATTGTATCACCAAGCAAAAAATATCCACTGCGTGCGAATTTGCGGATTTCCGGCAAATTGGCGAGAGTTCGCGGATTTCGAATTTACCGAAAATCCTCGAAATCCGCGAGCAGAACAGATTTTACGCCCATGCTTAGTTGTATCTTCGCTGTGGGGAATCTGCCGTGTTCAGGCAGGTTGTTTTTCCGCAGCGATTTAATGTGTGTTTTCCACCATTGTGATTTGGAGGACGGTCGGAGACGTCATTCCGTACGGCGGTGTCTCTGGATTGGTTACGTCTGCCGCGGGGTTGGGTGTAGTTCCGCGGCGGTGCGTGCTCTTCCGTCGCGCACGGACTTTTGACAGTGTATCCCATCCTAATATGGCGGACGCAGTGACCGCGGCAGGCGGACAGGAAAAAGGCATTTTCCACCTACTCCAGGCCGGCTGTCACCCTTCTGTCCGCCATCGTAATCGACCCCTTTGTCTGGTAATGGCGTGGGGCCCGATTCACAGAATGAACTTACTACTTTTGGCATTCACAGAATGCACTTACTACTTTTGGTATTCACAGAATGAACTTACTCATTTCGGTATTCACAGAAGTTAGGACTACTAACTTTAGGACTCCTAAATGCCTTCTGTGAATACCCAAAGTCTTAAAATTAGGATTTTTCTCAATTTAGTAGTAGTAAAGTTAGGACTACTAACTTTAGGACTCCTAAATGCCTTCTGTCAATACCGAAAGTCTTAAAATTAGGATTTTTCTCAATTTAGTAGTAGTAAAGTTAGGACTCCTAACTTTACTACTACTAAATTGAGAAAAATCCTAATTTTAAGACTTTCGGTATTCACAGAAGGCATTTAGGAGTCCTAAAGTTAGTAGTCCTAACTTCTGTGAATACCAAAATGAGTAAGTTCATTCTGTGAATACCAAAAGTAGTAAGTGCATTCTGTGAATGCCAAAAGTAGTAAGTTCATTCTGTGAATCGGGCCCGTGGTTCCTAAGAAATCTAATGTAGAAGCAATTATCAAAGCCCCATCACCAGACAACCAAAAACAACTCCTATCATTCGCAGGTATGTGTGAATACTACAGCAAGTTTGTAGAGGGTTTCGCCACAAAAATGGAACTTTTAAGAAAACTTTTGAGATAAGGTTTTAAGTATGAGTGGGCTGACGTACAAAAGTTATCATTTGAAGCCATAAAAAAAGATATACTTAATGCCCCCACCCTTAAACCCTTTAGCATCAACAAACTGTAGATGCCAGCCTTTACGACTTGGGAGGAGTTCTCTAACAAAAAGAGGGAAAGGAAGAGTGGAATTCTGTGTTTGCTCCAAGGACGTTAAATGAGTATGAATGCAAATATACAGCCATTGAAAGGGAACTTTTAACGTGTGTTTGGGCGGTAGACTCTAGACTATATGTAAGGGGAAATCAATTCACTCTCAGGACAGATCACAAGCCACTGGTTAATATTTTGTCGGCTGGAGGTGGTTGGAATTCCACAGCTAGAATTGCAAGATTAGCATACAAATTACAGGAATATAATTTTAAAACTGAATATGTGCCAGAAAAAAAAATGTTACAGCGGATTTTCTGGCACGATTACTGTGTAATCAAGATAAAGTTATTGTTATCAAAGAGTTTGATTTTGTAGTAAACATTGAAGACAAAGTTCAAGAGAAGTTCCTAGGTATAACTGAAGATTGTTGGGTTAAATGTGAGCGGAAGGATGATAAATGGGGTGATCTCACAAAATTTATCTTGGAGGGTTGGCCTAAAACAAATTTGTTAAGACCAGATCTTTTACCTCTTTTAATGCATCGGAAGAGTTGAAAGTAAAAGGTAATTTTATTTTTAAATCTTGTAAATACCTCCCCCCGAAAGGTATGTATGATGCCATTTTGCCCGTTGCACATAACACCCATCTAGGTATTTCTTCCATGAAACGCCTTGGCAGAAGCTACTTTTGATGGCCTAGTATTGATAAATTCATAGAGTGGTCAGAGAAAGTTCTGTATGTGTTTCTAGTGAAAAAAATGTAAAAACACACACTCCACCTTTGAAAATTGTCAAGTGGCCCACTGAACCGTGGCAAAAAACTGCTTTTGACATCTCAGGTCAATTCAATATGTTACCAGATTCTTCACAATATGCTTTAGTAATTGTTGATTATCATTCAAAATGGCCGGAGGTCAAATTTGTTGCTAAGGGTACCACAAGTGCAGTAATCAGTCTTTTTAAAGAAGTATTTTCTTGTGAGGGGTGTCCATCTGTTTTAATCACAGATAATGGAGTGCAGTTAACATCTTCTGAAATGAAAGAATTTCTCAAAGAATGTAGTATTACTCACAAGCTCATACATCATGTGCTGGCATAAAATTAAGAACTCCACCAGGAATACACCAGCTCTGGCAGGAACTGTGCAGCACATCCACCTCGCCAGCTAAAGCATACTTGGAGAAATCACTGGTCATTACTGGACTAGCCAACCTATGAGAAATCCCAACAATGCACTTCCACTTTAAGCACATTGTAAATAAGGTTATCAAAAAACTTTCTCTCACAGAACACAAAGCCGCCTTTGCACATAGGAGCCATACATGGATGACTCTGTGCAGCCACAAATCATTTGGGTCACAGGCATACTTTGAACTGGGGTACTGTAGGAAGTCTAAATATGCATTTCTAAAATACTGGTTAGGAATCATGCCAGCCATACCTCATCATCCATTGTGGCTGAGAAAGAACTACTGGAGCTTATGCCAGCCATGCAGGGTTGGAAATGAGGACATTGAACATATATTATGCTCCTGCATTAAGCTAAAAGAGGAAAGGGTAGGCCTCCTAAAACTCATTTTAATTAATGAGGCAGACGTACTCGGAGACAGGCAGTACTTGCATTCTTCAACCCAAGGGACCCACAACTAAATGGGTACTTTGTTAAATTCCTGCTTCTAGTAGCATCCAAACAAAGCACCAGCGGTACTTCAACCTGTGTATGGACCCCAGAGGCTCTGGGCAAAAAGAAGTATGGACACTCTGCACTTTCAAATAACTCATGTCTTTACATTTAAAACATTTTTTTAACAGAGTACCAATCGAAATGTCAATTTACCAAAATGTTTTATCAGAATGTATTTTTGTCATGGTTTTAATTAATCAGAAACAATACATTTTGTACTTATGTATGTATACCACTAGGTGGTTATACTGTGCACAGAGTCCAAAGATTTCACCTAGAAGTCTACAAGGCTCAATGCAAACCCAAAGAGCAGTGTTTATTTTAGTGTGGGCGAACATCCTTAGGCCAGCACAGAGGAGTGTAAGACATTTATTGGGCACACAATGGCCAATAAATGACACATGACTCAAAAAGGAGATCCACATCAATTTTATAAAAATAAGCTTTCCTCACGATTTATTTTAAGACCAATATCTTCTCAAAATGGTAAGTATGTTTTTAAATATAAATTCTTTTCAGTTTCTAAAGTGGTCTTTGCAATGTTACCTACAGAGAAAAACAATAATGCTGTTTTACAGGTAAGTGAACAACTTACATATCCAGTATTTGAGTTGCAGGCTTAGCAGAGGGAAAGTTTCAGGTAAGCACAAACACTTCACCACCAGCGGCACAGGGGCGATCAGGTGCAGAGGTAAAGGTGGAGGATCAGGCCTATTGTTACACAATGGTGGCTGGGGGGGTTTGAAGTCACACTGCTTGTCATGAATTAAAACGGTTGCAGCGATCAAGCTTGGGGTTTTAGACAAGCACAGGAGGGATCCCACGGCAGCACTAAACATATACCACCAGCAGCACAGGGGCAGCCGGTTGCAGGGTGAAAACACAGCGTTGGTCGCCCAATGCAAATCAATGGAGAACGTTAGATTTGAAAACAGGCTGCAGGCGACAAACTGAAGACTACAAGCAGGAAACAAGCAATATTAGAGGTTAGGAGAAATGCTGAAGGTTGTAGAGACACCATTGCTTGAGCTCCCCAAGGCCCAGGGGCTTTGGGTGCAGGGGTGTCCTTTGACGTCATGTTTTCTTACCGGAGCGGGTTGCTGTCGGGAGGAGCCTTTTGATTCACACTGCAGGTGTCATCAAAAAATCCAGGAGGGGTCAGCAAATGTTGGACTTGGACTCAGGATCACTGAGGAACCTTTTCTGGATCAGTGGGTGTTGAATAATGAGTCTTCAGGAACTCAGGTGAATCCAGGGGCTTTGGGTGTCCTTTGACGCCATGTTTTCTTACTTGAGCTGGTCGCTGTCGGGAGGAGCCTTTGGATTGACACTGCAGGCATCATCAAAAACTCAAGAAGGGGTCAGCCAATGTTGGACTTGGACTCAGGATCACTGGGGAACCTTTTCCGGATCATTGGTTGTTGAATAATGAGTCTTCAGTAACTCAGGAAAGCTGAAAGTGAAGTTTAATTAATGAATAACCACACACTCACGACCGAGGATCCAGATGCCTGTGAAGTCCTCTGGAAACAGAATTAATGTTTCCAGAGTTCCCACTCCCATCATTCCTGCATCAGTCATGGAACAACAATTGAACAATGCAGGGAGCTCCCGGGAGCAGGCATCCATGTGCCGGGATGGCATGAGATGCCCCATACCACAACTTCTCCCTCCTTCACAAAGTGGAAAACACAAATAATAAAATGAGGAAAATCAAAGCATAACATGACCCAAGGGTTACATTTCTTTAACCTAGGATGTAATCATTAAACTTGGAAAGCATTCTTGTCAGGCAACTGCTCATGCCATCATTATTTGAATAAACACTTCTAGGATATGTGTTAGCTTTTTGGCCAGATCCTTCAACGACAGGAAAAGAATCAAGTTGCCCAGGAGAAGTGTTGCATTGAGAATCTGTAAGCACGATATTGCTATTTCTACTCAAGGGCTGAGAAACAACTGAGAAGTATCCTGCAACCAACTAGACCAATCACATGTATCAATCTCTCCTTTGTTTAGTTTCATTAAAGAATAAACTTGAGTATCTGAGAGGTGAACCAACAACCTTTTGTTCCTCTAACCCTTATCAGAAGGGTAGAGCCTTTGCGTACAATTGTTACTTGAACTGGTGAGGAAAACTTTGACAGTCCTTTAGCGACCTTCCTGGGGTTTTTAATGAGGACCCAGTAATTTATATTCAAATCTGTATTTTTTTTAATTTTCCTATCTTCTTGCCTATTCTTAGTGGTCTGTTGCTTCCGTTCAACGTAAGACCATTACTTTCATTACTTTCATTACCTGCTTTTTCCACACACTGTTTGTTCAGAAGCCATACAGGGCACACATCTGTACGCACCTTTCTTCCTCTTAAGAGAGAAAAAGGTGACACACCTGTATTACTATGAGGTCAAATGTTATATGACCACACTTTGGTGTCAACAAAATCCTGAACATCCTGGCAAGATGAGAGAGCTGCTTGAATACCTCCCTGCACTAGTCTGTTTGCCCTCTTTACTGATCCATTAGAAGATGGATGATATAAAGCAACTCTGAAATGCGTCACTTCATTGCTTGCCAAAAATGTGCACATTTTGTGAGACACAAAATGTGTGCCGTTATCAGTATCAATAATGGAGGGGGTTCCTTCAATCACGAAAACCCTCTTCATAAACTTGATTGCATTATTTGTACTAGGTAAGTCACAAAATATGTGATATATCCATTTTGAATGATAATCAATCATCAAAATTAAGAACCTGATATTTCTAGGCAAAACATCATGAGAGCCTGAAAAATCCAGACCAACCTCGACCCAAGTTTTGACTGGAAAAGGCACAATCAATCAATCAATCAGTGACACTTATAAAGCGCGCTACATACCCGTAGGGTCTCAAGGCGCTGGGGGGGAGGGGGGGGGTTCAGCTACTGCTCGAACAGCCAGGTCTTCAGCTTCTTCCTGAAGGAGAGGTGGTCTTGGGTCAGGCGCAGGTCGGTCGGGAGGGAGTTCCAGGTTCTGGCGGCCAGGTAGGAGAAGGACCTTCCTCCTGTAGTCGCTCTTCGGATGCGGGGGACGGCGGCGAGGGCGTGGTTGGCTGATCGGAGGTGGCGTTTGGGAGCGTAGAAGTTGACTCGGCTGTTGAGGTAGCTCGGGCCTTGGTCGTGTAGGGCTTTGTGTGCGTGGGTGAGGAGGCGGAAGGTGATTCTTTTGTTGACGGGGAGCCAGTGAAGGTCTCTCAGATGTCCGGAGATGTGGCTGGTTCGTGGGATGTCGAGGATGAGTCTGGCTGAGGCGTTCTGGATCCGCTGGAGTCTCTTCTGGAGCTTGGCGGTGGTACCGGCGTAGAGGGCGTTGCCGTAGTCCAGTCGGCTGGTGACGAGGGCCTGGGTGACGGTCTTCCTGGTTTCGGTGGGGATCCACCAGAAGATCTTCCGTAGCATGCGTAGGATGTTGAAGCACGCCGAGGAGACGTTGTTGACTTGCCTGGTCATGGAGAGGTCATGGAGAGGAGTCCAGGATGAAGCCCAGGTTGCGTGCATGGTCTGTCGGTTTGGGTGCAGTGCCCAGGGTGGGAGGCCACCAGGAGTCGTCCCAGGCGGAGGGTGAGGAGCCCAGGATGAGGACCTCCGTCTTGTCCGAGTTCAGTTTCAGGCGGCTGGTCGTCATCCACTCGGCTACCTCTTTCATCCCTTCGTGCAGGTTGGCTCCGGCGGCGGCGGGGTCGTTGGTCAGGGAGAGGATCAGCTGGGTGTCGTCGGCGTAGGAGATTATGCTGAGGTTGTGTTTGCGTACGATGGCCGCGAGGGGGCTCATGTAGACGTTGAAGAGGGTGGGGCTCAGAGATGATCCTTGGGGGACGCCGCAGATGACTTCGGAGGCCTCTGACTTGTACGGTGGTAGGCGGACTCTCTGTGTTCTTCCGTCGAGGAAGGAGATTATCCATTCCAGCGCCTTGTCCTGGATTCCGATGTTGCTGAGGCGCCGTACTAGGGTGCGGTGGCAGACCGTGTCGAATGCCGCGGAGAGGTCTAGGAGGATGAGGGCCGCTGTTTCTCCATTGTCCATCAGGGCTCGGATGTCATCGGTGGCGGCAATGAGGGCGGTCTCGGTGCTGTGGTTGGCTCGGAAGCCGGACTGTGAGGGGTCGAGGGATCCGTTCGTCTCGAGGAAGGCGGCCATCTGCTTGTTGACGGTCTTCTCGATGACTTTGGCTGGAAATGGGAGGAGCGAGATGGGGCGGTAATTCTTGAGGTCGGTGGGGTCCGCTGTTGGTTTCTTGAGTAGAGCGCTGAGTTCAGCGTGTTTCCAGCTCTCAGGGAAAGGGCACATGGTGCAAGGGTGAATACATCAGTTTCCACTTTTTATCAGAAAAAATACATTATGCACAGGAAGTTATACAAAATGTAACTTGAGCCTCTAAAGAGGGCCACCAACAATAAGATTTGATAAGTTTTTTTTTTTTATAAATACCTAAATCGCCTTAATGTGCTGACTTGATGATGTCTCTCCCAAGACTTTCTGGAGAACAAACAAGTCATGGCACATGACCATATCATTGACAAGTGACAACTCCGAGGCAACCATAGCAAAATCTTTTAATTCTCCAGTCAGCTTCCTACCTTCCGGCCAACCCTTTACGATGAATTCCTTGACTTGTTTTAAATTGTTGTCTTTGTCATAAGCTGTCAGCCAAGACTGCTCTGATATGAGAGAACATTCTTTGACTGCATCTAAAGCTACTGCAACACATTCATTATTCATACCATCAGAAAGGTCCGATTCATCATGCAAGGCCATGCGTTATAAGCAATCGGCCCTGACATTTTTCCCTCCTGAATGTGCAGTATAGAAAAATGAAATTCTTGTGATCTGGACAACAACCTCACCAACCTAGCTGAAGCTCTACCTAATCCAGCACCATTCAATACATGCATGAGAGGTTTGTGATCTATGAATATTTCAAATTCACGTCCCCAAATGCAGTTTTTGAATTCCTCAATTGCCCACATGCAAGCCCGGGTTTCCCTTTGAATTGTGCTATAATGTGTTTTCAGATAATTTCAGCATTCTGGAGGCAAAAGCTATTGTGTGTTCCTTCTCAGCGAACCGCTGCCCCAGTTTTGTGTCTACCATGAGGAAACATTTACTGTTGTCTTGAAAAGCATGTAGCACAGGTGCTTCAGCGATCAATTATTTAACTTGGTCAAAAGTTGCTGAAATTTCTATGGTCCAGACAAACTTTGAACCCTTTCGTAAAAGGGCATGCAAAGGCTCAATCAACTGAGAATAACCTTTTATGAATTATGCATAGTACTCTGCCAATCCTAAAAAAGGAGAGCATCTTTATCCTTAGGACAATCAACATCACAAATTGCTTTGACTAAGGACAACTTGGGTTGTATGATGATACTGTGTGACCCAAATAGTCCAATTCGTGAGTGCAAAACCTATACTTCTTAATTCTGATGGTCATACCTGTTTTTGCCAGCTCACCCAAAACTTTGCTCCGATTACCTAGATGTGATTCCCAATCACTTGCAAAAACCAAGAATTCATCCTGGTAGGCCTGGACCCCTGGCATTTCTCCAAAAATATTATCCATTAACTTCTGAAAGACACTGGCCGCGGAGGCCAGTCCAAAAGGTAATCTGAGATATTTGTACACTCCAAAGGGAGTGACAAACATGGTGAGATCCTGAGACTCAGCTGCTAAGGATATTTGATGATATGCTGACCGTAAATCAATTACAAAAAATAATGACGCACTCCCAAGACTTGCAAGGAACTCCTGTATTTTGGGAAGCGGGTGACAGTCAATGAGGATGTTCTTATTAAGTGAGCGCAAGTCGGTGCATAATCTGCCCTCTCCTGACTTCTTCCTGATAACTAAAATGGGGGAAATCCACATACTTAAGGACGGTCTTAAGTTCACTCCTGGCACTGAGGGGAAGAGGACATACCTTATGAACAATGGGTTGGGCATCCGTTTTGAGTTTAATCTGATGTTGGAAACCTTTGACGGTTCCAAGTCTATCGGAGAACAAGCTAGGAAAATGGTCCAAGACCCTCTTCACATCTGCAGTACGCTCTTCCACTTCTAAACAACCCACTTGGGTTTCTTCATCATCAAATCAAATGTTAGCCTAACCTCCAGGCAGCTGTCCTAACACAATGGGATTGTCTGAACCCGGAATTAAGTGTAAACGCATTCTAGCGAGATCTTGCCAGTCAAATATGTTGCGTTCTTTGACATTCCACCCTGGACATGAAATAACCTAACATGTCTATATCGAATTCGCCAAGGACTTTGTGATTTACATCAGTGTTCATTAAAGTGACAGAACCCTTCCACTTGCCTAATAATAAAAATTTCCGATAAGATAGTGATGGATGATACTAAATCTGCCATAATGGGAACTTCACATCTGCCAAATATTGCATTACACCAAGGTCCTTTGACCTTTTTGCTGTCGAGAATCATATTTCATTCTACTATTAATAAAACACCATGCAGTTGTTCTGTGCAGCTATAAACCGCTTCAGCAATTTCAACACTGTTTACTTTTGTAGTGAATTTTCCTGACCTACAGACCCCGTGAAAGTGGCCTATTTTTTTGCAAAGCATGCATTTCCTGCCTAGGGATGGGCAAGTAGGGTTACTGCTTAGATGAGACCTTGACTCGCACCTAAAACAGCTGGTATTATTTCTTCTAGGAGTTTGGTTGACATGCCTAGGTATTTTCACAAAATTTACATCATTAACAGGAAACTTCACTGCATTTACGAATTGTTCATTGTGAAGTGCTTTTGAGATGATCATTGAACATTCAATGCTCTTTGCAATGTCAATTGTTTCCAGGAGAGAGGGTTTCCTACAACTAAGTAACCATTCTTGAATGTTCTTTGAGAAACAAGCAAAGACAAATTGATCGCAAATATAAATGTGAGTGTGAGCCTCAAATTCGCAAGTAGAAGCCAGAACACGCAAAGCTGAAATGTAATTGTCCACATTTTCATCAGCTTTCTGTCTCCTGCTAAATAAATTATGTCTCTCAAGAATTATGCTCAGCTCCTTGTCATATTGTTTAGCCAAGTGAGCCAATGCCTCTTTGTAGTCATTCCAATTCTCACTATCGCCAGAACTTCCTTGAGGAGGTGTAATGGAAGGAAACTTTTCGAAAGCCTGTTGTGCTGCAAGGCCAAGACAACCATATAAAACTGCAACTTTGCAAGCGGGAGGAAATTTAATAGCATAAAACCCAAACGGTGCACAGACATAATATCGAGTTTTTAATATAGACCTACATTAATATTGAATGTTAAATATCGTGGGGACAGAATACCACTCACTATAATGACTGCCATCAATTAGCCCCCTGAAACTCAAAAAAAACAGGAACACTACGCCTAGATCCTGGTTCAACACAGACATCAATACTGAAAGAAAACAACTAACCGCCACCTTCCCAGAGAGCTGGAAGCATGCCGAGCTCAGCGCCCTACTGAAGAAACCAACAGCCCACCCCAACGACCTCAAGAACTTCCGCCCCATCTTGCTCCTCCCCTTTCCTGACAAAGTCATCGAGAAGACCGTCAACAGACAGCTTGCCGTCTTCCTCAAGACGAACGGATCCCTCAACCCCTCGCAGTCCGGGTCCCGAGCCAACCACAGCACCGAGACCGCCCTCATCCCAGCCACTGATGACATCAGAACCCTGCTCGACAATGGGGAAACAGCGGCCCTCATCCTCCTGGACCTCTCCGCAGCGTTCGACACTGTCTACCACGGCACCCTAGTCCAACACCTCAGCAACATCGGAATCCAAGAGAAGGCACAAAAGTGGATCGCCGGAAGAACCCAGAGAGTCTGCCTCCCCCTGTTTCGATCCGAGGCCACCGAAGTCATCTGTGGTGTCCCACAAGGATCATCACTCAGCCCCACCCTCTTCAAGGTCTACATGAGACCACTTGCAGCCATCGCACGCCAGCACAACCTCAACATCATCTCCTACGCCGATGACACCCAACTGATCCTCTCCCTCACCAGAGACCCCGCCACCGCCAGAACCAGCCTGCACGAAGGAATGAAAGACATCGCCGAGTGGATGAAGAACAGCTGCCTGAAACTGAACTCACTGACAAGACGGAAGTCCTCATCCTAGGATCATCGCCATCCGCCTGGGACGACTCCTGGTGGCCTCCCGCCCTGGGCACCACCCCCAAGCCAACAGACCACGCCGAGTGGATGAAGAACAGCCACCTGAAACTGAACTCTGACAAGATGGAAGTCCTCATTCTAGGACCATCGCCCTCCGCCTGGGACGACTTCTGGTGGCCTCCCACCCTGGGCACCGCCCTCAAGCCAACAGACCACGCACGCAACCTGGGCTTCATCCTGGACTCTTCCCTCTCGATGACCAGACAAGTCAACGCCGTCTCCTCATCGTGCTTCAACACCCTACGCATGGTCCGCAAGATCTTCCGATGGATCCCGACCGAAACCAGGAAGACGGTCACCCAGGCACTCGTCACCAGCCGACTGGACTACGGTAACACCGTCTATGCCGGAACCACAGCCAAGCTACAGAAAAGACTCCATTGCGGCCACCTGAGGGGGACCTGCACTGGCTCCCCGTCAGCAAAAGGATCACGTTCAGGCTCCTTACCCATGCACACAAGTCTCTCCACGACCTGGGCCCCAAGTACCTCAACGACCGCCTGACTTTCTACACGCCCACCCGCCAGCTACGTTCTAAAAGCCTCGCCCTCGCCGCCGTACCACGCATCCGAAGAGCCACCTCCGGAGGAAGATCCTTCTCCTACCTGGCAGCCAAGACATGGAACTCCCTCCCCATCCACCTCCGGCTGACACAGGACCATCTCGCCTTCAGGAAACAACTCAAGACATGGCTGTTCGAGCAGTAGCGGACCCCTCCCCCAAGCACCTTGAGACCCTTCCGGGTGAGTAGCGCGCTATACAAATGTTATGATTGATTGATTGAAGAGCTGCAGAACGACGATTGAGGAACAACACTTCTAAAGGCCTCCATGAGCAACTCAAAGCAACCCGAAGGAAATACAAAAAAACACATTAACAATGAAAAAGCCACCTTCTTCTGCACCGCCCTCGACAAGGGGAAAATCAGACCCAAAGAACTATTTAACATCATCAGACAACAAACATCCAAACCCTCTGCTGCCCTAGGCCAAGCTTCCAAAGACCTGTGCGACAACTTCACCAACTTCGTCATAGACAAAATCACCAAGATTGAGCTCACACTAGAAGTCAACCCCAACACCTCTTGCACAATCCTGTCCCCAGAAACCAAAGCCAATGCATGCAAGCACTTCATGAAAGTCTGGAAATTCTTCAACCCCATTCGGGAAACCAAGATTCTTAAACTGATCACCACCCACAGATCCGCAGCTCACGCATAAGATCCCTTACCTACTCAATTGACTTAAAAGCTAAAACTCATCATAACTTCATACTGGTGCAAGATCATAAACAGCTCCTTGACAACTGGCGTCATACCTGACTGTCTCAAAGTCGGCCAAGTCACTCCACTCCCAAAAAAACCTGGCCTTGACACTAACGATCTGAACAACTTCAGACCCGTTTCCGATCTCCCCCTCTTTGCCAAGATCCTTGAAAAGTGCGTTCTTTCACAATTGACTCAACACATGGACAGCATCAACCTTCTAGATCCCCACCAATCGGGCCTCAGAAAAGGCTGTAGCACAGAGACAGTGATCCTTAACATCGTGGATGACATTCACAAATCTCTAGATACCGACAAATGCTGCCTACCCATTCTCCTAGACCTATTGGCAGCCTTTGACACAGTGGATCACAATCTTCTCATCAAGACTCTCCAAGACGGGGTAGGAGCAGACAAGGTGGTCATACAATGGTTCTCTTCCTTCTTACACAACCGCTCCCAAAGGATAAAAATCAAAACCTTCAAGTCCGACACACACCGTGTCAACAGATGTGTCACACAAGGATCAGTGCTCTCCCCTCAACTAATAAACATTTATATGGAACCCCTCACCTCCCTACTCAAAAAAGCCAACATCACCTTTTACCTTTATGCTGACGACACCCAGATCTATCTGGAAACCTCCTCCTTTGAACATATTCTGAGGCTAAACAAAACTCTTAAAGAAGTCCAGCATTGGCTATCCATGAACCATCTCAAACTCAACCAAGACAAAACTGAAAATCTCTTTATATCCATCAAAGAAGAAAACCTCCAAATTATGGAATGGCTTAAAGAAATCGATGCTCTAAACTGTAATCTCACTCTGGCTAACTCCACTAAATCATTAGGAATCACCCTGGACCCCAAAGTGGACATGGTCAGTCACGTTAAGAACTCTGCGAAGAGTGCCTTCCATAATCTGAAGCTTCTCAGCTAAATAAAACCCTTCATCCCGTCCAATGACCTCAAACAAGCCACCCAATCCTTAGTGTTATCTAGACTCGACTACGGAAATGCCATCCTCACTGGTACAGCAAAATCCCACCTTGCCCCCCTCAAAACAACTCTGAATGCAGCAGCCAGAATGGTCACCGAAGTAAGGAAATTTGAGCACATTGCACCCACATTCAAAGATCTAAAGTGGCTCCCAATAGAGATGCGTGCCAGCTTCAGAACTGCCTGCCTCCTGCACAAAGCCCTCCTCACAGGGAAACCCGAATACCTGGCCTCCAAAGTCAAAAACGCCGGCCAGATAAGCAACTTCAGGAGTTCCAACTCCCTTCAGCTCATTCCTATGAGAACACGCATACAGAAAACCGCTGCACGATCTTTTACCGGAAACGCTCCCAAAATCTGGAACTCCATCACAACAGACATTAAGACTACCCAGTCCTTTGTAAAATTAAAAAAACTCCTTAAAGACCTCTACCTCAACCGTGCCATCCCGGACAGGTAACCAGCACTGAAGCGCACATACTTGCATTCCGCAGCAGCTTGACACTTTGTGCCCTATAATCAACCTCCTCCTTGCACCCTTTCACCCCTTCAAGCTCCCCCCTCCCTGAAAATGGTTCTGCACAAGACAATTGTGCACTCTGCGAGGCTCTCAGGACTGCCGTGCCTCAAGGTTGCACTAAATGCCGGGACTTCCGAACAAATTTATATACCTTTGATTATTTGGGATTCCTGTACTATGTTGTAAAGCGCTCCGATAACCTCGGGTCTGGCTAGCTCTATATAAAACTCCATGAATAAAAAAAATATAATAATATCGACATCAAGAAAATCGACTACCAGAATATTGAAGTGAAGGTAAGAAATATAGATGTTGGAAATATCGAAGTTAGTAATATTCATAGCAAAAATATCAATGTTAACCCCTTCGCTGCTGCCGTCGGCCGATGGACATCGCGCGAGCTACCTCCCTGGTGCTGCTCACGTCCAACAGCTGACGCGGCCCCGCCCACCCTTTAGAACGCCCGCACACTGCGGTAAGGCGTTTATAATATTGTTATTTATTTTAGTATGTATTTTATATGTATGTGTTCTAGATTTTTGTTCAATTATAGTACTGTTTTTTAAAATATATATATATACTTTTTTTAGAAATTAGTAATTTTTTTAAAAGTAAATTATGCTTTTTAGTACCGTAGCGGGTTGTGGGTTTATAGGGGAATAGGGTGGGAAGTAATTTAATTATAGTAAATGAAATATTAATTTGTAGGAATTATTAATAATTTTTAATTCAATGTTGTGTTTTAGCTCTGTAGCAGGTTGTGGGTTTATAGGGGAATAGGGTGGGAAGTAATTTAGTTTTAATGAAGTAAATATACATTTTTAATTATTGGTGTTGAAAATTAATTTATTGTTAATTAATTATTAAATGTAAATTATTTGTATTGATTGATTAATTGATAATTGTATAATTTGTATTATTTATTATTGGAGCGGGTTGTGGGTTTATAGGGAAATAGGATGGGAAGTAATTTAATTGTAATTACGTTATTATTATTTTTTGGGGGTATTGATTATTTTTTGTTAATTAATTAGTAATTGCTCAATCATTTGCATTAGTTATTATTTATTGGTATTGACTATTAATTTATTGTTAATTATTTATTAATTGTGTAGTGTAGTTCCTTTTTTCCCTATAGGCCCTGCTCATTGGAATAACATACACAGTAGTGTAGATGTAGGACTGCGGTCTTCTAGGTCTCTACTGACTATGTTAGACTTAATTTAGGTTTGCGCCCGCTAGCTCAGAGGTCACAGGAAACTTTCTTGACTGAATAGGAAGTATTCAGCTTCCCTGGCTCAGACAAGAAGGGATTCAGCTTCCGACAACCGCATAAACATGACAACTTTGCTCCTCAGAATAAGAAATTAATTGCCACAATTGCAAGACTTGTTATTATAAAAAGTGTGTACAGTAAAAGGAGTATTACGAAATAATACTGTAAAAGCATTGATATGGTTTCTTAGCCATACGATAGTTAAAATGAATAAAATATATACATTCATATATACAATGGCTAACGACCTCAACTGGTGCTTCTAACTACGCCTACCCCGGTGTACCTGACCTAAGCCTAATACATAGAAGGGAGTAAGTAGGTAGCAATTTAAGTTAAGTTGGTTTTGCCAAGAGTTTGTTTCAAGAATTCTCTCTAAGGGTTTTAGTCAGCACCGTACCTCTGGAATAGAATGCAGGAGGTCTGGTATCTCCTCTCAGGACCCGATATCCCAGTCACCCGCAAGGGTAGGCTGGAAACGCCGGAGCTGGATTTTCTCGGCAGGAGAAAAGACAGAGTCTTTCTCAGCGCGTCAAAGAGGAGGGGCAGCGTCCGTGGGCTTCTCGCATCTGCTGGGCTCTCTGCAAGGGGACAGCTGTTCTGCTCCAGTATACACCACCACCGTGTGCTTGCTTAAGGCAACGTTGGTATATTTATACCTGAAAGGTGCCGAGTTTGACGTAAGTTTTTGGACATAAGATGTCAATAAAAATGTCACTAAGAACTGGTCGTTCTTACAGTGCTCGCAGGAGTTCTATTACTAATCAAAACAAAGCAAGCAGGGCTTTCCCAGGTTGCTCGGGGTTTGGTATGTCGAAAGAACTTGGTGTGCTATCTAGGAATCTAAGAAAGTGGCTTCTGCTGTGTCATGGACTGTCATGGACTGCAGAGACGAGTTACTGAAATATAGCTCTGATTGTTATGCCGTTATAGGGATATGTATTGAATATAGCCGTATAGGGGCATAAGGTCACAATATTGATTGGGGTCCTAGATAAAACACATCACCCACTCCACGAATTTATGTCCATCAAATTACTAAAAACTAAAGCAATAAGAAGCACGTGTATTCCTACCCACCCCAAAATACATTTTGCATTTGAAATGGTGTATATGAAATACATGAAAATGAATAGGTACTGTACGTTATCAAGCATAGTAATCATTAAAAAATATTGCATATGTAATCAGTTGAATGATTTTGCAAAACATTACACATGAAATGTCTCTAAATGCAGAAAAGAAGGGCGAGACTATTTCATCACATATAAATACAATTGCTGTAAAATGCGCTAGAGGCTGAGTTATTATTACGTCTCTAGATCTACTAGAAATAGAAGCTCTGTTCTTTATGAATAGTTCTACTTTAAGCAAAGTACTTGTTCCAAAAAAAAGGTAAATATTTTGGAAATTTTCGGAAAAAAGAATAATTTCATGGTGAGCGGAAAAAAAATATAGTTCAAAAAACGCTTTTCAGTAGCTTTTGTTTATCAAAGCTGAAGGCCGAATTCAGAGTTCATGGGAACGCTGTGTGCCGGATTGTTTTCCAAAAGTTATTGTTTCTGTTCAGGGGAGAACATCATTTCAGACAGGCTCGCAAAGAATTGGTCTACATATTCAGGTGACAGTTCGACCAAGTTCGATAATGCTGTAACTTGGCAGTTATGAGAATGATTGCTATCATCGATCTCAGGATCAGCAATGCTCACAGAAGGTCGCACCTGGGTGATGCTACTTTCATTTCTTGCGTCACTGCCGCCACCTAGTCGTAGCGCAGGAGTCTCAACGAATGCCGTCATCAGGATTAGTAACCGCTGGGGACAACACGATGCGTGAGCCGTAACTGGACTTAGCAAAGTATCGACATCCATTGGTGCTGCTGATTGTAGTGCAAGACAGGTATCTAACACGCATTCCTCTCCGCATAGCATACATCGAAGCACAGGTAAGATGCAGGTCTGCCATATAGGTCTGAATGAAAGAAACCAGGTCATATTCAGATCTCATAGCCGGGCTATTCCAAGGACTTTAGTTATGTGGTCCCGGTAGCGTATTGCTAGGATCGTTTCTTCCATCCTTGCCGGAGTCATGCCTGCGTTTTGGTTTGCCATATCGGAGCAGGATGGTCAAAAGTAAAATACCTGCTACGAGTCACAAGAGTAGAGGTAGGCCACCAAAAATAGAATGGACAAAATTTGGAAAGATACCCAGGACTGCTTCAAATGGTGTTAACAGTCCCGAAAAAATCGTCTTAAATACATTCGAGATACCACTGGCATTCGATATATTTAGGATTTGGCTGAGCATTTCTGTGAAATGCAGCGGCCAATTTGTTGATAAAAGTGTATGTATCTCTGCAGTCGTCCTTGCAACTTGGAGATCATATGGCCGGGATGCCCGTCACCCCCTCCCAACACAATCCCCAAGGATGGGAAGTCGGACGCAGGCTTGAACTTTTGGAAGGCGGGAGGGAGTCACCCTCCCGGCCGTATTTATTAAAATATGAAACAAAATTTAAAACATTAAATAAAAGATTCATAATCATGTACAATTTTACATTTATTACATTTCGATGAAGACATGTTCTTTGGCTAACCTTAACAGATCTCTAATGCAAAGGTTTCCTAGCCGAGTCTAACATCCTGCAAATGCATACATTCTAAAATAAAATTGTACATCCTAGCATTAAGGGCCAACGCCAAGGTCTTAACCGGTGTCAGATCCCTACTACCAAAACGCTCGCCCTCACGGTGTTAGTGGCGCATGCGCAGAGGACTCTACCCTCATTGCCAACTGTAATTTCCCTTGTCGTGGTGGGGGCCCCTTTTCCACTCGACGCCATCTTAAAGGTCGTCCGAGTTCCCGTGTGTGGTATCTGTAGGAAGGACAGCGTGGACTCCCCCCCCATCCCCACACTCTCTATATGCCGTCGCGGATATCTGGCCCCCGGGAAATTAGTAGGAGGGGCATATAGCCGCCTCCTCCCCTGGGAGGGGCCTATGGCCGTCTCCCCTTAGGCGACCCATCCTTAGTGGGTGCCGCCTCCCCGTGGGAGGGGCCAATGGCCACCTCCCCCCCGGGTGATCCCATCCATTCTGGGTGGCGCCCCCCTCTCGGGACCTTGAAATTACTGCTCACCGATCATGACCTTACCGCCACAGGCCGGATAGTTGACCGACTATCCGCCCCCCCCAAACTCCTCCTAAAGGTCATGCTTCCTCAAACCCCTTAGCCATGCTATGAAGTCTCCTATGAGTAAATCATTCCCCTCCCGGGACAGGTGAACCCCATCATTTAGATACATGTGATCACCCCGAATACACCCATGAGGAATGCTATGCAACTGCGCAGAACGAAACAATTTACCAATTTTATTGTTCACCCTCATCACCGAATGGTTCAGTGCTGACACCGAAAGGCCCCCCCGCCATACCTTCCTGGGAATCATGTGGGACCAGGCAATCGTGCACCCCGGGATACCTTTCGCCAACCAGCTAACAGCAGACAAAACTTGTTCAAACAACACTCGTCTACCCAGTGTCACCATTCATTGCCCCCCAGGTGTACTATGACTACAGACGGCGGTGACCTTTGCCGCCCTAAGAGACCCTCAACAAATGATTTGAATTGGTCAAAACAGAGCCCGCCCTTCCCATGGAAGGCCACTCTGTACCTGTATTCCCCAGCTGCGCGAGTCGCGTCACCTGCTTTGAATACTTCCCCAGCGCGCCTCACGTATGAGTGGCCCACGACCCATACCACTCTCACTCTAGACGGTGATCCATGACCGCTGGTCTCCTGGTACTGGGTCGACTGCAAATTCCGCCCCGCGTGACAGGCTCGCGAAACTGTAATTAAAACAAAAGACAAGAAGCGTGAGTGCATGTCAATTGATCTTTACAACATGTGCAATCGCACATACCTTTTGAAGCAATTCGAGGACCATCGCCCCAACTGTTTCACTTCGTCTGCACTCTGACCGCTGGCTGTAGCCTCAGTAGCAGCTCCTATCCTAAAGGAGTGGGTCCCAAAATCGCATGGGTCCATGCCCACCGCAGCGATTGTCAGTGCTAGCACCCTCTGGAACTGATACCTCGTCAGTGGGGTGCCATCCTTGTGTCTGAGCAAACTCCCCCCATGTAGCTGCCCACAGTGCCAAGTATTCCTCTATACACATTATCGGGCATGTGGGGGACCCTCGCTCGCGCTGCACAACAACACTATTTCCCATAGCCCCTTGGTCGGTCTTGGACCTGGCTATCGTGACCACCATCGAATCACCCCTAATTTGGACGTGATCCCTGCACAAGCCCCCCTCAACGTCTTTCTTATTCCTTGCGACCAGCTCGCTCACCCGCATAGCCCCGTGGAACGTGCGAAAGCTGCCCGGAACAGAACTGCTTCGAATCAGGAGGAGCATGTCTCGTCTAGTTTCGCTATGAGTAAGGACAACCTATGTAAGCCAATCGGGCGCCTTTCATCTTGCTTGCGACCCTCGAGGCGCTGCCAGCCGCGAAGGGCTTTTTTCACCAAAAAGGAACCCGTTGGGTCTTTTATGCCATGCACCTGCGCCATGAATGAAATGGCCGCCCTGTGCCTGTTGGCTGTTGCCGCTGATCGGCCTTCCCTGTGCAGCGCTACCAGGAACTCCAAGAAGGATTCCTCCTGACCCCAGCTCTGATTCCCTGCCGGACCCAAAAATGTGCAATAGGAACGAAACGCTCCTTCGTATGCCTTCCTTGTCCTGGGGGCTAAGCTTGCTGCCACGAGGTCTTGTAATCTGGGGCACTGATTAGCCAAAGTGCTTCGGGGAACGGTGCCGCCACTAGGTCCGCTGTAGGTAGATAACCCCTGAACGCCTGCATATGTGAACGAGAGAGTGCATCAGCCGCATGATTCAGTACACCCGGCACATGTTTCGCCCTGAACTGTACGTTCAGTCTCATGCAAAGCAGCACAACCTCTTTCAACAATCTCAAGATCCATTTGCAGCGTGCTGCCTGTTGGTTAATGCTATCGACAACAGTCATATTATCAGACCAAAACACCACTGAGCGGTCTCTGAAATCATCTGGCCATGCCATCAGAGCGACAAAAATGGGGAATAGCTCCAGGAACCCAATGTTACTTGTGAGACCGCTAGAGTGCCACCACGCCGGCCATGTTTGCGCCGACCATCGATTACCAAAAATGGCGCCAAATCCCACGCTCCCCACCGAGTCAGTCCACTGCCGAGTCAGCTCATCTGAGGACGCTGGCAGCTTGTTCCACACTACTCGACCGTTGAAGTCCGCCAGAAATGCCAACCAAATGCGCATATCCTGGCGAACCTCTGCAGACAGTCTCGTACGATGGTGTCCTTCTCTTAGACCAACCATAGCTTGTGCAATAGAGCGCGAGAAAGGGCGGGCCATTGGTATCACTCTCAAGGCAAAGTTAAGCTGACCCACTGTTTGCTGCAACTGGTGCAGGGTCACTTTCTCCTTACCAAGGCATAGCTTCAAGGAAGCCCTAAATTTGGCCACCTTTCCCAACGGCAAACGGAAACATCCCTCCACAGAATCGAGCTCAATTCCCAGAAACTCCAGTGAAGTAGATGGTCCAACAACCGTCTTACCTGGTGCCAATGGGACTCCAAACTCCCTCGTATCGCGGGCTGCTCCCAAAAACAAGAAGTCATCGAGATAATGCATAACATGCCCATGCCCTGTGGCCTCAGTGAATGCCCACTCTAAAAAACAACTGAACATTTCGAAATAGGCACAAGAAATGGAGCAACCCATAGGCATGCATTTATCCATGTAATAACTCCCTTGCAATGCAAACCCTAGCAAACGCTGATCCTGCGGGTGTACCGGGAGCAACCGGAATGCCGAATCGATATCTGATTTCGCCATCAGCGCCCCGGGGCCCAGGCGATTCAGCATGGCCGCGGCCTCATCGAATGATGCGTACCGCACCGAACAGACTTCTGGGTCAATGGCCGCGTTCACCGAGGAACCCCTTGGAGCAGACAGGTTATGAATAAGTCTAAACCCCCCTGGGTCTTTCTTCGGGACAACCCCTAACGGGGACCAGATGAAATCCGCCACCGGTGGGCGATGAAAAGGCCCTGCCACTCGCCCTAAGCTGACTTCCTTTGCAATTTTTCTCTCTACCACACTTGGATTATGTTGCGCCGATAACTGGTTTTTACAAAAGGAGTTCCCTCGAAAATCCCCCGCCGGGATGTGGAAGCCGTGCAAGAATCCCTTCCTCAACACCCCAGCGGAGACATGATCAGGGTATTTGTTCAACCAAGGAGTCATAGCCATGAGATCAACGGGTGTAGGCAATTGGTCACAACGTTCTACCTCACTCCTGCTTGGACCCTCCCTTTCCTTCCGCCCCGTTATTTTTTGATCTACATGAACTCTCCGGGTGTGAGGAATTCCCACAGCCCGCACACACATGTTTGAACCTACATGTTCCTTGCGGTCTGTTACAGTTGCCTCGATTGAAGCCCCAACAGACCCCCCGCTTGCCGCCGTTCCCGCCGGTTTTCGGCTGGTGATCGACACCGGCGCCTGCTCGAAAGGGCACCGTGGGCTTTTGGCGGAAGACCCCCGACCCACTCCCGCCCGGCGAGGATGTACCTGCCGCCCCCGGCAGGAGCTGCTTATGCCATGAGACCGAGTCGAGGCAGTCCCATGTCAGAGAGGCATCATATTCTTTCGCTTTTCGGAATTTCATGTCATAACCTTTCCATTCCTCCCCCTCATACATTGCATAAAAATCCATAATACGAGTTTGATAGCAAGACAGTTCAGTTAACACCTCGGGTTTACGTTCCCCCATAACTGCAGTAAAGATTGCAAAGGCCTTCGCCCAATTCGTTATCCTTTCATCCACCCTGAATTCCGCCATCTTGGCGCGCCACACGCTCGGGTGCCACAAATCTTTCTGGGTCTTGGCATATTCCATTTCGCGATGGTCAGTTAATAATGAAAACATATTGACATACTTGTCTCCCCATATTAACTCTTTTGTGGCCATAGGGATGTGCTGTGCCACCCTCTCCCGCCTTGAGGGTAATGAGCCCTCCCCCGCCACTGGCAAAGCGAGCTTACCCGGTTCGGTCGTTGTTCCCGCCGTTTTCTCGAGACCAACTGCAGGTCCTTCTGGTGTCACCTGTGGGGAAACAAGAAGAAGAGTCGCATTTTCGGCATCTCGCGACTGCCGCAATTGCTGGATTAGTAGCTTGGCCTCTTCGGCCGTGTCTCCGGGCGCCTTGGCACCCCCTGCCTTTTTATTGAGCCATGCGGCCAACTGGGTGGCCAATTCAGGAGGCATATCTTCATCGGTAGCGGGGGTAATCACTACCGGGATAGGTTGACCCGCATCTGGGATTGGTATCGGGTTGTCTGCCGGTGTGACAGGGGTGGCCGGGGGTACCTCTGGGACCGGAACCTCTGGGACCGGAACCTCCCCTGAAACCGCCCTCCTCTTGACCCGCTTCCCTCTACCCTCGGGGACGATTCCCGGCAAGGCCGGGCCTATTACCTTCCTAGGGTTACCAGGATTGCTCAGCGCAGCAAGTTGTTGTTTGACCTCCGCCAAACCTCGACCGATCAATGGGACTTGACCGAGTTTCCGCTCCATGCCAGCCATCCGGTTCACCAACATGCGTAGTACTTTATCCGTCTCGGAACTCTTTCCTGCTTTCTTGCCAGCCATGGTTTCGATTATCCCCTCCTAGACGATCAACGAGGTCCTGGACTCTTCGCCTTCGAGTACTGAAAGAGAAACACAAGAATTACAAGTTCAAAATTGCTGCTTGTTCCGTCGAGGGCTCACGAGCAACGAGTGGGTGCAGCCTTCAGAGCACAAGAACAAGAGGACGCTTCTTCGGATTCCCGCTCTATTTATTCTTCTGCGGGAGGGCGTGTACCCTCCTTCGGTACGCCTACTGGGCGTGGTCTTCGGTGTAGGTGTCTAGGACAACCCCTCTTGGGCGGGAAAAGGCGCGCCCCGGCTACGCCGCTTCGGGCATACCAGCTGAGACACGCCCCCCGCCCAAAATGGTTTCCCGGGAGGATCGGGGCACCCAACCATACGTTCGGGGGGACCGAGTGGTCGCCCCTTTCCATACATCTCTTTTGATGATGAGATGGGCACTGTTGTCTGCAAAAGCACAGACTTCATTCTGCTTAAAGTATCAATTCATATAGAAGAGATATTCAAACGAGGCCAAATCGGAGTCACCGAGTCTCCAGGGCCATTTGGATACAATGCTTGCATACAGCAAGTGACCATGGAACTCACGCTTAAGAGATATGCTTTCCCTGGCACCAAGCCACAACAGCTGTGATCCGTTATTAGAACGTAACTCCCTTTAGAAAATTGCCTAAAGAATGGCTCCATTTGTGCTGCAGGTGTGCCGTGCTGGTGGCATGAAAGGTTATTCGAAGTACCCTCACAGGCCCCATGTAAGTTAATACCTTGGCACAAGAGTATACCGCTTAGTGAATGTTTACACTTATCACCACTAAGAAATACACTTTTGTTGTTGTCACTATAACATGTGTGTGTATAAGGTAGTTTCCATGATGGCTCAATGTATCCTTTATCCAACTTTTCATACTGGCCTGCCGGTATATACTCAAGGCTATTTTTAAACTGGAAAGTTGTTATCGGAATTGTATAATTCCGTGTATTCTCCATTCATTGACAGGTCTTTCTGACATTGTTAATGGTAATCTCTCAAGTTTTTCGATGCTCAGGATTGTATAGTCTGCTCCTTTTTGTGCCAAACTGATCTGTTTATCAGTAAGGTTAAAGATAGAAAATAATGAAGTTGTGTTGATTAAACGCCATGGCACATAGCCTGAACGAAGATTTTGCAACGTCCAGCCTAGCTGTACAATAGAACGTAATTGGGACTGGCCATGTTGTAACATTAGCAAGTCCTGGTCTATAATATCAATTGCAGATGATACAATACTGTCCAGTGAATATATTCTGGAGGACAGAGTCATTAACCCATTGTCCACAACAGAAAGTGATTTTTCCAAATTAATACGATCAATTTCTCGTATTTTCTCGGCTGTTTCAATTTGAGTTTCTTTCCATGCCTCGTTGTATGCAGCATATATGCTGGCCGCTATGAAACGTTTTTGACGCTATTTGCGTGGTCCCATAATGAAATCGCGCAAGTCAGCACCATCTTTAAGTAAAGACAAGCGTTGCTTAATTTGTGCCAGTGTGGATGTTTGTAGCCATTCAAGACATAGTTTCCCTACACTGTATGTTGTTACTATCCCTGGATGTTGTCTCTGGGAGTATCTAGGTTCTGGTCTAGACATTTTTAACCCCTGTAATTTGTTCAGGAATCTATCTTGACAGTTATTCGTGTCTGTAGGCCAGATTAACCACTTTTTCCAATCAGGATGTGTTCTGTTTTCATTTAAAATTTGGGATACGTCTACTTCAATATCTGTGGTTGCATTATCAGGTATTGGCTTTGGAATAGACGGTTTGTTAAGGTCTTTTATCTTGGCTAGGCCAAGACAAGTTGTTTGCTCAATTGTGTCATTCAAGAACATTATTTGTTCTGGGATCATGCAGGCTCGAAATAATGCTTCTAGGCCTTGTACCTGCCAATCTTTTGTACCCCCGATGGTTTTTGTTTCAATGTTATTTTTCCAGAAATCATAACCAAATGTAATCATTTTTTCATAAAATGCTTCTGAATATATCAATTTAGTATTTGTCAGCATGTTTTTTGTCCGTTTTATCCAACAGTTTAAAATAAAATGTTTCTGCATTACTTGTGTTAAACCCTGAGAAGTTTTGGAATTTCTCATAGAATGTTTTTGAACTGCTTTTAGGTGGAGTAGCACAATGTACCCATTGGTTATATTTAAAAACATTTCTAGGTTGAGCAGATTTATGTAAATAGTAGTCTGCGTAAAACAGTACATCTGTTCATAATTAGATGAACCTTGTAAATAATCATGTTCTGTAAATTTTGCTGATAACACTAAGTCCAACATCATATTGTTTATACTTTCAAAACCCCAATTATCAGAGAATGTACTTGGTTTTACAAAGTCACTTAATGAAACCTTAAACTGATGAGGATAATTCAAGAGCTCGACCGGGCCATATATTTCATAGTCTGTCTTGTTCCAAACTACCCCGCCGGGTATTGGAATGGCTGTGACATTCACTGATGATAGTTCTCTTTTCTCGATGTGAGATGATTTGTGAGGCTTCAGAACTAAGTTGATGTTCTGACTTGCTGTGTCCATTGAACTGTATTTTCCCTCTATGAATTTTCCCAAACAAAGTACCATGATGAGCCAAAGCAGGAGGAAAAATACACTTAGCCCAACCCAAAATTCTAACAATGAAGAAAAAGATAGGTTTCTTTGAGTTGATGAAAGAGTTCTGTTGCTTTTTCTTTAAAAGTCTTTATTTCTGGCGTCACTTCTTATTCGCTTTGATCTTCAGAAAAGTTGTCGAAATTGATGAAGTAGCCAGATGCAGTTCTGTCGATTGTTGGAAATTGTTTTCTCAATTTGCCTTTCATTAGCACATTCTGATGCTACATCATTGTAGACTGGTGTTTCACGACGAACTGTTTCAATTTGTGTTTCAAGAGGCACAAGTTCCATGGCATTTCTGCATAGTCCTTTTTTATTCACTGCAGGTTTATCAAATGTGATTAGTCTTTCAGTTTGAACCTCTTCGATACTAGCAAATTTGGGTATTCTGTTACTTCTTGGGAGTCCACTGGGCCTACTATTTATTATAGGCCACATGATTGTGGTTTCACCAGGTCGATGGATACAACTCAGTTCTCCTTTTTACCAGCAAGGGGCAATAGTACTACTGATCTTGTTCCGTTGATTGCTAAGACAGGTCCTGCTTTTCTGTAAGAAGGCCCAAATTCCTTCTTCACCGCTATTTTCTCTCTGACCAGATCCCCAATCTTTGGAATCCAGACAGATCTTGCTGGGACAGGTGGTGTGTCTTCAGTAGTGGTTTGCTGTTGCTTTAACTTTATGTTGCTCAGGGCTTTTCTTGTTTCATTTAAGTCCTGTAAAACAGCCAAACGATCTTTGATGTCAAAGTCTTTATTCTTATCTTCTACCACTGAAGCAAGACTATCTAAGTCCTGAACATACATTCTAGTTCCAAACAATGGTTCGTACGGGCTGAAACCGTTTAGAGAATTTCTTGGAAAGTTGTTAAGACTACGTTGGACACTTGTTAAATGCTTGACCCACCCATCACCCAAACCTAATACCTTTGCCGTTATAGATTGCTTTATGTCTCGGTTTTTTCTTTCCACTACCCCGTTTCCCTCAGGATGGAAGGGACAAGAGAATTCCAATCCAATGCCCATGCTGGTCATGGCCTCCTTATAAGCTCGAGAGCTAAAAGCAGGACCCTGGTCAGAATGAACCATGGCAATTGCGTATGTGCCGATAAAGCCTCGTAAATTTTTTATAACAGTTCTGGCGTCAGCCGAGCGCTGGGGCCACACATTTTCTTAAGTGAATGTAGTCCTAAATAATTAATAGGACGCTGGATTTCATGTGTAGATAACTCTTATGCTACCGACAGAAATGACCATGGCATTAATCCGGTTGGCTCGTTACTGCGATCTCTGTCGCAATCTGGACAGCTCTTTACAAATTTATAATGGTGCAGGCTCATCCCCGGCCACCAGTATTCTGATTGTAATTCAGTCAGAGATTACTTCATCTGTTTGTGCCTTGGACCTTCACCCATGTGTGCGTCTGCTATTAATAACTTTCTCCGATTCGTGTTTGGAATTACCCAATCCCCCACTCCAGGGATTCGAGCAAAAGGAACGGATTTTGCATCAATTACGTATGTATAATTGAGTGGATAGTTCACAGGTAGTGCTGCACAGTTGCCTTTTGAAAACGCTTTTACCACCAGCATGGTTTTCCCGTCTATGTATTTTTCTGAACGCATTTTTGTGGCTACGGAAGCCGGTTTAGTTGCTTCCGCTGTGGCTGTATTAGCCAATGAATTCCCTGCAACGTGAATGCCATCACGTTGATGACTCAGAGTGTGTATCACGTGAGTCTTTTGTAGTTCTCTCTGAAAAAGAACTACCTGTTTCCAAAGCATTTTATGCTTGATTGTGGCACCTGTGTCGTCTTTGTAGTCATTTGGACCCAGCTCTGCAAATCATTATTGTAAGGATTGACGCAAAAATGCGAATCGCACACGATTAGTGTCGGGAATTCACGTTCGGTATTTTCAAGCGCCATCTTTAAAGATCTGATTTCAGCTCGCTGAGCCGAACATTTTCTCAGTGATTCAGTTTTTGTTATTTTCGGTCTGAATTTACCGCAAAGCCAGCGACCTTTAACAATCGCGCAGGCTGCATCGTAGGATTTATCTTCTACATTGTAATGCTGTACCAATATGTCTGTATAGATTATACAGGAGTACTGTTCAAGGGGCAGAATTTCGATTGGCAGAGGATATTCTTTTTCATATTTTAACCCCTTCCATGCTGATGACAAACCCCAGCCGTCATGCACTACGGTGCTCATGTGCTGATGACGGCTGGGGTTCGTCACGGCCCGCCCCTGTTCGTGTTGTTTACAGCACACCAGGGGAATCGCGGCCGCATGGAAGGGGTTAAATCATTCAGTTTTTTCATGTTCTGGACAAAATAGTATTTCACGTCCTCTGCTGCAAGAGAATTTTCCCACTGTATCCATCGGATCTAGTGACACTGTAGGCAGGTTTACTAGGCTGAATAGTGCCTCAAAGGCTGATTCTGCTGTGAAGACAGTGATTCTTTTTGCCTTGCGCTAGTGCTCGTTCTCTTGCTATAGCAGTTTGCAGTGCCTTTACAGTATTTTCTGTGAGACTGAATGTTTTTTCTGCTTGTGTGTACAAATGTGATTTGTAAGATATTGGTACTGTTTCTCCCTCATTAGAGGTTAGGTACGTGAATCCGTGTCTTCCTGGGATGATCTGGATTACAAGGTTGCATGTATTGTCACGTGTTTCTAATTTTGTTTTAGCTAACATGGCTGTTTGCAGTGATCTCAAAATTTCTGTGTGTTTTTGAGTCCAGTTGATTGGTTTAAAATCAGGTTTATTTAATTCGTAGAGAGGTTTAATCCTCTCTGCGTAGTTTAGAATGTAAGTTCTTCCGAAATTCAGGAAGCCTAGAATCGATTGTAAGTTCTTTAGCGTTTTTGGTGCTTGGAGTACAGCGCACTTCTCTAAGAAGTTGTCCGCTAGGCTTTTTCCTTCACTTGATAATTCGTAACCTAAAAACAGGACTGTTAGATGGGCAATTCTTGACTTTTTAAAGTTGAATTTGTAACTCTCTGCTGCGAACCCAAGAATTATGGCGTTCACTCTTTTCAAGTGAGTATCCAAGTCGTCGTCTGTGAGATAGATGTCATTGACATAAGATAATGCCTCATCATCATATATTTGAAGTAACTCTGTTACTCTGGCTGAGAATAGTCCTGGGCTGTTCTTGAATCCCTGTGGGAGCCTACAGAAATTTTTCTGTGACCCCATTATTGAGATAGCGGTCAAGTATCTGCTTTCTGGTGCAATATTTTGACAAAAGAACCCATTAGATTTGTCTAATGCCGTTTTGTACTTTATGCGAACTATATTGTTCATTAGTGCAGCACTATGCGAATTTTGTACTGGTAAATGTTTTGCAACATGAGTTAAGGTGTTTGTAGTCCAAGACTAGACAATACGAATCATCCGGTTTGGAGACAGGAAACAAAGGATTGTTCATTTGAGAGGTGCATGTTTCAATTACCCCTTGGTATTCAAGTTGATCTAAAATCTCCCTGACCTGTTTTTTAGCTTCTTGCTTAATTGGGTACTGCCTTTGTGCAGTTGGTTGACATTTTAACTGGATTTTGTGAGGAGGAGAGTCCTCATCTCATCCTACATGATTTTTATATAATGCTGGTGCCTGGGCTACTGCCCATTTCCTTGCATATATTTATTTAGTGTGAATTGGAATGTGATTTGAGAAGGCAGGCATAATTATTTCTTCGCCATGAGGGCACTCCCTGACAAACTCTGGGGGGCCAATCTATCTTGGCTAACAGGATGTCATAGCCTTTTGAGAGGTTATCCCAAAATAGACCCCTTATTTTCTGAGTCTTATCTCCCTCTATACACAGTGTTATTTCATATATCTTATGAGGTTCGCTAACTCTGGTGTCTGCAGTTTCTACTTGAATGTATTCATTTGTGTCCACTGTCTCCAGATGACTCATCAGGATCTTGCGAGCTATGCTGATTTCTGCTGCACTGTCTAGCATTGTCTGTGCCCACTCTCCGTTTTTCAGCTGTGTCCTCAGTATTCTCGGCATGTTCGATTACTCTAATACTGGCTACCTTCTCCCTTGAAAATTGTGTGATTTTATACTTTGAGCAGGTTCCTTGTCTTTGTGCTCTTCCCTTGGGTCTGACCGTCCTCTTCTTTCCGATTTCTGCGAAAAAGATCGAGAGGAACGTGTATCAATACTTTGATATCTATCAGGTTTTTTCAAGTTATCCCTATTTCTAAGGTTATATCTTTTCTCAGAGTGCTCCCTCTGCGGGGACTGGTGTTCTCGAGTCGGAGTTCTTTACCTCCACCGAGGAGACCTTCCTCTGGACTGGAAAACCTTTTTTTGGGAGTGGATTGTTTATTTCCATCCCAGCTCTTTTTAGGAGTGTTTAGATTATTTTTAATAAATAATTTTTCAAGATTTTCAAGTAGTTGGGGTTTTACTGGTTTCCCACCTAAACTATCTCTACCTAATTCTTCATAGCATTTTTCTATGATTCTGGCAAGCTCAATTGGTTGATCTGTTATATCTGTTTCTTTTAATTTCTGGCGGATCGCCACAGATGCTGCTTCTCCTTTTATGTTGGCTAGTAATATAGCCGAGACCTGCTTGAAGTCTTTCAGTAATTTCATACCAAGAGTTAAAGCAGGTTCTGGACCGTATTCAGTCTGAATTTGTTTCAGCACATCCGGTATTACCACCATGGACTGAACGCCATATGTTTTTGTGTAAATGGAAGCAAAGACTGTACCCCAAGTATCACAGTCCTCCACTTGTGGTGTGACCCCCATTGGAAGGCAGATAGTCAGAATTCTGTGTTTCTCAATAGGGGTAGTATTCGGAAATACTGCCTCTATTCGAGTTATTTTCTGTGCTAGCCAGAATGGAATTTGTTCCCGTTTTGCAGGAGTTTTTCCAAGACATAATTCTATGTTCTGTGGTGTAATTTTCTTTGTGTTCCCCTGATGAGGGGTTAGCTGTGGAATATTAACAGCTGTTTGGACTGTTGCAGTCCGCATTACATATTGGACTGTCTGTGTATTTTAATTAATAATTTTAGCTGTGCTAAAAGTTCTTCTCTTGACATTTTTTCAATGTCTGGATGTGGTGTGTAGCTGGCTAGAACCGGCCACGTTGCTCCTGGTCTACCTAGTGGACCGAGCCTGGTAATGTGATCATTATGTTTTAGGGCGCCTTTAAACCAGAGCAGGTGCTCTTGGTAGTTAAATTGGATTTCAATCTCCTTGAAAGGAGCATACTCTTCCGGTGGTTCCTCTATTTTGTAATAGTGAAACTCGTGTGTTGTAGCGTTTGCCGCTGGAAAGTTTATCCATGAATAGAATACCTCTGTCTGCCGATATTCGTGTGCCTCTGTCACGAAAATGACTGTACCACCTCGCGATGTTAGTCCGTTTTCTATAAGTTTTGAAGTTATAGATTTTCTTATGTTTGCCGGTATGTTAATTGCACCCGGTTCATTAATCCCTGTAACATCGGCACCCAGTTGATTCGCGCCTACTGCGACTTCATTGGTTCCGTTGTTATTGCCATTTTCTGACATTGTATTAATGAAGGTTTGCAGAGCAGGTTTCCAAGGAAACAAAGATTAGGTGCACAATATTTTGGAACACTGTATCCTTCAACGTTGATTAAACCAGAAACTCTACATAGGAATCTCTTCATACTAAGTTCCGGCGGATTTTAACCTTTCACCCTCGCCAGACGTCTTTTGGAGTATTTACGGGAGAAAGGGTCTGTGTGAAAAAGCACAACTGAGTTACTCTAATGTCTTGCGTTAGTTTTTTCGCCTTACCAAACGTTGGGCGCTATGTAGTGTAGTTCCTATTTTCCCTATAGGCCTTGCGCATTGGAATAACATAAAAAGCAGTGTAGACGTAGGACTGCGGTCTTCTAGGTCTCTACTGACTATGTTAGACTTAATTTAGGTTTGCGCCAGCTAGCTCAGAGGTCACTGGAAACTTTCTTGACTGAATAGGAAGTGATCAGCTTCCCTGGCTCAGACAAGAAGGGATTCAGCTTCCGACAACCGCATAAACATGACAACTTTGCTCCTCAGAATAAGAGTCAATCTCTAGAGTCGTGTGAAACAATAGACAGCTATTTCACTCAGTCAGTTGTGCAGATTTACTTTCACCAGAGTGCAGAGAATGGAGAGACAGGCATTTTCAATAAAATATATTATTTATTGAGCAGTCTTCCTTCTCATGCAGGAGAAATTAGTTGCCACAATTGCAAGACTTGTTATTATAAAAAGTGCGTACAGTAAAAGGAGTATTACGAAATAATACTGTAAAAACATTGATATGGTTTCTTAGCCATACGATAGTTAAAATGAATAAAATATATACATTCATATATACATTAGCTAACAACCTCAACTGGTGCTTCTAACTACGCCTACCCTGGTGTACCTGACCTAAGCCTAATACATGGGAGGGAGTAAGTAGGTAGCAATTTAAGTTAAGTTGGTTTTGCCAAGAGTTTGTTTCAAGAATTCTCTCTAAGGGTTTTAGTCAGCACCGTACCTCTGGAATAGAATGCAGGAGGTCTGGTATCACCTCTCAGGACCCGATATCCCAGTCACCCGCAAGGGTAGGCTGGAAATGCCAGAGCTGGATTTTCTCGGCAGGAGAAAAGACAGCGTCTTTCTCAGCCCGTCAAAGAGGAGGGGCAGCGTCCGTGGCCTTCTAGCATCTGCTGGGCTCTCTGCAAGGGGACAGCTGTTCTGCTCCAGTATTCAACACCACTGTGTGCTTGCTTAAGGCAATGTTGGTATATTTATACCTGAAAGGTGCCGAGTTTGACGTAAGTTTTTGTACATAAGACGTCAATAAAGATGTCACTAAGAACTGGTTGTTCTTACAGTGCTCGCAGGAGTTCTATTCCATTCATTTAATTTCATAAACGTTATTCGGTTTTACAATGTAAAAACCATAAAAGTTACAATATATATACACATCTCATAAAAGAAGTGCATTAATGAACTGTTTTAAACCCCCCCAAGGAAGACGCACTCCCGGAGCTTTAGGCAACACTTCTTTAATTCCTTGTTGCCGTCTCTATACTGACCTTTACTTTTACCCGGCTCCTCCTCTTCCGTCTCCGCCTGCCCTGTACACAGACGAGGGTCAGGCAGGACGACATGACACCTCCCCCTCTTGTACAATAATGCTTACTGTCTCTCAGAGTTCTTCAATAAGTCGAACAGGTCGCTAGGTTATTCTTCGTGGGCGGCTGGTTTGCGCCCGTTCAGGAGTACGACAGTCCCTGGTGTCTTTTAGCCTCACTGAGCTGGGACGTGTCCCATCACTGTTTCCTCCTTGGCTCGACGAGTCTGTACCGGAACCACAGTCTTGGAGTCGAGTGTGAGCAGAGGGATTGCACCTCTTGAAGTGGGATATGTTTCAGTTTATTCGTTAGCCTTCTGACTCAGCTGTGATCATAGTCCCTTTTCGACTGGAGACTCACAGCGGGTGAGCGAGGTATCGTCTGTCTGCCTTCGTCTTACGGTCTCGTTTTACCAGCACCCAGTCTCCTTCATGAATGTCCATCTGTCGCGCGTGCCTGCGCTGATCAGCATAGTCCTTCATTTTTTACTTCTTTTCCTGGTCCAGTTTCACTAGAGTGGTGTGATCGGTGGTCACGGTTTGGGATTGCATGCCGGTGTTTGACGTGGGCAGCCGCTTGCGAAGAACTTGCCCGAGCATCAGAGTGGCAGGGCATTGGTTCGTGGTACTGTGCGGTGTGGTCCTGTATGGTCGCAGCACTTTGTTCAGTGCTTGCTGGATGTCACAGTGAGCGAGTTCTGCTTGCTGAACCAACTTCTTAAGGTTCCCCGTGAATCGCTCAACCATTCCGTTAGCTTGAGGCCATAAGGGGGTAATCTTCCTTTGTTTAAAATTGAGATGTTTCTCAAACTCGGCAAATTCATGACTGTTAAATGGCGGTCCGTTATCTGTTTTCACTCCTAAGGGGATTCCCCATGCTGCAAATGTTTTGTCGATGACGGGGATGACAGCCGTCGCTTTTGTGGAGGACACTTGATGCGCGATGGGAAAACGGGAGTATTCATCCATTATGACGATGATATATCTGCCTGATTTTAATGGCCCGAAGAAATCAATGGCCAATTGTTGCCACACCCCATCAGGTAGTTCAGACATCTGCAATGGGGGCTGGTGGTTCATCTCGACCCACTAACTGACATGAGGCACAGTCCTTGAGTGTGGCCTCTACCATTTGAGTGATGGGAACCAGACGCGTTCCCGGAGTGCTTTCTTGGTGGCTACAACTCCTCTGTGCCCTTTGTGAGCCAAGTTGATGACCCCTTGACACAGTCGCTGAGGATTGACTATCCTCCCTCCTCTCAGCAATAAACCATCCATGCTGATTTATAGTTCTTCTTGGACATGTTTGAATGCCACGAGTTCTTGAACATCAGCAGTCGCGTCTTGGTGGCTGTAGTCCAGATGTCTCCAGGAGTTAGCGCATATCCGGACCATGATAGCCTGAATAGTGGGAGCTTGAGCAGATGTTTCGCGAATGGCTTCTAGAGGCTGGGTTTTCGGCTTTTCCAGGCTTATGAACCATGGTGTAGATGTAATCTTGCAAGCGTGGACCCCATCTTTCTATTCGTGGAGGCATCTTCGCCCGCGGATTGCCAAAGATTGTGATAAGCGCTAGGTGGTCTGTGATGAGTGTAAAGTGTTTCCCGTATATGAACAGGTGAAAATGTTCACAGGCCCATACGACCACAAGACTTTCTTTCTCGGGCTGTGAGTAAGCCTTCCCTGTGTCAGTGAGAACACCACTGGCATAAGCAACAAAATCATGTTTGTCTGCTTCATTGTTATACTGTGCCAGGATGGCGCCCAGACCAACAGGGCTTTCTTTTGGGGTTGAAGTACGCCAAATTGATAGCAGTGCTCACAGCCTTCTTGATTTTGTTGAACAAGTGTTCAAATGTGGGTGACCACAGGAATTGCTGACCTTGTTTGGTGAGTTCCCTGAGCGGGTAGCTGATCATAGCATAATCCTTAATGTAACGGGCACAATAGCTCACCATTCCCAGGAAGGAGCGGAGGTCACTGATGTCCTGTGGTTGTGGAGTGTCGCAAGGGCAGACACTTTCTCAGGGTCTGGTTTCATGCCATCTTTGGAAAAGATATGTCCATAGAATTTTAGAGTGGACTTGTGGAATTCACACTTATCCAGATTGAGTGTGAGGTTGGCATTGAGTAGGGCGTGGCACACCCGGTCTAAGGCTTTATCGTGCTCCGCTTGGTTTTCCCCAAAAACGAGGATATCGTCGCAGTAGTTGAAAGCATTTGGGATACCCTGGATTACCCGCCGGATGGCTTCCTGAAAGATTTCCGTGGCTGAGGATATTCCGAAATGTAAGCCTTTATATCGGAACAGGCCTTGATTGATGGGTGGTAAAAGTGGTAATATAACAGGATTTCTCATGCAGTTCCAGCTGGTGGTACCCCTTGTTGAGATGCAGCTTTGAGAAAACCGTTGCTCCATTGAGAAGAGCAATCATATCACTGATATGGGGTCCGGGATGTCGTTCCCTCTCAATGGCTCGTCATCTACTGCCTGTTGCAGATGAAACGGCACCTTCCCATGGTGTTGCGCTATCAGTGATGCCTGCTCATTGATGTGTAGCTTGACCTTAAACTGGTTGAGCTTCTCAAGGCCCTTGAAGAGATTTGAGAACTTATTGATAATGTGTATAAAAGTTCGACAAGTTTGAGGCGTTCTGCAGTCGGCAGACTGAAAAGGCAATCCGCTGCGTCAGGACCCTTGATCACATGGATGTGGGCTTGGATCTGTCGGTCCTTATAGGTCAGAGTCATGCAGAACTGTCCCAGGCCTGGTAGGGGTTTTCTGGACATCCAGGTGTAAACTCCAACAGTGGCTGGTTCCAGTTTTGGCTGAGGCTTCATGCTGTGATATTCCATGGCACATATATAGTTCAGGGATGCCCCTGAATCTAATACGAACTTGGCAAGGTGACTTCCTATTTGAATGTTTAGTCTTGGGTATTTCTTCAATCTGTCGTTGTCTGACACCATACACACGTATTCGTCGCTGTCTTGTGACACAGGTGTGGGAGACGACGATTCCCGGGGTGTCGACCTCTGAGAACTGTATGAGTTGACTGACTGGACGCTCGACCTTGATGAGCTGGATGAGCGGCTTTTCCTTCCTCTTACTGCTCTTGCATGGTGGCGGGTCTCTGGACTTGACTTGGCCGTCTTCATTTCCGACCGTCGCATTTGACAGGCTACTTCGAAGTGATTTTCTCTTCCACAGCGGTGACACTGCTGTCCTATGGTGGGACACTGTCCTGAGTGTGGGCGGTCCTGTCTGCATCTGTAGCATTTTGAGGCTGGTCTGCTTGTCCGACTGCTTCGGGCTCCGTTGCGCGACGAGGTCGCTCGGAAGGTCTGCATCAGTCTTCCCAACTTGCGGCGGTCAGAGTGGTGCTTCGAGTCGGCATGAGACTGCATTCGGTAAGCCTGCTCCTTTTTTTCAGACTTGCTGGCTTCCATTTTCTTGGCATTGTCTTCCGCTTGATCATTAATGCGAGTGAGTTCCTCTATTTCTTCAAGCATATTGTGTTTCTTCAGCAATCGGCGGCGCAGTGATTCTGACTGGCACCCTTCAATAATATGCAGTCGCAGTGCATCTTCGGTGTTGAACATGTCGAATTTGCAATACCTGGCTAGGCGCCGAATGCGAGCAATGAAGTCACACATTGATTCATCATTTTCTTGGGAGGCAAGGTTGAACGTGTATCGCTCGTAGTCTAGGTTTCGCTTATAGAGGAAATTCGGATCTATAGCTCCTTTTACATCTTCATATGAGGCGGCGTTGGCAGCAGGCAGTTCTTTGATAATTTGCGCAATATCTTTTCCTATTGAATTTCGCAGGGCTATCAATTTCTGCTTGGAATCTTGCACTTGGGAGCCCGTCATAAAATCCTCAAAATCTTCAGCCCATGCTGTTCCTGGACGTCAGCTCTAAGGATTCGGGCAGGCGCAGGTATGACACTCCCAGCACCATTGGGCACAGTTGTGGAGCTTGCTGGGTTGATCCGGTGGCGGTGGGGCGTGAAGTGTCAGCTTCTCCTGACATCCTAAAAAAAACACAGACTCCCCAGTCTGGGCAAAGCTTTATTCGCAGGAATTCACAGGTTTCTTGAGGTTCTTTGTGAATTGCCTGACTTCAAAATGGCCGCCGGTGTGAGAGCCAGCATTGTTCTAGGCACGGTGCCTGCCTTGCAGGTCTTTTATCCTTTAGTGCCTGCTTCAAATCTACTGGCAATCTCTCAATAAGGGTAGTCGCTGCTTGGAATCACACTTTGTGTAGCTCCGATTTGCTGCTGCACGGCACTCTGACAGCGCACGGACCCCCCACGCGATTTCGATCGCATTTACGCGCTCTTTGTTGCTTGCGGCGCTTTGGGCAGGCGGGTCTTCGGCTGCGCGCTCTCTCGCGAATGCAGCAGCGATGGGCAGAAGTGGCTGGTCACCAAGATCACACCCTCGTCGCCAGTGAACTGTTTTAAACCCCCCAAGGAAGACGCACACCCGGAGCTTTAGGCAACAGTTCTTTAATTCCTCATTGCCGTCTCTATACTGCCGTTTCCTTTTCCCCGGCTCCTCCTCTTCCGTCTCCGCCTGCCCTGTACACAGACGAGGGTCATGCAGGACGACATGACAATTAAAATCTAAAATTCAAAGCCATAAAAACAAGAAATATATATAGTTTACCAGGGGCAGAAACACAGGGCCGTAGGTTTAAAGCAAAAAAAGAAATAACATCTCCAACTGAGATAGCAGAGGCTCATAACGAGCCCATGCTCCCACCAAAGGTTACGAGTAAAATTAACAGGTACAATAAATATATTTCTGTACTTAAATAGGAGAACACACATGAGTCATACCTTAAAACTGTGAGTACCTCCTCCCCATAAAATAACCAATATTCCAGGCAAGCCCTGGTTCTCACCAAAGATTTCAGGTAGCCTACAATAAAAAATATACAGTCTGGATTCAACAGTTGCAAATACAAAAGTGATGGGTGAACCTGGTTAAAACTAAGCCTTTTTAAAAGGGGGAGTAAAAAATGTCTCTGAGGTAATTCATAGAATTTGCAGAGGAACATAAAGTGTAGCAGGTCCTGAGTAGACAAGTTGTCGCAGCCACATGGTGCTAACACCTGTCCTCTGCTACACCTTTTCGGAACAGCAATTAATTAAAAGGTCAAAGCGAAACCTGGACAGTAAAAAACGCTCATGGGTGGTCAATGTTCTCAGAATGGATGGCTCAGTCA
Source organism: Lissotriton vulgaris (assembly GCF_964263255.1). NCBI lineage: Eukaryota > Metazoa > Chordata > Amphibia > Caudata > Salamandridae > Lissotriton > Lissotriton vulgaris. The sequence continues at coordinate 48,918,636 of NC_141695.1, forward strand.
ATGGATGGGTTTTAGGGTCAGAAATTTAAGGACGCTTTGTTTGCATAATTCCTGTTCGTCTCTTTCTGTATCGATCAACAGCAATGGAATTGTCCGAAACGTATTGAATATCCATGTTACCATTCCACATGGACAAAATGACTGGGTTGTAGTCATTTATGTATTTTGAGTCTTCATTTCTTCTTAAGTTGTTGGTATTTTTTGGAGACTTTCTTGTAATAGTATGTCGCAAAGATGACATAAAACTGTTCACTCTTCATTTCGATATTACAGGACGTGGAAATCCAAAACGACATTTGGTGTAGAATTTGTCCTCAGATTTGTACTTTCGACAACAGTATCTCTCACGATGGCTTTGAAATCGTAACACTTGTTGTCTTAAGTCCTTATCTTCTGTATTTTTGGGTATATCACATGTAGCATATTCTACAATAAAAGATAACACAGTATCATCTGTGTCTGTTCCAAATTTGGGAGCATATTTGATCCATATTAGCATATGTATGTGAGGAGCACCTCTCACTTGATACTCCTTTCTCCAAAAGAAATCCAGAACCACTCTAAGAGGAGGATTTTTTTTATTGGTGATAAAAGACCTCATAGCTTCAAATCTATTATTGAAATATCTGCATACATTAACTGGATTCAAAGAGCACAATTCTCCAGGCGTCTTGTATTCAATATTTAGTATATTTGGATTTGCCTCTCGAAGAACTTGAAGTAAATCATCACAAGCATATTCACCACAGCCTAGAGCACAGCTTTCCAAACTGTGTGGCGAGACACGTTACTGTGTTGCGCCCCAACCATAGGTGTGTCATGCGATGCGATTCCTATGGGGAATGCGACTCAAGCCTCAATCAGTCATTGCGATGTGCAAGGCGGAAGGCGGAGCAGCAGCAGAGAGGAGCCTCAACGTCCAAAGCTTGATTCCGCCATACCCAGGCTCAGTGGGGGCTTTGTCTGAGTCTCAGCGACAGTCTCAGCGGTGGAGTGAGAGGCCAGTGGAAGTATTGACCCCCCCCTCCAGGAGTGCTACAGGCTGAGCATGCGGCCTTGTGACACAGTGCCATCGGAGCCCCAGGCGCTCACTCGGTACATAAGTAGTGAGATGTTGACATTTTTGGGACATTTAAAAATGCTGATGGCATTAATATGGCCCCAATCATAGAGGCATAGTTTGTATCCCTTCCCTAGTGCTAGGTAACTTAACTAGTATGGTGCCAATCTCGCAGGTGTAGTTACTACACCTCCGAGGTTGGCGCATACTAGTTAAGTTACTTTGGTTCAGGACTTTCCCATGTGAGCAACGTGCTGAAAAAACTAAGGTCCCCTAATGTCTCCGACCTAGAGCAGTCCGTAATGACCTCTGTAAATATGATCCTAGGTGTTGTGTGTAGTCAGCTGTGTCGACTCTAGGACACTATATGTTTGCATACTCATATAAAAAAATGAAGAACTCACTTTCACCTCCTTGCCCGATGGAGTTCTAACACTAGGCAAGAATAATAGCAACAAAAAGACCCCCTAGAGGTATGTGGCGCTGTACTTGTGAGAATTGAGGGTCTAACTCTATCAATCAATCAATCAATCACTATGTTTCTAAAGCGCGCTACATACCCGTGAGGGTCTCAAGGCGCTGGGGGGTGGGGGGGGGCGAGCCACTACTGATCGAAGAGCCAGGTCTTGAGGAGTCTTCTGAAGGCCAGTAGGTCCTGGGTCTGTCATAGGCTGGTAGGGAGAGTGTTCCAGGTTTTGGCGGCGAGGTAGGAGAAGGACCTGCCGCCGGTGGTGGCTCTCCGGATATGTGGCGAGGGCGAGGTTGACTGAGCGAAGACTTCGGGTGGGGATGTGAAAGCTGAGTCGGTTGTTGAGGTAGGTGGGTCCGGTGTTTTGTAGCACTTTGTGTGCGTGGATGAGAAGCTTGAAGGTGATCCTCTTGTTGACTGGGAGCCAGTGCAGGCCTCTCAGGTGGGGTGTGATGTGGCTGCGGCGGGGGACAATGAGGATTAGTTGGCCCAAGGCATTCGTTGTAGTGGTCTCAGTAGCTTGATTGTAGTTCCTGAGTACAGGGCGTTTCCGTAGTCGAGTCTGCTGGTGACGAAGGCCTGGGTAAACGTTTTTCTTGTGTCGATGGGGATCCATTTGAAGATCCTGCAGAGTAGTCGAAGGGTGTTGAAGCAGGTCGCGGAGATGGCGTTGACTTGCCTGGTCATGGAGAGAGTTATTTATTTATTTTATTTTATTTGAGTCTTATATAGCGCATGGTTACCCTTGGGCATCCCAGCGCTTATCAAGGAGTCTGTCAGGCCGATGCGAAGCTATCCAGCGTGTTAAGATGGAAAAAGGTGTGTTTTCAGAGACTTCCGAAAATGAAGGATGCAATTCTCACGAAGCAGTTGCATAGGGAGCGAATTCCAAAGGGTGGCTGTATGCACTGAGAATCTTCTGCCTCCAGTGCGAGCTTTGTGGACTCTGGGGACCTGTAGCAAAAGTTTTTGATCAGAGCGAAGAGCTCTGTTGGGTTTGTAAGGCACCAACAGCTTCCTCAAAGAAGGGGGTCCTTTCCCTTGAAGGATCTTGTGGGCCGTACAGAGAGCCTTAAACTTGACCCTCTCTCTTACCGGGAGCCAATGCAATGCTTCCAAGGCGGGCTTAGCTGATTGTCTCCTTGATGTGTTAGTCAGCAGCCTAGCCGCAGCATTTTGCACCTGCTGCAGCTTACTGAGCGTGGCTTCCGGAGCACCAAGGAATATGGCGTTGCAGTAATCAAGCCTGGAGATAATTAACCCCTGGATGAGTAACCTCCTCGATGGGAAGGGGAGGAGGGGCAGGACTTTACGGGCTGAACGAAGAAGCCCAAAGCAAACCCCGCCATTTTTTTGCCCTGAGTTTTAAAGGAGAGATCCTGCTCCGACCAGACTCCCAAGCTCTTGATCTCCTGCTTGGGGCTGGGGAGCTCCCCCAGACAGCTGGGCCAAACGGTCAAGGGGAGAGAGGGAGTCTTGTGCCCTAACAGCATTATCTCCGTCTTGGAACCGTTTAGTTTGGGCGACGATTCACACATCCAGGTGTGTACATTGGTCAGGCATAGGCGCAGCGCATCTGGGTTCTTCTCCAGTTGAGACAATGCGACCACCAGCTGGGTATCGTCAGCATAGCTGACGATTTTTATCCCAAAAGGGGCCACCACATCCTCCAGGGGGGCCATATAGACGTTAAACAACGTAGGGCTCAACGAGGAGCCCTGTGGCACACCACCACTGGAGGGGGATAGATGGAGACTTCTCGCTGCCTTCCCAGACCTGATAGGTACGGCCATGCAGAAACGACCTAAGCCATTGCAACGCCACTCCTGTAACCCCCACATTGGACAGCCGTTGGATCAACACTGATGGTTTACAGTGTCAAAAACAATAGAAGGGGGCTCCCCGTAGGGTTACTCAATGATATACAGGCAGGCCAAGGGGGGACAAAACCACTGTGAAAAGAACAAGGAAAGTACCCTGCCGCTTGATAAGAGGAGGTCCTAATGAAAGGATCCTATTTCGATAGAGAGAGGGGGTGATTAACACAGTGACTGAAGCTGAACACGGCAAAATTATGTCATTCCAAGAAGAGTCAACAACATATTATGAGAAAATATATATTTTTTTTATTATTATTCTTATTTTTCTCCTTTAAATATATTCAAATCACATACATATAAAAATGTATACATTAGCAGGTTATTGAAAAAAGCACAAGAACAAAATTTCATTCCAAAGTTAACAACTGCCCATACTTCATACACACTACCACAGTCATTCACACAGGGGTTTTCCTAACTAAGGTACAGACATTCAGCTCTCATTAATCCAATTATCTAGTCCTGGTATAGACAACAATAGGACTTAATTTGGTTGTCTAACGCGGGAGATTGTTTAGATCCAGGTAGATGTTATTAATACGGGTCCCGATGTAATTGGAGAGGGTTGCCGTATTCCTGGGACAATGTGCCGACGCGCGTTTCGGTGTACAGCTAATGTGGCTACACCTTCATCAGGGCCAGGGTAGTTCGTTGGGCAGAAAATAATGATAAAAATCTAAGGGTAAAAAAGTCATGCCTTAGTGTCACATTCTTGGTAGATTTACATCAACAAAACATGTACCAACATTTCATTTACTTCAGTAGATATCACTCTATTGGACACTTTATAGCAAAAGTTAATTCCATGTATTTCTGGATGACAATTCTGACTATGTTCAGCAACAGACCACTTAAAGACACTCCCCGGGTAGGAATTCCCTATTTCGTGGAATCCAAAGAAGGCATACAGATAACCTTAACCAAATGACTAGTAGAATCCCTTTCACCACATCATACAACATCATATGTCTTTTTTTCACAGTGTAACACACTCAGCTTCAACAACCTATGACCTCTACTTTTTGTAGGATATTCCTATACTCTCTACCTATGACACATTATCGTCTTTTACGGCACAGAGTTATATTTAGGTTGGTATATTTTCAAAAATGTTACCTGTTTAGTTATCCTTGGTACACCAGTAGGATTGGGGCCACCTTGAATATTTATTCATAAGGACTGACTCTTTTTCATTAGTTCCCTTAAAGAAATATATACACATAGGGTTATTGTTTCCCATCTAGGGTAAAGCGTGAGCTATTGCATCTTTCTCCAATGAAGTTTTTATTTACCAATATTAGAGGACTCCACGTATAATCCCTCTGTAGGTTTAATAGTGTCCTACTTTGTTGACCACACCTTAATCAAACTGCGACATCCAACCCTCGACAATCGTTTTTTAGCATTCTAAAATTGGATAGGACAAAACAGGTTTTTTTTAGGTATAAAAACCAACCATTCTTTTATCTTTTATCCTATCTGTTAAACACTAGACAAATTTATACCTTACGTTTAATAGTGCTGCGAGTTATTTAGTTCACTTCATGAGTAGAGACTGCTGGGCAACCGATGGGACGTGGGCGTTCCTATTTGTAACATAACACATGATGTTTCTAATTAATATCTAGGCATGTCTCTGTCCCCATACTTAAGGCAAAAAGATCGTCTCTGTTAGGTTACCTGCACTCCCTGGTATCTTTCCTTGCGGTACCCCTGGTCAGCTCTAGACGTGCATATCGGGTATACATGTAGCTGATAAAAAAGCAGAAGTACAGATGGAGAATAAGGGGTCTAGTTAGACAATCCTTTACATATTAGTGCCAGTTTTTTATTTTATTATTATTCCCGAGTAGGGACAATGGCGTTCCCGTCCCTGCCACAGTCGGGATCAAACAAAGGACACGTATTGAGGAATGCCCGGTAAATATCTCCTTGTCAATCCGATTCCGAATAACCAGTTTAAAGGCCAGTACGGAATCAAGTAGGGGCATACACCCGAGCCGTACACTTAAAAACGGCTTCTCATTTCCCAATGTTATACTTTTAACGGTTACTTTTTACCTTGAAGAGAGAACCAGTCACGTTCCTATTTGGGGGTTCCACCGACTATGTTTCAGTCAAACTCGGGCTGCAGAGTCTGCAAGTCCCTGTACAAGGGTGAGAAGGGAGATAGATCGCCCGTAATGAGAGATAGCCTGAACGTATTTTTACACGCTTAGCCTCACAAAGATCACCTCTCGCTAATAGGTGCTTACCGTCTATATGTCGGTCATTCTCGTTAATCTGGATTCCGCCGGCTGCCTCGGTCGGCCAACTGCGTGGTACAGGACACTCGCCTGTTCCCCTTAGATTTCAATTTAAATAGGAATGGTTTCGCGCTATTGTCGAGTGGCTACAGCTGTGTCCTGATTGAAACAGACACAATAAACGGACTACTTTTTACAGGGTGAGCGGCGTCAGCCATTTTGGTAAAACCGATATTATGCACTGGAATCTTCGTTTGTGTTCACCCAGTAGGACAAAAAACAAGGTCGGCCATGTTGTGTAGACTAACCTGTTCGAGACTAATACACGGTAGTATAGATGCTGATGATTTAGTTATTATTTCGCTGAACCCACTATTAAGTTGACTCAATAGTATTTTTTAAAAAAAAAATTTATTTTTAAAAGGAAGGAACTAGATAAAGACGCCAAAAAGAGGAACATAGTTATGCTACCTTTAATCGATATTATATCATAGAAATCATGATGCCCGCCACCCGGCCGTGCTCATAGGTTCCCGGTCATGAATAGATGTTTTGGCTAGATCAGATTCGTTATTGCGGGGTCCTAATCATTATACAGATTACATCTTCCATTCAGTAGTATGTCCTCTCTTTCCTTATTAAGGCTCTCTCAGTTTTTAATTCCGCATACCTACAGTTCATCGGTACCTTCCTACAGTATAGCTTGGTGCCAAGGACATTCTTCATTTAGCCCGTTCTCGACTGCATTAAGATAGAAAATCCAGAATACCTCTCTCTTTTTTCTAAGGTTGATGGTATTTGTTCCTGGGTATGGTTTTATTGTTTCCAAGATAAACCATCTCAAGTCTAATTCAGTATGGTTTTTTTCTATCCAGTGGGTCACCAATGGGGCGGTCAACTTTTGATTCCTAATATTAGACTTGTGCTCACCAATTCGTATTCTGCATTCCCTCCCCGTTTCTCCAACGTAAGGGAGATTGCAGGGACACAATATTAGGTAGATAATGTTGTTAGTCCGACAGTTGGTCATGTTTTTATTCCGTGTTACAGACACTGTGCGTGTGTTGGTTCTGACAGTTTCGCCAGTAATGGCTTGTGGGCAGGCATGACAGGTCCCACATTTATGGTTACCATATACTGGTTCTAAACCAGCAATGGTCGTCTGTCTGTTCATGGGATTCTCTTGGATCTTACCTATAACCAGATGGTTTTTGAGATTAGGGTTCTTTTTAAACGCAAAAATCGGACGCTGTAGGTGCACTTTATCATTTTCCAGGTTTAGAATATGCCAACTCGAGTTGATAGCTTGTCTTATCTTATGGTTCAACTCTGAGTGGCGGGTCACACATACCAGTTGCTTCAATTTTTCAGGTTCCCTTTCCAAAAACATAGCCTCACGATCCGTGTATCTTGCTCTTTTGAATGATTCCTTGATGAGTCTGGGTGGATATCCACGGACTAGTAGTTTTTCCTGTAAGATATCGGCTTGTTTCAGGAAATCATCCATAAACGTACAGTTCCTTCTAATCCGAAGGAACTGACTGTATGGGATACTATCCCTCTGGCTCCGTGGGTGGTAACTTGCATACTGGAGCAACGTGTTTCGAGCCGTGGGTTTGGTGTACAGAGAGACCTTGATGGTATTATCGTGGTGCTCAATCCAAATGTCAAGAAATTCTATTCTGGTAGTGCTCAGGTGGCTAGTAAATCTCAGATTGGCATCTGCTGCATTTAGCCATTCAATGAATTCGAGTAGTTGTTCCTCGGCCCCCATCCAAATGAAGAAAATATCGTCAATAAATCTCTTCCAATTTTTGACGTTTTCGTAGAAGGGGGCCAATTCGTTAAAGATGTTAGTCCTTTCAAATTCGCCCATGTAAAGACAGGCTATGCTAGGGGCACAGCTGGCGCCCATACTTACGCCGGATGCCTGCCTATACATGGTAGAGTCAAATTCAAAGTAGTTTTCATACAGAATCACCTTAACACAATCCATGATAAAGTCTTTGTTGGTAATATCGTCATTTCTGGAGATGATGGCCTCAACAACGTCATACGCTCCTTTCTGGGGGATGTTAGAATACAATGATTCTACGTCCAGTGTTACCATAATTTCAGTGTCCTCATTGAATGGAATGCCTTCCACCTGTTGAATGAAGTGTCCAGTGTCACGCACATATGATTCAAGCTTCACGACCATGGGATTTAAAAATTTGTCAACGTATTTAGACAATGGCTCGGTCGCCGAACCAATCGTCGAAACGATTGGTCGCAATGGTGGATCCGTGCTGCATTTGTGAGTTTTCGGGAGCCCATAGATTATGGGTATTTTTGTGTCACTAGGGGTCAGGAATTCCGCCTCCTCCTCACAGATTTGGTTCTGTGAGACAGCCTTCTGAACCATCTTTAGGATACGCTTTTTTAGGGCGTTTTCGGGATGGCGGGTAATCCTAATGTAATGGCCTGACGATGACAGAAGCTCGGTCATTCTCCTTTTGTAGTCTAGTGTATCAAGTAATGTGATTCCACCCCCTTTATCACAAGGTTTTATAGTGATTTTTTGGTTTGCTTCAAGTTCTTTGAGTGCTCTGTCTTCCATGGTTTGCATATTAGCTTTGGGAATGGGCACATATTTGGTCATTTTGTTTATTTTCCGCATAACTGTCTTTTCGAAGATGTTAACCTCGGGACCAACCATCTCTAACGTGGGGGTGAACGAGGAGGGAGGTTTGCACCCAGATTTATTTAGATCATTATTAGGAGATGGGGCCTCTAAGAAAAATTTCTGGAGACGGACCTTCCTGAAGAAGAGCTGTAGGTCTTTGTTTAGTTCGAACTTACTGAAGTTCGCCGATGGAACAAATGACAGCCCTCTTGACAGGAGTTTAATGGCTGCAGGATCTATGTTTTCACTGGACAGATTGAACACAGGGAGCCCCCTTATGTTCGCCAGTATTGATGATGGCGGGTCTGTACATACATTTGTGGTTGCCCCCGACCCTGATGGTAGTTCCTCGTTTGCTGGGCTCTCGATGGTGGTCGGGAGTTGCCCCGGCGGTTCCCTAAAAAACGGTTTTGGTGGTGATTGCGATCGAACCCCCCGTTTCTATTGCCCCTATTAGTATTATGGCCACGGTTGGAATTGTGGCTTTGGTCATAGTTAGGGTCATAATTAGGGTCATACTCATCGGGCGTTTCACCCTCAGAGTCTGTTGTTTCCGAGAAGGTAGTAACCTTCCTTCCTTGACCCCATCTGGGTGTCTGCCCACGAGGTGCATTTTCTTCCTGGGTATTGTAGAATTCACTGCCAAGATAGGGATATGCCCTTTCTTGATTGAACATTCTGATGTCCTTTCTTAATTTCTCTGTTTTCCTTTTTAGTAGGTAGTCAGAAAAAGATTCTAGCTCGAATTGAATCTCTTCTAATTTTCTCTTTCCCTCATCTACTGCATTTCCTTCTTTAAGTTTGTCCTCTAACTCGCGAATTTCTTTATTTAGGATTTCAATTACGGTACGGGCTGTTTCCACTAGTGAATGATAGTATGTGTCTGGAATCGAAACACCTCTGACCTCATATGCCAAATTAGAGATCCTTCAAAAGAAAAGAAGAAATTGTTTAGCTTTATTAAAATCGTTTATAGCTAGCATCTATGGATACCATAAAAACATTTGGTTTCACAGATGATGACTTTGCCAAAATGCTTGGCCTCCCTACAGATGGGAATCAGGACTTCACGGTGCCCAAAGGGCTGAATGGAGACTGGAACAAACTACTCAATTTGCGTAAAAAAAACAAAAGAACAGAACTCCATGCTAAATTCATGCTCGACTATCTACGAGCAGGGACAATCCCAATCGGACTTCGAGTCCGTAACATCCCAGGGATGTTTGTAGAAATCAGACAGTTCCTGGAGCGATGGGCACTTATTTCGAACCGTTGCTCCAGGGACTGGATGATGCTGATAGTGGAAACAGCCCGTACCGTAATTGAAATCCTAAATAAAGAAATTCGCGAGTTAGAGGACAAACTTAAAGAAGGAAATGCAGTAGATGAGGGAAAGAGAAAATTAGAAGAGATTCAATTCGAGCTAGAATCTTTTTCTGACTACCTACTAAAAAGGAAAACAGAGAAATTAAGAAAGGACATCAGAATGTTCAATCAAGAAAGGGCATATCCCTATCTTGGCAGTGAATTCTACAATACCCAGGAAGAAAATGCACCTCGTGGGCAGACACCCAGATGGGGTCAAGGAAGGAAGGTTACTACCTTCTCGGAAACAACAGACTCTGAGGGTGAAACGCCCGATGAGTATGACCCTAATTATGACCCTAACTATGACCAAAGCCACAATTCCAACCGTGGCCATAATACTAATAGGGGCAATAGAAACGGGGGGTTCGATCGCAATCACCACCAAAACCGTTTTTTAGGGAACCGCCGGGGCAACTCCCGACCACCATCGAGAGCCCAGCAAACGAGGAACTACCATCAGGGTCGGGGGCAACCACAAATGTATGTACAGACCCGCCATCATCAATACTGGCGAACATAAGGGGGCTCCCTGTGTTCAATCTGTCCAGTGAAAACATAGATCCTGCAGCCATTAAACTCCTGTCAAGAGGGCTGTCATTTGTTCCATCGGCGAACTTCAGTAAGTTCGAACTAAACAAAGACCTACAGCTCTTCTTCAGGAAGGTCCGTCTCCAGAAATTTTTCTTAGAGGCCCCATCTCCTAATAATGATCTAAATAAATCTGGGTGCAAACCTCCCTCCTCGTTCACCCCCACGTTAGAGATGGTTGGTCCCGAGGTTAACATCTTCGAAAAGACAGTTATGCGGAAAATAAACAAAATGACCAAATATGTGCCCATTCCCAAAGCTAATATGCAAACCATGGAAGACAGAGCACTCAAAGAACTTGAAGCAAACCAAAAAATCACTATAAAACCTTGTGATAAAGGGGGTGGAATCACATTACTTGATACACTAGACTACAAAAGGAGAATGACCGAGCTTCTGTCATCGTCAGGCCATTACATTAGGATTACCCGCCATCCCGAAAACGCCCTAAAAAAGCGTATCCTAAAGATGGTTCAGAAGGCTGTCTCACAGAACCAAATCTGTGAGGAGGAGGCGGAATTCCTGACCCCTAGTGACACAAAAATACCCATAATCTATGGGCTCCCGAAAACTCACAAATGCAGCACGGATCCACCATTGCGACCAATCGTTTCGACGATTGGTTCGGCGACCGAGCCATTGTCTAAATACGTTGACAAATTTTTAAATCCCATGGTCGTGAAGCTTGAATCATATGTGCGTGACACTGGACACTTCATTCAACAGGTGGAAGGCATTCCATTCAATGAGGACACTGAAATTATGGTAACACTGGACGTAGAATCATTGTATTCTAACATCCCCCAGAAAGGAGCGTATGACGTTGTTGAGGCCATCATCTCCAGAAATGACGATATTACCAACAAAGACTTTATCATGGATTGTGTTAAGGTGATTCTGTATGAAAACTACTTTGAATTTGACTCTACCATGTATAGGCAGGCATCCGGCGTAAGTATGGGCGCCAGCTGTGCCCCTAGCATAGCCTGTCTTTACATGGGCGAATTTGAAAGGACTAACATCTTTAACGAATTGGCCCCCTTCTACGAAAACGTCAAAAATTGGAAGAGATTTATTGACGATATTTTCTTCATTTGGATGGGGGCCGAGGAACAACTACTCGAATTCATTGAATGGCTAAATGCAGCAGATGCCAATCTGAGATTTACTAGCCACCTGAGCACTACCAGAATAGAATTTCTTGACATTTGGATTGAGCACCACGATAATACCATCAAGGTCTCTCTGTACACCAAACCCACGGCTCGAAACACGTTGCTCCAGTATGCAAGTTACCACCCACGGAGCCAGAGGGATAGTATCCCATACAGTCAGTTCCTTCGGATTAGAAGGAACTGTACGTTTATGGATGATTTCCTGAAACAAGCCGATATCTTACAGGAAAAACTACTAGTCCGTGGATATCCACCCAGACTCATCAAGGAATCATTCAAAAGAGCAAGATACACGGATCGTGAGGCTATGTTTTTGGAAAGGGAACCTGAAAAATTGAAGCAACTGGTATGTGTGACCCGCCACTCAGAGTTGAACCATAAGATAAGACAAGCTATCAACTCGAGTTGGCATATTCTAAACCTGGAAAATGATAAAGTGCACCTACAGCGTCCGATTTTTGCGTTTAAAAAGAACCCTAATCTCAAAAACCATCTGGTTAGAGGTAAGATCCAAGAGAATCCCATGAACAGACAGACGACCATTGCTGGTTTAGAACCAGTATATGGTAACCATAAATGTGGGACCTGTCATGCCTGCCCACAAGCCATTACTGGCGAAACTGTCAGAACCAACACACGCACAGTGTCTGTAACACGGAATAAAAACATGACCAACTGTCGGACTAACAACATTATCTACCTAATATTGTGTCCCTGCAATCTCCCTTACGTTGGAGAAACGGGGAGGGAATGCAGAATACGAATTGGTGAGCACAAGTCTAATATTAGGAATCAAAAGTTGACCGCCCCATTGGTGACCCACTGGATAGAAAAAAACCATACTGAATTAGACTTGAGATGGTTTATCTTGGAAAAAATAAAACCATACCCAGGAACAAATACCATCAACCTTAGAAAAAAGAGAGAGGTATTCTGGATTTTCTATCTTAATGCAGTCGAGAACGGGCTAAATGAAGAATGTCCTTGGCACCAAGCTATACTGTAGGAAGGTACCGATGAACTGTAGGTATGCGGAATTAAAAACTGAGAGAGCCTTAATAAGGAAAGAGAGGACATACTACTGAATGGAAGATGTAATCTGTATAATGATTAGGACCCCGCAATAACGAATCTGATCTAGCCAAAACATCTATTCATGACCGGGAACCTATGAGCACGGCCGGGTGGCGGGCATCATGATTTCTATGATATAATATCGATTAAAGGTAGCATAACTATGTTCCTCTTTTTGGCGTCTTTATCTAGTTCCTTCCTTTTAAAAATAAAAAAAATTTTTAAAAAATACTATTGAGTCAACTTAATAGTGGGTTCAGCGAAATAATAACTAAATCATCAGCATCTATACTACCGTGTATTAGTCTCGAACAGGTTAGTCTACACAACATGGCCGACCTTGTTTTTTGTCCTACTGGGTGAACACAAACGAAGATTCCAGTGCATAATATCGGTTTTACCAAAATGGCTGACGCCGCTCACCCTGTAAAAAGTAGTCCGTTTATTGTGTCTGTTTCAATCAGGACACAGCTGTAGCCACTCGACAATAGCGCGAAACCATTCCTATTTAAATTGAAATCTAAGGGGAACAGGCGAGTGTCCTGTACCACGCAGTTGGCCGACCGAGGCAGCCGGCGGAATCCAGATTAACGAGAATGACCGACATATAGACGGTAAGCACCTATTAGCGAGAGGTGATCTTTGTGAGGCTAAGCGTGTAAAAATACGTTCAGGCTATCTCTCATTACGGGCGATCTATCTCCCTTCTCACCCTTGTACAGGGACTTGCAGACTCTGCAGCCCGAGTTTGACTGAAACATAGTCGGTGGAACCCCCAAATAGGAACGTGACTGGTTCTCTCTTCAAGGTAAAAAGTAACCGTTAAAAGTATAACATTGGGAAATGAGAAGCCGTTTTTAAGTGTACGGCTCGGGTGTATGCCCCTACTTGATTCCGTACTGGCCTTTAAACTGGTTATTCGGAATCGGATTGACAAGGAGATATTTACCGGGCATTCCTCAATACGTGTCCTTTGTTTGATCCCGACTGTGGCAGGGACGGGAACGCCATTGTCCTTACTCGGGAATAATAATAAAATAAAAAACTGGCACTAATATGTAAAGGATTGTCTAACTAGACCCCTTATTCTCCATCTGTACTTCTGCTTTTTTATCAGCTACATGTATACCCGATATGCACGTCTAGAGCTGACCAGGGGTACCGCAAGGAAAGATACCAGGGAGTGCAGGTAACCTAACAGAGACGATCTTTTTGCCTTAAGTATGGGGACAGAGACATGCCTAGATATTAATTAGAAACATCATGTGTTATGTTACAAATAGGAACGCCCACGTCCCATCGGTTGCCCAGCAGTCTCTACTCATGAAGTGAACTAAATAACTCGCAGCACTATTAAACGTAAGGTATAAATTTGTCTAGTGTTTAACAGATAGGATAAAAGATAAAAGAATGGTTGGTTTTTATACCTAAAAAAAACCTGTTTTGTCCTATCCAATTTTAGAATGCTAAAAAACGATTGTCGAGGGTTGGATGTCGCAGTTTGATTAAGGTGTGGTCAACAAAGTAGGACACTATTAAACCTACAGAGGGATTATACGTGGAGTCCTCTAATATTGGTAAATAAAAACTTCATTGGAGAAAGATGCAATAGCTCACGCTTTACCCTAGATGGGAAACAATAACCCTATGTGTATATATTTCTTTAAGGGAACTAATGAAAAAGAGTCAGTCCTTATGAATAAATATTCAAGGTGGCCCCAATCCTACTGGTGTACCAAGGATAACTAAACAGGTAACATTTTTGAAAATATACCAACCTAAATATAACTCTGTGCCGTAAAAGACGATAATGTGTCTTAGGTAGAGAGTATAGGAATATCCTACAAAAAGTAGAGGTCATAGGTTGTTGAAGCTGAGTGTGTTACACTGTGAAAAAAAGACATATGATGTTGTATGATGTGGTGAAAGGGATTCTACTAGTCATTTGGTTAAGGTTATCTGTATGCCTTCTTTGGATTCCACGAAATAGGGAATTCCTACCCGGGGAGTGTCTTTAAGTGGTCTGTTGCTGAACATAGTCAGAATTGTCATCCAGAAATACATGGAATTAACTTTTGCTATAAAGTGTCCAATAGAGTGATATCTACTGAAGTAAATGAAATGTTGGTACATGTTTTGTTGATGTAAATCTACCAAGAATGTGACACTAAGGCATGACTTTTTTACCCTTAGATTTTTATCATTATTTTCTGCCCAACGAACTACCCTGGCCCTGATGAAGGTGTAGCCACATTAGCTGTACACCGAAACGCGCGTCGGCACATTGTCCCAGGAATACGGCAACCCTCTCCAATTACATCGGGACCCGTATTAATAACATCTACCTGGATCTAAACAATCTCCCGCGTTAGACAACCAAATTAAGTCCTATTGTTGTCTATACCAGGACTAGATAATTGGATTAATGAGAGCTGAATGTCTGTACCTTAGTTAGGAAAACCCCTGTGTGAATGACTGTGGTAGTGTGTATGAAGTATGGGCAGTTGTTAACTTTGGAATGAAATTTTGTTCTTGTGCTTTTTTCAATAACCTGCTAATGTATAAATTTTTATATGTATGTGATTTGAATATATTTAAAGGAGAAAAATAAGAATAATAATAAAAAAATATATATTTTCTCATAATATGTTGTTGACTCTTCTTGGAATGACATAATTTTGCCGTGTTCAGCTTCAGTCACTGTGTTAATCACCCCCTCTCTCTATCGAAATAGGATCCTTTCATTAGGACCTCCTCTTATCAAGCGGCAGGGTACTTTCCTTGTTCTTTTCACAGTGGTTTACAGTGTCAAAGGCAGCACTGAGGTCCAGGAGGATTACTGCCACTGACCCCCCTGAATCCAGAATGCTCCTTGCTTCCTCAACAACTGCCAAGAGGGCGGTGTCTGTGCCCTGTCCTGGCCTAAAGCCGGTTTGAGAGTCTCTCAGCAAGCCATTGGATTCCAGAAAGATGGATAGTTGTCGATTAACCAGTCTTTCAGCGATCTTACCAAGACCCGGCAGCAGAGAGATGGGCCTGAAGTTAGCCAAATCTGACGAACCCAGATTGGGTTTCTTCAGAAGAGCCTTTACAACCGCTCTTTTCCAGCTCGGCGGCACCACACCCTGGGTAAGTGATGCATTAATCAGGTTCGCTATAGGAGCTGCAACCACAGATGTTGCCTGTTTCAAAAATCTCATTGGAGCTGGATCCTCTGGTGAACCACTCTTCATGGACCTTAGCTCCTTTGCGACCTCAGCTATAGGGATTGGACCGAAGGTATCCAGGCGGGGGCCTTCTCCTGCTATCTGATTGCCTATCTGTGCAACCTGTATGACTTGGGGCAGGGCAGCTATGATGTTTTCAATTTTTAGATGGAAAAATTCTGCTAGCTCTCTACACATCTCAGCAGGATTATCCTGAGTTGGTGGGGGCTCCGGGATTTTGAGGAGTTCCTTTACCACTGTAAAGGTCTCTCTCAAAGAATTAGAGGCACTCTTTATCCTTTCTTCAAAGAATTGCGCCTTAGCACTGCGAAGGGCGTTTTTATATGTTCTTATTGCAGTGCGATATTCATCCCGGCTTGCCACCTCCCAGTTTTTTCTCCAAGTTCTCTCCAGCCTCTTGCATCCTTTCCTAAGGATGCGTAAATCCGGCGAATACCAAGGGGCGGAACCCAACCTTTTACCCCTCTTTGCTACTCTTTTTTTGGGGAGAATGACGTCCAGGGAGTTGGTTATCCACAGCTCAAAGTCTGTATCAGCTGTAACTGGATCCGCTGCTACTGGGGGGCATGAGCTCTCAAGTCCCGCAATCCAGTTATCAACTGATAGCCTGGACCAAGCTCTCTCCAGAATACAAACTCCCAGGTTGCGTGCATGGTCAGTGGGTTCTGGGGATGTTCCTAGTGATGTGGGCCTCCAGGAGTTGTCCCAGGCCAATGGGGTGGGTCCGAGGATGAGGACCTCCATCTTGTCTGAGTTCAGCTTAAGTCTGCTGTCCTTCATCCAGTCGGCGACGGCCATCATTCCTCTGTGGAGGTTGATTTTGGCGGTGTGGGGGTCTTCGGTAAGGGATATGATCATCTGGGTGTCCTCAGCGTAGGTGATGATGTTGAGGTTATGTTGTCGTGCGACGTGGGCGAGGGGTGCCATGTAGATATTGAACAACATCGGGCTGAGGGAGGATACCTGTGGGACGCCGCAGATGATCTCGGTGGTTGTTGAGCGGAAGGGAGGGAGGCGGATGCTCTGGGTTCTGCCAGAGAGGAAGTATGTGGTCCAGGCCAAGGCCTTCTCTTAAATGCTGGCGTCATGGAGGCGTGCTGATAGGGTGCGGTGGCAGACTGTGTCAAAGGCAGCTGAGAGGTCCAGGAGGATGAGGGTGGCTGTTTCTCCTTTGTCCATCAGGCTCCTGATGTCATCTGTGGCGGCGATGAGGGCAGTCTCGGTGCTGTGGTTGCTGCGAAAACCGGATTGGGAGGGGTCCAGGATGTTATTATCTTCGAGGAAGCGGGTCAGCTGTATGTTGACAATCGTCTCAGTCACTTTTGCCGGGAATGGGAGCAGGGAGATGGGCCCGAAGTTCTTGTCGTCTTTGGGGTCCGCTTTGGGCTTCTTCAGGAGGGCTTTGATCTCGGCGTGCTTCCAGCTTTCTGGGAAGGTTGCTGTCTCGAAGGAACAGTTGATTGTTTTCCAGAGGTGGGGTGCGATGGTTGTGCAGGCCTTGTTGAAGACGAGGTGAGGACAGGGGTCCGAAGGGGATCCAAAGTTCATGGTTTTGATGGTTTCTTCGTTGGTGATGCTGGACCAGGCGGTCAGGCAGCTGGTCTGGGTGGGGGTCGCAGGGGTGGTGGACTTGGGGATGGGGGGGGTTGGAGTTGAAGCTGTTGTGGATGTCGGTGATCTTGTGGTGAAATAAGGTGGCCAGGGAGTCGCGCAGGTCTTGTGAGGGTGGCATGTCGTTGGTGATGGAGCTGGGGTTGGAGAGTTCTTTCATGATGCTGAAGAGCTCTTTGGTGTTGTGTGCGTTGTTGTCTAGGTGGTCCTTGAAGGCGGTCCTCTTGGCAGTCCTGATGAGTTGGTGGTGTCTGCGGGTGGCACTCTTGAGGGCTGTGTGGTTGTCTGGTTATCGGTCATGGAGCCATTTCTTTTCTAGTTTCTGACAGGTGTGCTTGGAGGTCCGGAGGTCTTCGGTGAACCAGGCGCCTTTCTTGTTTGTATGGTTGGTTGTGGAGGTCTTGAGAGTGGCGAGGGTGTTGGCGCAGTCGTTGATCCGTTGTTTGAGGTTGGTCGCGGCGGTGCCTGGGTTGGTGGGGTCGGTGGGGTCGGCAGGTGGTCTCAGGGCAAGGGTGGTAGTCAGTTGGTCCTTGGTGATCTTGCCCCAGCAGCGATGTGGTAGCTGTTGGGTGCGGTGGTGTGTGGTAGGTTGCCTGAAGGTGAAGTGGACGCATCTGTGGTCGGTCCAGTGGGGTTCGGTGGTGTGGTTGAAGCAGACGTGGGGGCTTGCAGAGAAGATGGGGCCCAGTGTGTGTCCAGCGGCGTGGGTGGGTGTTGTCACGAGCTGTTTGAGTCTGAGGTTTGGGAGGTTGTCGATCAGGGTGGTGGAGTTGGCGTAGTTGCTGTTCTCGAGGTAGAAGTTAAGGTCCCCGAGGAGGATGTAGTCCGTGGAAGCAAGGGTGTGGGTGCTGATGAAGTCGGCGATGGTGTCGCTGAACTGAGAGCGAGTCCGGGAGGACTGTAGACAAGGGTTCCTCTAAGGGTGGTGTTGGGGTCAGTGTGGATCTGGAAGTGCATGTGCTCGGCGGTGGAGAGGGTGTCGTCGGTGTTAGTATAGATTCTGATGGAGTCTTTGTGAATGATGGAGATTCCTCCTCCCCATCCGTTGGTGCGGTCTCTGCGGGAGATCTTGTAGCCCTGAGGGATGGCTATGGCGATGTCTGGCGCTGAGGTGGCCTTCAGCCAAGTCTCTGTCAGGAAGGCAACGTCCGGGGTGGTTGAGTCTAGGAGGTCCCAGAGTTCAATGGCGTGCTTGCGGGCGGATTTGGAGTTGAGGAGGATGCATCGGAGGTGGTTGGGTTCTTTGGCTGGTGGTTTGGAGGTTTGGATGCTGGTGAGTCTGCAGTTCCGGCAGATGAAGGGCCCGTGGGTGTGCTTTGGGGTAGCCCGGTAGCAGGGGTGGTTTCGTTCTGTGTTGAGTGTGCAGGCGTCGTAGTGCAGTCTGATGTTGCGGGGGGCATGGGGTCCAGGCGTTCTGGTGCTGGGAGCGGTCCAGGCGCTGACGGGCGTAGATGGGCTTGCCTTTGGCGCGCTCGCTGCGCGTGTCCGCTGTGCGGGCGCTGCACGGTCTCCATATGAGGCGAAGTGGGAGGGATTAGCAGCTGGGAGGCAGGAGCGGGGGGCCAATGGGCGAGGGGCAGGGGAACCAGATGGGAAGGGGGCGGCTCCACGGGGGAGCAGCGGCGGGAAGCGGGGAGCGGGGGGCCACCGAGGGCTGCGGAGAGCACCTGGGGGCAGAGAGGCAATACAACAGCAATTATACTAGAAATACAGAACAGACACGGAATACAGAAACAGAGAGGAAATCAAAAAACAGTAGAGTGTAGAGGGAGGAACACATGGAGCCCGGATACCAGGGGCGAACCCGTGGTAGCGGCGGAGCAGGGGCAGAGACTTGGTCAGCTATGATGAGCCGTGCGGCGTGGGGTTGGCCTGGGGTCAGGTCACACTCACCTGCGCCACGCGGTCTCCATATGAGGCCAAGCGGGAGGGAGGAGCAGCTGAGAGCGGGGGGCCAATGGGCGAGGGGCAGGGGAACCAAATGGGAAGCGGGCGGGGACGCGGGGGAGCAGCGGCGGGAAGCGGGGAGCGGGGGGGGCACAGAGGGCTGCAGAGAGTGCCTGGGGGCAGAGAGACATTACATCGGCAATTATACTAGGAATACAGAACAGACACGGAATACAGAAACAGACAGGAAATCAAAAAAACAGGCCACGGCGAGTGCAGAGGGAGGAACACACTGAGCCCGGATACCAGGGGCGAACCCTTGGTAGCGGCGGAGCAGGTGCAGAGACTCGGTCAGCTACGATGAGCCATGCAGCGTGGGGGGTGGCCTGGGGTCAGTGCTGCTATTGTCACTGCTGAGCCACTCTGTCCTTTTTCTCTCGGCCATGATGTCTTACTTGAGGGTCAATAGGGACTGTGAGGGTGGAGAGTGCAGGGGAAGGGAGGGGAAGCAGAGCGGGAGCCAGGTGTCCCACAGTTTCAAAATAATTCCTGGGCCTCGCAAGTGGGGGTCTATGGGAGACAGACAGGAAGATGTGATGCAATGTGTCAAGCGTCAGCCACACTGGGACACCCTTTGATCTCCCAGAAGCAGTCTCAGTCAAGGAGCTTCAAATATCATGAGAACGATTGGGGAAGAAGCGGTACAGTCTGCACATCAAAGTTAGCGCTGAGCTCACAGCTCACAGAAACATTTTGAAGCGTTCCTGTCACGGTGAACAAGGTCAGTGTGCATGTGAGTTGCTCATAGGAGAACGTGGCAGGAGGGGCCTGACGCCTGTCATTCAATGCTTTGCCCACTACTTTTTCAAAAATTTCTCGGAGGGAGAAGAAATTGAGGTGGTTCGGGCTCACTTGCTGCACTTGCTCGCGTTACCGTGTCCCTAAAATTAGATTGAAAAAGAGGTGTGTCACCAACATGAAAAGTTTGGAAAGTTGTGGCTTAGAGTAAGGAACCATGTAGGAGTTCCTACGTTCCTTAGCATACATTTTTGTTCCCCATGACGACTGTACCAGTACTCATTAGTAGCACGCTGACATGCCATGAGATTAATTAGCTGAGATTCCAAAACATTATCTTTCTGCTGTACTATATCCGTAAATTCCTTTGCCGAAACATTTTGCAGATGTACACCTGTTTTCAATATATGGTTCACTGCAGAAGAAATTCCAGACAAGTCACTCTCAAACAAAAGATGAAACAAATATTTATTTATTTATTTATTTATTCATGCAACTTGTAAAGCGCAAACAATTTCCCGAGGGCGTCTCGGCACTGTGGATGAAGCAGAATGAGGGGGGGAGGAGAAGGGAGTTATTGGTTGAAGAGCCATGTCTTTATTTTTCTTCTGAAAATGGTCAGAGTGGGGGCAGACCTAACGTCGGGTTCAAGGGAGTTCCAAAGTTTGGCCGTTGATACATGGAAACTGCGGTCACCCCAGGCGACAGTTCTATTGTGTGGAACTGTCATGATATACTCATTCCTTGAGCGGAGTGATCGTTTGGGGACATGGAATGTGAAAGGGTTGAGAAGAAATCGCGGGCCCTGTTTGTGAGAGCCTTTGCAGGCGATACAGAGTGCGTTAAACTTTATTCTGTTTTTGACTGCTAGCCAGTGATAGTTTTTGATGGTATGGATGGAAATACGGAATACATTGTCAAAATCTTGGATCTTCTGCATATAATCTTGATGTCTGATATTCAGATGCAGGAATCTGCACAGGTCGGTCATCATATCGTCCTCCTTTTCCTGTTGGAAACAACTGAGGGAAGCAATGAGCTTCTAAGCTTTTTTCCCATACACTAATGGGACTTCCCTTTGCTTCTTTCATTTGAAATACCTCTATAGTATTCCCCATCACTTCTTTGGAATGAAGTGGATGAACACTGTAATGTTCGTAGATTCCTTCAGTTGTGGACACATCCACTTTTTCAATTCGTCCAAATAGTGAGTCACTATCTTCCTCTACAGTTATTTCATCTTCTTCCACATACATATTTTTATAGTATTGATTATATTTTACCAGATACAACGTTGCCTTTTTCACTTTCCTAACATCCACTAATTCTTGCCAGATTTTCTTACTCTTAGAAGGAACGCCATTAACAAGAATAACTAAAGGTTCATCTGCTACATTTTCTACACCAATTGTTTTAATATTTTTTTCTTTAAATCTAGAGGCAAATATACAACTCTTTCCTTTAATCCTCTCTGTAAATCTGAAGGAGGCAATTTTCCTGTCTTAGGCTCCATAAGAACAATAGCCTGAAATGGATGCACATGTTGAATAAAAATAGACTCAAAGGTATTTAAATCCATCAGTTCAGAAGGAATATTTACCAACTCACGATTATTATGCACAGCTCTAGCAGGGATTTTGTTCTTGTCTAATTTGTTATAACAATATTTACAAATATGCTGATAAGAACTAAAATCAAAACAAATAAGTTGCACATTCCATCCACTCATTATTATTTTCCTTTTCACTTTTTAAATTAAGTTCAACAGTCCTGGTCGGATTTTTATAATGAGTTCATCGACAACAAATACAAGAATAATTTGGCCTTTCACCTGAAATGACCTTAAACTTTGTATTTTCTTGCTCAAAATGTTCTGTACTACAATGTTGTACATTCTCTTCCACATTTCCTTCTATTAATGTATCAATTTCTGCACTGTCTTCCTCAGGACCAAAGTAACTGACCTGAATTTCATCACAAACGTTCATTACATCTGATACAGATCCACGCAAAAGAACACTGTTCAACTTTTTTAACATTAGTGCTGGACTTTTTGCATAATACAATCTTTTGACTAATTTCCTCATTTCAGTATGATGTACTGCTAACATCCTGAAATGGCGAAAAACACTTCAATATACTGTTTAGAAAGACAAGCCAGAGAATGACCTTGCAAACCAGTATTTTCTCTCACTCTGCAAGGGTCTAGTCCTTGCAACATCTTTATCTTTTGTGTAACTGCGTAAAAAATCAATAGATTCCTGCCGTACACTACAAATACTACTGCAATTCCAAGTGTACACTGGAGCATTAGGACGTCTCCCTAAAACTTCATCAGCTAACACCTTTTCAGCATTTCCAGGAACAATTTTCTCTTTCTCAATAGGACAACCATTTCTAACCTCATAAGCACGACCAATAGTGTCAACTGCCTGCAACAAATCATTACTCTGAAAAAGACTCTCTTCATTAAAAAAAAGGCTCAGAACTTGAACTATGTTTCCATTCACCCAAAAAAACCTCAGAAAAATTACTTCTGTTTATTACTCTTCTCCACTTACTTTTGGCCTTCTATAAATGGATTGGCTTATCTAGTGATCGAATTCTATTTATTACTAAAATAAACAATTTTTTTTTCAATTCGAAAGCTTTCTCAACTATATTTACTATACATTTCTTCTTATAAAATGCTGTTTTTTTTCACATTTCTTCACTTCTTTGATCAAATTCGATAAAACTCTGTTATAAAGCATTCTTTTTTTCTAATTTCCTAAAATTGATTCTTCCTCCTTTTACTATACAGTGTTTTTTTACAAGATGAATTCCCATGGTTGTTCTCTTTTCTCTTGCTTTTCTTCTGAGTTGCAGATACACAATATGTATGTTTATCTTTGTGCACACTACTCCTACTGTTTGATAAGTTCTTCAAAAAAATCTGCGTTCTCTTACTAGGACTTTTTTCTTTTTGTTCACACATTGTTGTTCAGATCAATCTTGTGGATGGCTTCTCTTTAAATAATAAACTTTATTATGTTGTTCCTCTGTTCACTTTTTGAAGGCATGATGAATTTCTTTTAGTGTTGATAAATAGAATCTGTTATAAAAAAATATATAACATTATAAAACAAAATAGGCAGTTCATCTACTAAGGCCTACTTCACTGGATCAATACTTGAGTACTGACTAAAAGATTACACTTCTGTAAGGAGAGTGCCTGATTGAATTTATAAGTGCTTCAGCATATAAGGACAGACGAGCAGTATGAGGAAACAGGAAATAATATGAAGACAGAGGAGTGAGAATGAAGAAATAGAGAGGAGTATAAAAACACACATATGTGTATATGGAGACAGGGATGTGTATGAGGAAAGAGGGAAGAGTATCAGAAAATAGGGGGAAGTATGATGAGAGAACGGAGTATGAAGAAAGGGGGACACAAGAGGAGAGAGGGTGGAGTAACTAGAAAGAGGCGGGAGTATGAGGAGAGACGAAAGAGTATGAGGAGAGAGAGGGAGTGTGAAGAGAGAGGGGAACTATAATCAAAAAGCGGTGTCTATGAGGAGAGCGGGGGAGTATGACAAGAGAGGAGGGAGAATATAGAAAAAGGGACAAATATAATTCCTAAAAGAAGAGAAGTATGAGGACAAAGGGAAATATAAGGACAAAAGGAATTATGAGGAGACAGGGGAAAGTAAGAGGAGAGAGGGGACAGTATGACGACAGGGAGGAGTATAAGAGGAGAGAGGGAAGAATGAAGAGAGAAGAGGAATATAAGGAGAGAGGACGGAGTATGAGCACAGAGAGGGGGACTATGAGGACAGTGGGGAATATGAAGAGAACGGGGAATATGAGGAGAAAGGTAGGTGTAACAGGACAAAAGGGAAAATATGAGGACAGGAAGAGTATGAGAACCAGGACCGCTCTGAGGAGAGAAAAGTGAGAATAAGGAAAGAAGGGGAATATCAGGAGAGAGGGGACAGTATAAGCAGAGAGAGGGAGACTGTGAGGATAGAGGGGGCAGAATATGGAAAAAGAGGCAAGTGTAATTCCTTAATACACACAGACGCTCAGTGTGATTCTAGACAAAAAATATGAGAACATGCATTTTACCAAAACACATTTAATACTCTAAAATATTAATAATAATAAATATTAATCCATATTTGTAAAGCGCACAATCACCCATAAGGGTCTCTAGACGCTGGGGGCCTTGGGAAGATTAAGCAAGCTATTGCCCAGAGTCACATGGTGCTGAGCTAATCTGCCGCCGGTGCCAGGGATCAAACCATGATCCCCAGATTCCAGAGTCAGTCGCCGTAGCCGCGGTGCTACAACTCTTCCACATTTCACTGGACAACCATGACTCATTTTGCAAATACATATTCAATTATTTTTACCAACATTACATCAAAAAAGTGACACAATAGAACAACAAAGTGGCGCAGGGGGATTGTAAATCTGCCCAAGAGTGTATGCAGCAATATATTTATACTGACTGGAAAATTATTAAGAGGATGGTATGAGTAGAAAGGGAGGACTAAGAGGAGAGAACAGGGAGTATAAAATGAAGCGGGAGTATTAGGAGAAAGGGGAGACAATGAGGAAAGAGGAGGAATATGAGGACAAACAGGGGAATATGAACACAGAGGGGAGGAGTTTGAGGACAGGGGGGAATATGAGGACAAAAGAGATTATGAGGACCGAGCGGGAAGTAAGAGAAGAGAGGGGAGACTATGATGACATGGAGTAGTATAAGGGGAGAGAGGGGAGAATGAAGAGACAGGAGGCGGTGACCTGACCCCAGGTCACCCCCAACGCTGCACGGCTCCTCGTGTGACTGAGTCTCTGACCTCTGCTCCGTCACTGCCGGGGGCTCACCCCTGGTACCTGGTATCCGTGTTTTTGTGGTTGCCGTGTTTTTGTGGTTCCAGTGCTTTTGTGGTTCCTTTCTACCCTTGTATTGCTTTGTATTGTATTTTTAAGCGCTCCCTGCAGCCCTCTGTGCCCCCCGCACCCTTTCCCTTCAGGTTCCCCTGCCCTCGGCCATTGGCCGCCCTGCTCCTGCCTCCCAGCTGCTCCTCCCTCCCACTTCAGCTCATATGGAGGATGTGCGGCGGCTGCGCAGGGGGTGCGCCGCCGGCGTGCCGCTGGCGTACCAAAGGCAAGCCAGTCTGGGCCCATCCGCGCCTGGACCGCGCCCAGCGCCAGAACCCCTGGACCCCGCGCCCCCCGCCACGCCAGACCGCACTACGACTCCAGCACCCTCCGCGCACTCAACACTGGATGAGCCCACCCCTGCTACCGGTTCACCCCAAAGCGCACCCAAGGACCCTACGCCTTCCGGAACTGCAGATACATCAGCATCCAGCCCACCAAACCACCAGCCAAAGAACCCAACCACCTCCGCTGCATCCTCCTCAACACCCGCCCCGCTCGCAAGCACGCCATCGAACTCTGGGACCTCCTAGACTCCACCGCCCTCGACATCGCCTTCCTGACGGAGACATGGCTGACCGCCACCTCAGCACCAGACATCGCCATAGCCATTCCACAGGGATACAAGATCTCTTGCAGAGACCGCACCAACGGAGTTGGAGGTGGAATCGCCATCATCCACAAAGACTCCTTCAGAATCTCAACTAACACCGACGACACCCTCACCACCGCCGAGCACATGCACTTCCAGATCCACACCGACCCCAACATGACCCTCAGAGGAATACTCATCTACAGACCACCCAGACCCTGACCACAGTTCAGCGACACCATCGCCGACCTCATTAGCACCCACGCCCTCGCCTCCATGGATTACATCCTCCTCGGGACCTGAACTTCCACCTGGAGAACAACAACAACGCCAACTCCACCGCCCTGATCGACAACCTCGCCAACCAAGGACTCAAACAGCTTGTGACGACACCCACCCATGCAGCTGGACACACACGCATCCTTCAACCACACCACCGAACCCCACTGTACCGACCACAGATGCGTCCACATCACCTTCAGGAAACCCACCACACACCACTGCACCCAACAGATGCCGTGCCACTGCTGGGGCAAGGTCACTGAGGACCAACTGACTACCACCCTCACCCTGAGACCACCCACTGACCCCACCAACCCAGACACCGCCGCAACCAACCTCACATAGTGGATCAACGACTATGCCAACACCCTCACCCCTCTCAAGAGCTCCACAACCAACCACACCAACAAGAAAGCCGCCTGGTTCATCGAAGACCTCTGGATCTCCAAACACACCTGTCGGAAGCAGGAGAACAAATGGCTCCACGACCGAACACCAGACAGCCACACAGCCCTCAAGAGCGCCACCCGCAGACACCACCAACTCATCAGGACCACCAAGAGGACCGCCTATACAACAACACCCACAACTCCAAAGCATCGTGAAAGAACTCTCCAAACCCAGCTCCAACACCAACGATATCCCACCATCACAAGACCTGTGTGACTCCCTGGCTACCTTCTTTCACCGCAAGATCAACGACATCCACAACAGCTTCAACTCCAACCCCCACACACCCACCACCGAGTCTACCACACCTGCGACCACCACCCACACCAGTCGCCTGACCACATGGTCCAGCGTCAGCGAACAAGACACCATCAAAACCATGAACTCCATCCACTCCGGATCCCCATCGGACCCCTACCCTCACCACGTCTTCAACAAACCAGCACAACCATCGAGCCCCACCTCCGTAAAACTACCAACTGCTCCTTCAAGACAGCTACCTTCCTGAAAAAGCTGGAAGCATGCCGAGATCAACGCCCTTCTGAAGAAGCCCATGGCGGACCTCAAGGACCTCAAGAACTTCCGGCCCATCTCCCTGCTCCCATTCCCGGCATAAGTGACTGAGAAGATTGTCAACAAACAGCTAACCCGCTACCTCGAAGACAACAATATCCTGGACCCTTACAAATCCGGCCTTCGCAGAAACCACAGCACCGAGACCCCCCTCATCGCCGCCACTGACGACATCAGGACCCTGATGGACAAAGGAGAAACAGCCGCCCTCATCCTCCTGCATCTATCAGCAGCCTTTGACACAGTCTGCCACCGCACCCTATCAGCACGCCTCCATGACGCCGGTATTCGAGAGAAGGCCCTGTTCTGGACCACATCCTTCCTCTCTGGCAGAACCCAGAGTGTCCGCCTCCCACCCTCTTGCTCAAAAACCACCGAGATCATCTGCGGCGTCCCACAGGGATCCTCCCTCAGCCCGACGCTATTTAATATCTACATGGCACCTCTCGCCCACGTCGCACGACAACATAACCTCAACATCATCTCCTACGCCGACGGCACCCAGCTGATCCATATCCCTCACCGAAGAACCCCACACCGCCAAAGCCAACCTCCACAGAGGAATGAGGGCCGTAGCCGACTGGATGAAGAACAGCAGACTGAAACTGAACTCAGACAAGACGGAAGTCCTCATTCTCGGACCCGCCCCATCAGCCTGGGACGACTCCTGGTGGCCCACATCCCGAGGCACAGCCCCGGAACCCAGGGACCACGCACACAACCTGGGGGTCATCCTCGACTCCACCATCTTCATGACCAGGCAAGTCAACGCCGTCTCCGCATCCTGCTTCAGCACCCTCCGTATGCTCCGCAGAATCTTCAAATGGATCCCTATCGACACTAAAAAAAACGTCACCCAGGCCCTCATCACCTGCAGACTTGACTACGGGAACGCCGTCTACTCAGGAACAACAAACAAGCTCCTGAGATGGCTACAACGATCCAGAACGCCTCGGCCTGTCTGATCCTCGACGTCCCCCGCCGCAGCCAAATCACACCCCACCTGAGAGGCCTGCACTGGCTCCCTGTCAACAAGAGGATCACCTTCAAACTCCTCATCCACGCACACAAAGCACTACACAACACCCGACCTACTTACCTCAACAATCGACTCAGCTTCCACACCCCCACCCGAAGCCTCCGCTCAGCCAACCTCGCCCTCGCCACAGTCCCTTGTATCTGGAAAACCACAGCCGGCGGAAGATCCTTCTCCTACCTCGCCGCCAAGACCTGGAACACTCTCTCAACCAGCCTACGACAGACCCAGGACCTGCTGGCCTTCTGAAGACTCCTCAAGACCTGGCTCTTCGAAAAGTAGCAGCCCTTCCCCCCTCCCCCAGTGCCTTGAGACCCTCACAGGTATGTAGCGCGCTTTAGAAATGCAATGATTGATTGATTGAAGAATACAAGAAGAGACGATGGAGTATGAGGACAGAGAGAGGGACTATGAGGACAGTGGGAATATGAGGAAAAGGGGGAATTTGAGTTGAAAGTGAGAAGGAGAGCATACCTTTTGCTCTGATAAAGAAATATTGGTGTGTGTATCTGACACTGTTCTTAATCTCTCAAAGCATTTGTAAAGGTAAGTAATGATTCATTTAATTTAGATAGAGACTTATTTGCTCTATGGAGAAGATTTGGAAGCAGATAGTGAAGTTTCAGTAGTAAAATACAAATCCCCTATCTTGCAAATATACATAGCAAGCATTATCAAAAAGCAAGACAGAAACCAATAGCAAAGAAACTCAAGGCCTTACTTATGAAGGCCTTGCGCCACCCGTGCGTCACTTTTTTCCCCATGTTAAAAGTGACACACCGGCGCCACAAGGCAATCATAAATAACACCCAAATGTAAATTGTAAATGTAAATAAATGGTATTGTATGAATGCTTGTACATAGGTCCTGCGCTGTGTTTCTAAAATGTTATTCAAAAAACGATTTTAGTGGCAAATCAATGGTATTTACATTTGGGTGTTATTTATGATTGCCTTTTGGCGCCGGTGCGTCACTTTTAACATGGGACAAAAGTGGCCCACCGGTGGCGCAAGGCCTCCATAAATAAGGCCCTGAGTTTTTTTGCTGTTGGTTTGTGTCTTGCTTTTTGATAATGCTTGCTATGTATATTTGCAAGATAGGGGATTTGTATTTTGTGAAACAGTGAGGTTTCAGTAGTGAAATTGAATGCTTGTACATAGGTCTTGCGCTGTGTTTCTAAAATGTTATTCAAAAAACGATTTTAGGGGCAAATCAATGGTATTTACATTTGGGTGTTATTTATGATTGCCTTGTGGCGCCAGTGCGTCACTTTTAACATGGGAAAAAAGTGACGCACCGGTGGCGCAAGGCCTTCATAAATAAGGCCCTGAGTTTCTTTGCTATTGGTTTCTGTCTTGCTTTTTGATGATGCTTGCAATGTATATTTGCAAGAGATAGGATTTGTATTTTGTGAAACAGTGAGGTTTCAGTAGTGAAATTGAATGCTTGTACATAGGTCCTGCGCTGTGTTTCTAAAATGTTATTCAAAAAACGATTTTGGGGGCAAATCAATGGTATTTACATTTGGGTGTTATTTATGATTGCCTTGTGGCGCCGGTGCGTCACATTTAACATGGGACAAAGGTGACGTACCGGAGGCGCAAGGCCTCCATAAATAAGGCCCTGAGTTTCTTTGCTGTTGGTTTGTGTCTTGCTTTTTGATAATGTTTGCTATGTAGATTTGCAAGATAGGGGATTTGTATTTTGTGAAACAGTGAGGTTTCAGTAGTGAAATTGAATGCTTGTACATAGGTCCTGCGCTGTGTTTCTAAAATGTTATTCAAAAAACGATTTGGGGGGCAAATCAATGGTATTTACATTTGGACCTTATTTATGATTGCCGTGTGGCGCCGGTGCGTCACTTTTAACATGGGACAAAAGTGACGTATCGGTGGCGCAAGGCCTTCATAAATAAGGCCCTGAGTTTCTTTGCTATTGGTTTCTGTCTTGCTTTTTCATGATGCTTGCTATGTATATTTGCAAGATAGGGGATTTGTATTTTGTGAAACAGTGAGGTTTCAGTAGTGAAATTGAATGCTTGTACATAGGTCCTGCGCTGTGTTTCTAAAATGTTATTCAAAAAACGATTTTGGGGGCAAATGAATGGTATTTACATTTGGGCCTTATTTATGATTGCCTTGTGGCGCCAGTGCGTCACTTTTAACATGGGAAAAAAGTGATGCACCGGTGGTGCAAGGCCTTCATAAATAAGGCCCTGAGTTTCTTTGCTATTGGTTTCTGTCTTGCTTTCTGATGATGCTAGCTATGTATATTTGCACGATAGGGGATTTGTATTGTGTGAAACAGTGAGGTTTCAGTAGTGAAATTGAATGCTTGTACATAGGTCCTGCGCTGTGTTTCTAAAATGTTATTCAAAAACGATTTTGGGGGCAAATCAATGGTATTTACAGTTAGATCTTATTTATGATTGCCTTGTGGCGCCGGTGCGTCACTTTTAACATGGGACAAAAGTGACGTACCGGTGGCGCAAGGCCTTCATAAATAAGGCCCTGAGTTTCTTTGCTATTGGTTTCTGTCTTGCTTTTTGATGATGCTTGCTATGTATATTTGCAAGATAGGGGATTTGTATTTTGTGAAACAGTGAGGTTTCATTAGTGAAATTGAATGCTTGTACATAGGTCCTGCGCAGTGTTTCTAAATTGTTATTTAAAAAACGATTTTGTGGGCAAATCAATGGTATTTACATTTGGGCCTTATTTATGATTGCCTTGTGGTATAAACTTAGATATGTTGCAAATTAGTGTTTATAGTTGTTTGCTTATTGTGATTGCTTTGTTGTTTGCTAATAGTGGTCTATAATGTGTTATTTTTTTCTTTACCACAGATTGAAATCAACATTTAAAAAGTTAGCAAAAATGCCGTCAAGGCAAAGGAGAATAAAAAATAACATACGGAAAATTACAAAATTAGCAACAGAAGTAAAAGAATCCTCTACAACAAGTACTTCAAAAAACACCCAAAAAGGTCCTGGTAAGACAACTAAGTCTTTTTTTCGCAACATATGTAAAACAAAAACAAATGTTAACGGTAATGTGAAGATCCAGAAGGAGAGAACAAATTTGAAAAGGAAGGAGAGGCCCTTAAAAAATGTCTCTATTGGAGCAGAAGAGAAGAATATGGCTAGCAATAGAAGGTTAAATCCATTTAGGGACATTCGTAGACGAATGTTTCGCAATAGGGTCGTTTTAAATTTGCTAAAAAATGAAAAGAAAGGTAAACAGAGAGCTGCTTTTTACAAGAAAAAGAAAAGTGTAGAGAAGATTGTTGATCAGGCTTTTGAAGTTAAGAAAAAAATATTTATTTTAGAAATCAATAGAATTAGGATACTTAATAAGGCAATTGATGTTTTCAAATCGAACATTAGATGGAAAAGAATAATTAATCGGACTAATTTTTGTGACGTATTTTCTGGAGAATGGATGCATAGTTCAAGTTCTGAGCCATTTTTTAATGAGGAGAGTTACTTTCAGGAAAATGATTTGGTGCATGCAGTTGACACCAGTGGTCGAGCATATGAGGTGAAAGATAGTTGTGTGATGGAAAAAGAGAAACTTGTGTCTAGAGATGCAGAAGAGGTGTTAGCTGATGAAGTTTTAGGGAGACGTACTAAGGGTCCAGTGTACACATGGAAGTGCAGTAGTATTTGTAGTGTGCGACAGGATTCAATCGATTTGCTTCGAAATTTCTTACGTACATATAGTAAGAAAAGTCTAAAACAAAAAATGAAGATCTTGCAAGACTTAGATCCTTGCAGAGTGAGAGAAAGTAATCCAATCCAATCCAATCAAGGCATTTATAGAGCGCACTACTTACCCGGAGGGTCTCAAGGCGCTTGGGGGGGGGGGTGCCGCTACTGCTCGAACAGCCAGGTCTTGAGTTTCTTCCTGAAGGAGAGGTGGTCTTGGGTCAGGCGAAGGTCGGTCGGGAGGGTGTTCCAGGTCTTGGCGGCCAGGTAGGAGAAGGACCTTACTCCTGTTGTCGCTCTTCGGATGTGGGGGACGGCGGCGAGGGCATGGTTGGTCAATCGGAGGTAGCATTTGGGAGCAGAGAAGCTGAGGCGGTTGTTGAGGTAGCTCGGGCCTTGGTCGTGTAGGGCTTTGTGTGCGTGGGTGAGGAGACGGAAGGTGATTCTCTTGTTGACGGGGAGCCAGTGCAGGTCTCTCAGGTGTCCGGAGATGTGGTCGCGGCGGGGGATGTCCAGGATGAGACGTGCTGAGGCGTTCTGGATCTGCTGGAGTCTCTTCTGGAGCTTGGCGGTGGTTCCGGCGTAGAGGGCGTTGCCGTAGTCCAGTCGGCTGGTGACGAGGGCCTGGGTGACCGTCTTCCTGGTCTCGGTGGGGATCCACCGGAAGATCTTCTGTAGCATGCGCAGGATGTTAAAACAGGACGCGGAGACGGCGTTAACTTGTCTGGTCATGGAGAGGGAGGAGTCCAGGATGAAGCCTAGGTTGCGTGCGTGGTCTGTCGGTTTGGGTGCGGTGCCCAGGGCGGGGGGCCACCAGGAGTCGTCCCAGGCGGAGGGCGAGGAGCCCAGGATGAGGACTTCCGTCTTGTCTGAGTTCAGTTTCAGGCGGCTGGTCGTCATCCACTCGGCTACGTCTTTCATCCCTTCGTGGAGGTTGTTTCTGGCGGGAGAGGATCAGCTGGGTGTCGTCGGCGTTGGAGATGAAGTTGAGGTTGTGTTGGCGTGCGATGGCCGCAAGGGGGCTCATGTAGACGTTGAAGAGTGTGGGGCTGAGCGAGGAGCCCTGAGGAATGCCGCAGATGACTTCCGTGGCTGCAGATCTGAACGGTGGTAGGCGGACTCTCTGTGTCCTTCCGGCGAGGAAGGAGATGATCCATTCCAGTGCCTTCTCCTGGATTCCGATGTTGCTGATGCGCTGCACTAGGGTGCGGTGGCAGACAGGGTCGAACGCCGCGGAGAGGTCTAGGAGGATGAGGGCTGCTGTTTCATCATTGTCCAGCAGGGCTCAGGGAAGGTGGCGGTGTGGAAGGAGGTGTTGATGATGTCCCGCAGGTGGGGTGCGATGACAGCATTGGCCTTGTTGAAGACGTGGTGGGGGCAGGGGTCGGTCGG
Organism: Lissotriton vulgaris; assembly: GCF_964263255.1. NCBI lineage: Eukaryota > Metazoa > Chordata > Amphibia > Caudata > Salamandridae > Lissotriton > Lissotriton vulgaris. The sequence continues at coordinate 48,951,650 of NC_141695.1, forward strand.
AGATCCGGAGTGGATAGAGTTCATCGTGCGGATGGTGTCTTCTGTGTTGATCTGGGTCCAGGCGCAGAGGGTGGTGGTGGGGGGCGTTGGTGCGGTCGTTTGGGGCGTTGTTTGTGGGCTGAAGCTGTTGTGTATGTTTGCAGGTTTGCATGGGCATTCACTGGCTTGTCTTTCTAGAAAAGTATGTCAGAGTGTTTTTCATCATTTTAGTATGTTAGCAGTGCATCATAATAAGGTCAGGAAATTAGTGAGAAGGTTGTATTATGCAAAAAGTCCAGCACTTAAGCTTAAACAGATAAACAGTGCTCTTTTGCATGGATCTGAAGTAGATGTGAAGACTATTTGTGAAGAAATTGAGTTTTGTTATTTTGGGAACAAAGAGGACAGTGTAGAAATGGATATAGTAATGGATGGTAATGTGGAAGACAATGTACAGATTTCAAGTACAGAAAAGTTTGACGAGGAAATACCAAGTTTAAGGTGAAATCAAGTGAAAGGCCTAATGTAACTTGTGTGTGTTGTCCATGGACTCATTATAAGATTCAGACTAGGTTAGTTGATTTATATGCAAAATGTGAATTGGAAAATAATAGTGAATGGAAGGATTTTGTATGTTATTTGTTGGTTGAGAATTGTTTTGATTTGAGTTTTTGATCAGCGTATTTGTAATTATTGTTTGAAAAAATTGAATGAAAATAGAATGCCTGCTAGAGCTGCTCATAATAATCTTCAGTTGATAGATATTCCTTCTGAATTGATGGATTTAAATACTTATGAATCAATTTTGATTCAATGTGTCCATCCTTTTCAAGCTATTGTTCGCATGGAGCCTAAGATAGGGAAATTACCTCCTACAGATTTACAAAGAGGATTAAAGGGAAGAGTTGTTTATTTGCCTCTAGATGTCAAGAAAAATATTGATACAATTGTTGTAGAAAGAGTAGAAGAGGATCCTCTGGTTATTCTAGTTAATGGGGTTCCGACAAAGAGTAAGAAAATCTGGCAAGATTTAGTGGATGTTAGGAAAGTCAAAAAGGCAACGTTGTATTTGGTCAAAAACAATGAGTACTATAAAGGTGTAAGTGTTGGAGCAGAGGAAACAGCTACAGAAGAAGACAGTGATTGTTCAGTTGGCCAAATTGAAAAAGTTGATGTGTCTAGAAGTGAAGAAATATATGAACATTATACTGTTCATCCTTTGCATTCCAAAGAAGTAATGGGGAATGCAATTGACTTGTTTCAAATTAAAGCAACAAAAGGAAGTCCTATTAGTGTATAGGAAGAAAGTTTGGAAGCTCGTTGTTTTCCACAGTTATTTCCAACAGGTTGAGGTGGACGATATGAAGATCGACCAGTTCAAATTCCTGCAGCTGAATACTGGACTTTAAGATTATATGCTGAAGATCCAAGGTTTCGTCAATGCATTCCGTATTTGTTTTATCTACTGTATGAAAGTGATTTGTCTGGGCTTTCTTATGCAGTTAATCATATATTGAAAAGTGGAGCTCATCTGCAAAATGTTTCGGCGAGGGACTTTATGGAGAAAGTCAATCTGCAAGACAGTATTTTGGAATCCCAGCTAATCAATCTCATGCATGTCAACGTGGAACAAACGAGTATTGGTTCCGTTGTCATGGGGAAATGAAATGTATGCTAAGAAACTTAGGAACTCCTACATGGTTCCTCACTCAGCTGTGCTGAGTATGCATGGGACGACTTACTTCAATTTCTACGAGAGGCAAATGGAAACATACAAAATATAGAATTGAAAACACCTGGAGAACTGTCTTCTTTGGATCCAGTGAATGTATGCAGATATTTCATTCATAGATTTGAAGCTATGATGTCTTTTATTATCAACAAAAAAAATCCTCCCCTTGGAGAGGTTTTGGATTTCTTTTGGAGGAAGAAGTATCAAGCGAGAGGTGCTCCTCATATGGAAAGGGGCGACCATTCGGTCCCCCCGAACGTATGGCGGAGTACCACGATCCCCCCGGGAAGCCATCTTGGGCGGGAGGCGAGTCTCGGCTGGTATGCCCGAAGCGGCGTAGCCGGGGCGCGCCTTTTTCCCGCCCTGGAGTGGGCTGGCCTAGACACTGACGCGGCCGACCACGCCCTTCAGGGCAGGCGGGGGCGGGTTTACTCCCGCCCTGAAGACGGATAAAAGGAGCAACAAGCCAAGAAAGCATCCTCTTGTTCCTGTGCTCTGAAGCTGCACCTCCTCGCTGCACGTGAGCTCGAGACGGAACGAAGAGCCATTTTTTGAGCGTCGTAATCTTTCTCTTTGTCTTACAGAAACTCTGTTGGAGAATGCCTAAGAAAGCCGGAAAGCGAATGACTACCGATCAGATGCTGCGGGTACTCATGAAGGAAGTGACCGATCTGAAGAAGCGGATGGCGGATAGAGATGGGGAAGAGGGACCGAAACGGCCTTTGGCAGGAGCAGCTCCGGGAGGAAAAGGCAAGAGGCCCAGAAGGGGAGCAGCTGGGGGGGACATCCCGGTTCCCTGTGCTCCGCTCGAGGAGCCAACTCCGGTGCCGGCAGAGGGAAATCCGATTCCCGTAGTGGTCACCCCCGTGTCCGCGGAGGATATGCCTCCTGAGCTGGCAGCCCAATTAGCAGCGTGGTTGGGAAAAGATGGCGAGGGCACCACGGCTGACGACGCACGGGCTTTGATTAAGCAGTTGCGTGAAACGAAGGAGGCGGCGAAGACTTCATCGCCAGGTATCACGCTGGTTGCGGCAGTAGAAAAACCACCAGGAACAGGTGCAACTACAGATACAGCCTCTGGTTCAGGTAAGCGGCCATTGCCGATTGCGAGGGATGAGTCTGCACCTTCACGAAGGGAAAGGTTGGGTCAACATGTCCCTCGGGCTATTAAGGAAAAGATATGGGCAGATGAGTATGTGAACATTTTTTCATTGCTTACTGATCATTATGAGATGGAGCATGTTAGGAGCCAAAAGGAGCTCATGCATCCGGGTGTGTGGCGCGCAAAGATGGCCGCCTTTAAGGTTGATGAACACATTGGCAATTGGGGCAAGGCGTGGGGGATTTTTACATCCATCGTGGGCGAACGTAGACCCGAGTTGTTGTCCGAATTGCCGATTTATCAGACACGGATCATGGAATATTCCGTAGCGTATGGGGGCACTCAGTGGTTCTGTTACGATAACATTTTTAGGAAAGCAAAAGAGCACGATAAAAACTTAACTTGGGATTGTTACGATTCTGTGTCATGGTCAAAAATGGAAAGTACTGGTATGTTAAAGGTGCCACTAGTAGGGAGCGGTGGGGGGGAATCCTCCCGCCAAAATGCCGGGACGCCCTTTCGATCAGGTTCGGGTAACGAGTACCACTCGAGGCCGAACGGCAACACAGGTAAACGGGGGGTTTGTTGGAACTTCAACAGGGGTAAATGTTCGAGGCCCCAGGGGACATGCAAATTCCGCCACGAATGTGGAGGGTGCGGGCAATCATCGCATCCGGAGTCCATGTGCAGAGCCAAAACGGGTGATAACGGGGGTAAAGGAGGCGCCAAACAGGTCTGAAATAGTCCGAGGGGCGCCTTTACCTACTCCGGTTGATACCATGGCAATGATTCCTTGGCTCAGCGAATACCCGGATCATGCTTCCGCTGGGGTGCTGCGGAACGGGTTTTCATATGGTTTCCGCATCCCAGTGGGGGATTTCCAGGGTATAAGACAATGTAAAAATCAAATATCGGTCTTGAAACATACGACCGTGGTACAGGAAAAGATTGCGAAGGAGGTTGCTCGAGGTCGGGTGGCCGGTCCATTTGTCGAGCCACCATGTGATAACTTTGTTTGTTCTCCTTTGGGGGTGGTCCCTAAAAAGGACCCGGGTGAGTTCCGACTGATACATAATTTATCAGCCCCACATGGTCGGTCTGTGAATGATGCAATAGACCAGGATATATGTTCGGTGCGGTACGCATCTTTCGATGAGGCCGTCGCCATGTTGAATCGCCTAGGGCCCGGGGCGCTGATGGCGAAGTCAGATATCGAGTCAGCGTTCCGGTTGCTCCCGGTACACCCAGACGATCAGCGTCTCCTTGGTTTCATGTTTCAGGGTCACTATTACATGGATAGATGTATGCCAATGGGTTGCTCTATTTCTTGTGCCTATTTTGAAAAGTTCAGCTGCCTTCTGCAATGGGTCTTCACAAAGAAGACGGGTTTCCAACATGTCATGCACTACCTCGATGACTTTTTGTTTTTGGGGGCGGCCGGGGTTCCAGAATGTGGACAGGCTTTGAATGAATTTTGTACCTTAATGACGCATCTCGGTGTGCCATTGGCACCAGGTAAGACTGTGGGACCCTCGACTTGCCTCGAGTTTCTAGGGATCGAGCTCGACTCCGTGGAAGGTTGTTTTAGGTTACCTAGAGAGAAGGTGGAAAAATTCAGAGTAACCTTAGAAGCGTGTATTAGGGAGTCCAAGGTCAGATTGCATCAGTTGCAACAATTGGTGGGGCAGCTGAATTTTGCCCTGAGAGTCATGCCGATGGCCCGCCCCTTTTCCCGCTCGATCTCTCAAGCCATGGTCGGCCTGAAGGAGGGTCATCACCGCACGAGGTTATCGGCAGAGGTTCGTCAGGACATCCGCATTTGGTTGGCATTTCTGGCGGATTTCAATGGTCGAGTGGTCTGGAATAAACCGGCGGTGTCCTCCGAGGAGCTGGGGCTGTGGACAGATTCGGCAGGGAGTACTGGTTTTGGTGCCATATTTGGCACACAATGGTCGGCTCAGAAATGGCCATTATGGTGGCATGAGTGTGGATTGACGAGTAACATTGCCTTTTTGGAATTGTTTCCCATTCTGGTGGCCCTGAAAACTTGGCCCGAGGGGTTTAGAGATCACTCTGTAGTGTTTTGGTCTGACAACATGACCGTGGTTGAGTGTATCAACAGCCAGGCAGCACGATGCAAATGGATTCTGAGATTGCTTAAGGAAATTGTACTATTGTGTATGCAGTTGAATGTCCTATTCAAAGCGAGACATGTGCCAGGGGTAATGAACAAGGCGGCTGATGCACTTTCTCGTTTTCGTATGCAGGCCTTCTGGGGTTTTCTGCCCACAGCGGACCCGGTGGCGGCACCCTTTCCCGAAGCTCTCTGGTCTCTCGGTGCCCCGAATTACAGCACCTCGTGGGAGAGAGTTTAGCCCCCAGGACGAGGAAGGCATACCAAGGGGCGTTCCGATCCTACTGGGCCTTTGTGGGGGAGGCTAGGAGGGAGCTTTGGGGTCAGGAGGAATTAGTAGTTGATTTTCTGCTGTCCTTACATCAGGCATGCAAATCAGTGGCTACGGCCCAGAGGCATCGGGCCGCCATTTCCTTTATGGCAAGGGCTCATGGGATCCAGGACCCGACTACATCTTTCGTTGTGCAAAAAGCGCTACGCGGGTGGCAACGCCTTGAGGGTCGCAGAGTAGATGAAAGGCGCCCGATAGGTCTGGATAGGTTGGCTTTGTTGTTATCTGACTGCCTGCAACATGTTCATCCCGGTATGAAACAGTCTTATTCCGGGCCGCTTTTATGTTAGCATTCTATGGGGCTATGCGGGTAAGCGAGCTAGTTGCAAGGAACAAACAGGATACCCTGGGGGGATTGTGCCGAGAGCATGTTCAGGTCAGGGGGGAGACAATAACTGTCTCGTTTGTCAAGTCCAAGACCGATCAGGGATCGATGGGGGACTGCATACTGATACAAAGGATTCCCGGGTCATCCATGTGCCCGGTGAGGTGCGTTGAGGAATATTTAGCACAGAGGGTGGCATCATGGGGGGGGACCTTGTTGAGACACGCTGACGCCACCCCACTGACGAGGTTTCAGTTCCAGCGGGTGCTTGCGATGTCGATTTCAGCCGCGGGCTTAAACCCCGGCGAGTTTGGGACCCATTCCTTTCGGATAGGGGCTGCGACAGAAGCTACAGCCAGGGGTTGGAATGTCGAACAAATTAAACGTGTGGGGCGTTGGTCCTCCAATTGTTATAAAAGGTATGTGCGGTTGCACATGTTATGAAGCTGCATTGATGTACTCACGCTTCTTGTTTTTCTTTGGTTTTCAGTTGCGCAAGCCTACGAGGCGGGGCGGACTGTGCAGTCGACCCAACACTGGGCCAGCGGTCAGACATCACCGGCTGTGAAAAAGGAGGTGTGGGTCGTGGGCCACTCATACGTGAGGCGTGCCGCGGACGTATTCAAAGCAGGTGACATGATTCACGTGGCTGGGGAATACGGGTACAGTGTGTCCTTCTACGGAAAGGGCGGGCTCTGTATTGACCAGTTTCGATCTTTTTTCGAGGGTTTGTTAGGGCGGACGAGGTCACCGCCGTCTATAGTCATAGTACATCTTGGGGGCAACGATTTAGTGACCACTGGTAGACGACTTCTTCTTGAGGCGATGCTTTCCACTGTAAGTTGGTTAGCGAGAAGAGTTCCAGGGTGCACGATTGCATGGTCCCATATGATCCCACGGAAAGTGTGGCGAGGGGCTCTTTCGGTTTCTGCTCTGAATCATTCAGTAAGAAAAATTAATAATAAAGTGAGTAGATTGTTCCGTTCAAATACACTGCATTCTATTTCGCATGGTTGTATTAAAGGGGACGATATGTATTTGGGGGATGGTGTCCATTTGTCCCGGGTGGGGAATGAGTTACTCATAGGAGACCTGATAGCTTGGCTAAGGACTTTATGACATGACCTTTAGGCAGGAGTATTGTGGGGGGTCCGGATAGCCGGTCAACTATCCGGCCTGTGGCGGTAAGGTCATGATCGGTGAGCAGTAATTGGAAGATCCCTAGGGGTGGGCGTCACCCATTACGGATGGGAGCGCTCGAAGGAGGTGGCCATTGGCCCCTCAACGGGGGGCGGTCCCGTCTAAGGATGGGCCGCCGAAAGGTAAGGAAAGGCGGTCAAGGCCCCTTCCTTGGGTAGGAGGGGTTACAGCCCCCTCCTGGGGAATTTCCTGGGGCCAGGTCATCTGCGACGGCAGATGTGGTAAGTTGTGTGGGGTTTGGGAGGGGGTCCACGCTACCTTCTAGATACCTCACACGAGTCCTCGGACGACCTTTAAATGGCGTCGAGTTTATTGGGGGCCCCCGTCAAGTCAAGGGAAATTGGTAAATGCACTTGAGGTATGCCTCGGTGCGGTCGCCCCTCACAAGTGAGGGGGACATGTCTGGTTTAGGGATCTTGACACCGGTTATGACCTTGCCGTTGGCCCTTAAACGTTAGGATGTACAATTTCAATTTAAAGTTTGTAGGATGTTAGATCGGCTAGGAGAACCTTTGTATTAGAGAATATGTTAAGGTTAGCCAAATATCAAATGTGGAAATGAAATTGTACATTAATATGAAACTGTTATTTTAACGTTTTTAATTTTGTTTCATATTTTAATAAATACGGCCGGGAGGGTCACTCCCTCCCGTCTTCCAAAAAGTCCAGTTCGTTTCCAGTTTCCCATCATTGGGGATTGTGTTGAGAGGGGGTGGCGGGTATCTCGGCCATATGGAAAGGGGCGACCATTCGGTCCCCCCGAACGTATGGCGGAGTACCACGATCCCCCCGGGAAGCCATCTTGGGCGGGAGGCGAGTCTCGGCTGGTATGCCCGAAGCGGCGTAGCCGGGGCGCGCCTTTTTCCCGCCCTGGAGTGGGCTGGCCTAGACACTGACGCGGCCGACCACGCCCTTCAGGGCAGGCGGGGGCGGGTTTACTCCCACCCTGAAGACGGATAAAAGGAGCAACAAGCCAAGAAAGCATCCTCTTGTTCCTGTGCTCTGAAGCTGCACCTCCTCGCTGCACGTGAGCTCGAGACGGAACGAAGAGCCATTTTTTGACCCACCCACCAGCCCCTGAGGACAGCAGGTTGTTTTGAATAAAGTTGAGGTTATAACACTATTTTTTGCAGGTTGTAAGGATTATTGTGATACCTTTGAATATGCAATAAAGAATGAAATTCTAGTATGTTCTTTTCGAATAAAGTGATAATGAACTGTTGTTGACCAGTAATCATGCCTTTTTATAAGTCGTAATTTGTTACTGTCATTAGGAATTAGCCATTTAGTTATTTAGTTAGAATTGTCGTATTTATTTTGGTCGGGCGGTAAGGTCATGATCGGTGAGCAGTAATTGGAAGATCCCTAGGGGTGGGCGTCACCCATTACGGATGGGAGCGCTCGAAGGAGGTGGCCATTGGCCCCTCAACGGGGGGCGGTCCCGTCTAAGGATGGGCCGCCGAAAGGTAAGGAAAGGCGGTCAAGGCCCCTTCCTTGGGTAGGAGGGGTTACAGCCCCCTCCTGGGGAATTTCCTGGGGCCAGGTCATCTGCGACGGCAGATGTGGTAAGTTGTGTGGGGTTTGGGAGGGGGTCCACGCTACCTTCTAGATACCTCACACGAGTCCTCGGACGACCTTTAAATGGCGTCGAGTTTATTGGGGCCCCCGTCAAGTCAAGGGAAATTGGTAAATGCACTTGAGGTATGCCTCGGTGCGGTCGCCCCTCACAAGTGAGGGGGACATGTCTGGTTTAGGGATCTTGACACCGGTTATGACCTTGCCGTTGGCCCTTAAACGTTAGGATGTACAATTTCAATTTAAAGTTTGTAGGATGTTAGATCGGCTAGGAGAACCTTTGTATTAGAGAATATGTTAAGGTTAGCCAAATATCAAATGTGGAAATGAAATTGTACATTAATATGAAACTGTTATTTTAACGTTTTTAATTTTGTTTCATATTTTAATAAATACGGCCGGGAGGGTCACTCCCTCCCGTCTTCCAAAAAGTCCAGTTCGTTTCCAGTTTCCCATCATTGGGGATTGTGTTGAGAGGGGGTGGCGGGTATCTCGGCCATATACATATGTTGTTATGGATTAAAGATGCACCCAAATTTGGATCAGATTCGGATGAAACAGTGATGAGTTTCATTCAAGAGTATTCAACATGTGCTGTTCCGAAAACTACTGAAGAAAACAGTTTAAGGCAACAAGTTTTACGTTTTTAATCTCATCGTTGTGGAAAGTACTGTCGTCGAAAATTCAAAAACAAGGAAAAGTACTACACGAAATGTCGTTTTGCGTTTCCACGACCAGTGATTTCCAAGGGAAGAGTAAATAATTTGATGTCATCTCTACGACATACTGTGACGAGCAAATCACCCAAAAATACATATAATTTAAAAAGAAACAAAGAATCCAAGTACATCAACGACTACAACCCAGTGATTTTGTCCATGTGGAATGCTAACATGGATATTCAGTTCGTTGCTAACAACTCTATTGCTGTGGCTCGATATGTGACATCTTACATCACAAAAAAAGAAAAGACAGAACTGAAGGAAATGTGGGAGGACATTTCACATGAAAAGAGTCTAAGCAAGAAATTATACAGTTTCAGTCCGAAGATGTTGTCGCATCGAGAAATTGGAGCATATGAATGTTCTGATCTGTTATCATCAGCAAGTCTCTATGCCAAATCAAGAAAAATCATTTGGGTGAGTCTAGGTCTTGCTGCAACACGAAACCGAGTTTTGAAAGCTGTACAAGAAATTGAATATTTGGCGGAGAAAGAACCAAACAGTACAGATATTTTGAAGACAAATATGTTGGATACATACTATCCAAATAGAAGTACTCACCTTGAGAACACTTGTTTGTATGAAGTTCTGCAAAACTACAGTTATAAGAGGAACATCACAGAAGATATCAATAATAGAAAATATGCTGTCATTGGGTATGAAGGATGTCTAGTGAAGCAGAGAAAAGGCCATTTGATTAATCATCAAAAATTGAGTTGCGAAGCTCCAGACAAAAGAGAATTTTACTATTTAGCTCTTTTGCAACTCTTTAAGCCATGGCGTACAGAAGAGGAACTACTTGGAGATTTTCTCTGTTATGAGGACTCTTTTAATGCAACTAAGGATACCATAGAATGTCCTGTTTTTCCAAATTATCTGCAAATGTTGAACGAAGAAATAGAGCAAAAAACCACAATTCCTGAGGAGATTGTTAGAGACAGTTCTCAAGACAGTCAGAGTTCTACTTCATTGAGTCAGGATCCACTAGGAAGACCAATTATCCAAAATGAAGCTGCAACTGCCATGGATGAGGTGGAAAGAGCTATGGAACAAGCTCAAGAGGATTGAGTTAACTTAGAAGATTAGGTAAAGCAACTTAACGTTGAGCAGAAAAAGATATATGACGAAGTTACAGAACAGATTGAACATGGATTCAGACATGAGAAAAAAGTGTGCTCATGTACATCATTTAAGTCTGTTCGACTGTACGTAAGTGGAGAAGCGGGAACTTGAAAACGTTTTCTAATTAAAGCCATTGCAACTTATTTGCAGAAAAGGACTGAATCACCGCTGTCTTGTGTTGTAACCGCTCCAACTGGACTGGCAGCACATAACATTAAAGGGATTACTTTACATCGTTTACTGATGCTGCCAGTTGAGCATGATAATAAATTGCATTACAACAAGCTATCTGGAGATGCGTGTTCTGAAGTTTCCAGAGTCTTGAAGAAAATGAAACTTCTTATCATTGATGAAGTAAGCTTGGTCTCAAATCTAATGCTTGCTTTTCGCATTTGAGAATGCAAGAAATTCTTAGAACAGAGTATGATGTGTTATTTGGAGGAAAACACATTATTATTTTTGGAGATCTACTGCAGTTGACTCCAGTAAAAGGACAACCAGTGTTGAAAATGCTTACGAATGAAGATACCAGGAAGTCCCTTGGAAGCATTGGAAACGTTAATATATGGTTACATTTTAAATATGCTGAACTGCTTCAAAATATGCGACAGGCAAAGGATGAAGATTATAAAAATATTCTACAAGATGTAAGAATCGGAAAAGTACGTGAGCTTGGGAAAGAAGCTTTACATGCTCGATTAATTTCAAATTTGTATCCAAATGAAAACATTCTTCCAGAGAATTTTTTTTTTAAAATGACTGAGAAGAAATCTGGGATATGTTTGATGCCAACTCTGCAAGAATGTTCCATCTTCAACAACAAAATGTTAAAGTTAGAAAATGAAGAGATTGTGAAACTGGAAGCAATAGATAAAATAGAGCATATGGGTGCAACAATTGTTTTGTCAGAAAATTTGAAAACAAAATTAGATTCATTAGAGAAAAGTATTTCTAAAACAGCTGATTTTGAAAAGACTCTGAATGTGTGTTTAAATTGTCGTATCATTTTGAGAAGCAATTTAAATGTTGAAAGAGGTCTGGTAAATGTAGCAATGGGTTATGTTGTTGATTTTGTGAATTATAGAAATAGAGATGGAATTGAATTTTTGAAAATAAAATTTGATGGTATTGAGCAAGTACAACAAATCAGTCGTTGTTCTGCTAGATTTTTGCTTGTAAAAGACTTATATGTTCGCCGAAAACAGTTTCCTGTTTGTTTGGCATATGCGGTGACAATTCATAAATCTCAATGTTTAAGTGCAGATAGTGCTTTGGTGAACATTGGAAGATCTGTGTTCAAAGAGGGTATGGCATATGCGGCATTATCACGAGTCAGAACTTTATCAGGATTGTACTTGATTGAGTGTGATGACACAAAGATTTGTGCAGATCTAGATTGTGTTAAAGAATACGATAGGTTAAGAAGAGAGCATGCTCCACATTTGCCTCAATATCCTCTGTTTGAAAAACGTGTGGTAGGCCAAAAAAGAAGAAATGAGAATAATTGCAGTGAGGTAGTAGCAAAAAGACAAAAAGTAGATGAAACTGTAATTCAAAACAGAAAGAAAAAGGATTCTGCTGAAATTGTTGTTGGATTTCAGTTTGAAAACAGTTCTGGTGTCAACTGCTATGCTAATGTAGTGGTTAATGTTGTTTTTTTTCTTCAAACTTTACAAGAACAGATTGTTGAAAAACGGGATCAAAGATTGTGTGGTTTATTGAATTCTGTGTTTGAGAAATGTAGCAGTGATAGACCAAAAATAGAAAGTGTAACAGAAATTCGAAATATTTTAGATATGTGATCTGGTCAAGATACATTTTCACAGAACATTCAGCAGGATTGTCAGGAATTTTTAATGTATATGTTTGGTGTTTTGGAAGATGAAGGTGTAGATGTAGATAATCTTTTTAGCCTTTCTTATCAATGGCAGCATGACTGCCACAACTGTAGTTCATCAAGTACTACTAGAATAGGCACTGAAAGATTTATATATTTGACTTTACCAGACTGTAAATCAGTGTCATTTAAAAATCTAGTTAAAGCAGCAGATCATAATATGGTGTGTACCCAATGTAAATGTCCAATGCTATCCACATCATTTATACAAAATTATTGTCAGTATATAATTTTAGTTTTCCAACGATGTAGACCTGATGGAACTAAATTGACAACTCCTATCAAAAATGTTGTGGCTTCTCAGTTATCAATTTCAGGAAGAACCTTTACAACTGTAGCTATTATTTATCATGACGGTCCTTCGACAACATCAGGACATTATACATGCTACTTAAAATGTCAAAAAGGTTGGAGTAACTGCAATGATTCTCATTTGACTTATAAACAACGTTTGCCTTATGACTTTAAAAATTCTTATCTAGTGTTTTTAAAACCAACGTTTTAGTAAAGGTAATTGGCCTTTGAAGACGGGAGTATTTAATAAAAGTTAGTTAGTTAGTTAGTCTAATGTTTAAAATTATTTATCTCATATAGGTACTGTAAGTGGATCTCATAGTAAAAAATACTCATATATCTGACACGATTTGGCCGTAAGGAAAGTGTAAGGTATGATGTTCTTAGATCTTTTTTCGTAGGAAGTCGATGAAATGGAAGTTATAGAGAACAGCAGACTTTTTTCCACCAAAAGGTCCCTCACTATCTTCTATTTGGCCTCAAGGAAAAGTAAGTGAATCAAAGATAATGTACATATATGATTTGTAAGTTTTTATGGATTTTTTTAAACACAATCTTTTAGATTGTGGTTTTTTTTCCGCTGTTATATGAGGAAGAGTTTGAACTCACTAATTTAAGTGAAATTCAATATATTCTGAGAACAGCAAAAAAAAAACAATGTAACATATTGTATAAGTCATTCTATAGTTTGCATTGTGTAAATTATATTGTATTCCCATTGTCTCACACTTATTTTTCTTTTTCCACCCTTATTTAGCTCTCTTTACTCACTTACACTGCCTTTTTTCACTTTGTTTCATCGCTGTTCCTTTACTCCACTTCTTTCACAACTCCTCAATCCAATTTCAACTGTCTGCATTTCCTCTCTCCCTTCCACCACTTTTCAGCTTTCTCACATTCTCTCAGTACCACTGCTTTAGTTCTCTTCCCCTCTTTTTCCTTCTTTTGCTCCTTTACTCTTTTTCCTTTCTCACTCATTTTACTGCAGTTCACTCAGTCCTTCCCTTTGTGTTTCTCTGTACTTACTTTCTCACTCCTTTTTCCTCTATCATTCTATATTATCCTCATTCCTTTCATCCCTTCACTCTGTGACTCCCCTTCACTCACTCTCAGTCATCTTCCATTCCTCTTTCTTATTAATGGTTCCTCATTTAGACTCCTTTCCTTTTCACTCATTTTCCTTTTACTTTCTTCTCTTTCCTGATTTTGTTTTGGTATCTCACATTCTTTTAGTATCTTACTTATCTTCAGTAATTTGTTCTCTTTCTATTTATTTTTCCCTCTTCTTTTTCTTTCTACATTACTTTATTTCTGTTTTTGTATCATTCACTATTGCTTTATTTCTTAGTACACTTTTTTTGATTTTTTTACCTCTTGACCTGTTTCTTCTATCTTAAAATATATATTTTACTAATTATAACTTGATTTTTCTTTTGTCTTTCACAGATACAAAGTGTAGTTTAAAAATGCAGGTAAGTTTTCATTAATTATATGGTAAGTGTGACTACAAAATGTAGTTTGTCATCACCCTTTGCTTTAACCTCACTACTTTTCTCTCACCCTACCTCACCCCTGTTTTCTTACTCTGCTTCCCTCACTTATTCTTATCCTCCATATTTACTTCTCTTTTCCTTACTTTCCTACCACATTCAACTTCTTTCAGTGCCCCTGCTCACCCACAATCCCTCTCTTTCCTTTTTTTTCTGCTTCACTTAGTCCCTTTCTGACACTCATTCCTTTACTCTCTCTGTTCTTTCTTTCTGTCACTCCCATGTCTTACCCTTATTCACTTTTATCCACCCTCTTTCACTCCTCTTTACTTACACTCACTGCTATTTTCTTTCCCTCCGTCACCACTGTTCCTTTTCTCTGGTTCCGTCACTATCTGTCATTCCCCATCCTCTACTCTCCTTCTTTTTACTTTCATCACCCATTCAAATTCTCCCAGAACATCTGCTTTAGTTTTCTTCCTCTTTCTTCTCTTCTTTTGCTCCCTTATTCATTTTCCTTTTCTCAGTTACTTCCTCTTACACCTTTTCTCTGTTTTACTCTCTATTACACAGTCCCTCTGTGTTTCTCCCTCTAGCTCTCTTTCTCTTTACACCACTCTCTTTGTCCCCATTCCTCATGCTCACTCCTTCATTATTTTTTTTTCTTTTTTTTTGTTGGTGCGCTGACGGGACGCGCCCCGGTACCCGCACCGGGGCGCTCACTGGTACGCGCACCTGGAGCGCTCCAGAGTGAAATATAAAAAAAGAATATACTTTAAAAGAAAAAAATATTATATTAATATACAATATAGGATTCATTTTTAGAAAAACATACCTTTCTAAGCAATGTATATTTGCGAAAAAATAACCTTAGAAATTCACAAAAAAACACATAGGTTTGAGGCCCTATAAAAAGTAAGGAATTAGCAGTTAAAAAAACCTATGGAATTCACAGAAAAAATCATAGGTTTCACACCAGTTATAGTTAGGAATTAGCATTTAAAAAACCTATGAAATTCACTGAAAAAACCATAGGTTTCACACCAGTTATAGTTAGCTGGAAATTTTACTGACATAAAACCAATGAAATTCCTACATTATAGTTAGTTGGACTCACTATAACTTGCGCGTGTAATGCACTGCTGATGACATCACATATTACATCACTCATGACATGGTCAGTGACATCGCTCATGACATCACTGATGACACCATCCTTGTGACAGAGTGACTGACCTCCTTTCACTGTAAAGTAACCCTTGAAACACATATTCAAAAATAGAAACTAACATTTACAAAAAAGTGGAGATACCTATACCAGTTACAACAACCAATTCAGTAATTCCACCATTAATATACACATCCACTCATTCACCAACAGTTCTATATAGTCATTCATACATATACTCACTTATCATATGTAGTGAGACACCTTTACATCCGTTAACACACCAACAGTCTTCCAAAAGTTGCTCACACACATACCACATACTCACACATGCAAATAAACTATTGAACATTCATTTTTTTAGCATATACAGCTATACACACACTACTACCTTACTTCTAAGGAAACTTACACATACTTACTCTCTTAAACAATCACTTATAGAAACACATACTTATTAAAACAAGAACTCTTTCAATCTCTCACTCTCACATATACTCACTTACATACATCAATACTCACATATACTACATTAAAACATAAGTAGTTACTGATAAAGACACTAGTGAGACAGTCATTCACTTACTAACACATACATATACACACTCATTCACCCATACAGTCCGGCACATATGCGGTCTTCAAAACACATACAAACAGTGAGTCAGTCATTGATGCATCTATGTGCTAAGTAACACCCCCACCAAATCAATCAGACAATTATAAAGATAGTAAAAAAAACATCTAATAACCCATATACACACACATGTAGCTACTCACCAACCCATGCAGCCACTTATACACAAAGTGAAACACTGATACATATATTTAAATATTTAAACATTACTCGCTAATATATGTATTCACTAACATACACTTAATAAGCCAGTTAACCAATCAATTTTTTTTTTAAAAACATCCATTTAGATACTTATTTAAACATTTATTCTTCCATCGACCTTTACATATACATATATAAAACATATTTATTTTTCAGAAAGACACACATTCACTGGATGGTGTCATCAGTGATGTCATGAGTGATGTCACTGACCATGTCATGAGTGATGTAATATGTGATGTCAACAGCAGTGCATTACACATGCAAGTTATAGTGAGTCCAACTAACTATAACGTGGGAATTTCAATGGTTTTATGTCAGTAGAATTTCCAGGTAACTATGACTGGTCTGAAACCTATGGTTTTTTCAGTGAATTTAATAGGTTTTTTAAATGCTAATTCCTAACTATAACTGGTGTGAAACCTATGGTTTTTTCAGTGAATATATATATATATATATATATATATATATATATATATACATATATATATATTCACTGAAAAAAATATAGGTTTCACACCAGTTATAGTTAGCTGGAAATTTTACTGATATAAAACCATTGAAATTCCCACGTTATAGTTAGTTGGACTCACTATAACTTGCGCGTGCAATGCACTGCTGATGACATCACATATTACATCACTCATGACATGGTCAGTGACATCACTCATGACATCACGGATGACATCTCAAATGACATCACTGATGACATCGTCCAGTGAATGTGTGTTTTTCTGAAAAATAAATATTTTTTATATATGTATATATTAAGATCGATGGAAGAATAAATGTTTAAATAAGTGTCTAAATGGATGTTTTTTTTAAAAAAATTGATTGGTTAACTGGCTTATTAAGTGTATCTTAGTGAATACATATATTAGCGAGTAATGTTTAAATATTTAAATATATGTATCAGTGTTTTACTTTGTGTATAAGTGGCTGCATGGGTTGGTGAGTAGCTACATGTGTGTGTATATGGGTTATTAGATGTTTTTTTAGTATCAGTATGAGTGTCTGTATGGTTTGGTGGGGCTGTTACTTAGCACATAGATGCATCAATGACTGACTCACTGTTTGTATGTGTTTTGAAGACAGCATTTGTGTAGGATTGTATGGGTGGATGAGTGTGTATATGTGTGTGTTAGAGAGTGAATGCCTCTCTCACTAGTGTCTTTATGAGTAACTACATATGTTTTAATCTTGTATATATGAGAATTGATGTATATAAGTAAGTATATGTGAGAGTGAGAGATTGAAAGAGTTCCTGTTTAAATAAGTATGTGTTTCTATAAGTGATTGTTTAAGAGAGTAAGTATGTGTAAGTTTCCTTAGAAGTAGTGTGCTAATGTGTGTATAGTTGTATATGCAAATAAATGGATGTTTATTAGTTTATTTGCATGTGTGAGTATATGTATGAGTAAGTTTTTGATGACTGTCAGTGTGTAACAGAATGAATAGGGGTATCACTACATATGATGAGTGAGTATATGTATGAGTGAATACATAAAACTGTTGGTGAATGTGTGAATTTGTATATAGATGGTGAAATTACTGAATTGGTTGTTGTAACTGGTATGGGTATATCCACTTTTTTGTTAATGTTAGTTTCTATTTTTGAATATGTGTTTCAAAGGTTACTTTACAGTGAAAGGAGGTCTGTCACTGTGTTACAAGGATGGTGTCATCAGTGATGTCATGAGTGATGTCACTGACCATGTCATGAGTGATGTAATATGTGATGTCATCAGCAGTGCATTGCACGCGCAAGTTATAGTGAGTCCAACTAACTATAACGTGGGAATTTCAATGGTTTTATATCAGTAAAATTTCCAGCTAACTATAACTGGTGTGAAACCTATGTTTTTTTCAGTGAATTTAATAGGTTTTTTAAATGCTAATTCCTAACTATAACCGGTGTGAAACATATGGTTTTTTCAGTGAATTTCATAGGTTTTTTAAATGCTAATTCCTAACTATAACTGGTGTGAAACCTATGCTTTTTTCAGTGAATTTCATAGGTTTTTTTAATGCTAATTCCTAACTATAAGTCTCACTTTATAAATAAGACTGTTAGCACTCTAGTTGTTCTTTAGAACACTCTGGTACATTCTGTCATTGGGCTACAGTTGGGCTACATCTAGTTGAAATTTGGGCTACATTTAAATTTTTTGGTCTCTGGAGGCCATCTTTGGGCTACATTGGGCTACATTGGACTACATTTGGGTTACATTTTGGCATTTTGGCATATATATATAGCCCAATGTAGCACAATATATATTTTATCAAAGTTAATTTTCGTAAAAACCACTTAAGAATAGGGCTACCAGTCCCTACAATTTTTCCCATTTTTTATTTTTTTTATTTTTTGCTTTTGAGCGCTCCCGGTGCGCTTCCCGGGGAGCGCCCCGAAAAGCGTACTTTTATAAAGCGCCCCCGGGCGCGCTCCGAGGAGCGTCCCGTAAGCGCCAATATCGCGAACGAAAACATGATCATGACGTATCACGTAGCCGCGTCCGCGTGATACGCACGGCGTAAGCGCACCCGGAAGTACTCGAGCGAATACGATCGCGCAACGTAAACATCCGACGCGCTTACGCTACGCGACCCAGAGCGCCCCCGGGCGCGCCCGGGGGCGCATAGCGTAAGCGCGTCGGGTCATGTGACCTGAAAATAACACTTTTCATTGGTTCATAACAGTTTTAGTTTCATAATGATGAAGCCCCTGGTCTTGTGACCTGAAAATAACACTTCTCATTGGTTCAGGACAGTTTTTTTTCTAAATGATGAAAGACCCCACCTTTTTTCCTTATTCTGACTTTGTCCTTTGACTGAGGAAGACCTGTTTGTACATCTCTGTACCTTTTTGATATTAATAATGGCTTCAGTAGCAGCAGCAGCTGGTGCATCTGCCCCACCACCACCACCACAACCACCAAGAGGACCACCTCAAGATTATATTGGTGGTCAAGAACAGGAGGAGGAGGAAGAGGAAGAGGAGGAGGGGAGGAGAAGATGGCTGCCTGAAGAAAATACTCCATACAAACCCAAGCCACACATTGTAGGGGAGTTTTTTTCAATCCCAGAGGGCAAGAAAAAAGTTAATGCGCCCAAGGTAACTTGCCTAATCTGCAATGATGAACTTTCACGGGGCAACCCAAACAAAAAATATTCATTTGGTAACTATACCATGATTCGTCATATGACCAGAAAGCACCCAAACAACTACTCTCGTGCTGAGTTCAGGGAACTGGCCAGTAACCTCCCCAAGTCGTCAAGGACCACCTCCCAAACAAACCAACCCACTTCATCAGGACCAGAAACATCCGAGATGATGCCTTGCATTCAGCCAAGATTTGCTGATTTTAAAATCACTTGTTCTGCATGTGGCAAGCTTATCGCCTATGGTGAAAAAAGCGTTAAGCTCATCGTCCTTGCAGGTGATAATCACAAGTGCCCCAAAAAGAAGTAATTTTTTGGGTTTTTTATTTTTTTGCTCCAGTTGAGCCAGTTTCAATTCCCTTTTTTTGTTTCTCCCCCTACAAAAATACCAAAAAAATATAAAACTGTTTTGAAAAGCCAAAAAAAGTTCAAAAAGTTCAAAAAACACAAAAAAAATATAAAACAACAAAAAGAAGAAAAAAAAAAGTTCTTTTTAGAACTACCTCCAATTTCTAAATAAAGGCTTCTTTTTTTTATAATCTGTCATCTTTTTCCCTCATTTTACGCTCCCCGGTGCGCTACCTGGTGCGCGTACCGGGCGCTTCCCCCGCGCAAAACGAAAAAAAAAATATTTTAAATGCCCCGCGGGGCCCTTTTATAGCCCCCACATCAAACCTAGGGGATCAAGGGGGGGTCTACCCTGCCCCCTTATGGTCATTTCCCTCTTTGTTTTGCCCACCTCTCGTGTCTCGATCCTACCGAGACACAAGATGGCGGCCGCTACGGACTGTTTCGAATGTTTACAGACAACTGAGAGCCAATCAGCTTCCTGCGCGCAAGTCGCGTGGCGCGCCTGGAGCGCTCTCCGGTGCGCGCACCGGAGAGCGCCTATAGATATATATATTTTTTTGAACCTAAATTACTCAAAATCCACTGGAGCACATATCTTGAGACATAGCAAAGGCACATCGGGCTACCAGTCCCTACAATTTTGTCAAGTTTGGTGGAAATCCATTCAGACGTTCGGGCTAAAAGTGAAATCGACCGCCCTATGGAAATTAACATGGGGAAAACGCGTTTTGGGAGACCCCTTTTATCTCGGCCCCCGCTTGACGAATCCCCCCCAAACTTTCAAGGAAGGACCGGAGCTTGACGAGGCCATTTTCAGGAAATTTTCAGGCAGATTCGTCAACCGGTGCCAAAGTTATTCCAAATAGAATTTTGAGATTTAACATTGAAAAAAATCCTAACTATAACTACCTACTGGCGACCGCCAGTAGGTAATATATATGTATATATATATTCACTGACAAAACCATAGGTTTCACACCAGTTATAGTTAGCTGGAAATTTTACTGACATAAAACCATTGAAATTCCCACGTTATTGTTAGTTGGACTCACTATAACTTGCGCGCCTGCAATGCACTGCTGATGACGTCACATATTACATCACTCATGACATGGTCAGTGACATCACTCATGACATCACTGATGACACCATCCAGTGAATGTGTGTCTTTCTGAAAAATAAATTTGTTTTATATATGTATTTGTAAAGGTCGATGGAAGAATAAATGTTTAAATAAGTGTGTAAATGGATGTTTTTTTTAAAAAAAATTGGTTGGTTAACTGGCTTATTAAGTGTATCTTAGTGAATACATATATTAGCGAGTATTGTTTAAATATTTAAATGTTTGTATCAGTGTTTCTCTTTGTGTATAAGTGGCTGCAGGGGTTGGTGACTGACTCACTGTTTGTATGTGTTTTGAAGACAGCATATGTGCAGGACTGTATGGGTGGATGAGTGTGTATATGTGTGTGTTAGTGAGTGTATGACTGTCTCACTAGTGTCTTCATTAGTAACGACATATGTTTTAATCTAGTATATGTGAGTATTGATGTATATAAGTGAGTATAGTATATATAGTGAGAGATTGTAGGAGTTCCTGTTTAAATAAGTATGTGTTTCTATAAGTGATTGTTTAAGAGAGTAAGTATGTGTAAGTTTCCTTAGAAGTAAGGTGGTAGTGTGTGTATAAATGTATATGCAAATAAATGGATGTTCAATAGTTTATTTGCATATGTGAGTATGTGTGTGAGTAACTTTTGGATGACTGCTGATGTGTAACAGGATGTATAGGTGTATCACTACATATGATGAGTGAGTATATATATGAGTGACTGTATAGAACTGTTGGTGAATGAGTGGATGTGTATATAGATGGTGGAATTACTGAATTGGTTGTTGTTACTGGTTTGGGTATCTCCATTTTTTTGAAAATGTTTGTTTCTATTTTTGAATATGTGTTTCAAGCGTTACATTACACTGAAATTAGGTCTGTCACTCTGTCACAAGGATGGTGTCATCAGTGATGTCATGAGTGATGTCACTGACCATGTCATGAGTGATGTAATATGTGACGTCATCAGCAGTGCATTGCAGGCGCGCAAGTTATAGTGAGTCCAACTAACTATAACGTGGGAATTTCAATGGTTTTATGTCAGTAAAATTTCCAGCTAACTATAACTGGTGTGAAACCTATGGTTTTGTCAGTGAATTTAATAGGTTTTTTAAATGCTAATTCCTAACTATAACTGGTGTGAAACCTATGGTTTTTTCAGTGAATTTCAAAGGTTTTTTAAATGCTAATTCCTAACTATAACTGGTGTGAAACCTATGGTTTTTTCAGTGAATTTCAAAGGTTTTTTTAATGCTAATTCCTAACTATATACGACCTGAAAGCCCACCAGGAATCTCCAGTATGCGCCAGGGGACTGCATTGCAGAGAGGTGTAATGAAGCCACAACCCTTTTTACACCTCTCTGCAACGCAGCCCCGTGCATGTTTGAAGAGGGGGAACTAATTCCCCTTTCATACTGGGGGCCCATGGGGGCCAATTAGCCCACCTGGAACCTCCAGTATGCGCCAGGGGCTGCATTGCAGAGGTGTAATGAGACTATGCCACTTGTTACACCTCTCTGCAACGCAGCCCACTGCCGCGTTTGCAGAGGGGGAACTAATTCCCCTTGCATACTGGGGGTCCCTGGGGTCAACTAGTCCACCAGGAGCCTCCAGTATGCGCGAGGGAGCTGCATTGCAGAGAAGTGTAATGAGGCCACACCCTTGTTACACCTCTCTGCAATGCAGGCTACTGGCGCGTTTGCAGAGGGGGGACTAATTCCCCTTGCATACTGGGGGTCCCTGGATCATATCTGCCCAAACACCGATATTCCGAACGATTGTAAATGACTTTTCTTGAGAAACATTTGGATTTGGATTATCATGCCCTATACTTTTGAATTTTTGAAAGACAGACTTTGAGGATGCTATAAATTACTCGTCTGCCCGAATTGTGTGGGTAAAATTGATTCTCCAGTATTGGGGTGTCTTTCATAGATTCACATGCTTGAATATTCCCCGTCGTCGGAGTGGGAGTCCCACGGTAAATAAAATAGCAATAAATGCTAAATATATAATAATATACAATAAATATATATATACATAATAAGGAAAAACCCAAAAAATGCATACAATAACCATCTGGTACCTAACCAAGAGTTTCCACATAGGAATGCATGGGGAAAAAGAAGTTCCAATGCAGCCTATCCTTGTCATTATGTTAGTCCAAACTGCAGCCAATCAGGCACTAGCAGCCCTCTAGAACCTTCTCCTCAGAGCTCAAGCCCTCAGATTTTCTACCGCACGTCGTGTGTAAGGGAGTCTCCCTGAGCTCTGCTCAGTTTTCTTCTTCAAGTGTTCCAGTTTCTTCCATAATGTCTTCAAGTAAGAAGTCTCTCTTCAGAGCGTGTTCCTCATGTGGAAAGCTGAGATTATTTCATGATGACCCACACAGTAAGTGTATTTACTGCCTTTACCCGGACCATGAAGTGGGTACCTGTAAACTCTGTAGAAAATTCTCAGAGAAAACTCAAAAGGACAGAGAAGGCCGTTTACTTGTCTGGCTTCAGAGGCTTAAAGACAAAGATAATGTAATTTCTGACGCTGAAAGTCTTGGGTCAGGCCGTTCTCAAGCAGCTTCTAAACGTGGTAGTGTGCAGGAGGTGCCTTCACCATTTCTTAAAAAGAGGAAAGTTTCCCTCACAATGGCCCCTGCGGTGTCTTCACCTTTGCCTACCACGTCTGGGCCCACGAGACAAAGCTCTCAGGCTCCTTCTGCTTCAAAGTCCAGTTTCTCTGTGAGGAAAACGGATTTGCCATCGACGGCGGGAGTTTCTACTCCGTCGACGAGAATGGCTGTCTCTGGTTCCAAATCGACGACGACAGTCACAACGACGATGGCCTCTGGATCGTCGTCGGCTTTAGCGTTGACGTCTTCATCGTCGATGAGAGTGGTTCTCAGCTCTAAGACTGTGTCTTCTGTGATTCCTATTTCATCGTCATCGACGAAAAGAGCTCACTCGTCGACGACCCGGTCGTCGTCGACTAGAAGTGTCAAGGCTTTGACTCCGTCTACGCTCTCGTCGACGAGCGCACCGTCGACGGCTATCCCGTCGACGAGGGGACCTGTTCCATCTGCTCCGTCGACGACCGTTCCGTCGACGAACGTTCCGTCGACGACCGCTTCGTCGACGATGACTCCGTCGACGATGACTCCGTCGACGATGATTCCGTCGACGATGACTCCGTCGACGATGATTCCGTCGACGATGACTCCGTCGACGAAGACATTGAAAGTGAAGGTTCAGTCGACGATGACTCCATCGATACCGTTGAAGACTGCTCCGTCGACGGTCTCCTCGTCGACGATGGCATCCAAATCGATCCCATCGCAGAAGTCAATTGATGTCATGCCGTCGACGCGTACGCAGGACACTATTTCGACACCGGCCTCTTCTTTTGCTACTATGCCTCTTTTGCCCTTGCAGTCCAGCAAACCACAGTTCGAGACTCTTACAGAGCAAGAGATGATTAATCCTCCATCTCCGCTGTTTGCGACTGATTCTGATCAGGAGTCTGATGGCCAAGCTCACAGTCTTTCGGATCTAAATATTAAGTGCCAAGACTTCAGTAATGACGAGGAAGATGTTTATGGCCAACATCAAACAACTCACACTCAGATTCCAACTGCGATGTTGCCTATCTCCATGATATCAAACCTCCAAAGTATGTTGGAAGACTACAATCGGCGTTTCCCACCAACGCCACAGGTTACAACGGTCCAATCAGTAATAAATCCAGTTTCTAACCCGGTTCTGGCTCCTCCTCAACCAGCGTCGCCTGTAACTGTTCACCGAACTACATCAGTTCGTGTTCACACTACCATCTATCCAGAGGATGATGATGACGAGAATCCTCCAGAGCGTGAAGATGGTGAAGTTTCTGAAGTAGATGAGGATGGTGAAGAACATTTGGCGGAGTGGGATGACTATCGTGCTCAAACACCATCTTCTTCTCAGGTGCCTGCAGCGGATTCTCCTCCAGTAGACATCGCGGGCTTCCACCAGTTAATGGATAGGGCAGCACAGCGATTCAAATTACCACGAGCACACCGAGAGGAAGATTGCTTCCTATACGATTTCAAAAACCAGCCCTTGAAACAGATCCACACAGTCCCGATTATAGATTTCATCTGGTCTGAAGGGGAGAAGATAATGAAGATGCCAAACTCTCTACCAGCACAGCTGCCAAGGTTAGAGAAGAAATACAAAGCTCCTATAGGATCTCCAGCATGCCTTACAGGTCAACCTAAGCCCGACTC
The DNA here is from genome assembly GCF_964263255.1 of Lissotriton vulgaris. Lineage (NCBI taxonomy): Eukaryota > Metazoa > Chordata > Amphibia > Caudata > Salamandridae > Lissotriton > Lissotriton vulgaris. The sequence goes on from NC_141695.1 coordinate 48,976,443, forward strand.
TGTCGTCACGCAGGCAGCTCAACGGGGTTCAAAGAATCCGGCATCTACAATCACTGCTCCTCCGGACCGTGAGGGCCGTCGCCTGGATGCTATTGGGCGAAAATTTTCCTCCATGTCCTCTACAACAGTTCGAGTAGCCAACGCCATGGCCATTTTAGGCCGTTATGATCGTCAGGCTTGGGCTGATCTAGCCGCCTACATAGCGTTACTCCCAGATGTTTCCAAGGCAGAAGCACAGAAAATTCTGCAAGAAGGAGAGAGGACGGCAGAAGAACTTATAGATTGTGCAGTGGATGTAGCCTGCACCGGTTTTCGCCAGCTCGCTGGAGCAGCTGTTCTGCGTCGCCAGGGTTGGTTACGCTCGACTTCGTTTCGGCAGGAAGTTCAGGCACGAATCCTAGATATGCCATATGACGGCGAGTCATTATTTGGAGCGCATATTGATGAAGCGCTACAATCCATTAAAAAGGACACGGACACTGCACGTGCTTTGGGTACCCTTCAGTTTAAGAAACAGCCCTTTCGGGGTGCTCGAGGACGTGGCACTACGTCCACTTTTCGTGGAGGAAGCAGTCAATACCGGTCCTTCAACCAAGGTAACCAGCGTTACACCGGTAACCGCCAGCAGTCTTCCCGTCAGCAGCCTGCCAGAACTTACAGAGGGAAGTCTAATTTCAGAGGTCAATCCAACAAACGTCAATGACTCCTCTGTCGAACGGAGAATTGGAGGTCAAATCTATCTGTTTGATTCTCAATGGTCCTCCATTACTACGGACCGTTGGGCACTCGACATTGTGAAGAGAGGCCATGCATTGGAATTTGTCGAGGTACCTCCTCCAACGCCACCTTCCGGACCACCACCTCCGCACCTCAAAGAACTATTTCATCAGGTTCGCCTTCTCCTTCAAAAGGGTGCGGTGGAAGTTGTGCCAAAGTCGCAGAGAGGGAAGGGGTTTTATTCCCGTTTTTTCCTCGTCATCAAAAAGAACGGAGAATGGAGACCAATACTGGACTTGAGAGCACTCAATCATTATCTCAAGGACCAGACCTTCCGTATGCTCACGCTTACAGAGATCTTGCGTTTGCTCTCAGTCGGAGATTTCATGACTACCATCGATCTCCGGGACGCCTACTTCCAAGTCCCAATTCTAGCGGCTCATCGCAAGTTCCTGCGCTTCAAGGTGGGGCACCTTCATTTCCAATTCAGGGTCCTTCCATTTGGCCTCCGTTCAGCCCCCCGAGTCTTTACAAAAATGTTGGCTCCGGTCATGGCTTTTCTTCGTCTTCAAGGCATCCAGATATTCCCATATCTCGACGACTGCCTTCTGAAATCACAATCCCGCGCACAACTTCTACATCATACTGCAATCTGCCAGACAGTATTCCGCTCCTTGGGTCTGTCCATCAATCTGGAGAAATCTCAATTGCAGCCAACAACTTGCAAAGATTTCCTAGGGGCAACGTTGGACACCACCCTGGCCAAAGCATTTGTCTCCCGGGAACGTCAACAGAGGATCCTCCGGCTAGTGTCGCTACTTCTCGCAAAGAAGTGCGTTTCAGTCCGCTTGTTGAAGTCTTTTTTGGGGATGGCTTCGTCATGCATCGCTCTTGTCCCTCATTGCCGACTACGAGCGTGACCTATCCAACAGGCTCTGGACAAGCAGTGGCGTCAGGTCACCGGTTCCTTCAACGATCAGGTCTCCATCACCAATCCGATGAAAAAGGCGCTCAAATGGTGGGCACAACCACACCAACTAGCAGCAGGCACGTCTTTTCTGTCCAACACCCCAGATCTAACACTGACGACGGATGCCTCCCTGGAGGGCTGGGGAGCTCACCTCCAAGACCTGTCCGTGAAAGGGAAATGGACCTTCCATCAAAAGACCTGGCACATCAACAAGTTGGAGCTTATGGCTATCTTTCTAGCCCTGAAATCATTTCAACCAGTGCTGCAGGGAGAGTCAGTTCTAATACAAACGGACAACACGACCTGCATGCATTATATAAACAAGCAGGGCGGAACGAAGTCTCCGGTGTTAACCCGCCTGGCAGAAGCGATTTGGGACTGGTCCATCAATCATCAAATCCAAATCACGGCAGTACATCTTCCGGGGTTGTCCAACCTCCTGGCGGACTCCCTAAGCAGATCTCGATCATCCAACCACGAGTGGGAACTCCACCAGCCAACACTCGATATGGTCTTTCACCGTTGGGGATTCCCTGCAATCGACCTCTTTGCGACTCCAGAGAACCGCAAATGCCCCGCTTACGCAAGCTGGCATCCCCACAAAGGGTCCCAAGGCAATGCCCTTCTGATGGATTGGTCGAATCTCTTCGCCTACGCTTTTCCTCCGATCCCTCTAGTGCCTCGCGTACTTTGGAAGATGCGGAGAGAGCCTTGTCGCATCCTTCTGATTGCCCCCAGGTGGCCACGACAGGCGTGGTTCTCAGAGCTGCTACTCCTGTCTCAATGCAAACCCATTCTTCTTCATCCTCGAATGGATCTTCTCTCCATGAACAGGGGTCAAATCTACCATCCGGACCCCTCTTCCCTGAGCTTGTCAGCCTGGAACCTGAGCACTGTGAATTTGCACATCTAAGCATCCCTCAAGAGTGTCGTAACATCCTCGCTCAGGCCAGGGCTCCATCAACTATAAAAACCTATAAGTTGAAGTGGAAACGCTTTTGCCACTGGTGTGCAGACGCCGGGGTACATCCTTTGCGTGCCACGCCCGCTGAGCTCCTCCCTTTCTTTCTCCATCTGGCTCAGTCGGGTTTGTCACATGCAACTTTAAGAGTTTTTCTGGCGGCAATCTCACGCTTCCGCCATGATGGCTCCGCCTCCTTATGCTCATCCAGATTGATACGTCAGTTCTTCAAAGGACTTCTTCGGACTTTTCCACCAGTTCGGCGTCCTCCTCCAGAGTGGCGCCTCAACATTGTCCTCTCACAATTAATGACTGCTCCGTTTGAGCCAATTCATAGCGCAGATCTCAAGTATGTCACCTGGAAGGTTGCGCTTTTACTTGCACTGACGTCCTCACGTCGAGTGAGTGATATGCATGCTTTCACGATTAAACAGCCATTTCTACAGTTCAAACCGGATTCTGTGCTTTTACGCACTAACCCTACTTTCCTTCCAAAAGTGCCGTCAGACTTCCATATTAATGAGCCTGTTATACTGAAGTCTTTCTTTGCCAATCCGCAATCACCTACCGGAACAACGCCTGCACTCTTTGGACATTAAAAGATGTTTAAAGTTCTACATCAGCAGAACGGCCCAGTTCCGAAAATCAGATCAGCTCTTCGTGGCCTATGGCCGTTTTCAAAAAGGGCGACCAGTCACCAAACCTACAGTAGCCCGCTGGGTGGCTTCGGCGATTGCTTTCTGCCATCAGAAAGCGGGAAAGCCTTTACAGTCTGCAGTGAGAGCCCACTCTACCAGGTCTGTGGCCTCTTCGACTGCACTCTTTGCCGGAGTTCCATTGCATCAGATTTGCAGAGCTGCCACGTGGTCCAGCAGGCACACGTTCACGAAGCACTACAATCTGGGTGCCATGGCCGAAGGGGATACCGCAGTGGGACAAGCTGTGCTCCGTAATCTTTTTCAATAAGGTGAGCCTCTGTTCTACCCTCCTCCTATGGTTTCCAGTCTTATGCATGTCTTCTCTATGTATACATATAGTTTTATAACTTCTGTGACATGGATTTATACCTGTTGATTTCAACCTTTTGTGTATACATTGCATCCTGGAAACTTTGTGTTCGGATACGGACTGCTTACTATTCTATATTCAAGCATGTGAATCTATGAAAGACACCCCAATACTGGAGAAGAACAATTGTTACTTACCTGTAAACAGGTGGTTCTCCAGTATTGGTGTCTTTCATAGATTCACATGCGACCCTCCCATCCTCCCCTCAGAGGCTCGCTTCTCCTCATAGACTCTGTGGTCACTCTTGTGCTACGAAAATCTGAGGGCTTGAGCTCTGAGGAGAAGTTTCTAGAGGGCTGCTAGCGCCTGATTGGCTGCAGTTTGGACTAACATAATGACAAGGATAGGCTGCATTGGAACTTCTTTTTCCCCATGCATTCCTATGTGGAAACTCTTGGTTAGGTACCAGATGGTTATTGTATGCATTTTTTGGGTTTTTCCTTATTATGTATATATATATTTATTGTATATTATTATATATTTAGCATTTATTGCTATTTTATTTACCGTGGGACTCCCACTCCGACGACGGGGAATATTCAAGCATGTGAATCTATGAAAGACACCAATACTGGAGAACCACCTGTTTACAGGTAAGTAACAATTGTTCTACCTAGTCACTTTGAATAAGAATATACTTATGTCTCGTCTAACATTTGGAAGAAATATCTAGTTATATGACAACTGGATACCGACATAACTTGAAGGAAATAAGAACGCCCTGAAGAAGTTCTGTTGTACAGAACGAAACGTTTCGGCTGGCTGTGGTACATAAACTTAAGGAAAATAAAAGCATTTGAATATACCCCAAGATTCAGCGCTTCAATAAGGACTCTAAGTGATATGATTTGATTGGACTCATTGTGAAAGTGGTGCTGTGCCAAACTTTGGAATATTCTCCACTACTCTCTACTACTTACTCTCTCCTACTCCACTACTCTCAAATACTCACTGTCTACTACTCATTCTCTACTACTCTACTACTCTCTACTACTCTCTCTCTACTACTCACTCCCTACTACTCGCTACTCACTACTCCCTACTACTCACTATCTACTACTCTCTACTACTCACTCTACTACTCTCTCTCTACTACTCACTCTTTACTACTCACTACTACTCTCTACTACTCACTCTCTACCTCTCACTCTCTACTACTCTCTACTACTCACTCTCTACTACTCTCTCTACTAGTCTCTACTACTCACTCTACTACTCACTCTCTACTACTCACTACTATTCTCTCTGCTACTCATTCTCTACTACTCTCTACTCCTCACTCTCTACTACTCAATCTCTACTACTCACTCTCTACTACTCTCTACTACTCACTTTCTACTGCTCTCTACTACTCACTCTACAACTTACTCTCTACTACTCTCTACTACTCACTCTCTACTACTCACTCTCTACTACTCTCTACTACTCACTCTACTACTCTCTCTCTACTACTCACTCTTTACTACTCACTACTACTCTCTACTACTCACTCTCTACTTCTCACTCTCTACTACTCTCTACTACTCACTCTCTACTACTCTCTCTCTACTAGTCTCTACTACTCACTCTACTACTCACTCTCTACTACTCACTACTATTCTCTCTGCTACTCATTCTCTACTACTCTCTACTACTCACTCTCTACTACTCACTCTCTACTACTCACTCTTTACTACTCTCTACTACTCACTTTCTACTGCTCTCTACTACTCACTCTACTACTTACTCTCTACTACTCTCTACTACTCACTCTCTACTACTCTCTACTACTCACTCTACTGTTCACTGTACTACTCTCTACTACTCACTCTCTGCTACTCTCTCTACTGCTCTCTACTACTCTCTACTACTCACTCTCTACTCTCTATTACTCACTCTCTACCTCTCTCTTCTTCTCTCTCTACTAATCTCTACCTCTCTACCGCTACCTCTCTACCTCTACACCTCTACCTCTCTACCTCTCTCTACACGCACACATATACACATATATGCATATATATATATGCATATGCATTTATATATATGTATGTGTATGTATAAAAAAACAACAAAACATTTTTTTTTTAAACAGCTACTTTTAAAACTGTCATTCTTTTTCCCCATGGTACACTCCCCGGTACGCGCACCGGTGCGCGTACCGGTGCGCGTACCGGGCGCTCACCCCACGAAAATCAAAAAAAAAAATATTTTTTTTTTGCCCCCCGGGGCCCTTTTATGGCCCCCACATCAAACTTAGGGGGTCAAGGGGGGTCTACTCTGCCCCCTTATGGTCATTTCCCTCTTTGTTTTGGCCACCTCTCGTGTCTCGATCCTACCGAGACACAAGATGGCGGCCGCTCCGGACTGTTTAGAATGTTTACAGACACCCCAGAACCAATCAGCTTTCTGCGCGCAAGTCGCGGTAAGCGCCCGGTGCGCGTACCGGTGCGCGTACCGGTGCGCGTACCGGAGCGCGGCTATAGATATATATATTTTTTTGAACCTTAATTACTCAAAATCCACTGGAGGACATATCTTGAGACATAGCAAAGGCACATCGGGCTACCAGTCCCTACAATTTTGCCAAGTTTGGTGGAAATCCATTCAGCCGTTCGGGCTAAAAGTGAAATCGACCGCCCTATGGAAATTAACATGGGGAAAACGCGTTTTGGGACCCCCCTTTTATCTCAGCCCCCGCTTGACGAATCCCCCCCAAACTTTCAGGGAAGGACCGGAACGCCACGAGGTCATTTTCAGGAAATTTTGAGGCAGATTCGTCAACCGGCGCCAAAGTTATTCCAAATAGAATTTTGAGATTTAACATTGAAAAAAATCCTAACTATAACTACCTACTGGCGACCGCCAGTAGGTAATATATATATATATATATATATATTCACTGAAAAAAACATAGGTTATAGAGCATATATAGTTAGGAATTAGCATTTACAAAACCTTAAAAATTCACTGAAAAAACATAGATTATAGACCATATATAGTTAGGGATTAGCATTTACAAAACCTTATTTTACTCGCACAAAACCATTGAAATTCGCATATATAGTTAGTTGCACTAACTATATATCGCGCACCCGCAATCCACTGCTGATGATGTCACATATTACATCATTCATGACATGGTCAGTGACATCACAGCTTATGAAAATCATAAATGTTCAAAACGGCCCGAAAGTAAATTATCTTTTTTTTTTGTTGCTCCTGTTGAGCCCTTCTTAATGACTGTTTTTCGTTTCCTCACCCCCAAAACATCAAACAAAATATAAAACTGTTCTTAAAATACAGAAAAAGTCAAAAAATGTTCATAAAAATACTAAAAAAAATTGAAAACATCAAAAACAATAAAAAAAAGTTCTTTTCAGAACTACCTCCCATTTATAAAAAAAATGCTAGAATGTTTAGCACTCTGGCAACCTCTTTTTATAAAAAGTTTGCTTCCTGGTTCGCGCCACGGTACGCGAACCGGAAGCGAAACAAAAAAAAAAATTTTTAAAAAAGGAAGAGTGAGTATAAGGGAAGAAGACAGAGAGAATAATGTTAAAAGATAGCTAGAGGGAGTAACACAGAGATACGGAATAATAGATAATAGAAAAGGAATGAGGGAAGTAGCAAAGGCAGGAAACTGAGGGTTAAAGAAATGAAGCTGTGGAACTAATAAAAGTTAAATGTGAAAGAGATGTAACAGAATGAGTACTAAACACTTACCTTATAATTATCGTTAACTTAGTCTTTTGTTATTTTTATACTTTCAATCTGTGAATGAAAGAACAAAAATTTTAAAATTGAAGATGAGTGAGCATGACACAAGATGAGTACATATTAAAAATCACAATTCAAAGTACAGAATTAATTATACATATTAAATGGTTTATTTTTGCTGTTCTCAGAATATATCAAATTTCACTAAAAACAGTGAATTGAAGTTATTCATCATATAACAGCACGGAAAAAAAACACAATCAAAATGATTGTGTTTAAAAAACCCATATAATATAACCAATCAGAAATCAGAACTCCTCAAAAGTAACTTACTTTCCATGACGTAAAAGGATGTCCTATGAACAGCTTATACTCTGTTATACTCTGTTGTGCTGTTATTATTTTCTGCCCGCCACTTTCTGAAAGATAAGCTCCATCTTTTTAAGAAAAATGAGACATACAAAGCAATTTAAAACAGCACACTAAATTACAGCAACACCTAGAATCATTATAGTCCAGTTACCTACTCTAAATTCTCACTTCTGAAAACAAGTCAAAAGGCAACATTGCATCATAGTCAAATAGTAATCATTGCCGAAAGACCAGCCTTTTTTACATTTCAAATAAGCTGTGTAACATCCTGATGTTGTGAAAGGACCATCTTATCATATAATAGCTGCAGTTACAAATGTTCTTCCTGAAATCGACGACTGTGTAGCCAAAACATTTTTAATTAGACTTGACAACTTATTTACATCCGGTTTATATAGTTTATATAGTTGGAATTGTAAAATGACATTTCACACATAAGTTTCTATAAATAATGTGGACAGCATTGCATACTTACATTACCTCTACTCCTTCTTTTGATCTACTGCTTGAATTAGCTTATTAAAACAAACAATTTTCGCTCTGTGCTACACTTATCCACAAGGCTATATAGTGTAGGAGCCATTAGAACCTCTTGAAATTCCTCAGAACAAATTCTGAGATTCCTTCCCTAATATTTTGGTTGTAAGAACACCAGGTAAGAATTTTTAAGGTGAAAAGGCAATTTTTTTTAAAGTTAAAACAGAATCATTGCAGAATGACCAACCGTTTCCAGACTTCAAATACGTTGTGTAATGTCCTGATGTTGTTGAAGGACCCTCATGATATATAATTGCTGCAGTTAGAAAAGTCCTTCCTGATATTGACAACTGAGAAGCCACAACATTTTTAATTAAAGTTGTCAATTTTGTTCCGTCAGGCCTACATCGTTGGAACATTAAAATGACATACTGGCCATATCTTTGTATAAATAATGTGGACAGCATTGCAGACTTACATTGGCTACACTCCATGTTTTGATCGGCTGCTTTTACTAGCTTATTAAAGGATACTGATTTACCGTCTGGCAAAGTTAAATATATAAATCTTTCTGAGTCTACACTAGTAGTACTTGATAACAACAATTCTCGCAGTCATGCTGCCATTGATAAGAAAGGCCAAACAGATGATCTACATCTACACCTTCATCTTGCAATACATTAAGCATATACATTAAAAACTCCTAACAATCTTGCTGAATATTTTGAGAGAATTGTGTTTGACCTGAACATTTGTCTAACAGATTTTGAATTTCAGACACACTTTCTACTCTTGTTCTATCAGCGCTACATTTCTCTAACACAGAATTCAACAAACAGCAAAAACTTTGATCCGAATTGATCACAATCTGTTCTTTTCAAGTTTCTAGAGAAAAGACAACATTAACCACTAGCAGTTCACACCAGAACTATTTTCAAATTGAAAACCAACAACATCTTCAACAGAATTCATTTTGTTTCTGCTTACAATTTTGGGTTCATCAACTTTTGGTCTTTTTACTACAACCTCCCTACTATTAGTGATATTTCTTCGTTTACGGCCTACCACACGTTTCCCAAACAAAGGATATTGAGGCAAATGTGGCGCATACTCTCTTCTTAACCTAATGCATTCCATAACACAATCTAGATCCGCACAAATGTTTGTGACATCACACTCAATCAAGTACAAACCCGATAAAGTTCTGACTCGTGACAATGCTACATAAGCCATACCCTCCTTGAACACAGAACTGCCAATATTCACCAAAGCACTGTCTACACTTAAACCTTGTGATTTATGGATTGTCACCGCATATGCCAAGCAAACAGGAAATTGCTTACGGCGAACATATAAGTCTTTTACAAGCAAAAAACTAGCTGTGCAACAACCAATTAGCTGTACTTCCTCAATGCCATCAAATTTTATTTTTAAAAATTCAATTCCATCTCTATTTCTGTATTTCTCAAAATCAACAACATTACCTATTGATCCATTTACCAGACCTCTTTCAACATGTAAATTCCTTCTCAAAATGATACGGCAATTTAAGCACACATTCAGAGTCTTTTCAAAACCAGCAGTTTTAGATATAGTCTTCTCTAATGAATCCAATTTAGATTTAAAATTCTCAGACAAAACAATTGTTGCACCCATATGCTCTATTCTGTCAATAGCTTCCAGTTTCACAATCTCTTGGTTTTCTAAATTCAATATTTTGTTGTTGAAGATGGAACATTCTGCAAGAGTTGGAATCAAACATATTCCCGATTTCTTCTCAGTAATTTTATGAAAAATATTCTATGGCAAAACGTCTTCTTCTGGATACAAATTTGACAGTAATCGTGCATGTAAAGTTTCTTTCCCACGCTCAGTCACTTTCCCGATTCTAACATCTTGTAGAATATTCTTGTAATCTTCATCCTTCGCCTAACGCATATTTTCACGCAGCTCACCATAATTGAGGTTTAACCATATGTTAACGTTGCCAATGCTCCCTAGGCACTTCCTGGTATCTTCATGCGTAAGCAGTTTAAACATCGGTTGTCCTTTCACTGGTGTCCGCTGCAGAAGATCACCGAAAAAAAAGATGTGTTTGCCACCAAATATCACATCATACTCTGTTTTAAGAACTTCCTGCATTCTCAAATGCACAAAGGCAAGCATGACATTGGAAACCATGCTTACTTCGTCAATGATAAGAAGTTTCATCTTCTTCAGGACTCTAGATACTTCACAACAAGCATCTCCCGATAACTTGTGGTATTGTAATTTGTTATCATGCTCCACTGGCAGCATCAGTAGCCGATGCAAAGTAATACCTTTAATATTATGTGCTGCCAGTCCAGTTGGAGTGGTGACAACACAAGACAGTGATGACTCAGTTCTTTTCTGCAGATAACATGAAATTGCTTTAATGAGGAAACTTTTTCCAGTTCCTGCTTCTCCATTCACGTACAGTCGGACAGGCTTCAACGACGTACATGAGCACTCTTTCTTCTCATGACTTATTCCATGATCAATTTGGCTGGTAACTTCGTCATATATTTTCCTTTGCTCAACGTTGAGTTGTCTTTCCAAATCTTCTAAGTTAACCACATCCTCCTGAGCATGTGCCATGGCTCTTTCCACTTCAATCATGGCAGTGGCAGCTTCATTTTTGATAACTGGTCCTCCTAGTGGATCCTGACTCAATGAAACAGAACTCTGACTGTCCTGAGAACTGTCTCTAGCAATCTCGGCTGCTATTCTTGCTTCCTGCTCGATTTCTGCATTCAACATTTCTAGATATTTTGGAAAAACAGGACATTTTATGGACTCCTTGGCTGCATTGAAAGAGTCTTCGTAACAGAGGAAATCTCCAAGCAGTTCCTCTTCTGCACGCCAAGGCTTGAAAAGTTGCAAAAGAGCTAAATAGAAAAACTCTTTTCTTTCGATGAGATTTGCAATCCAATTTTCGATGATTTACCAATAGACATTTTTTTTGCTTGACCAGACATCCCTCACTTCCAATTACAGCATACACTCCTTTATCAATATCTTCTGTGATGTTCCTCTTGAAAATGTAATTTTGTAGAACCTCATACAGACAAACATTCTCCAGGTGACTGCTTCTATTTGGATAATATGTATCCAACATGATGGTCTTCAAAATATCTGTACTGCTTGGCTCCTTCTCCGCCAAATACTCAATTTCCCATACAGGTTTGAGAACTCGATTACGCGTTGCAGCAAGACCAAGACTTGCCCAAATGATACTCCTAGATTTGGCATAGAGACTTGCTGAAGATAACCGGTCAGAACATTCGTAAGCTCCGATTTCTAGATGCGACAACATCTTCAGACTGAAACTGTACAACTTCTTACTGAGGCTCTTTTCATGGGAAATGTCCTCCTACATATCCTTGAGTTCTGTCTTTTCTTTTTTTGTGATGTAAGACGTCACATACCGAGCCACAGCCATACAGTTGTCAGCCACAAACTGTATATCCATGTTAGCATTCCACATGGACAAAATCACTGGATTGTAGTCATTGATGTTCTTGGACTCTTCGTTTCTCTTCAAATTGTATGTATTTTTGGGTGATTTCCTCGTCACATTATGTCGCAGCGAAGACATCAAATTGTTCACTCTTCCTTTAGATATCACCGATCGTGGAAATCCAAAACGACATTTTGTATAGTACTTGTTCTTGTTTCTGAATTTACGACAACAGTACTTTCCACAACGATGGCTTTGAAACCGTGAAACTTGTTCTCTTAGACTTTTGTCTTCCTTTGTCTTTGGAACAGCACATGTAGAATACTGTTCTATGAAATTCATCACTAAGTCATCCGGATCTGTTCCAAATTTGGGTGCATCTTTGATCCATAGCAGCATATGTATATGAGGATCACCTCGTGCTTGATACTCCTTTCTCCAGAAGAAATCCAACACCTCTCCAAGAGGTGGATTTTTCTTGTTCGTGATGAAAGACATCATAGCTTCAAATCTATGATTGAAGTACCTGCATACATTAACTGGATCCAAAGAGCACAGTTCTCCGGGTGTCTTGAATTCAATATTTTCAATGTTTCCATTTGCCTCTCATAGAAATTCAAGTAAGTCTTCCCAGCCATACTCAGCACAGCTGAGAGTGAGGAACCATGTGGGAGTTCCTAAGTTCCTCAGCATACATTTTAAGTCACCATGACGATGGTACCAATACTCATTAGTACCACGCTGACATGCCATCAGATTAATCAGGCGAGAATCCAAAATACTGTCTTGCACATTGACTTTATCCATAAAGTCCCTTGCTGAGATATTTCGCAGTTGTAGACCACTTTTCAGGATGTGGTTCACTGCATAAGACAGTCCAGACAAATCACTTTCAAACAATAGATGAAACAAATAGGGAATGCATTGACGAAACCTAGGATCTTCTGCATACAATCGTAAAGTCCGGTATTCAGAAGCAGGAATTTGATCAGGTCGCTCATCATATCGTCCTCCTCGACCTGTGGGAAATAACTGTGGAAAACACAGAGCTTCCAAACTTTCCTCCCAAACACTGATGGGACTCCCTTTGGCTTGTTTCATTTGAAACAACTCAATAGCATTCCCCATGACTTCCTTGGAATGCAAAGGATGAACATTATAATGTTCATATATTTCTTCCTTTTTAGAGGCTTCTACTTTCTCAATTTGTCCAGCACACAATTCGCTGTCTTCTTCTTCACTTACTTCCTCTTCTGCAAAACATACATTCTTGTAGTACTCATTGTTTTTCATCAAATACAATGTTGCCTTTTTGACTTTCCTAACATCCACTAAATCTTGCCAGATTTTCTTACTCTTTGTCGGAACCCCATTAACTAGGATAACCAGAGGTTCCTCTTCCACTTTCTCTACTCCAATTGTATTAATGTTTTTCTTCAAATCTAGAGGCAAATAAACAACTATTCCCTTTATTCCTCTCTGTAAATCTGATGGAGGCAATTTCCCTCTCTTTGGCTCCATTCGTACAATAGCCTGAAAGGGATGCACTCTTTGAATCAAAATAGATTCATAAGTATTTAAATTCTTCAATTCAGAAGGAATGTAAACCAATTCCAGATTATTATGAACCGCTCTAGCAGGCATCCGGTTTTGGTTTAATTTGTTAAAACAATAAGTACACATACGTTGGTCCGATCCCAAATCAAAACAATTTTCTACCATCAGGTATGTAGCAAAATCCTTCCATTCACTATTGTTTTCCATTTCACTTTTTGCATATAAATCCACTAACTTAGTCTGATTCTTATAATAAGTCCGTCGACAACACACATAAGTGAAATTAGGCCTCTCACTTGATTTCACCTGAAAGATGTACATTTCCTTGTGAAACTTATCTATATTAGAAATCTGTACACTCTCTTCCACATTACCTTCTTCTACTGGGTCAATTTCAACATTGTTCTCTTTAGTAGCAAAGTAACAGAACTCAATTTCTTCACAAATATTCTTCACATGTAGTTCTGAACCATGCAAAAGAGCACTGCTCAATTGTTTAAGCATAATTGTTGGACTCTTAGCATAATACAACATTCTCACTAATTTCCTCACTTTATTATGATGCACTGCTAGCATCCGGAAATGATGAACAACACTCTGGCATACTCTTCTGGAAAGACAAGCCAGTGAATGCCCATGCAAACCTGTTACTTCTCTCACTCTGCAAGGATCTAATTCTTGCAACAACTTCATTTTCTGTTTTAAACTTTTCTTAATAAATGTACGAACAAAATCACAAAGAAAATTGATGGAATCCTGTTGCACACTACAAATACTACTACATTTCCAGGTGTAAACTGATCCCTTAGGACGCTTCCTAAAACCTCATCACCTAACACCTCTTCTGAATCTGCGGACACAAGTTTTTCTTTTTCATCCGGACAACCATCTTTTACCTCATATGCTCGACCACTGGTGTCAACTGCATGCACCAAATCATTGTCCTGAAAGTAACTCTCCTCATTAAAAAATGGCTCAGAACTTGAACTATGCAACCATTCTCCAGAAAAAACTTCACAAAAATTACTACGATTAACTACTCTCTTCCATCCACTATTTGATTTGAAATCAGAAATTACCTTGTTTACTTTCCTAATTCTATTGATTACCAAAATAAATAACTTTCGCTTAATTTCGAAAGCCTGATCAATAATTTTCTCTACATTTTTCTTTTTCTTATAAAATGCCACTTTCTGTTGGCCTTTCTTAAAATTATCCTGTTGAGGAACATTCGCCTACGAATGTCCCTGAATTGATTTTCCCTTCTACTGCCATGCACAGACTTATCTCCTGCTCTAGCAGAAACTTTTTTGACAAGCCTTTCCTTTTCCTTTAAATTGTCTCTCTTCTTATGCACTAAAACATGTTCAATACTGGTATTTTTTTGTCTACAAATTCTTTTTAAAAATGATTTCATTTTCTTACCCGGAGCTTTTTTGGCGACTTGATACGATTTAATAGTAGAGGACTGCTGCAAATCTTTTCCAAGGTGGAGTGTAAGTCGCTTTGCTTCTTTTTGTTTTCTCTGCCTTGAGGGCATTTTTAAAGTTTTCTAAAGATCTTCAGTTAAATTTGTGGAATTTTTTTTTTAAAATTGATATTAAGTACTATTAGTAAACAGTAAACCAATACCAGTAGGCAAACAATTAACACACTAGTTGTCAATTCTACCTACAGTAATTTAACAACATAGACAAAGGGGGCGTATTTACAAGGCACTTGCACCATGGGGGAAGTGAGTTAAAATTCCAAGAACACATAGGGTCGTATTTACAAGGCCCTTGCACCAGGGGAAAGTGACTTAAAATTGCCAAGCAGACATGAGGGCGTATTTACCACACCCATGCACCAGAGGGAAGTGAGTTAAAATTGCCAAGCACACATGAGGGCGTATTTACAAGGCCATTGCACCAGGAGGAAGTGAATTGAAATGGCCAAGCACACATGAGGGTGTATTTACAAGACCCTTGCACCAGGGGAAAGTGACTTAAAATTACCAAGCAGACATGAGGGCATATTTACCACACCCATGCACCAGGGGGAAGCGAGTTAAAATTGCCAAGCACACATGAGGGCATATTTACAAGGCCCTTGCACCAGCAGGAAGTGACTTAAAATTGCCAAATAGACATGAGGGCGTATTTACCACACCCATGCACCAGGGGGAAGTGACTTAAAACTGCCAAGCAGACATGAGGGCGTATTTACCACACCCATGCACCAGGGGGAAGTGAGTTAAAATTGCCAAGCACACATGAGGGCGTATTTACAAAGTCCTTGCACCAGGGGGAAGTGACTTAAAATTACCAAGCACACATGAGGGCGTATTTACAAGGCCCTTGTACCACCATAAGGTGTGGCCTATCCAGAGGTATGCTGGATTGTCTGTCTGCCATGGTAAAACCAAGAAATATCTAGGAGCAAAAAGGCAGGTCTTGCAGTCACAACATTTTGTTTGAGGTGAAGCCTACTCAGGGTTGCAGATGAAATTTTGGCTTGGTAAAGAGTACAGAGGTCATAATACATGTGCAGGCCAACAGATGAAGTGAGTCATGTCCACTGCACACTTCAACAAAGGCCAGACTTCCTCTGTCTCCCTGGACAGGCCTAAACCTCATCTGCACAATGTGATTAGTAATGTTAGGAAACACAGGTGATGTAATTGAAAAACGTGCAAATATTTTTGCTCATTTCACTATCACATCACCTGTGTTTCCTCAGCTTAGGTATCTCATTTAGCAGATATAGTCTAGCATATCCAAGAGTACGCAGAAGGTGAGGACTGTATGCAGAAGTGCAATGTACATAATTCTCCTCCTTTGACAATTACAGAAGCCTCAGCATATCCATGCCCCCTAAACAGTTCTAAATGTATATCATTATTATCATAGTGACTATGAAACTCTAGCAGTACATATTGTGAAACCTAAATGACTTCAAGAAATGAGTTTTTAAACCGTCAAACAAGCAAATTATTCTCCCATATTCATGTTGGGAAATGAAATATTTATTTAAAAAAGCAGACCCCATGTTGTCCTTCTCATAAATGTGAAAAGTATTTCTTTTAAAAAAAAAAAACGATTTTCTGGTCATAATTTGAAAACTCAGCACAGCTCCTATGTACAAGCACACCGTAGCTGGCTTCCTTATTGTCTCCAAAAAGCATACTAATCTCTTTCTAAATTAAATAAATCTTTTCTCACCTTAGCACGATTTTTAAACACATCATGTAAGCAAATTAGTCTCCCAGATACATGGGAGTAGTACCTTAAAATTGTCTAGCACACATAGGGGCGTATTTACAAGGCACATACACCAGGAGAAAATGATTTAAATTTGCAAAGCACTCATGAGGGTGTATTTACAAGGACCTTGCACCACCTTTAAAGTCACTTTTAAAATGGGGAAAATGACGTGAATGTGTCTCACAAGCCTTGTAAATATGCCCCCATGTTGACTATGTAACTCTTGCAGAACATATTGTGAAACCTAAATGACTTCAAGAAACGAGTTTTTAAACCAACAAACAAGCAAATTATTCTCCCATATTCATGTTGGGAAGTGAAATATTTATTTCAAAAAGCACACCCCATGTTATCCTTCTCATAAATGTAAAAAGCATGTCTTTTTGTTAAAAAACGATTTTCTGGTCATAATTTGAAAACACAGCACACCTCCTATGTACAAGCACACCCTGTCAGTACTAATACTTCACATTATCTATAATTATAATTTGTCAAAGAAGCAAAATCTTTTTAGAAAAAATAATGAAAACACTTGACACAAAACAACATTTTAAATGCACAGCTGGCTTCCTTATTTTCTCCATAAACTATACTAGTCTCTATCTAAATTAAATGAATTTTTTTCTCACCTAAGCAAATGCTTTTTGAATTTTAAAACAGTCTCAGACACACACCAATTTTTCTTTAGCAGAGCAAAAGGTATGCACTCCAGAGGCTGCAACCAACAAAGGCACAGAAATGCTGTATTTCATCACACATATCTCTCACGTCACCCAATCAAAACTCTTCCCTCACTTTTTTCAAATCAACACCCTTCCCCCGTCTGCCCTTTCTGCCCTTTTTCCATAGCAACTACCTCCTGAAAGACCTCTCATGTTTACAAGCTCACACAACAATGTTTCAAATGAACTCTGAACTCTCAGTACACCTGCTAATCCATTGCAATGTTTCTTAAAATCATTTTTTCTTAACCATTCAAATTACATCTTTCAAAGAACACATCCATGCACCCTAACTTTCTGTTTTTAGAAATCGAAATCCACCAATCACTGCTAGTGAATCATTAGCACTGAAACTCCACAGTTTTTTTTTCTTTACAAACTCCTACTGTTTCAACTGCCATTTCATTCTGGATTCTTGGACATAGCTACAATTTACAAAATGTGGAAATCAAATGGATTGGCCATATATATATATATATATATATATATATATATATATATATATATATATATATATATATATTACCTACTGGCTATCGCCAGTAGGTATATATAGTTAGGATTAATTCCCTATGGGATTTTTGAAAATTCTATGTCTAATAACTTTGGCGTTTGAGGACGGAATCGGCTGAAATTTCCAGGAAAATGGCACATTTTGTTTCTGAGCAGCCCCTGAAAATTTGGTGGAGTTTCGTCAAGGGGGGGCTGAGAAAAAAGGGGGGTCCCAAAACGCGTTTTTCCCATTAATTTTTCCATAGGGCGGTTGGACTCACTTTTAGCTCGAACGGCTGAATGGATTTGCACGAAACTTGGAAAAATTGTAGGGACTGTTAGCCCGATGTGCCTTTGCTAGGTCTCAATATATGTGCTCCAGTAGTTTTTGAGAAATTAACGTTCAAAACAAGATATATATCTGTAACAGCGCTCCGGGCAGCGATCCGGTCCGCTTACTTTTCGCGAAACGGAACTTTGCGCGCAGAAAGCTGATTGGCTCTCCGGTGTCTGTCAACATTCTAAACAGTCCGGAGCGGCCGCCATCTTATCTCTCGGTAGGATCGAGAGAGAAGAGGTGAAAAACGAAGGGGGAATTTATTGAAAGGGTGCAAGGTATACCCCTCTTGACCCCCTAGGATTGTTGTTGGGGTTATTAAAGGGTCCCGTGGGGAAAATAAAAAAAAATGATTTTTCACGGTAGAAGCGTTTCCCGGGCCGCGAACTGGGCCGCAAACTGGTATCGAAACGGGAATTCGCCATTTTGTGCTTCGTTTTAATTGTTTAGAGACAAAAATTATCGCCGCACATCGGCCACAATGCATGAATATCGTTGAAAAGTCAGCGATCTTCATGCATTATCCAGCAAATGCTCTTAGCCATGTTATCCACCTTCCATTGGATAACAGAAAGCTGATTGGCTCTCCGGTGTCTGTCAACATTCTAAATAGTCCGGAGCGGCCGCCATCTTATCTCTCGGTAGGATCGAGAGAGAAGAAGAGGTGAAAAACGAAGGGGGAATTTATTGAAAGGGGGCAAGGTATACCCCTCTTGACCCCCTAGGAATGTTGTTGGGGTTATTAAAGGGTCCTGTGGGGAAAATAAAAAAAAAATGATTTTTCACGGTAGAAGCGCTTCACGGGCCGCGAACTGGGCCGCAAACTGGTAGCGAAACGGGAATTCGCCATTTTGTGCTTCGTTTTAATTGTTTAGAGACAAAAATTATCGCCGCACATCGGCCACAATGCATGAATATCGCTGAAAAGTCAGCGATATTCATGCATTATCCAGCAAATGCTCTTAGCCATGTTATCCACCTTCCATTGGATAACATGGCTAAAAACCGCTCTGTGCGTGAGCTTTTTTTTTTTTTTTTTTTGCTGCGTGACGTTTGTTAACGTTCGATTCGATGGAAATCAGGAAGTGTTGAACACCATTTTGTCACTGCGAGTAAATATTTTGTTATAAATGAATCCTTATTGATAAACATTGTCTGCGCCATCTTGCGTTTTTGTCCAATGCCACAATTTTGTCGTGCACGGCAGCCATTTTAGATGCCTTGACCAGGGCCACTCTCTGCACGCCGCCGATTCTCAGCATGGCTCCCCACCCTCGCACGCATCTCCCCCACGCAATGGTCACCCCCGCTCTCTCTCTCATGCATGGGCCATATACTTCCCCCATCTGCGCTGCTCTTCTCTGAGAATCACACCCTGTGCCCGCTCGACACCTCCCTTTCACCCTATTCACTACCGCACCCTCTGACACTTCTCTTCCTCTGTGTCCGATTATCCAGGCCGGACCTAGGCTATCACCTAGCCCTGCGGATGTAGTTTATGGCTCCAGCTGTAGAGTATCCAGACATGCCAACCCTCCCGATTCAGGTGTGAGACTACTGATTTCAGTGCTAGTCTTTCGCTTCCCGATTCCTGCAAGGAAAAACCCAGGGGCATATTTCCAACAACTAGCGGTACTTTTTGTCTCTAACTTGTTTAGAGACAATAATTATCGCCGCACTTCGGCGAATTTTATCGCACATAAACCTTGCTATTAGCAAGGTTTATCGCAAATGCGATAAAAAACGGCCGCAATGAATGAATATCGCTGAAAAGTCAGCGATATTCATGCATTAGTCAGCAAATGCTCTTAGCCATGTTATCCACTTCCCATTGAACAAGCGCATGGTCTTTTAAAGATTTGTGAAGTACTCGGGGCGGCGGTGTGTGTGTGTCCTCTTTCAGGAGCGGGCGGGGGGGCACTGCCAGCAATTTGCAGGCCAGGCAGTGTTCAACACGTGCATCACCCTTTCTCTGCCTGCTATTGCGCTCCATGCTTCGGAAAGGTAAGAAAAAGAACGTGCATTTGAGTTTGAAATGTCCGATCTTGTAGCAGTACACTTGCAAAGCCCACACATGACAATAACCCGATTCAAGGCCCCATTCACCCGATTTTTAAAAAAAATATAGTACTCCAAGACAGTTACATTTTAAAACTTTATTAATATTTAAATATAACGAACGCAACAAAAACTGTAAATATATTTAACCATTTTTTGAAATTAACCAGAACTATAACGATAACAACAACAACAACAACAATAATATAACTTTTATGCCTAAATTATGAAACATTTAGCTAATCTGCTAAAGGGGGGAGTCGCCATTTCTTTACAATAATCAATAATGAAAAATCCACATTAATAGGGTTGCCCGTTTTCTCGATGCAGCACTATAGTGCAATATACACAGCACCTGGGGTGTCAAGAGTGAACAGGTCTTTCTTTGTTCCTTAAGATGTTATCTCCGAGAATGCTGATGCATTGGTGTCTGTACACTTCTTTGTCAATTCTGTCAAGATGATAACTGCTTTATAAACAGACGATATCTTTGTTTAGTCATTAGTGTTAAGTGTGTCTGAAACTACAGTGCCCTTCTGTTTTTTTTTCTTCAGGCTCTACAGAGTTTTGTGTGTTGTTCTTTTGAGCGACAATTATTCCAGAGGTTTCAGGTTCACTTGATTTGTTCTGCAGTGAGTTAACAGCTTTAAAGAGTTCATGTTTATTTGCTATGTCCTGCTGTTCGTGAACTGCTTCAGAGACGTCAGCCTCATTTTTTATGTTTCAGTAGATCCTGGACCTGCCCGGCCGCGCCCAAAATGGCGCCGGTGTAAATGGTACTGGTTGCCCAACCTTGATATCACGAGATACATATGCAGTTTTGAAGCACATGGCGGAGGCTTGTCTGCTGTAGTGGGGCGCCCCTTTATCGTTTCAGTCGCCATTCTGCCCGCTTTTGCTACACTGTGCCTCATCCGCCATTCAGCTGTTTACCGCCCGCTCTTACGGCTACAGCGTCTCGCTCACCATGTAGTTGAGTTGCTTCCACTCTTGCGGTGCAGCGGTAGGCGGCTGCCACAGGACTCTTAAAATGGCGGCCGGCTCTTCGGATTTGGGCCTGGTCCAGTAAAATGGCCCTGGGACACCTTGGAACTCGGACGCTTGTCTGCCAGGGCTTGGGTTCCATTCTCGAAAGCGTCCCCTCAGCCTTGAAGATTGTACAAAAGTCTTGGGGGCCCTCGACTCCCGCAGGCTTCCGGTGGGGAGCGGCTGCCATGATTGCTTGCGGAATGGCCACGACGGAGCTACGAGATGGTGGTGCTCTCATGGTGACGCCAGCTTCAGTCTGAAACATCCAGAAACAAGGTGGGGCTTTCATCGTTTGGGGAAAAAAAATGTTTTAATCCAATGAAAAGTGTTATTTTTAGGTCACATGACCTAGTCTTACATAATTAGGAAAAGAAAAGTAAAATGAACCAATGAAAAGTTTTATTAACAAGTCACATGACCTGTTATGCTTACGTTACGCGCTGCGCGGCGCGCTCTGGATCGTTTCCGGGAAGCTGCGCCTTGCGCACCGGAGCACTTCCGGGTGCGCTAACGCGTCGCGTCATATGACGCATTACGCGACAATGCAGGTGCAGAATATAGTCAAAATGTCTCCACCAACCAGCGGTCGGAATTCCACCGCTTTCAGCAGTCCAAAAAGTTCGGTCAAATCTTAAGAGCGGGAGCAACTCAACTACATGGGGAGCGAGACGTTGTAGTCGCAAGAGCGAGCGGTAAACAGCTGAATGGCGGAAGAGGCACAGAGTACCAAAAGCGGGCGGAATGGCAACTAAAACGGTAAAGGGGCGCCCTACGACAGCGTGTCTTCAGGTGAAACGGATTGTGGGACAAGGTCCAGAATGAAAGATTCTTCAAAAGGGAAAAAATTCCGCCGGACCCCGGGAGCCGGCCGCCTATGCCGGGGGCGATCTCAAGCCTCACCAGGGCAACACGACTTGGGGAGGGGGCAGGAGCCAAGCGCCCCCTCTCAGTCCGCGCCATCTCACCGCCCCTCGGGGGCCTCCGTCAAGCGGTTTAGGGAGGCACCGTATCACATTGTTTTCCAATGCAGTCAGGTCCACAAATGGACCCCACTTACTTTGAATAGTGAAGCTGCAGCAGGTGCAAATAAGGTTTAAACAGTGTTACAAGAACTGCTTAGAACTCTGAAGTATGGCACTCAATAACCAGGACTTATGCCATTTATGTAAGGCAGTGACATGGAAGCAACTCAGGGACAAAAAGCATGAACGAACATTAACGTATGAAAATCTTATTTGGAGAAGGGGTAGAATCCAAACGCCCCCTGCCAGTTCGCGCCACTACACCGTATGTGGAAAATCTGAAGCCATCATTCTACAAACTCTCAACGCTTGTTATCAGTGCATGACTTTCATGCTCCATCGATTGAGCTAGCCGGATCGGGCAATAAAAAGTATAAAATAGTTATGTAAATAGTTATTTAATAAAATGTTTTATTCTGTTTCTTTGGTGGTGTGTTGTGTATATTTATAATATTTGCATAGGGTTTGCCGTTATTTTGGGCGGTGTGGGTGGCGGAGTCGAGCTGTTTTGCAGCCCTCATGGTGTGGAGCTCAATTCATTTCACTATTTTCGTATTTCTCATGAAGGGTTATTCCTAATGTTTGTATTTTACCGAGGTTAAAAAGAGATCGAATTAGTGGTCTACTGATTTTGCTCGATTACTTTTATTTTTTTACACGATTTTTCACTATCTGCAAAGACTAAACAGAGTATTGCGACTTTGTGCTTGTTTGTAAATAGAGAATGATCCAAAGAGAACCAATTGTAAAACAGTAAATGCTTGGATAATAATCAATCAAATGGAGAGACAAGCAGGTACGACGGATTACAACAGGGGTAAAGGTCTGCGTTAACTACCGTTCACTATCTGCAAAGAGAGAGTACTACTAAGAGAAAAGAGGGGAGTGGGGGGGGCAGCGTTCAAAGCACATCAGCGTGCATAAACACGAAAACGTTTTTACCTATCACGTACTTGACATTTGACAGCTTTTGATGTTTGCTATTAAAAAACCATTGAAATTCACAGAAAAAACCATAGGTTATACTCCATATATAGTTAGGAATTTGCATTTACAAAACCTTGAAAATTCAATGAACAAACCATTGGTTTTAGGCCATATATAGTTAGGGATTTGCATTTAGAAAACCTTATTTTACTCGCATAAAACCATTGAAATTCCATATATAGTTATAATCGCTAACTATATATCGCGCACCCGCAATCCACTGCTGATGATGTCACATATTACATCATTCATGACATGGTTAGTGACATCACTGATGACATCACTGATGACATCTCAAATGACATCACTGATGACATCACTGATAACATCTCATTTGACATGACTGATCACATCACTGATGATATCATTCATGTGATAATACCATGAACCTCTTCAGACTCTAATATAACCTTAGATACAATCAGTGTAAACAGACAGTCACTCATCCATGGAGTTACTCACACACCTAGTCAGTTATGCCAAAAATCAATCACACCTCCATTTTCTCAACTATACAGTTATACACACCTTACTTATTCAAACATATACTAACACATATTTACTTTACTCTCTTATACAATCTCTGATACATGTTCACAATGATCCATACAGCCACTCACACATTCACTAGCTCTTATGCACAGTTATTTATAGATGTCAACTCTCACATGTACTGTGTTTTACATATGTACTTAATTTGACATGTAGCACTGAGATATCCATTCACTCACTAATACACTCATGCACAGTCAACCGCCCATACAGCTGTTTCCACATGCAGTTTTGAATCTATACATATAGTGAATCAACTACTCACACATCTATGTACAGAGTCACACACCTCCCAGCCACCCATACACACACACTCAGTTTCCCATACAAATACTTGGACAACCAATCAATAACCCATACAGTTACTCATATAGCTACTGATCAACATATGCAGCAGTTTGTAGAACAACAGATATAATGATGCACAAATTAAAACAGTTTAGTCACTAACCCATGCACTCAGTGAGACACATTTAATCACTCACTCATACAGTCAGTCTTGCACCTACTAAATCCTTCATCCAGACACTTATACATCCACTCATTCTTCAATATGTAAAACATATTTTAACTTTACAGAAACATACAGTCACTGGATGTTGTAATCAGTGATGTCATCAGTGATGTCATTTGAGATGTCATCAGTGATGTCATCAGTGATGTCATCAGTGATGTCACTAACCATGTCATGAATGATGTAATATGTGACATCATCAGCAGTGGATTGCGGGTGCGCGATATATAGTTAGCGCTTATAACTATATATGGAATTTCAATGGTTTTATGCGAGTAAAATAAGGTTTTCTAAATGCAAATCCCTAACTATATATGGCCTAAAACCAATGGTTTTTTCATTGAATTTTCAAGGTTTTGTAAATGCAAATTCCTAACTTTATATGGAGTATAACCTATGGTTTTTTCTGTGAATATATATATATATATATATATATATATATATATATATATATATATATATATATATATATATATATATATATATATAGCCAATCCATATCCATATATATATATATATATATATCATGTGATCAAGGCCAGGGCAACCTGGTTGAAATGCGTCATGTTGGAAGAAAATAGATTTGCACTTTAAGAACTTTGCCTTTTGTGTGGTCCGTTCCTGTTGAAGAAGCGCTGAGTGGAAGTTTTACCCTACTTTGTGTTTCTAAGGACTTAGTTTTCATATATATATATATATATATATATATTGAAAAAACATAGGTTTTACTGACGTTATAGTTAGGAATTAGCATTTAAAAAACCTTAGAAATTCACTAAAAAAACATAGGTTTCAGGGACGTTATACTTAGTTGAACATTTGACTCATATAAAACTAGAGAAATTCACCTGTTATAGTTAGTTGAGCTAACTATAACTCGCGCGCCCGCAATGCACTGATGATGACGTCACATATTACATGACTCTTGACATGGTCAGTGAAATCACTCATTACATCACTGATGACATCTCAAATTACATCACTGATGACATCACTGATTACATCATCCAGTGACTGTGTGCATCTAGAAAGTTTAAATATTTTTCATATATATCTATGCCAAGGTGTATTGAAGAATTTGTGTATTTACAAGTGCCTGAAGGGATTATTTAGTAGGTGCATGACTGACTGTATAATTGAGTGATTGATGGTGTCTTACTGATTGTATAGGTTAGTGACTAAACTGTGTGAAAGTCTGTATTAGTCTCTCAGTTGGTGTGTAAACGGCTGCATGGGTTGATGAGTAGCAACATAATTGTCTATATGGGTTTTTGATTTGTTGTCTGAGAATCATTATGTGTGTGGGTGCCTGAGTGTCTGTATCTGTGTGACTCTGTGCATAGATGTCTGAGTGGGTGATTCACTGGTTTTATGGATTCAAAAGTACATCTGGGAAGGGCTGTATTGGTGAGTTAGTGTGTATATGGGTGTGTTGTTGAGTGAATGAATGTCTCAGTGGTATATGTGCGAGTAACTACATATCTTTTAAGGCAGTATATGTGAGTGTTGGAATATATAAATGACTACACATGAGAGTAAGTTATTTGAAGAGTGTGTGTATAAATGAGTGTCTGCTTGTATCAGTGATTGTATAAGACATTAAGTACGTGTTAGTATCTGCATAAATGAGTGATGTGGTGTGTGTATACATGACGGAGTTGGTGTGTAACCTGTATACATGAGTAAATTGGTATGTGATTTATTCTTTGCATGACTGACTAGGTGTGTGAGTAACTACGGATGAGTGGCAGAGTGTTACTGTATGTATAGGTGTAAGAGTGCATATTAAAGTACTGTATTGATGAGTAACTGCATGTATAAGGCACTGGATGTGTGTATCGACCTAGGATATAGTGCTTGGTATGTAGTATCTGGCATTGTTGTGTGTATGGTTTCAAAAATAGTAGTCTGTATTTTAGAGTGGGCGTTTCAAATTTTATCTTAGGGCATCAGTATATGCATCAGATTTTCATGTGGATAATGTCATCAGTGATGTCATCAGTGATGTCACTGACCATATCATGAGTGATGTAATATGTGACGTCATCACCAGTGCATTGCGGGCGCGCGAGTTATAGTTAGCCCAACTAACTCTTGTTTTATATGAGTCAAATGTTCCACTAACTATAACGTCCCTGAAACCTATGTCTTTTTTGTGAATTTCTAAGGTTTTTTAAATGGTAATTCCTAACTATAACGTCTGTAAAACCTATGTTTTTTTCAGTGAATTCCTGAGTTTTTTTTCAAATGTTAGTTTCATATTTTAATGTTTATAAAACCTATTTTGTTTCTATTATATTTTTTAATATTTTGGAACTCCATTATACTTCTTTTTTTTACTTTAAAAATTATGTAATGTTTTATATCTTCCCCCAAAAAATGTCTCTTTTTTTTCTCAAGAAAACTGCACTCCCATACGGTAGCATACCAAGCTCTCTCACCACGTGAATCCGATTCACCATATTCCTAAATTCGTAAATTATGCGCATTTTGTATCCAACAGGTTCGTGACACCGCGTCCCGTGGAACATCATATATGCATGAAGTTGCCCCAGCTACTACTTTGGTATCCGACGGGTATGCTGTACCAAGCAACACGTTACATCATGTACATATGGGGTCATGCCCGCTACGTGTTGCATATGCGACGAGTGCACATTGCCAGGCCCTGTGTTACGTCACAGACGTATGCTGTTGCGCCGGGTACGCCAATCCTTTTGATGTTTTTTGTCTCAAATGTATATATAAATCATTTTAAACAGTATATGGCAAGTGATAATCTAAAATATGTTATATATTTATGTATTTCTAACTGTAATAAACTTATATTATGATGAATATATTTTCTCAAAATCGCGTTGGGTGCGGCCTCCTTGCATGCTCGGTGCGCGATTGCCATATGACCCTTAAAAAAAGCATTTGATTGCTTCATAACATTTCCCATTGTAACAGTTAAACGACCCCACCCATTTTAGTCATTCTCTCTACAGCCTTTGATGAGAGACACCACTTCACCGTAAACAGTTGTTTTGAAAAGTTTTTTTCTGTGTACACATATCTTATATTACACACAACATGAAACGATCATCTGGATCAATATTCATGGTCTGTACATTAAGCCTTCCATGTGTGAAGGCCATGCATCTGAAACGTTACATCAAAAAACAAATGTGTGTTACACAATGCCCCTGGTGTATGTGTGTGCACATTATTGTGCTGCTTTCCGGCCTGTGTATTGGTGGCTCAAAGGGGTATTATCAGCCATGGGCAGAGTGCACATCCTAGATCACATGTGACAAACAATAAAGAGTAATGTGTACATTTGTGTTGCTGTATGCTCTGTTGTCAGGCTGTACCAGTATAGTAGTGTGTCATATATTAGACTTTCAGATTCACGTTTGACATGCATTGCTTGACTGTAATGAGCGCTATCACTATAATTGACGTAGCCTCACTGCTGATCCTCCCTCTATCTGAGCACATTTACATGTGTACGCTTCGCGATAGCAACACTTTCAATAATACCGCAGAACATTGACATGCATGTCTGCGCATATCCACAACCTTGACAACGACATGTGAAATTTCGCCATTCGATCTTTTCGAACAGCATTGCATTAGCGATAGTTGCCGCCCTCCCGATACATGCTACATTAATATAAATTACGCATTCTGCGATGTCAAAACTGCAAAAGAAACACACATAAGTACACTTCCTGGCCAGGCTGGAACTGAACATTGCCCAGATCCCCGGAACAATTAATCACACCCCTAGACTGGCCTGGCGTATGCAAGCCCAGCCCACTTTGCATACGTATAACGATAACGAGGACGCTGCATGTCCCAGTTCTTCCACACTGCCTCAGGTGATATGGCCACATCTTCCTCGCATATTACAGTGCACAATAAAAAAAAAGGATTCATGAGGTGTACACCATCCTGCAATCAACACTAAAAGTGCAGTTCGAACACTGCTGACAGTAGTGTTTGCAAACACAACAATGACAGTAGGTGAGGAGTGGGGCCTGGGTGCACAGCGGCTCCAAATGAGTGTGGTGCTGCAGGAGGGGTGGGCTCCATCAGCCTGGGTGCGCAGGTGCGAACAAACGATGTTGCCGTGCGTAATGATGTAATCACTGACCTCATTCAGTCACATCTCTGACTCATTTTAAGTACCTGCTGGACCGTACTGTAGGCCTGAGCCAGTGGGCAGCGCTGCCTTGCAGACACGAGGCGTTGGATGTTAGGGCACCGTAGTGAGCTCATTACTAAGTGAACATGCACACACACTTCCGCCACTGCAATACACGTGCACATTAAGCTTTCAGCATGCACTTTTTCCTTTGTATGTGATCCTTAGTATAACATATTATTATTTATCCTTGTGTATTGTCGTGCCCTCTACCTCCTCTTTGAACCACAATTACCACTAACAGTTGGTAGATCGAAATCAAAAGAGAAAGATGCACTCAACTGGTGTTTTCTATTAAGCTTGAAATAAACCTTAATTTACCTCCAGACGTTTCCACCATTAGATTATTTCTCCCTTTTCAGACACTGAATTACTTGACCGAAAATGGGCTGAGCGGGTGCTCACCCCGTAATAATGCCCTCGGCATTCTGACGCTTTCCATCAGGGTATCAAGACACTGTCCCCGACCGGAGACCTGCTCTCCCACTCTACAAAAGTACCCCGGACTCGGAGCTTGCACTGGCACATCATTGGACACACCGATGGTGGCAGGTGAGCAGTGAAGCCTCGGTGCGCAGGACCTACAATTGAGCACAGTGCGGGGGAAGGGGCTGGGGTGCATCAGCCACGGTGCGCAGGTGTGAACAAGCAATGTTGCGGCTCGTAATGATGTGATCTCTGACCTCATTCAGTCACATATCTGTCTCATTTTAATGACCTGCTGGACCGTACTGTAGGCCTGAACCAGCGGACAGCGCTGCCCTACAGACATGTGTAGAGCGTTGTGCTGCGAGAAGGGTGGGCTGCATGAGCCTTGATGTGCAGGTGCGAAAAAGCGATGTTTCTGGGGATAATGGTGGGATCTCTGACCTCATTCAGTCACATGTTTGTCTCATTTTAAGGACCTACTGGACCGTACTGTAGGCCAAAGCCAGTGGGCAGCGCAGCCCTACAGACACGCGGCATTGGCTTTTAGGGCACTGTAGTGAACTCATTACTAAATGTACATGGCTGGAGGCTTCCACCACTGCATTACCCATGCACATTATGCTTCTAAATGTAAATGTAAATGTAAATGTACAGGAATTTATATAGCGCAAATCACCGAGCGGTTTCTAAGCGCTTGCTTAGGGAACCCGTCCTGGTATTCCCCTGTGAGATAACCCCGGCAGGGTATCCGCAAGGTGAAAGCCAGGCATCCCGCCACGAGGTGCCGTTGTGGAGATTAAGCAAGCTATTGCCCAGAGTCGCAGAGTGTGAACTCGTGAATCGAGTAGGCACCGGAGCGAGAATTGTCGAGTCCATGGACATTTTAGGACTCAAGACCCCGCCGAGCCGGGAATTTAACACTGGTCCCGGGCTGACCTCTGCTTCCAGGTCTGTCTCCTCTAACCAGTGAGCCACACTTCTCCATGCGCTCTGTTCCTTTGTATGTGAACCTTAGTATAACATATTATTATTTAACCGTGTGTTTTGTCGGGGCGTGGCTTGCTGATTTGTGGAATGGCCGCTCTGTAAGCGAGCTCCGATGGCCTAGACACTATGAGGCATTGATCTGCCTATATTGAGGGGACGGAACGCTGCACCCTACATTACCCAGTGACCACTATAGCAGCGGTCATTACAAGGGGAAATCCTGGCCCTCTAAATCGCCTACCTGCTGAGTTAACTGCTCTGTCAGCCTGGAACCGGACACTGACGCTGCACTGTGGAGCTTGGGAGCGCTGCCCCCTTCCACTCGAGGCTGGTGCTGCATTTGTGGTATAGGGGCGCGGCTTGCATTGTTGGTGGCGCCAGCCTGTGGTGTTCTGCGGAGCCAGGGAGCTGAGGTCGATCTTGCTCAGGGAGGGCGACCCTGACGCCTGCTTGCTGTCCCGGCTTCATAGAGGTGCCGGCGGTGCGGTGGAGGTTGGAACGGGTCGGACGAGGGGTGCTACAGTGTACATGTCGGCCCGGGCCTGGGAGGTATGCCTGACATGGAGGCCTGTAATATTTGCTGTGCTGAAAGGTGAGGTGCGGAGGCTGCCATAGGGAGGCCTCATTTCTGGACTGGCCCTGTGAACGTTTTTGGGTGCCTTGCGGAGGGAACTGTGCACCCAGGTTCATCGGCGGCCATTTTGAAGGGGGTGGTGCCCACATTGAAAACCCTAAGCTGCCTCGCCCTAAACTGCTACCAGGCGGCCCGTCAATGCGTGGGCTGTATGCCCGGGTGGCGGTGTGATACAGGAGAGGCGCGAAGACCTGCACGGGCTGCTGGCACATTATAGCCTATCCTCGGCTTCTGCCCTGCCGCCATCTTAGGCGATTTGATATAACTGTGCAGTGCATTGTGGATTGGAAGCCTAGCTTACCCTGGGGAAGCCGAGCCATGCCTGTTTATTGATTTGCCCATACACGCTATTTTGGCTCCTGTTAGGATGGTGCTGTGCCGAGAATTTTGGCTGGAGGGTTGTTAGTGATCAACGTTGGCTCCTAGCTTCGCCAGCATCCCTGTGGTGTGACCTCTGCTAGTTCCCCCCTGGCATCTGTTGGAGTGGAACCCTGACAGGGGATCAGCTTGCGCGACGGTCTGCGGCCCATCAAAGCCCACACCGGCCTCGTGGCAGTCGAGTTTGGAGCCTACAGCGTGAATGCATCCACTGCGCCCTTGAGGAGGCCTGGAACTGTTCACTTTTTTGGAGTGATGACACTTTTGGGCCCTCGTGTGTGCCTGTAGGTGTAGCAGCAGTCGCGTCTATTCATGGTCAAGCCGGATGCCAACAGGTGCAACTGGGGGGCACCAGGGAGATCAAGGTGAGGACATAAGTACACTTATGTTGGAAATGCAGTCCAGTTTGTGCACCATTGACGCTAAGTTGGATACCTTGACGTCCCATATGGAAACAGTAAAAACTCAAGCGGGAGTCCATGAACATCGGTTGGATGTCTTTGTAAATAAACAGTCCGATCTCCATGACTTCCAGGTGAAAACTAAAGACCAGATATCGCAAATCGATCGTCTCTTATCCGTGATTAGAGCCAACAACGAGGATTTGGAAGCTAGATTGCGTCGAAATGTTTCGACGCATCACTGGAATCCCGGGAACAATGGTGATTACGAAGATGGAGGTGTTTGTGACGGATTTATTGCTGGATCTTTTTGCTACACACCTCTCGCCGGTATTTGCGGTGGAGAGAGTCCATCATACTTTGGGAGCCGATCCGCCGATCAGAGCCCCTCCACTGCCAATATTGGCCAGACTATTGAGCTACCAAGACCGAGATGTGATCTTACGCCAAGCTCGTACTTTGGGGCAAATAACACACCAAGGCAATCAGATCGCCTTCTATCCGGACTTCACCCCTGCGGTCCAAGCAGCCAGACGTGAATTTTTACTGGTGAAAAAGACCCTCCTTCAGGCGCAGATCCCGCATTCTCCTCTCTACCCCGCCAAACTTAAAGTGTCATATGAGAGCTCCGCTCACTTCTTCATGGATGCCAAGTCTGCCCTGAAGTTTGCTAAACATGTGAGCGACAGACGAGGCAAATCCAGTCCCAGATCTGACGCTGCCACCTCACAACCTCTAAGTGATGATGACTGATGATGTAGCACCTTGTTGCTTTGTAATGTCACAACATTGCTGCTGTTCTTTTTCTAAACTAGCACTGTTGATTATATCTGTTCACAGTTTAGGTAATGTCTGACCTCCTATGTTCATACAAGTTTTGAATTGCATGGCTTGATATGTTGTGGACTGCTAACATACGTGTACAGTCGCACCTGTTTTCATTGTTGGGGCATTTGCCAGATTATGTTGCTATTGAGGGGGGCCCGGCGGAGGTGGAGGGGGAGGTGTGCAGTCTGATTGTAACGGCAGGCCAAATGATGCTACTCTGTCCTTTGCTGTTTGATGGCCTTGCCCCTTGCAGTATCTTGGCCACCCTGCTACGGTAGGGAAGTAGGCCGGCTCTCTCTCCTCCCCAGCGGAAATTTCCCATTTGAATGCTATGTTGTGAATTATGGGGGGGGCTATGCTTCAACCTGATTGGTGGGTTGACGTGGGTGGGGGCAGGTAGGGGGAAAGGGTTTTTGTTTCTTTTGTGCATTACCAAGAAACGAAGGGGCAGATTTATGTTAACTGGCGCATCCCCAGGGATGCGCCAGTTAACATGCGCCACAGTGCGCCACAGCTCCGCCAGCCATGGTGCGCCGCATTTATAATGCGGCGCACCATGGTGCAAAAACGGCACAGATGCGTGACGCATCTGTGCCGGAAATGTGGCGCATTGCTGGAGTTGCGTCGCAAGCGCGACGCAGCTCCAGCAAGGCTCGGGGGTGCCCCATTTTAACAATGATGCGTCAAGACCTACGCCTGCTTCAAGCAGGTGCAGGCTTTTGACGCAGCATTGGCTTAAAAGTGACTGAGTGAAATCTCATAGATTTCACTCAGCCACTTTTGCGAGGCACACCTGCCCCGGAACGCCCACCCTGCGCCGGAACGCCCACAAGCGGCGCAGGGCTTTACAACGTGACGCATTAGCCTAGATGCGTCACGTTGTAAATCGTTCGTAGGGATGCGCCACGTTTACGCCGCCTTGCGTGACGCATCAGCGGCGTAAACGTGGCGCAAGGGCCTCATAAATCTGCCCCGAAGTGTTAATTGCACTTGCGCCACAGCCACACACACGCTGGGCCAGATGTAGCATTGCTTTACATGCAGTTTTACAGTTACTCACGAGAAACAAGTGAACTGCTTGACATGGAATATACGCGGTCTGAATGACTGTACGTGTATTTAGCCAGCTGCATTTCCTTGTTGTTTTGGGATTAGTTACAGTCGCTTTTACAGTGCTGGCTACAGCTGCTTTTATGGAGCTTAATTTGGGCCAGGATAGGTGCTGGGGCTCCTATTAGGCAGAAGATTTTGAAGGAATTGTTTGTGTTAGCCTTCCTTAGAAACTGCCTAGAAACCGTCCAATTCTGGAGGGCATGTTGTTTAAAGGCAATAAATGAGAAACTCAGCACTGGTGTTTATTTTACTTTAAGAGACAACTTCTAATACCAGCTGCAGTTGCTTGTTGTTTGTGGCTTAGCTACAGCTGCATTCACAGTGCAGGTTACAGCCGGTTTCCTATAGCTTAATTTGTGACGAAAGAGGTGCCGGGGCTCTTATTAGGCATCACTTTTTCTGTAAACAAAAATTGTTGGTGTTAAACTGCCTTAGAAAAAGCACAGAAACCGAACAATTGGGGAGTGCTTGTTGTTTAAAGGCAAACAGGCAAACAGTGAGCACATCCGCACCTGCATTTCTATTACTTTTAAAGGGAACTTAACACACAATGCACCTGTGTCCAGCTCGATGCAGTTCCTTGTTGTTTGTTATCTGTGAGTGGATGTACATGAAAACATAAGGCATTATGTTTATATTAATTTGAACTGCAAATTATATAACACAATGCACGTGTTTTACGATTTTAAACGGTATGCGTTTTTCCTTTGTGTTATGTGAGTTAGCTGTGTTATACTACAAAGGAAAGGCTGGTGTGTTACATGGGCAGCAGGCCTTGAGCTATTGGCTCGTTGTACAACTTTGTTTTATTTACAAAGTCTCACTTCTATACATGAGCTTACACCACCAGGAAATATTGGTGTTTGGGGATGTAGGGAGGCGAAACTTTTGTTCGCCATATGTGACTTATATTTTATTTTTCCTAGTGTCCCTTTTAATTACCATTTGTGACTTCAAAGCATTTCTTATGCTCCATTTGGAACCCGTGTGTGTCCTTTCCAGGCCACACCAGCCTTTTTTACACACATACTAGCCTTATCATGCATGCCCAGCCAGCCCAGGTCCTTGCTGCTTTTTGTCTGAGTTAAAGTACATAAAAACGGTATACAATCATCACTTGCGTTCAGGATCATTTTAAAATCAACTTATCACCCAATGCACGTGCACAGAGCCAGCCGCAGTTCCATGTTGTTTGTGAGTTAATGTACATTAGAACATTGGAATGTTGGGAGCTCCATGGAAAACAATGGAGTGCTCCGGGCTTATAATAGCTGGTATAAGCCTGGCGCTCCAACATTCCAATGTTTCTTTGCTCACAGCTCTGGCTGTGAACAAAGGGTTCAGGGAGCCTGAAGGGATTCCAATCCCCTCACGCTTCCAAAAGGCTTTGTTTTTTTTGTTAGAACATTCTGTCCTCTAGTGACAGAATGTTCTAATAGCCTTATAGCCCTTCTAGATGGGCTATCCTGCTATTAAAGACCCTCTCCCTTGTTAAAGGCCCTCGCCTTCGGCTCGGGGTCTTTAACGCTGGAGAGGGCCTTTAATAGCCGGTATAGCCCTCTACGGCGGGCTATAAGGCTATATTACACCCTAAGACAATCAGTACTCGCGTCCCTCCTACCTTGCAACTCACACTGCTCATGTGCCTCACGCCACCCTTCCTTCATCCTTCCTATGCCACAGACTGCTCTTATCATCGTCCTTCCTTATACCTTTCACTGCTCAATTCAATTTCATTTCTCATGCCTCACGCTACTCTTCTCATCATCCTTCCTTTGCCGCACACTGCTCTTATCATCATCCTTCCTTATACCTTATACTGCTCAATTCAATTTCATTCCTTATGCCTCATGCTACCCTTCTCATCATCCTTTCTATGCCGCACACTGCTCTTATCATCATCCTTCCTTATACCTTATCCTGCTCAATTCAATTTCATTCCTTATGCCTCACGCTACTCTTCTCAGTCTCCTTCCTTCTGCCTTACAACAATATATTCAATAGACAAATCTGCAGGAAATATTCACACAATATAAACAATGTCTAAATGCTGGTTTTAGGTAATTTGTTATTTACTGTTAATATACAACAACGTTCCTGAAATAAAGAAAACTGGATCTTAATGTAAATATTTGTGGAAATATTTTTATTACAAACTATTACTTACAAAAACAAAAAATTGGCATTCATTTCGTTACATAGGTTTTACAAAAAATACTAAATTGTAAAATTGTGTTTATATAAAAATACAATTAACAAAACTATAGGCCTCATACTGCACATACTAAATCCTAAATTTAAATCAGGGATTATGCACATGCTCGCATCCTCACTCAACATTCATAATTAGCACACAAATATTTACTACACTCTACATCATTTTGCCTTAACTACTATCCTCCTTGCTCTTATTCTTTATAACTCACATATCCAACTCCTCCATTTCCTTCCTTCTCATGAACGCTGATTTTCTAATAATGACATTCAATCCAAGGGGAAGCATACTGCTACTATTTTTTATTTTTTTTTTGCATTTATATGGCGCAACTGCTACCCTGCGTGTTTCCCGGCACCTTGGATCTGTAATTACTCAAAAAAGCAAAGAGTGGACTCTATTGATTTAACAGCAAAGTTTTAACTCCCTTCCTTAATAGGAGGTAGCAGGGTTCCAAGCGTAGTTTGAGCGGGAGTGAGTTCCACAATACTGGGGCTAGATGGGCAAATGAGCGTCCGCCCAACCGTGCCCGCTTGAATCTAGGAACAGTGAATTTGGCCTGACACATGGATCTTAGGTTAAGAGAGGGTAGATATTTCAGGGCGATCTTACATAGATATTCTGGAGCTTCCCCTGAGCTAATCCATGTAGCATAGTGCCTTGAATTTTACTCTGTGAGCTATCCTCAGCCAGTGTAACTTCCTAAGGTGTTCTGCCATGCTCGTGCGTCCTGGGAGATTGAGAAGCAATCTCGCCGCAGAATTTTGAATGACTTGGAGTCGGTTTAAGGTACTTTTTGTAACTCCTAAGTATAGGACATTTCCGTAGTCTAATCTCGAGCCCACTAGTGCCTGTAATACTGTTCTTTGTGCCCCATCTGGTAGTTGCCACAATATTTTCCTCAGCCATTTGAGGATAACAAAGCACTATAAATCTCATGTATTATAAAACACCCTACTCTTATACTCACTCTCCTTCCTTATAACTCACAATGCTCTTCTCCACGCTCTACTTACTAAAAACTCATGCTCCTTATCTTTATAACATTTCTTATGCCTCACGCTAATCTTCTCATTTACCTTCCTTCTGCTTCACGCTGATCTTAATGCCTCCTTCCTTATACCTCACGCTGTTCTTTACATTCTCCTTCATAGTACCTCATGCAGCTCTTCTCATCTTCCTTCATTACACCTCTCGCTGCTCTTTACATTCTTCTTCATAGTACCTCACGCAGCTCTTCTCATCCTCCTTCATTATACCTCACGCTGCTCTTCGCATTCTCCTTCATAGTACTTCACGCAGCTCTTCTCATCTTCCTTCATTATACCTCACACTGCTCTTTACATTCTCCTTCATAGTACCTCACGCTGCTCTTCACATCTTCCTTCATTATACCTCACGCTGCTCTTTACATTCTCCTTCATAGTACTTCACGCAGCTCTTCTCATCTTCCTTCATTATACCTCACGCTGCTCTTTACATTCTCCTTCATAGTACCTCATGCTGCTCTTCTCATCTTCCTTCCTTATACCTCACGCAGCTCTTCTCATCCTCCTTCTTTATACCTCACGCTGCTCTTCACATTCTCCTTCATAGTACCTCACGCTGCTCTTCTCATCTTCCTTCATTATACCTCCTGCTGCTCTTTACATTCTCCTTCATAGTACTTCACGCAGCTCTTCTCATCTTCCTTCATTATACCTCACGCTGCTCTTTATATTCTCCTTCATAGTACCTCAGGCTGC
The DNA here is from genome assembly GCF_964263255.1 of Lissotriton vulgaris. Classification (NCBI taxonomy): domain Eukaryota; kingdom Metazoa; phylum Chordata; class Amphibia; order Caudata; family Salamandridae; genus Lissotriton; species Lissotriton vulgaris. The sequence goes on from NC_141695.1 coordinate 49,013,622, forward strand.
TGTTCTCATCCTGCTTCATTATACCTCACATTACCCTTTACATTCTTCTTACTAGTACCTCACGCTGCTCTTCGCATTCTCCTTCATAGTACCTCAGGCTGCTGTTCTCATCCTGCTTCATTATACCTCACATTACCCTTTACATTCTTCTTACTAGTACCTCACGCTGCTCTTCGCATTCTCCTTCATAGTACCTCAGGCTGCTGTTCTCATCCTGCTTCATTATACCTCACATTACCCTTTACCTTGTTCTTACTAGTACCTCACGCTGCTCTTCGCATTCTCTCTCATAGTACCATACCCTAATCTTCTCATCCTCCTTCATTATACCTCATGCTACTCTTCTCAATTTCCTTCTTTCTGACGCGGCACTTCTCATTCCCCTTAATTCTCACTCACACACCTTTTGGGGTCATCCCTCTCCTTCCTTTAACTCACACTGATGTTCCCACTCTCATTCCTTAGCCATCATACTGCTCCTATTACACTCCTTCCATTTCACTCATACTGCTCTTTGCATACTCAGTCTCCTTCCTTATACTACATACTCTTCCACATCTAACAATTCCAATTCAATCCGTATCATTCAAATACACAACACATAATACATCCATAACATATAGGTAAAAACATTACCATTTACAACACCAAACACTCAAAAATATCCAATTGGGAGACCGATTGCATTTCCAATGCTTGTTGTAGTTGTGTTTGTTTGATAAGAAAACATTGTTTGAACTGTTTGCTTCAAATGAGTGTCATTGCCCTGCATTAATGCATTTTTTATGGTGGAATAATAGCAGCTTACCTATATCCTGTTTTATTACATGTCTCCCTGGATTTGTGCACGATGTGTATTGTGTTGTCTTGTGTATAATTTTCTTTTGTTTTTCCAGGTGTACACTGGTAGGAATTCTTCTATTGATCCCCTTGTCATCAGTAAGAAAATTGTATGGGACATTTAAAAAAAAAAAAGGTCTTCATTTATACGTAGATCACTTTTTGACTGGTGCGCAATTGTTCCTTGAATTATTCAAAGTGGTCACTGTTGCATGTGATACAATCTGCTCTAACCCTAAAGAGCTTGTATGTGAAAAACTTCAGAGGGGACTGTGCAGTGCCATGCATAGCGATGGACTTCTAGCAGTGAACCTTTCAGACAGGAGAGGTGCCCACATGCTGACAACCATTCTTTATGACAGTACTTCACCGCTGACTGTTTGGGGTCAGGTTGCTGAAGTGGGCAAATTGGTGTGTATTTTAGACTGCAATAAGATGTGCATGGTGTAGATAGAGTAGATCAGCGGTTGGAGAATACAGTGCTGTTTGCAAATCATACATTTGATTTAAGAAGTTGGCTGTTCATTTGTTTCATTTAGCAACCTTCAATGCTTTTGATGTATTCAAGGATTGTTCTCCAGATTCAGAGATGACTTTTGTTCAGTTTCAGCTGTCAGTGATAGGCAGCCTAGTTGTAGAGGAGCAGGCAAGTGTTCCCAGGTTTTGGGATGGTGGAGGGTGTGACTAGGTTGAAAGAGCATCACTTTCCTGATTTCATTCTCTCACACACAAAAAAAACGGTGTCAGAAATGGTGTGAGGAAGGAAAGTCAAAAGTACTGTCCTGTCCCGAGAGTCCTTCTAAACCTGAGCTATTTGTGCCCGCATGTTTTAAATTGAACCAGAATCAAGTCAAGTTTTGTGAACAACTGTGAGAGTAAAAGTGAACTAACTGGTCTGTATTGCTTTACATCTTTTGTTCAGTTTCACAGTTGGTGGTTATTTGATGTATTTAGTTGGACCATCTGTGTGCGTAGTCATAGTTGATATTCATCTTCTTGGTTTGTGTTTTTTTGTTTATTAAAAACAATTTGATGGCGGTATGTGTGGATTGGTGCTTATCTGGGGGTTTGTGTAGACAGGTGCTTGCGTGACGGTGTGTGCGGACTGCTTCTTGGCAAGCAGTGTTTCTGGACTGGTGCTTGCCAGGTGGTTTGTGTGGACTGGTTCTTGCCTGGTGTTGTGTCTGGATTGATCCTTGCCTGGTGGTGTGTGGGGACTGGCACTTGGCTGGTTGTGTGTGTGGACCGGTGCTTGGTTGGCAATGAGCGTGGACTGACAGTGTGTTGATGGCTGATAGCCAGTATGTTTACTGACTTGCTTGTGGTGTGTTTGTCAGTTGTCTGATCTTTGGGTACTTCTTGGTGGGATTTATGTGCTTGTCTTTTTGGCTTCTGAGAGTGATGGGCCTAGAATGATTCTGTTTATCAATGTAAGTTTTGGATTGTGTTGGGTCTGAAGCTGACAGTGTTAATGGTTTTCTGCGTGCACGAAATGCATGCCAGTGGACTGTAAAGTGGTTGGTGCCTTGACGTAACTTTGCAGGTCTCCAGCTGTAAATCAGCGGTTCTCTTATGATGTTGAAATTATTAACAACGACTTTTGCGGATTTTATTTCATAAATTCTGGTAAAAAGAACTTTCTTTATGCACCATTTACTTACCCTTGTGCCAAATCCAACCAGTATGCCAGTGATTGACTAGTGAATGGGTGTGCAATACGGTTTTTATGTTTTTCTTTGCTTTTCCCATTAGTGCACACTCTCTCTTTTAGTGAACACCTTCTTTTTGGAAACTAGTCAGTATGGGAATACTATGTGGCATGTTTTGTGTAAATCCTACAAGGTGTACCTGCTCAGAAGCCCTTACAAATTTAATTAATTGTCAAAAACATATTTTTTCCTGACATTTCTGTGTGGGCCAGAACAAGTTTCCTTCAACACGTGTTGCCGAAGGTGTCCTAATAAAATGCTTTCTCACTTGTGCGGTGGGCCAAGTGTCCGTGACAGGGAAGGGACGAATGCAGCACATACAGTAAAAACAAAAATCAAGGAGAAATACAATTACTTCTCCTCATTGTGCCACATTAATGCCTGCTTTTGAAAGGTGTTTTGGCTTTACCTCCAATTTACAGATCCTTGTAAATATGGGGAATGCCCATAGCAACACCCATTGCACGCCCCTTTGCTGCAGAAAACTGGCCATATTTACAAGGCGGCATAGCATAGCGCTGCCTTGAAACTATAGATTAGGGCATGAGCCACCGGAGCATCGGAAAAAAGTGATGCTCCAGTGGTGCAGTGCCCTTGTAAATGTGCCCCTAAGTGTGGGATAGGAATCCTTTGATGCAAGCACCTTTTACTTTCTCTTACACTGTAATTGTCTTCTGAAAGCTTTGGTCAGTGAAAGCCAGCAGGAGCCTGAGCTCCTCAAACCATCCTTGCCCACACATCAGCGCTGTGATGTTGACCATGAAGGACTCAAAAGTGAATGCAAAGTTCATTACAAGACCAGGCTTGAGCCGCTTGCAACTGAGATTTATTAGTCATAACACAAATAATAAGACTTGGAGCTAAATATTAATGGTAGGCTGATTATAAATTAGTCATTTCCATTACTTGACCAGTCTTAAAATGAGAACTTAGAACCCCTAAATGTTCCAGCTTAAGATACAATATAACAAAAGCAAACATTAAAAAAGAAAAACAGATAAGTAACTTAAAATTCAAGCAAAGACAGTATAGATGCACATAAATGTTTCTGAATGAATGGATGATGCGGTACATTAATGACATCAATGAAGCCTGCACCTACAGTTCACTCATTACAACCTTGTGAAATAAATGTGTTTTTTTGGGGTTATCCAGTCAGCTTCATTTAGTTTATGTATTTACCACTCGCACCCATAAACATTTGAAACCAGCCAACCTGCATTTGTTTTTACTAATGTTCACTGTCTTGCCACACACGTCAATGCAACAAAATGTTAACAGCTTTGGTGTATCAGCCATTGCATTTCAGGAAGGTGTACATCATTTTCAAAACTTAAACTGTTCCATCTAGTGATAAAGGCAAGTTCAATTCATGAAGTATAAAACATTTTTAAGAATTAAGAACTGTTCAATGTTGTAATAAATGGTAGTACAATTCATAAAGTATAAATCATTTTTAAGAATTATGAACTGCTTTTTCTGTTATGAAAGCCAAGTACATTTCATGAAGTATAAATCATTTTCAAAAGCTTTGAACTGTTCCATCTGTGATGAAGAACTGGCACAATGCAGAGGTCAGTCCGAGGTTTGTGGCCCCCACACGTCTTTTTGACATTACTAAATAGAAAATGTATGGCCTCTCTCAGTCAGCCGTCATTGGGTCTACAGCTTCTGAACCAATTAATTCTACTGAATGTCTCCTAGATGGGAATTTTTAAAGATATATTTTGTAAGGGTGTTTAGATATAAAGTCATAAATGGAGCCAAGCTTGCTAACTACTCAGATGCACTTTGCCCACTCTACTGCTACACTACCCAGGGTGCCTTAATTTAGTTAGGCATGTGTTTTTATTGCAGGATTAATTAGAACTCGATGATTGGGATATTGGAAGCACAAGCCATGTCTGTTTCACGCACACTTACTCCAACAGTGTAACTTTTCTCCAGGAGTGAACTAGCTTTGTGCCCTCATGTGTTTGGTGCAGAGACTCTTGTTGGATTGTCATAATGTTACATTGTCTCATGTTCTGAAGAAACACACATGGCTGCAGCAGTGACACCTTGTGGACAGAGTATGACATTAACAGGAAACAGACAGAAACTGATACAGCAGAACACCTCAGGGACACACCGTTGAAGCACTGCCAGTAAGTGACTTGTAGCAGGATGGGATTTTCTAAGAACCTGAGGATAAAGGCAGACATAACCCTTGCTAATCACAGTACAGGTTTGGTTGAGGGTATACAGTGTACACGCACACATTGGAACTCTGCTAGTTCTGATTGTTAATCAGAGAAAAGTACTGGTTCTGTGCTTCAAGGGGGCGGTATGTAAAACCAGTCCCCAAATCGAATATGGCATTATTAGAGATTCTGGTAGGGAATTCTAGCTTGTCTGTACTCTATATTTTAATGGCTTTTAATATGAGTTGGGTTAGAGGAAAAGACATTCTGTATCAGGCAGGCTGATGTCTGGGAGAGAAGCATCTTTAAAGGATCATTCACAGATTTCTCAATTTTGAGCAAAATGCAATCACAATCACCCAAAGAATAGCAAATCAATGTTGACATGTTTCTACTAAGGAGAACATGTGTGGCTCCCACTGGGATCAACTTATAGGAAGGGTCCAGGGGTTTAACGAAGTTCTCCGCAGACCCCTCTATGTGGGGGCCTCCCAGAAATCTAGGAGAGGACGGGCCCCTTATCACATTTTACAGGAGGCTCCATCATTTTGTGTTACTCCACTGGCAGAGATTGTAGATCAATGCTGATTTCTGTGCCAGACTCACATCGGTATGTTCCAGTTTCGATATAAGTTTTATTGGCCCGGGTGATTTTCAGCTCCACCGGCACTGAGATTGTGACCTCCTTGTACATGAAGTTCACAATCACTTTTGTGCGTGGCGGAGCCTTCACCGGCAAGCTCAACTCTGACTTCTTCCTTGTGGTGAATGACTGAGACTCTCCTTTCTTCACTGTGAAGGTGTTGGACACCTCTGACGAAATATTGACTATTCCTATCAAATTAAAGGAGACTCCAGCCCTTATTGTGGTCTCATTGCTGAATTCGAAGCTGTGGGAGGCGTATTTTTCAAACTCTTTGGTAGAAGTGGCCGTGAGCTGCTGCTCAATATTTGAGCTGTTCTTGTATGAATACTGGTCTATCTGAATGTTTCTTTCACTCTCTACCTTTTTCTTGTCCCACAGAATTGTGGCTGTCACAGAGCATTGCCCGGGGCGCAGAGGATACGCATGGGAGACTTGGTCATTGAGACCGATATCGCAGTAATTTGCCAAATATTCACCAGCCCTGGCTATAATGCTCCTTCCACATCTGTCTGGATGCTCGGACAGAAGCCATGCCCCACTCTGGACTCTGTGGGAGCTTATCTTGTCATTGAAGTGTCCAAATACCAGATTGGACTCCTGAGTCAGCACTAACGCCTTACCCCTTGCATTGACATGCTCATACACTGTGATCTTTGGATTGCTCAGGTCATCAGTGATCAGTTTAAGAGAAGATCCTATATCATTCTGGGTAAGCGTTGAGTATTCTCCCTCCTCTAAGGCTAGGAACCTTCCCTGATAGTTTGCATGCTCGTATAGGATCCAAGGCTGCCCGACGATCTTCACAGAGGAGATACAGTCATTGAAGCATTCATTTGTCAGAAATGGGACATCTGCTGTAAAAGTCTTATGGAGTCCCTGGAAGTTGGCGTGTTCATAGACGGTGATTGAGTTCATGGTCATCAGCTGGGAAGTCTTCAATGCGGTCCCTTATTTGACGCTGTAAGAAAACAAAGAGAGACACCAGGGATAAAGCAGTTTAATGCTGCCATTCTTCAGGGTTCATTAACAGAGAAGATCAGAAAAAGCCCAGAAGGAACAGTGTGAGGAAGTCACTGGATGGACCAGAGTCCTGTTTGCTTTTCCACAACAAAGAGCATCAAGTGCTGTCACAAAACCCTCTCAAAGTACCAACCTCTTCAAGAGGGTGGCAATGGGGTCGCAAAAGGGACGGGGTCCCCAAATGACCCCTTCCCCTTTGCAAACACAGGGGAAAATACTACCTGCCCTTAAAAAATGAAACAAAAACGTTTCAATTTTTTTAGTTTTTTATGCAACCCATTTTCCTTTAAGGAAAACCGGCTGCAGTTAAAAAAAAAACTGCTTTATTTAAAAGCAGTCCCAGTCATGGTGGTCGGCTGAGCCCAGCGGACCACCATACCTGGGAGGCCCAGCCATTCCCAATGGGGTCGCAAATTGGAAGAGGCTCATTAATATTCAGGAGCCTCTCAATTTGTGACCCCATTGGGAATCGCTAAGTGTGTTACACACTGTTGTACATCCAAAATAGTGCCTCGCAATTTGAGAGGCACTATTTTGGGCATTGTACATCTGGCCCAAAATATGCAAATTTTACTTTATGTATGAACTGCAATGATGATGATGATGACTGTTTTTCACAGAGTACAAACTTGCAATAACAATCTAATCAGGGCGAGAACCCGGCAAGACAGATGCCCAATCCCAAAATATAGTGAGGGAATTCTGAATATTTCATCCAAATTTTTCAATTTCATTGAACAAGATTATTCAAAGAAGTAGGCACCCTCAGAGCATGATGAAAGTAGGGTTATCTGGGCGCAGCATAGGACTCAGGCAACATGGCACACTAGGTCAGAAACAGCTCAGTGTTAAGAAGTTTTCTGTATTTAATGTGAGCTGTGCATTTCTGTATGTTTATGGGTAGTTTGTTCCAGTACCAAGGGGCCGAATAGGAGTAAGATCAACCACCGAAAGAGGATTTTCTGATTCGAGGAATAGTAATAAGGGATTTGTCTGTGGATCTTAATGTTCTGCCTGGCTGGTAAGGTGTACGTTTTGCCGCAGGATAACTAGGTTTGCCATTGAGAGATTCATGAGTTATACAGCAGATCTTGAAGATTATTCTTTTTGCACCGGTAGCCAAGGAAGCAAGCGTAAAAGGGGTGAAGAGGCAGCCCTGGAAGAAAGATTTTGGATGATGCGAGCGCTGTATTTTGGACCACTTGTAGCTTAGTAAGGAGTGTCTCATTGGTAGCTGCCAGTAGGGTGTTTCAATAGTCCAAGCAGCTGATAACCAATGCTTGGACCAAAGTTTAACGCACAGAAAGTGGGAGTAAAGGAAAGACTCTTCGACGCAGAAGTATCATGTGAAAGGAGGCGCCAGTGGTAGCCACTACCTGTTCTTTCGTGCTCAGCGCCTGATCAAGGCTAACGCCCCGTTTTGTTATTTCCACTTTAGGAGTTGGCGCTGCTTCTAATTCAGAAGAGCACCAGCCAGGGGACCAGAGCAGTTGGGTTCTGCCAAAATGCCTTATCTCCGTTTTGCTAATATTCCACTGGAAACAGTTATCAGTCATCCAAAAAGAGACGGCTGTCTCCCCAGCTGCAAAACATGCTTCAGTATTATTCAGGTCTTTGTCAAAAGAGATTAGGAGCTGAGTATCATCAGCATATGACAGAGGTTCAAAACCACAAGCTCCGCTGGGTTCGGCAAGGGGGGCTATGTAGATATTAAAAAGTTGGGGCTAAGACAGCAGCCCTGGAGCACCCCGTTGTCGAGGTCTATGGTGCGTGATTTAAAAGGACGCAGGTTGATGGTCTGGGTTCTGTGAGATAGAAAATTGGCAAACCACTGAAGAGCTATTCCATGAATTTCAATTGTCTGCAGCCACAGAAGCAATCTATGGTGAGACACAGTGTCAAAGGCTGAGGACTATTCAAGCAGCACAAGCAAAGATGACTTATTTTTATCTGGAGAGCATCTGATGTGCTCTGTAACTGCGATAAGCACAGTTTCAGTGCTGTGCATAGGTCTGAACCTGGATTGGGAAGGGTTCAGAATTATATTAGATTCTGTAAACTCCATTAGTTGGCTGTTTATTTGCCCTTCCAGCAGCTTACTCAATACAGTAAGCCTCAACATTGGATGATAACTGGACTAGTCTGTAGCTGGAAGATGAGCCTTCTTGCGGGTAAGTATCACCTGAGCGGCTTTCCAGGCCAGTGGAATTTTTCCAGACCTGATTGAAAAGTTAAGTAAGGAGCAGATGGCCGAGGCAAGCTGATTGGACAGAGCTGCTGAGACCCAGGCAGGGGCGATGTCCCTGGGAGACCCTTATTTGACAGCTTTCATTGCTTAACAAATGTAGTCTGGTCTAAGATGTTTGAAGTTGCCTAGGGTGCAAGTACAATTGGCAATAGACAGGCTGACATAGGACTCTGGGCACCTTTTACCCACAGTTCTGGGGAGGTTGTTATAAATCACGTTAACTTTCTCTTCAAAGTGACTCGCAATAGAATCACAGAGAGCTTGTAAAAGATGGGTGTTAGATGAGCAGGCATGAGTGTATAAAAAAATGTTGAGACCTTTGTACAACCCTTTAGAGGAGTTACTCGCCTGGCTGAGTTGAAGTGCAATGTGTGACTTACGCACTTTCTTAATGTTATGATGATATAGTGCTAAGGTTACTTTGTAAGCCTTTTTATCACTGGGATTATAGGACTGACACAAATATCTTTCTAGCTTTTTAACCAGAGCTATACTACAGCGCAACTATGGTGTGTACCATGGAGCATGTGTACAATGTGGGTTTTCAGAGGGGCCAGTTTGTCGATTGCCATGTTTAATCCAGAGTGATAATCTGATAGTGCTTTCTCCACAGCTCGATCCTCCTTCGTATCCATAACATTGAAGTCTGGGGTGACTTTGCGCCAGTCTCTCAAAGGTTTTGCTTAGCTTTTTTGGGGTGTTCTGGCCCATGTGCTATTGTGACTTGAAAACTGATTAATGAATGACCAGTCCATAGAAGTGGACATGGGGTCCACAAGACAAGGATGGTGAATTAGTAAGAATTAGATCAATGGTGTGGCCCAAGATATATGCAGGTCCATCGACTATCTGCTTGAGGCCAAGTATGGAAAGGTTGGAGAGGAGTCACATTGATTCTAAATTTAAGGGATTTTCACCAAGGATGTTAACAATGGCCAGTAGGAGAAAGTGTTTGGAGGTTCAAACATGAGTGGCAATGAGTTCAGTAAGATGAAGACTAAAATCTCCTTTGGGTCCCGGGGGGCGGTATGCAAGAGCGCCTCTACACAATCGTTATGGGAGAGCTCAACCCTGAACACACATATCTCAGCTCAGTCCTCCGAAAGGATCTCAATAAGTGAGACTTTCAATGTGTCTTTAAAAATGATAGTGATTCCACCGCCCATCCTGCCTTTCCTGTCCAACCCCAGCATGCAATAATTATCCGAGACACCTAACGCAATGGAATGAGTCGTAGTGGAATACAACCATATCTCCGTTAGAAATCCAAATTCAGGTACTATTGAAGACAGCAAGTTCCAAAATTCAATAGTAGGTTTAGATATTGATCTTAGATTGCATAGAAATTCCTTTACTTACCCGAGAGGGCAGAAAGATAGGGGAAAAAGGGAAGAATTGGGTAAGTTATGGGAGGTATTTGAGGTTATGATATTTAGGTTGTGTTTTGGTAAACCAGTGTTATGCCTGTCTTTCCAGTCGATCTTGAGCCTTTGAAAATGACATTTTACACAGGCTACGGGACCTTCGAGGTGAGCTATAAATGTAACTCCGCAACAGGTGCCCTTGAGGGTAGAATCCTTAACATTGTTACCTATATAGATTCGATTCTCAGCACAATATGTAATTCCAATCAAGTACCTGTTATCTGTAGTGCTGGCTCTTTGTAAAGGTTTGGCATGGACCAGCACAGACGAGCTTGGCTTTTTCTGTGCACTTTCGCCGTGCCAACTGCATGCCCGCTGCGCGTGTCTGCTGCATGTCAGTGCCAGCATCTGATTTAAATGGGAACCTAGGAAGCGCAGCTAGACTGCTGACTCCCATAGGCCCCAGCAGGAGGTGAGTACATTAGACAGCTCTCTCCACAGCAAACGGTAAAGACCGCGGTGGAGCGTAGAGTAATTAGCAACGCAGGTAAAAACAGATAGGGAACCCTCTCAGTGCAGTGAAGGTGCAAACAAATAAACAGTTCTTAAAACAAAGAAAAGCCTTTCAACAGGACGAGGTTTAAAAATGCTTGCCTGAGAGCTAAATAGTCTTAAGGACAATTTGATGATCAAGACAGACAGAACATCTATACATAAAGAGGTTTAGTGAGGAGCCTGGATTTACTTCAGCATCACTTATAGGGGAATAGCATACTGGCAGATGTTTCTTGCTGTGTTACCACTTGTGCATTGAGCAACAAAGCCAGGGGTACCAGTGAAGACCCAAGGGCCTTCAAAGGCTTTTGCCCACACTGGCACTTCCTGGCTGTACTGTTCCCATGGTTTTGTTGTGGATCTACCTTCTGACCACGACTATAAATGTAAGGGTAATAATCAATATGATTTTATTTAAACCTGGTCTAACAAACACCCCTGGCAAGTCAAACTAACAAATTGTACATTCAACACCTAGTACACCTCTTTGGCCTACTTTCAGGAGTGGTATTTAAAAGTAGAACACAGTTCTTGAGAATGGGGTGTGCAGCTTTTGCTCTGCACTTGATATAGATATAAAGATGCCCCAGTTCCATCATTCTCAAACTGTTGGGCCGACATAAAGAGGGAACCTGGAACTGCAGAAATTATAGTCATATTTGTGTTAGAGCAGAGAAAATGTGCATCCATCCTAGAATTCTCCCAACTTTAGAAGCGGACTCACGAAACATCTCTTCAACAAAGTAGAAGTTTGAGGCCTTTCAGAATTGTGCCGTGGGTTCAAGTGATAATTCTCTTAGACACTCTCCACTTCAGGCTACCCTTGTTGCTGACCGAATTCATGAAGGATCTCAAGGCCTGGCTCTTTGACTGAACCACAGCACCCATCAGGACCTGCAGTGTCCCCCTCCCCAGCGCCTTGAGACCCTTACTAGTGAGTCGCCGTGCTTAACAAGTATTGATTGGTTGATTGATTGACTCAAGAGAAACAACTTTCAACAAATGCAGTATATGAGTAAGGGATGAAATGTGAACAGCTTGTTTTCTGAATTGAATCCAATACATGAATTTTGTGTATATTGATTATCTATAGGCCTGAGGAAGCAATAAAAGATCTCAAAATCTGTTTGGACAAAGCAATGATTTAATGCTTTTGGTTTAGAGACTTCACTGAAGGGAGATTTTGGAAACCAAGAATAAAACAAAGAAGTGAACCATATTTGTCTATATGTTTGTAATTCTTTGGATATATCTTTTATTTGTACATGTATTAAGGTCTCCCTCAAAATTATTCAAGATAAAGGCCTTGAAGAATGTTTGGCAAACAACTGCAGACAGTCTGACAGCAAAACGGTGTAGAGACTTAAATCAAATAGGTAACACTGCAGAATCTAACTGACACTGCTGATTCTAAAATAGTTTTGCTTATTTTGCATTCAATTTTTGCACAATGTTTACCATAGCCAAGATCGTTGTCTCTTTTTCATGGACTGAATGTATATGATGTTTTGCCTTATAAGTTACATTTTCATCTATCCTTCGTATTGCATCTTTGTTTCTTTTTTGCTAACACAAACATTAAAAAGTAGGTCTGACAGCAGTAAAAATCAACTAGAAGCACAAGAGGTGATGTTTAGCAGAGGTGGTCTTGTTCAATAGGCTGGGTTTCCAATGCCCTACCACCATGCTTCACACACATCCATTTATGAAACTTCTTTATTAATACTGTTGGAACCTGGGACACAGTTTACATGATGCCCATGTCTGTTACTATAGTGTCTGACCTGCACTATGAGGTACCTTCCAGGTAAGATTTTAGGGTTATCCTGATCTAATACTCTGGAAAAGATGTGTTTGGGTACAGTAGGGCTAGGCACCTGTCCCAGCATGCATAGATGTGAACAGCACTGTGGTGTTGGCACAAACACAAAATCCATTTCCAATGGTTAGTTCATCAACACTGTGAGGTAAAGCTGGGCACCTGGTACGATGCCCATACATGCAAAAACAAATCAGTGAAGAATGCCACTGGAACATAAAATAAATTAACCATTCAGTGGCAATGCATTAAAAAAAGAGTGGAGTCGTTGCAGTACATCAACATCCTCTCAGTGGAGGTCTGCTAGATTTCTCAATGCTTTCTCTCAAGTCTCACAAGAGTGTGTCCTCTTGTGAAATTTCAGCAGTCAAAGATGGATGCCAGAGCCCTTTTCTTTCTTATGCCTCCCTGTGAATTCCCTTCCTAATAAGAAACCTATGACATAACAACCTAGAGCTATCACACTTACCTCTCTACAAATTGTTTTCCCAAAGACTTAGGTGGCTTCCAGTAGACTCCTGCTGGCTCTTGACAACTCTCCTACCAGGCAGCAATTATGGATGGATGGATGGATCATTGGAAACAATGTTGACAACATAACATTTTAATGTAAGTTAATTGAAGCTGAATTAGTGAAATCACCAACCCCACAGCAGTAGCCACCAAGTCTAGCTACCAGTGTACAATGTTCATGAAGGAACCAGTTAAATAGCTACTTGTGACTATTGTACCTTTAGTGCTGCAGATCTAGCTATGCTGAGAGAACTGGTCATATCAAATAGGCACAGTGTGGCAAGCAGGCAACACCTGGCCTAGTGTGCTACGTGGGTGTGTTAAAGAAAAAATCCTGATAATGAGTGTGAGATCCATATCCAAAAAGAGAAGCAAACACTCAAGAACCTCCTAAAGTGCCATTAATGGGAAATGCAGAGGCCATGACTGACATAAAGATGATGAGAATCATGCTGTACACCACCCTATTCAGTGAACTAGACTCACCCACCACTGATGCCTCCTTGAAGAAGGTGTGGACAAATGCCTTAAAGTCACCTATTAAACTGTTGGAGCAGGGGGATCCCTACTGCTGTGTTACACCACAGAAAAAATGACATACTCATTAACAACTGACCTCAAGCATGAAAAAACAAGAGACGCCCTACTCAACTTCATCAACACAGTCCATGTGATACAGTTTAGAGACAGGCATAGAGACAGCATAGAGACAGGCATAGAGACAGGCATAGAGGCAGGCATAGAGGCAGGCTGAGTGGATTCTAGCATTCTGAAGAGCCTGCTGCAGTGCAGTGCTTAGGTTGAGCAGGGTTTGCCCAGGATTCAGGTCTGGAACCCATTTAAGAGTCCCTGGGCCTACTCGAGGTGCATGTGTTCACGATTGGACCAATGGTGCAGCGGTCAGATAGTTGTACACTTCAAATGATGGAATGGCTGCTGCTGAGCACCTTCACTAATTGTGATAAGTGTGCACACATTTTTATTTCAAGATTGGCACTGCTCCCACGGTAGCACAAGGTCTCTTGAGTGCCCTTCATATGCCTAAAAATGATTACCCATTGGCTTTGTAATATTTATCTATTTATTTATTTTATTTTATTTATTTATTTAAAGAGTTTTATATAGCGCTGGCTAGACCCGAAGGTATCAGAGCGCTTTACATGAAAATCAACAAAATAACAGAAAAAGATCAACAATTACAAAATACATCAAAATAGCTAAGTCTCAATTTGCCTTTATTCTGCTGAGCAGCTTCACTAATTGTGATAGGTGTGCACACATTTTTATTTCAAGATTCGCACTGCTCCCACGATAGCACAAGGTCTCTCGTACTGCCTTTAATATGCCTAAAAATGATGAGCCAGGTTAGCGAAACAATTACATCACACCTCACTTTATACCATTCAGCAATGTGGCACCAGCGGGCTCATCGGGCAGTGACATCGCCACACACTTTTTTAACAAGAAAAACATAGGGCTATGCCACTTTAAATAAAAAAAAAATCTTAGGGATCTGGAACTTTTTTTACAAGTGAAGCCCTGTTTAAGCATCTATGGGCCAGATGTATAACATTTCTATTTGAAAAAATAGGATGCAAACTGCTTTGCAAATTTTCACAAATTAAAAAATAATTTTGCAAACTGACCTATGTATTAATAATTAAGATTTGTAGTGGGTAGCAAACTGACCTAGCTCATCAATATTTATGAGGTAGTTCGCAAATTGTGACATCACGATTGAATGCCTTCATGGGAAATAGAGCTGCATTTAAAAAGAAACATTATTTTTCTTTACTTTGTTTGAGAGTTGAGAGTTGTTTTACAGTCTCAAAAGGAAAGGGGTCTGAAGAGGACCCCTTATCTTTTTGCGAATGTGTTACCAGCCCAACTGGTGGATGGATGTTAACAGAGTGCACAGATTTAGTGCAATTGCTCAAAATGAAGGGAGCTTTAGTGGTCTGCCACCCTGTCCAATGCTGTACCCTGTGGTAGGCGAGAGCAAAATGTGAATGACAATTGAACTGACCAAAGGATGAAGTACCTAATTAAAAGCCCTCTATGTATGTGTATTATGTACTTTTTTAAAAACAATATTCTGGCTGAGAGGTAAAACTGTCTCAAAGGCCAGAACTAAAAACAGGGGCTCAGCCCCGCTCTTCTTGACATGGCCCAGCGTGTGGCTGTTCCAGGTTATGCTGAGGCCCTCATAAGGAGGGAGAGCCACAGCTGACATTTAAACATGGATGTGAACTTCTTGGCCCTTATTTATGAGGCCTTGCGTCAGTTTTGCGCTGCTGATGCGTCACTTTTTGTGACGCATCGGCGACGTAAAACATGCACCTTGTTGCGCCATAATTTAAAAGTGACGCATCTAGGTAGATGCGTCACTTTTTAAACCCCTGCGCCACATTATACCTGCGTCAGGTATAATGTATGCAAAAAGCCTCGTAATAGTGACACAGTGAAATCTATGAGATTTCACTGCGTCACTTTTAGGACGCTGTTGCGTCAAAATCTTGCGCCTGCCTCACAGCAGGCGTAAGACTGACGCAAGCCCTTTCACACGGGGCTTCACCCATGTGAAAGGACGCATTGCTGGTGTTGCGTCACTTTTGTGACACACTCCAGCAATGCGTCACTTTTGCGCTTACAGATACGTCAGAAATACTGATGTATCTGTAACTCCTTGCGACATGATGTGTCATACATTAAATATGACGCATCATTGGTGTCGCAAGGAGTGCGCAGTGAAAAGTGACGCATCGCTGTTTTCACGCAGTGATGCGTCACTTTTCATAAATAAGGCCCCTTGTATGTCACTGTCTGGCACTCTCTGATGTGGAAGTAGACCGTAATAAGGCCGGGGCGGAAGCATTTCCAGAAACTGATTAAAACTGTGGGTACGGAATACCGAGATAGTGAAGTCTTGATTCCACCTCTTACCTCTTTGATCCACCACTTTCCACTACCACAATTGTTTTGCAGACACTTTAAATATGGAAAACAACTTGGTAAACATATTAAAAATGATACAAAATAAATAGGTGGCCCAGGGCCAGCGGCCCAGAAACACCAGCCCTGGCACTGAAGGGCACTTCTTCTCAGGCTGCTGCTCATGGGATCAGGAAAATGCCATCACATACAGTGTGAGTGAGGCAACTCATAAAGTTAGTGAAGAAGAAATACTTTTATTTGATTTCTTAAAGTCATAAAAGGGTGGAACATACCTCCATGTGGTAAACAACAACATATAAAATAAAATGTGCCCGCGTGCTGGGCAACATTGCACAAATGTACGTGAAGAGTCAAAACAGGAAAAGCACATTTTAAAAGCACATGATGAGTAAATGCAGGAAGGGCTCTGTAAGAGGTGAGACACACCCCCGTGTGCTGGACAGGATTACTCAGGTGTACATGCGAAGTGGAAACCAGTAATAAAAGGGGAAGGATGGCCCTCACATTAGAAGATTGGGGCCAACAAACGACCGTTGTAACTAGGATGCAGCACGCGTTAGAACTTGTGCTTGGTTTACTGTGTCTGTCCCCCCTGTCTCAAATAGAGGGCTTAAAGTGATTTAGAAGAAAAGGGAAGAGGGAGGAGGGGAGGCTGCAAGGAGCATCAAGAAAGATCTGGGTCCGGCTGTAATATGTCCATGTGTCCCAGTTCCGGTGTTTCTGTTGCCTTTTTTTCGAGCTCTTGAGCATCAAATGTCAGGAATTTAATCATTTTGCAGTAAAGTTGGATCGAAGACCCACTGAGGCATTTCATCACGGCCTCTCTGCAGGTCCTGACTTGTGTTTCTCTTAAGATTGGCCTCAGGAAGATATTCCTATAAATTGTTAGTGGACCCTCTGAAGGAACATGGGAACTACATTTAAACATCTCCTAATAGTTGGCCACTGGAGTTACCAGAGTGACTGCAGAATGTATTGAGAACATCTAATACAGTGTGAAGAAGAAGATGAAAAATAAAAAGACGAAGCACAAAGAAACGCTCCTGTACTCATATATGTTTACTCTGGACATTGGGTGCTGAGGGTCACATTAATGTATCTCCCAATAGCTGGTGGTCGTTGCTCATTTAGGGAAACGATAAAAGGATAACAATGACCTTGGACACCGATACCACCATGGATCTGCCAGCTGCATACACCCTGCTGGAGTCAAAGATAGTCCCTGTTGATCCTCATGCCATAGACATAGAGGAAGGACACCTGTGAAGGGGCACCCTACAAAATGGAATCCACTGAGCATGAGGGCACTCACAGATACTGAGGGCAAAGCGCTTGGTTATTGGGATACTGGCAGTCAGAGACATTTACAAGAGCCTTACAAAAGATGCAAGACAGCAGTCAAGATAGCGATCCTCCAATCTGCGTCACGTCCTGCACTGCTCTCACCCACACAGGGACACATTTGGAAGCAGGGTTCACACACAGGGTTTCACCAGCCCTCTCTGAAGCGATGAGTGACCCTCTGATGCATGCAGGCAACAGCAGGCACTTTGAAAATGCCATAACAGCGCATTTCTAAGCCATTCCTTGCGCACCTGATGTCTTTGGGGCTCTGGACTGTCCACACTTCCTCCATAGTACACCCAGGGGCGGGGTGTGTGTATTCCTCAAGAGGAGTGGGATACACTCTTACATGTGCAGGGGACCAGAGATGCTGAATTAACATGTAATCACTGCTCGGTGTGCTGTCCTAGGTCTGTCCATGACAGCATGATCCCCTCCAGGGCTCCAGCCCCAATATCACGAGGACCCCCCTTCACCGAGGATAAGGCACACAGGGATGGGTGAGAGTTAACACACAGGTGCTCACAAAACTGAAAGTTTGCAGAGAAATCCAAGATGTGTTTAAAAGATGACACTAAACAGCACCAAAGTGACACCTCGTGTGTCACCTGCAGCCAGAACATGTGTTGAAACACCTGGGTGACTGCGTGGGATTAACACACATGCACACAGACACGCACACAGAGTACACAAGGCACACACCCACAGCCGCAGTCCCAAGAGCAAGTGAGAATTCAATAACAGATACTGATGAATGTGAGTAGATGTTGGTGTGTAGCGGCAAAGTCGTCCTGGCCCTGTACTGTGACCCTCTTACACTTGACTTTGGGTGCCCGTTACCTGGCCCCCCTCAGGGACTCATTGCAGTCTCACTTCAATGAGGCTTTGTAAATACGCATGCGTTTCCCTGCACAGCAGGCGGGCGCGCGGCGCATCCGTCACCTGTGTCAGCTGCATTTGCTGTGCTCGCTTCTATGCCTCGCTGCCTCACAACAGGCGACATGTTACAGAGGGGGTGGATCCGCCCATGGGCGCAGCTTCACTTCTGGAGTTTATATGTGATTGTGTGTGACCGTGTGTGTGTGCGTGTGCGTGTGTGTGAATGTGTAAGAGTGCCGACGGCGCACAGAGGCTGCGAATCAAGAAAGCAATGACAATTGGAATCCATTTCACTCCAACTTCCCAGAAAACATCTCCCTCTGAGAAAGAATATCACAGTGAATCAACCTGCAGTCAGACATGCGCAGTACTCACCAGCAGACGTCAGCCTCTTGCACCCCTCACATGTTTCTGTGAGGCACCCGATTTATATACAACTGGCTCAAGCCCCCTCTGTGCCCCCCAACCCCAGTTTCTGGGAAATACACTCCCTCTGCTATCATTTCACCCGTGGAGTGATTAACATTTCTCTAGAAATGCAGGGAAACAGGTGTATTTAATTAGAAACTAGATACTGCACCCCCAGGCCCACGTCAGACATTCCACCGTTTGTTGAATGCAGGGGTTAAAGGATAGCTGGGTTTAGACAGATGTGTCTCAGCAGGAACTGGTTGGGTACCACCTTTCAGCTGTAACTACACAGGTTCTAAAGCTGACTGCTGTTGCATGCATGTATGTATGTTTGTATATATGCATGCATGCATGAATGCATGAATGCATGTATGTATGTATGCATGTATGTATGTATGTATGTATGTATGCATGCATGCATGAATGCAGATCACAAAGTGCTCATAATGTAAATAGGTCAGTGGGCTACTGCTTTTGTCAGAGAGATCCTTTTGTTACTTGCAGTTTATAAAATCCTAACTTAGAACAGTGAGCAATTAACTGTCATCTAAGAGCTGCATACAAACTGCAAGGTATAAATTAGAGTGTTATGTCCCGCCCCCACCCCCCCAGTCTTTGATTATCCTAATGTCCCAAAAAGTGGTATTTTGGACAGAAATCAATTCTAATTATTAAGGAGAACCCCCAACCATGGTATTACGTTTTAAATTCCGGGTATTGTGTTTCTCCAGAGCAATCACCATAAAACTATACGGCTACTAGTATGGCTGTCATGTGACTCAGACACCTTGTAGTCCTTAGTCTTATGTAACATTTTCTATACAGTGATTTACACACTTATTGATTGTCTCTGTGTAATGTGTGTGATGTAAAGTGCTCTGACACGCTACAATGTTATGAGTGGCGCTGTATATGAAATTAAATGCATCTGAGAGAGACTGGTCATGAAAACTTGGGGGGCACAGTTAAAGGGTGATAGTGAGGGAATCCATGGCAGAGGTGGTCATTGGGGGGCACTAACAAACATTAATGCACAGGACACCACCAGTGCTATGGCTGGCCCTGCCCTTGAGGCCAGTCTGCCTCACCCATAGGTACCTCCATTGGCCTTGTTTCAGCAGTAGTAGCTGCAACTCACAAGGGATTGGCAATGCAGGATTTGCACGCACACCAAACTAAGTTCCCAAACTTACAGTCACCCGGCTTCATTCACAAGCACTTTTAACATGTGCTGCCTGCTGTGGGGCCACTGGAATTAATTATGCAGCAAAGGATTACAACATTATGCCGTAGTGTTGTCTAAATTATGCATTAAAAAAAAGGCTGCAGCGTAATGCAGTATATTTTCAGATATTTTATTATTTTGACGTTCGTACACATGCTAACAGTCTCTGGAAAGATTTTGCCTCATTAGTACCAGTGTAACATACAAACGCAGCAGTGAGAAAGGTGACCAGTCAACCTTTACAATAGGCCATCCACTCCGCAGCAACACAAGTCACATTTTATATTAACGTTTGATATGTTTGAGCTACAAACAATTTATTAGTTTAAATGGTCAGATCATGCAGCAGATCTTGCATTATGAGGCAAATATGGCAGAGCCATCATTTTAGAGAAAACATTTTCAAACTAGGATATTTTGCCATTCATGTTTGAACTGCTGTTGTGGAAAAAGGGAGTAGTGCGGATGACAGACACTCCATGGCTCGGAGACAAAGACTTGTATTTCCACATTTTATAGTATCTGGTACATTCTGTGATTAGAAGCATATCCCACTTTGTGAATATATTTTAATGTCAATAACTCATTATAACCTTAAATAATCATGTGTATCCATTGGTTGATTAAACTGGGCAGTGAAATGCCAAACAAATACTAGAAATTGGGATGTCTGCGCATTCTGGGCACACCTCTGGCTCCACCCACAGATCCAATCCTTGGGTTATTCCCGCCCTTTGATTCTTTGCCCACTGTTCCCCTACTTTTTGCCCCACTTCAACCACTGTGTAAGACTCAGCATCCCTGGACTTGTGATGTGCCGCCGCTGCGGGCGCCACATGTGCCACACATTTAAGGTGCCGGGCCTCCCCATAAGGGAGCTGGCCATTATTGTATCCCTAAACGTGGGCATGTTGTCAGTTTTACATTGACTACACGTTGAGGGACTCTAAGTTCCTTTTCAAAAATATAGCTAACATTTGGACCTATACATTTTATTTTGTGTAAATTTATTGAATGTGTGTAAAATGTAGCAATGCCCGGGGAATTCTAGTAAAGGGAGCACGCATTGGCGAATCACTAGCGTGTGTGATTCATGCCTTATTTATTACTAACTTTGACGTTGTGCTTTAACTTTGGATAAAAGTTATCATGAATTCAAGCACCAAGAAGCCAATATTGGTAAATATGTGTGCTACAAATAATCCCTAACATACACTGTGCATAGAGTATATTTAATCTGGTGCTTTAATCATAGGCTGTTTTAAAATATTCTGATAAAAATCGAATCGTGTTGAAGACAGCCTTGATTGGTGTTGGATCGAGGATCTGGAAGTCTGCACACCTAGCAGACAGAGATAAAACACCTTGTCAGAAAGTTTAGCGTTTTCCCTACAGGTGGTGTTTGTTGGCCTGTGGCAGGGTCAGTCACATTTTTTGGATTCCTGGCATTTAATTGAGTCTATCCCAGTTCTGCGCCCCAGTGTTTCTTGAGCCCCACCTGGCACACTTCATGTCGGAGGATGGTGATGACGTTAACATTTTGCCCCCCCCTGGAAAAATGTCTGGGAACGCCCATGTATGTATGTATGTATGTATGTATGTATGTATGTATTTATGTATGTATGTATGTATGTATGGATGGATGTATGCATGCATGCACTTGTTAGTATTTGTAAAGCGAGGACCTAGCTGGCTAGCAACTGAGCACTGTGGAGGGGACACGTGCCAGTGGCGATGCATAGGGGAGTTTGAAATCAATATTAGGTGGAACTTTTAACCCCTTCCATGCTGATGACGGCCCCCATCCGTCATGCGTGCTCGTGTGCTCCTGACGGCTGGGGGCCGTCATAAAGCCATTGATTCTTTAAAAGCCTAGCACACAAGCAAAATCGGCCCAGCATGGAAGGGGTTAAGCTGGAAAGACACATAGAGGCGGATTCAGAATTGGGCAGATGTGGGACACTGGCCAAAATGCGCCAGATGTTTGTGCCACACTGTTTAGGCTTCATTCTAATGGGGAGGCCGGGACTTACAGACGTTTTAGGTGGATGCAACACAGAGGCAAAGCGTAGCCAGTAAGGTTAGGGAGGTGTGAACCTGAGATTTCCCACCGAGCAATGGGGTTATCCCAAATCACAAGGACAGGGCAGCCCGGGGCCACGTGACGGTGGGAATGGAGAGGGCTAGGGGCATTTATTTTTAGTTATTTGACAAAGCAAAGCCAATCAGTAGGGCCTCAGTGTGACAGTGTGAACACTGTTATTCACTTGACTCCAGTTTGCTCTCTCAGTAATGTAGGGCAGAGATCCCTGGGAGGCAGGAGAGCAGGCTAACACAAGCCCTCTACTAATATCAGCAGGCGCCAGGCTTAGGATGCGCAGCAAGGCTAAGCCTTTTAGTAGCCCAGGTCCTGCAGTTGACCGCACTTTTGCGACTTTTATGCCATTCTAAGTGTGTTTGGAGGTGTTAGCTTTCATCTAAGTTTCTCACCAAGGGTTTGCAGGTTGGTGAAAGGATATCACTTGTCAGTGTAACTTAAAAAAGATTTACCAAATCAGAAGCAAACATTTGTATGGCTTTGATCACTCTTTGATCTATAACGGTGAAGCAGTTGTGTCTAAAGGCACTACTGAAGTAATAAGCACTCTAAACCATATGGGGTCTTGAGTTGATAGATGGGCCAAGGAGCTGTCGCCTCCCCAACTGGCGTGTGATTGGGCTCTTGATTTAGTGGCTTGAAGGGAGATAGCAAAAGACACTGCTGAACCTGACCCAGTCTGCAAGGTCATCCCCAAGCATTTTGCCGTAACCCTCTTATTTGCTGAACCAGTTTTGCTGGCCCTTAGGACTCTCCGCACTTTAAGTCTAATCAGTTATAAAGTGCTTGTGCTCTCTCCTTTAAACATGGTAAAATTGGCTTACATCTATTTGACACATTTCATTTACGTGTAAAATCGTGATCAATCCTGCCCAAGTGACCAGCTTTGCTCATGATATGGACACGGAATAACCGTTCACACTGTATGTTGCAATAGGGCATGTTCTACACATGTTGCGTATCATGTGCATGTTTGCTATGTGTGCCCTGTAGCTTCAGCAAACGAGCACTGGGCCATCAGATATATTGTACTCCGTATTCTCAGCTCCACGCATTGTGCTTCAAGTACTATGAATATATACAACTTGAGTAAGACTTTGTAAATACCCATGTGTTTCCCTGCACAGCAGCCGGGCGTGTTGTGCATCCGTCAACTGTGTCAGCTGCATTTGCTGTGCTCGCTTCTATGCCTTGACTTGCTGTCTCACAACAGGCAAGATGTTACAGAGGGGGTGTACAGATTCCGCCCATGGGCGCAGTCTCAGTTCTGGAGTTTATATGTGATTGTGGGTTACCATGTGTGTGTGTGGTTGTGTGTGAGTGTGTGTGTGTGTGGGTGTGCATGAGTGTGTTAAAAATTACCCCTATCTCTCTACCTATACCCACCTCAAAACCCTAAACCACCCTTATCTACTGTTTTTCTCCTACCTATATCTAAATATGCATACTGGCATCTGCTTACCTGTGAAGTAAAGACTGTGGGGTAAGGAAATGTGGGGTAAAGACCAGGGGCTGGAGGTAACACACCACTTCAACTCTTGAGAGAGAGCATTTCCTCATTTTGCAAATCAAAGGCCTTTCACTGGAAGTGCTCATTTCAATACTGAATAAAACATACACCATAAAGGCAAAATGTTGTTGTAGGTGATCATAGGCATACAAGCACACATATGTATGCCTAACTGCTGATACCGTTTTAAATGCAGACTTCACATGTTAGTGTAAAGGGGCTTGTTTGAGCATTTAAAGAGGTGCTTTGCACGAGATGTTCTTTCTTTCTTCTGCAGAAACTGCTAGTTTCCTGAAGCCTACTGTTACCTGGTGAATAGGCATTTGTTATGTATTAGACAACTGATAGTGAAGCTCCCACTGGGTAGTAGTGTCCAACTACACAATCACACTGAACACCAAACATCTGCTAGGTCACATTGGTTGACGTCACTGGGCAGCCTCTTTACACCTCCATTTTGTTCTGCATCATGTGGGATCAGTCATTTCCTGTATCGTAGTATTATGTGGTATACTTCAACATCATTTAAAGCGATGTCTATGCAGCACTTTGATAGTTGCACGTCATTACTTCGGGTTTGTGATCCTGTGAGTGCATTGGTCAAAGCAATAGGACAAGGCATATGCCCTCTTCTCCTGCAGTCTCCTCTCCTCATCCCTGGCTCGCCTCCCAGGACGGGGCTGCAAAATGAATTGGAAATCCAACCCTGGCCGCGCCTCTGCAGGCCTGCTGCCAAAGTGCTGCTCGAAAGCGCCCGCTTTGAGGAAACACAAATGAGCCGCATAGCAATGCATGGCAGTGCCTTTGTTAAACAAACATTCATTCTCTTTTTTTCTAGTTCAAAAAGATATTTATTTGGATAAAAGAATACAATAGTGTACAAAATATAAGAACAATAAAAATAATAAGATTATACATAATATATCAGTTGGATTGGAAAAAAAAAAGCAATCTAATATTACCTAAGCTATGAAAACAGCTTCATCATATATCACAGTAAGATGAAGAAAGAAAAAATTACAAAGTTCATAAAACATTATAACATATAAGAAATATAAATAGAGCTATATAATAACACAGAGGAAGTCATGGAGGTTTAGCTACTTCTTGCTGCAGATGTGTAGAAAGGGGAAGGCGCCTAGCACTAGTATGAATGAATAGTATAACCGGTTCCCACAAATCTAAACATTTGGATGCTAAATGCTGCGGATATATAAATGTAGTGTCTAGTCTATGATTATAACAAACAGCATACCACCATGCTTGATATGAAAGTTTGGTGAAATCTTTCCAATTCTTGGTTATTTGTTGGAAAGCTACTGCTACTAATAAATTAATTATTCTTATATTCATGTGAACATGTTCCCAAATAGGCGATAAGCTACCCAAAAAGAGAAGTGATTAGATTGAAAAATCGAATTGAGTTGTGACCACACCCTTTCCCAGAAATCTCGAACAAACTTGCATGCAAAGAGCATATGGAATAGATCAGCATACGGTAACGAGCAAAACCAACATGTATATGAAGTGTCGGAACAATACGTATTAAGGGCGAAGAGAGTGAGTAAGAGTATGTTATATATAAAAAAGAGTTCAATCTCTTTTTTTGTAGCATTTTTTTTTCTTTGAGATGTTATCTCTTTTGGAATAATCACTATTACTTTCTTTTTGATGTGAGAGTGCCATTGTGCAGTTTCAGTTCTCGCTCTGTTGCCATAATTGACACTTGGCTCCATGTCCCTGAGTGAGCAATGCAGCTAAGCCAGAGGTCATAACCTTTCATTTTTTTGTTTGAATATTTTTATTGCATTTTTAGTTGTTTAACGTTATGACACTTATGCAAGATAATCAAGCTGTAATACAGGATACACATTACATACCGCTTCAATTGGATATACACATGTATGAATAAAAGCAGATTATTGAGTACAGCTTGAAATTATCATTGGCTACAGTTATGCTAATGAAAGAATAGAAATCAACAGTGGTTGTTCACAGAATAAATCAACTGTTTCCACATATCTCACCAGTGAATTGTTTAGCTGGGAGCACTTGTTATGCTATGTCAATAGATCAAGGGAAATCATGAACTTCAGCAATGCAATATATATTCATGTCTTTCATTCAAAACAAGAAACTGTAAATAACAACTTGAGTGTGCAGAATCAAGAGTCTGGGTGGTGTCAAATAATGAGTGTGTGCGCACGTGTGTTGCCCTAGGGGCAGTCAGGGGGGGCAGGCATGCGTGAGACCGTGACAGTAGTGAGGGTCGCTCCGCGTGACTAGCAATATATGCAACGGAAGGGGGGGAGGGGGGACCAGCCGGCACAATGCTCAATTTTGCATGAGGGTCTAAATAATGCCCCTCTGCAGGCACACCTGGTGGTAAGCTGTCAGGGCATTATCCCAGTCCTGCGCTATGGGGTACATGCGAAGAACCTCACTGTGTAGTGCTATACTTTCCGCCCTGGCCCAATTGTCAAACGAGTTGCGCCAGTGTATCGCCTGGGGGGGTGTACCATTTTTCCAGCGCTTGGAGATGAGGTGTTTCGCAGTTATCAACCACAGGTCCCAAAACCTCACCTGGACCTTCGTCTGTTTCATCCGCTTAAACAATCCCAGAAGGCAAGCTTCCATGTGTGCGGCAAGCTACCTCCCCTCGCTTCCGCCAGAGTGGCCGACACCGAGGTCCAGTAACCATGGAGAGGAGAACACATCCAGAGTTAGTGCAGCAGGTGTGCATCCACTAGTCCGCATCTGGGGCACGCCGATGTGTCAAGACCAAAGTAGCGGTTAAGTTTATCTGGAGATAAATACACACGGTGCACAATATAATACTGTATGATCTTGAAAAGGGAGTTTCGCTGAACATTCCTCGCCCCAGCTAGCACCAACGCCCATTCTATATCAGTCCAGTCCAGGCCTCTTTCTACTGTCCCTTTGTCACGCAGACGCTGTGATGAAAATTGCATGTGTATGAGTAATGTCTGGGCGAGCCAGTGTACTATATGGGAACCGCTTCCCATCACGTATAGATACTGTATCAGCAGATGTGTTGGCAGCTCTTCTGTCAGGTCACCCCAGGCTCGCGTCAATTATCTGGAGGAGCGTTGTGTGTGTCAGGAATTGCCCAGCAGGCAGTCCTGTGTTGGCCGCCAGGGTTGCAAAAGAGAGTAGAGATCCCTCTACAAACAAGTCTCCCAAACTATCTAAATCAACGGCCGTCCAGCTGTCTAGCGCAGTCTCCGTAAGTGCGCCTCCCTCCCAGGGCGTCCCCAGCAACGGCATATTGGGGGCATATGATTTGATTTGATTTGATTTATCATTTTGTAGAGCCCGCGAATGCCCGAAGGTGTCTTGGCGCTAAGTTATACCATTGGCTCTTGAAGATGTAAATTAGAGCTATGCGGAGAAAAGCCAGGTTTTAACTTTTAACTTTTAACAGGTTTGGTAGAGTTTGTAAGTTTTAGGTTTCTCACATAGCACTTCCTTGCCACCGCCAGATGTATTTGATCAGGACAGTGGACCTTATCCAAAGGATGAAACAGCGCGTGTATCTGTGTAACCGTCATGACTGTGTCGTCCGAGACGGTATCGCCCAAGTTCTTCCCACTCAACCAGTAAGTAACCCACTGCAGCTGCGCCGCCAGGTAATAGAGCTCCTGATTAGGAACAGACAACCCCCCAGATTCCATTGCAGCATATAGCGTCTTCAAGCCGCCCTGTATTCCAGATCAATCGTCTGGTCAGAGTATCCAGCTCCCGGAAGGTTCTGGCCGGGACATACACAGGAAGATTTGTGTAAAAGTACAGCAATTTAGGCAGTGCTTCAAGTTTTGTAAGCGTAATTCTGCTTGGGACATTTAACGGAAGGGAGTTCCAAAAGGACACCTGAGCCGTAAGTGACGAAATAGCTCTTGTGAGGTTACCCTCCAGCAGGTCAGCAGGCTCGCAATAAATATGGATTCCTAAATAGCGAAAAACGGTCGATACCTGAGGAGTCGCTCGCTCATTACCACGATATCGCACTCCGGCGTGTCTGCAGCGAAAGAATACACACCTGACTTCGCCCAATTAACACGGAGGCCCGACACATCACCAAAGTTGCCGAATATGTCAGTGAGCACACGTGAGAAGCAAGTCAGGTCCGCATACAGAGACAACGAGTGCGTTCCGTCAGCCAAAGGGATACCCCAGTCTGCACCGGAAATACGGAGCTGTTCCGCCAAGGGTTCCATCAGGAGTGCAAAGATTAAGGGGGAGAGGGGGCATCCCTGTCTAGTGCCTCTACGAACCCGAACCAAGTCCGAGAGAATCCTACCCATGCGCACATGCACCACGGGGTCTTGGTACAGAAGTTCCACCATCTGAAGGTAGGCGTCACCCAAGCCAAACTTCTCCAGCACCTGCACCAGGTAGGGCCACTCCACAGAATCGAACGCTTCTCAAGGTCGAGAACCACACATCCTGGGTAAGGCCAATGGGACGTAGCCAGGTTTTGCACTCGAAATAGGTGTCTGATGTTATAGGACGTACTGCGGGTGGGCACAAAACCATTCTGGTCAGCATGCACCAGTGTAGGAACCAGAGGCGCCAATCTCTGGGCTAGTGCAGCCGCCAGGATCTTATAATCCGTATTAAGGAGAGCAAGCGGCTTGTATGATCCCATGTTAAGCACGTCCCTGCCCGGCTTCTTAAGAGATATCACATTTGCCTCATTCAGGGTTGGCGGGAGAGCAGCATCCTCATTTGCCGCACCTTATATTTGTAATAGTTTGGGTATGAGGATGGTAGAGTAGGCCTTATAGAACTCCGCAGGTAATCCATCCGGACCTGGGGTCTTGCCATTGGAGAAGGAAAATATAACCGTTCGAAGCTCTCCCGCCGCTATTGGTGCGCCCAACTCTTCCCGCTGCGCACTGGTAACCGCTGGAAAGGGTAACGCTGATAGATACTCTGAGATGTCATCCTCAGTGACTCTCATACGGGAGCGATATAGACTCTCATAGTGGTTCGTGAACGCCTCGTGTATAGCCCTCTGTGTATAGACAGTGGTGCCGTGAGTGGTACGAACAGACAGAACAGGCGTCGTCTGGGTGTCCCGCCGTATCAACCAAGATAAGAGCTTACCTGGCTTGTCCCCAATGTGGTGTGTGCGCGCCGAGTGTGCGGCGTAATTTAAATTCTTCAATCTATCTAGAAGTTGAGTGTGTTGCTCTCGGGCCGACACCAACAGTGTGTCGTCACCCCCAGCTGCCTCCTGTTCGCCAGCTAGTAAGGTGGATTCCACTCGCGTCAGATCCCTTTCCACCTGGCGAAGCATTCCCGCCTGCATGCCTAGGCAGTTACCTTGCGTGACTACTTTAAAAGCATCCCACTCAACCTGTGGTGTGGATGCAGTGTCGCTATTATCCTCAAAATACTGCAAAATGCGCACTGAAAGCGCATCTCTATATGGGGCATCCAATAAGACATCCGGTAGGAGTCTCCACGTGGGAATCGCAGGGTGTGGGCGCTTCCAGGCAAAGTCCAGGGTGTGAGGGTTGTGATCTGAGTGTGTTCGACCCTGATAGCAGGTGTCTGTGACATGAGGCAGTAAATCACTTGACAGCATAAATCTGTCAAGTCTGACGTGCAGCTTGTGGGCACCCGAAAAGAACAAGTAGACTCACGCGTTGGGATTGCGATTGCGCCAAACATCATGTAGGTCCCATTGTGTCCCCCAATCCAAGAGTGCTCTCGATGCTCCACTCACCGGCGCATTGGCCAAGGGGGGGAACAAGCATCTAGTGAAGGACTGGGCTATTCTAAGGCCCAGCGGTGCCAGGGAACAACACCTGAAACCTTCGTGGGTTACCTGTTCCGGCATACAAAATCACAGAGACACGGGACACTTCCTTCGGCGTCAAAGATCAGCGTTTATTTACTGCAGGGATACAGAAATTGCAAGAAGTACACAACGTGTAGGTTCTGAGAGACTGCTTCGAATTGCAAAAGTGGGTCGCTCCTTTTATACACATTTTCGTCATTGCACAACATGGCGAACAAAAGGTTACAACTCAGTTCCTGCAGTAAACTTCAAAAGGGTTGCTTTCATGTTTCAGAAGCCCGGAACATAATTACAGTAACATCGCCGGTTCCCAACTGTAAAAGCACGTTGTCCCACCATTAGGCACATTCCATTCAGGCTGCAAACGAGCTAAGAGAAGAGACAGAAACAGGTGCAAGGAGGACAAAGACGGACAACAGATTGGAAAAGAGTGTAGGAGGCAATATCGGAAGCATGATTGCAGGATCAAAGGATTCGTGCCTAATGCATGCACGGCTGAAACAATAGGCCGACACGGCAAGATGAGCCTCGAGCGGAGCCATCTGCCTTTGCTGTGTCATCCCCTTCGTCATAAAGACACCCTCAAAGGAACATGAGTCTTCCGCAAGGGCTTGGGAATCCCAGGGTCACGAAGCGGACAGTGTCCGTTTGCTGGCTACTTGAGGGCAAGAAACAAAATGGATGCCGTATCTAAAATGGAACCCGTGGGTTCAGATGGAGAAACCCACGAATAAGACGAATGGTGCAAAGTAGTGTAGCGAAAACGCGCACACCTGCTAAACTCATCATTTGCGGTTCATAGATACCAAACTCGTCCATATTCGAACAAGTCAAAAACATCATTACGAGATTCACGGAACCTCAGACGCTCCTTTTGCCCTCATGTAGGCAAGCACTAGTCTATATCAGAATCGATCTCGATATTCATCAGATCATTCAGATGTTGCTGCAACATTATTCTATCCATCAATGCTTCTTTAGTAACATATGGCCGTCTTACACACGTTGTAGCACAGAGGCCACATAAGGCAGGACCACACTGCACACAAAGACAACACGTGAACAGAAACGCCACAACAACCCCTACGATCATCAGAATTTTCCAACCCCAAGTCGACATCAGGCCCCAAAACCATCCTAGTAGCGTCCAATCACCTACGTCCACGTGTATGGACTCGGAGATCTTATGCAACTTCGAGATGGCTTGATATACAGTTGGAGCGTTATCAGGAATGAAAATACAGCAACTCGAATGGATCACCTTGCACACACCACCTCTATCTGCGAGTACAACGTCTAAAACCATACGGTTCTGCAACGTCATAAGTCTATCCGCCTGAAGCTCAGCCGTCAGATTACCAAGGGCACTTGCAGTTATGTTAGCAGTTGATTCTACCACACGAGTCAGCTGTCTCAGGTTCCTACTATTGATCATAGGTCCCCAGAACCGCAGGAAACCCTTAAAGAAGTCACCTGCTTCTTGACCGGCAGTGTCCTCTTTGCTAATAACGCCTCTCACAACTCTAGTCTTGTGATAGTCCGAGGCAACTGTGAAAGTCGGTGGCAAAAGATTCGCAATATAACAGGTGCCCGAGAAGTCACGGGGCAACCACGTATATGCGCGATCATAACATACAAAGTAGGTACCCTTGGCAGTCAAGAAAACAGGGGAAGAGAGCATTGGTAAAACATACGTTTCAGTGCAAGCACTCTTCCCAAGCTGAGCTCTCGGATTTTGACCAAGACCTTTCAAGCAGAAATTACCGAGGTGGGGTACGATCCAGATCGGAGACGAGCTCTTAAGCTGTCTATCACCCACTGACATACTATACTAAGCCTCACTCAGATCCTGGTATGCTCGCACCTGTTCCTCTGGAATAAGCGATGCATCAAAAATATCCCTATCTAAGTCAGCAATCGCTACTGCCAAAGTCTTGTGGTACGGGCCGGGACCAAGGTCTGTGGAGCGTGGCTCTCGGCGGGGGAAGGAATCTAGTGCACTACGGAACATGGTTTGAAATGCTCGAGCTGGCCCCTGGGAGCTGTAAGGAAGAACCAAGTACGGAATACCCTTATCCATGGTATGTGGCATTAAACCACACACCCAACAGTTAGTAGTATTCATCACTAGCTGATGCTGATGTAGAAGCTGGACAAAGGAGTTGTTCATGAATTCCGCACGTCTAACCTGTTCATGTTGGGGCAGAAGATGAAAGGAATGTGGAGAAACAGTGGGAATAGAATTCAGTTCAGGAGAAGAAGAAGTAGGTGAAGTGGAAGGCAATAACGTCTGTATTCCAAAATACACTCCACCCACAAGTAACATAGAAACAGTCAGGAACAGCAGGAATACCTGAAACAGAAAACATTTTGTTCGCAACACCTTATGTAATTTGGATCTTTGCGCCGACATCCTCTCTACTTCCGACAGCTTAGAGAACTCCATCCTCTAAAAACCGTCCGTAACGTTCTTGACGCACTTCGTTCTAAGTAGCGATTATCAATTCCCAGGAGTTCCCAGGAATCGACAAAAGTAACCGACCTAGTGTCAGGAACCTGCTAAACAGAAGGAAGTACCCGCACGGCCCTACGGTCAACCCGGATGAAAGGTTTTCTTAAACAAACGTTCAATTTAATACAATTCTCCTAGCTATACAAAAAGAGGAATACACGTGAAAAAGAACTCAAAAATCAATAAAAGTTCATATTGTTCGTAGCAACAGTAAGGGGGTAATATGAATTCAAAAATAAAAAGGGATTTTTTTATTAGTCTTTGTCACGTGAACGAAGAAAGTATCGACTTCTTCCAGGTCGAGTTTGCTCTTCAAATAACTGTTCAGATTGCAAAACAGTGTTCAATTGATCAGATGACAATTCAGACCTTGAATTCTCCAATGCTGACGATTCAACAAATGTATCTGGTTGCGCTGAATTATTTCCTACAAGTTGAGTATCACTAAACGGCACATAACGTAGAGGGGTTTCGGTCTCCGTTGCGGCAATTCCAGTTCTGACCCAGTTATCTGCTGGCAAAGGAATTAGGACTTTCTTTGTATGAGTGGCATGCACCCAATTCTTTCTGCCCTCAAACCGAACTGCAGTCCTTGTAGCCAGAAGAACTTGGAAGGGTCCCACAAATCTTGGCTCGAGGTTACGCTTTCTCCCAAAGTTGCGGGTGACTACTCAGTCACCCGGTTGGAGCCGATGTCCAGGACCCTCTGTCTGTGCCGGTAGGGCTTCAAAGACCTGTTGATGAATTAACCTCAATTTAGCAGTCAGATCATAAAGATAATCAATCAACATTGGATATTCGAGGCTATCAAATGCCTTAGGCCTCGGAACTCCCCAAATGTTTGCAGGACGGCCGAACACAATCTCATATGGGCTAAGCCCTACTCGAGAGTGCACAGTCGCCCTGGTCGACAAGAGAGCTAGAGGCAGGGCATCGGGCCATGACAGACCAGTCGACGCTTGAATCTTAGCAAGTTTCAGTTTCAGAGTGCCATTGTACCCTTCCACTAAACCTGCTGACTGGGGATGATTGGCGCTATGGAATTTCTGCCGTATTCCACGGCCCTTACACACACTCTTCATCACACTCCCCACAAACTCACTTCCGTTATCCGACCATACGATCCGTGGCATTCCATACCGAGGAAAGTATTCCTTCAGTAGGACTTTCGCTGTGGACAGGGCAGTATTATCTTTAAGAGGATAGGCCTCAATCCATCTGGAGAACGCGCAAACCACAACCAAAACATATTTCAGGTTATTGCATCTCTCCATATGGATGAAGTCCAATTGGATAACTTCAAAGGGACATGTAGGAGGAGCAAAATGACCAGGTGGAGTGGGGGTGCCCTTGCCAGGATTATACATCCTACATACCATACCATTCTTAACCAATCTCTCAGCACACTTAGCAATACCCTCATTCTTCCATACAGGAGACAACAACTTACATATACCTTTTGCGCTAATATGTGACAAGCTGTGAGCCATAGTCACAACGGCAAGCACATATGCATCCGGTAACATCCACCTCTGACATTCTGACAAATCAACCCAACATCCATGCGCGTCTAATTTTCCCGTGCTTTCTTTCCACGTAGTCTTTTCAATCTCAGTAGCCTCATTCTGAATCGCTTTCACGCTCTCAACGGTGTCCTCACACATACCAGTCTACGCCGTCCACCTCACTGAACTCGTAACGTACATTCGAGTTGCAAGATTCTTAGCTGTTTCTTTAGCAATCTCATCCGCAAACGCATTACCCCGACCAACATCATCCGTAACCTTTCGGTGCGCGCTGCATTTAATGATTGCCACCTGCTTAGGCAATGTAAGTGCGTCCAAAAGATCATTCACAAGCTGTCCGTGTTGGATCTTCGTACCATGCAATGTCATAAATCCTCTTTCTCTCCACAATCGACCAAAGCTATGTGCAACGCCAAATGCATATTCACTATCAGTAAACACATTCACTCGCTTCCCTTTAGACAAAACACACGCTCTCGTTAACGCAATCAACTCTGCCGCTTGTGCTGAATTCTGGCTCAATCTCGCAGTTTCCACAACCGTACTCAACGTCACCACAGCATACGCAGTTGTCACATCACCATTCGGCAACTTAAAGCATGAACCATCAACATACAGAGTACCATCAGGATCTGCCAATGGAGTGTTTTTTAGGTCAACACGACCCTTCGTTTCTTCTTCAGTTCTTAAATAACAATCATGTGGTGGTACGTCATCTGATTCCATATTAGTCGGTACCAATGTCGCCGGATTCAGCACATTACAACGCTTGATCTGTATATGACTTGCCAAAAGCGTCAACTCATAACCAGACAACCTTGCGCTCGTCAAGTGTTGAGTTTTCGTTCGATTCAAGAGAGTGTCAACTGCATGCAGAACCATCACTGTAAGCATATTATCCATGACCAGGCCTGCAGATTGCCGGATGGACACCGCAGCTGCCGCTGTCGCTCTTAGACAACTCGGCAATGCTCTAGCTACTGGGTCCAAGGTCGAGGAAAAATATGCACATGGACACTGTTTACCGCCAAATTGTTGCGTCAAAACACTCAACGCACAACCTTCCCTCTTGTGAACGTATAGTGTAAATGGCTTACTGTAATCAGGGGTACCTAACACAGGAGCCGAACACAACGCATCACGCAATTCAGAAAAACTTTTCTGACACTCTTCAGTCCATGGCAAAAGAGTCGGTACATCCTTGCACGTGAGAGCTAACAATGGCTTCGCTAGCAAGGAAAAATTTGGAATCCATTGCCTGCAGTATGACGTGATACCTAGAAAGGCACGCACATCTCTCTGAGTTGTTGGCACAGTCATTCGAGCAATCGCTGCAATTCTTTCTGGGGTCAACCTTCTTCCCTCCTTTGACAATAAGTGACCTAGATAGGTTACTTCTTGACAACAATACTGTAGCTTAGAAGGTGACACCTTGTGATGTAAGTCACATAGATGCTGTAACAGCGATACTGTAGCAGTTTTGCAAATCTGCTTAGTGTCAGCAGCCACTAACAGCTCATCGACGTACTGAATCAAGGCCGCACCAGCTGGTAACACAAATGCATCAAGTTGACTCTTAAGAGCTTGGCTGTAGATCGATGGACTCTCACAGTAGCCCTGAGGAGCGCATTTAAACCTGAAGCTGCGACCACCTCAGCAATCGGAATGCTAAAGAAAGCATTCTTCAGATCGATTACCGAGAACCAAGAGGCAGAGGCTGGAATCAGAGTCACTAAAGCTGTAATGTCAGGCACCACAGGAAATTGTGGAATCACAATTTTATTTACCTCTCTCAAATCAATAACAAAACGGTACACAGCGGGTTTGGATGGATCAGTTCGTTTCAAAATAGGTAACACAGGACTATTACACACATTTCCCCGAGTTTCCTCGATAACATCCTTTTTGATCAAATCATAAATGATCGCTAATAGCGCTCGTTCAACATCAAGAGAGATACGATACTGGGGAATGCGTGGTAATCGCACATTCGATTTCAATTGGATGACATAAGGTGATATGTCCAGCAGGCCCACATCATTGGGACCTGTTGCCCACAAAGACTCAGGAAGAGAACTCAATTCCGATGGGAGCTTATCAGTTGACAAGTACATAGGAGAGATCATTCTCTGACCCAATGTAAGCTCCACTCCCGCAGGAGAACAATACAGAGTCGCATACAACCGTTTCAACAAATCCAGGCCCAAAAGATTCTCACCACAACCAGTAGTTAAAATCAAAGGAGCTTCGAGCTCACGCGGCCCAATTGTAAGGGGCAAAGGGCTAGAAACTGGATTGCTAACCGGGGCGCGAGAGAATCCAACGGAAACATTCCTTAAGCCAGACAAAGGTGCGCCAGGGAGTTTCGAATGCATGATGGAACTTTTCGCTGCACCAGTGTCCAACAGAAAAGGCTCAACTACGCCCGATGTGGCAACTGCGATGTAAGGCCCTCTCTGATCAACTGGAACTGATACTACTCCCTCTCTTTGTCTTTGGCTGTCCTAGTAATTACCGTCAGCATCAATATCATGCTCGACGTAATAGTCGTCCACATGATACTGAGCAGATCTACCGGACAATGAATCGCGCTGATCAAAGCAATTGTTCGAGTCCGATGAAGTAGTAGAACGCTAATTCTGATTTTGAGAGACACCACGACCTCTACCTCGAGACGCCTGTTGAGGACCACTACGACCTCCCTGAGCCGAAACGCCATTATTTCGGTCACGTAAAACCGGACAATTAAACTTCAAATGGTCCTCACCCCTACAATATGCGCATTGATTATACCCAAGCATAGATCTAGGTGTAGAGGAGTCAGTACGCGACTGCGTCCTGGAAGACTGTGATTGAGACCGATTTTGCTGTTGTGAATCATTTTGATTCGAGCGCGGAGGATACGCTTGCTGCAACAAAACCTTAGTTTTAAGCTCCTTCGTTTTCTTATCTGCACGATCACTTTCTTCCTTTTCTCTATTTTCGTAATATTGAGCCGTAGCTAATATTTGAGCAGTGGTAGAAAAAGCCCACGAACTTTCGGAATTTTTCAATTTGTTGCTTAGTTCAGGCAACAGATTCGACACAAATTTGTCAACAAATAGTCGCTGACCTCCCTCAGTGCTCATATCCTGACCACTGTGATCGATAAATGCCTCCTCAAATCTAGTAAAGAAATCGAAGACACTCTCGTCTTTCTTTTGCTTGCAGCAGACAGTTTATCCCAGTTAACTCTCATCGCTGGCATAAGTGTCTTCATAAGTGTAATGATCCTTTGAGGCAGATTCGTAATGATCTGTTCAGGCTTAGCCCCACCAACTTGTCGTCCGTCAGCCGCCGCAAGAGCAGCCCAATCACCACCTAACTCAGCTACATGATTCTCTTGACGGATTTTTGCCCAAATTGGTTGAGGTACTACATTACCGAATAACATATCAATATCGGCAAGGTTCATAATAGTAGCATCCACAAGTTGGGATAACTCCTTATAATAACCTGCCGGATTTTTCCGGGGATCAGGTAAAGATTGTTTCACCTGCAAAACTTCTGATCGCTTCCATGGGAGGTGTATCCAAACTCTCTGGAAGTGTGGCAAAATTGCAGGGTTAGCAGCAGGATTACCTGGCATCCACACTGGGGGGACTTCTCGCATAGGATACTGACCAGGTTGTGCTTCCCAATCTTCAGTGTCGTCATTAAACAATACTCGAGGAGACACTGTAGATCGAAAAGCTAACAGACGCTCTAAAGCACGTCGGACATTACCGCCCACAATCCGTTCGAAAACTGATTCTGGAGTTCAGTCATTTCGGGCGGCACATTGTCTACCTCATCATTATCCCACTCCTCTCTTAAGGATTTACACATTTCCTCAAACACGAATCTTTGTGTGGGCTCATTAAACTGAGAGAATGTGTCGAAAACTATGCACGGGGTGTACTTAGCAGGATGCCTAATCCATTTACGCGTCATTTTCACTAACGTCTCCCTCTCCCTACCACCAGGAATTTGACTTCGTCTCTGAGAGACATCAGAAACATCGGACCCAAGTATCGGTCCGAACAGGGGAGAGTAAAGATTATCCACAGCATTAGGTATGCGACTACGGACAGAAGGAGAAGAAGAGAGAAGTACAGGGGCAACAACATGAGGACTGAACATAGGAGCAGTAGGAGTAGCCAAGATAGCAGAAGTAGCAGGAACAATAGACTGAGAAGGTATAGGCAGTGGAGCAGTAGGAAGAAGGGCAGGTACAACTTGAGGAACAAGAGGATTCGGAAGGACAGGACCAACGGCAGGCTGACCAGCAGCTGCCGGAACAACAGGTTGAGGGACAGGAGGAACCACAGGAGCTGTAGTATCCTGTGCATATGGAGGTGGCGATTTCAGGAGATAGGACAGCAAAGGGTCCTCTACCGCTTCTTCACCCTTCTTATCAGAACTCGACGGTAAAACCGGATAACATTTATCCACCGCCATATGATGCAGTCTAGCAAAAACTTGTTTTTCCTTCTCGTCTTTATCTCGCTGATATTGTTCTGCATTTTGCATCACCATAATGATACCTTCTCTCTTATTTTTCTTAATCTGCTTGATTTCTTTCTGCTTGGCCTCTTTGCGCCATAACCAAAAGGAATCAAACATGGCCATAGCTTTCTTTTTAAACAATTTGGCTTCAAGATTATCTAAAATTGCAGTTTCGAAACTACCATGGGGTGGCCAACTAAGGACACCATCATCTTTAGTGTAACGGATCCAATATTCATTATATACGATAGGGCCTACTCCATGGCGACTATAGAGCTCATAAATTGGAGTTCCAACTGGAGGAGACCAAACTAAGTACTACGGCGAGGCATCGTGCACACTAACCGAGTTTACAAACTTCAAGGGTTATCGAATTACGATGTCCTCGCAAAAATGCAAGACCCTCGGTTTTTGGCAATTGCAATCGTCAAATAAAACCCAACAACTTGAGGTAATAGAAATTTTCAGGTAGCTAATGTGTCCCCCACTCGCACCCTATCCATGCACCCATGTTCCATGTATTTCGTGTAACTTCTGTTCTGTACATGCTAGAAAGACGCAAATACATTTGCGTCCATCCTTAACATGTTTGCTATCCAGTCATGCAAAGAAGTCCCGTTAATTAGGCTTCTAGGCATACGGTGCCAACGTCTTTACTTGGTGCACTTCTGAAATTCGCACACGTTTTCTCCATGTTTCCTGGCCCAGTTGAGCTAGGCCCTTAAACGAGGCCTCTCTGCCTCTTCTCTCCTGTCTCCGAAGCTGTACGCATCCCTGACCCCTGCCTTACTTCCTGCCAGCGCAGCGGTGCCCGGCTCGGCCTGGACTACCTGCCAAATTCATGTTTTGCCTACAGTTATCTGCTCAGCCTCCTTGAAAACACATTCCAGTCTAGTGAAATAGGTAAACATATTCCCGGCTGCAGAGCAAAGGCCCGGCTTTCTGTCCTCCTTGCAGGTGATTTACTGAATCCGTTACCATGGTAGTCCCATGGCTCCGCACGTTGCACCAAGACACGTATGCACGCACCAGCATTCAGTATTGGATGGCCCCTGCCCGAGAGACCTTTTACTTCAGACACTACATCCTCCAAACATGAGATATCAGATATGCTATAGGTACAGGTTGCCCTGACACTCCAGACACCAGTCTCCTCTACTAGTGCTAAAGGCAAAGCCCCCAGTTACACGTCATGCTAGTTGCGCGCGCATGCAGGTCAAGGGTTTCTGCTGATTCTGCAACTTTCCCTATGCATCCACCCACATGTGACGATTCTTGTGACGTTTCTCTGACATGTACAATGCACGCCCATGTGTACGCCCTTTTTCACGCCTCCTATTACGCACATGTGTCCTTATCTCTCTCTTTTCACCTGCTACGCCTACTGTATTGAATTCAATTGTGTCATTTTACTATATATAATGTGTAATGCTAATAAAACGTTGAATGTCCCTTCCTGAACCTTAGAGGTGATGGAACATGATATCCCATCCTCGAGGATCATTGTCCATTAAAGCCCGTATGACTCAGATACCACGGACTCTGCCTCTCATTTGAATGAGCTGTCTTGTATTGATAATTATACGGAAAAATGCATAGGTAAATTTATTTACCACATAATTTGGCGCCCAAACAGGGACCCCCCCTTCCCCACTCGCCGGTGAAGTCACGCGGCCTTTGGCCCCTTCTACAGCCCCGATGGAAACCGTGCACGTTTGCGGGTTTTTCCTGCTATCTTCCCTCGGGCCCACGAGGGAGACGGAGACTGCGGTCCGGCCTCCAGACGAGGCGGTGAGGAATGCGGAGGATCCCGACCAGAGCCCTAGTCGAGAGAGCAAGGTCCGAGGTGTCCGGAGGCCCACCTGTTCCGAAGCGCATGCGTGGTAGCGTGATGCGTGCCAGTCAGATGTCGTAGCAGTCCAGTCCAGTCCAGTTTCCGAGGCCTTCAGTTTCTTGCTTCCCGGTGAGTACCGTTGTTGGGAACGCATCTAGACGGGTTCATTAATTTGTGCCCGGTAAAGACAGATTTGGGTACACAATTCTGGTCCTGACGTGTTCACTTAGGTGGATACGGTCCGACGTGTCTCTTTATGAGACCGGTCTGTACTGTTTTAGCAGTGCATCTAGTTATTCAATTTTATCCAGAGAGTTTTTCAGAATATGTGTTTTCTGTGTTCCAGGTTATTTCAGTCCGACATGTTTTAATGTGTTTCAATGTTGTGGGGTGAATGATTGTTTACTGTTTATCACTGTGTTTATTGTGTTCACGTCAGAATCACTCTAGTCATGCCGCTGTTTTCAAAATTACGTCAGATAGGTACCAGGAAAGGGATACTTGAAGAAGCAGTTCCTGTCCCACCTAGGGACACTCCAGGATATTTTATGTACCATAAGCATGGCTTAGATGCTGTGTTGTATTTAGACTTATGGGTGGATTACACCAAGCATCTGGAAGAGAAGTTTAGATGGCCTGTCTCAGGGACATGGGATGCCGAATGCATCATGAGAGTAGAAGAAGCGTTATAGAAAAAGAAAGCCAGACAGTCGCAGAAAGATGCCATAGAATTATGGCGTAAAGAATCACATAGAAGAACAGAAAAAGCAATTAGAAAAACAGAGAAAAGTAGAGAAGAATCCGAAAAAGCCAGAGAAAAAGAGTTACTAGAAGAAGGAGAACAGGTCAGATCAGAACAATTAGACCGCCAAAGAAATGCACTCATTACAGGCATGTATCCAGTTCTTGCCGAGGGCCTGCCCAAGGCGACCCCGGAAGTACCCCGTAACTTGCCACCACCATTGGTTCCGACTAAACTCCGTCACAAACAGACCGCAGCAGACATTTTCCTTTCTTCCTATTTAGATGATGTAGCTCCAGCATATACCAATGTACCCGTACCACCCGTTAATAATGTACAGCAGCCTGTTCCGGCTGTTCAAGCCACGACCCCTCCACGCCAAGACTCACTTCCCGCACCTGCTGTCACTTCCCCTTCTACTGCTGCTGCTACTGGTCCCCCTATTATTGGTCCTCACAATCCTTTTGTGACAGATACAACCCAGAGTCAGTCCCCGTTGCATGTACCTCTCCTACCCGCCATGACGTCAGGTCATGCCCACGGTTCTGCCTCAGGAGGTGCCGCAGGAGGTCACCTTCACACCCCGCCACATTTACAACGAGTGACAATGAGAGAATTAGCAACACAGCGTACTCCGAAAGCAATGACATATGAAAAGCTTAGACAGTATCTTACGGATTGTAGATATGATCCAGTACCTGGCAAGAGAGGAGACATGATGTTAGCCTCGTTACGTCTACGACGTGTTATAGATTATTTGGTGTTGTTACCAGAAATGCAAGACTATCTAGACAAGATATATCATTTTATTAGAACTGGAGAGAAACCTGAATGTATTCGTGAAGCCATGGCATATCAGAAAGTGGAGACACAAGGTTTACTATTACGATTCTTGATTAATTGTTTGATAAGGGAACAAGATCAGCCAGATGTTGTTCAAGAAGAGATGGATGTCCTGATAAAATGGGGTCAAAATATTGCGGATTGTAAACATGACAAACAGAATTGCATAGATGCCATGTCCAGAAAGATCCGTAAAGAAATAGTAGCAATACATAACAGACGGAAGGCTGAAAAAGAAGCCGAGTCAGACAAGAATGACTCCTCGGAGGAGGAGGAAGAAACAGAAACTCCAGTAGAGGTTGAGGATAAAATAGCGTACGTCGGTAAAGTGAAACTCCCTAAACAGTATTCTTTTGATAGACCTTTTGACAGACCCATTCGTCTAGAAAATAAGAAACGTTTCCTTTCCCCGATACCAGAGCAATGTTCTCTTGAACATATATTCCAAGTCACTGATAAGATACTGAAAGAAAGAATAGGTTATCATGAACTTAATACCTTACGTGATCAGGAACTAGCCCGGTCAGCAGTCCAATGGGCCGGGGATGACAGTATATATAAAGATGGTTTAGTAGTGCAAACATTTTTGAGCCTTACTCCAGAAGAACAGCGACCAGCTGGTATATACATGACCCAACATCTCATTACATTATATGAAAATCAGCAATCTGATCCAGGTCCATTGTATAATCTATTGCAAGACTTACTCCTGAGAAGATGGAGAGGCTTAGGTACCGATTTAATTGATATCATTCTAGAACAACGTCACAAATACAGAACTTTCCTAACTCCACATCTTGTTTCCGATCCACCCCCAGTAAGACAGCCATATCACCTAGATAGACAGAACCCCTTACAAAAAGTACATCCAATCCGGAAGCCAGATGATACGCTTGAACACGTATTCGTATACACTCCTTTGACTAAAATGGAATTATTGGAAATGAAGAAAATTGTACCTTGTCACGATAAAGATCCTGCAGGTTTCCACCGTGAATTAAAAGACATGTTACTTATGGGCGATTACACGTATTCCGACATTCTGAAAATGCTAAAAGTATTGTTGCCAGCAGGGATTTATGAAAAACTGAAAGAAAAGGAATGGGAGGTGGGAGATAAAAAGATTATTTGGACGGAATTAGAAGACGAGGAAAAGACACGTACCCCAGGTTTAGGTCTTGGGGAAAAAACTAAAGCATTGCCAGGATTATTAGTACAGGTTTTGCCTAGATTATTGACAGTTAAAAAGGAAGACTGGGATGCAATCTCAGCCTGCAAACAGAAACAAGACGAAGACACTAGTGATTTTTATTCAAGATTCGAGAAATGTTTCATTATTAATAGTGGCCTGAAAACAAGTAGCGAGTCATTCCCACATCTTTTTGTGACCAAATTAGTCGAGAATTCCTTACCACAAGTTAAGAACAGAGTATTGAAAGTCGAAAGTACTTGGCAAGCTAATACGCCTTCCCAAATGTTACAAATGTTACAGTACCACCAGAACAGAATTAGAGAGGAACACGATCATGAGCAGAGACGTATGAAAGACACGAAAATGAAAGTACTAGTTGCCCAGTCTGTTCCAGCAGATGGTCAGAAGAGGGGTAACACGCAGAACTCACAGACTAGTCATTCTACAGCTCCTGTTAAAGGGAATTGCAATTACTGCAAACAGCCAGGTTACTTTATAAATGAATGTGCCGTTCTCAGACACAATATTGCTACAGGCAAAACGAAAGAAAGACCACGTCCGCCTAGACCAGAACACGTTCAACAGAATATTCCACAGAATCCGCAACCTCCACAGAATGCACAGCAACAGACAGTAGCTGTACCCCAACCCCAACCCATTGCTGCAACACAACACGTCACACAGCAAATGTACCAGTATGCACAATCCGATTACCCGGATTATCAGCAGTACACATGAAACAGCCTAGAGAGGGAGGTTGGCTTGCCCCTTATCGAGGTTCCTGTAGATCAAGATGGTCCCTATGTACATAGTCAGGTATTAGGGAAAGACAGAAAGTTTTTGATTGACACGGGGCGAGCAGAACTACCATTAGTCATGACGAGGTCCCAGGGGCACCCCTCTCAGGCTCACAGAATGTTTCCCTTGGATTTTCAGGAAAGCCTATTGTTAACGAAGTATCACAGCCAGTTCCCCTTGCAGTTGGTCCATTGTCCCGTACTACAAATTTATTACTTACGAAATCATGTCCTGAAAACCTGCTTGGTATTAAAACACTGAAAGCTCTAGGAGCTGTTATTTGTTGTTCCCCGGAAGGAGTGAGATTATTCCTTCGTGATTTTAAGGGTCATTATGTGTTAAGAGATTTTGATGTGAGATTGAAAAATGTTCCACAGCATTTATGGGCGCAAGGTCCAACTGATGTAGGTTGTATGCACATTACTCCTTATCGTGTCACACTCAAGCAAGGTGTTGTACTGCCCCGAATCCGACAATACAAATTACCCCCCGAGGCTGTGGCAGCCTTACTGAAAATTATTGACGAACTCATTGCCCAAGGAGTTGTTGTAGAAACCGACTCCAATGTATGTAATTCTCCTATCATTCCGATTCTTAAACGAACTGACCCGAATGCACCTCCGGTCTATCGACTGGTGATCGATCTTCGAGAACTCAATAAATGTATGGTACCACAGTATCCAGTAGTCCCAGATATTTCATCACTATTGACTGCCATTGATTCCGAAGCTGCGTTCTTTACTGTAATTGATCTGAAGAACGCCTTCTTTAGTGTCCCCATTCATCCTGATAGCCAATACCTTTTCGGATTCTGTTTAAATGGCCGAAGCTTTAAATTTGCACGTGCACCTCAAGGGTTCACGGAAAGTCCGAGTATTTACAGTCAAGCATTGAAAAGACAACTAGACAGTATTCACATGCCTACTGACACTGCTCTACTACAGTATGTTGATGATCTACTGATCACGGCACGGACCGAACGTGACTGCGAGCGCGCGTCACTGACAGTCTTGTATTTTCTGGCCGAAAAGGGGCACAAAGTGTCCCCTTCGAAGCTCCAATTCTGTGCCCAGCAAGTGGTATACCTTGGGCACTTGCTGTCCAAGAGGGGTAGACAGTTGACACCAGATCGTATCCAGTTAATTGCACATCTGCCACAACCCA
The DNA here is from genome assembly GCF_964263255.1 of Lissotriton vulgaris. Classification (NCBI taxonomy): domain Eukaryota; kingdom Metazoa; phylum Chordata; class Amphibia; order Caudata; family Salamandridae; genus Lissotriton; species Lissotriton vulgaris. Next base: position 49,057,909 of record NC_141695.1, read on the forward strand.
AGACACAAAAGGAAGTACGGGCTTTTATTGGCCTCACTTCGTACTGCAGACAAAGGATTCCCCAGTCTGCATTTCTAGCCAAGCCACTCATACAGTTGACAACACAGGAGGCAGCGACTTCAACTGTCCTCCCTTGGACTCAGGAACATACACAAGCTTTTAATGACTTAAAGAAAGCATTATGTCAAGCACCGGTTTTAGCGACACCATGTTACAGTAAACCTTTTACACTTTTCGTCACAGAACGTGATGGCACAGCATTATCTGTTCTCACACAAGATCAAGCAGGACACCATAAGCCTTGTGCTTATTTTTCTAGTACATTGGATCCAGTTGCCCAGGCTCTGCCTGCGTGCTTGAAATCAGTTGCAGCTACAGCTCTAGCTATCAGACAAAGCGATTCAATAGTGTTAGGACATCTCTTGACAGTACAGGTTCCACATTCCGTGGAAGTACTTCTGAACCGTACCCAGACTCAGCACTTGACCATAGCATGACTGACAGGTTATGAATTGACACTGTTCCAGCCACACATAGAAATCAGACGCTGCAACATACTTAATCCTGCCACATTGTTACCCTCGAGTACAACCGATCCAGCACCACATGACTGTGTGGAAGTCATTAATACAGTGACGAAGCCCCGACAAGACTTGACAGATATTGCACTGACCGATCCAGACCTGACACTTTACGTGGATGGTTCATGTATGAGAACAAGTACAGGAGAATTAGTGGCCGCATATGCAGTGACCACTGAAACTAAAGTCATAGAAACACACCGTATTGACACCCTATCTGCTCAAGCTGCAGAGCTCATTGCTCTGACTCAAGCCTGTATACTAGCCAAAAACAAGAGAGTTAACATATACACAGATTCACAGTATGCATTCGGAGTCGTTCACGACTTCGGAGTCCTTTGGGAAGAGAGAGGTTTTTTAACTTCTCACGGTACCAAGATCCAGCATGGTCCCCTTATTCAAGCCCTGTTAGAAGCAATACACTTGCCGACAGCCATAGCCATTATGAAATGCAAAGCACATACCAAAGTCACCGACACTGTTTCCCAGGGTAACGACCTGGCAGATCGTACAGCCAAACTCACAGCTCAGACAGACATTCCGACTGACATGACAAAGACTGATCCGACTACACTGACACATTGCATGACAGTTAAGGATCCCACTCTAGATGTACTCGACATACAGACACATGCCACACCAGACGAAATCAAGAAATGGACTGAACAAGGAGGGATCCAAACAGATCAGGGATGGATGACGAAACAAAGGGCCACATGGTTTCTCCCCGACTCTATGGTTCAAGTTATAATTAACACAGCACATAGTCCAGCACACTTAGGAGAGAAAGCCATGTTAGACAGTTTACAGAATCTCTGGTACAACAAACATTTACGAGCAGCCGCAAAACAGAAAGTGCGTACTTGCATGATCTGTTGTCAGTTTAATCCAGGAAAAGGTGTTCCCGTGGAACAGGGTGGATTTCATCCTCCTGACCATCCTTTTGAAGTCCTCCAGATGGATTATATCCAGATGGACCGATGTCGAGGATTCAAATATGTCTTCGTAGTTGTGTGTGCTCTTTCCCGATGGACAGAAGCATATCCAGTCCCCGATTACACTGCTGTAACCACTGCCAAACAGCTGGTACGTGAGTTTTTCCCGCGGTACAGTTTGCCCCGTGTCGTGTACTCTGATAATGGACAGCCATTCTCGTCCGAGCTTATGAAGCAGGTATCACTCCTGTTAGGTTACCAGTGGAAGTTCCATTGTGTCCGACATCCTGAAGCCGCAGGTCTCGTAGAGAGACATAATCAGACCCTGAAAACATGCCTAGCCAAGATATGTGCCAAGAAAGGTGTAGATTGGATAGTTGCCTTGCCAGTTGCACTCTTTTACATGCGAATTGTAGCTCATTCTAGGACAGGGCTATCCCCGTATGAGGTGGTCTTCGGTAGGCCTCCGAATATGTGGGGGACGCCTATGCCCCGTAGAATTACTGATGTTGACAGTTGTATGCTGACAGATTACTTGGCCTCCTTGATGTCTGCACTACAATCTTGTCGTTCACAGGTCGCGGCTGCCTTTCCGGACAACACCCAAGTAAAACCGCATGAAGTCCGCCCTGGTGATCTGGTCCACGTGAGGAACTTCGACCGGAAGAGTCCGCTGGAACCCAGATGGAAATAGCCAAAATTGGTTTTATTATCAACAAGGACTGCAGTCAAAGTCGAAGGAAGGAAGGGATGGCTGCATTCGAGCCATGTGAAAAAAGTTCACGGACTGTATCCAGACTCTCCGATTAAGGACTGCCCACTTTCAGAGACTGATTCTAAACTCCCCCTGCTAGAGAAAACTCCCCAAGAGGAGTACCGTGCTAAGCTAAGGTCTAGTAAGTCAGACAGCGTTTAATTGTTTAAGTCCCCCTCGGGTGAAGCAGTTAGACAGGTTTCTGACATGTATAGAATAGACCCAAGTAGTCAGAGAGATAGGCGTATCGAAAAAAGAAGAATGTACTGTAAAGTTTTGCACAGCAGATGCATAATTGCCTTGATCTCGATGTTTCTTCTGAGTCTTACGATTATATGCATTAGTCTAATGTTATACGTTTTCTTTCCTCTTGATTCACATGTACATGCTTCCTCTAATGACACTGTGGAGCACACTTTTAGTGATCTGCCCCCACATGAACTATCCTATCGTTTAGCCATGCGTAGCAATACATTCATCCGTATGTTACATCACTCACACCAGACCAGCAATGCTACTAATTGCTGGGTATGTGGCCGACTCCCTCCCTATCAGAAATACAAGGGAGCTCTGCCTCTCTTTCCTTATCCGTTCACACATAATGGTTCGTGTGGTGCATGGTTTACTTTAATGTCCTCCCTAGATAGTAAGTCCAAGGTTTCCCAAGGCAATTGGATATGGGGGAACCTGAATACAGTCATGAATAAAATATGTTTCCCAGACCAAGAAGGTCTTCCCCAGAGGACAGGGACCGATCTAGAAAATGAAGTGTATGGATTAGGTAATTTTACACTTAACCTCATGATCCTGAACGTGCAGTCTGAGACTAATTCGGACTTGCCGTTTATTACAGTTTTACCAGTAAAAGGTGAATTATGCGTCAGAAAGAATGGTTCAGTACATCTAGGACACAGTGATTGTAATACTGTTGTCGAATTCAGTGATAAAGGAAAGGCTACTTTCAGAGCTTCTTGCCATTCTTTTTTCATATGTGGTCAGACAGCCTATGTACGTCAGCCACTGGATTGGGATGGGACGTGCTATATTGCGTTCCTATTGCCACCTGTTTTCCTAGCCCCGCCTGATTATCACAGAAATCCACATCTCGTTCATGTCAGACATAGAAGGGAGATCAAGATCCCACTTGTCGATCAGACTGAAACTACATTAGAACAATACATTGATTTCAATAAAGGATTCTTTCCATTCATAGGCACAGTCTCAAATAGTAAACTAATACGCAAGTTAACGAGAACTTTGGAAGCAGTAGTGAACGAAACTACTTCTGCTTTAGGCAACCTGACCGAGGAGCAGTCTGCTATGAGACTTGTTGTTCTTCAAAATCGCCTTGTCCTTGACGTCATCCTGGCAGATAGGGGCGGGGCTTGTAGAGTCATCGGATCCAGTTGTTGTGTGTTTATTCCAAATAACGCGCCATCCGTGTATAAGTCCATAACTCGGCTTCATGAAATAGCTCACCTGATACATCAGAATCCAGGCTCCTGGACTTGGTCCGGTTGGTTCTGGAGTGTAATATCCGCCTGGGGATAGAAATTGTTGTCATTCCTAGGAATAATATTGGTCATAGTATTCAGTTGTTGTCTCTGTCTGCAATGTGGGCCAGCGATTTGCGGCTTGTGCGCCACAGCTTGTATTCCCCGTCCAAGTACACGTTCCCGTTCCCGAATAAAGAAAGAAGAAGAAAATTATGCTTTATGAACAGATAGATGGTCTCATGAATATAGATATATCCTAAAGGGTGTAGTAGGGTCCAAGGAGGGAATGAGGTAATAGAAATTTTCAGGTAGCTAATGTGTCCCCCACTCGCACCCTATCCATGCACCCATGTTCCATGTATGTCGTGTAACTTCTGTTCTGTACATGCTAGAAAGACGCAAATACATTTGCGTCCATCCTTAACATGTTAGCTATCCAGTCATGCAAAGAAGTCCCGTTAATTAGGCTTCTAGGCATACGGTGGCAACGTCTTTACTTGGTGCACTTCTGAAATTCGCACACGTTTTCTCCATGTTTCCTGGCCCAGTCGAGCTAGGCCCTTAAACGAGGCCTCTCTGCCTCTTCTCTCCTGTCTCCGAAGCTGTACGCATCCCAGACCCCTGCCTTACTTCCTGCCAGCGCAGCGGTGCCCGGCTCGGCCTGGACTACCTGCCAAATTCATGTTTTGCCTACAGTTATCTGCTCAGCCTCCTTGAAAACACATTCCAGTCTAGTGAAATAGGTAAACATATTCCCGGCTGCAGAGCAAAGGCCCGGCTTTCTGTCCTCCTTGCAGGTGATTTACTGAATCAGTTACCATGGTAGGCCCATGGCTCCGCACGTTGCACCAAGACACGTATGCACGCACCAGCATTCAGTATTGGATGGCCCCTGCCCGAGAGACCTTTTACTTCAGACACTACATCCTCCAAACATGAGATATCAGATATGCTATAGGTACAGGTTGCCCTGACACTCCAGACACCAGTCTCCTCTACTAGTGCTAAAGGCAAAGCCCCCAGTTACACGTCATGCTAGTTGCGCGCGCATGCAGGTCAAGGGTTTCTGCTGATTCTGCAACTTTCCCTATGCATCCACCCACATGTGACGATTCTTGTGACGTTTCTCTGACATGTACAATGCACGCCCATGTGTACGCCCTTTTTCACGCCTCCTATTACGCACATGTGTCCTTATCTCTCTCTTTTCACCTGCTACGCCTACTGTATTGAATTCAATTGTGTCATTTTACTATATATAATGTGTAATGCTAATAAAACGTTGAATGTCCCTTCCTGAACCTTAGAGGTGATGGAACATGATATCCCATCCTCGAGGATCATTGTCCATTAAAGCCCGTATGACTCAGATACCACGTACTCTGCCTCTCATTTGAATGAGCTGTCTTATATTGATAATTATACGGAAAAATGCATAGGTAATTTTATTTACCACAACTAAGAACCAACAACTAAGAACCACAAATGCAATGGAACCATGCAAATAACCAAGTTTCAACAACAACAACCAAGGCTTCTGGGAGCGACCCACAAATACTTAACTGAGAGATCAATGGCGTCACCAGGAAGGCCTGTCTATCGTCTCGCCGTACAAAGGACTACGCCAGGCGCCAAAACAGGTCGACAGTCAGGGCATCAGTCCGTCGCAGCCGTCAGGAGGCGGGAATCTTCGCGGGAAAAGTCTTCGGACCACCTATTTCGACAACAGGATCGATGAAGCGGGGTGCACCTTCCCTCGGAGATTTCACACGAAGTTCCTCACGATCGTCGGGCTTTGGACCGGTACCACTGATGTCGCCCCACGTGGGCGCCAACTGAAGGACTGGGCTATTCTAAGGCCCAGCGGTGCCAGGGAACAACACCTGAAACCTTCGTGGGTTACCTGTTCCGGCGTACAAAATCACAGAGACACGGGACACTTCCTTCGGCGTCAAAGATCAGCGTTTATTTACTGCAGGGATACAGAAATTGCAAGAAGTACACAACGTGTAGGTTCTGAGAGAATGCTTCGAATTGCAAAAGTGGGTCGCTCCTTTTATACACATTTTCGTCATTGCACAACATGGCGAACAAAAGTTTACAACTCAGTTCCTGCAGTAAACTTCAAAAGGGTTGCTTTCATGTTTCAGAAGCCCGGAACATAATTACAGTAACATCGCCGGTTCCCAACTGTGAAAGCACGTTGTCCCACCATTAGGCACATTCCATTCAGGCTGTAAACGAGCTAAGAGAAGAGACAGAAACAGGTGCAAGGAGGACAAAGACAGACAACAGATTGGAAAAGAGTGTAGGGGGCAATATCGGAAGCATGATTGCAGGATCAAAGGATTCGTGCCTAACGCATGAATGGCTGAAACAATAGGCCGACACGGCAAGATGAGCCTCGAGCGGAGCCATCTGCCTTTGCTGTGTCATCCCCCTCGTCATAAAGACACCCTCAAAGGAACATGAGTCTTCCGCAAGGGCTTGGGAATCCCAGGGTCACGAAGCGGACAGTGTCCATTCGCTGGCTACTTGAGGGCAAGAAACAAAATGGATGCCGAATCTAAAATGGAACCCGTGGGTTCAGATGGAGAAACCCACGAATAAGACGAACGGTGCAAAGTAGTGTAGCGAAAACGCGTACACCCGCTAAACTCGTCATTTGCGGTTCATGGATACCAAACTCGTCCATATTCGAACAAGTCAAAAACATCATTACGAGATTCACGGAACCTCACTAGCCCTGTTTTCTTTTGTGTGGAGCCAGTCAGAGGGGTGTGGATCCTACGTCTAGACCTGTTTTCTTTAGTGCACAGCCGGTCAGATGGGTGTGGATCCTACATCTAGCCCTGTTTTCTTTTGTGCGGAGCCAGTCAGAGGGGTGTGGATCCTACATCTAGACCTGTTTTCTTTTGTGTGCAGCCAGTCAGAGAGGTGTGGATCCTACATCTAGCCCTGTTTTCTTTCCTGTGGAGCCAGTCAGAGGGTGTGGATCCTACTTCTAGCCCTGTTTTCTTTTGTGTGAAGCCAGTCAGAGGAGTGTGGATCCTACATCTAGCCCTGTTTTCTTTTGTGCGGAGCCAGTCAGAGGGGTGTGCATCCCACATCTGGACCTGTTTTCTTTTATGCGGAGCCAGTCATATGGGTGTGGATTCTACATCTAGCCCTGTTTTCTTTTGAGCAGAGCCAGTCAGAGGGGTGTGGAGCCTTCATCTAACCCTGTTCTCTTTCCTGCGGAGCCTGTCAGAGGGGTGTGGATCCTACGTCTACCCCTATATTATTTCCTATGGAGCCAGTCAGAGGGGTGTGTATCCTACATCTAGCCCTGTTTTCTTTTGTGCGGAGCCAGTCAGAAGGGTGTGGATCCTACATCTAGCCCTGTTTTCTTTCCTGTGGAGCCAGTCAGAGGGGTGTGTATTCTACATCTAGCCCTGTTTTCTTTTGTGGGGAGCCAGTTAGAGGGGAGTGGATCCTACATCTAACCCTGTTTTCTTTTGTGCGGAGCCAGTCAGAGGGGTGTGGATCCTACGTCTACCCCTATATTATTTCCTATGGAGCCAGTCAGAGGGGTGTGTATCCTACATCTAGCCCTGTTTATTTTGTGCGGAGCCAGTCAGAAGGGTGTGGATCCTACATCTAGCCCTGTTTTCTTTCCTGTGGAGCCAGTCAGAGGGGTGTGTATTCTACATCTAGCCCTGTTTTCTTTTGTGCGGAGCCAGTTAGAGGGGTGTGGATCCTACCTCTAACCCTGTTTTCTTTTGTGCGGAGCCAGTCAGAGGAGTGTGGATCCTACATCTAGACCTGTTTTCTTTTGGGCGGAGTCAGTCATATGTGTGTTGATCCTACATCTAGCCCTGTTTTCTCTTCTGTGCTGAGCCAGTCAGAGGGGTGTGGATCCTACATCTAACCCTGTTCTCTTTCCTATGGAGCCAGTCAGATGGGGGTGGATTCTACATCTAGTCCTATTTTCTTTCCTGTAGAGCCAGTCAGTGGGGTGTGGATCCTACATCTGGCCCTGTTTTCTTTCCGGAGGTACCAGTCAGATGGGGGTGAATCCTACATCTAGACCGGTTTTCTTTCCTGTGGAGCCAGTCAGATGGGTGTGGATCCTACATCTAGCCCTGTTTTCTTTAGTGCGGAGCCAGTCAGAGGGGGGTGGATGCTACATCTAACCCTGTTCTCTTTCCTTCGGAGCCAGTCGGAGGGGTGTGGAACCTACATGTAGACCTGTTTTCTTTTGTGCAGAGCCAGTCAGATGGGTGTGGAACCTACATCTAACCCTCTTCTCTTTCCTGCAGAGCCAGTCAGAGCGTTCTGGATCCTACGTCTAGACCTGTTTTCTTTAGTGCAGAGCCAGTCAGATGGGTGTGGATTCTACATCTAGCCCTGTTTTCTTTTGTGCTGAGCCAGTCAGAGGGGTGTGGATCCTACATCTAGCCCTGTTTTCTTTCGTGCGGAGCCAGTCAGAGGGGTGTGGATCCTACATCTAGTCCAGTTTTCTTTTGTGCGGAGCCAGTCAGAGGGATGTGGATCCTACATCTATACCTGTTTTCTTTTGTGCAGAGTCAGTCATTTGGGTGTGGATCCTACATCTAGCCCTGTTTTCTTTTGTGCGGAGCCAGTCAGAGGGGTGCCTACATGTAACCCTCTTCTCTTTCCTGCGGAGCCAGTCAGAGGGGTGTGGATCCTACGTCTACCCCAATATTATTTCCTATGGAGGCAGTCAGAGGGGTGTGTAACCTACATCTAGCCCTGTTTTCTTTTGTGCTGAGCCAGTCAGAACGGTGTGGATCCTACATCTAGACCTATTTTCTTTCCTGTAGAGCCAGTCAGTGGGGTGTGTATTCTACATCTAGCCTTGTTTTCTTTTGTGCGGAGCCGGTCAGATGGGTGTGGATCCTACATCCAGCCCTGTTTTCTTTTGTGCGGAGCCAGTGAGAGGGGTGTGGATCCTACGTCTACCCCTATATTATTTCCTATGGAGCCAGTCAGAGGGGTATGTATTCTACATCTAGCCCTGTTTTCTTTAGTGCAGAGCTAGACAGATGCGTGTGGATCCTACATCTAGCCCTGTTTTCTTTTGTGTGGTGCCAGTCAGAGGGGTGTCAATCCTACATCTAGCCCTGTTTTCTTACCTGTGGAGCCAGTCAGAGGGGTGTGGATTCTTCTTCTAGCCCTATTTTCTTTCGTGCGGAGCCAGTCGGAGGGGTGTGGATACCACATCTAGCCCTGTTTTCTTTTGTGCGGAGCCAGTCAGAGGGGTGTGAATCCCACATCTAGACCTGTTTTCTTTTGTGCGGAGCCAGTCAGATGGGTGTGGATTCTACATCTAGCCCTGTTTTCTTTTGTGCGGAGCCAGTCAGAGGGGTGTTGATGCTACATCTAACCCTGTTCTCGTTCCTTCGGAGCCAGTCAGAGGGGTGTGGATCCTACGTCTAGACCTGTTTTCTTTTGTGCCGAGCCAGTCATATGGCTGTGGATCCTACATGTAGCCCTGTTTTCTTTTGTGCTGAGCCAGTGTGAGGGGTGTGGATCCTACATCTAGCCCTGTTTTCTTTTGTGCGGAGTCAGTCAGTGGAGGGTGGATCCTACATCTAGACCTGTTTTCTTTTGAGCGGAGCCAGTCAGATGGGTGTGGATCCTACATCTAACCCTGTTCTCTTTCCTGCAGAGCCAGTCAGCGGGGTGTGGATCCTAAGTCTAGACCTGTTTTCTTTAGTGTGGAGCCAGTCAGATGGGTGTGGATTCTACATCTAGCCCTGTTTTCTTTTGTGCTGAGCCAGTCAGAGGGGTGTGGATCCTACATCTAGCCCTGTTTTCTTTTTGTGCGGAGCCAGTCAGAGGGGTGTGGATCCTACATCTAACCTGTTTTCTTTTGAGTGGAGCCAGTCAGATGGGTGTGAATCCTACATCTAGCCCTGTTTTCTTTTGTGCGGAGCCAGTCAGATGGGTGTGGATCCTACATCTAACCCTGTTCTCTTTCCTGCAGAGCCAGTCAGAGGGGTGTGGATCCTACGTCTACCCCTATATTATTTCCTATGGAGCCAGTCAGATGGGTGTGGATCCTACATCTATACCTGTTTTCTTTCCTGTGGAGCCAGTCAGAGGGATGTGGATCCTACATCTAGCCCTGTTTTCTTTCCAGTGGAGTCAGTCAGGTGGGTGTGAATCCTACATCTAGACCTGTTTTCTTTCCTGTGGAGCCAATCAGACGGGTGTGGATCCTACATCTAGCCCTATTTTCTTTTGTGCGGAGCCAGTTAGAGGGGTGAGGATCTAACGTCTACCCCTATATTATTTCCTATGGAGCCGGTCAGAGGGGTGTGTATTCTACATCTAGCCCTGTTTTCTTTAGTGCGGAGCCAGTCAGATGGGTGTGGGTCCTACATCCTGTTTTCTTTTGTGCAGAGCCAATCAGAGGGGTGTGGATCCTACATCTAGCCCTGTTTTCTTTCCTGTGGAGCCAGTCAGAGGGTGTGGATCCTACTTCTAGCCCTGTTTTCTTTTGTGCTGAGCCAGTCAGGGGAGTGTGGATCCTGCATCTAGCCCTATTTTCTTTTGTGCGGAGCCAGTCAGAGGGGTGTGTATCCCACATCTAGACCTGTTTTCTTTTATGCGGAGCCAGGCAGATGGGTGTGGATTCTACATCTAGCCCTGTTTTCTTTTGTGCGGAGCCGGTCAGAGGGGTGTGGATCCTACATCTAACCCTGTGCTCTTTACCGCAGAGACAGTCAGAGGAATGTGGATCCTACGTCTACCCCTATATTATTTCTTATGGAGCCAATCAGATGGGTGTGGATCCTACATCTAGCCCTGTTTTCTTTCCGATGGAGCCAGTCAGATGGGTGTGAATCCTACATCTGGACCTGTTTTCTTTCCTGTGGAGTCAGTCAGAGGGGTGTGGATCCTACATCTAGCCCTGTTTTCTTTTGTGCGGAGCCAGTCAGAGGGGTGTGGATCCTACCTCTAACCCTGTTTTCTTTCCAGTGGAGCCAGTCAGAGGGGTGTGGCATCTCTCCAGGCCTTGTCCCCTGCCTCTGTCTAACACTCACGCCTATGAGTGTGGCTGCCCTACGTATGGGATGATTTGTTAAACAACTATTCGTATTCATATCACAACATTTTTGAAATGTGTTTATTATAAAAATGAGGTTGAGTGAGGCAAAAGGGTTGATTTGCACAGCAAACAGACTCATACCTTGTCTTTGTCTTCTGGGGCCGTATTATGAAAACCTGCGCTGGCTCAGCTATAAACCACACTTTTGTTATTAGGTCGAGCATTCGAGACATCTTGTATATACTTTAGTGGTGAAACTCCACCCATTGTGTTTATATTTGTGTTTTAGCTTGCCATTGGTTAAATCTGGCATTAAATCTATGTAGCTCATTCATTGGCTGGTGGTCCGAAACGTCATTTCCCTTTTGCTTCCGTTTTGCAGGAAGCAGCACCGACCAACTACAGTATAGTTCCGCTGCTCCACCTTATCTACTTATTTAGGGACTACTTTCTTGTTTATTTTCTACCGCCCTTCACCACTAGCTGCCGAGTTGTTTCTTGTTCCGCCCCCCTCCCGCTGTCCGTGTTCCCGTTCTCGCCCCTCTCCCGGCCGCTGTCCGTGTCTTTGTTCCCGCCCTCCTCCCGCCCACTGTTCGTGTCCTCGTTCTCGCCCCCCTCCCGCCCAGTCAATAATCTGTGCGGTAACTCATTACTGAGCATCAAGCCTCTCTTTATGCCATGTAATTTTCCCTTCTGCCGTCAGAAACTCACACACACTACTAAGTCCACACCCCCAAATTCCGGTTTAAACCTGAAGATGAGCTTTGGAGGGTAGCCCTTCCTTTTTTATTGGTACACCCTGCATTTAAGCTGCAAAAGCGTCCATGGTATCTTAGGTTAAGTGATTACAAATGTCTAACATGACAAGAAGTTGTTTTTATAATCGATAACAAGATTATCTCACAGTCTCTTCCAGCCATGGGCGTAGGAAGTGTGGGAGACGCAGGGGACATATCCCCCCCGGGGGACACGGGGACAAGGGTCAGGGGGACGAGGGGACAAAAGAATTTCCCCTCTCCCTTCCGTTGTTCGCAGGGCCATTAGCGCGTGAACGCGCTACCTAATGGCCCTGTACTTAACCTGTGACCTCACCTGCCTGCAGTCAAAGAGGCCACCCGCCCTCTGCCCTTTGTTATTCTGCAGTAAGGCTTGGCCAGTCTAGGAAGGGCAGAGAAAGAAAAAAGAACTCTCGTCTCTTTTCCGTCATACCCAGAGAAGGCAAGGACAGTGTCCGCTTCTCCTGCTCTGCCTCTGGGAGCTTCCCTCCTCCCCCCTTTCTCTTTCTCTCTTTATTCCTCCTTCTCTTTCTGTCTCTGTCTTGCTTATCCTTAAGTGCTGATTTCAAAAGACAGCTGTTACATACTCTCTCTTGCCTCTCCTTTTCTTTATTTGTTCCCCCGTGAATGGATCCAAAAACGAGCAGAACATTTTGGCTGGAAATGTCCTCCTTTTCTGACAGGGTTTTATTTCAAAGTACAACCTTGGGACGGAGAGAACAATGTATCAAAATAGGAAAAATAATTAAATAACCAAATTATGCAATACAGAGTGGTCAGCAGACAGGCCAGATTGTTATTTACACCCATGCACATTAGCGCTGCTTTATAGAGTTTTCCAGTGAAGCGCTACTTTCTTTTTATCTTCTTTCTTTGAACAACATTGTTTTCTCAGGGTGCATAAGTGCACCATTCCTAAAGGGACTGCAATACCTGGTTGAGGACTAGACTTTAAAACGTTTAATATGAGCGATTTCAACTGTTTTATTTATTTTAGCCTATAAAATGTGTACCGCAGCTCTGCTTACATTTTATAAGGATATAATAAATGGGCATTGAAACGGGTCCCTTCTTGGTCCTGTAGTCATGTCCTGAACTTTTGTGGTTGATTTTTACAGGGTGGTGTTTCTTTATTTCAGGCAGCATTTTACTCTTGTCCAATGCAAAATTTGAATGGATTCTCAGCACAATTGGGTTGTAGCTGAAGGAATTGCCAGTTACTCCCAGTGGGAAAGTATGGTGGTCAGTGGGGGAGAGAATTTGGCACTCTGGCCGGAGCTGCCAAATTTGGAACTGGAGCACCATTTTCAGCCTTCATGACCAGTCCACCAGACCACACTCCTGACAGAGCTCATTCCGATGCCACACCTTAGAAGGCCCAATAGACCTTAGAAGCCCTGGTGTCTTAGCACCAGCAGGTGGACCCTAACGGTGGCAAATGTGGGCTAAACTTGAAGGCATGTCGACCACAATCCATGCAGTTCACCTCCAGTCTTGCGATAAGGCATACGAAGAAGCACACACTAGAGCGACAGTGACTCTGTCACTGAGGTCATAAGACCCTTGAGGCCAGCCCACCTCGTCCATTGGTACCTCCATTGGACTTTTTCAGCACTAGTAGGGCAACTTACCAGGGGTTGGTAATGTTGGATTTGCATGCACATTAAACTTAGGGGTGATTATAATGGTGGTGGGACTGCCACATCACCGCGTCGTTGAGAGTCCCACCGCCATTGATGACTACATTACTGCCCGCCATATTACAGTGGTGGGCGGTTCCCTGGCAGTCAGAGAGACTGATCGCCACGCACACTTCTCCCTTCCATAGGGAAGGGAGAAGGCTGGGATCCTTGTGTCTTGCAGAAAGGAGAGAAAAGCGTGTATCTGCTCTTCAGGAAGGATATACAATGCAGAAAGGGCCAGAGTAGCCACTCTGGCATTTCCTTTGTGGGGTGCAAGCTAATGATGCTTAATTTAAGTTGGTGTCTGTAGGTGAGGCGTAACTGTATTCTTTGTTAGAGACCGGTACATTATTTAAACCATCAGACTGTAAAACCGAACAAGAGAAGGGCATCAAGAGTTGTTGGCAGAAGGAGGAAGGGAAATATGGAAAACAGAGAAAAAGGAGAAAGGAAATATGAGAAAGAACCTGGAAGAGTAAGATAATGTGGAGGGAGAGTATGTTGGCTGATAAAGGAGGCAGGAGCTGAAATCAGATAGACAACCTTGGTATTCAACAACCCAGCTCCGCAACAGATTCCCTCACTACCACCCTTTAATAGTGCTGCCCAAGTCTCCATAACCACTCTCTCAGATGCATTTAATTAGTTATATAGCGCCACTCATACCAGTGCAGGGTGTCAACACTTTACATCATTCACACCACACAGAGAAAATGTTAAATAAAACTACAGGGTGTAGGAGTCACATGTCATCCACACTTGTAGACAGTATTGTTTAAGAGTGGTTGGTCTGGATGTTGGAAAGTGGGTTAATAGTAGGGGCAAATGTATATCTGTCCCCAGCAATAAGGACACTACCTCAATATATAGCTCCGTCCCAGTCTTCGAAAATTATTCTCATGCTCAACCCTTGGTAGCTTGGCTGTGAGCAGGTATGTAAAGCATTTCAATCAATCAATCAAAGCATTTATATAGCGCGCTACTCACCCGGAGGGTCTCAAGGCGCTTTGGGAGGGGGGGTCCGCTACTGCTCGAACAGACAGGTCTTGAGCTGCTTCCTGAAGGCGAGGTGGTCTTGGGTCAGGCGGAGGTGGGTCGGGAGGGAGTTCCAGGTCTTGGCGGCTAGGTGGGAGAAGGATCTTCGTCCTGTTGTGGCTCTTCGGATGCGGGGGACGGCGGCGAGGGCGTGGCTGGTCGATCGGAGGTGGCGTGTGGTAGCGTAGAAGTTGAGGCGGCTGTTGAGGTAGCTTGGGCCTTGGTTGTGGAGTGCTTTGTGTGCGTGGGTGAGGAGACGGAAGGTGATTCTCTTGTTGACCGGGAGCCAGTGCAGGTCCCTCAGGTGACTGGAGATGTGGCTGTGTCTGGCGATGTCGAGGATGAGTCTCGCTGAGGCGTTCTGGATACACTGGAGTCTCTTCTGGAGCTTGGCGGTGGTTCCGGCGTAGAGGGCGTTGCCGTAGTCCAGTCGGCTGGTGACGAGGGCTTGGGTGACCGTCTTCCTGGTCTTGGTGGGAATCCACCGGAAGATCTTACGTAGCATGCGCAGGGTGTTGAAACAATACGAGGAGACGGCGTTGACTTGTCTGTTCATGGAGAGGGAGGAGTCCAGGATGAAGCCCAGGTTGCGTGCGTGGTCTGTCGGTTTGGCTGCGGCGCCCAGGGCGGGGGGCCACCAGGAGTCGTCCCAGGCGGAGGGTGAGGGGCCCAGGATGAGGACTTCCGTCTTGTCTGAGTTCAGTTTCAGGCGGCTGGTCATCATCCACTCGGCTACGTGTTTCATCCCTTCGTGTAGGTTGGCTCTGGCGGTGGCGGGGTCGTTGGTCAGGGAGAGGATCAGCTGTGTGTCGTCGGTGTAGGAGATGATGCTGAGGTTGTGTTGGCGTGCGATGGCCGCAAGGGGGCTCAATCAATCAATCAATCAATCAATCATTGCATTTATATAGCGCACTACTTACCCAGAGGGTCTCAAGGCGCTGGGGGGGGGGTCTGCTACTGCTCGAACAACCAGTTGCTTCCTGAAGGCGAGGTGGTCCTGGGTCAGGCGGAGGTGGGTGGGGAGGGAGTTCCATGTCTTGGCGGCGAGGTAGGAGAAGGACCGTCCCCCTGTGGTGGCTCTACGGATGCGGGGGACGGCGGCGAGGGCGTGGCTGGTCGATCGAAGCTGGCGTTTGGGAGCGTAGAAGTTGAGGCGGCTGTTGAGGTATCCTGGGCCTTGGCTGTGTAGGGCTTTGTGTGCATGGGTGAGGAGACGGAAGGTGATTCTCTTGTTGACCGGGAGCCAATGCAGATCTCTCAGGTGTCCGGAGATGTGGCTGCGACGGGGGATGTCCAGGATGAGTCGTGCTGAGGCGTTCTGGATCCGCTGGAGTCTCTTCTGGAGTTTGGCGGTGGTTCCGATGTAGAGGGTGTTGCCGTAGTCCAGACGGCTGGTGACAAGGGCCTGGGTGACCGTCTTCCTGGTCTCGGTGGGCATCCACCGGAAAATCTTACGTAGCATGCGCAGGATGTTGAAGCACGACGAGGAGACGGCGTTGACTTGTCTGGTCATGGAGAGGGAGGAGTACAGGATGAAGCCCAGGCTCATGTAGACATTGAAGAGGGTGGGGCTGAGCGAGGAGCCCTGAGGGACGCCGCAGATGACTTCCGTGGCTTCTGATCTGAACGGTGGTAGGCAGACTCTCTGTGTCCTTCCAGCGAGGAAGGAGATGATCCACTCCAGTACCTTCTCCTGGATTCCGACGTTGCTGAGGCGCTGCACTAGGGTGCGGTGGCAGACAGTGTCGAATGCCGCGGAGAGGTCCAGGAGGATGAGGGCCGCTGTTTCTCCGTTGTCGAGCAGGGCTCGGATGTCATCGGTGGCGGCGATGAGGGCGGTCTCGGTGCTGTGGTTGGCCCTGAAGCCCGACTGTGAGGGGTCGAGGGAACCGTTCGTCTCGAGGAAGGCGGCCAGCTGCTTGTTGACTGTCTTCTCAATGACTTTGGCTGGAAACGGGAGGAGCGAGATGGGGCGGTAGTTCTTGAGTTCGGTGGGGTCCGCTGTTGGTTTCTTTAGTAGAGCGCTGAGTTTGGCGTGCTTCCAGCTCTCAGGGAAGGTGGCGGTGTCGAAGGAGATGTTGATGATGTCGCGCAGGTGGGGCGCGATGACAGCGTTGGTCTTGTTGAAGACGTGGTGAGGGCAGGGGTCGGTTGGCGATCCGGAGTGGATGGAGCTCATCGTGCGGATGGTGTCTTCGGTGCTGATTGGGGTCCAGGCGCTGAGGGTGGTGGTAGGAGGCGTAGGTGCGGTCGTGGGGAGCGTTGGTTGTGTGCTGAAGCTGTTGTGTATGTCAGCGATCTTGTTGTGGAAGTAGGAGGTGAGAGAGTTGCAGAGGTCTTGTGATGGGGTGATGTTGTTGCTTCCGGCGTTGGGGTTAGAGAGCTCTTTCACAATGTTGAAGAGTTCCTTGCTGTTGTGTGCGTTGTTGTCCAGTCGTTCCTTGAATGCTGTATTCTTGGTGGCGCGGATCAGTTGATGGTGCTCTCGGGTGGCGAGCTTGAGGGTGGTCATGTTGTCTGGTGTTGGGTCTCTTCTCCAGGCTTTCTCGAGGGCTCGGCAGTTCTTCTTGGAGCTCTTGAGTTCGTCGGTGAACCATGGGGCCTTCTTGCTGTCGGGTCTGCTGGGAGGGGTCCTCAGCGGGGCGAGGTCGTCTGCGCAGCTGCTGATCCACTTCGTGAGGTTGTCCGCGGCCTGGCTGGGGTTCGCAGCGCTGGCGGGAGGGTGCTGGCTCAGGGATGCGGCGAGCTGGTCGGCCGTGATCTTGTTCCAGCTTCTTCGTGCAACCTGTTGCTGGTGGTGGTGGATCGTGGTCCTTCTGAAGCTGAAGTGGACGCAGCTGTGGTCCGTCCAGTGGAGTGCGGTGGCGTGGCTGAAGGTGATGTCTTTGCTGGATGAGAAGACGGCGTCGAGAGTGTGTCCGGCGAGGTGGGTGGGGGAGGTCACCAGCTGCTTGAGTCCGAGGTTGGCGAGGTTGTCCAGCAGGGTGGTGGTGTTGCGGTCGTTGTTGTTCTCCAGGAGGAAGTTGAAGTCCCCGAGGAGGATGTAGTCAGTGGAGGGGAGGGCGTGCGGGCTGAGGAAGTCAGCAATGTCTTCGCTGAATTGTGTGTGTGGTCCCGGGGGTCTGTAGATGAGGGTGCCTCTGAGGGTGGTCTTGGGGTCGGTGTTGATCTGGAAGTGCAGGTGTTCGGCGGTTGTGAGGGTGTCGTCGGTGTTGGTCGCGATGCGGATGGTGTTCCTGTGGATGATGGCGATGCCTCCTCCGGTCTGGTTGGTGCGGTCTCTCCGGGTGATCTTGTAGCCCTCCTGGATGGCGATGGCGATGTCGGGTGCTGAGGAGGCGTTCATCCATGTTTCCGTGAGGAAGGCAACGTCTGGAGATGTGGTGTCGAGGAGGTTCCAGAGTTCGACGGCGTGTCTGTGGACGGAGCGGGTGTTGAGCAGGATGCACTTCAGGTGGCTGCTGCTGGTGCTTGGCTTGGTGGGTGTTGGTGTAGTGCAGGTCCGGATGCAGGTGAACTTGCAGGAGAGGCAGCTGAAAGGTCCGTGGGTGCGTCTCGGCGTGGCTCGGTAGCATCCCGGGACTCGGCCGGTGTTGAGTGCGTTGAGGGTGGCGGCGTCGAACGTCCGGCGGGTGGGCTGGGATGCGCAGGGGCCAGAGGTACACCAATTCAGTAAATAATTAAGACACAACACAAAATAAAAATCCAACACCAAAATATAAAAATACAAAATATTTTTTTCTTTAAAATGAAAAAAAATCCAATGTAGGGAACCGGGAATATGTAAAACATTTTGCACAATATAGCACATATTTATTTATTTTATTTATTTTATAGCATTTATAGGGCGCACAGCTACCCACAAAGGGTTTCCCGGTGCCGAAATAGCAGGTCACGAGCACAGCCAGAGAAAGAGAAAGTCCGAGGGTACTTATTTGTCAAATAACCAGGTCTTGACACTCTTTCTAAAGTTCCTATAGTTTTCCTCTTTTCGAATTTGGATGGGCAATGTGTTCCACAAGGTAGGGCCCAGATATGAAAACGATCTCCTGCCTATTCTAGCCCGTTTGTACCTGGGAACCGCAAAGGTTGCTGATGTAGCTGACCGAAGATTGCGATTAGGAAAGTGGGGCTTGGCAAGATCTTGAAGATACTTGGGAGCGGTCCCGGCTTTGATTTTAAACAGATAGCTCAGGGTTTTAAAACGGATCCGGTTTTCAACCCTGAGCCAGTGTAGATCCCTGAGATGTTTAGTGATCCTGGCGTGTCTGGGTATTCTGCAAAGCAGTCTGGCCGCAGCGTTTTGTACCAGTTGTAAGCGTCTTACTACCGCTTTGTTTGCACCCAGGTACAAGATGTTACCGTAGTCAAGCCGAGAAGTTACTAAGGCATTGACTACGGTCTTCTGGGTGGTAAGTGGCAACATCCAGACAATTTTACAAAGCCATCTGAGAATAGTGAAACATGTGCCCGCCACTTTATTGGCTTGCTGTGCCATGGAGAGATTGTCATCTATGATGACCCCAAGATTTCTGACCTGAGTGGCTGGGGGCGGTAGCTTGCCCATTGATGTCGGCCAATGGGGATCACTCCAAAGATCCTTATTAATCCCCAGAAGGAGGACCTCTGTTTTGTCCCCATTTAATTTAAGTTGGTTAGTCGACATCCAGCAAAAAATCTCATGAAGGCCTATTCTGAGTGAAGAAGGAGCAGACGTATCAGATTTAGAGAGAGAGAACAAAATCTGAGAATCGTCAGCGTATGTCATTAAAATAAGACCAGAGTTCTCTGCAAGATTGGCTAAAGGACGAAGATACAAATTAAACAACAGGGGACTCAGGATAGATCCCTGTGGTACACCATGGGGAGAGTAAAAGACATCCGAGCAGGCCTCAGCAGAGGTAATCTGAAAGGTGCGTAGGGATAAGTATGATTTTATCCATTCTAACGCCCTGCCCTCGACACCACACTCTCCCAGCCTGACAAGCAGTCTGGAGTGAGAGATGGTATCGAAGGCCGCACTGAGATCTAACAGGACCAGTGCCACCGTTTGTCCATCATCTCTAAGCTCTCTGATCTTTTCCGTAATCCCAAGCAGGGCTGTCTCGGTGGAGTATCCACTCCTAAAACCGGACTGGGACGGGTGGAGTAATTCATTGTTTTCCACATATGAGGAAAGTGCCTCATGAATATGCCTTTCCAACATTTTGGAAAACGCGGGGAGTAGCGATATTGGCCGATAATTGGCCAATATCGTAGGATCAGCGGTCGGCTTTTTTAACAGAGGGCTGACTATGGCATGTTTCCATAAGGCAGGAACAGAGGCCTGTTCCATGGAGGCGTTAAGTATATCTGTGATAGGCGTCAGGGTGGAGTCCTCCAATTGGCTCATAATACTGATAGGAATGGGGTCACGAGGGGAACCCGATTTGATAGATTTTAAAAGTTTCCTCAGTTGATCTGGTGTAATGGGGGGCCAGGCATCGAGATGACAGTTTCCTTTAGAGGTTAGGGGGGTGTCCTCTAGATTATGGGAGGTGGTTCTGGTTTTATTGATATTGGAGACAATCTTCTCAATTTTTTCAGTGAAAAAGGACGCTAGATCCTGACACTGCTGGGTGTTGAGTGGAGCCGCATCCGCTCTAGAATTTTCTCCAGCCAATTCCTTCACAGTGTTGAAAAGCGTCTGGACTTTATTTACAGCTGTATTTATGGTGGTGGTCACATAGCTTGCCTTGGCTTTCATACATGCCGAATGATAGCTGTTTCTGGCCTTGCGGTAGATCTCTTTTTGATGCAGTTCGTATTTTCTGCGCCACTGCCTCTCTAGGTTCTTACAGGTAGATTTTTCTTTCTTGAGGGCCTCTGTAAACCAAGGGGCCGGGGGACGATGTACTTTCCCTTTACAGCGGGATAAGGGCAGACTGGCGTTCACTGCGTCGTTTAGCCATGTCTGTATGGTATCAGATATCTTTTCCATATCACCATCAAGGCACGGATGATCTTTATTCAGTGCACTATTGAGGTTATCAAGAGTTAAGTTTTTCCAATTTCTCCTAAAAGAGTCTGGGGGTGTAACGGATGGGCGTTTGATAGGTATAAGATAAATAGAGAAGAGTATGAGAAAATGATCAGACCAACAAATGGGAGTGGTATTCATCCATGATAACTCTTCCATGTTAGAGATGATAGGATCAAGCAGATGTCCCGCTTCACGAGTAGGGCCCTTATTCCGCAATGTCATGTCTAAAGCCATGAAGTCATCTATAAGATTTTTACAGGACTTGAACCCACATAGAAACGTATATCCCATTTTGGTACATCTGGTCATGCTGGACCTGCTCAAAGTCAAAGTTTCAGGCCGACCACGATGAAGCGCTGCGGGGCTACTCCTTGCGGTAGGTCTCTTCAAAGTTTTTACCTTCTGACTTAGAAACTTTTCTGGAGCTTTTCTTCACGGGGTCCGTTAAAGCTCTCAGCCAGCCCTGATTCGGTGAGGGTTGGCCGGCTTGCCCAGCAATGAACTCTCGGTCAAACTTTTGTAAGTCCAGCCTCCAGAGCTTTCCCACGAGCGCGGGATGCAGGCTGGCACACAGTTGATGGTGGGTGGCTTGGCTCTCATGGTTGGCCCCGGTCACCTTTTCTAAGTTTGCAGAGCTTTTTCTTGCATGGTCCCACAATACTTTTCATTAGGCGGGATTCGGTGAGGGTTCGCCAGCTTGGGTTTCCGCCTACGTCCGATCAAACTCTGAAAGTCAGACCCCTGGAGCTTTTCAGCCGGAGGAACCTGGGCGGCAGGCCAACTCATGGTTGATGGTTGTCGGCTTGGCTGGCCAGAGTGAGTCGGTCGACTTATGGAGCTTTTTACCAAAGTTGCTCCAAACTTCTCCAAACCTATGGAACTTCTTCCTGAACTTTTCCAAAGGGTCTCAAAGTATCCAAAACTTACTCCAAGGTTCTGGAAGCTCCAAGATGGTCCTTGAAATGGACTTCAGTTACCACAATCCACTTGGACAAAACCCTTTCAAATTCACTAGTAGTTCTCCAGGCTGGGGATTCTTGGTGGTCCAGGTGTGCTCTGTTAACGTTCAGCTTGCAGGGAGTCCACTCTTTAGTCCTTTTTGAAGCAAGATAGTCAATAGGACTGTAATTCCAGATTGTGCAACATGCACAATCTTCAGTCCAGGGCCTAGTTGCTTCAAATTAAACTCCTCAGCAGGGACCCTTCTTTTCCCAAGTTTGAAGCAGCATCATCTGAGAGGCTTTGTTCCTTTCAGATACGTATTCCAAGTTACCTGGGTCAAGAAGGAGGACACTACTGTCCAATGAGGTGCAGGGCTATGCTCCAGGGTATGACCACATCCTCCAAAGTGTGGCATTACTTTCCCAAAGAGAGCACAATTTATCCAAAATTCATCATGGCTGATTTTCCAGCAGAGGGAGCAGAACTAACTAAACCAGCCTACAGGATGGCTTCATCTACCTAGGTCCACTCCCCTTACATCTGGGAATTCCTCCCTCATCCCCCCATCTGGCTGTGAGAGAGGTGTAAATGAAAGTGATTTTTCCAGCTTGTCTCCTTCTCTTGAAGAGCATTATTTACTACCCCTCCCCCTGGCATTCCTATGCCAAGCAACCTCTACTCCCAGACAGGCCTCTTAACTCCAGGGGTAATTTATCACCTCTTCACACATACAGTCCAATCCACTTACCTCTGACGAATCAAGGCAGGGCACAAGAGGGCTGTATTGTGGCTTGCAGACAAGAACGTCTTATAACTTCTTGTCTGTACATTTTAGAATAAATTCAACAAGACCACATTGTTGCATTTATCATTAACATTATTCTGAGTCCTTTAATCCTAGTTGTATGGCTTTCCTTTCTCCAGTTATTAATTAATAACCTCTTGCAATGTTAACCTACGGGCTGGGGATCTGCAATGGAAAAATTAACTGGCCAATTTCTCCAATACCAGGGCCCATATAAGGATCCTCCTTATACCTACAAGACCCCCACCCCTAGAATTCATTTGAAAGACTTTAGGGGTTCTGATTATATCAAAATATTGCAGATCCTCACTTCTCAGTGCTCCTAGCACAAAAGCAGATTTTGGGAAGCACTTTACTACAATGTAGGCAGTGAAATGTGCAATTTCACTAAACCCAGGGCATATAACACAAATTGTATAAGGGTCCTCCTTGTAGGTACCTGACCTCTAACCCCTGGGACACCTAGGGGAACCCCTGGGGATACCTAATATGCCCCAACATTGTAGTTTATCAGTTTATAAGTGCCCCAAACCCAAAAGACAAGATTGGGCATAATTTGCATTTTAAAAGCAGTCCTCTAACACGGGCCTGCTTTTAAACTGACCTCAGGCTACAGCAGTGCACACATGCCATTGCAGGAAGGGCTGCTGGCCTCTAAACCACTATGCCCAAATATATATATACTAGGGACTTAAAGAAAGTTTCAATCCCCATGACCTATTATGTACCAGGGCCATATAGGAGAGGTCCTGTCAATCATGGAGGTACCCTAACCCATAGTGCACCCTAGTGTATGTAGGTGTTTTTACTGTATTTGTAAGTGTCTCTTTCAACATAGCACTGGCCCTGGGCCTGGTTAGGCAGAAGCCAGGGTCAGTCAGAGTCAGGTACCACCAGTACCAGTCAGCAAAAAGTTGAGGAGTGCCCAGGGCACAGATGGCTTTGCAACACTAGAGAAGCACAAACCCAGAATGTAAAACATAATACCATGGTTGGGGGTTCTCTTTAATAATCAGAATAGATTTCCATCCTATTGAACCCATTTTCCAACCTTATGATAATGAAAGACTGGGTAAAAATCATAAAGTTCTAATCTATACCTTGCAGATTTCATGAATCTCTCAGACAAAAGCAGTAACTCACTGACCTATTTACATTATATGCATTTTGTGATCTGCGTGGTACACGTTCTTTGCAGCAGGCATATTAACACATTGTGGCTACCTTACCATGAGTCAAAACTTCCAGTAGTCACACCTCTGATCTCTCGCAGTAAAGATCATTAATCACGGAAGTTATCTTCACATTTTTATTGTTTTTTTTGTTGTTTTTTTAAAAACTTTATTTATAACTTTTTTCCATACAAAGTGAGTAGGCATTCAGCAAGGTATTTCATTAATACTGCATATACTGTCAAAATAAATACTGTGGGGTAACATTTGGAAGGACAGTCCCGTACATGTATAGTCAAGAAGTGGGGGATATTCAACCAGGAAATGTGCAATCGTCATACATAAAACCAGCATTCATATAGAAAATGTGGCAAACCATTAATATCCTGAAACAGTACCTGCAATAAAGCAAGTCAATCAACATCCTTCACAGTGTTAGATGATAACGTTATCCGATGACAGGTCCAGAACTATCGTACAATATCTCCTCCCCCAGGACCTTCCAGTGGTCCTGCATCATACCCTCATTGTATGCCTCTTGTTGTAGTGTGTATTTCTGGAGCGGTCCCCAGATATCTTTGGGCCTAGATTTAATAGGTTGTAATTCAGCATATATTGTGTGTTGATCCTGACTATGTAACATATCCTGGAGCCACTCCTTGAATTTCGGGGCTCCTTCCCTCCCCCATCTACATGCCAATCTTCGTTTGGCCAGTAAAAGAGCCGTGTCTATAAATTTCCTATGTGGTCTGGGTACGTGGGGAGTGTATCCTAATAGAAACAGTAGTGGGTCTCTGGTCATCTCGATCGGCACCATTTTCCCCAAAGCCTCGTGTATCAGTTCCCAGTAAGTAGAAACCTGTGGGCATAGCCAGGCTAGGTGGAAGAAGTCAGCCCCCGGCTGCCCACATCTCTCACATCGGTCAGAGTCCGTGAGGCCAAACCGATATTTCTTGGCGGGTGTATAATAAACACGTTGGAGAAATTTATAATGGATGAGTTTAAATCTACAGCTAGACGTGATTAGACCCGTCAGTGTGCAACAATATTCCCATGCATTATCAGGTATATCCTCTCCCAGGTCCTGTTCCCAGTAGTGGCGTGCCCTCCCACCATCCTCTAAGGAGTGTGCCCTCAAACTGCTATACAAACCAGAAACCATATGTTCACCCTCGGGGCTATTAAGTAGTATGAGCAGCGGAGGAACGACCTCGGGTTCATCCGGGTATGCTACCAGTAGTTTTCTCATTCCCTCTCGGAGTCGCACAAAATAAAAAACCTCCATGGGGGTAGGGTCCGTGTCGCCAAAAAATTGTTCTTGAGTGCAGAATTTCCCATTATGAAATACGTCCCCCATGTGGATTTCTGTAGCTTCTTGCACATGTTTTGGAAGCCAGTCTCCTGTAGCACTACCAGCTGTGGGTGGTATGTCAGGGGCATGTGTGGTGCGTACAGTAAGGGGAGTTGGAGCCTGCAGAGCATTCTGCGCCACTCGTCTACCGTGCACAATACTGTGTTCGGGTGCATGTCCAGTACAGCAATCGGCCCATGTACTACGCCGGTTAGGGAAAGCGGGTGCGCTATCCAGTCCTCCACCGCTAGCTGTGGCATAAAGGGAGTAGGACGCAGCCAGTGGTATAAGAAGTGTGCCTGGGCACTGAGATAGTAGGCCTCAAAGTCAGGGATATCAAAACCTCCCTTGGCGTATGGTTGTGCCATCACACTCCAACTGAGTCTAGGCTGCCGCCCTCCCCAGACCAGTCTTATGAGTTCCGTTCTTAGCGTTTTG
This sequence comes from Lissotriton vulgaris, assembly GCF_964263255.1. Lineage (NCBI taxonomy): Eukaryota > Metazoa > Chordata > Amphibia > Caudata > Salamandridae > Lissotriton > Lissotriton vulgaris. The sequence continues at coordinate 49,082,958 of NC_141695.1, forward strand.
AAAAAGAAGCGTCCCGGATAGTAGGGGATGTTTAGGAAAAAGTATAGAAACCGTGGGAGGACTACCATTTTGACCAGGGAGACGCGCCCTGCCATGGACAAGGGTAGCGCTTTCCAGCGCGTCACAGTTTCTTGCAGCTTTGTGACCGCCGTGCCACAGTTCATACGCAGCGTCTCTTCCCAGGTATTTCAGGTCTTCATCGCACCACTCAATCTAGTAGTCCAATGAGAACTTGTGCACAGCAGGCGTCAATGGCAAAAATTGGGATTTGCACCAGTTTATATTGACACCTGAGATCCTGCCAAATACCAGGAACTCGCGCAACATCGCATTCAAATGAGTTTGTGGGTCCTTAACATAGAGCGTGACGTCATCTGCATATAATGACACCGATATCTGTCTCTGAAAGCATTGGAAAGCACTATTTTTGTGTATCTGTCTCAGTCTGCAAGCCAAGGGCTCTATTGCGATGGGGAACAGGAGAGGGGAGAGTGGGCACCCTTGCCTGGTGCCTCTCGTAAGTGTTATCTCATGTGACAGGTGGCCATTGATGGGGACCCTCGCTGTGGGCGCCGTGTAAAGCAGCTTCACCCATGCTTGCAACACTGGGGGGAATCCCATTCTCTGTAACACTGTGAGTAAATAGCACCACTCCACCGAATCGAAAGCTTTAGAAGCGTCCAAAAACACCGCTGCCAGCGGGGTCTCCGGTGCTACAGTGTTGATTAGGGAGAATAGAGTTCTAAGATTATGGCTCGTAGCTCTCGTGGGAACAAACCAGGGATGCTACATTGACATTATGGCACCAGTGCTACGAGAGGTCTTTGAGGATGCACTAGAGGTGGGAGTTCTATCTTGTTCTATGTGCAAAGTGGTAATTACTTCCCTCCTGAAGCCTGGGAAGGAGCCCTCAATGTGTGATTCCTACCGACCACTATCACTTATGAACTGTGAGGCTCCATGCTGCTGGGGTGTGGGCCAGGGGGAATGGTGGGAGTAGTGAGTGCAGGCCGCCCACCCCAAAACAGTGCTCCAAGACAAGATGGCTACCAACCTGTAAGTCTGTTTGTTAAACAGTGCAATGGCTGACACATGCTCCTGGGTGGGGGAGGCCTCCGTGCTGCTGGGGTGTGGGCCATGGGGAATGGTGGGAGTAGTGAGTGCAGGCCTCCCACCCCAAAACAGTGCTCCAACACAGGATGGCTAGCAACCTGTAAGTCTGTTTGTTAAACAGTGCAATGGCTGACACATGCTCCTGGGTGGGGGAGGCCTCCATGCTGCTGGGGTGTGGGCCAGGGGGAATGGTGGGAGTAGTGATACACCCCTCCCACCCCAAAACAGTGCTCCAATACAAGATGGCTAGCAACCTGTAAGTCTGTTTGTTAAACAGTGCAATGGCTGACACATGCTCCTGGGTGGGGGAGGCCTCAATGCTGCTGGGGTGTGGGCCAGGGGGAATGGTGGGAGTAGTGATACACCCCTCCCACCCCAAAACAGTGCTCCAATACAAGATGGCTACCAACCTGTAAGTCTGTTTTTTAAACAGTGCAATGGCTGACACATGCTCCTGGGTGGGAGGGCTCCATGCTGCTGGGGTGTGGCAGGGGGGATGGTGGGAGTAGTGAGTGCAGGCCTCCCACCCCAAAACAGTGCTCCAACACAGGATGGCTAGCAACCTGTAAGTCTGTTTGTTAAACAGTGCAATGGCTGACACATGCTCCTGGGTGGGGGAGGCCTCCATGCTGCTGGGGTGTGGGCCAGGGGGAATGGTGGGAGTAGTGATACACCCCTCCCACCCCAAAACAGTGCTCCAATACAAGATGGCTAGCAACCTGTAAGTCTGTTTGTTAAACAGTGCAATGGCTGACACATGCTCCTGGGTGGGGGAGGCCTCAATGCTGCTGGGGTGTGGGCCAGGGGGAATGGTGGGAGTAGTGATACACCCCTCCCACCCCAAAACAGTGCTCCAATACAAGATGGCTACCAACCTGTAAGTCTGTTTTTTAAACAGTGCAATGGCTGACACATGCTCCTGGGTGGGGGAGGCCTCCATGCTGCTGGGGTGTGGCAGGGGGGATGGTGGGAGTAGTGATACACCCCTCCCACCCCAAAACAGTGCTCCAATACAAGATGGCTACCAACCTGTAAGTCTGTTTGTTAAACAGTGCAATGGCTGACACATGCTCCTGGGTGGGGGAGGCCTCCATGCTGCTCAGCTGTGGGCCAGGGGCTATGGTGTGAGTTGTTGTGCAGACCTCTCTCCCCCATACAGGCCTCCTAAGCAGGATGGCGGGCTATATGTTGGGTGGGGATGGACAGTGTAATGGTGTTTGGGTATTGCAAGGCAGTAAATCTCATTGTGGTGGTTCTCATTTGTCTGTACTTACCAGCATCTGCTCCACCGGCTACTCCTGTGAGACTCTCAGAAAGCAGGATGGCAAGCACCTCCTCCTCCCTTGGTGTGAATGTCTTCGGTGGGATGGGAGGGCCACTGCCAGTCGCGTTTGCCAGCGTCCAGTTCTTGCTCCTCCTCTCCTTGACAACCCTCTTGAGATCATGCCACCGCTTCATGATCTCCTTCTTGGATCTTGGGGTGGCCCCCACTGCATTCACCCTTTGGACTATCCTTTCCCACATTTGTGTCCTGGTGGCTAATGCTGTCTGTTGGACCAGGCTACCAAATAGTTGTGGCTCTACTCTTACAATCTCGTTGACCATGACTGTCAACTCACTCTCGGTGAATTTGGGCATTTTTTGTGCTGCCATGGTGTGTGGGGGTTGAGGTGTTTGTGGGTGCAGGGGTGTGTGGGTGCAGGGGTGTGGTGATGATGTGTGAGGTGTGTTGTGTGATGGAGGTTTGTTTTTGATGGTGTGATTGTGGTGTTGATGGTGGTGGTGGGTGGGTGTGTGTGCTGTGCTCTTTAGTCTCTCCTGTCATGTGTGGTGTATGGCCTTCTCTTCTGAAGTGATGCAAAGTATTGTGGTCAGTGAAGGGGGTGGCTTTGTACTCAGCTGTGTGGGTGTGTCCAATTGGATTTTGGTTGTCAGATGTGTTGTGGGAGTGGTTCTGTGGTTTTGTATTTTATTTTCGTTATTTATGTTTCTGTGTATGTGTGTTGTATATTTTGGGTGCAGTGCTACTCTGTTAATGCAATTTAGGCATCACTGCGGTGTTTTCACATCGACCGCCATGTTTTTCAGGTTCGTCCGCTGCGGTAGCTTTGCTGCTGCTTGACCGCCATTTCTCCCATTCACTCCTGGATGCGACTGCGGCGGTCGGTGTCGGCGGTTCCGCCCGCGAAACCCTCGGGGATATAGTAATTTACCGTGCGGTGTGTCTGCTTTCCCAGCGGTGGGTTCTGTATTTTCCGCTGCTTATCTGACTGCCGCGGTTAGTTTTTTGCCGTCACCGCCCGCGTCGGACGGCTTTGCTTGGCCCGCTACTGCCGCGGTCGGTCTATTGTGGCGGTTGTTCCTAATGCGGCGGACGGTATTTCCGCAGTCCTGGCGGGCGGTTGGTTTCCGCCTCCATGGCGGTTGGGGTGGTTTTCCGCCCACTATCCTAATGGGCCCCATAGTATCATTACTGTGAAGACAATGGTCTGCCCCCCCAATATATATGCTGATGGACCATTGGTATAATCGTGGGGAAGGCTACTTCATGTCTGGCATGGTTGCAACTCTCCCATGTCCTAGCTGACTAAGGGCCATCTGTGGCTGACCTCTAAACTTCCCTACTCATTTTGGATAAGTTGACATATATGTCAGTTTTCGCTGTCCCTTACCAACTGGAAAACCATGGTGATAAGGGGCAACGAAAATTGTCTCATGCCCCCGCCCCACCTTGCCGTGGGAGATATCTCCCATTGTAAGATGGGCATTTAAAAAAAAAAGTTAATCTGGCTTTTTAAAATAAAATAAAAATAATGTACGGATCCCTCATTTTAATGGAGTAGTGCGTCAAACGTAAAAAGGCATTGACATGAACCACTAGAACAGCCACTTTTGATCAAACCAAGTTTAATGGGAGTCTTCGAAAGGTGATTCCCATTGACCCTAATTTGATCTGTTTCCTTTACAGCCACTAGACCCAGCGACACAAGTGGGGTGTTTTCTAACACCATTAGGGTAATGCTGGATGAGAGGAGTTTTGTAGATTACTGTAGATTATGGAAAATTCCATCACAGAAATATATGGAAAATGAGTAGTATTCAAAAATGTCAATGTTCATAGGTTTGCATTGAAGGCAACACACCACAGCCCCCAAATGTAGAAGCTACCCCTAGTGCTTATCTCTTAATGGAGTGCTTTTGGACTTTTTGTGTCGTGGTCTCCGATCCGCCCACACATGTGGGGAACTGTTTTTATCTGTATCTTCTTATATTATTGTGGGAACTCAGGGTGTTAGGAAATGTGTGGGTCCCCACAAATTCCAGAAGCTTTCCACATATAAATGTGTAGAAAATGTGTTTCATATGTGGACTGGGATTTCCACCTGAATGCAAATTCCTGCAGACAAATATGGTTTGTCTGTGGTAAAGCAAACCATTTCATAATGACATGCAAGGCAAAAACAAAAGTAAGTACATCACAGCGTGAAGACATTTGGCTGACTGAACGCTACCACAGCAACATTCGACGCATTCTCACAAGGCCAAGCGGCTCAATCAACTGAGGCATTTTGACACCAAATGAAGTAGATCATCGAAAATGTTGTATAATCAGCAAAGGAGGCAAGTTTCTTTGGTGTACTCAAGGTTTATTTGTCAAGTAAGAGCGTAGAGAAAAACGCAACAACAGTGCTAGGCTCTCTCCCCTGCCAACGGCTGTGTCAAGAACGCTCGGCTCGCAGGCACGAGAGGAAGCTGCCACGAGCCCAGCACGAGACAAGAAACAACACATAGGCAGTAAATATAACACATCTCAATTCCTTTGACATAAAACAAAGAACAAAAATAGAAATGAATTGGTTAAGAATCGTTTTAAGCAGTAAGATACTTCAAACGTGAAAGATATGTGATTACAGAAACAAAGAAGGATGAAATGTGGTTACTGCAGTAAAGAGATATAAAATATGCTATTTACTATATGCTAATAACTGCAATATTACCCAGTCCATTCCTAAAACATCAAATAAAATCCTTCAAGTATGTGGGTGGTCTTCTCTCACGAATAGGCCTATCCCCTTTTTCGTCAGTAACTTGACGGAAAGAGGACGGTGAGAGAAATCGAGAAGCCTAAAATCGAGACCCCTGACTCTTGTCAGCTTTTTGATACAATGCCACCCTCCGGAGGTTCCATGTCTGACCATTCTGTAGTCTTACATAGTTTCCAGAAACTGACTTCATCTGAAAAGGTCCCCTGAACTTGATGAACATTTTGAGATTCCCGCCTGGCTTGACCTTGACCAAATCCCCTTCAGAAATGTTTGTTCTACCTGTTGTGGCAAAGTGTTGGTCCATTGCTAAATGTGGTTTTTGCATCCATGTGGGAAGTAATTTTGTACCTGCTAATCTCCCCGCCATGAGCTCAAATGATGTTTTTTCCATATTCTGGTGTACAGTTGTGCGGTATGCATTTCCTTGATTTCCCTTTGGACAGAGTGATTTGAAGCAAGAGCAAGCTGCATAGTGCCCTTGACCAACCTATTTACCCTCTCGCACAAACCGTTACATTGGGGATTATAAAGGGAAGTTCGCAAGTGTTTCAGACCCACATGTGCAAAATACTCTTCCATCTCTTTCGATGTGAACTGTGTGCCATTGCTGACAAAACTATAGCTGGAATCCCTTCCCTTCTAAAAATATCATTAAGCACTTTAATGGTTGATTGCGCATTAATATTCTTCATAAATGCAACTTCAACCCACCTCGAAGCAGAATCAACTAGTACCATTGCGAATTTCTCACTCTCCTGAAGCTTATGGAACAGGCCTATGAAATCAATATTTTTATTTATTTATTTATTTTGGAGATTTATAGAGCGCATGGCTGCCCGAGAGCGTCCCAGCGCTAACAGAAATCCACTGTGATCTCCAGAGGAGGGGACCGGAGGGGAAGGAAGAGATCAAGGGAACAGCCATGTCTTCAGGGATTTGCGGAATGCTAGGAGATTAGGTTGGGACCGAAGGTCCGGTGGAAGAGTATTCCACATCTTGGAAGCCTGAAATGAGAATTGTCGACCTCCAGAATGTGAGTTTTTTAATCATGGGTATTTTGGTCAGGTGGGCATTAGTAGAGCGTAGGGTTCTGGTTGTCGTGTGGGGAGTCACAAGGTCTTTCAGGACCGGAGGGGCTTTTCCATGCAGGATTTTGTGGGTTAGGCACATGGCCTTGAAGTGCACCCTTTGTTCCACAGGGAGCCAATGGAGTTCTTTGAGTGCAGGTTTGGCAGAGCAGCGTTTTTTGGTGCCAGTAAGGATTCTGGCAGCCGCATTTTGCACCACCTGAAGCCTGGAGATGACTTTCTTTGGGGATCCAAGATATAAGGCATTGCCATAGTCCAGTCTGGACAGTATGAGGCCCTGCATGACCAGTTTTCTTGACTGGAATGGTAAGAGTGGAAGAATTTTGCGGATGGAGCGGAGCAGGCCAAAGCATATTTCTGTGGTTTTCTTGGCCTGAGTGTTGAGAGTGAGTTTGTCATCCAACCAAATCCCCAGGCTTTTAATATCAGTTTTGGGGATTGGTGGTGGGCCCATACTGGGAGGCCATAGGGACTCCGTGCGGAAGAGGGACTGGTTGCCTAGTACCATTAGCTCGGTTTTTTCCCCATTGAGCTTTAAATGGGAGTCGCTCATCCAGCTGACTATATTCTCCAGGCAGGAATACAGATCGATAGTGGGGGGTTCAGACTGGCTCAGGGAGACAACCAGCTGTGTGTCGTCCGCGTAGGTCAGAAGTTTAATGCCATACGGGACGACAATTTGTTCAAGGGGTGCCATATATACAGTCTCCATCTGCCACCTGAAAGGAGCGGTTGTGGAGGAAGGATTTTAGCCATTTGAGGGCCGTCCCAGTGATGGCGAGGTTTTCCAGGCGGTGGGCAAGGATGCTATGGTTGACGGTGTCGAATGCTGCGCTTAGGTCCAGGAGGATCACTGCCACTGATCCTCCTGCATCAATGACTTTCCTGGTTTCTTCGACTACCGCCACCATAGCTGTTTCTGTCCCTTGTCCCGGGCGGAAGCCTGTTTGGGAGGTTTTTAGCAACTCATTGGACTCTAGATAGTGTGAAAGCTGGGAATTTATGTATTTTTCCGCCAGTTTACTAATCCCTGGGAGGAGAGATATAGGTCTAAAGTTAGCCAGGTTGTCCGGGTCAAGGTTAGGTTTTTTTATGAGTGCCTTCACCACCGCTTTTTTCCAGGTTGTGGGCACTATACCAGCTTCAAAGGAGGTGTTTAGCAAGTTGGTCATAGGAGGTAAGATGCTCGGGGCCACCTGTTTAAAATGTCTCACCGGGGCTGGATCATGGGGGGATCCGCTTTTGAGGGCTTGTAGTAAAACACCAAGAGTTTCTGCGTTGATGGGTTGGAATTTGCTTAGCTCCATGCCTTTGCTCTGATGTTGGGAGGTGGGGAGGGGGGAGGGATCTAAGGGGGAAAGAGGCGGAAGTTGTTTGAGTATAGTTTGAATTTTAGAGTCAAAAAAGTTGGCTAACTCATTACAGTGTTCGAATGTAGGATCTCACACAGCTGGGGGAGTGGGGGGTTTTAGAAGCTTTTTCAGAGTGAGAAACGTCTCTCTCGACGAATTTGCCGCTTCGCTAATTTTCTCGCTGTAAAAGGAGATTTGTGCGTTTTTCAGAGCTTTTTTATAATTGAGAATCATCAGTCTATAGTTATTTTTGCTGGTGGGATTAAAGTCTTTTCTCCAGACTCTTTCTGGTCTTTTACAGGTTTTCTTTAGAAGGCGTAATTCTTGGGTAGCCATGGAGAGGTTGCTTTTGTCCTTGGTTTACAATGAGGTTTTTTTGGGAGAGCTAAGTCTAGAGAATTGGTAATCCAGGATGCAAATTCCCTATCAGCAAGGTCGATGGTTGAGCTAAGGGTAGGGACTGTGTCCTCGAGGGCTTGATTCCATTTAACATAGTCTAATTTCGCCCAGGGTCTGGATGGTCTGCCGGGGGCTTGGGTTTGCGGCGGTGTGGGGTAGATGTGCCAACTGAAAGGAATAAGTAGATGGTCGGACCATGGCACAGGAGTAGGGGGCCTGGTCACAAGGTCAAGGAAATTACAGAATATGGGGTCGAGCAAATGCCCCCGATTATGAGTAGGGAGGGAGTTCTGTAAATGCAATTGGTGGGAGGCCAAGTCTTGGATCAGTTCTGAGGCCGTGTTGTCTTTGCTATCTTCAAAGTGGACATTAAAGTCCCCTAAAATGAGGAAGTTGGTCCGAGCGCTAGATCTGGCCAAGGAACATTCTAGGAGGGAGTTAAGGAATTTTCCCATGGAACCAGGGGGACGGTAAATAAGGAGTCCAGAAAGAGAGGAACAAGGGGAGATTTGTAAGGTAAAATGAACGTTTTCACAGTCTATCAGAGGACTGTCAAGGAAACGGCATGGTATTGAATCCTTGGAGATGACAGCAATGCCCCCACCTCTACTTTTGGGACGGTCAAGATGTTGGATACTGAATCCTGGGGGAAGTGCTTGGACTATGTCGGCGTCTGAGTTGGGTGTCAGCCACGTTTCTGTAAGGAACAGTATTTCAAGATTAAGGTCTTCGATAATCATATTTATTTCAAGGGCGTGTTTGGGTAGTGATCTGCAATTGATCATTGCCATGTTTATAGTCGTTTGAGTGGGAGCTTTGATGATAGAGGGGGTGTATTTAAAGGAGCAATGTGGACAGTGAGTAAGGCGGGAGTCTCCCTTTAGTACTTGGGAGCATGAAGATGGAACGGGCCTGTTGAGATGGCGTAGAGCATCCCCCGAATAGGTAGACCGTGCCTCAGGCCTCTTGCAAGGCCCCTGGCGTGTCCTGGCGCGGACGGGCGCAGACGGGCTTGCCTTAGGCGCTCCCGCTGCGCTCGTCCGCTGCACTTGCGTGGAAGGCACATTTGTAGGCGGGCGGGGTGGGCGTGGCCTATTCGGTGGCGTGGCCTCGCGACTGGCGATGGCGCCGTCCCAAACAACTTCACGAAGCAGCGCTAAATCCGCTGCTTGTGAGATAGCGGTAGTCAATACAGACTTTCTTCCAAACGCCATCCTCAGATACTACTTGCCCACCAAGTCGAGCTTTTGCCCCCACCTGAAGTCTTTTTTCCGACTCCCTACATGGTTCACAGCGTTCCACCCAAGCCTTGACCTGTGAATCGATGGCTGGCCCCCAAAAGATCTCTTTAAGGCATCTTGCCGTGGGAATCTGGCCTAGGTGACCTTCGTGTGCTAAGCCAATGATCCGAGATCTCAAGGAAACTGGAGGGATATACCTTTCCCCTCTGACTAGGATGAAATCACCATGCATGGATATTTCGTCTTGCAGTTGTACATAAGGACTAAGATCAAGTGACACTGTGCTCTGTCTAGACACTCCTTCCCTGCATACTTAAATCATACTCCCCATAAGCTGGTCTTTCTTCATGGCCTGTACCCATTCATCTTTAGAAACAGACTTTGAAAGATCTCCTTCCAGATCCTCCAAATAAGCAACAACATTCTCAGTCTCAAACTCTTCTGGTCTAACCTTGGTGTCTGGCAACCTGGACAGGCAATCTGCTACACTATTACTCCATCCAGGTACATACTCTATGTTGCATGTAAAGTCTTGGACACTAACGGCCAACCTAGCTAGTCTGCCCGAACAACTTTTAATTCCCCCAGGAGCCAAGACTTTCAACAGAGGTTTGTGGTCAGTCCTGAGTGTGAATTGTACCCCCCACAAATAAACTCTGAAGTATCTCGTTGCCCATGCAGCTGCTAATGCCTCTCGCTCAATGACCGAATAGTTCCTCTCACTTACGGTCAAAGAACGAGACGCAAAAGCAACTGTGTTCAATTGTGCACCTTGTTTCTGTTGTAAAACTGCCCCAATGCCCACAGAGCTTGCATTCACAGTGAGAAATGTAGGCATAGAATGTTCGAAACTTGACAAAATGTTGGCATTTACAATATTGTTCATAATTAGTTCAAAAGCATCCCTTTGTGCTGCCCCCCACGTAAATACTTTGCCTTTCCTCAAAATGTCTCTCAGGGGTTCGACCTTTTCTGCAAAATTGTGCACAAATTTCGCATAGTACTCTACCATGCCCATAAATGAAGTTTATCCTTGTCATCAGGTTGTGCTACATTACATATAGCATTAACAAGACTTTTTTTGGGATGAATACCATTCCCAGTAACATGGTACCCTAGATAATCAACTTCTTTAGCTGCAAAGACACATTTGTCTTTGCGCAATGTCAGTCCAGCCTTTGCTAGGCACGACAAAACTTTCTCCAAAATACAATTGTGGTCATTCAAGTATAGGCCATATATTAATATGTTGTCTTGAAAAAAAACAACTATTTCAATATTTCTGAGGATGTCAGTAATAATCCTTTGAAATGCACTCGCAGCTAAACAAAGTCCAAAAGGTAATCTCTTGAACTGATATGTGCTCTCTGGGGTGATGAACGAAGTATACTCTTTAGAATCTTGATGGAGTTTTATCTGGTGGTAGGCACTTCATAGATCAAGTTTGGAGAACACCTTACACCCACCCAAACTTAATACAATTTCATTGATGTTGGGCAGCGGAAAATTATCCATCACTACTTCTTTGTTCAAGCTTCTCATATCAACACAGAAGCCCAATGGGCCGTCCTGTTTTTGAGTGAGGACTTAACCATTGTGTTGCTTCCAATGGCTCAATAATGTCCTCTTCCAGCATTTGACTGATGATCTTCCTCACCTCATCTCTGGCAGACAAGGGTATCTTTCGCGCAACATGTTTGACTGGTACAGCATTTTTTTTTATTTTAATGACATGTTGGTATCCTAGTGCCTCTCCCAACACTGTATTAAACACCTTCTCATACTTAGTTAAAATGACATTTATATCACTGTTATCATCATCGATACACATGACTGGTGGATCAGCCCTAGGGTCTATTCTTATATTTAAAGCATATTGATGTAACAAGCCTAAAATAGCGGGACCATGAGGCGAAACATAAATTATACCGTGAGTGTGTCTGCCTTTGAAGGTGATAGATGCTTTGAAATACCCTAAAACTCCAATGCTCACCCCTTGATAACCCTTTAAAACGACATCCGTCACAATTAACTTTTCTGTAGAACAAGAAGTGTCATACAATTTCTTTGGGATGATCGTGTACAGTGAACATGTATCTACTAAAAGACCCAACGTCTTCCCATTTACATCAAAATCTGCTTTTGGGCGGGATAAGAGAATGTGCTCTGTTTCCCCTGGATTATGGTTAGAAACAATCATCATGACTTCTGCCTCGTCATCCGTTGTGTCACATTCAACCATCGCTATCTTTTTAGTGTTGACTGACTTTTACATACGTGCAAAATGTCCCTTCCTTCCGCATTTCAAACAATCTCTTGTTAAAGCACTACAATTCCTTGAGTCAGCTAAATGAAATGGACTTCCACATCTAGTGCAAGAACGTACATTCTGTTTGTATCTACTCTGTGGAGTTGATTTAGAAAATGAAGTGGCACCTTTATTGTTTGTTTTACTAGGGACATGTATTGTGCGTATAGGATTTATAGTTTCACTACTCTCATCTTGTACCGCTGTAATCTCCGAGGTGTTGCCTTGCTGAATAGTTTTCAATTCTCTCATACACCTGTCACTTTCTTTTACTACTTTCGCTATGGTAATTGCCTTGTTTAGTGTGGTATTCTTAGCAGCCCATATTTTTTCTTGTGTCTTCTTACTGTGACATTGCACTATTAACTGATCCCTGATCATTTCGTCCTGTGTGCCACCAAATTGACACTTAACGGACAACTCTCTTAGCCTGGAAACAAAATCATCAATAGATTCATTTTGTTTCTGCAGCTGGGTGTAGAACTTATGTCTTCTCATTACAACATTCTCTTGCTTTGCAAATCTAGTTTATAATCTGAACAATGCATCCGTATAAACATCATCAATCTCAACTGGTGGAGCTGGTAAGTACTTAAAGATCCTTTGACCCTCCTTGCCTAATGCTCCTAACAACAATGCTTTCTTCCTGACAGCTGAAAATGTTGTACCATCTAGCGCTACGATATAATTTGTGAATGCCTCACACCAGTCATCCCACTCCATTGCAGGTTCACCAGGAAAAAACAAAAATTGTACAGGTGGTTGAATTGTATTATTGACATTCATCTTGAGAAAGGTTACACAGGTGTAATTCAATTTCAATAGACAATATATCAGAAATTAAATTAATTTGATGAATGAGTGTGTATCACAGAAGTTGTACAATCCGAATTCAAATGATACACTGTAGCAGGGTTTCCGTTCTCCCACAGAACTGTGCATAGAGATCTAGAACCTCAGTGAGTTAGGATGATCCAAAACTCATCTCAGTGTCAGAAATCCCTTTACCTAGCTAGCTACAGTGTCTCATGGGTCATTATGGAATGATCCATGTCTTAGACAAACCAGAACATGAACTTTAGAATACCTCAGGAATCGTGGAACACATGAACACTCTTTCGTTATATAATCATTTCAAACCAAAACTGAGAGTCAAAGAACACAAGTGCAAGTTTGAAATATTTATTATTCAATGCAAAGTTCTCAAACGCAGTATCTTGTATAATACCAAAATGCAGATTATAAAAATCAGAGTCAGCAGCATAGTCACTAATCCATAGTAAGCAAAAGGTGCTAGCATGTTATAATGCAAATTCTATAGAAATCTATATCACCTATATTTCGCGCACCCTATCTAGCATATTATTTTATATCTAAGAAGGTCTCATTCGGGCTTTAGCAGGGCGGCCCCATACCTCTCAATGTCAGTAGGAGCAGATCACATCAACAGCTACCAGCTCTCTTCATGCGCAGCACCAAGTGTCTACGTTCATTCCGTGTAACTCTATCTTAAACCCGCGTAGAGCCCAAAATGTTGGCATCAACATTATTTGTGTTATGTCTAATGTGGTGCGAGGATCAAGCCTCCCAGCAACCTTGTGTTAGGTTAATTTTAGAGTGTGCAGCTCTCAGTGTGCAGACAGTTGTACCAAGTGTACCAGGCAAAGCTGATAGCATAGAAATAACATATTATTCTCAAATAAACCACCTCACCGCTTCTAGGGTGAAGGCGACAACAACAAGTATGTGTCGTGTGCAAAACTGAAGCCGAAGGAAAAAAGGCTGTTTAAACATGTAATGCACTCATGCTAACTTAACGCAATATATGTAACGAAGTATCCATATGACACCCCCCCATTGGTCCGAGCACCGTCAAACATAAGGGAAAAGGCAATACTAAATCAGATACAAAAATTGAAAGCAAAGTTCAATAATCTTGAGCTAAAATAAGCTAAAAATATGTATGAATGAATATGTATGAATGCCTACAGTGGCCTCAAGTCTAAAAATGAAAACAAAACTTTCGAACCAAAAGTTATTCGCCAGGTCTCAAAAATATGAAAGTAGGACCAGGCTACATCAATCCAAATGTCTGTAAGAGAAAAAACAAGGCACTTATCCGATATCCAAAGTCATGTGCCACAATGACGTTATCCTCAGCGACATCACGTGATTGAATTCTCCATCAGCTGAACACACTCCATCTCTCCAAGTCAGCGAGGGGAAAGTCATATTTCACAACAAAGCACTCCTCCCAGGCATGTCATGAATGGAAAGTATATGCAAAGAAAGTTGCAACAGCCTCCAGTATGAAATCACTGCCATCATCCGAAAATAGTTCAGCAATCCAATTCAGCAATGGGAAAGAACATACGTGCTCCTCCAGCATCGGATCCTCCTGTAACGCCAGAGGACAACTCGGTGGGTTCACCAGATCGCTGTGTGTCAGAAAGGCATCCGCCGCTGCAGAGATCTCCCATTGGCCCAAAACTCCATTTATCGCTGCCAAGGCCATAACTCTTTCGCCAGAACAGATCAGCTCATGAGCCACCACGGGACGCATTAGTTGATCAAAATCGACGTCAGGAGCAGTCCTCAAGCATAGGCACAAATCAATGGCCCAATCGAACTCGCAGCTCAGGCAGTGAAACACAGGTTGGACACACGTGAAGTCGGTGAACCGAAATGACAATCTATAGGCCGTGCTTAATGCTGCAAGCGGCAATGTTCCATAGTAATTGAGCATCCGATTACGGCACAGTGTCAGGAGGCGTTGAACGGCGTCTTGCGCAGGATGGGCATCCATGTTTTATGAAGAAAAACACCAACAGAATGCCTGCGGCTACAGCCAGCAACACAGGTAGTCCACCAAACAAACTCGAAAAAATAGTGTGGAAAAACGTGGGAATGATACCAAAAACTTTTTCAAACGTAGTCACGAGGCCACTGCTTACTAACTTGAAAAAATGTGCAAGCCCAGTCGTTGAAGAAGCATTAAAAATCTGGTGTACCAGCTCGCAGAAATGAAACGGCAAATCAGTATTTAAAAGCGCCTGCACCTCCGTGCGGGTGTTAGCTATGTGAAGGACATAAGTTTCCCGGGCCGAACTCAGGGTCACTTGTTTTTGAGACAAAAGGGCCCTTATTCTGCTTAAACCATTGAATTTTGCTTCCAAGGTTGGAATCCGTGGCCAGATGGAGACATCTAAAGACCCATGCGTGGGTGGGTATAGAACATTCTTGCAGCACACCACACGCTCTGATACAGTTACCACATAAGCCACACCAATTAATAAACCACAACATAATTCGTTGTTTAAAAGCAAATAACTACCATTAGCTAATAACGTGATAGTGGGAACCACTGCTGGAACTGGCGTGCCTTTTAAAACACATGCTAAATTTGGGCGGTCCTGATTACAAGAACCGTGTAACTGAATGTGTCTGCATATTAATGAATGGTCAGGTGACTGTGTGCATTCCTCACCATTAAGATTCACTTCTTTTCCATCCTTCAGACATCTGTATGTGTATGGTAATGACCATGCCTCATGTAGGAATGCATTGCCTAGTGGTTCATATCGTCCTATAGCAATATACCGCATACAGTTAGTAAATTTATATAAAGGAAATGGTAATGTAATTAAACCATGAATAAGCCACGTGGCAGTAGTGGTTTCAGCAACAGAAAAAGGCAAGGATTCTAGCTTCTCAATATGTAACATAGAAAATGATGCATCACGCATTGAAAGCATGCGCTGTTTTTCAGTAAGATTAAAAGGGGCGAAAAGGGATGAAACGTTCAATGAGGTCCAGGGAACCCGACCAGCCTTAATTGTCTGTAGAGTCCAGGCAAACTGCATTACAGAACGCAATTGATTTTGACCATGGTATAACGTGGACACTTCATCATGTACAATATCAACAACAGAAGAAACAATATTATCCAATGTGTAAATTCTGGAAGAAAGCATGTTAATACTGTTATCGACCACTGCAAGCACTTTTTCCAAATTTGCTTGATCAATAGCCCTCAGGCGTTTAGCTGCTTCAACTTGTGAAAATTTCCAAATTTCATTGTAAACAGCATAAATAAAGCGTTTAGACCTACCCCTAGTCGGGCCTTTTATAAAATCATTTAGCTCTATATTCTCATTCAACTGGGACAGATGCAGTTTAACTGCAGCTAAAGTGGAATGTTGTAACCAGTTCTGACACAATTTGCCTACTGAATAAGTTGTAACAGTGTGATCTGTTTCAAACCTGGGATCTGGCCTGATGTGTGTAAAACCTTCAGACAAACCCAAAAAACGACGTTGGCAAGAATCAGAGCTTCTTTGCCACAAAAGCCACCCATCTAGATCAAAACTGGAAATATTAAAGGAGGAATTCTGCAAAAGTGCTTGTATCCCACTGATGGATAATGTAGTGAAATTACTCCAACCTGAATATTCTTCCAAATCAGGGATAGTAGGGGTATTTAATTTTTTAGATGTAGCCAATCCAAAACATGTTGTTTGGGAAATAGTAGAATTTTAAAACAACATGTGATTCGGGATGAGACATGCACGATGCAAAGCCTCAGTGCCTTGTACCTGCCAATCTTTGGTACCCCAAACCGATTTAAGGTCAATAGCATCCTTCCATAACTCATAGCCATCCACAGATAACCTTTCTAGAAAGGACTTTGAATACAGCAATTTTGTATCAGTTAGTCTAACTTTGGGCATGAATTTCTGGTTCACTTTAAAATAAAACGACTCAGGATTTGATTGATTAAAATCTGTAAAGTAAGAGTATTTTCCCAGAAATGTACTTGAGCTCCCCTGTAAAGGAGTAGGGCAATGTTCCCACTGAGTGTAATTCACAGGAACCCTCCTGGAACTTGTCTTGTGCAAGAAATGATTTCCATAATGTTGGTAACAAAACAAATCACCATAATTGACAGAATCTAAATACAAATCCTCATCATCAAAGGCCGCATAATATTTCAAATCAGAGAACAATGCTTCTACGGCCTGAAGATCCCAATCATCAGAACGAATATTTTGCTTAATCACATCTCCCATGTTTACTCTAAGCACATTAGGAACATTAATAACTTCTGTGGGGCCATGTATCTGAAACCTAACCGCATCCCACACAATCCCGTCAAGGACAGGCCAAGCAGTAATCTCTACTGAATGTAAGTCTCTCTTTAGTCTGTGTGCTGAATGTGAGGAGGAAAGAGGGGCCAATGTTCCATTAAGGTACCGAATTCCTGTTCTTTCTTTCACATAATGGCCATCGATCAGGCGGAAAAAATAAAACACAAAACCAATTGACATAAAAAGATAAAATGAAAATAGTATCAGCCAAATGTATGTCCAAGGTGGAATTAAAAAATGTTTTTTAAACAACGTGGCATATTTTGCAATAGTCGATGGTTTCTTTGAAAGTTCCGAATCAGAGTCAAAAGAGAATCTGGACTGGTTAGCCAAACGAGCATGTAAATCGGACATAGATAAATCAGCAGGATCTGCATATGTCACTTCATCAATGTTAGTAACAGGAATAGTATTTAATAAAGGACTGGATATGGCAGGCATCTCGAGGGACACCTCCTGATCTGCACCAGATGTAATAGCCAGCACAGAGTGCCTCACCATGGAAGGACAGGATACAGCCGGTGTCATGCTATGAAGAATCGGCCACCCTGTGTGTCTTGACATTGTCAATAGAAATAAATCTGTTTTCCTTACGACCTGGAAGTGGTGGTAAAATGACTGTTCTTGTGCCCTTCACTCCAAGGACTCGAACCGGCGCTCGATACGAGGGACCAAACTCTTTCTTGTTAGCGATCTTCTCTCGAACCAGTTCTCCAACTTGGGGTAGCCAGCCAACTACCGGGATCTGCAACGCATCATCCGACGTGGAGGGCAAGTGTTCCTTTGCAAGACTGTCTCTGGTCTTTTGTAGATCCTGTAAAACATTGCAATGTTCATCTACGTCAAAGGCCGCGGCCTGGGCCTGGCAGTCTGCACCATCAAGGTCAGGGACGTACATCTTGATACCAAAGAGCATTTCGTATGGGGTCCGCCCACCCAGAGACCTTCTAGGGAGATTATTAAGCGCACGCTGCACGCCATAGAGGTGGGTCAGCCAGTTTCTACCAGTGCCTATAACACGGGCTGTCAAAGATTGCTTTAAGTCGCGGTTCATTCTTTCTACTACAGAATTGCCCTCAGGCCTGTAGGGACTTGAAAACTTCACCTGTACTCCCAACGAAACCATAGCATCCTTATACGCCTTAGAGGCGAAAGCCGGACCCTGGTCCGAATGGAAAGCACCACAAGCAAAGATTCCCACAAAGACACGCAAATCCTTAATGACAGTTCGCGAATCAGCGCTTCGATGCGGCCATACCCATACAAAGCGTGTGCATGAGTCAACTGCTACTAAGATGTATTTATACGCAGTATCAGAAGAAAAAGGACCGCAGTGATCCAAATAAACACAACCAAGTGGTTTATTAGAGATGTACAACTGTGTCTGAGGCAGACGCGCAGCAGTAGAAGGCTTAATCTGCTGACAAATGTCACACATAAGGACATAATCGCGCGTCTGTTTGTACAGTCCCCGCCACCAGAACCTCTGTTGTAGCTGAGATACAGTGGCTGAGACGCCCGCATGCGCAGACGCCACACCTTCATGAGCCGCTGTAATCAGAGAAGCTCTGCGATCCGAGTTGGGAACTAGACGCTCTCCAACTTCAGGAATTTTCACATAAGGAACCTTATCGGGACTTAAGTGGTATGTGTACTTCGAAGGGAACCCCGCAGGATATTTACCTCCCTTCTCCGAGGCAGCAACAGCTGCCAAGATGTCATTATCTATTTTGCTTTTGGACCTCGTGACTGCTGCAACTAAGTATTTTGATACCGCTGACTTCGCTGCTTCATCAGCAAGCGAGTTGCCAACAGCGTGGACCCCCACGCGCTGGTGGCCGAGAGTATGAATCACAAACACGAGCGGCAGTTTCTCTTTAAGTTCTGCCACTCGGACCCAGATCATTTTATGTTTTATTGTGCTACCCTTGGAATCATGAAAATCATTCTGAATCCAAAAGAACAAGTTCTCATTGTAAGACTGGACACAATAGTAAGAATCACTTACGATTAAAGTCGTCACACAAGGATCAGCGTACTCCAATGCGAGCATCAGAGCACGCAGCTCCGCTAATTGTGCGGTGCAGTCCCCAAGCGTCTGCGTGTGCACGACACTGGACTTGAACTCATCGTTCACCATGGCACCGACCACAATGGCGCAAGCGGAAACGTAGGCATGTTTAGAGCCATGCGCAACCTGCGCCGAACCATCTGTGTAAATGATACAATGGAAATCCTCCAACGGCCGCATTGCTAAAGGAGCAGGATGAACAAATTCATACTGTAAATACTCCTGCGACCGTAAAGCGGCGTCAAAAATAAACGTGACATCCTGAGATGTCAAGGATGTAGCCCACTGAATCCACCGAGGGTGCAAAGCTTTAGAATTCGGTACACTGGCTTTCGTGACCGCCTCCAAGGCAGGACACGGGGTAACAACCAACATGCGCTTTCCCTGCAACAGGGCACGTTCTTTAAGAATTGCCATCTGCACAGCCGTTAAAACTTTCTCCACAGTGGAAAAACGCAGTTCAGCCGAAGTGTACAAGTGTGACTTGTAAGCAATAGGTACAGTATCCCCCTCATTAAAAGTAAGGTACGTGAAACCCACCGTCCCAGGGATAATTCTTATCACCAGGTTGGTCTGGTTATCACGGGTCTGTAAGTAGTCAGAAGTGAGCAAATCAGCCTGCAAAGACTGCAGAATGGCTGAATGCTCAGGCAGCCAGCATGATTTGGAAAAAGATGGTTGTACCAAGGCATATAAAGGCTTGATACGCTGGGCATATTCCGGAATGTATGTCCTCCCGAAATTTAAAAAACCCAGTAAAAACTGTAATTTTTTCAGCGTTGTCGGAGAGCGCAACTGTGCGCACTTCTCCAGGAAGTGAGGAGCCAATCCCTTTCCTTCATGGTTAAGTTCATAACCTAGAAACAACACTGTGTACTCCGCAATGTGTGATTTTGCAAAGTTAAACTTGTAACCCATGTCTGCAAAGTTACAAATTATGCTGTTTACTCGACACAGATGCACCCAAAGTTCGTCGTCTGTGAGATAAATGTCATCCACATACGAACATGCAACTGGATCGAAACTCTCCAAAAGAGAGACTATGCGGGCGGAAAACACTCCAGGACTATTTTTATATCCCATTGGGAGTCGTTTAAACATTTTTTGTACGCCGCCGCACGTAAAACTGGTCCATTGGGAACTTAGACCATCTAATCTATGTGCATAAAAACCATTGGAAATGTCAAGCGTGGTTTTGAACCGTTTACGCTCAAGACTATTTACTAGGGCAGAGCCGTGAGTATTCTGTACTGCACAGTTACGGCAATGCGAGTTCAAATGCCGGTAATCCAAAACTAGACGATACGAGCCGTCCGGTTTGTTAACAGTAAAAAGAGGATTATTCATTGGTGACACACACGTTTCAATTACACCTTGATATTCCAATTGTTCAAGGATAGCCGCGACCGAAGCTTTAGCTTCACGCCGAATGGGATACTGGGGTTGTGGCTGCGGCTGTGACCGTAAAGGAATCTCATGGCTAGGGGACAATTTATCCCAGCCACACTGATTTCGGTACACAGCCGGCGCAAGCGCCAGAGCCCACTCTTCTGCAAAATGCAGCGCTTCCACTCTCGGTACAGTGTGCGCGAAACTGGGGAGGATTACCTCCTCCCCTCGCGGAGCTGCGAGAACAAAAGGTGGGGGCCAGTCAGCCTCCGAAAGCAAAATGTCATACGTATCCGAAAGATTCTCCCAAAATACCCCTTTTACAGTTCGCTGCATGTCACCTTCAATTAACAGGACAATTTCAAAAAGTCTTTCAGGGGGAGCAACATGCGTATCTGCTGTTTCAATCACAATAAAAGTCTCAGTCGCTGTCACCTTCAACAGTGGACGGAGGGCCTCTCTCACTATGATAATCTCCGCCGCGCTGTCCAGCAAGGTCAGAGCCCACGTCAGATTCCGAAGCCGCGTTCTCACTATCTGGGGCATATCGATGCGCCGTTAAGGCTGCGACTTTCTTCTTGGCAAACTGCGGTCTCTTTGGCGTAGAGTCGTCCCGCTGATCCCCTTCACTTCGCGTGCGGGGCTGGCCACGTCCTTGCTGGCCACCCCTGCCCCTGCCGCCCCCTCCACCACCGGTTGACGGAGCCGATGAGTCCTGAAAGGAACGAGGAGAGCGTTGGTCAGAAGCCTGATATCTCTCTGGCGTTTTAATCATCGCGCGATCGCGCAAATCATAAACTCGATCTGACTGCGCAGGCTGCGAAGGTGCAGGACCAGAAACCTGTGTCTGCTGTTGTTGTTGCTTACCCTGCTTCTGCTTTTTAGGCCAATTTTGTTTTTTGGACTTGGGTTGTCCACCCGTTTCCGAAGACTGTCCCTGGGGCTGCTTCCTCTCTTTTTCAGAAAAAGCTTTCAAACCCTTAGAAGTGCGGCCAACCATTTTATAAGCCGCCACAATAATTCTTGCCAGCTGACGGGGTTTCTCGGCCTCGGGAATTAACGCCAGAGCATTGGCCACCTGAAAGTTCACTGCATCCTACTTGACATTTGCAAGGATAAGACCGCAAACCGTCTCAAACGAGCCGCTCAGGCGCATACCCAATTCAACCGCCGACTCCGGTCCGTGATCATCCTGAACACGTTTAAGGACCTCAGAAAGGTTTGACACAGACGGGGTGCCATAGCACCTCGAGTAAACCGCTGCAAAAGTCTTACCCCATGTTTCACAGTCAGCAAGTTCAGGGGCTAAATCTTTCGGTAAACTAAGCGTAAGAATCCGGTGTTTTTCACCCGGAGTCGTATTAGGAAACACAGCCTCCAGCTGGTCGAATTTCTCGGCAAGCCAGTAAGGAAAATCATCCTTATTCTCCGGCTTTCTGCCCATAACGGAATTCACCAAGACAGGACTGATTTTCAAACCAGCCTGTTCTGCCCGAAGCTGCGCACCTGCGGGGGCTGCGCCATGAATATTACGACCAATGTAATGAACAAGCGCTCTAATCACTCCAACCGCGACCTCATGAAGACGCCGCAGGTCACCCACGTTACAAGTGGCGCGATTAGGATGAGGAGTAAATCCACCCAAAGCGGGCCAATTTGTGCCCGGAATGGACAAAGGACCTAACCTCGGAGCCGTTAAAGAATGGGGTAGGGCGCCACCAAACCAAACTCCGTGCTGCCAAGCGTCTATAGGTACTTCCAGTGCCCTGTACGGAGCATAAGCCGCCGGTACATCCGTGGCAGTGTATGAATGGAAGACACCCGAATTAGCGTCCAAAGCCGGAAATGTTACCCAGGAATAAAACAATTCGTACGGGTACGCATGTTCCGCACTCACCACTAGAACCACAGCCAAGCCTTCCGCAGGTACATTATAACCCCGCAAGTGGTCGCGAACCGCGACGCGGCTATGCTGCGCTATGTCCACGGCCATGTTAGCACAGGAAGTGAAAAGAGACAAAGAACAGTTTGTAGCACAACTGGGTAGTAATTCAAAGAAACCGTTTTCAGAAGAATTCAAGCTTGAAAAGACCTATTTCAAAAATAGGTAGGTTTTTCCGACACCACCGTTTACCGGAAACGGGAATGAAGGTGTTAAGGTTTGAATGATATACTACTCGAGTGTCATGAAATAAGGCCAACCAAACCGTTGGGCGCCATGTAGCAGGGTTTCCGTTCTCCCACAGAACTGTGCATAGAGATCTAGAACCTCAGTGAGTTAGGATGATCCAAAACTCATCTCAGTGTCAGAAATCCCTTTACCTAGCTAGCTACAGTGTCTCATGGGTCATTATGGAATGATCCATGTCTTAGACAAACCAGAACATGAACTTTAGAATACCTCAGGAATCGTGGAACACATGAACACTCTTTCGTTATATAATCATTTCAAACCAAAACTGAGAGTCAAAGAACACAAGTGCAAGTTTGAAATATTTATTATTCAATGCAAAGTTCTCAAACGCAGTATCTTGTATAATACCAAAATGCAGATTATAAAAATCAGAGTCAGCAGCATAGTCACTAATCCATAGTAAGCAAAAGGTGCTAGCATGTTATAATGCAAATTCTATAGAAATCTATATCACCTATATTTCGCGCACCCTATCTAGCATATTATTTTATATCTAAGAAGGTCTCATTCGGGCTTTAGCAGGGCGGCCCCATACCTCTCAATGTCAGTAGGAGCAGATCACATCAACAGCTACCAGCTCTCTTCATGCGCAGCACCAAGTGTCTACGTTCATTCCGTGTAACTCTATCTTAAACCCGCGTAGAGCCCAAAATGTTGGCATCAACATTATTTGTGTTATGTCTAATGTGGTGCGAGGATCAAGCCTCCCAGCAACCTTGTGTTAGGTTAATTTTAGAGTGTGCAGCTCTCAGTGTGCAGACAGTTGTACCAAGTGTACCAGGCAAAGCTGATAGCATAGAAATAACATATTATTCTCAAATAAACCACCTCACCGCTTCTAGGGTGAAGGCGACAACAACAAGTATGTGTCGTGTGCAAAACTGAAGCCGAAGGAAAAAAGGCTGTTTAAACATGTAATGCACTCATGCTAACTTAACGCAATATATGTAACGAAGTATCCATATGACAACACGTTGTTTTATGTGTGTGTATCACAGACGCTGATTGTTTGAAAGTAATGTCACCCAAAAACAATTTACTGCCATACAATGCTTGCCCTTGTACCGATACGCTTCGCTCGGTGGAGTTCACCATGTGATTTACACCTCTTTAGCTTTTATTTTCACAAAATTGTCTTTCTTCTCATTTGGTGGGGCCCACTGTGTAATTTTCGCTGTCTTTTGCCGCTTTAGCAGGTATAACCGTTACCTCACGCTTGTTGGGGTCCACTATGCCACCTTCGATGCCCTAACTCGCATTACAGATTGCAATCGGTGGGGCCCACAACTTCTTACATCGCCGCTTTAAAAGGTATTTCCCTTTTAAGTCCCCCTTTCAAAATTAATCGCCGCTTTAAACGCTGGCCACTCGCTTAGGGACAGGAAATAACAAGTCTTTACAGTTTGCGCCTTCAATCCTGTTTCACAGTCACCGCTACTGTCAGCACTGCGGTAAATCTTTAAATTTCTCTTTTTTTATATGATATGCGCGATGTACCTTTTCCTCACAAGGGTCACCCAGTACCTTGCGTGTTGCGCGCTGTAGGGTTTTCTTGGGTTCCTCTACTGCCATATTCTGCTCGTTTACTTCTCCTTTGCTCTCCCCTTCGTGTTACTGCTGCGAGGACCAAGTCGCCAGAAAATGTTGTGTGATCGGCAAAGGAGGCAAGTTTCTTTGGTGTAATCAAGGTTTATTTGTCAAGTAAGAGCGTAGAGAAAAACCCAACAGCAGTGCTAGGCTCTCTCCCCTGCCAACGGCTGTGTCAAGAACGCTCGGATCGCAGGCATGAGAGGAAGCTGCCACGAGCCCAGCACGAGACAAGAAACAACACATAGGCAGTACATATAACAATACACTTCAACAACAAAGAGTTCCTCAGTATCAGTTGCTAGCAAAAATGACAATAATAACTGTGGTATGTCGATGCTTACTTAAAAAAGGCATGCACTCCCAGAGGCACAGAGCTTCCAGACTCCTCCCCCCTGGAAGACCGAGTGTTGGATGGGCACCTCCCGGAAAAGACCATCTTGTTGATTTACAAAAAAATAATCAATAATGTGGAAGACCCAATGGCAGCCATTAGGACACAATGAGAGGCTGATGGCTTGGAACTAGACGATAAGGACTGGAGGGAAGCAGTCTCTTCCCCTAAGGTAGTGGCTATTCAAATGAGACTTGGACTGGTGCAATTAAAGATTCTCCACAGGTCTTATGTTACGGGGCCCCAGCTGGTACACATGGGTCGGACAGAGAATGATTGCCAACAGGTTTGCAGGGAACTTGGAATTTCATGCATATTTTGTGGCATTGCGTAGACATACAGGAATATTGGGTTAAGATTCATGAAAGGATGCGAGAAGTGTTGGGGACAGAGATTCCACTGGAGACTCGAAGGTGTGTTTTAAATGTCTGGGAACCTACTGATTTGAGTGCCTACGAGAGACAGTGGGTGAACCTGGCTTGTATGATTTCTAAGAGTAACATAGCTCAGTTGTGGGGAGCCAGCCAGTCGCCCCAGATTGGGAGGTGGATGGAGGACCTGGACTGGTGCAGTACAGGGAAAGATCGGTCTACATTGCGAGGGGCTGTCTTGCGAAGTGGGGGAAGATTTGGGGAGCCTGGAGTAGCTATCGGGGGGATATCTGTGTTCCACCAGTCGCTCGGTGCGAAGCTGTAAACACTAGTTCCCAAGATCCCCAAATGTTATTATGTATGTTTTATTTTGTAATTTGGTGCTGTATATATGACAAATGTAGAAGTGATATATGTCGCCTGATGCATTTTCGTTTTGGTTTTGGTAATAAAAAGGTATTTAAAAAAAAATGCATGCACATGAGAGACTAGTCAAATATGAGGAGAACTTCAAAGTGAAGAAAAGTCTACATGAAAAAAGAATAAAAAACATTCATACATTGTCTACAGATCACTTTAAGGCTAATTAGGTGTTCAATATAATTCATAATTGACAGCAGTGCATCGATAAATATCATGCCTGAGGAGAAGTACCAAGAGTTGTATCCGTTATAACAACTTACAAAGTAAAACAATGAAAGTATACACATGGGCTGCCTCAGCGTCTAAAAAGAGTCAAGGTTTGCTTGTAGCCATGATGAAACACAAGAAAATTGTTGTACAAGCCCACAAGTGTGTGCTAAACTTCACTACAACTGCTCCTATGGGACTGATATGAGTGAATTACTGTTGGAATGTGGTTTATTAGTAGGGGTACGTAGGTACCTATGTCGTAATTTGACGGTGATCGGGTTAGCGTTAAGCTCTGCTACACGTGTTTTCCCCTTATCTTGACTATAGTTGTTGGACGCCATTTTGTATGTAACGGCGGCCATTTTAGTTGAATGCGTTGCCTCGTGGTCAGCATGCCCTTTGTCCTTCCTCTGTACCACTGACCACTCGAGTTTGCCTGGCAACAGGCTATTTTTAGTAATGGTCAAGCTCACACATGTGCAGTTTAGATTGACCAGTCATCACTTAGGAATGTTCCGCCAAACTGACCAGTGGTGTTATAGCTCCTCCCATGAGTTGGCTGTGTTCCAAAAATGACCATATATGTACCTAAAACTCTGTAACTGTGTACCGCCTACCTTTTTATTACTGTAAAACTGTATAAAAGAAGGACTTGCACCGATGTTCGGTGTGATACTTCTTGCATTACCGAAGGGTGCTGTAGGAATGTACCACCACCCCATGGGGTCTTAATAAACTTGTCTTTTACATTTTCCAGTTTCCGTGCCAACAGTTCTTATGGTGTAGAGGGTATTCTGCGGAGTATGTAGGCCTGGAGAACCCAATACCACAAATTGGCGACCACGAAGGGACTCATCGGCGACTTGGATGCCCGAAGGAGAGGTTTGTGACGAAGGATTGGAAACTCGCCATGGACGCGTACGCTGCCTCTGAGTGACTCGAGTCTTGGCACCCACGGTGTTTTCTTCCTTTCCTTCCGATCTGACCTTCCAGGTGGCGCCGGTCCTCGACTGAGATCCTGCTCATTCGAGTTGTCATACAGTGCCGATTTGGCTGATTTGATCAAAGACCTTGGCAGTTGGAACCTGGATATCTGAGATTTTGGTAAGCTTGTGATTGGTAAGGTAGTCTACGGACGCTTACTATGCTTCTATGAATATGTTTTGAGTTAGCTAACATTTGATCCTATGATTTGAACTATATGTGCAGTGCACTTCACATAGGCAGGCATGTAGAGATATTTCTCTGAATTTGTTTGTTTGAGCGGCACATTTGTGTGAAGTATAGTAAGTGCCATTTTTTGTGGTATCACGGTTCCGTGATACTTTTTTTGAACATGCCTGTTTTAAGCACACTGCGAAGAATGTGCTGTCTTGGAAATGGTACCACTTATCGATTAAACAAATCCCAGCCGGCTCCCCCAGAGGGTACTCCCAATCGAGAGATGTATATAAAGTTTGGCCTTCCCCCTATAATGTACAGTAAATTATGGAATAAATACACCAAATCTGATCCCGAGTTGCAAATGGCCACTACATGGGTCGTTTGACTTACGAAAGTTTCAGTTTGTGGAGCAATGTTTGTTTCAGCGCAGATCTAGACAAAATATGTTTGATTGTGTACAAATGTGGGAGAAAGCAGTGCGCGAACGAATGAAGCGTGAAATAGCCTTGGCGGAAAAAGAGCAGCGTAAGGCTGCTCAAGATAAGGCGTTACAGCCGGAGGAGAAGGAGTTGCAGGAAAAGAAAGTGAGAGAGGCACGGGAACGTAATTTGCAAACGAGCGGTCAATTTCCTATTCGGCGTCCGCTTTACCCTGTCCTTACTAATGAAGTTGATGATTTTTCATTACTAGATCGGTGCCCGCCTCCGTACGTTTCGCCTACGGCTCCGGACGAGGACTCGGACGACGATGGTCGAGGGAGTAAGAGTAAGAGGTTAACTGCTAGCGAAGCTGCTGAGTTGCGCAGTTTTGCTCAGAAACTTAATTTGAATAAAATAACTATGTCAGAGATTGAAAGGAATAAATGGTCAGAGCGAGAACAGTCGTATTTTTTAAGTGCTTTCGGAGATGAAGTTGTAGAACGATTTAGGAAACATTCGATTGATCTAGAGCCTAAGGACATATTGGTTCATCATGAAAAAATGCGTAAAGGTTTATTTGTTATTGCAGATGCGGATGGGTTTTTCCAGCGGTTGGTCCAGCTACGGGATGAGGCGTCCAGATTGCGGGAAGCACAAAAAGCATCAGATGAGTCTGCGCCGGGGTCGACAGAGCAATCCAATGAGTGTTCTATCTTTGGAGCAGATAAGAGTTCTAAAGTTCATGTTATGCCTATGCGTGAAGCCGCACCTTTGTATGTCCCCCCCAAAGGGCAAGGTACCAGTGATGATAAATCGTCCGGGGATGCAAAAGGGTATTTTATATATAATTGGGTGTATACGCCTTGGAATAGAGCAGATGTTATGGCATTGAAAAACGCTTTACCTGATCCCCGCAAAAATCCGGCAGCTTTCTATGAAGGAGTGGAGGGGGCTATTTCTTCATGTGTTATGACACTAGTTGATATTGATCTTTTCTTTGGGTTAATACGGCCCCCTGAGATGTGGAGAGCAATTCGTAAGTTTGATGACCAAACGATTTTAGGAGCGGATTGGAAAGCTATAGCCCAAGCTGATTTAGACAGGGAACCTGCATGTAAGCCTTGCCAGTTAATTCTGGATCTCCCAACAGCTATTTTGAATAAATTAAAAACGCTTGTCCCCCCTAAAAAGATTGATTGGACTATGTTAGCCTCTTGCAAACAGAAACAAGACGAGTCGGTATCTGACTTCTTTTCACGTTTTGAAGAAGCGTTTCATGATTACAGTGGGCAATTATTAACGGATGATACGGGTAGGCATTTGTTTGTCGATAAGTATGTGGCTAATCTCCTGCCGGAGATTGCAAAACGATTGAAAACTAGTGAAAGTTCCTGGACCACGGCGACCCCTGCGTCCTTGTTAACTACTGCTCAGTATAATGAATGGCAGGAATTAGAGGCTAAAGAAAGTACCGATAAGAAAGCGAAGGAGTTAAAGACGAAGGTGATGTTGGCTCAGGTTCGTGCTACGCAGCCAAGAGGGAATGATAGAGGCAGGCGAGGAGGGTATGGCACGTCTTATGGTCGTACCGACATTGCTGAGGACCAATGTGCATACTGTAAAGAGTTTGGGCATTGGGCTGAAGATTGTCCGGTGCTTCGTGAGCAACGTAGTCAGCGTGGTCGAGGAGGTGGAAGGACACGGAATAGTTATTCGGGGGCGAGAGGTGGAGCAAGTGATCATGGTAGGTTTGAGGCGAGGGGTCGTGGCCAGGATGATCGTAATACTTTCGATCGACGGAGTCAGTACCAGATATCGGAGGGTGAGAACGTGGAGTCTCAGGATTATGTGCACGCATAGGATTGCGTAGGATGGGGTGTGGAATCGGTTGAAGTGCCAGTAGATCAAAGAGGTCCATATGTATCAGCGGGCGTTTTGGGTTCTACTGATCAGTTTTTGGTTGATACAGGAGCTACTTGTAGTGCTCTGTCTAAAAACTTGGTTCCAAGGGCTCCCCTGTCTGGCGAAACGATTACATGCATAGGGTTCGATGGCACACCCTCTCCAAGCCCACTGTCACAACCTCTTACATTTTGCATTGACAGATTCTTTGGTCTATGTCCATTCTTATTGTCGCCACATACCCCAGACAATATTATGGGCATAGATTTGCTTAAATATTTTCGAGCAACAATACGCTGCGCTTCTGAAGGAGTGCGGGTTATTTTGAATGACAATTACCCGGATGCAGGAAGACTATGTACCATGCAGGAAATTGAAGCATTAGCCTCTCTCCCACACACGTTATGGGCTACATCAGACACGGATGTGGGACAGATGCTCATTCCGCCTATTCGAATAACTGTTAAGGAGGGAGTGTCTTTGCCAGGTGTACCCCAGTATAAGATATCTAGAGAAGGTGAAATTGCTCTAACGCACATTGTTCAGGATTTGATTATTGCAGGAGTTGTGGAGGAAGTTCCCTACAATGTTTGTAACAGCCCGGTTCTTCCTATTCTAAAGAAAGACACTGATGACAAAGTCTATCGATTTATTATTGATTTGAGAGAAATAAACAAAATTGTAGTGCCCCAGTACCCGGTGGTGTCTGATATCACCACCTTACTTACTTTGGTCCCCCCCACTGCTACCACGTTCTCTGTAATTGACCTTAAAAATGCCTTCTTTTCCATTCCCATCCATCCCAACAGCAGATATCTTTTTGGCTTCACGTTAAATATTAAATCGTATCGATTTTGTTGTGTTCCTCAAGGCGATACAGAAAGTCCTAGCATTTGTAGCCAAGCTTTAAAAAGACAGCTTGATTCTTTTGATCTGCAATCTGGGGTAGCTCTTATCCAGTACGTGGATGATCTTTTACTGGCTGCAGACACATATGCGCAGTGTGAGGAGAGTACTCTTGCTTTGCTCTCCTTTCTTGCTCAGAACAATCACAAAGTTTCTAGGAAAAAGTAGCAATATTGTAGACCAAAGGTGACCTACCTCGGTCATCTTTTGTCTAAGGAGGGACGTGCATTAACATCTGATCGAATTCAAGCAATTTTAGATACACCAGTCCCCCGCACTCAGAGAGATGTGCGTGCCTTTATAGGTTTAACGTCCTTTTGTAGACAGTGGATAATGGGGTTTTCACACATTATAAAACCCTTGTTAGCATTATTGTCCAAAACTACACCAATGCCTCTTGAATGGGCAGATGAATGTCAGAATGCTTTCGAACAATTGAGACAAGCCCTTTGTTCTGCACCAGTATTAGGTACACCAGATTACACAAAGATTTTCACGTTGTATGTGCACGAGAAAGATGGCTGTGCATTGTCGGTGTTAGTGCAGACACACGGGGATAAGCAGAGGCCCTGTGCATACTTTTCGGCAATACTTGATCCTGTGGCACGAGGTTTACCTGGGTGTTTCCGAGCAGTTGCAGCAACAGCAGTAGCTATACGGCAGAGTGAGGGAATAGTTTTGTCACACAAACTGCTGGTGTTAGTTCCCCATGCGGTAGATGCTTTGCTAAATCAAACGAAGACCCAGTATCTCACTAGTGCACGTTTAACAGGATATGAGCTTACACTTTTAGAGCCACACATTACACTAAAGAGATGTGCTACCCTGAACCCTGCCACTTTATTGCCGTATCCGGTTGCTGAGGGCCAGGAGGAAGAACACCATGATTGTGTTTTCCTGACCGAAGAACAAACAAAGGGTCGTGTCGACTTACAGGATACGCCACTTCCAGATGTGGATGGGGAACTGTGGGTTGATGGATCGTGTTTAAGGCTGCCAGATGGCACAACTTCTGCAGCATATGCGATCACGACACTTAAGACAGTGGTAGAAACAGCACAAATACCAGAGAAATCGGCCCAAGCAGCGCAGCTAATAGCTTTGACAAGAGCCTGCGAATTGAGTGCTGGCCTATGTGTGAACATCTACACAGACAGCCGGTACGCCTTCGGAGTGGCGCATGACTTTCGCCTACTCTGGAGAGAGCGCTGGTTATTGACTTCGCATGGAGTACACATCATGCACGGAGAACTAGTGCGTGATCTCTTGAATGCGTTACTTTGTCCAAAGAAAGTAGCGATAATAAAATGCAGTGCACATAAAAAGGTCACTGACAAAGTGGGACAAGGTAACGCTTTTGCAGACAGTATAGCAAGACAAACGGCTATGTTACGAAATGACACACCAATGTATGTGGTGAAATCACAGGCTGAGCGATGGCGTGATGCTAGAGAAGAGATACTAGACATTCAGAAATCAGCGTCTGAAGCAGAACTCGCAACCTGGGCAGCAGAGGGAGTGCTGGATGATGAGGGTTGTTGGCGAAGTAAAGATATGGAAAGATGGAAATTGCCTGCAGCTTACTTGCAAGCGATGGTCTAAATGACACATGGATTGGCACATGTTGGAGCTCTTGCAATTACTCGATTGCAAACACGAGTTTGGGAGCATCCTGAGATTGCCAATACGGCCAAGAGAGTAGTGCAGACCTGTCTGATATGTTTACAGCACAATCCTGCAAAAGGGACTCATACTCCGAAAGGAGGGTTTGTTCCACCTACTGCACCGTTTGAAGTACTGCAAATGGATTATATCCAGCTGGAGCGTTGTGAAAACCTTAAGTATGTCTTAGTGGTGGTATGTGCTTTCAGTAAATGGATTGAGGCCTTCCCCACAAAGGATAATACAGCGTTGACAACAGCTAAGGTTTTGCTCAAAGAGTACTTCCCTCGATACGGCGTTTGTAAATTTTTGTGGAGCGACAATGGTCCTCATTTTGTTGGGAAGATTGTGGAATACGTGATGAAGGGATTGGGAATTCAGCAGAAATTTCATGCTGTGTTCCATCCTCAGTCAGCAGGTCTTGTTGAACGATATAATGCTACTCTGAAATTAAAGCTAGCAAAGATTGTGGCATCTACGTCTTTGAAATGGCCGGACGCTTTATTTTATTTTATTTTATTTATTTTTATAGCACTTATAAGGCGCGCAGCTACCCACAAAGGGTTTCCCGGTGCCGGAATAGCAAAGCACATAACACAACTAGAGAGAAAGCAATCAGCAGGCAATTATTTGTCGAACAACCAAGTTTTTACGCTTTGCCTCTGGCATTGCTATCTATCAGACCAGAACCCCATTCCCGAACTGGCCTCACACTTTATGAAGTGGTGTTTGGAAGGCCTATGAATATATGGGGAGTTCCTAAGCCTCGATTGTTACATGATGTGCCTTGTATAATGATGAACAATTATTTGGCACGATTAACAAATGATTTACTTTCCATTCATCAACAGGTTCGAGAAGCGCTCCCCGACAATTCTATTGGAGAGGCTCACAATCTTTGTCCTGGGGACCATGTGATGATCCGCTCTTTCGAGAGAACAAGCAGCCTGGAACCGAGGTGGCGTGGTCCTGAACAGGTATTGCTTGCAACTCGTACGGCTGTGCGAGTCACCAACAGGAAGCGGTGGGTGCACTCTACTCACTGCCGCCGTGTCTCTCCGGATCTGGTGAGCCCAACTGTGCTGTCTGATTAGCGAGACATCTTGGACGAGGAGAAGAGCCCAGCTGTAATGTCTGCCAAATCGGAGGGAGCCTTCCCGGACCACACTGTTTCTGGAAGAGAAAGATACAACCTACGACCACGATAAGAAGTTTTTTTTTTGTGCGAGACTGGTTGAGTTACCGCTCTGGGGTTTGTGAAACGGAAGCCGGGAATATCAAGGAGGGGGGATCTGTTCTGCCAAGTGTAGCGACACCCGTCTTGAATCTCGGAGAAGAAACCAACGGCTACCTCGGAGCTCAGCACTGACATTTTTATTTTTTAGTTGTGTTTTTGAGACATTTTGAACTTTGAACTATGGCGTCCTCTGCAGTGCGAGACAAGAGAATTCTTGGTGCAGTATTATTTGTACTGACAATTGTTGTGATAGCTGTGATAGCTTGGGTAGTAGAACTTGTGGTGCCAGTACGAGAACATTTACTGCCAACTACCCCGATTCCATCTGAACATTTCCATTTTACTCTGCCTTATCATGAAGAGCGACACCGACAGACTTATTTGAACAATAGTTTTATTCAGATTCTGCATCACACCCATAATATGACTAACACTTCGAACTGCTGGGTATGTGGGATGTTGCCTGGACATCAAAAGAAAGGAGGCACACCACTTATCCCACTCCCGTTTTCCCATAATGGTTCTTATAATGCCTGGTACACACTCCTATTTACGTTGCGATGGCCAACGAAAGGGGGGCTGCTCTTTCGACTCAACAAGATATGTTATAATGATCGAAATGGCTATCCACAAGCTGAAGGAACTAAGTTTGAATGGGAGGAGTACCGCCCCGACAATGTGTCAGCACCACGAGTTTATAATAACCAACGGAGTGTCAATATGTCTAGTTCACATGTGATTACTGTTATTGATACTAAAGCTGATCTCTGTGATCGTAATAAAGGTACAATCCCAGTTGGCAGAAGTGAATGTAACACCACTCTTACCTTTGATACTCCAAAT
This sequence comes from Lissotriton vulgaris, assembly GCF_964263255.1. NCBI lineage: Eukaryota > Metazoa > Chordata > Amphibia > Caudata > Salamandridae > Lissotriton > Lissotriton vulgaris. Next base: position 49,116,424 of record NC_141695.1, read on the forward strand.
GGCATTTCATTTGTGGCCTCCCGAAATACGTATTTTATATGTGGAAATAAAGGCTATCATTGTCTCCCTATAGGATGGTTAGGAACATGTTATATATCTTTTGTATTACCCCCTGTGTTTATTGCCCCACCTATGTATCATAACAACATATTCTTTATCACGATTTCATATTGAATAGGGTAAAGAGAGCATTAGTCCTTGAGGACATAGACCAAACAAACAATGCGTTACAACAATATGTCGATTTTAATTTAGGCCTGTTTTCTTTTGTTGGAGCTGCTCTGAATAGTCGGAAAATACGACGGTTAACTCGTGTTGTAGAAGCTGTTGCCAATGATACTGCTTTTGCGTTAGGAAATTTAACTGAGGACCTTCAGATAACTAGAATTGTAACGCTTCAGAACAGAATGATATTAGATGTAGTATTAGCTGATCGTGGAGGAGCATGCCGCATTATCGGAAGTAGTTGTTGTGTATATGTGCCAGATAATTCTCCTTCTGTGTACGATGCAATATCCAAATTACATAAAATTGCTGCTGAGATACATCCTGATAATGGTACATGGACATTTTCGGGGTGGTTTTGGTCAATACTTAGTACTTGGGGTTGGAAGTTGCTGACGATTCTATGTGTCATAATTGGGATATTATTCTTTTTATGCCTTTGTATCCAGTGTGGCCCTGTATTATGCTCTATGTGCCTTTCTGCTTGTATTCCATCCAAACAAGCTTTTGTTAAACATGAACAAATGATTCATAAAGAAGTAGCACGAATCATGTCTATTGATATTGAAGATGAATACCCCGATTACGTCCACTATGAGGTAGCTTCAGCTAAACGCTAAAAGGGTCGTCTGTCATAATTTGACGGTGATCGGGTTAGCGTTAAGCTTTGCTACTCGTGTTTTCCCCTTATCTTGACTATAGTTGTTGGACGCCATTTTGTATGTAACAGCGGCCATTTTAGTTGAATGCGTTGCCTCATGGTCAGCATGCCCTTTGTCCTTCCTCTGTACCACTGACCACTCGAGTTTGCCCGGCAACATGCTATTTTTAGTAATGGTCAAGCTCACACATGCGCAGTTTAGATTGACGAGTCATCACTTAGGAATGTTCCGCCAAACTGACCAGTGGTGTTATAGCTCCTCCCATGAGTTGGCTGTGTTCCAAAAATGACCATATATGTACCTAAAACTCTGTAACTGTGTACCGCCTACCTTTTTATTACTGTAAAACTGTATAAAAGAAGGACTTGCACCGATGTTCGGTGTGATACTTCTTGCATTGCCGAAGGGTGCTGTAGGAATGTACCACCACCCCATGGGGTCTTAATAAACTTGTTTTTACATTTTCCAGTTTCTGTGCCAACAGTTCTTATGGTGTAGAGGGTATTCTGCAGAGTATGTAGGCCTGGAGAACCCAATACCACACCTATCACTAAAAATAAGACCACAATTACAACATAAGGTCCAGTCAAGGTCTCAATACATTTTTCTGTAGCTTAACCCTTGGTATCTAGCTGTTAGCAGGCAGGCTTAACTTAGTAGAAAGGTGTCTAAAGCATTTAAATAAGTAAGAGACAACAGACAATAAAAATTCACCAGCAATTTATAAAAATAGGAAATATTTTTATTTTTAAAATGCGACCAAAATTAAAAAAATCGGGAACCTGAGATCTACATTTTTAAAGCATAATACTTTCCTTTGCCTGAAAGCCAAAAGCCCCACTTTGGGACATCTGATTGCGCTTGACCAGGACTAAGTCAAAGTTTCAGCCAACTGCAAACAATTGTGGGTCGGATACATTTAGTGGTAGGGCTCGGTCAAGTTTTTACCTTCTGACATAGGGCCGGATTTAGATTATGGTAACAGGTTTCTCCCATCTGCTGAGATATAAATCCCATAGGATACGATGCGATTTATATTTCAGTGTACGGGTTATCTATCCCTGCTGTGACAGCATAACCCGTCTTCCAAGATCTAAATCAGGCTTTTAGTCTCTTTTTTGGAGCTTCTTCTCTCAACGTCAAGTGAGACTCGTTGTCAGGCCGGAATTGGCTTCGACATTGGTGGCTTGGCCCAGTGGGATCCCTCGGTCAGCTCCTGGAAGTCTCACCTATGATAGTAAAAGCTCTGGAGCTTCAGAGAGATTAATCTCGGTCCGTGTCGCAGTTCTACATCGCCGGCTTGACTCTTGTTGATGGGTCTGTCTCCTTGATGAGCTTTTCGACAAAAATTCTACAAACATCTCTAAACTTCTGGTTCTTCTCCAGAAGGTCTTTGAGGGGTTCTAAAGTGTTAACAATGCCAATCCAAGGTTCCAGAAGCTCTGATTTGCTCTTTGGTATATTGGTACTCCCAACCGGTGGTCAACATCATGACCCTAGCTGTCCGTACAGATTGTTGTTGTGACCATTGATTTAAACATTTTTTAACCTGTTTTAACAGGCTATTTTGCGCATAATGTGTGGGCATCAATTAACTATATATCATTGCCTCTAGACGTACCTAGCTGCTGTGTTTGCACTCTTCACTTGTTTCTCATTGCCCTGTGTACACTGCTGGTCCCCGTTCCACCGCGGCTTGTGCCGTTTGCACGGAGGGACTCATGACTCTATTTCCTCACTTCTGGTGATACTGGCGCTGAGTTGGTGGTTTAGCCTATCAACGCTTCCTCCCCTCCTGCTTACTTAAAGCAGGAAGGGGCGCGGATGCACGCAGCAGCACGCTGACGGCGCGCTAAAGGCAAGCCCAGTTGTGCCCGTCTGCGCCAGACTGCCACCAAATACAAGGACCACTGCCCCTTTTACGCTCGATTTCTTAGGTTAGAAAACTTAAGACTGGTCTACCTTAATCATCTCTAAATTATGTTATTCCAGTCAAGACCTCAAAGTGCAAAATATACCCGGTTCTACCTCTAAACCTAAAAGTCTGTTAGATACTGAGGTGCATATTGCCTCTTCTGTTGTAGGCACACAAATGAGCCTACGACTCCTTCTACTCCGCAAGTAACAAATACCAGGAAGCCTACTGAAACCCCTAAACAATTAAAATGACTTTATCTTAATGCCCGGTCAATACCTAAGCATGGGTTGGACATATGTAGTCTTAATGATTCTGAAAAGCCTGACATCTGCTTTATAACGGAAACATGGCTCCATGAACAAGCTTCCGCTGACGTGGCCATCACATTTCTGCCACTATACCACCTAACAAGATTAGACAGAGTTGCTATTAGAGGTGGGAGGATAGCAGTTAGATTCCTATATCACTGAAAAATCTGAAATACTTATTTTTAAAATTGCAACTCAAACAATAGGAACATGGAGAGCTGCCCTAGTTTATAGACCCCCATGTCATAAAACTAACCTTGTAAATCATATACTTGAAGTAATTGCCCCACATGCATTAGTTGCAGACAATGTCATCCTCATTGGTTAGTTACTTTAATTATCATACAGAGTTATTATCAGACCCGACACTAACCAATTGGTGACAAACTTGGAGACATTAGGTCTGGTTCAGATGGTGGTGGGACCTACTCACCAGGCCAGCCACACCCTGGATTTGCTGCTTACCAATACAATCAAAGTCAGAGTGCAGCAACCCCTACCTCTATTCTGGTCAGATCACAATTTATTATTGTTTTTTTTATACCTATAGGAACTCCAAATAACTGTTCCAGCAGTGATTTCACCTTTATAAGGCCATGGTGTAAAGTCACCCAAGAAACAATCTCGGCTCATTTTAACCACCAGTCTGTTTTCCATTCTGAGAATATAGACCAGGTAGCAACAGCCTTTGAAGCCGAAATTACATTGACCCTGAATAAAGTGGCACCTTTGTCGAGGGTTAAGGTCAAGGCTAAAGCTTCACCCTGGTTTACACCAGCATTAAAAATTGAGAAATTGTCCAGTAGGACCACTGAGCGCCAATGGAGAAAAACGAAGACAAATTAAGTTTGTTTAAAATATATTCAGATCCATCAAACCTACCTAAACAACATCAAACAGGTAACCAAGCTGTATTTGACAAACAGGACTAACAAAAACGCAAATTCCAACAAAGATGTTTATAAACTATTGAAGGAGTTCACCAGTTCTCACTCTGATGAGCCCATCTATACCCCTATGCAAGAATGGGTAGGCACACTGTCCTCCTTCTTTGATGATAAGGTCAATTCTATTCACAGGTCTTTTCCTCATCACGATATTAAAAATGAAGATTGTCACCTAGCTATTAACAGTGATGCTACCCTGCCTTTATTACTGAAATTTAAAGCAGTTACACAGGAAGAAGTATCCATAGCTCTGCTAAGATTAAATCAGGTTCCCCAGCAGACCCTCTCCCACCCCATTCCTGCACAAACATAGCTTTTCTTTTTATAGTTAAACTCACAGAGATATTCAACATGTCTCTAGCTCAGGCTACGGATCCTACCAGATGGAAAGCAGCTCAAGTTAAGCCTATCCTAAAAAGCCTGCCTCTGATCCAATAGTACCTGGCAACTACCATCCAATCTCACTGCTGCCATATTTTTGCAAAGTACTCGAGTCCCTGGACAATAAACAGGCCCCCACCCATTTGGATAGCCATGGATTTCTCGATCCATCGCAGTCAGGGTTTAGGGTGGCACATAGTACCGAAACATCAGTGGTAGAGGTAGTCAATAACATCAGGCTGGCCTTGGACAACAGGCAATCAGCCATGCTAGTCCTTTCGGATCTGCCAGCCGCTTTTGACACCATCCCCCATAGCATTTTAGAACAACAGCTCTGGGAGGTGGGAGTCAGGGGAAGAGCCCACGACTGGTTCAGGAACTATCTAACGAACCGAACCACTCACAGTACAAATAGGTACCCTGGCCTCATGTAGCCAGTCTGTAAGCATAGGAGTTCCAAAGGGTTCCATTCTGAGTCCTTTATGTAACACCTCTGGCCAGGGTAATCAGAACTCATGGCTTTGAGGAGGTGTCTTACGCTGACAACACTCAGCTGTTAATTAAGATTGGCCCTGACCCCATAGATACAATGACTGTTTCAAAAATTGTATGATCCATATCAACAACTGGATGTGCAACATTCACTTACAGCTTACTGGAAGCAAGACGTAGATCATTCTGTTTGGGAAAGCCGATGAGTACTAGTCCAATGATTGGTGGCCCCAAACCCTAGGCCCATGTCCATCCCCCAAACAAGGAGTGTGCAACCTTGGAATAGCAATTGACAATCAGTTGTCAAAGAAAAATCATGTAAACCTTGTAATAGGCATCTGTTATGGGATTTTGCGGAAATTACGCAAAATCTTTCAATGGATTCCTATCGAATCCAGGAAACCGTTGGCACAGTGGCTCATTGTAAGCTGCATGGACTACGATAATGCCTTATTAGCTTCCATAAACGAAGATCTCCACTCAAAACTTCAGATCTTGCAGAACACCACTGCTAGACTTATCTTAACTCTTCCTCCAAGAACCCCATCAGCCCCTAGCCTGAGGACTCTTCACTGTCTCCCGGTAAAAAAGAGAGGTTGCTTCAAAATTCTATGTCTCGCCCACAAGAGCCTACATGGAACCGGACCAAGCTACTTAGCTAAGAAATTAAACTGATATCATCCAAGCAGACCACTAAGATCTAGCACTAAACATCTCCATACCCCGTGACGAATTTGCACTGCAAGAAATGGTGAGCGATCCTTCTGTTTTCTAACACCTGCCCTTTGGAACGAGCTCCTGCCCCAGCTTCTCTCCATCTGTGATCACAAGCACTTTCACACGGAATTAAAAAACTGGTTATTTGACCATCAATAACACTGTTACATCAGATCGCCAGCTCATACGGAGTCTCCGCAAGCGCCATGAGACCTTTTCGGTGATTTGTGCGCTCAATAAGTTCCTTTGACTTTGACTTTGGTACTCCTCTCCCACAATGCACCAGGCAACATCCTTTAACATCCAGTTAAAGGTGGTCAGCTGGAGTCTTCTTGCTTGAGAGGATACAGGTGGAGCTCTTTTAACCTGTTGCTTTCACACTTCTCTTTTTGATGCAAGGCAAAGTCTCTTGGGCTGCAGTTCCCAAAGGTGCAGCAGGTACAGCCATTCAGAGTCCAGTCTTCTTGATACTGGCTAGGGTAAGCAGGGCATTTCATCTTGTGATTTCAGGCAAAGATCTAAGTTGCTAGGCAGTTCTCTCATATGTATCCAGTATTCCTGGGTGATAAGCAGGGGTACAACACTGACCAATGGCGAATAGGGTGACACCCTCCTCGAAAGTGTGGCATTTCTAACCTGCTGGCATGGCTAAGTTTCCCAACACTCCCCTTCCAGCCCCTCTGCTAATTAAATTACATGGGCTCCTGTCAGTATAGGAGTTTAGGAAGTGGGGGTGAGCCTGTGTCCTGTCCTGACAGTCATTCCCTCTTTGAAGAGTAGTTTGGCTACCCAGCTCTTTTCTTGTCTTTTGCTCTGCAGCTACTGATCTCCTCCCACCAGGTGTCCTTTGTCTCTATGCAGGCCTCTTGACACCTCATCAGAGCAGTTTGGCTCAGCCTGCCACACGCTGGCTAATCAGGAGAGGCTGCTGGATTGTGGCTCATAAGAAAATCAAAGTTCAAGTTCAATAACTTATTTTTTATGATAGTTATAATACTTCTAACCTTGGCAGTGGATGTATTCTAACTATATTTATAAGTCTTTGAATTATATTTTTTAATCACTCCTTTCAATAGTTATATTTTAATAAAGTATTCATATGTTATCCTATAAAGCCATTGCACTGTCACCATGGCTTATACCTTTGTTTATAATGCCCCTGCATATTGTAACAAGGCACCCTACCTCTGGGAAACCTTGGGGAGACCTTAGGAGTAAAATATATGCAAAATAAGGTATTTTTAGACTACAGAAGTATCTTAAATTCTAAAGTCGAATTTGCATATACTTTACTTTTAAAAGCATCCTGCAAAGCAGGACTGCCTTTAAAATTACAGTAGGCAACAGGGCAGTGCACACTGAAGTGCATTAAATCTGCAGGGCCTTTACACATACATGCCCTACCATACACTATGGGCTTACATTTAGGTTTATATCCCAATTGTAATTGCACCTAAGTACCATATGCAGTTTGCACAGAGCACTACCCCAGGGTCTGTTAGCAGAACCCAGGGCACAAACAGAGTCAGCTACCACCAGTATCAATCAAGGAATGGGAGTGATCAGGGTAAAAAGGATGTCTCTCACAATTACAATATGAATGTTCATCATGAAATTGGAAGTCAATTTCCCTCATTATTTAATGGGTTCAGAAAACTCAAAACAATGAAACTAACGTTACATATAAATGAGGATGTTCATCTTGTTGCACAAAGACACAGACACATTGCATTTCACTTGCAAGAAGCTATTGAGAAGGAACTTAATTCATTGCTTGAACATGAAATTATGGAACACTCCACTGGTCCAACACCATTGTTTTCTCCCATTGTAGTTGTGTCTCATAGAGACAGTGAAGGAGCTGTACAAATATTTGTTGACATGTTTCAGGCCAAAAAAGGCGATTGAGCGAGAGAGACATTCAGGTCCGCACATTGCTGATATGATAACTCAATTGAATTTTGCAATGGTCGTTTTTCAACTTAAATAAGGGATACCACCAACTTGCACTTGGAGAATAATCCAGGTACATAATGACCATTTTCTACGCATATTGGTTTGTTTTGCCACAAGCAATCGAATTTTGGTGTATTCTTTGAAGCAAAACGTATCCTAGACATCATTCGACGTATCATACAGACTGTGGTAAATGCATTTTACTATAGTGATGATATATTGGTTTTCAGAGCAACACAGAAATAGTATGCCAAAGCTCTCTTGCAGGTATGTTGTTTGCTGAATTATTCAGGCTTAACCCCGAATGCTGAAAAACGTGAATTGCGCAAGAAAAGCTTAAATTGCCAGTTACTGTTCTCGATAAATAAAATACCGTGCTATGGTCAGTGCTCTGGTATGAGAATTAATGAAGAAGAATGTGTCTTTTCATTAGTCACGAGAATGTGAGAAGTAAAAGACTGTGACGCTGCCACTCACCTGAATTTCAGGTTGCCTGCAGGAGCGATTATTTTCCTCTCTCCTCCTAGAGCACGTCTTTGCACCACTGAAGTCACTACAGGAGTCCCGGCAGCTGTCCCAAAAGGGAGGGGAATGAGACCAGAAAAAGAGAGAGAACACTGCTACTCCAAACAGTCTGGTCCAGCTCCTCCCTTGAGGGGATCGGTTTGTAGAGTAGGTTTGCTTTTTTGAGGACTTTGGTTTCTCTATAAAATAGGAAATGTATGAGCTGACTACAGAGACACTTCAGGGCCACACAGGCACACTCAACACAGAACATTCATATTAAGTGAGTTAAGTTTAATCACCTGGTTCTCAATCGGAACTGGGATACTCTCTTAGCCTTTGTCTTTAGGTTGCAGAAGAATACAATCCAAATAAGAGTTCTCTAAGAATAATGATGCTAAACAGGAGTCACTGGCAATGATTATGTGTCATTTACAGCCAGGTAAACAAATGACACCTTGACATGTTGTTTTGTTTGCACAAAGGGCTACATAAGCCAGTGTCCATACAACATGATGATCAGAGGTGTAACAGGACGCTCCCATGTGCAAGGTTCAAATATAAAATGAATCCAGGTGCTAAGCGTAATACAAATATCAAATGCCAGAGTCTTGAATCAAAAGTCACTTGTGCCAAATACCAGAATTCCAATTCACATGGCAAGTATGCAAGGATGAGCCTTCTGATAACAACAGAAACTGTCAAAGTCTCACAGCCTTTCACTTCACATGCAGCCTTAAAGTACACTGCACTTAGCTGTCCAATGCTTGCTGCAGTTCAGACCGGCGCATGCTTCTGTTCGATGGTGAAGGAGGAAAACCTGAAACGGTGACAGAATCAGTTGCCAACTGAAACGGGAACCAGGAGATTTATCCAAGCACTGACAGGCGCAAGGCTTGGGCTTTCATAGCCAATTCAGTGGCAGTTAACATGATGGCAGGTGCCTCAGCAACACCCATAAGCATGCCAGGTGCTTAGCAACAGCACATGTCCAATAATGTGTACCCTGATACTAGCACCCAAAAACAACACGCACTGGTAAAACAAGCACTGGCACTAACAAATACAATGAAAAGAAACAAACATTGGCAGTGGCAAGAAAAGGAAATAAAAAAACACAAATTAGCGGACAGAAACATGACCAAGCAGGTACCCCTTAGGGTGCCAACATACCAGACAGGACAGGGAGCTCATGACAAGAAGAGCTTCCAAAAAATGAAGCCATGGGTTGAAAGTACCAGAGTGCCACTTAAATGGCCTACTTTGATGCCAGACTTCAGACGGATGTCGTATATGACGATAGCTCTGTCGAGTTATGCTCAATCCTTACACAGCACCGCAGACAGACAAATGCCTGGAGAGATATTGTGGCTTCTACCACTAAAAGCCTGTCACACATCAAACATGCTTACTTACAGCCAGAAAAATAAAGCCAGAAAATGACAGCCAGAATGTCAATTACCAATTCGGTAATTGACATTCATTCCTATGGGCCTCCATTCTGTATTTACAAATCGGTAAATACTATTTTCCTACATGAGGCCCATAATCTTCTAATCATTGTTGATGAATATTATCATTTTCCACTGGTAGATGACCTTTTATCCACCACACATGAAAAGGTCATTCAGAAAATGTACCTCCTGCCTTGACGTCTGAAAACGGGCCCTCCTTTTAATAGTCGAGAATTCAAAGTTTTTCTAAATCACACAATAAAAACAATAACAAAGCACTCATCTTTAGTTTCAGGCCAATGGTCTGGTAGAATGATTTATGAGTGCTATGAAAAAGCTACTCAGCATGCTGCATTGGAGAAGCTCAAGCTCAATGCTTTTTTGCAGACCCGAGAGCAGAGGACGGCCCGGGACCAGGGTTCGATTCCCGGCGCGGCAGGTTTCTGGACCAGGGTCAGCGGACTCGATAATTCTCTCGCCTCGGTGCCCACTCTGATCAGCGATCACACTCGGCAACTCTGGGCATCAGCTTGTCTCATCTTCACTAACGGCCCCACCAGACCGCCGGGGATGCCTGGTCTCACTCTGGAGATACCCATTAAGGGACCATCTCTCAGGGAAGCCAGGAAGGTTTTCTCAGCGGTCGAAGCGCCTTGGGACCCTCCGGGTAAGTAGTGCGCTATATAAATGCCTATACATTACATACATTACATATACATTACATTACCGTCCGACCACTGACTCAACAACAGGGAAAGCCCTGCAACTTTCATGTTTGGAAGAGCCATGACGAGCAAGCTGTCCCAATGGACCAATCTCAGATCCAAGAATACGTAAGACATTCACACTAGGTACTCTGGTCACAAAAAGAAGATGAAAATATATGCTGACAGACAAAGTCACACAAACGATGTCACCTTCACATGAGGAGATCGAGTGCTTGTCAGACAATCCAGGAAAAGACAGTTTGATGCTCCTTTTGGGGCTGAATCCTTTACTATCACTAACACCAAAGGACTTATGGTGACAGTCAAGCATCCTGGGAAGTTGCTTTCAGGAGATTCCTCTCCCTTTCGCCATTTGGCCCATCACTCACCAACATCAATGTCCATGTAAAGACTGGGTGCAGACAGGCTGTTGGGTACTTGAATCTGCTGATGATTCCACCTCACCTGTGCACAGCACTGTAACGTTGACGGCCAGATTCCAGTTTCAACTGACACAATCAGGATGTGTGATACAGGTGCCATGACGTTTAATTGAAGAATTGTATTGTTATTTATGTATTTATTTTGTGTATTTATTTATTACTTATGTCTTTATTGATTTTGACAAACATTTGTAACTTTGTATTTAACAAAGCCGGATAAGTAGTTTCTTGTAAATAAATAAAGGAAGGCTGGAACTCATTTGGTTCCCACTGTACACCGCAGCTGGCCTGTGACATAAGCGTTAGGGAGATGAGTTGAAGTCAGGCTTAGAATGTTGAGTTCTGACCTACACGCAGTAGAATGAAGATGTGTAAAACTGCTCTCCATGTGTGGCGTGGTTATTGGCGAGGACCTCGGCTGGCAGGACGCTACAAATAGTACCTTCTGGAATGCAATCATATTTCATTTTTGTAACTATAAATGCGTAGGAAGGATTTCATCTTTTGTCAATAGCACGAAGATGTCTGTTTTGTATCTGCTCAGTTAGATCCTGATTAGTGCGCTGTCTATTATGCAGACAGAAAATGGCAGTCACAATGATATCAATCCCTGGGTCGGTTCCTAGCAGGCTAATCAGAGTTGAAAGGTTGTTAAGTTCCCTCAGTTTTTTCTGGGCATTAGCACCTTCGCAAAAATAATATTTACACTGGGTGCACATTTACACCATATTGTATTTTTTGCAGCAAAATTCTCTCAAAGAGTGAGACCCCTAACAAAGCATCCCCACCTTTGCTGCATCATTGAGACTCAAAATAACTGCATCATCAGTGAGACCCCAAAGCCACTACGTCAGTGGGTCATCCAGGTCTTCTGTAGCAGAGCTTCCTCTCCCCTTCAGCAGAGAGACACATTCCTCTGTTGCAGTAACACTGCCGGTTGTGATATAGCAGAATGTTTCTACAATCCCACTGAATCAGTGATAGCCCCTGTATTGCGGAAGCGCTGATCCCCCAGATGCTACAACACTGGAATGATGTCAGTCCCACAGCAGCAACATACATCAGCCTTGATGGGTGACCCAGGGGTCCCTGTGGCCATATCTGCTCTATCTGCTGTACACTTCTATTTGAGGATGGTTTGTTTTCATAGGACAATGGGAGGCCCTCTGAAAGAGCCTGTTACAATGGAAGGCCTTGCTGTATCCTTCCTTTGGGGATGGTGTGTTTTCATAGGACAATGGGAAGGCCCTCTGAAAGAGCCTGTTACAATGGAAGGCCTTGCTGTATCCTTCCTTTGAGGATGGTGTGTTTTCATAGGACGATGGGAAGGCCCTCTGAAAGAGCCTGTTCCAATGGAAGGCTGGGATGCTGGGTCTTGTGCTCAACTAAGATTGCATGGGCCATATTATCAAGAAAGGGCGATACATTATCGCCGCTTTCATCGGCAGGAAACTGCCGCTAAAGTGGCGATAATGGGCTTGATAATATGCTCTTGTAAATTCCCATAGAAGCCCAGATTCTGATCTTAACCTAAATAAACAAATAACTAAATAAATAAGAGAGCATGTTACAATGGAAGGCTGGGATGCTGGGTCTTGTGCCCAACTAAGACTGCATGTGTTGTGGCCTCGAACCAGCGGTACCAGGCCAGGCTGCCCCTATCTATGTCCGCAGAGCAAAAGCACGAAGCATTACTGTTTATAGGGTTAGGAAAGATGTTTACCAGTTGGGTCTGGTCAGAAGAATAAACACGGTCTGAAGAAACTGGTATGAAAGGTTATGACCTCTGGGTTATTGCTCATCAGTAACATGGAGCCAAGCATCACTCAAGGCTACAGAGCGAGCACTGAAACTCCGCAATTACACTTTCACATCAAAAAAGCATTAATAAGGATCATTCCAAAAAAGAAAAGAAAAAATGCGAAAACAAAAAGGCCCTCCATGTTCACTTTTACTGATGGTGGCGCACTGGTGTGCACAGCTGTGCTTTGCTGCGCACTTCATTTTCGGTTCCCTGGAATCTGAGCCATTGCATATTAATCTGGACGGGAGTTTTTCCGAGGAACAGTTTGGCAGCAGCCCAGTAAAGGTTGGATTTCCGATCAATTGTGCAGCCTCTTCCCGGAGGCGCGACAGGAAAAGGAGGATAAAAGCCTCCATCTGTGGCGGGGCTTTGAGGCAGCAGAGACCCGTCTTGTCTGCACCACAGAGACCTGCGCTGGTGTTGAGTGAACCGTCGGTAAATTGAAAGAATCGAGTTTATTGTTGGTATTTTCCACATTCTCTCTGTCTTCATTTTTTTTGTCCTTCGCTAGCGCTGCAAAATAATCCCAGGATTTCCCAGTGGGATTAAGGAATCTATGTGTAGATGAAGAGAGGAGACTGCATGGACCAGGACACATTTGTTGACTGATTCCTTTGGCAACTCACTCAGAATCACAACTAGGAAGTTAGGACATGATAACTATCAAGGTGCTCCATGGAGCATCCATTTACGTCATGTTGAAGTTTTCCAAATAATGCAATTAATGCTACAAGGAACGTAATTACTGCACCACAAAATACAGAGAAAAATGGAGGTGCAAAGAGAAGTCCAGTGACGTCAACCATGTGACCTGCAGATGTTTGGTGTCCAGGGTGATGGCATAGGTGGGCTCTGGCCTCCTGATTGGTATCGCATGAGGGGCTTCTCCTGAGGGCCATCTCTGACTCCTCAGGACCCTGCCCGTGCATAAGACATGTGCACGTTCAGAGTTCAATTCTCAAACTGGATAAGTTGGGTCTGATTTCCTAGGTTGCTCATGCGTTCAAGCTCACATTTCACATGGAATTAAATAGCGCCACCATTACAAAACAAATCATATGGGCACTGGACGATGGGTAGCCTGTACTCTCTACAGTATGTCTATTCTTGCAAGCTGTACAATCCCCACACTTATAAAAGCCTACTCATGGTTGGAGCCTGGTGCTCGTGTCTCGTGTATTGAGATGACCAGGGGCAAGACTTTTTCATTTAGCGCCTCGCAATTTGCGAGGCGCTACATTAAATGTACAACAGTGTGTTCACACTGTTTTGCGATTCCCAACGGGGTTGCAAATTGCGAGGCTCATGAATAATTTGCGAGCCCATTAGAAATGACAGCCCTCCCAGGGATGGTGGCCTGCTGGGCTCAGCAGACCACCCTGTCTGAGACTACTTTTTAATAACGCAGCTTTTTTTTTCTTAAATGCAGCCCGTTTTCCTTTAAGGATTCATTTAAAAACAAAACAAATGAAACGTTTTTGTTTCATTTTTTAAGGGCAGGTAGTGGTCCCTGGGACCACTGCCCCCCTTTTAAACATTATTTTGCATTCATTTGCAAAGGGGAAGGGGTATCCTGGGGACCCCTTCTCATTTGCAAATGCATTAACACCTACTTGAAGGTCGCAAAACATTAGTACATTGTTTTTAGACACATGCCAAAACGGGTCGTGCATCTGTCCCCAGGTTCATTACGGCCTTGTCTGTATGATATGTGGCTGGTAACTTGGGGAAATTGTCCTCATAATGATTTTATCCACTTTCACAACGTTTGGAGAAAAATATTCTTGAAGTTGATTGATCCTTAATTGAGAGTGGTATGAATCTGGAGATAGTCAGTTTGTTTGCTTTCCTTCTTACTTGATGTGTTTGAGGATTCTGTTTGTACGAAATTCTTGCTGCAGTTGCATCTGGTCTGAGTATCTGCCCATTAGGAATACTGGAACATTCAGACAACTAAAAAAGACATTGATGGGCGCAGCAAAGCAACAGAATTAGACAGGCACAAAAGCAAAGCAGTAGAAGCTGGCAGGTAAAACAGCTTAGCAGAGATGTGCCTGAATGTAAAAATAGTACAAAAGGGGGTGGTACCCCCTTTTGTACTGCTTTTAGCCACCATAAGTGTGGCAGGGCATGCTCAGACGTGAGTCCCTTGCTCACTATGCCACGGGATTTAAGCAATCCGGGCTGAAGACGGCTGTAATGCCAGAAACCGGTCCTCCGAAGCTTGTTCCGGTCCAGGGAAGACATGGCTTGGCAGTTCGGGCTGGGCTGTTCTCATGAGGCACAGGGTCAGACTGATTTGCATATAGCCATGTCTGAACTGGGGTGGCAGAGTGGGGTAAAGAACGGTGATGGATCAAACCCAGATCTGTTGACTGGGTGTGAGTGTTTGATTGGTCAGATGCTCAGTCCATCACCACCCCCTTTTGTACTGAATGTAAAAATAGACATTGCTATGGTAGACCGGGTACATTGACAGGGTGGTCAGTCCTAATCTGTTGCAAAATGTTATAATTTATTTCATACCAGTTAGGGTCTCAATTTAACGCTGTGAGTAATGGATTCATCCTCATTAGCCATGCTATTAATGTTTACTGAATTCTAAAAAAGCACATTTTATGAAACAGATGCAGCGGCTGACAAATGTGTACATTGAGAGTGAGTAGCATTATCTGTGACTGATACATTTTGAACAACTGAACAACTATGTTCTCTAAAGGAGCACCCTGTACAAACAAAAGGTTAACATTGTCCACAAAAAATATACTTGAGACCTGGCAGATGTTTTTTAATATATTAACATAACACATTTTAAGGCGCAAATGAGGCCTATGAGAGTTTATCTGAGATGTTACCTTTACCCCACAGTCTGTATCCCACAGGTTCCCTCAGCGACCTGCCCTCCACATCTGGATGGTCAGGTTATTCTTATCCTGTGTCCTTTCCTTTTTTTACCAACATTTCTGGGTCTCAGTTTTAAGCCGAGGCCCAAGATGGCTGCCAACACTTCCTGGTGAAGTGTTGGCAGTCAATAACATTTTAGTGAACCTTTTGTGGAGATTCGTGAAGTGGCACTAATGTTACTGCAAAACATAAAAGACTTTTCCTATTGAAACTTTGCCCCTAACTATACCTAGCTCAAATTCACTTCAGTTCCTTTCTGGAAAGTTTGGTGTGAGCCGTCAAGCAATGCCAAGTAAAAGGGGAGTCCCAAAAGCAAAGTTCCTCATGAATTTCCCATAGACTTCTTTAAGCAGCGCTCCTGCAAGACCTGCTGAAAGGAATTATACCAAAGTTGGCTGGAAGCTAGATGTTGGTGGGCAGATTGTGCTTTTTTATGAATTGATGTAAATTCATTCAGTAATTTGGGTACAAAATATTTGTATATCTGGCTTTTTTTCCATTGAGCCATCTCTCTCCCATGAGTGCTCTGACAGGATGCAAACAAAATGAGAAAAATGTTGCTTGTAGCCTTTACAGGACACCGGGACTTCATATATACAAAGCATTATACGGCGGCAGGATAGGGATACCATGCCCCCCTAGACCCTCTGAGGGAAGAACAGCGTTTTTTGCTATGATAACGTGGGATCCAACAGTATCATGGCAAAAGCACACAAACAATGGCAGCTGCCATTATTATTAATATATATAGGTAATAGGGCATGATTAGAGGTTCCTGAGCCAGCAAATTATGGGTCCTGATGATGCTATCTCACAGGTCAATGTATATTAATGAAGAGAAAGGGGTGTGCAATTTTGGGCCGAAAGACCCCATACTTCCAGAGGCCTACTTAGACCCCAGGGACTCCATCTACTGGTATGACAAAATAAACAGAATGGTAAGGAGCCACGGGACCCCCTCCCAAGCATTAAAAAGTCCACAGAGACCCCATCCCCTAGGCCATTACTTTCATTAAAAGCAAAGGGTCTTCCTCCAATTTCCCACCATTAATAACTTTACACCCATTTGAAAAATCTCTATGATGCTTACCAGACCTATTCCTTTTTCTACATAGGCAGACAATGGGACGTTTTACATTGATTGTTCAAGGAGGAGCAAAGATAAAAGGGCGGTCTCAAAACACGTTTGGGCACCATTGCATTTTTCCATAGACTTTGTACTCATACATAGCGTTTGAAAGCAAGGTCAGATTTCCAAAACATTTGCCAGGATTGTACATCATGGTGTGCAGATAATCCTTTTTGGTGTTACATACAAGTATTTTTTACATTAATAGGCATTTAAACTTAGTGATAGCTGTAGTCGGGGTACTTTTGTGAAATTTTTCAGTTGTTTGTTGAATTACTGTAGAATGTGTTTATGTTTATGTTTTGTAAAGCGTATGCCTACCCTAAGGTTTCCCCACGCTAGTGAGTACTGCCCTGAGAGTAGGGCATCCAGTACATTAACGGGGATACAGCCATGTCTTCGGTTTCTTCCTGGAGGAACGTGTTTCCAGTGCTGTGACACTGGGTGGAAGATTGTTCCACAACTTCTGTACTACGTGTGCAAACGATCTTCCTCCCTATTGCATCATATTTACCATGGTTGTACAGAGAAAATGAAGATGTGAAGATCACAGGTGTCTAGTTGGAACATAGGTGGTTACCAACTCTCTGAGCTTTACTGTGCCCTGGTTATGTATAGCCCTGTGAGCAATGGAGAGGGATTTAAATGTAATCCTTGCCTCAATTGGGAGCCAATGTAGCTATTTTTGGGGTTCTCTTGCAGAGAAATAACCAGGAACCATTAGCAGGAGCCTTGCTGGTGCATTTTGCACAGTCTGAAGTCTCTTTATTACATATGTTGGTGCGCCCACATAACGTGAGTTTCCATAATCCAGATGGGAAACTATGAGGGATTCAATTACCGTTTTCCTTAGATGCTCTGGGACCAATACCAGTATCTTCCAGAGCATTTGGGGTGAAGAGAAGCAGATGCTGGACAGTTTATTTGCTTGGTGGTCCATTGCTAGCAAATTACCCAACCAGATACGAGGTGAGCCAATCTAATGCTTTGACCTGAATTCCCACCTTGCAAAGTCTATCTCTTAGGATCTTGTGATCCACTGTGTAGAATGCCACACTTAAATCCAGTAGTAGGATGGTGGCTGAGCCTCAGTTATCCAGTATAGCTTTGAGCTCCTGTGTGACAACAAGAAGTGCTGCTTCCGTACTATGGTGGGTATGGATGCCCATCGGGGGTGAATGAAGAATGTTGTCATTTTCCAGAAAGTTTGCTCATGTCCGATTCACATGTTTCTCTAGTACTTTCCTAGAAAAAGGAGTAATGCGATAGGTCATAGATTGGCAAGCATTTCTGGATTTAGCTGAGGTTTTTTCAATTGTGGCCTAATTACTGCATGCTTCCATTGCTTAGGGACCAAGCTCACCTCTAGTGAGAAATTAAGAAGCTCCATAAGTGACGATAATATGACCTCTGCTACTTTGGATGAGGTATGTGGGGGAGCGGGATTTAATGGAGAGCTGGATTTTGTTGCCTTTTTAAGATTATGGATTGTCTCTTTGTTAAGCGTATGGAATTTTGCTAGAATTGGAGGCTGTGGCAGATCCCTGCCCTTAGAATCCTCCCCTAGGACAGGTGTGAGACTGATTTTAGAACTGATCATTTTATATTGGTCACTTTTTATGTGGAAGAAGGATGCTATATCGTTGCATCTTTCTTTTGTGGCTTGGGGAACGATGTTACTATCAAGTGGAGTGGATAGCCTTTTAACCACTCTAAATAGTTTTTTTGGGGAGTTCAAAGCATCAGTCATTTCTTCCGCATAGAATTTGGCCTGCACTTTCTTTCTTTCGTTGTGATAGGATCTGATTGAAGCTTTATATTTTAATTTTGGTGCCCAGTCAAATTCCTTTTTCAATTTTCTTTCTAATTTCTTGCAATGTTTTTTATTGCAAAGAAGTCGTCATTGTACCAATGGGCCTGCTTTGTATGTGGTTTAGGTCTGGAGTACTTTCCATCTCTAGTAAATAGTGATGGCAAGGCATTAGGTGATTGGCTAATGACTGCCTTTACAAAAGTTAGAGGCAACTATATAGTTTTTGGGTCCGCTTTGGAGGATTTCTGCATTACGCCCTTAGATATAGATAAGTATTAGTTTTGTTATTTTTCCCCACAAATAACTTCTTTTTAAAAGTGGTAATAGGTAGGGGATATGATTTACAAGTTTCTATATATATTTTTTAAATCTACAGCAAACCACAATACTTCATTGGGAGTACTGGGGTACCTGAACTTAATTACAAAACAAATATGTTAAATAATTTAAAATACACTGTACTAAACTATATTTTACAAATACAGTGTACTACATTGTACTTCCTATTCTTCACATATTTAAATATTTTAAAAAAGTCTACAGATTAATGCCATAATATTGATGTATTACAGCACTGCTTAAAAAACTAAAATAAACAGTTCTACCTAAAATGCTGAAAAAATCTTTAGAAAAGTATAAATACATTTCTTTACCTATTACCAAATTAATAATGTTTTGATAGGTAAGAAACAACAATAACACCTAGTAATTAGTAATTAGTTTAATTGAAGACCCATGCCAGAATGGTGTGAAACATAGAATGCCAAAATATAGTTAAAATTACATGGTTGCCTTTTATGTTTGATAAACACATATCCATAAGCCAATTGCATAGGGCCTTCTCATGTGGGGTAAGGTTAAATTTCTGTGGAATATTGTGGCACATTATATAATTAAGTTTTTTAGAACTTATAAGTTTAACAATACCTACACTATTCATATATACTACCAATAATTACTATTTACATATCACAATGTAAATTCCAGCCAAATTGCATCTGTGTATGTACATGCAGTTTCACACCACATATGTTTCAATCACCACACTTCACACTAAGCCACTCCAGTCTACATTATTGCACTCTGCACAACTCCACTCTGCGACATTCTACTCTATGCCAATCCATTATATGCTAATCCACTGTAGGCTACTCCTCTCTACCCCACTCTTGGTTTCACTACTCAAGTCTACACATCTCTGCTGTATTCTTTATTTATTTTCCAGAGATTTATATATCGCAAACTTGACCCGAAGGCATCGGGTATCAAAGCGCTTTACATGGCACCAGTTGCGTTACATGAGGACATATTTCCTTTTTGTTGGGCACAGGGAGATTAAGTGATTTGCACAGAATCACAGGCTGTTCAGGGTCATTGCCGAGACTCGAACAAGGTTCCATGGATTCAAGCTCGACCGCCCTAGCCGTTAGGCTAACTCCTCTCTCCATTACACTCTACAGTCCACACCACTCCACCCTATGCTTCTCCACTTAATGCTACTCCCCTTAAGCCCATTCTACTGTGAGTAACTCCACTGTACGCCACTTTACCTTTTGCTACACCACTATGCATCAACCCACTGTACAACAATCCACTGTACACTATTACACTGTACACAACTCGATCGTATGCCACTTCACTCTGTGCCACTCAACTCCACTCCACTACACCCTATGCTACTACACTCTGCACTATTCCATTGTACAACATTCCACTCTATGCCATTCCAATGTGTACATTTCCACTATATGCTACTCCATTCTACCTGACTAAACTGTACAACAGTACACTTAACATTATTTGACTATAGCGCATGCTACTCAACTGTAAGCCACTTCATTCTATGCTACTCCACTCTACGCCACTCCCTACGCCACTCCACTCTATGTTCTTCCACTGTACACCTCCCCTCTTTACAACACTCCACTCCACGCCTCTCCACAGTACGCTTTTACACTATATACCTCTACAATCCCCACACTACAGTATACCCCACTTCACTCTACAACACTCTGCTCTAAGGAGTTTCACTCTACAACACTCCATTCTATGCTGTTCCACTTTATGCCCTTCCACTCTACGTAACTCCAGTCTGTGAGAAGTTGGCCTGATATATAGTGCTCACTATTCTAGTGATCACTGTGTATCATACCAAACGACCCTTATTGATGATTGGTTGTAAGTCAACCTTATAGACCAGCTATCCTAGTAGCATGGACAAGAGCAGTCTTTAGGCTAAACTCTAGAGGGCGTGTTAAGCCAGCTGTTATACCATCACATATACCCCTTGAACACCAAGTGAAAGGACACCACACAAGTTGTTATGAAAATAAAGGATATTTATTTATAACAAGTCTTCCCTGAGCTCTTTATGAGTCAGGGAGCTAAGCACAATACAAAACTCTTAAGAAAATACTTTAAGTCGCACAATTTACACAAATGCCCGAGGGGCACGAAAAACCACATACTCTAGAAGTGGAATGCGAAATACTAGCAGGTAAGTAACAAGATCCAGAGGCTTCAGGATCGCTAGCCCTACACTACTGAACCCTAAGGTTAGGAGCAGGAGGCCTAGGGAGATCGGGTGCAGAGTGTGCACTCTCACGCGGGATGCGTGACAAAGTCTATGGAGGCTAGTACTTCTAAAGTCACTATTTCGGGACGAATCCGACTAGGTAGACTAAAAACGAACAAGGATCTGGACACTTAGATAGTAAACCTACGTTGGAGCACCAAAATGCTCAGGTTACCTAGCCCAGGGGCTGTGGCTGCATAGGGTTCAAAAGACATCGGGAATCTTCGTTGTAGTCTATGGAGCCTGAAAGAAGAAGTTGCTGGCAGGCGACCAGTGATGATGTTCGGAGTGATCCAAGACTGGATCGATGATGGAGATGACCTGAAAGCAGAGGGGACTCAGTTCTTAATCACTAGCCAGTGATTGTGTGGGCACCAGGATGGCACCGTATGAAGTCACCTCGACCAGGTGAGTGGGCGACGCTGGACTCTGCTGTCCCTCGGACCAGGAGGCGTTGTCGGCAACCAGGCTGGAGGTGCAAGCTGTCCCACGAAGGTGTCTGTTGTCGGCAATGCTGGAACCAGGATTGGAGCAACAAGCCTTGGCAAAGGCAAGCCTACACGGTGGAGTCAAGATGGCGTCTGGAGTGGACCAGGAGGGTCCGGGGTGCTCCTCTTTTGGAGGGGAGCAAGGGCCAGTCTGGAGCAACCAGACCAGCGAAGAAACCGTTGTGGTACGTCGTCAGGAGGGCCACTAGCCAGCAGGCAAATGACCGGACAACGCGGTGAGCAGCAAAGAGCAGAAGGGCCCCACGCAGATCTCGTGGATGCTGGGGGGCTGGACTTCGGTGCTGGAGCTGCTCAGGGTTAGGGCTTCTCAAACCCCAAAGCACTCACTCGAGGATCCCTCAGCGGTCGTGCTGGTTAAGCGTCGTGCAGTTTTGAAGATGGCCAGTCCCTCAGGTCTCGTCACACCCACGTATCTCAGCTGGGCTGATGATGCAGGTAGAGGTCAGAGATGCCAGGGAATCTGGGTCTCGTCGAGCTGGGCAGTCTTGATCCGCAAGATGGACTTACAGCAAACCGTGATGCTTAGAAGGTGCCTGCGGGTGCAGGGTGGCTACTCCTTAGCCACAAGGGAGAGTCTTCAGAAGGTATCAAGAGTTTCTTTCATGGAAAGTAGTCAAGATTCAGAATGATCTAATTTGGGAAGGGGGCCTGCTCCTACCTTTATTCTAAGAAAAGGGGCTGGCACGCGACTAGGTCCTGCCCATGGGTGGGACCAGGAGGGTGGTGGTTACACCCCTCTCCCTTGTCCGGACTTTCCCCGGCTCAGGGGCTGGTGTGCCCCTGGAACTGGTTTAAGCCGGCATATGCACAGTGAGCACCGGGTGCCACTTGCAGTCACCTTCCTCTCAGCCCAGCCTACCTGGGATACACAAAACCCTGTCTGGGATGGTGCTAGCACCGCCCCTGACAGGAAACCCTTTGTCCAAGCTCTCCTCGCTGGAAGGACTCCCAGCAGCAGGAGGTCAGACTTGTGTCTGTGGTGGCAGCATCCATTTTGTGATGCTGAGGCTCGAGTTAGCTTTAACCAGGGTTCACAGTTACATACATGTCGTGTCCCTCTAGAAGGGTGGAATGCTAACCCCGTCGCCAGAATTGGCGAGGGGTTAGTATTCCAATTCGTATGACACCTTTCTCTACATGTTTTGATAAAGCGATACCAAAGTTGGCAAATAACCGCAAGGATTATAAGGCACTTAAGAGTATATGGTACGTGTTATCATGGAACAGCTATTAGGGCTTGGTTCCGCAAACTGCAAACAGGCTCAGCTCATGCCAGAGCACCGTCTCACATAATTCCAAGCACTCTGCCTTCAGGATTGATAAGGCCTGCCATAGGAGTGACTGATAGGAATACATGTGTCCATTTTAGGTTTAGATATAGGAATACTATATCTAAAGCAAAGGGTGATTACACCACCTTGCCCCAGCTGTCGTGCAGCCAGTTGTGTCAGATTTGGATGGCCAGCCAGGGGTGGCATAATACATGCTGCAGCCCCTGGTAGGCCCTGGGTACACCTATGCCCTGGGTACCTAAGGTACACTGTACAGGGACTGATGAGGTGACTCAGTACCAATTAGATATATACCTAAGGTACATGGAATCAATTTTACAGAGAGAGCAGTGGGCCTGGGGCCCTGAATAGCAGGGCCCCAGGTCAACTAAGTCGAAAAACCAGCAAAACACCAGGCAAAAAGTTGGGGGTAACCATAGTCAGATATCCACCTTCCTACACAGTCTGCCTTTCCCACTGTACACCACTACAATTTACCTCAATCCACTGTGTGCCACTTCAGTATTTGATACTCCACTGTACCCCACTCCACTGTATGATACTCCAATGCACACCTTTCCACTCTACGCCACTCAACTCTACCCCTTTCCAATTTATGCTACTCTGCTGTATGCCACTTCACTCTATACTACTCCACTGTATGCCTCTCCACTCTACGCCACTCTTCTCTTCCCCTTTCCAGTTCCACTCTGTGCTATTCTACTCTATGTCATTCCACAACACACTACTCCAGTGTACCTATTGCACAGTACTTCAGTCCAGTCCACTGTACCTCA
Organism: Lissotriton vulgaris; assembly: GCF_964263255.1. Lineage (NCBI taxonomy): Eukaryota > Metazoa > Chordata > Amphibia > Caudata > Salamandridae > Lissotriton > Lissotriton vulgaris. The sequence goes on from NC_141695.1 coordinate 49,139,940, forward strand.
CTCGAGTCTACACCAGTCCATTCACTCCACTCTAGACCACTGCACTCTATGCCACTCCACTCCACTCAAATCTATGCTATTCACTGTAGAGCAGTCAACTCTAACTCACTACATGTTACACCATTACCCTGGACACCACTCCACTGTATGCTATACCACTTTACAACTCTCAAGAATATGTAACATTACTGTATGCCACCACACTGTATGTCAATCCAGGCTACACTATTCTATTTTATGGAACATCACTGTACAACACTTCACCCTATGCTATTCCATCTCCATTACTCAACTCTGCACTATTCTACTGTACGTAACTCCAGTCCACACAACTCAATTCAGCACTATGGATCAGATGTAGGAAGCCTAATACCGGTCGGCAACGGCTGAAATTACCGAATTTCGCCCATTACCGACCGGTTTTAGGCATTTCTGATGTAGGGGCCTAATCTAAGGATTCGGTAATTTACCGAATCAGTAACTTAAGGAATCGGTAAATTACCACATTCTTAATACTGATTCAGTAAATTACCGAATTCCTAATGTAGGGAGCACTTAAATGAGTGCTTTTCCCATGTTAGGATTCGTTATTTAGCACCAACTACAAGTTGGTGGTAAATAACGAAAACCCCCAAAAAAGCAATTTAATGCAAATTATTTCAGTGCCATGTGGTAGACATACATGCCCTTAGGGCATGTATGTGTGCCACATGTGCACCCATACACAATTGAGGGATGCAACAGGGTGTCAAAGTGACACCCTGCCACCCTTCAATGTTTTCCCCCTTTTACCGAATCAGTATTTACCGATTCGGTAATTCCCATTCATTCCTACGGGCCTCCAGGCCCATAGGAATGAATGGAGAATACCAAATCGGTAAATACCGAGTCTTAAGGATTTGGTAATACTTACCGAATGTTTCCCTACATAGCATTTACTGATTCCAAAATACCGAATCAGTAAAATTCGGTGTTTTAGAATTGGTAAATGTCACTTACCTACATCTGGCCCTATTTCACTCTATGCTACTCTACAGTATGCCACTTCACTGTACACCTCTCCACTATATGCTATTCAACTCAATGCCACTACAGTTTATACCACACCACTCTACACCACTCCAATATATGCTATTCCACTGTAAGGCACTACACTATATTCAATACCATTCCACATTACCCCACACTACTCTCTGCCACTGCACTCAATGCTAGTTCACTGTATTCAACTCCACTCTGTACCACTCTACTGTATGTAATTTCAGTCTACAATACTTTATTGTACTACCCTCTGGTCTATGCCATTCCATTGTAGGCCACTCCGCTCTGCACTACTCCTATCTATGTTATTCCACTCCATGCCACTTTACAGTATGCCACTCCACTCAACACCACCCCAATCTATGCTATATTGCACTACATATTATTCAACTCCACATTACTCTTCTCACTGCCACTCCTCTGTACGCCTCTCTACTCTACTCTAATCTGCTGGACACTACTCGATGCTGTTGTTAGTCTATGCTATTCCAAAGTACCCAACTCTACTCTGCACCACCCTACTCTATACTATTCCAATCTACCGCACTCCACTGTAAACCTCTCCACTATACAAAACTGCACTGTATACTTCTCCATTCAACGCTGTTCCACTCTATGCCACTCCACTTTATTCCACTCCACTCTACATTGTTGCACTGTATGCCATTCCACTGTATGCTACTCCAGTCTATGACACACTACTCTATGCTATCCACTCAAACCCACTCCACCGTATGCTATTCCACTGTATGACACTCCACTATTCCCTATTTCACTGTATTCAACTCAACCCTATGCCACTCCCGGTATGTTATTTCACTCTACTCCACTCCTCTCCACGCCTCTCTAGTGTACATCATTGCACCGTATGCCATTGTACTGCATTCTAATCCACTTTTGCAGTTCTACTCTGCACCACTCTACTGTATGGCTCTCCACTCCATACTATTTGATTGTTTGCCACACCATTCTACAACACTCCATAGTACAGTATTACACTGTAAACCACTCCACTCTCCACCACTCAACTATATGCGACCTTACTTTAAGCTATTGCTCTCTATGCCACTGCACTCAATGCCACTTCAATGTATGGCATTACAATCTATGACACTTCATTGTATGTCACTCCACTCTCCGATACTCAACTCTAGACTATTACAATGTACGCAACTCTACTCTACAGCATTAGACTGTATAGTAATCTACATAATTTTACTGTACACCTCTCCAGTCTATGCTACTCCACTGTACGCCACTACATTGTACAGCACAACACTCTACTCTATTCCACTGTGTACCACTCTACTGTAGGACAGTCCACTGTATGATATTTCACTGCATGCAACTCAACTGTAAGGCACTCCACTCTATGTTACTCCAGTATACGCTACTGCACTGTACGCCACTCCACTTTAATCTACCCCACTCCACTGTATGCGCCACTCGAGTCTATGCCACTTCCCTAAACTCTATTCCACGGTTTGCAACTTCACTTCACTTCACACCACTCAACTATACGCCACTACACCATACACCACTCCACTGTATATCACTCTTCTGTACATTATTCAACTCTATGCAACTCCACTCAACGCCACTCGAATGTATACCACTCCACTCTATGACACTCAACTGTATGGTATTCTACTGCATGCCACTCCACTGTACACTAATATACTCCCCTCCACTCCACTCTATGACATTTCACTCTATGAGTCTCCATTATATGCTATTCTATTGGACGCCCCTCCATCTACTCTATGCCTCTCAACTGTATGCTGTTCCACTCAACCCTGCTCCAATGTACACCTTTCCAAAATCAACACTTCAGTTTATGCCTCTCCATTGTATGCTACTCTGCTGAACACTATTTCACTCTGTGTCACTCCACTATACTCCAGTGAATGCTAGTCCACTGTATGTTGTTCCACTAACACAACCCCACCCCACTTCACTCCAATGGTTAGCAAACTGGAAAGAGTACATATGGAGGTTTGTTACTTCTAATAATTTGAAGGTAGTGGATATACTATACATGAAAATTATGACTTAAACTTTAGAATTTCTAATGTTTTGTTTGTAAGGGAAAATCTGTTTTGCTAAATATGTCTAAGCTATTCCACTCTTCACCGCTCCACTGTACACTACTCCAGTCTACACCACTCCATTCTATGCTACTCCACTCTACGCTACTCCACTCTACGCTATTCCACTCCACCCCATCCTATTGTACTCCACTCCACGCTATTCAACTGTATGCTTCTCCAGTCTACCCAATTTAACTCTACTGTGGTGCATAGCGATGACAAAGCATTAGGTGATTGGCTGACAACTGCCTTTACAAATGTTAAATACAGCTACTCCTCTGTAAGTAAGTAAGTAAGTAAGTAAGTAATTCTTTATTGTTTAGGTTAATAAAAACCGTTACAAAAAAGTGCAATAAAACAAACTCATAAGAAATTTAAAAGACCTTAAAAGCAGAAATTCATGGTTGACCGAATAGTAAAGGTAAAAAACAATAAAACCCCACGGGAAAAAGTTCAATGTGCTTAGTCCTATACTGGGCTTCCACTATACAAGTGCCTGGGTTAATTGTTTCCGTTCCGCTAGTTTCAGAAATTTCACTAGCTTCCCGTTTAGTGGCGGGAGACCAGGATCAAAACAAGTGAGGACAGCTTGTCTACGTGAGCGGACTCCTAGTTTGTTGAAAGCTGTTTTCAACAAAGCTACTCTTTCTTCGTTCAGCCTCGGACAAGTGCACAATAGGTGTTCCAAATCTTCGATTCCTGTTCCACAGAGCTGGCATTTGGTCCCATAGTTCTGCCTCAACCATGGTGGTAAGTGAAGAATGGCAGGTAGAATCCCCAGCCTGTGTTTGAAAAAGGCCTCTTTTTTTTCCAGCCATACCCCAGACCAAAATATGATTGGAGCCCTGGTGTTCTATATGTGCACAAGGTCATCCAGGCATGTTGCCTATAAGAGAGCAAAGCTTTGTCCTCCACATGCGATTGTTTCTTTAGACTCTTGTTCACTATGCGCTTGAATTGCGCATGTGATACAGGAGTCTCCCATAGGTCTTTCAATCCTGTGATGGACAAGGACTCCACTAGGTATTTTTTTGCCGGCATTCGCGATGTGGTAAGAATGTCTTGCCAGAGCTGTCGGTTCAGGGTGTTTTCTTGGGAGTTCTTTAATTTGTGCCAGCACTTGATGTATGAACCTCTTCGAGCAAGCGTTTGGCACGTCAACCCGAATTCCAACCGAATCTGGGCCTGCGAAGTATAGGGTGGTAGATTAAAAAGAAATCTATAGGCCTTTGAGATGGTTGTGCTCAGAAGTTTAGCATCAGTTCCTCTTAGGGCCTCACTGCCATACGTGATTGATGACTCTATTTTAATTTTAGCTACTCGTAATAGAGGAAGTAGAGTCTCACCTGTCAGATTGGTCTTTAGCTGTTTCATTGTCACGGCTATTAGTATGCCTTTCCTCTTGATGGCCTCTAATTGGTTTTGGTAGCGGCCGCCTTTATCGACTTGGATCCCTGGATATTTGTATTCAGAGCAGTTTGAGATTGCATCCGAACCAAGCATCCAAGTGTACAACTTTTTGCTTCTAGTTATCGAAAGAACTTTTGTTTTACTAATGTTCACTTCTAATAGGTTTTCGACAGCATAACCATGAAGCGTGTTGATAAGGTTTTGAAGGCCGACTTTCGTGTGACTGACCAGGACCACGTCATCTGCATAGGAGATGCTGGACAGCCCTTTACCTCCTAACCGTGGAGCATGCGAATTGCAGGCATCTAAGGCGGGTGGCAGGTCAGCTGTAAAAAGATTGAAAAGAGTTGGAGCTAACACGCACCCCTGTTTTAGGCCCTTTGTGGTCAGAATGCGCCTAAAGAGGTGCGAGCCGTTCCCAAGCTTTACCTGGACCCATGTATTTGTGTGCAGCTCAATTAAAAAAGGTTTAGTAGGGGCGAGGGAATCCCCCAGGAGGCCAGTTTTCGCCAGGATTTCTCGATTGACATTGTCAAAGGCCGCTTTAAAGTCCACAAAGCAGAGGTGGAGAGCCTGCTTGGTCGCTCTTGCCTTGTCAATGAGCAACGAGATGGCGATCAAGTTAGTTGTTGTCCCCACGTCTTTGCAGAACCACGTTTGACTGGATGGTATTAAGCTTTGGTTTGCAGCCCATTCTCGCAGATGGGTCAATAGGAGTCCTGCAAAGTATTTGGCCTCAACGTCAAGGAGTGCAATCAGTCGGTAGTTTTTTGGATGGAGTCTATCCCCAGCCTTATAGATCGGTGAGATGATCGAGCCCCTCCATGAGGCTGGAAAGCACCCAGAGTTGGTGACAGATGACTAGAGGGGGATCAATGTGACGGCCCAGTAATCAGGTTCAAGTTTGAAAAGGGCCGGGGGAATACCATTTGGTCCAGCTGCCCCGTCTTTTCTACCTTTGGAGAGTAGTTTCCTGATTTGAGCTGCAGAGGGTACTAGAATGACGTCTTCACTTGGTGAGTGAATCTGCGGTTGTCTGCCACCCAGAAGATTAGGAGGCCCCCTTGTTTTCCTATCCTGGTGATTGAAATGTTCATCAAGAAACACGTCCCAAGATGATTTCGATATGTGTGATGTTATTCCGCTGATTTTTGGATTTAGCAGTTTGTTTATGATCGACCAGAACTGGGCGCTGTTGTTGCCCATGGATGCATGATGAAGTTTGGCCCAGAAGTCAACGTTTTTAGCCCTTTTAATTGCCCATTTCAGTTTTTTGATATCCGCTCGTTGCTTGCGGATCTGTGCTAGCAGCATTACATCCCCCGGGGTTTTCTTTAGCAATCTTAAAGCTTTATTAATCGATTTTTTTGTATGATTTCATTGCCAGTTTCTGGGTGCCCGAGATCTTCATTAAAGCACCCTGTGCTGGTCGCGGAGAGTGCCGTACAGTTGTCGAGTAATTGTTCGCAAACTCCATCGTAAATTTTTCCCAGCCTGCCACTATATTGCCGGAAGGATAGTTTGGAGTGGTCAGCTGAGTTTTTGCTGCTAGAAATACCTCCGCAGTATTTGCTACTGACGTTTTAATCCATTTAAGGTTGATGGTGTAACTGTCCTGCGGCCCAGTTGCGTTTAGAAGAATATCGTCTGGGAGGGCTCCTAAACTGACCTCTTGAGGGCGATGGTCACTTTCACCCTTGTCTCCGAAGTTGTAGCTCAGAACGTGATGAAATAGCGTGAGGGAGACTAACGTACAGTCAATAAAAGAGGTAGTAGTGGCTGAGATGAATGAGGCCACAGATGGTGAATCCTTTACGAATCTTTCGCTTAACACCCTCAGGCCCATGTGTTCTAGGTCTTCCAGTAGTGCCTTTGCTGCCTTTGATGCCTTGCATTGACTGCTAAATAATTGGTTCGGGATATCCCAGTGATAGGACTGTGCCTGTATATCATTGTTTGCTGAAGTCCCCAAAATGCACTGATTAAAGTCTCCAGACAAAATTAGATTTGGAGATGTTCTGGTGTTCATAACGTTGTATAAATGGTCTGTTAGGATTTTCCCCTCCTTTCCCTTAGTTTTAGGGTTAATGTAGGTATTGGTCAGCTGTACCTCTTTCTTCTTACCCCCGAAGTTAAGTAGTACCTCCACTGTGTTTAAGGCCAAGGAAGTTGTGCTGAGTGCCCGAGCATAGCCAATCGTTGATATTTTGAGATAGGTTGCTAGGCCTCCTGACAGACGACCAAACTTGCTTTTCCTTGTGGCTGGGGAATGATGACAGGTATAACCCTCTAGATGGATAGGCTCTTCCAGCCATGTTTCCTGGAGAAGGATAATGTCAAACGATTTGACATATTGTAGGAAGTCAGTATCCGCTGCTTTATTATAGAGCCCGTTGATGTTCCAGGAGCATAGGTCCATGTGCGGTGCCTCCGTACGCGGATCTCTCTCTGTTCGTTTGCCTTGTCATTGGGAATTTCCTTGTGATTGAAAATGTCCTTGTGAGTTACATATCCTGATGAGCTGGTGTTCAATTGTACGATACATGTTAGTAGGCCTTGAGATATTTTGCATGGGTAACGCCTGTAGTTCTTTAGTCGAGCTACCCAGTGCTCCCCTCAGCACGGACCTAGTTGTTGAAATTGTGTCTGGTCGCTGCTGGGGCCGCTCAAGTAGGGGCAGCGGGTATCCAGTGTTGTAGTGGACCGCTGTGTCGATCCCCCATGCTTTAAGGAGACCTTGCTCCTTAAAGATTTTATTGACTATGTCAGGGGAAGTCCATGTAGCCTTTGTCGCCTCATTCCCATTCAACCTGCCTGACTTTATGAATTCAATAGACAAGAGGTCCGCTGAAGACAGGTCCTTAAGTGCTGGTATGGTGCTAAGTAGCCGCAGTAAATTCCCTCTATTCAGGATATCAAATGGGCCCTTTGATCGATACTCTGGAGTAAAAAGGACGCTAGAATAAAGATCCTTAGAATAGGGTTGCAGGGGAATTGGCTGGTTGTTAGGAGCTTGCGTATTTGAATCGCTGGATCCCAAGAGGATTTCGACCAGAAGTGGTGGTTGATAGAGGAGGCATAGAAATACCCATGAAGGAGCTGGCTGTGGTGGTTGGGAATTTAATTTGAGGGCTCAAGAGCCTAGGTACCGCCAGCTCTTGGGGACGGAAGTTTACATTGCTTGAAGTGGTTGGTTCACTCCGTACAGGGTCCAAATTTTGGGTTGGCTGAACTGTTACCAGTTCAGATGTCCGTGATAGAAGGAGCTGAGGACTTACATCAGTCACATTGCAGGGACTGTGTTCTTCAGGCTTATGTTGGAATCCGTTGCTGCTATCGGATAAAACTCTGACGTCCTCCAACGTGGTTGGAGTCAGACTTGCTGTTAATAGTACTCCCTTAGGGGAGAGTCCGGGGGCAGTGGAGGGTAGATCCCTTCTGACAGAGCTTACTGCGATAGGACTCCTGACCAGCTGTTCCGATTTTTTCCCTGATTGGAAAAGTGGGTAAACTTGTGGCGTACCTATTAATTTTTGTTTGTTCCGGCCTTTCCTTTTTAGCTGGCGCCGCCTTTCCGCGTTTAGGGGGGGCTTGCAAGCATTTGGGGACAAAGTGAAACTAGTTGCAGTGTGAGCCGAGGCCGGTGGCTGGCACCCCAACGGCGGCTCCGGTGAAATTCTGTCGGAGATGGCCGGTGCGAATGACCCTCCTGTTGGAGCAGCGCGGCGGCCTGACCCGTCCGGATTAGTGCACTGAGGCCGTCCATTTGTCCCTTTTGGCAGCCCTTCTAGTAGTGGAGAAGTGTGGCTCACTGGTTAGAGCAGGCAGACCCTGAAGCAGAGGTCAGACCCGGGACCAGGGTTCAATTCCCGACGCGTCAGGGTCTTGAGCTCAAATGTCCATGGACTCGATAATTCTCGCTTCGGTGCCTGACCTAATCATGGGTTCACACTCTGCAACTCTGGGCATTAAGCTTGCTTAATCTCCACAACGGCCCCCCCGCGGCGGGATGCCTGGCTTTTACCTTGGGGATGCCCTGTAGGGGCTATCTCACAGGGAAAAACCAGGACGGGTTCCCAAGGCAAGCGCGGAGATACCCCTTCGGGGGTCGATTCTGGTGCTATATAAGAATATAATAATAATAATGATAATAATAATAATAATAATAACAGACAAGATACAATCTCCGGAAGTGCTGCGAGTTTGTCAATAATGGGACCGCAGCTGCATGACAGCTTTGCCTCCTGCTGGGCCCTACTAATTAGCGAATATAATTGGCCAAGTTTGTCGTCTATCCGCCCAAAAAAAACGGCCAGGGTATCTAGTAGGGACAGCTGTAGGTCCATTTTGTCTGATTGAAAGTGGAGGGTATCAACGGTTCGTTGCATAGTGGTGAGCAGAATGTCCCACGTTTTTGACACTTCTGTTGCTTGAGATCTTGTAGATTGCCCCATATCGAGGTCCCTTTTGTTGGAGGTTAAGTACAAAGAGGCATTGAGTTTAAGAGAGGACCCTCCAGACTTAGTCCCTGTCTAAAAGCCTGAGTGTTATTTGTTGGTTCCTCCTTTGGTGACGCTGGATCCGTGTGCGTAAGTTTATTGGGGGTCGAAGACAATGAAGCGTTAGGCACGGAGGATGAGTTTGAGAAAAAACCCTCCTGACTTGGTCCCTGTCTGAAAACCTGAATGGTATTTGTTAGTTCCTCCTTTGGAGACGCTGGATCCGTATGCGTGAGTGGAATGTTTGTGGCAACTAGATCGGCCCATTCTTGCGAGCCCAAATAAGTTGTGTTGGCAAGGCTGTCGCTCCCTGGGTTTGGTTTGTTGGCACAGTCCTCTTTGCTGTAGTCTAGCTGATCTTTTGCTGCTCCTTCTGGGGCCTGTGAGAGGGATCTTGTACAAATCGGCGAATTTTTTGGTGACCTGTGTCATCTCTGTTCGGGGGTTCTTGCTGTTGGTTGAGCTCTACACCGCTGCTGGAGGGAGAGTTATGCGTAAAACAGTTCTGTGTATGGCTTATTGAGCATGAGTTTGAGGCCGCTGGATCCCCTGAAGTGTTTAGGTCCATGGCAGAAGAGGGAAGATGAGAGACAGACGTTACCCCCCAGCTGCCTGCTAGGGGTGATGATGGTCTACCAATAGCCTTTTTGGAGAGCTTATGATCGACCAGGGCCATTGTTACCCCGGCTGACGCTAGACTCAGTTCTGGTTGACTGCCTAACGAGGAAGTGTAAAATGAGGTACAACAGGCTTGCTGCGAGGATTGAGCAAGCCGCGAGTCCATCGGGGAAAGAGGAAGAAGTGAATCCTGAAGGCCCACAATTTTCCCGCTAGACGAGAAGATGGTAGAGAACGGGTCTTTCATAAAGTTAAATTTTGATGTAATTTTTGGTTGTCGCAATTTGGGTCGAGGGATTGCAGCTGGAGTGTTTCTATCGCTTGACATTCCAGGATCTCCTTGAGTCGCTGCCCAGCTTCCATTCACTTATTTGATATTTCCTGTCTCGCTGGTGCTTGATGAGGGATCCCCGTTCGCCTTTGACTGGGGTTTTGATTTAGCCTTCGGCTTCTTTTCCTGGTAGACCCTTTTCTTACCGGACCTCATACTGAGTTAGCTAAACCCCCTGCGGTACCCTACCGACTGTCAAGGGTAACCGCACACCCCTACCAAGGGAGTAAGGGGCACACCCCTACCAAGGGAGTAAGGGAAGACAGGAGAAGCAAGCGGAGCGCACAGGGGGGCCCACCGGCAATGTCGGACCTAGTCAGACCTGCCTGGGCCCCTACCCCTGGGCTCTTACTTAGCAGCTGCCTCTAACGGCGGCCGCGCTCGCGTTTGCCCAGTCAAGGAAAGTTCCAAAAGAACAGTACCGGCCCAGAGGCAGTGCGTGTGAACTTGCCTCGTTGAACTTAGTAACTTTAGTGTGGATTCAGGACACCAGGCAGCTCCGCACGACCCACTCAGGATGGAGCACCCCAGCTCCCAGCAGAGTGCTTCAGGGCGTGCTTGGTGGCCGTCTCGCTCTCTGAATTTTTTTTTTTGCAGATTTAGCAGTTTTGTGCACACCCCAGTCTAAGGACAGTTCTCAACAGCCCTCAGCAGCAGCCCTCAGCAGCCCTCCGCAGCAGCCGCCGAGCCAAGCCGAGCCACGCCACAGCCTGGTTGTTTGCTGAAGGCGGAAGGTGCGAGTGAAGGAAAGTAAAATGAAAGCTCCTACCGGGACCAGTCCGGGGGTAGTAGCTGGGTACTGGGCACATATTTCGCCTGCTCCCCTATCCCCCAATCCACGAAAACCTTGTGGGAGCACAGCAGGGGCGCACGGATATCTGCTGCTGCTTCAGCGTGCAATGGCAATGGCGAACTGGATCTGGCTACGGTGGTCGGTGGCTCTCTGCTGCCCTCTGCTGCCCTCAAGCGGCCTCAGTCACTCAGTCGAGTCCAATCGTCAGGTGTATGAAGTGCGAGAAGGCAGAAACACACACTAGATAGTAAAGCACTCACTGGACCGGGAAATCAGTTCAGCCCAGGGCGCCGGGGGTGCAGGTACTTCCACTCACCGGCCCCAGGCCTGGGCGCACACCTTAAAGCTTATCCCTCACTGTCTCCCCCACTGTCTCACCGTCTTAGTGCGGCCGCAAGCTTCAGGCTTCGCGCTCACAACCTCGGACCGGTGCCTCCCGTAATCCTCTGCTCCACCGGCTCCGTAAGCACCATAGGCACAGCAGCTCCACTCTGCTCCACCACACATGCAGAGCCGCCCCCGCCCAGCCGCCGCAGATAGGACTCGATGTGAGGCAGACGATAAGGCTCCGGCTGCCAGGTCCCAGAACTCACAGTGGGCACAAATGTAGTTGGCAGCGGATCAATGCCCTTTCCCTCAAGGAGGCGAATCTGACAGTCCGCAGCCTGCGACCGGAGCAGTACGATCAGCACGATCAGCACGCCGTTAGGAATGGAGTTTTCTCTGGCGACTCTCCCAGCTCTCTGGCGCACTCTACTGGACACAGACCAAAAAAGTGACATTGCTATTACACAGTGTGCAACTTCATCCTATCTCACTCCACTGTATGGAATTCCACTCTACCCAACTCCACTATACACCACTCCAGTCTATGCCACTAAACAGTACGCCATTCCACAGAATACTACAGTATGATATGCTATTCCACTATATACCACTCAACTCTACACCACTCCACTGTACGCTATTCCACTGTTTGGCAGTCAACTGTAAGAAACTCCACTATCCTCTTCCATTGGATGCCACTACACTCTATGCAGCTCCATTGTATGCTATTTCTCTCTACCACACTTCTCTGTAAACCACTCCAGTCTGTGTCATTCCCATGTATGCCACTGTACTGTACTCTACTCCATTACACTGTACACCACTCCACTCTAAGCAATTTAACTGTATGCCACTCCCCTTTAAAAAACTCCACAGTATGGCATTACACTGTAAACTATTCCACTCTACACCACTACACTGTATGCTACCCCACTATATTCTACTGCACGCAATGCCACTACACTCTATGCCACTTCACTGTATGCCACTCCACTCTACACCACTTCACTCTGTCACTCCACTTTCCGCCACTCCACTCTACACTATTACACTGTACGCAACTCCACTCTGGAGAGCTAGACTGTATAGCATTCCACTCTACACAATTATATTGCACACCATTCCAATCTATGATATTCCACTGTGTGCCACTCCACTGTACACTACTCCACTATACGCAATTCTACTGTACACCACTCTACTGTACAACACTGCATTCTACGCTGTCCACTGTATACCACTCCACTGCACGACACTCCAGTGTATGCCACTCCTCTCTATTCCACTCCATTTTATTATATTCCATTGGATGGCACTCCACTCTATGGCACTGCACTGTATGTTAATCCACTTTAATTGCGCTACGGTATACCACTCCAGTCTACTCCTCTCCATAGTATGCATCTCCACTATACTCTATTCCACTGTACACCCCTGATCTTTATGCCTCTCAATTATACGCCACTACAATATGTGCCACTCAACTGTACATCACTCCTCTTTATGCCATTCAGGTATATGCCACTACAATCAATGCCACTTGACTGTATGCCACTCTACTTTATTTAACGTCACTATATGGTATTCCACTGAATGCCACTCAACTGCACACTTATCTACTCTGCTCCACTCTATGACACTCCACATTATGACACTCCATTCTGCACTATTTTATTGGACGTCACTCTCCTCCTCTCTTTGCCACTCCACACTATGATACTCTACTTCAATATATACAATCCCTCCCTACCAATCTTCAGTGTGTGCCACTCCACTGTACATATAATATTAGAAAATTATAAATGAACGCTATAACTGTAACTTTAGAATTTTTAATGATTGTGCAGTTTAAGTTTGTTTTCTTTAGAACAAAGTATTTAACTAAGCTATTCCCCTCTTTCCCACTCCAATGTAGGGCACTCCAGACTATGTCACACCAATGCATGCCACTCCACTCTACGCTACTCCACTTTAACCTATTCCACTCCACACCACTCCAGTGTACTCCGCTCCACACTATTTCACAGTACATAGCATATGCTCTTTAGCACTGGTCAGCAGTGATAAAGTACCCAGAATCCTAAGGCGAGCAAAAATGAAGTCAGTCAAACAGGAGAACAGGAGGCCAAACATCAGGGGGGACAAAATATTTAACAACAAGGGGTGGTGATGGACAGAGTCTCTGAATTAAGCAGAATACTCTCACCCAGTCAAGAGATCAGGGCTAGACCCACCACCGTTTTTTAGCTCACTGCACCATCCCAGCTCAGAACCTGGCTAAATGCAAATTAGTCTGTTCCTGTCCCAGTGCATGATGGGAACAGGGCAAACCAAACTACCAAGCCAATTCTTACACTGGGAAGGAAACAAGCTTCCGGGGACTGGTTTCTGGCATTTCAGCCGTCGTCGGCCCGGCTTGCTTGAATCCTGATGGTGCAATGAGCAAGGGAATCACATCTGAGTACGGCCACACCATTGCGCAGCATTTATTCTCACAATTTCACGCAACCAGACTTGATCACACTGCTCCTCTCATAACAGGAATTACCACTGACACACACTGATTAGGGAATCCCTAATGCATTCCTATGGGAGGGCAGGCCAACCTTACAAATGTAACACTGAGAGTGCACGCACTTTACACTGGACCACAGTGCTAAATCGCCCAGAGGCGTAAAACCAGTAACACCAGGTTACAGAAAAAAGCAAAAAGTTAGAGGGTGAACATGCCAAAAAGGGCCAAGTCCAGCAGTAAATATATATTTTTAATGGTAATGGGGGGGGAACAACAAGGAAACCTTACACACACCTATATATAAGACCCTAACCCAGAACGCAGAACACAGTGAAAGTCAGAACGGTACTTCACTATATATTACTCCACTGTACACCACTCCACTGAACACTACTGCACTCTATACCACTTCACTGCACCCATTCAAATCTATGCCCCTCCAGTGTCTACCACTCCCCTGTATGCCACACTGCTCCATTGTATCATATTTCAGTTTATGTTACTCCACTGTACGCTATTCTACTGTATGTCAGTCTTTGCCACTCCACTGTATGACACTCCACTATATGCTATTCTACTCTATGCCCTCCACTCTGAGGTATTCTACTTTATGCCACTACACTGTACCTCACTGCACTGTATGCCACTCTACTCCACTGCACTCTACGCTACTCCATTGTATGCTCTTACACTCTACCACACTCCATTCTACACCACTCAAATCTTCCCCACTTCTCAGAACCACTAGACCTTTGACACGTGTGGTTAATGCGATGTACACCTATTTGAAACCAAGCTGGAACAGGAGAAGTGGAAAACCCACAACAGATCGCACTTGGAGTGCTTTGCTGCAAAAGTGGAGTTCTAAGATGGCCGCCGCGGAACTACTGCGGTAGCAGTCTAGTTTTTATTATCACACCGGTGTGGAGCTTTGGTGGAGCGTGCTCTCCCTAATGAGTTCTCACTTCACCGAAGCGTTGCCCGAGTTTCGGACCTGAACTTCACTCCTTCCTGTAAAATCTTAGAATTTCCCTAATAGCAATTCCCAGGCTATAATCTTGCTACCTTGAGTGTAGAATTGTAGATTGCGTTGTTTTCCCTCACTTCTTGCCCGATATTATTTTCCCTGGTCTGAAGACAGCAAGACTTTGTCCGAGGAATTCTCCATGACGTAACTCCTCCGCTTTAGTGACTTATGACAGGAGTTAACCCCTAGCGGACGAGAAAAGAGAAAAACGGCGCCAGCACTATGAAAGCTAAGTTACATTATTTTGTTTATTGTAGAAAATAACATAGAAGAAGAAGGTTACTAGAGAAATAAAACATAGTCATAGAAATAAGGAAAAACTTACCTGAACAATGAGAGACTCTATTAAAAAACCAAGCTGAAAAATAAAATAATAGGCTTTGTAATTAAATAAAACCAACTTTTTGAAGTCAAGAAAATTGTTGAAATAAATATCGCTACAAAAATCAATTAAAAAAAGAAAATAAGAAGACTAAATCTTACAACAAGTTGTCGCATTAATATAGAGAAGAATAGAAGACACTTCATTAAAATATACTGGAAGGTGAGCTAATAAATAGAATATTAATAATAATAATTAGGTTAGGCTTAACTTTATTAATTTACTGAATGCTCAACCTGTACAGAAAAAGTACGAAAAACAGAACACCAGGCAGCCAGTCTCCGACAGCAATGAAGAGGGGCTAGTTCAAAAGGATTTAGGGGTACGTCATTTCCATGGGTACAAAGATAAATATCTCTAGAGTTTAAATAGATATAGAGTAGAACACAGTACTAAGTAATTGTGCTCTGTTAGTTACCTCAGGTATCTTTCGAGAGACAGTCTATAGAACGGACAAACAAGAAATTGATCGAACATCGAGAAACGCAAAAGACCATCAAATGGTAATAAATAAGGCAAAGACAAAAATAATGGTAGTTACAAAGAACAGAAAACAAAAAAAACAAATGGATGTTAGAGCAAACTCAGCTAGAGCAGGTTGAAAATTATCGGTATCTGGGCATCTTATTTAATGATAGTGGAATTTTTCTCCCACAGAGGAAAGACATCACTAGGAAAGCAAACAGTTTGGTGACTGCATTTCGAACCATACAAAATAAGTTAACTACACTGTCATATGGTCCTTTATTAAAGATCATATCTGCTAAATTATTACCAACTTTGACATATGGCTCCGAAGTCTTAAATGGTAAAGATGCACAGATAATTAACAACGCAGTGGCGAAAACCTACAAGATATTATTCCACTTACCAGGTTATGCCTCCCAACCACAGGTGAGGTTGGAGTTCGGGATAAATTCTGAAAGTCTGGTATCGCATAAAAAATGACCTTGACAATCAATTATTTCGAACATTATGGCAAGAAGTAAAAGACAACCGGAAGCTACAAGCTTGGGCATATCTAAATGAAGCAAAAGAAGAATTTGGAATACCAATTTGGGAAAACACAATTACCCAGGAAAGTTTCAAAAGAACAATTAATAAGTTGAGTATTCATCTATCACTGATAAAAGACAAAGAATTATTGGTAAAAAGAAGGCATGCATGCCCAATTATAAAAGGATACAAAAAAAGCAAGTCCAAAATGATCTTGAAACTCCTTGGTCACAGCAAAGCAAACAAACTTTTATAAGAGTACGTTTTGGTCTTTGGCCTGGTTTGTGCCATTGGCCACTATGGAAGACTATTGAGGACCATACGATATGTAGGTTATGTAAATGTGGTCAAGAAGAAATTTTACATCTGCTATGTCTGTGCCCTGCAATAGAGTTACCCTTAAGAGATTATTTAATGCTCGAGGAGTAAGAACATGCAGACAAGCACTAATGCCATGTCTAAACCCGAATGATGTATTAATGAATTCTGCATTTGTAAAATTTGTATCTGTGATTGGCAAAAACCTTAAAGAAAACATTATTTTGGTTCCTCATTTTTAAATTATATAATACTAGAATAATTATGTGCATGGTGTTTTAAGCTTTTTACTGCTGATGATACTTTTAAAATGTATTTTTGTAAGATTTTAATGAATCAAACAAATAAACTTGACTATGACTATGACTATGACAAACAAGAAAAGGTACTGTGAAGGAAATCCCAAGGTCCAGAAGAGCCAGTCTCTTCTGTTTTTTGTTATTTTATCCACTCCCCCTTCCTCCTTTGGGGTTGTTTAGAGACGTGATTTTTAATCAGTCTCTGAGGAATCCGAGAGAGGGAGTTGGGAACTAGCATCTCTTTTCCTGTGCAAGTGTACGGTAAGGGTCCTCTGTTCCTTAGTGTTCTGACACCACTTTATTTTATGGTATTTTACTGTATGTCACTACACTCTGCGCCACTACACTCTATAACACTGCACTGTACCATATGAAACTCTGCAGCATTCCAATCTATGCTAATCTACTCTATGCCACACCATTGTACCCTTCTCTACTCCATTCCACTATGCACTATTCCACTGTATGCATCTACACTCTGGGCAACTTAACTCTATGCTATTGCACTCTGTGTCGTTTACCTCTACCCCACTCCACTTTACCCCACTCCAGTGTACACTACTCCACTCTATGTCATTACATTGTACCCCTCTACAGGTTATGCCACTACACTCTATGCTATTCCAATCTACCCCATGCTAGTGGGTGCCACTCCAGTTTATCCCACTTCACTGTATGTCACACCAGTGTACGCTACACCACTGTACTCTATTTCCGTGTATGCTGGTCTACTGCATTATATTCTACTGTATGCCATTTCACTCTACATCACTCTAAAGTACAGCACTCTATTGTAGAATATTCCACTGAACACCACTCCACTCTAACCTCCTCCACTATATGCCACTCTTTATGGCACTCCACTTTGTGCTATTCCACTGTACTCCATTCCACTAAACGCTAATCCACTGTGCACTACTCCAGTCTATGACACTCCATTGTACACTACCGCACTATACAGCAATATATTCTACTCTATTCCCCTGTATGCAACTCCACTGTAGAACACTCCATTTAATGGAATTTCTCTCTACCATACTCTACTGTACACCAATCCAGTGTAAACCACTAAAGTGCATGACACACAACTGTACGCTTCTCCACTCTATGCTATTCCACGCTATGACAGTACAATGTACTTCAGTCCAATCTATGGTATTCCACTGTATGCCACGTCACTCTACATAACTCTATCCTATGGCACTCAACTGAATGCAATTCCAATGTACCACTCTCCAAAGTATACTATTCCACTTTACCCCACTTCACTGTACATCAGTCCATTCAAGGGCACTCCACTATACTCAACTCCTCTTTAGGCTACTCGACTCTATGCCACTCCAGTGTACGTAACTCCACTTAATTCTATTCAATTTGATGCCACTCCATTCTATGACACTCTATTTTGCACTGTTCCACTGTATACCACTCCACTATACACCACTCCATTCAACTGTCCTATATGCTACTACACTCTACAGCACATGTTACCACTCCACTGTAGCACACTGTTCCACACTCTAGTCAACTCTACCTGACTACACTAATCAACACTTATACCACTCTATGTTGCTGCACTGTTCTCCACTCTACAAACGTTTAACACACTCTGCAACATGGCCTACCGCTCCACCGTTCGACATGGCACTCCACTCTAAAACACTTTACTGTATGCTACATTGTACTACACTCCACAGCACTGTATAATATGAGACACCACTCCACTACATAACACTTTAGTTTACTCCTCTCTATGCCACTCCACTCTACTACACTGTAAGTCAGTTTAGCTCACTGTATTCCACTGTGCAACACTACAATGTACGCTGCTCCACTCTACAACTCTCTACAGTACTGTATAAAACAGCACTTTGCAACACTCTATTACACTCTGTGCCACTAGACAACACTGTACGGCCCTAAACTGCACTCTACAACACTCTACTTCAATCTATGCCATTCTACGACACTTTACTCAACACTATGGCAGTGGACTCCACTCTACTCCACATCATTACAATTAATGATATCCCACTGCACAACACTCAACTGTACTGTATGACACGCTACTCCACTGTACAACAAGGCACTACACTCTGTAATACACCTTTTCTCTATTTGACACACCATGCCACACTATTCCACTATATTACATTTCCTTTCATTCCTTTGATGGAAAGCTCTAGACCCTGCAGGATCTACAAACTTCCAGATACATAATGGTACCTCCCTTGTGTGGGAAGGATTAGTGCCCATGACAGAAATTGACCCAAACATGAGTACATAACAATGTTCCACTTAAAACTGACTCTTTTGTTGAAAAGTGTGTAGGTGTGAATTTTGAGGCCTTGCTGAGCCAAAAACTAGGGAAATCTAGTAATCTTGCAAATTTTTTTAAACTAGAAACCTGGGGAAATCGAGAATGAGGTGATTTACATGGATCTTAACAGACTCATTTACCCAGAATGCCTTGCAAACCTCAAACGTTGACTAAAATACAAAAACTTCTAATATTTCTGCAATGGAAAAGTTCTGGAATCTGTGTTACCCCAACCTTCCTCCCACCCAGTATTCCCTCAAGTCTCCTGATGAAAATGGTAACTCACTTGTGTGCGTAGATCTAGAGCCTACAACAGGAAATAGCCCAAAATTTAACATGGGTGCATCACATTTTTCCACTCAAAACGAACCATTTTCTATAAAGGGGGTAGCATTAGATTATGTATCCTAGCTCAGCCTGCACCCAGGGAAACCCAGCAAACGTGCACAATTTATAAATATAGACACCTAGGGCAAATCGAGGGTGGTGTGACTTGCATGGCTCTCACCAGGTTTCTTTATAACCTAAATCTCTTGCAAACCTCAGATTTCGACTAAAACATTTTTTTTCTTCACATTTCTGTGATGGAAGATTCTGGAATCTGTGGGGAGCAACACACCTTCTTTTATTTTATGGCATACTTCTATAGTGCTAAACTGTCACCCCAAGGGTATCCTGGCGCTTGACTTGATGAACCATACACAGCTTTGAGCTACTTTAGGACTTTACGGCGACCTGGGAAAAAGGTGTGTTTTTAATCCTTTTTTTGAAGGAGGAAAAGTCCTCCTTACTTCTCAGTGTCAAGGGTAAGGCATTCCACAGCTTAGCTGTGGTGACCCTAAAGCAACGACCCCCCATCCTCTTCCTCAAGATCTTAGGAATAACCACCAAACAGGCGGAGGAGGAGCGGAGGGCGTATACCAGGAGAACATCGTCTGCAGCGAGGAAGGCCCCTGGCCATGAAGAGGCCTGAAAACAAGACATAATGCCTTAAAGTCAATACGCCGGGCGATTGGCAGCCAGTGGAGATCCATGAGCGCCAGGGAGGATGAATCAAGACGCCGTCTAGAGAGGGCCAGCTTAGCAGCCATATTCTGCACCCGTTGCAGTTTGCCCATTAGGGTGGTAGGGGCTCCCAGAAGTAGTGCGTTGCAGTAATCAAGCCTGCTTAAGATGATACTACGCACTACCTCTGGGTGGGCATGACCTGGGAGAGAGGAGAGAATCCTCCGCAGAGTTCGAAGCAGCAGCATGCACGTTGCCACAGTTTTATTGACAAACGCGTCGAGCTGGAGATTAGGTACGAACAGCACCCCCAAGTTCCGGGTGGACACTGCCACTGCCCCCGTGCTCTGGAAGGAAGAAGGCCAAAAGTCTGGTGGCAGAGGCCGAGGGACGCGGTCGGAGGAGCAATGCAGTACCTCGGTCTTTAAACTGTTGAATTGCAGTGAGTTGAGACACAACCATTCTGCAGTGGCTGACATACAGCGGTGGAAGGTCTCCTGTGACACCGCATCATTACCCTCAAACGAGAAAATAAGTTGCATGTCATCCGCATAGTTGATGACCGCAATGCCATAGGACTTAATTAAGCTGATCAGGGGACGGAGGTAGAGATTGAATAGAATGGGGCTAATGGCCGACCCTTGAGGCACGCCCTGCCCCACCCTCCTGGTGTCCGAGCGGTAGGGTGGCAAGGCAACCACCTGGTGTCTATTATCAAGGTACGAGACCAGCCAGTCAAGGGCCAGGCCAGAGACCCCAATCTCCCCAAGTCTCCTGATCAGAGTGGCGTGGCTGACCGTGTCAAATGCGGCCGACATGCCGAGCAGCACTAAAAAGGCTGCTCGACCATGATCGACACACGAACGAAGGTCATCCAAGGCGGTCACCCATGCATACTCAGTGCCATGAGTTGGTCTAAAGCCAAACTGGGCCGTATCCAGGCAGATGTTAGTCTCCAAAAAACTGGATAGATGTTTTGTCGCCAGTTTCTCCAGAATCTTAATTGGGAAAGGGAGCAGAGAGATAGGTCTGTAATTCGCTGGGCAGGTGGCGTCCAGTGTGTCTTTTTTCAAGAGTGGCGATACCACGGCCAATTTCCAGCAGTCCGGAACATGAGCTGTGCTAAAAGACTGACAGCAGATGACATGAAGAGGGGGATAAAGCTCCTCATGGAACAGTTTCCAATAATTTTGTGGCAATGGGTCTAGATGAGAACCCAACGAGATCCCACCAGCCACAGAGCAGAAATCCTCAAATGAGGGAAGAGGGAAGCTGTTCATCTGAGCCCGCCTATCATCCAGCTCTGGGAGACCAAGATTGATCCCCCTACAGGATGAGGTATAGCTTGAAGAACTGGGGTGACTGGGGTCAAGAGCTTGCTCAGAATGAGGGAGATCTTATCCCCGAAGGCCTTGGCCAAAGAATCGCAAAGCAGTTGGGAGGCCGCGATGTGCTTATAGGCACATGCGGGTCGAGATAGATCCCTCCCCATCTTAAACAGTGCCTGAGATTTGTTTGCCGCTGTTAGCAATGTTTCCTCAAGGAAACTAGCTTTAGCGCGCTTAATCTCAGTTTCGTACACCAATAACGCCTGTTTAAAAAGCACCTTATCAGACTCAAGATATTGTCTCCTCCAATGGCGCTCAGCGCGTCTACACTGGAGCTTCAACTGAAAGAGCTCCTTGGAGAACCAAGGCATAGCCGGTTTAACCCTGTCTCTAATTTTCCGAAGTGGAGCTAATTCATCCAGTGAAGTGGTGATTTTCTGACAGAGGGTCAGATAACTCTCCTCCACGTTGTCTCCCAAAGAAAAGCCTTCCGCTAGCAGGGTTGGCAGACTCGACTGTTTCAGGAGCCTAGACCATTGCCTGCCCAGCTTTGAGGTGGCTCCTATCCTACCCCTCTGTAAGGAGTCAGCAGGCAGTAGCAGGGAGAAATGGACCAGAGAATGGTCCGTCCAACATTGGGGGATGATATTCCGTACCGACACCCGACTGGCCTCTGCCAGGATCATGTCCAATACATGACCCTTTGAGTGGGTCGGGTGAGTACCAGTTGCTGCAGATGGATATTACGGCAGGATTGAATAAACTCAGTAAAAGCTAGATCCATGGATCCATCCGGCCACAGATTAAAGTCTCCCAGGATGAAAATCCTGGTGTGTGAGTTGGAGAGCTCGTAAATCAGGTCAATCAACTCAGGGATAGCTGACAAAGCATGAGCTGGGGGTCTGTAGCAGAACAGCCCGGAACACAAAACACCTCCTTGTCCATTTATGGAGAAGGCCATTAGTTTGCACCCCAGGACTTCTCTTATCTGTAACTGAGGGATGTCTAGATTTTCTCTATAAATGAGACCTATGCCTCCCTATCTCGTCCCTACCCGGGGCTTATGTCTAATTTTATAGCCCGGTGGGCAGGCGAGACCCAGTTCCACCGAACTGTCTGCTGTAGTCCATGTCTCTGTCTTCTACTCAGCATTGCCCAAAGTCTCCCAATGAATATGGTATCTCTCTTCAGTGGATAGGCCTAGTGCTGGCAACAGGAAACGGTCCAAAATGCAACATTGATACATCAAACATTTCCATTCAAAACTGACCTTTTTTCACAAAGTTGGTAGCTATTGATTTTAGCTCAGCTGGTACCGAGACAACCTAGCAAACTGTTACATTTTAAAAAAATTGGCTCCTGGGGGAAAGCAAGGTGGGGTGAATTGTGCTCCCTCTCTGATTTTTCTCTTTTACCCAGAATTAATTGCAAACCTCTAACTTTGACTACAAAATCTATTTTCTCAAATTTTTGTATTAAAAATAAATCTTGAATCTGTGGTTAGCAACACATTTCCTACCACCCTGAGTTGCAACATGTCCCCCGATAAGAATGGTACTCTACTTGTGTGGGTGGGCCAGAAGATTATGACACTAAAGTGCTACATTATTAGATAAGCAATAAGGGTTGCCGCAGTATTTAGAGCCATGCTGTGGTGCCACCAACACAAACCTATGAACCACAGATATTTAAAAAAAATAGACAACCAGGAGATTCCAGGGTGATGTGCCTTGCAGGAATCCCATGAGGGTTTCCTACCCACAATGCCCTCAAACCTCAAAATGTGCCACAGATCATTCATTTTCCTGACATTTCTGTAATCAAAACTTCTGGAATCAACAGGAATCCACCAGAATGGTAACACCTAGTGTTACCCCATCTGTGCCGATAAAACACTGTGCCACTTATGTGGCTGGCCCAAGTACCCGCAACAGGAATGTATCAAACCAAGCTCAATGAGAGCTCTTGCAAAGGCACTTCTATTGACCTTGGTTGAATCCATTCCTATCACGGGCACTCGCACCAGCCACACAAGTGATGCAATGTTTTCATTGGCAGAAGTGAGATAACACTGGTTGGTAGGAATATTGTTTCTACTTCAACTCATATTACTTTCGCTTTCGTGAAATAATGACATCACCGCTCCCTGCATGCTGATAGTCATTACAAATAAAAACAAAAGCTCAGGTTGCCCAGGAAGCTCTTGCAAAGCAGCCTGAGCCTCAGGAGAAGAAAAGGAAAGCCTGTGGTGCAAAGCACCAGAAGCATGTTTCTAACACTCTCCATTGTTGTCAAATCCCCACCAGACACACTGGGGAGGGAGTGCAGCCATTAGCCATTGCCAGCTGGCCACACTTAAGGAGTTAGACTAAACAAGCTAGAGAAATATTAAGTTATAGTTATAACTTAAATATCTAAATTATGTGCCATTAGTTAGATCTTACATTTATAATTTATGCATCATCTTCAAGTTACTGTACATTGGAACCTACATACACATTCTTCTTGCATCAACCACTACAAATCATTACCTTTAACTCACCATTTCACCATTTATTATGTTCTGAGAAATTATATTATTTTTACATGTCATTATTCTCATTATAACTGCTAATATTTCACATTCTATAGGATATATAATATGTAAGGGTATAACAAGTGCATGGGCAGTGGAGTAGAGTTGGGTAGAAAGGAGGGGCATAAAGTGATGTAGAGTGAAGTAAAGGGTTGTAGAGCAGAGTTGACTGGATTGGCATTGACTGGATTGGAGTAGATTGTTGTGTTGTACAGTGTCATCTTATAAATAGTTGCATCGTAGACCATCGTAATGTAAAGTTTCATGGCATAGTGTATTGTGGCATGCAGTGGTGTGGTTTAGAATGGAGTGGTATACAGTGGAATAGCGTATAGTGGACCAGCAAAGAGTGGAGCGCATACAGTGAAGTGGCATATAGTGCAATAGCATAGAGTGAAGTGACGTATGGGTAGTTGCATCATTGTTGCCGTTTGCGATCCCTAAATTGCGAAAAATCGCAAATGGCAATGCATGAAAAATTCGCATTTTTTTTGCGATTCGGTATGTTTCCTTAATTGCGATTCACAATTGCAAATGGCCGAATTTTGAGATTCGCACCGTATGTGAATGCCATTTACCTTGATGCATGTGGGCCATAGAGTGAAGCCTTGTCCAATAACGTAGCGTAGAGTTGCATAGAGTGGAGTAGAGCACTGTGGAGTTGAGTATAGTGGAATAATTTAAGTTGAGTAGCAGAGATTGGCCTGGTGTTGAGTGGAATGTTTTAGCGTGGACTGGCATAGAGTTGAGTGTGTTACAGTGCAATGGTGTACAGTGGATTAGTGTGGAGGGGAGTGGTGTAAAGTGGAGTGAAGTGGCGTAGAGTCACGTTGGTACACTAGAATAGCAAACATGAGATTGTGATGGAGTAGTATGGCATAGACTATAGTCTGTCTCGCAAGCTTCTGTTTTTAAAAAGAGAACATGGGTTTGAAAAGCTGAATACTGCTAGAGGATAAAATACGCCACTTCGTGTTCAAAATCTTGTTGACCTTGTTGGACATTGAGTTGAAAGTGCTGCCTCTCTAGGGTTATTTTCAAGCAACAATTCTCTTTGGATATTTTGGGATTTTTTGATGATACTTTTGGGGTAATCCTTTTCCCTCAGTCTATTAGAGAGAGATTCTGCTTCCTTTTTGTAGTTTTGAAGGTCAGTATAGTTCCTAAGAATTATCAGGAATTGACTTACGAGGAGGTTTTCCCGTAGTGCTCTGGGGTGTGCGCTGTTGAAGTGCAGGAGACTATTGAGATCGGTTGTTTTTTTGTACAGAGTAGTTGTCAGCTTCACATTTTTGGCCATGATGGTGATGTCTGGGAAGCATATTTCATTTCTGTCTATAATAAGAGTAAATGTGAGGAATGGGTTCCTTCCCTTTAGCCACTGCAGAAACCAGCAATGTTTGTGCTTGTGCTTTGCCAGATCACACAACTATCATTAATATGTATTTGCCACAGGCGGATTACGTTTTTGTACGTGTTATTTGTCCAAATGTTGTTATCATCAAACTAACTGACATACAAACATGCCAGGCTCAAGGCAAACGTATTGCCCTTTGATGTGCCATGGCATTGTAAGTATGCCAGTTCTTCAAATCTGAAAAAAGTTCTCTTTGAAGGCAATTTCTGCTAGTAGCATCATCCAGTGTACTGGGCTGTCCATTCCCAGTCTTGTGCCAGTAGGAGTTCATTGATTACTTGAAGGGTTTCCTATTGAGGTACCCTTGTGTAGAGGGCCTCTCAATCTAGACATAGCATGGTTTATTTTACAGGGGTTGTAATCTATGTCTTGCAGGATATTCAGAAGGTGTTTTGTGTCCTGTACACAGGATTTGATCTCCTTCACTAGTGGGCGGAGGAAACAATCCGTGAATTGTGATAAGGGTTCCAAAATTGAATATAAACCAGACACTATGGTTCTGCTGGGAGGAGGTTTTTCATTTGTATGAATTTTTGTGAGTGTATAGAATAGTGGGACATGTGGTTCCCTGTTGATGAGAAAATCCTGCCCTTATGTAGTAATCCATTAGTTACCCAGCACTTCATCAATGAGTCGCTTAATTAAGTTGCTTAAATGTGGTGTAGGGTCAGTTTTGAGAATCTGGTAGTTCCTTCTGACATGCAGGAGGATAACGCAGGGCTTTAGTCATCTCAGTTCTGGAATACTACAGCACTGCGTTTGTCTGCTGGTTTTATTAACATATGATAGCTCTTCTAAAGCAAGCTGAGGGCTGTTCTTTCCTGGTTGGAAAGATTCCGGAAAGTTCTTCTATTTATTTGTAATTCTTGTGACTGCTTCCTCAAACACTAGTACCACCGGTGGTATGGAGGATTGGGGCTTTGTATTCTTGATTTTTTTCTTCAGATCCATGTGGCCATCATGGGTATGTAAACTATAGAATATATAGGAGGCGAGCAGGCTTGCTAGACTTGCACATGCCAGTACTAATATGCATAAACCTTGCTACCACAAGAGATTACAAATTGAATAAATGAAAAGCAACAGAAAATCTGCTTTCCTTGAAACTCTGTGTACAGAATAATTTCCCAAGGAACAGCAATTAAGATCTTTTAATTATAACTATTTGCATTGTTAGATTACTACATACAGGAGTTATCTTCCGACCTTGCATGCTCTTTTTTATTAATATCACAATGTGACGCTACAAGGGAATTGTTTCTCTAGTAACACCCTGACAAATGCCCTGGTCCCACACATAATATCTGGTGAAAGTGCCAACCAAGCAACAACTAGCAGAGAAGTATCGTCTTTTTTGTCACAGGAACAGGACTCAGGACAACCGCCAACAACATCACCTGAGACATCAACATCAAGCGGAAAACAAGGCGAGGAAGTGGCCGGAAAAGCACTGAGGAGCGGACGAACAGTGATTTAATTATCAACATATCCTCCGTCACATTGACCCAACAACAAACATCAACCTTAAATAAAGGTCTAACATTTGTTCCAACAACAATTACAAATGAGATGGAAACTGAGGGGGCATTTTTCAGATTTATGAGGACATTAAAATTGAGACATTATTTCGAAAATTACAAAAGAAAACGACATAACAACTTAACCAAACAAGAACAAAATATAATCAACAATTTGGCAAACAACCCAACACTGACAATACAGCCAGCTGATAAGGGCGGAGCCCTGGTACTAATGGATACGGTGTTCTATGAGCAAAAAGTTGATGAACATGTGGCAGACATAAACACATATCTGAAATTACCAACAGATCCAACAGGTACTTTACAACAGATGCTGAGTGACATACTGAAATCAGCGACGGAGAATGAATGGATTGACGAGCAAACTTCAGCATATCTTACCCAGAGGAACCCCAGACGTCCTCGTCTTTACATGATCCCAAAGATACATAAACACCCGACAAATCCCCCATTTAGACCTATAGTATCAGGATGTGGGTCAATCTTTGACCCATTAGGAAAATACATCGATTACCATCTACAACAGTTTGTTCAACAATGGGGATCCTACATACGGGACACGACAGATTTCATCAACAAATTAAAATGGACAGAAGCTGGTTTCCAAGAACACTGGATTATGTGCACCATTGACGTGGTGGCACTCTACACTTCCATACCACATCACGCAGGATTGGAATCTATTGAATGGGCACTGCTCAAAATGGAGAATTTACCAACGAACCAAAAAATCTTTTTGATACAGCTATTAAAGTTTTGTCTCCACAACAGCTATTTCACGTGGAAGAATGAGTACTTTGCCCAACTGAATGGGACTTCTATGGGCTTTGCATGGGCCCCTGCATACGCTAATACCTTTATGGCTCAATACGAAGCGATCAATCTAATGTCACTGAGGGAATGGTCACATGTTAAAATGTACAGTCGGTTTATCAATGTTTTTTTCCCATTTTTGAACCACAGTACACAGGGACTTAAAAACATGTTTCCCTATCTAATATTACCTTAATAAAGTAGTCATAGGCAGAGAAAAAAATATCAAAATTATACTTACCTTTATCTCAAGGCGTAATGCAGAACACAACCAAAGTGTACCTAAAAACAACATAGTTGTCATTAACTTTTGTAAATGCAGGCATTAGCCAATGTCAATCTAGTTGTGTAGTTCCTAGGAATCCCCAGGACATGCGCGTTTTGGATGACCTAAACTGCGGGCTTGGTGTCCAGACGGGGTATGCCAGCCATTAGACCTGCTAGCTCTACAGTGCCACTACCAGCCCCTGTATCTACCAGTGGTGTAGGTAGTTTCTGGCAGCCACTGAACATGACTGTGGTAATATTATTCTTTCTCTCTTGCTTATTCGTTGATGTCATCTTTAGAATTGTTATGTGTTATAAGAATGTTACCCATGTCATGGGAATGCTGTTGTGTTCTAGATCAGAGAAGCGGTTGAGCTGATCTGATCTAGACGCTTTGGTTTATGCTCCAGTGGGTCCTTGGATTTGATTTAATAAATCCTTTAAACCATATTTGCCTCTTCCGCTTTTTACAAAGACAACCCTGATTCCTCAGGGATTCGTGGAAAACAGTGCAGTACTTTTCACTCAGTCACTCATGCTCAGAAAATACACAGGGACAACTGCATGCGTGAGAACAATCCATAGAGGCGCTTTCTTCTTTCCACGTGTGCTATAGAATGCAGCACCCATAGAAGGAAGAAAAAAACGAAGAGAAATACACATATTTCTCCTTGTTACACCTGCTTTCGGGAGGCGTACAGTTTTGATGCATTTCCATCTTTACAGCTCCTTGTAAATCTGGGCATGCGTTATAACCCATGGGTGTGGCAGGGGAACACCCACCACAATGTTCAGGGAACGCCTTCCTGACACAGTGTAAGGCAACGCAGCAGCTTGCGCTGCGTTGCCTTACACCATATCTACGAGGCCTTGAAAAGCGACGCAGGGTGGCTTTGCTTGGCTTTGTAGATATGCTCCTGCGCTTTGCGTCTTCAGAGGGTCTTGAAATGTGATGCACCTGCAGTGCAAGTGGCTTCTAAAGAAACTGCTGCGTTCCAAAAGTTAAATACACATATTTTCTCACGCCTTGTGAAAGACGGCCATCAGCTCGAGGTCTGCGCTTGATGGCATTGAGCATAAAGATGTGAGTGACAATTATAACTGAGACAACGAAAATAAATATGATCAAATACAGTAGATGAAGAACGTTTCTCCACCATTTTTAGGATAGATCAGTTGCTTTGATGTGCCTCAATTAAATATATAAACATTATTTTAGACTGGCTATTGCAATTATATTTGACCATGCTAGCCGCCTGGCTGTTACAATACTTTTGAGGTTTTGAAATGATGAAATGCCTCTGTTGATGAGTGGTATGCGTCTCATGTCTAATGTTGCTTCTCCCCTCTTTTAGTGATAGTTCCAGGTGACCGGTCACTGACATGTTTCTGCTACCACTACACTTAGCGGTCCTGCTTCTGGCAGTGGCTTCCTTCACTTGCGCCGACCGACACTGCAGACCACCTGCCACAGAGGATGCTTACCAACAGTTCCTCAGACAACATTATGAGAGTGCAAGAGATGCTAGAGACTATTGCACTACAATGATGCACCGGAGGTGTATGACGAACCAGGATCCTCCATCGAGATGCAAAGTAACCAACTCCTTCATCCATGCCACCGCGAACCAAATCAAAGCTGTCTGCGGCAATGCAGGGAGCCCTTATGAAAATAATATGAGAGTGAGCAATCTGCCTTTCAGAGTCACGACCTGCAGGAACCAAGGCGATGAATCCGTGCACCCCTGTCAATACAGTGGCAGAGAAACCACCAGGCGCATTGTCATCCGCTGCAGGGGCGGGAACCCCGCTCACTTTGCAGAAGGAATAGTTGTGCCAAACTATACCGCATCGCCATCCTGCCGGCTTCTCTTTACTCCTTAACAAATATGTTGGTTGGTGTGGGAATTCCTACTCTCAAAAAGTATTGTAATGTTTTGCTAAAAAGCTGTAAAAAAATGAAATTCAAAGATACAATGGTGAACTGTAACAACACAAAAAGTCCGGTGTATGATGTTGTTGTCCGCCTTTGGATGCTGTTCACTGATGTAACTTTACACTTCTATTTCGGACTAATAAACGGCTTGACAACACACACCAGATATAAAGAACTGGTTTCCTGGCTCTGAGAATTTAGCCAGCTCTCTGTTTGAGGCCCACATCTGTTCCTTCAGGTCCAGTCCCTTTGAGGTTTCAGTGAAAACAACAGCATCTGGCCACACCCCAGGTTAAAGATCCATTCACAATAAAGGTGTCACTTCCCCCGAAATGCCTCAGACTGCTCCCGGAAATAGAAACAAAGAATAACTCTCATAACTGCTAAATTAACCATATACATATATTCTACAAACATAATCTAACAGCAGCATATAAAAAACATTATAACGCTTGTCTTCAAGTAAAAGACAAGATATGTACTGCCAAACGATGTATGTAATGAGACGCGCTTTACATGCCCTAGAAACCCCTTATATCAAAAGTAAGATTGAGAAAAACATAATATCAGATGGGTTTATCGTTTTGAGATATTGCAATTACACTGCACGGTTCAAATGTGCAACATTCTCAGTTTATGAAGCCAGGCAACGCAAAACATTCCAAACACTGGGTATACAGTTCACACACTCACCCAATCTCCCGCCAACCATTGAAACTAAGGGGCAGATTTACAAGCCCCTTGCGCCACTTTCATGCCGCAAAAGAGGCGCTATGCTGCGGGTTAATTACAACGTGACGCATCTGGGAGATGCGTCATATTGTAAAGCCCTGTACCAGAATTAGGCGTTCCGGCGCAAGGGGGGGGGGGGCGTTCCGGTGCAGGATCGCCTCCTAAAAGTGGCTGAGTGAAATCTACACTCAGTCACTATTAAGCTCATGCTGCAACCAAACCCTGCACCTGCTTGAAGCAGGCGTAAGGATTGACGCAGCATTTTAAAGATAGGGCACCCCGGAGCCTTGCTGGAGCTGCGTCGCGCTTACGACGCAACTCCAGCAAAGCGCCGCCTTTACGGCACAGATGCGTCATGCATCTGTCCGTTTTTGCCCCATGGTGAGCCGCATTGTAAATGCGGAGCATCCATGGTGGCGGCACCGTGACGCACAATAACTGGCGCATCCCTGCTGATATGCAGGGATGCGCCAGTTATTGTAAATCTGCCTCTAAGAATTCAAGGCATTTGCATATCTGAAACTGTCTTTCTATTATGTCTATGAAGGAGGATGTCCTTTTCCAGGCCGCCCACGTCATAATGTTCAACATTATAGACAAACAAATTACTGTGCGGAGCAATTTTCACCAATATTGTTGGGATATGACTAACTCACTTGTGGGATCTTTGAGACCATAAGCTCTTATGTTTTGTGCTGTATCTGTAAACTGTCTATATCTATTAATATATATATGCTTTTCTTGTAATTTTTCTAAGAATGTTTAACATGCTGATACATTCGTTTTCATGAATAAAGGTATTCAAAACAGTTGGAGACAAATTATTTCTCTGCCCCAGCGTTTTCTATACATTCTAGATTTTACTAAGCCAAGCATCTTACAATGTGGTATGAGTACAGATTCTTTCAATATATTTGTATTGATTTTGCTATATTGAGTTCTCAGTAAAATCGCCATAGCATTACATTAATTGATTATAGCTCGCATTAACTGCTGTCAACAGCAGCATATTATAGAAATAAAGTTAACAGCAGCATATTATGGAAATAAAGTCAAAACCATCCCTTTCACGCATTTACATACAGTAGACCTACCTTTTTATGTCAGACTCTCCACCACAATTGCGGGACCCTTGCCAATACTGATTAAACCGAGGACCACTGTGGACTCTTTCTTAAAAAAAATAAAAAAATAGGATGTTCAACATTTATATTGAAATGTCTATCAACGCAAACTGAGCAAAAAGATTGATGAAATTGTTTAGCCTTGAGAAGGCCCTGGCGTCATCTGCCACATAGGGCGAAACACGTGTCGGCTGTCTTTTCTCTTTTCAATAAAAACTTACAATCAAAACAAGAGTGAAATGGATTAATTAAGTGGTCAACGGACATAATATGGAATAACAGTCTCTGCCAGCAAAATATTCAGATAATAAGGATTCGTCCTTGCTGATCAACTACTTATCTGAAAGCACGGAACACATGCTCTTATATATATAACCACACAGATCTGGGTTGAATCCATCATCATTCTTTAGCTCACTTCACCACCCTAGTTCAGGCACAGCTATATGCAAATCAGTCTTGACCATGTGCCTCATGGGAACAGTCCAGACCGAACTGCCAAATTATGTCTTCCCTGGACCGGAAACAGGCAACCTGGGACCGGTTTCAATCACCCACGCTCCACCCATGGAACGCCTTCCTGGGGCAGAGTAAAACAAAACAGCAACTTGCTCTTCCTTGTGTTACTTCAGATTTACCAAGCACCACAGTGCCAAGCAAGCTGGCCTTGTGTTGATTGACAATCCTGACTTTAGTGTTATGCAGCCCTTGTGTTATCTTGCATGATGCAAGTGCAACACAGCAGTTTGATAAATATATCCCTGAGCACCTAGTTTGTGAATACCAAAAATATAGTAAAATTATACAAAAGTGTAAGTTTACCTCAGTGAATTAGGTTCACTGTGTTTTCTCATCAGTCTGTTGTTCTAGCTAACCTCTTACTCATTGCAGCTGTGCCTCAAGGTACGGCAGCTCATGGCTAAAGACATGTTATCCAACCCTCTATTGCATTAGCTGTTGTTTCATTAGTATCACTCTAGTTCTCTTTCCTTCCCACATTAGACTCAGAGGTATATAATTCAGGGTCTTGCCTCAGTAATTTCATAGGGATGTTTATGAGAGTATATATTAACCGTGGGAGGACAATGCAAATTCCCCATCACTGAAAAGGGGTACTCTTCCAGAAAAATACCAATAGTCTTATTGCTATTAGTGCCCTGGTGGTGTTTCCTTCTATGCAATCCTGTGCGCTGTGATTGGCTTGTACCCCTTGGTACCTGCAGGTAGTGTGCTCCCAATAATATGGCACTGCTGGCAATTCATGACTATCTGAGTTTGTGGGTAAGGGCACAACTTGTTTTTGTTCACTCACAGGCTGGGCAGGTCACCAAACTGGTCCATCTCCTCTATGACCTGCTCCAGGTTGGCTGAAGTGTCCCAGAGATGAATCCATATGTCATCCGCTTCTAAAGAGTCTATGTAATGGTAAAGTCTTATTTTTCATATTTCAATTCTTTATTGTTTTTTCACAGTACTAAATAAGTTTCATATACAAAAAGAATTCTTGAGTTATAATGTCATTGCGTAATCGTATATGACAGTACAACTGAAAGAAAGTAAAGAATTATCAAACGAACAGAGGGGAGCACGGTAGGAAGCACCAGGGTGGGTAGGGGGGTAAAAACGAAGGAGAAAGAAAAAGGGGGTAGGGGAAGGAAAGTGACTGATCATGGACCTACCCACCTCCCGCTGTGAAATGGTCTCAACACCATGCGGATCTGAAGTCCTGAAATATTAGCTACGTCGGAATGTGGAAGCTCCGTTGTGTTAGTAGGAAGGTAGAAAGGCACCTCATTCCACAATCACCACTCCTTATATTTAGAACCCTCACTATGTGTGTACAGGACCGTATATGGTTTATGGGGCTTATTTATGAGCCCTTGCGTCACTTTTACATCGCTGGTGCGTCACTTTTTGTGACGCACCAGCAGAGTAAAAAATGTGTCTTGTTGCATCATATTTAGAAAGTGTTGCATCTAGGTAAATGTGTCACTTTGTAAACCCCTGCGCCACATTATACCTGCGCCAGGTATCATGTATGCAAGGGGGGGCGTTTTGACGCAAGAAAGAGTCATTGAAGTGACGCAGTGAAATCTATAAGATTTCACTAAGCCATTTCTTGGACGCTAATGCGTCAAATTCTTACGCCTGCCTCACAGCAGGCGTAATACTGACGCAGGCCCTAACAACATGGGACTTGCACATGTGAAAGGACACATTGCTGGAGTTGCGTCACTTTTGTGACACACTCCAGAAATGCGTCACTTTTGCGCCTACAGATACGTCAGAAATACTAACTCTTTGTGACATGATGCGTCATACTTTAAATATGACGCATACTTAGTGTCAGGGAGAGCGCAGTGAAAAGTGATGAATCGTTGTTTTCAAGCAGATATGTGTCACTTTTCATAAATGAGGCCCTATGTGTGTACAGGACCGGATATGGTTTCCAGTTGTCCAGCCCTCCATTATCTCGCTGTGAGAAAGTTCCTCTTTTTAGATGGTAAGCTCCCATTTTATGCCTGGAAAATGATGTTGTTTTGATTGTAGTGTGCAGGGTCGCTGCCTACCAGGTCTCCAGTGCCAGTGTTTCTTCCTTAAAACTGTTACACAATTGGCTCTTCAGGCAACTGTAAGTCCCCAGTAAATGGTACCTGGGTACCTAGGGTATTGGGACTAAAGAGGGTCCCCAGGCACCCCTCACCTTGGCCATGTAGACTGCCACTGCATTATGCATGGTCTAGTGCAGACAAAATGACAAAGTTGTCATAGCAAACTGCATGTGTGCCATGCCAACTAGCACTGCATAAGGTATAGGATAACCAGTAGGTCTCCGGATGTGGGTTGTGCAGCTCCCCTGTGGTGGTCTTGGCATCCAGCTTAATGGCTTTGAGGAGGAGCTTAAGGCACCACCAAACAAATTTCAGAATAAGGTGATCGATCCCACGCACCACAGTCTGTGGAATTTTCAAGGGGCGCATTCAAAATATGTAGGTAAATATCGACATCACGTTCATTTTAATAATCTGCACCCTCTCCCTGAGGGATAGTTGAAATTTTGACCAATTTGCAAACACGTTCTTCACTTTATCAATGATGGGGATAAAGTTATATCGCATTACTGTGGTCAGATCACTACTCAAGTGCACTCTTAACTATTTTAGACAGGTGCGCCACCAGCGGAATGGCACAATCCTTAATGATGCAGCTGAGGTTGCCAGACTGATATACATAACCTTGCACTTCAACCAGTTTATTCTGTACTCCAAGAAACTTGGGAATGTCTCAATTGCCGTCATGAAGACCACCAGTATGTCATCTTTGTAATAAAAGACCCTCTGTTCTTCAACTGTTGTGGATATCTGGTGGATATGTAAATTGCAGATAGTAGCTATCAATGTTTCAAGTGCTATCAAGAATAACAGAGGGGAGAGTGAGCACCCCTGTCTCGTTTCACATCTGATAGCAAAAAACTTTAAGGAAAAGCCCCTGCATGACACTGAGGTTGTGGGAGAGACAATACGCCAGGGGACTTTGTCTATTAATGTTTTTCCCAGTTCGATATTCTCTATAAAGATACAGCAACTCTAAATGATCAAATACCTTCTCAGCTTTGAGTGAGATAAAAATCTTTTAGTCATCATCATCTTGTCCTACTTTCCACAGTAGGTGGTAAAGCATTCTCAAAAGGTTCAGCGAAGAACGACCTGGTATGAACCCAACTTGAGATGGATGTATTAAGAGTGGGAAAATAGTCTTAAGTGGCCAAAGTCTTTACTAAGAACTTTGTATCAGCATTGATAAGGGATATTGGTCGGTAATTGGCGCACTGAAGTAGGTCCTTGCCTGTCTTGGGTATCAGAATTATCCGACACCCTGTTGAATTCTGGTAGGCGAACATTTGCATTTGAGATTGCTCTGAACACTCTGCCCAGCAGAGGCACCATCAGATGTTTGCTTATTTTATAGAATTCTGTTGGACATCCATTGTCTCCCTGTGCCTTCAACATTGCCATATCATCTATTGCCTGAGCAGTTACTTTGTCATGTATGTTGTCCCCCAGTAATGTTGTCTGGTTGTGTATGAGTATTGGGAGAGTGAGTCTTCCCATGAACTTGTACTCTTTGTTTATGGCGTACTAAGATTCCAAGCAGTATAAGTATTCATAGAATGTGGTGAATTCCCAGAGGATTTCATGTGGGTCAGTCAGTAATATAGTAGGAGCTGTCCTAATTCCCAGTATCATGCAGCAAGATTGCACATGTTTCAGTTGTGCCATTAGCAGCAGGCTAGCCTTTCCCCCTCTCTCATAGTTCCTCTGTAACAGTATGAAGAATGCTGATTCTGATTCTTTTGTGTATTGAGTATTCAGGTCATATTTGACCTTAAGCAATTCTTCACAGAGAGTGAGAGTCAGTGCCAAATTATATGCTGGTATACAGCTGGTGTGTGAGAGCAGTAAGCCTGCATTGGTCAGGCTCACAACATCTCTTAAAGCCAGTGGAGTCTTCGTTCATGAGTCCCCTGAGGCAGGCCTTTATGGCCTTTTCGGCCACTATTAACATTTGAGCAGAAGTCACTGTGTCAGTGTTTGTCTTTCAAGTATTGTCCCAAATACAGACAGTCGGTATTTGTTGTCAGGGTCCTTATAGCATGTGGTGTTCATGCACCATCTAGCCTGAGGAAGTTGCAAAAGTTGGAAATGTAAGTCAACCGTAAGTAGTTAATAGTCAGAGGTACTGTTTGGGAAAATGGTGGGCGTCACCAGAGTGTGGGCCACAGTTCCCATCAGTACAAAAAAAAACAATGTGCGACCTGATACCATGGAGGCAGGAGGTGAAAGTGTTGTCCCTATCTCTCATTCTAGTAAAGAGGGTCGCTAATAATATCAGATAGAATAAACCTGCCCCAGGGTTGTCTAACTGTGTGGTTCCCAGATTCTTAGATGTACGGGTCTAGTGCAAAGTTCCAGTCACCCCCCATCAGTAGTTTGATCTATGCAAAGGAATGGAGAAGCTTGGTCAACATTGTGAAGTGATCTGTTTGTCTTCCACAAGAGCATATATGGAGCCAATTATCAGTGTCTCATCTTTAATTTAGCAAAAATGTATCTCCCCAAAGGTCTTCCACATCTGAATTGTGCTGACCGCCATAGATTTATGTATCAAGACTTCCTCAGGGTGTTCTCAAGTATCCATATCACTAATGTCCAGTGAGTCCAAAATTTCCTCAGGGCCATGCTCTTCGAGTTCCACCATCTGTAGTAATCAACATCAAGGCCGGTTCCAAACGGCTTAACATATTTCAAATTTTTAGATAGAGGGTCGAAGAGCCAGGATCCGAATCCTCACATGATATTGCTTCATGGGAGAAATCAGCAGAGATGATGGTTTGGTGGTGTTAATATTGGAAAATATGATGTCAATTCACACTATGATATATGTACGTATAAAAATTAACTCGCATCACCATTATTGAATTTACCTAATGTAACCTTCCCCTCAACCCTGAATCAGATGTACGTAATCAGGCAGGCCCTACGACCTAGGCCTGAAGCAACTGAGGTGGGGAGGGACACAAAACCCTTAGACAAATTTGTGAACAGAAAAACCCAGTTCGATCCAACAAATAGGCCGAGACACCGCAATAGTCTTAGAAGATTGGCCCAAATAAAACACATTTGGCCGGAGGGGCACGCATTCTCAAAAAGACCATAAAGTGAGACCAACGTAAGGGCCCGATTCTGATCCCGGTTGGAAAGCATCCCTAGTGAATCGGATCCGGAACGCCTTCCGGCCGACTCGGGTCACGGGAGTCTGGCCGAGTGAGTACGATGAATCCATTTGCATCCGGGTATGATTTTGTTGTACTCCCATTGACTTCAATGGGAGCCTGTGTGCCAAACGCTTACACAGCATTCATTGAAGAAAGTGGTGGCTGGGGAACAACGTGCACCATGTGGTGGGCACACTGTGCATAGGTGGAATGAGGGGACCCTTGGCTACCCCTACGTTCACCATTGGGAACGGCCACGGGTGAGGGGGGTCTGCTATGGGCCCACAAAGACTGATTCCGACAGGTGTTTCTTGTCAGAAAAACCGATTCGGAATGGCTGTCGGACTCAGTCATCGTACTCGCTCGCTCAAAAATCGGGTCGTTAGAGCTGTACGCTTTGGCTCCGAAAGGCTCGACCCGTTCAACTGCCTTCCGGAAATGAGTCAGACGGTCCCAAAGCTTACCACGCATCGTATTTGGTCATTCAGAGAGGCGTCCAATTCGGTCTGAAATTAGGCTTCCGAAATCGAATCTGACAGACCGATTGCCGTTCGGAGCTCTTCCGACCGACATCGGAATCGACCCCTAGTAGGGCACACACAGCAAATCAGATCACAGCATGCCCAATACAAGCATCCACTGGCCCCACATTGTGCCAGTGGATGCCCATGCAAGGTCAAAGGCCCACCTGCACTTCACATCCCACAATCAGATGTATGGGCTCATGATTAGACCCTGATTCGTACCCCAAAGGAATGCATTCATGATTTTATGATGTCTCATGTACTGTAGTGGGAACTCCGTTCTCCTACAGAACTGTGCATAGAGACCTGGAACCTCGGTGAATTAGGATGGCTCAAAACTCACCTCAGTACCCGAAATCCCCTTACCAAGCTAGCTACAGTGTCTCATTGGTCATAACAAACTACCAATGCTTAGACAGACCAGAACATGAACTTCGAATACCTCAGGAATCGTGGAACACATGAACACTCTTTCGTTATACAATCATCACAAACCAGAACGTGGAGTAAAAGAGGACAAATGCATGTTTGAAATATTTATTTACTAATGCAAGGTTCTCAAACGCAGTATCTTGTATAATACTAGCAAACATATTATAAGCAATAAAGTTATCAGCATAGTTATTAGTCCATAAAAAGCGAATGGAGACAGCATACTAAGATGCTGGAATGAATAAAAAATAACAATGTCTAATTCACAACCTCCGTATTTAGCATATTATTTTATATCTACGAAGGTCTCATTTGGGTTTTAGCAGGGCGGGCCCATACCTCAAAATCTCAGTGGCAGGAGGATCACATCACATTCCACCAGCTCTCTGCATGCGAAGCACATCAAGTGTGTTTTTGTGCGTTCAGCATCACAATATAAAACTCGCCTAGAGCCAGATTTTGTCAGCAGCATGTGTGTTATGTCTATAAGGGTGCGAAGATCAGACCTTCAACAACACTGGGTTAAGTTATCCGTGTAGCCTTGAGCACTCGCTGTGCAGACAGAGTGCAGAACAAAACTGATATCAGAGCAATAACATAATATTTCTCTAGTAAATCACGAAGCTCTCCTAGGTTGAAAGATAAAACAATAATTATGTGTTGTGTGCAAAAGTGAAGCAAGAATGAAAACGGCATGCAAACATTTAATAAACTCATGCTAACTTAACACAGTATGTAGAAAACAAGTAGCTATATGACACCCTCCCAATGATCAGAGCACTGTCAAAAATCATGTAAAGGCAGAACCTGGAAGGGGTTTAACCTGAAAACAGAGTTCAATAATAATAAACTAATCTATTCTCCAAACGTATATATGCAGGCCTATTGTGGCCAAACGTAACTGATCCAACCTTTGAAAATATAAGTCAATAGGTCTGGGACGTATATAAAAAAATTGTTCACACACGAAAAAAGGCACTGTCCAAAAATATAAAAATGCACGTGCCGAAATAAGTAGAATAAATTCCACGGCATCTCACGATAGAACTCAACTCAACAGATTTACATACCTATGATTGACTGCCTCTGTGTAAACAATGTTGATAATGTCCATGATGTGTACAAATGATGTACAGTATGCAGGGCAGGAACCCTCTGTAGCACCTAGGGAGACACAACAGAACAACAGTCACTTGTCTCATTGTGGCAACACACACAGATCACTGCACAAAAAAT
Source organism: Lissotriton vulgaris (assembly GCF_964263255.1). Lineage (NCBI taxonomy): Eukaryota > Metazoa > Chordata > Amphibia > Caudata > Salamandridae > Lissotriton > Lissotriton vulgaris. The sequence goes on from NC_141695.1 coordinate 49,179,612, forward strand.
CTCCAACACATCACAGGCATGCTACATAATGTGTAGCAGATGTGCACAAATACGGTCCAGCATACATCTCCGTACAGAACATCAATCTCACCAATACCACACATAGGTGACAGAACATGTGCCTATCGGTTACATCCGCGCATAGCCATTCTCAACAAAAGCAACCACACCAGACAATGTACATGTTGTACCTCGTCACCCACCTTCAAGTGAAGTAGCGTTCGATGAGCTGCTGGCGCAGGTCAACCCCTTCCTCCTCTCCACTGTCCTCATCACTGGACTCAGGTCCTTGAGCAGCTGGCGGCCTTGGTTCCTCGCCATCGTCCAGGAGCAGGGGGACCCCCTTGTGGATGGCCAGGTTGTGCAGCATACAGCATGCTATAACAATCTTGCACACCTTCCCAGGCGAGTATGCCAGTGCGCCTCTGGTCCTATCAAGGCACCGGAACCTTGACTTCAGCAGGCCGAAAGTCCGCTCGATTACCCGTCGGGTCCTGCCATGGGCCTCATTGTAGTGGATGTCTGCTGGTGTCCGGGGATTGCCGGGTGGGCTTAACAGCCATGGCCGACTGGGATATGTTGAGTCACCTGTGAATGACAAACACACATTGCAATGTTGTACAGCCAAGGTGCAGCAAGTGACACACAGCACGCCACAGCAGTAGTGATACTCACCCACAATCCAGGCACGTTCGGGATGCAGATTCTCCATCATACATGGCACCATGCTGTTCCTCATGATGTACGAATCATGGGCCGAACCGGGATACTTTGCACACACATGTGATATGGTCATGTCCGCAAGGCACACCACCTGCACATTCATGGAGTGGTAGTGTTTGCGGTTCCGATAAATGTGCTCCGTCGCCTGCGGTGGCAACAAACTTACATGGGTGCAATCGATGGCACTGACTACATGTGGGATGCACCCAAGGGGATAGAAGTCACCCTTCACGGCAGCCAATTCACATCCCCTGGGGAAATGTATGTAGCGATATAGCATCAAGGCCGCAAGAACATCCCTCAGCACCATGCTGAACTTGGGCTGCGACATCCCCCGAGCGTTAGCCACAGTCTCCTGGAAGGAACCAGTCGCAAAAAAGTGGAGTGCTGCCATCACCTTGTAGGTGGGTGTGACTGCCGTAGGATAGTGACGGCGAGGCTGCAGGTGGGGCTCCAATAGATCACACACAATCTTCAATGTTGGTCTGTCCCGCTTGAATTTCCTGATGATTGCCTCATTCTCCATGTCCTCCAGAACTGTCAGGTGACGTAGGAGGTTCATCCTCCTCCTAGTTGAGGAGTGAAATGAATATGTCAGTGACAAGCATCATGAGATGGGCATAGCACAAAGCAACAATGATGTCATGGGAAAACAACGAGTGCCAGACAGATGCATGGCACATCAGGTTACATGGCTGGCCAATAGCTACACACAGAGGGCACGCCTCTCCAGTGACAATACACAAGTGCCACAAAGACATCTGGGACTGTGAATGCGGATATAATGGATGAACAATTCACAGGTGCAGACAAGGTGCAGCAAGACCCGTCAATGTATTGTGACTTACCAAGTCTATCATACCCATCTGATGTACCTGCCACATCTCAATGCATCATGTAAAGTCGGAACACATTCATCAACACAATGATCACAGTAGCAGGGACACTTCTGGTTGTGTGCATCAGCAGTTATGAATGCACAAGTCTGGTCCGATACAATGCAGTGACACCAGCCAGGTCAAGGTCTGCACTGACCCACAACACATTAAGGGCCCGATGTAGGTAGGCCGTTACCGATCGGTAACGGCCGAAAATACCGATTTTGGGCCCTTACCGATCGGTATACTGCCATCGAGATGTAGGGCAAAGAAAAACGTCCTAATCGGTACAAATACCGAATCGGAATGACTACCGAATCGAAAATAATCCGATACGTACATACCGAAATTCGGAAATGTAACGAATCGGTAACACACCGAATCGGATAAAAATACCGATTCGGTCCATGTACCGAATCGGTAGTGACACCGAATCGGAAAATATCCGATTCGGTCCATGTACCGAATCGGTAGTGACACCGAATCGGAAATTATCCGATTCGGTCCATGTACCGAATCGGTAGTGACACCGATTCGGAAATTATCCGATTCGGTCCATGTACCGATTCGGCAGTGACACCGAATCGGACATAAGCTGAATCGGATAACCTACCGAATCGGTAGAATCACCGATTGGGAAAGTTCCCGATTCGGACAGATAGGGAGATGTAGGGAAGCACAGAAATACCGATTTCGGCCCAAAATCGGTATAATTCACTCGGTATTTACCATGGATTACAATCAGGTGGTAACCAACTCCAACCCATAAAAATAGACCCAAAATGCATTGCAACTTGCAGGATGGCAGCTTTTTATGTCATTGCAAGGCGGCTACGGCTACACCAGGAAGGACAGAGGGAATGGCAAAGAGAGGAACAGGTCTACAGACAGAGGATCACCCTGTTCATGCTCACAGAGGCAGAGATCCTACAGAGGTACAGGCTGGACTCAGACACCATTCTGGAGCTCATCAGGGACCTCAAACCACTGTTGGACCACCCCACCCCAAGGGCACACGCCATCCCAGCGCACGTCCAGGTGCTATGCAGCTTACACCTGCTTGCGTCTGACAGCTATCAAAGTGGAGTAGCAGCGGTAGGAGGGGTGACCCAGAGCAGCCTGTCAAGGTTCTTCCACACATTCCTTGACGCCATGATACACAGGATGGACCAATACACCTCTTTCCCTGCAACCCACGCAGAACTGCTACAAACTAAAGCTGACTTCTACCAGATGGCACAATTTCCCTAAATCATTGGCTGCATAGATGGCACGCACATTCCGATTTTCCCCCCAGCTGACACAGAATACATATACCGCAATCGGAAGTCTACGCACACCATCAACGTTCAGGTGATCTGCAATGCGATGTGCACCATCACAGACCTGGTAGCAAAATTTCCAGGGAGTACCCATGACTCCTACATTTTTGAACAGAGCGGCATCTATGCACGGCTGATGGCTGGCGAATTTGGTGAAGGATACCTCCTAGGTGAGACACATCATCAGACCCCCATAACACAAAGTAGCTAAGTGTAATGCATGTATGCATGTGAGTAATGTTACCCCTTTTCCTTCCAGGCGACAGTGCATATGCCCTCCGCTCTTTCATACTCACCCCCTACCTCAACCCCTCCACACCCAGCCAAAGGAGGTATAACCGGGCCCACAAAAGCACAAGGAATGTAGTTGAACGGACCTTTGGCATCTGGAAAAGTAGATTCAGATGCCTGCACAAGAGTGGAGGCGCAAGGCAGTATACCCCCATCACCTGCTGCAAGATCATAGCTGTCTGTGCAATGTTGCACAACCTTGCGGTGAAGAAGGGCACTGAGGTCGAGTTGTCTGACTACGAGGACCATGACGACGACGATGCTGTGCCACTAACACAGCCTGCTGGGGTGTCTACGCCAAGTGATGGCAGATACAGACGTGAGGAGATTACAGAAAACTATTTCTGAGTGAGTACAGATGCACAGACAGGTAAATGGTTGTGGGGAAAAGCACATTTTAATAATGTTGCAACACCGTTACTGCACTGATGTGCAACAAAATAAAATGTCTAAGTAAAGAAAACAAATGTCAAAGGTCCGGGTTGCCTCACCCGCCCTGGCAAGCCTACTTCTTTGGGCGCTTGGCAGCCCCACTGGGGTGTGCCTCACCCCCTTCCGCATGTCCTGCGGCTTCTGCGGAGCGCCTGGTGCTCCGGCGCGGCTCCAAGGCAGCGCTGGCCGGGCTGCTGCGGCTGCTGCTGTCCCCAGCATCCCCCAGGTCAAGGGCTGGATTGGCAGCAGTGTTGGAAATTATCATTGCCTCCATGGCTGTTGTGATGCGGGCCATTCCCCTGGTGACCTCAGCGGTGTTTTGTGCCAAACTTGCCTCCATATTCGCCCCACGTTGGCACAGTTGCGCGGTTGCAGCAGCAAGGCGGCTAACAGATCGGTTGTGCATGCGGGCATCCCGCTTGCGCGAGTGCTCGTGCTCGTCAAGTCTTCCGCATAGCTGTGTTATGGCTGTGGTCAGCCTGCCAAGACCTGCAGCAACCTCCTTGTTTGTGTCAACAAAAGCCTTGAACCCTTGCACCATCTCGCCCATCTGCAGGTTGTGCTGGCGGAGCTGGCGCTGGCAGGCCATGATGGACTTTGCCTGCGAGCGTTGGATTTTGACCATGCTGCCTTCAAGCCCCTGGAAGACGCTGCCCTCCCGTGCCGGCGCTGCAGTGCTGGAAATGGCACGCCTCCGGGTACTGCTGCTGCCGCCCTACTGTGTGGGCTGGGGTGCCACTGGTGTTGTTGTGGTGGTGGCCGGGGCCTGACCCGCTGCTCCCTGGATAGGGTTGAGTGTAGCCACAACCAGACTTCTGGCAGGAGGTGTGGTAGGTGCAGGGTGAGCCGTTGTCAGAGAGTTCTCAGGGGAGAACAGCAATGGGGGTGTGCCTGACATTTGTGGGGAGTGAAGGAATGCGTAGTCAATTACCAGGTCTCCCTCATTACCCTGGCCAATGGTGTTGTTCTCCTCCTCCTCCTCCTCCAGGGCAGCCTGACTTGTGCTAGGCCCTGCCACCGCACTGGTAGTTGGTGCTGGTGCTGGTGCCTCAGTAGCTTGTGGTCCTCCGCCTGATGGTGCCCCTAGGTATAAAGAAGCATTTGTAAATTGAGTGCCGATGTATTACAGTCACTACAATTAAAGCATTGCACATGTCCTTGCATATCCTTTGAATGTGTTCCACTGTTTTCTATTTTGTGGTTCTGCACTGCCATATTTAGCTAACTTCTGCTGACTACATTTACCATGATGCTTTTCTCTTGTATGTTGGTTACAGTACTGGGCTGGGGTTTGGCTGTGCATTGTGTCTAAAGGGGAGGTGTCTGGTAGGGTGTGTCATGATGCACATGCTTCTTACCTGTAGCTGTAGCTCTGGCTGAGCTATCCAGGGTCCCGATGCCTGTCACACACTCCCTCTCGATGGTGCTGGACACCAGTTCCTCCAGCTCAGTGAGGGGTGGGGCCGGGTTCCTGCCTCCACCAGTCAATCCAGCTTGCCTCTGCAGCTCAGCCATCTTGCGTTTCGTCAGGCTGCGGATGTCGTAAAAGCGTTTTTTAAGGTCATCAAGGGTCCTGGGGGTGACACCTACTGCGTTGACCTTCTCAGCTATCTCACTCCAGAGCCTCCTCTTCGTGCTGTCCGGCACAGTGAGGGACAGCCTCCCAAAGAGCTGCCTGTGCACCCTCACCACCTCCTCCACCAACACCTGCAGCTCCATGCTACTAAACTTTGGCTTTTTCTTCTGGCCAGCCTTCTGGCTCTCACTAGTGCTTGCCATCTTGCTATCCACAGTTCTCTGGCTCCTGCTCCCACTGCTGCTCACTGTGAGTGTTCAGCTCAGGCTGGCTCTCCAGAAAGTTCTTAATGAGCTGCACCTCCCTGGGTAGCCACTCCCTGCTTGGTTGGGGGAGGGTGGATCCACCTCATTGGCTGTTTCGGATTTTACCGAATCGGATTTTACCGAATCGGATTTTACCGATTCGGATTTAACCGAATCGGATTGTTCAATGCATTCCTATGGGCATTTTGGCCATGAGGGTGTATTCCGACCTCCGATTCGGTAATTGCCGAATCGGTATTCGCCGATTCGGTAATTTCCGATTCGGTGGTAGTCGATTCGGTACTTTCCGATTGGGTCCGTGCCGATTCGGTACGTATCGAATCACAATACTGCTGCCGACCGAATCGGTATTTTTTCGGTGTTTTTTTCCTACATCTCGTTTTCCGATTTCAGAATACCGATTCGGCCCGCCTCGGTATTTTGAAATCGGAAAAACCCATTTACCTACATCGGGCCCTAAATGTCACAACATAATTTACAAAAGACAACAAACTTGTGAATGGAGGGTCCCAGGGAATATTTTATGACCACACGGTTATAGCCCCTGAACAAAAGTACAAATACACAAAAATAACTGTGGGTCAGGAGGAATGTGTCTTTTCCAGAGTGTGCAATGGTGACTATGTGTGTGTTAAGAAATTTGTTAGAACAGCACACAACAGAGTATCGCCTTAAGGGGGAAGATATCCATCAGTTTATCGTCCTTTGCCGCCCTGTCATCATTTGAACCCTTCCGAGGGTGTGGAAGCTGAGTTGTTGCCACTTCAACAAGGAAAGGGAAATGTGCGGTAAAGTGAATGTTAGTTACTCGATAACTGAGGAGCAATGCAGAAAAAAAAATGAAAAAAGGAGAAAGAGGTGCTCTATATTAAAATTGGATAATGAACGCTGAGGAACTTTATTCTGGTGCCGTTCATTTCCAAGGTTAAAAAACAATCAGTGCAATATAACCAGTGAGAAACCCTAATAGTCACTGGGTTGTCATAAAGGTCGACATGTTTCTGCGGTCTATAGATCACTAAGTATCACCCGCTTCATCAGGACCTAAGGTATATGCTACTGCTCAATGTGCGAAAAAATAAATTATTTGATACAGATACAGATATCACCTGATCAAACCTGGTGGTCCTCCTTTAGGGTAAGAGGAACGTGCCACTCCTCACGGGTGGACGGTGCTGGCCACGTATGGGAAAATGGAGCCTCAACCTTATTTAGTCAACCATATATCCATGGCCGCCCAAAAGACTCTTCTAAATCTACGGCTGGGCACCTCCACCTTAAAAGAACACACACCAGCATGGAAGCAAACATGGTCGACCACTGACTGCAGACTATGTGGCCAAAAGGAAGAATCATTGCTGCACATACTTTGCAAATGCCCCTCTCTGAAAAACCTGAGACGCTACTTTCTCGTTCACTCATTTTGTTTTTTTTAAATCAGAACATGCCGCTCGGCTGTCATGCTAGCACTGAACAGCCAACAATTGCAGACAGCTTGTAGAGCCGCAAGATTCTGTCAAAAGTCATTGCAGATAATACAAAATACTGAGAAACACAATACTAAAGCTCTGAAGCCGGATGCATGAATGTATAATGAACTAATTCACTGAATCCCCTCTCTCCTCTCACAAACATTCCAATTCCATGGATTATTAGAAAGTTTCCTCTTAACCATTTGAGACTTTGTACACTTTTTAATTATTCTGTTTTATGTTACAACATTGTAAAGTTTTAATTAACTAAATACAATAAAAAAAATTCACCTGGCTACAGCTCAGGAAGATAGTGCACCGCTCTGCCCGTCGGTACACTCGGCAGCCATCTGTGCTGCTCGGGGAGGTGACCCACAGTTATTTTTGTGTATTTGTACAACATCATTTACACCAGCTGAAGTCTGACAATCATCATCAGCCATAAAATGTCTTACTAAAATGGCTGAACCACAGTCCTAAGAGTCTCACACTGAACGTGCGTCCACCTGTGGATGACATGGCTGTGTGGCATTGTGTGTACAATGATGTGCCCTTCACCATGTTGCTGCAGGGTGATGATACAGTGTCCTTGATTGACATACACAGCAATGGGTACAAAAATGGCATTACCTACTGCCGGTCCCCTGCGGTGTGACCCCCGCACCACCATCTACCAAGCCAAGGTAGCCATTGGCATATGGGCATGTGTATATGGCGGTGGGTATGCTCCGCCGCATGGGTTGCGGAACCTACCGCCTGGCCCCGGCGGTGCATCCCCGCCATGGGGCATTGCATTCAGCCAATGGCAGCGATGGTCGCGGTGGCATGATGCAGATTTGAAAATCACGGAAGGTGTGCTCCGCTGCCGCAGAGGTGGTCATTTGATGCTTTTGAATAAGGCAGACCCGGACAACCAATTAAAGCAGCTTTTAAGCTTCCTAACGACCTGAGGGGGCTATAAATCTGTGGGAGTGAGCCTCACATTTCCACTGCTCACAGAGCCTGCTTCCTGGGACCATCTCCTGCTGCCCCAAGAGCCTGCTGCCTGGGACCCTGTCCTGCTGCTTCAAGAGCCTGCTGCCTGGGACCCTGTCCTGCTGCTTCAAGAGCCTGCTGCCTGGGACCCTGTCCTGCTACTTCAAGAGCCTGCTGACAGGGACCCCTCACAACTAACTTCCGCCACAGGTCTGCCATATCCACAGGGATGTCAAGAACAGATAAGATCCATACCAGTCCATTCACGAGAGAGGAGCTGGATGTCCTTGTTGCCATGGTGCTGGCACAGTACCCACGGCTGTTTGGTGGTCCCAATGTTGTGGTAAGTCACCATGAAGGGAGCTGTAGGGCAGGGTGGTGTCAGACGTGTAGTCGTGATGCTGCAGTATATGCTTGGGGATGTGGGGTGATGACAAACACTGACAGACAAGCTTTTTCCAGGTCGAGGGAGTGTGTGTTTTGCAATGTGACTCTTTCCTAGGCCTGTATTCATATGTGTGAGTGGGGTGTGTTACATTGCTGGGCATACAGAACCAATGGTTGTTAGCCTTTTAGATGCCAGGACAGTGAACACTTGTGAGGACATTTCAGGGTGCCCCTGTAGTCAGAGTCAGTTTGACCCACAGAGTAGGTTCAGTGGCAGCACAGCCAAACGTTGAACATCAGCCAACTTACATGCTACAGTTGCTTCACACTGATTAGTAGATATGCCTCATCAGTGGCCTGTGCAATTTCTGAATTACACACTGCTGCCGATGCATTTGTGTAGAGGCATCATGCATTTGTGTGAATATCATGGAGACTAGGAACCACAATGTGTGTATTCATTCACTAATGTTCATGCCATGCAGAGTGCCCTTGTGAGGGTACCCCCAGTTCTGGAGGGAGGGAGGTTACTGTGAGTCCTGAGTCAGTGTCTGGCTGCTGTACTGATAGATGCTGACATCTGACATTGTGTAATTGTTCATTTGCCCTTCTTTACTCTCATACCTGCAGCTCAAGGTACACCAACGTAAGGCCGTGTGGAGGGCCATAGCTGCAAAGGTGCGAGCCCTGGGGGTATCAAACAGACGACACACACACTGTCACAAGAGGTGGGACGACATCAGCCGGCTGGCTAAGCAAGTGGCAGAGATGACCTTGGGGATGGTACCACGCACAGTGCGTTTGGCACGTCGCACCATGACTCAGCTGATGGGACGCATACTGGCAGTGACCAATCCAGACTTGGATGCACGTCTGAAGGGGCATCAGCAGCAAGACAGAGATGGTGAGTGTCTGGGGAGGGAGAGTTTGTCTGGGAGTGGATGCATGTGTACAGGGCCTGTGGCAGCAGTGACACATGTGATGTGCGTGTGTAGCCATGCTGTGATATGTGATGTGAGTGGCGACTGTGATGTGTGCCTGTATGAGGCATTGGGCCACCATGGCCTTACTGTTCTGCTCCTGCATGCAGTTCTCAGTCCTTGACAGATTGGGGGGGAGTCCATATTGTGCCGAACTGCAGTGTCCACTTAATGAGTGTGACACCATGTCTGTCTACTTTGCATGCACCATGATGGTTGAGGTCCACACATCCGACGACAATGTGAATCCTGATTGGCACATGGTGATTGCTATGGCCTAGTTGGCATTGTGGCATGTGTAGTCAATACAGGTGTCTGTGGTCCCCTCTGGTTCCCTGTAGGGCTGTAAGTGGTGATGTGTGTTGTGGCTACATCATGAGTCATTTGTTGCATATATAACATCCATTAAGCATAAAACCACAAATTAATACAAATTACACAATTATTTCCATTACAAATTAAAATCACATGAAGTCCTTTTGTCGACGCGTTTCGGTGCTTGAATTTCAATCGTGAAAACACCTTCCTCAGGACTGAACTTTGTTAAAACAAGATATCTTCTTTCTAAAAAGATGAATATGTACAATTAATTTTAACGTAGTTAAATTTGTTAAAAAATTAACAAACCTGTCCCTGCATGTCATGTATATACCAATGTACACTTAGTGTTTTCCATTAACCATTGTACAATGCTTACTTTGATTGCTTGTGAATATTAATTTTCTATGGCATCCAGGGACCCTCCGGATTATTTTCTAGGTCCTCTTTGTGGGTGTGATTATACCATGGTGCCTATAACAATTGGGAAATATACAGTCAAGATTCTGTATATACTTGGCCATCATGGGTTGTTTACTAGATTGACCTAAACCAATCTTTTAACAGTGTCCTTTGTCACTATTACTTACTTCGTTGTAAGGGGTGCAGTCATATCATTATTAACACCACAAGGTTCGATTCCATTATTGGGCTGTTGTTATGTGTATCCAACCCACGCTGTTTAAAATCATACCTTTCTCAACAGGACCTGAAAAGTTAAATAATAACATTGTTGAAGGTCCCACAACACTGTAAGGTTGTGTTTTTAATTTTTGATATAACCCTACTTACATTACAATCTTTGTCACGCATTAAATTTACACTCTTCTGGCTCAGTGGCGTGTTTCTTAGCGAGTCCAGTAGTTTTTCGGGTGCCTTTTGACTTTTTCCCTCTTCACCACAGATCGACTTTATCTTGCGGTTCCCGGCAGAAACACCTATCGGTTACAAAAAGATTATTTTTATTATTGTTATTTGGGGTCTTGATTTCTAATGCCACAATTGGATCGTCTTAGCGATTTTGGGTATAACTATCCACTTTCACTACATTTTATCCAACCGCATTACCATGTTTGCAATCGTTATGCGAAAGGGTTTTCCCTGAAAAAACTCAGCCGCGGCATACTAGACTGGATCCCGCTTTTTAAAATACCCTTGTTATAGATCTGCCCATCTGTGAGCTCTAGAAGCGGGAGAATATCTGTCAAAGATTCGGTTCTATCCTAAGTTACCGCAGCCCTCGTTTGTTCACAGGATACTGCCCAAGTTAACAGACGCTCTCCGGACTCGCTAAGAAACACGCCACTGAGCCAGAAGAGTGTAAATTTAATGTAAGCATTGTACAATTGTTTATGGAAAAAACTAAGTGTACATTGGTATATACATGACATGCAGGGACAGGTTTGTTCATTTTTTAACAAAATAATTACGTTGGAATTAACTGTACATATTCATCTTTTTAGAAAGAAGATATCTGGTTTTAACAAAGTTCAGTCCTGAGGAAGGTGTTTTCACGATTAAAATTCAAGCACCGAAACGCGTCGACAAAAGGAATTCATGTGATTTTAATTTGTAATGGAAATAATTGTGTGATTTGTATTAATTTGTGGTTTTATGCTTAATGGATGTTATATATGCAACAAACGACTCATAGAATCGAGGTGAAACAGTATAGATCTGAGTCATTGAACGTATATTATTTTTATTGTATACTGTATGATTTTAACAAAGATATTTGCAAATAATACATTTTTGTAAAATAATGAACAAATTAAGTCTCCTGCACTAAATATTCAGTCTTGTCATGTATAAAATTGTTTTGTGAATGAATTGTTGAGTAGCAAAGGGTCACTAGCTAACTGAAGAACACAGAAAGGAACCCCCCCTTTTTTTGAGTGTTGATACTCAGTCCTTTCTGGTTTATCTGGGAAACTCTCTTCTTTTGAAGGTGACTACATCATGTCCATGGGGCAGGTCAATGTAGGCTGGGGGAACACCATCCATGGGCAGGGTGTAGTGCTGTGTGGCATCGACATGCCTCACTCCTGGCAGTTTGTCTGCATGACAGGCACTGTTGTGGTCTATATATGGTGTAGCTGCACAGTGATTGCAGGGTGTGGTGGTTACCATGTAGCTCTAGGCCTCTACTGTGCTGCATTGATCTGAAATCGTGTGACCAGATGATGACACTTACGCAACCCTGTTTCTCTCACTAATGCAGATTCGCAAGACACCACGGCGGTACATGATCCTGAAACAAGTGGTGGCGAGACCAGCACGACAGCGGCAGGGGAGGCAAGTGAGACTGAGCCAAGTGACACTGAGCACACCAGCGCTCCTGAGGGTGACAGGAGTATGCATGAGGAATCTGTGGCTGAGACACAGAGTACCACTTCATCTGATGCCAGCGGGATTCGTCCCTGTTTGCAGGCACAGGGGATGGGGTGTCTGCTGCAGCATCTGACACCCAGCGGCCACTGCCCAACCTCCCATCCACTTCCTCTGGTGCTGGCCGTATCCGTGTTACTAAGAGGGGACGTGTAACATTCACACATGGCACCGCTGCCCCTGCACCTGTCCCCCCTGCTGCCCTCAGAGCAGAGTGCGTAGAGCTCCTGCGCCAACTTTGCATGGGCCAGACCGCCCTGCTCAATGCCTTCAGTGCTCACGAGAACAAATTAGGCCAGGTTCTAGCATTTATGGAGGGCATACAGTCTGACGTGCGTGGGCTACACTGTATAGTCCAGTCATTGTCAGCCACAATCACGTCAGCCCTCCAACAGGCACATGCTCCCATTGCAGCTCAGGTGCCTGTGACGTCCACCCATTCAGTGGCCACATCAGATGACAGTGACCACTTGGGACCCACTTCAACTAAACGATACAAAACTAGGAGCACAGGTCAGACCCAAAACAAACAAACCCGTCCACAGACTCCATCCCCAAAGAAGAGCAGGGCCCCCCAATATGCACAGACAAGGTGATGTCATAGAAGAGCAAGGCCAGAAGATCATTGTGGCAGACATCAGGCTCACATGCTGCAGAGGCATCACCAGAATTTGACTCACCTATGCCCACAGAGGATGTCTGGCATGCCATGGCTACACCTGGGGAGAGCACAGGGACACAACCACCCACCACATCACCCGAAAACAAAGTGCATCGAGGCAGGTGGAGGAGAGCCCTGTTGTGACCAGCCCAGTCATTGAGGCAGAGGAGAGCCCTGTTGTGACCAGCCCAGTCATTGAGGAAGAGGAGAGCCCTGTTGTGACCATCCCAGTCATTGCGGCAGAGGAGAGCCCTGTTGTGACCAGCCCAGTGATTAAGGCAGGGGAGGGCAGTGCTGTGACTAGCCCTGGCAAGAAGGGACAGGAGGGCACTGTAGACACCACCGCTGGGGGAAGTGGGAAGGTGGGCACTGTAGGGGGTACACCTTCCAGAGAGGGTCAGGTGGTCCGGAGGCGTAGCCAGCCCAAGCGTTCTGCAGGATCAAGCACATCACCAGAGGAAGTGCCAGTGTCTGCCCCTGATGTGGGACTGTTGGTGTGTGTGCCTGTTGTGTCACCACCACTTCACATCAACCCCAAGACAGGGAAGCCATTTCATGTTCCCAAAAAGTGGAAGGGCACCCCTCCAACCTCTCCCACCCACTCTGTGTCAGGGGTGTGCATGACTCCACCTCCACGTGCCTCGGTGCCACCTGGTCCACACAGCCCTCCACCTTGCAGGCCCTCTGTTATTACCACATCACATGGACCTCTGTCACACCAGTCAAGTGTGCCTGCTGTCCCTGACACACAGCCAGGTCCCAGTCCGCATGACAGCCAGGAGTGAGTTGTCAACACCCTCATACGCCTGTGCCCCACACAGGTGTGCTAGTCAAGACCATTGTTTGTGACCTGGGTGTGTTGCTGACCCTGTTGCTCTGATGTGCTGTGCTCTCCCATGCCAAGGACTCTGGGCCTGTTGCTCTGCTGTGCTGTACTCTCCCCTGTGCAGCCTCTCATGTACTTGCTGTCTCCCCTGCCAAGGACTCTGGGCCTGTTGCTCTGATGTGCTGTACTCTCCCCTGCCAAAGACTATGGGCCTGTTGCTCTGATGTGCTGTACTCTCCCCTGCCAAGGACTCTGAGCCTGTTGCTCTGCTGTACTCTCCCCTGTGCAGCCTCTCATGTACTTGCTGTCTCCCTTGCCAAGGACTTTGGGCCTGTTGCTCTGCTGTGCTGTACTCTCCCCTGTGCAGCCTCTCATGTACTTGCTGTCTCCCCTGCCAAGGACTCTGGGCATGTTGCTTTGATGTGCTGTAATCTCCCCTGCCAAGGACTCTGGGCCTGTTGCTCTCATGTGCTGTAATCTCCCCTGCCAAGGGCTCTGGGCCTGTTGCTCTGATGTGCTGTACTCTCCCTTGTGCAGCCTCTCATGTACTTGCTGTCTCCCCTGCCAAGGACTCTGGGCCTGTTGCTCTGATGTGCTGTGTTCTCCCCTGCCAAGGACTATGGCCTTCCAGTTTGTGTTTCACCTGTGCATGGTCTCTACCATTTGTACATGAATTTGTGGCTTGCTGTTGTCTTCTGATGTTGTATTGCTACATCTGTGCAATGTGTGAATAAATACAGTTACTTCTGGTGTGTGTTTTATCAGTCTCCTTGCTGATTAAAGTCCTTTTCTTGTTTGCATTTGCTTGACTGTGTACCATGCTCTATTTTTCAGTTCAACATTGCAAGGCTCTTTGTAGCCATCTGATTTTCAGACAGGGGTGACAGGGTCTTCAGTCCATTCTGGCCCTGCTGATGTTGTACTCTGTGATGGCTATTTTACTGCCCATGCAGTTATCTTGTTGGTGATTTGCTATTGTTGCATACACTGTTCACAAGTCATGTTGGGGGACACTGGCAGCACAGGGTGTGCAGCTGTTCAGAGGTTTTGTAGCTGGCTGTGATGTCATGATGTATATGTGTGTTTTCCTTTCTGTATGCCCAGGCGTGTATGTGTATGGTCATCTTGTGTTGGCCCTTAGTCAGGGTGGCATGGCTTACATGACATGTGTGGTGTTGGGTGTAGCAGAAGTGTGCAGTGTGAAGGGTGTAAGTTTGTAGTGTATATATGTGTGCCCCTGTATAGTGTGAGACACACATGCGTCAGCCAGGAGTTGTATGCCTGTTGTTTGTTTTGTCTTGCCCTGTGTGGATGATTGTATGCAATTGTGTGGGCTGTGGGGAGTGCACTGGTGTTGTGTGTTCCTTGTCAGCCATTCCTGCAGTGCCTGTGTCCCTGGTTGTGTGTTGTGTGTTGCAGTGTGTGTGTATTGTGCTTGTTGTTACAGTGCTTGTTGGTGTGCATGGGGGTGCACGGGATAAGCACCTGGCCTGTGACTAGCTAGGGTGGGGTGCAGTGTGGTTTGGGGTGGTGTGTCCCTGTGATGTTTGTGCCCTGCCCATCCATGCCTTGGTGTGGCACTGCCTTCTGCATAGTGCGCATGTGTTGACCGCAGCGGTGACATGACGGTGACCGGGACGTTGCTGCTGGTTGGCGGACGTTATGTGTTCCGGATGCTGTGGGGTGCCATGTTGTGAGGTGGGTGATGTGTGGGTGCCCATGGGGATGTGTTGTGCCTCCCAGCAGGATGCCTGTGTGGTGCTTGGGCACTGTGTCGGCATTTGTGTTGTGTGGTGCATATTTGTAGTGGCGTACCTGCGGCAGCGTCCGCGGCGGCCCATCTGGCGATAGTGTTGCAGCAGGTACATTACCGGATGCATGTGGAGGGATGGGTCCATGGGGTTCATGTTGGGTCTCGGCGTTCGTACTCCGCTGTCGACTTTCCGCCTGCTTCAGCTGTGCAGTTTCTCCGCTGCGGTGCGTCTGCTTGTTTGGGCCATACTAATTTGTCGAGCGGGGCGGACATCATCGTGCGCAGCGGAGGGTCTCGATTGGTTCCCATCGCCGCGGTGACGGGCGCACTTTGATGGCGGTGCGCGGCGCTCCGCGGCGCTCCGCGGCGGACGGGAAATGACCTGTGTTTACCTATCCTAATGTTGCGGACGTGAGTTCCGCTGCTCGCGCGGTAAATGCTCTTTTTCCACACCGCCACCACCGCGGCGGTGCCACCGCCCGTCATCCTAATGGACCCCTATGTTGCAGTTGCAATGGAGTATCTGTACCACCTCAAGTATAAATCTGGTGCTCATTTTTGTTAAGTTAATCCACCACTTACATAGGTTGGTTTTAGAACCTCCAGAAATTCTAGCTTCAAAGCACAAATACTTATCACAGTATGTGAATATTGAAACCAAGATTACTGAAGGAGAGCAATAAAGCCACGTCAATGCATCAACTGCTTTATTGTCCACTCACATGTCATTCACCCACCACACACACGTAACACCAGCCAAGGTCAAAATCCAACGTATCAGTGCACTCACATCAACATACCACCACCATTACAGGACCTTTCACATTCATACGTCACAGGACATAATCTCTATTCAAGACAGCCTATCACCCAGTCATCACACAAATTGCACACTTCAAACAAACCTCCATAAGCATATATGCCCTAACATGTTGACCGGTGGTACTGTGGAACAGGAGCCCAGATTACTACCGATGCCCAGGCCGCTGGCTCAAACCGCCTCTTAGTTCCCATGCTGAATAGTTACCAAATAAAGAGACGGGCGCTGGAAGCAGGAATCAAGAACAGAGTTTAATTCTCATGAGGAGAGCCAGTCATTTCGGACACGAAACACGGTGTCTTTCAGGAGGTGCTCTAACAAGTGAGCTGAGACTCTTTCTTTTATACCTTACAAAACACTTGATAGTACAATCAGAACAGTGTGACGTAAAAGAAAAGACATCCCTATAATCCTCGTGTCAATCCTACCCCACATATGTTCACAATAGGGACCCTTGACCTGCTGATAAGAGGGGAGGGCAATCACGCAGCTGAGTGTTCCGTCAACTGTTTAGGATGTGTGCGCCTGATCATAGCCCAGGGGGTGGGGTGGCTAGGATCAATAGTGGGTCCTTTGAAGAGAGGTAACTTCATACAATAAGGGCAGTAAATGGTATCTCCTGGCTTAGGCGATGGCCTCGGACATGTGTGGTCAGCCGGACTCGGGGGAAGGGGTCATCAAAGGAGTGGTATTCATGCTGCGTGGACAATTGAGCGCGGAGGGAAGGCTTGTCAACAGAGGGGCATTCATGGAAGGAAAGGAGGTGTTGGTCAGGCGCGGCCGTGGCTCTCAAGGACAGGGTCTTGCAGAAGAAGAAGGTTTACGGCTTGCCCATGTGAGGAGAAGGGAGGGGGGGGAGCCAGGGTGGACACGGGGACAGAGTCACATAGAGAGAGAGAGATCTTATGACCCGTACAAGAGAGAGCGGGGGCAGTTAGGTGCAGCTGGGGAGGGCTATGTCAGCTAAGGCGAAGGATGTCTCTTCAAGAGGGAATGGGGGGTTTTGTGCGGGTCAAGCAGGAGAGTTGCCTTTCGCAGCAGGGTCGCGCAGAGGGAGAGGGTTTCATGGTCTATGCATGAGAGAGGGGGTGTAAGATACGCGCAGGAGGGAAGCCGGGGGTTCCAATGAGTAAAAGGCCATGGTGCCTAGAATGGCTGTGCATATGTATATAGGTATGGGCTCTTACTGGCAGAGTGATACGGTCAATAGTTTACGGTATTCATGGTGCTCACAGGGAGAGGAGTGGGAGAAGAAGGGAAATGAATGCTGTTCATGTACATCAATTTCTTCAATTTCTACAGTCGCCCCTTTTTACATTACAGCAGTCATTTTTGTAATTGATGGGGTTATAGGCAGACAGGCATTGTTGATGAATTTAGCATGTTGTCGATACTAACATTTGGCATACAATCATAGACAGTTGAGGTGATGGGCAGAATGCAGCACGTAGGAAATTGCATTTCGTTGTGTTCCTGACAATTAAACGCACTACATAGCATAAATCTTTCTAACTTAAAAATGTGACCAATGAACAGTTTTGACCAGGTGGTTGAGAGCGGAATTCAGTTCAATACACAAGATCTCTTTGTCACAGTGTCTTTTTATCAGTGAGCCATCACTGGTAGGCTCTAGTCCGTGTACTTTCGTTGGCGCTGTTGAGCACCGGCGGTGGAGCTATAGGTCCAGCTCGGTTCTATCCTTACGCGTTGCAGGGTGCGGTCAGTCCTCTGCTGTTAGACCACAGTCCTGTTCCCTAAACAGTCCGTTTGGCGGCGCCTTATGCTCGGCACCTACATTTCCGTGGCAACACCCTATTCCCACTGGAATGCGGTTCTTTCCTTTGGCAAAAAGTCACGTGGGAATGAGGGTGAGTGTGGTTCAAATAGTCGATAGGAGAGAGAGAGAGCGGAGTTGGGTCAGAGTTCCTGGGACACACAAAAGGGACCAAGGGAGCAAAGCATAACAAGCAGGCAGGCCCATCAATCGGGCCCAAAGAAGGGGGACGGAGACTCCAGGCACACGTGGGTTAGCAGACGGAGGGCTTCAAGGCAGCCCGTCATTTTTCATTTTCCACGTTGAAATTGCGGTCTCGTCCCGTATCCTGTTGCTCTGCAGCTCCACCTTTGGTCGGGGTCACACGTGTCCCAAGATCTGCAGTCAGGCTGTACGTCGCATCTGACCCATCTCCTTCGGTGATCGTGAATCTTTGAATAGGTACAAGACAAGGTTTTAGAGAAATGGCAGAAGAAGATATCTACGCATGTGAATTCCTCCCTCAATTCTACGCATTTGGGAGATACGCTCACTGGTCACAGTCAGAGGTCCATTACCAAGCAGTGCATATGTCAGCATTCCTACTGAATTCAAGCCAAGCTTTATTCATTGTCTACACAGGTCACATATGGAGGAAAGTCAGACTCTTATCAACTGCGTATGTCATCGAACTCAACATTTCGGAGCCTCCAGGGAGACTCGTCTTTCTAACCTGAGTCTTAACAGTCTAACATTTCCCTTCAAGGCTGGCTAACCTTTTCAAACAGGGCGGGGGCGCTATCATCGAGAGTCAGGCAAAAACAGGGTTGTCTCGAGGGTCAACAGCTACTCATGGTCATCATGTTTATATCCGGGACAGCAACTGGGGTCTATTAAAATGGGGCGGGGATGCTTCGGGTGCTCGCGCTTGGGTGCAAAAGGGGGTGGGGCAATCGGGGCATTTGGGGGTCAATCTAGACGTTGGCGTTCGTCTCTGAAGAACAGACATAAGGTGCCATTGACATACAGTTCCCCTATAAATGGCCAGATTTGGGGGACTTTAGCCATCTTCCCTGTCCTTTCCTTTTTAGCCAATTCAAGTTCATTCATTTTGCAGAAAGGAGAGGCAGTAATATGGCGAGATACAATCATTTTAGTTTCGGTCAATTTCGCTGAACACCTTCACGTTCAATATGTATCAAATCAGACTGGTGCCGGTGGGGCACAATTTTACCAAAAAGAGGGAGAGAAAATAGGGAGACTCTCATAGAGAGTGAGAGTCGTCCGCAATCTAAACGAGCCATTCGGTACACGTATGACATGTAGAGAGAGGGAGAGAGAGAGAGAGAGAGATAAGGGGGTGGTGAGAGAGAGAGAGAGAGAGAGAGACGTGTACGAAAATAGGTCATTTAGTGCGCTCACAACACAGAACAGCAAAGGTCAGGTAACACGCAAATACAGACAGAGGGAAGACATAAATCCGTACATTACACACACACAAACTCAGACAGGGAAGACGGCACATGCATTACACATATATAAGACAATCACGACAAGACAGGAAACAATTGTTAGCCAACAAGATCTGTTTTATATCCTACGTATCTTTACTATCCTATTTATCTACGTGCTTAGCTCTTTTTACCCTTCCCTCCTTTTCTTTCTCGCCCGTTATCTCTGTGAGTGTTCTCAATTGCCAATACTTACACCTCGGTTGGTCGGTCAGAAATTAACCTGGTCGCGCTATTTACCCATGGTTGGATCTTAAACCATTTTTCAGTTCCTTCCTTTGGTGGGAAGTTCTCCAGGCTGAGGCAACGGCAAGAATTGATCGGGAGAACAGTCGGACAGCTTGGCTATATCTAAAGAGTGTGAGAAAGGGGGCAGTGCATTTTGAACATCAGCAACATTTCT
Organism: Lissotriton vulgaris; assembly: GCF_964263255.1. Classification (NCBI taxonomy): domain Eukaryota; kingdom Metazoa; phylum Chordata; class Amphibia; order Caudata; family Salamandridae; genus Lissotriton; species Lissotriton vulgaris. The sequence goes on from NC_141695.1 coordinate 49,199,347, forward strand.
AACTTCCCAGACGGGTGGTGCCGTGGTAACCCTTACCCGTATATTTTTCTTTTGTCCTTTCCCTACCTAGTCAAACGTCCAGTTACATTATTTAACGCGTCATTTCTTAGTCAATTTTTCGTCATTCAGTACCTGTCCAGTTTCTATGTCAGTCCATCCTCCCAGTTGCTATGTTCTAAGGAGGAACAGTCATGTTTAAGTCTACGTCTGTTAAAAACTTATCGTTATGAGGACTATGCACATATTCCCTCCTTCCCTTTTCGTCGGTGGTTCGACCATCGCTCTCCCATATTTCAGCCGACGTTCTGACGTGACCTGCAGAAGGGAGGAAAAAGAAGGGGTGGGGGGCAGCATTCAAAGTACATCAGCATGCAGTAGTCCGAAAATGTTTTTACCTACCACATACTCGACCTATCTCCACGTACTGCATTTCTTTACCATCTCGGCGTTTAAGCCCAGAGGGACCAGTAATGTCAGATAGATGATCATTGACGATCTGCGTATCTACATGAGTTACTTGGTCGTAACCTTCTTGGTCGGGAGCAAGGGTGACGGTCAGGTGGCATTTCTGTGGTGTCGTTTTAAGGGTGTCAAAAACACTTTTCTGGCTGCCTGTGACACATAATGTAGCTGCTAAATATCTGATCCCTTTGATCTACATCTTTCATCATACTTATTCTTCGCTCACAGTAGTAAGACAACCAAAACTCATTAATGCAACTGCTACACCCATGCTTTCTTTTTCAAAAGACTTTTAATAAAAAGTGTTGAGGTACAAATACAGGCCTACAACTCAGTGGGCCGGCTACGGAGCAGATTGAAACTGTACATAAGAAGAACGAAGTTGGTGGCAGTTCATTGCAAAAAGTGCAGCAGTGCAATAAAATCGTATTAAACTTCCCTACAGAGCAAGCATGATGCATGTCAGTAATTCATTTTTTTAAGAAATTCATAAATTCATTATCCAATATTCATTCATTACCTAAATTACACCAATTCATTTTCCAAATCATAATCAGTACCCACCCTAAGTCAGTTCATTGTCCAAGCACATACTCAATATCCTTCATATCTACTTTCATTATCCAAAAAAAAAACTACATACATATCTCGGGGCAAAAAGCTGCGTGGTCAGGGTGCAACAAGGTTTATTCAAAAAGTCTCATTTTGTGTCGGCGCCATTTTGGGTGGGGTCAGGCGAGTTCCAGCACAGTCAGAATATCTCCAATGACTCGTGGTTGGACCAGAACCTTCCGTTGGAAGTTCAAAAAGTTTTGAATCATGTGGTTAACGGTTCTAACAATATGGACCATTAGTCAAAGAGTGGGGAGGGCGGCAACAATTTTCCTACCGGGTCATTCTGGTGTTCCACCGGAACTGAACAAGTCTGTGCCGTGGCTGCATTTTAGCCATTTCCTATCCGAGGCTGGCGCCGGCAGGAGTTGCACCGATGTCGTGGTTCCCAGTGAGGGGGGCGGGGGCGCCCATGCGGAGGGATCGGGGTGCCCCCCGGCTCTCATAGAATGTTCAAGGTTGAGGAGAGAAGGCATGGGGTGCGTGCCCGTCCTGGGCAAAAGACCGCTTTTTGATGTTGACCCTCTTTAAGTAAGAGCATTGGGGTGTCGCTGGAAGCCTCCACCTGGAGGGAGGTGGGGGAGGCTCGTTCGCGTCACCTCCCCCTTCCAGCGACCCCGCGCCGTTCCTCGGCTCCGTCGCTTCGATGTTGGCCGGGCTGGCTATTGAAGATGGGGGGGGGGGTGGTCGGCGGCTGAGGCAAGACAGCCCCCCCCCTTCCTTTTGACAGGTGGCGGGACTACTTCCAACTCTCCAGGGGTGGACATGTGGCGGGACTACCTGTAACTATGCAGGCGATGGCATGTAGTTGCGGCCATTATAGCACAAAGAAATGCCGCCATCCTTGCTTTGGCTTCGCCCATCAACGAAAGCCGGATCGGGTGAGAGAGAGAGGGGTGGTCGGTGGCCGAGGCAAGACAGCCCCCTCTCTCCCCGCGGCCTGCAGGGCGGCAGAAGAGAAGAGATGGAGAGGTCCTTGTCATTCTTTGGACCGCCTGCCCAACATCATCTCCTACTGACCGCGGCCAGGCGAGCCCCTCGTGCCTCGAGGCCTCGCCTTCCGTAACCGCGGACCTGTTGCATTTCGGGAGCTTCCGGAATGGGGGTAGGTACCTATTGAATTGTTTCTATTTCATGTGACCGTTATTTGGGCGTGGCGGGCAATGAGGCAGACATGTTGGGAGCAGGAACAGGCAGTGGAGCCTAGCTACCTCGTGGCTATCTTTGCTGCCAAACTTTCGCCATTTAATATTTCTTATTACGAACTATTTCTAATGTTTCTTATTTTCAGTGAAGTCAAAAGCTCATCAGGGGGTTACTGACTTAGCCTGATTTCTCTCTTTTTTTTTTTTTTTTTCTTTCTCTTCCTTAGCGTGTTTCGAGCTAAAGTTTTCTGTTAGTAGGGAACGGTGATCACTTCATATTTTTATGTGTCCTTTTCACTAGGGGGTACTTCTGGACGGACCAGATGAGTTCCCTCCAATAAATGGTCCGGGGTGGAACTAGATTATCGATCAAAAGGGGAACATATATTCCTTCATTAGGGTATCATCCTGGACAGACCGAGCGATGTACTTCCACTTACTAGGGTAGCCTCCTGGACGGACCAGATGGTCTACTTCCACTAAATGGCCCATGAGCGGGGAGCATATGTCCTCCATAAGGGTAGTCTCCTGGGCGGACCATGCGAGCTACCCCCCAAATAACCAAACAGTGGGGAGTGGGTAGGACTGACGAATTCACAAAGGGGCATAACCTACCCTTTACTACTTGCAAAGACTAGACAGAATATTTCTATTCCACGTTGTTTGCAGGCAGAAAATACCTCAAACGAAACAATTCCTGGAACAACAATGTCCAGGCAACCAACCAATCAGTGGGGAGAAAAACAGGCATGACGGATTACAACGGGGACAAACGTCTGCATTACCTGCCCTTCGCTATCCAGAAAGGAAGACAGAATATTTCTACTCGTCTCAGTTTGTAGACAGGGAAGATCTCAAAGAGCAACAATCGATTATTAATCGATTTCAAACAATCAGTGGGGAGAAAGGTAGGCATGACGGATTACAACGGGGACAAAAGTCTGCATTACCTATCCTTCTCGATCTGCAAAGAGGGACGACGTTCCTATTCGCCGCTGTTTGCAAACAGAGAATGTCTCGTTCTCCAGAAGAGAACCAATATGTCAAGTAGGCTTCAAAGCTAAATGAACCAATACCAACAATATCAGTATACAAATACCGATTCCAATACAATCAATCAATCAATCAGGTGGATAGAACCACCCTACCAATCAGGCGTAAAAACACCCTACTTAATCTTACCCGGACCGGACCATACGGACAGTTCTTCGACTCCCTCCTCCAGCGCCCGATCGTTCTCTTACTCGATGTAGCATTCCTGTGGGATTCCAGTCAGGACAATAGGTCACTCAAGAGAGGTCCGTTCAGAATTGGGGAAGTTCTTTTGATCGGCAGCCGGGCTAGGGCCCTCTCAAGGCAGGTATACTCCGATCATTTTAGATGTTCGCTTCTTCGTCTGGATCTCTCTTACCGAACCTTATGTCACTGATGGGCCCCGCGTTGGGCGCCAATTGTGGAACAGGAGCCCAGATTACTACCGATGCCCAGGCCGCTGGCGCAAACCGCCTCTTAGTTCCCATGCTGAATAGTTACCAAATAAAGAGACGGGCGCTGGAAGCAGGAATCAAGAACAGAGTTTAATTCTCATGAGGAGAGCCAGTCATTTCGGACACGAAACACGGTGTCTTTCAGGAGGTGCTCTAACAAGTGAGCTGAGACTCTTTCTTTTATACCTTACAAAACACTTGATAGTACAATCAGAACAGTGTGACGTAAAAGAAAAGACATCCCTATAATCCTCATGTCAATCCTACCCCACATATGTTCACAATAGGGACCCTTGACCTGCTGATAAGAGGGAAGGGCAATCACGCAGCTGAGTGTTCCGTCAACTGTTTAGGATGTGTGCGCCTGATCATAGCCCAGGGGGTGGGGTGGCTAGGATCAATAGTGGGTCCTTTGAAGAGGGGTAACTTCATACAATAAGGGCAGTAAATGGTATCTCCTGGCTTAGGCGATGGCCTCGGACATGTGTGGTCAGCCGGACTCGGGGGAAGGGGTCATCAAAGGAGTGGTATTCATGCTGCGTGGACAATTGAGCGCGGAGGGAAGGCTTGTCAACAGAGGGGCATTCATGGAAGGAAAGGAGGTGTTGGTCAGGCGCGGCCGTGGCTCTCAAGGACAGGGTCTTGCAGAAGAAGAAGGTTTACGGCTTGCCCATGTGAGGAGAAGGGAGGGGGGGGAGCCAGGGTGGACACGGGGACAGAGTCACATAGAGAGAGAGAGATCTTATGACCCGTACAAGAGAGAGCGGGGGCAGTTAGGTGCAGCTGGGGAGGGCTATGTCAGCTAAGGCGAAGGATGTCTCTTCAAGAGGGAATGGGGGGTTTTGTGCGGGTCAAGCAGGAGAGTTGCCTTTCGCAGCAGGGTCGCGCAGAGGGAGAGGGTTTCATGGTCTATGCATGAGAGAGGGGGTGTAAGATACGCGCAGGAGGGAAGCCGGGGGTTCCAATGAGTAAAAGGCCATGGTGCCTAGAATGGCTGTGCATATGTATATAGGTATGGCCTCTTACTGGCAGAGTGATACGGTCAATAGTTTACGGTATTCATGGTGCTCACAGGGAGAGGAGTGGGAGAAGAAGGGAAATGAATGCTGTTCATGTACATCAATTTCTTCAATTTCTACAGTACATCCACAACCTTCACAAATGAATAAAAAATGTGACCATATTTTTCCCCCCTGTAAAATACCTGTCTCTATTCTTAACATTGCCAAACACTTTACTTTACTTTACTAATGGCTCCCAGGGAAGCCACATTAGGCAGAGGAATACATGTATTAAATGCATCTTTAGCACACTCTTTTTGGTAAATTCAGCTCCTTCCGGTTTTTTGAAGTTGGGGTGTCCAAGAATGTGTTCTGAGGCCTATATTTCTAATACTGAGTGAGCATAGACATCTCTGAAACTAAAGCAAACATGCTGGGTAATTCTACAGATTACCCTACAGAGCACATCATAAACAACAAAGATTGTTAGTTTTAGAAACACAGGGTAGTCAGTGAGAATGTAGCATATGCCCCTCCCACTATTGTGTGCAGTGCTGCGAGTATAATGCACGTGTCATACATCACATCGAACATCCTCTAAGTTCTGATGGAGGATAAACATGGCAAGCCGGACAAACGTTTTACAAATATGTGTAGTGTTGGGTGAGGAGTTCTCTGTAATGTTATGATTTTTTTTTGTAAAGGGCACTATTCCCAGGGAGAGTATACTGTCACCAACGCAGGTGCAGTAAGGGCTGATCCATGGATTAACCTAGTCAAAGAGCCAAACGCTCAGCTTTGTGTGGAATACAATTATTTTAGAGAAGACGCATGTGGGTAGGGGCAGGTCATTCCGCCCTTTTGGAGCAAGTTAGGAGCAGTGATATCTCTTTGTTCTGGTGCTGCGTATACATGAAATGTGTGTGAGTATGAGTCCAGTGGAGCAAAAGTATCTGAAACGTTTCTAAAATCTGAGGCGGTTTTAAGGTATGTCTGACAGAGCTGTGCAAAGCTTTGAATGTGTGTATCAAGAGTTTAAAAAGAGCTGTGGATGGTGAGTAAGTGGATCTGTGTGAGGTGCAGGGTGTGTGCCTGTTGGGATATTGAAGCTGCCTGCTGCATTCTGTATTTGTGTAAGTTAGCTGCTTAGTTCAGTGAAGGAGTAATTTGGCATCAGGGTCAAAACAGAGCCAATGGGTGTTAGTGCGTAGGTTCAACATGAAATGATGACATGTATCTCTACTCCCTTGTCTTGAGTATCTACCATCTACCTATGTCTATATCCCTGTGAAAGCACAACTAAACTAAGCTTTTCCTACCCATTCATGTCGCTATCCTCATCATAATACTGATTAATCCTGTATACTTGCCAAGTGAACCTGTACTAATGCCTACAGTCGATATCTATGCAAAGTGCAAGAAAACGTGTCCTTTGTGTGCCTCAGCTCAGTCACAGTGCTAAATTCAACTTTTTCTTGTTTATTGATGTAAGCAGGGAGTGTCAAAAAATGCCTTCCTAGGCATACAGTTCTCGCACTGAGTCACATGCACAGAGTAACATATCTACCTTTGAAATTAAGGAAACCTCTGGGGCAATATTTTCTACAGTAATAAGCCAAGCAATGGTCCATTTGATTTGGAAGTGTGAGATACTAATTGAGTTTAAAACTAGAAGTGTTGTTGAATGAGTCCCACTGGACATTTGTTGGACTCTTTACACTAACTCTGGTTCTCGTGGTAAATCAAGGTTGTGCTTGTGTTGTACTTCAAAACTAGTCAAGACTTTACTTTTTTGACACACAGGGTACTCCGTGGCACTGTGGCTTATGTTAGGACCACCAATAGGTTTAGGGAACAGAACACCTCCACGTTCTGATGTTGGATAAACATATTGAAAATGCAATAGAAGAAGAGTAGAGAAAATTATTCTATAACTACTTACCAAGGCCCAGATGTAGGTCGCCAATTACCAGTCGGTAACGGCCGATTTCGGCCGTTACCGACCGGTATTTGGAAATTGGCATGTAGGGGGCATTTTATTTACAGAATCGGTATATTTACCGATTCGGTAAATTTACAGAATGGGTGAAATACCGAATCGGTAAATATACCGATTCTGTAAATCAAGATGTAGGTGGCACTGTAATCAGTGCCACAGGCCCTTACCAAATCGTTATTTACCATGGAATACTATTCCATGGTAAATTACGAATTCTAGTGTACATGCACATCTGTGCATGTACACCTGTGCCATGTGGCACACAGACATGCCCTAAGGGCATGTCTGTGTGTCACATTGCACACAAGCCAGAAACAGGGGTGCAACAGGGTGTCAAAGTGACACCCTGACCCCTTGTAAATTTGGTAATTTTACCGATTCGGTAATTACCGAATCGGTATTTGCTATTGATTCCTATGGGCTTCAAGGCCCATAGGAATCAATGGCAAATACCGATTCTGTAATTACAGAATCGGTAATTACCGAATCTTACAGATTCGGTATTTTTACCGAATTATGTACCTACATAGCAATTACCGAATAGTGAATACCGAATCGGTAAAATTCGGTATTTACCATTCGGTAATTGGCTATTGCCTACATCGGGGCCCTAGTGAGGTAGTAGACCATGGAAGGTAAATATTCATGCACAGCCATTGACAGGTTTGTCCTTACCACACCTCCACCTCAGGCAATTTCCCAAGACCTCACTTTTGTATAGTACTAAATAAAGCAAGGAGGGAAAACTGACAGGGCTTGCCAATATGGGCACTGGAGACAGTAATCACGACTGTGACTGTGACAGCATATTTGTGTACTAAATAAAGCAAGGAGGGAAAACTGACAGGGCTTACCAATATGGGCACTGGAGACAGTAATCACGACTGTGACTGTGACAGTGGTGACTTAGGAGGGATCTATTAGCATATAGTACCCAGATTACTTCACAATAAATGCCCTACACTTGTAAGTAATACATTCATCCACTTGTCGCCACCATCCCCGGCATCCGAAGAGCAACCACCGGCGGCAGATCGTTCTCCCACCTCGCCGCCAAGACCTGGAACACCTTCCCCACCCTCCTATGGCAGACCCAGGACCTGCTAACCTTCAGGAGGCTTCTCAAGACCTAGGTATTCTAGCAGTAGCGGCACCCCCACCCCAGTGCCTTGAGCCCCTCACGGGAAAGTAGTGCACTTTACAAATGTATTGATTGATTGATTAATCTATTTATTTATTCATTTATTTATTCAGGGGTTCCACTAAACTCACTTCTGACATTTTGCAAATGTCATTTTGCACCATGTGTGCGTTAGAAATAAAAGGCACATGCCTTTTAATCGGCACACTTAACAGCATTTGTTTGCTAGGTTTTGTGTGTGTGCAACAGGAGGGGGGCTTGGTGAAAATGTTTGCTGTTACTGGAAATTGTCATGCTGTATTACCATTCTTTTTCAAACCACAATGTGAGTGATTGGGTCACGCGAGTTCACTCTCATCTTCAAAAATGAAATTGCATGTGGAAATGAAATCACTCTATATTGTGTACATTAACCGCCAGCATATTTGTGTTTCATGCTTGTAGCCTAGTGCTGTTAGCAAAGGCTGCCTCACCGAAGCTTTTAGACAGTATTTTGCAATCTTCCTGCTAAAGCTCCCTGACAGTTGTGCAAGGTGAAGATTTACTGCTCTCCTCCCAAATGCTGTTTAAGAGCCCAGAGTTCACATTTCTGGGATTCCTCAGGTTTCCAGAGAAAAAAGGGGAGGGGAGAGGCGCTGGGGAGCATTAACCCAGCGTTGTAGTGGTATGAAAGGCAATGGTTTTAATGTATTTGCTTTTGTTTGGGCTTTTTAAATGATGTGCAGTGTGTAGTTTGTCTGCTTGTAAGTTAACTATTGAGTAACCTGATCTGGTCGCCTTAAAGATCTCGATGGCTCAACAGTTCTATGTATGTTTGTGAGTTATAAACTGCCCCAATTTGTAAATCTGGACTAGTTGTTAGCAATCTAATGCACTCAATGGGCCACTGAGGCTCTTAAACACACTACCAAGCATCAAAACATCAGAGGTCTTACATATTAAATTATGAAAACACTTTTATTTTGAAACATTATTTCAACACGTACAAAAGCAATGATTCAAAAAATGTGTTTTAAGTTTTAAAAAATGTCTTATTTGGTTATATATAAGGTAACAAAAATGCTTAGCCCTGGAGAATTCCAATAGAAGCCCATGTTCGCCCAAGAATATGGACTTCTATTGGAATTACCACACGTTTTCGTAATGCCGTGCCCCGCACACGCCCACAGCCCCAGCACACGCCCACAGCACACGATATGAGACATGGCATGAAGGGCGGAACGTACCACATGCCCAGGCGTTAGTCACGCCCCCAGCACACGCCCACAGCACAACGCAGACACACCCACAAGGGACTACTATGCTGGCACGTTTCTTTTACCTTTTAAATGTATATGGTGGGCGTCTGCATAGCCTATGTCCTTCTGCTGCAACTGCCCTTTCTAACGCTGTATTGGATGCTGTGATTGGTGCTGGGGTTCCTGAGATTACCCGCCTCAAAGGTTTGGGCTCCATCTTTGTAATATTAGCATAGATATGTTGTCCTTTAATGTAAATGTTTTTTTCTATATTTACAAGTACAATTGTCTTATAACTTATTGTAATTGCAGCTGTTACTGCATTGCAGTCCAAGTTGAAAACATCCCATCATGTTGATTATGGACCATCGATCGATGTGTAGATGGCGTTCAAAGAAAGACTCGTACAGAGCTCATAACAATGATACCGATCGTAAGTACTCGGCTACATTTCTCTTTATCATACCACCTGCAGTCTCCAATCTAAACACATCCAGAAACTATCCAAAGGTTTCACACAGCTCCAGGCTTCTTGGCGCACCATCTCTCTTCTTCCAAAACAAGGTGAGAACGCACTTCAAACAGATTGAAGTGTAAAGGTCCCGTCTGCCACAGCAACACTGATAAAGATATTAACTACAAGGCTGCGTTTCAATGTCTTATTGCATCGCTCTTTCCTTTCACAGCAGATTGTGAACCCATTGAACCCTGTTAGAACACTCCAGACTTCCTGGCACAGACTAATCTCTTCTTTTATGAATAAACAAAGGTGTGAATTCATTCAGTCTGCTTGGTAGCCCTCCTTCTAACTTTTAATTCCTTGTATTACACAGTGTTTTACTGCCATATAGGAAACAGTCGGCCTTTCTTTTCCTTTTCCATATATGTCTGTATTAATTAAAACACATTTTAATAAGATCTAAAACGCAGTGTTTTCTAATTGGAATACGTACTTTGGTCTACAAGGATTTTTTTTCATTTGCAAAAGAGCTTCTGTGCAAATAGTTGTTCGTGTTTTTTCTGATGCGCTAAAATATATATGTGCTTTTTTATAAGGTTGGATTTTTTAAATGCGTCTTGATAACAAAAGAAAGACCCTTGCTAGCGTCAACTATGTCCTTTGGTCTGGAAGAATTTATTTTATCGCAAATAAACAGGGAATTAGAAAACATACCTTATATGATTATGCTTTTGCAAACTTTAACTGCAGCATGTCATGCACACATGAACAAGCTTTGCCATAATTAACAGGTGCCGCCTTTCGGACCTTATGTGTTTTAAATGATTAAAACAGATGATCTTACCTGTACTTCAAAGGCCATGCTGTTTGTTAAAAAGAAGTAAAGCTATTTAATTAGTAAAATAGGTTACACAGTGAAAGTTACTGGGTAATCCAATAGATCACGGTCAGACTTTTCAAAAATTAGCAACATGCATGAACTAAAACAATTGCAAACACATTTTTTTTTAAAGCGCTGTCACTCTGAGCCAGTCAATCCAGTATCACCCGCACGGTTGTAATTTTACTACTGGGTGCTTTTACATGCAAAACCACAGTCCGCCCAGCTGTTTCTCGAGCACGCTGTAGACGCTGACGTCATTGTGACATTCCAGGGAGTCGTTGTGCTCGAGCAGCTGGTTATATATTAACCCTGTGGAGTTGACGTCTCGTCTTTATCGCTGCAGCACATAAGGTCATTGCACCGGGAGCACGTTCAAGGGACGCGCGTGCGCGCGCTCCTGTGACAGCAGGAAGGATATTTTAAAGCGAGAGCCGATGATGCGCGAGTCTGACAACACCCAGGGGGAGATTTACTAAGATTTTGCGCCGTGTTAGCGCCACAAAAGTGACGCAAAATCTTTTTGTTGTAATTTACTTTCCAGCGCTAAACTTGTTTAGCACTGGAAATAATGTAAAAGTAATGCGCTGCGCTATACTTTGCGCCATGGGCGCATACCAAGGGTGGTGCACGGGCGTTTACTAAAAACAATAGATAGGGTTTAGCGTGAGAAAACTGCGCCCTTTTCAACTAGGCGCAAGGAAGGAGAAATGCTTTCATTTCTCCTTCCTTTTTCGACTTTGCATGCGTACTACACTGTGCAGTCTGCAAACAATTTGGGTAAAGCTTTCCCTTGTGTCGAGCATAGTATTTTGTACAGGAAGGATACTGTTGTAAATAGATTAAGTAGGCAGCAAGACACGTCTTCAGGATATTAAGATAGGTTTATTAAGTTACACAAGATAAGACAGCAGAGCAGTAAAACCTCACAGCTGACCAGACCGACTGCCAAGGCTGGAATCAACACACACCAGATAGAACACTCTTAGGTCAGAAGATAGAAAAACTAAGAAAGGACTACAGACACCAGGTAGCCATATTGAACCAAGTAAGAATATACAACAGATACCCTTCCTGTACAAAGCCTATGCTGGACCCAGGCACACAACCTAGCGCAGAGGCACTCATGTGTTTGCATGGCGCACAGCAGCTGGAATCAGCTCCAGCGCAAGGAAAAGGGGAGAAGACAGCCATATCTCTGAGATGTGGCGCTCTCCTGCTCCCTCCCTGTTGAGCAACGCAGCACAGCCTCATGGGGGCTGTGCTGCATTTGCGCAAACTTTATCGTAAATATCCCCCCAGAGCCTATCACACTGCCTTTGGGCTGCTTGAAATAATAACCACGTGTCTGGATCCAAGGTTTAGACACTGAACAGTGTCCAAGGCACACGATTATTCATTTAAAAACGCAGCCTGTATGCTTTATATAGTAGTCTCTGATGCATATAATATATGAGTGTGGCCGCTGTCTGTAAGATTTTAATTGACTTTAATCATGCTTGGAATGTTTGGTTAATATGTATTTAATGCTAACATATGTGTCTACATCATCTATGAGGGCTTGGATAATCTAAATAATTCATAGGGACCTTTGGGGCCGCATGCCGATGTTCCTAGTAAATGGTGGTAAGTTTATACATCAGCACAGTGAGGCAAAGGGGTGCTACAGGCATGGGGTTGGTACCCCTAAAGCACAAGGGAGCAACAAGCAGGCCGCCACTGCCCACAGAGCATGAAAAATGCGCAACACCTTAAACGGGCCGGTACTATGCGATACGGAGCACCAGCACCTTTTATTTTGAGAGGTAGAGTACCGGCACTTCTCAAGAGAAATGCAACACCTTTAATTGGAGAGTAACGGTACTTCTCAAGAGTAATGCAATACCTTTAATTGGAGAGTAACAGTACTTCTCAAGAGTAATGCAATACCTTTAATTGGAGAGTAACGGTACTTCTCAAGAGAAATGAAATACCTTTAATTGGAGAGTAACAGTACTTCTCAAGAGTAATGCAATACCTTTAATTGGAGAGTAACAGTACTTCTCAAGAGTAATGCAATACCTTTAATTGGAGAGTAACAGGACTTCTCAAGAGAAATGCAATACCTTTAATTGGAGAGTAACAGTACTTCTCAAGAGAAATGCAATACCTTTAATTGGAGAGTAACAGTACTTCTCAAGAGAAATGCAACGGCACTTCTCTGAAACAAGCAGCCACTCTGTTACAGAGTACCTGCACCTTTATTTTTCCATTTCAAACACTGGTGGTGCGTAAAGTTGTGGTCAGGAGGGCGGTGGCTAAAGGCAGAGGGGATAGACTTAGACAGCAGTTACCTGTCCCCATTCTTTCCTTTCAGTTTGTCTCTCATGGCGCCCTCAGCGCTGTTAACACTTCGCACACTCTACCACACTTGCACTATTATGGTTTGTGGTCTCACTGCCCTCAACTCACGGTGCTGCACTGTCACACTACACATGTGATAAGTGTATCCATTCGGCTCACTTCTGCTGTGCGTCTGCCTAGGAATTTTTAACAATAATACGAGCTGACTTTTGTAAAACATCTAACGTTCTCTGTGAAGGGGAGAAGACACACAATTTCAGACTCACTTTCAAAGGTCTAATAAACACAAACTGGAACATGTACACCTACACGAACAGCATCCCTACACACACTCACACACATGCAGATATATGCACACACAAACCAAAGGACACACAATTGCACTCAGTAATACTGATGCACACACATATTTACACTCAGACACTCACTCATGGGAGGTTTCCTCCTTGCAGCCCTGTTATTGCCCTTACTACTGCCCCCTTTCCACAACATGTCAATCCTAGGGTTTGTCATGCTTGGAGGTGGCGAGTGTGGTGGCGACGCTGAACATCTAAGATGGCCACCAGCACACCCGCTGTTTAGCAGTCCCAGGAGCTCAGGTGAAGTGCGCTGAAGAACCGGGCCTTTGGGCCTGGCGGCGCAGGGTAGCCCTGAAATCTTCGAGTTCACCTGCCTTGTTGCACAGAGACACGGAATACTCTGTTGGCGTAGAAAACCAAGTTTATTAGCTGCAGCTAAGAACAGTTGTCCAAGAAGTACACACAAGTAGGTTCTCAGGAGACTGCCACTTTACTCCGTGGCTCACAAGCTTTTATCGTCAAAATACATCTGTACAAACATACACCCAATGCACATAGTTCTAGCCAATCAGAAGAGTTTGAAAACAAGGTGTTGTGTAACCGGAATGCTCTCTGCTTACATGTTGTGTGTTATCCAGCCCCCAAAGTTAATCAATACTGGTACCCATGGTTCAGGGTTGTAATGGCAGGACATGTCTGTATGCTTCAAAACGAAGGTTGTGGAATAAGAAAACACAGGGAGAGAATAGCGAAGGCCAAAAGATAAGATACGGCACGAGAAGAATACTAAAGGCTAACAGAAAGTTGATATAGGGACTAGGTAGTCCAGACAAGGATTAGTTAGGCCGGCTGGTGTCCGAGGTTAGTTTAAAGACAAGGGCGGAGGGGGTTTTCGACACGTTGTAGTCCAAAAGGGCAGAGACACTTCGTTCATTGAGCAGCCTGTGTAAAGGCAACACAAAATGGCGGCGAATGTAAAATGGAGTAGAAATAAAGAACCTCAGGGCACCAATGTTATATGGCGCACTTCACCAAGATCCTTCCCGGGTTAGGACCTACCATTGGTCTTGGGAGGCATCCGTTCATTAGCGTCGGGCAACTGGTACAGAAAGACCGAAGGTTAGTGTTCCCGTATGCGCATGATGCATTAATTAGAGAAATAATGCGCAGGTCATAGGGAATAGAGTTTCTTCAAAGTAAAAGTCTTAGGCCAGGAGTTACCGCATGACTAGAGGTGTAGCATTTGTAGCGGAGTGAGGTGCCGGGTTTTTAGAGACCCGGTGGTGCCAGGGGACCACACCCAAAGACCTCTAGGTTCTCCCTGTTCTGGACTACAGAAACACAGAGTCTTCTAGGTGAAGTCAGAGATCGAGGTTTATTGGTTGCAACCAAGTAACATGTGTCCTAGAATTACAACGACACGGGCTGTAAGTTCTCAGGAGACTGTTCGTTTTTACAGAACCAGCCTTCTCCTTATATACATAAATAACAGCTGCGGGCAAGAATTCTTGAGTTTATGATATGGTTATACACATATTTCCACAACAATACAATGAGCAAAGTCATGCTGGTCAGCACATATTTTAGATGTCCGGATCGTGATGGATTACCCCGCCAGACCCAGAATTCCCATCAGATAACTATGAAACACCAATAAGGTCGGGCACCCTCCCATCGTAAAACTGGTCATAAACAAGGATCGTGGACAGGTGTATGTGTATGAAAACATGGTCTGTATGTAGTGAATGGTTTATGGCATGTTGAGCCTTGATGATATCTTACTCGGCCACTGGGCGAGGAGCTGCCCAAACAGGTTTGGCTGGAGGCAGTGGAGTTAGCTCGGCCAGGTCATGGGGAAGTCAGCTACGGTGGACGTGTCCTTTCAGATCAAACTCGGCCTTAATCAATTGACTATATGAGGGCAAGTCATAAGATGGATGCCGTTCGCAAAATGGAGTCTGAGGGTTCGAGACGGAAACCACGATTTAAGGGTGTCAGCATCACTCGATCGTGACGCAAATGCATAGGGATAATGTCCTAATCATTACCGGTCCGTCAATACCAAATTCGTCATGGTACGACGATATTTTGTGATACGAGTGTGTGGACCCCGATACTGGTGGAAAGGAAGGGTCCGGAATTGCAGTACCACAGGCCCTCCTTTTGCCCTCATATTAGGCAATAACTCATACTAATCTGAGTCCAGATCTGTAGTGATGAATTCATGGAGATGCTGCTGCAGCATCATTCTGTTGCTCAATTCGTCCCTTGATACAGGCTTCCTTACACATGATGTAGCACAGAGGCCACATATTGCAGGAGCGCACTGTACAAACAGGCAGAACATAAACAGAACGGCTAGGATCATCCCAATGAAGATCAGAGTTTTCCATCCCCAGGCAGAGATCAGTTCCCACAGCCATCCTAGCAGGGACCAATCCCCTTTCTCCACGTGAAGGGAATCAGAGATTTTGTGTAATTTGGAGATGGCCTGGTACACTGTCGGAGCATTATCGGGGATGAAAATGCAGCAACTAGATTGGATCACTCTACACACACCACCACGGTCTGCAAGTATGACATCTAGGGCAACCCTGTTCTGAAGTGTCATAAGTCGATCCGACTGAAGCTCAGCTGTTAAGTTGCTAAGGACACCGGCCGTTTCAGTCACGGCGGACTCAACTATCCTCGTCAATTGTTGAATGTTCCTGCTGTTCACCATAGGCCCCCAAAATGGCAGAAAACCCTTTGCGAAGTCTCCAAACTCTTGACCCGTGGTGTCGTCTTGACTCACGACACCCCTAACTGTCCTTGTCCGATGGTAATCTGCCCCGGCCGTGTAGGTGGGTGGCAGCAGAAACGAGATGAAGCATGTGCCCGAGAAGTCAGGGGGCAACCATGTATAGGCTTTGTCATGGCAGACGAAATAGGTGCCTTTAGCCGCCAAGAATGGAGGGGAAGTTCGGGAGGTGAATACATACGTTTCCGTGCATACGCTCTTTCCCAACTGTGCTTTGGGATCCCTGCCAATACCTTGCAGACATAGGTGACCTTGGTGGGGCACTATCCAGACTGGGGATGATTTCTTTGTTTTCTGGCTTTTATTCAAAGAGATCCCATATTTAGTCATATTCCAACGGCTGTAGGGAGTGAGTTCATCCTTGGGAATCGTTTGATACGTGTCAACATCCCTACTCATATTTCTTATTCCTACCACTAGTGCCTTGTTGCTGGAATCGCTCTCTGTGGAACGGGGCGGGTATGGTTCTAGGGCGAACAGGAACATGGTCTGGAAGGCCCAGAGAGAACCATAATAACTGAATGGCAGGATGAAGTATGGAATGCCCTTATCTGTTGTGTGCGGCATGAGTCCACATACCCAACAATTCGATGTGTTCATTATAGACTGGTGCTGGTGTTGGAGCCGACTGAAGGAGTTATTTACAAACTCTAGGCTCCTGGCAGACTCGTGTTCAGGAAGAGGGTGAAAGGAGTGTAAAGAAACTGTTGGAGAAGGTGTGGGTTGAGTGTTGTTTACAAAGATGACTTGAAACGTGAATAAAGTATAACCAATCAAGAACATCGTTATGTTACATATCATCAAAATACATGTTATCAAGAATTTCTTCTTTGCCATCACAGTGCATATTTTCTTGTTAAAGTTCATGTTTCTAGCAGGTCTCTCTACCCTCGGAAACTCCATCCTCTGGTTGCTGCCCGCGGTGGGAGGTTGTTTCTGCCAAGATGTGCGCTCTGTCCAGTCCGGGGTGATTCCCTCAGACTGACCAGAACCGTTGACCTAGGCGTCCCCGGCTGCACTCCTCAGACTTCAACTGCGGCCTTAGCAGCGGAACCGGATGACGGTTCGAAAATCAAAAATGAGCTAGTTCCCTGGGCGAGAGAGCTGTGAAATCAAAAATAGTTCATGGGAAAAAGGGGGAAAATCGCACTAATTCGATTATGTCAGTTCCTTGGTCTTGACCTCAGATTGTATCGTTCTTTCCCAGGCACGGTGTGATTTTCGAACAATGTTTCAGGTTCTGTAGTGTCCAACTGCATTGCCGGTGGCACAGATCCTTGCAAAATGCAATCGCTCTCTTTGTTGGTATCAGTTCCTTTTAATCGTGCATCGCTGAAGGGGACAAAACGAGGTATGAACTCTGTTTCGGAGTCAGCGACTCCTTGCTGGACCCACCGGTCATATGGAAGGGGCAGCGGGACCCTTTTGCAATGGGCGCCGTGCACCTAGTGTTTTTTCCCGTGGACACGTACTGCAGAGCGGGTAGACAGCAAGACCTGGAAAGGTCCGGTCCAGCGAGGCTCCTCGTTCTTTGTTCGCCTGAAGTTCCGAACTAGGATCCACGAGCCAGGTTCGATGGCATGGCCTGGATCGTCAGATGCCGGTGGAGAGGAGCTGTGGACCTGTTGATGTAAAGCATGCAGTTTAGTTGTCAATTCATGCAAATAGTCAAACAGTGCAGGGTACTCTATCTCACTGAGCTTTCTGGGCCTCTGTACTTCCCATATATTTGCTGGGCGCCCAAACACGATCTTGTGTGGGCTAAGTCCCAGTCTAGAATGGACAATCATCCTGGTAGACAGGAGTGCTAAAGGCAGGGCGTCTGGCCACTTGAGACCTGTGCTGGCTTGGATCTTGGCCAGTTTCAATTTTAACGTGCCATTATAGCACTCTACCAATCCCGCCGATTGGGGGTGGTTTGCAGCGTGGAATTTCTGGTGGATGCCTAGACACTCACACACTCTCTTCATCACTCGTCCCACGAATTCACTTCCGTTATCACTCCAGACAATCCTAGGCATGCCAAATCTAGGGAAGAATTCTTTGACAAGGGCTTTGGCAGTGGACAATGCAGTGTTGTCCTTCAGGGGGTACGCTTCTACCCACCTGGAGAAGGCGCAAATGACAACAAGCACATATTTCAGGTTATTGCACCTCTCCATGTGGATGAAATCGAGCTGCAAGACCTCGAACGGATACGTTGGAGGTTCAAAATGACCAGCTGGGGTTGGGGTCCCTCTACCGGGATTGTGCTTCAAACACACCATACAATTTCTGACCAGATTCTCTGCACATTTTGGGATACCACTATTCTGCCAAACTGGGGCCAACAGTTTACATATTCCTTTCACACTGATGTGTGCCACTCCATGGGCCATTGTCACCACTGCGAGCACATAAGCGTTAGGTAACATCCATCGCTGATGTTCTGACAGTTCGACCCAACAACCATTCGCATCTAATCTACCCTTGCTATCTCTCCATTCATTCACCTCTTTCTCAGTCGCATCAGCTTGTATAGATTTCACGCTTTCGATGGTGTCCTCACACATACCCATATCAGGGGTCCATCTAGCAGGACCTACAACATACATCCGACTCATTGTGTTCCTTGCAGTCTCTTTCGCGACCTCGTCGGCAAATGCATTCCCTCGACCAACATCATCTTGAATCTTTCTATGTGCACTGCATTTCACAATCGCAACTTGTAGGGGCAAGGTCAGTGACTCGAGAAGGTCGTGTACTAGCTGGCCGTGTTAAATTTTTGCACCATGTGACGTCAGGAACCCACGTTCACGCCACAATCTTCCAAAACTGTGGGCTATGCCGAAGGCGTACTGATTATCAGTATACACATTCACTCGTTTTCCTTTCGCCAACATGAACGCTCTTATGAGTGCGACTAACTCTGCTGCTTGCGCGGAATTGTGGGGGATGCGAGCTATCTCTACAATCGTGTGTAATGTTGTCACGGCATATGCTGCAGTCGTATCACCATTTGGCAACTTGAAACATGAACCATCAACCCATAAATTATCATTACATTCAGGGAGGGGAGTGTCCTGCAAATCTACTCTCCCTTTTGTCTCTTCCTCTGTCCTAAAGCAGCAATCATGTTTTTCGACCTCATCTATCTCTACTGGAATGGGTAATAACGTAGCAGGGTGAGTGTATCGCATCTCTTTATGTGTCAATTCATAGCTGGATAGTCGAGCACTAGTCAGATGTTGTGTTTTCGTTCTGTTTAGTAAAATATCTACTGCATGTGGGACCATAACGGTCAGGGCATTATTCATGACTAACCCAGCAGACTGTCGAATACAGACAGCTGCTGCAGCAGTGGCCCTCAAGCAACTTGGCAATGCCTTAGCTACAGGATCTAGAGTCGCGGAGAAATATGCACATGGGCGTTGTTTGTCCCCAAAGTGTTGCGTCAAGACTGATAATGCGCAACCTTCCTTCTCATGGACATATAATGTAAAAGGCTTGCTGTAGTCGGGGTTGCCCAACACGGGAGCCGAACATAATGCCTCACGCAACTCATGGAAACTCGCCTGACAATCTTCAGACCAAGGCAAAGGATTGGGTGTGTCTTTACGCATTAATGCCAGCAAAGGTTTGGCCAACAGTGAGAAGTTCGGTATCCATTGTCTACAGTACGATGTAATGCCCAAGAAGGCACGCACTTCTCTTTGTGTCCTTGGGACACTCAGTTCTGCAATCGCCTGTATTCTTTCTGGGGTCAGTCTCCTTCCGTCCTTCGATAAGATGTGACCTAAGTAGGTTACTTCTTGTCGGCAAAATTGCAGTTTGGAGGGCGAAACTTTGTGTTTCATGTCGCATAAATGACGCAACAATGACAATGTGGCTTGCTTGCAAATCTCTTCAGTGTCTGCAGCGATCAGCAGATCGTCCGCATACTGAATTAAAGTTGCACCATCCTGCAGAATAATCGTGTCTAGTTGTGTTTTCAGGGCCTGACTGAATATTGATGGACTTTCACAGTAGCCCTGAGGAGCGCGTTTAAAGCGGAAGCTTCGTCCTCCTAAATTGAAGCCAAAGATATCTCTGCTCTCCTCGGCAATCGGGATGCTGAAGAAAGCGATCTTCAGGTCAATCACTGAAAACCAATTGGCTGAAGCTGGAACCATTGTCAATAAGGCAGTAATGTCGGGGACGACTGGAAACTGTGGTACAACGATCTTATTCACTTCCCTGAGATCAATCACAAATCGGTACACAGGGGGCTGTGAAGGATCGGTACGCTTTAAGACAGGCAAAACAGGACTGTTACAAATGTTGCCTGTTGTCTCTTCGATGACATCTTTCTCGATCAGGTCGTAAATGATCGCTAACAAAGCCTTTTCACATTCGTTTGACATTCTATATTGGGGAACGCGTGGTAACCTAACGTTAGCTTTCAACGTTATGACATATGGCGCTATCTCCAAACGACCCACATCATTGGAACCATTCGCCCAGAGTTCGTCTGGAAGAGATAACAATTCAGTTGGAATATTCTCCTTTGCCAAATACATTGGAGAAGTAACCTTTCTTCCTAGGGTAAGCTGTACTCCCGAAGGGGAGCAGTACAAAGTTGCATATAGTCTTTTTAACAAATCCAAGCCTAACAAGTTTTCGCCACAACCTGTTGTAAGAATGAGGGGTGCTTCTAATTCGCATGGGCCAACAGAAAGGGGCAGGGGATTGGAGATCGGGTTTCTAACAGGGGCGCCAGAAAAACCTACTGAAACATTCATTTCGCCAGACAAAGGTGCGCCAGGAAGTTTTGAATGCATAATAGAACTTTTTGTAGCACCAGTATCCAGCAGAAATGGCTCCGACACTCCTGATGTGGTCACCTCGACGTAAGGTCCATTCTGATCTACTGGAACTGAAACAACTCCCTCTCTTTGTCCATGGCTGTCCTAGCAATTATTACCCTCATTCTCGTTTTCGGCGTAATAATCGTCTGCATAGTACTGAGCTGACCTGGAAGACGCGTTATTCTGTTGGTCAAAGCTATTCATGGAATTTTGGGGTGGAAAAGAAGTGTTGTTCTGGGGGAAATTTCCACGGCCCCTACCTCTTGGAGCCTGTTGAACACCTCTACCTCTTGTACCGGAAAAAACGTTTAAGCGTCGCGCAAGAGCTGGACAATTACTTTTGAAATGACCCTCTTCTTTGCAATAGGCACATTGATTCGGGCCATACGGAGAACGCTGATGGGAAAACTCATTTCCTTTCTCGTTTCTCGAATACTGCAGTGGCTGTTGATAATTGGGCTGACTAGCAGTGCGAGGCGGATAGGCTTGCTGGAGAAGAGCTTTAGTTTTTAACTCGTTAGTCTTTTTGTCTGCTTTATCTAGCTCGTCTTTGCGCCTATTTTCATAGTACTGGGCTGTGGCTAAAATCTGCGCTGACGTGGAAACAGCCCAAGCACTCTCTGAATCTTTCAATTTATTGCACAGTTCAGGAAGCAGATTATGTACAAATTTGTCTACAAACAGTCTTTGGCCACCCTCGGTAGCCATATCCTGACCACTGTGATCGGTGAAAGTCTCCTCAAATCTCGTGAAAAAGTCAGACACATTCTCATTTTTCTTCTGCTTGCATGCGGACAGCTTGTTCCAATTTACGAGCAATTCAGGCATTAATGTTTTCATGTACGCAATAATCCTACCGGGAAGTTCTGCTATTTAAGGCTCGGGTTTAGAACCACAGACTTGTCTAGCATCAGTAGCAGTAATATTAGCCCATGAGTCACCTAGTTCTTGATCATGATCTGCATGACGAATTTTACTCCATAAAGGATGCGGAACAACGTTCCCAAACAGCATGTCTACATCTGCTAAATTCATTATACATGAGCTGGCAGTCTGTGATAATTCCTTGTAATATCCAGCTGGGTTTTTACGCCAATCAGGTAGTGTCTGTTTGAGTGCTAAAACCTCAGATCTTTTCCAGGGGACATGTACCCACACACGCTGGAAATGCTGCAGAATTGGTGGATTTACAGTTGCATCACCCTCCCTCCATACTGGAGGAACCTCTCTCATGGGGTACTGTCGCGCCTTTTTCCTATCTGACACATCAGCTTCATACAATGACCTAGAGACATTTCCCTTACTCCTATAGGATAACAATAAATCTATTGCTTTTTCAACATCGGCACCTACAATCATACCTTCATAGAACTTAAAACGCATGCAGAATAATTCCTTCAATTTGCGCTTGGGATCGTTTGTCTCCAAATCTTCACAAAGATATACACACATCTCTTCAAAGACGTATCTCTGAGTGGGCGCATCCCACTGACGGAAAACGTCCATAACGGACTGAACATCTTATTTAGCAGTGTCAGTAACCCATTTGCTCGCTAACTCATTTAGCACTTCTCTTTCTTCGTAATCGGGTAGTTGACTACGCAACTGTCTACGTCCCGTTTTAGGGGTTGTTTTAGGCGACCCAAAGAAGGGTGAAAATAGACCAGTGACAGTATTTGCCACTCTCTGTCTGACAGAAGGAGAAGCTTGCGGCGAGGCAGATGCGCCAGAAAAGACAGGCTGATGTAAAGAGGAAGTCGAGGCAATAGCAGAGGAAGTTGAGGCAGTAGCAGACGTAGTATCATAGTGAACAGTTGGAGCAGTAGGCAAAGTTGTAGAAGCAGATGGAGTATGTAGCAAAAGCGGCGGCCCTTGAGAAGGCTGTGCCGGAGAAGTAGGAACCAGCTGAAGAGGGGCTGGTGCTTGTGCGAGAGCTGCATTTCGTGCGCCAGGGCGTGGTATAACGAAACGCTTCGGGGTTCCTACAATACTCGATGTATATGGGGGTGGTGAGTTCAATAGATGGGACATTAATGGATCTTTCTCGGATGTTCCCTTTGAGTCTTGTCCTTCATGTGGCAACATCGGGTAGCATTTATCTACTGCTAGCTTCTTGCTCCTAAGCATTCGTTCACTTTCTTGCTCTTCCTCATTATCCCTGTATGCAATGGCGGCTTGCACCATTGACATGCCTCTTTTATTTTTCTTTGCTAATTTTATTTCTTTCTGTTTGGCTTCTTTGCGCCATAAGCGAAAAGAGTCAAACATCGCCGGCCGGGCTTTCTTCTTGAACAATTTGACCTCGAGGTTGTCTAATACTTCTGAGTCAAAACTACCATATTGGGGCCATTTTAAAACACCATCCTTGCGGGTGTATTTTATCCACACTTCGTTATACGTGATAGGACCTACTCCGTGCTTTATATATAACTCATATGTTGGAGTTCCAATCGGAGGAACCGGACACGAATCCTCTAACCGGGAGTCCTTACTACAACCAAGACAAAACAAGTTTCCAAGTCTGCTAAGACCAGGCATCTTTGCTCACTAGTCTAGCTTCAAACTTCAAGGGATTATCTAATTACGATATTTTCGTGAATACACGAATCCCTCGGTTTTGGTGCTTGCAAGAACCAATACAAACCGTATCTCTGGGATACCAAAACTAAGAACCAAACTAAGGACTGGGAGACGCTCCACTTATACTTAACTGAGTATTGAAGATCGGTGACGTCACTAGAAGACGCGTCTATCGTTTCGCTCTACCGCGGATCACTGGGTCCAAAACAGGGCAATAGTCAGGGCAGCAGTCCTTCGTAGCCGTCGGGACGCGGGGAACCTCGCAGCAAAGACCTTCGGAACCACGCTGACATGCAGGGGTCGCTGAAGTGGCTGGCCTTCCTCCGGAATTTTCACACGAAGCTCCTCACGAACATCTGGCTTGGACTGTCACCGCTTGATATCGCCTCGAGTTGGGCGCCAACTGAGGTGCCAGGTTTTTAGAGACCCGGTGGTGCCAGGGGACCACACCCGAAGACCTCTAGGTTCTCCCTGTTCTGGACTACAGAAACACAGAGTCTTCTAGGTGAAGTCAGAGATCGAGGTTTATTGGTTGCAACCAAGTAACATGTGTCCTAGAATTACAACAACACGGGCTGTAAGTTCTCAGGAGACTGTTCGTTTTTACAGAACCAATCTTCTCCTTCTTATATACATAAATAACAGCTGCGGGCAAGAATTCTTGAGTTTATGATATGGTTATACACATATTTCCACAACAATACAATGAGCAAAGTCATGCTGGTCAGTACATATTTTAGATGTCCGGATCGTGATGGATTACCCAGCCAGACCCAGAATTCCCATCAGATATCGATGAAACACCAATAAGGTCGGGCACCCTCCCCTCGTAAAACTGGTCATAAACAAGGATCGTGGACAGGTGTATGTGTATGAAAACATGGTCTGTATGTAGTGAATGGTTTATGGCATGTTGAGCCTTGATGATATCTTACTCGGCCACTGGGCGAGGAGCTGCCCAAACAGGTTTGGCTGGAGGCAGTGGAGTCAGCTCGGCCAGGTCATGGGGAAGTCAACTACGGTGGACGTGTCCTTTCAGATCAAACTCGGCCTTAATCAATTGACTATATGAGGGCAAGTCATAAGATGGATGCCGTTCGCAAAATGGAGTCTGAGGGTTCGAGACGGAAACCACGATTTAAGGGTGTCAGCATCACTCGATCGTGACGCAAATGCATAGGGATAATGTCCTAATCATTACCGGTCCGTCGATACCAAATTCGTCATGGCACGACGATATTTTGTGATACGAGTGTGTGGACCCCGATACTGGTGGAAAGGCAGGGTCCGGAATTGCAGTACCACAGGAGGTTGATTGCGCATGTCCTAAATAGTCAAGGGAGTGCGCAGGCGTTGAGTTGTGGACATTTCATTAGACTCTCGCGTCTTTAATAGACGCGAAGGAGTTACTATGTTTGAGTGGCATGTGGAGTCTTGGTCACTAAAAATTTACGTTCATGAAATAATTCGGTGAACGGAATCCGGCTGGGTAAATCCAATAGATGGTTTGCTAAATTGGAAAATTCAGAAAGACGTGTGAGAAGTATCACACAGTACATTAGAATTAACTTCTCTTGAAAACTCTGAGTGTCTACTACGCAGCGCTTGGGAGTGGACACATAGGGTGTAACTGAATAATTGTGACAATACTATATTTGAGTTTCGCTGCCAAGAACCTAAAGGTTACATTTATGAGGTTATCTCAGTGAAGATATATATATATATACATACATAGATGAAAGAAGAAACACCAGCACTATATTCTAGTAAGTCAATTAGAATAAAAACACAGTTGTAAGGTGGAACTAAAGATGCACAATACTTACCTTGTTTAATCTTTTTAGAAAGTGTTGATAGAATTCAGTCTTCATCTAGAAAAAAAGAAGAGAAAGACACTTCAATAAACACTTAAAGCCAAAAATATTCAAAAGAAGAGAGGCAAGCCCCCCAAGGTTCCTGGTAAGAACTAAGACAAGTGTTTAAATGTGTATACGTTAAATAGCGTTAAAAAGAAAAAAGCAAGCGGATAGGACTGTGTTTATTTGCAGCCTTCAAGAAGAAAGAAGAAGAAGAAGAGGTAGTGAGCTAAGAAGAATACAGGCATTCTCTTCTCTATCCCAATCCCCTTTTTCCACCTTAGTACCTGCCTGATAGGTTGTTAGTACAGATCTGGTGGAGAGGTATTAAGAGGCGAGTTGGGAAAAGGCATCATTCTGCTCCTGTGTCGTTACAAGATTACTAGCCCCCTGACACACCATATCAGGAAGGCACAAAATACAGCTAGAAGAAAAGCACTCCAGTGTAATCCTTGCCAAATAAATTCAGGCCGGCCCTGCAGTACCTCCTGAAACACTGCATTCGAGCCCTTTGGAGTGCACAAAATGTAAATACTTCCAGAAACAGATCCTTCTCCGCCTTCCTTGCACCGGGGAATAGAACCACACTGATCAGTCGGCATGCTACAATGAATAATGCATGGAGCTGCTTGGCACTCTAGGACCTGGGAATGCAAGTGACTCGTCTACATCGCCTTACCCATCTTTGAATGCATAAGCCAATGTTCAATGGTTCGACGTAGGAGCACCAGTGTCCTTAGAATGCGGCGTCCCTAGAGGCTCGGGTCCTATGCTTGGCTGGGTGCCCCCATCCCTCAATGAATGGGTGGGACCTCATGGTGCATACATGTTTGCTGACTGAACCGAGCAATGTAAGGCTGGCAGACTATGTTGGGGCATCTACAGGACTTATCTATACTTCGCTGACACCAGTGATTGAAGTGAACCAGGTCCTGCCGCTGCTCAGCACTGGCAGTTCTAAAAAGCGGCTGCTGAGACGGGTCGCTATGGCCTCTCCATTGTTGCCCTTACCTTCAGTGTGAACAAAACAAATCTTCACTCTGCAGTAGTACCACTGTTCAAAGCCTTGGATGTAACTTCAAAGAGACTCGTTTTACTTCTTTCACAGTCTGGCCATTTCAGAACTGAAGCATTTTCAATATTCTATACAATGAAGCTATAGTTGTTGCTTATTTATCCTATGCAACTAACAACCACTGAGGGGGGCGGAGCTAGCCGGCAACCGAGATGGCCGCCTGAGTCCGGAGCTCCTCCGCCGTGAACCACGATCCTTGAATAATCCTGCACATTTGGGACTGTAACTGCGATCTTTCGAGTCCAGAAGGTAGCGCGATCACCGTGGCCCCACTGACGGCGAAAAGACTGACGTCCCTGACTGGAGGATGAATATCTTCCATCCGGTGTGGAACATAGGGGGTTGCCTGCGAGACCGCAGCCTCGATTGCGGCCCCGGCTGACCCAGAGGCGGTCCTCCCTGGCGCTGAGAGCTACGCGACCCCGCGCTAGGAGGCGGGCGAAGTTCCACACAACTTACGGCGCGCAGGGGTGTGCGCCCATTGTGGGGGAGGATCTCCCCGCTTCCCCTGCCTCAGCCTTGGACTCACCGGTTCCCTGAGTCGGAACAGCAGGGCGGGACACCTACGACCTGCGAGGTGCGTGAGTACTTTGGAGTGTCTGGGCTTGGTGGGGCGGATCGCGCTGCCACGAGGCTGTTGGGCTGCTGCCTGGAGGTCCGTGATCGCGGCGGCGCCCGCTCTGGTCCTGATTTGCCTTGCGGTAGCTGGGCAGCCTGCCTGACATCGACGGGTGCCGTTTCCCCACTACGGCTACCTCCCCGTGAACTGCACCAGTGAGTCTACTCTGGTGGGGCTACTTCGAGGGAACTGGGGCACCTGTACGCCGTTTAGACTGGAGGCAAGCTGGGGTTACTTCACGATCTGGGCTCCTCAGACCGGATGTAACGGGTGGTGTTTGGCGCACTTTAGACTCTGAGTGTCTTTGCCTGCTGCCCCGGGAGCTAAAACTGGCTGTGTGCCTCGCTGGTGCCGACATTTGAGGGACGACCGGCGGTCCGCGTTGGGTTTGCGGACGCCTCAGAATATCCTGCTGCACTACCTCCCCCTCACGCTGCGGACCATTACGCCTTTTTTGGCCTAGAAGTGACAGGTTTAGCTCACCTCGTGCCCATGAAACAACGCCAGGGGCCCGGTGCAACTCCTCTCTGCGCCATGGGGCGCTCTGATAGAACACAACTGAAATTCTCCTTTGCGCGACAGAACCCTAGGATGGCGGATGGCGCTGGAGGTGACGGCGTGACTGGTGGGGACCAGCCGAAGGAGGCGCAGCAGCAGGACCTTAAGGAGATACTCCTGGCCATGGAGAGGAATCTTCAGGGAGGCATGACAGCTATTGGTTCTAAACATGCGGAACGGCTGGATATGTCCAAATGCCGACTTACTGAGGTGGAGGAGGCGCACACCACGCTGGAGACTGACAATAGACAGATTGGCAGGGCTATGCAGACACTCCTGGATAAAACTGAGGATTTAGAAGCCCGGTCGCGCCGTTGTAACCTGCGCGTCACGGGCCTTCCGGAAAGCACCTCTACTGGCAACATGGAGTTGTTTATGAAGGCCCTCTTAAAGAAGCTACTGGGGGATCATGTATTCTCCCATATGTTTGTGGTCGAAAGGGCGCATCGATCTTTGGGTCCGCGCCCCAAGCCGGGTGCGCCACCGCGACCCATTATAGCCAAACTTTTAAACTATCGAGATCGGGATGTTGCGCTTAAGCTGACTAGAGAGAAGCAACCATTGCAGTATTTGGGATCCACTTTATCTATCTACCCTGACTTCACAGCTCGTATTCAGGAGGCCCGGAAACAGTTTGCCAATATGAAACATCAACTGCGAGATATGGGCGCAGACTATGCGATGCTGTATACGGCGAAGCTGCGAGTCACTCGACAAGGAAAGCCCCTAATTTTGTTTGACCCTAAGGCGCTTCAAAGGGCCCTGAAAGACTGGCAAAGTGAGAAATGACAACCACGACAAGATGATGCAGCACAGGATGGGGGATCCATGGACGACCAGGACTAATTGGGGCACTTTCTGTGATAATCACTGCCCGACTGGGTCACCTCAGGTTTGATTATTGTTTTCTATACTCTTTATTCACGGGGTGCTGACTGCCCCGAGAGGACATGATGCCCTGGAGGCGGTTGACCCCCTTGCTTGCCTCTCAGGTATTGCCAGCCTTTATTTTTCCGAACTTGAGTTAACTTAAACTCCGATTGTGTGGATGAATCCAGTGAAGAACTATATAGCTTTGGGGCTCCTGCTGTATTTGTTGTCCTATTACTGCCAAATATAATACGCTCTACCTTATGCCTTTGTTTGCTGCCTGGCTGTGGCCACACTTTTGCCCCATTTGGGCGGGGCGTTTCATTCTGATGTACTACCTCTTAGTTACTCCTATTTTCTGTTCCCAAATGTGCTTGCTGTGGGAATGATGCCACGTTTGTTTTCGTCAGGGTTCTGGGGCGGGGGGGTACGGGGGGCACGATTAGTGTACTGTTGTTGCTGGATCCCCTTGATACGAGCTAGATCAGCTACCTCTGCCCTCGTGTGATTACCACAGTTCCTATGGTCTTTTGGGGGGAGCTGGGGTGGTTGCTTTGTGGGTGTCAAGGGGGTTTGCGACTGTTGTGGTGCTGAGGTTTTCTAGGGGAGGGGAGGAATTCTTGTTGGGGAGGATAGATGAGCACGGCCTAGTTGAGGCAGGGCAAGCGCAGGTGGGGGGTTGGGAAGGTTTGGTTTTCGAGACTTGTTTGTCGCCTTGCGGTGCGAGGCAGATGTTTCTTGAGGCATGTGATCTAGTAGGGAGGAGCGACAGCGTTAGGCATCCAATCTCACCAGTTACTACACTATACGCGATTGACACAATTTTCTTTCCTTTTCCATGGCGGGGGACGTGACAGAGGGGGTGGAGGCTCCTGACACAATGCGGCTCCTTACATGGAATATGAGGGGCCTGAATGACCATTGCAAGGTCTGTAGAGTTCTTCAATATTTGGCGAAGCACAGGGTAGACATTGCAATTTTGCAGGAAACGCACTTAGCTCCACATAGTCCCATCCTTGCTTACAGAGGGCTCTGTGATAATATCCATGCTGCTGGTTTTACCTCCCATGCTGGGGGGTTCTTACTTGGTTCAATCCTAAATCCTCCCTTTCTTGGACACCGGTGGCCTCAGATAGTGAGGGTCGCTTCACGATCACGACCTGCGCTGGTAAAGGTCCTGATATGTGCATAGTGAACACATATGGCCCCAATTATGATCTCCCTAGCTTTTACACTTCACTGGCCCAGAGGGTCTCTGCATTTGAGGACAGGGTTGTTCTTTGGGGAGGGGATATTAACCTTACTCTACAACCGACATTGGACAGATCGTTGGGTCCACCCCGGACGCCCTCTGCCTCTGCACGTACACTAGATACACATTTGACTCACCTTAACCTGGTGGATGTCTGGCGGCATAGACACCCGATGCGGGGAGGGTTTACACACTATTCGGCCCCCCACAATATCCATACGAGGATTGACTATTGGTTTGCGTCTTTGGCCTACCTGCGGAACGTGCGGTCCGGCGAGATCCTTACGCAGACCTATTCGGACCACTCGCCTATATTACTCTCCTTCACGGTGCCTGCGCGACGGATTCTGCCTTTCTCTTGCCGATTCCCCCCTTTGCTTGACCCTCTCTTCAAGGAGGAACTGTTTACGGCTCTGGAGACTTTCTTTGAGGCCAATGTGGGCTCTGTTGCTTCGTTCCAATCGGTCTGGGAAGCATTTAAGCTTTATGCCAGAGGTGTCACTATCTCTAAACATGGCGGCGTGTTGAAGGCGATAAGGGACCACCTTGAGCTATCGGAGCGGAAGCTTCGAGATCTAGAAGAGCTGCGCTTGCGGTCTGGCGACTGATCTATCGACCGTGAGATTGCTGGGGTCCTTCGGGAGTATCACAACGAGGCAGATCTGGAGATCAAACATTTAGAGAAGTACGCTATCGCCAGGTCTTACTGTGAGGGTGAGCGCCCGGGCACGGTACTGGCCCGCCTGGCTAGGCGAGGCAGGGAACGTTCTTCTGTTCCAACGATAAGATCTTGCGCCGCCGGGCTCCCGCTGACGAACGATGAAATAACTACACGTTTTAAACATTACTACGAGGCTTTGTACGCCTCAAGGGGGCCCTCTCCGGAGGAAGGGATAGTAGACTACTTGTCGCACATAGAACTCCCGTGGCTCTCAGACGTGGACTGTAAGTTTTTGGCTTGCCCCTTTGAGAGAGAGGAGGTGGTGTTAGCACTGTCCTCCATGAGACGCGGGGCGCCCTGGGGAGCGACGGCCTCACAGTGGCTTTTTACAAGGCTTTTTCCGATTTGCTGCTTCCGCATCTGCTGAGCCTGCTCGATGATATGGCCAATTCTGGATTTATGCCGCCCTCCATGCGCGAGGCTATAATCGTGGCAATCCTTAAACCGGGCAAGGATCCGAATGACTGTGCCTCGTATCGCCCGCTCTCCCTGATGAACGTCGATGCAAAAATCTTTGCTAAAGTACTCTCTAACCGTCTGTATCCTATGGTCACGATGCTGGTGGCCCTGGAGCAGTCTGGTTTTGTTCCTACACGCAATCTAGTATATAACATTAGAACGGTCTTTGCTGCGATCCAACATACTCGCCCGGAGGTATCAGCTGTTGCCGTATTTTTAGATATGGAGAAGGCATTTGATTCTGTAGAATGGACCTTTATGCATCATGTTCTTCGCAGAATGGGCATTGGCCTTCTCTTCCTGCAGTTGTTGTTGGTCCTGTACTTCAAGCCAAGGGCCCGGATCCATATTGGACCTCTGACACCTGATCCCATTGAGATTGGCAGGGGCACGCAACAGGGGTGCCGGCTCTCCCTGATGCTTTATGCTTTCGTGGCTGAGCCCCTTGCTTGTGCCCTCCGCGAGTACCACGCTCACTGGGGTATCCGCTTCCCTACGTACAAGCTCATTGTCTCTACTTACGCGGACGACATGCTTCTATATGTTAGAAACCCAGAGGATCATCTTTCCCCGGTATTGCGAGAGGTGGTCCGGTTTGGCGCCCTTTCCAGCATCCAGGGGAACTGGACGAAGTCGATCATGTTCCCGCTCACAACGGCCACGGTGCAGTTTGACCCTGAGTTTCCACTACAGTGGACTACTGAGGCAGTCAGACATCTTGGCATCCGACTCCATACCGATTCGGAGATCGTTCTCCGGGAAAACTATGGCTGCGCGGTCTCGAGGCTGGAAGATGACGTGGAAAGATGGATTTCCGTCCCTCTGTCTCTTTTGGGGCGCATTGCGTTAATGAAGATGGTGATACTACCGCTTTTTCTTTTCCTATTCAACACGATCCCCATGGTCCTTTCTGTCCAGTTTTTCTACAGGCTTCAATCGCTTCTGGTACGGCTCGCTTGGGCGGGTAAACAACCTAAAGTTGCTTGGCATATTTTAGTTCGACCGTATGCGGCGGGCGGCCTCAACGCCCCAGATTTGGAACTCTATTACCGTGCGGCGCAATCTGACCATGCTTATGCGTGGATCCACGGTCCGCAGGACGCCCCTTATGTCCGTATTGAACAGATAGTCGCGGATCCGACTCCTCTTCCGGCTCTGTTAATGAAGACTAGGGACTGACGTACGGGCCTGGTCAATTCTCTATTGTCGGTCACCTTCGCCTGGCACTATATGACGAACGCCCAAGCATGTTCGCTCCTCTACTCCCCAAGCACTGCTCTTGAGTGGTGCTATTGGCTGAGTCCCTGCAGGGAAAAGGGAGTGATTCTGGCACTGAGGCGGATCGGTATACACAACATGGGTGACTTGTTTTTGGGCGGAGTGGCGCGGACATGGGATGAGGTGTCCTCCGCGTTGGAGAACCCCCCCTCAATGGCGCGCTTCCAGTTCCATAGGGTACGCTGTGCTCTGCGGGACCTTTTGGGACCAGACATGACGGAACCAGTGACGGTAACTACCTTCGATTATGTGGTTACGGCCAAGTCTCCTCAGATATTGTTATCCACTCTCTATCGTCTTGCACAGTCGGAGTTGTACGCGGATTATACCAAGCCACGTCTGGCCTGGCAGCATGACCTGGGCACCGAAATGACTGAAGACCTTTGGAGCTATTGCTGAGCCAGCGTCCGCAACATCTCTCTTAATGGCCATCATAGGCTCACGCATTTTAAATTCCTGAACAGAACATATTATACGCTGGAGAGGCTTCATAGATACGGACTGCATGATTCCGCAGAATGTGAGAGGTGCAGGGCCTCCCTGGCGGATTTCATTCACGTTGCATTGTCGTGTCCCGAGATCTTTTCCTTCTGCCAATCAGTCTATGTTGAGATTAACAAGACAGTGAACTTGACACTAACCCCGGAACCCTTACTGGCTCTTCTGGGCTACTCCAAATCCCTGCGCTCCTCTCAGCGACGTATTGTGGACCTAGCGCTCTTGATGGGCAGGCGTTGTCTTGCCAGAGCCTGGATGAGAGGCCCCCTGCCTACGGTGTGTAGAACTGGCTTTTTGGAGACCCCCCCCACTAGGGAAGTCAAAGCCAGTGGCGCAGGGAAACGCCTTGAATCTACGGGTCCTTCTTGCATCAATCATACATTACCAAAAGAGACCAGGACAACCAGCCATGGAGGGAAGCAAGTCATTTATTAGCTCGAGTTAAGGACAGAGGTCCCAGAATGGTACAAAGACAATTCTATGGAGACTGCGGTTTTCCTTCACAGCTTACACATATTTATAGTACTGACAACCCCCCTTACACAATGCAAGTTTCTCATCTGTTCTAGTTAGGCCTCGTGCTTCATCAGCCTCGGGTGGCGCACTCGAGGTAAAGGAGCATGTCCCTCAGGTGGCGTTGGTCTGACTTCCATGCTCACATGGCTTAGTCATAGAGCATTAGGCATGAGTGGATTTTGCGGATTGGCAATCCGCGAATTTGCAGATTTGCGAATTTGCGGATTGCCAAAATCCGCAAAATCCGCGAATCCGCGCGGATTTTTTTTTTTTATGTTCGCACGGGTATCTGCAGGTTCGCGAGGGTTTTGTACAATTTCGTAAATTGCGAAATTGTACAAAACGCGTGCGAACTTGCAGCAACCCGTGCGAACACAATTATATGAAGAGAAAGAAGCTCCTGGTCACAGGAACAGCACGGGGATTGCGCTCATGAAAGTCAAGGATGCAAAGGCCTCTACCCAGCATCACAGCTGATTTTCCACAGTAGATTTGGGAAGAGGCACACCTGTCCAGCCTCGAAGACGCTCGAAGACGCTCATGATTGTTTTTGGGCTAATGAATGAGTCACTGATTTTGAGCATCAACTAGTTCGAGCGACCATGCAAAAGCCGCCCTCTACCCAGCATCACAGCTGATTTTCCACGGTAGATTTGGGAAGAGGCACACCTGTCCAGCCTCGAAGACGCTCATGATTGTTTTTGGGTTAATGAATGAGTCACTGAATTTGAGCATCAACTAGTTCGAGTGACCATGTGTGTGTTACTATGCAATCACCCTGAAGGGCGCAGGGGTCCCTTGAGTGACCTGTGTAAGGCTGTAACTATTTTACAATGGCGCCAGCAAGCTGCCAGCGCCGTTGTAAAATAGTTACAAAGTTAGCTTGCACAGGAAGCACTTAGATAAAATAAAGCAGCACCTGCTTCGTTTTATCTAGTGGTTCCTGTGCAAGCTAACTTTGTAACTATTTTACAACGGCGCTGGCAGCTTGCTGGCGCCATTGTAAAATAGTTGCATGAGTGGGGGTTCAACTTTTGAACCCGTTACGTTCGCGGATTTTTTTGGGGGGATTTTGCGGGAAATCCGCAAAATTCGCGGATTGCGGATTTCTCAAAAATCCGCAAAATCCGTGAGCGTAACGGATTTCCCGCTCATGCTTACAGAGCATCTGTTTCTGTTTACACAACACACACAGCCTCTGTCTTCTGTCACAAGATGCAGTCACAGAGCGTCTGCTGCTGCTGGCACAATACACACAGCCTTTGTTTTCAGGACACAGATGGTGGTCACAAGTCACAGTCGCTGGTCATGAGAGGCTGAATTACCAACAGCTGACAGGAAGTGGCTGAACCTCTGATGCAACCGGAGGACAAGGTGCACGAGCAGCTTTTCAGGAGGCTCAACCACGAGGAGCAGGGGGTTAAGCAAGGTTCAACAGAGTCACAGAAAGCAATTCCTTACCAGGTTTGCCGAGAGCATGGCAACACAGAATGGAGTCTTGATGGTCATTTTTAAACACAGTTCAACAGGTGCGAGCGTGGAAGAGAGAATTGGTTTATTGCTGTACTCAGACTCGGCTTTATAGCGACCTGTTGCCCCCCAAGAATAGGCCTAAGAACTTCTGGGCGGCGGTGCTAGAAGGTGCAGTTCACGCGGATGGACCAGATGAGACTGCTGCTGCTGCTGAAGCTGAGCGGGATAGTCCAAACGGGGTGGCCCCTACTACCGACTCTAATACACCTCTTGATGCTGACTGACACACGTAGGAGGTCCCTGGTTATGGGGTGGGGTTGTGACGGTGAGGCTGACCAGTGCATGATGACCCTTTTTCCCTTTATTTCTGTCTGGCCTGCTGTACTAGATATGTTGTTCGATTGCTGCGAAGTGTATTTGATGTCTGATAGATCACATGGGGCCCGATTCACAGAATGAACTTAAGACTCAATCCTAAACTTACTACTATTTTGGTATTCACAGAATGCACTTACTACTTTTGGCATTCACGGAATGCACTTACTACTTTTCTTAGAAGAGTCCTTACTCACACTGCCCTAACTCAGGTGGTCATGGCTCTAGTCCTCTCCCACATTGATTTTTCAAACAGCCTCTATCTTGGCCTACCTGTAGGTCAACTTAGAAGATTGCAATACCTGCAGAATCAAGCCGCTAGACTGATCTACAATGTACCCAAATGGGAATCGATAAAACCAGGTTTAGAGAATCTGCACTGGCTACCTGTGGCTCAAAGAGCCGAATTCAAAGCCGGGTGCATCATTTTCAAGGCATTGCAAGGCAAGGGCCCCCTGTTCATCAGGCAGTTGATTGGAAGATACATCCCCTCACGCAGCTTGAGATCAGCCCATAAAGATTTACTTGAGGTACCACGGTTTAAGAAAAAACGACAGGGAGGCAGCTGTTTTCACTTTTTAGCAGCCACCTTGTGGAATTCATTACCTTTGGCCCTCAGACAGAGCAAGGATCTCCTTGCTTTTAGAAAGGCATTCAAGACCCACCTTTTCACACAGGCCTATTTGAAATAGAGACTCTTGTTGGTACATCCTTTGTTATGTTTTTTATCTCTCTTCAGCGCCAAGAAGCTCTTGGGCGTATGTGCGCTCTACAAATTTTAAATAACATAACATAACATAACATAACATATATTTGTAGTTTAGCTATTGTTTGAGAAAGTTTACAAAGCTTCAAAAAAGAGATGATGAACAAGGGGTGTCTAATGTAGGTCCAGGAGGACAGAATCCATGCCAGACTTTCAGGGAATCCTCCTAATATAAATTTGCATACAACAAATCTGAAAGGAACAATATACAAAGTCCATGGGTGTCCTGAAAATTTGGCATGCATCGGGAATTCTGGACTTATACTGAAAATTGCTGTGTTGAACTGTGGAAGTAAAGACTATAATGAAGTCGATTTCTTTCCCTAATGTTAACTGGCATGTTTTGAAACCTTTCCACTGTTTCACACTGTTGGCTACAGGTTGTAAGGATAATAGGAGGGAGTTTCATAGCAATGCACCTTGTGAAATACAAATCATCTAAAATGCTTCAATCAAATCAAAGAAAAGAGACAGGCTAACGAGAAAACATGCTTTAAATACACTGAAGCAACAGTGGTGACTTAGGAGGGATCTAATAGCATATAGTACCCAGATTACTTCTCAGAAAATGCCCTTCAATTGTAAGTAATACATTCGTCCACTTGTCGCCACCGTCCCCCGCATCTGAAGAGCAACCACCGGCGGCAGATCGTTCTCCCACCTCGCCGCCAATACCTGGAACACCTTCCCCACCCTCCTACGGCAGACCCAGGACCTGCTAACCTTCAGGAGGCTTCTCAAAACCTTGCAATTCCAGCAGTAGCGGCGCCCACCCCAGTGCCTTGAGACCCGCACGGGTAAGTAGTGCGCTTTACAAATGTATTGATTGATTGATTAATCTATTTATTTATTCATTTATTTATTCAGGGGTTCCACTTAACTCACTTCTGACATTTTACAAATGTCATTTTGCACCATGTGTGCATTAGAAACTAAAGGCACATGCCTTTTAATCGGCACACTTAACAGCATTTGTTTGCTAGGTGTTGTGTGTGTGCAACAGGAGGGGGGCTTGGTGAAAATGTTTGCTTTTACTGGAAATTGTCATGCTATATTACAATTCTTCTTCAAACCACAATGTGAGTGATTGGGTCACGCGAGTTCACTTTCATCTTCACAAATTAAATTGCATGTGGAAATTAAATCACTCTATAGCGTGTGGGTCACCCGCCAGCATATATGTGTTTCATGCTTGTAGCCTAGTGCTGTGAGCAAAGGCTGTGACCGAAGCTTTTAAACAGTTTACGCAATCTTCCTGCTAAAGCTCCCTGACAGTTGTTCAAGGTGAAGATTTACTGCTCTCCTCCCAAGAGCCCAAAGTTCACATTTCTGGGATTCCTCAGGTTTCCAGAGAAAAAAGGGGAGGGGAGGGGCATTATCCCAGCATTGTAGTGGTATGGAAGGCAATAGTTTTAATGTATTTGTTTTTGTTTGGGTTTTATAAATGATGTGCAGTGTGTAGTTTGTCTGCTTGTAAGTTAACTATTGAGTAACCTGATCTGGTCGCCTTAAAAATCTCGATGTATGTTTGTAAGTTATAAACTTCCCCATTTTGTACATCTGGACTACCTTTTAGCAATCTAATGCACTAAATGGGCAACTTAAGCTCGTAAACACATTACCAAGCATCAAAACATCAGAGGTCTTAAATATGAAATTATAAAAACACTTTTATTTTCAAAAATTATTTCAACACGTACAAAAGCAATGATTCAAAAAATGTGATTAAAGTTCAAAAACTGTCTTATTGGTTATATATTAGGTAACAAAAATGCTTAAAATACATTTGTATTATAACTTTTCAACATGTTGCACAGCACCCACGCAGGTCTACAACATATCTTAAAGACACTGACAAAGCCAATAGCTGTGCCTAAACAGTCACGAGTCCCCAATGGCTAGACCTATTGGATAGTGGAGTGGTGTGGTTCACTGGTTAGAGGCGGCAGACCCGAGAGCAGATAACTGCCTGGGACCAGGGTTCAATTCCCGACGCGACAGGGTTTTGGACCAGGGTCAACGGCTCGATAATTCTCGCCTCGGTGCCAACTCTAACTAGGGATCACACTCTGCAACT
Organism: Lissotriton vulgaris; assembly: GCF_964263255.1. NCBI lineage: Eukaryota > Metazoa > Chordata > Amphibia > Caudata > Salamandridae > Lissotriton > Lissotriton vulgaris. Next base: position 49,237,013 of record NC_141695.1, read on the forward strand.
CTGGGAATTAGCTTGCCTCATCTCCACAACGGCCCCCCACCTATGCCGGGGATGCCTGGTTTCACCTTGGAGAAACCCAGTAGGGACCATCTCACAGGGAAAGCCAGGACGGTTCCCCAGCAGTCTACAGCGCAGAGATACTCCTTCGGGAGTCGATTCTAGCTCTTTAGAAACCAACAATCAATCAATGCTTGTTTAGCTATTGTTTTGGGGCTACTTTATAAAAAAAAAAATCGTGGGTGACCGTCATGCCAACCATTAGAAGCGCTGCAGATCACTCTGCTGGCTCTTTTTGTTTTATATTTTAGAAGTTTTTATACAGTGCAAAGTCAACCTCAAGGTATTGCAGTGCTTTTAAATCGGCAGCTCAGGCCGATTCTCCTCATCCTCTCCCGGTTCAAAACTGCCACTATTCACAAACGTAGGCCACTTTTTTGGGGGTCATTTTAAAATTATTTTGATTGCATGCATGCTTCTTGCCATTAAAATTATCTCTGGTTTAGCAGCAGAAAACTGCAGCTAAAGCGGTGATACTGGGCTTGATAATATGCCCCGGAGAATTCCAATAGAAGCCCCTGTTCACCCCAGAATATGGACTTCTATTGGAAATCTCCAGGCCATATTATCAAGCCCATTATCGCCACTTTAGTGGCAGTTTCCTGCTGCTAAAGCGGTGATAATTTTTTTTTTTGAAAACCTTTATTGACAATGAAACCAAATACAAGTATGGGCCTACAACCCCCGGGGCCGGCCGCTAAGCAGTTAGATTAACAGAGAGCAATTTTAATCACATGTAGCACCTCGGGGAGCAGAATCTCCATGTTAGCGTACTCTTGGCCACTAAACAGCACAATTAGAAAAACAGGATACAAAAGGTTTTCATTTTATAGTATAAGATGGAAGGATCAGGTGCCGAACAATTTCCCAGCAGCGAAAAATGGCAGGTAGAATAGTAACCGTGTCAACAGTAAACAGTAATCGATCAAAGCAATGGCGCTGAAACAGAAGGTTCAGGATGTGAAGGAGTATTACGGTCAATTCGCGCCTGCAGTCACCTGCCCTAAGACCCAGAGAACACCACGCAAATTGAGGCACAGATGAAAAAAGGAGGGATTGATACCAAAGGAAACCCACTAAACTGACCCAGAAAAAGAAAAAGACAAAGAAAGATAAGAGAAGAGAAAAAAGGTCATAGAAACAAAATAAAAACGAAAAATCCCCTGGAATCCGTCTGTTAATGAAGCAGTCCCGTTACCAATAGATCCATCGCAAACGATTCAACCCACAACCTCAGCCTTGGCCCCGTCTAACAAAGTTGCAGAGTCCCTCGGATAAGAAATGCCCCTTCCCCGGAAAGTCAAAGTTCACGCAGAAGCAGAGGGAGCTTGAGTCAGCAAATGGGAGAGGAATAGCAGATCCCAGCGCACACGGCTTGCACCAACGATGTCCCTCCCCGTCCCCGAAGCCAAGCATCATTCCATCCGCCATGTTGGGAGACCGATAGGGGAGGGGGTGCGACTCGTTATGACACAGTTCAAAGTGTGGGCCAACAGTGTCCAGGATGAGGGAAGCAGTGAAATGCTCCGATAACTGTAGGACCCATCTTTCCGAGAACGTGAAAGAGTCACCAATCTCAGCACACACGATGAATTCCATTTCTTCGGGGGCAGGCACAGCTTCCAGCACCGGGTCCAAATGCACCAGTAGGGCTCCCAACAGGGGGCAAGTTCGCTGCCGGGTCTCAAAGATCAAGTCAGGGCTTGTTCCCGGTCCTATGACCCCATCTGTTGCCGACTGCCAATGACTGACCTGGGCCCTCACCATCGCGTGAAGCGCCGCAAGTTCCGCCATTACCATCCGCAAGGAAGGGCCACATTGAGTCCGTCCCGCCAGGTTCCATACGGCCGCAGGCATAACGATCCCCACTGAGAGGCACCCTCACCGGGGCAGGATACGCCGGAGCAGAACCAGGCCGTGAGGGACGGGCCAGCAGCATGCAGCAACGCGCGGTAGGACCCCTACCCCGGGGCACCAGCGGTGCTAGTGCCAGGCCTCCGGGCCGGGGCCCCCCGCGACGCAGCACCGCGCACCACCCGTCGCCTCACCTCAGGCACAGCACCAGGCAGCAGATGGTTGCAAGGTAGTTCAGAGAATTTTTCGAAAGTTCCAAGGACCGGACCCAACCACCCTCTGCAGTCCGTTGTTGTTCACTTTGGACCCAGGTAGACCAGCAATCGAGACCCCGGCTTCCAGGCTGGGTTAGGCCTCAAAACATTTTCGATGTTACTTCACACCAGAACATCAGAAAAATTCCGTGATCACACCATCGGGAAGCAGACTAGTTCACCCACACGAATCCGGGGCAGAAGATCAGGATATTCGACAGGATAAGCGAGCGTAGGACGGGGGTCAGCGGAGCCGGGAGACTATGCAGCCATCTTGGTTGGTGTCGTAGCTCCTCCCGCAGTGATAATTTTTAATGCTGTTCCTGTCCCATTGATCCTGCACTCGGTGTGCACGCGCAATCTGGTGCTTTCTTAGAAGTAACTCCCATTGCATGTTTGGTTTGTGATACTTGTGGGTGCACATGAGCTAAGGGCATGCAGCAGTTACATTGCTTTGCACTGCCAGCTGTCTGGCTCTCTCGCAGGCATTAGTGATTTCACCCCCTGCTATGGTTGTGCTGGCAGGACCCAGGCTACCAGGGTCCTTGAATCCCTGTGCACGGCAGCGGCCCCTGACATTGCCAGGATCATTCATTCATTCATCCGCAGACAGTACGGCGACGTTAATGCTGGCTAAGCATCCGGCTTCAGAATCGTCTTCCATAGCTAGAGTGAAAGGCCACCTTTAAAGCTATTTGTTGATAAGGAAAAGGGCACAAGTCCTAAAAATCAGAAGTGGGGGTACACTGACGTCACAACAGGAAGTGACGCCACGAAGGGTGGCATGCATCATCGGACTCATTGCCTCCCATCGCTCACCCCTTAGATGTGATTGCATCAGAGAAGCCAGCGCATGAGCAGCAGTCTGAATCAGCTCCGATCTCGACCCAGAGAGGCCAAAGAGTGAATGTGTGGCTCCATTTCCTACAGTGATATAGCTCCCAGAAAAGTAAGTGGGGGGACGCCGTCCACCCGCGTGGTACCCGGACTTGAGCCCTGACAAGGAAGGCTGCTGTCCTGGCACTTTCAAAACAGCCAGGATTATTATTCAGAAACCTAGATTTAGTCCACTAGATTTCTGAAGTCCTTATTGTAGTGCCAAGGCACGTGCAGCGTTTCTTGTCTCCTGGGAAACAGTGTTGATTGCCGCCGGCGTGGGAGGTGCAATGCTCTGCAGAAATGGTCAGCTATTTATTATCTTTGAAACAAACTTTTTCAGAAACCTAGCGATTCCTGGTGCAGCAGGAGGAGTGTCACCAAGGCTCAAAGGCCTGCAGGGCCACTGAACTCCGATACCGGTCATATTTTATTATCCAACCAACAGTAACACGTACTTTTCTTGCCCTGTGCTGGCAACCAGTGCACCGTTACAATAATTAATATTGTTTCATTGAACGCGCTGTAAAGGAAGCTTACTATTTTGTTCAACACAGTAGTCTGTCTAAGCCTTGGGGCCATATGTAGGTAACTTGGAAATACCGATTCCTAAATACCGAATTTTACCGACTTGGTATTTAGGAATCGGTATTTTATACGTAGGGATAAATTCGGTAAAAAATACGGAATCGTTAATATTCCTTATTACCAAATCGGTAATACTGATTCAGTAATAAGGAATCACCTACCCATTCATTCCTATGGGCGTGGAGGCCCATAAAGGTATGAATGCGAAGAAAATCGGTATTACCGAATCGGTATTACCGATTCGGTAATCGTGGGATGCATTTCAAGGCTGCCAGGGTGTTCAAAGGACACACTCTGGCACCCCTGAAATGTGCATGTGTGCACATGTGGCACACATGCATGCCCTAACGCTATGGATGTGTGCCACATGGCACTTTTAAAAAAGCAAAAATGTGCTTTTTTAAAGGAATTCAGTAATTACCAAGTCATTATACTTTTATTCGACACATGTATCATAAAAAGTACAAACATAAAATACACACATGATTATAAAAACAGTTCATTATTTACAAAAATACATATAAGAGTTATGTGGAAAAATTGACTTGATGAGCATTTTTTAAAATCTTAGTCCTAATAATCCAGGCACATGATAAGAACTTTGCAACCCCACAAATAGTAACCATAGAAGAGGTGTCGGAGATAAGAATACGCAAAGCTGATTTGTAATCTCTAACACCAAGATTCTTTAGTACTGGTTTTAACCATTTCTTCCTAGGTAAGATGTATGCCTTACAGGCAAAGAAAAAGTGGCCCAATGATTCTTCGGGATTTATACACCCTGGACACGTTGTATCCTCTTCCCTCCTATTGTTCCATCTAGATGTAAAAGTTTTGAGGGGCAATGTTCCATGTCTAAATTTAAGATATAAAGTCCTTTCCCGAGGAATCTGAATAAAATCCCAAAACAGTTCCAATTTTAGGGTGCATTTATGGGTCAAAAAAGTCTCGGTCAGGTGTCCCCAGTTTGGGTTCTGTAGCGCCTTGGTCTCTATCCAATCCCAATATAATTTTTTCACCACTTGTTTTGGTGGAGGTGATTGGGATACCCAAGCGTCGCTTAAACCCACACTTACTACAAGCTTTTTTAAAGCATTTAGCCACTTGATTTTGCCTGAAGTGTTTAATTTTAGTATTTCATCTAACACAAGGGCATAGTTAGCTAGTTCGGGGGTCCTCCTCAAGCGAACCCAATATAAGAGGGGACAGAGCTGGAGGATGTCCCGAATAGACTTTCTACCCAGGTCTAAGAATAAAGGTTTAAGTGGGGTAGAGGATGGAAGCGACACCAAGTCCCTCATAAACTTGTTCTCTGATCGGACGTGGTCGTTGGTATTCTCATTGCCCCACAGTTCCGAACCATAAACAGCTGAGGCAATTGCTTTCCCCTCGTAGACTGATAAGGCAGGGGCAACTGGCCTGCTTACAGAGAGACGTTGGTTTTTTAAAATAGTGCCGGAAACCCTTTTAAGGTTTAAAATCATTTTACATATATGGGGTTCCCATTTCAAATGATTATTAATCCTAACACCAAGGTAGTCAAACTCATCGACCACCTCTAAAGGAGATCCATTCAAGGTCAAGTGGATATTCCTATATTTCCTCTTGGCGGTCATAACCATTAGTTTAGTTTTGGTTGTGTTTATTGTAAGTCCCCGTTCCTGACAAAAAACACTGAACTGATCAAGAAGGGTTTGGAGACCTGTGGGGGTTTTTGATAAGAGGAGGGTGTCGTCGGCAAAGAGGAGGGATGGCGTTTTCTCCCCAGCCACAATGGGGGCATCGGCCGGTGTATCTTGCAGATGTTTCACCACCCCATTTATAAAGAGGGAAAATAAAGTAGGGGCCATCACACACCCCTGCCGCACCCCTCTGTTAACAGGTATACTCTTAGTGAGTTGCCCCTGCGCCCCCCAGCGTATCTTCGCATATGTACCCTCATGGAGTTTAATGATAAGATTTAGCAGATAGGATGGGAAACCCATATCCAGTAGGACATTCCAAAGTTTAACACGGGGTATTACATCAAAAGCCGTTTTGAGGTCAATAAAAGCCAGGTAAAGGCTCCCTCTGGCTATTGACACTGTTTTCCAGAAAACTGCACAAAATCTGAAAACTTGGTCAATGGCCCCAACATTGTTTCTAAATCCAGCCTGAAAGTGGGACAAAATGTTTCCTTCCATAAGCCAGCCCTCAATCCTATTTACAATTACCCTGCCAACTACTTTTTGAATAACACCAATTAGACTAATTGGTCTGTAGTTGGCAGGGTCCTCTCTCTCACCCTTTTTAAAAACGTTAACAACTTCAGCACCCTTCCATGAGTCTGGTACCTGGTGGCCTAAATGAATAAGATTCAAAACATTTACAATAAAATCAGCCCAAACCAGTGGGTTAGACATCAATAAATCACCCGGTATTCCATCCGGTCCAGGTGCCTTACCCGGTTTTATTTTAAGGATTGCCTCCTGTACCTCACGGGGCGAAAACAGTACATCTGTAAAGCCATCATTTCGATAGACCGTACGATCAATACCTAATATAGGGGGTACTGACGCAACTTCTAAGGAGCCTACGCCATATAAATTTGAGAAGTGGGAATACCATTGGGACTCAGTTATGTGGTTTGGTATGGGCTCAGCGCCTCGTCTATCCATGACGTTGATCAGTTTCCAAAATGCAGTAGCATTTTTCCCATGAGCCGCTTCCTTTAGAGCCTGCCAATGTTCCTCTTCCCAATCTTTTTTGGCTTTCGTAATACTAATGCGATACTCATTTCTAGCTAGTCTAGCAGCTAGGGCATCCTTATTTTTAATAGCTAGTGAAATTGCTTTTCTTTTCTCTCTACAGGAGGCAGTATACCAAGGGTTCCCCTTTTTTTGCGTACATTTAGACAAATGACATCCCTTGTTTTTTTTAGAGAAAAACATACTGATCTCCCCTATTAGGTCTTTATACTCAGTTGCCAGCACCGACCCCTGAAGCTGGAGTGAAATTTGGTTCACTGGAACCAGGGCAGATGAGGCAGCCGAAACTAGAACCCTAATATTCTCAAGTGTCCCCTCATTGCACCTAACCACATTCCATTTAATCCTGCGATTACAGTTAGAAGGGACTAGTTCTTTAGTAATTAGCTCATTGTGAACCTCCTCACCAATGTTGTCTCCCCAGAACATACCCATACAAAGGGGATTATGGTCGCTATCAATCCTCTGACTGACCTCCATATCAACCAGATTAGCCCAAGACCCTATATCCAAAAGGATGTAGTCAATCCGTGACGGGCAACCTATTCGATTGAAGGTCATAGCGCCCATACGATCAGATGTGGTACGGCCATTTAAGGCACATAGGTCATATGCAGACACCAGGGCATTCAACTGAATAGCTCGAGCCGACCACTTCTTAATTGGGGCCAGAGATAAGGATGGAATTAACTGATTTCCTGGCTTATTATAACAGCCCAAAAATTCATCCTCATCAAGAGGCTCAAATGTACAATTAAAATCACCTCCCACTAATACTGAGGATTTAGAAGGGAGGGCAGAAAGGCTGTTGTCTAATAACTCCAGTATTGGAGACAATTGGCCCCCTGGGAGCCCCCTGGCATAAATACAAAAAAGTTCGAAAGCATTCCTGGCAGACTGCCTTTTAACAGTTATATGGAGAATATCATTACAGGGGACATAATTAGCAGTAATCTTACAGTTCAAATCTGTCCTGATCCAAATAAGTAAGCCACCCGATGGGCGCCCCCTCCCAAGCTGTATTGCAGGGACAAAAAACGTAGAATAGCCCTGTTTATGTTCTGGCTCTACACACCAGGTTTCCTGGAACATACAAATATGGAAATCATCTACAAAATTGTTCCATTCCGGATCGGGCACGTTTTTCTTTAAGCCAGCTATGTTCCAGGACAGAATTTTAACAAGGGAAGGGGACAGCATAGGTGTATCCATGGCGGCCTGAGTATCAACATCCCCTGACAAGGGGTCTGAAATAGTGCTACCCTGGTCAGGTACTTCCTCCCTAGTAGGAACGATAGAACCACTACCTACAGTAGAAGGTACCCCACAACCCCTGGCGTCTTCAATACACTGGGGTGATGGTCAGTCCACTTCCTCCAACCCACTAAATCGATTATAACAAGGGAATAAAGGATGATTGAGCTGTGGGCCCCACCCTTCTCCATTAAAATGTGTATCCCCCTTCCACTGGTGCCCCCTCCTCCTATGGACTAAGTTCCATCCTTCCTCTGCAGGCATTCCCCATTGTTGCGAGTTCTGGTATGTACCACCTCTACCCAAGCCTTTCCTAGCAGGCCTCATCCAACTCCATCTAACATCCTCATGGCCTTCCTGCATATAAAAAAAAGACAGGGGTTTGGCTGATACGACTGACTTACTATCACAGGGAGGAGTTGAACATATAAATTCTACAAGTCGTGGGTCCTCAAACGTGATGACGACACAATCACCCTCTATACTTTTCTTCTTCCCACTTACCCAAGGTGCCCGTTCGACCATAAGTATGTTCTTGTTTAGGCTGGGTGGTGGAGGGTAATTTTTGTCAAGCCAGTGGCATATTTTATTTTTAATCGCCCAGAAGGGCTCAGAAGTGGATATTGGCAGCTCAGGAATCCCTGTCAGAACAACCACGTACGGACAAGCATCTGGTGGTAAATTGATGTTACCTCGCGATGTGGTTTTTCTGGACTGTGACTGTGGAATAATAGGAGCTGGGTTGTTAGGAGTCTTTTTGGTGACTGCATTTTTATTCGCTGCACTTGGACATGTAGAAGTGGAGGGTTTGGTATTATTCACTGTATTAGTTGCCGACACAGAAGGAACTGGAAGGATAATTGCGGGAGCCGGAATACTCCCCGTGGGTGGATTTGTGACAACAATCCCAGTGTTAATAACAGGCGGTGAAAGCACCGGAATAGAGGGGCCAGGGGTAGTCAGCCTAGGGTCTTGTAGCGCAAGAATAGTAGCTAATTGATGTTCTATGTTAGAAAGCCTATTCTCCAGGGGCGAAAGCAAGGATTTTAACAAACTAGACATAGACTCCATTAAAGAGTCAAGCCCGTCTCCTGAATTAGTTAGTGAGTCATTGGTTCCGCTCATATCCAGAAGACTGGCCAGACTGCTATCAGGAGTTATATCGTCCGGAACCCCTAAAGATAATAAATGGGGGGTAGAATCTAAGGGGTCAGACTCAGTTTGAACAATGGGTGCCTGAAGAGTCCCATCATTTGCTATCGCCACACCTGTATTGTCGTCCCCCCCGAAGTTGGAACCCATAGACCCTTGTAAAATGATGGCGGGATTGTCTATAGGAAGATTTGTTGGGTTCACAACAATTGAAGTTAACGTAATGGTGTCTGGCCCAGCCGTGATAGAAGAGTCAGTAACATCGTGATTAACTATCACGGGTACGTGGGGGATATTAGAGGATAGTGTGCTCATGAGAGGGGCATTAGTAGGAGTTAGTGTTTGACTGCTGGCGGGAGTAGAATCATTAATGGGGTCCCCAGCAGAAGTAACAGCAAGGCTTATCAAACTTGGCGGCGGGGAATGCATCATTGCAATGTTGGCCAATGAAGATCTTTTTGCGTGAGCAAGGTCCAATGATACCCTCCTTTCCATTATAGAAATGCCCTCGTCTATCAGAGAGTGTGTTCGAGAAATAAAATTGTCTAGGGTACCAATTACTTTTTTAGTTTTGTCGTTTCCAGCTCTCTGGCTCCTAGTTTTACGAGTAGACATCTCTGGCAAGCTAAAAAAGGGAACAAGCTATAGTAAAATAACACAACAAATGACCAAAAGATAACAGTAAACACAAGATAAGCAAATAGGCTACCCGGGGGAAAAATGACCACAGTAGCTTCAATAAGAATGGCAGCTGTAACAATCAATACGAACCTATGGTACAGAGGACTAATAAGGGTGCGCCCAGACCAGGCACTACAGGCCACGGAGGGCCACAGAGGGCCCGCCCTTTGCCCGGGCTTAGCCCCGGGCGCTCCCGCGCAGCGAGCAGCTTCCAAGTTTATGGTCCCGAACCTATAGGGCGGGGTGGGGCGGGGCTGTCAAGGAGAGCAGAGACACCGGGACTCCTGGGTCGATCGTAGCTGGCGGGTGGGCGCGTAGAAGGTCAGGCGGTCGTTGAGGTACTTGGGGCCCAGGTCGTGGAGTGCCTTGTGTGCGTGGGTGAGGAGCCTGAAAGTGATCCTCTTGCTGATGGGGAGCCAGTGCAGGTCTCTCAGGTGGCCGGAGATGTGGCTGTGTCGGGGGATGTCCAGGATGAGTCGTGCGGAGGAGTTCTGGATGCGTTGGAGTCTTTTTTGCAGTTTGGCTGTGGTTCCGGCGTAGAGGGTGTTCCCGTAGTCCAGCCAGCTGGTGACGAGTGCCTGGGTGACGGTCTTCCTGGTTTCGGTGGGGATCCAACGGAAGATCTTACGGAGCATACGCAGGGTGATGAAGCACGACGAGGAGACGGCGTTGACTTGTCTGGTCATCGGGAGGGAGAAGTCTAGGATGAAGCCCCGGTTGCTTGCGTGGTCCATTGGCTTGGGGTGGTGTCCAGGGCAGGGGGCCACCTGTAGTTGTCCCAGGCGGAGGGTGAAGATCCTAGGATGAGGACTTCTGTTTTGTATGAGTTCAGTTTCAGGCGGCTGTTCTTCATCCACTTGGCGACGTCTTTCATCCCTTCGTGTAGGCTGGTTCTGGCGGTGGTGGGGTCGTTGGTGAGGGAGAGGATCAACTGGGTATCGTCGGAGTAGGAGATGATGTTGAGGTTGTGTTGGCGTGCGATGGATGCGAGGGGGCTCATGTAGACGTTGAAGAGGGTCGGGCTGAGAGATGACCCTTGTGGTACTCAACAGATGACTTCGGTGGCCTCAGATCTGAACGGGGGGAGGCGGACTCTCTGGGTTCTTCCGGTGAGGAATGAGATGATCCACTCTAGTGCTTTCCCTTGGATTCCGATGTTGCTGAGGCGCTGTACTAGGGTGCGGTGGCAGACAGTGTCGAATGCTGCGGAGAGGTCCAGGAGGATGAGGGCTGCAGTTTCCCTGTTGTCGAGCAGGGATCTGATGTCATCGGTGCCTGCGATCAGGGCGGTCTCTGTGCTGTGGTTGGCTCGGAAACCGGACTGCGAGGGGTCGAGGGATCCATTTGTCTCGAGGAAGGCGGCAAGCTGTCTGTTGACGGTCTTCTCGATGACTTTGGCAGGAAAAGGGAGGAGCGAGATGGGGCGGAAGTTCTTGAGGTCGGTAGGGTCCGCTGTTGGTATTTTCAGGAGGGCGCTGAGCTCGGCGTGCTTCCAGCTCTCCGGGAAGGTGGTGGTGTGGAAGGAGGTGTTGATGATGTCCCGCAGTTGGGGTGGGATGATGGAGTTGGCCTTGTTGAAGACGTAGTGGGGGCAGGGGTCGGTAGGTGATACGGAGTAGATGTTGTTCATCGTGTGGGTGGTGTCTTCGGTGTTGATCGGGGTCCAGTTGCAGAGGATGGTGGTAGGGGGCGTTGGTTCGGTGGTTAGGTGCGTTGTTGGTGCGTCGAAGCTGTTGTGTATGTCGGCGATCTTGCGGTGGAAGACTGAGGCGAGGGAGTCGCAGAGGTCTTGCAAGGGTGTGATGTTGTTGTTTCCGGCGCTGGGGTCGGAGAGCTTTTTGACGATGCTGAAGAGTTCCTTGCTGTCGTAGGCGTTGTTGTCCAGTCGTTCTTTGAATGCTGTCTTCTTGGTGGTGCGGATCCGCTGGTGGTGCTTGCGGGTGGCGTGCTTGAGAGCGGTCATGTTGTCTCAGTTCTGATCGTGGCGCCAGGCTATCTCGAGGGTGCGGCAGTTCTTCTTGGAGTCCTTGAGGTCGTTGGTGAACCAGGGGGCTTTCTTGCTTCTGGTCTTGCTGGGAGGGTTCTTTAGTGGTGCGAGATCATCGGCGCCGTTGGTGAGCCACTGTGTGAGGTTGCTGGCTGCTTCGTTGAGGTCCGTTGTGCTGGCGGGAGGGTTCTGGCGGAGGGAGGTGGTGAGCTGTGTTAATGTTCTTAAAAACTAGGCTACATTTCTCTTATTCTTACCACCTGCAGCAGCCACGTAGCTAGGGGGGGGGGGCGGTCCGCCCCAGGCGGCATCATTTTTGAGGCGGTAGCGGCCGCGTGGGCAGGCAGTGTCTAGAGGCCCGTTGCGGCCGCCTAGAAGTTCTGTGACGTGACCAGACCGGGCGACCTGCTTCAGATTCTGCTTCTGTAGCTGCAGGCTGCAGCTGCATGCACAGTACACACAAACGCGGGACTTACTTTTGGCAATGTAATTGAAAGTCCCGCGTTTGCACTGTGCATCTGTGCCTGCCTGCTGCAGTTACCGCAGGTCAGGAGGAGTGCAGGCTGCGCTGCAGTGCAACGCGGCCTAAGTCCCGCCCGCCACGTTAGTGACGTCACGTCCAGTCGCTCGCTCCGACCGTTGTTGCAGAGAACACACGTGTGACCGGTGTGGCGCCATGGGGAACGTTACGTCACTGTGCGCGGGGAGAGTTTGTGGTCTAAGGCTGGCAGGTCACTGGTTTGCAGGCGGGGCCGGCCGCACATTGTACTAGGCCCGCAGCGCTGCAGCTCACACCATCCCTTTTGTGGCCTTTAGCCGCTCGCCCGCAACTATGTCATTTCAAGTATGTATATTTCCATGCCGGCTTAGAGAGAGTGCCCTGGGACGGGACTCAATGACGACCGGCGACACGGTTGCAGCAATCACCAGGAGGACACACAGGCAGACAGCCACCTGGACCTCCAAGTAAGACGGATGCGTGTGTGTGTGTCTGGGAGGGTCGGGGTGGAGAGGCCGGTGCTGTGGCATGCTCGTTGAGGCCTGAGCTGCCAGCTGCCTCGAGTCGCACACAAGCCCGTCAGGCAGCGCTGCCTGTTTGAAAATAATTGAAAGCAGAATAGTTGTTTAGCACCTGGAATGTGGAAAGATCGCATAGAGCCAGTAATGTCGGGCCTTTTTCTATATTTTTTCCACGTTTTGGGGAACAAATCCACCTGCACAGAGATGGCCCAAAAAATCATGGGGAGTGATTGAAGGATGACGTTTGGGGTCCTGTGGGGGAGCAGTGCAGCCTAAAGGAGTCTGCTCTCCCACATGTTTTCTCGGCAGGGAGGAGGGATGAGAAGGGTGATTACAGCCCCTCCCTGTCTGTCATACTTTCAGCCATTGGAACAGGGGCAGGTGATGTTAGAGGGTCTGGGCCTGGTTCGGGGAGCACTATGTGCTTCTCCCAGGTTGTCCTACCCTGGGCACTTCTCTTAGCGCAGTTCTGTGTCTGCTTTGCGAGTTTGCGGGGGTAGACTGGGGATTGGGACTGACACTCAGGTTGGGGGGCTCTGTCTCACTCTACCAACATTTTGTGGCCCGGCGCACTGTGCTTGAGAGTCTTTGCACTGTGCTCTTGCTGCTTAGGAGGGTTGGAGGCAGGCGTTAGGGGATCACGCTCTGACTCAGGGTCCCATTGTGGTACTGAAGAGCCTGGGGTGGAGGGTGCTGATTGTTACAGCACCTGCTGCTGAGTTCGACTTCCTGTTGCTCAAATGAGGTTAATTTCAGCTATTTGTCTATTTCCATTGACTTCGTTCCATTATTTTGATTGCAAGAAATTGCCACTTTGAGTTCCATATTTAGTTCTAGCGTGACTCTCTTAAATCACTGGATCTATGAAAATGTCACACATAATCAATCTGATACTTTAGCAGCTATACTCAAATGGGTGTACTTTCTGATATTTACATGATTCCCTCGTCTTCATTGCTTCATTTTGCCAGCGAGAAAGTGTCACTGTGTCAGTCATAGTCATTGAAATGTCACTCATAATTTCAATGAAATTATGAAAATGTCACACATAGCAATCTGAAACCTTGGCAGCTATGAATTTGGTTTCTGTTAAGCACAATCCGTTTGAGTGAATCATCTTTTCTGTTCCCAATTGCTGGCCTCGGATTATTACAGATATGCGACATTGTGATGTTTAAAGCCAGAATGTTGATCATCAGACGAATAGCTATGGGAACGCAAATGTACAATTCAGGAGTGTGGGACAGCGGCGCGTTGGGCAACCATTTAGCCAAAAGCCTCTGTAGATATGTGAGATATTGGAGATTCCGGGGCCCACTTTGCAGGGTGGGGGTCATTTTGCTTTATGCCACTGGTGTGTGGGAGTCTTGAACCGACTTGAAATGGGCAAATCGGTTGACACTAGGATGCCACAGTGTCACACACATTCTAATAATGGGAAAACGAGGTGAGATTAACAGCCTTATACATTGGGAGGAGATGTAGCTTAATGGCCGGAGCTCAGAGAGCTGCCGATTTAGAATTTTGGGAACCAGGTGCGTGTCTTGACATTGGTTGAATATCCTGCAATTCTGGGCAAATCACTCAATCTCTCCTAGCCTACAAGAAACAAAATAATCTCACCTTGCGTAATGTAATCTGGAGTTCATGTAAAGCGCTCTAAAGCTCTTGGCCCAAAATCGTTCTATATAAAACTGCAAAACAACTCATATACAGCTGATGTTTCTTTGTGCAGGTATTTTCCACCAATCCTGCTGATAGGCTGTAACCTACATTTGTCACCCTTTACATAAAAACAAGTTCCCTATCACTCCACTGTTCTATATTACACTCTTGAATCCTATGAGTACAATGACATATTGATGATGCAGCTTTAGTTTTAGTTTTTTATTTATTTACAAAGAGCTGCAGTGCCAGCCCAGGCCTGCAGTGCGTCAAGTTGTACTGAGAGGAGCGAGTGCGCAGCATTGATTACACAGAGTATGTTTATGCATTGTGACCGTACAGCCAGGAATGTGGGTGTTCCAGCACAGCCTGGGGTATATTACCACTCAGGTCAGGTGCACTGCACACACTACCTCTAGCCACGCAATGCATTAGTAACAGCACACACTCTTTGCTCTTTGCTGTCTGCCGCTTCAGAGTGTGTCTTTTATTTACTATGTAGCCAGCGACAGAAGGAATGACCCGACGCCCCCCACTAGGGCCCGCAGGGTCCCACTGTCTCGGAGTGTCTCCTCCTCCAGTTCCTTTAGAATGCCGGGCCCCGGAGCAGCGCCCAGCTGCCTTCCCATTGGTCGCCCTGACACCGCCTATGGATGCCATGATGCTGCACACAAGGACATCATGACTCCGTAGATTAATACCTCAAGACCACAGATAGACACAGTGACACTGCAGATGGTCACTGTGGGTCTTTAGAGTTTCCATCCTCTTTGCGAATTCATGCATCATTTGTCCTGGGCTGGCTGTTGTCTTGCTTGCTTTGCTATAAGTGTACCTTTCATAGTGCATATTGGTTGTCAGATCGAACTTCTTGGGGAGTGCGTCATTTGCCATCTGGTATGTGGCTACTTCCTCCTTTGGGAACTTCTTGAATGCCCCTTTGACCCCATCTCCTGCTAAGTATTATAGATATTTGATTATATTTGTGTCATTTCTTCCAGTGCGTCGATGAAGTAATCAAATGTTTGTTTCGATGTTAGAGTCGGATTACCTGGTGCTAATGTTTTGCTTCTTTGTCATGCTTAAGGATGGGGAGGTTGGCCTTCCTGACTTGTAACGTAATGTTTGCTGGGGCGTACCTGTTGGTTTGCATATCTTGATCATCTTTACCTGTGTGCTTTTATTCCCCTGCCTTTTTCAATTTTGCTGCGTGCGGTTTTGTGGTTACTCGCCCTGACCGTTCTGCCTAGTGTGCCTTTTGTACTGCCAGTCACCAATGTTTTCAACTGTGTAGCCTTTAACTGTGTCATGTATGTGCATATAACTGGCATGATCGAGGTAACTATTAGCAGCAATACTACTTGTCTCTCGGACATCTTTCAAGTGCTCACCGTCCTTTTTCCCCAGCACCGCCCCCCCCAAGGGGCGGCAATCTGAGGGATAGCCCCGGGCGCCACAAGCTCTAGCTACGCCCCTGACCTGTAGTCTCCAATATAAACACATCCAGAAACTATTCAAATGTTTCGCACAGCTCCAGACTGCTTGGCGCAACATTCTCTCTTCTTCTGAAAACAAGATGCAAACGCACATCAAACAGATTGAAATGTATAGGTCCTGTATGCCACAAGAACACTGATAAAGATAATAACTACAAGGCTGCGTTTCAATGTATTATTGCATCGCTCTTTCCTTTCACAGCAGATTGTGAAACCATTGAAACCTGTTAGAACACTCCAGACTTCCTGGCACACACTTCTTAATTTCTTGTATTATATCGTGTTTTACTGCCATATAGGAAACAGTAGGCATTTATTTTCATTTCCCATGTATGTATGTAATATTCAAAACACAGTTTAATAACCTCTAAAACGTTTCTAATTGGAATACGTAATTCGGTCTGATAGGATTTTTTTTATTTCCAAAAGAGCTTCTGTGCAAATAGTTGTTCTTGTTTTTTCTGATGCGCTAAAAGATATATGCGCTTTTTTATAAGGTTGGCTTTTTTAAATGCGTCTTTATAACAAAAGAAAGACCCTTGCTAGCGTCATCTATGTCCTTTGGTCTGGAAGAATTTATTTTATCGCAAATAACCAGGGAATTAGAAAACATACCTTATATGATTATGCTTTTGCAAACTTTAACTGCAGCATGTCATGCACACATGAACAAGCTTTGCCATAATTAACAGGTGTCCCCTTTCGGACCTTATCTGTTTTAAATGATTAAAACAGATGATCTTACCTGTATGTAAAAGGCCATGCTGCATGTTAAAAAGAAGTAAAGCTATTTAATTAGTAAGCCAGGTTACACAGAGAAGGTTACGTTACTGTGTAATCCAATAGATCACTGTCAGACTTTTAAAAAATGAGCAACATGCGTGAACTAAAACAATTGCAAACGCATTTTTAGGTTTCGACTGCAAAAAGCTGCGCAAGCAGCTTTTGTGCAGGAGAAATCTAATAATAACAGTATGTTGCTCGGGAATCCGCCCTCTGTTCCATTGGCTAGCTCCATAAATGGAGGCTAGCCATTGGAACAGAGAGGCGTCCGTCATGGCCGGACCATATTCGGGGGCGTTCCCGAGAATTTTTGGCTTTTGGCTACGTCATGCTACGTCAGCCAAAAGCCGGGAATGCCCCCGAATCTGGTCCGGCCGGGCCGCAAGCAAGCCTGAAGTCCCGCCGCCGCTTGTTCTTTGCCAGGGGAAAAGTGCCCGGGAGAAAGGAGTGCGGCCGCCAGCGAGGCCCCGGTGCAGGAGAGCCCCGCCCGCGGCACCCGAGAAGAGAGCCCAGGCCCCGGCAGAGGAAGGACACCGCAAGCGCCCCCGCCGCCTCGTGGGATCAGTCCGGTGAGTTTTGAAGTTGATGAGCGTTAGGTATTGTATTGGGCTACTTTTAGCAGAAAGTCTGTTTGTTGTCGGCTTCTCTTGACGGGTGATTGGGCTTGTCACAGGTTTCACATCTGAAGCTCCAAAGCTCCAGGTAGGATGGCGCTGGCTCAAGCAAGGGAACCCGACCTTGTGTTGCGTTTCCTGCAGGAGGTGGAGGAGCGAGCCGAGGAGGTGCTGGCGAACAAACAGCAGGTGAAGAAGGGAGGGCGTGTGCATTTGGAGGAGAATGCAACTGTTTCGGCGTGCGGTGCTCGTGTGCGCCGCCCCCTTCCCACGCGTCGAGATGCCTCCAGGTGAAGCAGGATAAATGACTCTTTCAGAGACCTGTTTTGGACGCTCTGCTCAGAAGTTGTAATACTCCTTACCTTCAGAGGTTCGTTTTTGTAGGGGTGGGAAGATCTCCGGGGGTGCAAGGGGCTTCTAACAAACAAAATAATTCGGCTCTTGGGGGGGGGGGGGGTAGTTGCTGTATAAAAACCGGTTTGATTTGAATGAATCATTATGCACGCTCAGGGTGTAGCGTAAGATGCACACTATTTTTTGGGGGGTACCAGTTTCACTAATTGTTACTGGATGCCTTGCCTGTTCCGATACCCGACCAACCGTCATCTGCTACCTTGCAACAATCCGTTGTCTAGGTGAATGACTACAGCTCCCAGGATGCATCAGGCCGCCAAATGACACCCGGGGCTGGGTTCTTGGTGTTCTGAGTGGCATTTCTTCCTTGAAACGAACAGACCCTTGCTCCCAAGGAAGTAGTTTGTGCTTTCCATGGGCAGGCACAGAATTGCCATCTTTACAAATATCTTGGGTTTTCTCTACACTGTTTTTACCTCCCTTCAGGCATTTCCAAAACGCTGCAAATGTCAGCTGTTACTTGTACCCAAATAGGTGATCATTAATTTACAGATCTAAGAAGGTGAAAGGGCGAGTCTCTCTTGTAGTGTAGGCAGAATTGACAAACGTTAAATATTTTTTGGGGGTGGCGGAGCAGTGTATTAAATGCACCATTAAGTTGGGCAAGTTGTCTTTCTGTATGTATGCGTGTGTACATGTCTATATGCTGCTTCTTTTGGTAGGGCCGGCTTATTTACCGGTCATTACAAATGTTTCTGTGATTTCTGGAGATGCTGCCCACAGTGCAGAAATCCCTGCAACTCACAGCCCTCCTTTCACCTCACAGCCCTCCTTCCACCTCACAGCCCTCCTTCCACCTCACTGCCCTCCTTCCACCTCACAGCCCTCCTTCCACCTCACAGCCCTCCTTCCAACTAACAGCCCTCCTTCCAACTAACAGCCCTCCTTCCAACTCACAGCCCTCCTTCCACCTCACAGCCCTCCTTCCACCTCACAGCCCTCCTTCCAACTAACAGCCCTCCTTCCAACTCACAGCCCTCCTTCCACCTCACAGCCCTCCTTCCACCTCCCAGCCCTCCTCCCACCTCACAGCCCTCCTTTCACCTCACAGCCCTCCTTGCAGGAGCTCACTGCACCTCACAATCCTTCCTGCAGGAACTCACTATACCCCACAGCCCTCCCTGCAGGAGTTCACTGCACCTCACAGCCCTCCCTGCAGGAGCTCACTGCACCCCCCAGGTGGTTAAGCTGATCTCGCGAGGATAGCTCTGGTTGGTTCCGGAAGTGGGGGTCTACGACTTTGAGACCGCCTTCTCCGTGTTTATTCCACCTGGCTTTGCGGTGGCAGAGACTTGTTTGATATTGGACAAGGTGAGAGCAACTTGACGTGACAGCTTCTTGTATTTCCACCAGAATTTCCAGCCTGTCCTCTCCCTGCCTGTTGTCGTGTCCCGGCGGCAGCAGGCAGGAGCGTTAACTGCATCCCGAAGTAACAGCCCTAAAGCAAGCAAGAAGTACGCCCCCCTCCCACCAATCCCTGGTAGGTAGTGGAAACTGTCCAAACTGGGGTGCAGACAGCCCCTCTCACCTTTCGGCTTGGTACCACTGCACCAGCTGCACTACTTCCCTACTGACCGTTCTCCACTTCATCCCCGTCTAAATTACAATTCCTGCTTGTGACCCTTTTGCCTGCTTGTGCTTGTTTTCCTGACCCTGTTGCCTGCTTGTGCCTCTGTGTGCCCCTGTTGCCTGCTTGTGCCTCCTTTTCCCCCTGTTGCCTGCTTGTGCCTCAGTTTTCGTGCCCCTGTCGCCTGCTTGTGCCTCAGTTTTCGTGCCCCTGTTGCCTGCTTGTGCCTCAGTTTTCGTGCCCCTGTTGCCTGCTTGTGCCTCCGTGTGCCCCTGTTGCCTGCTTGTGCCTCCGTGTGCCCCTGTTGCCTGCTTGTGCCTCCGTGTGCCCCTGTTGCCTGCTTGTGCCTCCGTGTGCCCCTGTTGCCTGCTTGTGCGTCCGTGTGCCCCTGTTGCCTGCTTGTGCCTCCATGTGCCCCTGTTGCCTGCTTGTGCCATGTGGGTGTGTGTGGAGGGCTCTGTGTGGCTGTGTGTGTGGGGAGCTTTGTGTGGCTGTGAGTGTGGGGAGCTTTGTGTGGCTGTGTGTGTGGGGAGCTTTGTGTGGCTGTGTGTGTGGGGAGCTTTGTGTGGCTGTGTGTGTGGGGAGCTTTGTGTGGGGAGCTTTGTGTGGCTGTGTGTGTGGGGGGCTCTGTGTGGGTGTGTGTGTGGGGGGCTCTGTGTGTGTCATTTGCGAGAGATAAAGCTAGTGGCATTGTAAATGACAATGCCATTTATTTATGTTAAAAAAACATAAATAAAAATAATGTCAAGAGAAATGCCAATAGCTCTAACTTTAACAAAGGCGAAACCATTGCATTGTAAATGCTTGTTTTAAAAAGCGCTGTGACTCTGAGCCAGTCCATCCAGTATCACCCGCACGGTGGTAATCTTACTATTGCGTGCATTTATGTGCAAAACCACAGTCCTCCCAGCTGTTTCTCGAGCACACTGTAGATGCTGACGTCATTATGACATGCCAGGGAGCAGCTGGTTATGTATTAACCCCGTGAAGTAGACGTCTTGTCTTTATCGCTGCAACACATGATAAGGTCGTTGCACCAGGGGCACGTTCAAGGGACGCGCGTGCGCTCGCTCCTGTGACAGCAGGAAGGATATTTTAAAGCGAGAGCCCGATGATGCGCGAGTCTGACAACACCCAGGAAGAGATTTACTAAGCTTTTGCGCTGTGTTAGCGCCACAAAAGTGACGCACAATCTTTTTGTTGTAATTTACTTTCCAGCGCTAAATTTGTTTAGCACTGGAAATAATGTAAAAGTAATGCGCTGCGCGATACTTTGCGCCATCGGGGCGTACCAAGGGTGGTGCATGGGCGTTTTCAAAAAACAGTAGATTGGGTTTAGCGTGAGAAAACTGCGCCCTTTTCAACTAGGGGCAAGGAAGAAGAAATGCTTTCATTTCTCCTTCCTTTTTCGAATTTGCATGCGTGCTGCACTGTGCAGTCTGCATACAAATTGGGAAAAGCTTTCCCTTGTAACGAGCATAGTATTTTGTACAGGAAGGATATCCTTCCTGTACAAAGCGTACGCTGGACCCATGCACACACCCTAGCTCAGCGGCACTAATGTGTTTGCATGGCACACAGCAGCTGTAATCAGCGCTGGTGCAAGAGAAAGGGGAGAAGACAGCCATATCTCTGAGATATGGCACGCTCCTGCTCCCTCCCTGTCGCTCAATGCAGCACAGCCTCATGGGGGCTGTGCAGCGTTCGCGTGAACTTTTTTTTTTTGTAAATATCCCTCCAGAGCCTATCACACTGCCTTTGGGCTGCTTAAAATAATAACCATGTGTCTGGATTTAAGGTTTAGACACTGGACAGTGTCCAAGGCACACGGTTATTCATTTAAAAACGCTGCCTGCATGCTTTATATACTAGTCTCTGATGCATATAATATATGAGTGTGGCCGCTGTTTGTAAGCATTTAATTGACTTTAATCATGCTTGGAACGTTTGGTTAATATGTATTTAATGCTATCATATGTGTCTACATCAACTATGAGGGCTTGGATAATCTAAATAATTCATAGGGACCTTTGGGGCCGCATGCCGATGTTCTGAGTAAAGGGTGGTAGGGTTATACACCAGCACCTTTTATTTTGAGAGGTAGAGTACCGGCACTTCTCAAGAGAAATGCAACACCTTTAATTGGAGAGTAACGGTACTTCTCAAGAGAAATGCAACACCTTTGATTGGAGAGTAACGGTACTTCTTGAGAGAAAAGCAACACCTTTAATTGGAGAGTAACGGTACTTCTCAAGAGAAATGCAACACCTTTGATTGGAGAGTAACGGTACTTCTCAAGAGAAATGCAACACCTTTAATTGGAGAGTAACGGTACTTCTCAAGAGTAATGCAATACCTTTAATTGGAGAGTAACGGTACTTCTCAAGAGAAATGCAATACCTTTAATTGGAGAGTAACAGTACTTCTCAAGAGAAATGTAACACCTTTGATTGGAGAGTAACAGTACTTCTCAAGAGAAATGCAACACCTTTAATTGGAGAGTAACGGTACTTCTCAAGATAAATGCAACACCTTTGATTGGAGAGTAACGGTACTTCTCAAGAGAAATGCCACACCTTTAATTGGAGAGTAACGGTACTTCTCAAGAGTAATGCAATACCTTTAATTGTAGAGTAACAGTACTTCTCAAGAGAAATGCAACACCTTTAATTGGAGAGTAACAGTACTTCTCAAGAGAAATGCAACACCTTTAATTGGAGAGTAACGGTACATCTCAAGAGAAATGCAACACCTTTAATTGGAGAGTAACGGTACTTCTCAAGAGAAATGCAGCACCTTTGATTGGAGAGTAACGGTACTTCTCAAGAGAAATGCAACACCTTTAATTGGAGAGTAACGGTACTTCTCAAGAGAAATGCAACACCTTTGATTAGAGAGTAACGGTACTTCTCAAGAGAAATGCAACACCTTTGATTGGAGAGTAACGGTACTTCTCAAGAGAAATGCAACACCTTCAATTGGAGAGTAACGGTACTTCTCAAGAGAAATGCAACACCTTTGATTGGAGAGTAACAGTACTTCTCAAGAGAAATGCAACACCTTTAATTGGAGAGTAACAGTACTTCTCAAGAGAAATGCAACACCTTTAATTGGAGAGTAACGGTACATCTCAAGAGAAATGCAACACCTTTAATTGGAGAGTAACGGTACTTCTCAAGAGAAATGCAACACCTTTGATTGGAGAGTAACGGTACTTCTCAAGAGAAATGCAACACCTTTGATTAGAGAGTAACGGTACTTCTCAAGAGAAATGCAACACCTTTGATTGGAGAGTAACGGTACTTCTCAAGAGAAATGCAACACCTTTAATTGGAGAGTAACGGTACTTCTCAAGAGAAATGCAACACCTTGTATTGGAGAGTAACGGTACTTCTCAAGAGAAATGTAACACTTTTAATTGGAAAGTGCCAGCACTTCTCACAAACAAGCAGGTATTCTGTTAACAGAGTACCTGCACCTTATTTTTCCATTTCAAGCACTGGTGGTGCGTAAAGTTGTGGTGAGGACGAGGGTGGCTAAAGGAAGAGGAGATAGACTTAGACAGCTGTAACCTGTCCCCATTCTTTCCATTCAGTTTGTCTCCCATGGCGCCGGCAGCGCTGTTAACACTTCGCACACTCTACCACACTTGCACTATTATGATTTGTGGTCTCACTGCCCTCAACCCACGGCGCTGCACTGTCACACTGCACATGTGATAAGTGTATCCGTTCAGCTCAGTTCTGATGTGCATCTGCCTAGGAATTTTTAACAATAATACAGAGCTGACTTTTGTAAAACATCTAACATGCTCTCTGAAGGGTAAGAGACACCCAATTTCAGACTCACTTTCAAAGGTCTAATAAACACAAACTGGAACATGTACACCTACAGGAACAACACCCCCCCCACATACATTCACACACATACAGATATATATGCACACACAAACCAAAGGACACACAATTGCACTCAGTAATACTCATGCACACACATATTTACACTCAGATGCCTATGGAACCACAAAAGGGAAGATGTCATGGGTGTTTCATAATGAAATAAATGCAATTATTCTTAACATTTTTACAATATAACAAACAAACAAAATGAATGTACAATAAATATTTTACATTTTTTTTACATATTTACATCTACAAAATGCATAATATATATACTTCATAATAAAAACAACTATGCTTAAACAATACTCAATAAAAGCGACTAAAAGGTATGAAGTATGTTGTCTACCGTCACTTGGGGCCGGATGTAGGTCGGTCGGTAACGGCCGAAAATCGGTATTTTCGGCCGTTACCGACCGAGATTCACAAAATGGTATGTAGGGCCACATATTTTACAGATTCGGTAAATTTACCGATCGGTAAATTTACCGAATCTGTAAAATACCGAATCGGTATTTTTACCGATTCGGTAACAATGAGATGTAGGTGGGACTCTTCTGAGTCCCACAAGCCTTACAGAATCGGTATTTTACCATGAAATCCAACTTCATGGTAAAATACCGATTCCGGTGTGCATGCACATGTGTGTATGCACACCTGTGCCATATGACAGGCAGACCTGCCCTTAGGGCAGGTATGCCTGCCACATGGCCCCCCAAATCTTTTTTGGGGGTGCTAGAGGGTGTCAAAGTGACACCCCCTGCACCCTTGTCAAAATCTGTATTTACCGATTCGGTAAATACCGACCAGTAATGCCCCATTCATTCCTATGGGCTTCAAAGCCCATAGGAATGAATGGGGCATTACCGGTCGGTATTTACCGAATCGGTAAATACAGATATTTACCGATTCGGTAAAAGGAACATCTGGATGTTCCTACATATCCACCCCTAAGATTTACCGATTTTTAATTACCGAATCAGTAGAATTCGGTAATTAAAATTTGGTAAATCTATTTTACCTACATCTGGGCCTTGGTCTTTAAGGGTGCAATATTCATTTAGTTTTGGGATTCTGTTTAATAGGTATTGAACTTACATTTTTCCTTTAGTGATTTTTTTCCACAAATGCATTAACATTTACAATGCTAATAGCTCTAACTCAAACAATTGCAAGACCTACTGCACTTCCAATGCTTGTTTCTTTTTCTCACTTCACTGCTCTTTAATACAATATACCATAATTATACCACAATTGCAACAAGGAATTAGGTTAAAACTCCCAATACCAGCACTAACTAGAGCAGGCAAATAGGGGATAGGCATCAGGGAGCTCGAAAAGATCGGGTCACACCAGCGGGACTGGCAGCCATACCGCAAACGCGCTCTTCCTAAACTCATGAGGTAGGCCGTCACGATTGTGACCGCTTCTCCCCTCCTGTGCTCACCCGATCGCCAAGTTAGGCCAAGTAACATAACATCAGTTGACTGCTGTCCAGGTGGCTGGTCCAAAAGCCCCTAAAATTGGTCCAGTCGGCCTTACTGACCACTCAAGAGGCTCATCAGAGTTTGCTGATTTGCACCTCGCACTGCATCACTGCATCATGACGTCTTGGCGTTTCTGGGCGTTCAGAAGAGCGGTCAGGCTCTCTGGGAAATCTCCTGTTGAAAAATGTAAAAGAAAGACCTTAATACCTGCTTCAAAGGTCTCGCCTGAGGCTACGCATGTGGTTCTCTGGAGAGACATTTAGTAAGTGGGCTTTTAAAAGTCGTACCACACGCTTTTGCTGGCCTCAAACTTGCGGTTACACTTGCGTGCACACGCATAGCTGCCACATGGCTTTCTGTCATGGCTCATTAAGTCTTACAGCGCGTGAATCACTTTTATTTCCATGCTCCTCCACACCCTTGCTCTCTGCTCTCACTACCCCTCCCTTCTCCCCCTTCCTCCTCGTCAGCTTCATGGCAGACTCTACTGTCTACTACAAGGCTCTTTTCAAATCGGACATTGATCATGCACACAAAGTAAACATTACTGGAAACCTAAGAAATATTTATGAGCCCTGGGGAAATGTAATTTCAGTGTTAACCGAAATCACGCGGACGGAGTAAAATTGCCTACATAGTAACATCATTACTTAAAAGTCGGACTCTTTACATAGACGACAAACATAATCATGAAAACGTCTGGAAATATTTAGGGGTGCGTTGTAAACATTATTTATGCACTCTGTTAAAAAGAGACAGATCCGTTCCCAAAAGACTAACATATTACAGCACATAAGAAAACATTACACTAACAGCTCTGCAACTACTTACTCACAGGGTGAAAAGTTCTCCACATTACACGTTGTGGAAACAACACATGTACTTAGGAGCAGGATAAACATTACATATAACAAGCAAGGATAGAGGCACCCTTCACTCCCTGCTCTCTGCTCTCACTACCCCCTCTCTTCTCCCCCTCCCTCTCCGCTAGTCACCGGGCGGGCTATTTAAGATTGCTTCCCTACTTGCTAAATCTTGCACGCCCGACTACCCTGCCAGCATGCACACAATTACACACCTGCCCAGATGCACGAACACAGCACGCACACCACCAGGCTCTTGATGTCACTGTTGTGCACAACCGTAATAAACACAACCCCTAGACCCTCCCCCTGCCTAACAGAGCCAACCTCTGAAATTCCTGCAGTCAGACACCAGAGCCTCTGGGACAAGCCCTTTAGAGCTTTAATGCCTGTAGACTGACTTACACAAAGAGTCCTGCCCGCCACACCCTAGCATGTCCCCAGGAGGTTCCCCCACAGGGCTCCGCCCGCGGATACAGCCGCTGCTCCAGGCAGGTGGTAAATGTGTGCAGGTTGGTGCCTGTAATTCCAGCATTCCCCTCCACCTGCCACCCTATGAAGGGAACTGGAATTCAGATTGATCCACAACTGTCACAAAGGATGTTTACCTGGCTGTGATTGGGGTGTTAATTATTAAAACTTTTACATGAATCTAATTTGAAGTCTGAGCATATTATTCATTACCTCCTTGTAAATCTTGCACATGAGCAGTTTGCCTGCCGACGACACCCAGCTCATCCTCTCCCTCACCAAATACCCCACCACTGCAAAACTCAACTTCCAGAGAGGAATGCAACAAGAGGCAGTCTGGATGACGAACAGCTGCCTAAAACTCAATGCAGATAAAACAGAAGTCCTCATCCTCAGAAGAACCTCTTCAGCATGGGACAACTCCTGGAGGCCCACCACCTCGGAAGCCCACCTACCCCCTAAAAACACAACTAGAACCTCAGCATCATGCTTGACTCATCACTCACCATGAACCGACAGATCAATGCCGTCACCTCCAGCTGTTTCAACAGCCTCTTCATCCTCCGTAAGAATTCCAATGGATCCCCCCTGAATCAAGGAAAACAGTCACCCACACACTCATCATCGACTATGGCAAAGCACGCCGGCATCAACAAGTCCCTGCTCCGCAAACTGCAAACAATACAGAGCACCAGTAGCTAGACTCGTCCTCGGCATCCCCCGGCACAAACACATCAGTAAAACACTTGTGGCGACTCCACTGGCTCCCAGTGGAAAAGAGAGTCACCTTCAAGAGCCTCACTCACGCCTACAAGTGCCTGCACAACAACAGACCCAAATAACGCAACAACAGAATAAACTTCCATCTACCCAACTGAAACCTGCAATCCTCCAACCTCGTATTGGCTGAAACCCTGCGGATCCACAGAACCAGATCAGGCAGAAGATCATTTTTCTCACATTGCAGCCAAGATTCGGAACGAGCTACCATTAGACATCAGATGCGCCCCCTCCCTGGACACCTGCAGGAAGACCCTCAAGACATGGCTCTTTGGCTGAACGGAGTGGCACAACTCCCCCCAGCGCCTTGAGACCCTCATAGATTAGTAGCCTGCTTTACAATACCCTGATTGATTGATTGATTATTAAAACTTTTACATGAATCTAATTTGAAGTCTGAGCATATTATTCATTACCTCCTTGTCAATCTTACACATGAGCAATTTGCCTGCCGACGACACCCAGCTCATCCTCTCCCTCACCAAATACCCCACCACTGCAAAACTCAACTTCCAGAGAGGAATGCAACAAGAGGCAGTCTGGATGACGAACAGCTGCCTAAAACTCAACGCAGATAAAACAGAAGTCCTCATCCTCAGAAGAACCTCTTCAGCATGGGACAACTCCTGGAGGCCCACCACCTCGGAAGCCCACCTACCCCCTAAAAACACAACTAGAACCTCAGCATCATGCTTGACTCATCACTCACCATGAACGGACAGATCAATGCCGTCACCTCCAGCTGTTTCAACAGCCTCTTCATCCTCCGTAAGAATTCCAATGGATCCCTCCTGAATCAAGGAAAACAGTCACCCACACACTCATCATCGACTATGGCAAAGCACGCCGGCATCAACAAGTCCCTGCTCCGCAAACTGCAAACAATACAGAGCACCGGTAGCTAGACTCGTCCTCGGCATCCCCCGGCACAAACACATCAGTAAAACACTTCTAGCGACTCAACTGGCTCCCAGTGGAAAAGAGAGTCACCTTCAAGAGCCTCACTCACGCCTACAAGTGCCTGCACAACAATAGACTCAAATAACGCAACAACAGAATAAACTTCCATCTACCCAACTGAAACCTGCAATCCTCCAACCTCGTATTGGCTGAAACCCTGCGGATCCACAGAACCAGATCAGGCAGAAGATCATTTTTCTCACATTGCAGCCAAGATTCGGAACGAGCTACCATTAGTTATCAGATGCGCCCCCTCCCTGGACACCTGCAGGAAGACCCTCAAGACATGGCTCTTTGGCTGAACGGAGTGGCACAACTCCCCCCATCGCCTTGAGACCCTCATAGGTTAGTAGCCTGCTTTACAATACCCTGATTGATTGATTGATTGCCTACTCCACAGAAACTATTACCTAGCCGAGGTCAAAATACTTCCCTAAATATAGTGCTGCCTTCCCAGCATGCATAAAGACGGGTAAGCACATCACTAGGAGATGTTGCCTAACGAGGTCAAATAAGTAGATCATGGTTTTTATTTACATGTTTTTGTTTCTCATGTGACTTACTTTAGTGATCTGTGTTTCGGGGACCTGGTCGCACTGCACAGCGGACGTGGGTCCAAGTTTCACGGCTGTGCGGCTGAAGGTCCCTAGCACCTCTTCTAATCCCCCGCAGTTGGGCAATTCCATTTTCCTCATGGTGCTGCTGCAGATGGGGATTGGTGGCTCATTTCCTGCCTTGGCTCCTGATTTGGTGGGTGTTTTTGCTCCACAGGAGCAGCTCGCCTCCCTACAGGACCATTGGCTGCGTTGTGACCTTCTCCACACTATAGCAAACCGAACTTGCTTGGTGGAGTCTTCTGTGGGCACACACTTTTTGCACATTGCTTCTGCATATTCGCTTCTGCCTGGGATGACCTGCTTCGGTGGAAGGGGCTGGCGCCCATGTGTTCTTCCAGGGTGTTTTTGCTCTATTTTCAGAAATCCCGGGCCCATAATGCTCTACAATAACCGGTAAGGCCTGGGTACTCTGGGTTTAGGACATTGGCGTCCCTCACCCGATGTGCTTCATGTTAGTGAGCAGGGCTTTGGGAAGCCCACGTACTGTTTGCACTGCTGTTGTGGGCATGTTGGTTGTTTCTCTCTTGCCGGGACTCACAAAGTGGCCTTTGTGTGGGAGGGGTTTGCTGTGGCCTGATTTATTTCCTCCACACACGTCATTTGTGGGTTACATTAGATTGGCTTTGCCCCCTGCATGACTTCTCAGGATGCCATCATATGGGATAGTTTGGTGAGCAAAAGAACAATTGATTAAACCTAGATCTTTGTGACTGTGGGTGAATGTTTTCATTGTTCAGCATTCTGTGCAATTTTTTGGGGGTCAAATGGTGTAGCGCAGGAGATAGCCTCTGCTACCTCGTATTTTGGGCATTTGAGTCATTCAAAGTCGTAGAGTGGTTGGTTTGTGGCTGTTGTCACGATGGAGCCATCAGAGGCTGGTCTGGTGGTTCTGTAGACTGATGTTTCTACTACATTGACCAGCATTTCACCTCATGGCCACTGGTTCAACTATCAGCAAGCCCACTTAGAGTTCAATCCTTCTGGGGTTTGATATAATGAGATCCTTTGTGCCATGTCACTATAAATACCAATCAATCAGTGCCCAATTGCCCCTCGGGTTGAATGTGCACTTTGTTAAGGCCATAATTAAGGCTGCTGAGAGGGTGGCTTTTTAGGCCCGGGCATCCACTACTTTGATTCCTCAGGAATAGTGTGTTTGACCGGATGGAGGTCATGGTGCAGTGAGACCAAGGGGTCCTTGTGTTTAGGGTTCCGCTCTGGCAGACCTAATGTGGTATCTTAGTGGCCTCTGTCTCCCCTCTTCTTGTGCATCAGCTTCTTGCCTTGTTGCATGGCTGTTTTTCTCTCCTTCTTTCTCTTTGAGGAGGAAATGCATGGTGATGGTCATCTTCTGGCTCCCCCCACTTGTAGTACTCCCTGTGCCCCTCTCAGTCTGCTGCGACTGTTTTTGATTGTTTGTTGCCTCATTTCGACTGGATAGTGCCTGAGTGTGTGCCCTTCCATTCTGCTGTTCGGGCTGAGTCTGGTGGTTTGGTGGACTCATGCGATGCCTGTAGGGGCCTGTATTTGGCCTCAGGGTAAAGGGTGCTTATCCTGGCAGGTCCCCCATGTGGTCAATATTTTGAGTCCCATTGAGATGGGTTTCAATGCCCTTCTGGGTGTATGTGCACTTTGCACTTACACATATCATGTTGAATGGGTGCTGCTGCATGTATGGCAGGTGGTGGACAAATCCATTTTCCCTTGATTTCTGTCATGGCATTCTCCAGTGAACTTTGCTCGCAGGCAGGTCACTCCCCACACTGCTGCACAACTCCACCTGCATTGTTTCTGCCTAATCTTCTATTTTTCCCCTGTGCCTAACTTGCTTTCTTGCCAAGACTTTTTTATTCCTCTGTGCCTGTATTTGTTTTCTTGCCCAGACTAGTTTTTGTTCCCCTGTGCCTGTACTTGCTTTCCTGCCCAGATGTGTTTTTATTCCTCTGTGCCTGTACTTGTTTTATTGCCTAAACTCGTTTTCCTTCCTGTGCCCAGTTCTCCTGTAGCCCCCACCCATTTTTGCCACTGCTGCATCCCGCACCCCCTGCAATCCCATTCGCTGCCCTGCTCCCGCCTCCCAGCTGATCCTCCCTCCCACATCCCCTCATATGGAGGCCACGCAGCGGCCGCGCTGCTGGCACGCCGAAGGTGCACCTAGGGCAAGCCCGTCTGCTCCTGTCCGCGCCTGGACCATGCCCAGTACCAGGACCACTGGACCCTGCAAACCCCACGACATCCGACACCGCTACGATGCCAGAACCCTCCACACACTCAACACTGGACAATCACACACCTGCTTCCTGGCCACCCCAAAGCACACCCATGGAGCTTTCACATGCTGGAACTGCAGCTTCACAAGCATCCGCCCCACCATGCTGCCGACCAGGAAAGAACCCAACCACTTCAGATGCATCCTTATCAACACCCGCTCCGCCCACAAGCACGCCATTGAACTCTGGGACATACTCGATTCAACCTCCCGAGATGTCGCCTTCCTCACGGAGACGTGGCCCTGACCACAGTTCTGCAACTCCTTCGCCGACTTCATCAGCCCTTGCCTCCACGGACTACATCCTCTTCAGGAATGTGAAGTTCCACCTCAAGAACAACAACTACACCAACTCCAACACCCTGATTGACAACCTACCCAACCTCGGACTCAGACAACTCATTACACCACCCACCCACCCTGCCAGTGTCATGCTTGACCCCTTCTTCTCCGCAAGCCCCCACAACTCCTTCAACCACACCACCGAACTCCACTGGACCAACCATCTCTGCATCCACTTCACCTTCAAGAAACCCACCACCGCACCCTACAGATTTCTCACTGCTGCTGGAGCAAAGTCACCGAAGACCAGCTAACCACCACCCTCGCCCAGAGCCCATCCGCCGACCCCACTGACCCCACCGACCCTGACACCGCCGCCCGCAACCTCAGACAGTGGATCAACAACTGCGCCAACACCTCACCCTGATCAAGAAACCCTCCAACAGTCACACCAACAAGAAGGCCAGCTGTTTCACTGAAGTCCTCCAGGCCGTCAAGCAAACCTGCCGAAAGCTGGAATTGATCTGGCTCCGTGAACGAACACCGGGCAGCCACGCAGCCCACAGGAACACCACCAGCAGACACCATCATCTCATCAAATGCGCCAAAAGGGCCTCCTTCAAAGATCACCTAGACAACAACGCACACAACAGCAAAGAGCTCTTCAACTTCGTGAAGGAACACTCCAACCCCAGCTCCAACTCCAATGACATCCCACCTTCACAAGACCTGTGCGACTCGCTGGCCACCTTCTTCCACTGCAAGATCGCAGACATCCACGACAGCTTCAACACCATGACCGCCCCGACAACCACTGAGGCCTCCGCCCTCATGACCACCATCCACACCAACCGCATGCTCCCCTGGACCAACATCAACGACGACGACACCAACAAGATCATGAACACCATCAACTCCGGATCTCCATCAGACCCATGCCCACACCACATCTTCAACAAAGCCAGCACAGCCATTGCACCCCATCGCCAGAAATTCATCAACACCTCCTTCGAGACAGCAACCTTCCCGGAGAGCTGGAAGCATGCCGAGATCAATGCCTTACTAAAGAAACCAAAGGCAGACCCTAAGTACCTCAAAAACATCCGGCCCATCTCCCTGCTCCCGTTCCCGGTAAAGGTAACCGAGAAGACCTTCAACGAACAACTGACCCACTACTTCGAGGAGAACAACATCCTGGACCCTTCCCAGTCTGGGTTCAGCAGCAACCACAGCACTGAGACTGCCCTCATCGCCGCCACCAATGACATCAAGTCCCTACTGGACAACAGAGAAACGGCGGCCCTCATCCTCCAGGACCTGTCACCTGCCTTCGACATGGTCTGTCACCACACACTACGAACACGCCTCCACAATGCCGGGATCCAAGAGAAGGCGCTGGACTGGACCACCTCCTTCCTCTCTGGCAGAACACAGTGCGTCCGCCTTCAGCCTTCCGCTCTGAAGCCACCAAGTTCATCAGCAGCGTACCCCAGAGCTCATCCCTCATCCCAACTCTGTTTAACATCTACTGAGGCCGAAAATTACTTCGGCGCCTTGCTGCTGGTCGCGCTGGTTGCGCTGGTCGCGCTGGTCGCGCTGGTCGCGCTCTCGTCTACTTAGTGCAAATTTTAAATAATCCCCGTTTTGGATTTAATTTTATTTTTAAGTTCTGCCTTCTCCCCTGGTCTTAACTGTGGGCTGCCCCTCACCTGCACTGTAATTTGTGGAATCACCACCGCTGTTTGGCGGGTCCGGGTTACTGGGAGGTTGTGGTTGTCAGCGCCATCTTGGCTTGGGCTAGAAGCGCGAGCGCCATCTTGGAGCGTCCAGGTGACCTGGGATGCCGAGACGACGCTATTTAAGGCGAGCTGGTTGGGAGGTGAGCCTGTTTAGGTTCCAGAGGCCGAGAATTACTTCGGCGCCTCGCTGCTGGTTGCGCTGGTCGCGCGCTCGTCTACTTAGTGCAAATTTTAAATAATCCCCGTTTTGGATTTAATTTTATTTTTAAGTTCTGCCTTCTCCCCTGGTCTTAACTGTGGGCTGCCCCTCATCTGCACTGTAATTTGTGGAATCACCACCGCTGTTTGGCGGGTCCGGTTTACTGGGAGGTTGTGGTTGTCAGCGCCATCTTGGCTTGGGCTAGAAGCGCGAGCACCATCTTGGAGCGTCCAGGTGACCTGGGACGCCGAGACGACGCTATTTAAGGCGAGCTGGTTGGGAGGTGAGCCTGTTTAGGTTCCTGAGGCCGAGAATTACTTCGGCGCCTTGCTGCTGGTCGCGCTGGTCGCGCGCTCGTCTACTTAGTGCAAATTTTAAATAATCCCCGTTTTGGATTTAATTTTATTTTTAAGTTCTGCCTTCTCCCCTTGTCTTAACTGTGGGCTGCCCCTCACCTGCACTGTAATTTGTGGAATCACCACCGCTGTTTGGCGGGTCCGGATTACTGGGAGGTTGTGGTTGTCAGCGCCATCTTGGCTTGGGCTAGAAGCGCGAGCACCATCTTGGAGCGTCCAGGTGACCTGGGATGCCGAGACAACGCTATTTAAGGCGAGCTGGTTGGGAGGTGAGCCTGTTTAGGTTCCAGAGGCCGAGAATTACTTCGGCGCCTTGCTGCTGGTCGCGCTGGTCGCGCGCTCGTCTACTTAGTGCAAATTTTAAATAATCCCCGTTTTGGATTTAATTTTATTTTTAAGTTCTGCCTTCTCCCCTTGTCTTAACTGTGGGCTGCCCCTCACCTGCACTGTAATTTGTGGAATCACCACCGCTGTGTGGAGCGTCCAGGTGACCTGGGACACCGAGACGACGCTATTTAATGCTCGCTTGTAGAGCGCAGCGGTGACGCGCAGCGGTTGCGCCTTCCCTGCGCCTGAGTCGTGCCAGAGTCCTGCCCGTCTGCGCTTGTCAGCGTCTCGGAGGCGTTCGTGGCGGGACTCTAGGCTACAGCTCATATCCAGCAGGGGCGCTCCATTGGTCCTAAGGTATGTGTCGTTCACCACCTTCCGGGTTGTTTACCTACAGCGCGGATGCTTTGATATCCCTCCGCGCTCGTCCTTCGGGTTGTAAATGTCTCTTTACCGGAGGACGTCTTCTGGGAAAAGGCTGTCCTTCGTGCGGCTGGCGCCCAACGGCTTCGCCAACTCCTGTTCTTCCATCTCCCACCCAGCACTATCACTGTGCTCTTTTGAACACCAGGTCCCTGGCTTGCCACTCTACGGACATCTGGAACCTGCTTGCAGACTCCAATATTTCATGTCTATTCCTAACTGAGACCTGGTTGGGGGCAGGTTCTGAACCGGATGTTGCCTGTGCCCTTCCGTCTAATTATACCATCTTAAGGAAAGACAGAATTGGGGGTAGAGGAGGAGGAGTTGCCCTGATAGTGGACAAGGCCTTGGGCTGTTCTTCTTTTCCTGTGGAGAACATCGCAGGATGTGAAGCTCTAGGCTTTTCACTTAGTCTCTCGGCTTCTCAGACATGCACAGGGATTCTTGTGTATAGACCACCTGGGCCAATTGGCTCCTTCATTGAAGACTTGCAGGTGGCTCTTTCCGTACCCTGCATGCGATCAGCACAGTGTATGCTGCTGGGCGATTTAAATTTACATATGGACTCGATATCAGACGCCAATGCGTCTAAGCTGCGGGATATTACTGCACTGCTGGGGCTTGCCCCTTTTATTGATAGTCCTACCCATGTTAAAGGACACATGTTAGATTTAATCTTTTCTACGGTGCCGATCGAGGTGTCCTCGCCGCTCCCAGTCCTTTGGTCTGACCATTTTTTAATAAAGTTTGTTATCTCATATGAGACTAGGACTAGTCAAAGAAAACAGAAGGAGGTGACTCGTCAATCCAGAGCGTTCCATTTAGTGACAGCAGACATGCTATCGGAGGCGCTCTGTCAACACCCGTGCAAATGTACAGGGAATTTAGATACTGATCTGACTTTGGTTCAGAAATGGCTGCAAACAAGATTTGAGGAGCTAGCCCCAGTGAAGTCAACTAGAACTGCTCCCTGTCATGATTCTGCTCCTTGGTTTACCTCCACACTACGTAAAATGCGCCAAGATTGTAAAAAGGCAGAAAGACTCTGGCGTCGTAAATACGACCCAGTGGAGAAAATATAGTACCGTGATGCCATAAAACAGTACCATAAACAAATTTCCGAAGCCAAAAAGGAATATCTTGAGCACAGGATAGATCGGGCGGACAACATGAGTAGGGAACTCTTTAGAATTGTTAAAGAGTTTGTTGATCCTGCCGCAGGTGCCCTCTCACACTCTCATACGGAAGAGTGGATTAGGCAGCTTGCTGACTTTTTTGTCACAAAAATTAAAACCATTCAGGACTCCTTTCCTCCCGTGGACTCTTCCTTAGTTGCCGATGACTTCGGTAGCAATCGGCCAGTACCATCCTTAGAGACTGAGCCTGGACCCACACTATTGGTCTTTCCGCAGTTGTCTTGTGCAACGTCGCTGGAGCTACTGTCTCGGCTTCAATCTGGCTCACCCCTGGATGCTTGTCCAGCAAAGTGCTTGGGCAGGGTGGCATCGGCAGTAAACAGCTTGTTGAACCCCCTGCTCAATCTGTCTTTGAGCTCCGGAGTGGTGCCTCGGGAATGGAAACACGCACTCATTCTGCCGCTGATCAAAAAACCTCTGTTAGATCCTTTGCTGCTGGCTAACTATAGACCGATCTCCCTTCTCCCTGCTCTGGCGAAGGTGGTTGAGAAGCATGTTCAGTATACACTTACCACCTTTATTGAGAATAACAACATTCTCCATGACTCCATGCTAATTATAGCACGGAGACAGCCCTAGTAGAGGTGACCGACGCCATCAGGGAGACGCTCGATCTAGGGGGCAAGGCTATGTTAGTCATGCTGGATCTGTCGGCGGCTTTCGACACCGTCCATCATGCTGGTCTCCTTTTAAGACTCAGGGAGATCGGACTGCGGGGGACGGTGTTGGATTGGTTTCAATCCTTTCTATCGGACCGCCGACAGGTGATCTGGGCTCCACCGTTCTCTGCTGAAATGCCATCGCTAAAGGTTGGGGTTCCTCAAGGGTCCATTCTGAGCCCCACCATCTTTAACATCTATATGGCCCCTCTGGCTTTGGTAGCGGAGGCTTATGGGGCCCGGGTCATCTCATACGCTGATGACACCCAGCTCCTGTTTACATGCAGCAAAGGAGAGGCTTTTGACGGCGACAGGATCAAAGACTGTCTGAGCGCAGTCTTTGCGTGGTTTCAGCGGCACAGCCTGAAATGCAACTCGGATAAGTCTGAGTTGCTTTTCTTTGGCTGTGCCCCTGATCCGGGCTGGAAGTCCTGGTGGCCCCAGGACATGTTCCCCCCTGAAAAATCATCTTCCCAAGTGAAAAATCTTGGAGTGGTATTTGATGATGACCTCTCCTTCCGCCCCCATATTATGGGGATATCAGGGAAATGCTTCGGCATCCTTCAGATGCTGAGGAAGTTTCTTCCTTTGCTCTCCCTACAGTATCGGAAGATGGTAGTCCAGGCGCTAGTAGGGTCTCGGTTAGATTACGCTAATGCGCTTTTTGCTGGTCTGCCCAAGTACCTCCTGGCTAGACTGCAAATTGTCCAAAATTCGGCGGCCAGAGCCATATTTGGCCTGCCTAGGAGAGCCAGCGCCCAACTGCTTCTAACCAGGCTGCACTGGCTACCTATTTCCAAAAGAATCAGATTTAAAATCCTTACGCTGCCCTTCAAAGCCCTTCACTCTGTCGGTCCTAATTATATCAGGAAGCGTACCGCTTTCTATGTGCCGTGGAGGACGTTGCGGTCAGCCGATTTGGCTAAAATGGAGGTGCCTATCGCCAAACGAGTTCGGATGGGAGGACGGTCCTTCCAACATGTGGCAGCTCGCCTTTGGAACGAGCTCCCTCTCTCCCTCCGCAAAGCTAAGAGTCTCCTAGCCTTCAGGAAAGAGCTGAAGACCATGCTCTTTTCCGCGTAATCACTGTGACTGTAGTGCTGCTGCCTCTGTGTTTTTAGGTTTCAGGTCTCTTTGCCAAAGCGCCGGGACACCCCTTGGGGTAGCTGTGCGCTCTAAAAGTACGGCCTTAACATAAAATAACAGAACATAACATGGCACCACTCGCCCACGTCACCTGTCGGCATGACCTCAACATTATCTTCTTCGCTGATGACACCCAGCTGAACCTCTCCTTCACCAAGTACCCCCGCACCTCCAAAAGCAACCTTCACGAATGAATGAAGGCCATCGCTGAATGGATGAGAAATAGCCGACTGAAGCTGAACTCGGACAAGATGGAGGTCCTCATCCTCGGAACCACCCCTTTGGCCTGAGATGACTCCTGGTGACCGACCACACCTGGAACCGCCCCAACACCCACCGACCACGCACGCAACCTAGGGATCATCCTCAACTCCACCCTCTCCATGTCTAAACAGGTCAACGCCGTCTCCTCCTCCTGCCTTAACACCCTCTGCATGCTCCGCAGGATCTACAAGTGGATCCCCACTGAAATGAGAAGAACGGTCACCCCGGCCCTCGTCAGCAGCAGGTTGGACTACGGAAACAGCAAAACTCCTGAGACACCTCCAATGTATCCAGAACGCCTCTGCACGCCTGTTCCTCAACATCCCTCGTTGCAGCCACATAACACCCCACCTGAGAGACCTGCACCGGCACCCGGTCAACAAGAACATAACCTTCAAGCTCCTCACCCACGCACACAAGGCACTCCGCAACACCAGACTAATGTACCTCAACAGACGACTCAGCTTCCACACCCCCACCCGCCAGCTCCACCGACCTCGCCGTTGCCACAGTCCCCCGCTTCTGAAGAGCGACCTCCGCCGGCAGATTGTTCTCCCACCTCACGGCCAAGACATGGAACACCCTCCCCATCCACCTACAGAAGACCCAAGACCTGCTGAACTTCAGAAAGCTCCTCAAGACCTGGCTTTTCAAGCAGTAGCAGCATTCCCCACCCCAGCGCCTTGAGACCCTCACGGGTGAGTAGTGCGCGTTAAAAATGATTGATTGATTGATTGATATTTGCAGCTGTTTTTCCAATGGTGTTATCTCCGACATTGGATCCACTCGCTCGCCAGTTATGGCATGATGCCATGATATCAGTGGTGACGTGCCCATAGGCTCTCCCCAAAGGTCTTCAGTTCAGTCTGACCCTAGTGCGAGGGGTTTGGTACAGCGGGCAATCTCTCCTTTTTCCATCTGGTAGGCATTGGCTCCAGTTCGCACTTTAATTTTCTTTCATCTACCGGGGGCTAAGGGATGTATATTGCGATGGATGCCCAAGTGCGATGGTTCTCAAGTGTGCCATCAAGGGGAATGTTTTTGTTTGATCCCAGATACGGAGCATGGGTCTGTGGTTCTGCTCAGTGTCCAAGGACACTGTATTCACAGCTTCTGTGGAGTGCTTCTTCGGATCCCTCATCCTGATGGATGCCTGCCTGCATATTCCCATCCATCTGGCTGGTCTGCTGTTTCTTCATTTTTCTTTGGGCTCACGCTCTTGACTTTTCCAGGGGCTTCTTTTTCAGCTTTTTGTCAACGCCATGAGTTTTTCCGAACCTCTTGGCCCCACTGGTTCTAATGTTTATTAGGGCTCACTTTCGTATTTTCCATCATATATCCTGGGTTCTTTCCCAACCCTGGGTGTCTGCCCGTCTCTGACTGCTGAGTCTGGGAGAGATGGCCTACACACTGCCTCTGCTCTCGTGAGCCCATCTCCATTTGTTCCCTGGTTTCCGGCTCCTCATGGATCAGTGGCTTTCATTCTTGGGCCCCTAGATGTTGGGTGTTTCTCCACTGGTGGATGTTGCCTCTCACTCCCCCAGGGGCTCATTCTTTCTCCCCCAGCGGTCTTGCGGACCAATCCTTGCACGAGGGGGAGTAGCAGTTCTGGGAGATTCCTCGGCTCTGGGTTCTCCAGTCTTTGTACTGGTGGGTTTGATGGTGCTGTGGCAGGCACTGTCTGTGTTTCGCTCTTCTCCTTTGACCCTGGGCTATCTGTGTTCAGACAGCCATCCAGTCATTTTGCCTCAGTCGACTGTCAGGGGCGTTGTGTCTGTCTCTTTTCTCTTTTTCCTGGGGCATTAGCAGATGTGTGGGCCTTGGACAGTCTCCTCTCTCTCTTGGAGGTCTCTCTTACCAGTGTGATGAAGTGGCCTGTGGTTTATTTTGGATTGGGTATGCCCCTTCTGTTTTTGACATTTCTCTCCTGGATTAACCTTACCTAGCTGTGTCTGTTTGCTTCCCCGAAATGGCCCTCTTTCTTCTGTTTGTGGTCTTATTCTCTCATGCGTAGGCCTGGGCATTCAATGCTTTCTTAATCTCAAGGCCTGTGTTTTCCTGGGTCCTCTGGGATTTGGGTAGATCTGACGGTGGTTCTCTTGATTGTTCTGAACTGGTCCTGTGACCGTCGTTTCCCCTTCTGAAGGGTTTGACTGCTTGTCTGCATTCATGGGTTCCCGTACACCCATCTCGACTGCTTGCTCCTCTTTTCAGCCCATCCTCTCCCCTGCACCTCAAATCTGGGAGTTTGGTACTGTGGTTGTCCATGTTGGCTCGAGGTAGTTTGCTTGCAGTGACCCAGATCACCCAGTTCTCTCACGAACCTTCAACCCTGGTGTCTTGCAGTTGTCATTGATGGCGCTTTGGCACTTGGTGTAGCAGAGCGGGTCTGTCTCCTGTGATTTGGTAAGGGTGTAGGTTTTTTGGAGGGGATGTTTTTCTCTTGGATCTTCCAATCTCCCACCCCGTGGCGGTGGGTCTCCATTCTGGCCTTCAGGGACTCTGTGATGTCTTTTTTCTCTCCATTGGTGGCTCACTTTTTGCTGAGTTTTTTTCCTTTAGAGTTCTACCCCCTGCTCTGGGGTCTCCTCCCAATATCTTCCATTGATGCTTCTGATGTTGCTTGGCCCCACTTTGCACCACTGGTTTCCGTAGGTCTTGAGGGTTTTGTCCTTCTGGTGTTTTCTCCTGCCATGTCTTCTCTAGAGGTTTGAGGTTCTCTATTCTTTGGATGTGTTGTGGGTCTTGTGCATCTGCCTGGATTTTCTCTGCATTTGGGTGGTGGCGTTTGTATGTGCTGCCTGTGGTCTCATTGGATGAGATGGGGTCTTGGGCCTTTTTTGTCCCTTCTGACTCGATGGGTGTTGTTTTCCTCATCCTTGGCATTGCATCAGGGTGCGTCACTGCATGCTATTTGTACTGCTCCTTTGTGGGCTTATATTCAGACTGTTGTTTCCCATTACAATCTTCGATTGGTTATGCCTGTGTCTGTAGGTTTTGATGCTCACATTTTGTCAGATGTTCATGATCTGGGGTTTTTACTATTTTTTTACATTGCATATCATTTTTGTTGCATCACCCTTTGTTTCTGTGTGCATCAATCTCCATGCACTTGGGTATGGGATCAGGCATAAGGAATGGGATGGGAAGACGGACGAGGAGATAATGCCCGGTTACTTAACTTATCTTAAGTGGAATTTGTAAAGCGCACTGACACCGTAAGTTTCCTGGCGCTGAAAGAGAGAGTACAGAAATTACAGGGGGTGGATTAGCCAGTTTGGGTGAAGAGCCGAGTTTTCAGAAGTTTCCTAAAATTCAATAAGGAGCCACTAGACTTAACTGAAAGAGGAAGAGAGTTCCATAGTTTAGGGACCAAATAAGCAAACCTGCGGCCACCAAACTTTTTAAGTTTTACTTTAGGGGCGACCAGCAGGTGAAGATGCGCCGAATGAAGATTGTGCACCGGACGGTGCTCCGTGATTAGGGTTTAAAGGAAATCAGGACTGGTGTAGTGGAGGGCTTTAAAAGTCATGCAACCAATTTTAAAAGCCGCCCTTTCCACAACTGGTAGCCAGTGGAGTTTTTGCAGTAGTGGTTTAGCAGATTCCCACTTTGGGGTTTTGTGGATGAGTCTGGCAGCCTGATTCTGTACAATTTGGAGACGGGTGTGCAGCGACTGGGGAAGACCATAGTAGAGGGAGTTCGAAAAGTCGAGGCGGGATAGCACTAGGGAGATCACGACCTGGACCAATGCCGCATGTGGTAGTAGATGGGCTATTTTGCGGATTTTTTGCAGGTGGAACATACAGGAGGAGATCACAGCATCTACTTGGGCCTTAAGAGAGAGCACCACATCGATGATGACCCCCAAGCTCTTGACCGTGCTTGCTGGGGTGGGAGGGGAGGGGAGCCCAGCTCCGTGGGCCAGAATTGAGGGTCCAAGAATGCTGGGCTGTTACCAGGAAGGATACGTTCA
The DNA here is from genome assembly GCF_964263255.1 of Lissotriton vulgaris. Classification (NCBI taxonomy): domain Eukaryota; kingdom Metazoa; phylum Chordata; class Amphibia; order Caudata; family Salamandridae; genus Lissotriton; species Lissotriton vulgaris. The sequence continues at coordinate 49,277,935 of NC_141695.1, forward strand.
GTTTTCCCTGGATTTAATTTAAGTTAGTTGTGATTCATCCACAGTTGTATATGGGTCATCACTACTTGAAAGCTTTTGGCGGCATCAGGAGAGTCAAGAGGAAAGATGATCTGCAGATCGTCAGCATAATTGAACACTGTGATATCCCAGCTTTTGAGCGAGTGAATCAGTGGCCGGAGATATAAATTGAATAAAAGAGGGGAGAGGGAGGAGCCCTGAGGGACTCCGCAGGTCGTGAGTGCCCTGGCTGCCGTGAAAGGGCCCAAACGGACAGCTTGTGTTCTGCCGACGAGAAAAGACTCAATCCAGTTGAAGGCAGGTCCCTGAATGCCGGCCTGTCTGACACGGTGGAGAAGGATGTTATGGTGCACCGTGTCGAAAGCGGCTGACAGATCTAGTAGCACGAGGGCCTGGGATGACCCTTTGTCAGCATTCCCCCTCAAGGCATCCAATACTGCCAGGATGACTGCCTCGGTGGAGTGGGCCGGCCTAAAGCCGGCTTGATTAGGTTCAATATACCCAGAATTCTCGATGAAATTTGAGAGACATCTGGTGACCTGATCCTCGAGGAGTTTGGACAGGTAGGGCAAGAGGGAGATTGGACGGTAATTGGAAGAATCGGCGGGGTCCGCACCTGGTTTCTTCAGCAGGGGCACAAGAGTGGCCTCCTTGAAGCAGCTGGGGACCGTGTCAGTGCTGAGGGAGGAGTTCAGCAGGGGCAATATGCAGTTCGGTAGTATGAGGCAGACATCCCGAAGGACCGAGGGAGGGCAGCAATCGTTGGGAGACCCCGATTTGACACGGACCGCCAGCTCGGCGAGGGAATTGGGGTTGAGAGTGGGGAACTGATCAAAAATATATTGGTTAGTGGGGGAGGTATCTGATAATCCAGTGAAGGGGAGAAGAGGGATGGAATTCTTGATTTTGACTATTTTTTCAATGAAGAAGGAATTCAGGGCGTCACAGGTTTCCTGAGATGGGGCCTGAGTTGGGAGGATTCTATCATCCGTGGCGAACTCGTTCATAATTTTAAAAATTTCTTTGGATTTATTATCAGCTGATTAAATTCTGTCAGAGATGTGGGTGGATTTAGCCAGGGAAATAGCGCCTTTGTACTCTTTACGGGATGCCATGAAGAGCAATCTGTTAGAGTCTGAGTAATTGCGTCTCCAGATCCGTTCGAGCTGACGCACTTTCAGTTTCTGTTCTTTAAGGTCACCAGAGAACCATCTGTGTGAGCTGCTGTGTTTAGTGCGTGGAAATTTAGAGAAAGGGGTGAACTGGTCACTGGCCATTTTTAGCCAGTCGCCAATGTCCTCTTCTATTACCTCGACATTGGCATTAATGTCGATGGTGGGTCGAGTCTTGGCCAGAGTGGCAAGAAAGCCTTGGGAGTCATAAGAGCTCCATTTGCGTGATGACCCGCCAGCCAAGATAGGGGCCTTGGCCCTGCCGCTGACAGTGATGGTGGTATCGATTAGATAGTGATCTGACCAAATGCAAGGGGAGACGAATGGACAGGATAGTGCTAATTCATTAGTGGTGTGATGTGGTCAGGAGTTTGACCTTTAATGTGAGTGGGCACAGAGATTTGTTGGACAAGATCAAGGCTGGTTAAGGCTTCAAATAATTCCGTGGCGTGAAGGCCAGCTTTCTGTCGTTGAACCAGTAAATAAAATAGCCAAAGAGAGCAATTCTGGGGTCATGCGTAAGTAGGTTGGTTATCTGTTCCACCAGGGAGATGGGAAACAAGGGCATGAAATGGGGGGCCGGTAGAGGAGTATGAGTGTGAAAGCACCAGCCTCTGTTTCTAAGCTGATAACAAGGTTGTCCACCTCTTGGAGGACTAAAGAAGCAGAGGAGATAAATCTAAATTGTTTTGATATAATGGCTGCCACCCTGGGGGACGGTCGACGTGGAGAATGTAATAGTCAGGAGGAAGGGCCGCAAGAATGTCAGGATGTGAGTTGGTGGTAAGCCAAGTCTCTGTACGTAGCAGTATGTCGGGTTTGTCTGTAGTGAGGAGAATAAAGATGTCTGAGTGGTGCTTTACCAGAGAGCTTGTGTTCAAATACATCACGCGGACGGTTGTAACACTCCTTGCAGGCCCTGTACCGTGCTTGGGACTCTCGGAGACGTTGGTAGCCCCACGAGCAATACCGGTGGAGTTAATCTGTCGCACAACGCCAGGGGGGGTGGCGGGGGGTAACAAAAGCACGGTTTGTATCTTTTTAAGGAAATTTGGCGAATATGATAGCATTTGACTCACCGGTAATCTTCATTACCTCAAGTCCTAGTCTTCCTGTTCCATCCCTGTGCCACCTTTTGTGATGAAGCCATCCTCCATGCAGCTTTTAGGGCAAGTTTGTTGGTTTTTTGTTAGTTATTGCTCTGATCCTGAAGAGGGTATCCTCTTACAGCTGTAAGGCTTCAAATCACTATCTTATCTGTCCGTTTTGTGCCCTGCCAACCGGTGGCTCTGGACTGCATAGTGTCATGCTGCACTTACTCCCCCATTGGCCTACTTACCTTACCGTAAGGAATCCCAAGGTAAGTGGCCTTCCTCCAACACACTACCCTTTGGTGTGTCTCCTTTACTAACCAACGTGTCCCTTTTTACTGCCTAGCCTGTCCTCTCAGCCGTGCGACAATGTTGATGTTCTGGTGTGGGTCTCTAATTTCCTGCACTCACACTGCCCCACAAATATACTTTCTGCAGGGGCAGCACGGTCCTTTTAACCCCCATGCTCTGATTGAGAGTGCGGTGATGTCCCCCCATAGTGTATTCAAAACATTACTTGGCATTACTGTACCCTCATTTGTCCGGTGTCTTCTAACTAATCTTGTCATGCCTTTGTTACCCTGCGGGTGTTAGTATGCCCCTTCCCTTATTGTTTGCCACTAAGGTGGCTTAGGCTGGTAATTTTCAGGCCAAGGCAGTTTTTATTGCACCTGCCCCAGATTCCCTCTTTGGGAGAGGACTCTGCCATACAGAATTAGAACTGAGGAAGTATGAAGACGTATGCTTTACTTTATCAACAGAGGTCCAATACACTACTGTTCATGTGGGTCTGACTCTGATATTGCAGTCTATGGGCGTGGTTCACAAAGATAAAATTACACTTTGTGTATGTTTATGATTGCTTGTTTTAAGATCATTGAAAACAGTATTCACAACTCCTCATGTGTCTTTCTTAAGTTGGATTGATTCAAGAATAAATAACTGACAACTAGCCCATTCAGCAGTTGGGTACAGCTGACTATATTTAAACATTTTTGTGATGTTGGCCTACAGGGCATTATTTTGTGATCAGTGACCTAAGCAGGGTTCTTGTTACCCAGGCTAAGAATGACCTAGTACAATTCTTATATATAAGTATCACACATTATAATGGTTATGGTGCACTATCGCCGCACTCTGTAAAGTTCCCACAATAGCTTAATTCCAGGCTGAACCATTACTAAACCCTACTATTACAAACTATTTTCAAACAAGCAGAAGGAGCACTAAAGCGAGTCAATTGTGTGTAAATTGCCTACTAGGCTTAAACTGAATTCCAAAGAAAGATGTGTCAAAACATGTCTTTTCTCAGTGTTCTTTTCTTTATTTTCTCATTTTCAGAATTAACATGTGGAGAAGTGTGGCTCACTGGTTAGAGCAGGCAGACCCTGAAGCAGAGGTCAGACCCGGGACCAGGGTTCGATTCCCGACGCGGCAGGGTGTTGAGCTCAAATGTCCACGGACTCGATAATTCTCGCTTCGGTGCCTGACCTAATCATGGGTTCACACTATGCAACTCTGGGCATTAAGCTTGCTTAATCTCCACAACGGCCCCCCTGCGGCGGGATGCCTGGCTTTCACCTTGGGGATGCTCTGTAGGGGCTATCTCACAGGGAAAAACCAGGACGGGTTCCCAAGGCAAGCGCGGAGATACCCCTTCGGGGGTCGATTCTGGCGCTATATAAGAAATGCAATAACAATAATAATAATAACATATACTCAGCCAGCACGTTTCATCCTGGAACATAGGAACTTCTTCAGGGCTGTTTAGAACATATAAAGCAACGCCTTATAAACAGGTTAACATCACAAACATTTATGACACTAACATTACAAACATTGCATACACATATAGATGACAAACATTACACATAAATGTCAAAAACTATTGAAAATCCTTTAAAATTACATATGTGTAACATATGTGTAACACCACTTGACACATCCAAACAAAGATCACTATTTATATATCGACATGTTCATATCCATTTGGCCCTTATTTCAGCTCTCTCCTCCATTAAAAACACCTCTCTGTCTTGGCAAGCTATAAAACTTAAAAAACATTTAGCTGCCGCAAAAGAGTCTTACATAGGGTTCAGACTTGCTATTAGTAAGGGACGCCCTTTGAATGCCTAATAGTCAGGCGCTAATCCTATTTAGAGAGTCGCAAATCATTTGCGACTCGCTAAATAGAGTTTGTACATGGCCCATTTATTTTTTGCATGCGCAAGCTGCAACTCCATTTGCGCTTGCCAAAAGGGTCATACATCTGGCCCTAAGTGACATGGAGCTTGGTTTAAACAGCTGCATGAGTTATCACCACAGATATGCCACTGATGGCAACACTAAACATCACACACTCAACCAGTCACAGATCCTTTGCGGATTGATTAGCAAAAGTAATTCACCTCTTCAATTTCTTAACACTTGGCAGTGGCATCATGTGGGAACTCTTCAGGACCTTGTAAACCAAAAGCGTGGCACTCACCACCCTCTTACCAGCACTCAGTGGCAGCCTTGCACGTGTCGGGGTTGGTGGAGCAAGACGGGACCAGTTGGCCTGATCTAGGTACAGACAAAATGCTCAGGAGGTAAAGACAGAGGGAATGCACCAGTGATTATGAAACAGACCAGATGGCTCTCAGCGGGGAAAGCCCCAAGTTAGCTGCTGTGCACACTATGAGTGTCTGTGGAGGCCATAAATATTGCCAAGGATTTCCAGGTGCTTCATACCTGGGCATGGGCAAATCAGCCCCAAAAACATTCAGGTCTCCTGTTCTGAGGACGCACACTCGCCATAATTCTGATCTGGGGAACCTGAAATGTCCCAGACACTGTAGCCAATGAAATGAGGGTTTCCCTTGCACACCACTGCATAATCAATTTTTATTGCAGCAGACATATTAGGTGAAAGGAAACCCAGCAATACAACCACTCTTTCTGAGAAAGTGCGCAACTTCTGCCAAACCAAATATTCGAAACATAACTGCCAGCATATGAGTGGAGTGAAAGCCAATCTCAAGGGGAATCTCACATAATTGCCTGGCGGTCAGCTGAGGTGTCAAGTCAGACCATAAAAAGAAGAGTCAAACTGTGCCTATCCATGTATATTACGATTGTGTAATGCTGCATGCCAGCCGTGCTAGGTCACTTCAGGGAGCATGGTGTCACTATGCAGCATTAGATTCTGGAGGGATTAAAGAGAAAGAGAGAGGGTGAGAGAAAGAGGGCGAGAGAAGGAGAGATAGAGAGAGATAGAGAGAGAGAGAGAGAGAGAGAGAGATAGAGAGAAAGAAGTAGCAAAACCATCAGTGGTACAAACATGGCTAAAAAGTTTAAGATCAGAAAGCAGTGTGTAGGCAGTTTCTGTACTGTTTGCTATTTTCAGTCGCTGACCACTAAGTCATAAATCAATTCAGTCACAAAAGTCACTGTCTCTTCCATTTCCATATATGCAGCAAAGTGATTTTGGAGGCAACACGGCATGTCATGAGGAGGACATTCACCTATTCCTGTTTAGCACCAGCTTCCTGCTTGACGTGTTGGCAGATTTCAGCACAGGGACTGTCGGATCCTCAAAACTGCTGAACGGATTTACACCAATTTACAAAAGGGTTGCTTTCTGGACCAAAAGCTATCTTTCTGCCAAATTTGGTGTAATTCCATCCATCGATCATTTGATGTGTCATCAGTGATGTCACTGACCATGTCATGAGTAAAGAAATATGGGAGGACTTGAGCAGTGCATTGCGGGAGCGTAAGTTATAGTTAGCTCAGGAAACTATAACTGCTGAGTTTCTCTAGGTTTGTATGAGTGAAATCTGAGTCTAACTATAACGTCCCAGTATCCTTTGTTTTTTCAGTGAATTTCAAAGTTTTTTAAATATTATATTTCCTTACTATACCAACCCTGTAACCTTTGGTTTTTTAAGTGGATTTCAAAGGTTTCTCAAATTCAATTTCCTAGCTGTAACGTCCATGTAACTTTTTAAAGTGAACTTCTATGGATTTTTAACTAGGAGTTGTGTTTGCAGAGTGGTGGAGAAAGGGGTCTGGGCCTCCGACCACCAGTCAGGATTCCTGCTGTGTTGGACTTACAGAAGGTACAAGGAGGGCTTTTCGGCTCCCAAGAACCCTCAGAATCCAAGAGGATCTCATCTCCCAACCAGCAGTGCACCAGGGGGCGCGTTTGCAGAGTGTTGAAGAAAGGCGAGGTAGCATCTGAAGACCTCTCTGTAATCATGTTATGTGGCCTTACTGGAGATAACAGGAGGACTTGTTGGCAGCTAAGGACCCACTGGAGCTAAGGGACCTCATCTCCATCCAGTATTGTGCCCAGAGATGCATTTGAAGAGTGGTGATAAAGCGGCATGGCCTCTAAACACCTCTCAGCAATCCCACTGTGTGGGAATTACTGGAGGTAACAATAGGGTGTGTTGGCCCCAAGGACCCTCTGCAGCCACGGGGACTTCATCCCCAATCACAAGGGCACCAGGAGGTGCATTTGCAGAGTGGTGGAGAAAGGGGATAGGGCTTCTGGTGACTTGTTGGTCCTGCATTTAATGTATTTTTTATTTTTTATGTGGGGGGTGCATGGTCCCATTCTCTGGGCTGAATTGTGCCCCAGGGACCCCATGCCACTGAGTCAGCCCTTTTTCAATGGGGGTCCGCATGGCCCACCTCACTGGGCTGATTTCGTCCCTCTTCCCCAAGGCCCGGCGAAAAGTGTGGGCGCCCTGTTCTCACCAATGGCACCAACTCTCTACTGTTGGGGACTGAGGTGGGAGCACAAAGAGATCCTCAGTCCCTGCCAGTTCCCTGCCTCCTGCGAGAGCCGTCATTGCTTTGGACAGAGGGACCTGCCAACATTCAAATCTCCTCTATGTCAAAGCAGTTGTGCTCCACTTGAAGCAAGCAAGAGCAAAATGCTCTCACTCGCTCAAAGCGAGCACAGTTTGAATGGCTTGGTGGGAACGGAAATACTCTTGCCAAGCAATAGCAAACAGCTATGTCCCAGGGGACATAGCAGGACAATGCCCTGGTGTCGTGGCAATCCCCAGGGTCATGTTGGCTCCAGGAGGAGGGCTGTGAGACACCCCTCCTTTGTTAGATTTTGCCCCAGTTGTGGTCCCTAGGGCTGCTGAACGGTCCGTGCGGCCCCCACACTCATTTATATTAAAGACCTTGAAAGCTGGTGGTTGCTGGGGCTGGAAAGTGTCCACGCACCCCGCAATGTATCTAATTAAAGCCCCTGGATGGTTGCGGTCTCCGGGGCTAAAGGAGGTCCTCATGCCTTGCACTTATTTATCTAAAAGCTCTGGGGAGGTGGTGGTCCCTGAGGCTACTATAAGCCCTAGGAGGGGGGACATGTGTGCCCTGCTCCTTTGGCAGCCCCAATGCCCCCAGAACCTTGCCCACCCAGGGGTCAAAGAAAGTAAAAGTGTGGGAGACTGCGTTCTTTTGTTAATCTCAGAAAAAATTGCGTATCCGGATGCAGATTGTCAAAGATTTATTTTAATGATTTTTTGACTGTAGCAGGGTCTTTGGAGACCACTGCACCACAGCCAAGATCTCAGGGTGTCCCTAGCATGTCCCCTTTTCTTTTTTTTTTTTTGGGACTCGACTTTAAGCCGAGGGGCTGCCAATACTTTCTGGTTGAAGTGTTGACAGCCAATCAGATGACACCACTGGGATAGTTGGATTTGCAGATAATTCACATTCCAGATATCCAAATTTGTTTTCCAGTTAATAGTTCCCAAACTACTATTTACAACAATGCTCAAAAAGCACGAACCGACATCTAGCTTCCTGACTAGTTTCGTACAATTCCGTCCCGCGGATTGGGCTGTAGGCTTATTCAAAGGTCTGCGTCGCCCATAAGATCTTGAAGGGGTCCCCGGCAATGATCCTTACGACCCTCATGGCCAACTATATCCCGGCACGACCCTTAAGATCGGCAGATCTCGAATTGGCCGTGGTACCGCGCTTTAAGCGAAGCAGGGCCGGTGGGCGCTCATTTCGAGTGCGGGCCGCTGCTCTGTGGAACTCCTTACCCCCGACAATTCGCGCTATAAGCGATTTGCTCTCTTTTCGTCGCGCCTTGAAAACATTTTTATTCCCTTAGTTGGTTTGCTTGTGCTGTTTTATTTAGTTGTGTTGTGTAGCTGCCTTGTCGGGCGCCAAGACGCTCCTTAGCTGGAGCATTTGTGCGCCTAATAAAAACCACATAACATAACATAACATAACTATGGGAATTAACATGGGGAAAACGCATTTTAGGGACCATCTTTTTTTCTTGGTCCCCACTTGACGGATCACCCCAAAACTTTCTAGACTCCATCTGAAGTATGGGGTAAATTTTTAGGGTCATTTCATGAAGATTCATCAACCGGTGGCAAAGATATAGGGGCCACATGTATCATGCATTTTAGCATTCACAAACGGGTAGATTCTGCGAATCTGCCCGCTTGAGAAAGCAAAAATTGCTTTTCCAATGCAGCAAACCTAATTTTGCGACTCGCTACCCTGCAAAATGGGATTGCGATTTGGTATTAGTAAGGGGCGTGTTTAGGGCATCCCTTCCTAATACCAAATCGCATCGGTATGTGTGAATGTTTTGTGACTGCATTTGCGGTAGCAAAACATTCGCATTTTACAACCTATTTCAAGTAGGTGGTAGCCCATTCGTAAATGGGAAGGGGTTTCCAAGGGATCTCAGCAGGCCACCATCCCCGTGATTTTGCGATTTCAAGGGAGTCACAAAATGCGACCTACATCATTAATATTCATGAGATAGGTCATTTGTGACCCGCTAGGAATAGCAAAAGGTGTATTATACACCTTCATACATTGCATTTTGCAATTTCCTAATTGCAAATCCTTGTGATTCGCAATTAGGGAATCGCAAAATGCTATCTAAATACATCTGACCCATAGATACCTATGGAAAATAGGTCCTAACTATATATCTCCACAAAACTTTCTGTAAAACTTCTACTTTTTGGGCAGTTGAGATTGGAAAGATTTGGGGTGATCCGTTGAGCAAAGGTCAAGAAAAGGGGGTCCCAAAATGCATTTTCCCCATTATTTATCCATAGGAACTTCAGACACCACTACCACTCAAACCCCTGAACAGATTACCATACAAATTTGGCAGAGAGTAGATTTTTTCGAGAAAAGGTGCTCAAAGGAGGTGGTAACCCTTCCCATTTGTAAATGGTGAACAAAAAGTTAGGGCTAGGCAGTTTTTTTAAAGAGTAGCCACTGCCTAAAAAAATAACCTTGATTTTGTTTTAAATAATCCTGTTTTCTTTTAAGAGAAATGTACTGCAGTTAAAAAAAAGATTACTTTATTTAAAAACAATGTCCGACATTATGGTCGCATGACCCCAGCAGGCAATTTGCAACCTTCCTCATTATTGTTTATGAGGTAAGTTGAACTGCTTCCTACTACAATTCTGTATTTTGTAAACCAACCTATTAGTTCCCAATGCATCCTTAGCACATGAGGCCCTAAATCCCTTATTTTGAGTTAGGGATTTATTGTGCTATAGCTATTTGGAGATGCAGGACTACTCCAGTATAATAAAAAATGTCTCATGTGGAATGGGGAATGACCAAAGAAATCTGTATTAAAGTAACAATCTCCACAGATAATTTCACAATTTCAGCCCTTTATTTAGGGACAAACTCCCCCGTGACTGACCGGTTGATTGTGTCACCTGAAATATCCAGAGTAAAAAATCTTTATTTAACTGGTAATATTTGAAAATTCTCATCAAGTCAGAATGAGCACCTAAGGAGCAGTCTGTGTTTACAAGGTGTGCAAACAAATCAGTAATATCACTCCCTTGATTATCAGTACCACCACGAAAGGACATTCTTAAGCATATATTTATTAAAATGTCATTCAACATACCATAGCAACCGAAGTTGATGCGCTGTTTTTCATGAGTGGAAGAAAGGACTGATTATACTAAGATAGGGTCCTGCCCTGTTCTCTCCCTAGTGCCCTAGCACTGGTGCACACCTAGGCTGTCTAACACCATGTGCACACCTTTGCCCCACAGAGCAAACATATGTGCAATGTCTAGCATTGGTTTTTGTGCTGAATCAATATTTCTACTGTGCAAAATACCATGTCTAGACAAACTTTAATGTGTGCCGTACACTGCAACTTACAAACAAAAACAGAAAAGTTTGGAGAGATAAAATAATTTTTTCAGGTTAGGGCCACTCTCAAAAAGGCTTGTGTAAGTAGAAAGGACTTCGAAATAAAACCAATGAATGATTGCAGGGCAATACCCATGTGCCACCTATGAAATGCTCGCCTGGCGCAAAGTAATCCAAAGTTGTGCTTTACGTTAACTTCAGGCAACTTTACAACGCTAGACAAGTTTTGCACTGGAGAGTAAATTCAAAATAAACATTTGACGCAGATTTGCTTCAATGCAAGTAAATCTGCCCCTTGGTGTGGTATTACTGCCCTAGTATAAGTGATGAGCCTGAAAATGGGGAATTACATTGTGAATCGACTCCTGCATTACATTGAGCAGGGCACACTGAGTGGAATGAATGTCTGTAATGATAGTTATTTTATTCCCTGTGCCTCCTAAAGAGCATTTACATGTGTGAACGGGATGAAATAAGTTGATGCGAGGAAGGTAGGAAGCTGTTTGGGCAAATAGAATACTCCCTTCCAGCTGTCAGAAGTACTAGAGTCTGGATTGCAAAACATTTTGTCCTTCGTTATATTACATTTCCTCACCTGTAGGTGGTGCAATTCTTCTTTTAAACAATTTATACAGCTTGATTATGAAACATGAGTTTGTTGAACTGTGCTGCCTGGGTATTATATATATAAAAAAGACAGATCTGATCATAGAGACTACTTGGAAATGAAAAACCAAAATACACTTTTTCATCTCCTTTGGAATTCTCTCTTACTTACAGGTAATCTTCTTTGCTCCGGGTACCGTTGTCCTCATCCCATTCATGACAAAGTGGAGATAATCATCTCCCAACAGAAAAAAAGACAAGAGGAATGCTGGGACCCTAATACTGCCCCTCCCACTTGGAGTACATAAGCAGTGCTTACCCAGCATTCCACCTGAACTACCAGCACTGGACAAAATCAGCAATGCATCCAAATAGACAAGAACATGGGCATTTATTAGAAAACTAAATACTGAATACAGATGTTGAAATGCAACAGGAGCATTGCATTATATCTAATGGGATTGCTATTTATTCGTAGTGTTCTAAATATGTATTAAAGGGCGCCTTCTATTCATCTCCTTCTTTTTTAAGATCCACTTTAAATCAAGCATTATCGTTGCATAACTAATTAAGAAGAACCACAATTAAGGGTAAGTAATTCCTCTTTTTAATGGCAATAACATTTACTTCACCGTATTTCATGCAGGTTTTGGATAAAGTAAATATAAGCTACTGCTAGTGAGAAATAGGGAGGAAATATTTTTGGTAACTTACCTTTGTGAGTAATTTACACTTACTCTGTTGGCCCACCTCTGTTATTGCAACACTCTATAATATATAATAATGGCGACAGGGACTTCAAATAAAATTCCTTAGCAAATAATGTGAAATTAAATTAAATTTGAAAAATATTTGCACATATAAATATTTATAATTGAAAGTTAACAAATATATAAAAATACAACATATTTAATAATGTTATGAGATACATTAATTCATTTTTTCAATTTAAAAATTTAACTTTAGATGGGAATGTATTTTTAATTTAACTTCAGAAAAATAATTTTAATTTAAAATAAAATAATTAAGTTAATTAAAGATTTCATGAAAAATTAAGTAAATAGTACTGTAATAATTTACAAAAAGTTTTCAAGTTTAATAAACGTTTTTTTTTCTCTATACTTTACCGTAACTAGATCTTTGCTTCGACTGTGGAGGCTACCTGTGGTAAAGTAGACGGAAAAGTAAACAAATATTGAATCCGAATTGGCCGAAAGAGCTTTAAAAATAGATATACAAATTCCACAGGTTTATAACCTAATTATTCACTATTTTAACCTAAGCTGCCACCCGTGGCACCACTTCTGCTGGATTCATCCGATTTCTCAGTTTAGTGTACCCTCCTTTGCTCCTATTAATCACTAAATGCATGGTCAAGAGGTTTGGCTGGCAAATCGTAGCATTGGTCACTAATTCTTTCTGGTAATGAAATATCAGATTTATTTCTCCGCTGAGCTTGACCTGATTGAGAGTTTACTGAACCCTCCTGGTCATTGCCCAGCCTGAGTATCTATCCCTAGATACAGAGGCCAGCTGTTTCTATTGCCCCTGGGAAGCTTCCTCTACACTTTAGAATTACAATTTGAGGGAAATACTTGTGACTGATTCTTTCAAGGAGGCTGGATTTTAGTTGGGTGGCGAGGATGCCACCAAGAACACCACATTTCTGAAACAGCAGTTCACAATAAAAGGGTGGAACCTTTTGAATCAGGGCAGGTTAACTTGCACCGGGTCTATTTGGACATCCTACTGCAAAGCAACACTTTGTGAAGGATCCTTTAGCGAAGTGTTGTGGATTAATTGTCAATAGAATGAGCAGTGAAATGAGTTTCTCCTGCAACCAATTTCTTTAACTGGATGACAGGACTTTTGACATTTTCATTGATACAGGCAATAGTCTTTAGAAGTAAGCGATTACCTCAGAGACTTTAATCACAGGAACTGAATGGCCAAAAAGGCTTCATCTGTCTGACTCCTGACCTTCCTCCTCCCCATGGTGACTCCTTGTCCTGGAGTTGCTTTTCACTCCATGCATGGGAGAGATCCTCCAATACCAGATGTGCAGATCAATGCCCAAAAAGTGTGAACATCTGTGCCTTCTTATTGCCACTCCCTTAAGTCCAATATGTTGGTCACTGCACAAATGGTTCGTTGGGTTATGAACTTCATTTATAAGCTATGGAGGGATATGCAAGCGCCTAAAAGCACATCAGGCCGACCTTTAGATCTTTTTGTCACTTTATAATGCCTTTTGACCTTTTGCAAGGTTCTCTTTCAAGAGTCTCTACCTTTGACTTGGAAACCCTTTCTGGGTGGATATCAAATGTGGTTTGCGTCTTGCACTTAATCCATCCTGTACATCACAGAATGGGGAACTTCATCAAGTCCTCCGTGCTCAACCCAATGGAGAGTCACAAAATGTCCATGGTGTTTGGGGTGAGGTTCTGAAAGAAGTTTGTACATTTGTGTGAATGTTTGCCCCATGCAGGGGGGAGAGGAATCCTGCTTCCAGAGCTGCTGCTGTTTTGTCACCCATTGGGTTTACTCATGGGGGGTGTCCTTGGCAGTGGGTTAGATCTGTCCCTACAAACGGTGGCTGAGATACTCTGTAGCCTGCCTGAGGTTGTTACAAGCCTTGCATAATATTAGCCTCCATGCCTTGCTATATATCTTGCAGGAGAATGTAGATAAACTCAATTCCTCAATTTGAAATAATGATTTCACTGAAGGTCTGGAAGCAAACATTTTTCCACTCATCTGCTTAAGCTCCTGAATAATGTTATTTTTCTCCTGTTTTAGCTGTTTTCATTGAATAGTTTTGCACAATGTGGTTAATTCTTTCTAGCGATTTAAGATTGATCAGGCCATTCAAAATGGTTTTCTTCTTGATAGCCTTTCACACTTCAAAAGCATTGTAATTCCCCAATTAGACACCCAGCGTGGGCCTATTGGCTTTGCTAATGGGGTTTTCTCTTCACAGAATGCATTTCAAGTTTGCAGGAATGTGCACACAAGAATTGCAACCATCTTCGAATTTCCCCAAAACAACTCAAAACACAGTGCAAGTTGGCTAGGGTATTTATGTGTGCTGGCATGGTGGTCATCCTAGAATGGGTTGTTGTGCATTAAAACCAAAAGGCATTCCAAGATGGCTGCAGTGCCTCCATGTATGGAGAACTGTGGCTCAATGGTTAGAGCGGCAGACCCTGATGCAGAGGTCTAGCCCGGGACCAGGGTTCAATTCCCCGCCTCAGCGGGGCTTGGGCTCAAAATTCCACGGACCTGATAGTTCTCGCCTCGGTGCCTATTCCAATCATGGAGCCCCACTCTGCAACTCTGGGCAATAGCTTGCTTAATCTCCACAGCGGCCTCCGCCTTGGGGGTGCCCAGGAGTGGACACCTCACAGGGAAAGCCAGGATGGGTTCCACAGTGGTATTCGTACAAGCGCCTTGAGACCCTTGCGGGTGAGTAGTGCGCTATACAAGTATCAATTTACATTTTCAATTTTACATTCCTAATGTCTACATCAGTGCTGCTGCTGCACAGCATTGGCAGAAAAAGGGTGTTGATGCACACATACATCATCACATGAGCTTAGGTAGGTCCAGTATCACAATGCTCACATGCACGCGGTATGATGTTGCACTGTCTTAAATTACCTTTCCAATATGGAGATGCTCATCTTGGGGTAGTAAATGAAATAAAATTAAAAAGTGTCTCGAAGCAAATTTTATTTTAGAGAAGTGTCCCAGCAGGAATTTGCAGCTGCCCAGTCCTTCAAAAAAAAAAAATATATAGGAACAAAAAAACGAGATGGGGAGGAAGGCGCAACGATGAAGCGGGTAGGTGAAGTAACTTCAAATGAGCGGTGGAAGAAGCTGTGAGACTGGCAAGGAGAAACTGGATGGGGTACACTGACCAAACCAAGAAACCTCAGGAGGGGCAGAAATCTCAACAGATTAGCTGATGTGCATGAGAGGAGCAACACAGAAGAGGTGGGTGGGACAGGACTTTAAATGAGTGACTTAAGCAACACATGATGGAGAGAGAAAGAATACACATGCACCCACAAGGAATAAAGGAAGAAAAAGAAAATGTAATTCACTGAATGTAAGCAGTGGATGGATAGAAGTATTTGTAATGAAAAGGCTTAAAAAGAAGCTATGCGCCACTAGAGAGTCACATAGAATAAAAGAAAGGTGATCCGTGGAATAAGAAGCAAGCAAAGAAGATTGCCAAGAATGCCAAACAATGGTAAACAAAACTCAAAGGCCATTATAGATATTGGTACTGTCCACGAGGGGTCTTACACAAAAAGCTGGCTCTAGGCGAAGCCTAACAGGAAACTGCCTGCCCTACACCAGCTTGTCTTTGATGCCTTCTATTGAATAAATAACCATTTTTGCCAGGACATGTGCCATTGATTGCTGCACGAAAGATACTTGTGCATTGCACACAGGATTCGTGCAAATCTATTTGTGAATGCGTCATTTAAGTTTTAAAAACCGGTCAGAAATAAAACATGTTGGAATACACTGTTGACATAAAAATAGCTGTGATGGTGGCGCAATGGTCTACATTATTCTGTAACTTGTATAAACATTTGAATAACGGATTGTTATTTTAATACGTAGAATTGGTTTTAGAATTCATATGTCATTTTTGAAAGATTTTATTTGATACTTTTCTTTTTCATTTTTTTCTCTGTACTCACTTCATGAAATATAGATATACATGAAATTATAAGGATACATCTTTTCAGATGTATCTTTCAGGGCCTTTGCGAGATGGGTAGAACTGTCTGTGACCATGCATGCAATCAGCTTGCTCAGCTTTTAATTTGTGGTGCAAGATGTGCTTTACTTTTACTTACGTGCTCTCTGTCATCCTGCAATTATGGTCACTTGATCCAACATTCAGGACCTTACCTTGAAGGGTTACTCCTGGGTTAAACCCGGTTTAGGGTGTCAGACAGTTAGAGGCTGCCAGGCCTGATTTATGAAGGTGTTTGACTTTGAGCTCCTCCTTGACATCTTTCAGCTGAGGAGCCTGTGTGCATCTCCTTGCACTCTGTAGTGGTGCTTAACCTGGGAGATAGGGGGCAGCATTACAATCTCCCCTGAATCCACCTCTTACTGTATGCTAATAGAGGACAAACATCCAGAAACAAATGTGTCCAGAAATGCAAGCACTGGCTACGCCAAAAGTAGTAAACCTTGTCCAATTTTCTATTCATGCACACCATACACCATAATGCATCTGGGTTGTTAGACCTGGAATCCTGTGGCGTGTTTCCCCTGTCTTTTTGCTTTCTGATCTTCCGGTTTTGACTTTGTTTTTGCTGGTTTACTCTCTCTCCACCTTTTCTCAATGCTGTTCAGTGTTAAAGTGCAAGCGCTCCTATTGTAAATTGTGTTATGGATTGGTGTTTCCATGATTGCCATATTTGATTTACTGGTAAGTTCCTAGTAGACGGACTTTATAGTGACAGGTGCTGGGGATGTGTATTCACCGTAGACAGCCACGGGGAGAGGGGTTGAGGTGTGACCTGTCTTTCCTGGATGAGTCAGGCTGGGATGAATAGACCTGGGCTACATTTAGAGCAGTGGGAGGAGATTTCCGTGTACCTGAACAGGCCTGGTGTGCCTTCAACAATGCTGTTTCCACCTCCTGCTGCGAAGCTGGGTCAGAGAGGACAGAACAGGTCTGAACTGAGCACAGAGCCTCTCTGCCTAAAAGAACGAAGACAAAATGAGCATAAATATTGGGGCCAAAATCCCAGAACTTTAGAACTTGCTGGAATCAAGGACCCTGCCAAGAAGAAGAGCTGGAAGAACTGCCAGGAGGAGTACTGCACCTTTGCTGTGTTTTGCTTTGCTGGGTTAGTCTGCAGTTGCTGCGTTTGCCTTGGGCAGTGAAAGGACTGGACTGACCTTTCTACACTTGTGCTGAGTATCTCCAAGGGCTTGAAGTAGAGCTTGCCCCCTGTTCTGAAGTCTAGGGTACTGCAAGGGTGTTACCAACCTCTGGGTACCATTTCTGGACCGCTGCTTCAGTTGCCACAGAGAGGAGGAAAGCAACCGACTCCGACTTCGTTGGTGGCTCCGTCTCGCACCGCAATCCTGGTCTTACCAAGGATGACGACCGATGCCATCGAGCCACGGCTTACTTGTGGACACTGCACTCCGCACTGCCTTGCTTTGCTTCACTGCCCTGGTCTCACTAACGCCATCACTGTCCGCTGACTTCGACACCCGTGACCGCATCATGGCTTGGGGGCACCGCTCGTAAGTTTCACAATGCACCACCCTATCCCACACCGCAGTCTGGACCGACCAATACCAGCTCCTGGCAACCAATACTGTCGCCTGCACCGCGATCTGTCAACACCACGAGGAACACCACCTTTACTCCAGACCGCACCCCTAGTCTCACTGACGCCGCTGGATGGCTTTCATTGAGCAGCTGCCTGCACGGCAACTTGAGGGCACCATGCGCCGCTCCACTTCACACTGCAATGGTTGCTACAACCGGCCCGCACCAGAGTGATAAACCGCGACACGGCACTGGATAAGAGTCTGCCGACACCCTGACCAACCCAGTCAGATGGAACTGTTGTTTACAGCATCGTGGTAGCACCGGACTGAGCTACCGACTTCAATGAAATGCATTTTTAAGGTTATTTTTGCAAAGTGTATATTTTCAAGTACTGTATGTTGGATCTTTATTGTTTTGGTCTTGTTTTGAATATATAAAGTATTGGATATTTTTCTAAACTGGTGTGGTGTCCTTTTGTAGTGTTCTCACTGTATTACTGTTGGTTATGTGGAAATGTGTTACACACTGCTTCTGAGATAAGCCTGACTGCCCATGCTAAGCTACCAAGGTGTGTGAGCAGGGGTTATTTTAGGAGTGTAACTCACCCTTACTTGGAAGAAAGCCCCCTACTTGGACAAAGGTACCTACCTCTGCCAACTCGAGACCCCCATGTCTAACCTGAGTGAACTTGAGCTGTTATACCAAGCAGTCTGCTCCCTTCCCCCTAGTGCTTTTTTAAACCCGAGAAAGATTTTAGTTAATCTTGTTTGAATTTCTCTTAAATCAGAAACTCTTGTTTATTAAGCAAACCCTTTGTGCTTTTGTACTAGATTCCATCACACTTAAAGTATCAAGGCCCGTATTTCTGAATATTTTGCATTGTCCTTGCATCATATAAGGTGACAACACATGGATAACACAAAGGCTTCAGTAATATTTACAAACCTATAAAATCTATCGTTCACAGCTTAAACAATCTTAGGACAGTCTCTAGTGAGGGAGAACGTTTAAATAACCAGGTCACTGATTACGAGTTATTGGCAAACTCTTAGCGTGTGATTTCAAAGACTTCTTTCCAAGTTGCAACCTAAAACCTGCTCAGAGTATTATAAGTTTGTGTTTTGTATTTTATATCTGTGCTCTGTTTTCTTCTTTGTGTATGTGTGTTTGTGTGAATGAATGAATACATGTGTATGGTGGTCTTATCTGTATTTATGCAAACATCTCATAGCATTCTTGGAGAACCATAAAATTCAGGACTCCTCTCAATTGGGATTCAGCCTCACAGAGACTGTGCTGGTGGTAGTCACGGACACTATCTTCAATACTTTGGATGCTCGCTCCCCTGCCATGCTTGTGTTGTTAGACGTTTCAGCAGCATTCAACACTGTTTTCCCTGCAGTATTGATCAGCAGACTGTTGGGGACAAGACACTTTAATGTTCTCTTAGACAGCCAAACTCAAACTAACATGCTGGGTTCAATTAAATCTCAAACGGTCTCCATCAATAAGGGAGTGCTCCAGGGCTCATCTTTAAGCCCAACTTTGTTTAACATCTGCGTAGCGCCCCTGGCCTAGATGCTTAAATCCTGTGGCCTGGAAGTAATCTCTTATGCCGATGATGCCCAGTTGATCATTTCACTGTGACAGGACATTGATGATGCAAAACATAATTTTCTGCATTGTATCTGGAGAATTGCGGCCTGGATGACGAGTAACTGGCTCCAGTTGATCGGCGAAAAAACTGAAATCGCGCTGTTCTGAAAGGCTCAGCTCCTCTGCAACTCCGATTTGTGGCCCACGTAACCAGGTGCAGCTCCCTATCCAGGTGACGCAACAAAAAACCTGGACGTTAAATTAGACCAGGGACAATTCATGAAGTATTATATAGTTGAAACCTGTTGTTCCTGTTTTGTGACTATGAGACTACTGAGGAGGGTCTTTCCTTGGCTATCTTCTTCTGCCAGGAAGCTAATGGCACCTCCAGGTGGTGCACAATACAGCTACCCGACTGGTCTGTAATGTAACTGCAGGCACCCCCTCAGTACCCACTCCCAGAGCCCTTCATTGGCTTCCTATCAGAAAGCGCATCTTTTTAAAGATATATTGCCTTGATGGGTAGAACCCCTTTGTAGCAAACACAAGGAGATGATGGAGGGGGTGCTGAAACTTTTCAGACCCTCACGGCCAGTCACAGATCTGGGTTGAATACATCATTGTTCTTTAGCTCACTCCACCACCCCAGTTCAGACAGAGCTATATGCAAATCAATCTTGACCCTGTGCCTCATGGGAACTGTCCAGCCCCAACTGCCAAGCCATGTCTTCAGTGGACGGTGAACAAGTAACCTGAGACCGCTTTCGGGCTAACAGCCCTCATCAGCCAGGTGAGCTTGAATCCAATGGCCAAGTGAACAAGGGACCAATGTCTGGGCATACCCTGCCAATTTAGGGAAAAGAAAGCAAACACAAGGAGATGAATCAACGGGGTGCTGAAACTTTTCAGACATTCACCCCCAATCACAGATCTGGGTTGAATCCATCATCATCATGAACCCCTTCTTACCTAAAGGACAAATTGCATCTCTAGCAGCCTTCCTGCATTTTAAGATCCAGCGCTAAGGAGCTACTTACTGTCCCCGTGTTCGTATTCCTAGATTCGGTGGCAGAGCCTTTTCCTTCACAGTCCCTAGTGCCTGGAATGAACTCTATCTCTGCTGCTGCTCGGATTTCACTAAATTAAAAAAAAATATTGAAAACTTGTCTGGTTTAGGTTTAGGCCTTGAGGCCCATAGGAATGAATGGGAAAGCCATTCCTTATTTGCAATTATCAATTAGCGAATCGCAAATAAGGAAGCAGTAGAAATCGCAAAATAAATTGCGATTTCTACATGCATCCCGTTTTGCTAGTCTTTAATAGCGATTCCTTAATAATCGCTATTAAGGACTCGCAAAAGAGGACAATGATGAATCTGGGGGTTAGCACTACTATTGCTTTCATTGTGATGCACCAAGAGAAGTAGAACCTGGTGCAATTATATTACGCTACATGGTATATGGATGTTATTTACAGTATTGATACTTGACATTATTATGATGATGAAACCCTAAAAACTATTTTAGTGAAATGATTTTTAGGAATATTTTACATAGACGTACTTTGAAAATTGTGGTAGTAGGCCATGACAAGTTCAGACATGTCTCTGTGATTATTACTGACTTAATTATGGTTGGATCTAATTATGAGATGACATCCTGATTTGTCCCCCTTCACTACAGCCGAAAAAAATTGGTAAAGTGTAGTGATGTGAAGTGTCAAATCGGAGTAGGACCCAATACTGTTAGAGGAGTAGAGTAAATAATAACACTTCTGTCGGGTCATGTTACTTGATAGTAATATTACTACTGTGCCTAGTTTGTTGTTCTTGGAAAATAACAGGAATTCTGAATTGGTAGAATTGAGCTTCAGGCTGGGGCTAGATATCTATATCCGGATGATGTGCAGTGTTTGAACCATTGGATGTGTGAGGAAGATGAGACTTTCAGGCAGAGTTGTGTATCATCAATATATTGGTGAATCCTGATGTTATCTTGAACAGAGTTCCAAGCAGGTTGTAAGTGTGTTTGTTGTGTTTGTAGGCACCATAAAAACCGATGACGTGTCATAAGGAAATTGACGCTAATGCTGCAAAAGTGACATTCGGACAATTATCATCTTGAATATAGAATAGACGCTAGATGTCCGAGCATCACTTTTATGCACCTAATAGGGGGAAAAAATGCTGCTATCTGGAAAAAATGGCAAACTTTCATGAATGCAGCAATGGAGCAGACAGGAGTGATCACAGCCGAGGACAACAACCCTAACAACCTCATACCAGCCAGGATGACCAGCCAAAACAAAAGTGCTGCAGATGAAAGCATGAGTTTTTTTCCTGCAAATGGTATCAACAAAGAGTTTGTGGTGCTGAAATCACCATCATTCCAGCTTTCAGGGACTGACAAACTTTTGTCAGGAAATAAAAATCTTGTACACAGTTTTGGCATTTTACTAGGACATAGACTATTTTTCCTATTTTTGTGGACATTCAACCTCCTTCCAATTAGTGGTTGAAATGGGTAGAAAAATCATAATGGATTCTGGAAAGCTATACATTTCAACAAAGTAGACAAAATTCTGAATTCAGCAATGGGTCATTTGTGTAGATCCGTCAAGGTATTTTTAAAGAAACTAACAGTTGAGCATTGGAAAAATTGAAAATGAGTTGAAAAAAACAGCCTTTTGTGCCACCATGTTTACCTCTAACTTCTTCTAAGTATGACAGATATTTTAAAGCAATATAGCGTTACATCCGCCCTTCTGGTTGTGGGGATATATAGGACTTGTGGGTTTACCAAGAACCCGAGGAACCCAGAGCCAATAACTGAGCAGCATCTTGCAATGGGTTTTATTGTGTACTGGGTATATAGCAATTCATTTTGGAAAATATAAACAGTGAAAAATCGGTATGAAAGAAACCTATGTATTTCTGAAATGGGAACAAAATATAGAATTTAGAAACAGTAGCTATTTGCTTTGGGTGTGGTAGGTTTCCCAAGATGGCAGTCGAGCCCGGGGGACAAAAACCCAGGTGACCAACCTTGCAAAACCAGGTAATGTTGTGATTGATAATTTTGATTTCTCCACTATATGTTTTGGGCCATTGCCTGTCATAGGTACTTGCGCCATCCTCATGGGTGAGGTGCCATTTTTATGGGGAGACCTGGGGGAATGCTGGTTGGTAGGAAATTTGTGTCAGCCCGGTGATCCCACAACTTTCCCAAACAGCTAAATTTGAGGTTTGCAGGGTATTCTGGGTAGGAAAACATTTTTGGGTCCACCCAAGCTATACCTCCCTTGTCTAGTTTTAAAAAATGTGGGGGTTTGGTAGATTTCCATAGATGGCCGCCAATCCCAGGGCCAAAAACCTAGGTGACCCCCCCCCCCCTTGTAAAACCAGGTCATTTTGTGATAGGTCATTTTTATGTCTCCACAATACATTTTGAGCCCTTACCTGTCGTGGGTACTTGGCCCACCCACATGAGTGAGGTACCCTTTTTATCGGAAGACTTTGGGGAATGTGGGGTGGGTGGAATTTTGTGGATCCACCCAGATTCCAGAACTTTCCATCACAGAAATATGACGAAAATGTGTTTATTTAAACTAAGTTTGAGGTTTGTAATGCTATGTTTCCCTAGGTGCCTGCTGCGCTAGATCCTAAAATCCAGAGGTAGGCACATAGCGTAAAAAAAGTCAGTGCCTAGTTGGCTTTCTGCCACCTGGTGGGGGGTGTTTCCCTGATAAGCCTCCAAGGGGGGGGGGGGGGGCAGAAACACTGTGGCTTTATTTTTTGTGGGATGGTATGGCCATTCTGGACAGACCTCACCTCCACGTATAAAAACGCCAGCATAATTTCTGGCGCCTAGTGGGCTCTCTTCTGCCCCCCCTGGGGGGGGCAGAAAGACTTTGCCATGTTTTTCTGGGCAGCCCCCAGCCCTGAATTTTGAAAACAAATATCCCCTGATGCCTAGTGGGCTTTCTGCCCCGGAGTCCAGATAAGGGGCTATTGCCCCTATATGACTCTGGGGGGGGGAGAAAGACTGTGGCCATTTTTTGGGGGGTTGGGGCATCGGCATGCCCATTCTGGGCAGCCCCCACCAATATGTATTAAAAAAATCATATTCACTGGTGCCTTGTGGAATTTCTGCCCCCCCCTCCGGGATGCAAATCAGGGGCTACTGCCCCCATCTGCACCTGGGGGGAGCAGAAATACTGTGTCAACTATTTTTTGAGGGTGGGGGCATTGGCATGCCCATCTTGAGCAGCCCCCAACCCCTAAATAAAATGTTTAAAAAACCCTGACATCTAGTGGGAGTTTCTGCCCCCCGGAAGCAGATTAGGGAATACTGCCCCATCTGCCCCCTTGGGAGGGCAGCAAGATGGGAATTTTGCTGAGGGGCAGTGGGGGCATTGGCATGCCCATCTTGGCTTTCTTCCGCCCTGGGGGTCAAAAACACTGGAATTTCATTGGGGGACAGGGACATTGTCATGCCCATCTTTGGAAGCCCCCACCCCAAACAAAATAATCCCTGGATCTAATGGGCTTTCTGCCCCCCCTGGGGGGGAGATTGGTGGCCTAAAGCTAAAATTGCACCAAAAGAAAATTGGGGGAGCAAAGGCCCTTGCCCAATGGGCAGCTCCCCCTCCCTGGTGTCTAGTGGGTGGATCCCTGCTTTGGGATTGCCCTCCTGGAGCGATCCCTAAGTAGGTATCCACTGGGGAGGGGTATCTCCTCTTTCCAATGATACTTCGCCTGACTTTCTACGTGCTCAGGGGGAGCACATTTCAGTTTTGGTTTCTATGAAATGACGTTAGCGCAACGTGTGCCTTATAACCATTTCAGAGAAACCAAGGCAACACCATCGGGAGCTAAGGAAGCTCTACCCCAGCTCTCGAGGCTGTTGGGGCAAAATGGAAATCCCTCTGGTGCCTGCACCAGAGGGATTTCCGGTGCAATATACTAAGCACGCGAACACCGTGGCTCTGGACGGCTCCCGGCCGTCCAGAGTACCGAAGGGGTTAAGGTGGCATAAATATGGGGCAGCGCCAAAATTAAGACCACACAAAACATGGAGAAATGCTTTATTTTGCCTCGTTTTTGCTGTTTCTATGTGTGCTGCGTTATGCAACACAAATAGAAACAGCAAAAAGCCATTGATTGTTTATGTGCATGAAGGTGTTTGGTACTGCACATAAACAATCATTAAAATAATTACGCAATGCAACTTCTATGCAGGCCATGAAGAGGTTACAAACGCCATTGGTTAGTGCTTTTTGTGCATGGATCACCCGGGCACTTGATTCACTTATACCAGCTACCTGGGTTAAAGGGCGCATTCAGGGCGCCAATCCTTGGTATAATGACACCTTGGCGGCCTTGAAAAAGACCTGTAAAAGGCATGAGCGTGAATGGAGGAAAGAGTATTCCTCTGTGAAAAAAGCTCACTATCTAACTGAGCTCAAAGCATATCATGGAGCTATATGCAGGACACGAGCGGAGTACTATGCCTCCGAGATAAAACTTAGTTCCAACCCTGCTAAAGTCATTTTTAGGATTCTTAAAGAACTCAATACTAGAAAATCTCCTAAACTCATTCCTACATCATTAGCCCAATGTGAGAAACTGGCTCCTTCTTTGTGGAGAAAGTTCGTACCATTTATCAATCCTTCGCTCCTATGAATATGTCTGATTTAACTTCTCCTATAAGGCCTATTCCAGCCTCCCAACTGATGGTTATTCCAGAAATGTCCTGGGAGGAGTTTAATAAGCTAACTAGGCATATCAAGTCTGGCTCTCCGGCTGATCCGCTCAAGTCTGCCCAGTATAGAGATTTGTCACTGTGTTGTCTGGCCCCGTTAAACAACCTTATTAATGCCTCTTTCTCATGTACTACTGTTCCAGCTAAATGGAAGCAGGCATGGGTCTCTCCTATATTAAAAAATCCTAACTTAGACCCTCTGAAGCCTGAAAACCTCAGGCCTATCTCCCTCCTTCCCTGGGCAGCGAAGATTGCTGTATCCCATGTCAATACTATCCTCCCCAACGTATTGAATGCCAAAATGTTATATGTTATATGTTATATATTGATTTATAACGCGCTCTGTTAGTCAAGACTGTCCTGGCGCGGGGAAGAAACTGAATCAGAGTAATCGGGGAGAACAGCTATTCATGATGTATAAAAAGGTGAGTTTTTAACAGTTTTTTAAAATTGATCAGGTTGGTAGAACGTCTTAGAGCATCTGGAAGGGCGTTCCACATCTGAGCTCCCCTTACCGTCAGAGATTGCCCTCCCAGGCGAACTCTCTCAAATCTAGGGACGACTACCTGCTTTCGGGAGGCAGATCGCAGCTGACGGGTCGGTAGATAAAAGGCAAATCTTTTTGCAAGGTAGGGTGGACATGGTCCATGCAGGGCTTTAAAAACGAGTACTAGAGCCTTAAAGCGTACTCTTTGGGCCACTGGAAGCCAGTGAAGCTCCCTCAATTGCTTACGAATGCTGAGTCTCCTCGGGATGTTATAGAGGAGTCTCACCGTCGCATTCTGGACTACCTGTAGCTTTCTAATCAGAAAGTCAGGTGCCCCGATGTAAAGGGCATTCGAGTAGTCCAGGCGGGAGAGCACTAGTGCTCTGGCTACCGTTTCTTTGGCCGCTTGGGGGAGAAGGGGAAAGAATCTTCGAAGGGTGGTCAGTGTACCAAAGCAAGTCCCAGCCAGTCTAGAAATCTGGTCACGGAAACACAGGTCGGCTCCAAACCAGACTCCAAGGTTCTTAGCTATCCCACCCTCTCCCTTGGGGCAGGGTAATTCACTGGGCCAAATGGACACCCTAAAGTCAGTTGGAAATTGGCCGTAGAGCAAGATTTCCGATTTGTCTTCATTGCATTTGAGGCATGCTCTTGCTAGCCAAGCAAATACAGAGGATAGGCATTGGTGAGCTTCTGAAGTGCAGATATTCTCCTTATTCCAGGTAAAGAGAAGTTGCGTGTCGTCGGCGTATGCCATTATCTTCGCACCCAAGTTCTCTGCCAGCAGAATCAAAGGTGTTAAATAAACATTAAATAAAAGGGGACTCAAGGTCGACCCTTGTGGTACTCCAGTCTCTACCCTGCGATTAGAAGAATGAAAGGGAGGTAACCAGATTTGTTGGGACCGGTCAGCTAAAAAAGACCTGATCCACCCAAGGACCATGCCCGAGATGCCAATATCCTCCAGCCTAGACAAAAGCTGGAGGTGAGGCACCGTATCGAACGCGGCAGAGAGGTCCAATAAAATTAGAGCCGCTCTGCCGCCTCCGTCCAGGCACTCCCTGATGGCCTCTGCCATCTCCACAAGTGCAGTCTCGGTGCTAAAAGAGGTACGGAACCCTGATTGGGCCGGGTGAAGTGCCCCAGAGGATTCCACGAACCTCTCCAGCTGCCGAAATGCAGCCTTCTCGCATACTTTAGCAAGGGTTGGGAGAAGGGATATGGGCCGGTAGTTAGATGTAATCAGTGGATCTGCAGTGGGTTTTTTAATCAGAGGGAGGAGTTTGGCTTGTTTCCACTGGGAGGGCACCATTCCTGAAGCTAGTGACTCATTAACCAGAGCAGTGACCATAGGGGTAATTACTTCGGCCACTCCACTCAGAACCCTCGCAGGGCATGGATCTGCTGGGGACCCCGACTTCAGAGCTTTTAGTATGGTCATCACATCCATCTCCTCAACATGAGTAAATTTAGACATCTCAGCTTTAACCTTTGTTACTTGGCATAGTGAAGGTGAAGGTAATCGATCGATTAGAAGTTGGTCGGTTTGCAGAGAGGGTGGTTGATCGGAAGGTTTAAAACTATCTTGAATTTTTTGTATTTTATCAATAAAAAAGGTGGATAGTTGCTCACACCAATCTGTAGAGATCGGGGCTGACGTCTTCTCTTCCACCAGGTCTGTGAAGCTTTTAACAATGGAGAAAATTTCTCGGCTATTGTTCTTAGCTTTAAGAATTCGAGCCGCGTAGAATTCCCCCTTGGCTGTCTTAATCGCCGCATAATAATTTTGTTGAGCTGCTCGGAGTTCTGATTTTGCAATGGGACAGTAATTTCTTCTCCATACTCGCTCTCGCACCTTACGTCCTACTTTTAAAATTTTTAATTGTTCAGTATACCAAGGGGATGTGGGGGTGGCCCTACGGTTATTTTTTTGTTTACACTCTGGTAGTGATCTAATGGAAGAGTCTATCCAGGATGAAAAATTATCAACAGCTTCATCCAAATTTTGTGCTTTCACTGGGGCGGTGTGCATAAGGGCCTCCACCAAGTCCGGAATATTAATTCTTCTTGGGTGTTCCCCTGGCTCGCACGAAACACAACATGGGTTCCGCGCAGGTCACAGTACCAAGACTGCTCTCCTGGCCATGACGGAGCACCTTCGTTCCACCCTTGATCACGGTCAAATGGCGGCACTGATCCTATTGGACCTGAGTGCCGCCTTTGACACTGTTTCCCATCAGATTTTGCTCCATCGGCTTGAAGAGGCAGGGATCACGGATAGGGCTCTTGCATGGTTTAGATCTTTTTTGACCGAGAGGTCTTTTCGTGTTTCTACCCCTCCCTTTCATGCTATTGAGCAAGGTGTTCCCCAGGGCTCAGCATTAAGCCCCACCTTGTTTAACCTTTAAGTCCAGCCACTAGCTGCTGTCGCCAAAAAATGGGACCTTACCATCGTCTCATACGCTGACGACACACAGCTAGTGGTTACCCTCACGGAAGGTACCACCCCTGATCCTGTTAGATTCAAAGCTGGTTTGGCTGCTGTGGCAGACTGGATGACATCTAACTGTCTACAGCTGAATGCCGCTAAGACAGAGGTGTTACTGGTCGGAAATAACACTCACTTATGGGGAGATCATTGGTGGCCCACTGCCCTGGGTAAAGTAAGCATGGGCGGAAAATCCGTTTCGCTCGCGGATTTTGCGGATTTTCGGTAAATTCGCAATCCGCGAGATTCGCGAATCTCCCGCAAAATCCGCAAATCCGCGAGCAGCGGATTTCATGGCTTGCTCGCACTGTTCGCGTGAGTTCGCGGCTTCCCAGTACAACTTCGCGCCCCGCGAATAAGCGCAAAATTGCAGAAATACGATCTTAGCAAAACTGAAATTACTTACCAGGTTCAAAAGTTCAGGCTCATCATTAGTAGCCATTTCCTGTAGTGCTTCCTGAGGGGCCCCTCCAGAGTTCAGTTGCCAGTTGCAACTATTATGTGACCCTGCTCTGAACCTCAGAATAGTTACACATATGCCACAAAGGTCCTGAATTACAGCTAAGGGAGACAAGCAGGAGCCAGGCTGGAGGTTCAAATCCATTAATCAGCCCCTAATTCATTATTGTCAGTTGGGGCAGGGCAGGTGTTGTAACTAATTTTGCAACAATGAAAGCACTTAGCAAGTGCAAAAGATCACTAATCAGGAAGCACTAAGGAAGCAGGTGCCAGCTAAAAAAATATTCTGTGACACATTAATCAGCCCCAAATTAATTCAGGTCACTTGAGGCAGGGAAGGTGTGCTTGCGTTGCCACAATAATGTACACTGACTGGACAACCAGAGGGTGCTGTGATGAAACAGAGGGTGGCATGGGTGGGCCAGAGGGTGGCATGAGTAGTCAGAGAGTGGCAGTGGTGACAGAGAGTGGCAGTGATGAAGAAGAGTGTCCCAAACAGGCTGGACACGTAGAAACAACAAGTTCGCGAAACTTGCGACCCGACAGGTAAGTTCGCGTTTTGCGAAATTGTACAAAACCCTCGTGAACTGGCAGAAACCCGCGCGAACACAAAAAAAAAAATCCGCAAATTCGCGAGAATTCGCGGATCTTGCGGATTGCGAGTTCGCAAATCCGCAAAATTCGCGAACGCGAGATTCGCAAAATTCGCCCATGCTTAGGGTAAAGCCCCTGTACCTTAGACTGAAGTTAAAAACTTGGGGGTCTGGTTAGACTCATCTTTTAGCTTCTGTACCCACACTAAAAAAGTTGCGGCCACATGCTTTGGCATACTGCGCAGTCTGAAACTGATCCTTAAATTTTTTGACCCCACCACGAGACAGCTAATAGTCCAGTCTACGTTTTTTTCCAGATTGGATTACGCCTGCTCTTTGCTGTTTGGTGCCAACCAAGCAGAAATCACCCGAATGCAGCGCATTCAAAATGCGCCCGCTAGAGCCTTAGTAGGCCTGCCCCGGTTTAGCTCCATTTCTGACACCATCCGGAGGCTTCATTGGCTCCCGGTAGTTCAGTGAATACAGTTGAAGATCTTATGCATCTCGTTTAAAATCCTAAGACTTGCTATCCCCAAAATGCTTGGTAACCTGCTGAACATGTATGTTCCAACTCGTGCATTACGCTCGGCAGGTCAAAACCTGGTCAGAGTACCTTTGATTAAGCGCAGTCGAGCGGGAGGATGCTCCTTCCGCTTCCTAGCGGCAAAATTATGGGACACTCTACCAGCCCACATTCGTGAAATGGAAGGACTGTTAGACTTCAGGAAAGCAATTAAAACCTTTCTTTTTCCCCTTAACTAAACCTTTCTGAAGTCTGCCGGCTGATCCACTCACACTCATCTACTTTCTGCAAACAGCGCTGGTACGCCCCTTTGCTGAGGCAGCTGAGCGCTTCACAAGATTATTTAACATACCATAACATTATATGCCGGAAGGGACAACTTCCTGCACATAAACAATCTTCCAATGCAACGCAAGCACCCTTGCACAATGGTGCAAGAGTGTCTGCATTGGCGCTAGGCACCTGTAAGGCAGGGCTGCACCGTAGTCTTGAAAATACGGTGTAGTCCTGTGTTTCTGAAGTGGTGAAGCGCAGCTTTCAGCCAACAAGGCTAACGCTGCGCTCTGTCACTTCATTGACATTATACCCCTGGATGTGGTAGTCCAGCACACCGGAAGCAGCTGGACCCCTCGGAGGAGCAGGTGTCAGAGGTAATCTCCAAGGAATCGGTGGTATTATCCGGGGAACAGGACAGTGCTGGCTATGACGATCGACAACAGCAGCAGGGTAAGTTGCAACAAGGAGCAATGTGGGTATCTAGGTCGTGTTATGCAGTGCAGGCAGCCTTGCCCCAGCGTTCTGCTGCACTGTCTGCATACCAAAGGGTAGTATGCTGCCTCATCTATGATTACACATAATATTAACAATATTTTGCTGCAGGCAGCACCGCAAGCCTTCTAGTTGTGCTGCACTACATCAAAAGAAAACTGCAGGAATGTGCAGTTTCTACACGGCATGGCAGATTCCTGTTCTTACTGCCAGTGCTGGTGCACATTCAGCAGCCGACTGCCATAGCAGGCACCCTTGCCCCTTGGGGAAAGAGTACCTATGGTGGCGCTAACCAGTCTATTGTTCACCAGTCAGATGAAGGCACAGGGATGCATTGTATTGTTGTTAACACAGCACACCCTTGCACTTTCCTAATGACACATCTTTGCGCAGCAAGATGGTTTGCAGTGCTGCTCTGCACATTATGTTTAGGAAATATGACCCTCTCTCACCTGGGCCTATGCACATTAACCTATCCTGGAAATCCATAGCATGGAATGGGTTTCTCAGAGGAGAAACAACCCACCTGAGGAGTGGGGGATATGTAGGCAATGGAAAGTATCAACACATAGGGCATTTCGAGAGCCATGTCCATAGTAGTCTAGATTAAACTATATTACACTCAGCTGCCCTGGCATGCAGAGTCAGAGCACACAGGTTTCAGCTGCCATGGTAGGGATCACCTGAACTCCTCTCATCTACTTAATCTGACTGGGTGTGGCAGTGAATGCAAGTGATGTACACAGGAGGACCATGGGGCATATGTACAAACAATTTGCAGCAAACAATTCTGCTGTGCTAAGCTGCTTCATTTAAAAAATGCAGGGATGCACCATGTTTACGGGAATATGTGCCGCCCCTGTGCTCACCCCTGTGCCAGAGTAAAAAGAACAGCTGTGCGCCAACTCAGGCGCCCTTACACCATAGAAGACATAGACACATAGATACCAGTGTGTTTACTTCTGGCTCTGGAGCATCTTGCTGCAATCTCTCTCTTCCCCCCTCCCAGATACATTCTATAGACTTTCAACTAAATTGCTGAACACAAGGTCAGCAATGGCGCCCAGGTTGCTTATTCAAGTTGCAGTTTGTTTACAAATAGAAAGTGAGAAGGGGTCAGGATTTGAAGCAAGTTATAAGACAACAGGCCACTGATCAGGTGGAAATAAGCACTCTACAGCTGTAAGATGGATAACACAAGACCGTGCCCCAGATAATAAAATGGAAAAGGCTCGGAATCTGCAGCTGTAAATCAAAGGTCACAAGGTGGACTGAAGGTGGCCAAACGTGACTGCAGTCACAGCCATTGGAGAACAGCTTGGAAAACAACTTGATCTCTTCAGTCATGTGTCCCAGCCTTCTCAAGGCTTACCAATGTCAATTGCCTGGCAGAATAGCAGATACTGAGTCAAATTTGCCTCAATGAGACCATTGACAAAAGAACTACAGAATCAGGTAGTGGACCTCTAGGAATGAATTTGTTATCCAAAATTCCAAGCATAGCGCTCAAAGGGTGGCTTTAGGAGGTCTGGCATACCAGAAAAACCTGAATATGTAAGAGTTGAATTATATCTGGAGGATTTGTTTAGCAAACAGATAGAGCCTTGTGGCTTATCTAGCTTCTTGTCATTGAAGAGGGCCCTCCAGGTTCCGGGGCCTTCTCCTCCATCAAGTTCTCACCCTAGACTGGTGGTGACCTGATTATGCAATTATAAGGACTGAGACCATTCAAACTAGAAAAGAGAGACACATCCAGGTTGACAAAAAGAAGATGGCCATCCTTCTGGACTTCATGGAAGCATTTCTGTCCAAATGCAACTCAATTCTGGCAATAAAAAGGAGAATCAAAGAAAGGAACATCAAGTGCATGCTTATCTTCACTTCCAAACTAAACATCATCCGAAGAGGCAACACTTACTTCTTCACAATCCCAAAGAAGCAGCTGCAAATAACATTCATGAACAGAGAGCACCATGGCGTGCTCAACCAAGAACATGGAGACAATAGTGCACGATTAGGAAAAACTTTCATCAGCGCAAATACAGACTGGTAAGTGGATGCAGATCAGGTCTGGGCCAACTTGAAGAATGAAGCTCACTGACATCAAATTCTAGCATCTCCATATTGCATCCAACAACAGAGGATGAAGAACAAGAAGTGGAGGATTAAACTGGAGGATTAGTCTCATGTGAGAGCCACCCCAATGATGGCCAACTCATCATTTGGACAGAATCACTATGGCCTACATACAGGGGCGGCGAGCTCTGAGACACAGTTGTGGCAGTTTTGAATTGTTCCACTACATATGAGGGCTACGTGGTTTGTAACAACTTCCTCATCTGTGGTGATGATACAGTAAGGGTAAATCACAGATGTGAATCCTAAACAACCCAGAACATTTTGCTCATATGAACTGTCAAACGGTGCAATTAGTGTGAAACTTTTAAACAAAGCTTAGGAGTGAGCCATCTCCTAACCAGTCATCTCTCACCTACAATATGGTTTGAAGATATTGATTATCTCTTTTTTTTTGGCTGTGATTCTTTGTTGACAATATAAGTCGCTAGTGGACGGGGGGCTCGGTTCCCCTTTTGCGTTTCAAGCATGGTTGGGAGGGTAGAGGCACTCTGCCATTTTGGGGGGTGGGTGGTTGTACATCCACAGACAGGGGAGCAGGGAGGGGGTCGAGCGGGAGAGGGGGGTTCTTTCGGATTTGCGGGTAGGGTATTCAGTATGGTTGAATATTGTGGGGTGAGAATGTGTTTTTTTTTTTTAAGTTTGTTCAAAGTTTTAGTTTTGGGCTGCGGCTGATTGCTGTGATTGGCGGGATGTGTAGTGTTGAGAATGGTTTGGAACACTGCTACAATGGTGTCGAAGGACTTGGAATTGATGTGCACTGAGGGTTCTGCTAGCGCCCCCTCCCTGACTCCGGTGTCCCCTATGACTATTGTTACTTGGAATTGCGCTGGCGGGGAGATAAGATTAAACGGGGATTAGTATTGCAGTATATACGGCGCACAGCACCGGCCATAGCACTGCTTCAAGAAACACACTTGGTGGGATCGACATGTAAAGCCCTAGACCGCTGGGGATATAAAATGGTAGCGCACTCAGAGTTTTCCACGGGCTCTAGAGGGGTTGGCATTCTAGTACCGAAAAGATTTCCCTTAATTGTACAACAGGTAAGGGTAGAAGCCCTTGGAATATTTGCCGCAATAATGTGTCAATGGGAGGGAAAGCGATTCAATATTGTCTCGGTGTACGCTCCCCCTGCCCTCCATTCAGTGACCTTTCCAGCTCTTGGCACATTTTTATTGGATTTACCGGAGGGCAAACTTATTGTTGGGGGGACTTTAATGGAGTAGTGAATGGAGAACTGGATCGCCACCGAAGTAGAGCAGTAGGGGCCGGTAACTCACGTATGAATGGGTTTTCAGACGTGTCCAGCCTGTTTGGGACACTCTTCTTCATCACTGCCACTCTCTGTCACCACTGCCACTCTCTGACTACTCATGCCACCCTCTGGCCCACCCATGCCACCCTCTGTTTCATCACAGCACCCTCTGGTTGTCCAGTCAGTGTACATTATTGTGGCAAAGCAAAGCACACCTTCCCTGCCTCAAGTGACCTGAATTAATTTGGGGCTGATTAATGTGTCACAGAATATTTTTTTAGCTGGCACCTGCTTCCTTAGTGCTTCCTGATTAGTGATCTTTTGCACTTGCTAAGTGCTTTCATTGTTGCAAAATTAGTTACAACACCTGCCCTGCCCCAACTGACAATAATGAATTAGGGGCTGATTAATGGATTTGAACTTCCAGCCTGGCTCCTGCTTGTCTCCCTTAGCTGTAATTCAGGACCTTTGTGGCATATGTGTAACTATTCTGAGGTTCAGAGCAGGGTCACATAATAGTTGCAACTGGCAACTGAACTCTGGAGGGGCCCCTCAGGAAGCACTACAGGAAATGGCTACTAATGATGAGCCTGAACTTTTGAACCTGGTAAGTAGTTTCAGTTTTGCTAAGATCGTATTTCTGCAATTTAGCGCTTATTCGCGGGGCGCGAAGTTGTACTGGGAAGCCGCGAACTCACGCGAACAGTGCGAGCAAGCCATAAAATCCGCTGCTCGCGGATTTGCGGATTTTGCGAGAGATTCGCGAATCTCGCGGATTGCGAATTTACCGAAAATCCGCAAAATCCGCGAGCGAAACGGATTTTCCGCCCATGCTTAATGGAGATACAAACACCCCACGGAACGTGGATATACTTTTTAGTCGGGGCGCATAATAGTCTTTCACGTATTGATTGTTTCTTTGTCTCTGCGGACAGCCTCCCGTACTTGACTGACATAGAGATACGGCCAAGAGGTATCTCAGATCACTCTCCGGTGTGCTTATGCTATACCTCCCATACCAAAGTGCGCAAACACATTTTTCCCATTGCCCCTGGCTATTTGCGGGTCCCCAAAGTTAGAAAGGATGTCGTTGCAGCCACAAAACACTATTTTCAAGACAATTCAGACTCAGTACAGTCCCCAGGGGTTCTATGGGAGGCCTACAAGACGGTGCTGCGGGGGCTGGCTCTCTCGTCCATAACGGGACACAGGCGGCGCTGAAGGGTGAGCTAGAGGCAATTGAGGGTGAACTAATAGCGCTTTAGAACCTACATGAGGCTGGCCCTACTGTAGAAACAGCTCATACCCTACGCCTCAAACAATGTGAGCTGACCGAACTCCAAAAGGCACAAGTCAAGCTTCGGGTTCAAACCATTCGGCATACTATTTACGAACAGGGTGATAAGACGGGCAGACTTCTAGCCTGGCTGGAGAAGAAAGAAAGGGCACAAAGGACAATTGCGCAACTCCGTACCCCAACAGACAAGATAGTCACGTCTCCGTTAGGTATTACAGACGCTCTACCGGATTATTATGAGCAGGTCTATACCTCTACCTCGCGGATGACAATGGAGGAGGCTCAGACATACATTAAAGACATGAAACTGCCCTCCCTGTCGGACGAGGAAGCCCTGCTCTTGGAATCAAACTTCACTAAAGACGAGGTTCTGGCTGCAGTTCACTCATTGCAATCGGGCAAGGCTATGGGACCCAACGGGATCCCTATTGAACTCTACAAATGTTTCTCTGATCTGACTGTTCCGTATCTTCAAGCCATGTTCCAGGACAGTCTGAGTAGGGGTGAGCTACCACTAGATCAAAGAATAGCTACTATAATCACTATACCCAAGCCGGGCAAACCTACAGACGAATGTACGTCATATCGCCCGATATCCCTACTAAACGCGGAAGCAAAGATCCTGGCCAAAATTATCGCAAATCGATTAACCCCACATCTTGAGACTTTGATACATCCGGATGAATCTGAGTTCATGCCCAACAGAAGTACTGCTCTTAATTTGCGCCGGCTGCACGCGGTGATGGCACAACTACCGAGTCTCCCAGAGCCCGCAGTTATTTTGTCCTTAGATGCTCGGATGGCGTTTGATATGGTGAAATGGCCGTACTTATTTGCGGTCCTCTGACACCTCGGCTTTGGACCCAAGTTTTGCGCGTGGGTGAAGCTACTCTACACTAAGCCATTGGTGTATGTAGTGGCTAACGGTCATATCTCCAGGAACTTCCCGCTGGGCAGGGGCACACGCCAGGGATGCCCGTTGTCACCCTTGCTTTTTGCGCTTGTTTTGGAGCCGTTGGCAGCCTGGACAGCTACATGGGAAGACCGCATATCGCTGTATGCAGATGACATCCTTCTTTACTTGACCCTACCCAGGCGCTCAATTATAGTGCTTCTGAACATTTTTGACATTTCTGGGCGGGTTTCGGGCTATAATATCAACTGGTCTAAATCGGTTCTATTTATCCTCAGGGGCCTTCTGCCACAGCTTCCGACGGATTTCCCACAAAAAATTATTGAAGAACCATTTAAGTATTTAGGGATTTGGGTAACGCCCGATCAAAACGCCTTCTCCCGCTACAATCTGGATCCCCCACTCGAGCGCTTTCGGGCGGACGTTAAACATTGACATTCACTGCCCCTGACCCTGCTGGGTAAAGCGGCTTTGTATAAAATTATGACATTGCCCCGATTACTATACGTCCTCGAAAATACCCCTTATCCTGTTGCCCCAAAATTTTTCAAGGCAGTAGAGACGCAGCTCTCGGGCCTCCTCTGGGGCAGTAAACCGGCACAGATATCTTGTATAAAACTGGTCAAGAGCTGGTATGATGGAGGGATTGCCCTCCCAGATATTCAGTTGTATTATTGGGCGGCCCAACTGAAGATTATAAATCATTGGCTGCACACCACTCAGGACAAACCGGCATTTAAGGCGGATAGATACGATCTGGGTGAAGCAGGTGTGCTTGCAGCGCTCTATGACAAAAGAGGAGCCTCAGCCCTGATCGGCCCAACGGCGCACACAGTTAAATTATGGTTTGTGGCTCAGGCCCGGCTCAAAAGCACAGACACCATTACTCAAATGACACCGCTTTGGTTGTCTCGCCGGCTGGGATGCCTGCGTAATAGTTAAGGCTTTGGAGCTTGGGGCCTGATTGGGATCTCAACGGTTGGGGACCTATGGAAGCAGGGCAACATTCTGATGTTTGAGCAGCTCAGTACCCAGTACGACCTAGCTCCTACGGAGCACTTTCGCTACCTACAAATACGCCATGCCCTGGGGTCAGTACTCCGACCGGGTGTTTATATACCCGAATCCACTCCACTTGAGGATAGGATCCTAACAGAACATATGCCCAAAAAAGCGACCTCCTTTGTATATCGCAAGATGATT
Source organism: Lissotriton vulgaris (assembly GCF_964263255.1). Taxonomy (NCBI): domain Eukaryota; kingdom Metazoa; phylum Chordata; class Amphibia; order Caudata; family Salamandridae; genus Lissotriton; species Lissotriton vulgaris. The sequence goes on from NC_141695.1 coordinate 49,314,796, forward strand.
AATAACCTACCCGACCCCACCCTGAAACTAAAAGGTTCATGGGCCAATGATGTAGGAGAGCTAGACGAATCGGATTGGCAGACTGCGCTTTCCTCTCCCAGGGAAGTGGCTATACCATCCAGACTTAGGCTTGTGGTAAATATAATTTACCGTACAAGTTTTTCCATATAATTTCTGATAAGTAAAAGGATAGCTCAATCAAATGAGAGGCAGAGTCCGTGGTATCTGAGTCATACGGGCTTTAATTCGATGGCTCGAGCCACGGGACAAGTCAATAGGGTTTCAGGAAAATGACAAGACAATGTCAGGACAAGTCAACGTTATATTAACAGTGCACAATATATATAGTAAAAGTGGTACATTAGCATTGCATATAGGAGGCGAAACAAGTGAAAAGGAGAAGATAATAACACATGTGCGTAGCAGGGGGCGTGAAAGAAGGCGTGTAATAGGCGTATACGGAGGCATATAATGTGGACGTAAGGTAGACGTCACAGAAAGTGTCATAAGTGGGTGTATGCACAGAGGTAATCTGCAGAGTCAGCAGAAGTGCGGATGCGCGCGCAGCTAGCATGACGTGACATAGACGTGTAACTGGGGAGAACTTTAACACTAGTAGAGGAGACAGAAGTCTGGGATGTCAGACCGACCTGGATGTCAGAACGACCTGGACCTATAACATATCTGGTATCTTATGTTTGGAGGATGTATTATCTGGAGTAAAAGGTCTCTCGGGCAGAGGCTATACTATACTGAATGCTAGTGCGTGCATATGTGTCTATGTGTCTACGTGCGGGGCCATGGGCCTACTATGGCAACGGGAACTGTAAATTACTTGCATGGAGACAGGAAGACTTGCTCTTTGCTCTGCAGCCAGGGATATGTTTACCTAAATCACTAGACAGGAATGTATTTTCGAGGAGGCTGAACAGATAACTTGAAGGCAAAATACTGTCTTGGCAGGCAGGCCAGGTTGAGCCAGGCACCACTTCGCTTGGCAGGAAGTAAGGCAGAGGTCAGGGATACGTGTCCATGCTGCAGCTTTCAGGAAAAAGAACGCAGAAAGGGCTCGGAGGCAGAAATCAGGGCCTAGCTCGGCAGAGCCAGGAAAAACGTAAAAGTGTACCATGTAAAGACGTTGGCATGGCATGGTTAGGAACTGAATTATCGATCCATTCATGGTGGAACTGAAGGAGGACATGTTAACGTTGGACGCAAATGTATTTGCGTCTTCATATTTGGTCATGGAGGGAAATTACATGTACTTTAAGCACATACATGGAGACGTTGGGGTACACGTTAGGGGACATACTTGACCATAAAAATTTCAATTACCTCATTCCCTCCTTGTCCCCTACGTTCCCTTCAAGATATATCAATCTTCATGAGTCCATCTATCTGTTCATATAACATCATTTGCTCATCTTTTTTCATTCGGGCACGAGAACGTGGATGGGGATGGGAAATACATGATGTGGCGCACAAGCCGCAAATCGCTGGCCCACATTGTAGACATAGACAACAACTGAATACTATGAGTAGGATTATTCCAAGGAATGATAGGACTTTCCATCCCCAGGCTGATATCACGCTCCAGAGCCAACCGGACCAGGTCCAGGTGCCTGGATTCTGGTGCATCTGACTGGCAATCTTGTGGAGCCGAGTTATGGCTCTATATACTGACGGTGCGTTATTAGGAATGAAAACGCAACAACTGGATCCGATGACTCTACAAGCCCCGCCCCTATCTGCCAAGATGACGTCAAGGACGAGACGATTTTGAAGGACAACGAGTCTCATAGCAGACTGTTCTTCTGTTAAGTTACCTAGGGCAAAAGTAGTTTCATTCACTACTGCTTCAAGGGTTCTGGTCAATCTGCGTATCAGTTTACTATTTGAAACAGTTCCTAAATAAGGAAAGAATCCTTTATTGAAATCTGTGTATTGTTCCCATGTGGTTTCAGTCTGATCGACAATCGGGAGATCTCTCTTGGGCCTAACATGAATGAGATGAGAATTTCTATGGTAGTCAGGTGGGGCTAGAAAAACAGGTGGCAGGAGGAATGCAATGTAACAGGTACCATCCCAGTCTAGAGGTAAACGTATATAAGCTGTATGGCCGCAAATGAAATAGGAATGTCGAGAAGCTTTGAATGTAGACTTGCCTTTATCACTGAACTCAATAATCGTATTACAATCGCTGTGTCCTAGATGTACTGAACCAGTCTTTCTAACACATAGGTCACCTTTCACTGGTAAAACTGTAATTGAGGGTAAGTTCGAACTTTCTGACTGAACATTCAAAATCATGAGGTTAAGTGTAAAATTACCTGATCCATATACTTCGTTTTCTAGATCGTTACCTGTCATTTGGGGAAGACCCTCCTTGTCTGGGAAACATGCCTTATTCAGAACTGTATTCAAGTCTCCCCATATCCAATTACCTTGGGAAACTTTGGACTTACTGTCTAACGAGGACATTAATGTAAACCATGCACCACATGAACCATTACGTGTAAACGGGTAAGGAAAAAGAGGCAAGGCTCCCGTCATTTTCTGGTAGGGAGGGAGTCGGCCACATACCCAGCAATTAGTGGCATTGCTGGTCTGGTGTGAATGATGTAACATACGGATGAAAGAATTGTTACGCAGGGCAAGTCGATAAGAGAGTTCGTGCGGGGGCAGATCACTAAACGTATGGTCTGCAGAGTCATTGAAAGAAGAATGTGCTTGTATAGGAAAATATACGTGTAACATATAGCTTAGGCATATAATCGTAAGACTCAGAAAAAACATGACAAGTAAAGGTACAATACAACGGCTTCGGAGATTCTTGCAATATTTCTGTTTCTTGATCTCCTGTCTATCTCTCTCACTATGTGGGTCTATCTTGTACATGTCAGGAACCTGTCTAACCGCTTCACCCGAGGGGGACTTAAACAATTAAACTGTCTGACTTACTAGACCTCAACTTTAATCTGTACTCCTGAGACGGAGTTTTCTCTACCAGGGGGAGTTTAGTATCAGTGGTTGGAATGCGGTAGTCCTGGGAAACAGTTTTTGGCGGAAGTCCATAACACTTTTTGACGTGGCTCGAATGGAGCCAGCCTTTTCTTCCTTCTAGCTTCACCGCGGTCCTCGTGGTCATCAAGACGATTTTAGGTTCCTTCCAGCGGGGTTCCAAAGGGCTCGACCGGTCAAAGTTGCGGACGTAGACAAAGTCCCCAGGGATGATCTTGTGTGGCTTCACTTCGGTGTTGTCTGGAAAGGCTGCTGCGACCGGTGAACGACATGATTGTAGTGCAGACATCAAGGAAGCAAGGTAATCTGTCAGCATAGTACTGTCAACATCGGTTAATTTACGGGGCAGAGGCGTCCCCCACATATTCGGTGGCCTGCCAAAAACCACCTCATACGGGGATAGCCCTGTCCTGGAATGGGCTACCATTCGCATATAGAAGAGAGCGACTGGAAGGGCTACTATCCAGTCCACACCCTTTTCTGCACAGACCTTGGCAAGACGAGTTTTCAGAGTCTGATTGTGTCTCTCTACTAATCCAGCTGCTTCGGGATGCCGAACACAGTGGAACTTCCATTGGTAACCTAGCAAAAGGGAAACCTGCTTCATTAGCTCGGACGAGAATGGCTGTCCGTTATCTGAATACACTACACGAGGCAAACCAAACCTCGGGAAAAATTCGCGAACCAACTGCTTGGCAGTGGTCACGGCAGTGTAATCTGGGACTGGATATGCTTCTGTCCATCGGGAAAGTGCACATACAACTACGAGGACATACTTGAATCCTCGACAACGTTCCATCTGGATATAATCCATCTGGAGGACTTCAAAAGGGTGATCAGGAGGATGAAATCCACCTTGTTCTACGGGAATGCCTTTACCGGGGTTGAACTGACAACAGATCATGCAAGTACGCACTTTCTGTTTTGCTGCTGCTCGTAAATGCTTATTGAACCAAAGGTTTTGAATACTGTCTAACATGGCTTTTTCTCCTAAATGTGCAGGGCTATGTGCTGTGTTAATGATAACTTGAACCATAGAGTCGGGGAGAAACCATGTGGCTTTTCCCTTCGTCATCCATCCCTGTTCTGTCTGGATCCCTCCTAATTCTGTCCATTTCTTGATTTCGTCTGGAGTAGCATGTGTCTGTATGTCAATTACATCTAGTGCGGGATCCTTAACTGTCATGCAAGGTGTCGGAACTACTGTCTTTGTCATATCAATCGTATGAGTATGAGTCTGAGCTGTATGCTTGGCTGTTCGATCTGCCAGGTCGTTACCCTGGGAAATGGTATCTGTGACTTTCGTGTGTGCCTTACACTTCATGATGGCTATGGCAGTAGGCAAATGTATTGCTTCTAACAGAGCTTGAATGAGGGGACCATGCTGTATTTTGGCACCGTGGGAAGTTAAGAAACCTCTCTCTTGCCAAAGGACTCCGAAGTCGTGTACAACTCCGAATGCATAGCGGGAATCTGTGTATATGTTAACTTTCTTGTCCTTGGCTCGAATACAGGCTTGAGTCAGAGCGATGAGTTCTGCTGCTTGGGCAGACAAGGTCTCAATACGACGTGTTTCTATGACTTCAGTTTCAGTGGTTACTGCATATGCGGCCACTAACTCTCCTGTACTTGTTCTCATACATGAACCATCCACATAAAGTGTCAGGTCCGGATCTGGTAATGCGATGTCTGTCAAGTCTTGTCTGGGTTTTGTCATAGTGGTAATGACTTCTACACAGTCATGTGACATAGGGTCTGTTGTACTTAACGGTAAAAGTGTAGCAGGATTCAGTGTATTGCAGCGTCGGATTTCTATGTGTGGCTGGAATAACGTCAATTCATAACCTGTCAGTTGTGCTATAGTCAAGTGTTGAGTCTGTGTTCGGTTTAAGAGAACTTCCACGGAATGAGGAACCTGTACTGTCAATTGGTGTCCTAATACTATAGAATCACTTTGTCTGATTGCTAGAGCTGTTGCTGCTACTGATTTCAAGCACGCAGGCAGGGCCTGGGCTACTGGATCTAATGTACTGGAAAAATAAGCACATGGTTTGTGTGAACCTGCTTGATCTTGGGTGAGAACTGATAATGCAGTACCTTCGCGTTCTGTGACAAAAAGTGTAAAAGGCTTGCTGTAACATGGTGTCGCTAAAACAGGTGCTTGACATAGGGCTTTCTTCAAATCGTCAAAAGCTTGTGTATGTTCCTGAGTCCAAGGGAGGACAGTCGATGACGCTGCCTCCTGGGTTGTCAACTGTATAAGGGGCTTGGCTAGATATGCGTACTGAGGAATCCATTGTCTACAGTAAGAAGTGAGGCCTATGAAGGCCCGTACCTCCTTTTGTGTCTTGGGCTGTGGCATGTGTACAATTAACTGGATGCGATCAGGTGTTAGCTGTCTCCCACTTTTGGACAGCAAGTGACCAAGGTAAACAACTTGCTGAACACAGAATTGCAGCTTCGAAGGAGACACTTTGTGTCCCTTGTCGGCTAGAAAATATAGGACTGTCAGAGATGCATGTTCACATTCTTGTTCACTTCGGGCGGTGATCAACAGATCATCGACGTACTGAAGCAGGGCAGTGTTAGCAGGCATGTGGATACTGTCAAGTTGTCTTTTCAATGCTTGGCTATAGATACTCGGACTTTCCGTGAACCCTTGAGGTGCACGTGCAAATTTAAAGCTTCGGCCATTTAAACTGAATCCGAAAAGGTACTGGCTTTCCGGATCAATAGGAACACTAAAGAAGGCATTCTTAAGATCGATTACAGTAAAGAACACCGCCTCAGAATCAATGGCAGTCAATAGGGATGAAATATCGGGGACCACAGGATACTGAGGGATGATACATTTGTTAAGCTCCCTAAGGTCAATCACTAGTCGGTAAACGGGAGGTGCATTTGGATCAGTACGTTTAAGAATCGGAATGATTGGAGAATTACAAATATTGGAGTCAGTTTCTACAACTACTCCGTGAGCAATAAGCTTGTCAATGATCTTCAATAAGGCTGCTACAGCCTCAGGTGGCAATTTGTATTGTCGGATTCTGGGCAGAACAACACCTTCTCTAAGGGTAACACGATATGGTGTAATATGCATACAACCTACATCAGTCGGACCTTGTGCCCATAAATGCTGTGGTACATTCTGTAATCGGGGATCAAAATCTCTCAACACATAGTGACCCTTAAAGTCACGTAAAAACAATCTCACTCCTTCCGGAGAACAACAAATTACAGCTCCCAGAGCTTTCAGCGTTTTAATACCGAGCAGGTTTTCTGGACATGATTTCGTAAGCAATAAATCTGTAGTACGGGACAATGGACCAACTGCAAGGGGAACTGGTTTCGATACTTCATTAACAATAGGTTTTCCTGAAAATCCAAGGGAAACATTCTGTGAGCCTGAGAGGGGTGCCCCTGGACATGACTAATTGTAGTTCTGCTTGCCCCTGTGTCAATCAAAAATTTTCTGTCTTTTCCTAATACCTGACTATGTACATAAGGACCCTCTTGATCTACAGGAATCTCGATGAGAGGCAAACCTACTTCCCTCTCTAGGCTGTTTCATGAATACTGTTGGTAATCTGGATACTCTGACTGTGCATACTGATACATCTGCTGTGTGACATGCTGTGCTGCGGCAATGGGCTGGGGCTGTGGTACCGCAACCGTCTGTTGTGGAATAGGCATAGGCTGTGCATTTTGCGGAGAAAGTTGCTGAACCTGATCCTGTCTAGGCGGACGTGGTCTTTCTTTCGTTTTACCTGTAGCTATATTGTGTTTCAGAACGGTACATTCATTTATGTAGTGGCCTGGCTGTTTACAATAGTTACAGTTCCCTTTAACAGGAGCTGCTGAATGACTGGACTGTGTCGGACCCTTTCTCTGACCATCTACTGGAACTGACTGGGCTACTAATACCTTCATTTTCGTGTCTTTCATATGTCTCTGTTCGTGATCATGTTCCTCTCTAATCCTGTTCTGATGGTACTGTAACATCTGTAACATTTGGGAAGGCGTATTTGCTTGCCACGTACTCTCAACATTCAATACACGATTCTTAACCTGGGGTAAGGAGTTTTCGACCAATTTGGTCACAAAAAGATGTGGATATGACTCGCTACTTGTTTTCAGGCCACTATTAATAATAAAACATTTCTCGAATCTTGAATAAAAATCACTAGTGTCCTCGTCTTGTTTCTGCTTACAGGCTGAAATTGCATCCCAATCCTCTTTCTTAACTGTTAGTAATCTGGGCAAGACTTGTACCAATAATCCTAGTAATGCTTTAGTTTTGTCCCCAAGACCTAAACCTGGGGTACGTGTCTTTTCCTCGTCTTCTAATTCAGCCCATACAATCTTTTTATCTCCCACCTCCCATTCTTTCTCTTTTAGTTTCTCGTAAATCCCTGCTGGCAACAATACTTTCAACATTTTAAGGATGTCTGAATACGTGTAATCTCCCATCAGTAACATATCTTTTAATTCACGGTGGAACCCTGCAGGGTCTTTATCGTGACTAGGTACTAGTTTCTTCATTTCCAATAATTCCATTTTAGTCAAAGGAGTGTATACAAATACGCGTTGAAACGTGTTATCTGGCTTCTGAATTGGATGTACTTCTCTTAAGGGATTCTGTCTGTCTAGGTGATATGGCTGTCTTACTGGGGGTGGGACTGGAACAAAATGTGAAGTTCTGAATTTGTGACGTTGTTCTAGAATCGTATTAATCAAATCAGTACCTAGGCCTCTCCATCTTTTCAGAAGGAAGTCGTCTAATAAATCATATAAGGGACCTGGATCAGAATGCTGATTTTCATATTGTGTAATGAGATGTTGGATCATATACGTGCCAACTAATCGCTGTTCGTCTGGGGAAAGACTTAAAAATGTTTGCGCTACTGCGTCATCATTGTATTCGTGGCTATCACCAGCCCACTGTACTGCGGACCGTGCCAGTTTCTGTTCATGCATTGTATGGAGTTCGTAGTAACCTAATCTTTCTTTCAGTATATTATCGGTCTGTTGGAATACTTGTTCAAGAGAACATAGTTCTGGAATGGGGAAAAGGAAACGTTTCTTGTTTTCTAGACGAATGGGTCTGTCAAAAGGATTACCTAAAGGGTACTGTTTAGGCGGTTTCGCTCTACCTACATACGCTATCGTATCTTGCTGCACTTCCGGACTTTCTAATTCTTCTTCTTCTGAAGATTCATTCTTATCTGACTCGGCTGTCCTTTCGGCATTCTGTCGGGTATGTATGGCTACTATTTCTTTACGGATTTTTCTAGACATGGCATCTATACATTTCTCTTTGTCATGCTTACAATCTGCAATATTCTGACTCCATCTAGTCAATACATCCATCTCTTCTTGACCAAAACCTGGTCGATCTCGTTCTGTTATCAAACCATTAATCAAGAATCGTAATATTAACCCTTGTGTCTCGACTTTCTGATATGCCATGGCTTCACGAATACATTCAGGGCCTTCTCCAGTTTGAATAAAATGATATATCCTGTCTAATTGTTCGGGCATCCCTGGTAGTGTAATCAAATAATCTGCAACACGTCGTAAACGTAACGAGGCTAACATCATAGTCCCAGTCTTGCCTGGTACGGGATCATATCTACAATCTGTAATATATTGTTTAAGCTTTTCAGAAGGGGTCGCTTTCGGGGTACGCTGTGTGGCTAATTCTCTCATTGTCAGTCGCTGTACTTGCGGCGGGGTTCGGTGGTGGCCTCCTTCGGCACCTCCCGAAGCGGAAGCATGAGCATAACCTGACTGTGGTGTAGCTGTTGATGTCACAGCAGGTAGAAGAGGTACATGCAACGGAGTTGGACTCTATGTTGCAGTTGTGCCAAACGGATTATGCGGACCAGGAACAGGGGGAACAGTGGCAGGCGGACCTGTGGCGGGGGAAGTGACAACATGCACGGGAAATTGGTGACGTGGAGGGGTCATGACCTGGGCTTGAACATGCTGTTGTGCATTGTTACCGGGTGGTACGGTTACATTGGTATATGCTGGAGCTACACCATCTAAATAGGAAGAAAGGAATATATCTGCTGCGGTCTGATGGAGTTTAGCCGGTACCAAGGGTGGCGGTAAATTACTTGGCATTTCCGGGTTGGCCTTAGACAGGCCCTCGGTCAGGAGAGGATACATGCCATTAACAAGTGCATTTCGTTGTCGATCTAATTGTTCTGCTTTAACTCGTTCAGCTTCTTCTATTAATTCTTTTTCTCGGTCTTTTTCTGAATCTTCCCTATGTTTCTCTGCTTTTCTGAATTCTTTCTCTGTCCTTCTATGCGATTCTTTACGCCACAATTCTATGGCATCTTTCTGGGACTGTCTGGATTTCTTTTTCCATAATGCTTCTTCTACTCTCATGATGCATTCAGCATCCCATGTTCCTGAAACAGGCCATCTATATTTCTCGTCTAGGTGTTTAGTGTAATCGACCCATAAGTCTAAGTACAGTATGGCATCTAAGCCGTGCTTGTGGTACATAAAGTGCCCTGGAGTGTCCCTAGGCGGAACGGGCACTGCTTCTTCAAGTATCAGTTTCCTGGTTCCTATCTGACGTAACCTCGGAAACAGTGGCATTATTACTTCGACTCGAACACAAAAACCACAGTAATGAAAAGCAAACAGTCATTCATACCACGACATAAAATACATTAAAACATTTCAAACAGATACACAATACTTGGAATCATGTAAGATAAGGCTAGAAGACTCGAATACTGGATCACTGAATTACTGAAACACTAGATGCACTGCCAAACAGTACAGACCGGTCCCATAAAGAGACACGTCATACCGTGCTCACCTAAGTGAACACGTACGGACCAGGACTGTGTACCCAGACCTGTCTTGACCGGACACAAACTAATGCACCCGTCTAGGTTCGTCCCTAGCAACGGTACTCACCGGGAGCAATACTTGAACTTGAACTCGAAGGCCTCAGACTGGACTGGTTACTACGCATGCGCCTCGACACATCAGAACAGGTGGGCCTCTGGATACCTCGGACACTGCTACTCTCGGCTGGGCTCTGGTCGGGATCCTCCGCACTCCTCACCGCCTTGTCTGGATGTCGACCGCAGTCTCCGTCACCTCCGTAGGCCTGAGGGAGATACAGGAAAACCTGCAGATGCGCATAGGAGTCCGTCACGGCTGTGGCAGGGGGCAAGGCCTGCGACGCATCGCCGGCGCGTGGGGTGGGGGAGGGGTCCCTATTCGGGCGCCAAATTATGTGGTAAATATAATTCACCGTACAAGTTTTTCCATATAATTTCTGATAAGTAAAAGGATAGCTCAATCAAATGAGAGGCAGAGTCCGTGGTATCTGAGTCATACGGGCTTTAATTCGATGGCTCGAGCCACGGGACAAGTCAATAGGGTTTCAGGAAAATGACAAGACAATGTCAGGACAAGTCAACGTTATATTAACAGTGCACAATATATATAGTAAAAGCGGTACATTAGCATTGCATATAGGAGGCGTAACAAGTGAAAAGGAGAAGATAAGAACACATGTGCGTAGCAGGGGGCGTGAAAGAAGGCGTGTAATAGGCGTATACGGAGGCGTATAATGTGGACGTAAGGTAGACGTCACAGAAAGTGTCATAAGTGGGTGTATGCACAGAGGTAATCTGCAGAGTCAGCAGAAGTGCGGATGCGCGCGCAGCTAGCATGATGTGACATAGACGTGTAACTGGGGAGAACTTTAACACTAGTAGAGGAGACAGAAGTCTGGGATGTCAGAACGACCTGGATGTCAGAATGACCTGGACCTATAACATATCTGGTATCTTATGTTTGGAGGATGTATTATCTGGAGTAAAAGGTCTCTCGGGCAGAGGCTATACTATACTGAATGCTAGTGCGTGCATATGTGTCTATGTGTCTACGTGCGGGGCCATGGGCCTACTATGGCAACGGGAACTGTAAATTACTTGCATGGAGACAGGAAGACTGCTCTTTGCTCTGCAGCCAGGGATATGTTTACCTAAATCACTAGACAGGAATGTATTTTCGAGGAGGCTGAACAGATAACTTGAAGGCAAAATACTGTCTTGGCAGGCAGGCCAGGTTGAGCCAGGCACCACTTCGCTTGGCAGGAAGTAAGGCAGAGGTCAGGGATACGTGTCCATGCTGCAGCTTTCAGGAAAAAGAAAGCAGAAAGGGCTGGGAGGCAGAAATCAGGGCTTAGCTCGGCAGAGCCAGGAAAAACGTAAAAGTGTACCATGTAAAGACGTTGGCATGGCATGGTTAGGAACTGAATTATCGATCCATTCATGGTGGAACTGAAGGAGGACATGTTAACGTTGGACGCAAATGTATTTGCGTCTTCATATTTGGTCATGGAGGGAAATTACATGTACTTTAAGCACATACATGGAGACGTTGGGGTACACGTTAGGGGACATACTTGACCATAAAAATTTCAATTACCTCAGGCTTGTGCAACTGAAAATATTGCATTGTGTGTACTACACCAGGACTACCTTGCATGCGATTTGGAGAGCCCCACACAAATACTGCTTGAGGGGGTGTGAGGAGGAGGGGTCATTCTTTCACACCATTTGGGATTGTCCATTAGTGGCCCTGTACTGGGCCAAGGTCATGAGGACTATGTCACTGGTGGTAAAGGTATCGGTTACTCCGGAACCCAGGTGCTGTTTATTAAACATCTGGGAACCAAATGATGTAACGCACTCCATGCAGGATTGGATGACATTAGGCACAATGTATGCTAAAAGGAACCTAGCTAAATTCTGGGGATTTCCGGCAGTGCCTGCGGTCAAAGATTGGTGTAGCTATCTAGACTTTGCAATGATGGCAGAGAGGGCTGTATACCTGAACCTGAAATGTCCGCGGAAGTGGGTCAGTCTGTGGGGTGCATGGAATGAGTATAGGTGTTATTTGTGTGAACCGCCGGTGCTGGACAGCGAGGATGATTCAGATTAAGGGTGGAGGGGGGATGCAGATCCTTAACATTACGCTGTGGACTTTCGCTACCATGTTTATGTGTAAACTTGTCAGCTGCATTCTCGATTTGCATGTTTCAAGCGCTAATCAATGTACGCAAACTGTGTGATTACTGTATGCCCTATGTTCTCGTTACTAAAAATAAAATTGGTTTAAAAAAATATATATATCAAGAAGGTAAGCACAAAAAAGTATTGTTTTACTATTCTGAATTCCACATCTATGTACCTTTAACATATATATATCGTCAAGGTGCATACATTTGAAATTAAGTATGGTAAAGCTTCACTTACCATCCAAATATTTTTGTCCTTGATATTCTTGATACAATATTTTGCCAACACAATATATTTTTGACACAATATTCTGTCCAAATAACTTTATTAATGTTAGTTATAAGGGTAGTTGTATCCACACATGCATCTTAGAACTATATCAATTTGACCAGGCTAAGGAAACTCACACTATCACAGATTAAGGATTTTGAAACACCAGTAAATGGCACTGCAATTAAGTTTGCAATTAAGAATCTGGACAGTGGTCAAACCCAAGCAGTGATGATCTGCGAACAAAATTCTACTTATTGATTCAGGATATGCTTGCCCTATAACAATTGGAGATGGACATGACGGCCAAGGAGTCAGGTGTTTACCTCCAACTACCAAGAAGGCAATCATAGTGTTACTGTTGACACAAGGCAAATAACTTTTAGAAGTAACAGCACACTGCCAATTGCCCATGCTCAAACTGTATGGTAACATACATGTCAAGGTGTTTTCAAATATATTAACAAAGATGCTGCTGTATGTAATACACGCAAATCAATCTGGATTCACACCACTTAGCAGCACCTCCTCTAACATGTCAGGTCATATCAGACACTTGGGGGCAGATTTAAAATTCCTGGCGCATTCCTACAAATCAGCAGGGATGCGCCAGGAAACTTGTGACACGAATTACAATCCTTGCACCACCACGCATGCTCTGCATTTACAATGCGGCGTGCCATGGTGCAAGGAATTGCAGATGCGTGTCACATCTGCTGGCGTAAGGTTGGCGCAGTGCTGGAGTCATGTCGTGGGCATGACACAACTCCAGCATTAATCCAACCCAGCCAATATGCAACATGGTGCGTCCATCCTTACGCCTGCTTTAAGCAGGCGTAAGGTTTTGACGCAGCGGCGTCGGAAAAGTGACTAAGTGAAATCTTGTAGATTTCACTCAGGCACTTTTCTGAAGCGTTCCTGCGCCAGAACGCCCAACCTGCTCCGGAACACCCACATGAAACCTGACACAGGTTTCATATGACGCAGGGCTTGACAACGTGAAGCATTTCCCGAGATGCATCACGTTGTAATTCCGCCGCAGCATGACACTAGCTATACGCCGCCGCTGCGTCACAGAAGTGATGCAACAGCGGCGCAAAAGTGGTGCATGGGCTTGTAAATCTGCCCCTTGATCTTTTTAAAGGGGTGCCAGATAAGAATGTCCTCTGTCACCTTTGCTGTGGATGGCGATGGAAATGCTGGCAGCACCATTCAGACAAAAAGGGTCTTACTATGGGCATTGGACTATACAATTGAGGGGGGACAAGATATTGCTGAGGAACATGGTGGCATCCTCCTCGAACTCCAGGAATCCTGGGTCAAGGTCATGGGAAAATCTATTACCCACAGCTAGACATCGCAAGGCCTAGCCTATGAGTCACTAGTTTAGGCTCTGGGGAACCCCACAGAACATCTAGAAGGTGGCAGAGAGGCACCAAGAGAGCCCCAATCACTGATGCAATGGATGGCAAAGAGCATTGTAGCTTGAGGCCGCATCACACTTGCCTCATTGGTCCACCCGTTGCTTTACGGGACTGAACACCGTGGAGAGGGTGCTGGCATCCGGCAATTGCCACTGCTCCGCCCGTGCTCCCGCAGTCCCATCTTACGTGAGAGCGAGGACATAGTAGTTGTGGCCCTGGAGTGGTGAGGCCTTTCCTGCATATGATGGATTTGTCCCAGATCTCTTGACTGGGGTTGAATGTTTTTATTTCAGCTTCAGTTTCAGTTTCATAGGTCTTTATTTCAATTTTTACATCATAAAAGACAGTTACCATGACGGAATAAAACATACATAGAAAAACATTTAAATCGTCATATGAAAACATCTTCCAACAGTTAAAAAAAGATTAAATAACATTTTTAAAGACCTAATGTATAAACACCCAATAGTATTAAAATTTTAAGTTGCATTTAAATGTCTGGATCTGATAACCCATGCCCACCCCAGATACTTAGCAACACCCACAACCGCCATCTCAGAAGTGTTGGTACGTAGCACCCTCAAGGCCTCCATACTCCCTCTAACTTCCAATCTACGACAAATAGGCCTGATCCATTTATTTCTTGGGGCTTGATAGGCGGGGCATGCAAAGAAAAAGTGGCCTATGCTTTCCTTTTGGTCACAACACCAGGGACAAAAGTCATTTAAATGACCTTACTGGTAAGGACCCTACTCGAAACTGGTGATACAGTTTTTTGTCTAGGGTCTTAGTGATCACATCCCAGTATATCTCCAGTGAAGGGTCTAATTTGTGAGCCAAAAATCTGCCCGTCAAGCTAGTAGCATCTGATTGTGCCACAAGTACGTTTTTAACAGAAGCCCAATAGAGTGCTTTAAAATCTTGCTTAGAGGGGAAGGAGGATGACTCAGGGGAAACCCATGACTGATTAAGGCCCATCTCCTCCAGTACCATTTTGACCTCTCTTAACCAGGGAATATTAGTAGAACCCCATACTGATCTAACTTCTGCCAACGCTTTTGCAAAGAGGCTTAGGTCCGGAGAAGTCCAGATACGTCTCCATAATGCAACTATCCGATAGCGAGCCATTTTGTTGATAGGCTTACAACCCATATCCAGCAAAAGGAGTGTGATCGGAGTGGATTGAGGCAATCCTACCAATTTTCGTAGAAATTTATTTTGGACTGTTACTAATGGTAAGAGATCCTTCTAGCCCCATAAGTCAGCCCCATACAGTATGGCAGAGCTAATTTTGGCTTCGTAAATCTTAAGAGCTGGTGCAACCCGTTTAGTTAATGACATTTGTTGCTCCTTAACCAAAAAGCCCGTAAGCCGTGCAAATTTAAGTTGGAGTACATCAACCTGGTGTTTCCAGCGAAGCCGGTAATCCAGGGTCACTCTGAGGTATGTCATGACCTCCACTTGCTCAATGTTAGTGCCATTCAGGGTGACTGTACTTTTAATGGGACGATTTTTGGTTAAGACCATGAATTTGTTCTTACTTATGTTGATTTGTAGATCGTTTAGTTTACAAAACTCCTCAAACCGATTAAGTGCAATTTGCAGCCCCCTACATGTTTTAGAAAGGAGTAAGGTGTCGTCAGCAAATATAAGCATTTGGAACTTGGTCCCACCTAAAGAGGGTGCGTCAGTGGTAAGCATGGGCGGAAAATCCGTTACGCTCGCGGATTTTGCAGATTTTCGGTAAAATTCGCAATCCGCGAACGCTCGCGAATTTACCGAAAATCCGCAAATTCGCACGCAGCGGATTTTTTTTTCTTGGTGATACAATTTTGCGGCACGCGGCATTTACTTACCGTCATTCAGCATTTGCTGAGTTGTTTTTCTTGATATTTTGGGAGTGCTGCGTCATTTTGGATCTTGCTGCGGGATCCCGCGGGAATTTGGCGAGCGCGATTACGTAATCGCGGCTTGCCAACTTGCACAGCGAGAATTTGTCAACGCGAGTATGCTGTGATCACGTATCGCGGTACTTCGCAATTGCGAGCTTGTAGATGCGGCGAGCAGCAACAATCTCGCACTCGCGAAAATACAAAATTTGCAATTCTGCACAAGAAATCCACCAGCAAGCAGCATAAACCTTCAGGTTGACATTTGCCTGCACTTTTTTTGCGAGGAGTCCATTTTGTGGAGGTGGGGGTGGGAGGAAGGAAGTGCCTCACTGTCTTCAACTTCCTGTTCCTGTCCAGCAGGCTCCTCCCAGTGCTTTGTCCATCTCCCGGTCACTTTTCATTTGGATCTGGAGCTGGAAGGATTACTTTTTGTGGATGCTGCTGGATATTTGGATTTGAGGCCTTTTTGACTTTCTTTGGATCACTTTTGGATTAGAAATTTCACAAGTAAGTTTGTTTGGGGCATTACAGTTGCTGCAACTACAATTTTGGAATTTTCGATTTTTGGGCTGTTTTGGGGCCTTTTGCCCAGGGGTACACAGTGGTGGGTGCACTGAGTCTTTCTGTGGGGTGTTTTGAATTTAAACATCATGGAGGGGCTGGATGGCTTGGGATTGTGCTGATTTTTCTGTGATTTTCGTTTTTTTGGCCTGTTGTGGCCTTTTCACCAGGGGAAGTGAGTGTTGCATGGGCCTAGTCTTTCTGTGGGTTGTCTTGAATTTAAACATCATGGAGGGGCTGGATGGCTTGGGATTGTGCTGATTTTTCTGTGTTTTTCGATTTTTTGGGGTGTTCATGGGGACAGGCCATGTGGGTGGGGGCCATTTTGAGTGCTGCTACAGGCCCTGGCCATGTGCTGGGAGGGAGGGGGCCATTTTGAATGCAGGCAGTGTTGTTAGGCCTGCAACCATTTTGCCTAGTTTTTAACCTTTATGCCCAGGGGTAGTGAGTGTTGCATGGGCCTAGTCTTTCTGTGGGGTGTCTTGAATTTAAACATCATGGAGGGCCTGGATGGTTTGGGATTGTGCTGATTTTTCTGTGATTTTCGTTTTTTGGGCCTGTTGTTGTGGCCTTTTCACCAGGGGTAGTGAGTGTTGCATGGGCCTAGTCTTTCTGTGGGTTGTCTTGAATTTAAACATCATGGAGGGGCTGGATGACTTGGGATTGTGCAGATTTTTCTGTGATGTTCGTTTTTTTGGGGTGTTCATGGGGACAGGCCATGTGGGTGGTGGCCATTTTGAGTGCTGCTACAGGCCCTGGCCATGTGCTGGGAGGGAGGGGGCCATTTTGAATGCAGGCAGTGTTGTTAGGCCTGCAACCATTTTGCCTAGTTTTCAACCTTTACGACCAGGGTTAGTGAGTGTTGCATGGGCCTAGTCTTTCTGTGGAGTGTCTTGAATTTAAACATCATTGAGGGCCTATTTCTCTAAAATAATTTTCTTCACTGCTTCTTAAAATTAGCTCAGGCTCACCCAATGACTGCTGCCCTCCTATGATCTTGAGGGAAGCCTTTCTGGCCTGTCCGGACCCTCCTCTAGCCTTGCTTAACAACTCCTTGGCCACCGGAGAGGTCCCTCGTTCCTTTAAACAAGCAGCCGTTTTACCTATCTTGAAAAAACCTAACGCGGACCCCACCATTCTAAGTAACTACCGACCCATATCCCTCCTCCCTTATTTAGGAAAGATCTTGGAGACGTATGTCACCCGCTGCTTGAGCTCTTTTATAGAGAAATCCTCCTTCCTGGATGCCCAACAAGCTGGATTCAGACCCCTCCATTCAACCGAGGCGGTAATAGTAGCAGTCATGGATGCCCTCAGGACAGGCGCCGATAAAAACATCTTTCAGGCCCTTGTCCTTTTAGATCTTTCGGCGGCATTCGACACGGTCGATCATGCCATCTTGATCGACCGTGTCCACAATGCCGGCATACAGGGAGTGGCTCTCGACTGGCTAAGTTCTTTTCTTGACCAGCGAACTCAAGCTGTCCACTTGTCCACTTTCTCTGCACCCTACATACCCTTAACCTGCAGGGTCCCTCAGGGCTCTGCACTATCTCCTCTTCTATTTAATTTGTACCTGCAACCCCTTTTAGTTTCCCTCAGAAATTCTCTGGTCACAATCTTCAACTACGCAGATGATCTCCAGTTAATCTTTCCCATCGATTCCCACCCTTCCTCCTGTTTTAATTTTCAGTCCATTATGCTGGCCATTTCAGAGTGGATGTGCCATAGCCAACTAAAATTAAACCCCACAAAGACTGAGCTGGTACTCATGGGTGGGCCCACTAATCCGTGGAATTCCACCTTTTGGCCACCACCCCTTGGGATGGCACCCACTCCGGTGAGCACAGTGAAGAGCCTGGGGGGGATGATTTCTGAAGATCTTTCGACGAGACCACAAATAAACTCAGTTACCTCCTCTTGTTTTTTCCAACTTAGGAGGATCTGCAAAATTAGTAGGTTTCTCACAAGAGATGCCCTGATTTTAGTGGTCATCGCCCTCATCACCTCCAGGCTTGACTACGCCAACATGTTGTATGTGGGGACCCCGGCATGCCACCTCCATCGGCTGCGATTGGTGCAGAATCAGGCTGCTCGCCTGATCTTTCACCAACCCAAACATCATCACGTTACCCCCCTCCTTTGCAGTCTCCACTGGCTCCCTGTTTCCAAGCGGTGTCTTTTCAAGTTGGGTTGCACTGTTTTTAAGGCTCTTATAGAGGCAGCTCCTGCCTTTATATCATCTTGCCTGACTCGCTACATCCCCCTTAGAGCCCTCCGCTCTACATCTCTCAATCTCCTTGTGGTCCCCAAATTTAAACGAAAAAAGCATGGCGGTTCGAGTTTCTCTGTTTTAGCCCCATCTACCTGGAATTCCTTGCCTTCCACACTCCGTCTGTGCCCCAGCTATGACTGCTTCCGCATACAGTTAAAAACGCTGCTTTTTCAGTCAGCATATGAGTAACTCCTTCACCATGATCTCTGCAGTTTGTTAAGAGTGCCAAGAAACCGTTGGTGAATGTGCGCGGTACAAATATTTTTAACGTAACGTAACGTAACGTAACGGCCTGGATGGTTTGGGATTGTGCTGATTTTTCTGTGATTTTCGTTTTTTGGGCCTGTTGTTGTGGCCTTTTCACCAGGGGTACTGAGTGTTGCATGGGCCTAGTCTTTCTGTGGGTTGTCTTGAATTTAAACATCATGGAGGGGCTGGATGGCTTGGGATTGTGCAGATTTTTCTGTGACTTTCTTTTTTTGGGGTGTTCATGGGGACAGGCCATGTAGGTGGGGGCCATTTTGAGTGCTGCTACAGGCCCTGGCCATGTGCTGGGAGGGAGGGGGCCATTATGAATACAGGCAGTGTTGTTAGGCCTGCAACCATTTTGCCTAGTTTTCAACCTTTATGCCCAGGGGTAGTGAGTGATGCATGGGCCTAGTCTTTCTGTGGGGTTTCTTGAATTTAAACATCATGGAGGGCCTGGATGGTTTGGGATTGTGCTGATTTTTCTGAGATTTTCGTTTTTTGGGCCTGTTGTTGGGGCCTTTTCACCAGGGGTAGTGAGTGTTGCATGGGCCTAGTCTTTCTGTGGGGTGTCTTGAATTTAAACATCATGGAGGGGCTGGATGGCTTGGGATTGAGCTGATTTTTCTGTGATTTTCGTTTTTTGGCCTGTTGTGGCCTTTTCACCAGGGGTAGTGAGTGTTGCATGGGCCTAGTCTTTCTGTGGGTTGTCTTGAATTTAAACATCATGGAGGGGCTGCATGGCTTGGTATTGTGCTGATTTTTCTGTGTTTTTCGATTTTTTGGGGTGTTCATTTGGACCGGCCGTGTGGGTGGGGGCCATTTTGAGTGCTCCTACAGGCCCTGGCCATGTGCTGGGAGGGAGGGGGCCATTATGAATACAGGCAGTGTTGTTAGGCCTGCAACCATTTTGCCTAGTTTTCAACCTTTATGCCCAGAGGTAGTGAGTGTTGCATGGGCCTAGTCTTTCTGTGGGGTTTCTTGAATTTAAACATCATGGAGGGCCTGGATGGTTTGGGATTGTGCTGATTTTTCTGAGATTTTCGTTTTTTGGGCCTGTTGTTGTGGCCTTTTCACCAGGGGTAGTGAGTGTTGCATGGGCCTAGTCTTTCTGTGGGGTGTCTTAAATTTAAACATCATGGAGGGGCTGGATGGCTTGGGATTGTGCTGATTTTTCTGTGATTTTCGTTTTTTTGGCCTGTTGTGGCCTTTTCACCAGGGGTAGTGAGTGTTGCACGGGCCTAGTCTTTCTGTGGGTTGTCTTGAATTTAAACATCATGGAGGGGCTGGATGGCTTGGTATTGTGCTGATTTTTCTGTGTTTTTCGATTTTTTGGGGTGTTCATTTGGACCGGCCGTGTGGGTGGGGGCCATTTTGAGTGCTCCTACAGGCCCTGGCCATGTGCTGGGAGGGAGGGGGTCATTTTGAATGCAGGCAGTGTTGTTAGGCCTGCAACCATTTTGCCTAGTTTTCAACCTTTATGCCCAGGGGTAGTGAGTGTTGCATGGGCCTAGTCTTTCTGTGGGGTGTCTTGAATTTAAACATCATGGAGGGCCTGGATGGTTTGGGATTGTGCTGATTTTTCTGTGATTTTCGTTTTTTGGGCCTGTTGTTGTGGCCTTTTCACCAGGGGGAGTGAGTGTTGCATGGGCCTAGTCTTTCTGTGGGTTGTCTTGAATTTAAACATCATGGAGGGGCTGGATGACTTGGGATTGTGCAGATTTTTCTGTGATTTTCGTTTTTTTGGGGTGTTCATGGGGACAGGCCATGTGGGTGGGGGCCATTTTGAGTGCTGCTACAGGCCCTGGCCATGTGCTGGGAGGGAGGGGGCCATTTTGAATGCAGGCAGTGTTGTTAGGCCTGCAACCATTTTGCTAGTTTTCAACCTTTACGACCAGGGGTAGTGAGTGTTGCATGGGCCTAGTCTTTCTGTGGAGTGTCTTGAATTTAAACATCATTGAGGGCCTGGATGGTTTGGGATTGTGCTGATTTTTCTGTGATTTTCGTTTTTTGGGCTTGTTGTTGTGGCCTTTTCACCAGGGGTAGTGAGTGTTGCATGGGCCTAGTCTTTCTGTGGGTTGTCTTGAATTTAAACATCATGGAAGGGCTGGATGGCTTGGGATTGTGCTGATTTTTCTGTGATTTTCGTTTTTTTGGGGTGTTCATGGGGACAGGCCATGTGGGTGGGGGGCCATTTTGAGTGCTGCTACAGGCCCTGGCCATGTTCTGGGAGGGAGAGGGCCATTTTGAATACAGGCAGTGTTGTTAGGCCTGCAACCATTTTGCCTAGTTTTCAACCTTTCATGCCCAGGGGTAGTGAGTATTGCATGGGCCTAGTCTTTCTTGAATTTAAACATCATGGAGGGCCTGGATGGTTTGGGATTGTGCTAATTTTTCTGAGATTTTCGTTTTTTGGGCCTGTTGTTGTGGCCTTTTCACCAGGGGTAGTGAGTGTTGCATGGGTCTAGTCTTTCTGTGGGTTGTCCTGAATTTAAACATCATGGAGGGGCTGGATGGCTTGGGATTGTGCTGATTTTTCTGTGTTTTTCTATTTTTTGGGGTGTTCATGGGGACAGGCCATGTGGGTGGGAGCCATTTTGAGTGCTGCTACAGGCCCTGGCCATGTGCTGGGAGGGAGGGGCCCATTTTGAATGCAGGCAGTGTTGTTAGGCCTGCAACCATTTTGCCTAGTTTTCAACCTTTAAGTCCAAGCCCTTGAGTGCTGCAGAGGCAGTCAGTGTACTTCTTCAATCACCATCGACCAGTGATGTTGGCTCATCGCAAGAAAGTAGCAGCAATGTCCCTGAATCAACACAGGTTGTTGTAACTCATCTGACAAGTGTTGAACAACCACAGCCGTAACAACAACCACATGTGCAAGTACAAGCCCAAGTACATGTGGAAGGAGAGGCAGCGCAAGGAGATGCGCAAGCAGAGGTGCATGGAGGGTCACAAGTGCCCACAATAGTTGTTCCTCCCAAAGTATGGGCACATCAGGAAATCGACAATCAAACCGAGGTATCATTTGAGGAAGCCACTCCTCCTGATGATCATTGATTGTCTTCCACATCCCTAGCAAGGAAAAGATCAAGGGGGGTGTCTACATCTTCTTCAAGCCCACCTCCTTCTGATGATCTGGATGAAGATTGGGAAGCATCACAGCCGTCTGAGAATGAGGCACACCATGATCTGACAAAGGTACTTAAGCGTAAAAGGAAGGTCGTCGAAAAACTCATAGTTATGGAGTGTGATGAGGCTCAACAAGAAGTGGCGGATACTGCTGCTGATGTAGCCTCTCACGACGACAAGCCAGTCATCATAAAGGTCACTGCAGCCCCAGCGGGCATGCAGCAAAGAGACATTTTGACCCTAGCCCGAGAAGCTGCTGAGCGTGATGATGATGTCGACGAGGAGGCAATGGAAACACAACAATCATTGGAGTTAACTAGTACACCAACACCTACCGCTTCCATATTTCTTCCTCGCAAGAAGGGACCTCCATCCACCTTGACCTCAATTAGTGGTGGTGAAAGTGCACAACGTACTAAAGTTCGGCAATCCACATCCTCCCCTTCATCTGGCATTAGCAGCAAGACCACCGCCACCAGTATTGCCGCCTCCTCCGGCCCCCACAGACAATTCAAGTCCCCAGCTTGGGACTTCTTTAGTGTTTGCCCAAAAAGGGAAAACTTTGCCATTTGTAGCATTTGTAATGTTGCAGTTAGTCGTGGTAAGTTTGGTACCAACTATGGTACCGGAGGCCAGAGAGGTCATCTTAAGAGACAGCACCCTGTCCAATGGTTTGCGCACCTACAGGCGATCAAGGAAGCCCTAAATGCACGTAATGAAAATGTTGATTTTTCATCTGATGATGACGAGGAGGAAGAAGACGTGTCAAACACTTCTCTTACACCCAGTACCCCTGTCAGCAGTACACCCATGTGAGCCACACTAAGAGTGTGGGAGAGAGTGAGACACCAATGCGAAAAAGTTCATCAGCGAGCGTAACTGGGTCGAAGATATCATCATCATCATCGTTATCCCGTAAATGCTTGGTCCAGGGCAACATTAAAAAGATGTTGTTTACATGAGCGCAATATGAACACAACCACCCACTGACGCGTCTGTATAACACTAAGCTGGCTAAAATGCTAGCTCTGGACCTTCTCCCTTTTTCTTTTGTAGAAGGGGTTGGTTTTCTAGAATTAGTGGCAGCGCTCTAACCTAAATGGAAGGTTCCTAGCCGGTTCTATTTTGCCCGAGTTGCGGTTCCAGCACTACATGAAGATGTTCTGTAGGTGATTGGGGCAGCTTTGCAGAAGAGTGCTGTTCACACTATACATCTGACAACAGACATGTGGACCAGTAGCGCAGGCGCTGATTACATGTGCATCACTGCACACTGGGTCTCTTTTTCAGGCGTTAAAGCAAAGCTAAACGCAGGTGTTGACGCGGACCAAGTTTTTAGAGCTGCTCGGAAACATGCAACACTAGCCATGTTTGGTTTGGAGAAACGTCACACAGCAGTAAACATTTTGGATGAGTTTAACACAAAGGTCCTTGACTGGCTGCCCCCAAAAAAACGCCAGATTGGTTAGGTTTCCACGGATAATGGCGCCAATGTAGTTAAGGCCATGGAGCTGGGTGACTATTTCAGAGTGCCGTGTTTGGCGCACTGTATAAACCTGGTTGTCAAAAAATTCTTGAGTGATGAAGACAGTGCAGCGTACAGGGTAGTGGACACCTGCCAAAAAATGTGCAAGCATTTCAGCCATTCTTTTAAGGCCCGGAAGCATCTGAGGAGCCTGCTATATGAACGTCGAATGCCAGTGAAAGCACTCATCCAGGAGGTGGCAACACGTTGGAACTCAAACTTCTACATGCTTGAGCGTCTGTATGAGCAGTATACAGTACTCAATCACTATTTCTTAACACAGGGTACAGCTCAGAAGGAGGACCTGAGGATGGGTGCGGCGCAATGGGACATAGTTAAAAGCCTGACACGCATGCTTCGTCCTTTTGAGGTCTTCACGCGTGCAGTCAGCAAGGAGGACTGTAATTTGGGAAAAGCTATCCCATTGTTGTACATGCTGGAGCACCAACTGAAGGAGGTGTGTTCTGTGTTTCAAAAAGATGAAAAAAACCAAGACTCTTTTTGTTTTGGCGGAGAAATTATTAGAGCGCCTACAAAGTGATGAACGTCGTAAAATGATCCACTCAAACCAGCATTACATTTGTGCTACTATTCTGGATCCACGCTACAAAAAGGCGCTGGCAGGCCGAGCATTCTTTCCTTTTGCTGATGAAGATGTTACAAAGTACAAACAGTGGCTAGCCTCCTCAGCCAAGAGGTTTGAAAGAGAACGGCAGAAAATTGAAGGAAAAGGCAGTACATCAGCATCAGCAGGCCATCCCCAGTCAAAACAATCCACTTCTGCACCTGTGGCTGCGGCACAAGTGACCTCTCAGCCGTTAAAGACACCGGCAACCGGATCATCTGCACCACCAGACACAACAGTAACATTGGAGGCTGAAGAGGATTGGCTAGCTCGGCTTGGGTTTGGTTCTCAAAAGGTCACAGCAACAGCTAAGCAAAGTGGAGGAACCTTGGAGGAGGACCTTGAGTCGATGGTGAAGGACTATCTGAATGACTCAACAGAGGTCTATGTTAATGCTGACCCATTGGCGTATTGGCATGGGAAAAAAGAATTGTGGCCACAGCTCTCCAACCTGGCTTTAAACTACTTGTCTTGTGGAGAAGTGTGGCTCAGGGGTTAGAGGCGGCAGACCCGGAAGCTGAGATCGGTCCTGGACCAGGGTTCAATTCCCCGCCTCGGCGGGTCTTGGGCTAAAACTAAAAATTAAAAAATTCCACGGACTCGATAATTCTCGATCCGGTGCCTTCTCGACTCACGGGTTCACACTCTGCGACTCTGGGCAATAGCTTGCTTAATCTCCACAACGGCCCCTCGCGGCGGGATGCCTGACTTTCACCTTGTGGATACCCTGCTGGGGCTATCACACAGGGGAATATCAGGACGGGTTCCCTAAGCAAGCGCCGGGAAACCCACTGCGGGTAGCTGTGCGCTTTATAAGCTCAACTACATTTACATTTACACTCGCAAGTGTGTCTTCTGAACGTGTTTTCAGTGCTGCTGGTGGCATTGTAACTTCCAAACGGAGCCGCCTCTCGCCCAAAAATGTGGAGAGGTTAACAATGATCAGGATGAATCAGCACCTTATACCACCAGATTACAGAGTACGAGAAAGCACGCCGGATGAAGACGAGGTGGACAGCCACATAGATGAGGGAATTTCTTCTCTGTCAGGTGACACTGAGCTCACCCTGCCTGAATTCACAGAGTATGATGACAAAGCCTTATTCTTATTCGTGGACCGTGACACCGAGCCCTGAAAATGAGACAATGAATCAATAACTTTCTTTTTCGTCCGTATTCACTTTTATTCCTGTGTGTCTGTCTTTCTTTGTTGTGCAAAGATAATATAATTCAAACTTTAATCACCTAATCACAAAAACAAGCCCATCAGCAGAACTGTCTTCACTTGTTTGCCTATTGATTTGAAGGTGCCGCAGTCTGCATTCTTCAGGTTCACAAGTTCAGAAGAACATGCTCCTCTATCCTCCTCCTCCAGACTCCTATTTCCATCAAACCAGAGGGTTGGTTTACGCCCAATGAAGAAAGACTCAGCACTTTTGGGGGTGTTCTACTTCTTTGCGGGTGAGTTGACAGCTCTGGGGCCATTGCTGGGAAGCTCTAATACCGGATAAAAGTGGTTTGGACCAAATCAGAGGCAGAATTTTTTTTGTGTTTTTGTTGACTTGCTTGCCTTTGAGGTGCTCTTTGGGGGGGTTCTGGCTGTTTGTGGGTGAGTTTCGAGGACTGGGAGCACTGCTGGGACACTCTAATCTTGATTGCATTTGCTTTTCAGGAAATCCGTGGTGGTAAACCGGAGTTATGGCCTAGCTACACAGCGCGTTTGGACCGAAGGCCGATAAATATTGTAAGTATGAGATTTTGCTTTTGGGCTGTTTGGGGGTGTTGTGCTTTTTGGCGGGTGGGTTGGCGGGTCTTGGGGCATTCCTGGGAAGGTCTAATACCGGATAGAAGTGGTTGGGTCAAAATCCACGCTGATTTTTTTTGTTGCTATTTCTGACATTTTGCTCAATGTAGCGTTTTCGGGGGCCTGTTTGGGGGTCTTCATGGTGTTTGTGGGTGGGTTTCGGGGTCTCAGAGCACTTCTGGCTATGGATACTTTACTTTGCAAGAGGTTTAAAGCAAATCCATGGTGGCAGAGGGGAGTTACGGCCTAGCTGCAGAGCGCGCGCGGAGTGATTTGGGAAATTGGCAAAAAAATGACTAAGTCCCCATTTTTGCACTTTTGCTCTTTGGCTGTTTGGGGGTCTTCTACTCGTTTTCTCCTGGATTGACGGCTCTGGGGCCATTGCTGGGAAGCTCTAATACCGGATAAAAGTGGTTTGGACCAAATCGGAGGCGGAATTTTTTTTGTGTTTTTGCTGACTTGCTTGCCTTTGAGGAGCTCTTTGGGGGGATCCGGCTGTTTGTGGGTGAGTTTCGGGGTCTGGGAGCACTGCTGGGACACTCTAATCTTGATTGCATTTGCTTTTCAGGAAATCCGTGGTGGTAAACCGGAGTTATGGCCTAGCTACACAGCGCGTTTGGACCGAAGGCCGAGAAATATTGTAAGTATGAGATTTTGCTTTTGGGCTGTTTGGGGGTGTTGTGCTTTTTGGCGGGTGGGTTGGCGGGTCTTGGGGCATTCCTGGGAAGGTCTAATACCGGATAGAAGTGGTTGGGACAAAATCCACGCTGATTTTTTTTTTGCTATTTCTGACATTTTGCTCAATGTAGCATTTTGGGGGGCCTGTTTGGGGGGCTTCCTGGTGTTTGTGGGTGGGTTTTGGGGTCTGGGAGCACTGCTGGCTATGGATACTTTACTTTGCAAGAGGTTTGAAGCAAATCCATGGTGGCAGAGGGGAGTTAGGGCCTAGCTGCAGAGCGCGCGCGGAGTGATTTGGGAAACTGGCAAAAAAATGACTAAGTCCCCATTTTTGTACTTTTGCTCTTTGGCTGTTTGGGGGTTTTCTACTCGTTTTCTCCTGGGTTGACGGCTCTGGGGCCATTGCTGGGAAGCTCTAATACCGGATAAAAGTGGTTTGGACCAAATCGGAGGTGGAATTTTTTGTGTGTTTTTGCTGACTTGCTTGCCTTTGAGGAGCTCTTTGGGGGGTTCTGGCTGTTTGTGGGTGAGTTTCGGGGTCTTGGAGCACTGCTAGGACACTCTAATATTGATTGCATTTGCTTTTTAGGAAATCAGTGGTGGTAAACCGGAGTTATGGCCTAGCTACACAGCGCGTTTGGACCGAAGGCCGAGAAATATTGTAAGTATGAGATTTTGCTTTTGGGCTGTTTGGGGGTGTTGTGCTTTTTGGCGGTTGGGTTGGCAGGTCTTGGGGCATTCCTGGGAAGGTCTAATACCGGATAGAAGTGGTTGGGACAAAATCCACGCTGATTTTGTTTTTGCTATTTCTGACATTTTGCTCAATGTAGCGTTTTCGGGGGCCTGTTTGGGGGGCTTCCTGGTGTTTGTGGGTGGGTTTCGGGGTCTGGGAGCACTGCTGGCTATGGATACTTTACTTTGCAAGAGGTTTGAAGCAAATCCATGGTGGCAGAGGGGAGTAAGGGCCTAGCTGCAGAGCGCGCGCGGAGTGATTTGGGAAATTGGCAAAAAATTGACTAAGTCCCCATTTTTGTACTTTTGCTCTTTGGCTGTTTGGGGGTCTTCTACTCGTTTTCTCCTGGGTTGACGGCTCTGGGGCCATTGCTGGGAAGCTCTAATACCGGATAAAAGTGGTTTGGACCAAATCGGAGGCGGAATTTTATTTGTGTTTTTGCTGACTTGCTTGCCTTTGAAGAGCTCTTTGGGGGGGTTCCGGCTGTTTGTGGGTGAGTTTCGGGGTATGGGAACACTGCTGGGACCCTCTAATCTTGATTGCATTTGCTTTTCAGGAAATCCGTGGTGGAAAACTGGAGTTATGGCCTAGCTGCACAGCACGTTTGGACCGAAGGCCGAGAAATATTGTAAGTATGAGATTGTGCTTTTGGGATGTTTGGGGGTGTTGTGCTTTTTGGCGGGTGGGTTGGCGGGTCTTGGGGCATTCCTGGGAAGGTCTAATACCGGATAAAAGTGGTTGGGACAAAATCCATTAGGAAAAGCCTTTTGGCACTTTTTGTAACTTAGGGTTCGTTAGGGTTTGCCCTAGCAGCAGGATTGCATGTGTTTTGGGGTGTTCTAGATTTTTGCAACTGAGTTCTGGGGTCTTAGAGCACTCGTGAGAATGTGTAATGTTGGTTGCAAGTCATTTGAAGAAAATCCATGGTGGGAAAGGGGGGATTTGGCATAGTTAGAGAAAGCCTCTGCCACTATTCTTAACTTAGGGCTCGTTAGGGTTAGCAGTATTTCTATTGCATGTGTTTGGGTGGGGGGGTTTTCGAGTCTTGGAGCGATGCTGGCTATGGATACTTTTGCTTGCTTACAAGTGGTTTGAATACAATCCACGGTGTGTAAGGGGGTATTTGGGCCTCCTTTTACTTTCGAAGTACGTTTTGTCACCAGTTTTCTGCTAGGCCTCGTTTTTTGAGATCTGATTGGGGGTCTTCTACATTTTTGCAACTGGCTTTAGTAAGGGTCTGGGTGGAAGCACTGCTGGGAAGGTCTAATTTTGTTCTAAAACACAGTTTACAGTACACCTAGCTTGAGGGGAAAGATCCGATAAATTAATTTGCCCGTACTTATTTATCCTTGAAAAGGTGACTCAGACAGAGTACGCACTTTCAAAAATGTTGTACTGTCTATTAGGAAAATCAAAGTGTGACTTTTTGCACTACACAGCATACATACCTTATATTTATTTATCAGTGCTGTTTTTTGTTCAATAATTACAGGCCGGGTTTCAGTCTGCAATGGGGAAAAAAGGATGGAGTCAGGCTTCACATTAGTGAGCCGCAATTCAGCATCCGCCAGGCAGGCAGTGGACAGGGTGTCTTCTGGTCACCAACATTGATAGACGAAGCGTCAGCTGGAATGGAGGAGTGCTGCTTATAAGAGGAATTGTTTGCTGCTTGCAACTTACTTACCAAATTCAACAGGACAACTGCAACAATACAGATACAGTATCCATTCTTTTATTCAATGAGTGTGTGTGACTGCATTTCTTGGATCTCTCTCTGCTTCTAAATTGATCCCTACAGCCATTCTATAGGTTTTACTTCGGCTATTTTTTAAACCTAATTTAATGTAGCCCTGTACTGTCGCATTCTGTCATTCACGGTTGTCGAAAGTACTACTTACTTTTCTGTAACAATGCATTCAG
This sequence comes from Lissotriton vulgaris, assembly GCF_964263255.1. NCBI lineage: Eukaryota > Metazoa > Chordata > Amphibia > Caudata > Salamandridae > Lissotriton > Lissotriton vulgaris. The sequence continues at coordinate 49,343,961 of NC_141695.1, forward strand.
TAGTGCATGCACTTCCTTTATGTCACGTAAAAGATTTATGGTTAGCTTTGTACCCAAAAATTTCTTTATGTTCAATTATTGTTTGTCCATGCTGTGCTTTTTTTTTTTCTCTCAACAAAACCTACCCAAAAAGAAACCCCCATTCCTATCCATTTTACAAACCCTAACCCTCTTCCCCCGGGTTGTGTGGTTTTGCTTGATGTGTCAATCAATCAATCAATCAGTGACACTTATAAAGCGCGCTACATACCCGTGGGGTCTCAAGGCGCTGGGGGGGGGGGGAGCCGCTACTGCTCGAACAGCCAGGTCTTCAGCTTCTTCCTGAAGGAGAGGTGGTCTTGGGTCAGGCGCAGGTCGGTCGGGAGGGAGTTCCAGGTCTTGGTGGCCAGGTGGGAGAAGGACCTTCCTCCTGTAGTCGCTCTTCGGATGCGGGGGACGGCGGCGAGGGCGTGGTTGGCTGATCGGAGGTGGCGGTTGGGAGCGTAGAAGTTGACTCGGCTGTTGAGGTAGCTCGGGCCTTGGTCGTGTAGGGCTTTGTGTGCGTGGGTGAGGAGGCGGAAGGTGATTCTTTTGTTGACGGGGAGCCAGTGAAGGTCTCGCAGATGTCCGGAGATGTGGCTGGTTCGTGGGATGTCGAGGATGAGTCTGGCTGAGGCGTTCTGGATCCGCTGGAGTCTCTTCTGGAGCTTGGCGGTGGTCCCGGCGTAGAGGGCGTTGCCGTAGTCCAGTCGGCTGGTGACGAGGGCCTGGGTGACGGTCTTCCTGGTCTCGGTGGGGATCCACCAGAAGATCTTCCGTAGCATGCGTAGGATGTTGAAGCATGCCGAGGAGAAGTTGTTGACTTGCCTGGTCATGGAGAGGGAGGAGTCCAGGATGAAGCCCAGGTTGCGTGCATGGTCTGTCGGTTTGGGTGCGGTGCCCAGGGCGGGAGGCCACCAGGAGTCGTCCCAGGCGGAGGGAGAGGAGCCCAGGATGAGGACCTCCGTCTTGTCCGAGTTCAGTTTCAGGCGGCTGGTCGTCATCCACTCGGCTACCTCTTTCATCCCTTCGTGCAGGTTGGCTCTGGCGGCGGCGGGGTCGTTGGTCAGGGAGAGGATCAGCTGGGTGTCGTCGGCGTAGGAGATTATGCTGAGGTTGTGTTTGCGTACGATGGCCGCGAGGGGGCTCATGTAGACGTTGAAGAGGGTGGGGCTCAGAGATGATCCTTGGGGGACGCCGCAGATGACTTCGGTGGCCTCTGACTTGTACGGTGGTAGGCGGACTCTCTGTGTTCTCCCGTCGAGGAAGGAGGTGATCCACTCCAGCGCCTTGTCCTGGATTCCGACGTTGCTGAGGCGCCGTACTAGGGTGCGGTGGCAGACCGTGTCGAATGCCGCGGAGAGGTCTAGGAGGATGAGGGCCGCTGTTTCTCCATTGTCCATCAGGGCTCGGATGTCGTCGGTGGCGGCGATGAGGGCGGTCTCGGTGCTGTGGTTGGCTCGGAAGCCGGACTGTGAGGGGTCGAGGGATCCGTTCGTCTCGAGGAAAGCGGCCATCTGCTTGTTGACGGTCTTCTCGATGACTTTGGCTGGAAACGGGAGGAGCGAGATGGGGCGGTAATTCTTGAGGTCGGTGGGGTCCGCTGTTGGTTTCTTGAGTAGGGCGCTGAGTTTGGCGTGTTTCCAGCTCTCGGGGAAGATGGTGGTGTCGAGGGATGTGTTGATGATGTCTCGCAGGTGGGGTGCGATGACAGCGTCGGCTTTGTTGAAGACGTGGTGAGGGCAGGGGTCGGTCGGTGATCCGGAGTGGATGGAGTTCATCGTGCGGATGGTGTCTTCGGTGCTGATCGGGGTCCAGGCATGGAGGGTGGTGGTGGGGGGTGGTTGTTCGGTCATGGTGTGCGTTGGTTGGTTGTTGAAGCTGTTGTGTATGTCCGCGATCTTGTTGTGGAAGTATGAAGCCAGGGAGTTGCAGAGGTCTTGCGATGGGGTGATGTCGTTGTTTCCTGCGCTGGGGTTGGAAAGCTCTTTGACGATGTTGAAGAGTTCCTTGCAGTTGTGTGCGTTGTTGTCCAACCGGTCCTTGAATGCTGTTTTCTTGGCGGCGCGGATCAGCTGGTGGTGTTTCCGGGTGGCAAGTTTGAAGGAGGTCCTGTTGTCCGGTGTCGGTTCCCTTCTCCAGACTTTCTCGAGGGCTCGGCAGTTCTTCTTGGAGCTCTTGAGTTCGTCGGTGAACCATGGGGCTTTCTTGCTGCCGGGTCTGCTGGGCGGGGTCCTCAGTGGGGCGAGTTCGTCCGCGCAGTTGCTGATCCACTTCGTGAGGTTGTCGGCGGCCTGGCTGGGGTTCGCTGAGCTGGCAGGAGGGTGCTGGCTCAGGGAGGTGGCGAGACTAAATGACATCAATAATTCCACACACTTGCTGGGGAGAATAAGGTCATAGCAACAGGTTGGTGAAGGAATCCGAGGATATATTCTAGACTTACTCAGCTTCAGTACTATTTCTTGTAGTAGTAGCCAATGTCAAAGAAATCCTACGCAAGTACAAGTTATACTATCAATACTTTACCATTTGTTAGGCTTCATTGTGGCACTGTTGTAGTCTAGTGTACTGTCACCTGCTATATTCTCTATCGTACCGTTGTAATGCTACAGTAAGGACAAACCAGGTTTCATTTTCTTTTTTTCCATAGCCATGCAACTGCCACTGTGTCACACCACTAGTACCAGCGCAATGAGGAGGAAATTTCAGCCGCCCTGGATTGCAACCTTAATCGCCATTTCCCGTGGAGCAACCTTAATCGCCATTTCCCGTGGAGCCAGCCCTGGGCCTAGCCCTACTTTCAAACAGAAATTACAGGTAAGATAAGCGTTTGGTTGGAGGTAGTATAATGGAGTATTAGGAGAGACAAGAGATTGACGGTAGTACTACTAAAGTCCTAGGACTATTCAGGAAAACAAACTTACTGTTAAACCCCCACCCACCAGACTCAAAAGCAGTAAAAAACAGGTATGGTCAGATAAAGTTTCAAAAAGTATATTATTATAGCCCTAACAAAATAATCTCCCGCAAGACCCTCCCTAACCCCAACGATTGTCCTTCAAAAGTCCCCCAAAAAAACCAACTCCCATTTCCCACCCCCCAAAAGTCTCTAAAAAAGGAGCAAGGGACACTATGGCAGGGTGCTGTTGACTTTAGCAGCCAGGGCATCATGCTCCTTGCGGAGGGTGGCATGTTCGAAGCGGAGGCCCTCCACCAAGTTCTTATAGTTCAGGACCTCCTGCTCCAGGTAGGACAGTCTGAGGGATAAGCGGCGCCGGCGTGCCTTGCAAATCCTGTGGGGGGCAGCTGCTGTCTTTGCTGATCGGCAGTGGCGTTTGGCTTTGGGGGCCTGTTTGGGGGGCTTCCTGGTGTTTGTGGGTGGGTTTTGGGGTCTGGGAGCACTGCTGGCTATGGATACTTTACTTTGCAAGAGGTTTGAAGCAAATCCATGGTGGCAGAGGGGAGTTAGGGCCTAGCTGCAGAGCGCGCGCGGAGTGATTTGGGAAATTGGCAAAAAAATGACTAAGTCCCCATTTTTGTACTTTTGCTCTTTGGCTGTTTGGGGGTTTTCTACTCGTTTTCTCCTGGGTTGACGGCTCTGGGGCCATTGCTGGGAAGCTCTAATACCGGATAAAAGTGGTTTGGACCAAATCGGAGGTGGAATTTTTTGTGTGTTTTTGCTGACTTGCTTGCCTTTGAGGAGCTCTTAGGGGGGGTTCTGGCTGTTTGTGGGTGAGTTACGGGGTCTTGGAGCACTGCTAGGACACTCTAATATTGATTGCATTTGCTTTTTAGGAAATCAGTGGTGGTAAACCGGAGTTATGGCCTAGCTACACAGCGCGTTTGGACCGAAGGCCGAGAAATATTGTAAGTATGAGATTTTGCTTTTGGGCTGTTTTGGGGTGTTGTGCTTTTTGGCGGTTGGGTTGGCGGGTCTTGGGGCATTCCTGGGAAGGTCTAATACCGGATAGAAGTGGTTGGGACAAAATCCACGCTGATTTTGTTTTTGCTATTTCTGACATTTTGCTCAATGTAGCGTTTTCGGGGGCCTGTTTGGGGGGCTTCCTGGTGTTTGTGGGTGGGTTTCGGGGTCTGGGAGCACTGCTGGCTATGGATACTTTACTTTGCAAGAGGTTTGAAGCAAATCCATGGTGGCAGAGGGGAGTTAGGGCCTAGCTGCAGAGCACGCGCGGAGTGATTTGGGAAATTGGCAAAAAATTGACTAAGTCCCCATTTTTGTACTTTTGCTCTTTGGCTGTTTGGGGGTCTTCTACTCGTTTTCTCCTGGGTTGACGGCTCTGGGGCCATTGCTGGGAAGCTCTAATACCGGATAAAAGTGGTTTGGACCAAATCGGAGGCGGAATTTTATTTGTGTTTTTGCTGACTTGCTTGCCTTTGAAGAGCTCTTTGGGGGGGTTCCGGCTGTTTGTGGGTGAGTTTCGGGGTATGGGAACACTGCTGGGACACTCTAATCTTGATTGCATTTGCTTTTCAGGAAATCCGTGGTGGAAAACTGGAGTTATGGCCTAGCTGCACAGCGCGTTTGGACCGAAGGCCGAGAAATATTGTAAGTATGAGATTTTGCTTTTGGGATGTTTGGGGGTGTTGTGCTTTTTGGCGGGTGGGTTGGCGGGTCTTGGGGCATTCCTGGGAAGGTCTAATACCGGATAAAAGTGGTTGGGACAAAATCCATTAGGAAAAGCCTTTTGGCACTTTTTGTAACTTAGGGTTCGTTAGGGTTTGCCCTAGCAGCAGGATTGCATGTGTTTTGGGGTGTTCTAGATTTTTGCAACTGAGTTCTGGGGTCTTAGAGCACTCGTGAGAATGTGTAATGTTGGTTGCAAGTCATTTGAAGAAAATCCATGGTGGGAAAGGGGGGATTTGGCATAGTTAGAGAAAGCCTCTGCCACTATTCTTAACTTAGGGCTCGTTAGGGTTAGCAGTATTTCTATTGCATGTGTTTGGGTGGGGGGGTTTTCGAGTCTTGGAGCGATGCTGGCTATGGATACTTTTGCTTGCTTACAAGTGGTTTGAATACAATCCACGGTGTGTAAGGGGGTATTTGGGCCTACTTTTACTTTCGAAGTACGTTTTGTCACCAGTTTTCTGCTAGGCCTCGTTTTTTGAGATCTGATTGGGGGTCTTCTACATTTTTGCAACTGGCTTTAGTAAGGGTCTGGGTGGAAGCACTGCTGGGAAGGTCTAATTTTGTTCTAAAACACAGTTTACAGTACACCTAGCTTGAGGGGAAAGATCCGATAAATTAATTTGCCCATACTTATTTATCCTTGAAAAGGTGACTCAGACAGAGTACGCACTTTCAAAAATGTTGTACTGTCTATTAGGAAAATCAAAGTGTGACTTTTTGCACTACACAGCATACATACCTTATATTTATTTATCAGTGCTGTTTTTTGTTCAATAATTACAGGCCGGGTTTCAGTCTGCAATGGGGAAAAAAGGATGGAGTCAGGCTTCACATTAGCGAGCCGCAATTCAGCATCCGCCAGGCAGGCAGTGGACAGGGTGTCTTCTGGTCACCAACATTGATAGACGAAGCGTCAGCTGGAATGGAGGAGTGCTGCTTATAAGAGGAATTGTTTGCTGCATGCAACTTACTTACCAAATTCAACAGGACAACTGCAACAATACAGATACAGTATCCATTCTTTTATTCAATGAGTGTGTGTGACTGCATTTCTTGGATCTCTCTCTGCTTCTAAATTGATCCCTACAGCCATTCTATAGGTTTTACTTCGGCTATTTTTTAAACCTAATTTAATGTAGCCCTGTACTGTCGCATTCTGTCATTCACGGTTGTCGAAAGTACTACTTACTTTTCTGTAACAATGCATTCAGTAGTGCATGCACTTCCTTTATGTCACGTAAAAGATTTATGGTTAGCTTTGTACCCAAAAATTTCTTTATGTTCAATTATTGTTTGTCCATGCTGTGCTTTTTTTTTTTCTCTCAACAAAACCTACCCAAAAAGAAACCCCCATTCCTATCCATTTTACAAACCCTAACCCTCTTCCCCCGGGTTGTGTGGTTTTGCTTGATGTGTGACTAAATGACATCAATAATTCCACACACTTGCTGGGGAGGATAAGGTCATAGCAACAGGTTGGTGAAGGAATCCGAGGATATATTCTAGACTTACTCAGCTTCAGTACTATTTCTTGTAGTAGTAGCCAATGTTAAAGAAATCCTACGCAAGTACAAGTTATACTATCAATACTTTACCATTTGTTAGGCTTCATTGTGGCACTGTTGTAGTCTAGTGTACTGTCACCTGCTATATTCTCTATCGTACCGTTGTAATGCTACAGTAAGGACAAACCAGGTTTCATTTTCTTTTTTTCCATAGCCATGCAACTGCCACTGTGTCACACCACTAGTACCAACGCAATGAGGAGGAAATTTCAGCCGCCCTGGATTGCAACCTTAATCGCCATTTCCCGTGGAGCAACCTTAATCGCCATTTCCCGTGGAGCCAGCCCTGGGCCTAGCCCTACTTTCAAACAGAAATTACAGGTAAGATAAGCGTTTGGTTGGAGGTAGTATAATGGAGTATTAGGAGAGACAAGAGATTGACGGTAGTACTACTAAAGTCCTAGGACTATTCAGGAAAACAAACTTACTGTTAAACCCCCACCCACCAGACTCAAAAGCAGTAAAAAACAGGTATGGTCAGATAAAGTTTCAAAAAGTATATTATTATAGCCCTAACAAAATAATCTCCCGCAAGACCCTCCCTAACCCCAACGATTGTCCTTCAAAAGTCCCCCAAAAAAACCAACTCCCATTTCCCACCCCCCAAAAGTCTCTAAAAAAGGGGCAAGGGACACTATGGCAGGGTGCTGTTGACTTTAGCAGCCAGGGCATCATGCTCCTTGCGGAGGGTGGCATGTTCGAAGCGGAGGCCCTCCACCAAGTTCTTATAGTTCAGGACCTCCTGCTCCAGGTAGGACAGTCTGAGGGATAAGCGGCGCCGGCGTGCCTTGCAAATCCTGTGGGGGGCAGCTGCTGTCTTTGCTGATCGGCGGTGGCGTTTGGCTTTGGTAGCCCGGCTCCGTACCGCTGGAGCACTGCGCTGGCTGGCAGCCCGCACGGAGGAGGATGCAGCTGTCCCAGTGGTCGTTGTTGTAGTACCAGACTGCGTCTCCTCCTCCTCCAGGGCCACCAGCCGCCGATATTCAGCGACAGTGGCATCCAGCCTCCGTTGCCGGGCCATTCGAGCCAGCTCCTTCCTCCTTGATGGTCTCTTGGATTTGGAAGGAGCAACTATATGAAGAAAGAAAGACATAGTCTGTAACCAATGCTCCTTAAGATTAACACAAAATGATTGAGCAGAAAGTTGTCACAGTACAATTAGCAAATTGAAAGCACAGTACATAACTATTGAGGACAGTATCTATGTAACCTCCGACTTCTTCATCCTTGCTCTAACATTAGTGGGAGTTTAAGGAACAAATTCTACGAGCACCATGGACTTCCATTACAGTCGACTATGACAGTACACCAGTCTTATTCTTCTTCTTCTCTCTTGTTTAGGAAAATTGGTACGTTATCTTATGCAAGCTGGCATAATGCCAGCGCAGTGAACTTGCACCCGAGAAAAACAGACGCACACCATGGTGAGTGAGACAGACTTGCGTTACTGTACCGGTCCAGTACATGCAGGTGGTGAAGCTCTTACTTTTCTATTACGGGTGGCACTGAGAATACTCTGTTAAAAGGGCTACTGCTTAATTAATTTAGCTTTCACCCTACAGTGCAAAAGAGTATTAGAAAAGGAAAATGAAGAAGCTAAATAATCTGATTATCTATCACTTCACATGGGATGTATTTGATGACATATGGGATGACTTTAGGTGCTTTGCTTATTATTGAGTGAACAGTGATACACCCTCACATGAATGACGTACTACTACTAAACTAAAGTTATTAAGAGAGGTAGGGAGTGTCCACCGTAATAACCGGATATATGCTGTGCTTGCAGTTGCAATACAAACTACTGCTACTATTCATGGTAGTATTTGGACAAAATTACAACTTCTTTTCCTTGCCTTTCCTACACTGGAACGGACGTGCGGGTGCGGTGTTACATGCTCTTCAAAGTAACACTTAGTTCATCCAGTGACCGTCTACTCTCTCTAGATACACATATGCTATCTAAGAGTCAGATAGTACCATGAATGATCCAGGCATCCATCCATTCAAAGTATATGCACACATACAGTTTCTGTTTCACCCACCCAGGCTGTTCTCCTTCCACCCATCCTTGCTTCATCATTCACCCAGCCATGCACCATACCATATTCTTTCCTTCCCAGCCACCTCGGGGACCAAGCAAACACATATCATTCTTCTTTGCCAGTCATCATTACATTTCTCGTCCGTCCACACTTACTTACACCCTTCTTTTGCTTTTCGTTCATCCCATCCATCAAGTTTATCTCAGATCTGATTGGGATTCTTCTCGCCAAAAACTTCACAGCTAAGTCGAAGTACATTTAGAGGAGGCTACTACCTGGTTTATTTATAATACACCCGTGCAGAAAGCACACTCTGCAGTCTTCAATCTCAATGAGTAAGGAATATATATATATAGCTTACCTCTGCCCGCCACCACCGTGTTATCCCTCACAGGCATGTCCTTGTCCGGCACTTGCACCGCCTCCTCCCCAGAGTTGTCCTCCTCGTCCAATGCTGCCACCACCTCCGCGCTGGCCCCGCCTCCAGATGTTCCACCTACAAAGTACATTTAATAATGTTAGAATACACCACTCACTACTATATATTATTTGGTCTAGGAGGAAGAAAGAAATGTGAAAAAAACAGTATACAATTTAATAATTTGTGACTGTCTACTCTAAAGTAAAAATGTCCCTTGTTCCAGGGAAGGCTGTTGTCTTGCTGCACTTTTTGGCACAACTGATGAATGCTTGCTTTTTATTTTTAACACGCACCACTTTTTCTCCTAACAGACAGAAGCTTGACTTCTAAGAACACGAGCAGGATCAAGTTCAAACCAGGTGAGAGCTCGGCTCGACCACAAGAAATGTGTCCAATTAATCGTCAGCACTAAGCACTTTTCCATTTTCAGTTAAACGTTTACTTTTATGACAAACTTGATTTTAATAAATGTGTTTAATTTTAATAAAGCTTTTAAACATAAATAGACTCTTTGGTTTTTGGTCCTCCAGACTAGAGTGGATGAGCTAAAGGTTTTGCCATGTTTGCAAGCATGAGTCCGGGCCTCTGACATCATTGGGGAATAATCATAATCATCGGTGACTTTGAGAGCTAAATGACTCTGCCACACTATCTAGTCAGTAAGGAGATTGGGGGTTCAACTACAAAGTCTGTTATCACTGAGGTATGTGGAAAGTCTAACAGCACCTATTATAATTGATAAGCTAAGCAATGCATTATTTAGTGTCCATAGTTCTGTTTGTGCAGATTTGTGCCTGCAACAGTAGTAGAATGGATTGTCCTCCTATCCAAACCAAAAGTAAAGTAGTATCTTATTCTTTATTGGTGGTCATTCACCTTTTTATTGTTGGCAATTGTCAAAGCATAAACATTTAGAAGACTTGAAAAGACATTATGGACAATCCCAGAGGACTGCACTCTGTGCATAGAGCTATTGCTGACTAGAATGGGAGTCCAATGGAATTGCCAAATGTGCAATCTTAGTTAGCTACACAGACAGACTAATAAGAATAATCTTGTAATACCACACGGAGTCATAGACGAGGCAGGTTAAGAATTTAGATCCAGTCTACAAGAATATCAAAGACGATTTAGAAAAAATCGAACGAGGAACGCTGGGAAAAAATAAGTACTCTGTATTAAAATTAAAACTTACTGGGGCCAGCAAAGGAGCCCTCGCCTGCCCGATCCTGGCCTGCATCCTCAACAGCACCCTCCTCCTCCTCCTCCTGTGTCCTCCTCTTGCCCCTGGGGGAAGCTGATGTACAACATGAAAGAAAGAAAATGATATTTGTCAACCAAATCAAACATTTCAAAAGAACTAACAAAATATTTTGGCGAAATAGCAAATAGACAACTATTCCACGGGACATAATATTGACCAATCTCATGTGGTCTACTACGTTATTAGTATTGCTTGATTTGCGGACCGTCGAATTGGAAACTTCTTATGTAACTCACTACACAAAGTACTAAAAAGGTTTGCCTAGAATTGGCAGGCAGCAGTCCGCAGTACGCGAAGTGACAGCCAAAGTCCATCGTGATTGCAGATCAGCGACAACACAAATGTTTCCTACTACTTTAACCAGTCATTAAAATACTCAAACTATCAATCCACCACCACTATTTCTTCTTATCGCCATGTGTACAACGGAAGGACTGGACTTGAGTCTGTAGGGGCTGATTGTTGCGTGACTTTTGTGACGCAGCAGCAGCACAAAAGAGGCGCAATGGGGCGGCGTATATTACCAATGTGACGCATATGGGAGATGCATCACGTTGTAAAGCCCTGCGCCATCAGGGGGCGTTCCGGCGCAAGGGAGGGCTTTCCTGCACAGGAACGCATCCTAAAAGTGGCTGAGGGAAATCTACAAGATTTCAATCACTCACTTTAACGACAATGATGCGTGACTCAAACCCTGCGCCTGCTTGAAGCAGACGTACGGCTTGACGCAGCATTGGGGAGATAGGGCACCCCAGAGCATTGATGGAGCTGCGCCATCGTTGCGACGCAACTCCAGCAATGCGCCGCCCTTATGGCACAGATGCGTAATGCTTTGGTGACGTTTTGGGCCCATGGTGTGCCGCATTGTAAATACGGCGCACCCTGGGTGATAGTGGCATGGCGCACAATTACTGGCGCATCCCTGCTACTTTGCAGGGATGCGCCGGTAATTAAACATCTGAATCTTAGTGTGTAGCATTACAAAGTTCTTTAAACTACACTCATACATAATTTCACAGGCCAATGAAATGAACACAAAATCGAAAACAAATAAGCATAGTAGCAACACTACTGAGAAGGAGAGCAGTGCACCTGAAATGCACAGAAGATTTTGAAATATAATTTACCTACAATGTAATGAGCAGCATTATTGCTCTTGGTAAAAAAAAAAAATTGCAATATAATAACACAGCAGGAGAAAACAGAGTCGTAAAGAAATAGCTACTACTACTACTCACCAAGCCCGGGGATCTCGAGGTCAAGCAGGTCGAGCAGATCTCGTTCACGGGTCAGGACATCCGCCCAGCGGTGGGTGGCCTGGCTGTAGGTGCGCCGGACCTGAGAGTGGTGGTACATGGCCCGGCACACCTTATCCCACCGCGATCCCGCATCCCGTACCCGCCTCGGATCTTGCCGCCTGCCATGATGGTCCTGGGGAGGTGGCGCTATACATAGAACACTAGTGCGCCCACCTCCTTTGCGCTAAAGATCTCCCGTGGCATCACTAGCTCCCCCCTCAAACGCCCGCACGGGAGCCGGGCACGAGGTGCAGGACCCTTCCCCTTCTCGGGATGCTTCCCGGCTCCCTTCACCATGGTCTGGGCGGAAAGGAATAAAGAAAATAGAATAGGGAAGAGAAGAAAAGAAAAGAGTTTAAAAAAGTAGTTTAAAATTAACAAAAAGTAGCAGTAAACACAAAAATATAGGGCTAGAAAAATAGAGGGATAGATAATAAGTAAAATAGATTAAAAAAAAACTTCAAACAAGCAAAGGATGGCAGAGATTTAGAGAGGATACAAGAAGCATGCCCAGAACCAACTTGAGAGGGGGGTTCATGGACACTGGAAACCAAGGAAGGCTGTGGGCTAGTTGAAGCCTCGGGGTTTAGGGTTAAACGTGGTGTACAAGCTGTTTTAGATATTTTAGAAACACCTCCCCTTTGTCGCCCCGTGTTTCGCTTCCTCTTACAGGGATGGATCCTTGGGGAATCCTCTTCCAAGCATGAATCTAAATGGGATTGGCTTACTATGTGCAGACTATCCCCCACCCCACTACCAGATAAATCACTCGAGTTTAAATCACTGCAACTTAATATTAGAGATCCTCCCGCTGCATCACGGTGGACATCCACCAATACGGGGACCGAGGAGCGATAAGCACCTCTTGGCAATGGGGCCTAACGAGGAACGCTTCTCACCTACAAGATCTAGTGAGAGCCGTTTCTCGGCAAAAGCTATCTCCTTCTCCAGGATTCCAGTTGCTTTGATAAGAAAGGTATCTAGAGGACCAGAAACCACCCCCTAAGAGTTTTGCAACTGCACAGTTTGTTCCTTCCCGGAACGTAGGGGCATGATTGGTGCAACCTAGCAGCAAGGATAGAGAAATAAAAAAAGGGGGGGGAATCTATAACAGTTCAAGAAATTAAAAAAAAAAAAAAAAAAAAACTAAAACCTCATACGATGGACTTTAAGAGGTAATTATTATTATTATTATTATTATTAAAGGGGTTTGTAAAGCGCCTGGTGACGCCTCCCGGCGTGTCCCCGTGCTGTGGAGAAGAGTCAAGGGAGGAGAGAGGGGAGGGGAAGCTAAAGGGCGAACAGATGTGTTTTCAGCAGTTTTCTGAAGGAGGACTCATTCTTAGCTAGTCTAATGTTGATGGGAAGGGTGTTTCATTTGTTGGCTGCTAGAGAACGGAAAGAATGACCTCCCATTCTAGCTTTTTTTGTGCGCGGAGTCTTGAGCAAACCCATTCCCTTGGAACGAAGGGATCTGTTGGGCTCGTAGGGCATGGCTAGATCGGACAGATAGGATGGAGCTTTCTGAGAGATAATCCTATAGCACCAGAGGAGTGCCTTGAATAGGATTCTCTTCCTGATTGGCAACCAGTGGAGGGTAGCCAAGGAGGGTTTAGAGGGTGCTATTTGGGGAAGTCTTAACACTAAACGTGCAGCTGAGTTTTGTAAAACCTGCAGTCTTCTGATGTTCTTTTCGGAGGTACCCAGCAGAAGCACATTGCCGTAGTCTATTCGGGAGGTTATAAGTACCTGAGTCATGGTACGCCTGGAGTTTAGAGGGAGAAGATCCAGGGTACGATTGAGAGTTCCCATGACTCCAAAGCACTTTCCTACAGTTTTCTTGACATGGCTATCGTATGAGAGCTTGCTGTCGATCCAGACGCCTAAGTTCTTCGCTTCCTGACTGGGAGTGGCTAGAGGCCCCAGACAGGGAGGCCACCAGTCTTTGGTCCAGTTAGTGTCCGTACCTCCTATTATGAGTACCTCAGTTTTTGTACCATTTAGTTTGAGGCAATGCTTAGTCATCCAATCTGCGAGATTGCTCATGCAAGATTTGAAGTTGTCAGCATCAGAGGTGGGGGCTTGGGACAAGGAGATCAGCAATTGAGTATCGTCGGCGTAAGAGACAAGCTCTACGCCGAATGATTGGACCACCTCTGCCAACGGCGCCATATAGAGGTTGAACAGGGTGGGACTCAGGGCAGAGCCCTGAGGTACCCCCTGTTCTAATACCATGCTGTCCGAGAGAAAGTTTCCTCTCTGAACCTGAAAGCTCCTGTTGGTGAGAAAGGCTTTCAGCCACCCCAGGGCCTCTTTGGTGACCCCCGCTTTGTTTAGACACTGTAGCAAGATGGAGTGTGCTACAGTGTCAAACGCGGCACTGAGGTCCAGCATGATGAGTGCCATGATCTTACCCTCATCGGCTCCTTCTCGCAGAGTTTCGGTCGCTCTCAGGAGCGCTGTCTCTGTGGAGTAGCTCGATCTAAAGCCCGACTGCGAGCTATGAAAAGCATTTTGGGATTCAAGGTGGGCCATGAGTTGGATGTTGGCTACTTTCTCGGCAAGTTTTGCTAAATAGGGTAGCAAGGAGATGGGGCGAAGGTTTTCCAGTATGTCCTGGCTCATATTAGGTTTTTTTTTGATGGGGAGTACAATTGCTTTCTTCCATTCTACAGGCAGACAGGCAGTGTCAAAAGAGATTTGGAGCATATGTCTAAAGTAGGGCTCTAAGACCGAGAGGCTAGCTACTAAAACTTTAGGGGGAGCGGGATCTCGGGGAGGAACAGTAAAAGCACAAAGGCAGGATTTTGTAAGGGTGTAATCTTCCCTCTCAACAAAGTCAATGCCAGATTTTATATTACTGGAGAAATTGGCATAGATGTCCGTGATCTTGCCGGAAAAATACTTCGCAATTTTGTTGCAAGTGTCTACAGAATCATTGTGGGAAGTAGGATTCGAGGTTATTATAGAAATTTCCTTGAAGATCTGAAAGAGCTCTTTCGAGGAGTTTTCAGATTCTAGGATACGGTTATTGTAGTGAGATGCTATAGACACGCGAATCTTTTTGTTATATTCTTTTTGCGCTGTTTTATATAGGGCTTTGGTTTTCGGGCAGAAATTATTACGCCATTCTCTTTCGAGCTTTTTACAAGCAGTTACTAGCTGAAGCTCCTGTGTGAACCACGGGGCAGTTTTTTTAGCCCTTTTAGAGTTGGTTAAGGTGCGAATAGGGGCAGTGATATCTAGAGCATTAGTGATGCAATTCTGTAGATGTTTATATGCTGTCTCACAGTCAGATCCTTTAGGAGGTCCCGCATTTTCAAGGATTTTTATAAAGGCGTCTAAGGAGAAATTTTTCCATTTCCTACGTTGATATCGTTGTGAGCTACCTTTGTTATGTTCCGTTTCATCTAGTTGAATTTGCATGGGGATAACAAAGTGATCAGACCAGGGTACTGGCTGGGGAGAAGATGTCTGAACTCCCATCCAATTCCCAAATATAGGGTCCAATAAATGTCCCAGTTGGTGTGATGGGTCGTTTTTCTTTAGCTCTAGTTGTAGGGAGAGTAGTTCAGATTTAATGTCTGCCGCCTCTTTGTCGAGAGGGTCGTCAAAATGGACATTTAAATCCCCCAATACTAACACTCTGGTTTTTCTAAGTGCTAGATGGGTTATGGCCTCCATAAGGCTAGAAGTAAAGTCATGGAGCCTTCCAAGGGGGCGGTACACAAGGATGCCTGAGAGAGAGTTTTTCGGCCCTGTAATGATGGAAAAAGAGCCGGCTTCACTGTGATCAATCGTAATGGGAGAGAGGGTGCATTCTAAAGGGGCTTTGGTAACAATAGCAATACCCCCACCTCTGCCATCCTTTCTATCAAGTCTGGAGAGGGAATATCCGGGTGGTAGGGCCTGTATTATATCGGGATCAGAGTACTCGTCCAACCACGTCTCAGTGAGAAACAAGATGTTGATATTGTCATCCTCAAGTAGATGGAAAATTTGAGTGCAATGTTTTCGAAGGGATCTACAATTAAGCAGAGCTGCTTTTAGTGTCCCTACCGTATTTATTTTAGTAACAGTATTCTCAGTAGCAAAAGTACATGTGGGACAGTTCTGTAGCGATAGCGCATCCATAGAATGTTTGCAAGCTAAGGGAATTTTGGGCCGCATATCCAGCAGTTCTTGTCTACCATACCGTATATTGACGGGCATAGAGGATCCAGGGTTTATGGCCCCGCACCCCGTCCGGCCGCGGACGGGCGCAGACGGGCTTGACTTTGGCTCGACTTCGGCGCGCTTCCGGCGCGCCCGCTGCACGCGTCTGCTGCGCGGTCGCGGACCTAGGTAAGGTACACCCACAGCGTCGCTAGAGCGCTGACCTGTCAGCCCTGAGCAAACAAACAGAACAGGGGGCATGGGCCAACCCAACCTTGTCTGACCGTGGACGGCCGCAGACGGCCCCGCCCTTGTCCCGGGCTTCTCCCGGGACACTCCCGCACACTCCCGCGCAGCGGAGGCAGACTCTGCTAATATCGGAAGTGGGCCGTGCAGAGGGCGGGGCTAGCAGGGAGAGCGGGCCAGGTGTTGCTAATTGGCCACGCAGGGGCTCCTGGTAGATGTAGTCCCTGCTCTAACGCTTGCAGCCCAGCTTGTATCCCCCAAGGTTCCCCAGGCGCTGCACACCTCCAGTAAGTTCAGACGGTCCCCACAGCCCTCCTTTGCGATGCGGGACCCGCAGAGCGGGTCCTGCGAGCTGTTGTCAGTCTTGGCAGGGGGAGAGCAGCCAAACAGGATTCCCAGAGTCACGGAGCCACACAAGGTAATTCGCGGTCAGAGGTTTTATTTTGTTCTACATTACGTCCATCAATTGTGTGTCTTTTGCTTTATCACCTTAAATGCACAGGGTATGCCCAGACTTGGGTCCACGGGCTCTCTGTGCCATTGGATACAAGCTATCCTGGCTGATGAGGGGAGAAATCCCGAACCAGTCCTAGGAGGCTTTTTTCCGGTCCAGGGAAAGACTTGGTTTGGCAGTTCAGGCTGGACTGTTCCCATGAGGCACAGAGTCAGACTGATTTGCATATGGCCAAGTCTAAACTGGGGTGGCATAGTGAGCAAAAGAATGATGGATTTAACCCAGATCTCTTGACTGGGGGTGAATGTTTTGGTTTGTTCTGCATTCCGTTCATCAATTGTGTGTCTTTTGCTTTCTCAGCCTAAGTGCGCCGGGTATGCCCAGATGTGGGTCCCGGGCTCACTGTGCAACTGGATTTAAACTATCTTGGCTGATGAGGGGTGAATCCCCGTAATCGGTCCAAGGACTCTTGTTTCCAGTCCAGGGAGGACCTGGCTTCGCAGTTCGGGCTGGACTGTTCTCTTGAGGCACAGAGTCAAGACTGATTTGCACATGGCCAGGTCTCAACTGGGGTGGCATGGTGAGCAAAAGAATAATGGATTTAACCCAGATCTTTTGACAGGGGATGAATGTTTTAATTTGTTCTGCATTCCGG
Organism: Lissotriton vulgaris; assembly: GCF_964263255.1. NCBI lineage: Eukaryota > Metazoa > Chordata > Amphibia > Caudata > Salamandridae > Lissotriton > Lissotriton vulgaris. Next base: position 49,360,730 of record NC_141695.1, read on the forward strand.
CCATCATTTGTGTGTCCTTTGCATCAATATACATGAGTGCACAGTGGAATGCATGCATTCTGTCTATGCCAGACGACCACACCTGAGTTCAATAACCACCACGGGAGCACCAGAGACACTGAAGCTTTGCCATGCAGGCCATGGATATAGGCCTATTGTGAGAGAGCCAGAAGTGGTCATCTTTAGTGAGAATAATGGGAATCCCCATGCACTGCTGAAGCTGACAAACACTATATACTGTACGAAGCCTTTACTACTGCCAATATTGATTGCATCAAGATTAACTCACACCATTACCACACGGTCATCTTATTTTTAAACGAGATAGCATGCCTCAGCTCATTGGAACTGGAATGGCAACTATATTAAGAGAAGATGCAACAGTCTTCTTGAATAAGGGCAGCATGAATCCCTCCTCCTCTACAGAATATGGCAACCACAGCTTGGAGCAAGAGGTTTCTACTACCCTCTTAACTGAAAGATTGCTGAATTGTGACAGAACTATTACCGGGCGTTTCTCTCTTTTTGAGGGGGAAACCCACCGAACCTCCTTGTATGTCATAGGAAATATATCAAGAGACGGGTCCCTTACACTTTGCAGTTTTGGGATCAGACTCTGAACACCTGCTAGGCATCCTGGCGGCACCCTCCATAGCCAGGGCCCTCCTTTTGGGACTTCTCATACCCCTTTCTCCAACGGTGGAGGGGGATGCAAGTGAGAGGGTATGCAACGGTTACCACGCATTTTTTACAACGCGGTACCGCTAGCACGCTACTTTTACCACGCAGGTCACTACAACGAAATGCGCTGGGGGGCGCTCCAGGATAGTAAATACTTTAATTTACTATCCAACTCCTTTCCCTAGAGTCCACGGGGACTGGAGTTGGAATAGTAAATTAAATAATTTACTATCCAGCGCCCCACCACGCAAGTCGTTGTAACGACTTGCGTGGTAAAAGTAGCGTGGTAATGGTACGCGTTGTAAAAGTACGCGTGGTACCGTCATACATACAAGTGAGAGGTACCCTCCCAGATTGCTTGTCTAGTTGATCTAAGAGGGGCTCTCTTCGACCTCCCCAGCCACTCCAGCTTCTCATTCACTCTTCTTTCAAAATACCAGGACAGCACTCATGTCTAAGTCAAAGACCATGCATTAACTGTTTGTTTCAGGGGCTGTGTCCAACACAAAGACATCCACAGGGAGACCCAACAAGCACCCTGGCACAGGACTCACCATCCATGCTGCCATCGGTGATGGACATATTACTTCAAGATATTGCAGACATCAAGACTTCCATGTGCTCAATCAATGACATGGTCTCTAAAAAGGCAACAGAAGTCCAATAGCTCCAAATGGATATTGACTCCTTTCATCATCTGTTAGAGGCTATATGCACACAAGTATAGGAGGCATGCTTCAATTCCATCATAATGTCCCTGGAGGTTTGGTCACTGAAAAGGAAAGTGATCGACTTGGAAGACAGGAGCAGATGACATAATATTTGCATGATGGAACTACCAGAACAAATGGAACTTGCTTCCGTATCTCTGCAGCTTTCTGCCACAACTTCTTGAACTACCATTTGTACCACAGTAGGAGATACAGTGGGCCCACAGAGTCAGATTTTGCAACTCCTCTGCCACACAGAGAACCCAAACTGTTTTGTAATGCCTTCTGAGACAGCAACAATCAAAGCAGATCATTTCAGCTGTGAGGAAACATGCCCATTATCAATGTGAGAACCACTGCAACTTGAACATGAATTTACCTTAAAAAATGAAAGACAGCTTCTGGGAGCACAGACAACTGAGTCAGTGTTTGAAGACTGCCTCAAAGCCCATGGCTTTCAGCCGTCATTTTATACAGTACATGAGGCATCATAAAATCATTATTGCATTCCTTTGGGGTAAGAATCTGGGTCTAGTCACAAGGCCATACATCTGAATATGTGATATGAAGTGCAGGTGGGTCTTCGACCTTGCCTGGGCACAATGTGAAGCCACTGGATGCGTGTCCAGATGTCTGGCATAGGGAGCGTGTGATCACTGGTTGTATTGGGCATGCTGTGTTCTAATTGGCTGTGTGTTCCCAACTTAGGGGTCGATTCCGATGTCGGAAGGGCTCTAAATGGCAATCGGTCTGTCAGATTTGGTTTCAGAAGCCTAGTTTCCGACAGAATCGGACGCCTCTCTGAACAACCAAGTATGATGCACGGTAAGCGTTGGGACTGCCTGACTTGGTTTCGAAAGGCCATCGAACGGTTCAAGCCTTTCGGAGCCGAAACGTACAGCTCTATGGACCCAATTTTCGAGCGAGCGAGTACGATGACCGAGTCGGACAGCCGTTCCGAATCGGTTTGTCAGATAAGAAACGGCTGTCGGAATCGTTCTTTGGGGGCACATAGCAGGCCCCCTCAACCGTGGTCCTCCGACTGGTGAACATAGGGGTACCCAAGGGTCCCCTCTTTCCACCCATGCACACTGAGCCCGCAACATGGTGCAGGTTGTTCCCTAGCCACCACTTTCTTCAATGGAAGCCTGTGTACGCGTTCGGTACACAGGCTCCCATTGAAGTCAATTGGAGTACAACCGAATCATACCCGGATGCATACGGATGCATTGTACTCACTCTGTCAGACTCTCGTGACTCGAGTCGGATGGAAAGCATTCCGGATACGATTCGTTAGGGATGCTTTCTGACCGAGATCAGAAATGGACCTATAGTGTGGCATCTTACTTTATGGTCAATTTGAGAATGCGTACCCCTTCGGCCAAATGTATTTTATTAGGGCCAATCTTCTAAGCTTATTGCAGTGCCTCTGCCTATTTGTGGGATCAAACTTGTTTTTTCTGTTCACAAATTTGTCTAAGGGTTACGTGTTCCTCCCTGCCTATGATCTATCAATGAGTTGCTTCAGGCCTAGGTCGCAGGGCCTGCCTGACCATGTACATCTGACTCAGGGTTGAGGGGAAGGTGACATCAGGTAAATCCAATAACGGTGATGTGAGTTCATTTTTATACGTACGTATATCATGATGTAAATTGACATCATATTTTCCAATATTAACACCACCAAACCATCATCTCTGCTGATTTCTCCCATGAAACAATATCATGTGAGGATTCGGTTCCTGGCTCTTCGACCCCCTATCTAAACATTTTAGATATGTTAGGTCGTTCGGAACCGGCCTTGATATTGATTGCTACAGATGGTTGAACTCGAGAGCATGGCCCTGAGGAAATGGAGACATTTTTGGACTCACTGGACATTAGTGATATGAACACTTGAGAACACCCTGAGGAGCCTGTACCACCCACCAAAGCAAGAGAGGATCAACCAACTGAGTATCAGGAAGAACTTGGTCAGACCCACTTCATCAAGTGGACGAAAGTACTGTCTTATCTGAAATCTCAACGCCCTGGTGCGGCTTTGATCTAGAAAAGACATTTTTTGGATACCACCAAACATGACAAACTGAGATGGGATTGGGAGGGTATAGTAAAACATGCTATCAGAACACAAAACAACCTCACACGACTCGCCAATTGGGTAGTCCATAGGAAGAATGGAGTGAAAATCTTCATACATAAATCTATGGCGGCAAGCTCAATGCAGATGTGGAAGACCCCTTGGGGAGATACATTTTTGCAAAATTAAAGATGAGACACTGATAGTTGGCTCCATATATTTTGCATAGATCAAACTATTGATGGGGTGACTGGAACTTGCCACTAGACCCGTGCGTCAAAGAATCCCGGAACCACACAGTTGGACAACCCTGGGGCAGGTTTATTCTATCTGATATTATTAGCCACCCTCCTTACTAGAATGAGAGATAGGGACTACAATTTCACCTCCTACCTCCATGGCATCAGGTCGCACACAGTTTTCTTTTGTTCTGACGGGAACTGTGGCTCACCATTTTCCCAAACAGTACCTCGGTCCACAAACTACTTACGGTTGACTTAAATTTCCAACTTTTGCAACTTCTTCAGGCCAGATGGTGCATGAACACCACATGCTATAGGGTCCCTGACAGCAAACACCGACTGTGTCGGTATCTGAACCAATGCTTGAAAGACAACACTGACACTGTGACCTCCGCTCAAATGTAAAAAGTGGCCGAAAAGGCAGTAAAGGCCTGCCTCAGGGGACTCATGATGAAAGACTCCACTGGCTTTAAGAGATGTTGTGAGCCTGAACAATGCAGGCTGACTGCCCTCACACACCATGTTGCATACCAGCATATAATATGACATCGAATCTCACTCTCCATGAAGAATTGCTTAAGGTCAAATATGACCTGAATACTTAATACACAGCAGAATCAGAATCAGCATTCTTTATACTGTTACAGAGGCACTATGAGAGAGGGGGAAAAGTGGACCTGCTACTAGTTGCGCAACTGAAACATGTGCATTCTTGCAGCATGATGTTGGGAATCAAGACTGCTCGTAATATATTACTGACTGACCCACATGAAATCTTCTGGGAATTCACCACATTCTATGAATACTTATACTGCTTGGAAACTTAGTACGCCATACACAAAGAGTACGAGTTCCTGGGAAGAATCAGTCTCTCGATACTCATGCCCAACCGGACAACATTACTGGGGGACAACATACATGACAGAGTAACTGCTCAGGCAATAGATGATATGGCAATGTTAAAGGCACTGGGAGACAATGGATGTCCAACAGAATTCTATAAAATAACCAAACAGTTGAAGGTGCCTCTGCTGGGCAGAGTGTTCAGAGGAGAAATCTCAAATGCTAATGTTCCCCTACCAGAATTGAACAGGGTGCCGGATAATTCTGATACCCAAGACAGGCAAGGACCTGCTTCAGTGCGCCAATTTCCGACCAATATCCCTTATCAATGCTGGTACTAAGATCTTAGTAAAGACTTTGCCCACTTAAGACTAACATCCCACTCTTAATCCATCCTTCTCAAGTTGGGTTCATACCAGGTCATTCTTCGCTGAACCTCTTGAGAATGCTTTACCATCTACTGTGGAAAGTAGGACAAAATGATGAGTAAAAGATTTTTATCTCACTCAAAGCTGAGAAGGTATTTGATCATTTAGAATGGCTGTATCTTTATAGAGAATATGGAAATGGGGAAAGCATTTATAGACAAAGTCCCCTGGTGTTATGACTCTCCCACTGCCTCAGTGTCCTGCAGGGGCTTTTCCTTAAACTTTTTTGCTTTCAGATGTGAAACGAGACAAGGGTGCCCACTCTCCCCTCTGTTATTCTTGATGGCACTTGAAACATTGGCATCTACTATCCACAATTTACATATCCACCAGATATCCACAACAGTTGAAGAACAGAGGGTGTTTTATTACAAAGGTGACATACTGGTGGTCTTCATGACGGCGATTGAGACATTCTCCAGTTTCTTGTAGTACAGAATAAATTGGTTGAAGTACAAGGTTATGCCTATCACTCTGGCAACCTCAGCAGCATCATTAGGGATTGTGCCATTCAGCTGGTGGCGCACCTGTCTAAAATAGCTAGGAGTGTACTTTAGTAGTGATCTGACCACAGTAATGCGAGATAACTTTATCCCCATCATTGATAAAGTGAGGAACGTGTTTGCAAATTGGTCACAATTTCAACTATTCCTCTGGGAGAGGGTGCAGATTATTAAAATGAATGTGATGTTGATACTTACCTACATATTTGGAATGCTCCCCTTGAAAATTCCACAGACTAAGGTGCGTGAGATCGATCACCTTATTCTGAAATTTGTTTGGTGGTGCCGTAAGGTCCTCCTCAAAGCCATTAGGCAGTATGGCAGGACCACCACAGGGGAGCTGCTCAACCCACATGCAGAGACCTACTCGTTAGCCTGACAGCTGGCTCACACTGTGCACATGCTAAACCCACATAATAAAATAACTATGTGGGTCTTCCTGGAAAAACACTTACTGCAGATGAAGGGAACTCTCCTGGCTCTTTTCTTTGGACACACATAATCAGGCCCCCATTGTAACCAAATCATTCACGCCATGCAATGCACAAATAAACATATCCGATCCTTGGATAGAGTCCACCTTAGAGTGCCAATATGGAAAAATAGGAACATCCCGTTAGGGGGTAGAGGAAATTGATAGGACTTTGTGGAGGAAGATGGGAATACAAGACAATAGAAGACCTGCTACAAAACAGTGACATTATTTCATTTGATTCTCTCAGGCACGACTTTGGGCTCATGCCCTCACAACATTCAAAATATTGCCAACTTACACATAATCTTCCTGAACACTGGGGACAACAACGTTAGAGTTATGAGCCAATCCCTTTTACAATATATTGTTGCTCAGATATGAATCTACTTTAAAAAATGAAAAGACTAAACGTAGTTAGTAAGTTAGGAACAAGTTGGTTTAATTAAACACAGTGGCCGGGAGAGTATCAACAGAGTAGAATCTGAAGAAAGTCTCTCATTGTACAGAAGTTTTGGCCGACGATTTATACAGCTCATGAGGTACAATAAACTAATCCGGCTTTTTTGGCCTAGTCAGAAACAACAAGTACAGCCATCTGATAAGGGGGACACATGTGGTTCTCGACCTCCGGGAGAGCTAGTGTGGACCAGTGTGTATGTGTCCAGATGTCTGGCCTGGTGAGCGCGTGATCACTACATGTGGTGTGTATGCTGTGTCCTGATTGGCTGAGTGTTCCTAACTGTGTGTGGCATCTATTTTTGTTGTACTTTGGGAATGTGCCTTTGGCCAAAAGTGTTCTATTGAGGCCAATTTCCTCTGGCCTGTTTGTGGTGTAACTGTCTATTGTGGGATCAATCAGGATTTTCCCTGGGTGCGTGTTTGTATTTGGGCTAAGTGTAACCCCACCTGTTACCGGTCAATCTGTAGGCTTGAGTTTGGATTGCAGCGCCTGTCTGACCACTATCTCTGATTCGGGGTTGATGGGGAAGTCACCTTGCTGAATCCTCCGCAGCGCATCATAGGAAGTTTGACGGCCAATGGTTGAAGTGGTCAGGCCCGCCATGAGGGGCAAGATAGCGGCTATGTGAGAGGAGCCACGGAGGAGCAGCTGGGAAGGGGTGTGATTGAAAGCGTGTAGACCCCCCCCCAGCAGCAGGAGAAGCAATCACGGATTCGACCTACCTCAATTTTGTGCCGCTTATCCCAGAGCAGGGGTGCGGATATCGCTGCGGTGTGTAGGCTCTCCACGTACACGGTCAGGGTTCTCGGACTGCTTGTTGCCGATCTGACGCTCTGGGTCCGGCTGCTGCAGTTCTGTGGGCGTGGGGGCCGGCTGAGGCGAACCGAGGACGCCAAGCGAGACGCTGAGCTTCCAGCCGCTCACAGTCGATCTTGGCGTGGGAGAAGGCTTCAGTTTCGGAAAGGCTCCAGCTACAGCAATAATGGCTCCAAAACCTGCCTCAGGAGTGTCAGCAAAAGCAGCGGTAGCTGCAAAGAAAAAAGCCCATGCAGCTCAGTTGGTTCCAGCTACGGCTCCTGCTATCGGAGAGTTCCAACAAGAGCCTCTGGAGACTTTTCCTCCCCCTATGGGTGGTCCGCCAGTGGGGGAATCAGGAGATCCACAAGAAGTAACAAAAAAGGGGAAACAAACAGTGGCACGCTTAAGGCAGACCCCTTCTATCTCAGAGCTGCTGGTCCGAAGCGGAAAAGGCCAGAAGAACGCTGCAGTACCCCATTTTCCAGCCTAGGAGGGAGTAATCCAGGAGGCTAAAAACTCAGGTACAAGCACTGCGCATACCCCCCTGCCAAAGGATTTAGATGCTGAGGCTTTGGAAGAGACTGTTGGTCCGTCCAATAGGCTGCCTGAAGATATGATTGATTTACGCAGACAAGAGATAGTCCAGGAGTCTTTAGACCCCCCCGGCTGAGCAAACCAACAAGGCTACTGCCGGCAATGAAGGCAATGAAGCTCCTAGCAAAGATACATTTCAAGTGATAGATATATCCTTATTGGCAAGTACTGGGTAACCAGAGGCGGATCTGAGTCAAGCAGGGTTGACACGAGGAGTTGCGTCAAAAGATGGGGTAAGGAGAAAGTGAGTACAGTGCTATGTCCCCCCATGTCTCAAATGACCCTGATGGATCATAAGGATAAGGAGCAGGAGAAGGAAAAGGACAGTAGTGAATGTTTTTTCACTGTTTCGGAATGGTCCGATGATGAGAGGAGTTCCTCTCAGGAGGAGTCTGACTTGGAGTCTCATAGCGATCTGGAACAGAACCCCCCCAGTACAGCCAAAAGACCAGTCGCCCAGGGGCAGGGTTTTTCACATGCACAGACCCCCCGGGATTTGATCTGGGACCATTCTTCAGCCATGCCGCTCCAGGGAAGTCCTAATGCCGAGGCCGCAGTGTCCTATCCTCCCCTCCTAGATGTTATCTACCAGACTATCCTCACGCACAGGGAAGACGCTCGACAGGACACCCGGAAAGCACAGGCGGCAATGCGAAAGATGCAAGGTGTCGTACGAAAACTGTCCAAGGCATATGCTAATGTGGGGGATAGGGTGACTAATTTGGAGGAACGGATTGTGGCAACCGAAACAGAAGCTGCTGCAGCTTCACACAAAGTTGACTCCCAAAGCGCCCAGGTGGTCGATATCCAGTGGAAACTGGAGGATATGGAAAACAGGTTAAGGCGTAACAACTTACGGGTACTGGGGGTTCCGAAAGGGCTGGAGGGCTCAGATATGAGGGCTTATATGATAAATCTTTTTAAGACAGCATTCCCGGAACACTCAGAATGGAATTGGGTAGTGGAAATTCAGCAAGCCCATCGCACTCCGTTTAAAGTTCGCTCTGGGGCAGGAAGTGGCGATAAGCCTAGAGCAATCCTAATTTTCTTAGGGAACTTTATCCTCCGGCAAATGATATTTGAAAAGGCTCGACCTGATACAAGAAGATCTAGTGAGGGAGTGTCTTTTTTCGTTAGACCGGACTATTGCCATGCAAAGGTCAAGAGGCGCTGGAGACACCGTCAGCTAATTAAGCCTTTCCAAGACAAACACATGCAGGCTTATTTAGTCAATCCGGCACAGCTTAAGATAATGAGAAATGGTAGGGCTCAATTCTTCTTGTCGGAAGTGAAGGCAAAGGAGATCCTGGACTCTCTGTAAAAAAGTGCTTGGTTTTGGTCTAGGGCCATAAAATCTTCAAATATTATCTGTTTTTCATAGCTTGACAATTGGTTTACGTAGATCGGTTTCTTGGTCTCTTACTGGGTTGTTTCTGCATTGCTGCTGTTTTTTTCTATTTTTCTTTTCTCTTGGGAGTCGTGGGGGGGCGGGGTTGGATATGGTATTTTTGGTATATATGTTTCACATGGCTGTTGCACCCATGCACCACGCTGCTGCACATCTCCATCACAAGCCCAGCCTCGGTCTGAGCGCCACTAGTGGGAGAAGGGGGCGGAGGATTGGGTGGGCTATCAGGGCGGGGTTCAGGTCACTGGGTGGGTTTAGGGGGGTGAAAAGCATAAAAAAATGAGAATTTATGGTACAAAGTTGGCTCTCTGGTTTTGGCCGGTTATGGTTTATAGATATGTGAATTGCCGTTTTATCAATTTTTGGTGACAAGAATGTGGAGACTATCGAAAAATAAGGATGTTGAGTCTTAATATATATTCAATCAATATTGGGGGGTTGAATGATTGGAGAAAGAGAGCAAAACTGGCAGAGTTGGTTAAATCTGAGCCCATAGATATCCTGTGTCTCCAGGAAACACATCTACCCTGGGCAAAAAAACAACTTCTAAGGTTGGGCGGGTTTGATATCCTGGGATACTCCTCTCAGACCTCAACAGTAAGGGGGGTAGCATTCTTAGGTAAAACAATCCTGGGGGGAGCTAAAAAGGTTAAATCAGATCCACTGGGTAGATGGGCCCTGGCTGAGCTGGAGTGTGGCCTAACTATTTGTGGGATATACGGGTCAAACCAGGATGATCCAGAAGTATTTGAAATACTGTAGGGGGAATTGTCAACCTGGCCCGTACTGATCTTAGTGTGCGGGGACTTAAACATCGCTATCGATTTGACCGAGGGAAGTCCAAACCCATATATTGGTAGAAAGCAAAGGGTTTCATGAGCACTCCGCTCAATGATGCAGTCTCATGGGCTAATGGATATTTGGGGGGCAAAAGAGCCCGATGATCCAGGGTTCACATATTTCTCATGTCCCCACCAGAATTATAGTAAGCTGGATTATTTTTTAAATTCGTCAGCAGAGATTAGCAGGGTTAACATTAGGAAGCTTCCCAAGGTCCTCTCGGATCATAGACAATTGGTAATTAGATACAATGGTGTAGGGACCATTAGAAAAACAAGGGCATGGGCATTTAATCGAAAACTCCTGGCTGATCCTCTGTTTGTTCTGCACTTGCAGAAATGGGCTCGAGAATTCATTGACGCCAATAGTTTTAGTTCATCAAGGAATTGTGTCTGGGATTCGTTTAAAGCTGCACTGAGGGGGGAGGTTACCAGCTATACTGCCCAATCTAGGAAAAAATTGCAGGCTGGTAAGAACAAGCTCTTAGCTGATCTAGTTAAGGCAGAAGAACAGCACTGTCAAGATCTAATGCAAGGGAAGGAAGGTAAGGAGAGTCAAACCCGTATTTGCATTATTAAAGCAGAATTGCGAAAACAGTTGGCTGAGAAAGCGGCGACAGAATATTGGACATATAGGAGAAAATTATACGAGACGGGGGAACAGGCAGGGAAGGCATTGACATTGAGAATTAGACTAGATAACACCAAAAATGTAATAACCGATATCCATGTGGGCGGACGGGATTTCGTGGAGCCCCAGGACATCCTGTCTGTATTTGCAGAATTCTATCAGATCCTTTATAAGGAAGAAATAGGGGGTGAGTGTCCGCAGGGCAGGTATCCGGATACAGGGCCCAAATTGGGATAGTCTGAGATAGAAAATCTAGAGCAGGATGTAACGGCCGTTTTGATTTGGGAGGCTCTACTCGATATGGCTGTCGGTAAAGCCGCAGGACCAGATAGCATCCCTTTGGAGCTGTACAAATGCCTATCGGCTGAGGTGGCTCCGATGTTACTGGATTTGTTCAACGGGATCATCTGTACAGGCAAAATCCCGGAATCATAGAAAGACCCTAATATAGTGGTCTTCCATAAAAAGGGAAAAGCAAGAGAAAGTCCCGGGTCCTATAGGCCGATATCCCTCATTAATTCGGATAATAAGTTATATGCTAAGATCTTGGCTACGCGGTTGGGTAGGGTCATTGGTGGGCTTGTCTTCCCCTGGCAACATGGGTTTATCCCCGGTCGCGGGACAACGGAACACATTAGAAGAGCAATTACGTTGTTCGAGGTTTATGCTGCGGGGGGAGGGGGGTTGCTATGATCCTCCTCGACGCGGAAAAAGCGTTCGACCGCGTCAGATGGCAGTATCTGTGGGATGTCCTTGTTGGTAGGGGGTTCGGCCCAAAAATTCCGAGGGCTATAAAGGCAATGAATTGTGATCCGGTGGCGAGAATTCAGATGATGGGTCAAAGCTCAGAAAAGATCACTATAAGCAGGGGGACCCGTCAGGGGTGCCCCTGCTCGCCCATCTTGTTCGCACTGTACATTGACCCGCTGGTTAGGCAAAAACTGGGGAATCAGGAAATCAAGCCAGTGATCACCAACGGCTATGAGAGTAAAATCTTCGCATACGCTGACGATTTGGCAGGGATCACACCTAAGCCTGCTGAGAGTATGCAAATTCTGGTTGAAGTTACAAGGGAATTTAGATATCACTTCGGATATTGTCTCAATGAGGCAAAAACTCAGGTGATTTGCTCAAAGGATATTGTGAAAGTTGATCAAAGGTATATTGAATCGGCAACATATCTGGGGGTAATAATCAATGCATCAACAGGCTCAATTATCCAGGACAACTTTAACCCACTCCTTAAAAAAATAGAGACGGACTTGAAACGCATGGATGCACTACATCTGTCTCTTATAGGAAGGACAAATGTACTAAAAATGACAATGCTGCCCAAGCTCCTCTATTTGTTTAGATCTATTCCCTATCAAGTCAAGTCAAGTCAAAAAAGTCTTTATTTCGATATTTCATCATAAAAGACATACTACACAAATCAACCATTTAAAACAATCCCAACCCCTAAAAACAACCAATTGGAGTGGGTTTGTTACTCTACTGTGCAAATTCGCAAATATGAGTATGATTGTGTACTATGGTTAAAACAATAAATTAATATGCATTAAGAACAGGATACAATAGAATTAAATCACAATATGCAAGACTTCATTTACAATAAAAACTCATAAAAAGTGACATTTATGGTGCAATATTACGTTCCCCAGTACGTCAAACCTGTACCCAATCTGGCAGGTTAGGGAAAATTTAATAAAGAATTAATCAACCTTAGCCGCAGGATCCAGGCCCAACTAGTAAATTTAGCAACCCCAATTACCACCAATAATGAGGTGTCGGTCTTCAAAATTCTGCTAGCTGTCTTCGCCGTACGTGTACCCAATGCCCTACAGACTGGGCATAACCACTTATGTCTTGGGGCATGGTACAAAGGGCAGACGAAGAGAAAGTGATCTACTGTTTCTTCCGACTCTGTACACAATGGGCAGTATTCATTCCCACATTTGGCCCAAGACTTCGTTAGACCCCGCAGCGGTAGTGTCCCTACCCTAAGCTGATGGAATAGCCTTGCGATCCAGAGGCCTGGTAATAACATTCCAGTAGTCTTCAAGGTGACAGACGTCCTTCACCGACACAAATGATGCCGTCAATGAGCCATCTGTCAGTGAAGCATGTCTTTTAGAGATGGCCCATCCCCAGTACAGATCTCTCAACAGCTTTTTCAGGGGAAAAGTAACTGTGTCCGCATTAGACCAGAGATCCCCCAACCCCATGTCAGACAGTGTGGTTCTAAGGTCACTCAGCCAGCCTATCCTGTAAGAACCCTGAAGATTTCTAACTTCTAGCAGGGCTTTAGCATAGAGCGATAGTTCAGGCGTAGTCCACAGGCGCCGCCAAAACGCCAGTGGTCTATAGCGCACAACATCCTCTACCGGTTGGCACCCTAGATCATATAGAAGAGGAATGTGGGGTGTAGACTGCGGAAGGCCTGTAGCTGCCCTACGGAATTTATTTTGGGCCACTTTAGGGGGATCCAGGTTACTATAACTCCAAAGCTCTTCACCGTACAACACCGCTGGCAAAATTTTGGAGCCATAGATCTTTATAAGGGGGGACATGGGTTTTGTTTGGGAGCATCTGTGTTCTTTAAGAAGAGCTCCTCCTAATTGGGCGTGCTTAAAAGTAAGGAGGTCTATCTAGGGGTTCCAGCTTAGATTATCACTAAAAGTGACACCAAGATAAGTAAAGACCGATGTCTGTTCAAGGGTAGCCCCGCCCATTGTTACCCTGGCTGTAATTGGGCTCTTCCCCCGGAGAACAATAAACTTGGTCTTGGCAAGATTAACCTCTAGCTCATGCTCAAGGCGAAACAGTTCAAACCTAGACAGGGCTAACTGTAGTCCCTGCCTCGTTTTGGATATTAAAAGCGTGTCGTCCGCGAACATGAGCAGATGGATTTTCATACCAGCCAGGGATGGTGCATCAGTAGAATGGTTTGTAAAATAATTTAGGACCCCGTTAATGAATAAAGAAAACAGAGTAGGGGCCAATACACACCCTTGTCTGACACCCTTGGAAACATTAACTCTGTCAGTCACCTCGCCTGGCTTACCCCAGCGCACCTGTACATACGTGTGGGCATGTAGATTTACCAAAAGCCTCACCAATTCTACTGGCATGCCCAGTTTTAATAAACATTCCCATAACTTTACCCTTGGCACAAGGTCAAATGCAGACCTTAGATCCACAAAGGCCGCATATAGTTTGCCACCTCGAATGAAAACAACCTTCCAATAAAGCAGCACAAATCTAAATGCCTGGTCTAGGGTCCCTACATGGGTCCGAAAGCCCGCCTGTAGGGGTGTTAATATTTAAAAATCAAGCATCCAGGACTGTACACGTCCCAGAACTAGACGGGCCATGATTTTTTGTACCGCGTCTATTAAGCTGATCGGCCTATAATTGGACGGGGCTGAGCGATCACCCTTCTTATATATCGCAAAATCTCAGCCCCGAACCAAGAATCGGGGACCTGCGCACCATTTGCTATGGCGTTGGCTAAGATGGTTATATAAGGGACCCACAGATCCTGTTCTTGTAAGTACAAGTCCGCCGGAATGCAGTTGGGGCCTGGGGCTTTGCCACTCGGGACAGATTTCATAACAGATTTTACCTCTGAGTGTGTAAATGTTAGGGGTTCATCAAAATTTGGAGGGGGAAGAACCACTACAGCCCCAATATTAGTCTTGAACTGATTTTCAAAAAAGCTGACCCACTGTTGTGGTTCCACATGGGCAAACCTGGGCCGCTCGTCAGGACTATTGCCCCATTTAAGGTGGTGCCAATATTGCGACAAGTTCCTGCCATCGCAAGCCTCTGTAAGGACCCTCCAGCGGTCCTCATCCCAATTTTTTTTGGCATTTTTCAGTGCTAGTTTCTAGTTTGCTCTGCAGGTTTGTATTGAACCCGGAACTCTAGATTTAATTGCGGCAATTAGTTCACGGTGGGCCTGGCTACACGTTTGATCATACCAGGAGACATTCCTCTGGGTTCCCTTTCTACCCTGGTATGAGATACTCTTAATAAATAGCTTTTTAAGATTAACTCATTATGGGCACTAGGAATTCTAGCATTAATCGAATCCTGGGTATCACAACTCCTCAGGGTCTCCACGGTTTGAGTGACAAGTGATCTTATTTCGGCTCTGGCTACCTCATCTGTGGCTATCTTGGGCCACCAAACCCTTCTAAGATCATTTTTTAATGTGACCTGAGCTTGTACGACATTAGATTCAACGGGTGGCAGCCTTGAGAAACTATAATCTGTTAAAACCAGTACTAAAGGGCTGTGGTCACTTTCTAATCTGGTCATAACTTCCATATCGACAACAGCAGACCATAGCTGCACATCGATCAAAATATAATCGATTCGGCTACCATGTCTGCCATTGTTGAAAGTATTTTTACCCATCCTATCTGATTGTACCCTACCATTTACTGCCCTCAATCCTAGGTTAAGACACAGCCCTTTGAGATACATAGCGGATTGTGTCCACTTCCTTATGGGTACCAGTTCCAGCTGTGGAATTCCCCACACCATGTCCTCAGCCTCGGAGAGCTTCCCGTCTTCTCCATCCAACGGCTCACAACAGGTATTAAGGTCTCCCACCACCAACCTATACCCCTCACTCTGTGTATTAGTGAGAAAGTTCTCCCAGAGTGTAATGGTTGGAGAGACTTTCCCACCCTGGAGACCCCTTACATAAACATTCACAAGCAGAATATTAAAACCCTTGGTCGAACGGATCCTAATAACCAGTATATCAGGACTGTCAATTGTAATCTCTTCCACTGTGACTCCTTCATGCTGACGGACCCACGTGGTCAAACCACCTACTGGTATCCCTCTATGGCCTTTAACTGCCGGTTTAAAAAAGTTTAAGAAACCAGTGCGGAATAAAGGAGCAACCGCCCAAGTTTCCTGAAAGGACCAAATATACCCTTGTTCTATGAACTCCACCCAATCAGGCACACAAAGTCTGGACTCCAACCCGGCTATATTCCAATATTCCAACCGGAGATCTTGGTGTGGTGGGGGGATGGCAAAGGCACATTTCCCGTCACGGTGGGGATGTTTTGATTGACTAGTATAGTAGGACTCAAGTTTACTGAGGAGGGGTACGATACTGGATGGTCATTAGACCCTAGGCATGGTTAGACTGGTGAGTCATATAGATACTTCTCAACTGATGCAGTAACGAGGTTTACCCCTGACAGAGGGGAGGCGTTACCAACCCTCAGTCAGTCGTTTTCTTCAAGGGTTGACAGTGGTGCATATCTGTTGTGAGTCAGAAGGGACTGTGTTGAGGCAAATCCCACATTCCCCACGAAAAGAGCATTTTCTGTTTTGGGTCTTACGGATGGCATATATGGTACTTTGGGGTAAAAATCACCTAATTCCCATGTTACTATGCATCCATCTCCCATTTGTGGTTGCCAGCTTCGAAGGTAAGGGATCACGCGGTTATTCCTAAAACTTACTATGACCAAGTCTCCTGGTATGTCCTTGGTCATATGACCTAACCATCCAACCCTTCTAACATGTAAGATTCTCCCATCAATATTAGGGGGGAGGGGTCTATTTTTGCTTAACCAAAATGCAACTTTATTTTTTAATTCTTGGTGACCCTCTATTTTACCATTTGGAAGCTCTGGTACCCCAGAGAGAACACACACAAAGGGTGCAGCCTCTGGCGGTAAGTCAATACGAGTGGTGCCACTGTTAATTCTGCCATGATTTGTGCTTACCCCATCTAAGTTAGTGCAATTATTAAGCTGCCCCACTATAGGGACAGCAGTCTTTGACGGGGTGGGACCTTTATTTGGTTTTGGGTCCTGTATGTTAGGAGGTGGGATGTTGTGAACAACAGATTGACTTTTGTTTGTTTTCGACGCCCCATTTATTTTAGCCACTGTAATTACAGCTGGGTTCACAGAATGGTTGCTTTCAACCAATTTCTTAATTGATACGGCGTTGGCATTAGTTACTACCTCAATATTCCCCACCTTTTCTCCTATTCTTTTTAGTCTTTCTACTAGCGGCAGAATTAGAGATCTCACTAGGTATTCAATTTGCGCCAGTAGATCTAGTGAAGGGGTTAATATGGGCACTTGTGGTCCTATGTTACTCTTCACGGATCTTGGGGTACTATTAATAACATTAGGGGGACTTTTAATAACTATTAATAACCTTAGGGGGACTTAGATACAATTTAACTTCTTTAGCCGACCACCCCCTGTGCTTAGCACCCTTACGCTTCCTTTTTGTAGGAGGGACCTGTCCAGATACAGTAAGTTGGGTATTATCTTTATTCAATATAGTGGGTGGAGTTCCATGGAAACTTAACTCTGATATGATTTGCACGTCTGGTACAGCACTTGTATTCCCCGTATTTAAGTCTGGGCTAGCTACCCTAATTGGTCCATGATCTCGCTCCCGAAAAATACCAATGATATTAATGGTATTAATGAGCTCATTTACATCCCCTAATGTTGGAGGAGTTTGGGGAAGTTCAGATAGCCCTAAGGAGGACCGTTTATTGGGTAGAGTTTCTAAAGATAAACATTGTTCGGCCCTCCGAATTTCCAGTTCTATGGCAGATGTAGCCCGCGTTAGATAATGATCAATTGTCCCCTTAAGTGACCCTCCCTGTCAGATAACATTAGGGACCCCTTTTGTGGTCATAATGTTGGTAGTATTTCTAAATGTGACAGGATGTTATCAGACACAGAAGCAGCAAAAATACACCCCCTACAGAGTTATGGAATGGCATTAACAAATACAATGGAGTGTAATTGACAGATCACCTAATTTAAGCTTACTTAGTTGTGTCCAGGTCCATAGAACTAAGTCAAGGGGGTGGCCCAGCCCAGCCTCCTCTGGCCTCCGAGGGCCACAGATGGCCTGCCCTTTGCCCTGGCTTTGCCCGGCTCGTCCCGTGCGCGACCCGCGATGCGCGGTGCAGCTCTCCAATTAGTAGCACCTGTGGAGGGCGTGATGGGGAGGTGCCTCCTGGCCTCGATGGACTGTGGGCGTTGAGTACGGCCTCCCTCTTGGTCACACTTCCCCCCGGCAGCGAGCATTTCCCGCAAAGCGGGAAACGCGAGAGGTGGATAGCTCAGCTGCACAAGGTACCGGGGTACGTGATTCTCCTCCTTTCGTGGCCCCTAGTGAAAAATGACAGTTCTCCTTCCAGCAAAACGCACAGGCAGAGTCAAGGTCCAATGTCTTCCCCTATTCCCTATCTAATCGAGGAGGAGGTGTTAAAAAAAATTGAATCTATCTTTAATAGTTTCTTGTGGCAGTACGGTAAAACCAGGCGGTCAACAAGATTTATGACCCTCTCTCAGGAACGTGGAGGTTTAGGAGCTCCAAATATAAGATTTTATCACTGGGCCTGTCTGCTGGCACAGATATCTATCTTATTCGAATCAACACCCAATGAAAGATACAGTCAAGACCCATCCTCTGAGTTATATGTCATTCCATCAATTTACGAACTACTGATGGAAAAGGAGGCCGTGGGCGCACTGTTGAGGAAAACTGGCCCCAGATTTTTTAAGAAAACCCGGCATAAGATTCCTTTAAGCGCCTGGGATTTGTGGAAAAAACTGCAGAAATGGTTACATGTACCCAGAATTAACATGCACACGCCGCTATGGAAATCAGGTCACTTTCCAAATTTAAGTATGGACGGCGCATGGAAATTCTGGGAGCAGCAGGGTATCCAGACGGTGGGTGACGTAATGCAGAATGGTAGTATCATGAGCTTTGCCGCCTTACAGCAGAAGTATGGTTTACCAAGCAGCCAAAGATTTAAATATTTCCGAGTTTCGCAAACATTTATAGCTGCTAGTTCTGATGCAGCCATTGGTGCCCACTCTTCTACACTGGAATATCGAATAAAAGGTGGGAATGGGATACAGGTTATATATCAGGACCTAATTGAAAGGGTGTCTGATGACCTCGAGAAGCATGAGGCCGCCTGGGCAGTTAAATTGCAGGACCCGGATGTCGATCTAGATAAAGCTCTATATCTGGATAAACAGTTACTACGCTCCTCAAATCTGAAGGTGCAGCATTTTAAAACACTCTTTAATCTGTACTATACACCATCTAAGCTGCATGATTGGGGTATGAGGACGGATAGTAACTGCCCTAGGTGTCATAACGGTCTGGGGGATTGCTTACATATGTTCTTTCACTGTGAAAAGCTCAGCATAATCAAAGCCGAGATCGAGAAATTCCTGGAGGGGCTGCTAGGCTCTAAGATCAGTCTCTCCCCGACAGTGATGAATCTCGGCAGCGATAGCAAGCTCGGTCTTAATAATAGTGAGACAGAGGCATTAGTTTTTCTAGCTGTCGCTGTACTACGCATTCTGCTGTCGGCGGCATGGAAAGACACAAATGCCCCAACCTTCCAAATGTGGCTGCCTAGGTTTCTAGGAATCCATAATATTGAATCCACACTGTATTTGTACAAGGGTAGGAAACTGCGTGACCTTGGTTGTAAAATCTGGGCTCCCCTGAAAGCCTGGAGGGAGGGTCAACAATAATTAATTAGGTTTTGGATTTCTGGGGACCCGATGTTTATGCTGTTGAACTTCCCAGGATACATCTTATGGATCCCTTGTAAATACTTGAGAAGCTTTCCCCCCCTCCCTAGTCAGTCATCCTTATTTATCTGTGTACATATCTATATGGTTA
The DNA here is from genome assembly GCF_964263255.1 of Lissotriton vulgaris. Taxonomy (NCBI): domain Eukaryota; kingdom Metazoa; phylum Chordata; class Amphibia; order Caudata; family Salamandridae; genus Lissotriton; species Lissotriton vulgaris. The sequence goes on from NC_141695.1 coordinate 49,380,140, forward strand.
TTTATATGCTTATTTATATATGTCTTTGATGAAATATCTGCGGTAATTTTTTCTATGAACTGTTTTGTAATATGACGTAATTTTTTAACATTCCATGGGCTTGTCGTATTATTCAATCTGATTTTTCTGTACATTGTTTCTCTTTTTTGTACCATATGAATTCTCAAAAAAAAAAAATAGGAAGTGGGGGGTCCTATGTGCCCCCCGTAAGGTCCTGCAGGGGAATGACTGGAATCGTGATTGTTTGCGGTGCTTTTGCCAATAGTTTGGTGTGCCTTCGAGACTCGTGTCCTCCGTCTGATGTGACTAACACTAATGGACTCAATTGATTTTTCCCAATGGACTGGGGTCATGTGGTTGCTTTCTTCACAGTCTTGAGGACAACCTTGCTCTACAAGTGTGACTCCTGAACCCAGAATATTTGCCTCATTTGGGGAGTGTGCCTGGGCCTCCATTTGGTGGAAACCCTGAGGTTGGTGAGGCATCCATAACTTGCCCAAAGCTGGGCTTTGTCTGCCAGACATGGGTGTTGGTTTTATGTACTCCCGAGCAGCTTGAGATGTGGTAGATTGATGCATGAAAGTCGCTACAATGACTACGCTAAATTATAGCATTTCTCCAGACGCCCTCAAGGAGGCAAGAACACTACCCAAATTCGATCGGCCTGATTTGGTTTTTAAGGTATACTATTTGGGATACTTCTTTGATTGGATTTCATGCACATGTTTAAACAGAGAGAGACCCCTTGTCAGCAACCAAGGGAGTAGAGTACTATCAGTACAAAAAACAAAGTATCCCTTGATTCACTCAATCAACAAGAACCCCCTATCAATAGTGGAATTCTTAATTCATATGAAACACATAGATAAACTAAAAAAAGATCTCACTCAAAGTCCCTGAAATACTCAAACAATGATACTACTATAACATGCAGTGCTAACATGTCAATTTATTTCTTTAGTACATGGGAATATTATTAAAACACAAATATTATAAAAACACCTATATTAAAACACAATGCATAATTTCAGCATAATTAAAACCAATACAATTCATCAAATTAGGACAGGACATAACCTACCATCTTATGACACTTTTACCACAGAGAACCCTGTGGGGCGGGGTTGGATATGGTATTTTTGGTATATATGTTTCACATGGCTGTTGCACCCATGCACCACGCTGCTGCACATCTCCATCACAAGCCCAGCCTCGGTCTGAGCGCCACTAGTGGGAGAAGGGGGGCGGAGGATTGGGTGGGCTATCAGGGCGGGGTTCAGGTCACTGGGTGGGTTTAGGGGGGTGAAAAGCATAAAAAAATGAGAATTTATGGTACAAAGTTGGCTCTCTGGTTTTGGCCGGTTATGGTTTATAGATATGTGAATTGCCGTTTTATCAATTTTTGGTGACAAGAATGTGGAGACTATCGAAAAATAAGGATGTTGAGTCTTAATATATATTCAATCAATATTGGGGGGGTTAATGATTGGAGAAAGAGAGCAAAACTGGCAGAGTTGGTTAAATCTGAGCCCATAGATATCCTGTGTCTCCAGGAAACACATCTACCCTGGGCAAAAAAACAACTTCTAAGGTTGGGCGGGTTTGATATCCTGGGATACTCCTCTCAGACCTCAACAGTAAGGGGGGTAGCAATCTTAGGTAAAACAATCCTGGGGGGAGCTAAAAAGGTTAAATCAGATCCACTGGGTAGATGGGCCCTGGCTGAGCTGGAGTGTGGCCTAACTATTTGTGGGATATACGGGTCAAACCAGGATGATCCAGAAGTATTTGAAATACTGTAGGGGGAATTGTCAACCTGGCCCGTACTGATCTTAGTGTGCGGGGACTTAAACATCGCTATCGATTTGACCGAGGGAAGTCCAAACCCATATATTGGTAGAAAGCAAAGGGTTTCATGAGCACTCCGCTCAATGATGCAGTCTCATGGGCTAATGGATATTTGGGGGGCAAAAGAGCCCGATGATCCAGGGTTCACATATTTCTCATGTCCCCACCAGAATTATAGTAAGCTGGATTATTTTTTAAATTCGTCAGCAGAGATTAGCAGGGTTAACATTAGGAAGCTTCCCAAGGTCCTCTCGGATCATAGACAATTGGTAATTAGATACAATGGTGTAGGGACCATTAGAAAAACAAGGGCATGGGCATTTAATCGAAAACTCCTGGCTGATCCTCTGTTTGTTCTGCACTTGCAGAAATGGGCTCGAGAATTCTTTGATGCCTATCGTTTTAGTTCATCAAGGAATTGTGTCTGGGATTCGTTTAAAGCTGCACTGAGGGGGGAGGTTACCAGCTATACTGCCCAATCTAGGAAAAAATTGCAGGCTGGTAAGAACAAGCTCTTAGCTGATCTAGTTAAGGCAGAAGAACAGCACTGTCAAGATCTAATGCAAGGGAAGGAAGGTAAGGAGAGTCAAACCCGTATTTGCATTATTAAAGCAGAATTGCGAAAACAGTTGGCTGAGAAAGCGGCGACAGAATATTGGACATATAGGAGAAAATTATACGAGACGGGGGAACAGGCAGGGAAGGCATTGACATTGAGAATTAGACTAGATAACACCAAAAATGTAATAACCGATATCCATGTGGGCGGACGGGATTTCGTGGAGCCCCAGGACATCCTGTCTGTATTTGCAGAATTCTATCAGATCCTTTATAAGGAAGAAATAGGGGGTGAGTGTCCGCAGGGCAGGTATCCGGATACAGGGCCCAAATTGGGATAGTCTGAGATAGAAAATCTAGAGCAGGATGTAACGGCCGTTTTGATTTGGGAGGCTCTACTCGATATGGCTGTCGGTAAAGCCGCAGGACCAGATAGCATCCCTTTGGAGCTGTACAAATGCCTATCGGCTGAGGTGGCTCCGATGTTACTGGATTTGTTCAACGGGATCATCTGTACAGGCAAAATCCCAGAATCATAGAAAGACCCTAATATAGTGGTCTTCCATAAAAAGGGAAAAGCAAGAGAAAGTCCCGGGTCCTATAGGCCGATATCCCTCATTAATTCGGATAATAAGTTATATGCTAAGATCTTGGCTACGCGGTTGGGTAGGGTCATTGGTGGGCGTGTCTTCCCCTGGCAACATGGGTTTATCCCCGGTCGCGGGACAACGGAACACATTAGAAGAGCAATTACGTTGTTCGAGGCTCATGCTGCGGGGGGAGGGGGGTTGCTATGATCCTCCTCGACGCGGAAAAAGCGTTCGACCGCGTCAGATGGCAGTATCTGTGGGATGTCCTTGTTGGTAGGGGGTTCGGCCCAAAAATTCCGAGGGCTATAAAGGCAATGAATTGTGATCCGGTGGCGAGAATTCAGATGATGGGTCAAAGCTCAGAAAAGATCACTATAAGCAGGGGGACCCGTCAGGGGTGCCCCTGCTCGCCCATCTTGTTCGCACTGTACATTGACCCGCTGGTTAGGCAAAAACTGGGGAATCAGGAAATCAAGCCAGTGATCACCAACGGCTATGAGAGTAAAATCTTCGCATACGCTGACGATTTGGCAGGGATCACACCTAAGCCTGCTGAGAGTATGCAAATTCTGGTTGAAGTTACAAGGGAATTTAGATATCACTTCGGATATTGTCTCAATGAGGCAAAAACTCAGGTGATTTGCTCAAAGGATATTGTGAAAGTTGATCAAAGGTATATTGAATCGGCAACATATCTGGGGGTAATAATCAATGCATCAACAGGCTCAATTATCCAGGACAACTTTAACCCACTCCTTAAAAAAATAGAGACGGACTTGAAACGCATGGATGCACTACATCTGTCTCTTATAGGAAGGACAAATGTACTAAAAATGACAATGCTGCCCAAGCTCCTCTATTTGTTTAGATCTATTCCCTATCAAGTCAAGTCAAGTCAAAAAAGTCTTTATTTTGATATTTCATCATAAAAGACATACTACACAAATCAACCATTTAAAACAATCCCAACCCCTAAAAACAACCAATTGGAGTGGGTTTGTTACTCTACTGTGCAAATTCGCAAATATGAGTATGATTGTGTACTATGGTTAAAACAATAAATTAATATGCATTAAGAACAGGATACAATAGAATTAAATCACAATATGCAAGACTTCATTTACAATAAAAACTCATAAAAAGTGACATTTATGGTGCAATATTACGTTCCCCAGTACGTCAAACCTGTACCCAATCTGGCAGGTTAGGGAAAATTTAATAAAGAATTAATCAACCTTAGCCGCAGGATCCAGGCCCAACTAGTAAATTTAGCAACCCCAATTACCACCAATAATGAGGTGTCGGTCTTCAAAATTCTGCTAGCTGTCTTCGCCGAACGTGTACCCAATGCCCTACAGACTGGGCATAACCACTTATGTCTTGGGGCATGGTACAAAGGGCAGACGAAGAGAAAGTGATCTACTGTTTCTTCCGACTCTGTACACAATGGGCAGTATTCATTCCCACATTTGGCCCAAGACTTCGTTAGACCCCGTAGCGGTAGTGTCCCTACCCTAAGCTGATGGAATAGCCTTGCGATCCAGAGGCCTGGTAATAACATTCCAGTAGTCTTCAAGGTGACAGACGTCCTTCACCGACACAAATGATGCCGTCAATGAGCCATCTGTCAGTGAAGCATGTCTTTTAGAGACGGCCCATCCCCAGTACAGATCTCTCAACAGCTTTTTCAGGGGAAAAGTAACTGTGTCCGCATTAGACCAGAGATCCCCCAACCCCATGTCAGACAGTGTGGTTCTAAGGTCACTCAGCCAGCCTATCCTGTAAGAACCCTGAAGATTTCTAACTTCTAGCAGGGCTTTAGCATAGAGCGATAGTTCAGGCGTAGTCCACAGGCGCCGCCAAAACGCCAGTGGTCTATAGCGCACAACATCCTCTACCGGTTGGCACCCTAGATCATATAGAAGAGGAATGTGGGGTGTAGACTGCGGAAGGCCTGTAGCTGCCCTACGGAATTTATTTTGGGCCACTTTAGGGGGATCCAGGTTACTATAACTCCAAAGCTCTTCACCGTACAACACCGCTGGCAAAATTTTGGAGCCATAGATCTTTATAAGGGGGGACATGGGTTTTGTTTGGGAGCATCTGTGTTCTTTAAGAAGAGCTCCTCCTAATTGGGCGTGCTTAAAAGTAAGGAGGTCTATCTAGGGGTTCCAGCTTAGATTATCACTAAAAGTGACACCAAGATAAGTAAAGACCGATGTCTGTTCAAGGGTAGCCCCGCCCATTGTTACCCTGGCTGTAATTGGGCTCTTCCCCCGGAGAACAATAAACTTGGTCTTGGCAAGATTAACCTCTAGCTCATGCTCAAGGCGAAACAGTTCAAACCTATACAGGGCTAACTGTAGTCCCTGCCTCGTTTTGGATATTAAAAGCGTGTCGTCCGCGAACATGAGCAGATGGATTTTCATACCAGCCAGGGATGGTGCATCAGTAGAATGGTTTGTAAAATAATTTAGGACCCCGTTAATGAATAAAGAAAACAGAGTAGGGGCCAATACACACCCTTGTCTGACACCCTTGGAAACATTAACTCTGTCAGTCACCTCGCCTGGCTTACCCCAGCGCACCTGTGCATACGTGTGGGCATGTAGATTTACCAAAAGCCTCACCAATTCTACTGGCATGCCCAGTTTTAATAAACATTCCCATAACTTTACCCTTGGCACAAGGTCAAATGCAGACCTTAGATCCACAAAGGCCGCATATAGTTTGCCACCTCGAATGAAAACAACCTTCCAATAAAGCAGCACAAATCTAAATGCCTGGTCTAGGGTCCCTACATGGGTCCGAAAGCCCGCCTGTAGGGGTGTTAATATTTCAAAATCAAGCATCCAGGACTGTACACGTCCCAGAACTAGACGGGCCATGATTTTTTGTACCGCGTCTATTAAGCTGATCGGCCTATAATTGGACGGGGCTGAGCGATCACCCTTCTTATATATCGCAAAATCTCAGCCCCGAACCAAGAATCGGGGACCTGCGCACCATTTGCTATGGCGTTGGCTAAGATGGTTATATAAGGGACCCACAGATCCTGTTCTTGTAAGTACAAGTCCGCCGGAATGCAGTTGGGGCCTGGGGCTTTGCCACTCGGGACAGATTTCATAACAGATTTTACCTCTGAGTGTGTAAATGTTAGGGGTTCATCAAAATTTGGAGGGGGAAGAACCACTACAGCCCCAATATTAGTCTTGAACTGATTTTCAAAAAAGCTGACCCACTGTTGTGGTTCCACATGGGCAAACCTGGGCCGCTCGTCAGGACTATTGCCCCATTTAAGGTGGTGCCAATATTGCGACAAGTTCCTGCCATCGCAAGCCTCTGTAAGGACCCTCCAGCGGTCCTCATCCCAATTTTTTTTGGCATTTTTCAGTGCTAGTTTCTAGTTTGCTCTGCAGGTTTGTATTGAACCCGGAACTCTAGATTTAATTGCGGCAATTAGTTCACGGTGGGCCTGGCTACACGTTTGATCATACCAGGAGACATTCCTCTGGGTTCCCTTTCTACCCTGGTATGAGATACTCTTAATAAATAGCTTTTTAAGATTAACTCATTATGGGCACTAGGAATTCTAGCATTAATCGAATCCTGGGTATCACAACTCCTCAGGGTCTCCACGGTTTGAGTGACAAGTGATCTTATTTCGGCTCTGGCTACCTCATCTGTGGCTATCTTGGGCCACCAAACCCTTCTAAGATCATTTTTTAATGTGACCTGAGCTTGTACGACATTAGATTCAACGGGTGGCAGCCTTGAGAAACTATAATCTGTTAAAACCAGTACTAAAGGGCTGTGGTCACTTTCTAATCTGGTCATAACTTCCATATCGACAACAGCAGACCATAGCTGCACATCGATCAAAATATAATCGATTCGGCTACCATGTCTGCCATTGTTGAAAGTATTTTTACCCATCCTATCTGATTGTACCCTACCATTTACTGCCCTCAATCCTAGGTTAAGACACAGCCCTTTGAGATACATAGCGGATTGTGTCCACTTCCTTATGGGTACCAGTTCCAGCTGTGGAATTCCCCACACCATGTCCTCAGCCTCGGAGAGCTTCCCGTCTTCTCCATCCAACGGCTCACAACAGGTATTAAGGTCTCCCACCACCAACCTATACCCCTCACTCTGTGTATTAGTGAGAAAGTTCTCCCAGAGTGTAATGGTTGGAGAGATTTTCCCACCCTGGAGACCCCTTACATAAACATTCACAAGCAGAATATTAAAACCCTTGGTCGAACGGATCCTAATAACCAGTATATCAGGACTGTCAATTGTAATCTCTTCCACTGTGACTCCTTCATGCTGACGGACCCAGGTGGTCAAACCACCTACTGGTATCCCTCTATGGCCTTTAACTGCCGGTTTAAAAAAGTTTAAGAAACCAGTGCGGAATAAAGGAGCAACCGCCCAAGTTTCCTGAAAGGACCAAATATACCCTTGTTCTATGAACTCCACCCAATCAGGCACACAAAGTCTGGACTCCAACCCGGCTATATTCCAATATTCCAACCGGAGATCTTGGTGTGGTGGGGGGATGGCAAAGGCACATTTCCCGTCACGGTGGGGATGTTTTGATTGACTAGTATAGTAGGACTCAAGTTTACTGAGGAGGGGTACGATACTGGATGGTCATTAGACCCTAGGCATGGTTAGACTGGTGAGTCATATAGATACTTCTCAACTGATGCAGTAACGAGGTTTACCCCTGACAGAGGGGAGGCGTTACCAACCCTCAGTCAGTCGTTTTCTTCAAGGGTTGACAGTGGTGCATATCTGTTGTGAGTCAGAAGGGACTGTGTTGAGGCAAATCCCACATTCCCCACGAAAAGAGCATTTTCTGTTTTGGGTCTTACGGATGGCATATATGGTACTTTGGGGTAAAAATCACCTAATTCCCATGTGACTATGCATCCATCTCCCATTTGTGGTTGCCAGCTTCGAAGGTAAGGGATCACGCGGTTATTCCTAAAACTTACTATGACCAAGTCTCCTGGTATGTCCTTGGTCATATGACCTAACCATCCAACCCTTCTAACATGTAAGATTCTCCCATCAATATTAGGGGGGAGGGGTCTATTTTTGCTTAACCAAAATGCAACTTTATTTTTTAATTCTTGGTGACCCTCTATTTTACCATTTGGAAGCTCTGGTACCCCAGAGAGAACACACACAAAGGGTGCAGCCTCTGGCGGTAAGTCAATACGAGTGGTGCCACTGTTAATTCTGCCATGATTTGTGCTTACCCCATCTAAGTTAGTGCAATTATTAAGCTGCCCCACTATAGGGACAGCAGTCTTTGACGGGGTGGGACCTTTATTTGGTTTTGGGTCCTGTATGTTAGGAGGTGGGATGTTGTGAACAACAGATTGACTTTTGTTTGTTTTCGACGCCCCATTTATTTTAGCCACTGTAATTACAGCTGGGTTCACAGAATGGTTGCTTTCAACCAATTTCTTAATTGATACGGCGTTGGCATTAGTTACTACCTCAATATTCCCCACCTTTTCTCCTATTCTTTTTAGTCTTTCTACTAGCGGCAGAATTAGAGATCTCACTAGGTATTCAATTTGCGCCAGTAGATCTAGTGAAGGGGTTAATATGGGCACTTGTGGTCCTATGTTACTCTTCACGGATCTTGGGGTACTATTAATAACATTAGGGGGACTTTTAATAACTATTAATAACCTTAGGGGGACTTAGATACAATATAACTTCTTTAGCCGACCACCCCCTGTGCTTAGCACCCTTACGCTTCCTTTTTGTAGGAGGGACCTGTCCAGATACAGTAAGTTGGGTATTATCTTTATTCAATATAGTGGGTGGAGTTCCATGGAAACTTAACTCTGATATGATTTGCACGTCTGGTACAGCACTTGTATTCCCCGTATTTAAGTCTGGGCTAGCTACCCTAATTGGTCCATGATCTCGCTCCCGAAAAATACCAATGATATTAATGGTATTAATGAGCTCATTTACATCCCCTAATGTTGGAGGAGTTTGGGGAAGTTCAGATAGCCCTAAGGAGGACCGTTTATTGGGTAGAGTTTCTAAAGATAAACATTGTTCGGCCCTCCGAATTTCCAGTTCTATGGCAGATGTAGCCCGCGTTAGATAATGATCAATTGTCCCCTTAAGTGACCCTCCCTGTCAGATAACATTTTTAGGGACCCCTTTTGTGGTCATATTGTTGGTAGTATTTCTAAATGTGACAGGATGTTATCAGACACAGAAGCAGCAAAAATACACCCCCTACAGAGTTATGGAATGGCATTAACAAATACAATGGAGTGTAATTGACAGATCACCTAATTTAAGCTTACTTAGTTGTGTCCAGGTCCATAGAACTAAGTCAAGGGGGTGGCCCAGCCCAGCCTCCTCTGGCCTCCGAGGGCCACAGATGGCCTGCCCTTTGCCCTGGCTTTGCCCGGCTCGTCCCGTGCGCGACCCGCGATGCGCGGTGCAGCTCTCCAATTAGTAGCACCTGTGGAGGGCGTGATGGGGAGGTGCCTCCTGGCCTCGATGGACTGTGGGCGTTGAGTACGGCCTCCCTCTTGGTCACACTTCCCCCCGGCAGCGAGCATTTCCCGCAAAGCGGGAAACGCGAGAGGTGGATAGCTCAGCTGCACAAGGTACCGGGGTACGTGATTCTCCTCCTTTCGTGGCCCCTAGTGAAAAATGACAGTTCTCCTTCCAGCAAAACGCACAGGCAGAGTCAAGGTCCAATGTCTTCCCCTATTCCCTATCTAATCGAGGAGGAGGTGTTAAAAAAAATTGAATCTATCTTTAATAGTTTCTTGTGGCAGTACGGTAAAACCAGGCGGTCAACAAGATTTATGACCCTCTCTCAGGAACGTGGAGGTTTAGGAGCTCCAAATATAAGATTTTATCACTGGGCCTGTCTGCTGGCACAGATATCTATCTTATTCGAATCAACACCCAATGAAAGATACAGTCAAGACCCATCCTCTGAGTTATATGTCATTCCATCAATTTACGAACTACTGATGGAAAAGGAGGCCGTGGGCGCACTGTTGAGGAAAACTGGCCCCAGATTTTTTAAGAAAACCCGGCATAAGATTCCTTTAAGCGCCTGGGATTTGTGGAAAAAACTGCAGAAATGGTTACATGTACCCAGAATTAACATGCACACGCCGCTATGGAAATCAGGTCACTTTCCAAATTTAAGTATGGACGGCGCATGGAAATTCTGGGAGCAGCAGGGTATCCAGACGGTGGGTGACGTAATGCAGAATGGTAGTATCATGAGCTTTGCCGCCTTACAGCAGAAGTATGGTTTACCAAGCAGCCAAAGATTTAAATATTTCTGAGTTTCGCAAACATTTATAGCTGCTAGTTCTGATGCAGCCATTGGTGCCCACTCTTCTACACTGGAATATCGAATAAAAGGTGGGAATGGGATACGGGTTATATATCAGGACCTAATTGAAAGGGTGTCTGATGACCTCGAGAAGCATGAGGCCGCCTGGGCAGTTAAATTGCAGGACCCGGATGTCGATCTAGATAAAGCTCTATATCTGGATAAACAGTTACTACGCTCCTCAAATCTGAAGGTGCAGCATTTTAAAACACTCTTTAATCTGTACTATACACCATCTAAGCTGCATGATTGGGGTATGAGGACGGATAGTAACTGCCCTAGGTGTCATAACGGTCTGGGGGATTGCTTACATATGTTCTTTCACTGTGAAAAGCTCAGCATAATCAAAGCCGAGATCGAGAAATTCCTGGAGGGGCTGCTAGGCTCTAAGATCAGTCTCTCCCCGACAGTGATGAATCTCGGCAGCGATAGCAAGCTCGGTCTTAATAATAGTGAGACAGAGGCATTAGTTTTTCTAGCTGTCGCTGTACTACGCATTCTGCTGTCGGCGGCATGGAAAGACACAAATGCCCCAACCTTCCAAATGTGGCTGCCTAGGTTTCTAGGAATCCATAATATTGAATCCACACTGTATTTGTACAAGGGTAGGAAACTGCGTGACCTTGGTTGTAAAATCTGGGCTCCCCTGAAAGCCTGGAGGGAGGGTCAACAATAATTAATTAGGTTTTGGATTTCTGGGGACCCGATGTTTATGCTGTTGAACTTCCCAGGATACATCTTATGGATCCCTTGTAAATACTTGAGAAGCTTTCCCCCCCTCCCCAGTCAGTCATCCTTATTTATCTGTGTACATATCTATATGGTTATTTATATGCGTATTTATATATGTCTTTGATGAAATATCTGCGGTAATTTTTTCTATGAACTGTTTTGTAATATGACGTAATTTTTTAACATTCCATGGGCTTGTCGTATTATTCAATCTGATTTTTCTGTACATTGTTTCTCTTTTTTGTACCATATGAATTCTCAAAAAAAAAAAAATAGGAAGTGGGGGGTCCTATGTGCCCCCCGTAAGGTCCTGCAGGGGAATGACTGGAATCGTGATTGTTTGCGGTGCTTTTGCCAATAGTTTGGTGTGCCTTCGAGACTCGTGTCCTCCGTCTGATGTGACTAACACTAATGGACTCAATTGATTTTTCCCAATGGACTGGGGTCATGTGGTTGCTTTCTTCACAGTCTTGAGGACAACCTTGCTCTACAAGTGTGACTCCTGAACCCAGAATATTTGCCTCATTTGGGGAGTGTGCCTGGGCCTCCATTTGGTGGAAACCCTGAGGTTGGTGAGGCATCCATAACTTGCCCAAAGCTGGGCTTTGTCTGCCAGACATGGGTGTTGGTTTTATGTACTCCCGAGCAGCTTGAGATGTGGTAGATTGATGCATGAAAGTCGCTACAATGACTACGCTAAATTATAGCATTTCTCCAGACGCCCTCAAGGAGGCAAGAACACTACCCAAATTCGATCGGCCTGATTTGGTTTTTAAGGTATACTATTTGGGATACTTCTTTGATTGGATTTCATGCACATGTTTAAACAGAGAGAGACCCCTTGTCAGCAACCAAGGGAGTAGAGTACTATCAGTACAAAAAACAAAGTATCCCTTGATTCACTCAATCAACAAGAACCCCCTATCAATAGTGGAATTCTTAATTCATATGAAACACATAGATAAACTAAAAAAAGATCTCACTCAAAGTCCCTGAAATACTCAAACAATGATACTACTATAACATGCAGTGCAAACATGTCAATTTATTTCTTTAGTACATGGGAATATTATTAAAACACAAATATTATAAAAACACCTATATTAAAACACAATGCATAATTTCAGCATAATTAAAACCAATACAATTCATCAAATTAGGACAGGACATAACATACCATCTTATGACACTTTTACCACAGAGAACCCTAAAAAATAGGGAGGACGAACAATATTAGACAGTATGCTTTGTCTTTTAGCTTAACAATTTCCTGGGAATAATTTTAGCATGATTAGCTTTGATACATATACTCTATTTTGTATCTACAGGTCCAACTTGTCCTCATGATAATGTATAGAAATGCGTCGACGCGTTTTGATGGGTATCTGGTTTTTCCATCTGTATCAAGACAGTCATTATGTTCACTTTTCTTTGTGGTATATTTGGTTGTTATACCCTGTACAAACAAGTATATAAAGAAATATGTATTTAAAAACATTAAAATAATTCTACTATACATGAAATTTACAGTGACATTCTACTAACACAACTCATAATTCTATGATTTCTTTTATGCATGCTCACATGTGTTACGGCTCAATTTAATCTCCTTATACAATATGCCCATGTTATTTACATCAAATATATTTCTCCATTTTTCTACACTGTATATCAACTTTTCAAAAGGATATTTACACCTTGTCCCTTCGGAGATTTACATTACTCCTGCTTACAACCTTCAAAAAAGGAAACTTTTTTTGCTAACGCACTTCTTAAACTACCCCACATTTGTGTACAGTTTCTGGGTAAAAAAAAGCACTCCACAGTAACCCGCTGTATAACAAATGAGTACACCTACGGTATTACACTCTCCCTGTTGCAAATAACCCATTTGTCTGGGAGAATATAGAAAACTAATGGCACAATATGCCTACATTGCTGTTCGCACATCTTCGTCATCAAACTCAATTTGAGAGAAACCTATATAGATCACTAAATTCATTTGTATGCCTCGAAGGCGATCTCTTTATTCTCACCTGAATGAAAGGGAGTTGATATTTGCAAGTATTCTCGACTTCTTGCGCAGACTCGAAGAATGGTCTATTTACTGGACCCCCTGATATATAGAGAGCATTTTTATATTACTATTGCTGTAAAAGAGGATGCCTGCCATATAATCTAACTAAACACACTGCAGTACATCTCCTCTTATGTATTTTATGTCGTACCTTCTTAAATGGACTTGAATAAACCCCGCTTCCCAACTGCCGTATATTCTTGAACGGTTCAATCCAGAACCCCAGATTTCTAGTTTTGTATCCAAGGGATCTGCATATGAGGTCCAAGGTAGAGGGGCTTTTAGTACATACACCTCCTAACCTGCTGCTTACGTTGCGCTCTAAAATAAAGAAAACACCCCCATTATGCACCACACCATTGGTTCCAGACATTGTGTAGATTAGAATGCTCAATTTTGGTCCTAAAGAATTGCCCTAGAGAACTAACTGACAACAAATGGTAAGAAACATGTTGACCTCTCAATTCTAAAGTCACCTGAGATCATTACCTCCAACGGTGGGGCACATGATTTTAACTAACCCTGGGCGTAGTGTGCGTAGTGGGGCTACCCGAAGCTACGCAAAGTGGGCGTGAAACTACGCCCACCTGCGCACTTCGCGTAGCCCCACTACGCGCCACATGCCCCCCTCCTCTACACAGCTAATTTAATTAAATGGGCACATTAAAATAAATACAATACACTTACCTTGTCCGCGGCGTCCCGGGGCTCCCTCTGCTCGTTCACGGCGCCGTCTTCTAACCAATGCGCATGCGCGGGCGGCCGCGCATGCGCATTTCTCGCGAGAAATTTTAACTAGAGAGGCAGACTCACTGAATTAAATCTTTTCTCTAGAGATGCCGGATCTATTTTAATTCAATATCTCCCTCTATCCTGACACTCACTTACAACAACATATTCTTAGGGCCCAACAGCAGAGGGAGGCCTGCATGACAAATTCTGGCTTCGTCTCCCGATCTACCTAGTATTTGGTGTCCTACAAAAGTTGTTGCAGATGTAGGTAAGGAAATGTAACAGGGGTATAAAGGGGTTACATCCTGTTGGGGGGGTCTTAAACTACTGCATAATCGTATTCTGTGATTGTGCAAAGGGGTTGCCTCCCCCAAGCAGTCGCCCCTCCCTGCCACGACTAAGGCCCTGTTTTTTTCTCGGATAAGCTCCCTGTGGGCTGTAACTGCTGCCATGGGCTCGGCCTACCATTCTATCCCCGCTGTGGCCCGGCACTGGTTGTCTGATTCACCAAGAGCTGAATGTATGATGCGCTGGTGATGCTCTGGGATTGATGTTGTGAATGGGTATTTTGAGGGTGTGTCCTGTTACTATTCCTTTTTGCTCTTGGTATGCTCTTAGGCGACAATAGTCAGTTCTGCTGTTTTTTCGATAACAATTGTGGCATTCTCTGGGAACTGGGGGCTGACTGCCTTCTTGCCCTCTGATGCAGGCACTCTGTTAGATCCCTCTGGGGTTCTTTGGCTGAGTCCTCTTAAAGATGGGTAACCTTTTGCACACTTGCGATCACTACGGTCCTTTTTGGGGTGACCGCACCATTTTCTTGGTAACTCCAAGGGGACCATTGAGTGAGGGACGTGGACTGTAGCCTACCCATTTAAGCCCCCTGGACTTTTCCAGTGTGGCAGGTGGGAATGTAAATGTAAATGTATTTGAGCTTATATAGCGCACAGCTACCCACAAAGGGTTTCCCGGCGCTTGCTTAGGGAACCCGTCCTGGTATTCCCCTGTGAGATTACCCCGGCAGGGTATCCACAAGGTGAAAGCCAGGCATCCCGCTGCGAGGGGCCGTTGTGGAGATTAAGCAAGCTATTGCCCAGAGTCGCAGAGTGTGAACCCGTGAGTCGAGAAGGCACCGGAGCGAGAATTATCGAGTCCGTGGAATTTTTGAGCCCAAGACCCGCCGAGGCGGGGAATTGAACCCTGGTCCAGGGCCGATCTCAGCTTCCGGGTCTGCCGCCTCTAACCCCTGAGCCACACTTCTCCACAAGGAATACATCCTTGTGGTGTCGCCCTGCCAGTCAGTAATACCAAAATCCCTTCAGTGGTCGTTCAATCATATTAGACAGCAGGTTGGGGGTCACAAATATGGTGAATACATCAATCAGCAAGGGCTACCTCGTCTGTGCCTTTTCCTCACTCTGGGAAAAGGCGGGTGGTCACAGAGGCTGAACTAGGTAACCCTGGGACGGCTCAGTGGCTGGTGGCTACTGCCATTGTCCCAATGCACATTGGGCCGGCTCTCCACCTAACCTCTGGGAATACTTTGGGCTTATGTGTGTTGTGGTCTTGAGTCTCCTACCCCTTGCACACCTTATGTTATTCTTTTTGCTGCTTCCACCAAGATGTGGTGTGTATGAGCTGCCCACAGCCGAGATCACCAGTATAGTTCGAAGATGCTTCCAGTATAAACCAGGGCTGCCCCCTTGAAGGAGGCTCAATGGACAGGGATCACCATGGTTGGCATCCCTGTGGCTTGGGAGAGGATTGCTGGTTTGTACTCTAGGGAGGAGGCTTCAGGGGAGGACCAGGCTATAGTCCCATTCTCGGTGAACTGGATGTACGTTCCTAGCTTGGATAGTAGGTCCCGTTATAGTATATTGGTCAGGAGGAGGAAGGATAGTACACTAATTGTTCCCTTATCTTATTCTCCCCCATTTCCACATTAAGGGGTTCCATGAGGGGAACCTCAGCCACAGAACCAGAGATTCCCTGTATTTTGGGAGTGGTCTTTGATATGGGGGCTGCTCCTTCCTGCAAGTATGACCTTGCTGCCTCTGTATCCACCAGAAAGTGGTATGGTGTCTCCCCTATTAACATCATGACCACAGGCCGTCTTCAGGGCTGCCTATGGCTGTCAGTGAGCTGATTGCATATTTAAGTACCTTAGTGGTCACAGGCGTGCGCTCCCTGTCTTCCCCATGGGTTGACAGGCCGCGCTCTATGCGTTTGACCTCGCTGTCGAATTCTGAGCAGCTAGAGCTTTCTCCCCCAACGTTGCTAACTCTGTAGTCAAGTATGTTGTGAGTTGGAGGCCACCCTGAGGTTGGCCCATAGTCTTAATGGAGCCATTCTCACAGCCCTCTCTTGGCCAAAAAGTCTAGTTTGGATGTAATTTCTATGATGTTGGTATCAAATGTTCCCCTCTCAAGCCAGGAGACTGTGTATGCTTTGGTATGGGTGCGCTACTCACAGCAGTGTTTTTTCTAGTTCCCAATCCTATGTGGGGAATCTAGCTTGCATGTGGTCTACTGCAGTCTCCATGATGATTTTTTGAGGATTTTACAAATTTTGAATATCTCAAGTTGGAAATAATTACAAATTCCACACTGAGTGTTGTAAAACTATAAGCACGGGATGGTACCGAAAACAATGAGCTCTTTAAAAATGGATGCATCAAAAATGTTTAACAATGTGACAAAGACAAATGCAAATAAATAATAGCAACCTTCAAAAAAGTGCAATGGTTAGTTCAGAACAATACGAGTGAGTTGATTTGTAGCAATAAAAAACTAGCAACTATGGAAGTCTGATTTTTGAAAAAAAGTGTTATTATTTCATGAATGCATAAACCTGCTAACATGACATAACATTTAAACATGAAGCATTGCTGCAAAATGTTAACAGCACCGCAACATCAATAAATCATAAATGGAACATTTTAAAGAGACTAGAAGAGAAAACGTTGATCAGGAATAACCTGACAATTATTGGCCCTCCGTGGCCAGACACTAGCTATACCTTATTCACATAGTCCAAAATGTTTCCCTAACATCTGAAACCCACCATATATCACACCCTGGTGTCGTGCGTACCGTCTGCCTGGCACCCAACAGTCCAAGCAAGAAAATCCACCTCTCCACTTCTTTTAAATACTGTCAGAGTTAAAATACCAACAGTCCATAACAAAATTTCTTTAACTAAAAAATAAGATTAGGGTGGTGTCCCTTTATAACTCATCAAGGGCCTACGATGCACCAGTTGTGTCATGCTCAACGGTTCAAGTGAAAAACTATGCAAACTAACTTCACCTTCTCTGGCGTGCGGACTAGGGAAAAAGTGATCTACGTGCTTGTCCTAGTTTACCACACACCACATGCTGAGAATAAGGATCAAATATAGTCTCTAACCCTGTGACGGCTGCCTCTGGACTGACCTCCGCCCCGTGGATTCAGCAATACTTCTAATCAATGATGGCGCCTGCTCACCGATGTCCTTGGGCAGATGTGAATCCATTCAGGCAGGGGTCTTTCCTTCAACAGCAGTTGGGCTTAATAAACCAATCTGTCCTGGCTGGTTTACCAAAATGTTGCTCGGATATGAAATTACCTTAAAAAATAAAAAAATGAGCAGCGTTTTGCAAAACAGGAGAAAGCTGGTTTCATTAAACATGGCAGCTGGGTGAGTATCAACAGAGAAGCATCTGAAGAAAGTCTCTCATTGTACAGAGGTTTTGGCTGACCATGTATACAGTTTGTGAGCTACAATAAATTGATCTGGACTTATTTTCCTAGTCATAAACAACACGTACAGCCATTTGATAAGGGGAACACAGGTGGCTCTCAACCTTGGGGAGAGCTAGTGTGGGCTAGTCTGTTTGTGTCCAAATGTCAGGTGTGGTGAACGTGTGATCACTACACGTGGTGTGTATGCTGTGTCCTGTAAGGCTGAGTGTTTCTAACTATACGTGGCATCTATCTTTGTGGTACTTTGAGAACACATGCTTTTGGCTAAGCGTATTTTATTGGGGCCAATTTTCTCGGACCTGTTTGTGGTGGAACTATCTATGTGTGGGATTGATCAAGGCTTTCCCTTGGTGCGCATTTGTCTTTGGGCTAAGACAAAGCTGACCCGTGACCTGACAATCGGTAGGCTCGGGTTTGCGTCTCAGGTCCTGTCTGACCATGTATCTCTGACTCAGCATTGATGGGGAGGCCACCCGGAGTGAAGCCGACAGCAATGATGTGAGTTTGTGCAAATATATACAATTAACATGGCAGTCATTGATATCATTTTTACTGACATCCTCAGTATTGCGTGTACATTTGTCATAACTTACATCAATATTGTTTTTAGTGATATTGACATTGTTATGCATGCATAGATTATAGCATACATTGATATTGACATTGTTTCTACTCGTATCAACATTGTTATGCAAGCACATTTTATGGTATACCTCAACATTGAATTTATTGGAATAGCTATGTTTGGCCTGCATATATCATGGTGTGTAATTACATTGTGTTCAGGGATATTACCAATATCATAATCTCAAAATATCATGAAAGGGATGTAGATGGACCATGGTAGGACTATATGACTCCCTTACAGATGCTCTTTTCTTGCATCAAAGTGCCCATAGTTTCTGATGCTGTTGGGAACTTACAGCCTGATTCATCAATCTCCCGTTTTGCGAGGCCCTAATAGCGAATTAGAGCGATTCGCTATTAAGGACTCGCAAAACGGGATTCATGTAGGATTAGCAAAATTTATTGCGATTCCTACTGATTCCTTATTTGCGATTAGCAAATTGCTAATCGCAAATAAGGAAAAACTCCCCATTCATTCCTATGGGCCAAAAGGCCCGTAGGAATGAATGGGGAGTATTCCTTATTTGCCATTAGCAATTTGCTAATCGCAAATGAGATTGCGATTTGAAGGGTGCCAGGGGTGTCCAAAGGACACCCTGTAGCACCCCTCAAATGCACATTTGAACAGGTGTTGCGCACACACATGTCCAGAGGACATGTGTGTGTGTAACATTCAAAAGAAAAAAATGCACTAAAGTGCTTTTTACTCTTTTTTCGCAATTTACCACAAAGTCAGATTTCGTGGTAAATTGCGACCAAATATTGCGAATTCGCAATTTCAAATTGGGTGATGAATTGGATTTAAGGAATCTCTATTAGAGATTCCTTAAATCTAATTCCTCGCAAATATGCGATTTCGGTAATAGCGATTTTTGCATTTGGGATGATGAATCCCAAATGCAAAAATCGCACTCGCAAACGGCCAGATTCTCAGAATCTGGCCATTTGCGAGCACAATTCATGTTGATGAATATGGCTGATAGCCTTGACCTTTCCATTCCTGAGGAGAATCGGCATGGGTTCATGATACCCTACTTTGGAAGGCTAAGCTGAAATAAAGTTACTTCAAAATCCTCCAGTGATGACCCTGGACAAGGTCTATAGGTCAAGCATACAGGCAGACTCCAAGTGCTGTAGATGCGCTGCTCCAGATTGCGATATTGAACACGTCCTGTGGGACTGTGTGATTCTCTTGACTTATTGGAGTATTGAAGATCACTGTGGGATAGTTTGAAGGGTGAACTTCAGGTAGAGACACAGTTAATGACTGGCTTTGTTGCATGACATGTCAGCCCTCCCGGGATAGACCCGTCATGAAAAACAATGGCTGCCCACTGCTCTGGTTGTAACAAAAGAGGAGATCCTGTGCCATTGTAAATCTTCCATCCCATCATCTTATAATACATGGTTATCTGACATGCAGGAAACAGGGATCTATGATGTTACAACGCGTTATTTTACAACGCATGCTGTAACATCGCAACTTTTACAACGCAGGTTCCATTACATCGGATGCCATTACAACGCAGGATATTACATAGCAGATGCTATTACAACGCATACCATTACATCGTAAGTATAGGTAAGTATAACTTTTTCAAAAAAATGTAATTAAGTTAATTTAATTAATTTTATTTTACTAATATAATTAAAATAATTGTAAAAATGTAATTAATATAATTTATTTAAATAAGTTTAATTTAATTGTAAATAGGAATTAATGTAATTTAATTAAATTAAAATAATAATATTAATTTAATTTAATAAATTTTATAATAGTAATTATTTAAATTTAATTAATTTAATTTAATTAATATAATTTAATTAATCTTAAAATTGTCATTAATTTGATTTAATAAATATAATTAATTATAATTTATTTAATTAATTTAATTTAATTAAAGTCGTACTTTTAAAAAAATAAACCCTAAAAATACCCCTGAACCCCAAAACCCAAACCCAGCCCTAAAACCTAAAAATACCCCTGTACCCCAAAACCTAAACCCAGCCCTAAAACCTAAAAATACCCCTGTACCCCAAAACCCAAACCCTGCCCTGAAACCTAAAAATACCCCTGTACCCCAAAACACAAACCCAGCCCTTAAAACCTAAAAATACCCCTGTACCCCAAAACTCAAACCCAGCCCTAAAACCTAAAAACACCCCTGTACCCCAAAACCCAAACCCTGCCCTGAAACCTAAAAACACCCCTGTACCCAAAAACACAAACCCTGCCCTGAAACCTAAAAACACCCCTGTACCCCAAAACTCAAACCCTGCCCTGAAACCTAAAAACACCCCTGTACCCCAAAACCCAAACCCTGCCCTGAAACCTAAAAACACCCACGTACCCGAAAACCCAAACCCTGCCCTGAAACCTAAAAACACCCCTGTACCCCAAAACCCAAACCCTGCCCTAAAACCTAAAAATACCCCTGTACCCCAAAACCCAAACCCTGCCGTAAAACCTAAAAACACCCCTGTACCCCAAAACCCAAACCCTGCCCTGAAACCTAAAAACACCCCTGTACCCCAAAACCCAAACCCTGCCCTAAAACCTAAAAACACCCCTGTACCCCAAAACCCAAACCCAGCCCTAAAACCTAAAAATACCCCTGTACCCCAAAACCCAAACCCTGCCCTGAAACCTAAAAACACCCCTGAACCCCAAAACCCAAACCCTGCCCTGAAACCTAAAAACACCCCTGTACCCTAAAACCCAAACCCTGCCCTAGAACCTAAAAACACCCCTGTACCCCAAAACCCAACCCCTGCCCTAAAACCTAAAAATACCCCTATACCCCAAAACATATACCTCAGTACCCCAAAACATATACTCCTATACTCATACTTATTTTAAAAATTACTTAAATAATATATTTAATTTATAATATTAAAAAACATAAATAAATATATTTATTTATAATTAATATATAATTAAATTAATTAAATAATATTAAATAAAATAAAAAAAATTATATACTTACCAATACTTACGATGTAATGGTATGCGTTGTAATAGCATCTGCTATGTAATATCTATGTGTTGTAATAGCATCCAATGTAATGGAACCAGCGTTGTAAAAGCTGCGTTGTAACAGCATTACGATGTAAAAGTTGCGTTGTAACAGTAAGTTACCAGGAAACAGCTACCTTCAAAAATGTCTTTATATAAACTTAATTATCTGATCCAAAAATATGAGGAGTTCTAGGCACTTTTTTACACATAGACCGGAGATTCCCCCAGAAATGTACAGGGTTCAAAGCAAACCCAAAGTGCTTTATTTGTGGAAGTGTGGGCGAGCAGACTTGGGCCTAACACAGAAGAGTCTAGGCACTTTTTTACATATATGCCTGGGGTTGAATTGTGGGAAGCAACAGCACAATATTCCTTAATGGTACAATGTTGTTGTCAAACCTAGGGCATTAAGCTAGTTTTCAATCCCAGGGATATGCCACACAAACCTGAAATTGTGAGCCCGACCGATGTTTCACAATATAGTTGCTTCACAGGGCTGATACAGGATGCATGCACATGCACCCATCCCGAAGGGGCAAAGATAGACTCAGCTAGTGTAGGAAACTAACTCTATTTATGGTATACCACTATACCATATAGAAAGAGTCTGCACAGAGTCCAGAGATTCCCCTAGAAATCTACAGAGTTCAATGCAAACCCAAAGTTTGTGCATTAATGACCAAACAATTAGACAGAACTCAAAAAGGAGATCCGCACCAATTTTATAAAAATACGCTTTGCTCAATATTTTTTGTAAGACCAAGATCTTCACAAAAAGGTAAGTTCATTATTAAATAGAAATTATTTTCAGTTTCAAAAGTGAACACTGCAATTCTCAGTCTTTGCAATGTTACCCTGGGAGGAAAACAACATTGTGGTTTTATAGGTAAGTGCAAATCCAGTCTTCTGGCTACAGGGTCAGCAGAATGCAAGGTTCAGGAAAGCACAAACACTGCACAACCAGTGGCACAGAAACGGCTGGGAGCAGAGGTCAAAGGTGAGGATCAGGCCCAATGTTAACCAATGAAGATTGGGGTGCTTGAAGTCACACTGCTTGCAGGTATGTAAAACGTTGCAGGGCTTACGCTTTGGGGTTTTATACAAGCACAGTGAGGCATCCCATCTCCTTCTGAGTTTTTTAGGGAGTTCACCAATCATGCCTTTTAATGTCTTGTTAATTCATACAACCAGGCCTTTGGCTTGTGGGTGGTATGGGGTAGTAAACGTATAAGTCACTCCCCACTCCTACATGTGATTTAAGTACCCAGATATGAAGTTTGTTCTCTGCCTGATACTACCTTCTTAGGAATACCAACCCATGTAAAGATACCAAGGAGGGCATTGGCCACTGCTGGAGCAGTGGTGGTCCTAAGTGGAATAGCTTCAGGATACCTAGAGGCATGACCCACTACCTCTAGAATATATATTTTCCCTAAAGCTGTTGGAGGGTCCAGGGGTAAGTAATGTTGACCCCTACCCTTTCAAATGGTACCTCAAACACTGGAACTGAAATTAAGGGAGGGCTTCATTTGGCCTCCTTATGTGTGGCGATTTAGGCTCCGAGTGAATTTTCCCGATTCATGCCCTTATATAGGTGCAATTCACATTGCCCTTATATAGGCATAGAAATCAAGCCCTTATCTAGATATAGCCCATGCAGACCAAATACAGGCATGGCTACTTCTACCCGTACCAAACGTCACAACGGTTTCTAGGAAAATCGGCTTAAGCAGTTAGGGAACTTCCCCTTGCTTGAATATTGATTTGTCCAAGAACTCATGTACTTTGCAAAGAACAACTATTCTCTAGGGGTTCTTTCCTGACATTATTATGCCAGACTTTACGTCAAACTATGGCATTCCTAGACACATTCAAGGTATAATTATACCTTCACTTGCTCTAGCAAGACATGGTGGTTCGGAGCAGTTCGACTATCTACTTGCCCGACGGAGATCGCTACAGCGAGTGCGGAAGGAAGCCGACTTTCCAGCTGATGCATTGATCAAGAGGCTGCCTTTCTCCTGCCGAGAATCCAGATCCAGGGTTTCCAAGCTCCCCTTGCGGGGTGTTGGGAAATCGAGTCCCAAGACTGAGATACCAGACCTCCTTCATTCTAAACAAGGTAGGGAGCTGATTAGAACCTAGAGAAACCTTTGGTAGATTCTTGGCAAAAACTAAAACTTATGCTACACAATTCTTACTTCTTCCCGCGTACTTGACTTAGGTTAGGTACATTGGGGTAGGTGTATTTTAGAAGCACCAGTTGAGTATTTTTAGTCAATGTTATTTATGTATGTTTTTTTATATGGCTTAGAAACAATACAATGCTTATACAGTATTATTTCATATTACTGTTTACACTGTACGCATTATACTTTGCAGCCTGCATAACGATTGTAGCAGTTCACTTCTCTTGTATGAGAAAGAAGACTGTTCAAAAAACCTTTTTATTGAAAATGCCCATCTCTCTATTTCTCTGCAACTCTGTAGAAACGAAGCATGCACGATTGACTGAGTGAAATACTTATCTTTTGTTTCCACGACTCTAGAGATATATTTCTTATTCTTGGGAAACAAATTTGTCATGTTTATGCGGTTGTGAGAAATTAATCCCTTCTTGTGAATTTGAGAACGTTTCCAGTGACCTCTGAGCTAGCTGGCACTCACTATTAAGTTTAATATACTCGATAGAGACCTAGTAAACCTCAGTTCTACGTCTAGTCTATAGGATATATTATTCCAATGCACAGAGCCTATTGGGAATATAGGAACTACACTACATGGCGCCCAACGGTTTGGTAAGGCACTAATTTAATGATAGATACTGGAATAACTCAGTCGTGCTTTTCTCAGAGACTCCTTTTCCGTAACACTCCAATAGACATCTGGAATGGGTAAAGGATAATATCCGCCGTAGCTGAGTAGGACCAAAAAACCTATGTATTAGCTTTTTGGTTTCTTCAACGTTGAAGGACACAGTGTTTCAAAATATTGTGCACCTTATCTTTGTTTCCTTGAATCTTGCTCTGCAAAATTTCATTAAACAATATCGAATAATGGCAACAACACCGAAACCGGTGGAGCTGCGGCTGATCCAGCCGATGCAGCTTTTAACTTCACAGATTTCCAAGAAACCGACAAGGATGCTATATCTATTCCTCTAAATTTAAGGAAAGCCATCACTATAAAACTTATATAACATGGCCTAACATAGAGAGGTGGTAGGGCATTTTTTGTGATAGAGGCACATGAATATCACCAGACAGAGGTATTCTATTTATGGATAGCCTTCCCAGAAGCAAATACAATAACACATGTGTTTCACTTCTACAAAGAAGATGATCCACCAGAGGAATATATTCCGTTCGAGGATATTGAAATTCCACTCAGGTACCAGGAGCATGAGCTCTAGTTTAAAGGCGCCCTAAAACATCCAAATCACATTACCAGGCTCGGACCACTTGGTAGACCAGGAGCAACATGGCCGGTCTTAGCCAGCTATACACCACATCCTGACATTAATGACATGTCAGATGTAAACTTACTAGCTCAACTCAAAGAGTTAATCAAAATTTATAGACAATTGGGTTATTATGTCATGCGGACTCTCACAGTCCAACCTGCAATAATTATTCCACAACATACCTCTCACCAGGGGAATACACTAAAATTTACACCACAGACTTTACACTCAGTCATTAGTAAATTACCTGCAAAACAGGAACAAATTCTATTCAGGATAGCTAAAAAAATTACTCAAATCGAAGCAGTATTTCCTAGTACTAGCCCTCTTGAGAAAGACCGAATCTTACGATCTATGTACCAATGGGGATCACACCACATCTGGAGGACTGCACCACTTGAGGTACAGTCTTTGCTGCAATCTACACTAAAACACCTGGTGTTCCATCCATGGCGGTAATACCTGATGTCCTGAAACAGATTCAAAATTAATACGGGGCAGAGCCTGCTTTAAATTTGGGTATGAAACTACTGAAAGATTTCAAACAGGTCTCAGCAATAATATTAGCTAGTATTAAAGGTGAAACAGCATCAGTGGCAATCTGCCAGAAGTTAAGGGAATTTGATGTAACTGAGCAACCACAAGAAATAGCCAGAATAATTTAAAAAATCCCATGAAGAATTAGGCAGAGACAGTCTGGGTGGGAAACCAGTGAAACCCCAATTGTCTGAAAGTCCTGAAAATGTCTTTACTAAAAACACTCCTTCTCCTTCTAAAAAGAAGTGGGAAAATAGGAAACAAACTTCTAAAGAGAAGCGTTCTCATTCCAGAGGTAGGTCTCCTCCAAAGGAGCCCTCTGAAAGGAGGTATAACCTCAGGAATAGGGACACTTTGAGAAAACCCGATAGATATCAAGATACTGATACACGTTCCTCTCGTACCTTTCAGACTTAATCACAGAAATCCGAAAGAAGGCCAAATTTTTCTTGTGTGTGTTGTCGACGAACTCATTATGAGAATCAGACTTGGTTAGTTGATTTATATGTTAAAAGTGAAATGGAAATAATAATAATTTTTATAATATATATTTCAAAATACAAGAGATAAGGCAGGAGATTAAAAGTCATAAAAGAGTACTAAGAGATAAAGTAGGAGTGAAGGACACAGAAAGGGAAAGAAAGGAACAGTGAAGGACAGAGAGAGGAAAAAAGAAATAGAGGGAGAGCAAAATACTAAGAGGATAATGAGACGGATAGATTCAGTGACACAGAGGAAGAGAGTGAGAGAGAAATGAACTGAAGGTGAGTAAGATACTAAAGGAATGTGAGTTAGCAAAACTAAATGAGGAAAGGGGAGTAAGGAAAGGGGAGTGAGTGAGAGGAAAGGGGAAGTGAGTGAGGATGCATTCACGACAATGAGAGATGGAAGGTGAGTGAGGGTGAGTGAAGGGGCGTGAGAGAGTGAGGGGACAAAGGGAGTGAGGGTAACAGAGAGGGAGTGAGGGAAGAGGAGTGAGGAAGTGAGAGGACAGAGGGAGTGAGCAAAGTGGAGTGAGGTGAGTTAGGGAAGGGGAATTACTGAGGGAGCAAACGAAGGAAAGAAGGGGAAGGGGAGTGAAGCAGAGGGACTGGGAAAAGGTGAGTGCGGAGGAGAGTGAGGGGAAGGGGTGTTAAGGAGGGGGAATGAGGATAAGTGAGAGAAGTGGAGTAAGGGAACGGGGGTGAGAGGGGGTGAGAGAAGGGCAGTGAGGTTGAGGAAAGAGGGGTGATAGAGGATGGATAAAGGCAAGTGAGCGTAAGACAAGGGGAGTGAGGGAGTGAGGACATAGAGGTAGTGAAGGAAGGAGTGAGAGAAGGGGACTAAGTGAGGGAGTATAGTAAGGTAAGTGAGGGAGTGTTGGTGAGTTAAAGGGAGTGAGTGTGAGGGAAGGGGGAGTAACAAAGTGAGAGGATGGAGGGAGTGAGGGTAAGAGAGAGGAAGTGAGGGAAGGGGAGTGAGGATGTGAGAGGACAGAGGGAGTGAGAGAAGGAGTGAGTGAAGTGGAGTAGGGTGAGTGAGGGAAGGAGAATTACTGAGGGAGCAAAGGAAGGAAAGAAGGGGAAGGGGAGTGAAGCAGAGCAACTGGGAACATGTGAGTGCAGGAGGAGAGTGAGGGGAAGGGGAGTTAAGGATGGGGAATGAGGATAAGTGAGAGAAGTGGAGTAAGGGAACGGGGTGAGGGAGGGTGGGAGAAGGGCAGTGAGGTTGAGGAAAGAGGGGTGATAGAGGGTTTATAAAGGCAAGTGAGCGTCAGACAAGGGGAGTGAGGGAGTGAGGACATAGAGGTAGTGAAGGAAGGAGTGAGAGAAGGGGACTAAGTGAGGGTGTATAGTAAGGTAAGTGAGGGAGTGTTGGTGTATTAAAGGGAGTGAGTGTTAGAGAAGGGGGAGTGACAAAGTGAGGGGATGGAGGGAGTGAGGGTAAGAGAGGGAGGGAAGGGGAGTGAGGATGTGAGAGGACAGAGGGAGTGAGAGAAGGAGTGAGTGAAGTGGAGTAAGGTGAGTGAGAGAAGGGGAATTACTGAGGGAGCAAAGGAAGGAAAGAAGGGGAAGGGGAGTGAAGCAGAGGGACTGAGAGCTGGAAAGTTTTGGAGGGGAGAGAGGGGAAGGGGAGTGAAGGAATGGGGAATGAGGGGTAGTGAGGGAAGTGGAGTAAGGGAACAGGGGTGAAGGAGGGTGAGAGAAGGGCAGTGAGGGTGAGTAAAGAGGGGTGATAGAGGGTGGATAAAGGTGAGTGAGGGTGAGACAAGGGGAGTATAATATATATTTCACAATACAAAATACAAAATAACTTGTACAACATGTTATATGGTTTATTTTTGCTGTTCTCAGAATATATTGAATTTCACTCAAAACAGTAAGTTCAATACTACTCATCATATGACAGTGGGCAAAAACAAACACAATCAAAAAGATTGTGTTTAAAAAACCCATACAACGTTTCAATAAATAATGTAAAACGTAAAAAAAAATATCTTAAATGTTTTCTTCAAAATAAAAATTTCTTACGTACATATCAACTATCACAAATTAATAAAACATTAGTATGTCATTATTATACTCTCAAAGTAGAGTAATATAGAAACATAATTTAACAACATTTACCAGAAATACTCATTTGTGCCAGCTTCATTTCGGATAATTGGTCCTCCGAGTGGATCCTGACTCAACGAAGCAGAACTCTGACTGTCTTGAGAACTGTCTCTAGCAATCTCTGCTGCAATTGTAGCTTTTTGCTGTATTTCATCATTCAACATTTGCAGATAATTAGTGAAAACAGGACATTCTATAGTATTTTTGCTTGCATTGAAAGTATCTTCATAACTGAAAAAAAGTAGTTCCTCTTCTGTACGCCATGGCTTAAAGAGTTGCAAAAGAGCTAAATAGTAAAATTCCCTTTTGTCAGGAGATTCGCAACTCAATTTTCGATGATTAAGCAAATGTCCTTTTCTTTGTTTCACCAGACATCCTTCACATCCAATTACAGCATATACTTCTTTATTGATATCTTCTGTAATATTCCTCTTAAAAGTATAGCTTTGCAGCACTTCATAGAGACAAACATTGTCAAGATGAGTACTTCTATTTGGATAGTATGTATCCAACATTTTTGTCTTCAAAATATCTGTACTGTTTGGTTGATTCTCTGCCAAATACTCAATTTCTTGTACAGATTTCAAAACTCGGTTTCGTGTTGCAGCAAGACCTAGACTCACCCAAATGATTGTTATAGATTTGGCATATAGACTTGCTGATGATAACCGATCTGAACATTCGTATTCTCGATGCGACAACATCTTCAGACTGTAACTGTACAATTTCTTACTTAGGCTCTTTTCATGAGAAATTTCTTCCCACATTTCCTTTAGTTCTGTCTTTTTTGATTTTGTTATGTAAGATGTTACATATCGAGCCACAGCAATAGAGTTGTCAGCAACATATTGAATATCCATGTTGGCATTCCACATGGACAAAATGACTGGGTTATAGTCATTTATGTAGAAGGAGGGTGTGGGAGCACACTGCTTCACCTCCCAGCAGAGTCGCCCCTAAGCATCATGGTTGATGCAGTCCGACAAGCGAGTACACTTGCAAAGTCATTCGAGTGTTTCACCAGGTGGGTGCAGATTAGTGCTGGCCATCTCTGGACACGTGTTTCTGGATTGTTATCCGTCTTCAGCAGAGATTAGGCAAAATGATTTGGGGTTGCTGAGCAGGCTGCCGTATCCTTGGAACGTAGTATCTCTCCAGGCGCGCAGGTGCCTCTCCACGAGCTCGTCAGCCCACAGCGGCTCACGGGCAGCCTTTAAGTAGAAGGAGGGTGTGGGAGCACACTGCTGCACCTCACAGCAGAGTCGCCCCTAAGCATCATGGTTGATGCAGTCCGACAAGCGAGTACACTTGCAAAGTCATTCGAGTGTTTCACCAGGTGGGTGCAGATTAGTGCTGGCCATCTCTGGACACATGTTTCTGGATTGTTATCCGTCTTCAGCAGAGATTAGGCAAAATGATTTGGGGTTGCTGAGCAGGCTGCCGTATCCTTGGAACGTAGTATCTCTCCAGGCGCGCAGGTGCCTCTCCACGAGCTCGTCAGCCCACAGCGGCTCGAGGGCAGCCTTTAAGTAGAAGGAGGGTGTGGGAGCACACTGCTTCACCTCCCAGCAGAGTCGCCCCTAAGCATCATGGTTGATGCAGTCCGACAAGCGAGTACACTTGCAAAGTCATTCGAGTGTTTCACCAGGTGGGTGCAGATTAGTGCTGGCCATCTCTGGACACGTATTTCTGGATTGTTATCCGTCTTCAGCAGAGATTAGGCAAAATGATTTGGGGTTGCTGAGCAGGCTGCCGTATCCTTGGAACGTAGTATCTCTCCAGGCGCGCAGGTGCCTCTCCACGAGCTCGTCAGCCCACAGCGGCTCGAGGGCAGCCTTTAAGTAGAAGGAGGGTGTGGGAGCACACTGCTTCACCTCCCAGCAGAGTCGCCCCTAAGCATCATGGTTGATGCAGTCCGACAAGCGAGTACACTTGCAAAGTCATTCGAGTGTTTCACCAGGTGGGTGCAGATTAGTGCTGGCCATCTCTGGACACGTGTTTCTGGATTGTTATCCGTCTTCAGCAAAGATTAGGCAAAATGATTTGGGGTTGCTGAGCAGACTGCCGTATCCTTGGAACGTAGTATCTCTCCAGGCGCGCAGGTGCCTCTCCACGAGCTCGTCAGCCCACAGCGGCTCGAGGGCAGCCTTTAAGTAGAAGGAGGGTGTGGGAGCACACTGCTTCACCTCCCAGCAGAGTCGCCCCTAAGCATCATGGTTGATGCAGTCCGACAAGCGAGTACACTTGCAAAGTCATTCAAGTGTTTCACCAGGTGGGTGCAGTTTAGTGCTGGCCATCTCTGGACACATGTTTCTGGATTGTTATCCGTCTTCAGCAGAGATTAGGCAAAATGATTTGGGGTTGCTGAGCAGGCTGCCGTATCCTTGGAACGTAGTATCTCTCCAGGCGCGCAGGTGCCTCTCCACGAGCTCGTCAGCCCACAGTGGTTCGAGGGCAGCCTTTAAGTAGAAGGAGGATGTGGGAGCACACTGCTTCACCTCCCAGCAGAGTCGCCCCTAAGCATCATGGTTGATGCAGTCCGACAAGCGAGTACACTTGCAAAGTCATTCGAGTGTTTCACCAGGTGGGTGCAGATTAGTGCTGCCCATCTCTGGACACGTGTTTCTGGATTGTTATCCGTCTTCAGCAGAGATTAGGCAAAATGATTTGGGGTTGCTGAGCAGGCTGCCGTATCCTTGGAACGTAGTATCTCTCCAGGCGGGCAGGTGCCTCTCCACGAGCTCGTCAGCCCACAGCAGCTCGAGGGCAGCCTTTAAGTAGAAGGAGGGTGTGGGAGCACACTGCTTCACCTCCCAGCAGAGTCGCCCCTAAGCATCATGGTTGATGCAGTCCGACAAGCGAGTACACTTGCAAAGTCATTCGAGTGTTTCACCAGGTGGGTGCAGATTAGTGCTGGCCATCTCTGGACACGTGTTTCTGGATTGTTATCCGTCTTCAGCAGAGATTAGGCAAAATGATTTGGGGTTTCTGAGCAGGCTGCCGTATCCTTGGAACGTAGTATCTCTCCAGGCGCGCAGGTGCCTCTCCACGAGCTCATCAGCCCACAGCGGCTCGAGGGCAGCCTTTAAGTAGAAGGAGGGTGTGGGAACACACTGCTTCACCTCCCAGCAGAGTCGCCCCTAAGCATCATGGTTGATGCAGTCCGACAAGCGAGTACACTTGCAAAGTCATTCGAGTGTTTCACCAGGTGGGTGCAGATTAGTGCTGGCCATCTCTGGACACGTGTTTCTGGATTGTTATCCGTCTTCAGCAGAGATTAGGCAAAATGATTTGGGGTTGCTGAGCAGGCTGCCGTAACCTTGGAACGTAGTATCTCTCCAGGCGCGCAGGTGCCTCTCCACGAGCTCGTCAGCCCACAGCAGCTCGAGGGCAGCCTTTAAGTAGAAGGAGGGTGTGGGAGCACACTGCTTCACCTCCCAGCAGAGTCGCCCCTAAGCATCATGGTTGATGCAGTCCGACAAGCGAGAACACTTGCAAAGTCATTCGAGTATTTCAACAGGTGGGTGCAGATTAGTGCTGGCCATCTCTGGACACGTGTTTCTGGATTGTTATCCGTCTTCAGCAGAGATTAGGCAAAATGATTTGGGGTTGCTGAGCAGGCTGCCGTATCCTTGGAACGTAGTATCTCTCTAGGCGCGCAGGTGCCTCTCCACGAGCTCGTCAGCCCACAGCGGCTCGAGGGCAGCCTTTAAGTAGAAGGAGGGTGTGGGAGCACACTGCTTCACCTCCCAGCAGAGTCGCCCCTAAGCATCATGGTTGATGCAGTCCGACAAGCGAGTACACTTGCAAAGTCATTCGAGTGTTTCACCAGGTGGGTGCAGATTAGTGCTGGCCATCTCTGGACACATGTTTCTGGATTGTTATCCGTCTTCAGCAGAGATTAGGCAAAATGATTTGGGGTTGCTGAGCAGGCTGCCGTATCCTTGGAAGTAGTATATCTCCAGGCGCGCAGGTGCCTCTCCACGAGCTCGTCAGCCCACAGCGGCTCGAGGGCAGCCTTTAAGTAGAAGGAGGGTGTGGGAGCACACTGCTTCACCTCCCAGCAGAGTCGCCCCTAAGCATCATGCTTGATGCAGTCCGACAAACGAGTACACTTGCAAAGTCATTCGAGTGTTTCACCAGGTGGGTGCAGATTAGTGCTGGCCATCTCTGGACACGTGTTTCTGGATTGTTATCCGTCTTCAGCAGAGATTAGGCAAAATGATTTGGGGTTGCTGAGCAGGCTGCCGTATCCTTGGAACGTAGTATCTCTCCAGGCGCGCAGGTGCCTCTCCACGAGCTCGTCAGCCCACAGCGGCTCGAGGGCAGCCTTTAAGTAGAAGGAGGGTGTGGGAACACACTGCTTCACCTCCCAGCAGAGTCGCCCCTAAGCATCATGGTTGATGCAGTCCGACAAGCGAGTACACTTGCAAAGTCATTCGAGTGTTTCACCAGGTGGGTGCAGATTAGTGCTGGCCATCTCTGGACACGTGTTTCTGGATTGTTATCCGTCTTCAGCAGAGATTAGGCAAAATGATTTGGGGTTGCTGAGCAGGCTGCCGTATCCTTGGAACGTAGTATCTCTCCAGGCGCGCAGGTGCCTCTCCACGAGCTCATCAGCCCACAGCGGCTCGAGGGCAGCCTTTAAGTAGAAGGAGGGTGTGGGAGCACACTGCTTCACCTCCCAGCAGAGTCGCCCCTAAGCATCATGGTTGATGCAGTCCGACAAGCGAGTACACTTGCAAAGTCATTCGAATGTTTCACCAGGTGGGTGCAGATTAGTGCTGGCCATCTCTGGACACGTGTTTCTGGATTGTTATCCGTCTTCAGCAGAGATTAGGCAAAATGATTTGGGGTTGCTGAGCAGGCTGCCGTATCCTTGGAACGTAGTATCTCTCCAGGCGCTCAGGTGCCTCTCCACGAGCTCGTCAGCCCACAGCGGCTCGAGGGCAGCCTTTAAGTAGAAGGAGGGTGTGGGAGCACACTGCTTCACCTCCCAGCAGAGTCGCCCCTAAGCATCATGGTTGATGCAGTCCGACAAGCGAGTACACTTGCAAAGTCATTCGAGTGTTTCACCAGGTGGGTGCAGATTAGTGCTGGCCATCTCTGGACACGTGTTTCTGGATTGTTATCCGTCTTCAGCAGAGATTAGGCAAAATGATTTGGGGTTGCTGAGCAGGGTGCCGTATCCTTGGAACGTAGTATATCTCCAGGCACGCAGGTGCCTCTCCACGAGCTCGTCAGCCCACAGCGGCTCGAGGGCAGCCTTTAAGTAGAAGAAGGGTGTGGGAGCACACTGCTTCACCTCCCAGCAGAGTCGCCCCTAAGCATCATGGTTGATGCAGTCCGACAAGCGAGTACACTTGCAAAGTCATTCGAGTGTTTCACCAGGTGGGTGCAGATTAGTGCTGGCCATCTCTGGACACGTGTTTCTGGATTGTTATCCGTCTTCAGCAGAGATTAGGCAAAATGATTTGGGGTTGCTGAGCAGGCTGCCGTATCCTTGGAACGTAGTATCTCTCCAGGCGCGCAGGTGCCTCTCCACGAGCCTGGGACCCTGCACCCACGCGCCCGTGTGGTACTAGACCTGGCAATATTTGGCAGCCACCGGCAACCCCAGAAGATAAGAAGATGGCCTATTCCCTGCTGATGAGGGGTAAATACCCCGAAACACGTGTCCAGGGATGGCGAAGAAAGACACATCGCGGAATACAAAACTACACTGACCATAGTCCTTAGGGGCGATCCCGCTGGTGAGTGAGTGGTGTGCGACCCCACCCCCTTTTTGAAATATTTAAGCGGGCTGACGAGCCTGGGACCCCGCACCCACGCGCCCGTGTGGTACTAGACCTGGCAATATTTGGCAGCCACCGGCAACCCCAGAAGATAAGAAGATGGCCTATTCCCTGCTGATGAGGGGTAAATACCTCGAAACACGTGTCCAGGGATGGCGAAGAAAGACACATCGCGGAATACAAAACTACACTGACCATAGTCCTTAGGGGCGATCCCGCTGGTGAGTGAGTGGTGTGCGACCCCACCCCCTTTTTGAAATATTTAAGCGGGCTGACGAGCCTGGGACCCCGCACCCGCGCGCCCGTGTGGTACTAGACCTGGCAATATTTGGCAGCCACCGGCAACCCCAGAAGATAAGAAGATGGCCTATTCCCTGCTGATGAGGGGTAAATACCTCGAAACACGTGTCCAGGGATGGCGAAGAAAGACACATCACGGAATACAAAACTACACTGACCATAGTCCTTAGGGGCGATCCAGCTGGTGAGTGAGTGGTGTGCGACCCCACCCCCTTTTTGAAATATTTATGCGGGCTGACGAGCCTGGGACCCCGCACCCGCGCACCCGTGTGGTACTAGACCTGGCAATATTTGGCAGCCACCAGCAACCCCAGAAGATAAGAAGATGGCCTATTCCCTGCTGATGAGGGGTAAATACCCCGAAACACGTGTCCAGGGATGGCGAAGAAAGACACATCGCGGAATACAAAACTACACTGACCATAGTCCTTAGGGGCGATCCCGCTGGTGAGTGAGTGGTGTGCGACCCCACCCCCTTTTTGAAATAGTCATTTATGTATTTGGACTGTTCATTTCTTTTTAAGTTGTATGTATTTTTTGTTGATTTTCTTGTCACAGTATGTCGTAAAGATGGCATCAAATTGTTCACTCTTCCTTTCAATGTTACTGGACGTGGAAATGAAAAATGACATTTGTGTAGAATTTGTCCTTAGATTTGTATTTTCGACAACAGTATTTTCCACAACGATGGGTTTGATATCTTAACACTTGTTGTCTTAAATTGTTTTCTTCTGTACCTTTTGGTACAGCACATGTAGCATATTGTTCAATAAAACTCATCACTGTCTCATCTGAATCTGTTCCGAATTTGGGGGCATCTTTGATCCATACCAGCATATGTATGTGAGGAGCACCTCTTGCTTGATACTCCTTTCTCCAAAAGAAATCCAGAACATCTCCAAGAGGAGGATTTTTTTTGTTAGTGATAAAAGACTTCATAGCTTCAAATCTATGATTGAAATACCTGCATACATTAACTGGATCCAAAGTGCACAGTTCTCCAGGTGTCTTGTATTCTATATTTTCTATGTTTGCATTTGCCTCTCGAAGAAATTGAAGTAAGTCGTTTCTTAGCATACATTTCAGTTCCCCATGACGACGGTACCAATACTCGTTGGTACCACGCTGACATGCCATGAGATTAATTAGCTGAGACTCCAAAATAGTGTCTTGCTGTTGGACTTTATCCATAAATCCACATCCATAAACTCCCTTGCCGAAACATTTTGCAGATGTACTCCACTTTTCAGTATATGGTTCACTGCATAAGAAAGTCCAGACATGTCACTCTCAAACAGAAGATGAAACAAATATGGAATACATTGGTAAAACCTTGGATCTTCTGAATATAATCTTAAAGTCCGGTATTCAGATGCAGGAATTTGAACAGATCGGTCATCATATCGACCACCTTGACCTGTTGGAAATAACTGAGGAAAACAACGAGCTTCCAAGCTTTCTTCCCAGACACTAATGGGACTTCCTTTTGCTTCTTTCATTTGGAACAAGTCAATAGCATTCCCCATTACTTCTTTGGAATGCAGAGGATGAACACTATAATGTTAATAAATGTGTTTACTTCTGTACACATCCACTTTTTCAATTTGCCCAGCTGGCAAATCACTGTCCTCTTCTACAGTTGTTTCCTCTTCCCCTACATATTCATTTTTGTAGTACTAACTGTTTTTTACCAAATACAACGTTGCCTTTTTGACTTTCCTAACATCCACTAATTCTTGCCAGATTTTCTTACTCTTTGTAGGAACGCCATTGACTAGAATAACCAGAGGTTCCTCTTTCACTTTTTCAACACCAATTGTATCAATATTTTTCTTTAAATCTATAGGCAAATAAACAACTCTTCCCTTTAATCCTCTCTGTAAATCTGAAGGAGGCAATTTCCCTGTCTTAGGCTCCATGTGAACAATAGCCTGAAATGGATGGACACATTGAATCAGAATCGACTCATAAGTATTTAAATTCATTAATTCAGTAGGAAGGTTTACTAACTCAAGATTATTATGTACAGCTCTAGCAGGCATTTTGTTTAATTTATTATAACTATATTTACAAATACGCAGATCAGAACCCAAATCAAAACAATTCTCTACCAACAAATAAGTTGCAAAATCCTTCCACTCATTATTATTTTCCTTTTCACTTTTTACATATAAATCAACTAACCTAGTCTGATTTTTATAAAGAGTTCGTCCACAACACACACAAGAAAAATTTGGCCTTTCACTTGAAATGACCTTAAACTTTGTAAATTCATGGTCAAAATGTTCTGTACTTAAATGCTGTACATTCTCTTCCACATCACCTTCTATTACTGTATCAGTTCTGCACTGCCCTCTTTTTCACCAAAGTAACTTAACTCAATTTCTTCACAAATGTTGTTCAAATCTAATACATATCCATGCAAAAGAGCACTGTTCAACTTTTTTAACATTAGTGCTGGACTTTTTGCATAACACAACCTTCCCACTAATGTCCTCACTTTAGTATGATGCACTGCTAACATCAAAGAATGACGAAAAACACTCTGACATACTTTTCTAGAAAGACAAGCCAGTGAATGCCCATGCAAACCTGTTTTTTCTCTTACTCTGCAAGGATATAACTCTTGCAACATTTTAATTTTTTGTTTTAGACTTTTCTTAGTATATGTATGTAAGAAATTGCGAAACAAATCAATTGAATCCTGTTGCACACTACAAATACTACTACAATTCCAAGTGTACACTGGAGCCTTAGGATGTCTCCCTAAAACTTCACCAGCTAACATCTCTTCTGCATTTCTAGGCACAACTTTTTCTTTTTCAATCAGACAACCTCATATCCTCGACCACTGGTGTCAACTGCATGCATGCACCAAATCATTATCCTGAAAATAACTCTCTTCATTAAAAAATGGCTCACAACTTGAACTATGCTTCCATTCTCCATAAAAAACATCACAACAATTAGTCTGATTAATTACTCTTTTCCACTTACTTTTTGATTTCAAAACATTGATTACCTTGTCTAGTGTACGAATTCAATTGATTACTAAAATAAATATATTTTTTTCATTTCAAAAGCCTGATCAACTATCCTCTCTATACTTGTTTTTTCTTATATAAATCAGATTTCCTTTTACAATTTTTAACATTTTTTAATACATTTAAAACAATTTTGTTATAAAACATTCGCCTACGAATGTCAATGAACTGATTTTTACGTCTATTAATATAGACAATATCATCTCCATAAACTTTTTCTAAATTTTTGCTGGGATTTTGCTTTTTCTTTGTAGTTGCAGAATTTTTTTTTAATTTCCGTATGAAATGCTTAGTTGCCTTACCAGGAAAATTCTTCTTTTTCTTTGTATTTTGTTTTTTACATACATCTTGTAATTGCGTTTTCTTGGAAAAGTAATTCTCCTATATTTTTTTTAACGAGATTTTGTAGGCATTTTGCTTCTTCTTTTTCTTGATAATTACAATCTGTTGTAAAGAAAAAAATAACATATTATAGACCACCACTAACATACTACATAGCAATTACAATAACTAAACGATATAAACACTAGTATACAACATAAGTAATTTTATAGCACAGCAACTGTGTCTCACCAGAGTAGGAAATCATGCAGTGAGTGCTGTTTCTCACTTTATGGCAGTACAGAACAGGTTCAACATTAATGTCACTCTCTGACTGCACTATCTCTCTCTTTGCGTGTGTCATCTCACTCTCTGCCTGCGCCATCTCTCTCTTTGTGTGTGTCATCTCTCTCTTTGCATATGTCATCTCACTCTCTGCCTGCACCATCTCTCTCTTTGCATGTGTCATCTCTCTCTTTGCGTATGTCATCTCACTCTCTGCCTGCGCCATCTCTCTCTTTGCGTATGTCATCTCTCTCTTTGCGTGTGACATCTCACTCTCTGCCTGCACCATGTCTATCTTTGTGTGTGTTATCTTACTCTCTGCCTGCACCATCTCCCCTCTGCCTGCATCATGTCTCCTTCCACCTACGTTATCTCTCTCTTTGTGTGTGTCATCTCATTCTCTGCCTGCACCATCTCTCTCTTTGCGTGTGTCATCTCACTCTTTGCCTGAACCATCTCTCTCTTTGTGTGTGTCATCTCACAGAGAGAGAGATGCCACAGGCACAGGGAACATCTCTCTCTTTACGTGTGTCATCTCACTCTCTGCCTGCACCATCTGTCTCTTTGCGTGTGTCATCTCACTCTCTAACCGGCGTCATCTCTCTCTTTGCATGTGTCATCTCACTCTCGGCCTGCACCATCTCTCTCTTTGTATGTCTCATCTCTCTCTGCCTGCGCTATCTCACCCTCTGCCTGCATCATTTCTCTCACTGCCTGCATCATGTCTCTCTTTGTGTGTGTCATCTCACTCTATGCCTGCATCATCTCTCTCTTTGCATGTGTCATATTACTCTCTGCCTGCGCCATCTCTCTCTTTCTGTGTGTCATCTCACAGAGAGAGAGATGCCACAGGCACAGGGCACATCGCTCTCTTTGCGTGTGTTATCTCACTCTCTGTCTGCATCATCTCTCTCTTTCCGTGTGTCATCTCTCTCTGCCTGCGGTATCTCACCCTCTGCCTGCATCATGTCTCTCACCGCCTGCATCATCTCTCTCTTTGTGTGTGTTATCTCACTCTCTGCCAGCGCCATTTCGCTCTTTGCATGTGTCATCTCACTCTCTGCCTGCACCATCTCTCTCTTTGCATGTGTCATCCCTCTCTTTGCGTGTGAGATAGCGCAGGCAGAGATTTACATGTAATCTACCATGTCTGTGTCTGCTTGCACTATGTGTGCCTGTGCTCATACTATCTCATTGTCTCTAATGGCAAAAAACAGACCATATATATATATATATATATACAAGCAAGACATTACATTTCCTTTTCATTTCAACAGCACACCCTGGATCTTTATTGCACAGCTTAGAGCCTATTTGGGAACTAAGAGGCCTGACAGACATGCTTCCTAAGATTCTCTACTAGTACATATCCTAAAGTTGACTGACTTCAAGAATACATGTATTCCCATATTTTTAAACTCATCAACTAAGCAAATTATTCACCCAGATTCATTTAAAATCAAGCTTGACTCACAGTGTGATCTTAGACACATGACTAGGATGTTACATGTAATCTATCATGTCTGTCTCTGCATGCAATATGTGTGTCTCTGCTCATACTATCTCACTGTCTCTACTGGCAAAAATCAGACCATAAATATATACAAAAAAGACATAACATTCCTTATTCATTTCAACAGCATAACCTGGATCTTTATTACACAGCTTAGAGCCTATTTGGGAACTAAGAGGCCTGACAGACTTGCTGCCTAAGATTCTCTACTAGTACATATCCTAAAGCCTAACTGACTTCAACAATACATGTACTCCCATATTTTTAAACACATCAACTAAGCATATTAATCACCCAGATTCATTTAAAATCAAGCTTGACTCACAGTGTGATCTTAGACACATGACCAGGATGTTACATGTAATCTATCATGTCTGTCTCTGCATGCAGTATGTGTGTCTCTGCTCATACTATCTCACTGTCTCTATTTGCAAAAAACAGACCAACATGCACCATTAGTTTTTTTCTAGCCTTACAAAAAAACATGAGACACAATGCAAGATTAAAGAAGCCCAATATGCTTGTTAATCTTTCCCATAGTGTATACAGCACTCTATCTATATTAAATGAATCATTACTAAGGGTGGGCGTAAAATCCGTTTCGCGGGCAAATTT
This sequence comes from Lissotriton vulgaris, assembly GCF_964263255.1. Classification (NCBI taxonomy): domain Eukaryota; kingdom Metazoa; phylum Chordata; class Amphibia; order Caudata; family Salamandridae; genus Lissotriton; species Lissotriton vulgaris. The sequence goes on from NC_141695.1 coordinate 49,419,941, forward strand.
GCGGATTTTCCGCGATTTCGCAATCCACGAATCTCGCGAAATCGCAGTAAAATCCGCGAATCACCCTTGCTTGGCTGAAAATCCGCGAATTTTCAGCCAAGCAAGGGTTACAGCAGCAGGTGCAAAAGTTGCACCTAATTTCTTTATAACCTTTTACAAAAGGGTTACAAACAAATTAACTTCAACTTGGACACCTGCTGCTAATTGCTTCCTAATGATAAACCAAGAGCGGTACCAATATTGCCACGTTACTTATGTGCTGGATCCCGGGTGATCACTCGAATAACTGAATTAAGCAGTAATTCTCAATGAACCATATTTCAGACTGAATCAGTTTTGTTTTATTTTTTAACTTAGATGCATGTATCAATTCAATATGCAATTTTTTGTTTTTTTCAATCAGGAAACATTTCTTTAGTTCCACATCATAAATCACAATGAACACAGATTTTAAACAAATAACAATACGCAAAACAATATTTTGACAAAAAATCACAATTTGCAATCACCATTCATACCACACAAAAAATATCATCACTAGATATATTACAGTTATTTACAATCTATACAATGTCACAATTGAAAAACAGACAAAGCATTGGAAATAAGCAAGTACACAATGTTGTTATTTTCTGAAATAATCAAGGGTTCCTAATGCTGAATAGAAGAGGTCCCTTTGTGACATTGTATAGATTGTAAATAACTGTAATATATCTAGTGATGACATTTTTTGTGTGGTATGAATGGTGATTGCAAATTGTGATTTTTTGTCAAAATATTGTTTTGCGTATTGTTATTTGTTTAAAATCTGTGTTCATTGTGATTTATGATGTGGAACTAAAGAAATGTTTCCTGATTGAAAAAAACAAAAAATTGCATATTGAATTGATACATGCATCTAAGTTAAAAAATAAAACAAAACTGATTCAGTCTGAAATATGGTTCATTGAGAATTACTGCTTAATTCAGTTATTCGAGTGATCACCCGGGATCCAGCACATAAGTAACGTGGCAATATTGGTACCGCTCTTGGTTTATCATTGTTCTGGTGAGGCTTGTCCTTATTGCCAGTAAGCCCAGACCCTGTATATGGTGTTAATGCTAATTGCTTCCTGGCGCCTCGTTGCCTACTTGCAACTATTCTCTGACCCTGCTCTGACCCTTGAAGCAGGGTCAGAGAATAGTTACAAGTAGGCAACGAGGCACCTGTCCAAGGAATTAAACCTCATCAGGAAGCACTTACAGATATAAAAAACAGGAAGAAGGGAGAGGATGGCAAATACACCCATTTTGAGTTGTCAGGAGGGGTTAAACTAAAAGAGACCTTTACCGCACAATTTTCATATGCATTTTGCTAAAAATAAAAAGCTGTATGTTCTGTAGGGGCAACTCAGGAATCTGGCCCTTCAGAGATCCGGCCTCTCTTTCTTTCTCTCGTTCTCTCTCTCCCTCTCTCTTTCCCTCTCTTTCTCTCTCTTTCTATCTATCTATCTAACTATCTATCTATCTCTCTCTCCCTCTCCCATAAACAACTGCATGGGTAACTTCGCTATGCAAGCAGCTCGCGAAGATGCAAAAATCCCCGCGAACACGCAAAAAACCCCGCGAACACGCAAAAAACCAAAAATCTGCAAATTCGCACAAATTCGCGAATTTTGCGGATCGCGAATTCGCAAATCCGCAAATTCGCGGATCGCGAATTCGCAAAATTCGCCCATGCTTAATCATTACTCACCTTTAAAAATGCTTTTGAAGATTTAGAACAGTGGCAGTCACAAACCAGATTTTCTTATACAGAATCTCTGAATGATGCTTCTTTCACTGCAGCCTCTGAATAATGGCACAGATTCCCTCTGATTTCAGACCCATTTTCATGTACATAACCAATGAAATTTCTTCCCACACAAATTCAAAACCAAACTAACATTTTAATTGGTTCTACATTTCAACACTTTAAAACTCACATAATATTCACCCATCCCCCTACTGCTCTTTCTGCCTGTTACCATGGTAACACTCCATTCATCAACTAACTGAGCACACAGGTGAAAAGTTCATGATACTATATTGCAAATGAACCCAGCAAGGGTGTTTGACTTCTCAATATAGCAGCTTATCCTGTGCAATGTTTCTTTCAATGACTTTTTCTCAACCATTAGAATTACTTTTTTAAAAATAACAGAAGCATACACCCTCATTTTCAGTGAAGAATTTTAAGAAACCCCCAATCATTTCTTATTTTTCAAGTGCACTGAATCTCAACCACTTTTTTTTAATAACTCCTACTTTCAAACTACCATTTCATTTCCACAACTCATCTGAATACAACCACATCTACCTTCAAGATGCCTAAAGTCTGGATTGTGGGTCATAGCTTTGTTCACTGGAGTGAAAAGTATGCAGCAAACAGAGTTATTCCCAACCTTGATTTACCAAATGTTGATTTTATGTGGATTGGCCAGAGAGGATTGAGATGTCACCAATTTATACCATTGGTAAAATCCTTTATGCATCTACCACACCCTGACCTCAATATTGTGCACTGTGGTGGCACTGACCTCGGCACTTTGACTGGGGTAGGTCTGGAAATGCTTTTGAAGGACACCTTTGGGCAATTAAGGTCACTTTTTCCCAAACCTGCCTTGGTATATTCTAATATATGCCAAAGGCAAAAATGGAACTGGTCCAACCAATTTTGTCCACAGATTGAGAAAGCATGGAAACATGGGAATATGTCTGTTTCTGCTTTTCTCAAAGACTATGGTATGGGTTCTTTATACAACAACAACTTGCGTTACAACATGCAAGGCATCTATAGGAGAGATGGTGTACATTTTACAGATGAGGGGAATAGAGTCTTCCTCTTGAATTTTAGACTCTGCATCGGTACCTACTTGTCGGTTCTTAAATCACCCACATAACACAACAGCTCTTTTTAGAGCTACCCTACCTCTAAGCACTCTAAATTATTATTTTACTCTAATTTTTTTCACTGTTTTTCCCCGTGGTGCGCTTAGGGTACACGTACCTATATATATACCTATATATATATATATATATATATATATATATATATATATATATATATATATATATATATATATATATATATATATATATATATATATTATATATATTACCTACTGGCGGTCGCCAGTAGGTATATATAGTTAGGATTTTTTCCCTATGGGATTTCTGAAAATTCTATGCCTAATAACTTTTGCGTTCGTGGACGGAATTGGCTGAAATTTTCAGGAAAATGGCACATTTTGTTTCTGAGCAGACCTTGAAAATTTGGGGGGGTTTTGTGGAGGGGGGGCCGAGAAAAAAGGGGGGTCCCAAAACGCCTTTTTCCCATGTTAATTTCCATAGGGCGGTTGGACTCACTTTTAGCCCGAACGGCTGAATGGATTTTCACGAAACTTGGCAAAATTGTAGGGACTGTTAGCCCGATGTGCCTTTGCTAGGTCTCAATATATGTGCTTCAGTGGATTTTGAGAAATTAACGTTTAAATCAAGATATATATCTGTAACAGCGCTCCGGGCAGCGATCCGGTTCGCGAACCTTTCGCGTAACGGAACTTTGCGATGAGAAGCTGATTGGCCCTCCGGTGTCTGTCAACATTCTAAACAGTCCGGAGCGGCCGCCATCTTGTCTCTCGGTAGGATCGAGAGACAAGAGGAGGCCAAAACAAAGGGGGAAATTACCATAAGGGGGCATAGTAGATCCTCGTTGACCCCCTAGGTTTTATGTGGAGGTTTTAAAAGGGCCTAGGAGGGTCCAAAAAAAAAAATTTTTTTTTGCGTGGTAAGCGCCAAGTTCGCGAACCGGATAGCTTTCTGGGCAGCGAACTTTATGGATAAAAGAATGAAAGACTTTTCTAATACTGTATGTTAATTGTTTGTTGTTTTTCTTGTTTTTTTTTGTTTTCTTTATTTATTTATTTTTTTTATTATGATTGTGTTTCATACTTTATTAAATTTTCTAACATTTCATTGTCAGAAATGTCATAATTTATTATAGGGTGTAATTGTTTTTCATTTTGAAGCAAGTTGTCTACTGCTTCAACACATTGTAGAAGTTCGTGGTCTCTACTGTCATCCATAAAGTCATCAAGTTTGTCTTGGCTGCTCTCCTTCAGTTCAATCGAAAATGAAACTTGCTGCTCGCCTTCCATTTTGCCTGAAATTTGGATTAAAAAAATATATATTAGTAGAGATAGGGCACTGTTGGGATTAATTTTAGATAGGCAGTTTTTATCAGTGAATTTATCTTTTGGCAGTGTATAGTATGAGAGTGGAAATAGGACTAAAAAAAAGTGTATGTGATTTAACCAAGACACTACTACTACAGAGGGATAGTGTATATGTAGCAGAAAAAGTCTACTATATTAAGTCATAGTGCACAATATATTAAATTATAACTTACCTTCACAAAGAAGTTGAAGTTTTTTGAAGCTTTTGAAATAGGAGGTACAACAAGAAGTAGTAGTCAAAATGGCTGTGTTTCCTTCTCTCCCTTTATATATATACAGGTATATAACCAATCAAATGTCAGGTAATAAAAGTAGAAAATGAAAGTAACATTTTCATTGGTTGTCAATTCCAACAATTCAGATGTGTTTTGTGAAGTAATTTACCTCACGGTACTTGGAGAGGTCTACAGGCTAAATGGCTAAATGGAATTTCAATGAAATTTGTGAGAATGGAAGGGATTGTTATGTAGTATGAGCTAATCTATATTTGGTGAGAGTGTTTCTAGTCGTTATTCTGTAAATTACTTTCCCGCCTTTTTTTAGGACCGCTTTCCGGGAAGCTGCCCGGTTAGCGAACCTTAAGCGTCACGGGAGTCCACCATTTTGTGTTTCGTTCGCATTAAGATACAAGATGGAGGGCAAATAATGTTTAGAATGGGTAGAAGGGGTCATGGTAGACTTATCTTGACCCCCTAGGTTTTCTGAGCGTGGCTGAGGAGGCTTATATGTGCGGAAAAAAAATTTTTTTTAAAAAAATTCCGCGAGGTTAGCTTTCGGTTAGCGAACCGGGTAGCGCTCCGGGGAGCGAATTTTGTGGAAAATTAGTGAAAAAAGTTAGAGAAAAATAATAATTGTGAGTGATCAGATGTAGGGTAGCTCTGAGAAGAGCTTTTGGGTTTATGGTACATTTAGGTACTTATAAGTAGGTACCAATGCAGAGTCTTAAATTCAGAATGAAAATTCTGTTGCCCTCATCTGAGAAGTGAACTCCATCTCCTCTGTAGATATCTTGCATGTAGTAACGCAAGTTATTGTTGTACAGAGAGCCCATTCCATGGTCTCTCATGTAAGCTGAAACAGATTTGTTTACATGCTTCCTCGCTTTCTCAATTTGTGGACAAAATTGGTTGGACCACCTCCATTTCTGTCTTTGGCATATATTGGAATATACCAAGGCAGTTTGAGGAAAAAGTGCCATTAATTGCTCCAAGGTGTCCTTTAAAAGCATTTCCAGACCTACCCCTGTCAAAGTGCCCAAATCATTACCTCCACAGTGCACTATTAACAGGTCAGGTTTTGGCAAATGCATAAAGGTTTTCACCAATGGTATCAATTGGTGACATTTTAATCCTCTTTGGCCCAACCACTTAATTTCCACATCTTGTAAATTGAGGTTGTGTAAATTTCTGCTCTCAGCATACCTTTGAGCCCAGTGGATGTAACTATGTCCAACAATCCAGACGTTAAACATGGTGGAAGAAGGTTGTTCTGCAGTCAGATGAAGTGTGGTAATGAAAGGGCAGTTGAAACAGTAGGAGTTTCTAAAGAAAAAAAACTGTGGATTTACAATGCTAATGATTCATTAGCAGTGATTGGTGCATTTCCATTTCTGAAAACAGAAAGTTAGGGTGCATGGATGTGTTCTTTGAAAGATGTAATTTGAATGGTCAAGGAAGAAACATTTAATGAAAGATTGCACTGGATACGCAGGTGCACTGAGAGTTCAGAGTTCAATTGAAACATTGTTGTGTGAATTTGCAAACATGAGAGGTCTTCCAGGAGGTGGTTGCTATGGAAACAAGGCAGACAGGGCAGAGGGGGGAAGGGTTTTGATTTGAAAAAAGTGAGGGAAGAGGTATGATTGGCTAATATGAGAGATATGTGAAAAGAATATCTGTATTTCTGTGCTTTCAATAGCTGCAGCCTTTGGAGTGCATCCTTTTTCTTCTGCTGAAGACAATTTGGTGTATTTCTGAGACTGTTTTCAAAACTCAAAAAATATTTGCTAAGGTGAGAAAAGATTTATTTAATTTAGATAGAGAATAGTATGATTTAAGGAGAAAATGATGAAGAAAGCTGTGTTTTTAAAATGTGGTTTTGTCTCTAGTGATATACTAATAGAATTAGTTTCAAAGAGAAATTATAATTGCATATTTGGTGTAACATTCTGGCATGCAGTTACACAAGATATTGTAATACATGGAGGCCATTTCATGGTCTGTTATGTAAGCTGAAACAGATATGTTGCTTTTAAAAACGATTTAAGAAATCAATTACATTTCTAGATATGTACTGCTAGAGCTTCATAGGTTGTTTTGGGCCATATTTATAAGGTATTTGAGTGTCTAAGATGTTGTGTTCGCCTTTTAAAATGTAAAGTGTTCCTCATGGGACAAGTGTCTTGTAAATACGCTCCCACTTGTGCTTGGCAAATTTAGATTTTGATTATGGGAGTTACCTAGCCATGTTAATAGTGTCCCAAAAATGGTGCTAGGGCATTCCAGAAAACACTTTCATGTGTCTCAAGGACATTTTTAGTCATTTCTTCATGAATGCAGGTATACAATTGATTTATATGCTGTGTTTAAAAACGAATTTTGAAATGAATTAAATTTCAGGATATGTACTGTTAGAGCTTCATAGGTTGTTTGGGGTCATATTTAGAAGGCATTTTAGTGTCTTTGAAGTTATTTTTCCCTTTTTAAATGGAAAGCGTTCCTCATGGGGCCCTGAGCAGTTCTTAGCCATGTTATTTAATAGGAAGTGGATAACATGGCTAAGAGCATTTGCTGGGAAATGCATGAATATCGCTGATTTTTCTGCTATATTCATGCATTGTGGCCGTTTTTTTTCACATTGCTTCATAGGTTGTTTGGGTTCATATTTAGAAGGCATTTTAGTGTCTTTGATGTTATTTTTCCCTTTTTAAATGGAAAGCGTTCCTCATGGGGCCCTGAGCAGTTCTTAGCCATGTTATTTAATAGGAAGTGGATCACATGGCTAAGAGCATTTGCTGGAAAATGCATGAATATCGCTGATTTTTCTGCTATATTCATGCATTGTGGCCGTTTTTTTCACATTGCTTCATAGGTTGTTTGGGTTCATATTTAGAAGGTATTTTAGTGTCTTTGATGTTATTTTTCCCTTTTTAAATGGAAAGCGTTCCTCATGGGGCCCTGAGCAGTTCTTAGCCATGTTATTTAATTGGAAGTGGATAACATGGCTAAGAGCATTTGCTGGAAAATGCATGAATATCGCTGATTTTTCTGCTATATTCATGCATTGCGGCAGTTTTTTTTCACATTGCTTCATAGGTTGTTTGGGTTCATATTTAGAAGGCATTTTAGTGTCTTTGATGTTATTTTTCCCTTTTTAAATGGAAAGCGTTCCTCATGGTGCCCTGAGCAGTTCTTAGCCATGTTATTTAATAGGAAGTGGATAACATGGCTAAGAGCATTTGTTGGAAAATGCATGAATATCGCTGATTTTTCTGCGTTATTCATGCATTGCAGGCCTTTTTTTATCACATTTGCAAGCATTTCTTAGCCATGTTATCCAATGGGAGGTGGATAACATGGCTAAGAGCATTTGCTTCAAAGGTTGTTTGGGGTTATATACCATTTTTGGGAAATTATTAACATGCCTATCTAACTCCCATAATCAAAATCTAAATTTGCCAACCGCAGGTGGGAGCGTATTTACAATAAATTTGCACCATGAAGAATGTAAAATAGCATACTAGATACTCAAATAACTTATAAATATGATCCAAAACATCTTATGAAGCACTAGTAGTGCATATTTCCAGAAATGTATTGGTTTTCATTTAATGATTTACTTCATTGGTAGGCCTTCACATGTTTTTTTACCTTGGTTTTTTTTCAGTGAAAATCTTATCTGCAACCATGTGTTGGCCTCACCTCAAATAAACAAAACAGGTGATGGACTGAATGTGGATCAATGACACACATTCACCCCAGTCCAAAGATCTGGGCCTAAACAAACCTTTAGATAGGCTACATCTTATCGTCATCCTGAATTAATGATTTAAAATATTAGGGAGTGATTTATGAGTGTTGTATGCCTGTTTTGTACCATTGAGTGTCATTTTTGTGATGCAGTGCTGGTGGAAAATATTTGCTATGTTAAATAATTAGTACAGCATTAAGTTTTAGATGACTGTTATTTATTTACTGTTTGGTAATAGTGGTTAATAACATTTTATATTATATTTTTTCACAGATTCAACTGCAGATTCTTTCATAGTTTGGAAAATGCCTTCCAGAAGTCGAATACGAAAGGCTAGAAAACGTCAAAGACAGCAGGATGATGTTTTATTGCAGCAGTCCTCTTCCCCAAATACTTGTCAAAACACCAAGAAAGGTCCGGGTAAGAGCACGAAATCATTCTTAAGAAATATTTGTAGTAAAAAAAATTTTGCTCAAAAAAATGTGTCTCTTAACAAAAAGAGAAGTAATTTAAATGGAAAGGAGAGACCCATCACAAATGTTACTGGTAGAGGAAGAGATAACTCTGTGCATGATAGTAGAAGGAAACAACAGTTTAGGGACATTCGACAACGAATGTTCCGTAATAGGATATTAGTTAATTTATTGAAAAATATTAAAAAGAAAGGCCAACAGAAAGCGGCATTTTATAGGAAGAAGAAAAATGTAGAGAAAATTATTGATCATGCTTTTGAAATCAAGCGAAAGTTGTTTATTTTGGTAATCAATAGAATTAGGAAACTAAGCAAGGTAATTTCTGATTTCAAAACAAAAAGTAGATGGAAGAGAGTAGTAAATCGTACTAACTTTTGTGAAGTTTTTTCTGGAGAATGGATGCATAGTTCAAGTTCTGAGGCATTTTTTAATGAGGAGACTTATTTTCAGGATAATGATTTGGTGCATGCAGTTGACATCAGTGGTCGAGCTTATGAAGTGAAGGATGGTTGTCCAGTTGAAAAAGAACTACTTGTGACAACAGAGACAGAAGAGGCGCTAAGTGATGAGGTTTTAGGAAGACGTCCTAAGGGTCCTGTGTACATTTGGAAGTGTAGTTCTATTTGCAGTGTGCGACAGGTTTCCATCAATTTGCTATGTGATTTTATACGGACATTTAATAAGAAAAGTTTGAAGCAGAAAATGAAGTTGTTGCAAGATTTAGATCCTTGCAGAGTGAGACAAATGACAGGTTTGCGTGGTCATTCACTGGCTTGTCTTTCCAGGAGAGTATGCCAGAGTGTTTTTCATCATTTCAGGATGCTAGCAGTGCATCATAATAAAGTGAGAAAATTAGTGAGAATGTTGTATTATGCTAAGAGTCCAGCAATTATGCTTAAACAGTTATGTGCTGCTCTTTTGCATGGTTCTGAAATAGATGTGAAGAATCTTTGTGAAGAAATTGAGTTTTGTTACTTTGGTAGTAAAGATGAGAATGTTCAAATTGACCCTGAAGTAGAGGGTAATGTGGAAGATAATGTACAGGTTTCCAGTACAGATAATTTTCAGAAGGAAATTGCCACGTTTCAGATGAAATCAAGTGAGAGGCCTAATTTCACTTGTGTATGTTGTCGACGCACTTATTATAAGAATCAGACTAAGGTAGTGGATTTATATGCAAAAAGTGAAAGGGAAAATAATAGTGAATGGAAGGATTTAGCCACATACTTGATGGTAGAAAATTATTTTGATTTGGGATCGGATCAACGTGTGTGTACTTATTGTTGTAATAAATTAAACCAAAACCAGATGCCTGCTAGGGCAGTTCATAATAATCTGGAATTGGTTGAGATTCCTTCTGAATTGAAGGATTTAAATACTTATGAATCTATTTTGATTCAAAGTATCCATCCCTTTCAGGCTATTGTAAGAATGGAGCCAAAGACAGGGAAATTGCCTCCAGCAGATTTACAGAGAGGATTAAAGGGAAGAGTTGTTTATTTGCCTCTAGATTTGAACAAAAACATTAACACAATTGGAATAGAAAAAGTGGAAGAGGAACCTCTGGTTATCTTGGTTAATGGGGTTCCGACAAAGAATAAGAAAATATGGCAAGATTTAGTGGATGTTAGGAAAGTCAAAAAGGCAACAGTGTATTTGAAGAAAAATAATAAGTACTATAAGAATGTATATGTTGCAGAAGAGGAAGTAAGTGATGAAGAGGATAGCGATTTGTGTGCTGGCCAAATTGAGAAAGTAGAGGCCTCTAAAAGTGAAGAAATATATGAACATTATAGTGTTCATCCTTTGCATTCCAAGGAAGTGATGGGGAATGCTATTGAGTTGTTTCAAATGAAACAAGCCAAAGGGAGTCCCATTAGTGTTTGGGAGGAAAGTTTGGAAGCTCGGTGTTTCCCACAGCTATTTCCCACAGGTCAAGGAGGAAGATATGATGAGCGACCTCGTGAAATTCCTGCGTCTGAATACCGGACTTTACGATTGTATGCAGAAGATCCTAGGTTTCGGCAATGCATTCCCTATTTGTTTCATCTCCTGTTTGAAAGCGATCTGTCTGGACTGTCATATGCAGTGAACCACATCTTAAAAAGTGGTATACAGATGCGAAACATCTCGGCAAGTGACTTTATGCATAAAGTCAATGTCCAAGACAGTATTTTGGATTCTCACTTAATTAATCTCATGGCGTGTCAGCGTGGTACTAATGAGTACTGGTACCGTCGTCATGGTGACTTAAAATGTATGCTGAGGAACTTAGGAACTCCGACATGGTTCCTCACTCTGAGCTGTGCCGAGTATGGCTGGGATGACTTACTTGAATTTCTACGAGAGGCAAATGGAAATATTGAAAACATTGAATTCAAGACACCTGGAGAACTGTGTTCTTTGGATCCTGTGAATGTATGCAGGTACTTCAATCATAGATTTGAAGCTATGATGTCTTTCATCACAAATAAAAAGAATCCACCTCTTGGAGAGGTGTTGGATTTCTTCTGGAGAAAGGAGTACCAAGCAAGAGGTGCCCCTCATATACATATGTTGCTGTGGATCAAGGATGCACCTAAATTTGGAACAGATCCGGATGACTTAGTGATGAATTTCATCGAACAGTATTCTACGTGTGCTGTTCCAAACGCAACGGAGAAGAAAAGTCTAAGAGAACAAGTTCTACGTTTCCAAAGCCATCGTTGTGGAAAGTACTGTCGTCGTAAATTCAGAAACAAGGACAAGTTCTACACCAAATGTCGTTTCAACTTTCCACGACCGGTGATTTCTAAAGGAAGAGTGAACAGTTTGATGTCTTCGCTGCGACATAATGTGACGAGGAAATCACCCAAGAATACATACAATTTGAAAAGGAACGAAGAGTCCAAGTACATCAATGACTACAACCCAGTGATTTTGTCCATGTGGAATGCCAACATGGATATACAGTTTGTGGCTGACAACTGTATGGCTGTGGCTCGGTATGTGACATCTTACATCACCAAAAAAGAAAAGACCGAACTGAAGGATATGTGGGAGGACATTTCCCATGAAAAGAGCCTCAGCAAGAAGTTGTACAGTTTCAGTCTGAAGATGTTGTCGCATCGAGAAATCGGAGCTTACGAATGTTCTGATCGATTGTCTTCAGCAAGTCTCTATGCCAAATCCAGGAGTCTCGTTTGGGCGAGTCTTGGTCTTGCTGCAACGCGAAATCGAGTTCTTAAACCTGTTCGGGAAATTGAGTATTTGGCAGAAAAGGAACCAAACAGTACCGACATTTTGAAGACCAACATGTTGGATACATATTATCCAAATCGAAGCAGTCACCTTGAGAATATTTGTCTATATGAGGTTCTCCAAAATTATATATTCAAGAGGAACATCAAAGAAGATATTGAGAAAGGAGTGTATGCTGTAATTGGAAGTGAGGGATGCCTGGTCAAGCAAAGAAAATGCCAATTAGTAAACCATCGAAAATTAAGTGGCGAATCTCCAGAAAAAAAGGAGTTTTTCTATTTAGCACTTTTGCAACTTTTCAAGCCTTGGCGTGCAGAAGAGGAACTGCTTGGAGATTTCCTCTGTTACGAAGACTCTTTCAATGCAGCCAAGGAGTCCATAGAATGTCCTGCTTTTTCTAAATATCAAGAAATGCTAACTTTGGAAATTGAGCAGGAAGCAACGATTGCAGCCGAGATTGCCAGAGACAGTTCTCAGGACAGTCAGAGTTCTGTTTCATTGAGTCAAGATCCACTTGGAGGACCTATTATCGAAAATGAAGCTGCCACTGCTATGAATGAAGTAGAAAGAGCCATGGCACATGCTCAGGAGGATTCAGTTAACTTACAAGACTTGGAAAAACAACTCAACGTTGAGCAGAGGAAAATATATGATGAAGTTACCAAGGAAATTGAGCACGGATTAAGTCATGAGAAGAAAGAGTGCTCGTGTACGTCGTTGAAGCCTGTCCGACTGTACGTGAGTGGAGAAGCGGGAACTGGAAAAAGTTTCCTCATTAAAGCAATCTCTTGTTATTTGCAGGAAAGGACTGAGTCATCGCTGTCTTGTGTTGTCACCGCTCCTACTGGACTGGCAGCACATAATATTAAAGGTATTACTTTGCATCGTCTATTGATGCTGCCGGTGGAGCATGACAACAAATTACAATACAACAAGTTATCTGGAGATGCTTGCTGTGAAGTTTCAAGAGTTTTGAGGAAAATGAAACTACTTATCATTGACGAAGTAAGCATGGTTTCCAATGTCATGCTTGCCTTTGTGCATTTGAGAATGCAAGAAGTACTTAAAACTGAATATGATGTCTTATTTGGTGGGAAACACATTATTGTTTTCGGAGATCTTCTACAGCTGACACCAGTAAAAGGTCAACCTGTGTTCAAAATACTCACGCATGAAGATACCAGGAAGTGCCTAGGGAGCATTGGCAACGTCAATATATGGTTAAACTTCAATTATGCAGAACTGCATCAAAATATGCGTCAGGCAAAGGATGAAGATTACAAGAATATTCTACAAGATATTAGAATTGGAAAAGTGACCGAGCATGGGAAAGAAGCTTTAAATGCACGGTTACTGTCAAATTTGTATCCCAAACAAGATATTGTGCCTGAGAATATTTTTCAGAAAATTACTGAGAAGAAATCCGGGATATGTCTCATGCCAACTCTTGCAGAATGTGCCATCTTCAACAACAAAATGTTGAATTTAGAAAAGCAAGAGATTGTGAAACTTGAAGCTATCGACAAATTAGAGCATATGGGATCAACAATTATTTTGTCAGACAATTTGAAATCAAAATTGGATTCATTAGAGAAGACTATATCTAAAACAGCGGGTTTTGAAAAGACTTTGAATGTGTGTTTAAATTGCCGAATTATTTTGAGAAGGAATTTACATGTAGAAAGAGGTCTGGTAAATGGATCAATGGGTAATGTTGTTGATTTTGAGAAATACAGAAATAGAGATGGAATAGAATTTTTAAAAATTAAATTTGATGGCATTGAGGAAGTACAGCAAATTGGTCGTTGTTCTGCTAGGTTTTTGCTTGTTAAAGATTTATATGTTCGCCGTAAACAGTTTCCTGTTTGCTTGGCATATGCGGTGACAATCCATAAATCGCAAGGTTTAAGTGTAGACTGTGCATTGGTGAATATTGGCAGTTCTGTGTTCAAGGAGGGTATGGCATATGTGGCATTGTCACGAGTTAGAACTTTATCGGGATTGTACTTGATTGACTGTGATGTCACAAACATTTGTGCGGATCTAGATTGTGTTAAGGAATACAATAGGTTAAGAAGAGAGTATGCGCCACATTTGCCTCAATATCCTTTGTTTGAGAAACGTGTGGTAGGCCGCAAACGTAGAAATAGCAGTAATAGTAGGGAGGTTGTTGCAAAAAGACTAAAAGTCAATGAACCGAAAATTGTTAGCAGAAAGAAAGTGGATTCTGTTGAAGATGTTGTCGGTTTTCAATTTGAAAACAGTTCTGGTGTCAACTGCTATGCAAATGTAGTGGTTAATGTTCTCTTTTCACTAGAGAGTTTAAAAGAACAGATTCTGTTGAATTCTGAACAAATTTTATGCTGTTTGTTGAATTCTGTTTTCGAGAAATGTAGCAGTGATCGAACAAAAGTAGAAAGTGTGTCTGAAGTTCGTTATCTGTTAGATGAATGTTCAGGTCAAACAGACTTCTCTGAAAATAATCAGCAAGATTGTCAGGAGTTTTTAATGTATATGCTTGATATATTGCAAGTTGAGGGTGTAGATGTAGATCACCTGTTTGGGCTTTCTTATCAATGGCAGCATGACTGCGAGAACTGTATGGTATCAAGTACTACTAGTGTAGACTCAGAAAGATTTATATATTTAACTTTGCCAGACAGTAAATCAGTCTCCTTTAATAAGCTAGTAAATGCAGCGGATCACAACATGGAGTGTAGCCAATGTAAATGTGATATGATGTCAACATTATTTATACGTAGATATGGCCAGTATGTCATTTTAATGATGCAACGATGTAGGCCTGATGGAACAAAATTGTCAACTTTAATAAAAAATTTTGTGGCTTCTCAGCTGTCAATATCAGGGAGGACTTTTGTTACTGTAGCAATTATCTATCACGATGGTCCATCAACAACATCAGGACATTATACAGCTTACTTAAAGTCTGGAAACGGCTGGTCATTCTGTAATGATTCTGTTGTAACGTTCAAAAAAAAATTGCCGTTTGACCTTAAAAATTCTTACCTGGTGTTTTTAAAACCAAAATTTTAAGTAGAGGGAATGTAAGTCTGCAATGCTGTCTCGATTAAAAATTCAACTATATAAACCTAATGCAAGTAAGTCTGCTTCATAGTAAGCAGTATCAGTGTCATAGGAAAAGGAGAACATGACTGACAAAGAAGAGTAAGATATTAGTAGTCCAGGATTGTGAAAATAATCTCAAATATTTTATTTTTGAAAGTTGCGAAAATAGAAAATGTCGGGATTTGATTGGAAGAATTACAAGATTTGCGAATCGCGGCAACATGATTTGGCCTAGTGGAAACATGTGATATAATGAGAGAAGTTTTTTTTCTATGTAACATATTTCACGTATCGATGGAGGTTTTCTTTCAGAAAGTGGCGGGCTGAAAATATTTAAAGCACAACAGAGTGGATGCTGTTTATAGGAGATCCTTCGACGTCATTGAAAGTAAGTTAATTTTAAGAAGTTTTGAAATCAGATTTCTTAGGTTGTATGGGTTTTTTAAACACAGTCATTTTGATTGTGTTTTTTTTTCCCCGCTGTTACATGATGAATACCTTCAAGTCACTGATTTAAGTGAAATTTGATACATTCTGAGAACAGCAAAAATAAACCATTTAACATGTATAATTAATGTTATGCTTTTTGTCCTTATGATATACATTTAGAAATGTGTGGTACATATGGGTAAGGTGAGTTCTGTAAATATCAATTTTAATGCTTAGAGTGCTGTACTTCTGGGTAGTGTTTTTTTTTTATAAAAAAAAGAGGCCTCACCTCAAAGAAAGCTCTTGAAAGCACACATCTTATTTGCATCCTAAAACAATCATTTACAATGTTAGACACAATTTTATTATGACTTTACATCTTTTTTGCGCTGCTATTGCATCACTATTGTGAGACATTAGCAGTGCAAGAAAAACATCATGTTTCAAAATAGGCCTCAGTTCAGCAATATCAAGATACAGTTTCTTTCGAATATATATCTTTAGGATTGTGTAGGGAACGTAGAGAAGCAGAGACTTCTGTAAATGTCAAAGTTGTTGAAAAACTGTTTGTTTTTGAACCTTTTCCCTTGTCTTTTCTAATTTTTAAATACATGTTTTAATATTTTTTGAAATGTTTGTTCTTTGTTTTACAGATTGAAAGTATGAAAAAATATTTAAAAAAGGTAACAAGAATTATAAGGTAAATGTTTTCCACTCTTTTTACCCGCAATGCACTGCTGATGATGTCATTGACAGTATCTCTCATTTACTCTCTCTAGCTGTCTTTCTTTTTACATTATTCTCTGTTTACTTCCCTTATACTAACTCTTCTTTTTTTTTAAAAAAATATTTTTTTTAGTTCGCTTAAAGTTCGCGAACCGGTCAGCGAACTTGAAGCGAACCAAAAGAAATAGAGCTTGCCAGAGTGATAAACATTCTAGCAATTTTGTTTGAAAGGGGAGGTAGTTCTGAAAAGAACTGTTTTTTTTTGTTTTTGTTGTTTTATGTTTTTTTTGTAATTTTTTGAACATTTTTTGATTTTTTTGTATTTTTAGAACTGTTTTATGTTTTTTTTGTGTTTTTTAAGGAGGGGAGACAACAAAAAACAGGCTTTCAAAACGGCTCAACTGGAGCAAAAAAAAAGAAAATTACTTTTTGGGTGCATTAGGGCACTTATGATTTTCATATGCAATGTTCATGAGGTTGACACTCATGTTGCCATATGACAGCATAGCACCACAGTAAATACAAGACACCTTCATGTGCTGGAAGTTACGTTGGATGTTTGGCACAGTCTCTTGTGCCTCTCTTCCCGTCAAAGACAATGTGGATGTAGATCTTGCCACAGGAGTTGCCGTCGGATTGTCTACAAGATCCCTTAACTCAGCCCGGCTGTAGTTCAAGGGATGCCACCTGCTCATGTGACGGTGCATTGTATAGTTCCCCATACTGTACTTCTTTTCTGTGCCTCTCGACAATCTGTGGTCACAGATGAGGCAGGTGGCATATTTTGCATTCACTTTCTTGGTTCCAGGAGGGATGGTGAAAAACTGCCAGATGAAACTGGTTTTTCGTTTAGAAACCCGGGGCAACTCATCAACAAATTGTTGTCCCTCTCTCTCCTCTTCTTCTTCTTCCTCATCTTCCTCCTCTCTGTTAGTCATAATTTGACTGGGTGGTCCTCTCTTCTTATGGGGAGGTGGAGGTGGTGGTGGGGGTGCACCAGCTGCAGCAACAATGGAAGCCATTGTGGATCTTCAGATAAATGGTCTTTCTCTCACCAAGATGAAAGTCAGAGTGAGGAAATAAGGAGGGGTTTACTTGATTTGGGGAAAACAAAAGTTCTGAGCCAATGAAAAGTGTTATTTTTAGGTCACATGACCTAGTCATACATCATTTGGAAACCAAAAGTGAAATGAACCAATGAGAAGTTTGATAAACAAGTCACATGACCTGTTCCGCTTACGTTACGCGGCGCGCGCCGCGTCCCAGATCGCTTCCGGTTCGCGGTCCGGAGCACTTCCGGGAGCGCTAACGCGGCGCGTCATTAGACGCATTACGCGATAACGTGATACGTCGCGCTTCCGCGGCGCGTCACTGTTCCGCTAACGTAACGTTGACCGGTTCGCGGACTAGATCGCGGCATCAAGATGAGCTAACGGAAAGCTTCCCGGTTCGCGAACTAGAAGCGAAGAAAAAAAATATTAAAAAAAAAATTATCAATAAACATCTAAATATATTTTGGGATTTAAAGAATAATACATTTTACAGCTACAGATGTTAGCTTTTAAAAAACCAATGAAATTCACTGAAAAAACCATAGGTTATAGACCATATATAGTTAGAAATTTGCATTTAAAAAACCATTGAAATTCAATGAAAAAACCATAGGTTATAGACCATATATAGTTAGGAATTCGCATTTACAAAACCTTATTTTACTCGCATAAAACCATTGAAATTCCATATATAGTTAGTTGCGCTAACTATATATCGCGCACCCGCAATCCACTGCTGATGATGTCACATATTACATCATTCATGACATGGTCAGTGACATCACTGATGACATCACTGATGACATCTCAAATGACATCACTGATGACAACATCCAGTGACTGTATGTTTCTGTGAAGTTAAAATATGTCTTACATATTGAAGAATGAGTGGATGTATAAGTGTCTGGATGAAGGATTTAGTAGGTGCATGACTGACTGTATGAGTGAGTGATTAAATGTGTCTCACTGAGTGCATGGGTTAGTGACTAAACTGTCTTAATTTGTGCATCATTATGTCTGTTGTTCTGTAAACTGTTGCATGTGTTGATAAGTAGCTATATGAGTAACTATATGGGTTATTGATTGGTTACCTTAGTATTTGTATGGGAGACTGAGTGTGTGTGTGGGTGGCTGGGAGGTGTATGACTCTGTGCATAGATGTGTGAGCAGTTGATTCACTAGAGGTATGGTTTCAAAAGTGCATGTGGTAACAGCTGTATGGGCGGTTGACTGTGTGCATGAGTGTATTGGTGAGTGAATGGATATCTCAGTGCTACATGTCAAAGTAAGTACATATGTAAAACACAGTACATGTGAGAGTTGACATATATAAATAACTGTGCATAAGAGCCAGTGAATGTGTGAGTGGCTGTATGGATCATTGTGAACTTGTATCAGGGATTGTATAAGAGAGTAAATATGTGTTAGTATATGTTTGAATAAGTAAAGTTTGTATAACTGTATAGTTGAGGAAATGGAGGTGTGATTGATTCTTTGCATGACTGACTAGGTGTGTGAGTAACTCCATGGATGAGTGACAGTCTGTGAGTGTCTGTTTACACTGATTGTATCTAAGGTTATATTAGAGTCTGAAGAGGTTCATCGTATTATCACATGAATGATATCATCAGTGATGTGATCAGTAATGTCAAATGAGATGTCATCAGTGATGTCATCAGTGATGTCATTTGAGATGTCATCAGTGATGTCATCAGTGATGTCACTGACCATGTCATGAATGATGTAATATGTGACATCATCAGCAGTGGATTGCGGGTGCGCGATATATAGTTAGCGCAACTAACTATATATGGAATTTCAATGGTTTTATGCGAGTAAAATAAGGTTTTGTAAATGCGAATTCCTAACTATATATGGTCTATAACCTATGGTTTTTTCATTGAATATATATATATATATATATATATATATATATATATATATATATATATATATATATATATTCACAGAAAAAACCATAGGTTATAGACCATATATAGTTAGGAATTTGCATTTACAAAACCTTGAAAATTCACTGAAAAAAACATAGGTTATAGACCATATATAGTTAGGGACTAGCCTTTTCAAAACCTTATTTTACTCACACAAAACCATTGAAATTTCATATATAATTAGTTGCACTAACTATATATCGCGCACCCGCAATCCACTGCTGATGATGTCACATATTACATCATTCATGACATGGTCAGTGACATCACTGATGACATCACTGTTGACATCTCAAATGACATCACTGATGACATCACTGATGACATCTCAAATGACATCACTGATGACATCACTGATGACAACTCAAATGACATCACTGACAACATCACTGATGATATCATTCATGTGATAATACGATGAACCTCTTCAGACTATAATATAACCTTAGCTACAATCAGTGTAAACAGACACTCACAGACTGTCACTCATCCATGAAGTTACTCATACATCTACTCAGTCATGCAAAGAATCAATCACACCTCCATTTCCTCAACTATACAGTTATACACACCTTACTAATTCAAACATATTCTAACACATATTTAATTTCCTATACGATCCCTAATACAATTTCACAATGATCCATACAGCCACTCATACATTCACTGGCTCTTATGCACGGTTATATATGTCAACTCTCACATGCACTGTGTTTTACATATGTACTTACTTTGACATGTTGCACTGAGATATCCATACACTCACCAATACACTCATGCACACAGTCAACCGCCCGTGCAGCTGTTTCCACATGCACTTTTGAACCCACACATCTAGTGAATCAACTGCTCACACATCTATGCACAGAGTCATACACCTCCCAGCCACTCATACACATACTCAGTCTCCCATACAAATACTTGGGCAACCAATGAATATCCCATATAGTTACTCATATAGCTACTGATTAACACATTCAGCAGTTTACAGAACAACAGACATAATGATGCACAAATTAAGACAGTTTAGTCACTAACCCATGCACTCAGTGAGACACATCTAATCACTCACTCATACAGTCAGTCATGCACCTACTAAATCCTTCATCCAGACACTTATACATCCACTCATTCTTCAATATGTAAGACATATTTTAACTTCACAGAAACATACAGTCACTTGATGTTGTCATCAGTGATGTCATTTGAGATGTCAACAGTGATGTCAACAGTGATGTCATCAGTGATGTCACTGACCTGACTTTTCCGGTGCAACGAGGAGGCGGGGCAGAGGAGCTGCGGAGGAGAGCAGGCAGCTACGGAGATCGGCGCCCGGTTTGGCGTTTTGACATTTTGAGTGTGGAGCCTGTGGACTTGTGGATGAAAGACTTGTGAGGTTAATCTGGTGCCCTCGTCGAGAGTCTTATCTGCATTGCGCTGTGACCTCTGTATTTGCCATTATGGGATTGCCTCTCCCTTTCTTCTGACTGTGCACAGCTGACAACCAAAACCGGAGTTCTCTTCAGCGTGGAAGTGCTCGAGTTTGTTTCTGTTTCTCGGTGCACAGGTTAGCTATTTTCTTTACTAAAATTGATTAAACGCTGAACTCCGAGGCTTCCTGCCTCTCAAAGCTGAGCTGAGAGATTTCGATTTTGACAATTGCCTCTTAAAGATACACTTCCATCTGAGGCTGTCTGTTTTTGTTTTATGGTAAAAGAACTTAATTTCAAGATCAGCAACTAAGTAGCCGGATATTAATTTCACAAACACTGGTGAAAGTGTGATTCATTTTAATGCTCCCATCAACTCAATGTTAGAAAAATTGGAAGGAATTAAAGCAACCAAACCGAGAAATGGGACCGAAAAAACCCAGCGTAAAGAAGATAGCCCAGAGAAGAGTAAAATATTTGAGGGCTCAATATCTTTGGAAGAGAGCCAAGAAAGCCAGGCCTCACTTACAGAGAATAATAAAGGGCGGCGCAAGAAAAGGAAAGTTAAAAGGACAATTAAAAATGCCAAACAGGCTAAAAGGGACTGTGTCCAAACAAATTCCAAACAGAAAGACAATACGCTAACCTCTAAAGCTATAAAGGATTTTGTAGGGAAACACTACAAATCTTTAGAGCCAGTAATAAGACCAGACCCCGAGGAAGATACGGAAGAACATGGCGCGGAGGGAGTAGGAAGGATAGAAGCAGTAGTGGTGAATCCCGATATGGAAGCAGGAATGGAGGATTCCGTATTAATAAACCTGACGCTCCAGAGCCAAAACATCCACATCTCAGCTCCCCAGCTCTCATCGTCACCAAAACTATTCTCATTACAGTCACTGGGAAATGAGGAACCAAGGGGAAATGAAATACAGAGCCAGAGCCTAATCTGGGGCGGTGAGCCAGCCCATTCCCCTCAACAACATGGTACCAAAAATTCTCTTCTACAGCAAGAACCCACAAGAACAGGTCATCATACAAACCCAGGCAGAGACCACACACAGGACCCGGAGTGTTCCGTAACACCCAATTCCTCATTGGTGGACCTGATATTGATATTACAAAAGACGTTACAAGGAATCCTTGAAGTAACCCTATCAAATAATGGAGTATTGAAAGCCCAGAAATCGAACCTAAAAAGGATCGAAGAGGAACTAGTGGGGATAAAGAACCAAATGCCGAGGATGCAAAGCACATCAGTCACTGAACAATCGATTGATGAAAGGGTAGAGATGGAACTGGTTGAGGTATCCGCGGGAAGTCCAGTAGGATCCCCACAACCAATAACCCAAAAGCCAACAAACGACTCTGTGGAAGCATCAGAAAATGTATACATCTCCAGACGCCCAATGTTGATAAAAAGGCGCGGGGTGTATACAGGGGCCCCCCTTAAGAGTAGGGGTAGAAAGAAGAGAGAGCAAGCCTTAAAAGGAAAGAAAAACGGGAGGATTGTAAGGAGGGAGGCACAGGCACAGGCAGATCTAAACGCATCAGCCCCGATAGACGTACCAAATAGACCAAGGCAAAGGGAGTATAACCTAAGAACGACCCCGATAAACCCAAGAAAAAATGGGAGAACAAAGGTCACAAAAGAGAAACCATTAACACCCTGTGTTACGAAACAGAAAGTAAGAATAGCCTTAGGACAACCAAATAGGGGTAATAGAGCCGTAAGCCCACAAGACCAGGTAATTCCAAGAACGGGAAATAATGGGCTGCGATCAGAGAGACCAAAGGCAAGACAGCATCAATATGAAACCCCAAAAAAAGTACAAGAGAGAGAGAAAAATAAATGGGTGTATTTGGACCATATGCAGCCGGGGAAAAGGGGAAGTATGAATGGGAGTACGAACAGGAAAAGGAATCCCCTGAACAGAGCACAGATCTTGAAAGTCTTCGCAGAATGTAGTAGCCTATGTGGGATCAGTACAAGCGATCTCTGGCAAATTGGTTTTGTGGAGACTAGAAATGGTAAAGAAATAACAAAAGTATCATTACACTCAGTCATGGTAAAAATGGCAATCCTCAAAGCAACCAGCGAGATAAACCACCTGGGAATAAGAATAATCCCGGAGAGGGAAGTAAAAGCCCCCAATGACAATACCTTCCTAAAGTATCATGCCGGTTTAGGGAGAAGACAGGTGAGATTATATAAAGACGAGGAAGGGAACCAAAGTTGTCTGAATATAGAAATAGACAATACAGGAAACGAAGTCCCATGGGGTAATTGGTCACAATGTAGTAGCCCAAGGTTCGATCTAAACGGGAGTCATATGGAAGCCGAGGGAGAAGAGGGTGGCATGAGTGAGATAGAATAGGATGAGGGGGTGTCGCATAGTCTAGGTCTCCTGACATGGAATGTAAATGGGCTAGGCAATGAGAAAAAGAGAGAAACTATAAAGGATATAGTAAATAAAGTGGACATTGCCTGCTTGCAAGAGACCTGGTCATGCGACGAAACCCCGATTAATGAAGGATACCTACAACTAAATCGCCCGGCCAAGAAAAAGAACTATGGTCGTCCGTCGGGTGGATTAATGACATTGGTTTCAACGAAAGTGCTCAGAGAAGTAAAACCGATAAAAATGAAATGTAAATGGGTTCTGACTAGCAGAATAGAATTATTGACAGTGGAAAAGAAGTATAAAATGATGACTGTAATGAATGTATACATGCAGTGGGAGAATGGTGTAGAATATGAGAATGAGATGAAGCTGTTTAAAGAAGATGTAGATTCTGTTGTAGAAAAATATGTATTGGACACCGTGATAATAATGGGGGATTTCAATCATAAACTTAACCCAAAAAAGGCAGATATTTGGAACAGAGAAATGTTAGAGGTGTTTGGAATAAACCCAGCAAGGTTCCCAGCAGGAGAGATATCAAAACAGGAATCAGATCTGGTATATTTCCTAGGAGGCAGGGGTTTCCAATGCTTGAATGGAAGAATGAAGAACGACTGCCCAGCAGGGAAAACCTTTAAAGTAGGCTCTCAGAACTGCCCAATTGACTATATGTTTTTACATGCCTGGAACTTCCCCCAAGTACGGGAATTTAGGTTGGAACAAAAAGAGATTAGTGACCACAACCTTCTATATCTAACAATACAAGGGGGAAGAAGTTTACCCAGAGATAAAGTGATCCCCCAGGAGGTGGAGTACCCTAGACGTGTGACGACACGACTCACGGAGGAATATCAGGCAAAACTGTTAGCTATGCAAATTAAAATAAAGCCGGAAAATCTAGAGAATAAAACCTTGAACTGGTTCATAGGAAAACTAGAGGAAGTTGTCTGTTGTTTAAGAATAGAACTGAAAAGGGTCAAAAATACTAGTGGGAAACCACCCAGTAGAGTAAAATGGTTTTCAGTGGAGTGTCAATCCAAAAAACGTGAGATCCGGGCAGCACAAAGAAAACAAAAAAAGAACTTCAGCCAGGAGAGACAGGACCAGGTAATCCGTTTAAAAAGAGAGTATAAAAAAATGGTAAATGACGCTAAAAGGACATTTAAAGAGAAATGCTGGTCAAATCTGCTGGAAGCGATTGAGGAAAAAAACCTAAGACAATTTTGGAAATTGGTAAAGGCAGCCCTTAGCCCTCCTGATGGGGAACTAAAATGTGTAGTTAGTGAGGCCGCATGGGAAAAGTATATTAGGGAATTGTATGGGACAAGAGCCCCTATAACCCAGGTAGTGACACATAAATGGCAGGAAATATCAGCAGACCTTAAAGCTAAATTTAACGTAAAACAAGTAGAAGATACAATAAGAGAGCTGAAACTATCCCGAGCAGCAGGTCCGGACAATCTCCCAGCAATAATTCTAAAGTCAGACATAAATTGGTGGGCAATATTTTTTGCACAGATGTTTAGTACAATACTAACAGAAGGCAAAATGCCATCTAACTGGAAGGGTGCAATAATTAGGCCCATCCATAAGAAAGGTAGCATGGAGGCACCACGAAACTACCGCCTGATTAACCTCCTTGATATAGGAGAGAAAGTTTTCTCTAAAATTGTACTGAATCAACTCAACATATGGGTAAAAGAGCTCCAGATTGTCCCTATAGAACAAGGAGGATTCAGGGAAGGACACTCAACTATAGACCATGGCTTTGCACTGTGGGCGATGGCGAAGAAGTCAACGGAACAAAATGGCAAGTTGTGCTGTTGTTTCGTTGACTTCCAAGCAGCATTTGACTCAGTTGATCGCGCATGCCTATGGGAAACACTACTTAAAATAAATATCCCGAGTGACCTTCTGTTAATAATAAAGGAACTACACAATGAGAACTGGGCCCAAGTCATCAAAGATACGGAGGGCTCTTTAACGCAAAAAATACCCATCAGCAACGGCCTAAGACAGGGGTGTGTGTTAGCGCCGCAGTTATTCTCTATATTCCTGTCAGACCTCCCGGCCCATCTAGAGGTCGAGGGTAGTGCAAGTCCCAGAATGAACGGAAACAAGGTGCCCTGCCTATTATATGCAGACGATTTGGTTATAGTAGATCAGACAGAGATAGGCCTCCAGCGTAAGCTTAATGCCTTCAACGCATACTGTGTTAATAAATTTCTAATTGTCAACCTGGATAAAACTAAAGTCCTTTGCTTTGGGAAAAAATTAACCAGATTCAATTGGTACCTAGGTGAGCTTAAACTGGAGACGGTGAATGAGTATCGCTACCTAGGTATATGGTTTGACAAAAGACTAAAATGGGATATGCATTGGGATACACAAAAAGCCAAGGCACACACATCGATATGCGGCCTAAAAATGTTTAATAGGGATTACGGAGAGATGTCGCACAGACCAATGCTAAGGGCCTTTGAGGCAATGATACCCTCCCAAGTTCTGTATGGGGCAGAAATCCTTTATTTGAGCGGTAAAGGAGCCTGGGACTTGGTAGAGGGAAAATGCCTCAAAGGACTCCTCTCTCTCCCACAAACTGCTATGGTGCAAGCCATAAGAAGGGAAATAGGCACAAAGTCCTGGGAGACACTAACTCAAATGGCAATACTCAGACTTTGGAAACGACTGGAAGACCCTGAGGGACAAAAAGTAGCACAATGGTGCAAGAAGGAAATCCTATCGAGTAATCTAAAATGGGCAAAAATGTGTAGGGAAAGAGTTACGCAAATTTGTAAAAAATTAAAGGTAGAGGTAAACCAGGAAACACATCAACTCCTTTGTTCTAGGAGTGAGTTGAAATTAAAGGGGAAGGAAATATCGAGATTGACCGATATGGAATATTTAGCGAAAAAGAAATCAATAACACATATGATGGGCGCTTGGCTAAATGAAAACTGGTTCCCCTACCTAGACATCCTTCCCAACCGCGGCCTTAGGCAGGAGATCTTAAGGCTGAGGGTTGGTTTAAACCCATTGTTAACAAATAAAGATCTGAAAAATAAATTGTTAGATAAAAATGGATGTTGTAAGTGTAATTTGGGGTGCAAAGGAGACCTGGTACACATCCTTCTTGATTGCCTGTTATTACTGGAACAGCGGAAACTGTGGTTACGACCCGTGTTCCTAAAATATGCTATAAGCTCTAGAGCGCAGGCAGCTAACTTATTAACTGAAATACCCACTATCGATATTGCGATTGCTCTTGGGAAATACATGAAAGCAGCATTGAGTGATCTAAGAAACCGGGAATAACATGTATATTCTAAAGCATTTTAAATTAATGACATTAGTCTAGCAGAAGGAAGTAGAATGGGTTTTATTCATAAATGCGGAATGCTAACTTAAATGCAATTTTATGGTTGTCGACAAAGGAAGAAGCGTGTGTAAGAGTTTTAACTTATATTTGACGGATTTTATTGTTATAATGTTTTAAATGTTTTGATGTGATCGTTTTAACTTTTTGATACTCTCTTGCACCTGTTTAAATGACTACGGTAATAATAAACATACCTTTTGACTTGACTTGACACTGACCATGTCATGAATGATGTAATATGTGACATCATCAGCAGTGGATTGCGGGTGCGCGATATATAGTTAGTGCAACTAACTATATATGAAATTTCAATGGTTTTGTGTGAGTAAAATAAGGTTTTGAAAAGGCTAATCCCTAACTATATATGGTCTATAACCTATGGTTTTTTCAGTGAATTTTCAAGGTTTTGTAAATGCAAATTCCTAACTATATATGGTCTATAACCTATGGTTTTTTCTGTGAATTTCATTGGTTTTTTAAAAGCTAACATCTGTAGCTGTAAAATGTAATCTTCTTTAAATCCCAAAATATATTTTAGATGTTTATTGATAATTTTTTTTTTAATATTTTTTTTCTTCGCTTCCGGTAAGCGAACCGGGAAGCTTTCCGTTAGCTCAACTTGATGCCGCGACCTAGTCCGCGAACCGGTAAACGTTTCGTTAGCGCAACTGTGACGCGTCGCGGAAGCGCGACTTATCACGTTGTCGCGTAATGCGTCTTATGACGCGCCGCGTTAGCGCTCCCGGAAGTATTCCGGACCGCGAACCGGAAACGATCCGGGACGCGGCGTGCACCGCGTAACGTAAGCGGAACAGGTCATGTGACTTGTTTATCAAACTTTTCATTGGTTCATTTCACTTTTGGTTTCCAAATGATGTATGACTAGGTCATGTGACCTAAAAATAACACTTTTCATTGGTTCAGAACTTTTGCTTTTCCCAAATCATGTAAACCCCTCCTTCTTTCCTCACTCTGACTTTCATCTTGGTGAGAGAAAGACCATTTTCCAGTATTTCAGCAATGGCTTCTATTGTTGCTTCAGCTGGTGGACCCCCACCACCACCTCAACCTCCTCATGACAAGAGAGGACCACCATCACAATTCATCTCCAACAGAGAGGAGGAAGAGGAGGACCTAGAAGAAGAGGACACAGATGAACCTCAATTTATACAGGAGTTGCCCCGTGTTTCAAAAAGGAAAACAAGTTTCATATGGCAGTTTTTCTCAATCCCTCAAGGGGAGAAGAAGGTCAATGCCAAGTATGCCACCTGCCTAATCTGCAAATACAGATTATCTAGAGGCACTGACAAAAAGTATAGTATGGGCAACTATACTATGCATCGCCATATGGCCAGGTGGCATCCATTAAACTACAGCCGGGCAGAGTTAAGGGACCTTCAAGATAATCCCCCGACAACTCCTGTGGCCAGATCAACATCAACTATATCTTTGACAGGAAGAGAGGCACAGGAAACTGTGCCAAACATACAGCCAAACTTCAAACACATGAAGTTTACGTGCCTATATTGTGGTGCTCTGCTCTCATGTGGGAACATGAGCGTGAACTTAATCAACTTGGTGTTTGAAAACCATAAGTGCCCTAACCCACCCAAACAGTAATTTTTTTTTTGCTCCTGTTGAGCCCTTTTCAATGCCTGTTTTTTGTTGTTTCCCCTCCATGAAAAACACAAAAAAACCATAAAACTGTTCTAAAAATACAAAAAAAACAAAAAATGTTCAGAAAAAAAAAAAAATCAAAAAACAACAAAAACATTAAAAAAAAGTTATTTTCAGAACTACCTCCCCTTTCAAATAAAATTGCTAGAATGTTTAGCACTCTGGCAAGCTCTATTTCTTTTGGTTCGCTTTCCGGTTCGCTGCCCGGTTCGCGAACTTGAAGCGAACCAAAAAAATATTTTTTTTAAAAAAAGAAGAGTTAGTATAAGGGAAGTAAACAGAGAGTAATGTTAAAAGAAAGACAGCTATAGGGAGTAAACCAGAGATACTGTTTAATAGATCTATTTATTAATTCAGGATGACGATAATGTGTGATCTCTCCTGAGGTTTGTTTAAGGTGAGACCTACTCATGGTTACAGATCAATTTTACACTTGTTGAAGAATACAGAGCAGATAATGCATGTGAAGGCCTACCAATGAAGTAAGTCATGTCCTCTTATTACATCATTCATGACATGGTCAGTGACATCATCAGCAGTGCATTGCTGGTAAAAAGAGTAGAAAACATTTACCTTATAATTCTTGTTACCTTTTTAAAATATTTTTTCATACTTTCAATCTGTAAAAGAGAGAACAAACATTTCCAAAAATATTAAAACATGTATTTAAAAATTAGAAAAGAAAAGAGAAAACGTTCAAGAAGAAACAGTTTTTCAACAACTTTGACATTTACAGAAGCCTCTGCTTCTCTACGTCCCCTGCACAATCCTAAAGATATATATTTTAAACAAACAGTATCTTCATGCTGATGAACTGAGGCCTATTTTGGAACATGGTGCTTCTTTTGCACTGCTGATGTCTCACAATAGTGATGCAATAGTAGCGCAAAAAAGATGTAAAGCCATCATAAAATTGTGTCTAACATTTTAAATGATTGTTTCAGGATGCAAATAAGATGTGTGCTTTCAAGAGCTTTCTTTGAGGTGAGGCCTATTCCTTTTTTTAAAAAAAAACAGTACCCAGAAGTACAGCACTGTAAGCATTAAAATTGACACTTACAGAAGACTCAGTTTCTCCATATCTACCTCACATTTCTAAATGTATATCATAAGTACAAAAAGCAGAACATTAATTATACATGTTAAATGGTTTATTTTTGCTGTTCTCAGAATGTATCACATTTCACTTAAATCAGTGACTTGAAGGTATTCATCATGTAACAGCGGGGAAAAAAAAACACAATCAAAATGATTGTGTTTAAAAAACCCATACAACCTAAGAAATCTGAATTCAAAACTCCTTAAAATTAACTTACTTTCAATGACGTCGAAGGATCTCCTATGAACAGCGTCCACTCTGTTGTGCTATAAATATTTTCAGCCCGCCACTTTCTGAAAGAAAACCTCCATTGTTTTGAAAAATATGTTATATACAAGAAAAGACTTCTCACATTCTACCACATGTTTCCACTAGGCCAAATCATGTTGCAGCGATTCAGAACTCTTGTAATTCTTCCAATCAAATCCCGTCATTTTCTATTTTCGCAACTTTCAAAAAGAAAACATTTAAGATTTTTTTCACAATCCTGGACTACTAATATCTTACCCTTCTTTGTCACTCATGTCCCCTTTTCCTATGACACTGATACTGCTTACTATGAAGCAGACTTACTTGCATCAGGTTTATATAGTTGAATTTTTAAATTGACATTATAATTAAAAGTTTTGGACCAATAATCTAGACAGCATTGCAGACTTACATTCCCTCTACTTGATGAACCTTTTGCAATTCCTCACAGGAAATCCCGAGATTCTTTCTTTAAAATTTTGGTTTTAAAAACACCAGATAAGAATTTTTAAGGTCAAACGGCAATTTTTTTTTGAAACTTACAACGGAATCATTGCAGAATGACCAGCCGTTTCGAGACTTTAAATAAGCTGTATAATGTCCTGATGTTGTTGAAGGACCATCGTGATAGATAATTGCTACAGTTACAGAAGTCCTTCCTGATATTGACAGCTGAGAAGCCACAACATTTTTTATTAAAGTTGACAATTTTGATCCATCAGGCCTACATCGTTGGATCATTAAAATGACATACTGGCCATATCTACGTATAAATAATGTTGACATCATTTCAGATTTACATTGGCTACACTCCATGTTGTGATCCGCTGCATTTACTAGCTTATTAAAGGAGACTGATTTACTGTCTGGCAAAGTTAAATATATAAATCTTTCTGAGTCTACACTAGTAGTACTTGATACCATACAGTTCTCGCAGTCATGCTGCCATTGATAAGAAAGCCCAAACAGGTGATCTACATCTACACCCTCATCTTGCAATACATCAAGCATATACATTAAAAACTCTTGACAATCTTGCTGATTATTTTCAGAGAAGTCTGTTTGACCTGAACATTCATCTAACAGATAATGAACTTCAGACACACTT
The DNA here is from genome assembly GCF_964263255.1 of Lissotriton vulgaris. Taxonomy (NCBI): domain Eukaryota; kingdom Metazoa; phylum Chordata; class Amphibia; order Caudata; family Salamandridae; genus Lissotriton; species Lissotriton vulgaris. The sequence goes on from NC_141695.1 coordinate 49,450,472, forward strand.
TCTACTTTTGTTCGATCAGTGCTACATTTCTCGAAAACAGAATTCAACAAACAGCATAAAATTTGTTCTGAATTCAACAGAATCTGTTCTTTTAAACTCTCTAGTGAAAAGAGAACATTAACCACTACATTTGCATAGCAGTTGACACCAGAACTGTTTTCAAATTGAAAACCGACAACATCTTCAACAGAATCCACTTTCTTTCTGCTAACAATTTTCGGTTCATTGACTTTTGGTCTTTTTGCTACAACCTCCCTACTATTACTGATATTTCTACGTTTCCGGCCTACCACACATTTCTCAAACAAAGGATATTGAGGCAAATGTGGCGCATACTCTCTTCTTAACCTATTGTATTCCTTAACACAATCTAGATCCGCACAAATGTTTGTGACATCACAGTCAATCAAGTACAATCCCGATAAAGTTCTAACTCGTGACAATGCCACATATGCCATACCCTCCTTGAACACAGAACTGCCAATATTCACCAATGCACTGTCTACACTTAAACCTTGCGATTTATGGATTGTCACCGCATATGCCAAGCAAACAGGAAACTGTTTACGGCGAACATATAAGTCTTTAACAAGCAAAAAAATAGCAGAACAACGACCAATTAGCTGTACTTCCTCAATGCCATCAAATTTAATTTTTAAAAATTCTATTCCATCTCTATTTCTGTATTTCTCAAAATCAACAACATTACCCATTGATCCATTTACCAGACCTCTTTCAACATGTAAATTCCTTCTCAAAATGATTCGGCAATTTAAACACACATTCAAAGTCTTTTCAAAACCCGCTGTTTTAGATATAGTCTTCTCTAATGAATCCAATTTTGATTTCAAATTCTCTGACAAAATAATTGTTGATCCCATATGCTCTATTTTGTCAATAGCTTCAAGTTTCACAATCTCTTGCTTTTCTAAATTCAACATTTTGTTGTTGAAGAAGGCACATTCTGCAAGAGTTGGCATCAAACATATTCCGGATTTCTTCTCAGTAATTTTCTGAAAAATATTCTCAGGCACAATCTCTTGTTCGGGATATAAATTTGAAAGTAATCGTGCATTTAAAGCTTCTTTTCCATGCTCGGTCACTTTTCCAATTCTAATATCTTGTAGAATTTTCTTGTAATCTTCATCCTTCGCCTGACGCATATTTTCATGCAGTTCAGCATAATTGAAGTTTAACCATATATTGACGTTGCCAATGCTCCCTAGGCACTTCCTGGTATCTTCATGCGTGAGTATTTTGAACACAGGTTGACCTTTTAGCGGTGTCAGCTGCAGAAGATCTCCGAAAACAATGATGTGTTTGCCACCAAATAACACATCATATTCAGTTTTAAGTACTTCTTGCATTCTCAAATGCACAAAGGCAAGCATGACATTGGAAACCATGCTTACTTCGTCAATGATAAGTAGTTTCATTTTCCTCAAGACTCTTGAAACTTCACAGCAAGCATCCCCAGATAACTTGTGGTATTGTAATTTGTTGTCATGTTCCACTGGCAGCATCAGTAGACGATGCAAAGTAATACCTTTAATGTTATGTGCTGCCAGTCCAGTAGGAGCGGTGACAACACAAGACAGCGATGACTCAGTCCTTTCCTGCAAATAACAAGAAATTGCTTTAATGAGGAAACTTTTTCCAGTTCCCGCTTCTCCACTCACGTACAGTCGGACAGGCTTCAACGATGTACATGAGCACTCTTTCTTCTCATGACTTAATCCATGCTCAATTTCCTTGGTAACTTCATCATATATTTTCCTCTGCTCAACGTTGAGTTGTTTTTCCAAGTCTTCTAAGTTAACTGAATCCTCCTGAGCATGTGCCATGGCACTTTCCACTTCATTCATAGCAGTGGCAGCTTCATTTTCGATAATAGGTCCTCCAAGTGGATCTTGACTCAATGAAACAGAACTCTGACTGTCCTGAGAACTGTCTCTGGCAATCTCGGCTGCAATCGTTGCTTCCTGCTCAATTTCCAAAGTTAGCATTTCTTGATATTTGGGAAAAGCAGGACATTCTATGGTCTCCTTAGCAGCAGTGAAAGAGTCTTCGTAACAGAGGAAATCTCCAAGCAGTTCCTCTTCTGCACGCCAAGGCTTGAAAAGTTGCAAAAGTGCTAAATAGAAGAACTCCTTTTTTTCTGGAGATTCGCCACTCAATTTTCGATGGTTTACTAATTGGCATTTTCTTTGCTTGACCAGGCATCCCTCACTTCCAATTACAGCATACACTCCTTTCTCAATATCTTCTTTGATGTTCCTCTTGAATATATAATTTTGTAGAACCTCATATAGACAAATATTCTCAAGGTGACTGCTTCGATTTGGATAATATGTATCCAACATGTTGGTCTTCAAAATGTCGGTACTGTTTGGTTCCTTTTCTGCCAAATACTCAATTTCCCGGACAGGTTTTAGAACTCGATTTCGCGTTGCAGCAAGACCAAGACTCGCCCAAACGATACTCCTGGATTTGGCATAGAGACTTGCTGAAGACAATCGATCAGAACATTCGTAAGCTCCGATTTCTCGATGCGACAACATCTTCAGACTGAAACTGTACAACTTCTTGCTGAGGCTCTTTTCATGGGAAATGTCCTCCCACATATCCTTCAGTTCTGTCTTTTCTTTTTTGGTGATGTAAGATGTCACATACCGAGCCACAGCCATACAGTTGTCAGCCACAAACTGTATATCCATGTTAGCATTCCACATGGACAAAATCACTGGGTTGTAGTCGTTGATGTACTTGGACTCTTCGTTCCTTTTCAAATTGTATGTATTTTTGGGTGATTTCCTCGTCACATTATGTCGCAGTGAAGACATCAAACTGTTCACTCTTCCTTTAGAAATCACCGGTCGTGGAAAGTTGAAACGACATTTGGTGTAGAACTTGTCCTTGTTTCTGAATTTACGACGACAGTACTTTCCACAACGATGGCTTTGGAAACGTAGAACTTGTTCTCTTAGGCTTTTCTTCTCCGTTGCGTTTGGAACAGCACACGTAGAATACTGTTCTATGAAATTCATCACTAAGTCATCCGGATCTGTTCCAAATTTAGGTGCATCCTTGATCCACAACAACATATGTATATGAGGAGCACCTCTTGCTTGGTACTCCTTTCTCCAGAAGAAATCCAACACCTCTCCAAGAGGTGGATTCTTCTTATTTGTGATGAAAGACATCATAGCTTCAAATCTATGATTGAAGTACCTGCATACATTCACTGGATCCAAAGAACACAGTTCTCCAGGTGTCTTGAATTCAATGTTTTCAATATTTCCATTTGCCTCTCGTAGAAATTCAAGTAAGTCTTCCCAGCCATACTCGGCACAGCTCAGAGTGAGGAACCATGTCGGAGTTCCTAAGTTCCTCAGCATACATTTTAAATCACCATGACGACGGTACCAGTACTCATTAGTACCACGCTGACACGCCATGAGATTAATTAAGTGAGAATCCAAAATACTGTCTTGGACATTGACTTTATGCATAAAATCACTTGCCGAGATGTTTCGCATCTGTATACCACTTTTTAAGATGTGGTTCACTGCATATGACAGTCCAGACAGATCGCTTTCAAAGAGGAGATGAAACAAATAGGGAATGCATTGACGAAACCTAGGATCTTCTGCATACAATCGTAAAGTCCGATATTCAGACGCAGGAATTTGATGAGGTCGCTCATCATATCTTCCTCCTCGACCTGTGGGAAATAGCTGTGGGAAACACCGAGCTTCCAAACTTTCCTCCCAAACACTAATGGGACTCCCTTTGGCTTGTTTCATTTGAAACAACTCAATAGCATTCCCCATGACTTCCTTGGAATGCAAAGGATGAACACTATAATGTTCATATATTTCTTCACTTTTAGAGGCCTCTACTTTCTCAATTTGGCCAGCACACAAACCGCTATCCTCTTCATCACTTACTTCCTCTTCTGCAACATATACATTCTTATAGTACTTATTATTTTTCTTCAAATACAATGTTGCCTTTTTGACTTTCCTAACATCCACTAAATCTTGCCATATTTTCTTATTCTCTGTCGGAACCCCATTAACCAAGATAACGAGAGGTTCCTCTTCCACTTTTTCTACTCCAATTGTGTTAATGTTTTTGTTCAAATCTAGAGGCAAATAAACAACTCTTCCCTTTAATCCTCTCTGTAAATCTGCTGGAGGCAACTTCCCTGTCTTTGGCTCCATTCTTACAATAGCCTGAAAGGGATGGATACTTTGAATCAAAATAGATTCATAAGTATTTAAATCCTTCAATTCAGAAGGAACCTCAACCAATTCCAGATTATTATGAACTGCCCTAGCAGGCATCTGGTTTTGGTTTAATTTATTACAACAATAAGTACACACACGTTGATCCGATCCCAAATCAAAATAATTTTCTACCATCAAGTATGTGGCAAAATCCTTCCATTCACTATTATTTTCCCTTTCACTTTTTGCATATAAATCCACTAACTTAGTCTGATTCTTATAATAAGTACGTCGACAACACACACAAGTGAAATTAGGCCTCTCACTTGATTTCATCTGAAACGTGGCAATTTCCTTCTGAAAATTATCTGTCCTGGAAACCTGTACATTATCTTCAACATTACCCTCTACTTCTGGGTCAATTTGAACATTCTCATCTTTACTACCAAAGTAACAAAACTCAATTTCTTCACAAATATTCTTCACATCTATTTCAGAACCATGCAAAAGAGCAGCACATAATTGTTTAAGCATAATTGCTGCATAATACAACATTCTCACTAATTTTCTTACTTTATTATGATGCACTGCTAGCATCCTGAAATGATGAAAAACACTCTGGCATACTCTCCTGGAAAGACAAGCCAGTGAATGACCACGCAAACCTGTCATTTGTCTCACTCTGCAAGGATCTAAATCTTGCAACAACTTCATTTTCTGCTTCAAACTTTTCTTATTAAATGTCCGTATAAAATCACAAAGCAAATTGATGGAAACCTGTCGCACACTGCAAATAGAACTACACTTCCAAATGTACACAGGACCCTTAGGACGTCTTCCTAAAACCTCATCACTTAGCGCCTCTTCTGTCTCTGTTGTCACAAGTTTTTCTTTTTCAACTGGACAACCATCCTTCACTTCATAAGCTCGACCACTGGTGTCAACTGCAAACACCAAATCATTATCCTGAAAATAACTCTCCTCATTAAAAAATGCCTCACAACTTGAACTATGCATCCATTCTCCGGAAAAAACTTCACAAAAGTTAGTACGATTTACTACTCTCTTCCATCTACTTTTTGTTTTGAAATCAGAAATTACCTTGCTTAGTTTCCTAATTCTATTGATTACCAAAATAAACAACTTTCGCTTAATTTCAAAAGCATGATCAATAATTTTCTCTACATTTTTATTCTTCTTATAAAATGCCGCTTTCTGTTGGCCTTTCTTAATATTTTTTAATAAATTAACTATTATCCTGTTACGGAACATTCGTTTTCGAATGTCCCTAAACTGTTGTTTCCTTCTACTATCATGCACAGAGTTATCTCTTCCTCTACCAGTAACATTTTTGATGGGTCTTTCCTTTCCATTTAAATTGCTTTTCTTTTTCTGAACTGAAACATTTTTGGGATAAATACTTTTTTTACTAAAAATATTTCTTAAGAATGATTTTGTGCTCTTACCCGGAGCTTTCTTGGTGTTTTGAAAAGTATTTGGGGAAGAGGACTGCTGCAATAAAAGATCATCCTGCTGTCTTTGACGTTTTCTAGCCTTTCTAATTCGATTTTTCGTTGGCATTTTTCAAAGTAAGAAAAGATCTGCAGTTGAATCTGTGGAAAAATATAATAAAAAATGTTATTAACCACTATTACCAAACAGTAAATGAATAACAGTCATCAAAAACTTAACGCACTACTTATTATTTTACATAGCAAATCTTTTGCACCAGCACTGCGTCACAAAAATGACACACAGTGGTACAAAACAGGCATACAACAATCATAAATCTCTCCCTAATATTTTAAATGATTAATTCAGGATGACGATAAGGTGTGGCCTATCTAAAGATTTGTTTAGGCCCAGATCTTTGGACTGGGGTGAATGTGTGTCATTGATCCACATTCGGTCCATCACCTGTTTTGTTTGTTTGAGGTGAGGCCAACACATGGTCCAGCCCAGCGGGGGCAATCCATCCACCATCCTAATCGGCCCCTTAGTTAGTGTTTTGAGCATGAAATTCTTTGCAATGTGTTTTGCATTGTCTTATGTGTAATTTTGTTTTCTTTTTCTTTTTTAGTGGGCTATTGTTGATCCTTACTGTGTCTGTGTAGAGTAGGTGGTGAGTCTAGCTGCTTCTGGCAAGTGAGTGGGTATGTTACACTTACAACGCAACTTTTACGTCGTAATGCTGTTACAACGCAGCTATTACAACGCAGGATCCATTACATCGGATGCCATTACAACGCATGGCATTACATAGCAGATGCTATTACAGCGCATACCATTACATCGTAAGTATTGGTAAGTATATAATTTTTTTTATTTTATTTAATATTATATAATTGATTTAATTATTATTAATTATAAATAAGAATATTTATTTATGTTTTTAAATATTATAAATTAAATATATTAATTTAAGTAATTTTTTTAATAAGTATGAGTATAGGAGTATATGTTTTGGGGTACTGAGGTATATGTTTTGGGGTGTTTGGGTATTTTTAGGTTTTAGGGCAGGGTTTGGGTTTTGGGGTACAGGGGTGTTTTTAGGTTTTAGGGCATGGTTTTGGGTTTTGGGGTACAGGGGTGTTTTTAGGTTTTAGGGCAGGGTTTGGGTTTTGGGGTACAGGGGTGTTTTTAGGTTTTAGGGCAGGGTTTGGGTTTTGGGGTACAGGGGTGTTTTTAGGTTTTAGGGCAGGGTTTTGGGTTTTGGGGGACAGGGGTGTTTTTAGGTTTTAGGGCAGGGTTTGGGTTTTGGGGTACAGGGGTGTTTTTAGGTTTTAGGGCAGGGTTTGGGTTTTGGGGTACAGGGGTGTTTTTAGGTTTTAGGGCAGGGTTTTGGGTTTTGGGGTACAGGGGTGTTTTTAGGTTTTAGGGCAGGGTTTGGGTTTTGGGGTACAGGGGTGTTTTTAGGTTTTAGGGCAGGGTTTTGGGTTTTGGGGTACAGGGGTGTTTTTAGGTTTTAGGGCAGGGTTTGGGTTTTGGGGTACAGGGGTGTTTTTAGGTTTTAGGGCAGGGTTTGGGTTTTGGGGTACAGGGGTGTTTTTAGGTTTTAGGGCAGGGTTTTGGGTTTTGGGGTACAGGGGTGTTTTTAGGTTTTAGGGCAGGGTTTTGGGTTTTGGGGTACAGGGGTGTTTTTAGGTTTTAGGGCAGGGTTTGGGTTTTGGGGTACAGGGGTATTGTAGGGTTCAGGGGTAGGTTTGTGTTTAGGGAAAATTAAATTATATTTACCATTTTTAAATTAATTATAATATATTTAATAAATTAAATTAATTTTATTACATTAATTACATTTTTAAATTAAATTAATTAAATTAAATAAATTATTTCAATTAATTTAATTTAATTTCAATTATAAAAATATGTACATTAAATTAAATATGTACATTAAATTAATTTCATTTTAAATTAAATTATTTCCATTTTTTATTAAAATCACATTTATTAAATAGATATTATTTTATAAAATTAAATTAATGGCTATTTTAAAATGTATTTTAATTAAATTAATTAAATTAAATTAATTAAATTAACTTAATAACATTTTTTTAAAAAAGGTATACTTACCTATACTTACGATGTAATGCCATGCGTTGTAATAGCATCTGCTATGTAATGCCATGCGTTGTAATGGCATCCGATGTAATGGACCCTGCGTTGTAAAAATTCCGTTGTAACGGAATGCGTTGTAAAAATCCGCGTTGTACTGACACCAATCCAGTGAGTGGTATCGTTTGGAGTATATAGGTCTTCCTGATAAAGGCGCATTTTGTCTGTTACTTATTTTACAAAGTGTTTGTGGTTGACGTGTTTGACAAGTTACCTTTATTAGTAAGGATTATGGCTAGCCATAGAATGACTGCTCAGCAGGTGATTGTTATGCTTCTTGAGTCTTCCTTTGAGCAGGATTATGAGACTGACAGTGCGTCTGAAGGAGAGGAGAGAGGGGAAGATTCAGGCAGTGAGTTTTCTCTCCACATGGAATCATTGGATGATGAAGATACTCTCAGTGTGGATTAAGGTACTCTCAGTGGAGATGATGTGCCTGTTTTAGAGGGGGTTACTGATGTGCCGATGGTGCAGCAAGAGACATAAATATTGCAGCCTGAGGCTGCAAGGATTCCGACTGGAAGTGATGGACTCTGGGTTGATCCAAACATGGTGCAGCTGGTTTTGCCTGCCTTTAGTGTCGATGCAGGGTGTAGAGTGGATTGCCTATACAGTTCTTTCAGTTGTTTATGGATGATGTATTTTTGGCTGAGATTGGTGAGCAGACTAACTTGTATGCTGAATAGTTTTTGAGGGGCCACAGTACCACACTTAAGCCCCACTCTAGAGCTACCCGGTAGACTCTCACAAATCTGGATGACATGAAGACGTTTTTGTGTTTGACTTTTTTGATGGGCTTGATATGGAAGCCATCCATGGCTTCATATTGGTCTACCAGTCTCTTGATGGCAACAGCCATATTTCCTGCAATTATGACCCGGGATCGGTATTTACTTTTGCTTCGGATGCTGCATTTTGTTGATAATTCTATGGCATTGCCACAAGATCACCCTGACTGTAACCGTCTTTTTAAGATTAGACCTGTTCTTTATCACTTTGTAGATCGATTTTCAGAGATCTATACTCCAGGGAAAGATATATCTATTGATGATTCTGTGGTACTGTTCAATGGCCGTTTGTTGTTAGGCAGTACATCCCTAGTAAGAGGGCACATTATGGAATTAAGCTGTATATAATGTCTGAGAGTAGAAGAGGATATGTTATTAATTTCTGTGTGTACACTGGTAGGGATTCCACTATTGACCCCCCTGTTTGTCCATCCACTGTTGGAGTTTCAGAGAAACTAGTGTGGGATCTTAAAAGAGGACTGTTTAAGAAAGGCCACCATTTGTACCTTGATCACTTCTACATTGCTGTGCAAGTGCTTAAGGAATTGTTTAAAGTGGACACTTTTGCTTGTGGCACAATCCGCTCTGATTGTAAATGTTATTCAAAGAGCTTGTTTCCAAAAAACATCAGAGAGGACAGTGTAGTTCCTTGCGTAGTGCTGGACTACTAGCTGTGAAATTTGTGGACAGGAGGGATGTGTACATGCTGACTACCATCGATGATGAGAGTACTTCACCTGTGACTGTTTGGGATCAGTTTGCTGAAGTATGCAAACCTGTGTGCATTTTAGACTACAATAAGCACATGGGTGGTGTTGATAGAGTAGATCAGAGGTTGGAACCTTACACTGCTATTCGTAAGGCTTACATTTGGTATAAAAAGTTGGCCCTCCATTTCATAAATATAGCAACTTTCAATGCTTTCGTTATGTACAAGGAGTGTTAGTCTGTGATAGGTAGCCTTGTTGTTGTGGAACAGGCAAGAGTTCCTAGAGTTGGAGTGGTGGAGGATATGGCTCGATTGAAAGATATCCACTTTCCTCCCACGCCCCCCAAAAAATCCATGTAAGAGATTTACAGTCTGCTTGTGAAGAGGTGTGTGGAAGGAGAGTCGTATGCACTGTGCCGATTGTCCTTCTACTCCTGGGCTGTGTGTGCCCACATATTTCAGATTGCATCGCATTAAAAAGATTTTTTTGGTGCAACCATGATTCTAATAGTGTACTGCCTGGTCTGTATGGTTTTATATAGTTGTTCAGTTTCATGTTTGGCAATAGAAATATGTCTTTAGTTACTGCTGTTGTATAGTTTGGTATCTAGTTGCAATTGGTTTGTGTTTTCTTTCTCGTTTAAAATTAAAAAAAATTATGATGGTATGCGTGGACTGGTGGTTGGCTGGTGGTGTGCGTGGACTGGCACTTGGCTGGCGGTGTGTGTGGACTGGCGCTTGCCTCGTGGTGAGTGGACTGGCACTTGGCTGGCATTGTGTGTGGACTGGCGCTTGGCTGGCGGTGAATGGACTGGCGCTTGGCTGGCATTGTGTTTGGACTGGTGCTTGGCTGGCGGTGTATGTGGACTGGCGCTTGGCGGACAGTGTGTGTGTAGTGACTTGCTTCTGATCACTACACACACTGCTAGCCAAAACGCCACTCCACGCAATCCGTGAGCTGGTGTGGTTGCTGTGTCAGGAATGTGGATGTGTATAAGTGATGGGCCCTTGAATGGCGCTGTCTGCTGGTGTGAGTATTGGAATGTGCTGGGCCTGCGGCTGGCGGTGTGAATGGTTTTGTATGTGTCAGATGTATGAAAGGTGTAGGAATGGCCTGTAAAGTGGTTGGTGCCTTGTCGTGGCTTCACAGCTGACGAGCTGTGAGTCAATGGTTCAGTTTCTCATCCTCTCAATTATTAACAGTGCATTTCATTTTTGTGAAATCTCAGGTTAATACAACTATAGATCCTGAACCATCACTCACCCTTGTGCCAAATCCAACCAGTATGTATGTGTGCTTGAAGAATAGGTGGGTGTGTAGAATTTTTTTTATTTTCTGTTATTGTCAAGCAGGGTGTGCCTTGTCCCTTTTTGTGAATGTTGTAATGTGTTGGTTTTGTGCCTGGTGGTGTGAATGGTATTGTGTATATTGTGTATGAAAGGTGTGTGAATGGCCTGTAAAGCAGTTGGTGCCTTGACGTGGCTCATTGGTTCAGTTTTTTGTCCTTTCAATTATTGACAGTACATTTAATTTTTGTGAAATCTCTTGTTAATAAAGTTTTATATACTGAACCATCACTCGCCCTTGTGCCAAATCCATCCAGTATGTGTGTGTGCTTGAGGAATAGTTGTCTGTGCAGTAATCTTTGTTTTTTTAGTCTCTCTGCCAAGATGTACATTTCATCAAGAATAACCTACCAACTGTACATTTTGTTGTGAACACCAATGGGAGTACATGGTGATATCTCTCTTGTGGATCCCAACAAGTTATCTTACCTGCAAACCTCAAAATGTGACTGACATTTTCCTTGCATTATTGTGTTCAAATGTTCATGCTGCAGAAAGTAACACCAACTTTCCAACCCACCAGCATTTCTCAAAGTATCACAATAGAAATAGTACCTCACTTGTTTGGGTGGGCCAAATACCCGCAGCAGGGAAGGGCCCAAAACCTATTGATACATCAAAATTACTTATCACAAACCAACCTGGTTTTGCAAGGGGGTCCCATGAGTTTATGGCCCGGTGCTCATTGGCCATCTAGGGAAACCTACCAAAACCACACATTTCTGGAAAGTAGACACCCGTGGGAGACCAGCGAAGTATGACTTGTGTGGGTCCCCACAACATTCTCTTACCCAGAATCCCCTGCAAACCTCAGATTTTGCAGAAAAAAACAATTTTTTCTCAAATTTCTGTGTGGGAAAGTTCTGGAATCTGCGTGGATCCACAAATTTCCTCCCTCCCAGCAGTCCCCCAGGTCTCTCGATAAAAATTGTACCTCACTTGTGTGGGTGGGTCAAGGACCCGCAACAGGCAAGGGCCCAAAATCTATTGAGGCGACATCAAAATTACCTATCACAAACCAACCTGGTTTTGCAAGGGGGGTCCTTTGAGTTTTTGGCCCTGGGCTCGGCGGCCATCTAGGGATACCTACCAAACCCACACATTTCTGGAAACTAGACACCCAGGTGACTCCAGCGAGGTATGGCTTGCGTGTGTCCCCCAACATTCCCCTACCCAGGATCCCCTGGAAATCTGAACAAATCTCTTTTTTTTCAAATTTCTGTGAGGGAAAGTTCCACAAATTTCCTCCCACCAAGCGTTCCCCCAGGTTTCCCGAGAAAAATGGTACCTCACTTGTGTGGCTAGGCATAGTGGCTGCAACAGGGAAGGGACCAAATCGTACTGCGGAGACTTTAAAATTACCTATAGCAAAACTATCTGGCTTTTGGGGGGGGAGATCTGAGATTTTGGCCCTGGGATTGGCGGTCATCCTGGGAAAGTACCAAACCCAAACATTTTTTAAAACCATTCACCCGGGGCAGTCCAATGAGGTATGGCTTGCGTGGATCCCCCTACGTTTTCCTACCCAGAATGCCATGCAAACCTCAAATTTAGCTGGAAAAAACACATTTTCCACATATTTTTGTGTGGCATCACTGTATCAGCAAAAATGCCCTACCCACAGTGTTCTCCTTAGTGTCCCGAGTAAAATGGTACCTAACTTGTGTGGCTGTCCAATGCAGAATTGGCTAAAAATATATATTTCTTTAAGGTAGTGCTTTGAATTCTCAGAGCTATACCCCTATTCCCTATGTTTTGGGCTCTTCCCAGTCACAGTTCCTTGTCCCACCCACACAAGCTCTCTTGGCGAGGTCTGGAGCTCCTTTGTGTAGTAGGCTCTCAGGAGCTGGGCACCGCAGATGGCACTTGCACAAGCAGCAATGGTGTCATGGGACCTTACGACTGCTTGTCTAATGGATTTCATAGGACACAGGAATTGGAATCTTTACAGCATAATGTCACCCCTGTGAGACCCTCTTTTTTGTAATTGGATATTTTCCATTAAAAACTGAAGTTCGCTTCTGAGTACGAGAGCAGGTTGCCCTCTGAAACGGATGCAATGGAGATGAGAGGAGCTGATAATTTATCTTGTGGCGACGATGCTGCAAGTATTTTGTGTAAAAGAGCAGAAATGCGTGACGTTTGGTTTTTTAAATCGACATTATTGAGGTGCCCCCTTTTTTTGCAGTTAAAGGACTTGAACAGCAATCCAGTCCGGATGTTACATAACTCTGGTATACACCTGTTACAACGCAACTTTTACAACTACCTACTATTACAACGCAACTTTTACAACGCATACCATTACAACGCATTGCGCTGGGGGGCGCTCTAGGATAGAGAATAAGTTTAATTTACTATCCAACACCTTCCCTAGTGTCCACGGGGACTGGAGTTGGAATAGTAAATTATACTTACCACTATCCAGCACCTCAAAGCGCCATGCGTTGTAATGGTATGCGTTGTAATGGTCGCGTTGTAATGGTAGGTAGTTGTAATGGAATGCGTTGTAACGTGGTACATCCCATAACTCTTGATGTTGCTTGATGGGGCTTTTAGAACGTGATGAATTGTATTTGGGCTATAACCTTTAAAAGCACAGTGTATAAATGACCATAAAGCAGTCTTACCTGCAACCGTGGTCGGTAGGGGAGCACCTGCCGGGGCGGTGACGTGGGGACGGGGAGGGGCAGGGTGGGGGGTAGTAATGTATGGATAATGGATGTTAGCAGGTAAGTGAACATATAAATAAATCAAACAAATTGTGTTACGTGCACTGCATCCCTAAATGCAATGCAGTGCACGCAACAAAATTCATTTGATTTATTTATATGTTTACTTACCTTCAAACATCCATTACTACCCCACACCCTGCCGCTCCCCCTCCCCACGTCACCGCCCCGGCAGGTACTCCCAAACCGACCGCTGCTGCTTCCCTTTAGGATTTTCTCTGCTTTTTCTGATGGAATATAGCCATGCAGCATTGAATATATTGCTATTTTCCCACATGTGTGCATACACTTGAGAATAGTGCATCCTTTGTTTTTAGTTAAAGTGAAGACTTTATAAAGAACACCAATATGGCGCAGTGTAGCCAATCTAGCAAAATCAATTACAATCAATTTGAAAGATGCTTGGGTTAGTAAAATCTAGACTGTTTAGAAATGCTGGGGCAGATACATAATTTGTCTCCAGGTGTTTTGAATACTTTTATTCCTAAAAACAAATTTATCTTCATGTTAAACTTTCTTTGAAAGAAAAACAGAACCATTTTAACTGATAAAGAAAGTTTACAGACACAATACACCATACAAGCTTCTGGTCCTCAAAGATCCCTCATGTTATTTAATCATATCCAAAAATATTGGTTACAATTGCTTATTACAATTAATGTGCGTGGCTCTATAGTTACATTTTATGACACGGGTGGCCTGTGAAAGAGACATCCTACTTTACAGACACAATAGAAAGGTGCAAATCCATAGACTTCTTACTTTCCATTGTCGGCGAGAGGCTGGGTGAGTGGGTGGACTGTTTACAGCGAAACCTGTATTGAGTGTTGGAAACATCCGGAATGTACTGGGTTCAGAAAAGGGGAACATTTGTGCATTTTAACCAGACAATGTTTTTACATGAATTCAAAAACAAAAGGCCCATCTAATATTACGTTTTTTCAATCTTGCTTTTGATATCAGGTTTTTCTTGGCCATGTAAAGCACATCTCATTACATACATTGTTTGGCAGTACAGGTCTTGCGTTTTACTTAACGAAAAGAGTAAATATGTCTTCAATATGCTGCTGTTAGATTATGTTTTAGAATGTATCTCTTTTTATGTTTGATTTGCTGTGATGACAGATATTCTACTTTAGAGAGCAATCTGAGGCAATTCTGAGGAAAGTGGCACATTTATTGCCAACACTTATGTGACCCTACTGAAATGTGAATGGATGTAAAAACTGAGGTGTGGTGTGGCCGTACGATGTGTGTTTACCTAAACATCCAAACAATTGGAACTAGAGGAACAGATGCCAAGCCTCAATCAGATAACTTTAACCATAAAACCAGTTATTCTTGTCTGGTTTCAGTTGTCATGCCTTTTATTAGTCGAAAAGAGAAGTATAAAGTTACAACATCGAATCGCCTGAGCTTTCTAGACAGCATCCAAAGGCAATACACAATATCATCTTTGTACCTTGTGTGTTGTTACAGTTCAGTATTGTATCTTTGAATTTCATTTTTGTTGAAATTAAAAAAAAATATTGGGGAGTATGACTTTGTGCACCAACCACCATATTTGTTAAAGATGAAAAAGAAGGATGGTGATGGTTACTTTGTCACAACTAATCCTTCGTCAAAGTGAATGGGATCCCTGCCATTGCAGGCAATGACAATGTATCTGGTGGAGTCGTTTCTCTTGTATGTACAGGGGTGCACTGATGCATCGCCTTGGTTCTTGCAGGTCGTGATGCTGAAAGGCTGATTGCTTACTCTCAAGTTCGGATTATTTTGATAAGGGCTCCCTGCATTGCCGCAGACGGCTTGGATTTGATTCGTGGTCGCATGGATGAATGAGTTGGCTTCTTTGCACTTCGTCAATGGAGGATCACGGTTTGTCATACACATTCTGTGCATCATTTTGTCACAATAGTCTCGGCCAGGAGTCGGTGGATTGTCATAATGTTGTCTGAGGAACCGTTTGTAATCAGTCTCTGCACGTGGTCTGCAGTGTTGGTAGGCGCAAGTGACTGAAGCCACCGCCAGAAGCAGGACCGGGAAGTGCAGTGGTAGCAGAAACATATCAGTGATCGATCCGCCGGAATCTAACACTAAAAGGCAGGGAGAAGCAACATTAGACATGAGACGCACACCACTCATCAACACAGGAATTTCATAATTTCAAAACCTCAAAAGTATTGTGACAGCCAGGCGGCTAGCATGGTCAACTATAATTGCATTAGCCAGTCTAAAAAAATGTTTGTATATTTAATTGAGGCACATCAAAGAAACTAATCTTTCTTTAAAATAGTGAGAAACGTTCTTCATCTACTGTATTTGATCATATTTATTTTCCTTGTCTCAGTTATATTGTCACTTACATCTTTATGCTCAATGCCATCGAGCGCAGACCTCGAGCCGATGGCCACATGCTTAACTTGCACTGGCGAGTGTCTTTCAGAAGGCATGAGAAAATATGGGAATTTAACTTTTGGAATTTAGCAGCTTATTTAGAAGCCACTTGCACTGCAGGTGCATGGCATTTCAAGACCCTCTGAAGACGCAGAGCGCAGGAGCATATCTAGGAACCCAGGCAAAGCCACCCTGCGTCGCGTTTCAAGGCCTCGTAGATATGGTGTAAGGCAACGCAGCACAAGCTGCTGCGTTGCCTTACACTGTGTCAGGAAGGCGTTCCCTGAACATTGTGGTGGGTGTTCCTCTGCAACACCCATGGGTTATAACGCGTTCCCAGATTTACAAGGAGCTGTAAAGATGGAAATGCATCAAAACTGTACGCCTCCCGAAAGCAGGTGTAACAAGGAGAAATATCTGTAATTCTCTTCGTTGTTTTCTTCCTTCTACGTGTGCTGCATTCTATAGCACACGTAGAAAGAAGAAAGCACCTCTATGGATTGTTCTCACGCATGAAGTTGTCCCAGTGTATTTTCTGAGCATAAGTGACTGAGCAAAAACTCCTGTACTGTTTTCGACGAATCCCTGAGGAATCAGGGTTGTCATGCTCAGTGGCTGCCAGAAACTACCAACACCACTGTATGATACAGGGGCTGGTAGTGGCACTGTAGAGCTAGCAGGTCTAATGGCTGGCATACCCCATCTGGACACCAAGCCCACAGTTTAGGTCATCCAAAACACGCATGTCCTGGGGATTCCTAGGAACTACACAACAAGATGGACATTGGCTAATGACTGCCTTTACAAAAGTTAATGACAACTATGTTGTTTTTAGGTACACTTTGGTTGTGTTCTGCAATACGCCTTGCGATAAAGGTAAGTATAATTTTGATATTTTTTTCTCTGCCTATGACTACTTTATTAAGGTATTAATAGATAGGGAAACATGTTTTTAAGTTCCTGTGTACTGTGGTTAATAAAATGGGAAAAAAACATGGCAATACACTATATTTAAAAAAAATATTATGCTACAGTGTATTTTAAATACATATTTAAATAAGCACAAAAAAGTCTACGGAGTTCCATGGTTATGTGAGCAAATTACAGCACTACTTAAAAATATTTTTACAAAACGTGCAGTTTTATGAAAAGTGCCATAAAAATATATACAAAACTATGAAAACATTTCTCTACCAATTACCACTTTAATAAAGTGGTAATAAGTAATGGAAGTAATGAACCTAATACTTACCTATATCAAAGACCATAGCCCAGAATGCAGTGAAACACAGAACACAGCCCAACTGTGCTAAAATCTACATGACTGCCATTTACCTTTGGTAAACACAGCCATAAACCCTCTGTATACTGACTTCTCATCCTCATGTACCTCAGTATACCACAAACTTACAGCCGTATACCCCTGCACACTATATAACAGATTTTATTAAAAACCTATAACTTTAACACTACTTACACTATTCACAAATACTACCAGAAATTACCATTTATACCTCATAATGTATATTCTGACACATCTTTAATACACAAATGGGTATCCACTCACTGAAATTAGAAACAGCAAGTATATGAGTTGCCACCGCCTTGAGATGCAGGAAAAGGAGAAAACATCTTTTTTTATGTATAACCCTCACCCACTCTAATAGTGGCATGCTTCATCATCGGCTTCACCCTGACTCCTAGAAATCAGAGTGGGCTTAACCGTGTTCCAGGGAGCACTTTGGAAACAAATTGTCCTACTGTTTAGGGTGTTTTAACATTAAGACGAATATCCCTAGTTCACCCCTGGTATCCCTTTATTGGTGGGGTGAACAGGCATAATAAAAATGAAAAGGGAGAAGGGCAATCAGGATGTTGTGGTCCTATGACCCTAAACTCCATGTGCCAACATGTTTCTGCCCTACGCTAGTGGCCTGTGTGGGTCCAGGGCATTTGTCAGGGTGTTACTAGAGAAACAATCCCCCAGTAGCGTCACATTGTGATATTAATAAAAAAGAACATGCAAGGTCGGAGGCTAACATCTGTGTGTAGCAATCTAACAATGCAAATAGTTATAATTAAAAGATCTTACTTGCTGTTCCTTGGGAAATTATTCTGTACACAGAGTTTCAAGGAAAGCAGATTTTTTGTTGTTCATACTTTTCGCTTTTCATTTATTCAATTTGTAATCTCTTGTGGTAGCAAGGTTTATGCATATTAGCACTGGCATGTGCAAGTCTACCCAAGCTTGCTCGCCTCCTATATATTCTATAGTTTACATACCCATGATGGCCACATGGATCTGAAGAAAAAAATCAAGAAGCCCCAATCCTCCATACCACCGGTGGTACTAGTGTTTGAGGAAGCAGTCACAAGAATTACAAATAAATAGAAGAACTTTCCGGAATCTTTCCAACCAGGAAAGAACAGCCCTCAGCTTGCTTTTGAAGAGCTATCATATGTTAATAAAACCAGCAGACATACGCAGTGCTGTAGTATTCCAGAACTGAGATGACTAAAGCCCTGCGTTATCCTCCTGCATGTCAGAAGGAACTACCAGATTCTCAAAACTGACCCTACACCACATTTAAGCAACTTAATTAAGCGACTCATTGATGAAGTGCTGGGTAACTAATGGATTACTACATAAGGGCAGGATTTTCTCATCAACAGGGAACCACGTGTCCCACTATTCTATACACTCACAAAAATGCATACAAATGAAAAACCTCCTCCCAGCAGAACCATAGTGTCTGGTTTATATTCAATTTTGGAACCCTTATCACAATTCAAGGATTGTTTCCTCCGCCCACTAGTGAAGGAGATCAAATCCTGTGTACAGGACACAAAACACCTTCTGAATAACCTGCAAGACATAGATTACAACCCCTGTAAAATAAACCATGCTATGTCTAGATTGAGAGGCCCTCTACACAAGCGTACCTCAATAGGAAACCCTTCAAGTAATCAATGAACTCCTACTGGCACAAGACTGGGAATGGACAGCCCAGTACACTGGATGATGCAACTAGCAGAAATTGCCCTCAAAGAGAACTTTTTCAGATTTGAAGAACTGGCATACTTACAATGCCATGGCACATCAAAGGGCAATACGTTTGCCTTGAGCCTGGCATGTTTGTATGTCAGTTAGTTTGATGATAACAACATTTGGACAAACAACACATACAAAAACGTAATCCGCCTGTGGCAAATACATATTAATGATAGTTGTGTGATCTGGCAAAAGCACAGGCACAAACATTGCTGGTTTCTGAAGTGGCTAAATGGAAGGAACCCATTCCTCACATTTACTCTTATTATAGACAGAAATGGAATATTCTTCCCGGACATCACCATCATGGCCAAAAAAGTGAAGCTGACAACTACTCTGTACAAAAAACCAACCGATCTCAATAGTCTCCTGCACTTCAACAGCGCACACCCCAGAGCACTACGGGAAAACCTCCCCGTAAGTCAATTCCTGATAATTCTTAGGAACTATACTGACCTTCAAAACTACAAAAAGGAAGCAGAATCTCTCTCTAATAGACTGAGGGAAAAGGATTACCCCAAAAGTATCAGCAAAAAATCCCAAAATATCCAAAGAGAATTGTTGCTTGAAAATAACCCTAGAGAGGCAGCACTTTCAACTCAATGTCCAACAAGGTCAACAAGATTTTGAACACGAAGTGGCGTATTTTATCCTATAGCAGTATTCAGCTTTTCAAACCCATGTTCTCTTTTTATAAAAACAGAAGCTTGCGAGACAGACTAAAGTCTATGCCATACTACTCCATCACAATCTCATGTTTGCTATTCTAGTGTACCAACGTGACTCTACGCCACTTCACTCCACTTTACACCACTCCCCTCCACACTAATCCACTGTACACCATTGCACTGTAACACACTCAACTCTATGCCAGGCCACGCTAAAACATTCCACTCAACACCAGGCCAATCTCTGCTACTCAACTTAAATTATTCCACTATACTCAACTCCACAGTGCGCTACATGCATCAAGGTAAATGGCATTCGCATACGGTGCGAATCGCAAAATTCGGCCATTTGCAATTGTGAATCGCAATTAAGGAAACATACCGAATTGCAAAAAAAATGCGAATTTTTCATGCATTGCCATTTGCGAATTTTCGCAATTTAGGGATCGCAAACGGCAACAATGATGCATCTACCCATACGTCACTTCACTCTATGCTATTGCACTATATGCCACTTCACTGTATGCGCTCCACTCTTTGCTGGTCCACTATACGCTATTCCACTGTATGCCACTTCATTCTAAACCACACCACTGCATGCCACAATACACTATGCCATGAAACTTTACATTACGATGGTCTACGATGCAACTATTTAAAAGATGACACTGTACAACACAACAATCTACTCCACTCCAGTCAATGCCACTCCGGTCAACTCTGCTCTACAACCCTTTACTTCACTCTACATCACTTTATGCCCCTCCTTTCTACCCAACTCTTCTCTACTGCCCATGCACTTGTTACACCCTTACATATTATATATCCTATTGAATGTGAAATATTAGCAGTTATAATGAGAATAATGACATCTAAAAATAATATAATTTCTCAGAACATAATAAATGGTGAAATGGTGAGTTAAAGGTAATGATTTGTAGTGGTTGATGCAAGAAGAATGTGTATGTAGGTTCCAATGTACAGTAACTTGAAGATGATGCATAAATTATAAATGTAAGATCTAACTAATGGCACATAATTTAGATATTTAAGTTATAAATATAAATTAATATTTCTCTAGCTTGTTTAGTCTAACTCCTTACGTGTGGCCAGCTGGCAATGGCTAATGGCTGCACTCCCTCCCCAGTGTGTCTGGTGGGGATTTGACAACAATGGAGAGTGTTAGAAACATGCTTCTGGTGCTTTGCACCACAGGCTTTCCTTTTCTTCTCCTGAGGCTCAGGCTGCTTTGCAAGAACTTCCTGGGCAGCCTGAGCTTTTGTTTTTATTTGCAATGACTATCAGCATGCAGGGAGCGGTGATGTCATTGTTTCAAGAAAGCGAAAGTAATATGAGTTGAAGTAGAAACAATATTCCTACCAACCAGTGTTATCTCACTTCTACCAATGAAAACATTGCATCACTTGTGTGGCTGGTGCGAGTGCCCGTGATAGGAATGGATTCAACCAAGGTCAATAGAAGTGCCTTTTCAAGAGCTCTCATTGAGCTTGGTTTGATACATTCCTGTTGCGGGTACTTGGGCCAGCCACATAAGTGGCACAGTGTTTTATCGGCACAGATGGGGTAACACTAGGTGTTACCATTCTGGTGGATTACTGTTGATTCCAGAAGTTTTGATTACAGAAATGTCAGGAAAATGAATGATCTGTGGCACATTTTGAGGTTTGAGGGCATTGTGGGTAGGAAACCCTCATGGGATTCCTGCAAGGCACATCACCCTGGAATCTCCTGGTTGTCTATTTTTTTTAAATATCTGTGGTTCATAGGTTTGTGTTGGTGGCACCACAGCATGGCCCTAAATACTGCGGCAACCCTTATTGCTTATCTAATAATGTAGCACTTTAGTGTCATAGTCTTCTGGCCCACCCACACAAGTAGAGTACCATTCTTATCGGGGGACATGTTGCAACTCAGGGTGGTAGGAAATGTGTTGCTAACCACAGATTCAAGATTTATTTTTAATACAAAAATTTGAGAAAATAGATTTTTTAGTCAAAGTTAGAGGTTTGCAATTAATTCTGGGTAAAAGAGAAAAATCAGAGAGGGAGCACAATTCACCCCACCTTGCTTTCCCCCAGGAGCCAATTTTTTAAAAATGTAACAGTTTGGTAGGTTGTCTCGGTACCAGCTGAGCTAAAATCAATAGCTACCAACTTTGTGAAAAAAAGGTCAGTTTTGAATGGAAATGTTTGATGTATCAATGTTGCATTTTGGACCGTTTCCTGTTGCCAGCACTAGGCCTATCCACTGAAGAGAGATACCATATTCATTGGGAGACTTTGGGCAATGCTGAGTAGAAGACAGAGACATGGACTACAGCAGACAGTTCGGTCGAACTGGGTCTTGCCTGCCCACCGGGCTATAAAATTAGACATAAGCCCCGGGTAGGGACGAGAGGGGGAGGCATAGGTCTCATTTATAGAGAAAATCTAGACATCTCTCAGTTAGAGATAAGAGAAGTCCTGGGGTGCGAACTAATGGCCTTCTCCATAAATGGACAAGGAGGTGTTTTGTGTTCCAGGCTGTTGTGCTACAAACCCCCAGCTCATGCTTTGTCAGCTATCCCTGAGTTGATTGACCTGATTTATGAGCTCTCCAACTCACACACCAGGATTTTCATCCTGGGAGACTTTAATCTGTGGCCGGATGGATCCATGGATCTATCTTTTACTGAGTTTATTCAATTCTGCCGTAATATCCATCTGCAGCAACTGGTACTCACCCCGACCCACTCAAAGGTTCATGTATTGGACATGATCCTGGCAGAGGCCAGTCGGGTGTCGGTACGGAATATCATCCCCCAATGTTGGACGGACCATTCTCTGGTCCATTTCTCCCTGCTACTGCCTGCTGACTCCTTACAGAGGGGTAGGATAGGAGCCACCTCAAAGCTGGGCAGGCAAGGGTCTAGGCTCCTGACACAGTCGAGTCTGCCAACCCTGCTAGCGGAAGGCTTTTCTTTGGGAGACAACGTGGAGGAGAGTTATCTGACCCCTATGTCAGAAAATCACCACTTCACTGGATGAATTAGCTCCACTTCGGAAAATTAGAGACAGGGCTAAACCGGCTATGCCTTGGTTCTCCAAGGAGCTCTTTCAGTTGAAACTCCAGTGTAGACGCACTGAGCGCCATTGGAGGAGACAATATCTTGAGTCTGATAAGGTGCTTTTTAAACAGGCATTATTGGTGTACAAAACTGAGATTAAGCGCGCTAAAGCTAGTTTCCTTGAGGAAACATTGCTAACAGCGGCAAACAAATCTCAGGCACTGTTTAAGATTGTGAGGGATCTATCTCGACCCGCATGTGCCTATAAGGACATCGCAAAAACAACAAGTGATGGACCGAATGTGGATCAATGTCACACATTCCCCCAGTCAAAAGATCTGGGCCCAAATCCATCGTTTTTTTGCACTCCACACCACCCTGGGTTAGACAATGGCGATATGCAAATCAGCTCTGACCCTGTTGCCCCATGGGAACAGTCCAGTCCGAACTACAAAAGCCATGTCCTTCCCAGAACGGAATCAAGCATCCGAGGACCGGACAGGTTTCGAGGTAACACCTCTCATCAGCCCGGCTAGCTTAACTCCAGTGGTGTGGAGTGCCTGGGACCCACGTCTGGGCATCCCCAGCGCACTTAGGGCGGCAATTGCAAAAACAACAAGTGATGGACCGAATGTGGATCAATGTCACACCTAATCAACGATGGATTAGGACCCAGATCTTTTGACTGGGTTGAATGTGTGACATTGATCCTCATTTGGTCCATCACCTGTTGTTTTTGCAAACTCGCTATAAGGACATCGCGGCCTCCCAACTGCTTTGCGATTCTTTGGCCAAGGCCTTCAAGGATAAGATCTCCCTCATTCTGAGTAAGCTCGGGACCCCGGTCACCCCAGTTCTTCAAGCTATACCTCATCCTGTAGGGGGGATCAATCTTGGTCTCCCAGAGCTGGATGATAGATGGGCTCAGATGAACAGCTTCCCTCTTCCCTCTTTTGAGGATTTCTGCTCTGTGGCGGGTGGGATCTCGTCGGGTTCTCCTATAGACCCATTGCCACAAAAATATTGGAAACTGTTCCATGAGGAGCTTTATCCCCCTCTTCATGTCATCTGCTGTCAGTCTTTTAGCACAGCTCAGGTTCCGGACTGCTGGAAATTGGCCATGGTATCGCCACTCTTGAAAAAAGACACACTGGACCCTACCTGCCCAGCGAATTACAGACCTATCTCTCTGCTCCCTTTCCCAATTAAGATTCTGGAGAAACTGGCGACAAAACATCTATCCAGTTTTTTGGAGACTAACATCTGCCTGGATACGGCCCAGTTTGGCTTTAGACCAACTCATGGCACTGAGTATGCATTGGTGACCGCCTTGGATGACCTTCGTTTGCGTGTCAATCGTGGTCGAGCAGCCTTTTTAGTGCTGCTCGGCATGTCGGCCGCATTCGACACGGTCAGCCAGGCTACTCTGATCAGGAGACTAGGGGAGATTGGGGTCTCTGGCCTGGCCCTTGACTGGCTGGTCTCGTACCTTGATAATAGACACCAGGTGGTTGCCTTGCCACCCTACCGCTCGGACACCAGGAGGGTGGGGCAGGGCGTGCCTCAAGGGTCGGCCATTAGCCCCCTTCTATTCAATCTCTACCTCCGTCCCCTGATCAGCTTAATGAAGTCCTATGGCATTGCGGTCATCAACTATGCGGATGACACGCAACTTATTTTCTCGTTTGAGGGTAAGGATGCGGTGTGACAGGAGACCTTCCACCGCTGTATGTCAGCCACTGCAGAATGGTTGTGTCTCAACTCACTGCAATTCAACAGTTCAAAGACCGAGGTACTGCACTGCTCCTCCGACCGCGTACCTCGGCCTCTGCCACCAGACTTTTGGCCTTCTTCCTTCCAGAGCATGGGGGCAGTGGCAGTGTCCACCCGGAACTTGGGGGTGCTGTTCGTACCTAATCTCCAGCTCGACGCGTTTGTCAATAAAACCGTGGCAACGTGCATGCTGCTGCTTCGAACTCTGCGGAAGATTCTCTCCTCTCTCCCGGGTCATGCCCGCCCAGAGGTAGTGCGTAGTATCATCTTAAGCAGGCTTGATTACTGCAACGCACTACTTCTGGGCGCCCCTGCCACCCTAGTGGGCAAACTGCAACGGGTGCAGAATATGGCTGCTAAGCTGGTCCTCTCTAGACGGCGTCTTGATTCATCCTCCCTGGCACTCATGGATCTCCACTGGCTGCCAATCGCCCGGCGTATTGACTTTAAGGCATTATGTCTGGTTTTCAGGGCTCTTCATGGCCAGGGGCCTTCCTCGCTGCAGACGATGTTCTCCTGGTATACTCCCACCAGATCTCTCCGCTCCTCCTCCGCCTGTTTGGTGGTTATTCCTAAGATCTTGAGGAAGAGGATGGGGGGTCGTTGCTTTAGGTTCACCACAGCTAAGCTGTGGAATGCCTTACCCTTGACACTGAGAAGTAAGGAGGACTTTTCCTCCTTCAAAAAAGGATTAAAAACACACCTTTTTCCCAGGTCGCCGTAAAGTCCTAAAGTAGCTCAAAGCTGTGTATGGTTCATCAAGTCAAGCGCCAGGATACCCTTGGGGTGACAGTTTAGCGCTATAGAAGTATGCCATAAAAAAAAAGAAGGTGTGTTGCTCCCCACAGATTCCAGAATCTTCCATCACAGAAATGTGAAGAAAAAAAATGTTTTAGTCGAAATCTGAGGTTTGCAAGAGATTTAGGTTATAAAGAAACCTGGTGAGAGCCATGCAAGTCACACCACCCTCGATTTGCCCTAGGTGTCTATATTCATAAATTGTGCACGTTTGCTGGGTTTCCCTGGGTGCAGGCTGAGCTAGGATACAGAATCCAATGCTACGCCCTTTATAGAAAATGGTTAGTTTTGAGTGGAAAAATGTGATGCACCCATGTTGAATTTTGGGCTATTTCCTGTTGTAGGCTCTAGATCTACGCACACAAGTGAGGTACCATTTTCATCAGGAGACTTGAGGGAATGCTGGGTGGGAGGAAGGTTGGGGTCACACAGATTCCAGAACTTTCCATCGCAGAAATATTAGAGGTTTTTGTATTTTAGTCAACGTTTGAGGTTTGCAAGGCATTCTGGGTAAATGAGCCTGTTAAGATCCATGTAAATCACCTCATTCTCGATTCCCACAGGTGTCTAGTTTTAAGAAATTTGCAAGATTACTAGATTTCCCTACTTTTTGGCTCAGCAAGGCCTCAAAATTCACACCTACACACTTTTCAACAAAATAGTCAGTTTTAAGTGGAACATTGTTATGTACTCATGTTTGGGTCAATTTCTGTCATGGGCACTAGTCCTTCCCACACAAGGGAGGTACCATTATGTATCTGGAGACTTTGGGGGATACTGGGTGGAAGGAAGTTTGTAGATCCTGCTGGGTCTAGAGCTTTCCATCAAAGAAATGAAAGGAAATGTAATATGGTGGAATAGTGTGGCATGGTGTGTCAAATAGAGAAAAGGTGTATTACAGGGTGTAGTGCCTTGTTGTACAGTGGAGTAGCGTGTCATACCGTACAGTTGAGTGTTGTGCAGTGGGATATCATTAATTGTAATGATGTGGAGTAGAGTGGAGTCCACTGCCATAGTGTTGAGTAAAGTGTCGTAGAATGGCATAGATTGAAGTAGAGTGTTGTAGAGTGCAGTTTAGGGCCGTACAGTGTTGTCCAGTAGCACAGAGTGTAATAGAGTGTTGCAAAGTGCTGTTTTATACAGTACTGTAGAGAGTTGTAGAGTGGAGCAGCGTACATTGTAGTGTTGCAGAGTGGCATACAGTGAGCTAAACTGACTTACAGTGTAGTAGAGTGGAGTGGCATAGAGAGGAGTAAACTAAAGTGTTATGTAGTGGAGTGGTGTCTCATATTATACAGTGCTGTGGAGTGTAGTACAATGTAGCATACAGTAAAGGGTTTTAGAGTGGAGTGCCATGTCGAACAGTGGAGCAGTAGGCCATGTTGCAGAGTGTGTAAAACGTTTGTAGAGTGGAGAACAGTGCAGCAACATAGAGTGGTATAAGTGTTGATTAGTGTAGTCAGGTAGAGTTGACTAGAGTGTGGAACAGTGTGCTACAGTGGAGTGGTAACATGTGCTGTAGAGTGTAGTGGCATATAGGACAGTTGAATGGAGTGGTGTATAGTGGGGTGGTATACAGTGGAACAGTGCAAAATAGAGTGTCATAGAATGGAGTGGCATTGAATTGAATAGAATTCAGTGGAGTTGTGTACACTGGAGTGGCATAGAGTCGAGGAGCCTACAGAGGAGTTGAGTATAGTGGAGTGCCCTTGAATGGACTGATATGCAGTGAAGTGGGGTAGAGTGGAATAGTATACTTTGGAGAGTGGTACATTGGAATTGCATTCAGTTGAGTGCCATAGGATAGAGTTATATAGAGTGACGTGGCATACAGTGGAATACCATAGATTGGACTGAAGTACAGTGTACTGTCATAGCGTGGAATAGCATAGAGTGGAGCAGCATACAGTTGTGTGTCGTGCACTTTAGTGGTTTACACTGGATTGGTGTACAGTAGAGTATGGTAGAGAGAAATTCCATTAAATGGAGTGTTCTACAGTGGAGTTGCATACAGGGGAATAAAGTAGAATATATTGCTGTAGAGTGCGGTAGTGTACAATGGAGTGTCATAGACTGGAGTAGTGCACAGTGGATTAGCGTTTAGTGGAATGAAGAACAGTGGAATAGCATAAAGTGGAGTGCCATAAAGAGTGGCATATAGTGGAGGAGGTTAGAGTGGAGTGGTGTGCAGTGGAATATTCTACAATAGAGTGCTGTACATTAGAGTGGTGTAGAGTGAAATGGCATACAGTATAATATAATGCAGTAGACAAGCATACAGTACAGTGGTGTAGCGTACACTGGCGTGACATACAGTGAAGTGAGATAAACTGGAGTGGCACCCACTAGCATGGGGTAGATTGGAAAGCATAGAGTGGAGTGACATAACCTGTAGTGGTGTACAATGTAATGACATAGAGTGGAGTAGTGTACACTGGAGTGGGGTACAGTGGAGTGGGGTAGAGGTAAATGACACAGAGTGCATTGCATAGAGTTAAGTTGCCCAGAGTGTAGATGCATACAGTGGAATAGTGTGTAGTGGAATGGTGTGGAGTAGAGAAGGGTACAGTGGTGTGGCATAGAGTAGATTAGCATAGATTGGAATGCTGCAGAGTGTCATATGGTACAGTGCAGTGTTATAGAGTGTAGTGGCGCAGAGTGTAGTGACATACAGTAAAATACCATAAAATGAAGTGGTGTCAGAACACTAAGGAACAGAGGACCCTTACCGTACACTTGCACAGGAAAAGAGATGCTAGTTCTCAACTCCCTCTCTCGGATTCCTCAGAGACTGATTAAAAATCACGTCTCTAAACAACCCCAAAGGAGGAAGGGGGACTGGATAAAATAACAAAAAACAGAAGAGACTGGCTCTTCTGGACTTCGGGATTTCCTTCACAGTACCTTTTCTTGTTTGTCAAAGTCATAGTCATAGTCAAGTTTATTTGTTTGATTAATTAAAATCTTAAACAAATACATTTTAAAAATATCATCAGCAGTAAAAAGCTTAAAACACCATGCGCATAATTTTTCTAGTATTATATAATTTAAAAAGGAGGAACCTAAATAATGTTTTCTTTAAGGTTTTTGCCAATCACAGATACAAATTTTACAAATGCAGAATTCATTAATACATCATTCGGGTTTAGACATGGCATTAGCGCTTGTCTGCATGTTCTTACTCCTCGAGCATTAAATAATCTTTTAAGGGTAACTTTCCTTCCCACCTCTATTGCAGGGCACAGACATAGCAGATGTAAAATTTCTTCTTGACCACATTTACATAACCTACATATCGTATTGTC
The DNA here is from genome assembly GCF_964263255.1 of Lissotriton vulgaris. NCBI lineage: Eukaryota > Metazoa > Chordata > Amphibia > Caudata > Salamandridae > Lissotriton > Lissotriton vulgaris. The sequence continues at coordinate 49,478,952 of NC_141695.1, forward strand.
CTCAATAGTCTTCCATAGTGGCCAATGGCACAAACCAGGCCAAAGACCAAAACGTACTCTTATAAAAGTTTGTTTGCTTTGCTGTGACCAAGGAGTTTCAAGATCATTTTGGACTTGCTTTTTTTTGTATCCATTTATAATTGGCCATGCATGCCTTCTTTTTACCAATAATTCTTTGTCTTTTATCAGTGATAGATGAATACTCAACTTAATAATTGTTCTTTTGAAACTTTCCTGGGTAATTGTGTTTTCCCAAATTGGTATTATTCCAAATTCTTCTTTTGCTTCATTTAGATATGCCCAAGCTTGCAGCTTCCGGTTGTCTTTTACTTCTTGCCATAATGTTCGAGATAATTGATTGTCAAGGTCATTTTTTATGCGATACCAGACTTTCAGAATTTATCCCGAACTCCAACCTCACCTGTGGTTGGGAGGCATAACCTGGTAAGTGGAATAATATCTTGTAGGTTTTCGCCACTGCGTTGTTAATTATCTGTGCATCTTTACCATTTAAGACTTCGGAGCCATATGTCAAAGTTGGTAATAATTTAGCAGATATGATCTTTAATAAAGGACCATATGACAGGGTAGTTAACTTATTTTGTATGGTTCTAAATGCAGTCACCAAACTGTTTGCTTTCCTAGTGATGTCTTTCCTCTGTGGGAGAAAACTTCCACTATCATTAAATATGACGCCCAGATACCGATAATTTTCAACCTGCTCTAGCTGAGTTTGTTCCAACATCCATTTGTTTTTTTGTTTTCTGTTCTTTGTAACTACCATTATTTTTGTCTTTGCCTTATTTATTACCATTTGATGGTCTTTTGCGTATCTCGATGTTCGATCAATTTCTTGTTTGTCCGTTCTATAGACTGTCTCTCGAAAGATACCTGAGGAAACTAACAGAGCACAATTACTTAGTACCTTGGTCTACTCTGTATCTATTTAAACTCTAGAGATATTTATCTTTGTACCCATGGAAATGACGTACCCCTAAATCCTTTTGGACTAGCCCCTCTTCATTGCTGTTGGAGATTGGCTGCCTGGCGTTCTGTTTTTCGTACTTTTTCTGTACAGGTTAACCTATAAATTATATGAGCATTCAGTAAATTAATAAGGTTAAGCCTAACCTAATTATTATTATTATTATTATTCTATTTATTAGCTCACCTTCCAGTATACTTTAATGAAGTGTCTTCTATTCTTCTCTATATTAATGCGACAACTTGTTGTAAGATTTAGTCTTCTTATTTTCTTTTTTTAATTGATTTTTGTAGCGATATTTATTTCAACAATTTTCTTGACTTCAAAAAGTTGGTTTTATTTAATTACAAAGCCTATTATTTTATTTTTCAGCTTGGATTTTTAATAGAGTCTCTCATTGTTCAGGTACGTTTTTCCTTATTTCTATGACTATGTTTTATTTCTCTAGTAACCTTCTTCTTCTATGTTATTTTCTACAATTAACAAAATAATGTAACTTAGTTTTCAATGTGCTGGCGCCGTTTTTCTCTTTTCTCGTCCGCTAGGGGTTAACTCCTGTCATAAGTCACTAAAGCGGAGGAGTTACGTCATGGAGAATTCCTCGGACAAAGTCTTGCTGTCTTCAGACCAGGGAAAATAATATCGGGCAAGAAGTGAGGGAAATCAACACAATCTACAATTCTATACTCAAGGTAACAAGACTATAGCCTGGGAATTGCTATTAGGGAAATTCTAAGATTTTACAGGGAGGAGTGAAGTTCAGGTCTGAAACTCGGGCAACGCTTCGGTGAAGTGAGCACTCGTTAGGGAGAGCACGCTCCACCAAAGCTCCACACCTGTGTGAGAATAAAAACTAGACCACTACCGCATTAGTTCCGCGGCGGCCATCTTAGAACTCCACTTTTGCAGCAAAGCACTCCAAGTGCGATCTGTTGTGGGTTTTCCACTTCTCCTGTTCCAGCTTGGTTTCAAATAGGTGTACATCGCATTAACCACACGTGTCAAAGGTCTAGTGGTTCTGACAAGTGGGGAAGATTTGAGTGGTGTAGAATGGAGTGTAAGAGCATACAATGGAGTAGCGTAGAGTGCAGTGGAGTAGAGTGGCGTGCAGTGAGGTACAGTGTAGTGGCATAAAGTAGAATACCTCAGAGTGGAGGGCATAGAGTGGAATGAAAATATGACCTGGGAGAGCCATCAAACTAGGGCTAACCTTAAGTTAGTACAAACCACCGGGGGTATTTCCCGGATGATGACCGGTTCGACCTACCGCCCTCTGGGGGCCCTAATTCAGATATATAAGGCACAGGCAAGGGGGGCTATTTTGTATGGGGCTGAATTGTGGGGGCACATCCCATGTCGGAATTTGTCACATACAGAAAATAGGTTTTTAAGGCAAATTACCGCACTTCCCCCCAGCACACCCCTTCTCCCCCTGAGGCTTGACTTAGGGCTACGACCACTGGCCGACGAGATAAGCCTAAGACCCATTGCCTTCTGGCGCAGGCTATGGAGCAGCAATAATCTCGCCGACTATAGGGCGGAATTGGTCGAATTATTAAAACATCCTAAGGTGCTCAGTATCCCCTGGGTCCAAAATATCCAGTCAGTTTGCATTGATATGGGGCTCCCTGAATTGTGGACTGAACCAGCATATACAGCACTAAGAATCTCCAGGACACAATTGGCGAAGCTGTACCACGAGCACAAGAGGGTAAGGGCTATAGCTACTCAGACGGAGGGGTCCCTATCCTCTATATTCCTGCAAACCAAGGATCTTTATGCATTTGAGAAAGCTTTGGACCCTGTCTACCCCATACTTTCTAGAAAGCTATTCCTCCAGTGGAGATACAGCACACTCCCATTACGGTCCTTTTGCAGTACCTGGTCAAAAGTCCCGTCAACCAAGTTCTGCCCTCTTTGTGGTGACAAAGAGGAGAACGATTTACACGTGATCTTCTTCTGCCCAGCATACAAGGCAGCAAGAAAATACTGGCTGCTGCCCTTGATCAAGAATCTGGGTGGCAGGGAATACGGACCGATGTACAGGATTTTGAAAAGTGATGCTTCCGGCCCAATTGTCTTTGCACTCTCCAAATTCTTTACGAATGTTTGGCACACGCGTAGTCGTCTTTTAAAAATTGCTGGGTAGACTGTAGAATTGTTATTTTTTCTTTTAATAATCATTTGCATTGTCTGGCTCTGATTTTAAATGTATGTATTGATGTTTTTATGACTGTGTCGGAATCTATGTGATTGTATTGTACATGTTTCTTTTATGACCAAACGGTCGAAATAAAGATTTCTAAAGAATAGCATATAGTGGAGTGTCATACAGTGGAGTGGCAAAGACTGACATACAGTAGAATAGCGTACAGTGGAGTAACATAAACTGAAATAGGGTACAATGGAGCAGTGTGGCATACAGGGGAGTGGTAGACACTGGAGGGGCATAGATTTGAATGGGTGCAGTGAAGTGGTATAGAGTGCAGTAGTGTTCAGTGGAGTGGTGTACAATGGAGTAATATATAGTGGAGTACCGTTGTGACTTTCACTGTGTTCTACGTTCTGGGTTAGGGTCTTATATATAGGTGTGTGTACGGTTTCCTTGTTGTTCCCCTCCCATTACCATTAAAAAAATATATTTACTGCTGGACTTGGCCCTTGTTGGCATGTTCACCCTCTAACTTTTTGCTTTTTTCTGTAACCTGGTGTTACTGGTTTTACAACTCTGGGTGATTTAGCACTGTGGTCCAATGTAAAGTGCGTGCGCTCTCAGTGTTACATTTGTAAGGTTGGCCTGCCCTCCCATAGGAATGCATTAGGGATTCCCTAATCAGTGTGTGTCAGTGGTAATTCCTGTTATGAGAGGAGCAGTGTGATCAAGTCTGGTTGTGTGAAATTGTGAGAATAAATGCTGCGCAATAGTGTGCGCAGATTTATTGTCGTTATTTTAGAAATACCACTTTTAGAACTTGCCATTTCTGTGTGCTATGTGCCGGCCTGGCTGATGTGGATTGCATGTCTGGCTTGTGAATGACAGGGGCTGGGAGGTGTCTGTGGCTCCAGGAGGGGCAGGGTGAGTCAGTGCTGGACTGCATAGGACATCTGGCCTGGGAGTAGTGGGAGGGGTAATCCTCTGAATAGGATGGTGCTGCCATAGTGAATGCTGGCTCTACCCTCTGTGGTATGTCTGAGCATCTAGCCCCCACCGGTCAAAGGGGAAGAGGAGCTTGCAAAACAAAGTGCTCCAATTCCCCTGAACCAGTTGCATTTGGTTCCCTGATGCACTGCACTACAGACAAAGGAATATTGAGTATAAATGTTCCTGAATCCTGCTCGGGCGTGCTGCTGCTGGGACCGGGGGGGCTGCCATGAGGGTTTCCCTCCCTGGGCCCTGCATTGCCCCTTCATCTCTGAGGACTTTTTGGGACCCTTCTGCTTTTCTTTGTGCCTTCAGGACTTTGTGTAGCATCCTGTGCCCTGTGCGTGCTTTATTTTGCATTTTCCCCAAAGGAGAGGGAGAGCGTGGGCTTCGCAGCACGGAGCTGCTGTTCGAGGGAATCCCGGTGTGGGGATTCCCCTGCTTAATGAATATTTAAAATAGTGGGAGCCTACCCCACTTTATTGTGCTTTTGTTGGCAGGTGCTCACCCCACTTATTTTCAGGTCCGACTCGCAGGTGCCCACCCCGCTTATTTCTATGTTCATTGCGGGTGCCCACCCTGCGTTTGCCATGTAGAAATCATGCCTGTGGCCCGAGGAGGAACGTGACTGGAAGCCAGGCACGGGCCTTGCCCGACAGTGGGCGGGGCCAACAACGGGTGCTGAAGAAAGGGGGAAGGCAACCAGGAAGCAGACGGAAGCCAGCCCATGTGAAGCAGGGCTCCCGTGACCGGTGATAACGCACTCTGTCTGTTGCATCTGAGGAGACAGGAGGAGTCCTGCACCAGAGCCTGGTGAGTGAGGGCTCTATATTGTTGTGCACATCGAGGCACTGCGTCGGTGACACATTCCTGAGCGGTCCCCTCCTGATAGGGGGCTGCTCCAACATGGGGTGGCAAAGTTATTTAAAAGCCCTATGGAGGCCCAGAGAGCACCGTGGTACCGGGCCTCTTTGGCTATGTTCACAGTTGCCCCACTTGACAGTGTGCATATGCAACATTATGGGCATTTTGGTTGTGGAGCCACAGTGAAGGCCCCAAGGGCACATTTTTGCCAGGGCTAATTAGTGATTCTCAGCTGCGCCTCACCAGCACGGGCAGCTGCAACGCTTTGCATATTTCTTTAAAGGGCTAAGGGAGTGCCCAGGCCCACGTTCTGTTCACAGCTGAGCAGGAATTAGTGCCAGTAGCAATGTTTAGGCCCACAGTTCTTTCGGGGCAGGTTTTAAGAGATAGGAGTGAGATGCACTCCTCTGCCCCTGGGCAATGGCGCACTTTGGATTCAACTGGCTTGGCAGCAGCCCTGACATTTGGGACATAGGGCATTTGAGCCCCATTGAAAAGACCAGTTGACCACGGAGACTGTTGGGTTTTTAGGGCTCCAGAAATGTGATTCATGTACTATGATTTATGCACCCTGTTTTATGTCTCTAATGTGTTTTTATGATTATGAGGTTTTGCATACTGTGTTTATGTCTGAGTTATTCTCTACTGTGATTTACGCCTCTAATGTGGTTTATGTATAAGGTTATTTGCATATTGTGTTTTATGCTTGTGAGATTATTCTCTCTTTAGTTTATGCCCCTAATGTGAGTTATGCTTAGGATGTTATGGTCTAATGTGTTTAGGTTTATGAGGATGGCACATACAATATTTCACGCCTAATGTGATACTGTGCATAATATGGTTTGTGTTGCAGGATGATGCTGAGTACAGTGTTTGCCAGTAATTACTGGTTGTGTTCTACGTTTATTATATGTTCTACATTTACTAAGTTCACCTTGTGAGTGTTCTGACAGTGGTCCAAGTGGCCCTCTCATGTGTATATAATCCCTGTAAATATGGCCCAGTGCCAGTTGGCACAGTGTATATTGTGTGATTACTATTCTAATGTGTTTTATGATAATATAAAGGCTATTTTTGATAGAACCTTGTGTGGAGTTCCTTATGTGGTGTGCCTTGCATGTTGTTGCAGTGTGCATGTTGCACAAACGCTTTACACATTGCCTTCAGGATAAGGCTGACTGCTTGTGCCAAGCTACCAAGGGGGTGAGCAGGGGTTATCTTTGGTATGTAACTCCCTTGACATGACTAGAGTGGTGGTCTCTGCCTGGCTTTGGCGCAAGCATTATCCAACCAGAGATCCCATTTCTAACATTTACAAACTTAGGAATCATTTTACTTACCTATTATCAATTTAATTGATGACGCCCTCCAAATTCTAGACCAAAACGATAGCTGCCTCCTCATCCTACTTGATCTCTCTTCAGCATTTGACACCGTCAAACACGAGAACTTACTTGCGCTGTTAAATATCAGAATGGGTCTATCAGGGACTGTACTCAAATGGTACTTCCTTTCTACATAACCGGTCCCAGAAATTTAAGACTAACAACTTGATGTCTCCACCTGTGCCTGTAACATTAGGCATCCCAAAAGGATCTTCCCTATCCCCAACATTGTTCAACCTAGTCATGGAGCCACTCACCACTTGGCATCTAATGTACACTTTCACATGTACGCTGACGACACTCAACTCTATCTCAAATTACAATCCCCCGAAGACATCGAACTTCTGAACTCAACGCTCAGAAACACCCAATCATGGCTGGCCGAAAATCACCTCAAACTCAATGCACTGAAAACCGAGTTCCTTCTGATTTCACCTCCCGCGAAAACGTCCACCACTCAAACATGGCTCAAGCACCTTACTGCACTCAATGTCCAACCTACCATTGTGGACTCCGTGAAATCCTTAGGCATAACCCTTGACACCAATCTCAATATGCAACAACATATCAGCAAAGCAACTGAGGGAGCTAATCTCCAAATCAATACTTTGAGGAAACTTAAACCCTTCCTCCCAGCTAAGGACTTCCAAACTGCAGTACAAGCCCTAGTCATTCCTCGGATAGACTACGGAGGTGTCGCCCTCTGCGGACTCCCCCTATCAACAACCGCACCCCTAAGAGCCTCCTTGAATGCTGCAGCGAGACTTATCACTGGATGAAAAAAAATGCTCGCACATTTCCCCTGACTTTAAATCCCTGAACTGACTGCCTTTTGAAGCCAGAATCCATATGAAAATTGCCTGCATGACACACATGGCTGTACACCGTAACTCGCCCAGCTACCTCACTCAGAGACTATCTATCTCAGGTGGCTCAAGAGCCACTAGAAGCACAAAAAATCTTCTCCTGAAACCTCGAAGATTCCGGAAGGAAAAAACTTATAAACGCTCCTTCTCAGGAATGGCACCCATGATCTGGAATGCACCCCCTCCAGAAACCAGACTTATCTCCTCCACTGCATTTTTCAAGAAGGAAGTAAAAGCTATCCTCATGGCTAAATTCACCTGAACATTTACTTTGGATTATCTGAGACTATGCACCTACTTGTACTATTCATTTTTTTCTGACCGACTATGCTCTTTGATGTTCCTACCCTAATCTGCTACCCTCTTATTATCTACTGCTCTGTGATGTACCTATCCTATCCTGCTACCCTCTTATTATCTACAGCTTTTCTGTGCTCAAAAGACTGTTTATCACCCTCATGTTTTCCCACCCCTTGTTTTTGTAAAGCTCTCTGATATCTGCAAAGATCTTGTTTGCGCTATATAAAACTTTCAAAATAAATAAATAAATGAAGTTATAATAGGTTGAGAAAAATACCAAGCTTAATACTTACCTATAGTTAAGACATAGCGCAGAACGCATCCAAAGTGTACTTGTTGGACCTAGGTTAAAGTGGAGTAGCGTAGAGTGGAGTGGCATGCATTGGTGTGACATAGTCTGGAGTGCCCTACATTGGAGTGGGGAAGAGGAGAATAGCTTAGTTAAATACTTTGTTCTAAAGAAACCAAACTTGAACTGCACAATCATTAAAAGTTACAGGTATAGCGTTCATTTATAATGTATCCATTACTTTCTAATTATTATATGTACAGTGGAGTGGCACACACTGAAGATTGGTAGGGAGGGATTGTATATATTGAAGTAGAGCATCATAGAGTGGAGTGGCAAAGAGAGGAGGAGAGTAACGTCCAATAAAATAGTGCAGAATGGAGTGTCATAATGTGGAGTGTCATAGAGTGGAGCAGAGTAGATAAGTGTGCAGTTGAGTGGCATTCCGTGGAATACCATATAGTGACGTTAAATAAAGTAGAGTGGCATACAGTCAAGTGGCATTGATTGTAGTGGCATATACCTGAATGGCATAAAGAGGAGTGATGTACAGTTGAGTGGCACATAGTGTAGTGGCGTATAGTGGAGAGGCATAAAGATTAGTGGTGTACAGTGGAATAGAGTATAGTGGAGATGAATACTATGGAGAGGAGTAGACTGGAGTGGTATACCGAAGCCCAATTAAAGTGGATTAACATACAGTGCAGTGCCATAGAGTGGAGTGCCATCCAATGGAATATCATAAAATGGAGTGGAATAGAGTGGAGTGGCATACACTGGAGTGTCGTACAGTGGAGTGGTATACAGTGGACAGCGTAGAATGCAGTGTTGTACAGTAGAGAGGTGTACAGTAGCATTGCGTATAGTGGAGTAGTGTACAGTGGAGTGGCACACAATGGAATATCATAGATTGGAATGGTGTGCAATATAATTGTGTAGAGTGGAATGCTATACAGTCTAGCTCTCCAGAGTGGAGTTGCGTACAGTGTAATAGTGTAGAGTGGAGTGGCGGAAAGTGGAGTGACAGAGTGAAGTGGTGTAGAGTGGAGTGGCATACAGTGAAGTGGCATAGAGTGTAGTGGCATTGCGTGCAAATGAATATAGTGGGGTGGCATACAGTGTAGTGGTGTAAAGTGGAATAGTTTACAGTGTAATGCCATACTGTGGAGTTTTTTAAAGGGGAGTGGCATACAGTTAAATAGCATAGAGTGGAGTGGTGTACAGTGTAATGGAGTAGAGTACAGTACAGTGGCATACATGGGAATGACACAGACTTGAGTGGCTTACAGAGAAGTGTGGTAGAGAGAAATATCATACAATGGATGCATAAAGTGTTGTGGCATCCAATGGAAGAGGATAGTGGAGTTTCTTACAGTTGACTGCCAAACAGTGGAATAGCGTACAGTGGAGTGGTGTAGAGTTGAGTGGTATATAGTGGAATAGCATATCATACTGTAGTATTCTGTGGAATGGCGTACTGTTTAGTGGCATAGACTGGAGTGGTGTATAGTGTAGTTGGGTAGAGTGGCATACCATACAGTGGAGTGACATAGGATGAAGTTGCACACAGTGTAATAGCAAACAGAGGAGTAGCTGTATTTATCATTTGTAAAGGCAGTCGTCAGCCAATCACCTAATGCTTTGTCATCGCTATGCACCACAGAAGAGTGAAATAGGGTAGACTGGAAAAGCATACAGTTGAATAGCATGGAGTGGAGTACAATAGGATGGGGTGGAGTGGAATAGCGTAGAGTGGAGTAGCGTAGAGTGGAGTAGCATAGAATGGAGTGGTGTAGACTGGAGTAGTGTACAGTGGAGCGGTGAAGAGTGGAATAGCTTAGACATATTTAACAAAACGGATTTTCCCTTACAAACAAAACATACACTACATTAACATTAGAAATTCTAAAGTTTAAGTCATAATTTTCATGTATAGTATATCCACTACCTTCAAATTATTAGAAGTAACAAACCTCCATATGCACTCTTTCCAGTTTGCTAACCATTGGAGTGAAGTGGGGTGGGGTTGGGTTGAGTGGAACAACATACAGTGGACTAGCATACACCCGAGTATAGTGGAGTGACGCTGAGTGAAATAGTGTTCAGCAGAGTAGCATACAATGGAGAGGCATAAACTGAAGTGTTGATTTTGGAAAGGTGTACATTGGAGCAGGGTTGAGTTGAACAGCATACAGTCGAGAGTCATAGAGTAGATGGAGGGGCGTCCAATAGAATAGCATATAATGGAGACTCAGAGTGAAATGTCATAGAGTGTAGTGGAGGGGAGTATATTAGTGTACAGTGGAGTGGCATACAGTAGAATACCATACAGTTGAGTGTCATAGAGTGGAGTGGTATACATTCGAGTGGCGTTGAGTGGAGTTGCATAGAGTTGAATAATGTACAGAAGAGTGATATACAGTGGAGTGGTGTATGGTGTAGTGGCGTATAGTGGAGTGGTGTGAAGTGACGTGAAGTTGCAAACCGTGGAATAGAGTTTAGGGAAGTGGCATAGACTGGAGTGGCATATAGTGGAGTGGGGTAGATTAAAGTGGAGTGGCGTACAGTGCAGTAGCGTATACTGGAGTAACATAGAGTGGAGTGCCTTACAGTTGAGTGGCATGCAGTGAAATATCATACAGTGGACTGTCCTACAGTAGAGTGGTACACAGTGGAATAGAGTAGAGTGTTGTGCTGTACAATGTAGTGGCGTACAGTGGAGTAGCATAGACTGGAGAGGTGTACAGTAAAATTATGTAGATTACTATTCAGTCTAATGCTGTAGAGTAGAGTTGCGTACATTGTAATAGTCTAGAGTGGAGTATCGGAGAGTGGAGTGACATACAATGAAGTGTCATAGATTGGAATGCCATACATTGAAGTGGCATTGAGTGCAGTGGCATAGAGAGCAATAGCTTAAAGTGAAGTTGCATATAGTTGAGTGGTGGAGAGTGGAGTGGTTTACAGTGTAATACTGTCCTATGGAGTGTTGTAGAATGGTGTGGCAAACAATCAAATAGTATGGAGTGGAGAGCCATACAGTAGAGTGGTGCAGAGTAGAACTGCAAAAGTGGATTAGAATGCAGTACAATGGCATACGGTGCAATGATGTACACTAGAGAGGCGTAGAGAGGAGTGGAGTAGAGCGAAATAACATACCGGGGAGTGGCATAGGGTGGAGTTGAATACAGTGAAATAGGGAATAGTGGAGTGTCATACAGTGGACTGGCTTACAGTGGAATAGCATATGGTGGAATGGGTTAGAGTGGATAGCAAAAAGTGGTGTGTCATAGACTGGAGTAGCATACTGTGGAATGGCAACAATGTAGAGTGGAGTGGAATAAAGTGGAGTGGCATAGAGTGGAACAGCGTAGAATGGAGCAGTGTACATTGCAGTTTTGTATAGTGGAGCGGTTTACAGTGGAGTGCGGTAGAGTGGAATAGAATACAATAGGGTGGTGCAGAGTAGAGTTGGGTACAGTGGAATAGCATAGACAAACAACAGCATAGAGTAGTGTCCGGCAGATTAGAGTAGAGTAGAGAGGCGTACAGAGGAGTGGCAGTGAGAAGAGTAATGTGGAGTTGAATTATATGTAGTGCAATATAGCATAGACTGGAGTGGTGTTGAGTGGAGTGGCATACAGTAAAGTGGCATGGAGTGGAATAGCATAGATAGGAGTAGTGCAGAGCGGAGTGGCCTACAATGGAATGGCATAGACCAGAGGGTAGTACAATAGAGTATTGTAGACTGAAATTACATACAGTAGAGTGGTACAGAGTGGATTTGAATACAGTGAACTAGCGTTGAGTGCAGTGGCAAAGAGTAGTGTGGGGTAATGTGGAGTGGTATTGAATAGAGTGTAGTGCCTTACAGTGGAATAGCATATAGTGGAGTGGTGTAGAGTGGTGTGGTATAAACTGTAGTGGCATTGAGTTGAATAGCATACAGTGGAGAGGTGTACAGTGAAGTGGCATACTGTAGAGTAGCATAGAGTGAAATAGGGCCAGATGTAGGTAAGGGACATTTACCAATTCTAAAACACCAAATGTTACTGATTCGGTATTTTAAAATCGGTAAATGCTATGTTGGGGAACATTCAGTAAGTATTACCAAATCGTTAAGATTCGGTATTTACCGAATCGGTAAACCATTCATTCCTATGGGCCTGGAGGCCCATAGGAATGAATGAGAATTACCGAATCGGTAAATACTGATTCGGTAAAAGGGGGAAAACATTGAAGGGTGGCAGGGTGTCACTTTGACACCCTGTTGCATCCCTCAATTGTGTATGGGTGCACATGTGGCACACATACATGCCCTAAGGGCATGTATGTCTACCATATGGCACTGAAATAATTTGCATTAAATTGCTTTTTTGGGGGTTTTCGTTATTTACCACCAACTTGTAGTTGGTGCTAAATAACGAATCCTAACATGGGAAAAACACTCATTTATGTGCTCCCTACATTAGGAATTCTGTAATTTACTGAATCGGTATTTAAGAATTTGGTAATTTACCGATTCCTTAAATTACCGGTTCGGTAAATTACCAAATCCTTAGATTAGGCCCCTACATCAGAAATGCCTAAAACTGGTCGATAATGGCCGAAATTCGGTAATTTCAGCCGTTGCCGACCGCTATTAGGCTTCCTACATCTGACCCATAGTGCTGAATTGAGTTTTGTGGACTGGAGTTACGTACAGTAGAATAGTGCAGACTTGAGTAATGGAGATGGAATAGCATAGGGTGAAGTGTTGTACAGTGATGTTCCATAAAATAGAATAGTGTAGCCTGGATTGGCATGCAGTGTGGTGGCATACAGTAATGTTACATATTCTTGAGAGTTGTAAAGTAAAGCTACATACAGTGGTATAGCATACAGTGGAGTGGTGTCTAGGGTAATGGTGTAACATGTAGTGAGTTAGAGTTGACTGCTCTACAGTGAATAGCATAGATTGGAGTGGAGTGGAGTGGCATAGAGTGCAGGGGTCTAGAGTGGAGTGAATGGACTGGCGTAGAGTCGAGTGAGGTACAGTGGACTGGACTGAAGTACTGTGGAATAGGTACACTGGAGTAGTGTGTTGTGGAATGACATAGAGTAGAATAGCACTGAGTGGAACTGGAAAAGGGGTAGAGGGAAGTGGCGTAGAGTGGAGAGGCATACAGTGGAGTAGTATAGAGTGGAGTGGCATACAGTCGAGTAGCATACATTGGAAAGGGGTAGAGTTGAGTGGCGTAGAGTGGAAAGGCGTGCATTGGAGTATCATAGAGTGGAGTGGGGTACAATGGAGTATCAAATACTGAAGTGGCACACAGTGGATTGAGGTAAATTGTAGTGGTGTACAGTGGGAAAGGCAGACTGGAGTTACGTACAGTGGAAGGGCATAAAGTGGAACAGCAGAGAATGGAGTGTTGTAGAGTAAAACTCCTTTGAGCAGAGTGTTGTAGAGTGAAGTGGGGTATACTGTAGTGTGGAGATTGTAGAGGCATACAGTGTAAAAGGGTACTGTGGAGAAGTGTGGAGTGGAGTGTTGTAAAGAGGAGAGGTGTACAGTGGAAGAATATAGAGTGGAGTGGCGTAGAGTGGAGTAGCATAGAATGAAGTGGCTTACAGTTGAGTAGCATGCGCTATAGTCGAATAATGTTAAGTGTACTGTTGTACAGTTTAGTCAGGTAGAATGGAGTAGCATATAGTGGAAATGTACACATTGGAATGGCATAGAGTGGAATGTTGTACAATGGAATAGTGCGGAGTGTAGTAGCATAGGGTGGAGTGGAGTGGAGGTGAGTGGCACAGAGTGGAGTGGCATACGATCGAGTTGTGTACAGTGTAATAGTGTACAGTGGATTGTTGTACAGTGGGTTGATGCATAGTGGTGTAGCAAAAGGTAAAGTGGCGTACAGTGGAGTTACTCACAGTAGAATGGGCTTAAGGGGAGTAGCATTAAGTGGAGAAGCATAGGGTGGAGTGGTGTGGACTGTAGAGTGTAATGGGGAGAGGAGTTAGCCTAATGGCTAGGTCGGTCGAGCTTGAATCCAGGGAACCTGGTTCGAGTCTCGGCAATGACACTGAACAGCCTGTGATTCTGTGCAAATCACTTAATCTCCCGGTGCCCAACAAAAAGGAAATATGTCCTCATGTAACGCAACTGGTGCCATGTAAAGCGCTTTGATACCCGATGCCTTCGGGTCAAGTTCGCAATATATAAATCTCTGGAAAATAAATAAAGAATACAGCAGAGATGTGTAGACTTGAGTAGTGAAACCAAGAGTGGGGTAGAGAGGAGTAGCCTACAGTGGATTAGCATATAATGGATTGGCAGAGAGTAGAATGTCGTAGAGTGGAGTCGTGCAGAGTGCAATAATGTAGACTGGAGTGGCTTAGTGTGAAGTGTGGTGTTTGAAACATATGTGGTGTGAAACTGCATGTACATACACAGTTGTAATTTGGCTGGAATTTACATTGTGATATGTAAATAGTAATTATTGGTAGTATATATGAATAGTGTAGGTAGTGTTAAACTTATAAGTTCTAAAAAACTTAATTATATAATGTGCCACAATATTCCACAGAAATGTAACCTTACCCCACATGCAGATGAGAAGGCCCTATGCAATTGGCTGATGGATATGTGTTTACCAAACATAAAAGGCAATCATGTAATTTTAACTATATTTTGGCATTCTATGTTTCACACCATTCTGGCATGGGCCTTTAATTAAACTAATTACTAATTACTAGGTGTTATTGTTGTTTCTTACCTATCAAAACATTATTAATTTGGTAATAGGTAAAGAAATGTATTTATACTTTTCTAAAGATTTTTTCAGCATTTTAGGTAGAACTGTTTATTTTAGTTTTTTAAGTAGTGCCGTAATACATCAATATTATGGCATTAATCTGTAGACTTTTTTTAAATATTTAAATATGTTAAGAATAGGAAGTACACTGTAGTACCCTATATTTGTAAAATATAGTTTAGTACAGTGTATTTTAAATTATTTAACATATTTGTTTTGTAATTAAGTTCAAGTACCCCAGTACTCCCAATGAAGTATTGTGGTTTGCTGTAGATTTAAAAAATATATATAGAAACTTGTAAATCATATCCCCTACCTATTACCACTTTTAAAAAGAAGTTATTTGTGGGGAAAAATAACAAAACTAATACTTATATATATCTAAGGGCGTAATGCAGAAATCCTCCAAAGCGGACCCAAAATCAATATAGTTGCCTCTAACTTTTGTGAAGGCAGTCATTAGCCAATCACCTAATGCCTTGCCATCACTATGTACTGGAGATGGAAAGTACTCCAGACCTAAACCACATACAAAGCAGGCCCATTGGTACAATGACGACTTCTTTGCAATAAAAAACATTGCAAGAAATTAGAAAGAAAATTGAAAAAGGAATTTGACTGGGCACCAAAATTAAAATATAAAGCTTCAATCAGATCCTATCACAACGAAAGAAAGAAAGCGCAGGCCAAATTCTATGCGGAAGAAATCCACTTGATAGTAACATTGTTCCCCAAGCCACAAAAGAAAGATGCAACAATATAGCATCCTTCTTCCACAAAAAAAGTGACCAATATAAAATAATCAGTTCTAAAATCAGTCTCACACCTGTGCTAGGGGAGGTATCTAAGGGCAGGGATCTGCCACAGCCTCCAATTCTAGCAAAATTCCATACGCTTAACAAAGAGACAATCCATAATCTTATAAAAACAACCAAATCCAGCTCTCCATTAAATCCAGCTCCCCACGTACCTCATCCAAAGTGGCTGAGGTCATATTATCGTCACTTATGGAGCTTCTTAATTTCTCACTAGAGGTGAGCTTGGTCCCTAAGCAATGGAAGCATGCAGTAATTAGGCCACAATTGAAAAAACCTCAGCTAAATCCAGAAATGCTTGCCAATCTATGACCTATCGCATTACTCCTTTTTCTAGGAAAGTACTAGAGAAACATGTGAATCGGACATGAGCAAACTTTCTGGAAAATGACAACATTCTTCATTCACCCCAGATGGGCATCCATACCCACCATAGTACGGAAACAGCACTTCTAGTGGTCACACAGTAGCTCAAAGCTATACTGGATAACTGAGGCTCAGCCACCATCCTACTGCTGGATTTAAGTGTGGCATTCTACACAGTGGATCACAAGATCCTAAGAGATAGACTTTGCAAGGTGGGAATTCAGGTCAAAGCATTAGATTGGCTCACCTCGTATCTGGTTGGGCAATTTGCTAGCAATGGACGAACAAGCAAATAAACTGTCCGGCATCTGCTTCTCTTCACCCCAAATGCTCTGGAAGATACTGGTATTGGTCCCAGAGCATCTAAGGAAAACGGTAATTGAATCCCTCGTAGTTTCCCATCTGGATTATGGAAACTCACGTTATGTGGGCGCACCAACATATGTAATAAAGAGACTTCAGACTGTGCAAAATGCACCAGCAAGGCTCCTGCTAATGGTTCCTGGTTATTTCTCTGCAAGAGAACCCAAAAAATAGCTACATTGGCTCCCAATTGAGGCAAGGATTAAATTTAAATCCCTCTTCATTGCTCACAGGGCTATACATAACAAGGGTTCAGTAAAGCTCAGAGAGTTGGTAACCACTTATGTTCCAACTAGACACCTGTGATCTTCACATCTTCCTTTTCTCTGTACAACCATGGTAAATATGATGCAATAGGGAGGAAGATCGTTTACACACGTAGTACAGAAGTTGTGGAACAATCTTCCACCCAGTGTCACAGCACTGGAAAAACTTTCCTCCAGGAAGAAACCGAAGACATGGCTGTATCCCCGTTAATGTACTGGATGCCCTACTCTCAAGGCAGTACTCACTAGCGTGGGGAAGCCTTAGGGTAGGCATACGCTTTACAAAACATAAACATAAACACATTCTACAGTACTTCAACAAACAACTGAAAAATTTCACAAAAGTACCCCGACTACAGCTATCACTAAGTTTAAATGCCTATTAATGTAAAAAATACTTGTATGTAACACCGAAAAGGATTATCTGCACACCATGATCTACAATCCTGGCAAATGTCTTGGAAATCTGACCTTGCTTTCAAACGCTATGTGTGAGTACAAACTCTATGGAAAAATGCAAAGGTGCCCAAATGGGTTTTGAGACCGACCTTTTATCTTTGCTCCTCCTTGAACAATCAATGTAAAACGTTCCATTGTCTGCCTATGTAGAAATAGGAATAGGTCTGGTAAGCATCATAGAGATTTTTCAAATGGGTGTAAAGTTATTAATGGTGGGAAATTGGAGGAAGACCCTTTGCTTTTAATGAAAGTAATGGCCCAGGGGATGGGGTCTCTGTGGACTTTTTAATGCTTGCGAGGTGGTCCCGTGGCTCCTTACCATTCTGTTTATTTTGTCATACCAGGTGATGGAGTCCCTGGGATCTAAGTAGGCCTTTGGAAGGATGGGGTCTTTCGGCCCAAAATTGCACACCCCTTTCTCTTCATTGATATACATTGACCTGTGAGATAGCGTCACCAGGGCCCATAATTTGCTGGCTCAGGAACCTCTAATCATGCCCTATTACCTATATATATTAAAAATAATGGCAGCTGCCATTGTTTGTGTGCTTTTGCCATGATGCTGTCGGATCCCACGTTATCATAGCAAAAAACGCTGTTCTTCCCTCAGAGGGTCTAGGGGGGCATGGTATCCCTATCCTGCCGCCGTATAATGCTTTGTATATATGAAGTCCCGGTGTCCTGTAAAGGCTACAAGCAACATTTTTCTCATTTTGATTGCATCCTGTCAGAGCACTCATGGGAGAGAGATGGCCCAATGGAAAAAAAGCCAGATATACAAATATTTTGTACCCAAATTACTGAATGAATTTACATCAATTCATAAAAAAGCACAATCTGCCCACCAACATCTAGCTTCCAGCCAACTTTGGTATAATTCCTTTCAGAAATTCTTGACGTAGCGCTGCTTAAAGAAGTCTATGGGAAATGCATGAGGAACTTTGCTTTTGGGACTCCCCTTTTACTTGGCATTGCTTGACGGCTCACACCAAAACGTTCCAGAAAAGAACTGAAGTGAATTTGAGCTAGGTATAGTTAGGGCCAAAGTTTCAATAGGAAAAGTCTTTTATGTTTTGCAGTAACATTAGTGCCACTTCACGAATCTCCACAAAAGGTTCACTAAAATGTTATTGAGTGCCAACACTTCACCTGAAGTGTTGGCAGCCATCTTGGGCCTCGGCTTAAAAGTGAGACCCAGAAATGTTGGTAAAAAAAGGGAAGGTCACAGGGTAAGAATAACCTGACCATCCAGATGTAGAGGGCAGGTCGCTGAGGGAATCTGTGGGATACAGACTGTGGGGTAAAGGTAACATCTCAGATAAACTCTCATAGGCCTCATTTGCGCCTTAAAAATGTGTTATGTTAATATATTAAAAAACATCTGCCAGGTCTCAAGTATATTTGTTGTGGACAATGTTAACCTTTTGTTTGTACAGGGTGCTCCTTTAGAGAACATAGTTGTTCAGTTGTTCAAAATGTATCAGTCACAGATAATGCTACTCACTCTCAATGTACACATTTGTCAGCCGCTGCATCTGTTTCATAAAATGTGCTTTTTTAGAATTCAGTAAACATTAATAGCATGGCTAATGAGGATGAATCCATTACTCACAGCGTTAAATTGAGACCCTAACTGGTATGAAATAAATTATAACATTTTGCCACAGATTAGGACTGACCACCCTGTCAATGTACCCGGTCTACCATAGCAATGTCTATTTTTAGATTCAGTACAAAAGGGGGTGGTGATGGACGGAGCATCTGAACCAATCAAACACTCACACCCAGTCAAAAGATCTGGGTTTGATCCATCACCGTTCTTTAGCCCACTCTGCCACCCCAGTTCAGACATGGCTATATGCAAATCAGTCTGACCCTTTGCCTCATGGGAACAGCCCAGCCCGAACTGCCAAGCCATGTCTTCCCTGGACCGGAACAAGCTTTGGAGGACCGGTTTCTGGCATTACAGCCGTCTTCAGCCCGGATTGCTTAAATCCCGTGGCATAGTGAGCAAGGGACTCACGTCTGAGCATGCCCTGCCACACTTATGGTGGCTAAAAGCAGTACAAAAGGGGGTAGCACCCCCTTTTGTACTATTTTTACATTCAGGCACATCTCTGCTGCGCTGTTTTACCTGCCAGCTTCTACTGCTTTGCTTTTGCGCCTGTCTACTTCTGTTGCTTTGCTGTGCCCATCCATGTCTTTTTTAGTTGTCTGAATGTTCCAGTATTCCTAATGGGCAGATACTCAGACCAGATGCAACTGCAGCAAGAATTTCGTACAAACAGAATCCTCAAACACATCAAGTAAGAAGGAAAGCAAACAAACTGACTATCTCCAGATTCATACCACTTTCAATTAAGGATCAATCAACATCAACAATTATTTTTCCAAATGTTGTGAAAGTGGATAACATCATAATGAGGAAAATGTCCCCACATTAACCAGTCACATATCATACAGGCAAAGCCGTAATGAACCTGGGGCCAGATGTGTGACCCGTTTTTGCATGTGCAAACAGGTTTGCAAACCAGTTTGCGCATGCAAAAACATTTTGGGCCATGAACAAAGCTTATATTACGAGTCGTAAGTTTTTTGCGACTCGCTAAATAGGTTTTGCGACTCGCTATTTGGTAGGAGAGTTCCCTTCCAAATAGCGAGTCTGAAAAAATGTACTAATGTTTTGCGACCGCAACTGCGGTTGCAAAACACTCGTAATTACCACCTACTTCAAGTAGGTGTTAATGCATTTGAAAATGAGAAGGGGTCCCCAGGATACGCAAATGCATGCAAAAGAATGTTTAAAAGGCAAGCAGTGGTCCCAGGGACCACTGCCTGCCCTTAAAAAATGAAACGCAAACGTTTCATTTGTTTTGTTTTTAAATGTATCCCGTTTTCCTTTAAGGAAAATGGGCTGCTTTTTAAAAATATTAAAAAGCTGTGTTACTAAAAAGCAGTCCCAGACATGGTGGTCTGCTGAGCCCAGCAGACCACCATCCCTGGGAGGGCTGTCATTCCCAATGGGCTCGCAAATTGCTAGAGGCTCATTAATATTCATGAGCCTCGCAATGTGCGACCCCATTGGGAATCGCACAACAGTGTGAACACACTTTTGTACATTTCATTTAGTGCCTCACATTTTGTGCCTCGCAATGTGTCGCAAATTGCGAGGCGCTAAATGAAAAGGTCGTACATCGGGCCCTTGGCCATCTCAATACACGAGGCATCAGCACCAGGCTTCACCCATGAGTAGGCTTTTATTAGTGTGGGAATTGTACAGGTTGCAAGAATAGAGGCACGGTAGAGAGTACAGGCTACCCAGAGCAAAGAAGAAACATATAAAGGGCTCTTCAACGTCCAGTGCCCATCTGATTTGTTTTATTTTGGTGGTGCTATTTATTCCATGTGGAAATGTGAGCTTGAACGCATGAGCATCCTAGGAAATCAGACCCAACTTATCCAGTTACTGAGAATTCAACTCTGAACATGTACATGTCTTTGGCATTGGCAGGGTCCTGAGGACTCAGAGTTGGCACTCAGGAGAAGCCCCTCATGCGATACCAATCAGGAGGCTAGAGCCCACCTATGCCATCACCCCTGACACCAAACATCTGCAGGTCACATGGTTGACGTCACTGGACTTCTCTTTGCACCTCCATTTTTCTCTGTATTTTGTGGGTGCAGTAATTACGTTCCTTGTAGCATTAAAACTGCATTATGTGGAAAACTTCAACATGACTTAAATCGATGCTCTATGGAGCACCTTGATAGTTATCATGCCCTAACTTCCTGGTTGTGATTCTGAGGGAGTTACCGAAGGAATCAGTCAACACATGCGTCCTGGTCCCTGCAGTCTCCTCTCTTCATCTACACATAGATTCCTTAATCCCACTGGGAAATCCTGGGATTATTTTGCGGCGCTAGCGAAGGACAAAAAAAATGAAGACAAAGGAAATGTGGAAAATACCAACAAAAAGCTCCATTTCTTTCAATTTACCGACGGTTCACTCAACACCAGTGCAGGTCTCTGTGGTGCAGACAAGACGGGTCTCTGCTGCCTCAAAGCCCCGCCACAGCTGGAGGCTTTTTATCCTGCTTTTCCTGTCGCGCCTCCGGGAAGAGGCTGCACAATTGATCGGAAATCCAACCTTTACTGGGCTGCTGCCAAACTGTTCCTCGGAAAAACTCCCGTCCAGATTATTATGCAATGGCTCAGATTCCAGGGAACGAAACTGAAGTGCAGAGCAAAGCACAGCAGTGCACACCAGTGCGCCACCATCAGTAAAAGTGGACATGGAGGGCCTATTTGTTTTCGCATGTTTTCTTTTCTTTTTTGGAATAATCACTATTACTGCTTTTTTGATGTGAAAGTATAATTGTGGAGTTTCAGTGCTCGCTCTGTAGCCTTGAGTGACACTTGCCTCCATGTTACTGATGAGTAATAACCCAGAGGTCATAACCTTTCATACCAGATTCCTCAGACCGTGTTTATTCTTCTGACCAGACCCAACTGGTAAACATTCTTCCTAACCCTATAAACAGTAATGCTTCGTGCTTTTGCTCTGCGGACATAGATAGGGGCCAACCTTGCCTGGTACCTCTGGTTCGAGGCCACAACACATGCAGTCTTAGTTGGGCACAAGACCCAGCATCCCAGCCTTCCATTGTAACATGCTCTCTTATTTATTTAGTTATTTGTTTATTTACGTTAAGATCAGAATCTGGGCTTCTATGGGAATTTACAAGAGCATATTATCAAGCCCATTATCGCCACTTTAGCGTCAGTTTCCTGCCGATGAAAGCGGCGATAATGTATCGCCCTTTCTTGATAATATGGCCCATGCAATCTTAGTTGAGCACAAGACCTAGCATCCCAGCCTTCCATTGTAACAGGCTCTTTCAGAGGGCCTTCCCATTGTCCTATGAAAACACACCATCCTCAAAGGAAGGATACAGCAAGGCCTTCCATTGTAACAGGCTCTTTCAGAGGGCCTTCCCATCGTCCTATGAAAACACACCATCCTCAAAGGAAGGATACAGCAAGGCCTTCCATTGTAACAGGCTCTTTCAGAGGGCCTTCCCATTGTCCTATGAAAACACACCATCCTCAAATAGAAGTGTACAGCAGACAGAGCAGACATGGCCACAGGCACCCCTGGGTCACCCATCAAGGCTGGGGTATGTGGCTGCTGTGGGACTGGAATCATTCCAGTGTTGTAGCATCTGGGGGATCAGCGCTGCCGCAAAACAGGGGCTATCACTCATTCAGTGGGATTGTAGATACGTTCTGCTATATCACAATTGGCAGTGTTACTGCAACAGAGGAATGTGTCTCTCTGCTGAAGGGGAGGGAAGCTCTGCTACAGAAGACCTGGATGACCCACTGACGTAGTGGCTTTGGGGTCTCACTGATGATGCAGTTATTTTGAGTCTCAATGATGCAGCAAAGGTGGGGATGCTTTGTTAGGGGTCTCACTCTTTGAGAGAATTGTGCTGCAAAAAATACAATATGGTGTAAATGTGCACCCAGTGTAAATATTATTTTTGTGAAGGTGCTAATGCCCAGAAAAAACTGAGGGAACTTAACAACCTTTCAAATCTGATTAGCCTGCTTGGAACTGACCCAGGGATTGATATCATTGTGACTGCCATTTTCTGTCTCCATAATGGACCGCGCACTAATCAGGAACTAACTGAGCAGATAAAAAACAGACATCTTTGTGCTATTGACAAAAGATGAAATCCTTCCTACGCATTTATAGTTACAAAAATGAAATATGACTGCATTCCAGAAGGTACTATTTGTAGCGTCCTGCCAGCCGAGGTCCTCGCCAATAACCACGCCACACATGGAGAGCGGTTTTACACATCTTCATTCTACTGCGTGTAGATCAGAACTCAACATTCTAAGCCTGCCTTCAACTCATCTCCCTAACGCTTATGTCACAGGCCAACTACGGTGTACAGTGGGAACCAAATGAGTTCCAGCGTTCCTTTATTTGTTTACAAGAAACTACTTATCCGGCTTTGTTAAATACAAAGTTACAAATGTTTGTCAAAATCAATAAAGACATAAGTAATAAATAAATACACAAAATAAATACATAAATAACAATACAATTCTTCAATTAAACGTCATGGCACCTGTATCACACATCCTGATTGTGTCAGTTGAAACTGGAATCTGGCTGTCAAAGTTACAGTGTTCTGCACAGGTGAGGTGGAATCATCAGCAGATTCAAGTCACCGACAGCCTGTCCGCACACAGTCTTTACATGGACATTGATGCTCGGTGAGTGATGGGCCAAATGGCGAAAGGGAGAGGAATCTCTTGAAAGCAACTTCCCAGAATGCTTGACTGTCACCATAAGTCCTTTGGTGTTAGTGATAGTAAAGGATTCAGCCCCAAAAGGAGCATCAAACTGTCTTTCCCTGGATTGTCTGACAAGCACTCGATCTCCTCATGTGAAGGTGACATCTTTTGTGTGACTTTGTCTGTCAGCATATATTTTCATCTTATTTTTGTGACCAGAGTCCCTAGTGTGAATGTCTTCCTCATTCTTGGATCTGAGATTGGTCCATCGGGGCAGCTTGCTCGTCATGGCTCTTCCAAACATGAAAGTTGCAGGGCTTTCCCTGTTGTTGAGTCAGTGGTCGGACGGTAAGCTGGAAGAGTAGTATTTTAAAAAAGCATTGAGCTTGAGCTTCTCCAATGCAGCATGCTGAGTAGCTTTTTCATAGCACTCATAAATCATTCTACCAGACCATTGGCCTGAAACTAAAGAAGAGTGCTTTGTTTTTGTTTTTATTATGTGATTTAGAAAAACTTTGAATTCTCGACTATTAAAAGGAGGGCCAGTTTTCAGACTTCAAGGCAGGAGGTACATTTTCTGATTGACCTTTTCATGTGTGGTGGATAAAAGGTCATCTACCAGTGGAAAATGATAATATTCATCAACAATGATTAGAAGATTATGGGCCTCATGTAGGAAAATAGTATTTACCGATTCGTAAATACAGAATGGAGGCCCATAGGAATGAATGTCAATTACCGAATCGGTAAATACCGATTCGGTAAAAGGGGAAAAACATTGAAGGGTGGCAGGGTGTCACTTTGACACCCTGTTAAACTCCCCTCAATTGTTTATGGGTGCACATGTTGCAGACATACATACCCTAAGGGCATCTATGTCCGCAACATGGCACTGAAGCAATTTGCATTAAATTGCTTTTTTTTTTTCTCGTTATTTACCACCAACTTGTAGTTGGTGGTAAATAACGAATCCTAACATGGGATAAGATTTAAGTGCTCACTACATTAGGAATTTGGTAATTTACCGAATCGGTATTTAAGAAATCGGTAATTTACCGATTCCTTAATTTCGGCCCCCTACATAAGAAAAGCCCATTACCGGTCGGTAACGGCCGAAATTCGTTAACTTCGGCCGTTAACGACTGGTAATGAGCCACATACATCGGGCCCTATGTCCATTCTAAAGAAGACCAAAGAAATCAAAAGCAATTCAATCCCAAGCATGGTGTGGCAATTCTGACATATTCACTTGGTGCTGAATGAATTGAGATGAAAGACAGTGGCAAATATGAGAAGCCTTTAACTCAATTAAACACTTTCGTGGAGATATGGCAACCAGACTCGGCCACAGAGAGCTCTCTTGGTGGCAACTATTCTTTGATGTCCCTCGTGGGCGATGTTGATTACTTGTTGTCGTAGGCTCTCAGGACTAACAATCCATGTAACTCACAGAATGAGGCCTTCTTGTGTCACTGAAAGTTCATCTCTCATATTTAAGAGCTTTAAATGCTCTCTGGTGAGCTTGATTTCATGGTAAAATTGATGTAGGCCTCCCCTGTCTTAGAAGCGGTACCAGGCCATTGAAATGGTACTCTTGAAATATAGTTAGCATGATTCTCATCTTTTACTGGACAATGAAGGATTGTATGAAATTATTCTTGTAACATCAAATTCCAACGTTCAATTTGTAGAGGAATGTTGGCTTTGGGATTGCAGAATATCGCCCAGAGAGCTTGATTATCAGTCACCACTGTGAAAGGCTTTCTGTACAAAAAAACATAGAAATATTCACAAGCCAGCCAAGACCACTGTCAAACTTTATTTTTCTGGCTGCAAGTAAGCATGTTTGATGTGTGACAGGCTTTTAGTGGTAGAAGCCACAATATCTCTCCATTTAACAACAAGGGGTGGTGATGGACAGAGTTTCTGAATTACCGGAAGCTTGTCTCCTTTCTGGTGAAGAAATGGCTTGGTAGTTTAGTCTGCCCTGTTCCCATGATGCACTGGGCCAGGGACAGACTGATTTGCATATAGCCAGGTTCTGAGTTGGGATGGTGCAGTGAGCTAAAAAACGGTGATGGATCAAGCCCTGATCTTTGGACTGGGTAAGAGTGGTCTGCTTAATTCAGACACTCTGTTCATCACCACCCCCTTTTCTGAATCGTTTTTGGCCACTATAGGTGTGGCAGGGTATACTCAGACATGAGTCCCTTGCTCACTGCACCATCAGGATTCAAGCAAGCCGGGCCGACGACGGCTGAAATGCCAGAAACCGGTCCCCGGAAGCTTGTCTCCTTTCTGGTGAAGAATTGGGTTGGTAGTTTAGTCTGCCCTGTTCCCATGATGCACTGGGCCAGGGACAGACTGATTTGCATAAAGCCAGGTTCTGAGCTGGGATGGTGCAGTGAGCTAAATAACGGTGATGGATCAAGCCCTGATCTTTGGACTGGGTAAGAGTGGTCTGCTTAATTCAGACACTCTATTCATCACCACCCCCTTTTCTGAGCAATATCTCTCCAGGCATTTGTCAGTCTGCGGTGCTGTGTAAGGATTGAGCATAACTCGACAGAGCTATCGTCATATACGACATCTGTCTGAAGTCTGGCATCACAGTAGGCCATGTCAGTGGCACTCTGGTACTTTCAACCCATGGCTTCATTTTTGGAAGCTCTTCTTGTCATGAGCTCCCTGTCTGGTATGATGGCACCCTCGGGGCTGCTTGATCATGTTTCTGTCCGCTAATTTGTGTTTTTTATTTCCTTTTCTTGCCACTGCCAATATTTGTTTCTTTTCATTGTATTTGTTAGTGCCAGTGCTTGTTTTACCAGTGCGTTTTTTTTTTTTGGGTGCTAGTATCAGGGTACACATTATTGGACATGTGCTGTTGCTAAGCACCTGTCATGCTTATGGGTGTTGCTGAGGCACCTGCCATAATGTCACCTGCCACTGAATTGGCTATGAAAGCCCAAGCCTTGCGCCTGTCAGTGCTTGGATAAATCTCCTGGTTCTCGTTTCAGTTGGCAACTGATTCTGTCACCGTTTCAGGATTTCCTCCTTCACCATCGGACAGAAGCATGCGCCGGTCCGGAACTGTAGCAAGCTTTGGACAGCTAAGTGCAGCGTACTTTAAGGCTGCGTGTGAAGTGAAAGGCTGTGAGACTTTGACAGTTTCTGTTGTTATCAGAAGGCTCATCCTTGCATACTTGCCATGTGAATTGGAATTCTGATATTTGGCACAAGTGACTTTTGATTCAAGACTATGGCATTTCATATTTGTATTACCCTTAGTGCTTGGGGTCATTTAATGTTTGAACTCATTTGATATTTGTATTACGCTTAGCACCTGGATTCATTTTATATTTGAACCTTGCACATGGGAGCGTCCTGTTACACCTCTGATCATCATGTTGTATGGACACTGTCTTATCTAGCCCTTTGTGCAAACAAAACAACATGTCAAGGTGTCATTTGTTTACCTGGCTGTAAATGACACATAATCATTGCCAGTGACTCCTGTTTAGCATCATTATTCTTAGAGAACTATTATTTGGATTGTATTCTCCTGCAACCTAAAGACAAAGGCTAAGAGAGAATCCCAGTTCCGCTTGAGAACCAGGTGATTAAACATGTAAATGTATTTGAGCTTATATAGCGCACAGCTACCCACAAAGGGTTTCCTGGCGCTTGCTTAGGGAACCCGTCCTGGTATTCCCCTGTGAGATAACCCCGGCAGGGTATCCACAAGGTGAAAGCCAGGCATCCCGCCGCAAGGGGCCGTTGTGGAGATTAAGCAAGCTATTGCCCAGAGTCGCAGAGTGTGAACCCGTGAGTTGAGAAGGCACCGGAGCGAGAATTATCGAGTCCGTGGAATTTTTG
This sequence comes from Lissotriton vulgaris, assembly GCF_964263255.1. Lineage (NCBI taxonomy): Eukaryota > Metazoa > Chordata > Amphibia > Caudata > Salamandridae > Lissotriton > Lissotriton vulgaris. Next base: position 49,506,044 of record NC_141695.1, read on the forward strand.
AGCCCAGGACCCGCCGAGGCGGGGAATTGAACCCTGGTCCAGGGCCGATCTCAGCTTCCGGGTCGGCCGCCTCTAACCCCTGAACCACACTTCTCCACAACATAACTCACATAATATGAATGCTCTGTGTTGAGTGCGCCTGTGTGGCCCAGAAGTGTTTCTGTAGTCAGCTGATGCATTTCTCATTTTATAGAGAAACCCAGAAAAGCAAACCTACTCTACAAACCTGATCCCCTCAAGGAAGGTGGCTGGACCAGAAAGGTTTGGAGTAGCAGTGTTGTTTCTCTTTTTCTCGTCTCATTCCCTTCCCTTTTGGGACAGCTGCCGGGACTCCTGTCGTGACTTCAGAAGTGCAAAGACGTGCTCTAGGAGGAGAGAGGAAAATAATCGCTCCTGCAGACAACCTGAAATTCAGGTGAGTGGCTGCCTCACAAACTTTTACTTCTCACATTCTCGTGACTAATGAAAAGACACATTCTTCTTCATTAATTCGCATACCAGAGCACTGACCATAGCAAGGTCTTTTATTTATCTAGAACAGTAACTGGCAATTTAAGCTTTTCTTGCGCAATTCACAATTTTCAGCATTTGGGGTTAAGCATGAATAATTCAGCAAACAACATACCTGCAAGAGAAGTTGTCATACTATTTCTGTGTTGCTCTGAAAACCAATATATCATCACTATAGTAAAATGCATTTACCACAGTCTGTATGATACGTCGAATGATGTCTAGGATACATTTTGCTTCAAAGAATACACCAAAATTCGATTGCTTGTGGCAAAACAAACCAATATGAGTAGAAAATGGTCATTATGTACCTGGATTATTCTTCAAGTGCAAGTTGGTGGTATCCCTTATTTAAGTTGAAAAACGACCATTGCAAAATTCAATTGAGTTATCATATCAGCAATGTGTGGACCTGAATGTCTCTCTCAATCAATCGCCTTTTTTGGCCTGAAACATGTCAACAAATATTTGTACAGCTCCTTCACTGTCTCTATGAGACACAACTACAATGGGAGAAAACAATGGTGTTGGACCAGTGGAGTGTTCCATAATTTCATGTTCAAGCAATGAATTAAGTTCCTTCTCAATAGCTTCTTGCAAGTGAAATGCAATTTGTATGTGTCTTTGTGCAACAAGATGAACATCCTCATTTATATGCAACTTTAGTTTCATTGTTTCTGAACCCATTAAATAATGAGGGAAATTGACTTCCAATTTCATGATGAACATTCATATTGTAATTGTGAGAGACATCCTTTTTACCCTGATCACTCCCATTCCTTGATTGATACTGGTGGTAGCTGACTCTGTTTGTGCCCTGGGTTCTGCTAACAGACCCAGGGCTAGTGCTCTGTGCAAAAGGTATATGGTAATTAGGTGCAATTACAATTGGGATATAAACCTAAATGTAAGCCCCTAGTATATGGTAGGGCATGTATGTGTAAAGGCCATGCAGATTTAATGCACTTCAGTGTGCACTGCCCTGTTGCCTACTGTAATTTTAAAGGCGCTCCTGCTTTGCAGGATGCTTTTAAAAGTAAAGTATATGCAAATTCGACGTTTAGAATTTAAGGTACTTCTGTAGTCTAAAAATCCCTTATTTTGCATATATTTTACTCCTAAGGTCTCCCCAAGGTTTCCCAGAGGTAGGGTACCTTGTTACAATATGCAGGGGCATTATAAACAAAGGTATAAGCCATGGTGACAGTGCAATGGCTTTATAGGATAACATGTGAATACTTTATTAAAATATAACTATTGAAAGGAGTGATTAAAAAATATAATTCAAAGACTTATAAATATAGTTAGAATACATCCACTGCCAAGGTTAGAAGTATTATAACTATCATAAAAAATAAGTTATTGAACTTGAACTTTGATTTTCTTATGAGCCACAATCCAGCAGCCTCTCCTGATTAGCCAGCGTGTGGCAGGCTGAGCCAAACTGCTCTGATGAGGTGTCAAGAGGCCTGTATAGAGACAAAGGACACCTGGTGGGAGGAGATCAGTAGCTGCAGAGCAAAAGACAAGAAAAGAGCTGGGTAGCCAAACTACTCTTCAAAGAGGGAATGACTGTCAGGACAGGTCACAGGCTCACCCCCACTTCCTAAACTCCTATACTGACAGGAGCCCATGTAATTTAATTAGCAGAGGGGCTGGAAGGGGAGTGTTGGGAAACTTAGCCATGCCAGCAGGTTAGAAATGCCACACTTTCGAGGAGGGTGTCACCCTATTCGCCATTGGTCAGTGTTGTACCCCTGCTTATCACCCAGGAATACTGGATACATATGAGAGAACTGCCTAGCAACTTAGATCTTTGCCTGAAATCACAAGATGAAATGCCCTGCTGGAACCCTAGCCGGTATCAAGAAGACTGGACTCTGAATGGCTGTACCTGCTACACCTTTGGGAACTGCAGCCCAAGAGACTTTGCCTTGCATCAAAAAGAGAAGTGTGAAAGCAACAGGTTAAAAGAGCTCCACCTGTATCCTCTCAAGCAAGAAGACTCCAGCTGACCACCTTTAACTGGACGTTAAAGGATGTTGCCTGGTGCATTGTGGGAGAGGAGTACCAAAGTCAAAGTCAAAGGAACTTATTGAGCGCACAAATCACCGAAAAGGTCTCATGGCGCTTGCAGAGACTCCGTATGAGCTGGCGATCTGATGTAACAGTGTTATTGATGGTCAAATAACCAGGGGGCATATTACCAACAACTAGCGATCATTTTTGTCTCTAACTTGTTTAGAGACAAAAATTATCGCCACACATCGGCGATTTTTATCGTAGATAAACCTTGCTATTAGCAAGGTTTATCGCAAATGCGATAAAAAACGGCCGCAATGCATGAATATCGCTGAAAAGTCAGCGATATTCATGCATTATCGAGCAAATGCTCTTAGCCATGTTATCCACCTCCCATTGGATAACATGGCTAAGAACTGCTCAGGGCAGGCGTTAGCTTTTGGAGATATTCGCGCTTAGCGCGAATATCTCCAAAAGTTGGTAATAGGAGATAGCGATGTTAGGGACTGTTTCCAGTCGCTAACATCTTGGCACGCCCACTTTGCATGTCATTAGTGATAAATATCACTGACATGCAAAGCGGGGCCCAAGATGGTCGCTATCTCCTTTTAGCTGTCGCTAACTGGTGTTAGCGACAGTTAATAGGGAGATCATTTTATCTCCGCTTTCTTGGCTTTTAAAGCCAAAAAAGCGGAGATAAACCCCCTTGATAATATGCCCCCAGGTTTTTAATTCCCTGTGAAAGTGCTTGTGATCACAGATGGAGAGAAGCTGGGGCAGGAGCTCGTTCCAAAGGGCAGGTGTTAGAAAAGAGAAGGATCGCTCACCATTTCTTGCAGTGCAAATTCGTCACAGGGTATGGAGATGTTTAGTGCTAGATCTTAGTGGTCTGCTTGGTAAGGTATCCTGAGGCTGAGAATTTACTTGGCGCCTCGCTGTTGGTCGCGCTGGTCGCGTTTCCTTGTGCATTGCACTGCTGCATTTTAAAGCCCCGTTTTGGCATTTATTTTTCCTTTATTTGCATTATCCCTCGTTTTTAGCTCCCCTCCTGCCCCCTACCTTGCACATAATTTCTGGAATAACCACCGCTGTTTGGCGGGTCCGGTTCTGGGGAGGTTGTGGTTGACGGCGGACATCTTGCCTTGGGTAGTGGAGTGTGAGCGCCATCTTGGAGCGTCCAGGTGAGCTGGGACGCGGAGATCACGCTATTTCTGACTGAGACGTGGTTGGGGGCGGGCTCGGAACCGGACATTGCCTGTGCCCTGCCTTCGAACTATACCATCCTAAGGAAAGACAGAGTGGGGGGAAGAGGTGGTGGAGTGGCCTTGATAGTAGACAAGGCCTTGGGGTGTTCGTCCTTCCCGGTGGACAATATCGCAGGATGTGAAGCCCTTGGCTTCAATCTCCATCTTTCGGCCACACAGACGTGTACAGGGATTCTCATCTATAGACCACCGGGCCCCATTGGCTCTTTCTTTGAGGACCTGCAGTCTGCTTTAGCTACACCCTGCATGCGAGTAGAGCACTGTATGTTGTTGGGCGATTTAAACTTGCACATGGATTCAATAACAGACGCTGAAGCGTCCAAATTGCGGGACATCACTACATTGTTGGGCCTCGCCCCTTTCATAGATAGTCCCACCCATGTCAAAGGCCACACGCTTGACTTAATTTTTTCTACGGTGCCTATCGAGGTGTCCCCGCCGCTCCCTGTTCTCTGGTCAGACCATTTTTTAATAAATTTTGTTATATTACATGAGTCCAGGACCAGCCAAAGAACACAGAGGGAGACGACGCGACAGTCTAGAGCATTTCACTTAGTGACAGCTAACATGCTCTCCGATGCGCTATATCAACATCCGTGTCAACTGACAGGGCACCTAGAAGCTGATGTAACTTTGGTGCAGAACTGGTTACAAACAAGATTTGAGAAGTTAGCCCCTTTGAAGGCTGCTAGAATAGCCCCTTGCCATGACTCCGCTCCTTGGTTTACCCCCACACTACGTACAACGCGCCAAGATTGTAAAAAGGCGGAAAGACTCTGGCGCCGTATGTACGATCCTGTGGAGAAGACCAAGTATCGTGATGTTATGAAACTGTATCACAAACGGATTGCCGTAGCCAAAAAGGACTACCTCGAGCATAGAATAGACAAAGCTGATAACACGAGCAGGGAACTGTTCAGAATTGTGAAAGAGTTTGTAGATCCGGCTGCAGGCGCCCTCTCACACTCTCACACGGAAGACTGGATTAGGCAGCTTGCTGACTTTTTTGTCACAAAAATCATAAAGATTCAGGACTCTTTTCCCCCTGTGGCTCTTTCCTTGGATGCCGCTGCCCCAGTTTCCAACTGGAGGTCGGCTCCTACCTCAGAGGTAGAGCCGGGGCCCACACTATCGGTTTTTCTCCAGTTGTCCTGTGAAACCTCACTTGACCTACTATCCCGGCTTCAATCCGGTTCACCTTTGGATGCTTGTCCAGCTAAGTGTCTGGCCAAGGTGGCTTCGGCAGTGAACAGCTTGCTGAATCCCTTGCTCAATTTGTCACTGAGCTCCGGGGTGGTGCCCCGAGAATGGAAACATGCACTCATTCTGCCGCTGATCAAAAAACCTCTGTTAGATTCCCCTGCAGCTGGCTAACTATAGACCGATCTCCCTCCTCCCTGCTCTGGCAAAGGTGGTTGAGAAACATGTTCAACACACTCTCACCACCTTTATCGAGAATAACAACCTGCTCCATGATTCCCAATCTGGCTTCCGGGCTAATTACAGCACGGAGACAGCCCTCGTGGAGGTGAATGACGCCATCAGGGAGACGCTCGATCTGGGGGGAAAGGCTATGTTAGTCATGCTCGACCTGTCGGCGGCATTCAACACCGTCCCCCATGCAGGCCTCCTTTTAAGACTCAAGGAGATAGGACTGAGGGGGACGGTGCTGGACTGGTTCCAATCCTTTTTAGCCGACCGTCGGCAGGTGATCTGGGCTCCACCGTTCTCCGCGGAAATGCCATCGCTAGAGGTGGGGGTGCCTCAAGGGTCCATTCTGAGCCCCACCATCTTTAATATCTATATGGCCCCTCTGGCGAGGGTAGCGGAGGCTTATGGGGTCCGGGTCATCTCATACGCTGATGACACTCAGCTCCTGTTTACATGCAGGAAGGGAGAGGTGTTTGACGGCGACAGAATTAAAGACTGTCTGAGTGCAGTTTTCATGTGGTTTCAGCGGCACAGCCTGAAATGCAACTCAGATAAGTCTGAGCTGCTCTTTTTCGGCTGTGCCCCTTACCCTGGGTGGAAGTCGTGGTGGCCACAGGATATGTTTCCTCCTGAGACGTCATCTTCCCAAGTGAAAAATCTTGGAGTTGTATTCGATGACGATCTCTCTTTTCGACCCCACATTTTGGGGCTATCGGGGAAATGCTTTGGCATCCTCAAGATGCTCAGGAAATTCCTTCCACTGCTTTCCCTACAATACCGTAAGACCGTAGTCCAGGCGCTTGTGGGATCTAGATTAGATTACGCTAATGCGCTCTTTGCAGGTCTGCCAAAGTACCTCTTGTCCAGACTGCAAATCGTCCAAAATTCGGCGGCTAGAGCCATATTTGGTTTGCCAAGGAGAGCCAGCGCCTCAGTCCTGCTTAAAAGGCTGCACTGGCTACCTATTTCGAGTAAAATTAGGTTCAAAATCCTCACGTTAGCATTTAAAGCCCTTCATTCTATTGGCCCCGGCTACATTAGGAAGCGCATTGCTCCCTATGTTCCGCGGAGGATGTTGCGGTCTGCCGATTTGGCAAAAATGGTAGTTCCTGCTGTGAAACGTGTCCGGATGGGAGGCCGGTCCTTCCAATATGTGGCGGCTCGTTTTTGGAATGAGCTCCCTCTCTCCCTCCGTGATATCAGTTTAATTTCTTAGCTAAGTAGCTTGGTCCGGTTCCATGTAGGCTCTTGTGGGCGAGACATAGAATTTTGAAGCAACCTCTCTTTTTTACCGGGAGCCAGTGAAGAGTCCTCAGGCTAGGGGCTGATGGGGTTCTTGGAGGAAGAGTTAAGATAATTCTAGCAGTGGTGTTCTGCAAGATCTGAAGTTTTGAGTGGAGATCTTCGTTTATGGAAGCTAATAGGGCATTACCGTAGTCCATGCAGCTTACAATGAGCCACTGTGCCAACGGTTTTCTGGATTCGATAGGAATCCATTGAAAGATTTTGCGTAATTTCCGCAAAATCCCATAACAGATGCTTATTACAAGGTTTACATGATTTTTCTTTGACAACTGATTGTCAATTGTTATTTTAAGGTTGCGCACTCCTTGTTTGGGGGATGGACATGGGCCTAGGGTTTGGGGCCACCAATCATTGGACTAGTACTCATCGGCTTTCCCAAACAGAATGATCTACGTCTTGCTTCCAGTAAGCTGTAAGTGAATGTTGCACATCCAGTTGTTGATATGGATCATACAATTTTTGAAGCAGTCTTTGTATCTATGGGGTCAGGGCCAATCGTAATTAACAGCTGAGTGTTGTCAGCGTAAAACACCTCCTCAAAGCCATGAGTTCTGATTACCCTGGCCAGAGGTGTTACATAAAGGACTCAGAATGGAACCCTTTGGAACTCCTATGCTTACAGACTGGCTACATGAGGCCAGGGTACCTATTTGTACTGTGAGTGGTTCGGTTCGTTAGATAGTTCCTGAACCAGTCGTGGGCTCTTCCCCTGACTCCCACCTCCCAGAGCTGTTGTTCTAAAATGCTATGGGGGATGGTGTCAAAAGTGGCTGACAGATCCGAAAGGACTAGCATGGCTGATTGCCTGTTGTCCAAGGCCAGCCTGATGTTATTGACTACCTCTACCACTGATGTTTCGGTACTATGTGCCACCCTAAACCCTGACTGCGATGGATCGAGAAATCCATGGCTATCCAAATGGGTGGGGGCCTGTTTGTTGTCCAGGGACTCGAGTACTTTGCAAAAATATGGCAGCAGTGAGATTGGATGGTAGTTGCCAGGTACTATTGGATCAGAGGCAGGCTTTTTAGGATAGGCTTAACTTGAGCTGCTTTCCATCTGTTATTAACCGTAGCCTGAGCTAGAGACATGTTGAATATCTCTGTGAGTTTAACTATAAAAAGAAAAGCTATGTTTGTGCAGGAATGGGGTGGGAGAGGGTCTGATGGCGCACCTGATTTAATCTTAGCTAGAGCTATGGAGACGTCTTCGGGTGTAACGGCTTTACATTTCAGTAATAAAGGCAGGGTAGAATCACTGTTAATAGCTAGGTGAGAATCTTCATTTTTAATATCGTGATGAGGAAAAGACCTGTGAATAGAATTGACCTTATCATCAAAGAAGGAGGACAGTGTGCCTACCCATTCTTGCATAGGGGTATAGATGGGCTCATCAGAGTGAGAACTGGTGAACTCCTTCAATAGTTTATAAACATCTTTGTTGGAATTTGCGTTTTTGTTAGTCCTGTTTGTCAAATACAGCTTTGTTACCTGTTTGATGTTGTTTAGGTAGGTTTGATGGATCTGAATATATTTTAAACAAACTTAATTTGTCTTCGTTTTTCTCCATTGGCGCTCAGTGGTCCTACTGGACAATTTCTCAATTTTTAATGCTGGTGTAAACCAGGGTGAAGCTTTAGCCTTGACCTTAACCCTCGACAAAGGTGCCACTTTATTCAGGGTCAATGTAATTTCGGCTTCAAAGGCTGTTGCTACCTGGTCTATATTCTCAGAATGGGAAACAGACTGGTGGTTAAAATGAGCCGAGATTGTTTCTTGGGTGACTTTACACCATGGCCTTATAAAGGTGAAATCACTGCTGGAACAGTTATTTGGAGTTCCTATAGGTATAAAAAAAACAATAATAAATTGTGATCTGACCAGAATAGAGGTAGGGGTTGATCCACTCTGACTTTGAATGTATTGGTAAGCAGCAAATCCAGGGTGTGGCTGGCCAGGTGAGTAGGTCCCACCACCATCTGAACCAGACCTAATGTCTCCAAGTTTGTCACCAATTGGTTAGTGTCAGGTCTGATAATAACTCTGTATGATAATTAAAGTAACCAATGAGGATGACATTGTCTGCAACTAATGCATGTGGGGCAATTACTTCAAGTATATGATTTACAAGGTTAGGTTTATGACATGGGGGTCTATAAACTAGGGCAGCTCTCCATGTTCCTATTGTTTGAGTTGCAATTTTAAAAATAAGTATTTCAGATTTTTCAGTGATATAGGAATCTAACTGCTATCCTCCCACCTCTAATAGCAACTCTGTCTAATCTTGTTAGGTGGTATAGTGGCAGAAATGCGATGGCCACATCAGCGGAAGCTTGTTCATGGAGCCATGCTTCCGTTATAAGGCAGATGTCAGGCTTTTCAGAATCATTAAGACTACATATGTCCAACGCATGCTTAGGTATTGACCGGGCATTAAGATAAAGTCATTTTAATTGTTTAGGGGTTTCAGTAGGCTTCCTGGTATTTGTTACTTGCGGAGTAGAAGGAGTCGTAGGCTCATTTGTGTGCCTACAACAGAAGAGGCAATATGCACCTCGGTATCTAACAGACTTTTAGGTTTAGAGGTAGAACCGGGTATATTTTGCACTTTGAGGTCTTGACTGGAATAACATAATTTAGCGATGATTAAGGTAGACCAGTCTTAAGTTTTCTAACCTAAGAAATCTTGCGTAAAAGGGGCAGTGGTCCTTGTATTTGGTGGCAGTCTGGCGCAGACGGGCACAACTGGGCTTGCCTTTAGCGCGCCGTCAGCGTGCTGCTGCGTGCATCCGCGCCCCTTCCTGCTTTAAGTAAGCAGGAGGGGAGGAAGCGTTGATAGGCTAAACCACCAACTCAGCGCCAGTATCACCAGAAGTGAGGAAATAGAGTCATGAGTCCCTCCGTGCAAACGGCACAAGCCGCGGTGGAACGGGGACCAGCAGTGTACACAGGGCAATGAGAAACAAGTGAAGAGTGCAAACACAGCAGCTAGGTACGTTTAGAGGCAATGATATATAGTTAATTGATGCCCACACATTATGCGCAAAATAGCCTGTTAAAACAGGTTAAAAAATGTTTAAATCAATGGTCACAACAACAATTTGTACGGACAGCTAGGGTCATGATGTTGACCACCGGTTGGGAGTACCAACATACCAAAGAGCAAATCAGAGCTTCTGGAACCTTGGATTGGCATTGTAAACACTTTAGAACCCCTCAAAGACCTTCTGGAGAAGAACCAGAAGTTTAGAGATGTTTGTAGAATTTTTGTCAAAAAGCTCATCAAGGAGACAGACCCTTCAACAAGAGTCAAGCCGGCGATGTAGAACTGCGACACGGAACGAGATTTTGATTAATCTCTCTGAAGCTCTAGAGCTTTTACTATCATAGGTGAGACTTCCAGGAGCTGACCGAGGCATCCCACTGGGCCAAGCCACCAATGTCGAAGCCAATGCCGGCCTGACAACGAGTCTCACTTGACGTTGAGAGAAGAAGCTCCAAAAAAGAGACTAAAAGCCTAATTTAGATCTTGGAAGACGGGTTATGCTGTCACAGCGGGGATAGATAACCCGTACACTAAAATATAAATCGCATCGTATCCTATGGGATTTATATCTCAGCAGATGGGAGAAACCTGTTACCATAATCTAAATCCGGCCCTATGTCAGAAGGTAAAAACTTGACCGAGCCCTACCACTAAATGTATCCGACCCACAATTGTTTGCAGTTGGCTGAAACTTTGACTTAGTCCTGATGAAGCGCAATCAGATGTCCCAAAGTGGGGATTTTGGCTTTCAGGCAAAGGAAAGTATTATGCTTTAAAAATGTAGATCTCAGGTTCCCGATTTTTCTAATTTTGGTCGCATTTTAAAAATAAAAATATTTCCTATTTTTATAAATTGCTGGTGAATTTTTATTGTCTGTTGTCTCTTACTTATTTAAATGCTTTAGACACCTTTCTACTAAGTTAAGCCTGCCTGCTAACAGCTAGATACCAAGGGTTAAGCTACAGAAAAATGTATTGAGACCTCGACTGGACCTTATGTTGTAATTGTGGTCTTATTTTTAGTGGTAGGTGTGGTATTGGGTTCTCCAGGCCTACATACTCCGCAGAATACCCTCTACACCATAAGAACTGTTGGCACGGAAACTGGAAAATGTAAAAGACAAGTTTATTAAGACCCCATGGGGTGGTGGTATATTCCTACAGCACCCTTCGGTAATGCAAGAAGTATCACACCGAACATCGGTGCAAGTCCTTCTTTTATACAGTTTTACAGTAATAAAAAGGTAGGCGGTACACAGTTACAGAGTTTTAGGTACATATATGGTCATTTTTGGAACACAGCCAACTCATGGGAGGAGCTATAACACCACTGGTCAGTTTGGCGGAACATTCCTAAGTGATGACTTGTCAATCTAAACTGCGCATGTGTGAGCTTGACCATTACTAAAAATAGCCTGTTGCCGGGCAAACTCGAGTGGTCAGTGGTACAGAGGAAGGACAAAGGGCATGCTGACCACGAGGCAACACATTCAACTAAAATGGCCGCTGTTACATACAAAAAGGCGTCCAACAACTATAGTCAAGATAAGGGGAAAACACGAGTAGCAAAGCTTAACGCTAACCCGATCTTCGTCAAATTACGACAGACGACCCTTTTAGCGTTTAGCTGAAGCTACCTCATAGTGGACGTAATCGGGGTATTCATCTTCAATATCAATAGACATGATTTGTGCTACTTCTTTATGAATCATTTGTTCATGTTTAGCAAAAGCTCGTTTGGATGGAATACAAGCAGAAAGGCACATAGAGCATAATACAGGGCCACACTGGATACAAAGGCATAAAAAGAATAATATCCCAATTATGACACATAGAATCGTCAGCAACTTCCAACCCCAAGTACTAAGTATTGACCAAAACCACCCCGAAAATGTCCATGTACCATTATCAGGATGTATCTCAGCAGCAATTTTATGTAATTTGGGTTTTGCATCGTACACAGAAGGAGAATTATCTGGCACATATACACAACAACTACTTCTGATAATGCGGCATGCTCCTCCACGATCAGCTAATACTACATCTAATACCATTCTGTTCTGAAGCGTTACAAATCTAGTTATCTGAAGCTCCTCAGTTAAATTTCCTAACGCAAAAGCAGTATCATTGGCAACAGCTTCTAGAACACAAGTTAACCGTCGTATTTTCCGACTATTCAGAGCAGCTCCAACAAAAGAAAACAGGCCTAAATTAAAATCGACATATTGTTGTAACGCAGTGTCTGTTTGGTCTATGTCCTCAAGGACTAATGCTCTCTTTACCCTATTCAATATTAAATCGTGATAAAGAATATAATTGTTATGATACATAGGTGGGGCAATAAACACAGGGGGTAATACAAAAGATATATAACATGTTCCTAACCATCCTATAGGGAGACGATGATAGCCTTTATTTCCACATATAAAATACGTATTTCGGGAGGCCACAAATGAAATGCCATTTGGAGTATCAAAGGTAAGAGTGGTGTTACATTCACTTCTGCCAACTGGGATTGTACCTTTATTACGAACACAGAGATCAGCTTTAGTATCAATAACAGTAATCACATGTGAACTAGACATATTGACACTCCGTTGCTTATTATAAACTCGTGGTGCTGACACATTGTCGGGGCGGTACTCCTCCCATTCAAACTTAGTTCCTTAAGCTTGCGGATAGCCATCTCGATCATTATAACATATCTTGTTGAGTCGAAAGAGCAGCCCCCCTTTCGTTGGCATCGCAACGTAAATAGGAGTGTGTACCAGGCATTACAAGAACCATTATGGGAAAACGGGAGTGGGATAAGCGGTGTGCCTCCTTTCTTTTGATGTCCAGGCAACATCCCACATACCCAGTAGTTCGAAGTGTTAGTCATATTATGGGTGTGATGCAGAATCTGAATAAAACTATTGTTCAAATAAGTCTGTTGGTGTCGCTCTTCATGATAAGGCAGAGTAAAATGAAAATGTTCAGATGGAATCGGGGTAGTTGGCAGTAAATGTTCTCGTACTGGCACCACAAGTTCTACTACCCAAGCTATCACAGCTATCACAACAATTGTCAGTACAAATAATACTGCACCAAGAATTCTCTTGTCTCGCACTGCAGAGGACGCCATAGTTCAAAGTTCAAAATGTCTCAAAAACACAACTAAAAAATTAAAATGTGAGTGCTGAGCTCCGAGGTAGCCGTTGGTTTCTTCTCCGAGATTCAAGACGGGTGTCGCTACACTTGGCAGAACAGATCCCCCCCTTGATATTCCCGGCTTCCGTTTCACAAACCCCAGAGCGGTAACTCGACCAGTCTCGCACAAATAAAAAAAATTCTTATCGTGGTCGTAGGTTGAATCTTTCTCTTCCAGAAACAGTGTGGTCCGGGAAGGCTCCCTCCGATTGGGCAGACGTTACAGCTGGGCTCTTCTCCTCGTCCAAGATGTCTCGATAATCAGACAGCACAGTTGGGCTCACCAGATCCGGAGAGACACGGCGGCAGTGAGTAGAGTGCACCCACCGCTTCCTGTTGGTGACTCGCACAGCCGTACGAGTTGCAAGCAATACCTGTTCAGGACCACGCCACCTCGGTTCCAGGCTGCTTGTTCTCTCGAAGAGCGGATCATCACATGGTCCCCAGGACGAAGATTGTGAGCCTCTCCAATAGAATTGTCGGGGAGCGCTTCTCGAACCTGTTGATGAATGGAAAGTAAATCATTTGTTAATCGTGCCAAATAATCGTTCATCATTATACAAGGCACATCATGTAACAATCGAGGCTTAGGAACTCCCCATATATTCATAGGCCTTCCAAACACCACTTCATAAGGTGTGAGGCCAGTTCGGGAATGGGGTACTGATCTGATAGATAGCAATGCCAGAGGCAAAGCGTCCGGCCATTTGAAAGACGTAGATGCCACAATCTTTCATAGCTTTAATTTCAGAGTAGCATTATATCGTTCAACAAGACCTGCTGACTGAGGATGGAACACAGCATGAAATTTCTGCTGAATTCCCAATCCCTTCATCACGTATTCCACAATCTTCCCAACAAAATTAGGACCATTGTCGCTAAACAAAAATTTACAAACGCCGTATCGAGGGAAGTACTCTTTGAGCAAAACCTTAGCTGTTGTCAACGCTGTATTATCCTTTGTGGGGAAGGCCTCAATCCATTTACTGAAAGCACATACCACCACTAAGACATACTTAAGGTTAATACAACGCTCCAGCTGGATATAATCCATTTGCAGTACTTCAAACGGTGCAGTAGGTGGAACAAAACCTCCTTTCGGAGTATGAGTCCCTTTTGCAGGATTGTGCTGTAAACATATCAGACAGGTCTGCACTACTCTCTTGGCGGTATTGGCAATCTCAGTATGCTCCCAAACTCGTGTTAGCAATCAAGTAATTGCAAGAGCTCCAACATGTGCCAATCCATGTGTCATTTGGACCATCGCTTGCAAGTAAGCTGCAGGCAATTTCCATCTTTCCATATCTTTACTTCGCCAACAACCCTCATCATCCAGCACTCCCTCTGCTGCCCAGGTTGCGAGTTCTGCTTCAGACGCTGATTTCTGAATGTCTAGTATCTCTTCTCTAGCATCATGCCATCGCTCAGCCTGTGATTTAACCACATACATTGGTGTGTCATTTCGTAACATAGCCGTTTGTCTTGCTATACTGTCTGCAAAAGCGTTACCTTGTCCCACTTTGTCAGTGACCTTTTTATGTGCACTGCATTTGATTATCGCTACTTTCTTTGGACAAAGTAACGCATTCAAGAGATCACGCACTAGTTCTCCGTGCATGATGTGTACTCCATGCGAAGTCAAAAACCCGCGCTCTCTCCAGAGTAGGCCAAAGTCATGCGCCACTCCGAAGGCGTACCGGCTGTCTGTGTAGATGTTCACACATAGGCCAGCACTCAATTCGCAGGCTCTTGTCAAAGCTATTAGCTCCGCTGTTTGGGCCGATTTCTGTGGTATTCGTGCTGTTTCTACCACTGTCTTAAGTGTCGTGATCGCATATGCTGCAGAAGTTGTGCCATCTGGCAGCCTTAAACACGATCCATTAACCCACAGTTCCCCATCCACATCTGGAAGTGGCGTATCCTGTAAGTCGACACAACCCTTTGCTTGTTCTTCGGTCAGGAAAACACAATCATGGTGTTCTTCCTCCTGGCCCTCAGCAACCGGATACGGCAATAAAGTGGCAGGGTTCAGGGTAGCACATCTCTTTAGTGTAATGTGTGGCACTAAAAGTGTAAGCTCATATCCTGTTAAACGTGCACTTGTGAGAAACTGGGTCTTTGTTAGATTTAGCAAAGCATCTATCGCATGGGGAACTAACACCAGCAGTTTGTGTGACAAAACTATTCCCTCACTCTACCGTATAGCTACTGCTGTTGCTGCAACTGCTCGGAAACACCCAAGTAAACCCCGTGCCACAGGATCAAGTATTGCCGAAAAGTATGCACAGGGCCTCTGCTTATCCCCGTGTGTCTGCACTAACACCGACAATGCACAGCCATCTTTCTCGTGCACATACAACGTGAAAATCTTTGTGTAATCTGGTGAACCTAACACTGGTGCAGAACAAAGGGCTTGTCTCAATTGTTCGAAAGCATTCTGACATTCATCTGTCCATTCAAGAGGCATTGGTGTAGTTTTGGACAATAATGCTAACAAGGGTTTTATAATGTGTGAAAACCCCATTATCCACTGTCTACAAAAGGACGTTAAACCTATAAAGGCACGCACATCTCTCTGAGTGCGGGGGACTGGTGTATCTAAAATTGATTGAATTCGATCAGATGTTAATGCACGTCTCTCCTTAGACAAAAGATGACCGAGGTAGGTCACCTTTGGTCTACAATATTGCAACTTTTTCCTAGAAACTTTGTGATTGTTCTGAGCAAGAAAGGAGAGCAAAGCAATAGTACTCTCCTCACACTGCGCATATGTGTCTGCAGCCAGTAAAAGATCATCCACGTACTGGATAAGAGCTACCCCAGATTGCAGATCAAAAGAATGAAGCTGTCTTTTTAAAGCTTGGCTATAAATGCTAGGACTTTCTGTATAGCCTTGAGGAACACGACAAAATTTATACGATTTATTATTTAACGTGAAGCTAAAAAAGATATCTGCTGTCGGGATGGATGGGAATGGAAAAGAAGGCATTTTTAAGGTCAATTACAGAGAACGTGGTAGCAGTGGGGGGGGACCAAAGTAAGTAAGGTGGTGATATCAGACACCACCGGGTACTGGGGCACTACAATTTTGTTTATTTCTCTCAAATCAATAATAAATCGATAGACTTTGTCATCAGTGTCTTTCTTTAGAATCGGAAGAACCGGGCTGTTACAAACATTGTAGGGAACTTCCTCCACAACTCCTGCAATAATCAAATCCTGAACAATGTGCGTCTGGGCAATTTCACCTTCTCTAGATATCTTATACTGGGGTACACGTGGCAAAGACACTCCCTCCTTAACAGTTATTCGAATAGGCGGAATGAGCATCTGTCCCACATCTGTGTCTGATGTAGCCCATAACGTGTGTGGGAGAGAGGCTAATGCTTCAATTTCCTGCATGGTACATAGTCTTCCTGCATCCGGGTAATTGTCATTCAAAATAAACAGCACTCCTTCAGAAGCGCAGCGTATTGTTGCTCTAAAATATTTAAGCAAATCTATGCCCATAATATTGTCTGGGGTATGTGGCGAGAATAAGAATGGACATAGACCAAAGAATCTGTCAATGCAAAATGTAAGAGGTTGTGACAGTGGGCTTGGAGAGGGTGTGCCATCGAACCCTATGCATGTAATCGTTTCGCCAGACAGGGGAGCCCTTGGAACCAAGTTTTTAGACAGAGCACTACGAGTAGCTCCTGTATCAACCAAAAACTGATCAGTAGAACCCAAAACGCGCGCTGATACATATGGACCTCTTTGATCTACTGGCACTTCAACCGATTCCACACCCCATCCTACGCAATCCTATGCGTGCACATAATCCTGAGACTCCACGTTCTTACCCTCCGATATCTGGTACTGATTCCGTCGATCGAAAGTATTACGATCATCCTGGCCACGACCCCTCGCCTCAAACCTACCACGATCACTTGCTCCACCTCTCGCCCCCGAATAACTATTCCGTGTCCTTCCACCTCCTCGACCACGCTGACTACGTTGCTCACGAAGCACCGGACAATCTTCAGCCCAATGCCCAAACTCTTTACAGTATGCACATTGGTCCTCAGCAATGACGGTACGACCATAAGACGTACCATACCCTCCTCGCCTGCCTCTATCATTCCCTCTTGGCTGTGTAGCACGAACCTGAGCCAACATCACCTTCGTCTTTAACTCCTTCGCTTTCTTATCGGTACTTTCTTTAGCCTCTAATTCCTGCCGCTCATAATACTGAGCCATAGTTAACAAGGACGCAGGGGTCGCCGCGGTCCAGGAACTTTCACTAGTTTTCAATCGTTTTGCAATCTCCGGCAGGAGATTAGCCACATACTTATCGACAAACAAATGCCTACCCGTATTGCCCACTGTAATCATGAAACGCTTTTTCGAAACTTGAAAAGAAGTCAGATACCGACTCATCTTGTTTCTGTTTGCAAGAGGCTAACATAGTCCAATCAATCTTTTTAGGGGGGACAAGCGTTTTTAATTTATTCAAAATAGCTGTTGGGAGATCTAGAATTAACTGGCAAGGCTTACATGCAGGTTCCCTGTCTAAATCAGCTTGGGCTATAGCTTTCCAATCCGCTCCTAAAATCGTTTGGTCATCAAACTTACGAATTGCTCTCCACATATCAGGGGGCAGTATTAACCCAAAGAAAAGATCAATATCAACTAGTGTCATAACACATGAAGAAATAGCCCCCTCCACTCCTTCATAGAAAGCTGCCGGATTTTTGCGGGGATCAGGTAAAGCGTTTTTCAATGCCATAACATCTGCTCTATTCCAAGGCGTATACACCCAATTATATATAAAATACCCTTTTGCATCCCCGGACGATTTATCATCACTGGTACCTTGCCCTTTGGGGGGGACATACAAAGGTGCGGCTTCACGCATAGGCATAACATGAACTTTAGAACTCTTATCTGCTCCAAAGATAGAACACTCTTTGGATTGCTCCGTCGACCCCGGCGCAGACTCGTCTGATGCTTTTTGTGCTTCCCGCTATCTGGACGCCTCATCCCGTAGCTGGACCAACCGCTGGAAAAACCCATCCGCATCTGCAATAACAAATAAACCTTTATGCATATTCTCACGATGAACCGATATGTCCTTAGGCTCTAGATCAATCGAATGTTTCCTAAATCGTTCTACAACTTCATCTCCGAAAGCACTTAAAAAATACAACTGTTCTCGCTCTGACCATTTATTCCTTTCAATGTTAATCTCTGACATAGTTATTTTATTCAAATTAAGTTTCTGAGCAAAACTGCGCAACTCAGCAGCTTCGCTAGCAGTTAACCTCTTACTCTTACTCCCTCGACCATCGTCGTCCGAGTCCTCGTCCGGAGCCGTAGGCGAAACGTACGGAGGAGGGCACCGATCTAGTAATGAAAAATCATCAACTTCATTAGTAAGGACAGGGTAAAGTGGACGCCGAATAGGAAATTGACCGCTCATTTGCAAATTACGTTCCCATGCCTCCCTCACTTTCTTTTCCTGCAACTCCTTCTCCTCCAGCTGTAAAGCCTTATCTCGAGCAGCCTTATGCTGCTCTTTTTCCGCCAAGGCTATTTCACGCTTCATTCGTTCGCGCACTGCTTTCTCCCACATTCGTACACAATCAAACATATTTTGTCTAGATCTGCGCTGAAACAAACATTGCTCCACAAACTGAAACTTTCGTAAGTCAAACGACCCATGTAGTGGCAATTGCAACTCGGGATCAGATTTGGTGTATTTATTCCATAATTTACTGTACATTATAGGGGGAAGGCCAAACTTTATATACATCTCTCGATTGGGAGTCCCCTCTGGGGGAGCCGGCTGGGATTTGTTTAATCGATAAGTGGTACCATTTCCAAGACAGCACATTCCTCGGAGTGTGCTTAAAACAGGCATGTTCAAAAAAAGTATCACGGAAACGTGATACCACAAAAAATGGCACTTACTATACTTCACACAAATGTGCCGCTCAAACACAAACAAATTCAGAGAAATATCTCTACATGCCTGTCTATGTGAAGAGCACTGCACATATAGTTCAAATCATAGGATGAAATGTTAGCTAACTCAAAACATATTCATAGTCCCATAGTAAGCGTCCGTAGACTACCTTACGAATCACAAGCTTACCAAAATCTCAGATATCCAGGTTCCAACTGCCAAGGTCTTTGATCAAATCAGCCAAATCGGCACTGTACGACTACTCGAATGAGCAGGATCTCAGTCGAGGACCGGCGCCACCTGGAAGGTCAGATCGGAAGGAAAGGAAGAAAACACCGTGGGTGCCAAGACTCGGGTCACTCAGAGGCAGAGTACGCGTCCATGGCGAGTTTCCAATCCTTTGTCACGACCTCTCCTTCGGGCATCCGAGTCGTCGATGAGTCCCTTCGTGGTCGCCAATTTGTGGTATTGGGTTCTCCAGGCCTAAATACTCCGCAGAATACCCTCTACACCATAAGAACTGTCGGCACGGAAACTGGAAAATGTAAAAGACAAGTTTATTAAGACCCCATGGGGTGGTGGTACATTCCTACAGCACCCTTCGGTAATGCAAGAAGTATCACACCGAACATCGGTGCAAGTCCTTCTTTTATACAGTTTTACAGTAATAAAAAGGTAGGTGGTACACAGATACAGAGTTTTAGGTACATATATGGTCATTTTTGGAACACAGCCAACTCATGGGAGGAGCTATAACACCACTGGTCAGTTTGGCGGAACATTCCTAAGTGATGACTGGTCAATCTAAACTGCGCATGTGTGAGCTTGACCATTACTAAAAATAGCCTGTTGCCAGGCAAACTCGAGTGGTTAGTGGTACAGAGGAAGGACAAAGGGCATGCTGACCACGAGGCCACGCATTCAACTAAAATGGCCGCCGTTACATACAAAATGGCGTCCAACAACTATAGTCAAGATAAGGGGAAAACACGTGTAGCAAAGCTTAACGCTAACCCGATCACCGTCAAATTACGACATAGGTACCTACGTACCCCTACTAATAAACCACATTCCAACAGTAATTCACTCATATCAGTCCCATAGGAGCAGTTGTAGTGAAGTTTAGCACACACTTGTGTGCTTGTACAACAATTTTCTTGTGTTTCATCATGGCTACAAGCAAACCTTGACTCTTTTTAGACGCTGAGGCAGCCCATGTGTATACTTTCATTTTTTTACTTTGTAAGTTGTTATAACGGATACAACTCTTGGTACTTCTCCTCAGGCATGATATTTATCGATGCACTGCTGTCAATTATGAATTATATTGAACACCTAATTAGCCGTAAAGTGATCTGTAGACAATGTATGAATGTTTTTTATTCTTTTTTCATGTAGACTTTTCTTCACTTTGAAGTTCTCCTCATATTTGACTAGTCTCTCATGTGCATGCCTTTTTTTTAAAATACCTTTTTATGACCAAAACCAAAACGAAAA
Organism: Lissotriton vulgaris; assembly: GCF_964263255.1. Classification (NCBI taxonomy): domain Eukaryota; kingdom Metazoa; phylum Chordata; class Amphibia; order Caudata; family Salamandridae; genus Lissotriton; species Lissotriton vulgaris. The sequence goes on from NC_141695.1 coordinate 49,526,258, forward strand.
TGCATCAGGCGACATATATCACTTTTACATTTGTCATATATACAGCACCAAATTACAAAATAAAACATACATATTAACATTTGGGGATCTTGGGAACTAGTGTTTACAGCTTCGCCCCGAGCGACTGGTGGAACACAGATATCCCCCCGATAGCTACTCCAGGCTCCCCAAATCTTAACCCACTTCGCAAGACAGCCCCTCACAATGTAGACCGATCTTTCCCTGTACATGCACCAGTCCAGGTCCTCCATCCACCTCCCAATCTGGGGCGACTGGCTGGCTCCCCACAACTGAGCTATGTTACTCTTAGAAATCATACAAGCCAGGTTCACCCACTGTCTCTCGTAGGCACTCAAATCAGTAGGTTCCCAGACATTTAAAACACACCTTCGAGTCTCCAGTGGAATCTCTGTCCCCAACACTTCTCGCATCCTTTCATGAATCTTAACCCAATATTCCTGTATGTCTACGCAATGCCACAAAATATGCATGAAAGTTCCAAGTTCCCTGCAAACCTGTTGGCACTCATTCTCTGCCTGACCCATGTGTACCAGCCGGGGCCCCGTAACATAAGACCTGTGGAGAATCTTTAATTGCCCCAGTCCAAGTCTCATTTGAATAGCCACTACCTTAGGGGAAGAGACTGCTTCCCTCCAGTCCTTATCGTCTAGATCCAGGCCATCAGCCTCTCATTGTGTCCTAATGGCTGCCATTGGGTCTTCCACATTATTGATAAGTTTTGTGTAAATCAACAAGATGGTCTTTTCCGGGAGGTGCCCATCCAACACTCGGTCTTCCAGGGGGGAGGCGTCTGGAAGCTCTGTGCCTCTGGGAGTGCATGCCTTTTTTAAGTAAGCATCGACATACCACAGTTATTATTGTCATTTTTGCTAGCAACTGATACTGAGGAACTCTTTGTTGATGAAGTGTATTGTTATATGTACTGCCTATGTGTTGTTTCTTGTCTCGTGCTGGGCTCGTGGCAGCTTCCTCTCATGCCTGCGATCCGAGCGTTCTTGACAGGGGAGAGAGCCTAGCACTGCTGTTGGGTTTTTCTCTACGCTCTTACTTGACAAATAAACCTTGATTACACCAAAGAAACTTGCCTCCTTTGCCGATCACACAACATTTTCTGGCGACTTGGTCCTCGCAGCAGTAACACGAAGGGGAGCGCAAAGGAGAAGTAAACGAGCAGAATATGGCAGTAGAGGAACCCAAGAAAACCCTACAGCGTGCAACTCGCAAGGTACTGGGTGACCCTTGTGAGGAAAAGGTACATCGCGCATATCATATAAAAAAAGAGAAATTTAAAGATTTACCGCAGTGCTGACAGTAGTGGTGACTGTGAAACAGGATTGAAGGCGCAAACTGTAAAGACTTGTTATTTCCTGTCCCTACGCGAGTGGCCAGCGTTTAAAGCGGCGATTAATTTTGAAAGGGGGACTTAAAAGGGAAATACCTTTTAAAGCGGCGATGTAAGAAGTTGTAGGCCCCACCGATTGCAATCTGTAATGCGAGTTAGGGCATCAAAGGTGGCATAGTGGACCCCAACAAGCGTGAGGTAACGGTTATACCTGCTAAAGCGGCAAAAGACAGCGAAAATTACACAGTGGGCCCCACCAAATGAGAAGAAAGACAATTTTGTGAAAATAAAAGCTAAAGAGGTGTAAATCACACGGTGAACTCCACCGAGCGAAGCGTATCGGTACAAGGGCAAGTTAAGGAGGCGGCATTGTATGGCAGTAAATTGTTTTTGGGTGACATTACTTTCAAACAATCAGCGTCTGTGATACACACACATAAAATAACGTGTATCATTTGAATTCGGATTGTACAACTTCTGTGATACACACTCATTCATCAAATTAATTTAATTTCTGATATATTGTCTATTGAAATTGAATTACACCTGTTTAACCTTTCTCAAGATGAATGTCAATAATACAATTCAACCACCTGTACAATTTTTGGTTTTTCCTGGTGAACCTGCAATGGAGTGGGATGACTGGTGTGAGGCATTCGAAAATTATATCGTAGCGCTAGATGGTACAACATTTTCAGCTGTCAGGAAGAAAGCATTGTTGTTAGGAGAAGTAGGCAAGGAGGGTCAAAGGATCTTTAAGTACTTACCAGCTCCACCAGTTGAGATTGATGATGTTTATAAGGATGCATTGTTCAGATTATAAACTAGATTTGCAAAGCAAGAGAATGTTGTAATGAGAAGACATAAGTTCAACACCCAGCTGCAGAAACAAAATGAATCTATTGATGATTTTGTTTCCAGGCTAAGAGAGTTGTCCGTTAAGTGTCAATTTGGTGGCACACAGGACAAAATGATCAGGGATCAGTTAATAGTGCAATGTCACAGTAAGAAGACACAAGAAAAATTATGGGCTGCTAAGAATACCACACTAAACAAGGCAATTACCATAGCGAAAGTAGCAGAAGAAAGTGATAGGTGTATGAGAGAATTGAAAACTATTCAGCATGGCAACACCTCGGAGATTACAGCGGTACTAGATGAGAGTAGTGAAACTATAAATCCTATACGCACAAAACATGTCCCTAGTAAAACAAACAATAAAGGTGCCACTTCATTTTCTAAATCAACTCCACAGAGTAGATACAAACAGAATGTACGTTCTTGCACTAGATGTGGAAGTCCATTTCATTTAGCTGACTTAAGGAATTGTAGTGCTTTAACAAGAGATTGTTTGAAATGCGGAAGGAAGAGACATTTTGCACGTATGTAAAAGTCAGGCAACACTAAAAAGATAGCGATGGTTGAATGTGACACAACGGATGACGAGGCAGAAGTCATGATGATTGTTTCTAACCATAATCCAGGGGAAACAGAGCACATTCTCTTATCCCGCCCAAAAGCAGATTTTGATGTAAATGGGAAGACGTTGGGTCTTTTAGTAGATACATGTTCACTGTACACGATCATCCCAAAGAAATTGTATGACACTTCTTGTTCTACAGAAAAGTTAATTGTGACGGATGTCGTTTTAAAGGGTTATCAAGGGGTGAGCATTGGAGTTTTAGGGTATTTCGAAGCATCTATCACCTTCAAAGGCAGACCCACTCACGGTAGAATTTATGTTTCGCCTCATGGTCTCGCTATTTTAGGCTGGTTACATCAATATGCTTTAAATATAAGAATAGACCCTAGGGCTGATCCACCAGTCATGTGTATCGATGATGATAACAGTGATATAAATGTCATTTTAAATAAGTATGAGAAGGTGTTCAATACAGTGTTGGGAGAGGCACTATGATACCAACATGTCATTAAAATAAAAAGAAAATGCTGTACCAGTCAAACATGTTGCGCGAAATATACCCTTGTCTGCCAGAGATGAGGTGAGGAAGATCATCAGTCAAATGTTGGAAGAGGACATTATTGAGCCATTGGAAGCAACACAATGGTTAATTCCTCACTCAAAAACAGGACGGCTCATTGTGCTTCTGTGTTGATATGAGAAGCTTGAACAAAGAAGTAGTGATGGATAATTTTCCTCTGCCCAACATCAATGAAATTGTATTAAGATTGGGTGGTGGTAAGGTGTTCTCCAAACCTGATCTATGAAGTGCCTACCACCAGATACAACTCCATCAAGATTCTAAAGAGTATACTTCGTTCATCACCCCAGAGGGCACATATCAGTTCAAGAGATTACCTTTTGGACTTTGTTTAGCTGCGAGTGCATTTCAAAGGATTATTAGTGACATCCTCAGGAATATTGAAAGAGTTGTTTGTTTTTCAAGACAACATATTAATATATGGCCTATACTTGAATGACCACAATTGTATTTTGGAGAAAGTTTTGTCGTGCCTAGCAAAGGCTGGACTGACATTGCGCAAAGACAAATGTGTCTTTGCAGCTAAAGAAGTTGATTATCTAGGGTACCATGTTACTGGGAATGGTATTCAACCCCAAAAAAGTCTTGTTAATGCTATATGTAATGTAGCACAACCTGATGACAAGGATAAACTTCATTTATGGGCATGGTAGAGTACTATGCGAAATTTGTGCACAATTTTGCAGAAAAGGTCGAACCCCTGAGAGACATATTGAGGAAAGGCAAAGTATTTACGTGGGGGGCAGCACAAAGGGATGCTTTTGAACTAATTATGAACAATATTGTAAATGCCAACATTTTGTCAAGTTTCGAACATTCTATGCCTACATTTCTCACTGTGAATGCAAGCTCTGTGGGCATTGGGGCAGTTTTACAACAGAAACGAGGTGCACAATTGAACACAGTTGCTTTTGCGTCTCGTTCTTTGACCGTAAGTGAGAGGAACCATTCGGTCATCGAGCGAGAGGCATTAGCAGCTGCATGGGCAACAAGATACTTTAGAGTTTATTTGTGGGGGGTACAATTCACACTCAGGACTGACCACAAACCTCTGTTGAAAGTCATGGATCCTGGGGGAATTAAAAGTTGTTCGGGCAGACTAGCTAGGTTGGCCGTTAGTGTCCAAGACTTTACATGCAACATAGAGTATGTACCTGGATGGAGTAATAGTGTAGCAGATTGCCTGTCCAGGTTGCCAGACACCAAGGTTAGACCAGAAGAGTTTGAGACTGAGAATGTTGTTGCTTATTTGGAGGATCTGGAAGGAGATCTTTCAAATTCTGTTTCTAAAGATGAATGGGTACAGGCCATGAAGAAAGACCAGCTTATGGGGAGTCTGATTAAAGTATGCAGGGAAGGAGTGTCTAGACAGAGCACAGTGTCACTTGATCTTAGACCTTATGTACAACTGCAAGACGAAATATCCATGCATGGTGATTGTTGGACTTGGCCCTTAAGGCAGGTTCACCCCTAATCTTTTTGCTTTAGATCTGTGATCTGCGTGGATGATTTTCTGGTCTGTGCGCACTTTTTCTCTGTGTCCCAGAGTAAAGTGCGTGCATGTAGTTAGGCTGGCCTGCTCTCCCATAGGGATGCATGGGGAATGTCTGTGTCCCTAGTAGTTCCTGATGCGTGGGGAGTGCATGCTCGAATTTGGTATGTGTGAGTTCGTGGGAATGAATGCTTCGCAATGGTGTATGTGGTATGTGTGTGTCATGAGTAGAAATGCCATTTCTAGGACTTGGCATATTACTGTAAAATATGCCTGCAGTGTGATTGGCTGGAGCTGGCTGGTGAGCCTGGCTCCAGGAAGGCTGGATGGGTCTGCCCGGTGGTGAGTGTGAGATTAGCATGCTTGATGGCTTGGGAAGTGTGCACCTGGTCCCTGATGGGCCTGGACTTTCCCCAGACAATGCTGGCTCCACCCCCTGTAGTGCGACTGATGACCCTAGCCCTGCCAGTGAATAGAGAGGGTGGTTGAGGTAAACAGAGTACTTCAAAACCAGCTGCGACTGGTTTTCCCCCACCCTGCACCCTGAGACAAAGGGATTTTGCTGTATAAGAAGGGGCTGTGTCCCCATACAATTTGTTCTTTGGTTTTCTTCCAGGATCCTTGCCAGAGGGGGCTGTTGCTGCTGCTGGGGCCAAGAGGACCACCACTTGGCTGTCTCCCTGCCTGGAGACCCAGTGTGCTGGATCTGGCCCTCCCTTGCCCCTCTGCCTGCCTCCAGACCCTGCTGGAGCTTTGCTTTGTGCCTACAGCCCTGAGAGCGCTGCTCTCTGCCCTTCAGCGCTGGGGAGCGCTGGAATCCCTTAGCTAGCGCTTGAGAGCGCTTTATTTGGCCCCTAGCGCTGTGGGCGCTTTATTCTGTCCTCTGGTGCTTGGGAGCGCCGAAATTGACTTAGCGCTTGAGAGCGCTTTATGTTCATTGCCCAGCGGCTGCCCACGCCGCATCTACCCGTTTGGAATTGCCGATTTTCGGCATAGCGAGTGCCCACCTCGCATATACTTTATTTGAGAGCCGGTGCCCACCCGGCATTGCCCCGCTGCTATTTTATTATTGAAAAGCCGGTGCCCACCCGGCATTGCCCAGGAGATCACCGCCGCATCCCAGGAGTGTGTTTTGCCCCTGCCGGGCCGCCGCGATGCCTGCAGCGACCCGGAAGTCCCGCCTCCTGACCCCCAGGGCCGCGCTGCCATTGGCGGCCCCGGCGGAAGTCAGGCGGCGTGCAGGAGAGACAGGTCCAGGCGGGAGCGCGAGAGGAGCAGCCGGCTCCCGTGTCCGTGAGGAAATATAAATTTTATGGTCAAGAAATGTTCCCTACTGTGTACCCCACCTTCTCCATGTACAAGCTTAAAGTGCATGTAACTTCCCTCCTGTACCAGCTATGAAGACGCAAATACATTTGCGTCCAACGTTAACATGTCCTCTTTCAGATCCACCCCGAACGGGTTGAATATTCCGTTCCCAAGTATGCCATGCCAACGTCTTTTGTGGTGTACTTTACACGTTTTTCAGCTCTGGCGAAGTAGGCCCCTGAATTCTGCCATCGAGTTTTTTCCTGCCTTCTGACTCTGAACGCCTCAGCCTGGGCTGCCTCTGTACCCGTGACCTCTGCCTTACTCCCTGCGCGGCTAACGGCGCTTAGCTCAGCCTGCTGCCTGCCAAGACTGTATTCAACCTTCGAATTATCTGCTCCGCTCCTCAAACATACATTCCTGCCTACTAGTTCAAGTAAACATCCTTCCAGCTGCAGAGCAAAGGGCCCGGCCTCACTGTCTCCGTGCAAGTAATTCATAGCTTCTGTTACCATGGTAGGCCCATGCCCCCTCGCATCTCATGTAGACACGTAGACGCTTATACACGCACTCACAGTCAGTATAGAATAGCCTCTGCCCAAGAGACCTTTCCCTCTAGATAATATGGTTCCCAAACATCAGATATCAGATATGATATAGGTACGAGTTGATCTGACATGCCAGACTTCTGTCTCTTTCCGCTAGTGTAAATGTCAAGTCCCCTGCACCCTCCAGCTCCACGTCAATCACACGTCATGCAGCTGCGCGCGCATCCAGACCTCAGATTTCTGCTGACACTGCAAGATTCTGCTATGTATCCACCCACTTGTGACACTTTTATGTGACGTTTCTAGCACACACCTCTATGTTCACACCCAGTTCACGCCTTTTGATTACGTATTGCTAACACGTGTGTGTTTTTATCTTGTTTCTCTCAGCTGTTACGCCTACTGTATTGGTATTCATTATATGGTTTAAGTATAAAAGTTATGTCTTGTCAATAAAGTATGCTCTATCCCTTCCTGCACCCCAGTGGTGTTAGGAACCCGATATCCGGTTCAAGAACCATTCCTTTTTAAGGAATAAAACCCCTAAGAACTCTAACACCACAGACTCTGCGTCTTTCTTTCCGATTGAGTTATTTTTGTTTAAGTACTTACCTGCATAGAAATTAGGACGGTAAATCAAATATTTACCACTTTATTTTGGCGCCCAAACAGGGACCCCTCCCCCACCTTACACGCTGGTTGGTGCGTTGCAACCTTTGCCCCCTGCCATAAGTCAAGATGGACAATTACGCGTACCCGCAGGATTTCCTGTATCTCCCTCTGGCCCACGGAGGTGACGGAGACTGCGATCAGCACCCAGACGAGGCGGTGAGGAGTGCGGAGGATCCCGACCAGAGCCTAGCCGAAAGAAGCAAGGTCCGAGGTGTCAAGAGGCCCACCAGTTTCCGAAGTATTCACGTGTCGAGTCGAGCCGAGTCCGGTCCGGTCCAGTCCAGTCGAGTTTTCCGAGGCCTTCTGTTCCGTGCTTCCCTGTGAGTACCATTGCTGGGACGTATCTAGACGGGTGCATTATTATGTATCCGGTAAAGACGGGTTTGGGTACACAAACGCGGTCTGCACTGTTTTAGACAGTGTATCTGTACTGTTTAGCAGTATATCAAGCATTCAAGTTCTTGCACTGTTCTCGACAGTGTATCTGTGCTGTTTAGCGGCACATCTAGTATCAAGGTAGTCATATATGTTCAAAATGTTTTCATGTGATTAATGTCGTGGTATGAGTGACTGTTTGATGCACATTACTGTGTTTTTGTGTAACTATCTGTGTTCAGAGTAAGTAACAAGTATCAAGTATCCAGTACTAAGTAACAAGATGCCGTTTTTCAATAAATTAAGACAGATAGGAACTAGGAAAGGGATACTAGAGGAAGAAATTCCTTTTCCCCCTAGGGACACTCCTGGAAATTTTATGTATCATAAGCATGGCTTAGATGCCATACTGTATCTAGATTTATGGGCCGATTATACCAAGCACCTAGACGAGAGACACAGATGGCCCGTTACAGGAACATGGGATGCCGAGTGCATCATGAAGGTAGAAGAAGCTCTATGGAAAAAGAAAGCCAGACTATCTCAGAAAGACGCCATAGAATTTTGGCGTAAAGAATCACATAAACGTGCCGAAAAAGCACTCCGCAAAGAAGACAGACATAGAGAAGAGTCGGATAGAGTCCGAGAAAACGAATTAGTTAATGAAGGGATCCGAGTAAAAGCAGAACAAGTAGACCGTATGCGAAACAATCTTGTAAATGGCATGTACTTTGTGGCCGAGGGTTTGCCTGAAGCCACTTCAGAAATACCAAAAAATCTGCCGCCGCCATTGGTTCCGACTAAAGTAAGTCACAGGACCACCAAAGACATATTCCTTGCTTCCTATCTAGACGATGTAGCACCCGCTTACACCAATCCACGTGCCCGCGTCCCGCCTACTGACGGTGACGGTGACGGTGACGGAGGTGGCAACCCGCCTCAAGACCATATCCCGCCATTGCCGCAACAAGGTTCACCCGTTCGACAGCCTGTTCCGCCCCCTCCTCCACCTCCACCACTTCCCACACCTAAGATTAATATACCAAATCCGATTGTGCCTGATCCTAATAAGAGACAAGTTCAGGTACAGATACTGACTCCACAGACATACAATTTTCAAGCTCCCGCTACAGGAGGTGCGACAGGAGGTCTCCAGACCCCGCCAGCAACACACAGATTGAACTTTAGGGACATAATGAAGCAACGTACACCCCAATCACCCCGTCTCGACATGCTTAAAGAACCCCTTCCATTTTGCAGATATGATCCAGTACCCGGTAAAGACGATAGAATGTTGTTAGCATCACTACGCTTACGTAAAGTTGCAGATTACCTAGTGTTAATTCCAGGAATGACCGAACACCTAGATAGAATATATCATTTTGTCCAGACTGGGGAAGATCCTGAAAGTATTAAAGAGGCCCTGGCTCACCAGAAAGTTGACACTCAAGGTTGTATATTACGTTTCTTCATAAATTGCTTAATAAGAGAACGAGACAGGCCTGGAGTAGGCCAGGAAGAGATGGAAGCACTAAACAAGTGGGGTCAAAATATAGCCGACGGACACCATGATAAACTGAATTGTATAGCAAGTATGTACAAGAAAATTAGAAAAGCAGTAATAGAAATACACGAAAAAGAAAAAGAAAAAGAAAGTGGCAGGAATGACTCCTCCGAGGAGGAAGGACCTGAAGAACCAGATACGACTAAAGAAATGATAACGTATGTAGGTAAGGGAAATTACCTTAGGAAAGGCATTCATCCAGAAAGCAAGAGAGTTTTCCTCTCTGGCATATCAAAACCAAGTTCTCCTGAATATCTGTTTCAGGTTACCGATAAAATTCTTCAAGAACAAATGGGGTACCATGTACTCAATTCTATGGATGAACAAGAACTAGCCCGGTCAGCAGTGCTATGGGCTGACAATCCTAACACGTACAATGATGATACAGTAGCACAGACATTTCTGAACCTTTCCCCAGACGAGCAGAAATTAGCTGGTGTATACATGATTCAGCATCTCATCACGTTATACAGACAACAACATTCTGATCCAGGTCCCTTACCGGATACATTAGAAGCACTACTTATGAATAGATGGAGAGGCCTAAGTACCAGATTAATTCAAATAATTCTAGAACAACGACGCAAATATAACGCTTTCTTAGGCCCACAATATGTTTCAGCTCCGCCTCCAGAAAGAAAAATGTGTCATTTTGAGCATTTTGACAGGCAGAATCCTTTACGAGAAGTTTACCCAGTTATGAATGCCAATCATGCCTTGGAACGTGTGTTTGTGTACACACCTTTAACAAAGTTAGAATTGTTAGAAATGAAGAAACTAGTACCCTGTCATGATAAAGACCCTGCAGGTTTTCACCGAGAACTTAAAGACATGTTACTCATGGGAGATTACACGTATACAGATATTATGAAATTGTTAAAAGTACTGCTGTCCACCGGCATTTACGAAAAACTCAAGGAAAAAGAATGGGAGGTGGGAGATAAAAAGATTATATGGACTGAAATAGAAGACGAGGAAAAAGGTCGTACCCCAGGGCTAGGCCTTGGGGACAAAGCTAAAGCATTACCAGGTTTAATAGTACAGGTCTTGCCAGATTATTGACAACCAAAAAGGAAGATTGGGACGCAATCTCAGCATGTAAACAGAAACACGATGAAGATACTAGTGACTTCTATTCAAGATTCGAGAAATGTTTCATTATTAATAGTGGCCTAAAACCAGGTAGCGAGTCGTACCCGCATCTTTTTGTAACAAAATTAGTCGAGAATTCCCTGACATCAGTTATCACGCGTTACAGACTTGTTACTCACAAAATCATGTCCAGAAAACTTGTTAGGTATCAAAACATTGAAGGCTCTAGGAGCTGTGATATGTTGTTCTCCGGAAGGAGTTAGACTTTTCCTGCGTGACTTTAAGGGTCACTATGTATTACGAGAGTTTGATGTCAGATTGAAAAATGTACCGAAATACCTGTGGGCACAAGGCCCAACCGATGTAGGTTGCATGCACATCACACCATACCGTGTTACACTCAAACCAGGAGTCGTTTTACCACGAATCAGACAATACAAGTTACCACCCGATGCTGTAGTGGCTTTACTGGAAATCATTGAAGAGCTCATTGCCCAAGGAGTGGTGTGGAGACCGACTCCAATATCTGTAATTCCCCTATCATTCCGATTCTTAAACGTACTGATCCCAATGCACCGCCAGTATATCGGCTGGTGATTGATTTACGAGAACTCAATAAATGCATTGTCCCACAGTATCCTGTGGTTCCCGACATCTCATCCTTATTGACTGCTATTGATTCAGAAGCGACGTTCTTTACTGTAATTGACCTCAAGAACGCCTTCTTCAGTGTGCCCATTGATCCAGAGAGCCAATACCTCTTCGGATTCAGTTTAAATGGACGAAGTTTCAAATTTTCACGCGCACCTCAAGGATTCACAGAAAGCCCCAGCATCTATAGTCAAGCACTGAAAAGACAACTTGATTGTATCCAAATGATCTGCTGATCACCGCACGAAGTGAACCCGAATGTGAACAAGCATCACTGACAGTTTTACATTTTCTGGCCGACAAGGGACACAAGGTGTCTCCTTCGTAGCTACAATTCTGTGTTCAGCAAGTTGTGTACTTGGGTCACTTGCTGTCCAAAGTGGGGAGACAGCTCACTCCTGACCGCATCCAGTTAATTGTAAACATGCCACAACCCCAGACACAAAAGGAAGTGCGGGCCTTTATAGGCCTCACCTCGTACTGCAGACAATGGATTCCTCAATATGCATTTCTAGCTAAACCACTCATTCAGTTGACAACACAGGAGGCAGCGACTTCGACTGCCCTTCCTTGGACTCAGGAACATACACAGGCCTTTGAGGAATTAAAGAAAGCTTTATGTCAAGCACCAGTTTTAGCGACACCATGTTACAGCAAACCTTTTACACTTTTTGTTACAGAACGTGATGGTACAGCGTTGTCTGTCCTCACTCAAGATCAAGCAGGTTCACATAAGCCTTGTGCTTATTTTTCAAGTACATTGGATTCAGTAGCCCAGGCACTCCCTGCGTGCTTAAAGTCAGTCGCAGCGACAGCCCTAGAAATCAGACAGAGCGACTCAATTGTATTAGGACATCCATTGACAGTACAAGTTCCACATTCTGTAGAGGTTCTTCTAAACCGAACCCAGACTCAAAACTTGACTATAGCACGACTGACAGGTTATGAATTGACGCTATTCCAGCCACACATAGAAATAAGACGCTGTAACATTCTGAATCCTGCAACATTGTTACCTTCGATTATGACAGATTCAGCCCCGCATGATTGTATAGAAATCATTAATGCAGTAACAAAGCCCCAACGAGACTTAACAGATGTTCCACTGACAAATCCAGACCTGACACTTTACGTGGACGGTTCATGTATGAGAACAAACACGGGAGAATTAGTGGCCGCGTATGCAGTGACCACTGAAACTGAAGTTAAAGAAACACATCGTATTGATACACTGTCCGCTCAAGCAGCAGAGCTCATCGCTCTGACCCGAGCCTGTATACTAGCCAAGAACAGAAATGTTAACATATACACAGATTCACGTTATGCTTTCGGAGTCGTACACGACTTCGGAGTGTTATGGCAAGAACGAGGTTTCTTGACCTCTCACGGTGCCAAGATCCAACACGGTCCCCTCATTCAAGCACTATTAGAAGCAATACATCTGCCTTCAGGCATATCCATCATGAAGTGTAAAGCACATACTAAAGTTACAGACTCTATTTCCCAGGGTAACGACCTGGCAGACCAAACAGCAAAACATACAGCATTGACTCACACCCAGACAACTGATGTGACAAAGACAATAGTGCCGACACATTGTATGACAGTTAGGGATCCCACACTAGATGTAATCGATATTCAGACACATGCTACTCCAGATGAAATCAAGAAATGGACTGAACTAGGAGGGATCCAGACAGATCAGGGATGGATGACGAAGGGAAAATCTACATGGTTTCTCCCCGACTCTATGGTTCAAGTCATAATAAATACAGCACATAGTCCAGCACACCTAGGAGAAAAAGCTATGTTAGACAGTTTACAGAATCTCTGGTACAACAAACATTTACGAGCAGCAGCAAAACAGAAAGTGCGTACTTGCATGATCTGTTGTCAGTTCAATCCAGGTAAAAGCGTCCCTGTAGAGCAAGGTGGATTTCATCCTCCCGATCACCCTTTTGAAGTCCTCCAGATGGATTATATCCAGATGGACCGTTGTCAAGGATTCAAGTATGTCCTCGTAATTGTTTGTGCACTTTCCCGTTGGACCGAAGCATATCCAGTCCCAGATTACACTGCCCCGACCACTGCCAAGCAGCTGGTTCGTGAATTCTTCCCACGTTACGTCTTGCCTCGTATCGTGTACTCAGATAACAGACAACCATTCTCGTCCGAGCTCATGAAGCAGGTTTCACTTCTGCTAGGATATCAGTGGAAATTCCATTGCGTCCGACATCCCGAGGCAGCTGGCCTTGTAGAAAGACATAACCAGACACTGAAAACACGTCTTGCCAAAATATGTCAAGAGAAAGGGGTCGACTGGATAGTCGCCCTGCCAGTTGCACTGTTCTATATGAGAATGGTCCCCCATTCGAGATCAGGACTATCCCCGTATGAGGTGGTCTTTGGCCGACCACCAAATATGTGGGGGACGCCCATGCCTAAAAAAATAACCGATGTTGACTGTAATATGCTGACAGATTACCTTGCCTCCTTGATGTCTGCACTCCAATCATGTCGTTCACAGGTTGCCGCAGCCTTTCCCGACAACACTGATGTGAAGCCACACGATGTCCGTCCTGGTGATACTGTACTGATCCGCAATTTCGACAGGAGGAGTCCGCTGGAGCCCCGCTGGCAGGAGCCGAAGCTCGTCCTTCTGACCACGAGGACGGCGATTAAAGTTGAGGGCCGAAAGGGGTGGATCCATACGAGTCATATTAAAAAATGTAATGAACTGTTGCCAGAAACTGACTCTTCCACCCCCTCAAAGGACTGCCCCGATCCTAGTGACTTTAAAGTTCCCAAGAGAGAGAAAACTCCACAAGAGGAGTATAAAACAAAATTGCGGTCTAGCAAGTCAGACAGTTTAATTGTTTAAGTCCTCCCCTAGGTGAATCGGTTAAATTAGTTTCTGACATGTATCCCCTAGACCGAGATAGAGAGAGAGAGAGACAACTCAAGAAACGTGCATATTGTAAATCACTTCGTAGTCACTGTATAGTGACATTATTGGTTATGTTTTTTCTAAGCCTTCTGACGATTGTTGCCAGTATATTGCTGCATATATATTATCCTATCTTCAAGCGTGAACAATCTGCTTACAATGTCACTGCCGAACATTCTTTTAGCGAATTACCCCCTCATGAGTTATCTTACAGACTTGCGCTGCGCAACAACACATTCATTAGTATGTTACATCACTCCCATCAGACTAATAATGCTACAAACTGTTGGATATGTGGCCGACTCCCTCCCTATCAGAAATACAAGGGAGTTCTGCCTCTTTTTCCATACCCGTTCACTCACAATGGCTCATGTGGAGCATGGTTTAGAATAATTAATTCCTTAGATCCTGATATTGCTGTTTTCGAAGGAAATTGGGTTTGGGGAAACCTGAACTTAGTTCTGCTTAACGCCTGTTATCCTGACAAGAAGGGACTTCCCACTAGAATAGGAACTGATCTAGAAAATGAAGTATATGGATTAGGTAATTATACAATTAACCTCATGATTCTTACTGTTGAATCCGAAGCTGCACCAGTTCTCCCTGCTATGTCAGTATTACCAGTCACTGGTGATTTATGTGTCAGAAAGAAGGGTTCAGTACACTTAGGTCATAGTAAATGTACTACTGTGGTCGAATTCAGTGATCAAGACAAGTCTTCATTTAGAGCTACTCGTCATTCCTACTTTGTTTGTGGCCATACCGCATACATACGCTTACCTCCAGATTGGGATGGTACCTGTTACATTGCATTCCTTCTGCCACCTGTTTTCCTAGCCCCTCCTGATTATCACAGAAATACAAATCTAGTAAAGAATAGACTCCGAAGAGATCTCCCGATTGTCGACTATACTGAAACGGCATGGGAGCAATACACAGACTTCAATAAAGGTTTCTTCCCCTACTTAGGTACTGTCTTTAATAGTAAACTGATACGAAAATTAACTAGAACCCTCGAAGCAGTAGTGAATGAAACTACCTCCGCTCTAGGCAACTTAACAGAGGAGCAATCTGCCATGCGGGTTGTTGTTCTTCAAAATCGTCTTGTTATTGACGTCATCCTAGCAGATAGGGGCGGAGCTTGTAAGGTCATCGGGTCAAGTTGCTGTGTTTTCATTCCAGAAAACGCGCCAACAGTATATAAAGCTATCACACGTCTTCATAAAATTGCAAGTTTGATACATCAGAATCCAGGCACCTGGACTTGGTCCGGTTGGTTCTGGACAACATTGACCGCTTGGGGATGGAAGATCCTTTCCTTCCTAGGCATTGCCCTTGTCATAGTATTCAGTTGCTGCCTGTGCCTACAGTGTGGGCCAGCGATTTGTGGTCTGTGCGCCACATCATGTATTCCACATTCCAGTTTTCACTCAAAACGCGAAAAGAAGAGAGAAGAGCAAAAGATGTTACAAGAACAGACTGATCGATTTATGAGGATCGATATATCATGAAGGGTCCGTAGGGAACAAGGAGGGAATGAGGAAATATAAATTTTATGGTCAAGAAATGTTCCCTACCGTGTACCCCACCGTCTCCATGTACAAGCTTAAAGTGCATGTAACTTCCCTCCTGTACCAGCTATGAAGACGCAAATACATTTGCGTCCAACGTTAACATGTCTTCTTTCAGATCCACCCCGAACGGGTTGAATATTCCGTTCCCAAGTATGCCATGCCAACGTCTTTTTGTGGTGTACTTTACACGTTTTTCAGCTCTGGCGAAGTAGGCCCCTGAATTCTGCCATCGAGTTTTTTCCTGCCTTCTGACTCTGAACGCCTCAGCCTGGGCTGCGTCTGTACCCGTGACCTCTGCCTTACTCCCTGCGCGGCTAACAGCGCTTAGCTCAGCCTGCTGCCTGCCAAGACTGTATTCAACCTTCGAATTATCTGCTCCGCTCCTCAAACATACATTCCTGCCTACTAGTTCAAGTAAACATCCTTCCAGCTGCAGAGCAAAGGGCCCGGCCTCACTGTCTCCGTGCAAGTAATTCATAGCTTCTGTTACCATGGTAGGCCCATGCCCCCTCGCATCTCATGTAGACACGTAGACGCTTATACACGCACTCACAGTCAGTATAGAATAGCCTCTGCCCAAGAGACCTTTCCCTCTAGATAATATGGTTCCCAAACATCAGATATCAGATATGATATAGGTACGAGTTGATCTGACATGCCAGACTTCTGTCTCTTTCCGCTAGTGTAAATGTCAAGTCCCCTGCACCCTCCAGCTCCACGTCAATCACACGTCTTGCAGCTGCGCGCGCATCCAGACCTCAGATTTCTCCTGACACTGCAAGATTCTGCTATGTATCCACCCACTTGTGACACTTTTATGTGACGTTTCTAGCACACACCTCTATGTTCACGCCCAGTTCACGCCTTTTGATTACGTATTGCTAACACGTGAGTGTTTTTATCTTGTTTCTCTCAGCTGTTACGCCTACTGTATTGGTATTCATTATATGGTTTAAGTATAAAAGTTATGTCTTGTCAATAAAGTATGCTCTATCCCTTCCTGCACCCCAGTGGTGTTAGGAACCCGATATCCGGTTCAAGAACCATTCCTTTTTAAGGAATAAAACCCCTAAGAACTCTAACACCACGGACTCTGCGTCTTTCTTTCCGATTGAGTTATTTTTGTTTAAGTACTTACCTGCATAGAAATTAGGACGGTAAATCAAATATTTACCACCCCGTGTGGAGAGGAGCCCCGCGCTGCTGCTGCTTGGAGGCTCCCCGTCGGAAAAGGAGCCCCGCCCGCCCCGCCCGCAACAAGACACCCGGCGAGTGCCAAGGAGGGAGAGGGGCCGCGGGACACATTGTCGGTGTCCGCCCCTCCCCCGTAGCGCGATCTTGCGCGCACTGCTGTATGAAGCCAGAGGGCTTCAGGGGGAATTTTTCTTGAATACAGAGTCCCCCGTGAGGGACTCCAACGCCCCACATTTGTGCTGTGAGAGCCACGAGGCTCTGAGGGGCCATTCTGTTCCACGAGCCCAGCAAGGCTCAACGCCCACATCGTATTGAGAGCCCTGAGAGAGGCTCTGGGGCATTGTCATTAGTTTTTCGAGCGCTGAGCTCTACGGTGCCACATTTGCTTTGCGAGCCCTGAGAGGCTCTAGGGGGACACAGGCAGCTAGTTGGTTGTAGCCCCGAGGCTCCCACACTGTGTCTCCCCACTTTGTTCTTGAGCCCTCCTGGCTCCAACGTTTGCCCAGTTCTTATTTACAACTGTCCAGCACTTAGTGGACAGTTGCTACGTTTAGGCTTGTGGTTTGTGCTGCCTGCACAGACCCCCCTGACACTGAGACTCAGGGCATTCCACCCCTTTCGAGGCCAGTTGGCCTGAGGGACATTTTGAGTGTTGTGCTGTGTGCACCCCGCACATTGTGATTTCTGTATATGTGATTCTTGCGCAATATGTTCTAATCTGCACCTCTGTGTTTAATACCTCATGTGCAATTGTTGATGTCCCACTTTATGTTTATCCCCTTTGCTAAGAGTGACCTGCATAGAGGATTGTTGATGTCCCATTTTATGTTTATCCACTTTGCTAAAAGTGACCTGCATAGAGGATTGTTGATGTCCCATTTTATGTTTATCCACTTTGCTAAATGTGACCTGCATAGAGGATTGTTGATGTCCCATTTTATGTTTAGGTTTCCTTCCCTTTCCTAAATGTGAACAGCTTAGGTGTTGGTATTCCTTCCTTAGGTCCTGATGAGAAGGTCCTAGTTACCTGCGTGATTGCCTACAGTGTTTTAGGGTTGCGTAGGAGGTCTTTACTCTGTTCCAGTGATTACTGGATGTGTGTTGCATTTACAAGTTTGGTGCTAATCATTCTATGTTTACGTCATAAGTGTATACCTACCAGTATTATTTTCTAACAAGTGCCTACCCCTGACAGTGGTCCATGTGGCCCTGTCCTGTACATAATTCCACTTGTAAATTCTGCCCGTGCCCCTGGCACATTGTAAATTTGCGTGTGTTATCTAATGGGTTTTTATTACAATACAAAGGCTATTTTTTATATATAACCTTGTGTGGAGTTTTTCTTTGTGGTGGGCCTTGGGTGTTGTTGCTGGGGTGCGTGCGCAAATACTTAACTCATACCGCCTCCAAGTTTAGCCTTGACTGCTCGCGCCACGTTACCTAGAGGGTGAGTAGGGGTTACCTTGGTGTGTGACTCCCCTGCCCTGACCTTAGGAATGGTGATCCCTGACTGACCTCGACGCGAGTCTTGGCCAGCCAGGGTCCCGTTTCTAACATTGGCGGCAAGCGGTGAGGATAAGGATTTGTGTTTGCGCTGTACCACAGTAGCGACAGGCCACACTTAAAAGCTCTACATTTTTTAGATAACCACATTTTGGGGATTATTGTGTTTTAGGGAAGTTCAGTTTTGCTTCTCCTGAAAGGTGTCATTTTGTATTTTGTCCGGTACCTTGTTCCCCGCCCTGCTCCCAGAGTTTGGTACCTGTGTCGCTTGTGGTCAGGTTGAGAAAATCAGGGGTGGTAGAAACTGCCTTACCAGTCCGAGGGGAGGGTTGTGTGTGAATGAGTGTGTGTTACACTGGACAGAGGGGTGCCAGTTCTCTGATAGGAATCTTGCTGAATTGTGTGATTGTATTCTCCTGTTTAGCTCAGACCCCCAGGTTCCCTGTGTCAAACTTTTCCTGAGAACGTCCGCCAAAATGGAGCCAGTTTTTGATCTCTGTAGTCTGTTTAGATACAGTAGGTTAGAGCTGGTCACATTCTGCGAAAAGGGAGGCATAGAGGTGAGTGAGTTGGTTACTCAGTCCCAGCTTAGGGACAGCCTGATCCTGTGGCAAAAGGATCAGTGGGATCTTGAGCACAGAGAGAGAGATAGGGCCCGGGCCGCACGCCATGAGGGTGGTGAGTCTATGGGGAGCCCTGAAGATTCTGTTGATGAATGTGAGTTGGATGGTGATGACAGTGGATGGATGTCAGCAGAGAGTGAGGACCCCATAGATAGGGAGTCCCTTGCTGGGTCCAGTGTCAGTACCAGCGCCCCATCCCTTTCCCTGTCCCCAGAGGGGTGGTTGGATAGGAAGGAAGAGAGGGAGCATCAGTTAGCGATGGAACAGCTCAGGTTGGAGCTTGCCAAGCTAGAGGCTGAGAGTGCCTTGTTCAGGGAGAAGGTAGCCAAAGAGAGTAGGTTACCCCCTGAGTGCATTTGTAATTGTCTGGATTCCCCAGGGAGGGTGGAGTCCAGTGGTGGCAGCTTTTTAAGTGTTAGTGTAGACAGTCCCACTCCCAGTTCCCCGAGTGTGGTTCCTGTTTCCCCAGAGGAGGAGTATAGGTTGCAGTTCAGGAACCTTAGGAAACTGTCTCACCAGTCCTGGGAGGATTTTATGGAGGATTGTCAGTGTGCACTGATTGAGTGGTTAGAGGTTCCCACGGGACCTTATTTTGACAGACTGTTTGATCTTATTTTCAAGGAACAGTTGCTCAGTGTTGTCTGTCCAGAGTTGCGCCAGCACCTGTTGCGGTTAGAAGGTTTTAGTCCTTGGGACTTTTCAGAGGAAGCAGACCGATGGGAAGGTGCAAGACGTTCCTTAGCGCCACCAGTGAGTGATTCCAATAATAGTGGGTCAGGTTTTCTCCAACCCAGCGTGGTGGAGGAGGGTGAGAGTAGCCCAGCTAGGTCTCAGTATAGTGAGGAGGATGTAGGGGCTTGCTGTCTGTCTCAGAGGAGCGGAAGTGAGTGTGAGACCGAGAGTCCCCAGATGCCCGAAGCCCTGCCTCAGAGCCTGGATGGTTTCTTTAGGGAACACCAGGGTGGGGACCTATGCTTACCTGTTAGTCCACTTGAGGGAGATCTCCTAGTGTGTGGGGGACCTGGAGCATCTGTGAGCGGAGCTTCTATAGTTGTGGAGTCTGGCAGTACTGCTCCAGTAGGGAGAGTACAGAAGTCCAGTGAAAGGAGTCATTGGGGGATAGGATGTGAGTCCCCAGAAGTCCTGGAGTGCAAGGCAGTGATTCCACCAAAGGTTCTAGACCGGAGGTTGGAGGTCCAGGTACAGGGTTTGCCTGACCTGAAGGTTGGGAGCACTGTAATCAGTGTCCTGACCAGTTCTTTCTCCAGAGGTACCGCCCCGGTTGGGAGGGAGCAGGACACTGGAAGGGGGTGCAGAGGGTGGGAAAGCCCACCTCTGACCCCGGTACCACCTGAGGGGTTAAACCCTAGGTTGGGAGAATGGTGTTTAGAGGGTACCCCTCGCAGGAGGAGGAGGAGCCCTAGGAGAAGAGGTAAGGGGAGGAGAGCCTTCCCTGAGACTCTTGGTCCACCTAAGGTTGTAGACCCTAGGCTGGAGAACCAGTGGCAGTCTAGCCCTGTCTTGCAGACAGGAAGAGTGGAGCATGGCTGTTATGTGCCAGTGGTTACTACCCCCCACTTTGTGAGTAGGCAGGAACCAGTGGCACCTGGGTAGCCTAGGGCCTGGTCCTCGCCGAGGGCAGCTGGAGAGTACCAGTGGGGTAGTCCAGTTAGTCCCTACCATAGTTTTAGAATGAACCCCAGGGGTTCACAGTGGCGTAAAACAGGAGGGTGTCCCTTCAGTTGCGGGCCCGCGTCCGTGTTTTATCACTACGTGAAGTAGTGTGGCTCACTGGTTAGAGGCGGCAGACCCGAGAGCAGAGGACGGCCCGGGACCAGGGTTCGATTCCCGGCGCGGCAGGTTTCTGGACCAGGGTCAGCGGACTCGATAATTCTCTCGCCTCGGTGCCCACTCTGATCAGCGATCACACTCGGCAACTCTGGGCATCAGCTTGCCTCATCTTCACTAACGGCCCCACCAGACCGCCGGGGATGCCTGGTCTCACCCTGGAGATACCCATTAAGGGACCATCTCTCAGGGAAGCCAGGAAGGGTTTCGCAGCGGTCGAAGCGCCTTGGGACCCTACGGGTAAGTAGTGCGCTATATAAATGCCAATACATCACCCCAAGCAGGGAAGTCCATCACGGTGGTGATTGGCCTGCCCTGCGTTTTGGCTGGAAGGGGGTTGTGTTGGACTTGGCCCTTAAGGCAGGTTCACCCCTAATCTTTTTGCTCTAGATCTGTGATCTGCGTGGATGATTTTCTGGTCTGTGCGCACTTTTTCTCTGTGTCCCAGAGTAAAGTGCGTGCATGTAGTTAGGCTGGCCTGCTCTCCCTTAGGGATGCATGGGGAATGTCTGTGTCCCTAGTAGTTCCTGATGCGTGGGGAGTGCATGCTCGAATTTGGTATGTGCGAGTTCGTGGGAATGAATGCTTCGCAATGGTGTATGTGGTATGTGTGCGTCATGAGTAGAAATGCCATTTCTAGGACTTGGCATATTACTGTAAAATATGCCTGCAGTGTGATTGGCTGGAGCTGGCTGGTGAGCCTGGCTCCAGGAAGGCTGGATGGGTCTGCCCGGTGGTGAGTGTGAGATTAGCATGCTTGATGGCTTGGGAGGAGTGCACCTGGTCCCTGATGGGCCTGGACTTTCCCCAGACAATGCTGGCTCCACCCCCTGTAGTGCGACTGATGACCCTAGCCCTGCCAGTGAATAGAGAGGGTGGTTGAGGTAAACAGAGTACTTCAAAACCAGCTGCGACTGGTTTCCCCCCACCCTGCACCCTGAGACAAAGGGATTTTGCTGTATAAGAAGGGGCTGTGTCCCCATACAATTTGTTCTTTGGTTTTCTTCCAGGATCCTTGCCAGAGGGGGCTGTTGCTGCTGCTGGGGCCAGGAGGACTGCCACTTGGCTGTCTCCCTGCCTGGAGACCCAGTGTGCTGGCTCTGGCCCTGCCTTGCCCCTCTGCCTGCCTCCAGACTCTGCTGGAGCTTTGCTTTGTGCCTACAGCCCTGAGAGTGCTGCTCTCTGCCCTTCAGCGCTGGGGAGCGCTGGAATCCCTTAGCTAGCGCTTGAGAGCGCTTTATTTGGCCCCTAGCGCTGTGGGCGCTTTATTCTGTCCTCTGGCGCTTGGGAGCACCGAAATTGACTTAGCGCTTGAGAGCGCTTTATGTTCATTGCCCAGCGGCTGCCCACGCCGCATCTACCCGTTTGGAATTGCCGATTTTCAGCATAGCGAGTGCCCACCTTGCATATACTTTATTTGAGAGCCGGTGCCCACCCGGCATTGCCCCGCTGCTATTTTATTATTGAAAAGCCGGTGCCCACCCGGCATTGCCCAGGAGATCACCGCCGCAGCCCAGGAGTGTGTTTGCCCCTGCCGGGCCGCCGCGCTGCCTGCAGCGACCCGGAAGTCCCGCCTCCTGACCCCCAGGGCCGCGCTGCCATTGGCGGCCCCGGCGGAAGTCAGGCGGCGTGCAGGAGAGACAGGTCCAGGCGGGAGCGCGAGAGGAGCAGCCGACTCCCGTGTCCGCGAGGCTCCCCGTGTGGAGAGGAGCCCCGCGCTGCTGCTGCTTGGAGGCTCCCCGTCGGAAGAGGAGCCCCGCCCGCCACAAGACACCCGGTGAGTGCCGAGGAGGGAGAGGGGTCGCGGGACACATTCTCGGTGTCCGCCCCTCCCCCGTAGCGCGATCTTGCGCGCACTGCTGTATGAAGCCCGAGGGCTTCAGGGGGCATTTTTCTTGAATACAGAGTCCCCCGTGAGGGACTCCAATGCCCCCCATTTGTGCTGTGAGAGCCACGAAGCTTTGAGGGGCCATTCTGTTCCACGAGCCCAGCGAGACTCAACGCCCACATCGTATTGAGATCCCTTAGAGAGGCTATGGGGCATTGTCATTAGTTTTAGAGCGCTGAGCTCTACGGTGCCACATTTGCTTTGCGAGCCCTGAGAGGCTCTAGGAGGACACAGGCAGCTAGTTGGTTGTAACCCCGAGGCTCCCACACTGTGTTTCCCCACTTTGTTCTTGAGCCCTCCTGGCTCCAACGTTTGCCCAGTTCTTATTTACAACTGTCCAGCACTTAGTGGACAGTTGCTACGTTTAGGCTTGTGGTTTGTGCTGCCTGCGCAGACCCCCCTGACACTGAGACTCAGGGCATTCCGACCCTTTCGAGGCCAGTTGGCCTGAGGGACATTTTGAGTGTTGTGCTGTGTGCACCCCGCGCATTGTGATTTCTGTATATGTGATTCTTGCGCAATATGTTCTAATCTGCACCTCTGTGTTTAATACCTCATGTGCAATTGTTGATGTCCCACTTTATGTTTATCCCCTTTGCTAAGAGTGACCTGCATAGAGGATTGTTGATGTCCCATTTTATGTTTATCCACTTTGCTAAAAGTGACCTGCATAGAGGATTGTTGATGTCCCATTTTATGTTTATCCACTTTGCTAAGTGTGACCTGCATAGAGGATTGTTGATGTCCCATTTTATGTTTAGGTTTCCTTCCCTTTCCTAAATGTGAACAGCTTAGGTGTTGGTATTCCTTCCTTAGGTCCTGATGAGAAGGTCCTAGTTACCTGCGTGATTGCCTACAGTGTTTTAGGGTTGCGTAGGCGGTCTTTACTCTGTTCCAGTGATTACTGGATGTGTGTTGCATTTACAAGTTTGGTGTTAATCATTCTATGTTTACGTCATAAGTGTATACCTACCAGTATTATTTTCTAACAAGTGCCTACCCCTGACAGTGGTCCATGTGGCCCTGTCCTGTACATAATTCCCCTTGTAAATTCTGCCCGTGCCCCTGGCACATTGTAAAGTTTGCGTGTGTTATCTAATGGGTTTTTATTACAATACAAAGGCTATTTTTTATATATAACCTTGTGTGGAGTTTTTCTTTGTGGTGGGCCTTGGGTGTTGTTGCTGGCGTGCGTGCGCAAATACTTAACTCATACCGCCTCCAAGTTTAGCCTTGACTGCTCGCGCCACGTTACCTAGAGGGTGAGTAGGGGTTACCTTGGTGTGTGACTCCCTTGCCCTGACCTTAAGGAATGGTGATCCCTGACTGACCTCGACGCGAGTCTTGGCCAGCCAGGGTCCCGTTTCTAACAGTGATTTCATCCTAGTCAGAGGGGAATGGTATATCCCTCCAGTTTCCTTGAGATCTCGGATCATTGGCTTAGCACATGAAGGTCACCTAGGCCAGACTCCCACGGCAAGATGCCTTAAAGAGATCTTTTGGGGGCCAGCCATCGATTCACAGGTCAAGGCTTAGGTGGAACGCTGTGAACCATGTCGGAAAAAAGACTTCAGATGGGGGCAAAGGCTCGACTTGGTGGGCAAGTAGTATCTGAGGATGGGTTTTCGAAGAAAGTCTGTATTGATTTCATAGGCCTGTTCCATAAGCTTCAGGAGAGTGAGAAATTCGCAATGGTACTAGTTGATTCTGCTTCGAGGTGGGTTGAAGTTGCATTTATGAAGAATATTAATGCGCAATCAACCATTAAAGTGCTTAATGATATTTTTAGAAGGGAAGGGATTCCAGCTATAGTTTTGTCAGCAATGGCACACAGTTCACATCGAAAGAGATGGAAGAGTATTTTGCACATGTGGGTCTGAACTTCCCTTTATAATCCCCAAAGTAACGGTTTGTGCGAGAGGGTAAATAGGTTGGTCAAGGGCACTATGCAGCTTGCTCTTGCTTCAAATCACTCTGTCCAAAGGGAAATCAAGGAAATGCATACCGCACAACTGTACACCAGAATATGGAAAAAACACCATTTGAGCTCATGGCGGGGAGATTAGCGGGTACAAAATTACTTCCCACATGGATGCAAAAACCACATTTAGCAATGGACCAACACTTTGCCACAACAGCCAGGCGGGAATCTCAAAATGTTCATCAAGTTCAGGGTACCTTTTCAGGTGAAGTCAGTTTCTGGAAACTATGTAAGACTACAGAATGGTCAGACATGGAACCTCCGGAGGGTGGCATTGTATCAAAAAGCTGACAAGAGTCAGGGGTCTCGATTTTAGGCTTCTCGATTTCTCTCACCGTCCTCTTCCCGTCAAGTTACTGACGAAAAAGGGGATAGGCCTATTCGTGAGAGAAGACCACCCACATACTTGAAGGATTTTATTTGATGTTTTAGGAATGGAGTGAGTAATATTGCAGTTATTAGCATATAGTAAATAGCATATTTTATATCTCTTTACTGCATTAACCACATTTCATCCTTCTTTGTTTCTGTAATCACATATCTTTCACGTTTGAAGTGTCTTTCTGCTTAAAACGATTCTTAACCAATTCATTTCTATTTTTGTTCTTTGTTTTATGTCAAAGGAAAGGAGATGTGTTATATTTACTGCCTATGTGTTGTTTCTTGTCTCGTGCTGGGCTCGTGGCAGCTTCCTCTCGTGCCTGCGAGCCGAGTGTTCTTGACACAGCCGTTGGCAGGGGAGAGAGCCTAGCACTGTTGTTGCGTTTTTCTCTATGCTCTTACTTGACAAATAAACCTTGAGTGCACCAAAGAAACTTGCCTCCTTTGCCGTTATACAAAATTTTTGATGATCTACTTCATTTGGTGTCAATCTGCCTCAGTTGATGGAGCCGCTTGGCCTTGTGAGAATGCGTCGAATGTTGCTGTGGTAGCGTTCAGTCAGCCAAATGTCTTCACGCTGTGATGTACTTACTTTTGTTTTTGCCTTGCATGTCATTATGAAATGGTTTGCTTTACCACAGACAAACCATATTTGTCTGCAGAAATTTGCATTCAGGTGGAAATCCCAGTCCACATATGAAACACATTTTCTACACATTTATATGTGGAAAGCTTCTGGAATTTGTGGGGACCCACACATTTCCTAACACCCTGAGTTCCCACAATAATATAAGAAGATACAGATAAAAACAGTTCCCCACATGTGTGGGCGGATCGGAGACCACGACACAAAAAGTCCAAAAGCACTCCATTAAGAGATAAGCAATAGGGGTAGCTTCTACATTTGGGGGCTGTGGTGTGTTGCCTTCAATGCAAACCTATGAACATTGACATTTTTGAATACTACTCATTTTCCATATATTTCTGTGATGGAATTTTCCATAATCTACAGTAATCTACAAAACTCCTCTCATCCAGCATTACCCTAATGGTGTAAGAAAACACCCCACTTGTGTCGCTGGGTCTAGTGGCTGTAAAGGAAACAGATCAAATTAGGGTCAATGGGAATCACCTTTCGAAGACTCCCATTAAACTTGGTTTGATCAAAAGTGGCTGTTCTGGTGGTTCATGTCAATGCCTTTTTACGTTTGACGCACTACTCCATTAAAATGAGGGATCCGTACATTATTTTTATTTTATTTTAAAAAGCCATATTTACTTTTTTTTTTTTAATGCCCATCTTACAATGGGAGATATCTCCCACGGCAAGGTGGGGCGGGGGCATGAGACAATTTTCGTTGCCCCTTATCACCATGGTCTTCCAGTTGGTAAAGGACAGCGAAAACTGACATATATGTCAACTTATCCAAAATGAGTAGGGAAGTTTAGAGGTCAGCCACAGAAGGCCCTTAGTCAGCTAGGACATGGGAGAGTTGCAACCGTGCTAGACATGAAGTAGTCTTCCCCACGATTATACCAATGGTCCATCAGCATATATATTGGGGGGGCAGACCATTGTCTTCACAGTAATGATACTATGGGGCCCATTAGGATAGTGGGTGGAAAACCACCCCAACCGCCATGGAGGCGGAAACCAACCACCCACCAGGACTGCGGAAATACTGTCCGCCGCATTAGGAACAACCGCAACAAAAGACCGACCGCGGAGGTAGCGGGCCAAGCAAAGCCGTCTGACGCGGGCGGTGACGGCAAAAAACTAACCGCGGCGGTCGGATAAGCAGCGGAAAATACACAACCCACCGCTGGGAAAGCAGACACACCACACAGGAAATTACTATATCCCCGAGGGTGTCGCAGGCGGAACCGCCGACACCGACCGCCGAAGTCGCACCCAGGAGTGAATGGGAGAAATGGCGGTCAAGCAGCAGCAAAGCCACCGCAGCGGACGAACCTGAAAAACATGGCGGTCGATGTGAAAACACCGCAGTGATGCCTAAATTTCATTAACAGAGTAGCACTGCCCCCAAAATATACAACACACATACACAGAAACATAAATAACGAAAATAAAATACAAAACCACAGAACCACTCCCACAACACATCTGACAACCAAAATCCAATTGGACACACCCACACAGCTGAGTACAAAGCCACACCCTTCACTGACCACAATCACTTCAGAAGAGAAGGCCATAAGGCCATAAGGTAAGCGATACAGCGGCGATACCTAAGTTGCCCTCCCTCCGGGTTCTACAACTGAATGTTAGATCTCTCGTAAAGCACCATGCAGAAGTCTATACCCTCATTACGGATGAAAACCCAGATATCCTGTTCATATGTGAAACCTGGCTCCATAACGACCAAACTAGCATTTTAAATCTCACGCTGCCAAACGGTTTCTCCATGAAACTGGTCAACAGAGACTCTAGGGGCGGGGGAATAGCCGTTGTATATCGAACAACATACAACTGCTCCTTCACCAAAGAAGAAATCTGGGGCTGCGAATGCGCCCGCTTCAAGATTGCCACTTGCCCGCAATTCACCCTCTCTGGCCTTTATATCTACCGGCCACCAGGCCCCTCCGCCAGATTTATCGAGGAACTCTTGGAACTTGCTCACACATTGGCAGTCTCTTCCCCCAACTTCACCATTTTGGGTGATCTCAATCTCCACTTCGACTCCACCACTGATTCCACTATCAAAAACCTGCTAGCCGACATCACGGCTTTGCAGTTAAACTCCCTGGTTCACTCCCCCACCCACACTGCTGGGCACATATTAGATCCCGTTTTCTCTAACTTATCGGAAGCCACGGCTGATCCCCCTGAACCCATGGGCTGGACTGATCATTTTCTTGTTAAACTAACCATTATGACAAAAAAACCGCCCCAAAGCCGCGGCCAACTTCAGCCACAAACGACCATGGCACAAACTCATCTCCGGAGACCTCATCAACCACCTAGGAGAATTCCACCTCCCTGATGAGGATAGCGATATTAATACAGTATACGCCGCCTTCCACGAATGGATTGTCACAGGGCTTGACGCCTTAATTCCGGCCAAATGGACCAAAACCCGCAGTTCCCCCTCTAACCCATGGTACAATGACTCACTCAAAACACTACGGAAAGAGTGCAAAAAAGCCGAACGCGAGTGGAGGAAAAACTACTTAGATATTGACAAAACCCTTTACCTATCTAAACTTCGCACTTACCACAAGGCGATCCGCACTACTCGAGCCTCCTTCTACGCAAAGGAAATCGAACGCAGCTCCAATCCCACCAAAACCATCTTCAACTTAGTCCAAAGTCTCCAGAAAATTCCCAATCCAGGCTCTTGCATCACCTCCTTGAAACAATGCGAAGACCTTGCCACCTTTTTCATTGAAAAAGTGAGGAAGATCTACACGTCCTTCCCGCACGACGATGCTACGCCCACTAATATCCCCCACTCGGTGGCAGAAACATCTAAACTGTTAAGAATACCTGACATATCCCTCGACGACCTTTCTAAACTGTGTAGACAGGTCAAGTCTGGTTCCCCAGCAGACCCCATGCGACCGTCCAAATTTTTGGAATCAATTGACTTCTTCCTCCCCCCGCTTGCCAAACTACTCAATCTCTCCTTTTCCTCAGCGGTGGTCCCCACCTGTTGGAAATCTGCTTGGGTTTCACCCATCATCAAAAAACCCACATTGGATCCCAAAAAAACAGAACATTTCCGGCCCATTTCACTGCTCCCCTGGACGTCAAAACTGGCTGAAGCCCACGTTAACAAAATATTATCCCACCACATGCAGCAAAACCATGTCCTGGACCCTTCCCAAAACGGCTTCAGACCAGGTCACAGCACTGAGTCGGCTCTGTTGACCACTACGGAGCACCTTCGAGATATCCTGGACGCCGGTCAAAGTGCCGCGCTGATCCTGTTGGATCTCAGCGCGGCCTTTGACACGGTCTCACACAACATCTTGCTGAAACGACTTGAGGCCATTGGGATTGGCGAATTAGCTCTTGAATGGTTCCAGTCCTTCTTAAAAGACAGGTCCTTTTGAGTTTCAGCCCCACCCTACATCTCTCAACCCCATTCCATCGGACAAGGAGTCCCCCAGGGGTCGGCGCTTAGCCCATCCCTTTTTAATCTATACGTCCAGCCTCTCGCAGTGGTGGCAAAAGAGTGGGACCTCACGCTGGTGTCGTACGCTGACGACACACAGCTGGTCATCACACTCTCAGAAGGCCCATCACCTTCGGCAACCAAATTCAGAGATGGCCTCGCAGCAGTCGCACAGTGGATGACACTCAACTGCTTGCAGCTAAATGCCGGAAAAACTGAGGTCCTTCTCCTGGGAAAAAACCCCAGCCATTGGAGCGATCATTGGTGGCCCTCTGTGCTTGGCCCCACCCCCGTGCCAAAAAATGTTGTCAAAAATCTAGGTGTCTGGCTCGACCCCTCACTTAACTTTCAGTCCCAAACGAAGAAAGTGGCAGCTACGTGTGTGGGTCTAATGAGGAGCCTCAACCCTATACTTGGATTTTTTGACTCCAAAACCCGCCAGCTCATCATTCAATCTATGATCCTTGCCCGGCTGGATTATGCCAATGTCTTACTCTTGGGGGCAAACAAAGCAGAACTAGCAAGGCTGCAACGTATCCAAAACTCGGCCGCCAGAGCAGTGGTTGGTCTCCCACGTAGGTGCTCTGCCAGAACCACCATCCGCAATTTACACTGGCTACCAATTGAATCTCGTATTCACTTCAAAACCCTTACCATGGCATTTAAAATTCTCAACTCTGATTGTCCTGAACTCCTACGCCCGCTTCTGGTACCCTACACTCCCCAGCGCACCCTGCGCTCACTGGGACAGCACCTCGTGACGGTCCCCCGAACTAAGCTCTGTAGAACGGGTGGACGTTCCTTCAAAGTCTTAGGGGCCAAACTATGGAACTCCCTACCTCCTCACATCCGTACCCAAACCAATCTGATCGCGTTCCGAAAGGAACTCAAAACCCATCTCTTCTCTGTCATCTAATTCCTCTGTTGGTTCCCCCCCTCTCCTCAGGTACTGGTTGGGATAGCGCCGGGACGCTCCGTTGCTGGGGCAGCTGTTGCGCTTTAACAAATAAATAACATAACATAACATAACACCACACATGACAGGAGAGACTAGAGAGCACAGCACACACACCCACCCACCACCACCATCAACACCACAATCACAACATCAAAAACAAACCTCCATCACACAACACACCTCACACATCATCACCACACCCCTGCACCCACACACCCCTGTACCCACAAACACCTCAACCCCCACACACCATGGCAGCACCAAAAATGCCCAGATTCACCGAGAGTGAGTTGACAGTCATGGTCAACGAGATTGTAAGAGTAGAGCCACAACTATTTGGTAGCCTGGTCCAACAGACAGCATTAGCCACCAGGACACAAATGTGGGAAAGGATAGTCCAAAGGGTGAATGCAGTGGGGGCCACCCCAAGATCCAAGAAGGAGATCATGAAGCGGTGGCATGATCTCAAGAGGGTTGTCAAGGAGAGGAGGAGCAAGAACTGGACGCTGGCAAACGCGACTGGCAGTGGCCCTCCCATCCCACCGAAGACATTCACACCAAGGGAGGAGAAGGTGCTTGCCATCCTGCTTTCTGAGAGTCTCACAGGAGTAGCCGGGGGAGCGGATGCTGGTAAGTACAGACAAATGAGAACCACCACAATGAGATTTACTGCCTTGCAATACCCAAACACCATTACACTGTCCATCCCCACCCAACATATAGCCAGCCATCCTGCTTAGGAGGCCTGTATGGGGGAGAGAGGTCTGCACAACAACTCACACCATAGCCCCTGGCCCACAGCTGAGCAGCATGGAGGCCTCCCCCACCCAGGAGCATGTGTCAGTCATTGCACTGTTTAACAAACAGACTTACAGGTTGGTAGCCATCTTGTATTGGAGCACTGTTTTGGGGTGGGAGGCCTACACTCACTACTCCCACCATTCCCCCTGGCCCACACCCCAGCAGCATGGAGGCCTCCCCCACCCAGGAGCAACTGTCAGCCATTGCACCATGCACACTCACCTAACAGGTACGTACCTACCGTAATTCTTAATGAAGGGGGGGGGACCTGCATCTAGAAAACCAACAACAATTGCATGCAATGCATTGACATGCAACATGTATGACTCCATGATGTCCCTCTGCACTATGAAATGTTACACAGTGTTACCATGAATTGTACTACTGATGACTGCATATATAACTAGTGTACAGACCGATGATGATACGCAGATGACACAGACACTGACCACTCCCCATCTACTCCACAGGTGATGAAGAACTAACTGCTGAGGACCACATCAACGACCAGCAGAGCCAGTCTCCACCCCCGGCACATAGACTCTCAGATGTGGACTCCCAGGACAGCTTGGATGATGAGCTCCAGGCCAGCCCATCTGGTGTCCCACAGACCCAGAGGTCCCAGGCCCCCATCCTCCTCACCACCACCTCTGCTGCAACAACAACACAGCAGACCCCTGCTGTCACGGCCTCTGCCTCCACCGCAACCACCACCGCCACCACCGGGACTGCCACCAACACCACAAGTACCACCAGTACCACCTGCAGCACCCTCCCTGTCCCTAGGGATGACCATCCCACAGCAACACCTGTGGAGGCCAGGGAGAGAGTGCGTGGCCCCCCAGTGGCGAGGGAAGAGATCCATGGCAGCAGAGCAGGTGGGAGGGCCAAAGTCACCACCAGACTTCGGGAGGAGTGGACACCATCCCTGGACCACTTCACCAGAGTTGTGCAGGCCTACCAAGAGGTCCAGGGACAAAGTGGCCGGTCTGATGAACTATTAAGGGAGCTCATCCTGCTGATGAGGTCCATCGATAACCGCCTGGGACAGATGGTGGACCTCATGGGCCAGCAAGTGGCGTTGCAGAGGGACAGGCCTGTGTCCCAACCACCACCTCCGTCCCCTCCTGTTGTGCCGCAGGATGACAGTGCACCATCCTCCCCTGCACCAACAGAGAGGGGCGAGTCCTCTGATGCCGCTGGCCATTCAGCAGGCCCCCCACCGCCAAAAATATCTAGGGGGCATCCAAAGAAGAGCCTGGGAGTCTCTGGAGGCAAAGCACCTGCCACATGCCAGTCACGGAGCCAGCCGTCAAGACAACCCTCTTCCCAACTGCATTCACTGTTTGTGACT
This sequence comes from Lissotriton vulgaris, assembly GCF_964263255.1. Taxonomy (NCBI): domain Eukaryota; kingdom Metazoa; phylum Chordata; class Amphibia; order Caudata; family Salamandridae; genus Lissotriton; species Lissotriton vulgaris. The sequence goes on from NC_141695.1 coordinate 49,558,517, forward strand.
TTCTTTCCCCACATTGCCTTGGCAATGGCACCTCTCTGTTGGACTGGGTCACCACATGCATGTGGTGTCTACTCTTGCATCTCATTGAACAGGACTGTCAACTCACTCCTCATTCCACACCTTCATGTAAATATTACCGCACCAATCACATGTCCACTCCCAAAATAAAATACCTGACGCACCAGTTTTGTCTAGTGAATTCTTCATTGCAGTGTTTACATTGTTGTAAGGAAATGTAGACAGGTATTGACATACCTAGATAGACATGGTGCACAACTGGTGCTGTTACAGGAGACACACACTCCCCCACATACCACTCCTTCATTCGCGAGCCGATGGGCAGGATGCAGATAATTCTCGTCCTACTCCTCGTACTTCCGGGGAGTAGCAATATTGATTAAACGTAATGTTCCCTTCCTTTTACAGGGTAAGACCACTGATGCAGCGGGCAGATATGCAATAATTTGGGGTAGGCTTGGAGACTCCACAGTTACGATAGTGAATTGCTATGCTCCCAATGTGGATACACCAGAGTTTTTTGTACTCCTTTGGGGTAAAATACTAGACATTGGGTCCACACATGTCATATGGGGGGTGATTTTGTTGTGCCAATGTTGCCTACAATGGACAGGGCGGATGGCATGGCACAATATCACCCTAAATCAAGAGAGGTGCTACAGGGCGTAATGCTGGATGGTATGTTAATAGATAGCTGGAGACACCTACACCCCCAGAAGCGTGAAGGTACACATTTTACCTCACATACAGGGACCTGGGCACGTTTGGACTATTGTCTCCTGACACATCACTTGGCAGGCACTGTATCCAGTACGAAACACTTAGCCCGCACATACTCGGACCACTGCCCTGTGGTAGTTACATTGCAGATTACTGGCCTGGACCGTCCCAGACCGCCTTGGCGGTTACAACCCACGGCGCTTCTGGACTTAATATTGAGGGAGGAATTGCGCAATGACATTGCTGACTTTTTCCCACGTAATCATGGCTCTGTTGAAAGCGTAGAACATATTTGGGAGGCCTTTAAGGTCACGGTGCGTGGTTGGTGTATTTCAAAGGGGTTCGGTGTCCTGCAGGACATTCAACGGACGATTAGCAGATTGGAGGACGAACTGAGAGACCTGGAGCACAGCATGCTGAGCGGTGACAGTCAGGGAGCGCAAGCCTTGTTTAGGAGTAAATTGACAGAATATGAAGCGGAGGCGGTGCGTGAGACGCACTTCCGTAGCAAATACTGGAGTGCCAGACGTTATGGGGAAGGGGAAAGGCCTGGAAAGACGCTAGCCACCATTGTACGTAATTCCCGAGGTACCAACACTGTGCTGGAGATAGTCGATAGCCAAGGGGATACGCTAAGGGGCAATGCTCAAATAGCGGAGGCCTTTACTAGACATTATCCGGAGCTCTACACTTCCCAGGCTGGTGGTAACGTTGACTTTGATCCCTTTCTGGGAGATGTGGCCCTCTGCTGGCTTAGTGATGTGGATAGACAATTCCTAGGTGCCCCTTTTGAACTCGATGAAATAAAAGATGCTATTATGTCCCTGAAAAATGGAAAGGCACCGGGTTTAGATGGCCTCCCGGCCGAGTTTTACAAATGCTACATTGACATTATGACACCAGTGCTACAAGAGGTCTTTGAGGATGCACTAGAGGTGGGAGTTCTATCTTGTTCTATGCGCAAAGTGGTAATTACTTCCCTCCTGAAGCCCGGGAAGGAGCCCTCAATGTGTGATTCCTACCGACCACTATCACTTATCAACTGTGACGCAAAGATATTGGCTAAAGTGTTGGCCAATAGGCTATCACTGCTCATGACCCAAATCATACTTCCGGACCAATCAGGGTTTGTTCCCACGAGAGCTATGAGCCATAATCTTAGAACTCTTTTCTCCCTAATCAACACTGTAGCACCGGAGACCCCGCTGGCAGCGGTGTTTTTGGACGCTTCTAAAGCTTTCGATTCGGTGGAGTGGTGCTATTTATTCACAGTGTTACAGAGAATAGGATTCCCCCCCAGTGTTTCAAGCATGGGTGAAGCTGCTTTACACGGCGCCCACAGCGAGGGTCCCCATCAATGGCCACCTGTCACATGAGATAACACTTACGAGAGGCACCAGACAAGGGTGCCCACTCTCCGCTCTCCTGTTCCCCATCGCAATAGAGCCCTTGGCTTGCAGACTGAGACAGATACACAAAAATAGTGCTTTACAATGCTTTCAGAGACAGATATCGGTGTCATTATATGCAGATGATGTCACGCTCTATGTTAAGGACCCACAAACTCATTTGAATGCGATGTTGCGCGAGTTCCTGGTATTTGGCAGGATCTAAGGTGTCAATATAAACTGGTGCAAATCCCAATTTTTGCCATTGACGCCTGCTGTGCACAAGTTCTCATTGGACTACCCGATTGAGTGGTGCGATGAAGACCTGAAATACCTGGGGGTACGGGTGTCCAGAGACCGGAAAGAGACGCTGCGTATGAACTATGGCACAGCGGTCACAAAGCTGCAAGAAACCGTGACGCGCTGGATAGCGCTACCCTTGTCCATGGCAGGGCGCGTCTCCCTGGTCAAAATGGTAGTCCTCCCACGGTTTCTATACTTTTTCCTAAACACCCCCTACTATCCGGGACGCTTCTTTTTCAAAACGCTAAGAACGGAACTCATAAGACTGGTCTGGGGAGGGCGGCAGCCTAGACTCAGTTGGAGTGTGATGGCACAACCATACGCCAAGGGAGGTTTTGATATCCCTGACTTTGAGGCCTACTAGCTCAGTGCCCAGGCACACTTCTTATACCACTGGCTGCGTCCTACTCCCTTTATGCCACAGCTAGCGGTGGAGGACTGGATAGCGCACCCGCTTTCCCTAACCGGCGTAGTACATGGGCCGATTGCTGTACTGGACATGCACCCGAACACAGTATCGTGCACGGTAGACGCGTGGCGCAGAATGCTCTGCAGGCTCCAACTCCCCTTACTGTACGCACCACACATGCCCCTGACATACCACCCACAGCTGGTAGTGCTACAGGAGACTGGCTTCCAAAATATGTGCAAGAAGCTACAGAAATCCACATGGGGGACGTATTTCATAATGGGAAATTCTGCACTCAAGAACAATTTTTTGGCGACACGGACCCTACCCCCATGGAGGTTTTTTATTTTGTGCGGCTCCAAGAGGGAATGAGAAAACTACTGGTAGCATACCCGGATGAACCCGAGGTCGTTCCTCCGCTGCTCATACTACTTAATAGCCCCGAGGGTGAACATATGGTTTCTGGTTTGTGTAGCAGTTTGAGGGCACACTCCTTAGAGGATGGTGGGAGGGCACGCCACTACTGGGAACAGGACCTGGGAGAGGTTATACCTGATGATGCATGGGAATATTGTTGCACACTGACGGGTCGAATCACGTCTAGCTGTAGATTTAAACTCATCCATTATAAATTTCTCCAACGTGTTTATTATACACCCGCCAAGAAATATCGGTTTGGCCTCACGGACTCTGACCGATGTGAGAGATGTGGGCAGCCGGGGGCTGACTTCTTCCACCTAGCCTGGCTATGCCCACAGGTTTATACTTAATGGGAACTGATACACGAGGCTTTGGGGAAAATGGTGCCCATCAAGATGACCAGAGACCCACTACTGTTTCTATTAGGATACACTCCCCACGTACCCAGACCACATAGGAAATTTATTGACACGGCTCTTTTACTGGCCAAACGAAGATTGGCATGTAGATGGGGGAGGGCAAGAGCCCCGAAATTCAAGGAGTGGCTCCAGGATATGTTACATAGTCAGGATCAACACACAATATATGCTGAATTACAACCTATTAAATCTAGGCCCAAAGATATCTAGGGACCGCTCCAGAAATACACACTACAACAAGAGGCAGGCAATGAGGGTAGTAGGGATCAATATGATGCAGGACCACTGGAAGGTCCTGGGGGAGGAGATACTGTACGATAGTTCTGGACCTGTCATCGGATAACGTTATCATCTAACACTGTGAAGGATGTTGATTGACTTGCTTTATTGCAGGTACTGTTTCAGGATATTAATGGTTTGCCACATTTTCTATATGAATGCTGGTTTTATGTATGATGATTGCACATTTCCTGGTTGAATATCCCCCACTTCCTGACTATACATGTACGGGACTGTCCTTCCAAATGTTACCCCACTGTATTGATTTTGACAGTATATACAGTATTAATGAAATGCCTTGCTGAATGCCTACTCACTTTGTCTGGAAAAAAGTTATAAATAAAGTTTAAAAAAAACAACAACAAAAAACAATACAAATGTGAAGATAACTTTGGTGATTAATGATCTTTACTGCGAGAGATCAGAGGTCTGACTACTGGAAGTTTTGACTCATGGTAAGGTAGCCACAATGTCTTAATATGCCTGCTGCAAAGAACGTGTACCACGCAGATCACAAAATGCATATAATGTAAATAGGTCAGTGAGTTACTGCTTTTGTCTGAGAGATTCATGAAAACTGCAAGGTATAGATTAGAACTTTATGATTTTTACCCAGTCTTTCATTATCCTAAGGTTGGAAAATGGGTTCAATAGGATGGAAATCTATTCTGATTATTAAAGAGAACCCCCAACCATGGTATTATGTTTTACTTTCTGGGTTTGTGCTTCTCTAGTGTTGCAAAGCCATCTGTGCCCTGGGCACTCCCCAACTTTTTGCTGACTGGTACTGGTGGTACCTGACTCTGACTGACCCTGGCCTCTGCCTAACCAGGCCCAGGGCCAGTGCTATGTTGAAAGAGACACTTACAAATACAGTAAAAACTCCTACATACACTAGGGTGCACTATGGGTTAGGGTACCTCCATGATTGACAGGACCTCTCCTATATGGTCCTGGTACATAATAGGTCATGGGGATTGAAACTTTCTTTAAGTCCCTAGTATATATATATTAGGGCATAGTGGTTTAGAGGCCAGCAGCCCTTCCTGCAATGGCATGTGTGCACTGCAGTAGCCTGAGGTCAGTTTAAAAGCAGGCCCGTGTTAGAGGACTGCTTTTAAAATGCAAATTATGCCCAATCTTGTCTTTTGGGTTTGGGGCACTTATAAATTGATAAACTACAATGTTGGGGCATATTAGGTATCCCCAGGGGTTCCCCTAGGTGTCCCAGGGGTTATAGGTCAGGTACCTACAAGGAGGACCCTTATAAAATGAGTGTTGTATGCCCTGGGTTTAGTGAAATTGCACATTTCACTGCCTACATTGTAGTAAAGTGCTTCCCAAAATCTGCTTTTGTGCTAGGAGCACTGAGAAGTGAGGATCTGCAATATTTTGATATAATCAGAACCCCTAAAGTCTTACCAATGAATTCTAGGGGTGGGGGGTCTTGTAGGTATAAGGAGGTCCTTATATTGGCCCTGGTATTAGAGAAATTGACCAGTTAATTTTTCCATTGCAGATCCCCAGCCCGTAGGTTAACATTGCAAGAAGTTATTAATTAATAACTGGAGAAAGGAAAGCCATACAACTAGGATTAAAGGACTCAGAAGAATGTTAATGATAAATGCAACAATGTGGTCTTGTTGAATTTATTCTAAAATGTATAGACAAGAAGTTATAAGACGTTCTTGTCTGCAAGCCACAATACAGCCCTCTTGTGCCCTGCCTTGATTCATCAGAGGTAAGTGGATTGGACTGGATGTTTGAAGAGGGGATAAATGACCCCTGGAGTTAGGAGGCCTGTCTGGGAGTAGAGGTTGCTGGGCATAGGAATGCCAGGGGGAGGGGTAGTAAATAATGCTCTTCAAGAGAAGGAGACAAGCTGGAAAAATCACTTTCATTTACACCTCTCTCACAGCCAGATGGGGGGATTAGGGAGGAATTCCCAGATGTAAGGGGAGTGGACCTAGGTAGATGAAGCCATCCTGTAGGCTGGTTTAGTTAGTTCTGCTCCCTCTGCTGGAAAATCAGCCATGATGAATTTTGGAGAAATTGTGCTCTCTTTGGGAAAATAATGCCACACTTTGGAGGATGTGGTCATACCCTGGAGCATTGCCCTGCACCTCATTGGACAGTAGTGTCCTCCTTCTTGACCCAGGTAACTTGGAATACGTATCTGAAAGGGACAAAGCCTCTCAAACGATTCTGCTTCAAACTTGGGAGAAGAAGGGTCCCTGCTGAGGAGTTTAATTTGAAGCAACTAGGCCCTGGACTGAAGATTGTGCCTGTTGCACAATCTGGAATTACAGTCCTATTGACTATCTTGCTTCAAAAAGGACTAAAGAGTGGACTCCCTGCAAGCTGAACGTTAACAGAGCACACCTGGACCACCAAGAATCCCCAGCCCGGAGAACTACCAGTGAATTTGAAAGGGTTTTGTCCAAGTGGATTGTGTTAACTGAAGTCCATTTTAAGGACCATCTTGGAGCTTCCAGAACCTTGGAGTAAGTTTTGGATACTTTGAGACCCTTTGGAAAAGTTCAGGAAGAAGTTCCAGAGGTTTGGAGAAAAATATTTTGTATTTTTATAATTTGGTGTTGGATTTTTATTTTGTGTTGTGTCTTAATTATTTACTGAATTGGTGTTTTTAAATGCTTTACATACCTGCTCACAGCCAAGCTACCAAGGGTTGCGTTGAGAATAATTTTCGAAGACTGGGACGGAGCTATATATTGAGGTAGTGTCCTTATTGCTGGGGACACATATACATTTGCCCCTACTATTAACCCACTTTCTAAAATCCAGACCAAGCACTCTTAAACAATGCTGTCTCCAAGTGTGGATGACATGTGACTCCTACACCCTGTAGTTGTATTTAACATTTCCTCTGTGTAGTGTGAATGATGTAAAGTGTTGACACCCTGCACTGGTATGAGTGGCGCTGTATAACTAATTAAATGCATCTGAGAGAGTGGTTATGGAGACTTGGGCAGCACTATTAAAGGGCGGTAGTGAGGGAATCTGTGGCGGAGCTGGGTTGTTGAATACCAAGGTTGTCTATCTGATTTCATCTCCTGCCTCCTTTCTCAGCCAACATACTCTCCCTCCACATTATCTTACTCTTCCAGGTTCTTTCTCATATTTCCTTTCTCCTTTTTCTCTGTTTTCTATATTTCCCTTCCTACTTCTGCCAACAACTCTTGATGCCTTTCTCTTGTTCGGTTTTACAGTCTGATGGTTTAAATAATGTACAGGTCTCTAACAAAGAATACAGTTACGCCTCACCTACAGGCACCAACTTAAATTAAGCATCATTAGCTTGCACCCCACAAAGGAAATGCCAGAGTGGCTACTCTGGCCCTTTCTGCATTGTATATCCTTCCTGAAGAGCAGATACACGCCTTTCTCTCCTTTCTGCAAGACACAAGGATCCCAGCCTTCTCCCTTCCCTATGGAAGGGAGAAGTGTGCGTGGCGATCAGTCTCTCTGACTGCCAGGGAACCACCCGCCACTGTAATATGGCGGGCAGTAATGTAGTCATCAATGGCGGTGGGACTGTCAAGGAAGCGGTGATGTGGCAGTCCCACCACCATTATAATCACCCCTAACTTTAATGTGCATGCAAATCCAACATTACCAACCCCTGGTAAGTTGCCCTACTAGTGCTGAAAAAGTCCAATGGAGGTACCAATGGACTAGGTGTGCTGGCCTCAAGGGTCTTGTGACCTCAGTGACAGAGTCACTGTCGCTCTAGTGTGTGCTTCTTCGTATGCCTGCTCGCAAGACTGGAGGTGAACTGCATGGATTGTGGTGGACATGCCTTCAAGTTTAGCCCACATTTGCCACCGTTAGGGTCCACCTGCTGGTGCTAAGACACCAGGGCTTCTAAGGTCTATTGGGCCTTCTAAGGTGTGGCATCGGAATGAGCTCTGTCAGGAGTGTGGTCTGGTGGACTGGTCATGAAGGCTGAAAATGGTGCTCCAGTTCCAAATTTGGCAGCTCCGGCCAGAGTGCCACATTCTCTCCCCCACTGACCACAATACTTTCCCACTGGGAGTAACTGGCACTTCCTTCAGCTACAACCCAATTGTGCTGAGAATCCATTCAAATTTTGCATTGGACAAGAGTAAAATGCTGCCTGAAATAAAGAAACACCACCCTGTAAAAATCAAACACAATGCAAAGATGAGCAAAGCATGTGAAATGTAAGCAGGAACAACATGGTTACCTTAATGTTTTAAACTCATTATTCAGAAATCAGAAAGTGATTTTGCCTTAAAAGTTCAGGACATGACTACAGGACCAGGAAGGGACCCATTTCAATGCCCATTTATTATATCCTTATAAAATGTAAGCAGAGCTGCGGTACACATTTTATAGGCTAAAATAAATAAAACAGTTGAAATCGCTCATATTAAACATTTTAAAGTCCAGTCCTCAACCAGGTATTGCAGTCCCTTTAGGAATGGTGCACTTCCCCACCCTGAGAAAACAATGTTGTTCAAAGAAAGAAGATAAAAAGAAAGTAGCACTTCACTGGAAAACTCTGTAAAGCAGCGCTAAGGTGCATGGGTGTAAATAACAATCTGGCCTGTCTGCTGACCACTCTGTATTGCATAATTTGGTTATTTAATTATTTTTCTTATTTTGATACATTGTTCTCTCCGTCCCAAGGTTGTACTTTGAAATAGAACCCTGTCAGAAAAGGAGGACATTTCCGGCCAAAATGTTCTGCTCGTTTTTGGATCCATTCACGGGGGAACAAATAAAGAAAAGGAGAGGCAAGAGAGAGTATGTAACAGCTGTCTTTTGAAATCAGCACTTAAGGATAAGCAAGACAGAGACAGAAAGAGATGGAGGAATAAAGAGAGAAAGAGAAAGGGGGGAGGAGGGAAGCTCCCAGAGGCAGAGCAGGAGAAGCAGAAACTGTCCTTGCCTTCTCTGGGCATGACGGAAAAGAGACGAGAGTTATTTTTTCTTTCTCTGCCCTTCCTAGACTGGCCAAGCCTTACTGCAGGATAACAAAGGGCAGAGGGCGGGTGGCCTCTTTGACTTCAGGCAGGTGAGGTCACAGGTTAAGTACAGGGCCATTAGGTAGCGTGTTCGCGCACTAATGGCCCTGCGAACAACGGAAGGGAGAGGGGAAATTCTTTTGTCCCCTCGTCCCCGTGACCCTTGTCCCCGTGTCCCCCGGGGGGGATATGTCCCCTGCATCTCCCACACTTCCTACTCCCATGGCTGGAAGAGACTGTGAGATAATCTTGTTATCGATTCTGAAAACAACTTCTTGTCGTATTAGACATTTGTAATCACTTAACCTAAGATACCATGGACGCTTTTGCAGCTTAAATGCAGGGTGTGCCAATAAAAAAGGAATCGCTACCCTCCAAAGCTCATCTTCAGGTTTAAACCGGAATTTGGGGGTGTGGACTTAGTAGTGTGTGTGAGTTTCTGACGTCAGAAGGGAAAATTACATGGCATAAAGAGAGGCTTGATGCTCAGTAATGAGTTACAGCACAGATTATTGACTGGGCGGCAGGGGGGCGAGAACGAGGACACGAACAGCGGGCGGGTGGAGGGCAGGAACAAAGACACGGACAGCGGGCGGGAGAGGGGCGAGAACGAGAACACGGACAGCGGGAGGGGGGCGGAACAAGAAACAACTCGGTAGCTAGTGGTGAAGGGCGGTAGAAAATAAACAAGAAAGTAGTCCCTTAATAAGTAGATAAGGTGGAGCAGTGGAACTATACTGTAGTTGGTCGGTGCTGCTTCCTGCAAAACGGAAGCAAAAGGGAAATGACGTTTCGGACCACCAGCCAATGAATGAGCTACATAGATTTAATGCCAGATTTAACCAATGGCAAGCTAAAACACAAATATAAACACAATGGGTGGAGTTTCACCACTAAAGTATATACAAGAGGTCTCGAATGCTCGACCTAATAACAAAAGTGTGGTTTATTGCTGAGCCAGCGCAGGTTTTCATAATACGGCCCCAGAAGACAAAGACAAGGTATGAGTCTGTTTGCTGCGCAAATCAACCCTTTTGCCTCACTCAACCTCATTTTTATAATAAACACATTTCAAAAATGTTGTGATATGAATACGAATAGTTGTTTAACAAATCATCCCATACGTAGGGCAGCCACACTCATAGGCGTGAGTGTTAGACAGAGGCAGCGGACAAGGCCTGGAGAGATGCCACACCCCTCTGACTGGCTCCACTGGAAAGAAAACAGGGTTAGAGGTAGGATCCACACCCCTCTGACTGGCTCCACAGGAAAGAAAACAGGGTTAGAGGTAGGATCCACACCCCACTGACTGACTCCACAGGAAAGAAAACAGGTCCAGATGTAGGATTCACACCCATCTGACTGGCTCCATAGGAAAGGAAACATGGCTAGATGTAGGATCCACACCCATCTGATTGGCTCCATAGGAAATAATATAGGGGTAGATGTAGGATCCACATTCCTCTGACTGGCTCTGCAGTAAAGAGCACAGGGTTAGATGTAGGATCCACACCCCTCTGACTGGCTCCGCATAAAAGAAAACAGGTCTAGATGTGGGATACACACCCCTCTGACTGGCTCTGCACAAAAAAAAAAATAGGGCTAGATGTAGGATCCCCACTCCCGTGACTGGCTCGGCACAAAAGAAAACAGGGCTAGAAGTAGGATCCACACCCTCTGACTGGCTCCAGAGGAAAGAAAACAGGGCTAGATGTAGGATCCACACCCCTCTGATTGGCTCCGCCCAAATGAAAACAGGATGTAGGACCCACAACCATCTGACTGGCTCCGCACTAAAGAACTAACAAAAAGGGACTCGGTTGTTCCTAAAGAAAAAAGAAGAGTGGTATGGTCAGTGAGGGAAGAAAATTAATAAGGGGGTAGTGCTCAGTGGAGGGCTACCCTGGGCATCCCATTAGTTGGAATTAATGGCCTCACACACTCTTGCGAGTGTCATGCTTCATCATCGGCCGTTGCTCCTCGTTGGACAGGCGGTGCAATGTCCAAAGGGCTCACCTCTATGAGGGGCTCTTTATCGGAGATCTTTTTTTCCAACAGCCTGTGGGTGAAGTGCAAGTGAGGGGCCAGGTGGAGGGTGGATAGTGTAGGTGGGTGCGTTAAAATATAGCACGAGGTACCGGAGATCAATTTATTCTGGTGGTTCCCATGCTATATGTTAAAACCAGTGGGTAGCCTATGATCGCCAGAAATTAAGGATCCGTATCACGATCTAGGACTACAATGCGTTCAGTGAGGTCGACATGTTTCTCGCTTTTGCAATTGTGCTGCGATTCTTCAGGACCTAATATAATTTTACATCTATCACAAAGGAAGACCTAGTAAAGTGTCAACCTATAATACATATATTGTCTGTTGTACTATCTGGTTTAGACTGCTCTTGCCTAGAGGAGACAAAAGAAAGAATTACCAAAATAAAGAGACAACAGTTTCCCATTCTTGACCGTGAACACACTGTGGTTGTGTGGAGAAAGTGACTTTGTGGCAGTGACATTCTGTGCAGAGTGACCATTTAGTATCAGCTATAATCACATTTACCACATGTCACCTCTTTCACAATTCAAATTAATTTAAAGTTAAAATAAAATTAAAATAAAATTAAAATTAAAACAGCAGCAGTTTCTTCATGGTGTCTGATTCGCAAACCTACTGTGGGATACTTAGTTACTCACCTAAAGGTCAAGGAGTACAGGTGTCAACAGTACCCGGTAGGTGTGACTTCAAGGGGGAGAGCCAATAGGGGTTTAATGGCTATAAAGGAGACAAATGCACGCAATTCCAGTTTGTCAGTGGTCCCTAAAAGCCAAAGCAACTCGAAGTTCTAAAAAAGGGGGGTGTGCCTCATGATTCACACTCATAGTATTGGACATTATGCTATTAAAATACACTTCTCCCTTCATTCATCCATCCGGTATTGTGCAACCTGTATGGTAAAGGCATGCTATAAATGTTGGGGAGCACATCAGTGATGTTTAACCCAGTTCTATTAAGTTAATATATATCAAGTGCTCTCCAAGTCGCATTGTTAATGATTAGCTAATGGGTTACTAGTGGGAGTGTCCAAAATACCGCATTTAGAGGTTACACACCAAGTATTAATGTATATGCCTGGGTCACGGATTGCTTGTATCAGCGTGAAAACGCATCCGTGTAGTAATTGTAATGATGCACGGCCCCTTCTATGACTAAGTATAGAGATTTAGAGGCAGCCGTGCACGTGCGTGGTCAGCACGCCAAGGCAAACACCAACCAAAACAAACCAAACCCACAAGTACCCCGGTGTCGGGGCGGAAGATTCAATCTCAAAGAGCCCCCAGCAGTTGGGAGTTCGCAAGCGTCGGTTTACTTACTTCTCGAGGCCTTGGTCAGGGCTATTTTGCCTACCCATCGCTACCGGGATCCGGATAGTAACGGGTTTCCGGCTCTCGGCTGATTATATTGAAAGTTAGGGGCGTTACCGAAACGTCTGGTATGTCACGTGGCTAGTAGCGCTAGCGTGGGCGCCATCTTGGAAATAGCAATCGACCAAGATGTATCAACAGACAGGGATGGATAATTGTAAAGGGTGTTTGTATATTTACACTGGTAAAGATCATTATATATTGATCAACAATGTAATGCAAAAGGCAATGTCAGTGAGTGTCCCTACGTTTAGAGGGGCACTTCGTTGTTATTGTAGTCTTGTGATGGTTGTTCCGGACTAGAGATTAAGTGGAATCATAAGGAAGTTTGGAAGCAAAAAATTTTTGGAAGCACTAAAGAAAACAGGGCTAGATGTAGAATACACACCCCTCTGACCGGCTCCATAGGAAATAATATAGGGGTAGACGTAAGATCCACACCCCTCTAACTGGCTCCGCAGGAAAGAAAACAGGTCTAGATGTAGGATTCACACCCACCTGACTGACTCCACTGGAAAAAAAACAGGGCTAGATGTAGGATCCACACCCCTCTGACTGGCTCCACAGGAAAGAAAACAGGTATAGATGTAGGATCCACACCCATCTGACTGGCTCCATAGGAAATAATATAGGGGTAGACGTAGGATCCACACCCCTCTGACTGGCTCTGTAGGAAAGAGAACAGGGTTAGATGTAGGATCCACACCCATCTGACTGGCTCCGTACAAAAGAAAACAGGGCTAGATGTAGGATTCACACCCATCTGACTGGCTCCACTCAAAAGAAAACAGGTCTAGATGTAGGATCCACACCCCTCTGACTGGCTCCGCACTAAAGAAAACAGGGCTAGATGTAGGGCACACCCCTCTGACTGGCTCAGCACAAAAGAAAACAGGGCTAGATGTAGAATCCACACCCATCTGACTGGCTCCGCACTAAAGAAAACAGGTCTAGACGTAGGATCCACACCCCGCTGACTGGCTCTGCAGGAAAGAGAACAGGGTTAGATGTAGGATCCACACCCATCTGACTGGCTCCACTCAAAAGAAAACAGGTCTAGAAGTAGGATCCACACCCCTCACACTGGCTCAGCACAAAAGAAAACAGGCCTACATGTAGGATCCACACCCATCTGACTGGCTCGGCACAAAAGAAAACAGGTCTAGACGTAGGATCCACACCCCTCTGACTGGCTCCGAAGGAAAGAGAACAGGGTTAGATGTAGCATCAACACCCCTCTGACTGGCTCAGCAAAAAAGAAAACAGGGCTAGATGTAGAATCCACACCCATCTGACTTGCTCCGCACAAAAGAAAACAGGTCTAGATGTGGGATTCACACCCCTCTGACTGGCTCCGCACAAAAGAAAACAGGGCTAGATGTGGGATCCACACCCCTCTGACTGGGTCCACAGGTAAGAAAACAGGGCTAGATGTAGGATCGACACCCCTCTGACTGGCTCCACACAAAAGAAAACAGGGCTAGATGTAGGATCCACACCCATCTGACTAGCTCGCACTAAAGAAAACAGGGCTAGATGTAGAATACATACCCCTCTGACTGGCTCCATAGGAAATAATATAGGGGTAGACGTAGGATCCACACCCCTCTGACTGGCTCCGCACAAAAGAAAACAGGGCTAGATGTAGGATCCACACCCATCTGACTGGCTCCGCACAAAAGAAAACAGGGCTAGATGTAGAATACACACCCCTCTGACTGGCTATACAGGAAAGAAAATAGGTCTAGATGTAGGATCCACACCCTTCTGACTGGCTCAGCACAAAAGAAAACAGGGCTAGATGTAGGTTACACACCCCTCTGACTGCCTCCATAGGAAATAATATAGGGGTAGGCGTAGGATCCACACCCCTCTGACTGGCTCCGCAGGAAAGAGAAGAGGGTTAGATGTAGGCTTCACACCCCTCTGACTGGCTCCGCACAAAAGAAAACAGGGCTAGATGTAGGATCCACACCCAAATGACTGACTCCGCACAAAAGAAAACTGGACTAGATGTAGGATCCACACCCCTCTGACTGGCTCCGCACGAAAGAAAACAGGGCTAGATGTAGGATCCACACCCCTCTGACTGGCTCAGCACAAAAGAAAACAGGGCTAGATGTAGAATCCACACCCATCTGACTGGCTCTGCACTAAAGAAAACAGGTCTAGACGTAGGATCCAGAACCCTCTGACTGGCTCTGCAGGAAAAAGAACAGGGTTAGATGTAGGTTCCACACCCATCTGACTGGCTCTGCACAAAAGAAAACAGGTCTAGATGTAGGTTCCACACCCCTCCGACTGGCTCCGAAGGAAAGAGAACAGGGTTAGATGTAGCATCCACCCCCCTCTGACTGGCTCCGCACAAAAGAAAACAGGGCTAGATGTAGAATCCACACCCATCTGACTGGCTCCGCACAAAAGAAAACAGGTCTAGATGTGGGATTCACACCCCTCTGACTGGCTCCGCACAAAAGAAAAGAGGGCTAGATGTAGGATCCACACCCCTCCGACTAGCTCCCCACGAAAGAAAATAGAGCTAGATGTAGGATTCACACCCATCTGACTGGCTCCGCACTAAAGAAAACAGGGCTGGATGTAGGATCCACACCCATCTGACTGGCTCCACAGGAAAGAAAACCGGTCTAGAAGTAGGATTCACCCACATCTGACTGGCTCCTCCGGAAATAAAACAGGGCTAGATGTAGGATCCACACCCCTGTGACTGGCTCTACAGGAAAGAAAATAGGACTAGATGTAGAATCCACCAGCATCTGACTGGCTCCATAGGAAAGAGAACAGGGTTAGATGTAGGATCCACACCCCTCTGACTGGCTCAGCACAAAAGAAAACAGGGCTAGATGTAGGATCAACACCCATATGACTGACTCCGCCCAAAAGAAAACAGGTCTAGATGTAGGATCCACACCCCTCTGACTGGCTCCGCACTAAAGAAAACAGGGTTAGATGTAGGATCCACACCTCTCTAACTGGCTCCGCACAAAAGAAAACAGGGCTAGATGTAGAATACACACCCCTCTGACTGGCTCCACAGGAAAGAAAACAGGGCTAGATGTAGGATCCACACCCTTCTGACTGGCTCCGCACAAAGAAAACAGGGCTAGATGTAGGATGCACACCTCTCTGACTGGCTCCATAGGAAATAATATAGGGGTAGACGTAGGATCCACACCCCTCTGACAGGCTCCGCAGGAAAGAGAACAGGGTTAGATGAAGCCTCCACACCCCTCTGACTGGCTCTGCACAAAAGAAAACAGGGCTAGATGTAGAATCCACACCCATATGACTGGCTCCGCTGTAATGACCAGATTCTCAGACCAGATATAACCAGCTCACCAGAGCACCACCAACCCGGCCAAAACGTAACCACCTCCCTCCTCAGGACCCATCTATCCAGGCACCTGGGTACCTACCTGAGGATGGGGAACTCGCAATATACAAGCTCATATCATCAGAAACACCACTAAATCTATAGGGATTACTAGGAATACTCACTAATTACTAAGGACGTCCATGCCCTACACCACACTCATACCTCATAGTCTCGCGACCACATGGGTCCAGACTAATCTACCCTGGGGCAGTTCTGATTATTTACCATTACACACTGACCACAGTCAGTGCTCGCTCAGCACCTCCGCAATCCTGCGTGCCTACACACCAGTGTCCTCCCTGGTGTTCTCTCACTCACAGCCCGGTCCACAATCCGGTGAACCTACACACTAGTCTCCTCCCTAGTGTTCTCTTACTCACAGCCCGGTCCAAAATCCGGCGGACCTACACACTAGTCTCCTCCCTAGTGTTCTCATTAAAGCCGCTTACCAACGACAATCACTTTCCTATGAATACCTTCAGCTCTCTCTCTCTCTATGTTGGGAAGTTTCTCTCACTATTCACTAAAGGTTCACTACTACAATAATATTATGGAATGGCCTAATTACTTAGTGTATAACTATTTCCCTAGCTCAAGGGCTCCTCTCTCTCCCTAATTATTCAGTGGTTACTTACCTGATCAGGGGCAGCATCTGTTCTGGTTGTAATACCTGACTAGAAGGAAAGGTTACCTGCGCTTTAAGAACAAGAGACACACACTGTATGCAAAAGTTATTCCCTGATTTAAGCGCTCCTATTTCCTTTTGAGAAAGGTTAGCTCTATCATAAGAACAACACATGCACACTGGTTCACTAAGAACTGGGGTATCTTTATTACAATAACAATAACATGGGAATAGACACATACACAGATCTGCGGGGTCTCTGTAACTAACAGGAACTGTAACACACCGCTGAAAGAAAAAGGATTAGACATGTAGTAGGGACAAGGTTAATATTTGAAAATAAGGAAGGGTATCACCTGAGGAGTGTGAGGTCTTGCTCTAGCTGTCATCTGGGCTCCTCTCTCGGCTGTGCCTTAGCTCATCTTAGATCCTCTCCTGCACTCTTGGACACACATCTGCGCTGATCACTCTGCACTGGATTCCTCTCCCCCACGAACTCTCTCCACCTTCCAACTTCAGTCTAATTGTTTCTGCCGCTCTGATAACCGTTCGCTCCACTAGCTTCTTCACTCTGTCTGATTGTCTCTGTGCTAATGTCCAATTCACTCCAGCTGCTCCCACAGTTTAATCCACAATATAACTTCAGTCTCTTCCAAAAGGCATTACTTCAGACTCCAGCTGTTCACAACTCCTCCTGATAAGTAACTGCTTCTGACTGCTTCCTTCAGTTCCAGCTCAATGACTGTCTGTCTGTCTTCTCTCTGTTCCAAGCATCTTCTGTCTCTTCTCCTCCTGCAACTGCACTCCTCTCCTTTGCTCCAATTCAACTCAAACTCTTTCTGATTCTCCACTCCTTCTGCAACTCCACTCCTCTCCTCTGCTCCAATTCAACTCAACTCTGTCTGCAACTCCAGCTCAACTCCTTCCAGCTCGAACTCTTTCTAGCTCAAACTCTTTCTGCTCCTCCAACTCAACTCTTTCTAGCTCGAACTCTTTCTGCAACTCCAGCTCAACTCTGTCTAGCTCGAACTCTTTCTGCTCCTCCAACTCAACTCTTTCTGACTCCGCCTCTGCACTTCACTAATATGGAATGCTGTCTCCTCATGGAAAGTTCCAGCCATCAGCCCGCCGCCCATCAGATCTCTGCACCACTCCGCATCAAGGACACACACCCAGCCGGCCGGCCTTTTGTGGTGTCTTCCACACAGAGAATAATACAGCCCACCGATAAGGGCTGGCCGAGACCGGTTCTCTCCAAGTGGACAACAGCTCAAAACTAAAACATTACCTTTACCCTGAAAGCATCTCAGCTCTGCAGGGACAGAAAGCAAAATGGAGTCTCTCTAGTTCTGGGCCTTGTTGGCCTGAGAAGGATGAAATAACCCTTAGCTCTATCAGAGTACCTACACAAACCATACCAATATGTAATATAAAGTCAGGACTACAAAGGACACATAATTATGTCAAAGCCAATAGGCAATAGATGGATTAGAGCCAAGAATAAGGGATCTATCATCATATAAAGCAGCTATCCTCTTCTAGGTCTGGAAGAAAGGGCTTAAAAGGGCCAACACAAGGTAAGAATACAGATTATACATGTTAGCAAGCTTAAAGTCATCATCACTCCGAAATAGAGCCAAAAACCATGTCAGTACATTCCACCCTTGAGTTTATCTTGCGAACATCTATAAACAACAACGAACTAATAAACAAACATCAACATAATCTATCAACAAAACCAAAAACCAAAAGACTCTCTAAAATAAATGACAACTTAAGGAAATTCCACCTAAAACTTGATGTAGGTAATACAAATCTAACAACCAACTGAAAACAATTCAAAGCACCCTTGACCTGAATGCTGAAATGTAACTAAGTGTGATCTGATAAGAACAGAAACTAACCAAAGCACCCTTGAACTAAATGTGCCTCAACTTCTAGTGATAACTGATGAAATCTATTGGTGTAGGGCCATGTTTGTGGAATGAAAATAACAATGGGCCTTAATGAGGCCTACCTACTTTGGTCAACTTAAGAACTAAAATGTGCCTCAACTCCTAGTGATAACTCATGACATCTATTGGTGTAGGGACATGTTTGTGGAATGAAAACAACAAGGGGCCTAAATGAGGCCTACCTACTTCGGTCAACTTAAGAACTAAATGTGCCTCAACTTCTAGTGATAACTCATAAAATCTATTGATGTAGGGCCATGTTTGTGAAATGAAAACAACAAAGGGCCTAAATGGGGCCTACCTACTTTGGTCAACTTAAGAACTAAATGTGCCTCAACTTCTAATGATAACTGATGAAATCTATTGGTGTAGGGAGATGATTGTGGAATGAAAACAACAAAGGGGCCTAAATGAGGCCTACCTACTCCGGTCAACTTAAGAACTAAATGTGCCTCAACTTCTAGTGATAACTCATAAAATCTATTGATGTAGGGCCATGTTTGTGAAATGAAAATAACAAAGGGCCTAAATGAGGCCTACCTACTTTGGTCAACTTAAGAAAGGATTTGATAAAATCTGACAAATAAACATAACAAAGGGTCCTCAAGGTCTGGGCAACTATTACTAATAGATGTAGGACATAATCTGACTAAAAGACACACCTCCCAGGACAACTCAAAGTCTAGAGTGACCACCCTTGGAACTAATCCCACTGTTCTAATTAAGAGTTGATGAATCAAAGTGAAAGTGTAATAACAGGAAAATAAGGATAACCCCATTCCTACAAAACAGCTGGTGTAGTGTGAAAGTTGAAGAAAATAATGTACATAGACAGCATTCATTCCCCTTCTTCTCCCACTCCTCTCTCTCTCTGTGAGCACCATGAATACCGTAGACCATTGACCATATCACTCTGCCAGTAAGAGCCCATACCCCTATACATATGTACAGCCATTCTAGGCACCATGGCCTATTTACCCATTGGAACCCCCGGCTTCCCTCCTGCGCATATCCTAAACCCCCTCTCTTATGCGTAAGCCATGAAACCCTCTCCCCCTGTGCGACCCCGCTGAGAAAGGCGACTCTCCTGCTTGACCCGCACAAAACCCCCCATTCCCCCTTGAAGAAGCATCCTTCACCTTGGCTGACGTAGCCCTCCCCAGCTGCACCTGGCTGCCCCCGCTCTCTCATGTACTGGTCATCAGATCTCTCTCTCTCTCTCTCTCTCTCTCTCTCTCTCTCTCTGTGTGACTCTGTCCCCGTGTCCACCCTGGCTACCCCTCCCCTTCTCCTCACATGGGCAAGTCATAAACCCTCTTCTTCTGCAAGGCCCTGTCCTTGAGAGTCACGGCCGCGCCTGACCAACACCTCCTTCCCTTCCATGAATGCCCCTCTGTTGACAAGCCTTCCCTCCGCGCTCGATTGTCCACGCGGCATGAATACCACTCCTTTGATGACCCCTTCCCCCGAGTCTGGCTGACCACCCATGTCCGAGGCCATCGCCTGAGCCAGGAGATACCATTTACTGCCCTTATTGTATGAAGTCACTCCTCTTCAAAGGATCCTCTATTGGTCTTAGCCACCCCACCCCCTGGGCTATGATCAGGCGTACACATCCTACGAAACACTCAGCTGCGTGATTGCCCTCCCCTCTTATCAGCAGGTCAAGGGTCCCCATTGTGAATGTATGTGGGGTAGGATCACCACGAGGATTATAGGGATGTCTTTCTTTTGCGTCATACTGTCCTGATTGTACTATCAAGTGTTTTGTAAGATATAAAAGCAAGAGTCTCAGCTCACTTGTTAGAGCACCTCCCGAAAGACACTGTGTTTCGTGTCCGAAATGACTGGCTCTCCTCATGAGAATTAAACTCTGTTCTTGATTCCTGCTTCCAGCGCCCGTCTCTTTATTTGGTAATTATTCAACATGGGAACTAAGAGGCGGTTTGCGCCAGCGGCCTGGGCATCGATAGGATTATGGGCTCATTTTCCACAGTAGCACTATGCATATCAAGCAATAAGTCAAAGAAAATTATCTAAGTGTGGTGTATATATTTTTTCTAAAAGATCATAGACTTAAATTTGGGAAATTGAGTAATAGTAGATCATGCCAAAGGCAATAGGTAAAGATCACAAATCATCTAACTCAGGAAACAGTTTGCACCTAGTTCCTCTCTGTATCATGTTGTGGAACACATGTGTGCACCATCATTTAAAACATTACTTTCATTCAAGTGACAAGACTGTTTTGCAGAAAACAGGAAAACTATGAAATAGGTGAAAGATGAACAAGTGTATCAATAATGAAATAGCATAGCATACTAAAAGCAAAATATATATGAATCATTGAATTATTGCATTAATGTGGCACTCCATAAACATCAAAACCATGAACAGGACTGAGAAAACATTTTTTTTTTGTTCAAGTGGGGCCTGTATATGGTAACTGCAAAAGTGGCATAATGGCCGTCTGAAATAGAAACATGGGTAAAATGCAAGACTCAAGAATGCAGGCCAAGGAATTACATTGCAGACTCCTTTTGTGGGAAACAAATAAAAATGAGTTCTTTTAGAATACATTTTTTTTACAATAGGACTATTGGCTTTGTCAAGAATTTTTTATGAAATCCAGGAATTTTTTTTTTTAACCTGACTGCTGAGGCAGCCAACTGTAGATTGTAATTTTAATTTTAAAAGTTCAGTCAATGTAAAAGTTCTCTTCTATAGGAATCCATCGTTGGTTTCTTCTTAGAACAACAGTTAATTTGTGTAGGCCACGACCCTCCATCTTCATCTGTATCCTTTGCCAAAGAAGCATCCCATCTGATCTGGTCATCCATCCATGGAACATCAACACCCATCAGCCATCCGCCGTCTGGGTCCAGGCTCCAGGCTTGAGGGGGGTTTTGGGAAGGGCGACACTCATCCGAAAATAACAAAACACATCACTCCAAAATAAGAAAATCACACTCATCCAGGGCCCCCACACGATAAAGCCATCTGAAACGAGAAACGCGCATCATCAATCTTACAAAAACACATTTTCCATTTAAAAAGCACCCCAAGTGCTTTTTATTTTCGAAAGAAACCTCCTAATTCATAAAAAGAATTCTTCTAAATCCAAGGAATGATTTAAACATTCTACTAATACCATATTCTTTAAATTTGTTTGGGCAAAATCTAATTTTGTCATACACAGCCAGAAGGGCTGGGGCCTAGCTACTCCTCACTCCTCTGAGAAACAGCCCCTCCCTCTAGAAAGATGTTCGCGCTCAGAGTTTTGAATCAGCTCCAGCCATAACAAGCAGGAGCCGGGCTACACTGCGATGTAATTTTGAATCACTGCCAAATGCTGATCTCATTGCAGGAGCAAAGCTACTGCCAATTATTCTGTTTAAGTATCTTCTAATCTCTAGTCAGGGAAGCTTTCTATGCCTACCATATTTATCTAACTCCAAGGGCCAAGCGCCTGCCAATTATTCTGTATGTGCAAGCATCCCTTATCTGAAGTCAATGAAGCTGTCTGCACAGACTGTAAGGAAGAGCGACTTGACCCCCTCTTATATAAACATTTCTCAGCGGAAAGAAATTGTAACATAGCCAAGAATAACAAGATGGCTCTCTCTCCTCTCAGAAGTTACCCACGGCCTCCACCCTTTCTAAACTCTGAGCGGCGAACAGATGCCTGACTCATATCAGCCAAGGTCAAAGCAAATGCCTTCAAACTGAAAAACATACAGCCGTTCCCAGGCCAGAAACACTGACCATTATTTTCTAACTAACTGAAGCAGATTTAAACGTGGTAAAAAGCAAATTTTTCTGTAACACAGTCACATGCTAGCATTTTAAAATAATTCTGTCATAAAGTACTGCTACTTGCTGAAAGGGAAAAATATTAGAACAACATTGCATGCAGACACATTTCATTTTTTATTTTAAATAACATGTGAAACACCATCAAATTAAACAAGGGGCAACATGTAATTTTGCATTGCATAACCAAGAATTCATAATTTAGTGTGCAAGCTTTTCTATTCTACCTATTAAAAGGGCCAGATTTATATTTGCAGATAGCCATTTATTTTTCTAACTGAGTGGGTTAACTTTCACACGCTATTCTAAAGGGCAGCTTGCGTCAGGTAAAATAATCATTTATAATTTCTAGAACATTTTTTTTAAAAAACCCACGGTTGCATTTCACTAATTAAAAGCACAGTCTATGATGGGTCTGTTTTATGTAACTTCTCAACCGTTAAAGCACTAATTCTAAAACACTGGTTCGTGTACCATCCACAGCTGAAAACCCTTATCTCAAACCGACTGGTTGATTAATAACTTTCCGACCTCCGAGTCAGACACATTAAATCATGTGTTCAAAGGCAAATCCACACAAACTCGTGGACGCATTTCAAATAGAATGTTAAAAGAACACTGCTTTTCCGTTCTCCATGCAAGATGTTACCATTCTGTCAGCAAGCTGACAAAGCACATAGGCAGACCCAGCGACCAATGAAAAAGTCAAATCAAACCATCATTCAGCTAAACAGTCACTGACTTTTAGTGTCAGCTCACATAACCATGCATGTTAAACAGCATGTTAAAATAAATACTGCCGTCTCAATTCAAGATATTAACCCTTTGGCAGCTCAAACACAATCATTCCCCAATGTCTGCAGTACATGGGAAATTCAAGAACTCATCTCTTCACATTTTCAGATAACACGTGCGCACATCTCCAAAACATTTACTCCAAGCATTTGAAAGAGATCCAGCTCTCTCCTGCCTAACGCAACAATAGCATGCTCTGTACAAGCCATATCAACATGGCGCTATTCACAAGCCATATTTACAAGAAAGTCAACAAGTCCAAATAATGACATGCTCTTCACAAGGCATATATACAAGGCGCAATTCACAAGGAACACAGCAAGTCAAAATGAGAACATGCTCCTCACAAGCCAAATTTACATGGCGCTATTCACAAGCCATATTTACAAGAAACTCAACAAGTCATAATAATGACATGCTCTTCACAAGGCATATATACAAGGCGCAATTCACAAGGAACACAGCAAGTCAAAATGAGAACATGCTCCTCACAAGCCATATTTACATGGCGCTATTCACAAGGAACACCACAAGTCATATTACAATGAATACATTTCACATTGCACAGCATAAGCAAATGCAGCAAGCCATTCAATGAGCAATTTAAAAGCATTTTCACACACATATATACAACTGTATCATCACCAAGATGGAAGTGGCTCCCTCATGTAATGTCACCCTGCAAGCCTGACAGTTCAAACACCAAGATAAAAAGCATTTCTTCCACCCTGCATAAGTTAAATGCCATGATGTACTGCAATCTCCTTACACTCCAACTGTTCAAGCCCATAGGTCAATTTTTGTGCCGAGTGCCAACCAACAAGATAAAAACAATACAGCGCACACAGGCAACGTAAACAATTCGTGACGCCAGATGTAATGACCAGATTCTCAAACCAGATAGAACCAGCTCACCAGAGCACCACCAACCCGGCCAAAACGTAACCACATCCCTCCTCAGGACCCATCTATCCAGGCACCTGGGTACCTACCTGAGGATGGGGAACTCGCAATATACAAGCTCATATCATCAGAAACACCACTAAATCTATAGGGATTACTAGGAATACTCACTAATTACTAAGGACGTCCATGCCCTACACCACACTCATACCTCATAGTCTCGCGACCACATAGGTCCAGACTAATCTACCCTGGGGCAGTTCTGATTATTTACCATTACACACTGACCGCAGTCAGTGCTCGCTCGGCACCTCCGCAATCCTGCGTGCCTACACAACAGTGTCCTCCCTGGTGTTCTCTCACTCACAGCCTGGTCCACAATCCGGCAAACCTACACACTAGTCTCCTCCCTAGTGTTCTCTCACTCACAGCCCGGTCCACAATCCGGCGGACCTACACACTAGTCTCCTCCCTAGTGTTCTCATTAACGCCGCTTACCAACGACAATCACTTTCCTATGAATACCTTCAGCTCTCTCTCTCTCTATGTTGGGAAGTTTCTCTCACTATTCACTAAAGGTTCACTACTACAATAATATTATGGAATGGCCGAATTACTTAGTGTATAACTATTTCCCTAGCTCAAGGGCTCCTCTCTCTCCCTAATTATTCAGTGGCTACTTACCTGATCAGGGGCAGCATCTGTTCTGGTTGTAACACCTGACTAGAAGGAAAGGTTACCTGCGCTTTAAGAACAAGAGAAACACACTGTATGCAAAAGTTATTCCCTGATTTAAGCGCTCCTATTTCCTTTTGAGAAAGGTTAGCTCTATCATAAGAACAACACATGCACACTGGTTCTCTGAGAACTGGGGTATCTTTATTACAATAACAATAAAATGGGAATAGACACATACACAGAACTGCGGGGTCTCTGTAACTAACAGGAACTGTAACACACAGCTAAAAGAAAAAGGATTAGACATGTAGTAGGGACAAGGTTAATATTTGAAAATAAAGAAGGGTATCACCTGAGGAGTGTGAGGTCTTGCTCTAGCTGTCATCTGGGCTTCTCTCTCGTCTTTGCCTTAACTCGTCTTGGATCCTCTCCTGCACTCTTGGACACACATCTGCGCTGATCACTCTGCACTGGATTCCTCTCCCCCACGAACTCTCTCCACCTTCCAACTTCAGTCTAATTGTTTTTGCCGCTCTGATAACCGTTCGCTCCACTAGCTTCTTCACTCTGTCTGATTGTCTCTGTGCTAATGTCCAATTCACTCCAGCTGCTCCCACAGATTAATCCACGATATAACTTCAGTCTCTTCCAAAAGGCATTACTTCAGACTCCAGCTGTTCACAACTCCTCCTGATAAGTAACTGCTTCTGACTGCTTCCTTCAGTTCCAGCTCACTGACTGTCTGTCTGTCTTCTCTCTGTTCCAAGCATCTTCTGTCTCTTCTCCTACTGCAACTGCACTCCTCTCCTCTGCTCCAATTCAACTCAAACTCTTTCTGATTCTCCACTCCTTCTGCAACTCCACTCCTCTCCTCTGCTCCAATCCAACTCAACTCTGTCTGCAACTCCAGCTCAACTCCTTCCAGCTCGAACTCTTTCTAGCTCAAACTCTTTCTGCTCCTCCAACTCAACTCTTTCTAGCTTGAACTCTTTCTGCAACTCCAGCTCAACTCTGTCTAGCTCGAACTCTTTCTGCTCCTCCAACTCAACTCTTTCTGACTCCGCCTCTGCACTTCACTAATATGGAATGGTGTCTCCTCATGGAAAGTTCCAGCCATCAGCCCGCCGCCCATCAGATCTCTGCACCACTCCGCGTC
The DNA here is from genome assembly GCF_964263255.1 of Lissotriton vulgaris. Lineage (NCBI taxonomy): Eukaryota > Metazoa > Chordata > Amphibia > Caudata > Salamandridae > Lissotriton > Lissotriton vulgaris. The sequence goes on from NC_141695.1 coordinate 49,584,223, forward strand.
AAGGACACACACCCAGCCGGCCGGCCTTTGGTGGTGTCTTCCACACAGAGAATAATACAGCCCACCGATAAGGGCTGGCCCAGACCGGTTCTCTCCAAGTGGACAACAGCTCAAAACTAAAACATTACCTTTACCCTGCAAGCATCTCAGCTCTGCAGGGACAGAAAGCAAAATGGAGTATCTCTAGTTCTGGGCCTTGTAGGCCTGAGAAGGATGAAATAACCCTTAGCTCTATCAGAGTACCTACACAAACCATACCAATATGTAATATAAAGTCAGGACTACAAAGGACACATAATTATGTCAAAGCCAATAGGCAATAGATGGATTAGAGTCAAGAATAAGGGATCTATCATCATATAAAGCAGCTATCCTCTTCTAGGTCTGGAAGAAAGGGCTTAAAAGGGCCAACACAAGGTAAGAATACAGATTATAGATGTTAGCAAGCTTAAAGTCAACATCACTCCGAAATAGAGCCAAAAACCATGTCAGTACACTCCGCATAAAAGAAAACAGGTCTAGATGTGGGATACACACCCCTCTGACTGGCTTCACACAAGAGAAAACAGGGCTAGAAGTAGGATCCACACCCTCTGACTGGCTCCACAGGAATGAAAACAGGGCTAGATGTAGGATCCACACCTCTCTGACTGGCTGCACACAAAAGAAAACAGGTCTAGATGTAGGATCCACACCCCTCTGACTGGCTCCGCACAAAAGAAAACAGGGCTAGATGTAGGATCCACACCCATCTGACTGGCTCTGCACTAAAGAAAACAGGTCTAGACGTAGGATCCACACCCCTCTGACTGGCTCCATAGGAAATAATATAGGGGTAGGCGTAGGATCCACACCCCTCTGACTGGCTCCACACAAAAGAAAACAGGGCTAGATGCTTGTTCCCCCCCTTGGCCAATGCGCCAGTGAGTGGAGCATCGATAGCACTCTTGGATTGGGGGACACAATGGGACCTACATGATGTTTGGCACAATCGCAATCCCAACGCGTGAGTCTACTCGTTCTTTTCGGGTGCCCACACGCTGCACGTCAGACTTGATAGATTTATGCTGTCAAGTGATTTACTGCCTCATGTCACAGACACCTGCTATCAGGGTCGAACACACTCAGATCACAACCCTTACACCCTGGACTTTGCCTGGAAGCGCCCACACCCTCCGATTCCCACGTGGTGACTCCTACCGGATGTTTTATTGGATGCCCCATATAGGGATGCGCTTTCAATGCGCATTTTGCAGTATTTTGAGGATAATAGCGACACTGCATCCACACCACAGGTTGAGTGGGATGCTTTTAAAGTAGTCATGCGAGGTAACTGCCTGGGCATGCAGGCGGGAATGCTTCGCCAGGTGGAAAGGGATCTGACGCAAGTGGAATCCACCTTACTAGCTGGCGAACAGGAGGCAGCTGGGGGTGACGACACACTGTTGGTGTCGGCCCCCGAGAGCAACACACTCAACTTCTAGATAGATTGAAGAATTTAAATTACGCCACACACTCGGCGCGCACACACCACATTGGGGACAAGCCAGGTAAGCTCTTATCTTGGTTGATACGGCGGGACACCCAGACAACGCCTGTTCTGTCTGTTCATACCACTCACGGCACCACTGTCTATACACAGAGGGCTATACACGAGGCGTTCACGAACGACTATGATAGTCTATATCGCTCCCGTATGCGAGTCACTGAGGATGACATCTCAGAGTATCTATCAGCGTTACCCTTTCCAGCAGTTACCAGTGCGCAGCAGGAAGAGTTGGGCGCACCACTAGCGGCAGAAGAGCTTCGAACGGTTATATTTTCCTTCTCCAATGGCAAGACCCCAGGTCCGGATGGATTACCTGCGGAGTTCTATAAGGCCTACTCTACCATCCTCATACCCAAACTATTACAAATGTAAGGTGCAGCAATTGAGGATGCTGCTCTCCCGCCAACCCTGAATGAGGCAAATGTGATATCTCTTAAGAAGCCGGGCAGGGATGTGCTTAACATGGGATCATACAGGCCGCTTGCTCTCCTTAATACGGATAATAAGATCCTGGCGGCTGCACTAGCCCAGAGATTGGCGCCTCTGGTTCCTACACTGGTGCATGCTGACCAGAACGGTTTTGGGCCTACCCGCAGTACGTCCTATAACATCAGACGCCTATTTCGAGTGCAAAGCCTGGCTACGTCCCGTTGGCCTTACTCGGGATGTGTGGTTCTCGACCTTGAGAAGCGTTCGATTCTGTGGAGTGGCCCTACCTGGTGCAGGTGCTGGAGAAGTTTGGCTTGGGTGATGCCTACCTTCAGATGGTGGAACTTCTGTACCAAGACCCCGTGGTGCGTGTACGCATGGGTAGGCTTCTCTCGGACTTGGTTCGGGTTCGTAGAGGCACTAGACAGGGATGCCCCCTCTCCCCCTTAATCTTTGCACTCCTGATGGAACCCTTGGCGGAACAGCTCCGTATTTCCGGTGCAGACTGGGGTATCCCTTTGGCTGACGGAACGCACTCGGTGTCTCTGTATGCAGACCAGACTTGCTTCTCACGTGCGCTCACTGACATATTCGGTAACTTTGGTGATGTGTCGGGCCTCCATGTTAATTGGGCGAAGTCAGGTGTGTATTCTTTCGCTGCAGACACGCCGGAGTGCGATATCCTGGTAATGGGCGAGCGACTCCTCAGGTATCGACCGTTTTTCGCTATTTAGGAATCCATATTTATTGCGAGCCTGCTGACCTGCTGGAGGGTAACCTCACAAGAGCTATTTCATCACTTACGGCTCAGGTGTCCTTTTGGAACTCCCTTCCGTTAAATGTCCCAAGCCGAATTACGCTTACAAAAATTGTAGCACTGCCTAAATTGCTGTACTTTTACACAAATCTTCCTGTGTATGTCCCGGCCAGAACCTTCCGGGAGCTGGATACTCTGACCAGACGATTGATCTGGAATACAGGGTGGCTTGAAGACGCTATATGCTGCAATGGAAGCTGGGGGGTTGTCTGTTCCTAATCAGGAGCTCTATTACCTGGCGGCGCAGCTGCAGTGGGTTACTTACTGGTTGAGTGGGAAGAACTTGGGTGATACCGCCTCGGACGACACAGTCATGACGGTTACACGGATACACTCGCTGTTTCATCCTTTGGATAAGGTCCGCTGCCCAGATCAAATACATCTGGGGGTGGCAAGGAAGTGCTATGTGAGAAGCCTAAAACTTACAAACTCTACCAAACCTGTTAAAAGTTAAAAGTTAAAACCTGGCTTTTCTCCGCATAGCTCTAATTTACATCTTTAAGAGCCAATGGTATATCTTAGTGCCAAGACACCTTCGGGCATTCGCACGCTCTACAAAATGATAAATCAAATCAAATCAAATCATATGCCCCCAATCTGCCGTTGCTGGGGACGCCCTGGGAGGGAGGCGCACTTACGGAGACTGCGCTAGACAGCTGGAAGGCCGTTGATTTAGATAGTTTGGGAGACTTGTTTGTAGAGGGATCTCTACTCTCTTTTGCAACCCTGGCGGCCAACACAGGACTGCCTGCTGGGCAATTCCTGACACACACGACGCTCCTCCGTACATTGACGCTAGCCTGGGGTGACCTGACAGAAGAGCTGCCAACACACCTGCTGATACAGTATCTATACGTGATGGGAAGCGGTTCCCATATAGTACACTGGCTCGCCCAGACATTACTCATACACATGCAATTTTCATCACAGCGTCTGCGTGACAAAGGGACAGTAGAAAGAGGCCTGGACTGGACTGATATAGAATGGGCGTTGGTGCTAGCTGGGGCGAGGAATGTTCTGCGAAACTCCCTTTTCAAGATCATACAGTATTATATTGTTCACCGTGTGTATTTATCTCCAGATAAACTTAACCGCTACTTTGGTCTTGACACATCGGCGTGCCCCAGATGCGGACTAGTGGATGCACACCTGCTGCACTTACTCTGGATGCGTTCTCCTCTCCATGGTCACTGGACCTCGGTGTCGGCCACTCTGGCGGAAGCGACGGGAGGTAGCTTGCCGCACACATGGAAGCTTGCCTTCTGGGATTGTTTAAGCGGATGAAACAGACGAAGGTCCAGGTGAGGTTTTGGGACCTGTGGTTGATAACAGCGAAACGCCTCATCTCCAAGCACTGGAAAAATGGTACACCCCCCCCAGGCGATACACTGGCGCAACTCGTTTGACAATTGGGCCAGGGCGGAAAGTATAGCACTACACAGTGAGGTTCTTCGCATGTACCCCATAGCGCAGGACTGGGATAATGCCCTGACAGCTTACCACCAGGTGTGCCTGCAGAGGGGCATTATTTAGACCCTCATGCAAAATTGAGCATTGTGCCGGCTGGTCCCCCCTCCCCCCCTTCCGTTGCATATATTGCTAGTCACGCGGAGCGACCCTCACTACTGTCACGGTCTCACGCATGCCTGCCCCCCCTGCCTGCCCCTAGGGCAACACACGTGCGCACACACTCATTATTTGACACCACCCAGACTCTTGATTCTGCACACTCAAGTTGTTATTTACAGTTTCTTGTTTTGAATGAAAGATATGAATATATATTGCATTGCTGAAGTTCATGATTTCCCTTGATCTATTGACGTAGCATAACAAGTGCCCCCAGCTAAACAATTCACTGGTGATATATGTTGAAACAGTTGATTTATTCTGTGAACAACCACTGTTGATTTCTATTCTTTCATTAGCATAACTGTAGCCAATGATAATATCAAGCTGTACTCAATAATCTGCTTTTATTCATACATGTGTATATCCAATTGAAGCGGTATGTAATGTGTATCCTGTATTACAGCTTGATTGTGCCATAACGTTAAACAACTAAAAATGCAATAAAAATATTCAAACAAAAAAATGAAAGGTTATGACCTCTGGCTTAGCTGCATTGCTCACTCAGGGACATGGAGCCAAGTGTCAATTATGGCAACAGAGCGAGAACTGAAACTGCACAATGGCACTCTCACATCAAAAAGAAAGTAATAGTGAATATTCCAAAAGCGATAACATCTCAAAGAAAAAAAAAATGCTACAAAAAAAGAGATTGAACTCTTTTTTATATATAACATACTCTTACTCACTCTCTTCGCCCTTAATACGTATTGTTCCGACACTTCATATACATGTTGGTTTTGCTCGTTACCGTATGCTGATCTATTCCATATGCTCTTTGCATGCAAGTTTGTTCGAGATTTCTGGGAAAGGGTGTGGTCACAACTCAATTCGATTTTTCAATCTAATCACTTCTCTTTTTGGGTAGCTTATCGCCTATTTGGGAACATGTTCACATGAATATAAGAATAATTAATTTATTAGTAGCAGTAGCTTTCCAACAAATAACCAAGAATTGGAAAGATTTCACCAAACTTTCATATCAAGCATGGTGGTATGCTGTTTGTTATAATCATAGACTAGACACTACATTTATATATCCGCAGCATTTAGCATCCAAATGTTTAGATTTGTGGGAACCGGTTATACTATTCATTCATACTAGTGCTAGGCGCCTTCCCCTTTCTACACATCTGCAGCAAGAAGTAGCTAAACCTCCATGACTTCCTCTATGTTATTATATAGCTCTATTTATATTTCTTATATGTTATATTGTTTTATGAACTTTGTAATCTTTTCTTTTTTCATCTTACTGTGATATATGAAAAAGCTGTTTTCATAGCTTAGGTAATATTAGATTGCTTTTTTTATTCCTTGCATATTTTCCAATCCAACTGATATATTAAGTATAATCTCATTATTTTTATTGTTCTTATATTTTGTACACTATTGTATTCTTTTATCCAAATAAATATCTTTTTGAACTAGAAAAAAAGAGAATGAATGTTTGTTTAACAAAGGCACTTTCATGCATTGCTATGCGGCTCATTTGTGTTTCCTCAAAGCGGGCGCTTTCGAGCAGCACTTTGGCAGCAGGCCTGCAGAGGCGCGGCCAGGGTTGGATTTCCAATTCATTTTGCAGCCCCGTCCTGGGAGGCGAGCCAGGGATGAGGAGAGGAGACTGCAGGAGAAGAGGGCATATGCCTTGTCCTATTGCTTTGACCAATGCACTCACAGGATCACAAACCCGAAGTAATGACGTGCAACTATCAAAGTGCTGCATAGACATCGCTTTAAATGATGTTGAAGTATACCACATAATACTACGATACAGGAAATGACTGATCCCACATGATACAGAACAAAATGGAGGTGTAAAGAGGCTGCCCAGTGACGTCAACCAATGTGACCTAGCAGATGTTGGGTGTTCAGTGTGATTGTGTAGTTGGACTCTACTACCCAGTGGGAGCTTTACTATCAGTTGTCTAATACATAACAAATACCTATTCACCAGGTAACAGTAGGCTTCTGGAAACTAGCAGTTTCTGCAGAAGAAAGAAAGAACATCTCGTGCAAAGCAGCACTTTAAATGCTCAAACAAGCCCCTTTACACTAACATGTGAAGTCTGCATTTAAAACGGTATCAGCAGTTAGGCATATATATGTGTGCTTGTATGCCTATGATCACCTACGACAACATTTTGCCTTTATGGTGTATGTTTTATTCAGCATTGAAATGAGCACTTCCAGTGAAAGGCCTTTGATTTGCAAAATGAGGAAATGCTCTCTCTCAAGAGTTGAAGTGGTGTGTTACCTCCAGCCCCTGGTCTTTACCCCACATTTCCTTACCCCACAGTCTTTACTTCACAGGTAAGCAGATGCCAGTATGCATATTTAGATATAGGTAGGAGAAAAACAGTAGATAATGGTGGTTTAGGGTTTTGAGGTGGGTATAGGCAGAGAGATAGGGGTAATTTTTAACACACTCATGCACACCCACACACACACTCACTCACACACAACCACACACACACATGGTAACCCACAATCACATATAAACTCCAGAACTGAGACTGCGCCCATGGGCGGAATCTGTACACCCCCTCTCTAACATGTTGCCTGTTGTGAGACAGCAAGTCAAGGCATAGAAGCGAGCACAACAAATGCAGTTAACACAGTTGACGGGTGCACAACACGCCCGCTGCTGTGCAGGAAAACACATGGGTATTTACAAAGTCTTACTCAAGTTGTATATATTCATAGTACTTGAAGCACAATGCGTGGGGCTGAGAATACGGAGTACAATATATCTGATGGCCCAGTGCTCGGGGGCTGAAGCTACAGGGCACACATAGCAAACATGCACATGATACGCAACATGTGTAGAACATGCCCTATTGCAACATACAGTGTGAACGGTTATTCCGTGTCCATATCATGAGCAAAGCTGGTCACTTGGGCAGGATTGATCACGATTTTACACGTAAATGAAATGTGTCAAATAGATGTAAGCCAATTTTACCATGTTTAAAGGAGAGAGCACAAGCACTTTATAACTGATTAGACTTAAAGTGCAGAGAGTCCTAAGGGCCAGCAAAACTGGTTCAGCAAATAAGAGGGTTACGGAAAAAGGCTTGGGGATGACCCTGCAGACTGGGTCAGGTTCAGCAGTGTCTTTTGCTATCTCCCTTCAAGTCACTAAATCAAGAGCCCAATCACACCCCAGTTGGGGAGGAGACAGCTCCTTGGCCCATCTATCAACTCAAGACCCCATATGGTTTAGAGTGCGTATTACTTCAGTTGTGCCTTTAGACACAACTGCTTCACCGTTATAGATCGAAGAGTGATCAAAGCCATACAAATATTTGCTTCTGATTTGGTAAATCTTTTTTTAAGTTACACTGACAAGTGATATCCTTTCACCAACCTGCAAACCCTTGGTGAGAAACTTAGATGAAAGTTAACACCTCCAAACACACCTATAATGGCATCAGAGTCGCAAAAGTGCGGTCAACTGCAGGCCCTGGGCTACTAAAAGGCTTAGCCTTGCTGCGCATCCTAAGCCTGGCGCCTGCTGATATTAGCAGAGGGCTTATGGACCTGCTCTCCTGCCTCCCAGGCATCTCTGCCCTACATTACTGAGAGAGCAAACTGGAGTCAAGTGAATAACAGTGTTCACACTGTCACACTGAGGCCCTACTGATTGGCTTTGCTTTGTCAAATAACTGGAATTAAATGCCCCTAGCCCTCTCCATTCCCACCGTCACGTGGCCCCGGGCTGTCCTGTCCTTTTTATTTGGGATAACCTCATTGCTCGGTGGGAAATCTCAGGTTCACACCACCCTAACCTTACTGGCTACGCTTTGCCTCTGTGTAGCACATCCACCTAAAACCTCTGTAAGTCCCGGCCTCCCCATTAGAATGAAGCCTAAATAGTGTGGCACAAACATCTGGCGCATTGTGGCCACTGTCCCACATCTGCCCAAGTCTGAATCCGCCTCTATGTGTCTTCCCAGCTTAAAAGTTCCACCTAATATTGATTTCAAACTCCGCTATGCATCGCCACTGGCACGTGTCCCCTCCACAGTGCTCAGTTGCTAGCCAGCTAGGTCCTCGCTTTACAAATACTAACAAGTGCATGCATGCATACATCCATACATCCATCCATACATACATACATACATACATACATACATACATACATACATACATGCATACATACATACATGCATACATACATACATACATACATGGGCGTCCGCAGACATTTTTCCAGGGGGGGGCAAAATGTTAACGTCATCACCATCCTCCGACATGAATTGTGCCAGGTGGGGCTCAAGAAACACTGGGGCGCAGAACTGGGATAGACTCAATTAAATGCCAGGAATCCAAAAAATGTGACTGACCCTGCCACAGGCCAACAAACACCACCTGTAGGGAAAACGCTAAACTTTCTGACAAGGTGTTTTATCTCTGTCTGCTAGGTGTGCAGACTTCCAGATCCTCGATCCAACACCAATCAAGGCTGTCTTCAGCACGATTCGATTTTTATCAGAATATTTTAAAACAGCCTATGATTAAAGCACCAGATTAAATATACTCTATGCACAGTGTATGTTAGGGATTATTTGTAGCACACATATTTACCAATATTGGCTTCTTGGTGCTTGAATTCATGATAACTTTTATCCAAAGTTAAAGCACAATGTCAAAGTTAGTAATAAATAAGGCATGAATCACACACGCTAGTGATTCGCCAATGCGTGCTCCCTTTACTAGAATTCCCCGGGCATTGCTACATTTTACACACATTCAATAAATTTACACAAAATAAAATGTATAGGTCCAAATGTTAGCTATATTTTTGAAAAGGAACTTAGAGTCCCTCAACGTGTAGTCAATGTAAAACTGACAACATGCCCACGTTTAGGGATACAATAATGGCCAGCTCCCTTATGCGGAGGCCCGGCACCTTAAATGTGTGGCACATGCGGCGCCCGCAGCGGCGGCACATCACAAGTCCAGGGATGCTGAGTCTTACACAGTGGTTGAAGTGGGGCAAAAAAGTAGGGGAACAGTGGGCAAAAAATCAAAGGGCGGGAATAACCCAAGGATTGGATCTGTGGGTGGAGCCAGAGGTGTGCCCAGAATGCGCAGACATCCCAATTTCTAGTATTTGTTTGGCATTTCACTGCCCAGTTTAATCAACCAATGGATACACATGATTATTTAAGGTTATAATGAGTTATTGACATTAAAATATATTCACAAAGTGGGATATGCTTCTAATCACAGAATGTACCAAATACTATAAAATGTGGAAATACAAGTCTTTGTCTCCGAGCCATGGAGTGTCTGTCATCCGTACTACTCCCTTTTTCCACAACAGCAGTTCAAACATGAATGGCAAAATATCCTAGTTTGAAAATGTTTTCTCTAAAATGATGGCTCTGCCATATTTGCCTCATAATGCAAGATCTGCTGCATGATCTGACCATTTAAACTAATAAATTGTTTGTAGCTCAAACATATCAAACGTTAATATAAAATGTGACTTGTGTTGCTGCGGAGTGGATGGCCTATTGTAAAGGTTGACTGATCACCTTTCTCACTGCTGCGTTTGTATGTTACACTGGTACTAATGAGGCAAAATCTTTCCAGAGACTGTTAGCATGTGTACGAACGTCAAAATAATAAAATAATGAAAATATACTGCATTACGCTGCAGCCTTTTTTTTAATGCATAATTTAGACAACACTACGGCATAATGTTGTAATCCTTTGCTGCATAATTAATTCCAGTGGCCCCACAGCAGGCAGCACATGTTAAAAATGCTTGTGAATGAAGCCGGGTCACTGTAAGTTTGGGAACTTAGTTTGGTGTGCGTGCAAATCCTGCATTGCCAATCCCTGGTGAGTTGCAGCTACTACTGCTGAAACAAGGCCAATGGAGGTACCTATGGGTGAGGCAGACTGGCCTCAAGGGCAGGGCCAGCCATAGCACTGGTGGTGTCCTGTGCATTAATGTTTGTTAGTGCCCCCCAATGACCACCTCTGCCATGGATTCCCTCACTATCACCCTTTAACTGTGCCCCCCAAGTTTTCAGGACCACTCTCTCTCAGATGCATTTAATTTCATATACAGCGCCACTCATAACATTGTAGCGTGTCAGAGCACTTTACATCACACACATTACACAGAGACAATCAATAAGTGTGTAAATCACTGTATAGAAAATGTTACATTAGACTAAGGACTACAAGGTGTAGGAGTCACATGACAACCATACTAGTAGCCGTATAATTTTATGGTGATTGCTCTGGGGAAACACAATACCCGGAATTTAAAACGTAATACCATGGTTGGGGGTTCTCCCTAATAATTAGAATTGATTTCTGTCCAAAATACCACTTTTTGGGACATTAGGATAATCAAAGACTGAGGGGTTGGGGGCGGGACATAACACTCTAATTTATACCTTGCAGTTTGTATGCAGCTCTTAGATGACAGTTAATTGCTCACTGTTCTAAGTTAGGATTTTAATTTATAAACTGCAAGTAACAAAAGGATCTCTCTGACAAAAGCAGTAGCCCACTGACCTATTTACATTATGAGCACTTTGTGATCTGCATTCATGCATGCATACATAAATACATACATACATACATACATACATACATGCATACATACATACATGCATTCATGCATTCATGCATGCATGCATACATACAAACATACATACATGCATGCAACAGCAGTCAGCTTTAGAACCAGTGTAGTTACAGCTGAAAGGTGGTACCCAACCAGTTCCTGCTGAGACACATCTGTCTAAACCCAGCTATCCTTTAACCCCTGCATTCAACAAACGGTTGAATGTCTGACGTGGGCCTGGGGGTGCAGTATCTGATTTCTAATTAAATACACCTGTTTCCCTGCATTTCTAGAGAAATGTTAATCACTCCACGGGTGAAATGATAGCAGAGGGAGTGTATTTCCCAGAAACTGGGGTTGGGGGGCACAGAGGGGGCTTGAGCCAGTTGTATATAAATCGGGTGCCTAACAGAAACATGTGAGGGGTGCAAGAGGCTGACGTCTCCTGGTGAGTACTGCGCATGTCTGACTGCAGGTTGATTCACTGTGATATTCTTTCTCAGAGGGAGATGTTTACTGGGAAGTTGGAGTGAAATGGATTCCAATTGTCATTTCTTTCTTGATTCGCAGCCTCTGTGCGCCTTCGGCACTCTTACACATTCACACACACGCACACGCACACACACACGCACACACACGGTCACACACAATCACATATAAACTCCAGAAGTGAGGCTGCGCCCATGGGCGGATCCACCCCCTCTGTAACATGTCGCCTGTTGTGAGGCAGCGAGGCATAGAAGCGAGCACAGCAAATGCAGCTGACACAGGTGACGGATGCGCCGCGCGCCCGCCTGCTGTGCAGGGAAACGCATGCGTATTTACAAAGCCTTATTGAAGTGAGACTGCAATGAGTCCCTGAGGGGGGTCCAGGTAACGGGCACCCAAAGTCAAGTGTAAGAGGGTCACAGTACAGGGCCAGGACGACTTTGCCGCTACACACCAACATCTACTCACATTCATCACTATCTGTTATTGAATTCTCACTTGCTCTTGGGACTGTGGCTGTTGGTGTGTGCCTTGTGTACTCTGTGTGCGTGTCTGTTTGCATGTGTGTTAATCCCACGCAGTCACCCAGGTGTTTCAACACATGTTCTGGCTGCAGGTGACACACGAGGTGTCACTTTGGTGCTGTTTAGTGTCATCTTTTAAACACATCTTGGATTTCTCTGCAAACTTTCAGTTTTGTGAGTACTCTCACCCATCCCTGTGTGCCTTATCCTCGGTGAAGGGGGGTCCTCGTGATATTGGGGCTGGAGCCCTGGAGGGGATCATGCTGTCATGGACAGACCTAGGACAGCACACCGAGCAGTGATTACGTGTTAATTCAGCATCACTGGTCCCCTGCACGTGTAAGAGTGTATCCCACTCCTCTTGCAGAATACACTCACCCTGCCCTTGGGTGTACTATGGAGGATGTGTGGACAGTCCAGAGCCCCAAAGACATCAGGTGCGCAAGGAATGGCTTAGAAATGCGCTGTTATGACATTTTCAAAGTGCTTGCTGTTGCCTGCATACATCAGAGGGTCACTCATCGCTTCAGAGAGGGCTGGTGAAACCCTGTGTGTGAACCCTGCTTCCAAATGTGTCCCTGTGCGGGTGAGACAGTGCAGGATGTGACGCAGATTGAAGGATCGCTATCTTGACTGCTGTCTTGCATCTTTTGTAAGGCTCTTGTAAATGTCTCTGACTGCCAGTATCCCAATAACCAAGCGCTTTGCCCTCAGTATCTCTGAGTGCCCTCATGCTCAGTGGATTCCATTTTGTAGGGGGCCCCTTCACAGGTGTCCTTCCTCTATGTCTATGGCATGAGGATCAACAGGGACTATCTTTGACTCCAGCAGGGTGTATGCAGCTGGCAGATCCATGGTGGTATGAGTGTCCAAGGTCATTGTTATCCTTTTATCGTTTCCCTAAATGAGCAACCACCACCAGCTATTGGGAGATACATTAATGTGACCCTCAGCACCCAATGTCCAGAGTAAACATATATGAGTACAGGAGCGTTTCTTTGTGCTTCGTCTTTTTATTTTTCATCTTCTTCACACTGTATTAGATGATCTCAATACATTCTGCAGTCACTCTGGTAACTCCAGTGGCCAACTATTAGGAGATGTTTAAATGTTTTTCCCATGTTCCTTCAGAGGGTCCACTAACAATTTATAGGAATATCTTCCTGAGGCCAATCTTAAGAGAAACACAAGTCAGGACCTGCAGAGAGGCCGTGATGAAATGCCTCAGGGGGTCTTTGATCCAACTTTACTGCAAAATGATTACATTCCTGACATTTGCAGCTCAAGAGCTCGAAAAAAAGGCAACGCAAAACCGGAACTGGGACACACGGACATATTGCAGCCAGACCCAGATCTTTCTTGATGCTCCTTGCAGCCTCCACTCCTCCCTCTTCCCTTTTATTCTAAGTCACTTTAAGCCCTCTATTTGAGACAGGGGGGACAGACACACTAAACCAAGCACAAGTTCTAACGCGTGCTGCATCCTAGTTACAACAGTCGTTTGTTGGCCCCAATCTTCTAATGTGAGGGCCATCCTCCCCTTTTAATACTGGTTTCCACTTCGCATGTACACCTGCGTAATCCTGTCCAGCACACGGGGGTGTGTCTCACCTTCTTACAGAGCCCTTCCTGCTTTTACTCATCATGTGCTTTTAAAATGCGCTTTTCCTGTTTTGACTCTTCACGTACATTTGTGCAATGTCGCCCAGCACGCGGGCACGTTTTACTTTATATGTTGTTGTTTACCACATGGTGGTATGTTCCACCCTTTTATGATTTTAACAAATCAAATAAAAGTATTTCTTCTTCATTAACTTCATGAGTTGCCTCACTCACACTGTATGTGATGGCATTTTCCTGATCCCATGAGCAGCAGCCTGAGAAGAAGTGCACTTCAGTGCCAGGGCTGGTGTTTCTGGGCCGCTGGCCCTGGGCCGGCTATTTATTTTGTATCATTTTTAATATGTTTACCAAGTTGTTTTCCATATTTAAAGTGTCTGCAAAACAATTGTGGTAGTGGAAAGTGGTGGATGAAAGTGGTATGAGGTGGAATCAAGACTTCACTATCTCGGTATTCCGTACCCACAGTTTTAATCAGTTTCTGGAAATGCTTCCGCCCCGGCCTTATTACGGTCTACTTCCACATCAGAGAGTGCCAAACAGTGACAAACAAGGGGCCTTATTTATGAAAAGGGACGCATCACTGCGTGAAAACAGCGATGCGTCACTTTTCACTGCGCACTCCTTGCGACACCAATGATGCGTCATATTTAATGTATGACGCATCATGTCGCAAGGAGTTACAGATACGTCAGTATTTCTGACGTATCTGTAAGCGCAAAAGTGACGCATTGCTGGAGTGTGTCACAAAAGTGACGCAACTCCAGCAATGCGTCCTTACACATGGGGCAAGCCCCATGTGAAAGGGCTTGCATCAGTCTTACGCCTGCTGTGAGGCAGGCGCAAGATTTTGACGCAACAGCGTCCTAAAAGTGACGCAGTGAAATCTCATAGATTTCACTGTGTCACTATTACGAGGCTTTTTGCGGGGGAACGCCCCCTCTGCATACATTATACCTGACGCAGGTATAATGTGGCGCAGGGGTTTAAAAAGTGACGCATCTACCTAGATGCATCCCTTTTTAAATATGGCGCAACAAGGTGCATGTTTTACGCCGCCGATGCGTCACAAAAAGTGACGCATCAGCAGCGCAAAACTGACGCAAGGCCTCATAAATAAGGGCCAAGGAGTTCACATCCATGTTTAAATGTCAGCTGTGGCCCTCCCTCCTTATGAGGGCCTCACCATAACCTGGAACAGCCACACGCTGGGCCATATCAAGAAGGGCGGAGCTGGCTCAGCGCGGAGCTGAGCCCCTGTTTTTAGTTCTCGCCTTTGAGACAGTTTTACCTCCCTAGGCAGAATATTGTTTTTAAAAAAGTACATAATACACATACATAGATTGACTTTTAACTAGGTACTTCATCCATTGGTCAGTTAAATTGTCATTCACATTTTGCTCTCGCCTACCGCAGGATACAGCATAGGACAGTGTGGCAGACCACTAAAGCTCCTTTCATGTTGAGCAATTGCGCTAAATCTGTGCACTCTGTTCACATCCATTCACCAGTTGGGGTGGTAACACATTCGCAAAAAGATAAGGGGTCCTCTTCAGACCCCTTTCCTTTTGAGACCTTAAAACAACTCTCAACTCTCAACTCTCAAACAAAGTAAAGAAAAATAATGTTTCTTTTTAAATGCAGCTCCATTTCCCATGAAGGCATTCAATCGTGATGTCACAATTTGCGAACCACCTCATAAATGTTGATGAGCTAGGTCAGTTTGCTACCCACTACAAATCTTAATTATTAATACATAGGTCAGTTTGCAAATTTTTTTTTTAATTTGTGAAAATTTGCAAAGCAGTTTGCATCCTTTTTTTTCAAATAGAAATGTTATACATCTGGCCCTTAGATGCTTAAACAGGGCTTCACTTGTAAAAAAGAGTTCCGGATCCCTACGATTTTTTTTTTTTTTAAAGTGGCATAGCCCTATGTTTTTCTTGTTAAAAAAGTGTGTGGCGATGTCACTGCCCGATGAGCCCGCTGGTGCCACATTGCTGAATGGTATAAAGTGAGGCGCGATGTAATTATTTTGCTAACCTGGCTCATCATTTTTAGGCATATTAAAGGCACTACAAGAGACCTTATGCTACCGTTGGAGCAGTGCCAATCTTGAAATAAAAATGCGTGCACACCTATCACAATTAGTGAAGCTGCTCAGCAGCAACAATTCCATCATTTGAAGTTTACAACTATCTGACCGCTGCACAATCGGTCCAATCATGAACACATGCGCCTCGAGTAGGCCCAGGGACTCTTACATGGTTTCCAGACCTGAATCCTGGGCAAACCCTGCTCAACCTAAGCACTGCACTGCAGCAGGCTCCTCAGAATGCTAGAATCCACTCAGCCTGTCTCTATGCCTGTCTCTATGCCTGTCTCTATGCTGTAATCCACTCAGCCTGTCTCTATGCCTGTCTCTATGCCTGTCTCTATGCTGTAATCCACTCAGCCTGTCTCTATGCCTGTCTCTATGCTGTAATCCCTTGAGGTGACCCTGCCTAAAACTGAACTTTCCCATCGGAAAGGGGCGAATAAAAAAACTTGGTACACACCTGAGTTGAGAACTCTCAAACAGATATGTAAACAGAAGGAGAGAAGGTGGAGGAAAGACTATGGTGAAGATAGTAAAAATGTTTACAGACTAGCACTACGCAATTATAAGCAGGCTATAAAAGTGACCCAGTCCAACTATTATCAGGAAAAAATCTCTTTAGCTGCTAGTTCCTCCAGGGAAATTTTTAAAATTTTTAAAGCTTTGGTTACCCCTCCTACCCCCGTCATGGACTCAAATATGGCACTCCCGCGTTGCAGGGAATTGGCAAATTTTTTTGCCGCAAAGGTAGCAAACATCTATGCATCTTTTCAAGCGACTGCCACAGGTGACTGCAATAGGGCTAACCCCCCCTTAGCACAAGATCTACCTACGCTTAATGAATTCTCCCCTCTGGATGTCGACAAGGCCCAATTGCTTCTGGGCAATTTGAAATCTGGATCACCTAGTGATGTAGCTCCACCAACCATCCTCAAGCTTGTCTCAAACACAGTAGCCCCTGTGATGCAGAATGTGATTAATACATCCTTGTCCACAGGGGTAGTCCCAACCTTGTGGAAACAAGCAAGAGTAAGAGCGTTATTAAAAAAGCCCAACCTCAATCCTGACGACTGTTCCAACTACCGTCCTATTTCCCTGTTGCCCACTGTTAGCAAGATTGCTGAAAAACATGTTAACTCTCTTCTATCCACCTTCATTGAGGCTAATAATCTGCTACATTACACCCAGACTGGGTTAGATGTAAACAGGGTACTGAAACGGCCCTGGTGGCTGTAATTGAGGAAACCAGGAAGATTTTGGACGAAGGGAAATGTGCGGCCATACTATTATTAGACCTCAGTGCGGCTTTTGATACCGTTAATCACACGATCCTCGTTCAGAGATTGAGTGATATAGGTATCACTGGGACCGCACTGAACTGGCTTAGCTCCTTCCTGTCCAACCGGACTTTTTCAGTGTTTGAGGATGATATAGTTTCAGCCCCAATACAGCGCCAATGTGGTGTTCCCCAGGGGTCATCCCTCAGCCCTACTCTATTTAATATTTACATGAGACCTTTGGCTGAGGTGGTGCAACCCTGGGGAGTACAGTTGGTAACATATGCTGATGATACTCAGCTTATCATCTCCCTGTCGGGGCAGGAGACGATTTATAACAACCTATCCTCCTGTCTTAGTAAAGTTCAGGATTGGATGAATGACTCTTTTTTGAAGCTTAATGGAGCTAAAACAGAGGTCATGATGCTAGGACATAAACCACCTACCTCTGTGGATATGTGGTGGCCGGACTCTTTGGGGCAGCCTCCAACCCCTAAGGAGCAAATTAAAAGCTTGGGAGTGTGGCTCGACCCAGCCCTTAACTTTCAGGTCCAAGCCCGGAAGGTAGCAGGGACTGGTTACGCCCTTATGAGAGCACTCAGAAAAATTCTAGGACTACTTCCCTTTGAGGCTAGAAGGATCCTAGTACAATCCCTTATACTATCACGATTAGACTATGCCAACGCAGTCTATCTAGGGGCCCCTAAAGGGACAATCAAGATTCTTCTGACCATCCAAAACTGTGCTGCCCGAATACTACTAAACATCCCACGCAGAACCTCTGTCAAACCAGCATTGAAGCAACTACATTGGTTGCCTGTGCAACAACGAATTCCATTTAAAGCAATGACTATTGCTCACAAAGCCCTGCATAATTCGGGACCAGACATTCTTGCACCCTTGTTTACTCCTTATCAAACATGCAGAACCCTGAGATCCAGCAATAAGAATCTACTGGCAATCCCCAGGATCAGGAGTTCGCGCACCGGGGGCAGACGTTTCACTCTACAGGTTGCAAAGCTCTGGAATAATCTTCCAGATGCTATCCGCTTGGAGGAGAACCATCTCAGGTTTAGAAAAATGCTGAAAACCTTCCTATTCTGCTAAAGTTAATGGAGATGACTTGACCACATAAGCGCTGGGATGCCTTAGGGTAACCATGCGCTATAGAAATGTGTAATCATTCATTCATTCAGTCAATCCACTCAGCCTGTCTCTATGCCTTGTTCTATGCCTGTCTCTATGCTGTAATCCACTCAGCCTGTCTCTATGCCTGTCTCTATGCCTGTCTCTATGCTGTAATCCACTCAGCCTGTCTCTATGCCTGTCTCTATGCTGTAATCCACTCAGCCTGTCTCTATGCCTTGTTCTATGCCTGTCTCTATGCTGTAATCCACTCAGCCTGTCTCTATGCCTGTCTCTATGCCTGTCTCTATGCTGTAATCCACTCAGCCTGTCTCTATGCCTGTCTCTATGCTGTAATCCACTCAGCCTGTCTCTATGCTGTATCACATGGACTGTGTTGATGAAGTTGAAGAGGGCTTCTCTTGTTTTTTCATGCTTGAGGTCAGTTGTTAATGAGTATGTCATTTTATCTGTGGTGTAACACAGCAGTAGGGATTCCCCTGCTCCATCAGTTTCATAGGTGACTTTAAGGCATTTGTCCACACCTTCTTCAAGGAGGCATCAGTGGTGGGTGAGTCTAGTTCACTGAATAGGGTGAAGGGCATGGGGTGGTGTACAGCGTGATTCTCATCATCTTTATGTCAGTCATGGCCTCTTCATTTCCCATTAATGGCACTTTAGGAGGTTCTTGAGTGTTTGCTTCTCTTTTTGGATATGGATCTCACACTCATAATCAGGATTTTTTCTTTAACACTCCCACGTAGCACACTAGGCACGGTGTTGCCTGCTTGTCACACTGTGCCTATTTGATATGACCAGTTCTCTCTGCATAGTTAGTTCTGCGGCACTAAAGGTACAATAGTCACAAGTAGCTATTTAACTGGTTCCTTCATGAACATTGTACACTGGTAGCTAGACTTGGTGGCTACTGCTGTGGGGAACTTCTTCATTCCTTTTTTGAACATCTAAACAGCAATACATGGGAAATGAGCTTCACCATGAAACACAGCCTCACCAGTATGGAGTTCTTAGATTTGGACTTCTACATTAAAGATAACAAGATACATTCCAGACTTTACCGAAAACCAACTTCCTGCAACTCTGTACTCCATGCCTCCAGTTTTCACCCTGAACACCAGTTACGCTCCATCCCTTATGGAGAATTTCTAAGAGCTAGACGTAACTGTAGTGAGTCCAACGAGTTTGAACAATGTATCTCAAACATGAAGGACAGATTCCATTGTCGGGGGTACCCAAAGGCATCCCTCAGAATTGCAGAACAGAAGACCCGAACCATCCCTAGACTAGACTGTCTTAAAACACGTACGGAGACAGATTCCTCCGGACAACAAATTAGACTAATAACTGAATACAATGCTCTTAACTACACCACCAAAAAGAGCTTCAACAAACACTGGAAACTGCTAAAGGAGGATCCAGTGCTCAAGACGTTCCTTCCCGACAGACCGGCCATCACATACAAGAAGGGCTTCACCCTGAAAAACAAACTGAGCCCTACGGTGCCTCCTAACACTGGGACGCGAGATTGGCTTTCTGTAAGGGGTCTGGGTTTTCTACAAATGTGGTTCATGTTCCATGTGTATTTGGGGAAAACATGGGACCACCACTTTCAAGGGTCCGGATGGATCCGTGTACAAAATTAAACACAACATTACCTGTTTGACCAAATTTGTGGTCTACGTAATTGAGTGTAAATGTGGCAAAATATATGTTGGTTTCACCATCAGGGCACTCAAAGATAGAGTTGCTGAACACATGAGGGCCATACAGAAAAGGGACCCACGGTACCCAGTAGCCCTACACGTAGCAGAGTGCCAACCCCTAGAGGAAGATTTCAAAGTACGTGTTTTTGGCATTGATATGATTCCCCTCAATATCCGAGGGGTAACAGGGAACTGATGCTCAGGCGTAGAGAGGCCACATGGATCATGCGCTTACTGAGCGTAGAACATGGACTTAACTACGACCCTGAGCTTCAGTACTTTCTAGGCGACTAAACAGTTGCTTGAAGGGGCTCCTCACTTTTGAAAACCAATGTCTTCTCCCTTGAAAGACACACACTACTTAAAGGGAGTAACTACAAATGTTTTGCAGTACATTAATCCACGTCACCTGGTACTGAATTAGAACAGATTTTTGGGGCCAACAACGTTCTGTAAAAAAGCCTTTAGAAGGTTAACCTGCAACCAAACTTGCCAGCTTTGATGAGCCCACATCCTATCACCGGTGCGAGAGAAGGCCAATATTGTATAAACCTATCAATAACACTGTTAGTGACAAAACAGAAATGTGCAATGTGTTTTTATGTAATTTACAACAATGTATTCTGTACAGTTACCTCTGCGTGACAATTTTCGCGCATTTGCACTCGTCCGGTGTGTAACCTGTAAAGGGAAATATGTGTCATGTCTTACATGAAGTACTAATGATTATGAACTTATAACAATTTTATTTTTGGCTCCTGAGGAAATGTCTGATTGTTATCTAGGTAGTCACATGCACCCTCACTTTGTGACGCGACACTCTTTCGAATCACTTTTTGTGGTAGAGTTTGAATTCTACAAATTACCTAGAAACAGGATAGTACCAATTTTCCCCCACGTGGGCACACACTTTAGTGACTCACGTTTTTCTGTCAACATTTTGTATGCTTACTTAGGAATGCCATGAACAGCATGACACCTAGCGCTCTGATGTTCGTAAACAGGAGAACAGGCGATACTCGGCATTTACAATTTCCCCATTCTAAGATGGCGGCCGTTTTTTCTCCCTACCCTAAGCCTACCGGCATCATTGATGTCTAGCTTTTCTATATAACGTCATTTCCTCCTCCGGCCCGGGGTCCGCTCATGACAGACGGCCACCGGGAAATCACGGAGGAGGGATACCGATCGATAGGTAAGTCGCCGCCCGCGTTACTAAGGTTGACTAAACCTCAAACCTTCCTATGTACTAGATTAATTACGCAACGGCGGCGGTATACATTCCTTGATCAGTGCTATCCTCCGTTTTTTTCAGCTTACCGCCGACCAGGAGACACACCCGTTTTCCTTGGTTTTCAACTTCATGGATCCCCTCCCGGTTTACACCCTTTACACATTTTTAACCAGGTACTAAATTCTTCCTTAAACTTTCCTATACAGTGGCTTCGTAGCACCTAATGAGAGATACACAATTTTTGTTACCTCAGGTCCACTAACTTGATTGTTTGATTTTATCTCTTTGTTAGAGACTCTTTACCAAATAGTCTCTGACGCATTTAAGGATTAGACGGTACTAGTCCAACAGAAAGCAACTTTACATCTAGGACTACAGGATATTCCACCACTTTGCTACCAAAGACATTCGAATTTCAGTAATCCCAGTGGTAAGGCTACTTCCTTTATAGTGTCCTGGTTATTTTGGTTTACTTCCAATCTAACCTTTTAGTGACTGACTGTACCACACTCCTCGTTTTTATGCCTTCCTGATTTTGTCTCCATTTATCTCCCCCTTTTTCTCTTTTCCTTCCGGTTTTGTAGTCTCTCTAGTCCACCAACGTGGAACACTGCTATAATTTCCAGACCTCACTCAACCCACCTCAAAGAGTTGAGTTTAAGGTAATAGACTAAACCTAAGAGGGAGAGCATGCTTCTCACTATCACTTTAAACATCGGCTCATAAACCACACAGTCTTGTTTCATCACAAATGATTTTCCCACTTGTCAGTGAGAACTTGTCACCGACAGAACGCTCACTTCACTTTGACTTGCCCTCACAAACTTATTTTCACCACACTATAACCCTAGTAAGGCAGGATCACTGTGTGCACGAGAACGCTTGCCACATTTACTCACGGAAATACCATCCACCTCACACTTTAGGCACCATCACTCTTGGAAACCCACTCACTTCCTTAGAGTGTGACACTCATAGTATTCTGAATGTCATCACTAATCACATCCACTCTCTGTGCGAGTGGACACGCATACCATTACTGCATGTATGATGCACTTTATGTCACCATATGCAGTATAACTCTGTGAGTTGACGTACCAGTAAATGTACATACTTTGTGCTTTATACCATCAGCCCTGAAGAGTCGTGTTGACTCAACGGCACACGACGAAACACGTGTCGGCTTACTGTTATTCCTCAAGTCTGGATCCAATAAATCTCCACCCTGCTGGGACAAGAAACACACCAAAGGATCTGCTTCTATGTTATTTTGTCTTTTGTTACTTATCGATATACTGATTTGTTGAACTCTGTTTGTGGTTGCGAGAGCTTAGCTTTTCAATTGTGCATGGTCTCAGACTTTTTAGACGGTTAAGGGTAATTTCCCGTCTGCTCTTTACGCACCACTTAATCACCAATTGTGATCACACATACGTGAACGTTAAACTTGAGGCAGTGCGCCCAGGACATCTGAACCCTAAAATTCCCTTCAGTAGTTGGCTACTGCTGTGGGGTTGGTGATTTCACTAATTCAGCTTCAATTAACTTACCTTAAAATGATATGTTGTCAACATTGTTTCTCTTCTCTTTGTAGATCCATCCATAATTGCTGCCTGGTAGGAGAGTTGTCAAGAGCCAGCAGGAGTCTACTGGAAGCCACCTTAGTCTTTGGGAAAACAATTTGTAGAGAGGTAAGTGTGATAGCTCTAGGTTGTTATGTCATAGGTTTCTTATTAGAAAGGGAATTCACAGGGAGGCATAAGAAAGAAAAGGGCTCTGGCATCCATGTTGACTACTGAAATTTCACAAGAGGACACACTCTTGTGAGACTTGAGAGAAAGCATTGAGGAATCTAGCAGAACTCCAGTGAGAGGATGTTGATGTACTGCAACGACTCCACTCTTTCTTTAATGCATTGCCACTGAATGGTTAATTTATTTTATGTTCCAGTGGCATTCTTCACTGATTTGTTTTTGCATGTATGGGCAGCTTACCAGGTGCCCAGCTTTACCTCACAGTGTTGATGAACTAACCATTGGAAATTGATTTTGTGTTTGTGCTAACACCACAGTGCTGTTCACATCTATGCATGCTGGGACAGGTGCCTAGCCCTACTGTACCCAAACACATCTTTTCCAGAGTATTAGAGCAGGATAACCCTAAAATCTTACCTGGAAGGTACCTCATAGTGCAGGTCAGACACTATAGTAACAGACATGGGCATGTAAACTGTGCCCCAGGTTCCAAAAGTATTATTAAAGAAGTTTCATAAATGGATGTGTGTGAAGCATGGTGGTAGGGCATTGGAAACCCAGCCTATTGAACAAGACCACCTCTGCTAAACATCACGTCTTGTGCTTCTAGTTGATTTTTACTGCTGTCAGACCTACTTTTTAATGTTTGTGTTAGCAAAAAAGAAACAAAGATGCAATAAGAAGGATAGATGAAAATGTAACTTATAAGGCAAAACATCATATACATTCAGTCCATGAAAAAGAGACAAAGATCTTGGCCATGATAAACATTGTGCAAAAATTGAATGCAAAATAAGCAAAACTATTTTAAAATCAGCAGTGTCAGTTAGATTCTGCAGTGTTACCTATTTGATTTAAGTCTCTACAGCGTTTTGCTGTCAGACTGTCTGTAGTTGTTTGCCGAACATTCTTCAAGGCCTTAATCTTGTATCTTGAGGGAGACCTTAATACATGTACAAATAAAAGATATATCCAAGGAATTACAAAAATATAGACAAATATGGTTCACTTCTTTGTTTTATTCTTGGTTTCCAAAATCTCCCTTCAGTGAAGTCTCTAAACCAAAAGCATTAAATCATTGCCTTGTCCAAACATATTTTGAGATCTTTTATTGCTTCCTCAGGCCTATAGATAATCAATATACACAAAATTCATAGATTGGATTAAATTCAGAAAACAAGCTGTTCACATTTCATCCCTAACTCATAATCTGCATTTGTTGCAAGTTGTTTCTCTTGAGTCAATCAATTAATCAATCAATCAACCAATCAAGACTTGTTAAGCATAGCGACTCACTGGTAAGGGTCTCAAGGCGCTCGGGGGGAACACTGCAGGTCCTGATGGGTGCTTTGGTTCAGTCAAAGAGCCAGGCCTTGAGATCCTTCATGAATTGGGTTAGCAACAAGGGTAGCCTGAAGTGGAGAGTGTCTAAGAGAATTATCACTTGAACCCACGGCACAATTCTGAAAGGTCTCAAACTTCAACTTTGTTGAAAAGATGTTCCGTGAGTCCGCTTCTAATGTTGGGAGAATTCTAGGATGGATGCACATTTTCTCTGCTCTAACACAAATATGACTATAATTTCTGCAGTTCCAGGTTCCCTCTTTATGTCTGCCCAACAGTTTGAGAATGATGGAACTGGGGCATCTTTATATCTATATCAAGTGCAGAGCAAAAGCTGAACACCCCATTCTCAAGAACTGTGTTTTACTTTTAAATACCACTTCTGAAAGTAGGCCAAAGAGGTGTACTAGGTGTTGAATGTACAATTTGTTAGATTGACTTGCCAGGGTTGTTTGTTAGACCAGGTTTAAATAAAATCATGTTGATTATTACCCTTACATTTATAGCCGTGGCCAGAAGGTAGATCCACAACAAAACCATGGAAACAGTATTGCCAGGGAGTGTCAGTGTGGGCAAAAGCCTTTGAAGGCCCTTGAGTCTTCACTGGTACCCCTGGCTTTGTTGCTCAATGCACAAGTGGTTACACAGAAAGAAACATCAGCCAGTATGCTATTCCCCTATAAGTGATGCTGAAGTACATCCAGGCTCCTCACTAAACCTCTTTATGTATAGATGTTAATAATAATAATAATAATAATAATAATAATAATAATAATAATAATAATAATAATGAGTCTTGTAAGAGCGCGAACAGCTACCTCACATGGAGGTGTCCCGGCGCTATGAGAACATACTAGCCATAAGTCAGGTGGCAGATCTTAGCATAATGTAGTAAATAGCCAGGTTTTTAGCAGTTGTTTAAAACAAGTTTCAGAAGGGGCCTGTTGTAATGCAGGAGGTAGAGAGTTCCATAGCCCCGCCACATTGGCCGAGAAGGTTCTTCCACCCAGCCGCACTCTTCGTGCTCGGGGAACCACAAGCTGCACCCTATATGTTCTGTCAGTCTTGATCATCAAACTGGCTTAAGACTATTTAGCTCTCAGGCAAGCATTTTAAAACCTCGTCTTGTTGAAAGGCTTTTCTTTGTTTTAAGAACAGTTTATTTGTTTGCACCTTCACTGCACTGAGAGTGTTCCTTATCTGTTTTTACCTGCGTTGCTAATTACTCTACGTTCCACCGCGGTCTTTACCGTTTGCTGTGGAGAGAGCTGTCTAATGTACTCACCTCCTGCTGGGGCCTATGGGAGTCAGCAGTCTAGCTGCGCTTCCTAGGTTCCCATTTAAATCAGATGCTGGCGCCGACATGCAGCAGACGCGCGCAGCGGGCATGCAGTTGGCACGGCGAAAGTGCACACAAAAAGCCAAGCTCGTCTGTGCTGGTCCATGCCAAACCTTTACAAAGAGCCAGCACTACAGATAACAGGTACTTGATTGGAATTACATATTGTGCTGAGAATCGAATCTATATAGGTAACAAAGTTAAGGATTCTACCCTCAAGGGCACCTGTTGCAGAGGTACATTTATATCTCACCTAGAAGGTCCCGTAGCCTGTGTAAAATGTCATTTTCAAAGGCTCAAGATCGACTGGAAAGACAGGCATAACCCTGGTTTACCAAAACACAACCTAAATATCATAACCTCAAATACCTCCCATAGCGTACCCAACTCTGCCCTTTTCCCCCTCTGTTTCTGCCCTCTCGGGTAAGTAAAGGAATTTCTATGCAATCTAAGATCAATATCTAAACCTACTATTGAATTTGGGAACTTGCTGTCTTCAATAGTACCTGAATTTGGATTTCTAACGGAGATATGGTTGTATTCCACTACGACTCATTCCATTGCGTTAGGTGTCTCGGATAATTATTGCATGCTGAGATTGGACAGGGAAGGCAGGGCGGGCGGTGGAATCACTATTATTTTTAAAGACACATTGAAAGTCTCACTTATTGAGACCCTTTCGGAGGACTGGACTGAGATATGTGTTTTCAGGGTTGAGCTCTCCCATCACGATTGTGTAGAGGCACTCTTGTATAACGCCCCCCTGGACCCAAAGGAGATTTTAGTCTTCATCTTACTGAACTCATTGCCACTCATGTTTGAACCTCCAAACACTTTCTCCTACTGGGCATTGTTAACATCCATGGTGAAAATCCCTTAAATTTAGAATCAATGTGACTCCTCTCCAACCTTTCCATACTTGGCCTCAAGCAGATAGTCGATGGACCTGCATATATCTTGGGCCACACCATTGATCTAATTCTTACTAATTCACCATCCTTGTCTTGTGGACCCCATGTCCACTTCTATGGACTGGTCATTCACTAATCAGTTTTCAAGTCACAACAGCACATGGGCCAGAACACCCCAAAAAAGCTAAGCAAAACCTTTGAGAGACTGGCGCAAAGTCACCCGGGACTTCAATGTTATGGATACGAAGGAGGATCGAGCTGTGGAGAAAGCACTATCAGATTATCACTCCGGATTAAACATGGCAATCGACAAACGGGCCCCTTTGAAAACCCACATTGTACACATGCTCCATGGTACACACCATAGTTGCGCTGTAGTATAGCTCTGGTTAAAAAGCTAGAAAGATATTTGTGTCAGTCCTATAATCCCAGTGATAAAAAGGCTTACAAAGTAACCTTAGCACTATATCATCGTAACATTAAGAAAGTGCGTAAGTCACACATTGCACTTCAACTCAGCCAGGCGAGTAACTCCTCCAAAGGGTTGTACAAAGGTCTCAACATTTTTTTATACACCCTTGCCTGCTCATCTGACACCCAACTTTTACAAGCTCTCTGTGATTCTATTGCGAGTCACTTTGAAGAGAAAGTTAACGTGATTTATAACAACCTCCCCAGAACTGTGGGTAAAAGGTGCCCAGAGTCCTATGTCAGCCTGTCTATTGCCAATTGTACTTGCACCCTAGGCAACTTCAAACATCTTAGACCAGACTTCATTTGTTAAGCAATGAAAGCTGTCAAATAAGGGTCTCCCAGGGATATCGCCCCTGCCTGGGTCTCAGCAGCTCTGTCCAATCAGCTTGCCTCGGCCATCTGCTCCTTACTCCACTTTTCAATCAGGTCTGGAAAAATTCCACTAGCCTGGAAAGCCGCTCAGGTGATACTTACCCGCAAGAAGGCTAATGTTCCAGCTACAGACCTGTCCAGTTATCATCCAATTGTAATGCTTCCCGTATTGAGTAAGCTGCTGGAAGGGCAAATAAACAGCCAACTAATGGAGTTTACAGAATCTAATATAATTCTGAACCCTTCCCAATCCAGGTTCAGACCTATGCACAGCACTGAAACTGTGCTTATCGCAGTTACAGAGCACATTAGATGCTCTCCAGATGAAAATAAGTCATCTTTGCTTGTGCTGCTCGAATAGTCCTCAGCCTTTGACACTGTGCCTCACCATAGATTGCTTTCAAGGCTGCAGACAATTGAAATTCATGGAATAGCTCATCAGTGGTTTGCCAATTTTCTATCTCACAGAACCCAGACCATTAACCTGCGTCCTTTTAAATCACGCACCATAGACCTTGACAACGGGGTGCTCCAGGGCTGCTGTCTTAGCCCCGTATTTTTAATATCTACATAGCCCCCCTTGCCGAACCCATCAGAGCTTGTGGTTTTGAACCTCTGTCATATGCCGATGATACTCAGCTCCTAATCTCTTTTGACAAAGACCTGAATAATACTGAAGCATGTTTTGCAGCTGGGATGAAAGCCGTCTCTTTTTGGATGACCGATAACTGTTTCCAGCGGAATATTAGCAAAACGGAGATAAGGCATTTTGGCAAAACCCAACTGCTCTGGTCCCCTGGCTGGTGGTCTTCTGAATTAGACGCAGCACCAACTTCTAAAGTGGAAGTAAAAAAACGGGGCGTTAGCCTTGATCAGGCGCTGAGCACGAAAGAACAGGTAGTGGCTACCACTGACGCCTCCTTTCACATGATGCTTCTGCGTCGAAGAGTCTTTCCTTTACTCCCACTTCCTGTGCATTAAACTTTGGTCCAAGCATTGGTTATCAGCTGCTTGGACTATTGAAACACCCTACTGGCTGCTACCAATGAGACACTCTTTACTCAGCTACAAGTGGTCCAAAATACTGCAGCTCGCATCATCCAAAATCTATCTTCCAGGGCTGCCTCTTCACCCCTTTTACGCTTCCATCCTTGGCTACCGGTGCAAAAAAGAATAATCTTCAAGATCTGCTGTATAACTCATGAATCTCTCAATGGCAAACCTAGTTATCCTGCGGCAAAACTTACACCGAACCAGCCAGGCAGAACATTAAGATCCACAGACAAATCCCTTATTCCTATTCCTCGAATCAGAAAATCCTATTTTGGTGGTTGATCTTACTCCTATTCGGCCCCTTGGTACTGGAACAAACTACCCATAAACATACAGAAATGCATAGCTCACATTAAATACAGAAAACCTCTTAACACTGAGCTGTTTCTGACCTAGTGTGCCATGTTGCCTGAGTCCTATGCTGCGCCCAGATAACCCTACTTTCATCATGCTCTGAGGGTGCCTACTTCTTTGAATAATCTTGTTCAATGAAATTGAAAAATGTGGATGAAATATTCAGAATTCCCTCAATATATTTTGGGATTGGGCATCTGCCTTGCCGGGTTCTTGGCCTGATTAGATTGATATTGCAAACTTGTACTCTGTGAAAAAGAGTCATCATCGTCATCATTGCAGTTCATACATAAAGTAAAATTTGCATATTTTGGGCCAGATGTACGATGCCCAAAATAGTGCCTCTCTAATTGGCTTTTGTTTTGTTACAGCGTCAAATAAGGGACCCCATTGAAGCCTCCACAGCTGAGGACCATGGACTCAATCACCGTCTATGAACACCCCAACTTCCAGGGACTCCATAAGACTTTTACAGCAGATGTTCCAGATCTGAGACATGAATGCTTCGGTGACTGTATCTCCTCTGTGAAGATCGTCGGGCAGCCCTGGGTCCTGTACGAGCATCCCAACTATTATGGACAGCACAGTGCCTTAGAGGAGGGAGAATACTCAGAGCTTACCCAGAATGATATGGTATCTTCTCTTAAACTGATCACTGATGACCTGAGCAACCCCAGGATCACAGTCTATGAGCATCCCAATGAGGGGGGTCAGGCGTTAGTACTGACTCAGGAGTCCAATCTGGTATTTGGATACATGAATGACAAGATAAGCTCCCACAGAGTCCAGAGTGGAGCATGGCTTCTGTACGAGCATCCAGACAGATGTGGAAGGAGCATTGTAGCCAGGGCTGGTGAATATTTGGCAAATTACTATGATATCGATTTCCATGACCGAGTCTCCCATGTGTATCCTCTGCGCCCCGGGCAATGCTCTGTGACAGCCACAATTTTGTGGGACAAGAAAAAGGTAGAGAGTGAAAGAAATCTTCAGATAGAGCAGTATTCATACAAGAACAGGTCAGATATTGAGCAGCAGCTCACTGCCACTTCTACCAAAGAGTTTGAAAAATACACCTCCCACAGCTTCGAATTCAGCAATGAGACGACAATAAGGGCTGGAGTCTCCTTTAATTTGATAGGAATAGTCACTATGGAGGCAGGGGTGTCCCACACCTTCGCAGTGAAGAAAGGAGAGTCTCAGTCATTCACCACCAGGAAGAAGGAAGAGTTGAGCGTGCCGGTGAAGGCTCCGCCACGCACAAAAGTGATTGTGAATTTCATGTACAAGGAGGTCACAATCTCAGTGCCGGTGGAGCTGAAAATCATCCGGGCCAATAAAACTTATATCGAAACTGGCACATACCGATGTGAGTCTGGCACAGAAATCAGCATCGATTTGCAATCTCTGCCAGTGGCGTAACACTAAATGATGGAGCCCCCCTGTAAAATGTGATAAGGTGCCCGTCATCTCCTAGATTTGCAAATATTAATTAATCATGGGCTCAATGGCATCTCACATCTCACTGAAGGGTCAGGCCCAGCCCCCTATGATGCAGGCGGCCTGCTTGGGAAAGCATAGTGACTGTCCCGAGTGTTTACCTATTTTGTAGTCCACCCCATTGCAAGGCATGCAATGGCTTTTGAAGGTGGGGGGACCCCTCCGAAACAAGGACCCCTGGGCGACCCCCACATAGTGGGGCCTGCGGTGAACTTCGTTATATCCCTGAACCCTTCCTATACGTTGATCCTAATGGGAGCCACACATGTTCTGCTAAGTAGAAAACTGTCAAAAGTGATTTGCTATTCTTTGGGTGATTGTGATTGTATTTTTCTTCTAACCCACCTCTTATTAAAAGCGATTAAAATACCGACAAGCTATAATTCCCTACCAGAATCTCCAATAATGCCATATTTTATTTGGGGACTAGTTGTACATACCGCCCCCTCGAAGCAGGGAACCAGTGGCGCTCTCTGATGAACCGCCGGATGTAGCAGAGTTCCAATGTGTGCGTGTACACTGTATAACCTCAGCCAAACCTGTACTGTGATTAGCAAGGGTTATGTCTGCTGTTATCCTCAGGTCCTTAGAAAATGCCATCCTGATACACGTCACTTACTGCCAGTGCTTCAAGGGTGTGTCCCTGATGTTTACTGCTGCATCAGTTTCTGTCTGTTTCCTGCAAATGTCATACTCTGGCCACAAGGTGTCACTGCTGCTGCAATCTGTGTATCTTAGGAACATGAGACAATGTAACATTATGACTATCCTACAAGAGTCTCTGCATTAAACACCTGTGGACACAACGCTGTTTCACTCCTGGAGAAAAGTTACACTGTTGCAGTAAGTGTGCGTGAAACAGAGACATGGCTTGTGCTTCCAATATCCCAATCATCGAGTTCTAATCAATCCTGCAATAAAAAGTACACACATGCCTAATTAACTTAAGGCGCCCTGGGTAGTGTAGTGGTAGAGTGGGCAAAGTGCGTCAGAGTAGTTAGCAAGCTTGGCTCTATTTATGATTTTACTTCTAAATACGCAGACAAAATATATCTTTAAAAATTGCCATCTAGGAGACATTCACTAGAAATAATTGGTACAGAAGCTGTAGGCCCAATGACGGCTGACTGAGCGAGGCCATAAATGTTCTATTTAGTGATGTCACAAAGACGTGTGGGGGCACAAACCAAGGACTGACCTACTGCATTGAGGCAGTTATTCATCACAGATGGAACAGTTCAAAGCTTTTAAAAATGATTTACACTTCATGAAATGTACTTGCTTTTCATAGCAGAAGGAGCAGTTCATAAGTCTTCAAACCGATTTATACTTCATGAATTGTACTAGCTTTTAATAAGACATGGAACAGTTCCTAATTCTTCAAAAAGGTTGATACTTCATGAATTGTGCTAGCTTTTATAACAGCTGGAACCGTTTATAAGTCTTGAAAATTATGTGCACCTTCATGAAATGCAATGGCGGAGACACCAAAGCTGTTAACATTTTCTTGTATTGATGTTTGTGGCAAGAGAGTGAACATTGGTAAAAACAAATGCAGGTTGGCCGGTTTTAAATGTTTATGGGTGTGACGGGTAAATACATAAACTTAATGCAGCTGACTGGATAATCCCTATTAAACGCATTTATACCACAAAGTTGTAATGAGTGAACTGAAGGTGCAGGCATCATTGACGTCATTAACTGCATCATCCATTCATTCAGAAACATTAATGTGCATTTCTACTGTCAGTGCTGAATTTTATTTGTTTTATCTAGTTTTCTTGTTGCTGTTGTTATATTGTATCTTAATCTGGTACATTTAGGGGTTCTATGTTCTCATTTAAAGATTGGACAAATAACTGAAATCACTAATTTGTAATCAGCCTACCATTAAGATAAAGCTAAGAGAGATAACTCATGTAGTAATTAAGGATTCTTTTTGGCAATTCATTGATCAGGGTTTGGCTCCACGTCTAATTATTTTAGTTATGACTAATAAATCTCAGTTGCAAGCGGCTCAAGCCTGGTCTTTTAATGAACTTTGCATTCACTTTTGAGTCCTTCATGGTAAACATCACAGCACTGATGTGTGGGCAAGAATGGTTTGTGGAAATTAGGCTCATGCTGGCCTTCACTGGGTGTTTGCCTCGAAGGATTCCCATCCCACACTTAGGTGTATATTTACAAGGGCATTGCACCACTGGAGCATCACTTCTTCCGATGCTCCGGTGGCTCATGCCCTGATCTATATTTACAAGGCAGCGCTAAGCTACTTTGCTTGGCTTAATGCCGCCTTGTAAATATGGCCAGTTTTCTGCAGCAAAGGGGCGTGCAATGGGTCTTGCTGTGGGCATTCCCCAGATTTACAAGGATCTGTAAATTGGTGGCAGAGTCAAACCACCTTTCATAAGCAGGCATTAATGTGGCACAATGAGGAGAAAGAATTTATTCTCGATCTTTGCTTTTTCTGTGTGGGCTGCATTCGGCCCTTCCCTGTCACGGACACTTGGCCCACCCGCACAAGTGAGAAAGCATTTTTATCTGGAGAGGTTGAAGGAAACTTGAAGTTGGCCCAGTCATCCCACAACTGTCCCTCACAGAAATGTCAGGAAAAAAATATGTTTTTGTCAATCAATCACATTTACAAGAGCTTCTGGGTAAGTAAACCTTGTGAGATTTATACAAAACATGCCACACATTATTTCCATACTGACCAGTTTCCAAAAAGAAGGTGTTCAGTAAAAGAGAGAGTGTGCACTAATGGGAAAAAGCAAAAAAAACCTTATTGAACACCCATTCACTAGTCAATCACTGGCATACTGGTTGGCCGGAAGAGTACATTTGACTCTCTTTTCTCACACCAATTCAGACACAGACTCTATATTTCTTTCACAGAAAGTTTTTTTGTGTGTGGGAGAATGTAACCAGGAAAGTGCTGATCTTTCAAACTAGCCACACCGTCCACCATTCCAAAACTAGGAACCCTTGCCTGCTCCACTACAACTAGGCTGCCTATCACTGACTGCTGAAACTGAACAAAAGTCATCTCTGAATCTGGAGAACAATCCTTGAATACAACAAAATCAATGAATGAATGAGAATTAATGAATGAATGAAGGGCATTTTTAAAGCGCGTGGTTACCCAAGGGCATCCCAGCGCTAATACACACAGTGTTCAACGATACAATTGCTTGAAAAGGAAAGTTTTCACAAGTTTTCTAAACTTAAGACGGTCCTCTTCAGAACGTATGTGCAATGGAATACTGTTCCAGAGTTTCAGGCCATTATAGAAAAACAGACGCCCTCCACTTCGAACATGTTTGATTTTAGGCACACACAGTATGCCTTTATTCCCCGACCTGAGAGTCCTGTTTGGTACATACCGTTTACTCCATGAACAGATCAGGGGTGAGCCCTTTCCTGCTAGAGATTTGTGAATATTACAGAGCGCCTTAAATTGAACTCTTTGCTGAACCGGCAGCCAATGAAGAGTGTACAAGGCAGGCCTAGCGGACGTACGCTTAGCAACATTCATTAGCATACGAGCTGCACAATTCTGTACAATTTGTAGTCTGTTAATAGTGGCCAAGGGGGCTCCCAAATAAAGCACATTAGCATAGTCGATCCGAGACAATACAATGGCATGTACCAATAATCGTCTTGCTGCAAACTGAAGCATAGGAAGTATCTTCCTGAACCTTCTAAGCAATCCGTAACAGTGTGCTGCAACTGTGCGGGATTGATCTCCAAAATCTAGCTTACACTCGATCCATACTCCTAAGCTCTTAACTCGATTTTTTGGGACTGGGGAGGAACCCAAACAATTAGGCCACAGATCCTATTTTTAAATGAGGAATTTATACAATCAAGTAACAGGTGACACTACTTCAGCTACTTTTTGAAGAACACTGGGGGGTGCAACGTCAAGAGGAGAGCCCGATTTAAGCTCCTTAAGCCGCCCTTCCAAGGTCTCAAGACCCAAGAGGGGAACATTTTCAAGCTTTGAGAGACCGTAGCAGGGGGAAATGAGTTATAAATAATTTGTATCTTATCTGCGAAGAAATCGGCAATTTGGTCGCATCGCAGTTGGACATTCTCTGTAACAAACATGGATGTGGCAGAAGAAAGAAGACTGTTAGCAATTTTAAAAATCTCGACGAGGAGCTGGCCGTGAGAATCTTTCCCTGGTAGTACAGAGCTTCTGAATTTTTGATTTCCTTTTTATATATTTTAATGGCTTCTCGATATTTAATTTGGCTTGGCGAAGCATAATCTTTCCTCAATAGTCTCTCACACTTTTTACATGTCTGTTTAAGCTGGCGGAGAAGCGGGGAGTACCAAGGATTGTTGTTATCTCCCGATTTTTCTGAAATTTCCGTTTTAGGGAGTACCAAGTTAAGAGTCTGATCCATCCACTTGTTAAAATTATCATTCGCCACAATCGGGTGCGAAGGGGAGTATAAAGTGATCTGACCATATAATATGATCAGCATGTCCTACCGAGAGATAACTAATGTTGGAAAATATCGGATCCAACTGGTGACCTTTAAAATGTGTGGCACTGTTCACTTTCAATAGAAGTTGAAACGAAGCCAGTTCATCCACCAAGCCTTGTGTCAGACTAGTGACTCATCTTCCAAATGCAGATTAAAATCTCCCAGGATTGTAAAATTAGGGGAGGAGCTTGCTAAATTAGCTGCCACCTGCGGCAGATCTTTCTTAAAATGGCCAAGAGGGCCTGTGGGACGATATATCAAAATGCCTGAGAAAGTGAACGAAGATGTTAAATCAATCACAAAGGAGAGGCTTTCACAATCAGGAACAGAGTTTTCATTAATTCTACTGGCAAAATCAATCTTAAAGATTACAGCCAGGCCTCCTCCCCTGCCTGAATTACGATCCAACCTATGGATGGCATAATTTGGTGGGAGCAAAATCGGAATCCTTACTCAACCATGTTTCCGTTAAAAATAAAACATCCAGGTTCTTCTCTTCGAAAAGCAGATGGATTTCGGTTGAGTGCTTAGGGAGCGGACGACAAAAAGCATTGAAGGTTGCCAAATGAAAGAAATGGACAGTCAACTTCTTATGTCAAATGTATGACTTACGAACAGCACTGAAGGCTCCAACCTCTGATCTATTCTATCTACACCACACACATCTTATTGTAGTCTAAAATACACACTGGTTTGCCCACTTCAGCAACCTGACCCTAGACAGTCAGAGGTGATGTGCTGTCATAATGAATGACTGTCAGCATGTGGGAACCTCTTCTGCAAAGCACTGCATTGTTCCCTGTGAAGTTATTCATATAAAAGCTCTTTAGGAATAGAGGAGATTGAGTCACATGCAACAGTGTCCACTTAGAAAAATTCCCGGGACAATTGCACACCAGTGTATATGTTATCTAAGTATAAATGGTGACTTTTTTTAAAAAATTTCCCCTACCAATATCCCACACAATTTTCTTACTGATAAAGTGGGGTCAATAGAAGAATTCCTACCAGTGTACACCATGAAATTATAAACATATCCAGCACTACTCACAGACAGCATAAACATCTTAACTCCATAACGTGCCCTCTGGCTGGGAATGTACTGCCTACAAACCAAATGGACCTTGAACAGCACCAAAGACTTATCACAACTATTTGCTTCCCTGGAACATGGATCCCAGAAAAGCAATCTACAAAATGATCAATAGCAGGCTGAATCTAGAAGAAACGTTCACAGTCGGGATGACCCTGTGGCAATGCTGAAGTATTATCAATAAAATGAACCATCCAAAGCAGAAACAAATACCAATCATGACTGATGGTTGCTGGAAATATAGCAGTTGCTATCAATGAACTAGTAGACCAATATGGAGCCAGCGACGGCTTCCTTATCAATTCCATCAGCAAAGTTTAACCCCAGAGCTTTTTCACCTCATCCAGATTGGTGGGAGTCAACCATTTAGCTCAACAGTGGGGTTGAAATCTGGGACTGTTTTCCCTCAAAAACTGTTCAGCATACAAATTAGTCGGGTCAACAATCTCATCCAAAAATATATTGTCCATATACACCTGAAAAAGAAATTATACACAAAAGATTTTCCGCATTTACCCTACACCCTGCAACACCACTAAAGGCAAGCAACACAAGCTGTGCCATCTTTGGGGTAACCCTAAGTTCAGCTCTTCCAATGGGAAGCCTTCCGGCTCCAGGCTGCAGTCCAGATTCCTTTTGCTGCAATATCAGCATGTCAGTGTCCTCCTCTATAAGACACTTTCTCTCAAACAGAAAACTCACTGCCATAATCTGGGTTTCCTCCTCTGCCTCAGATGCAGTCAGTCTCAGAACCAGTGTTAGAGGAAGATTCAAAAGAAACTTTCTGAGCAGTCAAACGTTATCCTTATTAATAAAATTAACCCAACAAATAAGCCAACAATAACCAACACTGTGCAAAATAAGCAATAAACAAAGTTTGTCTCTATCAAACAGAAAGTAAAACTACTGGCATATAGTAACCTGGAAGGAAAAGTCAATCAATATAAAGCAGCATAGGATTCTGAAGCATTCTGAGATTTACTAAATGTTGTAAATCTGAGAGTGTATCAGGTTCCATGGATGTTGCGTGGGGACACCCATAGCAACACCCATGGAACACCCCTTCCATGCAGAGTGATGCATGGAAGGGGGCTATATTTACAAGACCATGAAAGGTCATGCTGGGTGGTTTTACGTGGCCTTGAAAATATGGGCAAGCCCATTGAGCTGCTGGTGAGTCAAATAAAGTCACTCACCGGCAGCACAGTGGGCTCATAAATGAGTCCTAGAGTTCTGGATTGGTAATACATTTTGGAGGGCTTATTTACAACAAAATGAGGCAGCGCAGCAGCACAAGTCATTTTGCTGAGCTGAGGTGCTTCATTTTAAAAGCACAAGGGTGCGTCATATTTACAACAATATGACGCATCCCGGTGGCTTCCCCTGCGATGACACACAATTGGCTGCCATGCACCAACGCAGGCACCCTTGCACCTTGGTGCAAGGGTGTCTGCATTGTTATGTTATGTTATGTTGTTATGTTATAAAACATTTTATTACGCGCTCTGCTACTACAGAGTATCCTGGCGCGATATGTAGGCACTAAACTGACCCAATGCAAAAAGAATGAAGCAGAGAACTAAATACTGAGGTTAAAAAGATGGGTTTTTAGCCCTTTCTTAAATCCTGCCAATGTAGTTGATGATCCCAGAGAGAGCGGCAAGGCATTCCAGGCCCGTGCTGTTTGGACAGAAATTGACTGCGGGGATGATTGTTTTTGTGCAGGAAGACAAAAAAAGTTAACAAAGTGTCTTTTTGTTTTTTCCATTTCCAGGTAGACTCTATTATCTGACTTTTTCTAAATATCATAACCAGACAACGCAATTCACCAAACTCATGTTTCATAATCAAGTTGTATAAATTATTTAAAAGAAACATTGCACCACCTACTGGTGAGGAAACTTAATACGATGGAGGACAAAACATTTTGCAATCCAGACTCTCTTGTAATTCTGACAGCACTGGAAGGCAGTATTCCATCTGCCCAAAGCAGCTTCCTTCCTTCCTCACAACATTTTATTTCAACCGGTTCACTCATGTAAATGCTCTGAAGGAGACATGGCTAATAAAATACGTATGATTACAGACATTCATTCCTCTCAGTGTGTCCTGTTCAATATGGTGTGGGAGTTAATTCTCAAGGTAATTCTCCATTTTCAGGCTCATCACTTGTAATAGCGCAGTATTACCGCACCAAGGGTCAGATTTACTTACATTGAAGCAAATCAGCACCAAATGTTTATTGCAGTGCAAAAGTTGTCTAGCGCTGTAAAGTTGGTTGAAGTTAACATGAAGCACTTTGCATAAGGAGAGTATTACATAAGAGAGGTTTGGCGCCGCGACTAGGGCGACTGACGCCGGATGCTGGGATCGTGGTTGATGATAATGATAATGATATTTATAAAGTGCACAAATACCAAAATAGTGTCTCGGCGCTAAATCCCTGGCTCTGGTGGCAGAGGTCTGCCTAGCACCATGCGACTCGGGCCATAGCTCGCTTAATCTTCCCAACGGCCCCCAGCGCCGGAATACCCCAATGGGGTGAGCTGTGCGCTATACAAGTACTGGATTTACATTTTACATTTACATGGGTGGTACATGGCCCTTCCACTGCAATCATTCATGGGTTTTAACACGAAGCCCTTTCTAGTAACAAAAGCTGACAGAGTTTTGTGGCAACAAATAATGCCTTTATGAGAGCGACGTTACCTTCAGGAAATTTATTTTATTTCTCTGAACTCTTCTGACTTTGCATGTGAGTTGCAGTGTACGGCACATATCAGAACTGAAACAAGTTTTAAAGTTTGGCTAGACATAGTATTTTGTACTGGAAAGGGATTTTTCCAGCACAAAAGCCTATGCTTGACATTACCCGTATGTTTGCACTGTGGTGCAAAGGTGTGCGCATGGTGCTAGACCGCCTAATTGTGCACAAGTGCTTGGGTGCTAGGGAGAGAGAAGGACAGTGCCCTATCTTAGTATAATCAGCCTTTTCTTGCTCTCTCCCTCTCATGCAAAACAGCGCAGCATCTTCGGTTGCTACAGTATGTTGAATGAGACTTTAATAAATATATCCTTAAGAATGTCCATGCATGCTGGCACTTATAATCACGAGAGTGATATTACTGATTTGTTTGCACACCTTGTAAACAAGGCCTAAGAGTTGTAACTTAGTACTGTTTATACTGTCCCGTAGGTGCTCATACTGAGTTGAGGAGAATTCTCGAGCACTACCAGTTAAATAAAGAAAACTTACTCCAGATATTTTAGGTGGCACAATCACCAGGTTAGTCACGGGGGATTTTGTCCCCAAATAAAGGGCCGAAATTGTGGAGATATCTGTGGAAATTGTTACTTTAATACAGATTTCCTTGGTAATTCCCTATCATTCAACACCAACACTTTCTCCTTAGTATTGTGATCGAGGATGATCAGCAACTGCTTCCGGTCGAACCAGCCTAAAACTGGTGGACCTGTCTTTGTCACACACAGCTTCCCTCTTGGCTCTCTGTCTTTAAACCTGAAGGTAAACCAAGGATAACCAACCAAGTCAATCGTTTCACCACAGAAGCCCTCTGGATGGATGTCCGGTTCTAATAATTGTTCTTCCACCTACTGTACAAAGGATGACTTCCATAAGTCCTCATGAATGATCGTGTACGGTGATCCTGAGTCAGCATAAATTTTAACCACTACCCCATCTACCTCCATCCAACTGACTAGTTTGTTTCTACAAACTGCATCATTTATATTAAGCACAAAATGTATTTTAACATTCACCATTAAATTGTTAACGGATGCATTGTCATCTCCCTCGTCCTCATCAGTCTCAACCCTTGTGCCACCCTCCCCGCTGTCATTCACA
Organism: Lissotriton vulgaris; assembly: GCF_964263255.1. Taxonomy (NCBI): domain Eukaryota; kingdom Metazoa; phylum Chordata; class Amphibia; order Caudata; family Salamandridae; genus Lissotriton; species Lissotriton vulgaris. Next base: position 49,623,882 of record NC_141695.1, read on the forward strand.
TACTTAACTTTAGACTTCTTCCTCCGACACACCTTTGCAAAATTGTTGTAAATTAACAGCAATTAGATTAAGCATTAGCAGAATACATGTTGTATTTTGCAATTTCCGTAACATTTGGTGGAATCCATTTTGTATTTGTGGAAGCCATTTTGTCTGCTACATGCTGCCACGTGCTCACCATAAGCTTTGTCCTACCTTCTTGTCTACTATGCTTGAAATCTGCCCGGCAACGAGTTATTTTTAGCAACCCCCACTTTCGCGCATGTTCAGAAGGGTCCACATCTGTTAGTGATTAGTTCCTGCTAAGAATGTGTTTACGTGTTCTCGAGAACCATTAGCTCCTCCCACTTATAGATTGTGCCTTCGAAATGTCCTTATATGTACATAAAGTTTGCTCTTACTGTTTGTACCGCCCTCTTTTGAGCCCCTGTGAACGTATAAAGGGGCCATGCTCTCTTCGTTTGTGGTACTACTTCATACAATACTGGAGGGTGTTGTTTGGATTGTAGTACCAACTCATGAGGTATAATAAATACTATATTTTCTATTTCCAGTTTCCGTGCCAACTTCTTCCTATGGTCCTAGGACTTTGTGCAGAGAAGGGCGAACCCTTGCACTGGTAGGCCTTGCTGAGGCCTGCTCCGACAAAATTACCCATAATACCACAATTCTCACAATTTGATGAATATGCCATCCAGTCCAACCACTTCAAAGAAGGCTCAGATGCCCAAAGTGCCTGGGCAGACTAATATTGTTACCTTGTTATCTCATGGTGAATGGTCTTGTCCAGTATCCTTACTTCCATCTTAGGACTAGTTCACTGTCCTGTTCAGGAAAGTCAAGGCTTTTGCAACACTCGGTAGAGGTCTCCCCCTCCCACCCAGTGTCTCGCGACACCTCAAGTAAGGAATTCACAGTATTTGCATATAAGAAATCACAAGTGCACAAGGGAGTTTGCAATATGTTTTAAAAAGTCAGATAGAAAACGTGTAGAGACTGCTGTACTTCTGGTCAGCTGTCTGTCGTGCACACCCAATCGATCGGGCTATAAATACTCCTGAGCTGACTTTAAATCTTGCCACAGGCAGTGGGGCAATCTCTGGGGGCGAGGGAAAGCTGCAGCTTGCTTGAGTTGAAACTCTCACTTTGTGGACCTTTTGAAATGTCGACCCCAATCCCCAGAATTTTCATGTCAAAACATAAATTGCATTCTTTTTAATCAATCTGTGGGCCGGAAAGTGCTATCTTTATTGTCAGTGGATAACAGTCTGGCCCTCATTTCAAGTTCAGGGTTCAAATTCGATTGCTGTGCAAACCTCTGTGTGCACAGTGATCGGAATTATGAGTTGTGTGGCAATGGTTGCTTGTCACAGGAATTTCAAAGGCACATGCTGCTTTAGATTGGATATACAGCAGTATGTGTTGGCTTCTCTAAGCCAACAACATACAATACCACAAGAACAGATACAAAGCTACTCAACACCACAATTATAAACACTACAAAGTCTTGTCACACATTACCACCTCCAGCAGCCTATTTTCATAAAATAGGGGGGAAAGTTTCTTTGCACGAAGTATGGCCTTAACTTTCCACCCAGGAAATAAAATAGTGTCAGTCAAAAATGCTCAGTGATACAGCCCTGCCACAGTGTTTGGCTGACTGGAGTCTTACGTAGTTCAAGAGCCAAAGGGGCATTATTGCGCCTGGTAGGCTGGGGTACACTCCTGCTTGACAAAGCAACCTTCAAGACAGGGGATGCTTTTGAGCAGCATTTGCTCAAGTACCAAAAGTAAACAACCGGACATTCTGGTATAACATAGGAAAAGTAAGAAAAAGAGAGAAAAGACCAAAACAGTTGAAACCAAACAATGCACAACCACAGTACACCACAACAAAATCACATTGCAATAATAGAGCACAAATACACAGTTGCACAAACAAGAACACAACACCACCACAACAAAATGGAATGCAGCAAAAATGCACTAACTTTTTTGTCACAAACAAACACCTCCAGAATGATCATTTGCTAACACAGAAAAAAAAGCTGTTTAGAGCCCGCACTGCCTTAACATACCGCCAAGGACAGGAAACAGGGAGGGAGCACACTCCTGACCTCCCAGCCGGGTCGCCCCTTCGCATTCTGGTACATGCAGTTCACACGATTCAGGACAAAGTTCGTAAGTATTACACCAAGGTTGGTGCAAGCAGGTGCTTAGTTCAAGGTATCTCTACACACGAGACATGGCTCGTGTTTCAGGATAGTATCCTTCGTCAGTAGAGATCAGTTTGGGGTGGCTAAGAGGCTGCCAAACAATCCAGGCTTCGTTGCCTCTCGGGCGCGGAGGTGCTTCGCCTATAGCTCGTCAGCTGTGGAGGCTCACGGGAGCCCTAAACAGGAAACAGGGAGGGAGCACACTCCTGACCTCCGCATTCTGGTACATGCAGTTCACACGATTCAGGACAAAGTTTGTAAGTATTACACCAAGGTTGGTGCAAGCAGGTGCTTGGTACAAGTTATCTCTAGACACGAGACATGACTCGTGTTTCAGGATAGTATCCTTCATCAGTAGAGATCAGTTTGGGGTGGCTAAGAGGCTGCCAAACAATCCAGGCTTCGTTGCCTCTTGGGCGCGGAGGTGCTTAGCCTATAGCTCATCAGCTACGGAGGCTCACGGGAGCCCTAAACAGGAAACAGGGAGGGAGCACACTCCTGACCTCCCAGCCGGGTCGCCCCTTCACATTCTCGTACATGCAGTTCACACGATTCAGGACAAAGTTCGTAAGTATTACACCAAGGTTGGTGCAAGCAGGTGCTTGGTACAAGGTATCTCTAGACACGAGACATGGCTTGTGTTTAAGGATAGTATCCTTCATCAGTAGAGATCAGTTTGTGGTGGTTAGGACATGAACATGAGTTAGTTAAAACTGGTTTGTGATATGGCCCTGGTCTTCAGACCTGTTGTTAGCTAAAGGGGGCCCTCTGAAGGCTCCACACTGAAGCAATGTGCTAGATTTGTATATATTGTTATTCATTCCAGAAAATGAAAATTCACCTCAAAGAAAGCAGGAACATATATTTTTCATTTGACCATCTGACTCTCTTCACTCTGCTGTGTTTAGCTCTACCTCAAAATAACTCTACATTATGTATCCAACATAGCCTTAGGGTGGGCTGTGTTTGTTAAAGAATCAATTGCTCTTTTTTCTCTGTGATCTTGATTCAATGCCTTTCCTCCCTATTCATTGACATAAAGTGCCCTTTAGGTCCACTCCCTCCTCATTATTCAAAGGATTTCTTGCCATCCCAGTTCCGGCTCCTGATTCAATGACATTCCTTCCTAATACTTTTTGTACCATCCATAGAGCATTTTGGTCTAATCATGTTTTGATTGGATGAGTTGTATCCTTCCACTGCGAGCGCATTGAGGAACAGTTTTCTCTCTCTCTCAGTGTCTCTCACTGGTGAAGTCATTAGTGTTACCAACTGCAGTCAGTCAGCCTGCTCGTCACCAAACCTTTGTGCTCTGATGGCTTAACGAGTCAAACATCCAACCCTGGAGATATGGGATGACCATGCCATGTACCACTTAGATTAAGAGCTCTGGGGAAAATTCCAATCCATGTGCCAATGGGATAAAGTAGTTACTAAATGTGGCATTTGCTAAATGAGGTAATCACTGTGCAAGTCCCTTTCACCCACATTTCCGTAATGGATTTCACCAGTAGACTGTATTAAGGAAAAGGCATGGGAAAAGGCAGAGCGTGGATGTGGGGCTGGAAATACGGAATATGCATGACATGCCTGATTCCCTCCTTAAAAACTCCTAATTGCAGCTATTTACCACTCACAGTAAATGCTCTTATGTTTGGTAATGTTGTTTGCCAGGTGTGGTAAATGCCATCCCTATTGCTTATTACTCACAATCACGCCATAAGTGAAGTTAGCTACAGCAGTCGCTACATGCTTCTACAATTCTTATTCTTTTCTGGAGTCTGCATGCTGTTATTTTCTCTGGACAGCTTTCGGTGCAGCAAATGACATTTGTTTCCCACATTCCAGGTGGAAAAAAATCAAGGTTATCCACAATCCTATCTTTATTTTTTTGATTTACCTCATTTATTTCAATTCTGAGTTAGACCTGGCAGTCTTAAAGTGGTCTTCCCACAAACATGCTGCCAACCTACTCCACTTTACTGACCTTATGTTGCTGGTTTTAGGATTCTGCACACTTCACCACTACTAACCAGTGGTAAAGCTCAGTCCCCTAATCATGGTAATATTGGTTCATCCCAAATTGGCATATTTAGTTTACTTACAAGTCTCTAGTAAAGTGCACTACATATGCCGACACCCTCCAAATGAAATGCTACTAGTAGGTCTGCAGCACTGCTTGTGCCACACACTTAAGTAGCTCTCTAACCATGCCTCTGGGATGCAATTGCAGAGCCTGTGTGCGCAGTTTACCCTGCCATTTCGACCTGGACAGATAAACTTATTGCCAGGCCAAAACCTTCCATTTTTATGCATACAAGTCACCCCTAAGGCAGGCCCTGGGCAAACCAGAGGACAGGATGGAATGTATTTAAAAGGCAGGGAATGTACTTTTACATTTTACGTGTTTTGGCAGTGAAAAAGACTTACATTAGTTTTTCTCTACTACAAGTCCTGCCTCCCCCATAGGATAATATCGGGATTGCCTTATTAGATTTTATAACTATAATTTTCAATTGCAAAGAGATAGACTTATCAAGTTTGGTGTCTCTGGAATCACAACTTGGTGAAGTCAGATTTTAAATTGCAGTTCTGAAAATTCCACTTTTAGAAAGTTGGCATTTTCGTATTTAAGCCATTTTGGGCCTTCTGCCTGTCTCTGATCACTTTTCTAGGGTGAGAGACAGCTAGGTTGTGTGCATTTCCTCAGACAGCCACACACAATAGGAGCTCAGGTGTGACTTGATAGGCCAACCTAGCGGGTGGGAGGGAGGAGCTGGACCCAGCCTCAATTTCACCTCAATAGGCTGTTTCATGTCCCCACACAGAGGGGTGCATACACCCCCCTGTAGTGAGATTTGAGCCAAGGCAGGAAGGGAGGGCATCTCTGCACTTCAAAGACCTGTCTTTGAAGTCTCCCCCTCTTCAAAGGCACAACTAGGTATAAGTACTGGACCTCTGACACCGCAACTTCAGTACACCTCTGGACCTGTGATGCCAGATGCTGTGATGCTGAAGGACTGTCACTCTGCTATACTGCTGCTTTGCTGGACTCCTACCTTACATAGTTGCCCTGTTGCCTGCTGTGCCCCTACTTGGGTGAGAAGGACTGGACCTGCATCACTTTAACCCAGACTGACTCCAAGGGTTATCTGGCTGACCTTCTGACCTGAAGTCTCATGAACAATACGGACTTCTAACTTACCTGCTACTTCACCTGGATTCTGCCATTTGTGAGTCTACCCTGCCAAGTGGTGCCACACCAGTCCTGGACACTTGAAAGTGAGCCCTAAGATGCTTGCTTCAGCCAAGCTCACTCATCCTCTGTCAAACTGGCTCATCAACACTGATGTGTAGATCAGAGCTGTTGCATCACCCCTATTGTGTGGATTGCAACTGATGCATCGGTCCAATTGGGTGGATCGGAACTTGCGCTTTGCTCCTGTTGTACGATCAGATCAGAAACCGCTTTTATAATAAGCAAACCGTTTTTATAAATGTATATTCTCAACCAACTCCGAGTGGAAAGGAGTCCGCCACTATTGATCAGCTCAAGCAGTTCATTTTGGCTCTTGATCCATCTTTTATTCAAGTTGTGGGTGGTGATCTTAGCTGCCAGTTTGAGCCACTTATTGATGCAACTGAAGTTGGTATAGAGGATGAGGATTACATTTGGCATGTTACGGAACCTCAGATACAGGTAGTTAGAGCTTGGACCCCACTAGTATTACAAATTAATTCATTTATACTCTCGTCCTCCCTTAGAGCATGCAATGGGAGAACGAAATATGACAGACCTGGGTGTATGACATTCAACAGAGAAGGCCATAATTCTATTTTGGACTATATATTAGTCGAACATAGAACTTGGGGAATGGTCCTGGAATTTAAGATACAGGAAAGAAAAGACAGTGACCACAATCCATTGGTCATGACCTTAAAACCAGAGAGTATGGGTATTCCAAAACCAGCCCCGGACCAAAACTCAGTCGATTTGCCACTTCTTTTAACTAACAATAGGCGGAGAGTGAAGTGACCACTTATAGTAGATTCGCCAGAGGTGTATCGAAGGCTGCTGCCGTACCTTAGAGATATGGGTGAGGTGATGGACAGAGACATGTGCGTTAGGGGAGGAGGATGAGCCTCTGAAAATTCATCAGGGGCTCATTCAGAGTCTCTCTGTTGTGTTCTGCCCAGTAGGGAGAGCAAAGACAAACTTTGATATAGTCAATCCCTGGTATAATGACATTGTAGGGAAGCTAAAAAGGATTTGCTCTTTGCCGTTAAGCTAAATGATAAAACCAGGATAAAGTACTCTCGGTGCATATATAAACAGGCCATCAAGAGGGGGAGAAAAGACTGGGAGGCAGAAAAGTGGGAAGACCTTAGAACTGCGCTTAACTCTAAAGATTTTAAAGCTTTCTGGACAATTGTTAGCTGCGGGAGTAGGGCTGGCACCGTGGCCAATGAACCAAACATAGCTGCCTCAGCCTGGGAAGCACACTTTGGGGCTCTGTATTCCCCCCTGAGCAATGATTGCACAGAGACGTCTCTCCCATGCCTCCCCCACGAGTATAGACTGGAGGGGGCATGTGAGATCACCTTGAAGGAGGTAGAGGAGGCGATCTTGAAGTTAGCCCCAAATAAGGCCCCTGGCCTAGACAAGATACCAGGAGATCTATATCGTTCTGAGCCAAAAATATGGGTTCCCTACCTAGGTGTTCTCTTTAATAACATACTGAATGGTGTGGACCCCCCGGATACGTGGCGGGGTGCTGAGTTTGCACCCATCCACAAGAAAGGATGCCCCCTTATGCCATAAAACTGTAGGCCGATTAGCCTTATAGATGTGACACAGAAACTGATGGGCCGAATATTTTTGGGTAGAATACAGAGCTGGATGGAGGATAACAATATTCTATCCCCTTTTCAGGTGGGCTTCAGGCAGGGCACATAAACGATGGACCAGTTGTTTAGACTGCTGGTCATTTACTGGAAAATGGTGACTGTGGCAGCCTCTACTTGATCTACTTGACCTGCGGTCCGCATTCGACCTAGTACGTAGAAGTAAACTGTGGAAGGTACTTCAAGAGCTGGGCTACCACAGTATTTACTTAGGGTCCTGGTGAGTCTGCATACTGACACTTATGCCTGGGTGAGGTGAGGAAAAAAGGGAGTCCTGTCAGGTCACTTTCCGGTGAACCAAGGGGTGCGCCAGGGCTGTGTACTGGCCCCTACCCTCTTTTCCCACTATATACATGGTTTGGTTGGCCATCTCCTTGGAGAATGTAACATTGATGCCCCAAGATTAGCCACCGGTAGGGTGCCTGCTCTGATGTTCGCGGACAACACTTTGTTGTTGTCCAAGACATCAACGGGCATCCAACGTATCCTTGATGGCTTTGCCAACTTTTGCGTACTGAGAGGGTTGGAGATCAACCTGGATAAAACTAAGTTCATGATCTTCAACCCACCGAGACAGACACGCCCCAATCCCCTCCTAGGTGGAACCCCATTGGAGAGAGTGAAGACATTCGTATACTTAGGTATCACTCTGGTAGAACACCTGAATGGGATCCGCAGCCGGCTAAAACCGCACTCAAGCTAACGAAAATGGTGGGGGGGATCCAGCGGTTGCATAGAATGTCCGAATTCAAACCTGCGGCCCCAGTAATTGAAAGTTACGGTGTACAGGCTAGAGCGGCAGCCCTCTATGGGGCCGAGCTTTGCGGGCACGAGAAATCTCAAAATCTAGCCAGGGTAGAGCATGCATTTGTTAGGAACCTACTGGGTCTTCCTGTAAGTACACCTCTGGTACCACTGCGTATGCACTTAGTGCTACTCCCTATTGAGGAAGTTATGCCCTTACGTCCTCTATTATATTGGAAAAGACTGTGGTCTTTGTGGAAATTTGGGGCGCATTAAGAAGCAAGAACATTAGGTGGCTCACCCACATAAAGTTAACAATTTACAGGCTAGGCATACAGAATCTCTGGGAAACACCCGAAGTTGCTTGCCCGGAGATATCTAAAGCCAACCTGAAACGCCACTACAAGAACTATAACCTAGCTTCCCTGGAAGAGAGAACTACGTGGGGGAGACTGACCATTGAGTTCCTCCAGGTCAAAGAAGATTACAAAAGGGAGGAATTCCTAGACTTAATATTCCCCGCAGTAGCACGTGAATTGTATATGCAATTCAGATTTGGCACTCTCCCACTGAGAGCACTTACAAGCAAATGGGATAGAGCCATGAGTGGGGAGTGCCCTGCGTGCGGCTCTGTCCTAGAGGATGAAATCCACGTATTTTTCTTCTGCCCCGCGTATCAGGGTCCACACAAGCACTGGCTTATTGCAATTTGCAGAAATCTAGGTTTTCGTCAGTGTGCGCATGCATTTAGGGTGTTAAAATACGATACCCATCCCCCAATAGTTTTTGCAGTTTCCCGTTTTTTAAACGCAGTGTGGCACAAACGCAGGAAATTAATTATTGTTCCTAGTGTTTAGGATGAGATTGCTTTTCTTTTATATCTATTATGAAGTTCGATAATTAGAAGTAGTTTAATCTTGTTTTATACTATGTACGGTATTGTATGTATTTGTATATCCCTATGCACAATGTACTTTAAATTGTTATTTTCATTTATTGTCTTAAACTTTGTATTATATGTCTAAACTTTTATGGTCCTTGGCGGGCGAAATAAAGTTATCGAACATATGATCAGATTTGGCGCATTGCCTCTACTGAGTGGATCGGTCCCCACACATCGCCTTTGGAACCACAACTGCATACGGTCCCCACATCTCCTGTCGAAAGCATCCTCCATGATAATGCTGAATCTCCAAATTGTAGAACTTTGCTAATCGGAGCTGACGCATCACCACTGTGCATGGATCAGGACCAGCGCATCGTCATCACTGCATGGATTGACACTGACATATCGCTTCAGCTGAACCCCTCATCTTCTGCATCGGTGCTGCCAGAATCAAGGTACCTTTGTTCAGCGAGCATCACTGGGTCCCTGTATCCGGCCCACATGCCATCTTACTCGGACTAAATATTTTTCTTTTGTCCAGGTCCAGCATGACCAGAAATCTCAAGTAAGCGCTTATTGCTTCTAAGTGCTATTTTACAATTTATTCTTTAAAAATTCAGATTTTGAGTTTTATTTATTGGATCTTTGTCATTTTGGTCTTGTTTTATTTAGTAAATTAGGTTTTATTTTCTAACCTGGTGTGGCATTTTCACAGTTTTCCTGTTTGAAATGTTAAACAAATACACATTGCCTCTAAGTTAAGCTTGCTCTCTGCAAAGCTTCCAGAGGTTGTGCACAGGTTAATTTAGGGTTTGTCTGATCCCTATCCTTAATAGGATTGTGGTTGCTGCCTGACTTGTGCTCATACCCTAGCCAGTCAACAAAATAATTTCTAACATGTGATAATAGTGGTCCAAGCCATCATGAGACATAATGAGTCATAATTAGACGGGTCTTTAAAAATAGATTTCTAACATCCTGATCTAAAGATATGACATAATGGACTATGAACTCACTATGCCTTCGTTTGAAAAAGATCCTTAGTGGATGTGTAAGTCACTGTCCAGCATAGTCACTATGCAAATATGAATCTACATTTAGCCCTGCTTCCATTGGGCAATTAAACAGAATTAATATATTTAGAAAAAACATTCACCCTGATAGACTGTTTACCAGGAGCGGCCCATGCAGGTAAGAGTGGGGGGCTATAGGGCAGGCTTGGGAGTTGGATTCAACAGGCAACCACAAGGGATTTTCGTTTGTCAAAATCACCCCCACCCGGCCCCACCTCCCTACCACTCTTACCTGCTTGGGCGGCTGCTGATGTTTACATCATTAAATGAATAGAGACTATAGACTCATCCCACAGCACCCATGGACAGACTGTGTCCATAGTTAAATTGAAGTGCACTACCATAAGGCACTCTAGAGAGATTTGGGATAAGACAATGGGGTTCTCGATGCCTCTGTGCACCAGCACTAATTAATAGAAGCCACTAGTCTTGGGATATCCATATTTGTTAAAGCAAAACTTTATTAAGTTTTGAGATTTGTAACTTTGCTCTCAACAAAAAGCATAAAGGGCACAATTTGGGGATAAAGTCCTCAGCAATCGCAAATGCTCTTACTTATTTTACCCGACTTAGCTATGGTAAGTCGACCATTTACTCCAAACCATGTCATACTTGCTTTGGGCAGTCATAGGCGTTATAAATGATTTCTTCTTGTTTAGTACAAAGTCCATGTCCCTCCTCCAAGTTGTGAGGGGTGACACCCTGTGGAATCTTCAGTGTATAGCAATGTCATGTTTGGCCAGAAGTGTGCCCAGCCCCACTACTGTACTTTCCCCCCGAAAGCCACCCATGTCTACTAAAATCCCCAGGATTGCTCTTCTGGGGTTGACTTCGATATGTGAACCCACTATGTCGGAAGGAGTGGTAATTATTTGTGACCAGCACCGGTTGGTGACTGGGCAGTTCCAAACTGTGTGCTAGAAATCCCCTTTGGTGGCCAAAAACATTTAGGCAATGGTTATATCCTGGCCTTCTAGAGGCAAAGTGGTGCAAGGTAGGGGTGGTGAAGGTTTTTTAAATGAATGAGCCACAGTGTTGCGGTGTTGCTAGGGTGAGAGGTGCCATACATGCAACTTACTAGTCCGAGTCGTTTAGTGGACCCACCCAATCTTCCCATTTCACTCTCAGGGGGGCCATGTAGTCAGGGTAGTATGTATCTAGACTTTTTAGAGTCCTGTATATGTGAGAGATCCACTGTTCCCAAGGGACCCTCAAGGAGGGGAGCTTTTGTTGGGCTGTATCCTGGGACATCATTCAGTGCCTCCTGGTTTTCAGAGAGAGCATGTTGAGTTGTAATACCCCAAAAATTGGGATCAATGCATGTGGAATTCAGTCTGCATATGATATCTTATGCCAGACTGTTCTCTGGTTTTTCAGCTTTCCCATTGCCAGGGCATTCACTAGTGGGCACTAGTGGGTGCCATTCTGTGTGCCATGTCCATGCTTCCTTTGGCGTGTCAAAAAAGTACAATTTAGAGTTGTAGAGCATACGCAGTCTGTGGTTCTGGAATTCTGGGCCCTGCTGTAATACCGGTACCGAGGTCCAACACTCGTGTCACAAAATATCATCGTACCATGACGAATTTGGTATCGGCAGACCGGTAATGATTAGGACATTATCCCTGTGCATTTGCGTCGTGATTGAGCGATGCTAACACCCTTAAATCATGGTTTCCGTTCTGAACCCTCGGACTCCATTTTGTGAACGGCATCCATCTTATGGCTTGCCCTCATATAAGTCAATTGGTTAAAGCCGCGCTTGATCTAAAAGGACACGTCCACCTTAGCTGACTTCCCCATGACCTGGCCAAACTGACTCCACTGCCTCCAGCCAAACCTGTTTGGGCAGCTCCTCGCCCAGTGGCCGAATAAGATAGCATCAATGCATAACATGCCATAAACTATTCACTACCTACAGACCATGTTTTCTACACACACACACCTGTCCATGTTCCTTGTTTATGGCCGGTTTTACGACAAGGAGGTGCCCTGTTTTATTGGGGTTTCATCGATATCTGATGGGAGTTCTGGGCCTGGCTGGGTAATCTATCACAAACTGGACATCTAAAATATGGGTTGGCCAGCATGACTTCGCTCTTTGCCTTGTTATAGAAATATGTGTATAACCGTATCATAAACTCAAGAATTCTTGCCTGCAGCTGTTATTTCTGTATATAAGGAGAAGGCTGGTTCTGTAAAAACGAACAGTCTCCTGAGAACTTACGACCCGTGCTGTTGTAATTCTAGGACGCATGTTACTTGGTTGCAACCAATAAAACTCGATCTCTGACTTCACCTAGAAGACTCTTGGTTTCTGTGGTCCGGAACAGGGAGAACTCAGAGGTCTTCGGGTGTTATCCCCTGGCACCACTGGGTTCCTAAAAACGCGGCACCTCAGTTGGCGCCCAACTCGGGGCGGTATCAAGCGGTATCGGTCCAAGCCAGATGTTCGTGAGGAGCTTCGTGTGAAAATTCCAGAGGACGGCCAGCCACTTCAGCGACCCCTGTATGTCGACGTGGTTCCGAAGGTCTTTGCTGCGAGGTTCCCCGCGTCCCGACGGCTACGAAGGACTGGTGCCCTGACTATCGCCCTGTTTTGGACCCAGTGATCCTTGGTAGAGCGAAACGATAGACGAGTCTTCTAGTGACGTCATCGATCTTCAATACTTCAGTTAAGTATAAGTGGAGCGTCTCCTAGTCCTTAGTTTGTTCTTAGTCTTTGGTATCCTTGAGGTACACCTTGTTTGGAATTCGCAAGCGCCAAAACCGAGGGATTCGTGTATTCACGAAAAATGTCGTATTCGATAATCCCTTGAAGTTTGAAGCTAGACCAGTGAGCGAAGATGCCTGGTCTTAGCAGACTTGGAAACTTGTTTTGTCTTGGTTAACGTAAGGACTCCTAATTAGAGGATTTGTGTCCGGTTCCTCCGATTGGGACTCCAACATATGAACTGTACATAGAGCATGGAGTAGGTCCTATCACGTATAATGAAGTATGGATAAAATACACCTGCAAGGACGGTGTTTTAAAATGGCCCCAATATGGTAGTTTTGACGCAGAAATTTTAGATAACCTCGAGGTCAAACTATTCAAGAAGAAAGCCCGGCCGGCGATGTTTGACTCTTTTCGCTTATGGCGCAAAGAAGCCAAACAGAAGGAAATGAAACTATCTAAGAAAAATAAAAGAGGTATGTCAATGGTGCAAGCTGCCATTGCGTACAGGGATAATGAGGAAGAGCAGGAAAGTGAACAAATGCTCAGAAGCAAGAAATTAGCAGTAGATAAATGCTACCCGATGTTGCCACATGAAGGACAAGGTTCGAAGGGAGCACCCAAGAAAGATCCATTAATGTCCCATTTATTGAATTCCCCACCTCCGTATTCATCGAGTATTACTGGACCCCCGAAGCGTTTTGTTATACCGCGCCCCGGCGCACGAAATGCAGCTCTTGCACAAGCACCAGCTCCTCTTCAGCTGGTTCATACTTCTCCGGCGCAGCCCTCTCAAGGGCCGCCGCCTTTGCTACATACTCCATCTACTTCTTCTACGACTTTGCCTACTGCTCCAACTATTTATCCTGATACTACTTCTGCCACTGCCTCGACTTCCTCTGCTATTGCCTCAACTTCCTCTTTACATCAGCCTGTCTTTTCCGGCACATCTGCCTCTCCGCAAGCTTCTCCTTCTGTCCGACAGAGAGTGGCAAGTACTGTCACTGGTCTGTTCTCACCTTTCTTTGGGTCGCCTAAAACGACCCCCAAAACAGGACGTAGACAGTTGCGTAGTCAACTGCCCGATTATGAGGAAAGAGTAGTGCTGAATGAGTTAGCGCGCAAATGGGTTACCGACACTGTTAGATACGATGTTCAATCTGTTATGGAGGTCTTCCGACAATGGGATGCACCCACTCAGAGATATGTATTCGCGGAAATGTGTGTATATCTTTGCGAAGATTTGGAGACGAATGTTCCCAAACGCAAAATGAAGGAATTATTTTGTATGCGTTTTAAGTTCTATGAAGGCATGATTCGTAGGTGCCGACGTTGAAAAAGCAATAGATCTGTTATTATCCTATAGGAGTAAAGGAAATGTCTCTAGATCATTGTACGAAGATGACGTGTCAGGTAGGAAAAAGGCACGACAGTAACCCATGAGAGAGGTTCCTCCAGTTTGGAGGGAAGGTGACGCGAATGCGAATCCTGCAATTCCACCGCATTTCCAGCGTGTATGGGTACATGTCCCCTGGAAAAGATCTGAAGTTTTAGCACTCAAGCAGACATTACCTGATCCATGTAAAAATCCTGCTGGGTACTATAAGGAGTTATCACAGACTGCCAGCTCATGTATAATGAATTTAGCAGATGTAGACATGTTGTTTGGGAACGTCGTTCCGCAGCCTCTATGGAGTAAAATTCGTCATACAGATCATGATCAAGAACTAGGCGACACATGGGCTAATATTACTGCTACAGATGCTAGACAAATTGGTGGTTCTAAACCTGAGCCTTTAGTAGCTGAACTTCCTGGTAGAATTATCACGTACATGAAGACTTTAATGCCTGAATTGCGTGTGAATTGGGATAAGTTGTCTGCGTGCAAGCAGAAGAAAGATGAGAATGTGTCTGACTTTTTCACAAGGTTTGAAGAAACCTTCGTCGATCACAGTGGTCAGGATATGGCTACCGAGGGTGGCCAAAGATTGTTTGTAGACAAATTTGTGCATAATCTGCTTCCTGAACTATGCAATAAATTGAAAGATTCAGAGAGTGCTTGGTCTGTTTCCACGTCAGCACAGATTTTAGCCAAAGCCCAGTACTACGAAAATAGACGCAAAGACGAACTAGATAAGACAGACAAAAAGACTAAAGATTTAAAAACGAAGGTTCTTCTCCAGCAAGCCTATCCGCCCCGTACTCCTAGTCAGCCCAATTATCAGCCACCACAGCAGTATTCGAGAAATTCGCAAGGAAACAAGTTTTCTCATCAGCGGTTACCGTATGGTCCGAATCAGTGTGCCTATTGCAAAGAAGAGGGTCATTTCAAAAATAATTGTCCAGCTCTGGCGCGACGCCTAAATGGTGTTTCCGGTGTAAGAGGTAGAGGTGTTCAACAGGCTCCAAGGGGTAAGGGCTGTGGAAATTTCCCCCAGAATACCACTTCTTTTCCGCCTCAGAATTCTATGAATAGCTTTGATCAACAGAATAATGCGTCTTCTAGGTCAGCTCAGTACTATGCTGATGACTATTACGCCGAAAAGGAGAATGAGAGTAATAAATGCTAGGACTGCCATGGACAAAGAGAGGGAGTTATTTCAGTTCCAGTAGATCAGAGTGGACCTTATGTCGAGGTGATTACATCAGGAATGTCAGAACCATTTCTGCTGGATACTGGTGCTACAAAAAGTTCGATTATGCACTCAAAACTTCCTGGCGCACCTTTGTCTGGCGAAATGTATGTTTCAGTAGGTTTTTCTGGCGCCCCGGTTAGAAACCCGATCTCTAGTCCTATGCCCCTTTCTGTTGGCCCATGCGAATTAGAAGCACCCCTCATCCTTAAAACAGGTTGTGGCGAAAATTTGTTAGGTTTGGATTTGTTAAAGAGATTATATGCTACTTTGTACTGTTCTCCTTCTGGAGTACAACTTACACTTGGTAAGAAAGTGATTTCTCCAATGTATTTGGCAAAGGAGGATATTCCAATTGAATTGTTATCTCTTCCAGATATACTTTGGGCTAGTGGCTCCAACGATGTAGGTCGTTTGGAGATAGCACCGTATGTCATAACATTGAAAGCCAATGTTAGGCTGCCACGTATTCCCCAATATAAGATCTCTAGCGAATGTGAAAAAGCTTTGTTGACGATTATTTACGATCTGATCGAGAAAGATGTCATTGAAGAGACAACAGGCAACATTTGCAACAGTCCTATTTTGCCTGTCTTAAAGCGTACTGATCCTTCGCAGCCACCTGTGTACAGGTTTGTGATTGATCTCAGAGAGGTGAATAAGATCGTCGTACCACAATTCCCAGTTGTCCCCGACATTACTGCCTTATTGACAATGGTGCCAGCTTCAGCCACTTGGTTTTCGGTGATTGACCTGAAGAACGCTTTCTTCAGCATCCCGATTGCTGAGGAGAGCAGAGATATTTTTGGCTTCAATTTAGGAGGACGAAGCTTCCGCTTCAAACGCGCTCCTCAAGGCTACTGCGAAAGTCCATCAATATTCAGTCAGGCTCTGAAAACACAACTTGACACGATTGCTCTACCTACTGGTGCAACTCTGATTCAGTATGTAGATGATCTGTTGATCGCTGCAGATACTGAAGAGATTTGCAAAGAAAGGACATTGTCATTGTTGCGTCATTTATGTGACATGAAGCACAAAGTCTCTCTTTCAAAAATGCAATTTTGTCGACAAGAAGTGACCTACTTAGGTCACATCTTATCGAAGGAGGGAAGGAGACTGACCCCAGAGAGAATACAGGCAATTGCAAGATTGAGTGTCCCAAGGACACAGAGAGAAGTGCATGCCTTCTTGGGCATTACATCGTACTGTAGGCAATGGATACCGAATTTTTCACTAGTGGCTAAACCTTTGCTGGCACTAATCTGTAAAGATACACCCAATCCTATGCCTTGGTCTGAAGATTGTCAAAAGAGTTTTCACGAGTTGCGTGATGCATTGTGTTCGGCTCCTGTGTTGGGCAACCCCGACTACAGTAAGCCTTTTACATTATATGTCCATGAGAGGGAAGGTTGCGCATTATCAGTCTTGACACAATCCTTTGGGGATAAACAGCGCCCATGCGCATATTTATCAGCGACTCTAGATCTTGTAGCTAAGGCATTACCAAGTTGCTTGAGGGCCACTGCTGCAGCAGCTGTCTATATTCGACAGTCTGCTGGATTAGTCATGAATAATACTCTGATCGTTATGGTCCCACATGCAGTAGACATTTTACTAAACGGAACAAAAACACAGCATTTAACTAGTGCTCGACTGTCCATCTATGAGTTGCCACTCTTAGCAAGTCACATACACATAAAGAGGTGTGATACACTCAACCCCGCTACGTTATTACCCATTTCGGCAAAGACAGATGAGGTTGAAAAACATGATTGCTGCTTTAGGACAGAAAAAGAGACAAAAGGGAGAGTAGACTTGCAGGACACTCCCCTTCCTGAATGTAATGATACTTTATGGGTTGATGGTTCATGCTTCAAGTTGCCGAATGGTGATACGACTGCAGCATATGCCGTAACGACATTGCACACGATTGTAGAGGCCGCACGCATTCCCCACAATTCTGCGCAAGCAGCAGAGTTAATCGCACTTACAAGAGCGTGTGTGTTGGCAACAGGAAAGCGAGTGAATGTGTATACTGATAGCCAATACGCCTTCGGCGTGGCCCACAGTTTTGGAAGATTGTGGCGTGAACGTGGGTTCCTGACGTCACATGGTGCAAAAATCCAACATGGTCAATTAGTTAACGAGCTTCTCGAGTCACTGACCTTGCCCCTACAAGTTGCGTTTGTGAAATGCATTGCACACAGAAAGATTCAAGATGATGTTGGTCGTGGGAATGCATTCGCAGACGAGGTTGCGAAAGAAACTGCAAGGAACACAATGAGTCGGATGTACGTTGTAGGTCCTGCGAGATGGATTACTGATGTGGGTATGTGTGAGGACACAATTGAAAGTGTGAAGTCTATACAATCCGATGCCACTGAGAAAGAGGTGAACGAATGGAGAGAAAGCAAGGGAAGATTGGATGCAAATGGTTGTTGGGTCGAATTGTCAGAACATCAGCGCTGGCTATTACCTGACGCATATGTACTTGCAGTGGTGACAATGGCCCATGGAATGACGCACATCAGTGTGAAAGGAATCTGTAAACTATTGGCCCCAGTATGGCAGAATAGTGGTATCCCAAAATGCGCAGAGAATTTGGTCAGGAACTGTATGGTGTGTTTGAAGCACAATCCCGGTAGGGGAACCCCAACTCCAGCTGGTCATTTTGCGCCTCCAACGTATCTGTTCGAGGTTTTGCAGCTCGATTTCATCCACATGGAGAGGTGCAACAATCTGAAATACGTGCTTGTCGTTGTTTGCGCCTTCTCCAGGTGGGTGGAAGCGTATCCCCTTAAGGACAACACCGCCTTGTCAACTGCCAAAGACCTTGTCAAGGAATTCTTCCCTAGATTTGGAATGCCTAGAATTGTCTGGAGTGATAACGGAAGTGAATTTGTGGGACGAGTGATGAAGAGAGTGTGTGAGTGTCTAGGCATACACCAAAAATTCCACGCTGCAAATCACCCCCAATCAGCAGGATTAATAGAGTGCTACAACGGCACGTTAAAGTTGAAACTAGCCAAGATCCAAGCCAGCACAGGTCTTAAATGGCCTGACGCCCTCCCTTTAGCACTCCTGTCCACCAGAATGACTGTCCATTCCAGACTAGGACTTAGCCCCCATGAAATTGTGTTTGGCCGCCCAGCCAACATCTGGGTTGTGCCAAAGCCCAAGAGACTGAGCGAAATAGAGCACCCTGTACTGCTTGACTATTTGTGTGAATTGACAACTAAATTACGTGTTTTACACCAACAGGTCCACAGCTCCTCTCCACCAGCGTCTGATGATCCAGGCCACGCCATTGAACCTGGCTCCTGGGTCCTAGTCCGGAACTTCAGGCGAACCAAGAATGAGGAGCCTCGCTGGACCGGACCTTTCCAGGTCCTGTTAACTACCCGCTCTGCAGTACGTGTCCACGGCAAGAAACATTGGGTGCACGGCGCCCATTGCAAACGGGTCCCGTTGCCCCTTCCATATGACCGATGGGTCCAGGAGGAAATCGCTGACTCTGAGACCGAATCCGTACCGCGCTTTGCGCCCTTCAGCGATGCACGATTGAAAGGAACTGGCACAGAAAAGGAGAGTGATCGTATTTTGCAAGGATTTGTGCCACCGTCAATGCAGTTGGACACTACAGAACCTGAAACATTGTTTGAAGACCACACCGTACCTGGGAAACGACGATACAATCTGAGGTCTAGAACAAGAGACTAATAAAAACAAACTAATACGACCCTCTTTTCCCCCAAGAACTATTTTTGATTTTACAGCTCTCTCGCCCAGGGAACTTGCTCATTTTTGATTTTCGAACCGCCATCCGGTTCTGCTGCTAGGGCCGCGGTTGAAGTCTGGAGAGTGCAGCTGGAGACGTTTAGGTCAACGGTTCTGGTTGGTCTGAGGGAATTACCCCGGACTGAACAGAACGCACTCCATGGCAGAATCAACTCCCACCGCGGGCAGCAACTAGAGGATGGAGTTTCCGAGGGTAGAGAGACCTGCTAGACCCACGAACTTTAAAAAGCAAATATGCACAGTGATGACCAGAAAAAGATTTCTGATACTATGTATTTTAATGTTGTGTAGCAAAACGATGTTCTTGATCGCCTATACTCTATCCACGTTTCAAGTTACCTTTGTGAACAACACTCATCCCACACCTCCTCCTACTGTTCCTACACACTCCTTTCACCCTCTACCTGAACACGAGTCTGCCAGAAGACAAGAATTTGTAAATAACTCATTCATCCAACTCCTACACCAACACCAATCTATAATGAACACATTGAACTGTTGGATATGCGGACTTATGCCGCACACAGCCGATAAGGGCATCCCTTACTTCGTCCTCCCATTCAGTTATTATGGTTCTCTGTGAGCTTTCCAGACAATGTTCCTATTTGCCATAGACCATATCCCCCGAGTCCCATAGGGACCAATTGCAGCAACAAGGCACTAGTGGCAGGAATAAGGAATATGAGCAGGGATATTGACACGTCTCGGACGATTCCCAAAGATGAGTTTACCCCGTACAGTAGATGGAACAGCACTCAGTATGGGATTTCTTTGAGTAAGAGCCAGAAAACACAGAAATCCTCCCCGGTTTGGATAGTACCCCACCAAGGTCACCTATGTCTACAAGGTATGGGTAGGGATCCAAAAGCACAGTTGGGGAAGAGCGTATGCACGGAAACGTATGTGTTCGCATCCCGAACTTCCCCTCCATTCTTAGCGGCTAAGGGTACATACTTCGTCTGCCATGACAAAGCATACACATGGTTGCCCCCTGACTTCTCGGGCACATGTTTTATCTCGTTTCTACTGCCACCCACCTACACGGCCGGGGCAGATTACCATCGGACAAGGACAGTTAGGGGTGTCGTGAGTCAAGACGACACTGCGGGTCAAGAGTTTGGGGACTTCGCAAAGGGTTTTCTGCCGTTTTGGGGGCCTATGGTGAACAGCAGGAACATTCGCCAGTTAACAAGGATAGTCGAATCCGCCGTGACCGAAACGGCCGGTGCCCTTAGTAACTTGACAAAAACAACAAGTGATGGACCGAATGTGGATCAATGTCACACATTCCCCCAGTCAAAAGATCTGGGCCCAAATCCATCGTTTTTTTGCACTCCACACCACCCTGGGTTAGACAATGGCGATATGCAAATCAGCTCTGACCCTGTTGCCCCATGGGAACAGTCCAGTCCGAACTACAAAAGCCATGTCCTTCCCAGAACGGAATCAAGCATCCGAGGACCGGACCGGTTTCGAGGTAACACCTCTCATCAGCCCGGCTAGCTTGACTCCAAGTGGTGTGGAGTGCCTGGGACCCACGTCTGGGCATCCCCAGCGCACTTAGGGCGGCAATTGCAAAAACAACAAGTGATGGACCGAATGTGGATCAATGTCACACATTCCCCCAGTCAAAAGATCTGGGCCCAAATCCATCGTTTTTTTGCACTCCACACCACCCTGGGTTAGACAATGGCGATATGCAAATCAGCTCTGACCCTGTTGCCCCATGGGAACAGTCCAGTCCGAACTACAAAAGCCATGTCCTTCCCAGAACGGAATCAAGCATCCGAGGACCGGACCGGTTTCGAGGTAACACCTCTCATCAGCCCGGCTAGCTTGACTCCAAGTGGTGTGGAGTGCCTGGGACCCACGTCTGGGCATCCCCAGCGCACTTAGGGCGGCAATTGCAAAAACAACAAGTGATGGACCGAATGTGGATCAATGTCACACATTCCCCCAGTCAAAAGATCTGGGCCCAAATCCATCGTTTTTTGTGCACTCCACACCACCCTGGGTTAGACAATGGCGATATGCAAATCAGCTCTGACCCTGTTGCCCCATGGGAACAGTCCAGTCCGAACTACAAAAGCCATGTCCTTCCCAGAACGGAATCAAGCATCCGAGGACCGGACCGGTTTCGAGGTAACACCTCTCATCAGCCCGGCTAGCTTGACTCCAAGTGGTGTGGAGTGCCTGGGACCCACGTCTGGGCATCCCCAGCGCACTTAGGGCGGCAATTGCAAAAACAACAAGTGATGGACCGAATGTGGATCAATGTCACACATTCCCCCAGTCAAAAGATCTGGGCCCAAATCCATCGTTTTTTTGCACTCCACACCACCCTGGGTTAGACAATGGCGATATGCAAATCAGCTCTGACCCTGTTGCCCCATGGGAACAGTCCAGTCCGAACTACAAAAGCCATGTCCTTCCCAGAACGGAATCAAGCATCCGAGGACCGGACCGGTTTCGAGGTAACACCTCTCCTCAGCCCGGCTAGCTTGACTCCAAGTGGTGTGGAGTGCCTGGGACCCACGTCTGGGCATCCCCAGCGCACTTAGGGCGGCAATTGCAAAAACAACAAGTGATGGACCGAATGTGGATCAATGTCACACATTCCCCCAGTCAAAAGATCTGGGCCCAAATCCATCGTTTTTTTGCACTCCACACCACCCTGGGTTAGACAATGGTGATATGCAAATCAGCTCTGACCCTGTTGCCCCATGGGAACAGTCCAGTCCGAACTACAAAAGCCATGTCCTTCCCAGAACGGAATCAAGCATCCGAGGACCGGACCGGTTTCGAGGTAACACCTCTCATCAGCCCGGCTAGCTTGACTCCAAGTGGTGTGGAGTGCCTGGGACCCACGTCTGGGCATCCCCAGCGCACTTAGGGCGGCAATTGCAAAAACAACAAGTGATGGACCGAATGTGGATCAATGTCACACATTCCCCCAGTCAAAAGATCTGGGCCCAAATCCATCGTTTTTTTGCACTCCACACCACCCTGGGTTAGACAATGGCGATATGCAAATCAGCTCTGACCCTGTTGCCCCATGGGAACAGTCCAGTCCGAACTACAAAAGCCATGTCCTTCCCAGAACGGAATCAAGCATCCGAGGACCGGACCGGTTTCGAGGTAACACCTCTCATCAGCCCGGCTAGCTTGACTCCAAGTGGTGTGGAGTGCCTGGGACCCACGTCTGGGCATCCCCAGCGCACTTAGGGAGGCAATTGCAAAAACAACAAGTGATGGACCGAATGTGGATCAATGTCACACATTCCCCCAGTCAAAAGATCTGGGCCCAAATCCATCGTTTTTTTGCACTCCACACCACCCTGGGTTAGACAATGGCGATATGCAAATCAGCTCTGACCCTGTTGCCCCATGGGAACAGTCCAGTCCGAACTACAAAAGCCATGTCCTTCCCAGAACGGAATCAAGCATCCGAGGACCGGACCGGTTTCGAGGTAACACCTCTCATCAGCCCGGCTAGCTTGACTCCAAGTGGTGTGGAGTGCCTGGGAACCATGTCTGGGCATCCCCAGCGCACTTAGGGTGGCAATTGCAAAAACAACAAGTGATGGACCGAATGTGGATCAATGTCACACATTCCCCCAGTCAAAAGATCTGGGCCCAAATCCATCGTTTTTTGTGCACTCCACACCACCCTGGGTTAGACAATGGCGATATGCAAATCAGCTCTGACCCTGTTGCCCCATGGGAACAGTCCAGTCCGAACTACAAAAGCCATGTCCTTCCCAGAACGGAATCAAGCATCCGAGGACCGGACCGGTTTCGAGGTAACACCTCTCATCAGCCCGGCTAGCTTGACTCCAAGTGGTGTGGAGTGCCTGGGACCCACGTCTGGGCATCCCCAGCGCACTTAGGGCGGCAATTGCAAAAACAACAAGTGATGGACCGAATGTGGATCAATGTCACACATTCCCCCAGTCAAAAGATCTGGGCCCAAATCCATCGTTTTTTTGCACTCCACACCACCCTGGGTTAGACAATGGCGATATGCAAATCAGCTCTGACCCTGTTGCCCCATGGGAACAGTCCAGTCCGAACTACAAAAGCCATGTCCTTCCCAGAACGGAATCAAGCATCCGAGGACCGGACCGGTTTCGAGGTAACACCTCTCATCAGCCCGGCTAGCTTGACTCCAAGTGGTGTGGAGTGCCTGGGACCCACGTCTGGGCATCCCCAGCGCACTTAGGGCGGCAATTGCAAAAACAACAAGTGATGGACCGAATGTGGATCAATGTCACACATTCCCCCAGTCAAAAGATCTGGGCCCAAATCCATCGTTTTTTTGCACTCCACACCACCCTGGGTTAGACAATGGTGATATGCAAATCAGCTCTGACCCTGTTGCCCCATGGGAACAGTCCAGTCCGAACTACAAAAGCCATGTCCTTCCCAGAACGGAATCAAGCATCCGAGGACCGGACCGGTTTCGAGGTAACACCTCTCATCAGCCCGGCGTGCTTGACTCCAAGTGGTGTGGAGTGCCTGGGACCCACGTCTGGGCATCCCCAGCGCACTTAGGGCGGCAATTGCAAAAACAACAAGTGATGGACCGAATGTGGATCAATGTCACACATTCCCCCAGTCAAAAGATCTGGGCCCAAATCCATCGTTTTTTTGCACTCCACACCACCCTGGGTTAGACAATGGCGATATGCAAATCAGCTCTGACCCTGTTGCCCCATGGGAACAGTCCAGTCCGAACTACAAAAGCCATGTCCTTCCCAGAACGGAATCAAGCATCCGAGGACCGGACCGGTTTCGAGGTAACACCTCTCATCAGCCCGGCTAGCTTGACTCCAAGTGGTGTGGAGTGCCTGGGACCCACGTCTGGGCATCCCCAGCGCACTTAGGGAGGCAATTGCAAAAACAACAAGTGATGGACCGAATGTGGATCAATGTCACACATTCCCCCAGTCAAAAGATCTGGGCCCAAATCCATCGTTTTTTTGCACTCCACACCACCCTGGGTTAGACAATGGCGATATGCAAATCAGCTCTGACCCTGTTGCCCCATGGGAACAGTCCAGTCCGAACTACAAAAGCCATGTCCTTCCCAGAACGGAATCAAGCATCCGAGGACCGGACCGGTTTCGAGGTAACACCTCTCATCAGCCCGGCTAGCTTGACTCCAAGTGGTGTGGAGTGCCTGGGACCCACGTCTGGGCATCCCCAGCGCACTTAGGGCGGCAATTGCAAAAACAACAAGTGATGGACCGAATGTGGATCAATGTCACACATTCCCCCAGTCAAAAGATCTGGGCCCAAATCCATCGTTTTTTTGCACTCCACACCACCCTGGGTTAGACAATGGCGATATGCAAATCAGCTCTGACCCTGTTGCCCCATGGGAACAGTCCAGTCCGAACTACAAAAGCCATGTCCTTCCCAGAACGGAATCAAGCATCCGAGGACCGGACCGGTTTCGAGGTAACACCTCTCATCAGCCCGGCTAGCTTGACTCCAAGTGGTGTGGAGTGCCTGGGACCCACGTCTGGGCATCCCCAGCGCACTTAGGGCGGCAATTGCAAAAACAACAAGTGATGGACCGAATGTGGATCAATGTCACACATTCCCCCAGTCAAAAGATCTGGGCCCAAATCCATCGTTTTTTTGCACTCCACACCACCCTGGGTTAGACAATGGCGATATGCAAATCAGCTCTGACCCTGTTGCCCCATGGGAACAGTCCAGTCCGAACTACAAAAGCCATGTCCTTCCCAGAACGGAATCAAGCATCCGAGGACCGGACCGGTTTCGAGGTAACACCTCTCATCAGCCCGGCTAGCTTGACTCCAAGTGGTGTGGAGTGCCTGGGACCCACGTCTGGGCATCCCCAGCGCACTTAGGGCGGCAATTGCAAAAACAACAAGTGATGGACCGAATGTGGATCAATGTCACACATTCCCCCAGTCAAAAGATCTGGGCCCAAATCCATCGTTTTTTGTGCACTCCACACCACCCTGGATAAGACAATGGCGATATGCAAATCAGCTCTGACCCTGTTGCCCCATGGGAACAGTCCAGTCCGAACTACAAAAGCCATGTCCTTCCCAGAACGGAATCAAGCATCCGAGGACCGGACCGGTTTCGAGGTAACACCTCTCATCAGCCCGGCTAGCTTGACTCCAAGTGGTGTGGAGTGCCTGGGACCCACGTCTGGGCATCCCCAGCGCACTTAGGGCGGCAATTGCAAAAACAACAAGTGATGGACCGAATGTGGATCAATGTCACACATTCCCCCAGTCAAAAGATCTGGGCCCAAATCCATCGTTTTTTTGCACTCCACACCACCCTGGGTTAGACAATGGCGATATGCAAATCAGCTCTGACCCTGTTGCCCCATGGGAACAGTCCAGTCCGAACTACAAAAGCCATGTCCTTCCCAGAACGGAATCAAGCATCCGAGGACCGGACCGGTTTCGAGGTAACACCTCTCATCAGCCCGGCTAGCTTGACTCCAAGTGGTGTGGAGTGCCTGGGACCCACGTCTGGGCATCCCCAGCGCACTTAGGGCGGCAATTGCAAAAACAACAAGTGATGGACCGAATGTGGATCAATGTCACACATTCCCCCAGTCAAAAGATCTGGGCCCAAATCCATCGTTTTTTTGCACTCCACACCACCCTGGGTTAGACAATGGTGATATGCAAATCAGCTCTGACCCTGTTGCCCCATGGGAACAGTCCAGTCCGAACTACAAAAGCCATGTCCTTCCCAGAACGGAATCAAGCATCCGAGGACCGGACCGGTTTCGAGGTAACACCTCTCATCAGCCCGGCTAGCTTGACTCCAAGTGGGTGTGGAGTGCCTGGGACCCACGTCTGGGCATCCCCAGCGCACTTAGGGCGGCAATTGCAAAAAACAACAAGTGATGGACCGAATGTGGATCAATGTCACACATTCCCCCAGTCAAAAGATCTGGGCCCAAATCCATTGTTTTTTTGCACTCCACACCACCCTGGGTTAGACAATGGCGATATGCAAATCAGCTCTGACCCTGTTGCCCCATGGGAACAGTCCAGTCCGAACTACAAAAGCCATGTCCTTCCCAGAACGGAATCAAGCATCCGAGGACCGGACCGGTTTCGAGGTAACACCTCTCATCAGCCCGGCTAGCTTGACTCCAAGTGGTGTGGAGTGCCTGGGACCCACGTCTGGGCATCCCCAGCGCACTTAGGGAGGCAATTGCAAAAACAACAAGTGATGGACCGAATGTGGATCAATGTCACACATTCCCCCAGTCAAAAGATCTGGGCCCAAATCCATCGTTTTTTTGCACTCCACACCACCCTGGGTTAGACAATGGCGATATGCAAATCAGCTCTGACCCTGTTGCCCCATGGGAACAGTCCAGTCCGAACTACAAAAGCCATGTCCTTCCCAGAACGGAATCAAGCATCCGAGGACCGGACCGGTTTCGAGGTAACACCTCTCATCAGCCCGGCTAGCTTGACTCCAAGTGGTGTGGAGTGCCTGGGACCCACGTCTGGGCATCCCCAGCGCACTTAGGGCGGCAATTGCAAAAACAACAAGTGATGGACCGAATGTGGATCAATGTCACACATTCCCCCAGTCAAAAGATCTGGGCCCAAATCCATCGTTTTTTTGCACTCCACACCACCCTGGGTTAGACAATGGCGATATGCAAATCAGCTCTGACCCTGTTGCCCCATGGGAACAGTCCAGTCCGAACTACAAAAGCCATGTCCTTCCCAGAACGGAATCAAGCATCCGAGGACCGGACCGGTTTCGAGGTAACACCTCTCATCAGCCCGGCTAGCTTGACTCCAAGTGGTGTGGAGTGCCTGGGACCCACGTCTGGGCATCCCCAGCGCACTTAGGGCGGCAATTGCAAAAACAACAAGTGATGGACCTCGGATGCTTGATTCCGTTCTGGGAAGGACATGGCTTTTGTAGTTCGGACTGGACTGTTCCCATGGGGCACAGGGTCAGAGCTGATTTGCATATCGCCATTGTCTAACCCAGGGTGGTGTGGAGTGCAAAAAAACGATGGATTTGGGCCCAGATCTTTTGACTGGGGGAATGTGTGACATTGATCCACATTCGGTCCATCACTTGTTGTTTTTGCAATTGCCGCCATAAGTGCGCTGGGGATGCCCAGACGTGGGTCCCAGGCACTCCACACCACTTGGAGTCAAGCTAGCCGGGCTGATGAGAGGTGTTACCTCGAAACCGGTCCGGTCCTCGGATGCTTGATTCCGTTCTGGGAAGGACATGGCTTTTGTAGTTCGGACTGGACTGTTCCCATGGGGCACAGGGTCAGAGCTGATTTGCATATCGCCATTGTCTAACCCAGGGTGGTGTGGAGTGCAAAAAAACGATGGATTTGGGCCCATATCTTTGGACTGTGTTGAGTGTGTGACATTGATCCACATTCGGTCCATCACTTGTTGTTTTTGCTTAGTAACTTGACAGCTGAGCTTCAATCGGACCGACTTATGACTCTTCAGAACAGGGTCGCCCTGGATGTCATACTTGCCGACCGTGGTGGTGTATGTAGAGTGATCCAATCCAGTTGCTGCATTTTCATCCCTGATAATGCTCCGACAGTGTACCAGGCCATCTCCAAACTACACAAAATCTCTGAATCCCTTCACGTGGAAAAAGGGGATTGGTCCTTGATAGGGTGGCTCTGGGAACTGATCTCTGCCTGGGGATGGAAAACTCTGATCTTCATTGGGATGATCTTAGCCATTCTGTTTATGTTCTGCCTGTTTGTGCAGTGCGCTCCTGCAATAGGTGGCCTCTGTGCTACTTCATGTGTAAGGAAGCCTGTGTCAAGGGACGAATTGAGCAACAGAATGATGCTACAGCAGCATCTCCATGAATTCATTCATACAGATTTGGACTCAGATTAGCATGAGTTATTGCCTAATATGAGGGCAAAAGGAGGGTCTGTGGTTCTGGAATACTGGGCCCTGCTGTAATACCGGTACCGAGGTCCAACACTCGTGTCACAAAATATCATCGTACCATAACGAATTTGGTATCGGCAGACCGGTAATGATTAGGACATTATCCCTGTGCATTTGCGTCGTGATTGAGCGATGCGAACACCCTTAAATCATGGTTTCCGTTCTTAACCCTCGGACTCAATTTTGTGAACGGCATCCATCTTATGGCTTACCTTCATATAAGTCAATTGGTTAAAGCCGCGCTTGATCTAAAAGGACACGTCCACCTTAGCTGACTTCCCCATGACCTGGCCAAACTGACTCCACTGCCTCCAGCCAAACCTGTTTGGGCAGCTCCTCGCCCAGTGGCCGAATAAGATAGTATCAATGCATAACATGCCATAAACTATTCACTACCTACAGACCATGTTTTCTACACACACACACCTGTCCATGTTCCTTGTTTATGGCCGGTTTTACGACAAGGAGGTGCCCTGTTTTATTGGGGTTTCATCGATATCTGATGGGAGTTCTGGGCCTGGCTGGGTAATCTATCACAAACTGGACATCTAAAATATGGGTTGGCCAGCATGACTTCGCTCTTTGCCTTGTTATAGAAATATGTGTATAACCGTATCATAAACTCAAGAATTCTTGCCTGCAGCTGTTATTTCTGTATATAAGGAGAAGGCTGGTCCTGTAAAAACGAACAGTCTCCTGAGAACTTACGACCCGTGCTGTTGTAATTCCAGGACGCATGTTACTTGGTTGCAACCAATAAAACTCGATCTCTGACTTCATCTAGAAGACTCTTGGTTTCTGTGGTACGGAACAGGGAGAACTCAGAGGTCTTCGGGTGTTATCCCCTGGCACCACCGGGTTCCTAAAAACCCGGCACTTCAAGTCATGCAAGGTGCAGAATCATATATTGAATGTTCATAGTCGGGTTCTTCTGCTTCACCCAGTCATATAACTTTGCTTGGGTTTGGACTTGCCTCATTTAAGCTGGAAAACTCTGGATGCATCCTGACTTAAATAGCAGCTGACCTTTTATTCTTTGATCCCTTTGGTATCACACTACTACCTTTTTAGTTCAGGAATTTGACTGTCATGGGGTTAGAGAATCCCCTAGAGGGGGTTCCTGAACCAGGGACCCGTGGGTCCTCTCAATGATTAAGACTGAGGACAGGTAGTCATTGTTCAGCCATGACCTATTCCACTTCTCAAGAAATGTTTCAATCAATGAACCCTCAACTTCCTCCGGCAACCTAATTACTCTGAGATTACTGTGGCAGGCATGGCTTTCTTTGTCCCCTGCCCAGCCCATGAGGCACTTGGTTGTCTGGGAGAGGCAAGCAACCTCAGAGGAGAGCTCCCATACTGTGTCCACCAGTTTAAGGATAGGGCCTTCTGAATACATAACATGATTTAGGGCGTTGCACAAATCTTGGTGAATTAAAACCATGTCGATCCCCACTCTCAATTTTGGTCTTAAGAGCCGACCTGGAATATTGAATCGCCTGTAGTATCATTGGAGTATTGTTTCCATCATGCGGGGGGGAGTCCTGAACCTAACCCTTGCCAGACTCTTCGTGCCATTCTTAGGGGTGGTGTATCTTTCCAGTTTAGCTTGTGCTGATGGTGCATTATTAGGCCCCATGGCACTGGTGCCAGTGCTGGGCGATGTGCCACCACCCCTATACATGAGGAAGTCCAAACGATCGCCTCACTCAACCTCAAATCTCCTGACCATAGAATTAGCTGGTGGGTGGGGGCCTGACCTGCTTGCCCCGGTTTCCCAAGCTGAGGCAAAATTAGCAGTCAGGTCCAGTTAGTAGAGGGCATGTGTCTGTTGACCTGAGGGGGTCTGCCTCATCCCCCGTGAGATGTCTTAACAGTCCAGCAAGAAGCAAAAGAAAAGGAAGGGGGCAGAGAAGACCTCTACGCAATTCATCAGGACAGCATCCAGGGCATCCCCTCATAGATAATAGGCCATTCCTGAAGAGTCTCCTACCTTCTGGAGGGCCAGTCTCTTGGTCCCAGGCCTGGGCAGCAGGTTCATGCATCCACCTGTGGTCCAGCACCCATGGCAGCCCACGCTAGGGCCCAATCCAGATCAGGTGGCTCAAATCGGGAAGGTACCCTTCTATGGGCCCGCCTGTCCAGGCCCTGAACAGCGCCTAGTCCCGGCCATGTCTTTTACTCACTAAAGTATCAAGGCCTACTCTGCTGGGTCCTCTCCATCGACCTGGGTGTCTGCTGTCAGCCCCTCGCTCCGTGAGGGTCTGCATGGTTCCACAGGCTCTGGTCACTGCCTCGGTGAGGTGGCGTCACTTCTCCAATTAGCTGCCCCGGTTCCGCCTCGGGCCACAAGGTCTACTGAGCAAGCCTTTCACGGGTCCAGTTCTTCATTTGATGGCATCTGCCGCTCGTCCACAGGTGTGACACTGTTCGCCAATGGCTGGGCCCTGACAGGACCAACTCCAACAAAGGGCCCAGCAGACACAAAGAGCCCACTTGAGCCAGAATTAGGAAATCTACTCTCTGAGGCTTGAGCTTGCCCCATCACTTGCATCTCTCACAGGCCATTAAGCCTTCGTCCCAGTACTAATGCCCTCATTATGAGTGACTTCGTAAAAGGGATTAATACTATTACACCCAGCATTACACTGTGGAAATAAAACTACCGGGTGACGGTAATACCAAATGATTGCAGGTTCAATCCTTAAAGACCACTCTCCAATGTGAAATAACATGATCACTTAGTTAATGTGTTACTACTGTACAGAATTCCACCAGGTACAACGTAACCTGGAGCTTTTGACCCTGGTATTAAATATAGTACTACAGGGAATATCAGACAAAGCGCCACTTTCAGATTTGCACCACAAAAGGCAGACTTTTCCTTTAGATATAACTCACAATTTTGAAAAGCAGCCAGTCTCATGAAGCTCTGCCTCATGGTACCCACACCCTGACTAGGTTTCGGAGTGTGCAAAGAAAGTCCTAGCACTTGGTTTGTTTGAATATTTGTGCTGCAACTCACACAAGACTTCCACTTCTTGCATGACTGGCATTAATTTGGGTCTGGCTTACAATATGAGCCGCACTCTCCTTTGTGACATGCCCAACTTTCAAGTTTGGTTCTCGAAGCACCCCATAGCAGCCTTCCAGCTTAGTGTGTTTCTCCAGTGCCAGAGAGCACTTCACATTTTTGGCTACTCCCAGTGCTTAACTTGTAAAATAACTAAGTGCCAGAGAGCATAGTGTTTTTATGCCTATTACTACTGGCAATAAATCCATTTACACCACTGACATGCGCCCCTGTTCTGCGCCCTAACCACTATTTTTGGTTCTTGCATCAATTCACCTCCAAGCAGTAATAGTGGTGACCTTTTAGATGTCGGGAGTAAATTCCTGCCTTTAATAAGACCATGTGAAGCAACAAAGCAAGGAACCTTGATTTTCTGAGACCATCTCCATGAGAAATATTCTGGATTAAGATCTGCCAGATGGTGAATTGCTAGAGCATAAATGGGCTAAAGCTTTCACCTAAAATGGCTGAAAAGGTATGCGTATCACTGAAAGTTGAAACCAAATGGTCATGGTCATTATCAGGGTGTTATTTTTATCTGTGGTGCAGCTCGTTGACCCTGACCTAGTGAGACATTATCTGACAAGTGGCAGTAATCTGTGAACAAGTCACCTGAGAATATGTCATTCACCTGGTCCTCTCTTAAGTGACAATTTGTAAGTCTGGCTTGACAGTGCTGCTGTTGGTAAACCTTATGTTATTCACCTAAAAATGTGCTTTCAGGAGTACTATAAAGAGGGGCTTTGGCTCCTCCTACAATTCGGTGGACAGTGCACATTTTGGTTGGGAAGACAATGTGTGCTCTGTGTGCGGTCTGACTGTTTGACTAGTTTAGTGGAAGAATTACTGTTTTGCCTGAAGATATCCTGGAGGAAGAGGTTGGAAGATGACCTTTAGGAGAAAAAGAACAGAAAGGCGTAGGAACGCCAAATAGCGACTAGAGGAAGGTCCAAGAGAGGAGGCAGCACAGGAAATAAAACGGCTCCAGATTGGGGCATTATGTCCTTTGACATCAAACATTTTGACATCAAAGGCCTTCGGTCTACCAACCTGGCAGTTTGTCATCAGGACGTTTAATTCTAGGTACCCAATGTCTTTGCACTAACCTTTGATATCAAAGAAGATATCTGTGACAGCCATGAGGATCTGTTATCCACCGATGACACCAGCATGAGCTCCAACACAAGATCGCAAGCTGGTTATTGTAGTTTCTACAGCGGTTCCGGGACAGATAGTGTTGCACCCTCTGGTTCCACCCTCAAAATCTAAGGTGCAGATTGTACCATTTGATAAAACTCCTCCAAATGTGTCTACTCCAAAATCTCCAGTTTTACCAGCTAGGATGACCCTTGCTGTGGAGCCGCCATCCAGCCAACCCTTGATAGTTTATCTTCAGAAAAAAGGTGTCCTTCGCTCTCCTCTTGAAGCGCTCTGTCACGCACTCTAACTAGTATACCTCACACTTATACATCCCAACATCCTCTTCAGGTGCTCCCTGTAAACAATGGGGCATATTATCAAGGAATTTATCTCCGCTTTTTTGGCTTTAAAAGCCAAGAAAGCGGTGATAAATATTATCTCCCTATCAGCAACAGGGTGCTAGCACGCAAATTTGCATGTTAGCACCCTTTTTCTCTACGCTTCCCCTTGCATCTCTAATGAGATGCAGAGGGGGCGTTCCAGAGAAAAATAATAGGAGAAATGTTGTTAAGCGACATTTCTCCTATTATCAAGGATTTCACTAACCCTGTTAGTGATAAAAAAAAGCAGCGCTAACTGCGGTTAGCGCTGCTTTTTTTACACCTGGTATTTTCCTGACTTAGCCACTTATCCACCTTACCATCCTCTGGAAGGTGGATATCATGGCTATGTATGTGAGCCCCTATCATCAAGCTAACGCCAAACTTCGAGAGATTATCGTTGGTTTTCCAGCGATAATCTCTCATGTGGCAGTTAGCGCAAGGATTTTTATCACTTCTGAGATAAACCTTGCTAATAGCAAGTTATGCCTGCAATAATTTCCGGCGATGCTTAG
Organism: Lissotriton vulgaris; assembly: GCF_964263255.1. Classification (NCBI taxonomy): domain Eukaryota; kingdom Metazoa; phylum Chordata; class Amphibia; order Caudata; family Salamandridae; genus Lissotriton; species Lissotriton vulgaris. Next base: position 49,656,933 of record NC_141695.1, read on the forward strand.
CGTTAAAAAATGTGTTGCTAAGCATCGTTAGTGATAAATATCGCTAATAGTTGGTAATATGCCCCAATACCTCCACATTTAAGGAGGTTCTTCTTAGAGATGCTGTAAAATTCAGAGTTATTATGGAAACACTTCAAAAAAAGCACAACTTCCTTTGATTTTCAGCAGTTTTAGAAGCTTCATTTACAACATTTACAAATTAAAAAACAGCCCCACAGATTGTAAAGAAGTGTAGAACACCAGTACAAGGCCGTGCATTTCTGAAAACGTATTCAGAATCAAAGTCAGCAATTCTTGGTCAGGAAGTGACATGCTTTGGCAGACAACCATCCACCAGAGGGAGAGAGCAAGAGGCAGGATATCTTAGTAAAGAAAATGTATAGAGCTGCCTGTGCAGCTTTGAAAAAAGGCAAGTCATTCAGCCCTGCTAGGCCCTTCTGGGAAAGTCTGATGGGAGACAGTGCAGGTGTTTGCTGGTGATCTGCAGAAGAAAGGAGTTCATTGAAAATGGGATTGAAGGCATCTTGGTGTCCCAGCGAGTTATTAACCCCACCCAGTATTCTGCCACAATGTCTGCATCGCAGTAATGTCACAGCATTACTCTTCGCAGAGCTTCTGGCTTGTGGTTTACTTGCAGCAGCAGATCTTTAACCTCGCATGATCCAGCCAAAGGCAGCTCGGCCACACTGCCCCCTAGAGGAGCACCTTCGGATTGCTGGAGCCAACCTCTGTTCACTTATAAGGGAATACCTGGGCTTTTTGCGCAGTATACCTCCTTTTGATATTCTATATAAAGACCCAGCTTCCTACAGGCCTGTGCTAAGCCACTCAGTATAGGCAGAATTTCTCGCATTAACAGGGGAGTTTATTCTGTTAAAAAAAGAATGAACATTATGCATTTTAAGCAAAAGGAAAGTATACATCTGTCAGAAAATAACTTCACTGTGCTGCAGGCGTTTAGATTGTTTGCAGAATATGATGAAAAAATGCAATCCTGAGTTTTTTGAAGCAGCTTGTTAGTAGAGCCGATGGCATAACAAATCACTGATAACCCCTGGACACGTAAATAGCTAAGAACACTGGGGCATATTATCAAGGAACGGCGTTATAATTATCACCACTTTAGCGGCAGGAAACTGCCACTAAAACGGCAATATTGGGCTTGGTAATATGCCCTTGAGAATTCCAATAGAAGCCTATGTTCTGGTGTTCTGCTAAAGCAGCGATAATTTTAACGCTGTTCCTTTATGAAATGCCCCATTGTTTTTCAAACTGAGTATAAACCGAGGGTACCGCTAAAGGGAGGTTTTTCTTCAATTTGAGGACCATGCTCGCAGGTTTCCAAGGGAACTGCTCGTGTGTATGCCTCAGGTTGTTCTTGTTGCAAAACGTGGGTGTCAGCCCATCAGAACGAGGGGTTTTACTCTGAGCATTCTGTGGTGATCTGTATTACGCAATACTTGTTGGAACTCCACTATGTCACCAGTGGGTTCTTCTGGTACTGTGCATTCTCCTCCTGTGTTCTCTGTTTGGCAGTTGCAGCTGCCCTTCCTGTCCTTCATGCTGGACGGCTCTCTTCTCTTGAATAAACATCCTAACTGCAGTTCCTGTCTCAGCGTCATCTTTACACTGACGACGAGGATGGTCAGCTGTTCCTCAGCTATTGGATCCACTCACAGATCATCTTCAAACAAAACGGTTTGAACCTATGAACTTTTGCTACATCTACAATCTACTTTACTGTGAGTACTTTCTCCCATATTATTCTCACCCGCCATCCCAGAGAGCCGTCGCAGCCACTTCTACTTTTCGCCTCGTCCTGCGCTCCAATCAAACCTGCCTTGCGCACTTCCTTACGCACTGTTCTACTGCCTCGTACCATCAACACGCCTCCCAGCACCACGTATGACTTTTCCCTGTTACCTCCGTTGTCTGCCTCTGTGCCTGTGCCTTCCGACTCCTTTTCCGACCACCTCCAAGTGCTGTCTGTGTTTCTGCTCGACACTGCGTTCGTCCTCGCTGCTTGTTCTTTCACCCTCAAGCTCCGCCACTGAATGATGACGTTGTAGAACTCCTCGTCCATTCAGCGCTAGCACGCGACCTGCGAGACGCCCCTTGTCAGCGCGCACTTGGTTTCCCCAGCAACCAGAACTGCACGTTGTTCAGCGCCAGCACGCAAGGCAAAACGTCATTGTTTCCCTAGAAACCAGCAAGACGCTTTTTATGCCAGCAACGTCATAAGAGCTTCGCGTTTTATCCTTATCTGCATCATCTTTATCTCTTCGCACAACCGACGCACACAGCTCTTGACACGCTGATGTGCACAGCTTTGAATACTTTTCTACGCTAACGTGCGCTACTCTAGCACACAGCTTAAACATTTTACAAGGAAATTAACCTACTTTCTCACGCTGACGTGCACACCGAAACATTTATTATCCACACGCGGATGCACACAGCTGCTGCAGGCATTTTATCTACACGCTGATGTGCACAGCTACTGCACGCATTTTATCTACACGCTGACGTGCACAGCTACCGCACGTATTTTATCTACACGCTGATGTGCACAGCTACCGCACGTATTTCATCTACACGCTGACGTGCACAGCTACCGCACGTATTTCACCTACACGCTGACGTGCACAGCTACTGCACGTATTTTATCTACACGCTGACGTGCACAGCTGCTGCACGTATTTTATCTACACGCTGACGTGCACAGTTTCTGCACGCATCTGAACTACCATATTTACAACAACATTTTTTTTTTTTTTTCTTCTTTTTTCCTTTTTCTCCCTTCTGTTACTTTATTGTTCCCCTTTTGTATTTCATTCTGTCAACCTAAAGGAAAAATAGAAGATCTCGCAATGCAAAATGTATCTCCTCCTGCCCCTTTTCTTCAGACTCCTGGAGATCCTCCCCTAGAATGGAAACTTTGGTTGAGATCCTTTATGGCCTATTTAGGAGCAATTGATGGTCTTAGATACCGTGCAGAAAGGAAAAAAAGTCTAATGTACTATCATCTTGGCGTTGAGGGGCAAAATGTTTTTGACCATCTACCAGTCTATGTTCCACCTACTGGCGAAACTCCCGATGAATTTGAAATAGCCATAGCTAAGTTAGACAAGTATTTTGTTAAAACTAAAAATATGGTTGTACACCGTTATAAATTCTTCACTAGAGCTCAGAAGCCCGAAGAAAGCATTGGTACTTTTGTTACTGCTTTAAAAATTCTTGCATCTAAATGCGAATTTGACAATTTCACTTCTCAGCTTATCAGAGACCAGCTTGTTGCTCGTTGCTCCTGCAAACAAATCCAAGGGAAACTTTTGTCCTGCAAAGATCCCTCCCTTGACAAAGCTATCGATATAGCCAAAAGTATCGAAACATCTTTAGAAGATTCAAAACAATTGGAAGTTTCTCTTTCCAATACCTCCATTTCTAGTGCTGTTTCCACCAAGGTGCCCTTTCCCATCAAGTCCCCCATTTCAACTCCTCGCGACTCTCGTGGCTATTTCAAAAGAATGGGAAACACCAGTTTTAGAAGACCCTTCACTCCCAATAGGCAATTTAATCAAAGTACTTTTTGTTATAGATGTGGCTCTTCTTATCATGCTTCCAACTTTAAAAATTGTCCTGCTGCCAATCAACAATGCACCCAATGTGGGAAGAATGGTCATTTTTCTAGGGTCTGCATGAGAGGACGAAGAGGTAATGTACGCAGCGTCATGTGTGAAAATGATTCCTTCCAAAACTCCAATCCCCTTGAGTTCTCTACTGAACATTCTGAATGTGATGTGACCAATCAGGAATATGTTGTTGTAGTAAAAGATAATGACACCATCAGCCGTACCTTTCTCGTCCCTGATCCTGAAGTTGATGCCACCATTGACAGTCACCATATCTTACTACTGGTAGACACTGGTGCTCGCATCACCATTGTTTCCTATGATAAGTATTCTCATTTTTGGCAAAATAAGTGTCTACTTCCTCCAGATGTCCTTTCTGTGGCCTTTGAAGGAAGCAAAATCAACCTTTTAGGTTATTTCTTAGCTGAAATTTCCATTTTTGGCAAGTCCATTAAGGGGAAGGTCTATGTTGCCAAACGTGGTATCAATGTTCTTGGGCTTATACATCAGGCAGAATTTGGCGTCACCATTAAACCCGGCCTACCCAATCCTGTATTCATTGAAGGGTGCAATCTTTCTTCTCCTGCATCTTCCCCCATCTGCAACATTTTCAATAGTGAATTTTGGGAGCACAAATATGGAAAAATTTTTGAAGATCGCTTAGGCAAGATCACCAACTTCCAACACTTTATCAAGGTCAAAGATGGTGTTTCCCCAATCAAACACAAGCTGAGGAATGTTCCCCTCAGTATCAGAGAAGATTTGTCCAAACACCTTAAGTCGCTTTGCGAGCAAGAAATCATTGAAAAGGTAGAATCCACCTTATGGCTTTCTCCCATTGTTCTTGCCAGAAAAAGGTCTGGCGATCTCAGGATGTGTGTGGACTTACGCAGTCTCAATGAAGCTATCTGGGTCGATGGTTTTCCCCTCCCTCGCATTGAGGATCTGATAGCTAAAGTAGGCTCATCTACTTGGTTCTCCAAACTTGATTTAAAGGCGGCTTACCACCAGATTGAGTTACACCCACTCTCTCGACATCTCACCGCTTTTGTAACTCCTGATGGGGTTTTTCAGTTTCGTCGCCTCCCTTTTGGGTTGGCGTCTGCCGCCGCTGTTTTTCAGCGCATTATGTCTGAAATGTTTGAGGAACTCTCTAATGTTGTCGTCTTTCAGGATGACATCCTCATCTTCACCCCAACTGAACACGAACATAATCTAGTCATTGACCAAGTTTTCAACATCTTGGAAAAAAGAGGCGTTACCCTACAAAAGAGTAAATGTGTGTTCAAAACTAGGGAAGTAGAATACCTTGGCCATACCATCTCGGAATGTGGTATTAAGCCCAGGCCAGGTCTAGTCAAGAGTATCATTGACGCTCCTGCTCCCTCTAATAAAGAGCAGCTTCTGTCCTTCCTCGGTCTCTGTGAGTTCTACTCCAAATTCATGAGAGACTACGCCAAGACCACTGAGTGTTTTAGACTTTTACTCAAAAAAGGTGCCACCTTCAGCTGGTCTGATGAGTGTGAGAAAGGTTTCCAGCTCATCAAAGAACACATCACCAAGGCTCCTGCTCTTCAGCCCTTCAATGGCAACAGAGAAACCTTTGTCACTGTTGACGCCTGTGAATATGGCCTAGGAGCTGTCCTTTCTCAACTAGCCTTTGGCAAAGAATTTACCGTGGGGTTTGCCTCCAGGACTCTTCGTCCTGTCGAGCGCAAATATTCTGTTATTGAAAAAGAACTGCTGGCTTGCGCATGGAGTGTTGAAAAGTTTAAATCTTACTTATGGGGCAGACCATTTGTTCTTCAAACCGACCACCGACCTCTTGTCGACATTCTTTCCGGCAGAAATGTCAAGCGCACAACCGCACGGTTGGCTAGACTCTCCACTAAACTTTTGGAATACAACTTCAAAGTTGTTTACATTCCTGGGGGCAAAAACAAACGTGCTGACTGTCTTTCCAGGTTACCCATACAAGAACCTAACGAAAATGAGTGGGAAACAGAAATTGAAGAGTGCTTTGTGGCCAACATTTCACAAACTTCCATTTCCTTTGCTGAGAATGATTGGGTTAATGCTGTTGAGAATGATACTGTACTTAAGGATGTTGTCTCTTTCATACAGAAAGGTTGGCCCAAGGAAAAATCCCTTTCCCCTGAGCTTCAAATTTATTGGAAAATCAATTCCGAACTTTCCTTGGAAAGTGGCAAAATTGTTAGGGGCAATAAATTCATTCCTCCCTCTGTTTACCGAGATAAAATTATTGCCGATGCTCATTCTGGTCATCTGGGTGCCACTATCACCAAAAGAAATGTCAGGTCAAATTTCTGGTGGCCAAGAATGGATAATCAAATTGTAGATGCTGTCAAACTTTGCACACGCTGTAACTCCAGCGACAAAGTCCTTGTTTTGGAAGGTGTTTGTGACTCTGTTGTTCCCCCACCCAGCAGAGCTTGGCAAAAAATTGGCCTGGACTTTCTGGGCCCATTCCATGTCCTTCCCAACACTTCCAAGTATTTCTTGGTCCTCGTCGATCATCTCTCCAGGTGGGTTGAGGTTGAACCTATCAATATCCCCAATTCAAAGAGTGTTATTGATTGCCTGACTAAAATTTTTCTGAGGGAGGGTTGTCCAGAAGAAATCCTTACCGACAATGGGGTTCAATTTATTTCCATGGAAATGAGTGCCTTTTTGAACAACTGTTGCATCAAACACACTAGAACTCCCTTGTATCACCCTCAGAGCAATGGCAAAACCGAGAGGTTCAATAGAGTTATTGTTGAATGTGTGCAGGCCGCCTTCAATTCCAATAGCTGCATTTTCCAAGCTGTAAAAGATCTTGTATGGTCTTATAGAATTTCCCCACATGTTGCTACAGGCTTCTCTCCCTTTGAGTTGATGAGAGGAAGGAAAGCTTCTTCCCAAGCTTTTCCCTTTTGGATGGTCAAAAGTCTCCACAAAGGTTGTGACTTGGAACTGGCATGGGATTGTGCTAACAAGAAATCTTCTAGTTCTCTGCCTTGTGACATGGAGCATGTTAAGAAGTCTTTTCATAGTATTCATGCTGGTGACTGGGTCAAGATTAAGAACCCTGTCACTGTTAAAAAAGGTCTCTCAAAGTTCCTTGATTCCCAACAAGTTGTGGAAGTCCGCAAAAATGCTGTCAAATTGTCAAATGGAAATTGGTGGAGCACCTCCCGGGTTGCCAGAGATCCCTCTCGTGCTTCTCGTGCAACTGTTCCTACCCCCAATATCCAAGTTGACGATGGTTTAAGGAAAAGCTCTAGGTTGATTGTTAAACCCAACAGATTTCGTGACTATGTATGATTTACCATTCATTGTAGTTTTTTTTTCTTGTTTTTTTTTTTCAGAAAGGGGGGAGGTGTGTGGTGATCTGTATTACGCAATACTTGTTGGAACTCCACTATGTCACCAGTGGGTTCTTCTGGTACTGTGCATTCTCCTCCTGTGTTCCCTGTTTGGCAGTTGCAGCTGCCCTTCCTGTCCTTCATGCTGGACGGCTCTCTTCTCTTGAATAAACATCCTAACTGCAGTTCCTGTCTCAGCGTCATCTTTACACATTCCTTTTGGTTTGTAGTTAAACCTTGCCTTCCTTACCATTCGGCTGGTGCCAGTGTGCTCAGAGGCTGTCTAAGACCTGGGCCTCTCTCTGCTGTGATAGACGGGGTGAAGGCTGCGGACCCCACCTCAGCAATGGCGCAGTCTTGTTGAAACAATGCCACTCACCCATAGCTGCCAAGTTTTACCTTTGCCTGCGAGTGACATTTCTGTGGTTTCGTTGTACTTGTGTGTGACACTTCAATGTCATGCGTGCAGCACTTTGAGCGGCTCTTCGACAAAACAACTATTCCCAATTTAATTAGATACATATTAGAAATGATTCCCGTTATGGCTATGCAATGGGCGAGAAACGGCCGTAAAACATCCCTTAATGCAACATGCTCCCTACAAAAACATTAATTTGGAAGAACATATATTTCAGAAAAGCCAAGAGGAGGGTAGACAGACCTGGCATGAGCGTGAAATGCACCTGCACCACAGTTTAAGGAACAATTGTCCTATTTCCTATGCTTAACTGATTTCTATTCAAATTTTGTGCAAAATTATGCTTATAAGGATGAGCATTTAATAAAGCTTTTGAGGAAGATTGTGAAATTTGAAGTGTTGACCAAAAAAAAGCTTTCAAATAACTAAAGGAGGAAATAGGGGAGATGATGTTGCGTTACAGCTACACCGGTCGACCCTGATGCTGGGGAACCAGCTTCGGATCTCGGTAAAGACCCTGAACATCCTGTGATTCTGGGCAAATCACTTAATCTCCCAGTGCCTAACACAAATGAATGTGTCCATCTGTAACGAAACTGGTGCTCCTGTAAAGCGCTCTGATACCCAATGTTTTGGGTCTGGTTCGCGCTATATAAAACTCTTAAACAAACAAAGAACCTGATTTGGGTGCTGCACAAATGTGTATCTATTTATATTGTTACAAATAACAGAAAAAAGTGCTACTGTGGAGCACTAATTTGTAGAGCTCCTTTGTGACTCTTAGAGTATATCCACTCATATCCTTTCCCTATGTTTTTAGAGATAACTCTAATCACTAGTATATGCAGTAGACCTTTGTACTCTCTACCATTCCTATGTGACTCTTAGAGTATATCCATTCATATCCCTTCCTTATGTATACAGAGATAACTCTAATCACTAGTATATGCAGTAGACCTTTGAACTCGCTCCCATTCCTATGTGACTCTTAGAGTATATCCCAAATTGCTGTGTGCTTGCTCGCATTGCTCCCACAAATCTCCTTCAGAAAGCAACTAAAAACTTGGTTATTCGATAAGTAAAGCAACCCCCCCCTCCCTCAAGCGCCTTGAGACCCTCTGGGTGAGTAGTGCGCTATACAAATTTCTGAACTTGAACTTGAACTCGTATCCCTTCCCTATGTATATAGAGATAACTCTAATCACTAGTATATGCAGTAGACCTTTGTACTCTCTACCATTGCTATGTGACTCTTAGAGTATATCCATTCATATCGCTTCCTTATGTATATAGAGATAAATCTAATCACTAGTATATGCAGTAGACCTTTGTACTCTCTACCATTCCTATGTGACTCTTAGAGTATATCCATTCGTATCCCTTCCTTATGTGTATAGAGATAACTCTAATCACTAGTATATGCAGTATACCTTTGTACTCTCTACCATCCCTAAGTGACTCTTAAAGTATATCCACTCGTATACCTTCCCTATGTATATAGAGATAACTCTTCCTTATCAGCCTTGTCAGTGCCTACATACAACAGCCAGACGTTTAGGCTCATGTTTCACGGAAATTCTTGCAGCTGAAAACAGAGAATAGATCGAGCATTTGATTGAAATGGCTCCCGTGAAACATCCATAGGAAAGGCTACAATAATAAAAGCTGTTAGAGAGCTTTATCTCGTGACCAGCCTGAACGTGCATTTATTTTATTGTGAATCTAAAAAAGAAAAACACGTTGCCATGCCGAGCATGGTAGTGAGAACCCAGTTGTCATATGGCATACATATTCCAAAAAGCAAATTCCAGCCCACAGAGGCGATGCTGAAAGCTTAGGGGGCATTTACTGTGCAGAGCAACGAACAAGCACTGGAAACTGACAAAGACAAGATTTACAGGCTTTTTTATTTTGCTTTCCCAGTGCCAGTGAAATGAGTGAATACTGTGGCCTTTCCAGCTGTGAGGCACGTCTGTGGTATAGTGCATTTTTTTGTGTTTTTTAGGTCTCACCTCCTACGCAGCACGCTTACGCTGATAGGAGAGAGCTCTGTAGCCAGCGACACAGCTTTGGGGGCAAAAACATGCACGCGTTGCATTGCTTGCAATGCAACGCAGGCACATCTTGGCGATTTCCTTTTAGGAGCGCGCAGTGCCATATGGTGGCCGCCATATGGTTGCACACTCCCTAAAGGAAATCGCCCATGCCCCCTCCCCCTGCTGCCACTTCCAGTGCCGCACGGCTTTACTGTCGTGTGGCGAATGCTTGTTATTTGTGGCTTTGTGTTGCTATTGTTATCTTGTGCATCTTTGTGCCCACAAGATTTTGAAAAAATGGCGGCCGTGGCCAATGAGCTGGGGAGAAAGAAAAAGGGCACTTCTAAATATGCATTCTGTGCGCCTGAAACCCCAGTAGAAACATGCCAAGGGATTCTTCGACAACTGTGCCGACGTTCCCCGCTTTCATTGCACACCCTCTGTGAATCCGTAGACGGGTTGTAAGGAACTGCTGGTAAACACTTCGGTTGTTCAATAGGTTGAAGCCATCATCCTGGGCTGTGAGCCCCCCTCCCTCCCTCTGCTCAGTGATAAAGGAGGCGTAGTACTCATTTTGAGCAACATCTTGGTAAATGCTGAAAATGTGTTTTGCCAAACGATGAAGGTGGAAGTAGTGTTCGGAGACTTTCGTTCTGGTCCTAATTAACATTATTTATACAAAAATATATACAGAAGTTGTTGTCAGAAACAGACAATTTTAGTCCTATTAATGTGTACTATAACCGTTCCGTATTCACATACGGTCAGTGCTATGATTGCAAAACAAATGCAGGGGCCCAAATGTTTTCTTAGGAGCCTGCTATGGAATACCTGGATTGCGAACATCAAGACAGGCTGGTCTCTGTTTCTCCTCACACTTCTTTATTCACTTACCATATACTGTTTGTCTCACTTGTTTAGGTTCTTCTTCATCCCTTCTTTCTCACTTTTCTGACTTTTTTTTTTGCCCTGGGTCAAAGAAGGATGATGAAAAACAAAACTCTGCCTGGAGTTGTGAGTGAGTGCGTCCATCACCTGCAACCATCGGCACAAGTTAAGTACTGGGTTCACTGCTGTAAGTAGCACATCATAACAATCGGTGATTGCGAAAGCATTTCAGCTCTTTACACAAAAGAACTTATGTTTGTCACAGGGGGTTCCGCAGCGGAACTTTTTTACGTGCCCACAAAGTTATAATGACGTTGTATTTATAAAGGATCTATTTTCCTTCTGCAAGTGTGTTGTGAGACAGATCATATAACACTCATGGCTAAAGGCTTTCTTGAATTAAACAGGCCTGGTAATAAATCAAATCCATTAGCCTAGAGTAATGGAGTAATGTGCCTTGGAAATTCCTCTCGTGCCGGTTAGGGTATTACTAGCCAAGCATAGTGCGTTCATCAGCTGTTATAATACACACATGAATGCATTAACGCACTTGATAGATGCCCTACCGTGAGCTGCCAATGACAAATACAGCCAGACCGGAGTGCGCTTTCCTGCTTACTCTGGATGGACAGCTTGGGACACAAACACACACAACCACACACACACAGAACCACACACAAACACAACCAGACAGAACCACACACACAACCACACACAACCACACACACAACCACACACAACCACATACACACATATAACCACACACACAACCACACACACACAACCACACAACCAAACACACACAACCACACACACACAACCACACACAACCACACACACAAACAACCATACACACACAACCCACACCCAAACACCCAACCACACCCACAACCACAACCAAACACACACAACCAGACACACAACCACAACCACACACACAACCACACATACAACCACACACACAAAACACACACAACCACACACACACACATATACACGTGTTACCATCCTTGTGGGGACTATGTGTGAATACCTGCCTTGTGGGGACTAACCTTTCCCAATGTTTTTAAAATACACTAATAACAGAAAAATGTTAAGAAAAAATTCATGATACAGGATCCTGCTTCAAATTAGCAAATATATTGTTATTTAATCGTGCGCACAGCACCATCCTTGTGGGGACTTGAACACGTGCTACCATCCTTGTGGGGACCTAGTCTGTAACACTATTTGTGGTTGAATACAGTTGAAGGCACATGGCTAAATGTTTATTTTATCAACAATATACACAAACAACATTATAATCTATTCATTTATAAATTGCTGCATCAATACTACGGGTATACATTAAAGACAGATTATGTTAATGTGCCAGAAAATATAATATAATGCTTAAAGAAAGACAGTTACAGCTGTATTTAACCTATTTACTAGTGCCTAAAATCTTAGGAGGTAAGGGAACTAACACAAAGAAATTAACACATGGAACTAAGTAATATGGTCTAGTGGAACCCAGAGCTTAATTAGCTGCTAACATTTTTGCCAAAATAGATGTTCAAGCCTCTATAGAGATAGTGGGTGAAGATCATTGTGGTTAGGTCTCCATAGAAATAGTGTGCACATTCAAAGCAAAAATCCCATTATAAAGAGTATGAAACTAATGATGTTCAAGTCCACACAGAGGTTGTGTGTAAGTATAGGAATGCTCAAGTCCCCACAGAGATGGTATGTTATTATAGCGATGTTTAAGTCCCCACAGAGATAGTGTGTTATCATAGAGATGTTCAAGTCCCCACAGAGATGGTGTGTTATTATAGCGATGCTTAGGTCCCCACAAAGATAGTGTGTTATGACAGTCTTGTGTAAGTCCCCACAAAGTTAGTGTGTTATTATAGCGATGTTTAAGTCACCACAGAGATAGTGCATGAAAGTGATTGTGTTTAAGTCCTCATTAAAATTGGGCCCAATTCACTAGGGTAAACTTAGGCAAAAAGTCTAACTTTACTACTTTTCAGTATTCACAAAGGTAAATTTAGACCAAAAGTCTAAATTTACTACTTTTCAAGATTCACAAAGGCCCATACAGAGAATGTGAAGCTGATGATGTTCAAGTCGAAGCAAACACAAGGAGATGATGGACGGAGCACTGAAACTTTTCAAACACTCCTCCCCAGTCACAGATTTGGGTTAAATCCATCATCGTTCTTTAGCTCACTTTGCCGCCCCAGTTCAGACTAAGTTAATTGCAAATCAGTCTTGGCCCTGCGCCTCATGGCACCCCCTGATGCTTCAAGTCAAAACAGAGCTTGCGTTTATTTACAGGAATGCTCAAGTCCCCACAGAGATGGTATGTTTTTATAGTGAATTTTAAGTCTCCACAAATAGTGTTTTATTATAGTTTTTTTCAAAGATAGTGTGTTATTATAGCAATATTTAAGCCCCTACAGAGTACATGAAGATGAATGTGTTTAAGTCCTCATTAAAATAGGGCTCTATTCACAAAGGTAAACTTAGACAAAAAAATCTAACTTTTCTACTTTACAGTTTTTACAAATGTAAACTTAGACCAAAAACCTAACTTTACTACTTTTCAGTATTCCCTTACAGATAATGCGAAGCTGATGATGCTCAAGCCAATACAGTGCTTGCGTGTAATTACAGGAATGCTCAAGTCCCCACAGAGATGTTGTGTGACTATAGTATTACCACGGTTACCAAAGAAGAATGTGTGTGATTATAGACATGCCCAAATCCCCACAGAGATAGTGTGTGATTATAGACATGCTCAGGTCCCCACAAAGATAGTGTGTGATTATAGATATGCCCAGGTCCCCACAGAGATAGTGTGTGATTATAGAGATGTCGAGGTCCCCACAGAGATAGTGTGTGACTATAGAGATGTTGAGGTCCCCACAGATATAGTGTGTTATTATAGACATGCCCTGGTCCCCACAGAGATAGTTTGTGATTATAGAGATATTGAGGTCCCCACAGAGATAGTGTGTGATTATAGACATGCCCAGGTCCCCACTTAGATAGTGTGTGATTATAGAGATGTCGAGGTCCCCACCGAGATAGTGTGTGATTAGAGACATGCCCAGGTGCCCACAGATATAGTTGAGGTCCCCACAGAAATAGTGTGTGATTATAGACATGCCCAGGTCCCCACAGAGATATTGTGTGATTATAGAGATGTTGAGGTCCCCACAGATATGGTGTGTGACTATAGTATTACCACGGTTGCCAAAGAGAATGTGTGTGATCATAGACATTTTGAAAAATACATATTAATGCTGAATTATTGAAAATTAGTTGGAAGAGTTGTGTAATGTTGGGCCAAGGATGTTAAGAAAGAGGCAGGTTCAGATTAATGCTTTGTCAAAGACAAATGTACCATTATCTTTTTCCCAAACACTCAAAGTCCATTTTTACCCTTTTAAGATTTACTCCACTCATGGATATTCTCCTGGTATGATTTTTGAGGATTGATGGTTATATAATCTGTTTTAAAGCAGTTTGTCCCCAGTCTACTCTCTAAGCATATCATCAAAAAGTATTCAATTAAAAGTTGTAACCCTCTGAGGGTTTTTGAGGCAAGCAGTGTATCTTTCGCAAACAATAACAGAGAGACTTTGCTATCTGCATGTATTGGAGATAAGCAGACCAGATTGCTAAAACTAGCGCTCTCCATGAGCAGCTTTTTGGGGTATTGAAATCCCATTTCTCCAAAAGTGCCAAACCCGGTAAACTACCACCTCTTAAACCAGGTAATCATTGGTACAATAAATGATGCCGCTCCGCTTATGGCTCTCTGGTGAAAGCCATTAAATCACTGAATACCGAGGACATTAGGGCAGCAAGGATTACGTACAGGAAAATCCAAAAACAGGAAAAAAAGGACTGGGATAATCAGCACTGGCAGGACGTCGAGAGACCAGACTAAGATCTGGCAGATAGTTAAATGGGGATGGGGAAGCGCAGTGGAATCCCAAGTCCCGGATAACCATGTGCGTGCCGCAGTATGGATCAAATATTTTGAGTCCCAGTTTAGGGGACTAGAATATGTGACAGTCCCCGCCACCCCTGTTCTTTCCCCACAAGTACTGACCCCGAGCCACTCCCTAGTGTTTGTTGGGAAAGATGTAGAGAATGCACTGAGGATGGTACAAGGTGGAAAAGCACCAGGTATGGACTGCATCCCCGCAGATCTTATTTTTTGACTTAATTAATTGGGTGCCTTACATTACCTTTCTTGCCAATGCTATCGCGAAGGGTGCACAAATCCCGGATTCTTGGCTAGGAGCTGAGATCTTGCCTATATTTAAAAAGGGGGATCGTTCTGCTCCGGGGAATTATCGCCCCATCAGTTTAGTAGATGCCATTCAGAAAATTATAGCTAGGATGGTGCTCGCTAAGATCCAGATTTGGATGGACCTAGAGAATGTCTTGTCCCCCTTACAAGCTGGTTTTAGATCCTGTGTAAGCACGATTGATGAGGTGTTTAGATTTATTTTAATTTATTGGAAGGTTGTTACTCTGGTAGGTGGAACTATCTATGCAGCGTTTGTAGACCTAAAGTCTGCCTTTGACTTAGTTCCAAGAGCTAAGCTATGGGATGCACTGGGAACACTGGGGATGCCCCTAGAACTCCTTGAAATAGTAATTAGACTACATGAAGCAAACTTCGCGCAGGTCAGAATGGGCAAACAGGGGCATGTTACAGAGAGATTTCCGGTTTCCTGGGGTGTACGTCAAGGGTGCGTGCTTGCATCGACCCTGTTTCTGTTGTTCATCAACAGGGTAGTGCAGTACTTCGCAGCATTCCCTACAGATGCCCCTGGTCTAGACGGTAATAAGTTCCCGCTACTTATATTTGCGGATGACATCCTTATTCTATCTAAAACGCAGAAGGGCCTCCAGTCCGCCCTAAACAGGTTTGAGGTATTCTGCCAAGATAATGATCTACAGGTCAATGTATCGAAGACTAAATTCATGGTCTTATCTAAAAATAGATCGCAGTTGGGCCATGTTAGTTTGAATGGCAGTGTGTTAGAGCAGGTTAAAGTCATGACTTGCCTAGGGGTTGTATTGGAAAACAGGCTTAGCTGGAAACCCCAGCTTGACATACTCTCTCTGAAGTTTGCTCAGCTAACAGGGTGCTTAATTAAGGAACAGAGAACCTCACTGACCAAAAGGATAGGTCATGCTTTAAAAATGTACAATGCTAAAATAAGTTCAGCGATCTTGTACGGCGCAGACTTATGGGCTTTTTCAGACCTGTCACCATTAGTCAGAGTTCAAAATAAATTCCTTCGTAATCTTGTTGGCCTTCCCCAGTCCAGCCCCTTGAAGCCACTGCTACTTGACCTGGGTTGTCACCCTATTGATTATGTAGCACGTTTCAGAGCTGTTGCCTTGTGGAGGAGAGTGTGGACAACCCCAGCACTTTTTGCTGACACTTGGATGTCAGATCTGTGGTGGGATCAGGCAATATTCTCTGGTTCAAAAAAGTAAGAATGCTCCTGGAAAATATGGGCCTAAGCCATCTCTGGTCCGCTCCGAATAATAATGTCTTCCCCTCCAAAAAATAATTCAAAGCTCTATATTGGTCCACAGTAAGACAACAGCTCATAGCACAGAGGGATAACACCTCCATGTCTGGTAGGTTCTTAGAGCACAAACTTGACCCTTGTCTAGAGGCTTACTGGGATACCATCACCAAGAGTGGTGACAGTAAGCTTTTTCAGCATTTTAGGGTCGGGTCGCTTCCGTTAAGATCATTCACCAGTAAATGGCTTAGATAGACAAATGTGTTTTGCCCCTGGTGTGAGGACCAAAAAGAGTCACTAGGCCATTTCTTTTTTGCTTGCCCAGCCTATGCAGCACCCCGGAACAAATGGTTAACACCTATTTGTAAAAATTTAAGAACACAGGTGGGGCTGGAGGCGCTGCGGATAATGATGACCGACACAACAGAACTAGTGGTCATTGCAGTTGCAAAGTTCTTGGGTTGGTCGTGGATTATCAGAGCCAAGCACCTTACAGATAATTGATTATTTTCTCCAAATCTGTTTTTATAAATATATTTTAGTACGTCTTTAATCGTATATATGCTATATTGTTGTAACATAATTTTTTATTTAAACTCGATGATTCGTCTTGCCAGAGTGTTTTTAATGGTTAGGGAATGATGTTTGAGTTAATTTTTATGATTATCTTTTATGATGAAATATTTCGAAATAAAGACGTATGAACTGAACTGTATGGTAAATTCCTTGCTAAAGGTAGACCTCCAAAAATTTATAAACACTCTTAATATTCTGCAGTTAAGTGAATCCCACAATATCTGCTCCCAACTGCAGGCCAAAAAGATCATAGACAACATATTATGCCAAAGAAATATTTCACTTCTAAACAAGACATTTTTCACCCCATAAATGTGATATACTTGTCCATTCTTTATGCACCCTATGTCTGCGGTGAAAGCCTTTCTTCTCTTGGGTCGAGTATAAGGCTCTCCAGGATAGAGTCATCTTTATACAGAATAAGTGTATACTCATAGTAAGGGTTTTGAGTAGCTAAAATAGTTCAGCTGTGTACAGCAATTATGTGCACCAGACATTTTGATATTGATGTATGTTATGCTGTGAGCAAATGTTTTTGATCAGTGAGGCCCTCTGTTTTGGATGCTTCATTCCTGCCTTGAGGCTTTCAAGGTCTTAGGTTAGGCACAGTCCATGCAGTCCATGCACAGTCCATGCTTTTCTTTCCAAATGGACGCTCTTACCAGCAGGGCCCATCTCCCACTATGGGAGGGGAATCAACTTCAGGAGGTTCAGGTGCACAGGCCTATTCACTTGTTAATGGTACATTTGTTATGCGCGAAGGTCATAACCCTGAAGTCCTGCCTGATTTTCTTCTCAAGGCAGATGATAGTAACATTCCCAATTGAAGGAAAGAGGAAGGAATATGAACACACAGGCAGTTCATCTTCTCTGTAGGGCTAGTACTGAAGTTTCACAGGCTGCAGTTACCTCATGACAAATCTCGAGACCTGAGCAGTAGTCTATATCATCCTCACCCATGGCTGTGGTTGCATTAGTAGGCTTTACCCACTCAAAAGTTCTCAGAGTAAAGCAACAGAAGCCACATATCACATACTTCTGTAAACACCTCATTCCCACCAGTGCTGTGCTTGTGTCACTCCACTTTGAAGCACTTTACATGAGCACCAGTTAAGTCATGTACAATTTCTTTAAGCGCAGGGAGATTAAGTGATTAGGCCAAAATCACATGATGTCAAGCCAACGTCAAGAATTGAGTTCCAAGTGTGCAGCTCTAGCATAACGCTGCATCTTCTTCATACTTCCGGCTTGAAGACCTTTTCACTCATAAGGCAGGTGGTTGAGCACAGCCTATGCTACTGCAGTATGCTGTAGTTAAACTAGTGAGGTCTATGAAGGCAAACTATATTTAAATACACAGGAAGGGCACGTTGAAGTGGACACCAATATGAGGTGGCCTATTTTACAGCAGAACTTTGCACCTTAGCTGAAAAAACGAAGAACAAACTGTAATAAGTGTGGGTGCCAATCAGGCGTGCAACACCCATTGGGCTCACGGGGCTTCAGACCCCCCGTGGTGTGTGTCAGCCCGGGCTGACACATCTTCGCGGGCTGGCAAGCATCTAATTGCAGCCGCACCCGAGTACTTAACAGGTCTTTATAAGACCATTAATTGTAAATTAGGCTTTTGTTGTGTTCACCTATTCTTACAGCCACTCTGTCCGTGGTTGGAAGAATTAGCCCCCACCCCCAAAATATTTTTCAGCCCCCCACCCGCCCCCCGAAATTTGGCTCCAGTTGCCCGCTTGGTGCCAATGCAGTAGTAAGTGCAATGTAAGCCCTAATGCAAGATAGGGATTTAGTCTCCTATCCACCTCCCCTGTTTTGGCTTTTAAAAGATAGCCTA
Organism: Lissotriton vulgaris; assembly: GCF_964263255.1. Lineage (NCBI taxonomy): Eukaryota > Metazoa > Chordata > Amphibia > Caudata > Salamandridae > Lissotriton > Lissotriton vulgaris. Next base: position 49,675,246 of record NC_141695.1, read on the forward strand.
CTCTGCTGGGTCCTCTCCATCGACCTGGGTGTCTGCTGTCAGCCCCTCGCTCCGTGAGGGTCTGCATGGTTCCACAGGCTCTGGTCACTGCCTCGGTGAGGTGGCGTCACTTCTCCAATTAGCTGCCCCGGTTCCGCCTCGGGCCACAAGGTCTACTGAGCAAGCCTTTCACGGGTCCAGTTCTTCATTTGATGGCATCTGCCGCTCGTCCACAGGTGTGACACTGTTCGCCAATGGCTGGGCCCTGACAGGACCCACTCCAACAAAGGGCCCAGCAGACACAAAGAGCCCACTTGAGCCAGAATTAGGAAATCTACTCTCTGAGGCTTGAGCTTGCCCCATCACTTGCATCTCTCACAGGCCATTAAGCCTTCGTCCCAGTACTAATGCCCTCATTATGAGTGACTTCGTAAAAGGGATTAATACTATTACACCCAGCATTACACTGTGGAAATAAAACTACCGGGTGACGGTAATACCAAATGATTGCAGGTTCAATCCTTAAAGAACACTCTCCAATGTGAAATAACATGATCACTTAGTTAATGTGTTACTACTGTACAGAATTCCACCAGGTACAACGTAACCTGGAGCTTTTGGCCCTGGTATTAAATATAGTACTACAGGGAATATCAGACAAAGCGCCACTTTCAGATTTGCACCACAAAAGGCAGACTTTTCCTTTAGATATAACTCACAATTTTGAAAAGCAGCCAGTCTCATGAAGCTCTGCCTCATGGTACCCACACCCTGACTAGGTTTCGGAGTGTGCAAAGAAAGTCCTAGCACTTGGTTTGTTTGAATATTTGTGCTGCAACTCACACAAGACTTCCACTTCTTGCATGACTGGCATTAATTTGGGTCTGGCTTACAATATGAGCCGCACTCTCCTTTGTGACATGCCCAACTTTCAAGTTTGGTTCTCGAAGCACCCCATAGCAGCCTTCCAGCTTAGTGTGTTTCTCCAGTGCCAGAGAGCACTTCACATTTTTGGCTCCTCCCAGTGCTTAACTTGTAAAATAACTAAGTGCCAGAGAGCATAGTGTTTTTATGCCTATTACTACTGGCAATAAATCCATTTACACCACTGACATGCGCCACTGTTCTGCGCCCTAACCACTATTTTTGGTTCTTGCATCAATTCACCTCCAAGCAGTAATAGTGGTGACCTTTTAGATGTCGGGAGTAAATTCCTGCCTTTAATAAGACCATGTGAAGCAACAAAGCAAGGAACCTTGATTTTCTGAGACCATCTCCATGAGAAATATTCTGGATTAAGATCTGCCAGATGGTGAATTGCTAGAGCATAAATGGGCTAAAGCTTTCACCTAAAATGGCTGAAAAGGTATGCGTATCACTGAAAGTTGAAACCAAATGGTCATGGTCATTATCAGGGTGTTATTTTTATCTGTGGTGCAGCTCGTTGACCCTGACCTAGTGAGACATTATCTGACAAGTGGCAGTAATCTGTGAACAAGTCACCTGAGAATATGTCATTCACCTGGTCCTCTCTTAAGTGACAATTTGTAAGTCTGGCTTGACAGTGCTGCTGTTGGTAAACCTTATGTTATTCACCTAAAAATGTGCTTTCAGGAGTACTATAAAGAGGGGCTTTGGCTCCTCCTACAATTCGGTGGACAGTGCACATTTTGGTTGGGAAGACAATGTGTGCTCTGTGTGCGGTCTGACTGTTTGACTAGTTTAGTGGAAGAATTACTGTTTTGCCTGAAGATATCCTGGAGGAAGAGGTTGGAAGATGACCTTTAGGAGAAAAAGAACAGAAAGGCGTAGGAACGCCAAATAGCGACTAGAGGAAGGTCCAAGAGAGGAGGCAGCACAGGAAATAAAACGGCTCCAGATTGGGGCATTATGTCCTTTGACATCAAACATTTTGACATCAAAGGCCTTCGGTCTACCAACCTGGCAGTTTGTCATCAGGACGTTTAATTCAAGGTACTCAATGTTTTTGCACAAACCTTTGATATCAAAGAAGATATCTGTGACAGCCATGAGGATCTGTTATCCACCGATGACACCAGCATGAGCTCCAACACAAGACCGCGAGCTGGTTATTGTAGTTTCTACAGCGGTTCCGGGACAGATAGTGTTGCACCCTCTGGTTCCACCCTCGAAATCTAAGGTGCAGATTGTACCATTTGATAAAACTCCTCCAAATGTGTCTACTCCAAAATCTCCCGTTTTACCAGCTGGGATGACCCTTGCTGTGGAGCCGCCATCCAGCCAACACTTGATAGTTGATCTTCAGAACAAAGGTTTCCTTCGCTCTCCTCTTGAAGCGTTCTGTCACGCACTCTAACTAGTATACCTCACACTTATACATCCCAACATCCTCTTCAGGTGCTCCCTGTAAATAATGGGGCATATTATCAAGGAATTTATCTCTGCTTTTTTGGCTTTAAAAGCCAAGAAAGCGGTGATAAAATGATCTCCCTATCAGCAACAGGGTGCTGACACGCAAATTTGCATGTTAGCACCCTTTTTCTCTACGCTTCCCCTTGCATCTCTAATGAGATGCAGAGGGGGCGTTCCAGAGAAAAATAATAGGAGAAATGTTGTTAAGCGACATTTCTCCTATTATCAAGGATTTCACTAACCCTGTTAGTGATAAAAAAAAGCAGCGCTAACTGCGGTTAGCGCTGCTTTTTTTACACCTGGTATTTTCCTGACTTAGCCACTTATCCACCTTACCATCCTATGGAAGGTGGATATCATGGCTATGTATGTGAGCCCCTATCATCAAGCTAACGCCAAACTTCGAGCGATTATCGTTGGTTTTCCAGCGATAATCTCTCATGTGGCAGTTAGCGCAAGGATTTTTATCACTTCTGAGATAAACCTTGCTAATAGCAAGTTATGCCTGCAATAATTTCCGGCGATGCTTAGCGTTAAAAAATGTGTTGCTAAGCATCGTTAGTGATAAATATCGCTAATAGTTGGTAATATGCCCCAATACCTCCACATTTAAGGAGGTTCTTCTTAGAGATGCTGTAAAATTCAGAGTTATTATGGAAACACTTCAAAAAAAGCACAACTTCCTTTGATTTTCAGCAGTTTTAGAAGCTTCATTTACAACATTTACAAATTAAAAAACAGCCCCACAGATTGTAAAGAAGTGTAGAACACCAGTACAAGGCCGTGCATTTCTGAAAACGTATTCAGAATCAAAGTCAGCAATTCTTGGTCAGGAAGTGACATGCTTTGGCAGACAACCATCCACCAGAGGGAGAGAGCAAGAGGCAGGATATCTTAGTAAAGAAAATGTATAGAGCTGCCTGTGCAGCTTTGAAAAAAGGCAAGTCATTCAGCCCTGCTAGGCCCTTCTGGGAAAGTCTGATGGGAGACAGTGCAGGTGTTTGCTGGTGATCTGCAGAAGAAAGGAGTTCATTGAAAATGGGATTGAAGGCATCTTGGTGTCCCAGCGAGTTATTAACCCCACCCAGTATTCTGCCACAATGTCTGCATCGCAGTAATGTCACAGCATTACTCTTCGCAGAGCTTCTGGCTTGTGGTTTACTTGCAGCAGCAGATCTTTAACCTCGCATGATCCAGCCAAAGGCAGCTCGGCCACACTGCCCCCTAGAGGAGCACCTTCGGATTGCTGGAGCCAACCTCTGTTCACTTATAAGGGAATACCTGGGCTTTTTGCGCAGTATACCTCCTTTTGATATTCTATATAAAGACCCAGCTTCCTACAGGCCTGTGCTAAGCCACTCAGTATAGGCAGAATTTCTCGCATTAACAGGGGAGTTTATTCTGTTAAAAAAAGAATGAACATTATGCATTTTAAGCAAAAGGAAAGTATACATCTGTCAGAAAATAACTTCACTGTGCTGCAGGCGTTTAGATTGTTTGCAGAATATGATGAAAAAATGCAATCCTGAGTTTTTTGAAGCAGCTTGTTAGTAGAGCCGATGGCATAACAAATCACTGATAACCCCTGGACACGTAAATAGCTAAGAACACTGGGGCATATTATCAAGGAACGGCGTTATAATTATCACCACTTTAGCGGCAGGAAACTGCCACTAAAACGGCAATATTGGGCTTGTTAATATGCCCTTGAGAATTCCAATAGAAGCCTATGTTCTGGTGTTCTGCTAAAGCAGCGATAATTTTAACGCTGTTCCTTTATGAAATGCCCCATTGTTTTTCAAACTGAGTATAAACCGAGGGTACCGCTAAAGGGAGGTTTTTCTTCAATTTGAGGACCATGCTCGCAGGTTTCCAAGGGAACTGCTCGTGTGTATGCCTCAGGTTGTTCTTGTTGCAAAACGTGAGTGTCAGCCCATCAGAACGAGGGGTTTTACTCTGAGCATTCCTTTTGGTTTGTAGTTAAACCTTGCCTTCCTTACCATTCGGCTGTTGCCAGTGCGCTCAGAGGCTGTCTAAGACCTGGGCCTCTCTCTGCTGTGATAGACGGGGTGAAGGCTGCGGACCCCACCTCAGCAATGGCGCAGTCTTGTTGAAACAATGCCACTCACCCATAGCTGCCAAGTTTTACCTTTGCCTGCGAGTGACATTTCTGTGGTTTCGTTGTACTTGTGTGTGACACTTCAATGTCATGCGTGCAGCACTTTGAGCGGCTCTTCGACAAAGCAACTATTTCCAATTTAATTAGATAAATATTAGAAATGATTCCCGTTATGGCCATGCAATGGGCGAGAAACGGCCGTAAAACATCCCTTAATGCAACATGCTCCCAACAAAAACATTAAAATTGGAAGAACATATATTTCAGAAAAGCCAAGAGGATGGTAGACAGACCTGGCATGAGCGTGTTGAAATGCACCTGCACCACAGTTCAAGGAACAATTGTCCCATTTCTTATCTTTAACTGGATTCTATTCAAATTTTGTGCAAAATTATGCTTATAAGGATGAGCATTTAATAAAGCTTTTGAGGAAGATTGTGAAATTTGAAGTGTTGACCAAAAAAAAGCTTTCAAATAACTAAAGGAGGAAATAGGGGAGATGATGTTGCGTTACAGCTACACCGGTCGACCCTGATGCTGGGGAACCAGCTTCGGATCTCGGTAAAGACCCTGAACATCCTGTGATTCTGGGCAAATCACTTAATCTCCCAGTGCCTAACACAAATGAATGTGTCCATCTGTAACGAAACTGGTGCTCCTGTAAAGCGCTCTGATACCCAATGTTTTGGGTCTGTTTCGCGCTATATAAAACTCTTAAACAAACAAAGAACCTGATTTGGGTGCTGCACAAATGTGTATCTATTTATATTGTTACAAATAACAGAAAAAAGTGCTACTGTGGAGCACTAATTTGTAGAGCTCCTTTGTGACTCTTAGAGTATATCCACTCATATCCTTTCCCTATGTTTTTAGAGATAACTCTAATCACTAGTATATGCAGTAGACCTTTGTACTCTCTACCATTCCTATGTGACTCTTAGAGTATATCCATTCATATCCCTTCCTTATGTATACAGAGATAACTCTAATCACTAGTATATGCAGTAGACCTTTGAACTCGCTCCCATTCCTATGTGACTCTTAGAGTATATCCCAAATTGCTGTGTGCTTGCTCGCATTGCTCCCACAAATCTCCTTCAGAAAGCAACTAAAAACTTGGTTATTCGATAAGTAAAGCAACCCCCCCCTCCCTCAAGCGCCTTGAGACCCTCTGGGTGAGTAGTGCGCTATACAAATTTCTGAACTTGAACTTGAACTCGTATCCCTTCCCTATGTATATAGAGATAACTCTAATCACTAGTATATGCAGTAGACCTTTGTACTCTCTACCATTGCTATGTGACTCTTAGAGTATATCCATTCATATCGCTTCCTTATGTATATAGAGATAAATCTAATCACTAGTATATGCAGTAGACCTTTGTACTCTCTACCATTCCTATGTGACTCTTAGAGTATATCCATTCGTATCCCTTCCTTATGTGTATAGAGATAACTCTAATCACTAGTATATGCAGTATACCTTTGTACTCTCTACCATCCCTAAGTGACTCTTAAAGTATATCCACTCGTATCCCTTCCCTATGTATATAGAGATAACTCTTCCTTATCAGCCTTGTCAGTGCCTACATACAACAGCCAGACGTTTAGGCTCATGTTTCACGGAAAATCTTGCAGCTGAAAACAGAGAATAGATCGAGCATTTGATTGAAATGGCTCCCGTGAAACATCCATAGGAAAGGCCACAATAATAAAAGCTGTTAGAGAGCTTTATCTCGTGACCAGCCTGAACTTGCATTTATTTTATTGTGAATCTAAAAAAGAAAAACACGTTGCCATGCCGAGCATGGTAGTGAGAACCCAGTTGTCATATGGAATACATATTCCAAAAAGCAAATTCCAGCCCACAGAGGCGATGCTGATAGCTTAGGGGGCATTTACTGTGCAGAGCAACGAACAAGCACTGGAAACTGAGGAAGAAAAGACTTACAGGCTTTTTTATTTTGCTTTCCCAGTGCCAGTGAAATGAGTGAATACTGTGGCCTTTCCAGCTGTGAGGCACGTCTGTGGTATAGTGCATTTTTTTGTGTTTTTTAGGTCTCACCTCCTACGCAGCACGCTTACGCTGATAGGAGAGAGCTCTGTAGCCAGCGACACAGCTTTGGGGGCAAAAACATGCACGCGTTGCATTGCTTGCAATGCAACGCAGGCACATCTTGGCGATTTCCTTTTAGGAGCGCGCAGTGCCATATGGTGGCCGCCATATGGTCGCACACTCCCTAAAGGAAATCGCCCATGCCCCCTCCCCCTGCTGCCACTTCCAGTGCCGCACGGCTTTACTGTCGTGTGGCGAATGCTTGTTATTTGTGGCTTTGTGTTGCTATTGTTATCTTGTGCATCTTTGTGCCCACAAGATTTTGAAAAAATGGCGGCCGTGGCCAATGAGCTGGGGAGAAAGAAAAAGGGCACTTCTAAATATGCATTCTGTGTGCCTGAAACCCCAGTAGAAACATGTCAAGGGATTCTTCGACAACTGTGCCGACGTTCCCCGCTTTCATTGCACACCCTCTGTGAATCCGTAGACGGGTTGTAAGGAACTGCTGGTAAACACTTCAGTTGTTCAATAGGTTGAAGCCATCATCCTGGGCTGTGAGCCCCCCTCCCTCCCTCTGCTCAGTGATAAAGGAGGCGTAGTACTCATTTTGAGCAACATCTTGGTAAATGCTGAAAATGTGTTTTGCCAAACGATGAAGGTGGAAGTAGTGTTCGGAGACTTTCTTCTGGTCCTAATTAACATTATTTATACAAAAATATATACAGAAGTTGTTGTCAGAAACAGACAATTTTAGTCCTATTAATGTGTACTATAACCGTTCCGTATTCACATACGGTCAGTGCTATGATTGCAAAACAAATGCAGGGGCCCAAATGTTTTCTTAGGAGCCTGCTATGGAATACCTGGATTGCGAACATCAAGACAGGCTGGTCTCTGTTTCTCCTCACACTTCTTTATTCACTTACCATATACTGTTTGTCTCACTTGTTTAGGTTCTTCTTCATCCCTTCTTTCTCACTTTTCTGACTTTTTTTTTTGCCCTGGGTCAAAGAAGGATGATGAAAAACAAAACTCTGCCTGGAGTTGTGAGTGAGTGCGTCCATCACCTGCAACCATCGGCACAAGTTAAGTACTGGGTTCACTGCTGTAAGTAGCACATCATAACAATCGGTGATTGCGAAAGCATTTCAGCTCTTTACACAAAAGAACTTATGTTTGTCACAGGGGGTTCCGCAGCGGAACTTTTTTACGTGCCCACAAAGTTATAATGACGTTGTATTTATAAAGGATCTATTTTCCTTCTGCAAGTGTGTTGTGAGACAGATCATATAACACTCATGGCTAAAGGCTTTCTTGAATTAAACAGGCCTGGTAATAAATCAAATCCATTAGCCTAGAGTAATGGAGTAATGTGCCTTGGAAATTCCTCTCGTGCCGGTTAGGGTATTACTAGCCAAGCATAGTGCGTTCATCAGCTGTTATAATACACACATGAATGCATTAACGCACTTGATAGATGCCCTACCGTGAGCTGCCAATGACAAATACAGCCAGACCGGAGTGCGCTTTCCTGCTTACTCTGGATGGACAGCTTGGGACACAAACACACACAACCACACACACACAGAACCACACACAAACACAACCAGACAGAACCACACACACAACCACACACAACCACACACACAACCACACACAACCACATACACACATATAACCACACACACAACCACACACACACAACCACACAACCAAACACACACAACCACACACACACAACCACACACAACCACACACACAAACAACCATACACACACAACCCACACCCAAACACCCAACCACACCCACAACCACAACCAAACACACACAACCAGACACACAACCACAACCACACACACAACCACACATACAACCACACACACAAAACACACACAACCACACACACACACATATACACGTGTTACCATCCTTGTGGGGACTATGTGTGAATACCTGCCTTGTGGGGACTAACCTTTCCCAATGTTTTTAAAATACACTAATAACAGAAAAATGTTAAGAAAAAATTCATGATACAGGATCCTGCTTCAAATTAGCAAATATATTGTTATTTAATCGTGCGCACAGCACCATCCTTGTGGGGACTTGAACACGTGCTACCATCCTTGTGGGGACCTAGTCTGTAACACTATTTGTGGTTGAATACAGTTGAAGGCACATGGCTAAATGTTTATTTTATCAACAATATACACAAACAACATTATAATCTATTCATTTATAAATTGCTGCATCAATACTACGGGTATACATTAAAGACAGATTATGTTAATGTGCCAGAAAATATAATATAATGCTTAAAGAAAGACAGTTACAGCTGTATTTAACCTATTTACTAGTGCCTAAAATCTTAGGAGGTAAGGGAACTAACACAAAGAAATTAACACATGGAACTAAGTAATATGGTCTAGTGGAACCCAGAGCTTAATTAGCTGCTAACATTTTTGCCAAAATAGATGTTCAAGCCTCTATAGAGATAGTGGGTGAAGATCATTGTGGTTAGGTCTCCATAGAAATAGTGTGCACATTCAAAGCAAAAATCCCATTATAAAGAGTATGAAACTAATGATGTTCAAGTCCACACAGAGGTTGTGTGTAAGTATAGGAATGCTCAAGTCCCCACAGAGATGGTATGTTATTATAGCGATGTTTAAGTCCCCACAGAGATAGTGTGTTATCATAGAGATGTTCAAGTCCCCACAGAGATGGTGTGTTATTATAGCGATGCTTAAGTCCCCACAAAGATAGTGTGTTATGACAGTCTTGTGTAAGTCCCCACAAAGTTAGTGTGTTATTATAGCGATGTTTAAGTCACCACAGAGATAGTGCATGAAAGTGATTGTGTTTAAGTCCTCATTAAAATTGGGCCCAATTCACTAGGGTAAACTTAGGCAAAAAGTCTAACTTTACTACTTTTCAGTATTCACAAAGGTAAATTTAGACCAAAAGTCTAAATTTACTACTTTTCAAGATTCACAAAGGCCCATACAGAGAATGTGAAGCTGATGATGTTCAAGTCGAAGCAAACACAAGGAGATGATGGACGGAGCACTGAAACTTTTCAAACACTCCTCCCCAGTCACAGATTTGGGTTAAATCCATCATCGTTCTTTAGCTCACTTTGCCGCCCCAGTTCAGACTAAGTTAATTGCAAATCAGTCTTGGCCCTGCGCCTCATGGCACCCCCTGATGCTTCAAGTCAAAACAGAGCTTGCGTTTATTTACAGGAATGCTCAAGTCCCCACAGAGATGGTATGTTTTTATAGTGAATTTTAAGTCTCCACAAATAGTGTTTTATTATAGTTTTTTTCAAAGATAGTGTGTTATTATAGCAATATTTAAGCCCCTACAGAGTACATGAAGATGAATGTGTTTAAGTCCTCATTAAAATAGGGCTCTATTCACAAAGGTAAACTTAGACAAAAAAATCTAACTTTTCTACTTTACAGTTTTTACAAATGTAAACTTAGACCAAAAACCTAACTTTACTACTTTTCAGTATTCCCTTACAGATAATGCGAAGCTGATGATGCTCAAGCCAATACAGTGCTTGCGTGTAATTACAGGAATGCTCAAGTCCCCACAGAGATGTTGTGTGACTATAGTATTACCACGGTTACCAAAGAAGAATGTGTGTGATTATAGACATGCCCAAATCCCCACAGAGATAGTGTGTGATTATAGACATGCTCAGGTCCCCACAAAGATAGTGTGTGATTATAGATATGCCCAGGTCCCCACAGAGATAGTGTGTGATTATAGAGATGTCGAGGTCCCCACAGAGATAGTGTGTGACTATAGAGATGTTGAGGTCCCCACAGATATAGTGTGTTATTATAGACATGCCCTGGTCCCCACAGAGATAGTTTGTGATTATAGAGATATTGAGGTCCCCACAGAGATAGTGTGTGATTATAGACATGCCCAGGTCCCCACTTAGATAGTGTGTGATTATAGAGATGTCGAGGTCCCCACCGAGATAGTGTGTGATTAGAGACATGCCCAGGTGCCCACAGATATAGTTGAGGTCCCCACAGAAATAGTGTGTGATTATAGACATGCCCAGGTCCCCACAGAGATATTGTGTGATTATAGAGATGTTGAGGTCCCCACAGATATGGTGTGTGACTATAGTATTACCACGGTTGCCAAAGAGAATGTGTGTGATCATAGACATTTTGAAAAATACATATTAATGCTGAATTATTGAAAATTAGTTGGAAGAGTTGTGTAATGTTGGGCCAAGGATGTTAAGAAAGAGGCAGGTTCAGATTAATGCTTTGTCAAAGACAAATGTACCATTATCTTTTTCCCAAACACTCAAAGTCCATTTTTACCCTTTTAAGATTTACTCCACTCATGGATATTCTCCTGGTATGATTTTTGAGGATTGATGGTTATATAATCTGTTTTAAAGCAGTTTGTCCCCAGTCTACTCTCTAAGCATATCATCAAAAAGTATTCAATTAAAAGTTGTAACCCTCTGAGGGTTTTTGAGGCAAGCAGTGTATCTTTCGCAAACAATAACAGAGAGACTTTGCTATCTGCATGTATTGGAGATAAGCAGACCAGATTGCTAAAACTAGCGCTCTCCATGAGCAGCTTTTTGGGGTATTGAAATCCCATTTCTCCAAAAGTGCCAAACCCGGTAAACTACCACCTCTTAAACCAGGTAATCATTGGTACAATAAATGATGCCGCTCCGCTTATGGCTCTCTGGTGAAAGCCATTAAATCACTGAATACCGAGGACATTAGGGCAGCAAGGATTACGTACAGGAAAATCCAAAAACAGGAAAAAAAGGACTGGGATAATCAGCACTGGCAGGACGTCGAGAGACCAGACTAAGATCTGGCAGATAGTTAAATGGGGATGGGGAAGCGCAGTGGAATCCCAAGTCCCGGATAACCATGTGCGTGCCGCAGTATGGATCAAATATTTTGAGTCCCAGTTTAGGGGACTAGAATATGTGACAGTCCCCGCCACCCCTGTTCTTTCCCCACAAGTACTGACCCCGAGCCACTCCCTAGTGTTTGTTGGGAAAGATGTAGAGAATGCACTGAGGATGGTACAAGGTGGAAAAGCACCAGGTATGGACTGCATCCCCGCAGATCTTATTTTTTGACTTAATTAATTGGGTGCCTTACATTACCTTTCTTGCCAATGCTATCGCGAAGGGTGCACAAATCCCGGATTCTTGGCTCGGAGCTGAGATCTTGCCTATATTTAAAAAGGGGGATCGTTCTGCTCCGGGGAATTATCGCCCCATCAGTTTAGTAGATGCCATTCAGAAAATTATAGCTAGGATGGTGCTCGCTAAGATCCAGATTTGGATGGACCTAGAGAATGTCTTGTCCCCCTTACAAGCTGGTTTTAGATCCTGTGTAAGCACGATTGATGAGGTGTTTAGATTTATTTTAATTTATTGGAAGGTTGTTACTCTGGTAGGTGGAACTATCTATGCAGCGTTTGTAGACCTAAAGTCTGCCTTTGACTTAGTTCCAAGAGCTAAGCTATGGGATGCACTGGGAACACTGGGGATGCCCCTAGAACTCCTTGAAATAGTAATTAGACTACACGAAGCAAACTTCGCGCAGGTCAGAATGGGCAAACAGGGGCATGTTACAGAGAGATTTCCGGTTTCCTGGGGTGTACGTCAAGGGTGCGTGCTTGCATCGACCCTGTTTCTGTTGTTCATCAACAGGGTAGTGCAGTACTTCGCAGCATTCCCTACAGATGCCCCTGGTCTAGACGGTAATAAGTTCCCGCTACTTATATTTGCGGATGACATCCTTATTCTATCTAAAACGCAGAAGGGCCTCCAGTCCGCCCTAAACAGGTTTGAGGTATTCTGCCAAGATAATGATCTACAGGTCAATGTATCGAAGACTAAATTCATGGTCTTATCTAAAAATAGATCGCAGTTGGGCCATGTTAGTTTGAATGGCAGTGTGTTAGAGCAGGTTAAAGTCATGACTTGCCTAGGGGTTGTATTGGAAAACAGGCTTAGCTGGAAACCCCAGCTTGACATACTCTCTCTGAAGTTTGCTCAGCTAACAGGGTGCTTAATTAAGGAACAGAGAACCTCACTGACCAAAAGGATAGGTCATGCTTTAAAAATGTACAATGCTAAAATAAGTTCAGCGATCTTGTACGGCGCAGACTTATGGGCTTTTTCAGACCTGTCACCATTAGTCAGAGTTCAAAATAAATTCCTTCGTAATCTTGTTGGCCTTCCCCAGTCCAGCCCCTTGAAGCCACTGCTACTTGACCTGGGTTGTCACCCTATTGATTATGTAGCACGTTTCAGAGCTGTTGCCTTGTGGAGGAGAGTGTGGACAACCCCAGCACTTTTTGCTGACACTTGGATGTCAGATCTGTGGTGGGATCAGGCAATATTCTCTGGTTCAAAAAAGTAAGAATGCTCCTGGAAAATATGGGCCTAAGCCATCTCTGGTCCGCTCCGAATAATAATGTCTTCCCCTCCAAAAAATAATTCAAAGCTCTATATTGGTCCACAGTAAGACAACAGCTCATAGCACAGAGGGATAACACCTCCATGTCTGGTAGGTTCTTAGAGCACAAACTTGACCCTTGTCTAGAGGCTTACTGGGATACCATCACCAAGAGTGGTGACAGTAAGCTTTTTCAGCATTTTAGGGTCGGGTCGCTTCCGTTAAGATCATTCACCAGTAAATGGCTTAGATAGACAAATGTGTTTTGCCCCTGGTGTGAGGACCAAAAAGAGTCACTAGGCCATTTCTTTTTTGCTTGCCCAGCCTATGCAGCACCCCGGAACAAATGGTTAACACCTATTTGTAAAAATTTAAGAACACAGGTGGGGCTGGAGGCGCTGCGGATAATGATGACCGACACAACAGAACTAGTGGTCATTGCAGTTGCAAAGTTCTTGGGTTGGTCGTGGATTATCAGAGCCAAGCACCTTACAGATAATTGATTATTTTCTCCAAATCTGTTTTTATAAATATATTTTAGTACGTCTTTAATCGTATATATGCTATATTGTTGTAACATAATTTTTTATTTAAACTCGATGATTCGTCTTGCCAGAGTGTTTTTAATGGTTAGGGAATGATGTTTGAGTTAATTTTTATGATTATCTTTTATGATGAAATATTTCGAAATAAAGACGTATGAACTGAACTGTATGGTAAATTCCTTGCTAAAGGTAGACCTCCAAAAATTTATAAACACTCTTAATATTCTGCAGTTAAGTGAATCCCACAATATCTGCTCCCAACTGCAGGCCAAAAAGATCATAGACAACATATTATGCCAAAGAAATATTTCACTTCTAAACAAGACATTTTTCACCCCATAAATGTGATATACTTGTCCATTCTTTATGCACCCTATGTCTGCGGTGAAAGCCTTTCTTCTCTTGGGTCGAGTATAAGGCTCTCCAGGATAGAGTCATCTTTATACAGAATAAGTGTATACTCATAGTAAGGGTTTTGAGTAGCTAAAATAGTTCAGCTGTGTACAGCAATTATGTGCACCAGACATTTTGATATTGATGTATGTTATGCTGTGAGCAAATGTTTTTGATCAGTGAGGCCCTCTGTTTTGGATGCTTCATTCCTGCCTTGAGGCTTTCAAGGTCTTAGGTTAGGCACAGTCCATGCAGTCCATGCACAGTCCATGCTTTTCTTTCCAAATGGACGCTCTTACCAGCAGGGCCCATCTCCCACTATGGGAGGGGAATCAACTTCAGGAGGTTCAGGTGCACAGGCCTATTCACTTGTTAATGGTACATTTGTTATGTGCGAAGGTCATAACCCTGAAGTCCTGCCTGATTTTCTTCTCAAGGCAGATGATAGTAACATTCCCAATTGAAGGAAAGAGGAAGGAATATGAACACACAGGCAGTTCATCTTCTCTGTAGGGCTAGTACTGAAGTTTCACAGGCTGCAGTTACCTCATGACAAATCTCGAGACCTGAGCAGTAGTCTATATCATCCTCACCCATGGCTGTGGTTGCATTAGTAGGATTACCCACTCAAAAGTTCTCAGAGTAAAGCAACAGAAGCCACATATCACATACTTCTGTAAACACCTCATTCCCACCAGTGCTGTGCTTGTGTCACTCCACTTTGAAGCACTTTACATGAGCACCAGTTAAGTCATGTACAATTTCTTTAAGCGCAGGGAGATTAAGTGATTAGGCCAAAATCACATGATGTCAAGCCAACGTCAAGAATTGAGTTCCAAGTGTGCAGCTCTAGCATAACGCTGCATCTTCTTCATACTTCCGGCTTGAAGACCTTTTCACTCATAAGGCAGGTGGTTGAGCACAGCCTATGCTACTGCAGTATGCTGTAGTTAAACTAGTGAGGTCTATGAAGGCAAACTATATTTAAATACACAGGAAGGGCACGTTGAAGTGGACACCAATATGAGGTGGCCTATTTTACAGCAGAACTTTGCACCTTAGCTGAAAAAACGAAGAACAAACTGTAATAAGTGTGGGTGCCAATCAGGCGTGCAACACCCATTGGGCTCACGGGGCTTCAGACCCCCCGTGGTGTGTGTCAGCCCGGGCTGACACATCTTCGCGGGCTGGCAAGCATCTAATTGCAGCCGCACCCGAGTACTTAACAGGTCTTTATAAGACCATTAATTGTAAATTAGGCTTTTGTTGTGTTCACCTATTCTTACAGCCACTCTGTCCGTGGTTGGAAGAATTAGCCCCCACCCCCAAAATATTTTTCAGCCCCCCACCCGCCCCCCGAAATTTGGCTCCAGTTGCCCGCTTGGTGCCAATGCAGTAGTAAGTGCAATGTAAGCCCTAATGCAAGATAGGGATTTAGTCTCCTATCCACCTCCCCTGTTTTGGCTTTTAAAAGATAGCCTACTCTGCTGGGTCCTCTCCATCGACCTGGGTGTCTGCTGTCAGCCCCTCGCTCCGTGAGGGTCTGCATGGTTCCACAGGCTCTGGTCACTGCCTCGGTGAGGTGGCGTCACTTCTCCAATTAGCTGCCCCGGTTCCGCCTCGGGCCACAAGGTCTACTGAGCAAGCCTTTCACGGGTCCAGTTCTTCATTTGATGGCATCTGCCGCTCGTCCACAGGTGTGACACTGTTCGCCAATGGCTGGGCCCTGACAGGACCCACTCCAACAAAGGGCCCAGCAGACACAAAGAGCCCACTTGAGCCAGAATTAGGAAATCTACTCTCTGAGGCTTGAGCTTGCCCCATCACTTGCATCTCTCACAGGCCATTAAGCCTTCGTCCCAGTACTAATGCCCTCATTATGAGTGACTTCGTAAAAGGGATTAATACTATTACACCCAGCATTACACTGTGGAAATAAAACTACCGGGTGACGGTAATACCAAATGATTGCAGGTTCAATCCTTAAAGAACACTCTCCAATGTGAAATAACATGATCACTTAGTTAATGTGTTACTACTGTACAGAATTCCACCAGGTACAACGTAACCTGGAGCTTTTGGCCCTGGTATTAAATATAGTACTACAGGGAATATCAGACAAAGCGCCACTTTCAGATTTGCACCACAAAAGGCAGACTTTTCCTTTAGATATAACTCACAATTTTGAAAAGCAGCCAGTCTCATGAAGCTCTGCCTCATGGTACCCACACCCTGACTAGATTTCGGAGTGTGCAAAGAAAGTCCTAGCACTTGGTTTGTTTGAATATTTGTGCTGCAACTCACACAAGACTTCCACTTCTTGCATGACTGGCATTAATTTGGGTCTGGCTTACAATATGAGCCGCACTCTCCTTTGTGACATGCCCAACTTTCAAGTTTGGTTCTCGAAGCACCCCATAGCAGCCTTCCAGCTTAGTGTGTTTCTCCAGTGCCAGAGAGCACTTCACATTTTTGGCTCCTCCCAGTGCTTAACTTGTAAAATAACTAAGTGCCAGAGAGCATAGTGTTTTTATGCCTATTACTACTGGCAATAAATCCATTTACACCACTGACATGCGCCACTGTTCTGCGCCCTAACCACTATTTTTGGTTCTTGCATCAATTCACCTCCAAGCAGTAATAGTGGTGACCTTTTAGATGTCGGGAGTAAATTCCTGCCTTTAATAAGACCATGTGAAGCAACAAAGCAAGGAACCTTGATTTTCTGAGACCATCTCCATGAGAAATATTCTTGATTAAGATCTGCCAGATGGTGAATTGCTAGAGCATAAATGGGCTAAAGCTTTCACCTAAAATGGCTGAAAAGGTATGCGTATCACTGAAAGTTGAAACCAAATGGTCATGGTCATTATCAGGGTGTTATTTTTATCTGTGGTGCAGCTCGTTGACCCTGACCTAGTGAGACATTATCTGACAAGTGGCAGTAATCTGTGAACAAGTCACCTGAGAATATGTCATTCACCTGGTCCTCTCTTAAGTGACAATTTGTAAGTCTGGCTTGACAGTGCTGCTGTTGGTAAACCTTATGTTATTCACCTAAAAATGTGCTTTCAGGAGTACTATAAAGAGGGGCTTTGGCTCCTCCTACAATTCGGTGGACAGTGCACATTTTGGTTGGGAAGACAATGTGTGCTCTGTGTGCGGTCTGACTGTTTGACTAGTTTAGTGGAAGAATTACTGTTTTGCCTGAAGATATCCTGGAGGAAGAGGTTGGAAGATGACCTTTAGGAGAAAAAGAACAGAAAGGCGTAGGAACGCCAAATAGCGACTAGAGGAAGGTCCAAGAGAGGAGGCAGCACAGGAAATAAAACGGCTCCAGATTGGGGCATTATGTCCTTTGACATCAAACATTTTGACATCAAAGGCCTTCGGTCTACCAACCTGGCAGTTTGTCATCAGGACGTTTAATTCAAGGTACTCAATGTTTTTGCACAAACCTTTGATATCAAAGAAGATATCTGTGACAGCCATGAGGATCTGTTATCCACCGATGACACCAGCATGAGCTCCAACACAAGACCGCGAGCTGGTTATTGTAGTTTCTACAGCGGTTCCGGGACAGATAGTGTTGCACCCTCTGGTTCCACCCTCGAAATCTAAGGTGCAGATTGTACCATTTGATAAAACTCCTCCAAATGTGTCTACTCCAAAATCTCCCGTTTTACCAGCTGGGATGACCCTTGCTGTGGAGCCGCCATCCAGCCAACACTTGATAGTTGATCTTCAGAACAAAGGTTTCCTTCACTCTCCTCTTGAAGCGTTCTGTCACGCACTCTAACTAGTATACCTCACACTTATACATCCCAACATCCTCTTCAGGTGCTCCCTGTAAATAATGGGGCATATTATCAAGGAATTTATCTCTGCTTTTTTGGCTTTAAAAGCCAAGAAAGCGGTGATAAAATGATCTCCCTATCAGCAACAGGGTGCTGACACGCAAATTTGCATGTTAGCACCCTTTTTCTCTACGCTTCCCCTTGCATCTCTAATGAGATGCAGAGGGGGCGTTCCAGAGAAAAATAATAGGAGAAATGTTGTTAAGCGACATTTCTCCTATTATCAAGGATTTCACTAACCCTGTTAGTGATAAAAAAAAGCAGCGCTAACTGCGGTGGATATCATGGCTATGTATGTGAGCCCCTATCATCAAGCTAACGCCAAACTTCGAGCGATTATCGTTGGTTTTCCAGCGATAATCTCTCATGTGGCAGTTAGCGCAAGGATTTTTATCACTTCTGAGATAAACCTTGCTAATAGCAAGTTATGCCTGCAATAATTTCCGGCGATGCTTAGCGTTAAAAAATGTGTTGCTAAGCATCGTTAGTGATAAATATCGCTAATAGTTGGTAATATGCCCCAATACCTCCACATTTAAGGAGGTTCTTCTTAGAGATGCTGTAAAATTCAGAGTTATTATGGAAACACTTCAAAAACAGCACAACTTCCTTTGATTTTCAGCAGTTTTAGAAGCTTCATTTACAACATTTACAAATTAAAAAACAGCCCCACAGATTGTAAAGAAGTGTAGAACACCAGTACAAGGCCGTGCATTTCTGAAAACGTATTCAGAATCAAAGTCAGCAATTCTTGGTCAGGAAGTGACATGCTTTGGCAGACAACCATCCACCAGAGGGAGAGAGCAAGAGGCAGGATATCTTAGTAAAGAAAATGTTTGGAGCTGCCTGGGCAGCTTTGAAAAAAGGCAAGTCATTCAGCTCTGCTAGGCTGTTCTGGGAAAGTCTGATGGGAGACAGTGCAGGTGTTTGCTGGTGATCTGCAGAAGAAAGGAGTTCATTGAAAATGGGATTGAAGGCATCTTGGTGTCCCAGCGAGTTATTAACCCCACCCAGTATTCTGCCACAATGTCTGCATCGCAGTAATGTCACAGCATTACTCTTCGCAGAGCTTCTGGCTTGTGGTTTACTTGCAGCAGCAGATCTTTAACCTCGCATGATCCAGCCAAAGGCAGCTCGGCCACACTGCTCCCTAGAGGAGCACCTTCGGATTGCTGGAGCCAACCTCTGTCCACTTATAAGGGAATACCTGGGCTTTTTGCGCAGTATACCTCCTTTTGATATTCTATATAAAGACCCAGCTTCCTACAGGCCTGTGCTAAGCCACTCAGTATAGGCAGAATTTCTCGCATTAACAGGGGAGTTTATTCTGTTAAAAAAAGAATGAACATTATGCATTTTAAGCAAAAGGAAAGTATACATCTGTCAGAAAATAACTTCACTGTGCTGCAGGCGTTTAGATTGTTTGCAGAATATGATGAAAAAATGCAATCCTGAGTTTTTTGAAGCAGCTTGTTAGTAGAGCCGATGGCATAACAAATCACTGATAACCCCTGGACACGTAAATAGCTAAGAACACTGGGGCATATTATCAAGGAACGGCGTTATAATTATCACCACTTTAGCGGCAGGAAACTGCCACTAAAATGGCAATATTGGGCTTGGTAATATGCCCTTGAGAATTCCAATAGAAGCCTATGTTCTGGTGTTCTGCTAAAGCAGCGATAATTTTAACGCTGTTCCTTTATGAAATGCCCCATTGTTTTTCAAACTGAGTATAAACCGAGGGTACCGCTAAAGGGAGGTTTTTCTTCAATTTAAGGACCATGCTCGCAGGTTTCCAAGGCAACTGCTCGTGTGTATGCCTCAGGTTGTTCTTGTTGCAAAACGTGGGTGTCAGCCCATCAGAACGAGGGGTTTTACTCTGAGCATTCCTTTTGGTTTGTAGTTAAACCTTGCCTTCCTTACCATTCGGCTGGTGCCAGTGTGCTCAGAGGCTGTCTAAGACCTGGGCCTCTCTCTGCTGTGATAGACGGGGTGAAGGCTGCGGACCCCACCTCAGCAATGGCGCAGTCTTGTTGAAACAATGCCACTCACCCATAGCTGCCAAGTTTTACCTTTGCCTGCGAGTGACATTTCTGTGGTTTCGTTGTACTTGTGTGTGACACTTCAATGTCATGCGTGCAGCACTTTGAGCGGCTCTTATGGCCATGCAATGGGCGAGAAACGGCCGTAAAACATCCCTTAATGCAACATGCTCCCAACAAAAACATTAAAATTGGAAGAACATATATTTCAGAAAAGCCAAGAGGATGGTAGACAGACCTGGCATGAGCGTGTTGAAATGCACCTGCACCACAGTTCAAGGAACAATTGTCCCATTTCTTATCTTTAACTGGATTCTATTCAAAGTTTGTACAAAATTATGCTTATAAAGATGAGCATTTAATAAGCTTTTGAGGAAGATTGTGAAATTTGAAGTGTTAACCAAGAAAAAGCTTTCAAATAACTAAAGGAGGAAATAGGGTAGAGGATGTTGTGTTACGGCTAGAGCGGTCGACCTCGATGCTGGGCAACCAGCTTCGGATCTCGGTAAAGACCCTGAACATCCAGTGATTCTGGGCAAATCACTTAATCTACAAGTGCCTAGCACAAATGAGTGTGTCCATCTGTAACAAAACTGGTGCTCCTGTGAAGCGCTCTGATACCCACTATTTTGGGTCTGGTTTGCGCTTTATAAAACTCTAAAACAAACAAAGAAGCTGATTTGGGTGCTGCACAAATGTGTATCAATTTATTTTGTTACAAATAACAGAAAATAGTCCTACTCCGGAGCACTAATTTGTAGAGCTCCTTTGTGACTCTTAGAGTATATCCACTCATATCCCTTCCCTATGTATATAGAGATAACTCTAATCAATAGTATATACAGTACACCTTTGTACTCTCCACCATTCCTATGTGACTCTTAGAGTATATCCATTCATATCCCTTCCTGATGTATATAGAGATAACTCTAATCACTAGTATATGCAGTAGACCTTTGTACTCTCTACCATTCCTATGTGACTCTTAGAGTATATCCATTCATATCCCTTCCTGATGTATATAGAGATAACTCTAATCACTAGTATATGCAGTAGACCTTTGTACTCTCTACCATTCCTTTGTGACTCTTAGAGTATATCCATTCATATCCCTTCCTTATGTATATAGAGATAAATCTAATCACTAGTATATGCAGTAGACCTTTGTACTCTCTACCATTCCTTTGTGACTCTTAGAGTATATCCATTTATATCCCTTCCTGATGTATATAGAGATAACTCTAATCACTAGTATATGCAGTAGACCTTTGTACTCTCTACCATTCCTTTGTGACTCTTAGAGTATATCCATTCATATCCCTTCCTTATGTATATAGAGATAAATCTAATCACTAGTATATGCAGTAGACCTTTGTACTCTCTACCATTCCTATGTGACTCTTAGAGTATATCTATTCATATCCCTTCCTGATGTATATAGAGATAAATCTAATCACTAGTATATGCAGTAGTCTTTTGTACTCTCTACCATTCCTATGTGACTCTTAGAGTATATCCATTCGTATCTCTTCCTTGAGTGACTTTACTACTTGTACATTTGCAATTTTCCTTTCTTTTTGTATCTCTTCCTTGTGTGACTTTACATCTTGTACATTTGCAATTTTTTCTGTTTGTATCTTTTATGTACCACATGTAATTCTAAGTCCTTATGTTTTGCAACTGGTTCTTATGTAAAGCGCTCTGACACCTGAGGGTAAAGTTTGCGCTATAGAAAATCGCATTTAATAAATAAATAAATCAATTTACAAGCAGTGAAGGCTACAGAATGCGCACAGGCCTCCTTTATCGCCACCATCACTCTTCCTTATCAGCCCTGTCAGTGCCCACATGCAACAGCCAGACGTTTAGGCTCATGTTTCATGGAAATTCTTGCAGCTGAAAACAGAGAATAGATCGAGCATTTGATTGAAATGGCTCCCGTGAAACATCCATAGGAAAGGCTACAATAATAAAAGCTGTTAGAGAGCTTTATCTCGTGACCAGCGTGAACTTGCGTTTATTTTATTGTGAATCTAAAAAAGAAAAACACGTTGCCATGCCGAGCATGGTGGTGAGAACCCAGTTGTCATATGGCATACATATTCCAAAAAGCAAATTCCAGCCCACAGAGGCGATGCTGATAGCTTAGGGGGCATTTACTGTGCAGAGCAACGAACAAGCACTGGAAACTGACAAAGACAAGACTTACAGGCTTTTTTTATTTTGCTTTCCCAGTGCCAGTGAAATGAGTGAATACTGTGGCCTTTCCAGCTGTGAGGCACGTCTGTGGCATGGTGTATTTTTGTGTGTTTTTTAGGTCTCGCCTCCTATGCAGCGCGCATGCCCTGGTAGGAGAGAGCCCTGTAGCCAGCGCCACAGCTTTGGGGGCAAAAACGTGCACGTGTTGCATTGCTTGCAATGCAACGCATGCACATCTTGGCGATTTCCTTTTAGGAGCCCGCAGTGTCATATGGTGGCCGCCATATGGTCGCACACTCCCTAAAGGAAATCGCCCATGCCCCCTCCCCCTGCTGCCACTTCCTCTGCCGTGCGGCTTTACTGCTGCGTGGCCAATGCTTGTTATTTGTGGCTTTGTGTTGCTATTGTTATCTGGTGCATCTTTGTGCCCACAAGATTTTGAAAAAATGGCGGCCGTGGCCGATCAGCTGGGGAGAAAGAAAAAGGGCACTTCTAAATATGCATTCTGTGCGCCTGAAAACCCACTAGAAACATGCCAAGGGACTCTTCAACAACTGTGCCGACGTTCCCCGCTTTCATTGCACACCCTCTGTGAATCCGTAGATGGGTTGTAAGGAGCTGCTGGTAAACACTTCGGTTGTTCAATAGGCCATCTTCCTAGGCTGATCGCCCCCCTCCCTCCCTCCCTCCCTCTGCTCAGTGATAAAGGAGGCGTAGTACTCAGTTTGAGCAACATCTTGGTAAATGCTGAAAATGTGTTTTGCAAAACGATGAAGGTGGAAGTAGTGTTCAGAGACTCTCTTCTGCTCTTAATTAACATTATTTATACAAAAATACATACAGCAGTTGTTGTCAGAATCTGACAATTTTATTCCTCTGTATGTGTACTAGAACCGGTCCCTATTCACATACCGTCAGTGCTATGATTGCAAAACAAATGCAGGGGCCCAAATGTTTTCTTAGGAGCCTGCTATGGAATACCCGAACATCAAGACAGGCTGGTCTTTGTTTCTCCTCACACTTCTTTATTCACTTACCATATACTGTTTGTCTCACTTGTTTAGGTTCTTCTTCATCCCTTCTTTCTCACTTTTTCTGCCTTTCTCTCTTGCCCTGGGTCAAAGACGGATGATGAAAACAAATCTCTGCCTGGAGTTGTGAGTGAGTGTGTCCATCACCTGCAACCATTGGCACAAGTTAAGCACTGGACTCACTGCTGTAAGTAGCACATTATAACAATCGGTGATTGCGAAAGCATTTCAGCTCTTTACACAAAAGAGCTTATGTTTGTCACAGGTGGTTCCGCAGCAGAACTTTTGTACGCGCCACCAAAGTTATAATCACGTTGTATTTATAAAGGATCAATTTTCCCTCTGCAAGTGTGTTGTGAGACAGATCATATGACACTCATGGCTAAAGGCTTTCTTGAATTAAACGGGCCTGGTAATAAATCAAACCCTTTAGCCTAGAGAAATGGAGTAATGTGCCTTGGAAATTGCTCTCGTGCCGGTTCGGGTATTACTAGCCAAGAATAGTACGTTTATCAGCTGTTATAATGCACACATAAATGCATTAACACAGTTTATAGATGCCCTACTGTGAGCTGCCAAGGACAAATACGGCCAGACGAGAGTGCGCTTTCCTGCCTACTCTGGACGGACGGCTTGGGACACACACACAAACAACCACACATACACAGAACCACGCACACATCCACACACACACACAACCAGACAGAACCGCACACACAACCACACACAACCACACACACAACCACACACACAACCACAACCACACACATAACCACACACACAGCCACCCACACACACACAACCAAACAACCAAACACACACAACCACAAACACACAACCACACACACAAACAACCATACACACACAAACAACACCCGAACACCCAACCACACCCACAACCACAACCAAACACACACAACCACACACACAACCACAACCACACACACAACCACACATACAACCACACACAAAAACAAACACAGCCACACACACACAACCACACACACACACAACCACACACACACACACACACACACAGCCACACAACCACACACACAACACACACACAAAACACACACACAACCACACACACAGCCAAACAGCCACACAACCACACACACAACCACAAGCACACACAACCATACACACACAATCACACACAACCACACACACACAACCACACACATCCACACACACAACCACACACACAACCACGCACACAACCACAACCACACACAACCACAACCACACACACAACCACACACACAACAACAACCACACCAACCACACACACAACCACACACACACAACTACAACCACACCCAACCACACAACCACACCCACACCCACAACCTCACCCGCACCCACAACCGCACCCACACCCACAACCACACACACACACAACCACACACACAACCACACACACAACCACACACACACAACCACACACACACAACCACACACAACCACCCACACAACCAGACACACAACCACACAAAGCATTGGCATAACAAATAGGTCTCGCCTTTGGGACCTTATAAGTGTTTAGCCACACAACAGTTGTTGTGGTTGCATCAAGGATGTTTTTCTGCATAACTAAATACTTAGAAGGTCCCAAAAGCGAGACCTATTGGCCATGCCAATGCTTGTTTAACTCTTGCTGGCAAGCCCGATTTTGGGGCGAAGAGCATGTATTTTCTGTGAAAAAGTGGCACCCACTTTAAACCGGCTGCTCTGTGCTGTAGACTAAGGGAAGAGTTGGATGTGCTGAACAGGGAGGGCAGTGAGAACATGGCAAAAGACATGCCACAATGGTCAGTAGGCAGAGGGTGTTTCCAAGCGGCCAGAGAGACTGGGACTGGCCAGAAACAGACCTGTTCCTGTAATTTCAGGTGAGGCCGGTGCTGCCTCGATAAGTGCTCGCAGGCTTGCACGGGGGGCCCTTCACAAGTATTGGTAAAGGGGAACTCTGCCATCTTCTGCCATACAAAAAAAAGCATTGGCATAGCCAATATGTCTCACTTTTGGAACCTTAGAACTATTTAGTTATGCAGCACAATCGCTAAACACTTAAGGTCCCAAACGCGAGACCTATTGGCTATGCCAATGCTTGTTCTTTCTGACTCCTAGTTTTAAGGCTTCTCGGTCGGAGAGACTGTTTTTGACCTCCCCAAAAAATGTGTTTTCATAATAAATTTAATTGTTTAAACAATTTAATTTATATATACTTTTTAAAAGTTGAAATAAATTACTTTTATTTAACAATATCTTCTGCGTAATTAAATACCTGTCTCCATAATTTTCTATGAAGAGTGTCGCAGTATTGGTGTTTGGCAATGTGTGGTACTGCTCCTTTTTGGCTCTAGTAACTCTACACTCATAAATTAGGTTCCACCACTGTTGCAAGGTGTGGAATATGTAATTGTACACTTTTGAGAAACTTTATGCTTGCAAATGCTGAATAGCCTAAAGTTGTAGTAAAGTTACGCGAACGTGTAAGACTAAACATGCACATGTAGATTTACTCACTTGTAAGTTTATCCTTGTGAAGAGCCTCCTTTCTCTGCAGCATCACAAACGTTACCCTTGCCCTGACATAAATGCAGAAGTCACCAGCTACAACTACTGCCTCAGATTATGAACTGAACCTCCCTTCAGTTATCAATTCTTATCTTCAAATCACAACTGGTGAAAAGAAGTTTTGATCAAATATGGAATAGTCAAGATTCAGAACTCCACTATACAGGTCTGAACTCCTGAAAGTATATTGCATGAGTGTAAAAGATTCCCTTGTACTGTTCTATTAAATGAGACAGTGGTCTTTTCGCAAAAAAACAAGACTAATATAATGAATACACTGTAGAAATGTCAAATCTCAAAT
This sequence comes from Lissotriton vulgaris, assembly GCF_964263255.1. Classification (NCBI taxonomy): domain Eukaryota; kingdom Metazoa; phylum Chordata; class Amphibia; order Caudata; family Salamandridae; genus Lissotriton; species Lissotriton vulgaris. The sequence continues at coordinate 49,701,215 of NC_141695.1, forward strand.
GTGAATATATTATGCACAACAAACAGGTAAACAGTCAAAATAACGACAGACAATATTATCGAGTACAAAATTTCGGAGGCTCAGAATATCGAAATCAAGAATATCGACAACCAGAATATCGACCTTGAAGGTAAGAAATGTTGTTTTTTTTAATATCGAAGTTAATATTATCAATAGCAAAAATATCGATGTTACTAATATCGCTATTATTATTAGTGTTATGTATTTTATAATGTATTTTATATGTTTGTTTTTATAATTTTTGTTAATTATTGTACTAGTTTTAAAATATGTGGATTACATTTTTAGAAGGTAGTAATCATTTATTTAAGTAAATTATGCATTTTAGTACCATAGCGGGTTGTGGGTTTATAGGGGAATAGAGTGGGAAGTAATTTAAATATACTAAATAAATTAAACATTTTTTAGGAACTATTAATATTTTTAAATACATTTTGAGTTTTAGTTATGTAGTGGGTTGTGGATTTATAGGGGAATAGGGTGGGAAATATTACATTTTAATTAATTAAATATTTAATTTTTATTGATAAATATTTTCATGTTAATTAAGTATTGATTGGTAATTATTTTTTATTAATTGGTAATTCATTTTTATTAATTGAATAATTGGTAATCATATTAAGTATATTAATTTAATATTGAAGTGTGTTGAACCGTTATAGGGGAATAGGGTGGGAAGAAATGTAATTGTAATGAAGTAAATATTATTTTTTTATTGATTGGTATTGATAAATATGTATATGTTATTATTTAGTAATTGGTCATTAATTTGTGTTATTGGTCATTATTATTTATTAATTAATTATTGGTAAATATAGTATGTGTATTAATGTATTATTGAAGTGTGTTGTGAGGTTATAGGGGAATGGGGTGGGAAGTAATTTAATTGTAATTAAGTAATTTTATTTTTTTAATGTTGAGTATTGATAAATACATTATTGTTAAACAATTATTATTTGGTAATGCATTATTAATAATTAGTTATAATACTTGTTCATTCCTTATTAATTGGTAATTTCATTTGCTTTTTAATAATTTATTGGTGTTTATCAATAATGTATTGTTAATTAATTATTATTTCTAAATGTTTTTTACTAATTTTATTTTTTTTGGTATTGATTTTTTATTTTTTTATTTTAGTATTATTTGTTAATACGTTTTTAATACTTACGCCCCCATTAGGATGGCGGGCGGACTTTGCCCGCCCGCCATCCCAGTGCAAAACTGGACCGCTCGCCATAGGAGCGGCTGTCCCGCTTTGACAATTAGGATGCGCCCGCCACACTGGCGGGCGCATCCTGTATTTTTACCATTTTGGCGGACGGTGCTGAAAGCGCCGCCCGCGGCAATGGTAAAAACGCACGTTGTGCATTTCAAAGCACAATATGATTGCCACCGCCACCATGGCGGTGGCGATCTGCCCGCCATCGTAATGGGCCCCTTATTATTTAATTGTACTTATTTTAATTGTTAATTATTTATTCAATGGTAATTAGTTTTAAATAATTATTTTTTGGTATTGTTCATTAATTTGTTGTAATTTAGCAATTAAATTGTTATTTTTTACAAAAAATGTATTATTTTAATTATTAGTAAGTTATGTTGACCCCTATGCTATCCAATACTTTCCCAACTGTTGCCCCCTCTGGAGTTGGAATAGTAATTTTAACCCCTACACTATCCAACGCTTTCCCTACTGTTGCCCCCTCTGGAGTTGGAATAGTAAGTTTAACCCCTAGGTTTTCCAACACTTTCCCTACTGTTGCACCCTCTGGAGCTGGAACAGTAATTTTGACCCCTACGCTATCCACTGCTTTCCCTACTGTTGCACCCTCTGGAATTGGAATAATAATTTTGACCCCTACGCTATCCAACGCTTTCACTACTGTTGCACCCTCTGGAGTTGGAATAGTAATTTTTACCCCTACGCTATCCAACACTTTCCATACTGTTGCACCCTCTGGAGTTGGAATAGTAATTTCTACCCCTACGCTATCCAACACTTTCCCTACTGTTGCACCCTATAGAGTAGGAACAGTATTTTTTACCCCTACGCTATCCAACACTTTCCCTACTGTTGCACCCTCTGGAGTTGGAATGTTAATTTTTACCCCTACGCTATCCAACGGTATGCACCTGTTACAACGCATTTTTTACTCCGCACTACCACTACAACGCAGGCATTACAACGCATACCATTACAACGCATTGCGCTGGGGGGCGCTCTAGGATAAGAGGTAAGTTTAATTTACTATCCAACACCTTCCCTAGGGTCCACGGGGACTGGAGTTAGAATAGTAAATTATACTTACCACTATCCAGCACCCCAAAGCGCTATGCGTTGTAACGGTATGCGTTGTAAATACCGCGTTGTAATGGTATGCGGAGTAAAAGTATGCGTTGTAACGTCATACATCCCTATCCAACATCTTCAATACTGGTGTACCCTCTGGAATTGGAATAGTAATGTTTACCCCTACGCTATCCAACACTTTCCCTTCTGTTGTTTTAAAGAATGCAGGGATTTGTTAGCATGAGCTGAAAGCCATTTTGTATTTCTGGCAGCCAGCTTGTTTGCCATGTGCTGCCACGTGCCCGCCATGTGCTCTGTCATCCCTCAGTGTTGACTGCTCTTGTAATCTGCCTAGAAACAAACTATATTTAGCATCTTCCACCTTCGCACATGCTCAGTTGAGCTTGCAGCTGTCCTTGCAGCTGTTCCTAGTCGGTAAATGTCAAGATGTGTTCACCTGAATTAGCAACTACTCCCACTTTGTTGAGCAAGCAGATCTTGCATGCCCATATTAGCCATTTTGCATGCTTACATGAGCAAGGTCTGCCCCTTAGTCTTATGCTGACTATGTAACCCCAAGCATATATAAGGCCTCTGTTTTCTGTACTCCTTAGACTGCCTCAATCAGTTGCTAAGGCTTCTGTGTGACGTAGTCTCCCTCATCTTGGGTTTAATAAATATGGATTTTATATTACAGCTTCTCTGCCAATTTCTTCTTTGTTGGGTTAAAAGGACCAAGTTGTATCAGTGAGACCCCTGAGAAGGTTTCTATTTTCTACAGTTGCACCCTCTGGGGTTGGAATAGTAATTTTTACCACTACACTATCCAACACTTTGCCTACTGTTCCACTCTCTGGCGATGGAATAGGAATTGTAACCCCTACGCTATCCAATATTTACTGTTTTAGTTAATGTAGTGTCTAATTTATTTACAATATTTGTTTTAATTTGTTATATTTTTTTTATATTTTTATTTATAATATTGTTGTATGTGTATGTATGTATTTATAATTTATGCATTGTTTTTAACAATGTGTAAGTTATTAGAGTAATTAATTGTAAATGTTATTAAGTAAGTATATATATATTATATTTTATATGTATATATATATTTTTTTAAATTATATGTATTACTTATAATTTTAAATATATTTTTAACTATGGTTATTTTAGTTATATGTATCATTTATTTAATGTGATATTATTTGTAAGCATCCAAAAAAACGATATTTTTACAACAATGTTTTTTACAACAATTTTTTTTCTTCTTCAATATTTTTGTACTTACCTTAATGTAGATAGGACTTCGATATTCTTGATGTCGATATTCCGCCTCCGATATGTTTGATGTCAATCTTTTCGACGTTGATATTCTGTCAGAGATTCCAAACAGGAGTACAACATTTGATGTAATATGGAGTCCATCAACTGAGGCCTACAATAACTCCTGCAAACTTAACATGATCTTTCTCTATATATGGTTTACTATAAATGTGAAAATCACACATTGTCCTCAATCTAAATGTGAAATTATACATGAATATATCTAAGAAAGGATATCTGTTATTTTTTACTCCATCATTAAATAATGTCACAGCGTGACTGGGATCACATCAAATGACAGACCAGACAGGGCAAAATGTGCTCTGGTGAAGTCAAACCAACAGTTTATGACTCTGTGACACAGTGAACAGAGAATAACTTTAGACAGCAATGCTTCACTTAATTTCCAAGCTGCAGCTCTCCTCTAGCAACAGGGAATGATCAGTGGCCATTTGTCACAGATATCCCGTGAGGCTGCCTCCAGTTTCACCTCATGTAAACCAGATCCGAGAATGCATTGATCACAATCCATCAATGCCATCATTACAGTGTTCTGAATTGAAATCGCCTCCAAGGATAGAAAAATGGGCTTTCCAATTCTCATTTGAGGTAGTCTATAATCCTGAATTAGGGATCTCTGTTGACTTCTTTCCCATTATCCATGTGTAGAGTCCACTGAAGAAGTTGACCAAATGACAAAAACTGAGCAATATGTGAAAACTATAGTCACAAACTCCTGGCCCTGCCCACTTTCACCTGTTGACAAGGAGGAAGCTACTTAAACTGACGACTACATAGAAATTAAGATAAAAGTAAGAGAAGAAAATGGTTGGTGCCATATTCTTCAGAGAATCTACAGGTGCAGTGAAAAGGATGTTGCGAGCATTGACTACAAGAAGGACGGCCATTGAGAGGCCTTTGAATCCTAGCTTCTAGAATAGAGTGGTGTATTTACAACAGAATGGAGAAGCGTAGCGTTAAGGAAACATTGCTAAGCCACGCTTCTTCATTCTGAAAACGTTGGGATGTGCCCTATTCACTGAGTTCAGCTGCTTAGCACTAACGCAGGCACCCTTGCACCATAGTACAAGGGTGTCTGAGTTGGGAGAAGATTGTTTATGTGCAGGAAGGTCACTTCAGGAGGCCCCATACCCTTCAAAGGCCAACACTTCAAGCAGTCTCCATTCAGCCCAAGTGCAATTAATATCTGTGATACCCAGGGACCCTTCATCATGATCTAGTGGTGGGGTATCATTGGCATTACACAACAAATTGTGGGTCACTGTAGAAATGGTGGTAGATCAGCTGTATATAATGCACCTCCAGGTAAGTAAACCCAAATTCGAAGTGTGGACAGTAATCTCCCTCACACCAGCCTCAGTGTGAATGAAGAAATGACTGGAGGGAACACATTTGTCTATTTCTATAGGTGATTTAAGCAAAGGGAAGCCTACAGAAGTAACAAACTTAGAGGAAAACTGGATCCACTAACCAACTGTTTGTATGTGCAAAGTCTGCAGGCACACACAGGTGATGACTATCACTGAGATATGTAGTCATGTGAACATTGAGCGCTTAGAGGCCTGTAGGTGATTGAGCGCGCTACAAATCAAAAATAACAATAACAATAACAATAACAATAACATTGACAGGCTGCACATTCATGAAGAAGAAAACAGTTCACTGACCCCCACCTTAAAAGTACTTTTGAGATACTCACCACTGTATAGCCAGTGCAGCGCCCGGAGCTGAGTCTTGGGCATAGCAACTAAACCATGTCAGACCAATATTGACATTCTAGTAGAGGCAGATGAAATCACATTTAATAGTTCATTCAGCAGAGAGAATTTCACTCTTTTTTTCTATGAAGGATTATAGTGTAGGGCGTCATGGGGTGTCGCTGGTGCTATACAGAAATGGGTGAATGTCACCCTCATGACATGCCGAGTTGCCTCCTATATCACTGTACTGCAGGAGTTACATGTTTGGAAATGGAAGTGACAGAGCCGTTGTGACTGAACCGATTTAAGACTCAGTGGCCAACGACTGAAAATAGAAAACAGGATAAAAACTGCCTACGCACTGCTTTCTGAGCTTAACATTTCTAGCCATGTTTGTGCCACTGGTTGTTTTGCTACTTCTCTCTCTCTCCCTCTCTCTCTGTATCCACACCAGAATCTACTACTGGATAGTGACACTAAGCTCCCTGAAGTCATTTAGTGTCTGGTATGCAGCACTCCTCAAACCTAATATTCATGGAGAGGCACAATTTGGCTCCTCTTTTTATGGTCTGACTTGACAGCACAGCTGTTGCCAGACAATTATGTGAGAATCACCATGAGACAGGCTTTCACTCCACCCATATGTTGGTAGTCATGTTTCCACCTGATTGTTTTCGGGCTGATTTGCCCGCGCCCAGGTGTGAGGCACCTGGAAATCCTTGGTGATCTTTATGATCTTCAAGGACACTAATAAGTATACTATTCATCCTAGACCCGACAGAACTCATATGGTGCACAGCAGCTCACTTGACCCTTTCCCCGCTGAGACCCATCTGGTCTGTTTCATAATCACAGGTGCTTTCCCTCTGTCCCTGCCTCCTGAGCAACTTCTGTATGCAGGAATCAGACCAACTGATCCCCTCTTGCTGCAACAACCCCCTCAGGTGCAGTGCTGCCCCTCTAGTGCTGCTAAGAGGGCAATGAGTGCCACTTTTTGGACAGTCAACCCCCTCACACACTTGCCATTCTGCAGAAGGGGAATCCCTTGGCCTCCTCACTTACAGACCAGTGGGAACACAGTTGTATTTCCACCCTCACACCTACCATACTTATGGCTTCAATGGGCATGGCATAAAGCACACTCTTCAGGGCAAGCACCAGTGCACATTGGCAACTACAAGGTTATTTAAAATGCTTCATAAATAAATAAGTGTTTGCACTTTTGCTCTATAAATAACACATTAGCATTTTGTTAAAGTACCACTGTCAAAGTTAAATATGAGTCTAAGAATATTATCACTCAGTAGTCTTAATTACTTTCAGAATTCTTATTGATTACAAAATAAAGTAGAAACACAGACATTCATTGGCTGGTTTGGCAGAGATGGTCAGTGTAAAATGCCAGTATCTGTTTAACCAGGCCCTGTTGAGTTCTCACATGAGGCCACTGCAGTGTGTTAAGAAATTGAAGAGGTGAAGTACTTCTGCCAATCAATCCGCAAAGGATCTGTGACTGGTTGAGTGTGTGATGCTTAGTGTTGCCATCAGTGGCATAGCTGTGGTGCTCACTCATGCAGCTGTTTCAAGCCAGCTCTATGTCACCAAGACACTTTTTCTAACTCTGCAATTTCATCTGAAAAACTTTCATTTATCATTTTCATCTGTTTGTGTGTGTGACCAGGGTTTGGGGGGAGGGGTCGGTGTTGTTGTTTTTCTTGTTAGTCTTAAAAAACAAAAACAACTGAAATGACTACATAAAATGTTACATTAAGAAGACAAATAAACTGTACAGTGTTTTTCGAAACATGTCAATTAGGAAGCTCCATGGAAGCATCTTGCTTGCTTAAATCTTTTTTCAAATAGACTTCTCCAGGAAAAGGAACGTTTGGATACCTGTTTATATCCTGCACTCTGCAGAGTCTGCGAGAATGAACTGCGCACAATAGAGAAAGGAAGTGACGTAATGCTGTACCTGATCGTTGGGGGTGGATTAGAGAGCGCTGTATGCAACATTGTAAGCTTCCTGGAAAGTCCCCAGCACCAAGTCCATGTTCACTGAATATGCAAAAATGTGGCCTATGCACGATTTGTCTAATTGATTTAGAAAGTTTTTAAAACATTCCTAAATCAATTAGACACGTTTGAAATGAAAAATGATCTACCCATTAGCTGAGGTCATATTTCATCATAATATCAGTAAATACGAAACATGTTATCCTTGTAAAAATATGCATTCCTGCATACCTTCACCCCACCTCTCTGGACTTCGGCTATAAGGATTCATAATACAGATGTAAATCACTGATATGTTAATGGGATAGTAAATATGCACAAGTGATCTGAAATGGCTAGCAGCCTACATATTCTGGTTTGCTAAAAGCAGGCCCTTTCGAATGCAAGCAGTGAAATTCAGAGCATTTGTTAGGACATAAACAAAAACACAGGGCCAGGTAACAGATTCCATGGGATGGACCCTACTCTTGCCTGAGACTGTGCTCTCTTCTAGTGCAATCTTTGTCAAAGGAAATGTAGGGAGGCCCTGATTGCCTTCGATGTACTGTGCTCTTATAAACAGGCTTCTACATCAATGTCACAAACGACGCTTACATTCACAAGCCAGACCTCTTGGCATTGCCAGTGCTTGTTGCTAGACTTGAGCTAACTTAAAAAAATCTTGCTGTTAGTTATCAATAATGATATCAGCTCTGCCTCAGCACCCTCCCTGAGACTGAGCTCATTTAAGGCCCCCAGGGACTGAGTGTTCTACTTTGAAAGTAGAACTGAATGGAAAGTTTGAAAGTTTCCAATGCATTTCAACTTTCTTTAATATAAATGTACTCACAGGAATGAACCAAAATAGATGTTAATGTTTCACCGGATCAATCTACAATTGTGTCCACAAAGCAACAGGGGCTAGTGCTTGCAGATTTAATGTTCTAAAAGTTTACTGCGAGCACCAAACCAGGCCCACCGAGCCACACATCCTCACCACAAGGTTCTGGAAATGAATGGAACCAGAAACCAGTCTCACTCAATGGGAACCATCACAATGTACAAAACGTGAGGTCAGGGCCAGCTTTAACGCTGGTGGCGCTCAGGACCATGGGCCTTATTATCAAGAAAGGGCGATACATTATCGCCTCTTTTATCGGCAGGAAACTGCCGCTAAAGCGGTGATAATGGGCTTGATAATATGCCCTTGTGAATTCCCATAGAAGCCCAGGTTCTGGTGTGAACATGGGCGTCTATGGGAATTCACAAGGGCATATTATCAAGCCCATTATTGCCGCTTTAGCGGTAGTTTCCTGCCGATAAAAGCGGCGATAATGTATCGCCCTTTCTTGATAGTATGGCCCTGTGTTCTTTTTCGGCACCTCCCCCATTGACCTTCTCTACACATACATTTAATTTGTTTTATAGCACTACTAACACAGGGTAGAGTGTCAGAGCACTTTACTTTTTTAAGTTTAAAGTTTATTAACAGAGATAGTAAAGAATACATATGAAGAATAAAAATAAACATTAAATATCAAAAATACAGAATGATCACTCCTAAAGGGGGAGGGATGGGAGAGAGGAAAAAGGGGCGGAGGGAATATCTTAATAAAACAATACAAGCAAGAAAATTACCTGAATCGCAAACCTTAATACAGCAACAAGAAGCAATAATAAGTAAACTGTAAAGCATAAATTCCAAAATTGTAATAATTAAAAAGAGAAAAGGAGTAATAACAAGAAATAAATTCGGAAATGTAAAGACAACAAAAGTCATGGAGGTTTTCGAACTTCATGTGAGGTAGTAGGTAAAATGGCCGAAGATGAAGCAATAGTTGTTAGATATGAGGATAAGGGGAGCCATAAAATACCCAGGAGTAACATTGTTTGTGTCTAATCTATGATGAAAGCAAACAGCATTCCACCAAGCTTTGAAAGTAACCTTGTCAGCTTGTTTCCAATTTGAGGTTATTAAATGAAGGGCAATTGCAAGCAGCAAGTCGATTAATGAGGGAGTCGGGAGTCGGGGTTGAATGTGGCCAAGAAAGTGATAAAGAACCCAAAAAGACGTTGGGAATGGAAAATGAATATGGGTGTTGAACATTTTATTTATTTGAGACCAAACCAAGAGCCAAAAATGGGAAAGAGAAGGGCAGTCAATTGGGGTAAAAAGGAGGCGTTTGTAAATAAAATAAAAAGTCTGAGAAGTATTAGCGGCTCTTGAGGTTTTATGAATTTTTAATCACAATTTGTCCCAAAAAGGAATAGGCCAACATTCCGAGAGATCCTTTTCCCAGGCCAAATCAGATTTCACCTTGACCCAGAGGAGAAGAACGAAAATATATAAAGAGAAAAAGTCGATGTAGTGACCGATAATAAAGGGAAAAGAGTAGAGCATCTGGTAGGAATATTGGGATCGGATGGTAAAGAAAGAAGATATTGTGAAAGAGGAGGAAGGAGCAAGTCATACTGAGATCTACAGGAAGAAGGTAAAGAGAATTTTAATTGAAGATCTGAGAAGAATAAAGGTGTATTATGAGATACCAATTGATGCGTAATAAGTGATTGTGCCAGATAGGTTGTTGATCTAACGAGATAAAGGAAGGATAAGAGGATGGAAGAAGAGGAATCAGTAATTTACGTGTATGAGAGATAACTAAAGGACGCAAAGAAGAGATTTTCTTAGTAAAAGCAAGAACTTCATTAAAATGGAAAGGAGCTATAAAGTGTTTTTCTATAGTCAACCAAAGAGGAGGATGAACACAATGATCTGGAGAAAGCCATCTAGAGGACTGTCTCAAAGAAAAAGCATAATAATACACTTTGAAATCAGGAAATTTGAGGCCACCAGAGGATTTATCTGCTTTAAGGGCATTACGAGCTATGCAAGGAGATTTATTCTTCCAAAGAAATTTGTTTAATATGGAATTATTTTTTTTTAAATTAAAACCAGGAATGTGCATCGGGATCATAGACAGGAGATAAAGAATTAGTGGGGAGAGCATCATCTTAATAGAATCTAGGGGACCCCAAAAGGAGAGGAAATGGGGATGCCAGCGATCAATAGAAGCAGAGAGAGTTTTGGAAAGAACGTCAAAGTTTTTCTTTAAGGTTTCTGGAATAGTGGGAGAATCACTCTTATCATCCGTCTTAATAAACTACTACGCTGAACAACATTGATCGCTGGTATCCTGCCTTTATTTGTTTACAACAAAAACCATAATCCTAAATATTTATTCTTGGAGGATTTCCAAGAGAAACCATTAGAGACAAAATCTTGTTCCAAACAAAGAACATTTAAAAGGAAGAATTTCACATTTATCCGAATTAAGACTGAGATAATTGAGAAAAAGATAATTGAGAACAAGTATCAACTTGAGAAAGAAAAGCTGGAAAAGAGATGGAGGGATTTGAGCAATATAGAAGAATGTCATCAGCATAAACAGACATTTTAACATGTTTAGTATTGATTTTAAACCCAGTAATCCTGTTATCCAACCAAATTTTGATTAAAAAAGGTTCTAAAGCAACAATAAATAAAAGAGGAGATAAGGGACAACCTTGACGGACTCCTCTGAAAAGAGAAAAAGAATCAGATGTTTTCCCGTTAACAAAAATAGAGGCCTTAGGACCAGAATACAATAGGGAGATAAGAGATATCAATTTAGCAGGGAACCAAATCCATTTAAGCGCCTGAAACATAAAATTCCATCCAATCTGGTCAAAAGCCTTCTCAGCATCCATCGCTATCGCCGCAATGGGATAATCGAGGGAAGAAGCTTTTAAAGATATTAAAGAAAACTCTAGAATTGTCTGAGGAAAAGCGACCTTGGACAAAATCTGACTGTTCGGGGCCAATAATATTGGGTAAAATGGTGTCGATACGAAGAGCAAGAAGCTTTGCAAAGATCTTGTAGTCTAAATTAACTAAGGAAATAGGACGGTAATTTTTACAGAAAGAGGGATCTTTATTCTCTTTGGGAATTAAACAGATTACGGCATCTTGAAAATATCCTGAGGAGGAACCTTCCGAAATAAAAAAGGTGTAAAGTAATAAGAGATGAGAAAGAAGTATAGATGCGAAATGAAAATAAAATTCAATGGTAAAACGATCCAGAACTGGTGCTTTGTCTCTTTTTAGAACCAACATAGCATGTTTGATTTCGAATAAAGTAATATCCAATTCTAGTGAGGCAAAATCAGTGTCATGAATATGAGGAGAAGGTATCGATTGAAAGAAAGAGGAGAGTTCAATAGAGGATGGTTGGTGCTCCGGGGAATACAAATTTTTATAGAAAGAGACAAATTCTTTTAAAATATCCTTATCTTTAAAGAACGAATCTCCAGCATTATTGCGAATGGATTTAACTTTAGTTTGTTCCCGATGAATGTTTAAGTAATTGGCAAGTAGTTTGCCCATCTTATTCTGACCACCGTAATAACGGGCACTGCTTTTTAAAAGGTAAGAGGAGGCAGCTTCTGTAGAGGATTTATTAAATGACATTTTTGCATCAATAAGATTTTTTAAAGAAGTTTCTGAAGCTGATCGATAATAATCATATTCAAGTGTTTTAATTTTTGCCAATAACTGAGCATTTTTAGCTTCAAAAAATGTCTTCTTGCGCAAAACAAATTTGATGATAAAACTGCTAGCTGCGGCCTTAAATGAGTCCCAAATCATTAATAGAGAGGATTCTGGAGTGGAAGACCAACAACACATCCAAAGAATGGAGAACGTCAAACCTCCAGAGAATATGTGGCAAGAGTAAACACGGGAAGGACAAAACCCTCAAGACCAATGGAAACCAGGGGTGCAAAGTAGGACCAAGCAACGTTAGAAGCACCAATGGAAGACCCCAGGCAGGGACCCCAGAGCAGGGGGCAGGACTTAGAAGACCCACTGGCACAGAGAGGGGAGATCAGCAGATCCAAGAGAAAACCATAACCCCTAAAGAAACAACGGCCTGACCAAATCAAAGGAAATAGGAGACAGACGTGTTCCCCTACACCAAGTACCAAAGCCCCATAAATGATGAGAGCAAGACACCAGGGTTAAAGGTTCATGAGAGAACCAGATGGTCTGACTCACTGCAAGTGAACAACCTCGACCCATCATGGACAACCTCATGAGAGCCAAAATCCCAGTTGGAGGCACATGAGAGAGGATGAGATGAACAGAGTTTCAAGAAGCTGAAATAGGAATACGGGAACCCATGAATGCAGACAAGTAGTCACACCTTCAAGAAGGGGAAACGACAGTCAACGGACCAGTACATCAGAAGAACCTCTGTCAGAACCACCCAAGTCCTCTGATGACACAGGAAAGCAAGTTTTTTATTTATTATCAACGAGAGAGGGAGGGAAGGTAAGGTACACTCTCAATCCCCCAGGAAGTCCATTTTAAACAACAAAAGAGTGTTACTCAATAAATGCATAGAAGCACAAAATGGAAAGAGAATGAATATGCAAATCTATATGATTTGTATGAAAATCCCTCACTCACCATCCTGGTTGATGACATTCTTCATCATCGGGCCCACCGCCAGAAGGCAAATGCCTCCCCGGTGTGCTACTACGCCAGATTACTGCGGAGCTGGGTATTTGTGAAGAGTATGTAAATGTGGGAAGTTAAAAATTTACAGATTGTGTCGCACATATTACAAGTGATATATATGTGGAAACTACCAAAATAATTGTTCAGCTTTTCCACTTATAGTGGGGTCAACATGTTTCCACCCATTGACGTGTGAATTACTGGGCATTCGTCAGGACCATGGGGAGTGTACCTCGGCGGTATGGGGACGCTAAGGCCCACCCTAACCAGAGGACGTGAAAGTAAAAAATTAATGTAAAATGGTGCAAAAAACAAAAACAAACCAACAAGTTTCAAGGGGTAAATTACCTCAAATTTAGAGGGAACCTGTATAGTTTGCAAGAAAAATTTACATATAGACATATAAACAAGACAAAACACGTAATTAATTACAAAACTGTTATGCTGGTTTGTTATGACTAAACCATGCTTTTCGAAATGTGCTTCTGATTAACCACTTGGAAAGTGGCTGTCAAATGCTGACCGTAATAGTATTTTACAGTGGTAGGTATACTGGCCTCAGAGAGAAGGGTCAGTGGAGATGCATGCAACTAATATATCATATAGAGGCACCTGCACGCCTATTCTGGCGTCATATCGTTAATAGTGTAGGTTAGAGATCAATGGGCCATAAGGCGGGGCCAGTGGGTACGAGTGACATTGCTATGACCCAGCAGATATGGATTAAAATGCTCTCACTTGTAAAATAAAAGATCCACACCCCATAGGTAACGGGAGGGGGGTGGAGGCGAAAATGGCACACCCTGTAGGAGGAAGAACGACATACAAAGCAGATTTGAGAAAACGGAGTGAAAGTTGCTGGAAACATCGAGAAAGTACTTAGCTTTGAAAGAAGCAAAGGAACTCACGTCCGCAACGCCTGGCACCCGCTTGGTACCTGCGTGTAGCCTCTTACGGGACCTAGTGGATGATGGTCGGTGGAGGCGGCATTGCTGAAGTAGTGATTTCAGGGTCGTTGAACCCGGAAATGGTCCATGGCGAACTGTGTTGGATGACGTGCATCCAATCAGAGGACCCGTAGGAGTGTGGCATTAGAGGGAAAAACTACACTGCAAACTTAGTATGGTTTCTGAGGGCTGGCGGAGGTGTAAAGAGTTTTAGTTATCATCACAGATAGTCGCTTGATTAATGAATCATCCAAATATAGTAAAATAACCAAATAGATTGAAATAACCCGAGGAGTATAAGTGGGTCAGACAGAGATCGGCCTGAGACACAATCCGGGTACTACATCCCTAGAGAATTTCATAATGATTGTAAATCGATAAAACTTAATTGGGAAGGGACAAACGATGGAGGGTACCCTACCGATTGTAGCAGAAAGCCAAGGAACTAGTGCTCTTGAGTAAAATGTGCCAAATGACAGGGAGGTTGACCTTACTAGCACATAGAATGCGATCAAGCAGAGAGTCGACAAGCAACTATGCTAAAAAAAGGACTATATTTCAAAATAATGTTGATTCAATTAAAACCACAGGATTATAAACCTAGTTGGTGGTTTTTCGAGACAGTGTTAGGGGGATACTAGGACAGTTGTCTAGACACAGGGTCATGAAACCTAGTTGGTGGTTAGTGGTCTAGTTCATATACATACAATGTAAGATATGATGCTTAGCTTTTGAGTACTGTGGACCATGGTATCCCATCATTCAGGCCATTTAGGTGGGTCCCCAGTCGGTAGACCCAGCGTTGTTCTTTTTTGAACAGTATGTTGGTGACATTTTTCCCGGTACATACTTGTTCGATAATTATCCACTTCAAATCGTTAGTAGTATGATTTGCATGAAGAAAGCGTTCACTCATTTTGGTGGTAATTTTACGACACCTGATGTTACTACGGTGTTCGCAAATTCTCTGTTTGATTTTGCGTGTGGTCATGCCTATGTACCTTTTTTGGCACGGGCAAGTGATTAAATAGAGTTGCAGTTTGTGTGGACACGTTGGCTCCACAGTTTGCCAGGTTCCAACATGAGTTGATTGGTGTGTGTTGTTAGATGGCACACACTGCAGTTAGAGCAGGGGTAGTGACCGGTTACTGGTGGAAGACCCCAGGCATCTGTGATCGATCTCTCCATGTTCTGGGTGTTGTTTTTGGGACGTGTATGAACAAGGGAATCTTTCAGGCTTCTTCCCCTTTTAAAAGAGAAAAGAGGTCTTTCCCAGGTTTTGTTGTTACTGGTGATAATACTCCAAATCTTGTTAATAGATTTCTTCATTGACAAGCTGTTATATGTGGTAATGCATGTTAGTGGTATTTCTTTGCGCTCTTTCACATAGTCTTCGAGAAGTGCTTCACAAGGTTGATTCCTAGCTCGCTTGTAGCCTTTGTCCAGGATGTTTGCAGGGTAGCCTCTTGATCTGAGTCTTGAGGTTAGATCAGTGGCTTGTTCCTGGTAGTCCTTGATGTCGCTGCAGTTTCTCCGGATCCTGAGATACTGACCGTATGGTAGGTTCTCCCTGAGTGGTCTAGGGCGGAAGTTCAAGAGTTCCAGCAGGTTGTTCTTGGCAGTTGGTTTATAGTGGGTTCTGGTGGATAGAGTTGTACCTCTCACTGTTATTATGACATCTAAGATCACAACTTCTTGTTTGCTCCAGCAATGGGTGAACTTCAAGTTGGGATCTAGAGTGTTTATCCAGTCAAAAAATTGTTCCAAAAGGGTTTCTCCGCCCTTCCAGATGAGGAGGACATCATCAATATACCTCCTCCATAATCCTATGGAGGAGGAAAAAAGGCCATCTGTGGGCAGGATGTGTTTCACTTCAAAATTGGGGACGTACAATCCCGCCACACTAGGGGCGAATGTACTGCCCATTGACGTGCCAGTCCTTTGCAGGTACACCTTGCCCTTGTATTCAAAGTAGTTCTCTTTTAAAGCTATTTTCGCACATTGTAGGATAAAGTCTTTAGGTTTTTTATGTTCCCAAGTAGTGGAGTCTAGGGCTGATCCCAAAACCCTCAGTGTGTCATCCTGAGGGATACTTGTGTAAAGACTGTATATATCTAGTGTTACAAGGATGACCGATCCTTCCTCGAAAGTGAAATGTTGTAGTAGTTGTAGTACACTTTTGGTATCTTTAAGGTAGGTTGTAGTGCCTTGTATAATGGGTTTCAAGAAATAGTCACAGTAAGTTGAGAGTGGTTCAAGGAGTAAACCGATCTCTGACACGATCAGTCTGCCAGGTAAGGGGATTCTATTTTTGTGTGTCTTTGGTAGTGTGTAAAAATAGGGTATCACATTTTCTCCTGCAGTAAGGAATGCAGCCTCATTGCTGTAGATGTATTTGTTTTCGTCTGCTTCCTTGACTAGGTCCTTGATGCGTGTTTTAAGTTCAGGGGTTGGATCTTGTGTCAATGAGGTATAGTTGGTTCTGGTTCACTGACATAATATCGACTACAAAAATATAGGCATTTAAAATATTGAATCCAAAATATAGACTACCAAAATATCGAAGTCCTATCTACAAACAGGTAAGTACAAAAATATCGAATCAAAAATATTGTTTAAAAATATGTATTAAAATATGTATTAAAAATAAATAACTAAAATATACTATATTATTACCGTAGCATAGCAAGAGTGTTAAAATTACTATTCCCATTCCAATGAGTGCAACAGTAGGGAAAGCGTTAGATAGCGTAGGGGTAAAAATTACTATTCCCACTCCTGTGAGTGCAACAGTAGGGAAAGCGTTGGATAGCGTAGGGGTACAAATTACTATTCCCACTCCTGTGAGTGCAACAAAAGGGAAAGCGTTGGATAGCGAAGGGTTCAAATTACTATTCCCACTCCAGAGAGTGCAACAGTAGGGAAAGTAAATACTTCATATATTAGTTAAAAAAATATTAATTAATATCTATAAAAAATTAATTAAAAGTAATTATCAATGTAATATAATATAATAATTAATCAATTAAAATTACAAATTAAAATTACTTATTACAATTAGTTACCTATTAATACAAATTAATTACAAATTAACAATTAATTAATTAACAATTATAAATTAATTAACAATTAATTCAAATTAAATACAATTAAATAAATGTATTTATTTAATTAATTATAAATAAATTACTTCCCACCCTATTCCCCTATAAACCCACAACCCGCTACAGAAAATAAATTAGTAAAATTACCATAATTAGCAATTAATCAATTAAATAAAATGAATTGGCAATTAAAATTTTATTAATTACCCATAAAAAATGAATTACCAATTAATTCTAAATAAATACCAATAAATAAGTTTACATATTTAATTATAAATAAGTTACTTCCCACCCAATTCCCCCATAAACCCACAACCCGCTATAGAAAATAAATTAGTAACATTTACATATTTAGCAATGAATCAATTAAATAAAATTAATTGCCAATTAAAATTTAATTATTACCAAATATAAATAATTAAATATTAATTAAAAATGAATACCAATAAATAAATTTACATATTTAATTAATTATAATTAAATTACTTCCCACCCTATTCCCCTATAAACCCACAACCCACTACAGAATTAAATTACGCAAAAATTAAAAAACCTAAATTCATTAATTAAAATAAATTATAACATAAATACACACTTTTCACACATATAATAACATAAAAAAGACACTATAAAAAATTTGATATTATTAAAAATTCGATAATTTGAATAACCTATATTATATACTTCGATATTTTAACTTTCTATATTTTTAACATTCAATATTACATTACTTACCTTAAAAACGATATTTTTGATGTCTATATTCTGTCCATTTGATATTTTGTCCATTCTATATTTTAAACTCGATATCATGTCCATTCGATATTTTTTTTTTTTTTTTTTTTTTTAAACCTTTTTATTTATTAGTGGCATTCAACATAGAGGCATGAAAGTCAAAGCAGTAATAATACAATACAGTACTGTTCATGGCACATACAATGTAAAGCTCTTACACTCAAGGGCTGGCACAGTGCATACATCGCATATATCAGTTTAGACTGAGGGGTCCCAACCCATAAGGGCCCCCCCCCTCTGCCCAGTCAGGGGCGGGAGCATCGAGGATAGTGGTTCATACCATTACAGAAAGGCAACTTGGTATATAGCATGTGTTGTATTACCGGCAGCCATAGCCGTGCACGTGTAGGCACCAATTAGCGACCATCCAACCCCACCCTGTTTAAAACTGTGTGGCACGTGCAGTGAGTGCGGGCTACACCGTCCCATAGGATGATGGCAGTCAGCGGGAGAGTATCTTGATTAAGGCGCATCTCAGAGCAGAGACTTACACTCCTGAGTACAGCAGCCGTCCATAAGGTCCGGCATCCGCAGGGCGAATGCGCCCAGTCGCCTCCATCGGCCCACGCGCTAAAGCAGCAGGAGATGAGGAGAGACCAACCATGTGAGCAATGCTATGTGTATCTTGTACCCGCCGGGTATCCCAGTGTCGCCCCTACTGTATTCGCCCCATCCCTACCCGGGCTGGGCAGATCGTGCACATTTCTACGTGTGAAAAGTAGTGCAGTGAGTGTGGTGTAGGGCTGCAGCACCCGCTCATGGGCCCGGCTCTGACCCGTCATCTCCAGAAGGCTCACTGTGATTCGTCTGAGACAGCCAGTACACCTGTAAGGGGGACCAGAAGTCACAGGGTTTGCTACGGGCCGGCATCAGCTCTGCATAAACGCCATGCTGATCCTGACAGTACTTGAGGTCGTCCAACCACTCCTTAAATTTCGGCGCCCTTCCCCTCCCCCATCTGCAGGCAATCCTCCTCTTAGCGAGTAACAAAGCAACATCCACATATCGACGGTCGGTCTTGGGCACATTCCTGGTGTAGCCCAACAGCATCACCACTGGGTCCATGGGGAGAGGGCCAGCTATCATTACCTGGAGCGCAGCGTGTACCTGTTCCCAGTATGCCTGAACCGCTCCACACCCCCAGGCCAAGTGGAGGAAATCCGCACCCTCCGCCCGGCATCTCGCACATCTATCATCCTCCGATAGTCGAAATCGCAGCTTGCGAACTGGAGTATAATAGTATCTCTGCACGAACTTATAATGAATAACTTTCAGCCGGCAGCTAGGGGAGATTTTGGCAGTGACCGAGCAGCAATATGTCCATTGCTCATCAGTGAGGGCAGTAGGGAGCTCAGAGTCCCAGGCAGCTCGCGCCTTAACCTGAACAGGGGGACGCTGCTCTCGAATGGCAGCGTATAGTTTCGATACCAAGTGTCTGCCATCCGACACCAACATGACGTGCAGAGGCAGAACCGTGCCCGGTTCCTCCGGGAAGCTCGGGAGTATGTCCCTCATACCCTGGCAAAGCCGGATATAATAGAACACCTCCATCGGCGTTGGCTGGGTGCCCTGAAATAACTGGTCCTTGGTGCGAAACTGACCATCCTGGAAGAGATCGCCCCAGACAGTAACATGTAAGCGAATGCACATGGACCGGAATCCGAGTTCCGTCAAAAGCGACAGTTTCGGGTGGTATGCAAGGGGCATGGCCGGCGAGTAGAGCATAGGAGCGACCATCAGTTTCGTCACCCTCCGCCATGCGTCTATAGTGCAGGTGACAGTGGTAGCTGGCGTTTCGATATCTCCCACAGATCCCATCAGCATGCCCCTGAGCGGCAGCGGGTGAACAACCCAGTCCTCCGCGGCGACCTGTGGCATGAAGGGAGCGGGGTTCACCCAATAGTAGGCATGTTGAGCCTGAGCGCTGAGGTAGTACACCTCCAGGTCAGGCACGTCGAAGCCCCCCCTGCTGTATGGCTGTGTGAGGAGCTTCCAACTAAGGCGCGATTGCTTGCCTCCCCAAAAAAGGCGCAGCAACTCGGATCGAAGCCTTTTAAAGAAGTAGGCCCCCGGATAGTAAGGTATATTCTGGAAGAGGTATAGAAACCGCGGGAGGACAACCATTTTGATCAGGGAGGCTCTGCCTGCCATCGACAGTGGCAGGGCCATCCAGCGAGTTACATTGTCGGACAATTGCGAGATGGCCACCCCATAGTTCATACGAATCGTGTCTTCTTTGTTGAGGGACACTCCAATGCCCAGGTACTTTAGGTCAGAGTCGCACCATTCCAAGGGGTAATCCAGCGGGAAGCGGGCCACTGAAGCCGTGAGGGGATAGAATTGCGATTTTTTCCAATTGATGTGCACCCCAGAGATGCCACCAAATAAAACAAATTCTCTCAGCAGTGTATTGAGATGGAGCTGCGGGTGCCGCACATACAGGGTAACATCGTCCGCGTAGAGGGATATGCCAATCTGGCGTTGATTGCAATTAAAGGCGCTAGCCTTATGTAACTGCCGGATTCTGCAGGCCAGCGGTTCGATGGACAGGGCGAAAAGCAGAGGCGATAGGGGGCATCCCTGCCTAGTTCCCCTCGTGATCGGCATCTGTGCCGATAGCACGCCATTAATGACAACTCTGGCAACTGGAGAAGTGTACAGTAGTGTCACCCAGGCTATGAATATCCGGGGGAATCCCATCCTGCCCAATATGGCCAAAAGATACCCCCACTCTACCGAATCGAAAGCCTTGGTGGCGTCCAGAAACACTGCCGCAACCGGGAGCTCGGGCGATATGGTGGGCACGAGGGAGAATAGCGTACGGAGGTTATGGGAAGTTGCCCTCCCCGGGATAAATCCCGACTGATCAGGCAGCACCAAGGTGTTCATGAGGAGGGACAGCCTAGTCGCAAGCACTTTCGCCAATATCTTTGCATCGCAGTTTAAAAGTGATAGGGGCCTATAAGCATCAGTATCCACTGGATCCTTCCCTGGTTTCAGTAACGAGGTGATCGCCACCTCCCTCATGGAGCCTGGTAGTATTCCTTCCTCTAATGACTCTTCGAATACCTCCTTCAGTACTGGTGCCATGATGTCTATATAGCACTTATAAAATTCAGCTGGTAGGCCGTCAAGCCCAGCAGCCTTACCATTACTGAGCGACATGATCGCCTCACGTATTTCCTCCAGCTCAAAGGGACACCCTAAGAATGCTCGGTCACTGTCGCTTAGCCAACAGAGCGCTATATCATCCAGGAATGAGCCCAAATCCACCTCCCCAGTCCGTTGTGTAGTGTATAAACGTTGATAATGCCGAAGGAAGGTATCCTGTATCCCTTTAGTGTCCCTGTGGCACCCGCCCTCTCCATCAGAGATTTCCAAAATATGCGTGGCAAATCGTTGATGTCTGGTAAGGGCTGCCAGGACTTTCCCCGGCCTATCCCCCTCGCAATACCGTCTGGCTGTCCAGTATTTGCCCCGAAACTTCGCTTCTCTGGCTGCTTCGTCCTCGTAGGTCGACAGTTTGGTTCTAAATGCCTTCTCCAGGTCCGGGCAGGGGTCGCGGACCATCTCCGCCTCTAGAGCCTTAAGTTCAGCTTCAAGGGTAGTCAAGGTACGCACGATTTCCCGCAGAATGCCGCAGCTCTTGGATATCGTGACGCCTCTCACTGTGACCTTAAAGGCTTCCCATATCGTCTCGACCTTGTCTACAGACCCCTTGTTCCTAGGGAAGAAAGCCTCAATTTCCTCGCCGAGTTCCTGCTTAAAGACAGGATCAAGTAGGGCCGACGGGAAGAGCCTCCACGGAGGACGCATCCTCGCATAGCCAGGCATCTCCATGACGGCCAGCACAGGGCAATGGTCCGAGTATGTGCGAGGCAGGTGCTTAACCTGGACGAGTCCTCCAGCTAGGCCTCGAGAAATAAGACAGTAGTCGATCCTTGCCCAGGAGCGCGCGTATGTGGTAAAGTGTGTACCCTCTCTAGTGCCCGGGTGTAAGTGCCTCCAGCTGTCTAGTAGACCCGCCTCCGTGAGTATTCCCTGCAAAGTGTCCCTGGCTTTCGTGTTATACTGTCCACTCCCGTCCGACCTGTCCATCCCCGGTTGCAGTGAGAGATTGAAATCCCCCCCCCCAGACTATGTGTGTGGCCTCGACCTCTAGCATGTGACCCCAGAGTGTTAAGAAAAATCCCGGTGTGTCGATGTTAGGTGCATAACAATTCACAAGCATTATCACATCGGTACCCAGCCGTCCCCACAGAATCACATACCTCCCCTCTCCATCCATCCGAACTCCCATCTTTTGGAATATCAACCGTTTATTTATAAGGATAGCAACCCCCCTAGAATAGGTGGAATAGGAAGAAAATTCTCTCACGGCTGCCCACCTGCTTGCGAGGCGGGGAGCACAACTCGGGCTCAGATGTGTTTCCTGGAGCATCGCTATCTGCACCTGATGCCTATCCAAATATGCAGTTACATTCCTACACTTCCGGGGGTTATTAAGTCCTCGTACATTCCAGGACAACATGGAAATAGTAGCTAATGCATTATCACCCGCCAGTATAATCACAATCCAAAAGCATGCAAGATGCCAGTGCCTCAGCCCTTTGCAGAAGCGCAAGCAGTACCATTCTCAACATATGCAGGGACCGGCTTCGCAATTGATCATCCATGCTTACACCCCCCACATCCCCCGCAACAGCCCTCACGTCATGCAGTTCAACCTCAATAGTTCTGCCACTTTCAACAAACCCCAACCCAACAATCCCCCCCCCCTCCACGTCCAGCATCCCAACTCCCTTAGTACCATCCCACCCCCCACCCACTGAAGCAACCCAATCTTGCCAGTAACTGATTCCCACCCCCCACCCCAATCCCCAACCTCAAGAACTGTATCCAGATCATGTGGGGCATTCCCTCCTGGGGGCAAAAGAGGTACGCACCCATACACCCCTACACTCCCCTCCAATCCCACGCACGTCATGCGGGGAATACAGAGAAGAAGGGGTGGTGCCTGGCATATAGAACTCCTGTGGGCAGAAGCCGAGACATCGCATCATCATAACACCCACTCGCCTGTCCACAACCTTGGTCAATAATGAGAGCAGGGGGGTCAGTCACGGTCCCAACTGCGTCCCCCCTCCCTTCTGCACCCCCTACAACTTGCGCAGTTTCCAATCCCAGCGACAATGCACAGCGCGCAACACAGCCACCCCGCAGCAAAAAGTCTATACAGCTCCCAAATGTCTACTCTTGGCATCGCTGGCAGGCGAGGCCGATCTACTGGGAGTAGGGCAAACATTCCAATGCGAGTCTCCACAGTTCTCCAGTGGGACGATGACCAAGCGTTCGTGAGGGCCCCTTACCTCCAATGCCCTTCACGTCAGGCAGTGTGCAGCGTAAGAAAGTCCGCACCATACACATCTCCCACCTCCCACTTGTCTTTCCGCTGCGCCATACCTCTGTTCGAGTCCAGCACCATGCCAGCAGCGGGTCCAAACGCTCAGGAGCCAACAATCGCTCAGCAGCACACCAAGGATGTAAGGTAGCCCTCACCAGCGGCTCCGCAGGCAGGGCAAGGTGGACCTAGCCTCCAGGGTGTATAAGCACCTAAACAAGCAGCAGTAGTTCAATAAGGAGTGGACGACCAGCTGCGGATCAACCCCCCATCCTTATTCATCCTGTTCGGCTTGATTGCCGCCTGCCTCATCCTCCTCATCGTTGCGCCTGTCCCTCCTGGCGGCACGGATCCTTTTCACGTAGTCCTCAGCTTGCTGCGGGTTCATAAAGAAGTGCTGTTTGCCCTGATGGGTCACCCTGAGGCGTGCCGGGTACAGAAGAGCGTAGTCCACCTGCATGTCTCTTAGTTTCTTTTTCACATCTAGAAACTTTCTCCGCTGTTCCTGAACCATGGGCGTGAAGTCCGGGTTCCATTCGATATTTTTTACTCAATATTTTGACTGTTTACCGTTGGTTCTACCGTCCAGAAGGGTCAGACAAACTTTGTCATAATCGGTCGTGTTCTGGACGACAATACCACCCCCCTTGTCAGCTGGTTTGATAATAATGTCTTTATTGTTTTGTAAATCCCGGAGGGCTCGATATTCCGGAGCACTGAAGTTCTTATAGGGCGTGGGGATTTGTAGGGCTTCAATGTCATTGAAAACTGCAAGTGCCATGGGACAAAGAAAGCTTTCAATGTCCAGGCCCAACCATGAGGGAATCAGGCCCCGAACAGAAGGAGCAGGGCCATTTCCCAGAGGCAAACAGACCCAGCCAGGTAAGAGGAAACAAGGAGATAAACGTCCAAAAGAGAAGGGGCACACCCAATCAAAAAAAAAACGCAGGCTCCTTTATCACATCTCTAAGAGAGACCCTCAAGAGACAGAGGAGACTCCCCAAGGCCCACTAATCTGCCAATTTCCCCAGAAAAAGAGAAAAACAGAGACAGGCACATCCCCGCTGCCTCCGACCTGGGCGGCTGTCTAAACACAGATAGCACAGGGCCGAAGCAGAGAAGTGAAGCAAAGACAGTGCTTGCCACAACACCACCGAGGCCCACCAGTACAAAGACAGGAGAGCCCAAGGACCAGGAATCTCCCAGCAGCATCACTCCTCCTTGTGCTTGAACTGGTTTGCAAGGGAGCTGAGGGAGAAGGAATGAGCCCCTGAGGGAGCGAAAGGCAACAACTACCCCCAACCGTCTGGTATCCAAGAATGAAAGCCACTCATCCATGAGAAGCCGGAAATGAGGGAACAAATGCAGATGGGCCCCGGAGGGAAGAGGCAGTGAGGAGTCCATCTCTGTCAGGCTTAGCAGTCAGAGACGGGCAGACACGCTGGTTTGGAAAGGAACCCAGGATGTACGTGGAAGGAAGTCCGTCTTAAGTAGTGAAGCCAAGAGGGTCACAAAAACCCATGGCGTTGACAAAAAAAATAAAAAGAAGCACCTCTAAAAACGGCAGGAGTGTGAGACCAAAGAAAAATGAAGAAATAGCAGATCAGTCAGGTGGATAGGAATACGCAGGCAGGGATCCATCAGGATGAGGGATCTGAGGAAGCACTCCACAGGAGCTGTGAGTACAGTGTCCTTGGAAACTAATCTGAACCTCAGGCCCATGCTCTGTATCCAGGATCAAACAAAAAGGAAGGGAACAGACATCCCCCTTGATGTCACACATGAGAACCATGGCACTTGGGCATCCATCTCAATGTACACCCCTTGACACCTGACCGATGGGAGAAAATGAAAGCTCTAACTGGGGCAATGCCTACCAGATGGAAAAGGAGAGAATCCCCCCTGTACCAAACCCTGCGCTGGAGGGGAAGACCCCACTGAGGACTTTTGGGGAGGGCTCTGGGCACAGTCACCACTGAATGTCATGCCAAACCTGTTGAGCAAGTGGACCCAATGTCACACACAGATGCCACAGTTGGAAAAACTGCTGCAAATATGTCCACAGAGGAATGCCATGACAGAAATCAAGAGGAAAAGGATTTGTCCACCACCTTCCAGACATGCAACAGCACCCATACAAAATAACATGTGTAAGTGCAAAGCGCACATACACCCAGAAGGGCATCATGGTGCAAAATAACATAGTTATTTCGCAACCCATCTCGATGGGACTCAAAATACTGACCGGAATTAGAACCCATGACCCTGAGGACAAATACAGGCACCTACAGAGGTTGCATAAGTCCACCAAGCCACCAGACTCAGTATGAACAGCAGAATGGAAGGGCAGACACTCATGCTCAATCCGGTTGAAAAAAGGCAACAAAACAATCAAAAACAGTCACAGGAGATTGAGAGGGGCGCAGGGAGGATTACAAGTGGGGACAGCCAGAAGATGACAGTCCCAATGCATCTCCTCCACAAAGAGAAATAAGTAGAGACAAATAGCCAGGCAACAAGGCAAGGGGCCGATGCACAAGATGAGGGGAGACCAGAGGCCACTAAGATGCCACAGTAAGTCTGCCAGAGCAGAACCCTGAACATTAGGACCCCTCCTGCTGAAAGCACAGTGACACCCATCAGCCCAAACACATACCGCCTGGAGAACGAAAGTGGCGAATGCCTGGTCCTAAAACGTCGCCACCTCCGCAGCCTTAATTATGGCCCTAATAAAGTGCCAATTCAATCCTTGGGGCAAGTGGGCACTGATTGACAAGTTTTTCTTTTGACATGGCACAAAGGAACACATTATATCAACCACCAGTAGAACTAAACTGTAAGTGGGCTTGATGATAGTTGAACCGGTGGCCATGAGGTGAAATGCTAGTCACTGTAGTGTAAACATCAGTCCACAGAACTACTAGACCAGCCTCCCATTGCTCCACGACGCGAGTAACACGTATGCCAAAATGTGAGGTAGCAAAGGCTACCTCCTGCATTATACCATTTGATCAAAGCAAAAGGAACAATTGTTGGATGGAATGCTGAACAATGCAAGCATTCACCCCAGTCACAAAGATCTGGATTTTATCAATTGTAATTTTGCTTACCATACCATACCATAGGATGGCATCCGGAGAGGTCAGATTGGGCAGAGGGCATACCCAATGTAATGTAACCCTCAAATGACGTGCGGCAGGTGCGGGGGGAACAAATTAGGCCACAGCAAACTCCACCCCCTCAGAAAGACCACGTTGAGAGTCCCAGCAAGAAGGAAACAACCAACATGCCCACAACAGCAGGGCAAACTGAATGTGGACCCCCCCCAAGTGCTGCCCACAAACAAGAAGTGCATTGGGCGAGGGACACCATTGCGCAAAACCCAGAGTCCTCAGTCCTTGCTCGCAAATGCAGAAAAATATGGGATGGGGACACAGAAAACAGCGCAACAATACCATGCAAAAATGGCGTGGACGCCAGACCCGTTCGCCGAAGCAGGTCGCCCCAGGCAGAAGCGATTAGACAGAAGAATAGTGCAAAAAGCGTGTGCCCACAGAGGACTCAACCAAGCGAGCCCAGTCTTCTATAGCCGGTAGAAGCGCACAACAGAGCCAATTGTCCCGCAGAGAGGCGAGCCACTCCTGTGGAGCAAAAAAACCCCACCAACCCAGAAGCCCAGGCAGGAAAGGAACCAGAAGCCCCTGTCTGCAGTTGCACCACAAGGAAAATGGAACTGCCAATTTGCGTGGGATGAGAACAGACAATAAGGAATCTCAGCACCGCAGACCAGAAACACGTACAAACGCCCGCTGTGCAGTGCGACCAGGTCCCCGATAAACAGACCACTAAAGCAAGTAACTTGAGAAACAAAAACATGTGAATAAAAACCATGATCAACTTACCAGACCTTGCTAGGCAACATGTATGCAGCGCGGAAAGACAAGAACAGGATATCCTAGTGATGTGCTTACTCCCCTTTATGCATGCTGGGTAGGCAGCACTGTATTGGGGAAAGTATTATGACCTCAGCTATGTAATAGTTTCTGTTGTACAGGCAACCTGCTCATGTGTAAGGAATGGGACGGGAAGACGGATGAGGAGGTAATGAATAAATATGCTCAGACTTCAAATTAGATTCATGCAGAAGTTTTAATTATTAACACCCCGAACACAGCTAGGTAACCATCTTTGTGACAAATTGTGGAACAAGCTGATTTCCAGTCTGAATTTTCTAGAACATAGAAGCATGAGATAGGGATAGAACCAAGGGGAAAGGATAGGGAAGTGCAAATATACTGCTGGAAAATACCATATAATTTCTTTTATCTTTTAACTACTCATTATTTTTCTTATTTATTGCAGATGGAAAGTGCTTTGTCAGACTCACTACCTCCAACCCTGTGGGATGAAAGATAAAATGAATGAACATGCACACTAGTATATCATATTGGCTAAACTAGTCTCACCTAATGCTATGCTGCCTTCAGTGATTTTAGAATTACATTTGACTGCCTAGACAGGTGTTGTTGATAGGGTGGGGCATCTGGAATCACTGCTGGGGGATCATTCTCTGTTCATATTCTGATTCATGCATTAAAATCAGGGCCTTCCTGAAAAAGATACACTGTTTGAGGACTGAAGGATGGACGCATCCTCGCACCCTTGCACTTTAGTCTTTACAATCCCATCTGATTTTCATGAATTGCTATGATTTACCACCTACAGTTTGGCAGGCAGCCTCTGCCAATTCAGCAGTATGCACGTTTCATCCAATCTCAACAATGGACGAGTTTTAGCCAATATTTACTGGGGAATACATTAGGAGCAGTCCTTTTACCCAATACATTTACAGAGTGGGCTGATATTACACAATGCTGTTCTTACAAACAATTTTCTAGTTTTCGGGCTCTGTGGTGTGGCCCAAAGTACATTAGAATACTCTTTATTAACCCAAGACTAATCCTTCAAAATCAGGTTTGTTAATATCTGTTCTAAAATGAGATTTCCCAGGATGGGAACTTACACAACCATTGTTTTGCCAATTTTATCAACCTCTGTGCTGCTCTTTCAAACACATGAAGTGTGATTCTTGAAAGATTTACATGTTGGGCTGCAATCGGAGTTGCACCTGCTGAAAAATATAATCTTGTTTCTATGGAAGGGAATCTTCCTTCACATAAGGAAGATTTCTTCACAGCACAAAATAAGAATCCGTAATGGGGCCATATTACACTAAAGGCACAATGTCTATGTTGCTTTATGGGAATGACTTATAATGTGCTGCAGCCAGCTAGCCACAAACTGAGTGCATTAGTAAAAACGAGGGCCAGCTGTTTGAAGAAGTTGGCCTATCATTTTTACTTTTGAAGGAGAAAGAAACTCATCGCAGACAGATGCAGTGAGAGACTGCACCTGCGAGGATGTCTGACGTGGGTCCATTGCACCTTGCTTGCCCTCTTTCACTGTACACCACAAAGACATATGGCACTTCTTGTTAATAAATCTCCTAATGATTCCAAACTTCAGGATGTTTGCTCATAACTAATACAAGATTCCAGAAGCTCTGAGTTGATGTGAAACAGGAGCCCATAATTCTATCGATGCCCAGGCCGCTGGCGCAAACCGCCTCTTAGTTCCCATGTTGAATAGTTACCAAATAAAGAGACGGGCGCTGGAAGCAGGAATCAAGAACAGAGTTTATTTCTCATGAGGAGAGCCAGTCATTTCGGACACGAAACACGGTGTCTTTCAGGAGGTGCTCTAACAAGTGAGCTGAGACTCCTTCTTTTATACCTTACAAAACACTTGATAGTACAATCAGGACAGTGTGACGCAAAGGAAAAGACATCCCTATAATCCTCGTGTCAATCCTACCCCACACGTGTTCTCAATAGGGACCCTTGACCTGCTGATAAGAGGGGAGGGCAATCACGCAGCTGAGTGTTCCGTCAACAGTTTAGGATGTGCGCGCCTGATCATAGCCAGGGGGTGGGGTGGCCAGGATCAATAGTGGGTCCTTTGAAGAGGAGTGACTTCATACAATAAGGGCAGTAAATGGTATCTCCTGACTCAGGCGATGGCCTCGGACATGTGTGGTCAGCCGGACCCGGGGGAAGGGGTCATCAAAGGAGTGGTATTCATGTCGCATGGACAATCGAGCGCGGAGGGAAGGCTTGTCAACAGAGGGGCATTCATGGAAGGAAAGGAGGTGTTGGTCAGGCGCGGCCGTGGTTCCCAAGGACAGGGTCTTGCAGAAGAAGAAGGTTTACGGCTTGCCCATGTGAGGAGAAGGGAGGGGTAGCCAGGGTGGACACAGGGACAGAGTCACATAGAGAGAGAGAGATCTTATGACCCGTACATGAGAGAGCGGGGGCAGTCAGGTGCAGCTGGGGAGGGCTATGTCAGCTAAGGCGAAGGATGCCTCTTCAAGAGGGAATGGGGGGTTTTGTGCGGGTCAAGCAGGAGAGTTGCCTTTCGCAGCAGGGTCGCGCAGAGGGAGAGGGTTTCATGGTCTATGCATGAGGTACGCGCAGGAGGGAAGCCGGGGATTCCAATGGGTAGAAGGCCATGGTGCCGAGAATGGCTGTACATATGCATATGGGTACGGGCTCTTACTGGCAGAGTGATACGGTCAATAATTTACGGTATTCATGGTGCTCACGGGGAGAGGGGTGGGGGAAGAAGGGAAATTAATGCTGTTTATGTACATCAATTTCTTCAAGTTCCACAGTGATCCTTGGAAAGTTGGGACTATATTTCCCACAAAGCACCTGGGCAAATCTGTAAATGTCCACTGGGCACTGTTCAGCTGGAGTTGATGCAGGTGGAGCTCTTTTAACCTGTTGCTTTCAGGGAATTCCCTGCTTACACTTTCAGAGCAAGACAAGGTGAAGCCCAAAGTGTGCAACAGGTGCAATACTTCCTCTTGGTGCTGGCCAGGGGTTCAGCAGGGCAGTCCTTCTTCTTGTGTTTTTTTCAGGCAGGGATCTAAGTTGCTTGGCATTAAGATGTGTACCCCTCGTCAATGGTGCACAGGCTGCTACTCTCTGTGATTAGCACTTCCCCTGAAGTGTGGCACATTCTTGAACTAGAAACCACTGTTCACAAAAGTTAAAAATAGGAAAATCTCTCCTGGAGTTTTTGAACTGGCTAACTCAACCTACAAACATGACTTAGCTTCCCTAGCCCTCCCTATTCCACGCTCTGCTAATTCAAGCACAGCGGCTCCCATCTCGTTCGGGGTGCAGGAAGTGGGAGTGGACTTGGTTCCTGCTGTTCCTGTCTTTCCCCCTTTGATGACCATTTTGGCTACCCAGCCCCCTTCCTGTCCTGTGCTTGGCAGCAGCAGAGCTCCACCCACCAGATGTCACTTTGTTTCCTATCAGGATAGTTCACCCCTCATCCGAGGAGTTTGGTTCAGCCTCCCAAAGGTTGGCCAATCTGGAAAGGGTGATCGAGAGCTGGGTTCAGGCACATCGGAAAAAGAAGTTGCATTACTACTTTTCTGTCATAGTTATAATAAATCTAACCATGGCAAGTTGTTGGGTGTATTTTAATTATTATTTAGCCACTTTGAATTATTAGTTTAACTCACTGCTGTCAATAGTTAGACTGTATTAAAGATAGATAAAGCCTTCCCATGTTAGCCTACAGAGCTACTGTAATACAATTGGGGAAAACAAAATTGTCCGATTTTCCCTCGGCAGGGCATATACAACATATTGTAGAATTTCCCTGCTCTTTGTAACATAGCACCCTTCCATGGGGGCATCCAGGCTAGATCTGAGGAGTGACTTATATGTACAAGTAAGGTAGGGTAATTCAAAAAGCTGAAATTGGACTTTTTGTTTTAAAGCAGACAGCAGGCAACTCAGCACTGCACACTTAAGTGCATTGAATCTGCTGTCCCTCTCCACCAATATCCCCTACCATATACTAGGGGCTTACAGGCAGGCTGTCATACCAATAGTAATTACGCCTAGTTATCATATATCTTTTAATAGAGCACTGGCTTTGGACCTGGTTAACAGGGCCCAAGGTAAAATCAAAAGTCAGTAGGCATTCATCTCTAATCAAACATGGGGGGACCGACTTCAAGTTGGTGGTTATTACCGAATTCCTTTAAAAAAACACATTTTTGCTTTTTTAAAAGTGCCATGTGGCACACATCCATAGCGTTAGAGCATGCATGTGTGCCACATGTGCACACATGCACATTTCAGGGGTGCCAGAGTGTGTCCTTTGAACACCCTGACACCCTTGAAATGCCGCCCACGATTACCGAATCGGTAATACCGATTCGGTAGTAGCGAATTTCTTCGCATTAATTCCTTTATTGGCCTCCAAGCCCATAGGAATGAATGGGTAGGTGATTCCTTATTACCAAATCGGTATTACCGATTTGGTAATATGGAATACCGAATACCGAATACCGAATTATTCCCTACATATGAAATACTGATTCCTAAATACTAAGTCGGTAAAATTCGGTATTTAGGAATCGGTATTTCCAAGTTACCTACATATGGCCCCAAGCCTTAGACAGACTACTGTGCTGAACAAAATAGTAAGCTTCCATTATAGCGCGTTCTATGAAACAATAATAATTATTGTAACGGTGCACTAGTTGCCAGCACAGGGCAAGAAAAGTATGTGTTACTGTTGGTTGGGTAATAAAATATGAACGCTATCAAAGTTCAGTGGCCCTTCAGGCCTCTGAGCCTTGATGACACGGCTCGTTCTGCACCAGGAATCGCTACGTTTCTGAAAAAGTTTGTTTTAAAGATAATAAATAGTTGACCATTTCTGCAGAGCATTGCACCTCCCACGCCTGTGGCAATCAACACTGTTTCCTAGGAGAGAAGAAACACTGCACATGCCTTGACACTACAATAAGGACTTCAGAAATCTAGTGGACTAAATATATGTTTCTGAATAATATTCCTGGATGTTTTGAAAGTGCCAGGACAGCAGCCTTCCTTCCTGCTCGACACAACATCACCAGACGTCGCGTTCCTCACTGAAACATGGATGAACGCCTCCTCAGCCCTCGACATCGCCATCGCCATCCCGGATGGATACAAGATCATCAGGAGGGACCGCGTCAACCAGACTGGCGGAGGCATCGCCATCGTCCACAAGAACACCATCCGCATCACGACCGACGCCGACGACACCTGCACCGCCGCCGAACACCTCCCCTTCCAGATTCACACCGACCCAAAGATGACCCTCAGAGGCACCTTCATTTACAGACCCCCGGGAATACGCACACAATTCAGCAAAGACATCAGCGACTTCATCAGCCCACACGCCCTCCCCTCCGCCGACTACATCCTCCTAGGGGACCTCAACTTCCACCTGGAGAACAACAAGGACCGCAAAACTGTCACCCTGCTGGACAACCTCGCCAACCTCGGACTCAAGTATGGAAGAGGTGTGGCGCCGCGGCCAGGGCGACTGACGCTGGAATCTGGGGATCACGGTTCGATCCCCGGCACAGGCGGCAGATTAGCCCAGCACCATGTGACTCTGGGCAATAGCTTGCTTAATCTTCCCGACGGCCCCCAGCGCCTAGAGACCCTTACGGGTGATTGTGCGCTTTACAAATGTGGATTATTAAGCAACTGGTCAACACCCCCACCCACTACGCCGGCCACACGCTGGATCCCGTCTTCTCATCCAGCAAGCACATCGCCTTCAGCCACTCCACCGGACTTCACTGGACAGACCACAGCTGCATCCCCTTCAGCTTCAGAAAAACCACTACCCACCACCACCCGCAGCAGGTTCCTCACAGAAGCTGGAGCAAGATCACCGCCGACCAACTCACCACCTCCCTCAGCCATAACCCACCTGCCAGCACACAGGACCCCAACGAAGCAGCCCGCAACTTCACGCAGTGACTGACCGCCTGCGCCAACGACCTCGCACCACTGAAGAACCCTCCCAGCAAACCCAGAAGCAAGAAGGCCCCCTGGTTCACCAACGAACTCAAGGACTCCAAGAAGACCTGCCGCATCCTCGAGAAAGCCTGGCTCCTCAACCAGACCACTGACAATATGACCACCCTCAAACACGCCACCCGCGAGGACCACCAGCTCATCCGCGCCACCAAGAAGAAATCACTGAAGGATCCACTGGACAACAACGCCCACGACAGCAAGGAACTCTTCAGCATCATCAAGGAGTTCTCCAACCCCAGCACCGGCAACAACGACATCACCCCTTCACAAGATCTCTGCGACTCCCTCGCCTCGTTCTTCCACCGCAAGATTGCCGACATCCACAACAGCTCCGGCGCACCATCCTCGCACCAAACCGTCGAACCAACGCACCCCACCGCCACCCTCCGCACCTGGACCGCAGTGACCATCGAAGACACAGCCCGCGCATTGAACACCATCCACTCCGGATCTCCGACTGACCCCTGCCCCCACCACGTCTTCAACAAGGCCGACTCCACCATCGCACCCCAACTCCGAGACGTCATCAACACCTCCTTTGACACCGCCACCTTCCCGGAGAGCTGGGAGCATGCCGAGCTCAGCGCCCTACTGAAGAAACCAACAGCGGACCCCACCGACCTCAAAAACTTCTGCCCCATCTCGCTCCTCCCTTTTCCTGCCAAAGTCATCGAGAAGATCACCAACAGACAGCTTGCCGCCTTCCTCGAGACGAATGGATCCCTCGACCCCTCGCAGTCCGGTTTCAGAGCCAACCACAGCACCGAGGCCACCCTCATCACAGCCATCCACGACATCCGAGCCCTTCTCGACAACGGGGAAACAGCGGCACTCATCCTCCGGGACCTCTCCGCCGCGTTCGACACTGTCTGCCACTGCACCCTAGTCCAACGCCTCAGCAACACCGGCATCCAAGAGAAGGCATTGAAGTGGATCATCTCGTTCCTCGCTGGAAGAACACAGAGAGTCCGCCTCCCCCATTTTGTTCCGAGTCCGGGGGCTAATAATCTTGTAACGACACAGGAGCAGAATGATGCCTTTTCCCAACTCTCCTCTTAATACCTCCACCAGATCTGTACTAACAACCTATCAGGCAGGTACTAAGGTGGAAAAAGGGGATTGGGATAGAGAAGAGACTGCCCGTATTTTTCTTAGCTCACTACCTCTTCTTCTTCTTCTTTCTTCTTGAAGGCTGCAAATAAACACAGTTCTATCCACTTGCTTTTTTTCTTTTTAATGCTATTTATTGTATACACATTTAAACACTTGTCTTAGTTCTTACAAGGAACCTTGGGGGGGCTTGCCTCTCTTCTTTTGAATATTTTTGACTTTAAGTGTTTATTGAAGTGTCTTTCTCTTCTTTTTTCTAGATGAAGACTGAATTATATCAACACTTTCTAAAGAGATTAAACAAGGTAAGTATTGTGCATCTTTAGCTCTACCTGACAACTGTGGTTTTATTCTCATTGACTTACTTGAATATAGTTCTGGTGTTACTTCTTTCATGTATGAATGTTATATATATAAATATATATATATATATATATATATATATATATATATATATATATATATATATATATATAAATATATATATATATATATATATATATTACCTACTGGCTATCGCCAGTAGGTATATATAGTTAGGATTTTTTCCCTATGGGATTTCTGAAAATTCTATGCCTAATAACTTTGGCGTTTGAGGACGGAATCGGCTGAAATTTTCAGGAAAATGGCACATTTTGTTTCTGAGCAGCCCCTGAAAATTTGGTGGAGTTTTGTCAAGGGGGGGCTGAGAAAAAAGGGGGGTCCCAAAACGCGTTTTTCCCATTAATTTTTCCATAGGGCGGTTGGACTCACTTTTAGCTCGAACG
Source organism: Lissotriton vulgaris (assembly GCF_964263255.1). Taxonomy (NCBI): domain Eukaryota; kingdom Metazoa; phylum Chordata; class Amphibia; order Caudata; family Salamandridae; genus Lissotriton; species Lissotriton vulgaris. The sequence continues at coordinate 49,736,211 of NC_141695.1, forward strand.
GCTGAATGGATTTGCACGAAACTTGGCAAAATTGTAGGGACTGTTAGCCCGATGTGCCTTTGCTAGGTCTCAATATATGTGCTCCAGTAGTTTTTGAGAAATTAACGTTCAAAACAAGATATATATCTGTAACAGCGCTCCGGGCAGCGATCCAGTCCGCTTACTTTTCGCGAAACGGAACTTTGCGCGCAGAAAGCTGATTGGCTCTCCGGTGTCTGTCAACATTCTAAACAGTCCGGAGCGGCCGCCATCTTATCTCTCGGTAGGATCGAGAGAGAAGAGGTGAAAAACGAAGGGGGAATTTATTGAAAGGGTGCAAGGTATACCCCTCTTGACCCCCTAGGATTGTTGTTGGGGTTATTAAAGGGTCCCGTGGGGAAAATAAAAAAAAAATGATTTTTCACGGTAGAAGCGCTTCACGGGCCGCGAACTGGGCCGCAAACTGGTAGCGAAACGGGAATTCGCCATTTTGTGCTTCGTTTTAATTGTTTAGAGACAAAAATTATCGCCGCACATCGGCCACAATGCATGAATATCGTTGAAAAGTCAGCGATATTCATTCATTATCCAGCAAATGCTCTTAGCCATGTTATCCACCTTCCATTGGATAACAGAAAGCTGATTGGCTCTCCGGTGTCTGTCAACATTCTTATAGTCCGGAGCGGCCGCCATCTTATCTCTTGGTAGGATCGAGAGAGAAGAAGAGGTGAAAAACGAAGGGGAAATTTATTGAAAGGGGGCAAGGTATACCCCTCTTGACCCCCTAGGAATGTTGTTAGGGTTATTAAAGGGTCCCGTGGGGAAAATAAAAAAAAAATTATTTTTCACGGTAGAAGCGTTTCCCGGGCCGCGAACTGGGCCGCAAACTGGTAGCGAAACGGGAATTCGCCATTTTGTGCTTCGTTTTAATTGTTTAGAGACAAAAATTATCGCCGCACATCGGCCACAATGCATGAATATCGCTGAAAAGTCAGCGATATTCATGCATTATCCAGCAAATGCTCTTAGCCATGTTATCCACCTTCCATTGGATAACATGGCTAAAAACCGCTCTGTGCGTGAGCTTTTTTTTTTTTTTTTTGCTGCGTGACGTTTGTTAACGTTCGATTCGATGGAAATCAGGAAGTGTTGAACACCATTTTGTCACTGCGAGTAAATATTTTGTTATAAATGAATCCTTATTGATAAACATTGTCTGCGCCATCTTGCGTTTTTGTCCAATGACACAATTTTGTCGTGCACGGCAGCCATTTTAGATGCCTTGACCAGGGCCACTCTCTGCACGCCGTCGATTCTCAGCATGGCTCCCCACCCTCGCACGCATCTCCCCCACGCAATGGTCACCCCCGCTCTCTCTCTCATGCATGGGCCATATACTTCCCCCATCTGCGCTGCTCTTCTCTGAGAATCACACCCTGTGCCCGTTCGACACCTCCCTTTCACCCTATTCACTACCGCACCCTCTGACACTTCTCTTCCTCTGTGTCCGATTGTCCAGGCCGGACCTAGGCTATCACCTAGCCCTGCGGATGTAGTTTATGGCTCCAGCTGTAGAGTATCCAGACATGCCAACCCTCCCGATTCAGGTGTGAGACTACTGATTTCAGTGCTAGTCTTTCGCTTCCCGATTCCTGCAAGGAAAAACCCGGGGGCATATTTCCAACAACTAGCGGTAACTTTTGTCTCTAACTTGTTTAGAGACAATAATTATCGCCGCACTTCGGCGAATTTTATCGCACATAAACCTTGCTATTAGCAAGGTTTATCGCAAATGCGATAAAAAACGGCCGCAATGCATGAATTTCGCTGAAAATTCAGCGATATTCATGCATTAGTCAGCAAATGCTCTTAGCCATGTTATCCACTTCCCATTGAACAAGCGCATGGTCTTCTAAAGATTTGTGAAGTACTCGGGGCGGCGGTGTGTGTGTGTCCTCTTTCAGGAGCGGGCGGGGGGGCACTGGCAGCAATTTGCAGGCCAGGCAGTGTTCAACACGTGCATCACCCTTTCTCTGCCTGCTATTGCGCTCCATGCTTCGGAAAGGTAAGAAAAAGAACGTGCATTTGAGTTTGAAATGTCCGATCTTGTAGCAGTACACTTGCAAAGCCCACACATGACAATAACCCGATTCAAGGCCCCATTCACCCGATTTTTAAAAAAAATATAGTACTCCAAGACAGTTACATTTTAAAACTTTATTAATATTTAAATATAACGAACGCAACAAAAACTGTAAATATATTTAACCATTTTTTGAAATTAACCAGAACTATAACGATAACAACAACAACAACAATAATATAACTTTTATGCCTAAATTACGCAAACATTTAGCTAATCTGCTAAAGGGGGGAGTCGCCATTTCTTTACAATAATCAATAATGAAAAATCCACATCAATAGGGTTGCCCGTTTTCTCGATGCAGCACTATAGTGCAATATACACAGCACCTGGGGTGTCAAGAGTGAACAGGTCTTTCTTTGTTCCTTAAGATGTTATCTCCGAGAATGCTGATGCATTGGTGTCTGTACACTTCTTTGTCAATTCTGTCAAGATGATAACTGCTTTATAAACAGACGATATCTTTGTTTCGTCATTAGTGTTAAGTGTGTCTGAAACTACAGTGCCCTTCTGTTTTTTTTTCTTCAGGCTCTACAGAGTTTTGTGTGTTGTTCTTTTGAGCGACAATTATTCCAGAGGTTTCAGGTTCACTTGTTTTGTTCTGCAGTGAGTTAACAGCTTTAGAGAGTTCATGTTTATTTGCTATGTCCTGCTGTTCGTGAACTGCTTCAGAGACGTCAGCCTCATTTTTTATGTTTCAGTAGATCCTGGACCTGCCCGGCCGCGCCCAAAATGGCGCCGGTGTAAATGGGACTCGTAACTGCTTGTTCTGTACTGGTTGCCCAACCTTGATATCACGAGATACATATGCAGTTTTGAAGCACATGGCGGAGGCTTGTCTGCTGTAGTGGGGCGCCCCTTTATCGTTTCAGTCGCCATTCCGCCCGCTTTTGCTACACTGTGCCTCATCCGCCATTCAGCTGTTTACCGCCCGCTCTTACGGCTACAGCGTCTCGCTCACCATGTAGTTGAGTTGCTCCCACTCTTGCGGTGCAGCGGTAGGCGGCTGCCACAGGACTCTTAAAATGGCGGCCGGCTCTTCGGATTTGGGCCTGGTCCAGTAAAATGGCCCTGGGACACCTTGGAACTCGGACGCTTGTCTGCCAGGGCTTGGGTTCCATTCTCGAAAGCGTCCCCTCAGCCTTGAAGATTGTACAAAAGTCTTGGGGGCCCTCGACTCCCGCAGGCTTCCGGTGGGGAGCGGCTGCCATGATTGCTTGCGGAATGGCCACGACGGAGCTACGAGATGGTGGTGCTCTCATGGTGACGCCAGCTTCAGTCTGAAACATCCAGAAACAAGGTGGGGCTTTCATCGTTTGGGGAAAAAAAATGTTTTAATCCAATGAAAAGTGTTATTTTTAGGTCACATGACCTAGTCTTACATAATTAGGAAAAGAAAAGTAAAATGAACCAATGAAAAGTTTTATTAACAAGTCACATGACCTGTTATGCTTACGTTACGCGCTGCGCGGCGCGCTCTGGATCGTTTCCGGGAAGCTGCGCCTTGCGCACCGGAGCACTTCCGGGTGCGCTAACGCGTCGCGTCATATGACGCATTACGCGACAATGCAGGTGCAGAATATAGTCAAAATGTCTCCACCAACCAGCGGTCGGAATTCCACCGCTTTCAGCAGTCCAAAAAGTTCGGTCAAATCTTAAGAGCGGGAGCAACTCAACTACATGGTGAGCGAGACGTTGTAGTCGCAAGAGCGAGCGGTAAACAGCTGAATGGCGGAAGAGGCACAGAGTACCAAAAGCGGGCGGAATGGCAACTAAAACGGTAAAGGGGCGCCCTACGACAGCGTGTCTTCAGGTGAAACGGATTGTGGGACAAGGTCCAGAATGAAAGATTCTTCAAAAGGGAAAAAATTCCGCCGGACCCCGGGAGCCGGCCGCCTATGCCGGGGGCGATCTCAGGCCTCACCAGGGCAACACGACTTGGGTAGGGGGCAGGAGCCAAGCGCCCCCTCTCAGTCCGCGCCATCTCACCGCCCCTCGGGGGCCTCCGTCAAGCGGTTTAGGGAGGCACCGTATCACATTGTTTTCCAATGCAGTCAGGTCCACAAATGGACCCCACTTACTTTGAATAGTGAAGCTGCAGCAGGTGCAAATAAGGTTTAAACAGTGTTACAAGAACTGCTTAGAACTCTGAAGTATGGCACTCAATAACCAGGACTTATGCCATTTATGTAAGGCAGTGACATGGAAGCAACTCAGGGACAAAAAGCATGAACGAACATTCACGTATGAAAATCTTATTTGGAGAAGGGGTAGAATCCAAACGCCCCCTGCCAGTTCGCGCCACTACACCGTATGTGGAAAATCTGAAGCCATCATTCTACAAACTCTCAACGCTTGTTATGAGTGCATGACTTTCATGCTCGATCGATTGAGCTAGCCGGATCGGGCAATAAAAAGTATAAAATAGTTATGTAAATAGTTATTTAATAAAATGTTTTATTCTGTTTCTTTGGTGGTGTGTTGTGTATATTTATAATATTTGCATAGGGTTTGCCGTTATTTTGGGCGGTGTGGGTGGCGGAGTCGAGCTGTTTTGCAGCCCTCATGGTGTGGAGCTCAATTCATTTCACTATTTTCGTATTTCTCATGAAGGGTTATTCCTAATGTTTGTATTTTACCGAGGTTAAAAAGAGATCGAATTAGTGGTCTACTGATTTTGCTCGATTACTTTTATTTTTTTTACACGATTTTTCACTATCTGCAAAGACTAAACAGAGTATTGCGACTTTGTGCTTGTTTGTAAATAGAGAATGATCCAAAGAGAACCAATTGTAAAACAGTAAATGCTTGGATAATAATCAATCAAATGGAGAGACAAGCAGGTACGACGGATTACAACAGGGGTAAAGGTCTGCGTTAACTACCGTTCACTATCTGCAAAGAGAGAGTACTACTAAGAGAAAAGAGGGGAGTGGGGGGGGGAGGCAGCGTTCAAAGCACATCAGCGTGCATAAACACGAAAACGTTTTTACCTATCACGTACTTGACATTTGACAGCTTTTGATGTTTGCTATTAAAAAACCATTGAAATTCACAGAAAAAACCATAGGTTATACTCCATATATAGTTAGGAATTTGCATTTACAAAACCTTGAAAATTCAATGAAAAAACCATTGGTTTTAGGCCATATATAGTTAGGGATTTGCATTTAGAAAACCTTATTTTACTCGCATAAAACCATTGAAATTCCATATATAGTTATAAGCGCTAACTATATATCGCGCACCCGCAATCCACTGCTGATGATGTCACATATTACATCATTCATGACATGGTTAGTGACATCACTGATGACATCACTGATGACATCTCAAATGACATCACTGATGACATCACTGATAACATCTCATTTGACATGACTGATCACATCACTGATGATATCATTCATGTGATAATACCATGAACCTCTTCAGACTCTAATATAACCTTAGATACAATCAGTGTAAACAGACAGTCACTCATCCATGGAGTTACTCACACACCTAGTCAGTTATGCCAAAAATCAATCACACCTCCATTTTCTCAACTATACAGTTATACACACCTTACTTATTCAAACATATACTAACACATATTTACTTTACTCTCTTATACAATCTCTGATACATGTTCACAATGATCCATACAGCCACTCACACATTCACTAGCTCTTATGCACAGTTATTTATAGATGTCAACTCTCACATGTACTGTGTTTTACATATGTACTTAATTTGACATGTAGCACTGAGATATCCATTCACTCACTAATACACTCATGCACAGTCAACCGCCCATACAGCTGTTTCCACATGCAGTTTTGAATCTATACATATAGTGAATCAACTACTCACACATCTATGTACAGAGTCACACACCTCCCAGCCACCCATACACACACACTCAGTTTCCCATACAAATACTTGGACAACCAATCAATAACCCATACAGTTACTCATATAGCTACTGATCAACATATGCAGCAGTTTGTAGAACAACAGATATAATGATGCACAAATTAAAACAGTTTAGTCACTAACCCATGCACTCAGTGAGACACATTTAATCACTCACTCATACAGTCAGTCATGCACCTACTAAATCCTTCATCCAGACACTTATACATCCACTCATTCTTCAATATGTAAGACATGTTTTAACTTTACAGAAACATACAGTCACTGGATGTTGTCATCAGTGATGTCATCAGTGATGTCACTAACCATGTCATGAATGATGTAATATGTGACATCATCAGCAGTGGATTGCGGGTGCGCGATATATAGTTAGCGCTTATGACTATATATGGAATTTCAATGGTTTTATGCGAGTAAAATAAGGTTTTCTAAATGCAAATCCCTAACTATATATGGCCTAAAACCAATGGTTTTTTCATTGAATTTTCAAGGTTTTGTAAATGCAAATTCCTAACTATATATGGAGTATAACCTATGGTTTTTTCTGTGAATATATATATATATATATATATATATATATATATATATACATATTTATCTTCACTGAGATAACCTTATAAATGTAACCTTTAGGTTCTTGGCAGCGAAACTCAAATATAGTATTGTCACAATTATTCAGTTACACCCTATGTGTCCACTCCCAAGAGCTGCATAGTAAACACTCAGAGTTTTCTAGAGAAGTTGATTCTAATGTACTGTGTGATACTTCTCACCCGTTTTTCTGAATTTTCCAATTTAGCAAACCATCTATTTAATTTACACAGCCGGATTCCGTTGACCAAATTATTTCGTGAACGTTAATTTTTAGTGACCAAGTCTCCTCATGCCACTCAAACATAGTAACTCCTTCGCGTCTATTAAAGAAATGTCCACACCTCAATGCCTGTGCACTACCTTGACTATTTAGGACATGCGCAATCAACCTCCGCTGCAAACGCTACACCTTTAATCATGCGGTAACTCCTGGCCTAAGACTTTCACTTTGAAGAAACTCTATTCCCTATGACCTGCGCATTATTTCTCTTATTAATGCGACATGCGCATACGGGAACACTAACCTTCGGTCTTTCTGGTTACCGGTTACCCGACGCCGATGAACCGACACCTCCCAAGACGCCATGTCACTAGCTACTCACAACGAACCTATGGTAGGTCCTAACCCGGGAAGGATCTTGGTGAAGTGCGCCATATAACATTGGTGCGCGCTTCACCTGAGCTCCTGGGACAGAAGACCAACAACTAGACTGCTAAACAGCGGGTGTGCTGGCGGCCATCTTAGATGTCCAGCGTCGCCAGCACACTCGCCAACTCCAAGCATGACAAACCCGGGGATTGACATGTTGTGGAAAGGGGGCAGAAGTAAGGGCAATAACAGGGCTGCGAGGAAGAAACCTCCCATGAGTGAGTGTCTGAGTGTAAATATGTGTGTGCATCAGTATTACTGAGTGCAATTGTGTGTCCTTTGGTTTGTGTGTGCATATATCTGTATGTGTGTGAGTGTGTGGGGGATGTTGTTTGTGTAGGTGTACATGTTCCAGTTTGTGTTTTTTAGACCTTTGAAAGTGAGTCTGAAATTATGTGTCTTCTCCCCTTCAGAGAGCATGTTAGATGTTTTACAAAAGTCAGCTCTGTATTATTGTTAAAAATTCCTAGGCAGACGCACAGCAGAAGTGAGCCGAATGGATACACTTATCACATGTGCAGTGTGACAGTGCAGCGCCGTGGGTTGAGGGCAGTGAGACCACAAACCATAATAGTGCAAGTGTGGTAGAGTGTGCGAAGTGTTAACAGCGCTGCCGGAGCCATGAGAGACAAACTGAAAGGAAAGAATGGGGACAGGTAACTGCTGTCTAAGTCTATCCCCTCTGCCTTTAGCCACCCTCCTGCTGACCACAACTTTACGCATCACCAGTGCTTGAAATGGAAAAATAAAGGTGCAGGTACTCGATAACAGAGTGCCTGCTTGTTTCAAAGAAGTACTGTTGCATTTCTCTTGAGAAGTACTGTTACTCTCCAATTAAAGGTATTGCATTTCTCTTGATAAGTTCCGGTACTCTCCCTTTCAAAATAAATGGTGCTGGTGCTCCGTATCGCATAGTACTGGCCTGTTTAAGGTGTTGCGCATTTCCCATGCTCTGTGGGCAGTGGCGGCCAGCTTGTTGTTCCCTTGTGCTTTAGGGGTACCAACCCCATGCCTGTAGCACCCCTTTGCCTCACTGTGATGATGTATAAACCCACCACCCTTTACTAGGAACATCGGCATGCGGCCCCAAAGGTCCCTATGAATTATTTAGATTATCCAAGCCCTCATAGATGATGTAGACACATATGATAGCATTAAATACAGATTAACTAAACGTTCCAAGCATGATTAAAGTCAATTAAAATCTTACAGACAGCGGCCACACTCATATATTATATGCATCAGAGACTACTATATAAAGCATGCAGGCTGCGTTTTTAAATGAATAATAGTGTGCCTTGGACACTGTCCAGTGTCTAAACCTTGGATTCGGACACATGGTCATTATTTTAAGCAGCCCAAAGGCAGTGTGTTAGGCTATGGGGGGATATTTACGATAAAGTTTGCGCAAATGCAGCACAGCCCCCAGGAGTCTGTGCTGCGTTGCTCGACAGGGAGGGAGCAGGAGAGCGCCACATCTTCAGAGATATGGCTGTCTTCTCCCCTTTTCCTTGCGCTGGCGCTGATTACAGCTGCTGAACGCCATGCAAAATGAAAGCATTTCTCCTTCTTTGCCCCTAGTTGGAAAGGACGCAGTTTTCTCATGCTAAACACTATCTATTGTTTTTAGAAAAACGCCCATGCACCACCCTTGGTACGCCCCCATGGCGCAAAGTATAGCGCAGCGCATTACTTTTACATTATTTCCAGTGTTGAAGAAGTTTAGCGCTGGAAAGTAAATTACAACAAAAAGATTTTGCGTCATTTTGTATCACTTTTGTGGCGCTAACACGGCGCAAAAGCTTGGTAAATCTCCCCCTGGGTGTTGTCAGAGTCGCGCATCATCGGGCTCTCGCTTTAAAATGTCCTTCCTGCTGTCACAGGAGCGAGCGCACGCGCGTCCCTTGAACGTGCTCCCGGTGCACCGGCCTTATGTGTTGCAGCGATAAAGACGAGACGTCGACTTCACGGGGTTAATACATAACCAGCTGCTCGGAGCACAACTATTCCCTGGAATGTCACAATGACGTCAGCGTCTACAGCGTGCTCGAGACACAGCTGGGCGGACTGTGGTTTTGCATGTAAAAGCACCCAATAGTAAAATTACAACCGTGCGGGTGATATTGGATTGACTGGCTCAGAGTCACGGCGCTTTTAAAAAAAATGTGTTTGCAATTGTTTTAGTTCACGCATGTTGCTAATTTTTGAAAAGTCTGACCGTGATCTATTGGATTACCCAGTAACTTTCTCTGTGTAACCTATTTTATTAATTAAATAGCTTTACTTCTTTTTAACAAGCAGCATGGCCTTTTACGTACAGGTAAGATCATCTGTTTTAATAATTTAAAACAGATAAGGTCCGAAAGGCGACACCTATTAGTTATGCCAAAGCTTGTGCATAAGTGCATGATATGCTGCAGTTAAAGTTTGCAAAAGCATAATCATATAAGGTATGTTTTCTAATTCCTCACAAATGGTTGGCATGACGGTCACCCACAATTTTTTTTTTTAAAGTAGCCCCAAAACAATAGCTAAACAAGCATTGGCAAAGACAATAGGTCTCGCCGTTGGGGGCCTCGTAAGTATTTAGGCAGAGCTATTGGCTTTGTCAGTATCTTTAAGCTATGTTGTAGACCTGCGTGGGAGTTGTGCAACATGGTGAAAAGTTATAATAAAACGTATTTTAAGCATTTTTGTTACCTTATATATAACCAAGAAGACATTTTTTAAACTTTAAACACATTTTTTGAATCATTGTTTTTGTACGTGTTGAAATAATTTTTCAAAATAAAAGTGTTTTCATCATTTCATATTTAAGACCTCTGATGTTTTGATGCTTGGCAATGTGTTTACGAGCTTAAGTTGCCCATTTAGTGCATTAGATTGCTAAAAAGAAGTCCAGATTTGCAAATTGGGGCAGGTTATAACTTACAAACATACATTAAACTGTTGAGCCATCAAGATCTTTAAGGCGGCCAGATCAGGTTACTCAATAATTAACTTACAAGCAGACAAACTACACACTGCACATCATTTATAAAACCCAAACGAAAACAAATACATTGAAACCATTGCCTTTCATACCACTACAACCTGGGATAATGCGCCCACCGCCCCTCCCCTCCCCTTTTTTCTCTGGAAACCTGATGAATTCCAGAAATGTGAACTTTGGGCTCTTGGGAGGAGAGCAGTAAACAACTGCCAGGGAGCTTTAGCAGGAAGATTGCAAAATACTGTTTAAAAGATTGGTGAGGTAGCCTTTGCTAACAGCACTAGGCTACAAGCATGAAACACAAAATGTAAATGTTCACAGGTTTGCATTGAAGGCAACACACCATTGTCCCCACATACAGAAGCTACCGCTAATGCTTATCTCTCAATGGAATGCTTTTGGACATTTTGTGTCATGGTGTCTGATCTGCCCACACATGTGGGGAACTGTTTTTATCTGGATTGTCTTATATTATTGTGGGAACTCAGGGTGGCAGGAAATGTGTGGGTCTCCACAGATTCCTGAAGCTTTCAACAAATAAATGTGTTGAAAATATGTGTTTTTAATTTTGATATTTGAAAGACTTCTGAGGAAAATGACCTGGTACCCAACCCACCCAATTTACCACACCCTAGATTTCCCCATGTGTCTTAATTTTAAAAAATGTTCAAGTTTGCTAGGTTTCTTTATTTGCACTTTCAAAAAAAATGTGGCAGTTTCAAGTGGAAAAATGTGTTGTATCCTTGTTGTGTTTTGGGCTGTTCCCTGTCATGGACACTAGGCCTACACCCACACATGATGTACCTTTTCTATTTGGAGACTTGGGGGAATGCTGGGTGGAAGGAAGTTTGTGGATCCCAGCAGATGCAGATTAGAAAAACTGAAAAAAACTTTCCACCACAGAAATGTGACATGTTTTTAGTCAAGGTTTGAGATTTGCAAAGGATTCTGGGCTGAAAAACCCAGTGAAAGCCTTGCAAGGCACTCCACCCAGGATTACGCCCAAGTGTCTAGTTAAAATTTTGTTTTTAATTATGGTTATACAATTTAAATATTCAGACACGAATTCCAGAGACCAGGTGAAACCATTGATGAATTTGTTGAGAGACTGGATGCTCTGGTGAAGCACTGAAAGGTAATTGAATTTTACAATGAGGAAAGTACCTATCTCAGAGTGATTCTGTCAGATTTCTTTCTACAATGAATGCTTAGTGAAACTCTGAGCTTGGAAGAAGTCCTCAAGGCTGCACACTCTGAAGAGTGTGCTGATCGTCAAGCGACTGACATAAAGGATGGAGACCCCAAAGTGCATCAGTTATGAGCATGAAGAGTAAGCCAAAGTTCAAGGTCAAGGGATACAAAGGGATGTCTCCACAGAAAAAGAAAACGTGTTTCATATGTTGATCTTGATTTCCACCTGAATGCAAATTCCTGCAGACAAATATGGTTTGGCTGTGGTAAAGCAAACCATTTCATAATTACATGCGAGGCAAAGACAAATGTAAGTACATCACAGCGTGAAGAGAAATTGTTTGACAGCAACATTCGATGTGCTCCCACAAGGCCAAGCGGTTCCATCAACTGACGCAAATTGACACCAAATGAAGTAGATCATCATTAAGCATGGGTGGAAAATCCGTTCCGCTCGTGGATTTTGCGGATTTTCAGTAAATTCGCAATCCGCAAACGCTCGCGAATTTACCGAAAATTCGCACGCAGCGGATTTTTTTTTTCTTGGTAATAAAATTTTGTGGCGTGCGGCGTTCACTTACCGTCATTCAGCGTTTGCCGAGCTGTTTTTCTCGACATTTTGCGAGTGCTGCGCCATTTTGGATCTTGCTGCGAGATCCCACGGGAGTTTGGCGACCGCGATTACGTCATCGCTCTCGCCACCTTGCACAGTGAGAGTTTGTCAACGCAAGTACGCCGTGATCACGTATCGTGGGAGTTCGCAATTGCGAACTCGTACATGCGGCGAGCAGCAACAATCTCGCACTCGCGAAAATACAGAATTTGCAATTCTGCACAAGAAATCCACCAGCAAGCATCATAAACCTTCTGAACTCCTCAGGTTGACATTTGCCTGCACTTTTTTTGCAAGGAGTCCATTTTGTAGGAAGGAAGTGCCCCACAGTCTCCAACTTCCTGTTCCTGTCCAGCAAGCTCCTCCCAGTGCTTTATCCATCTCCTGGTCACTTTTCATTTGGATCTGGAGCTGGAAGGATTACTTTTTGTGGATGCTGCTGGATATTTGTATGTGAGGCCTTTTTGACTTTCTTTGGATCACTTTTGGATTAGAAATTTCACAAGTAAGTTTGTTTGGGTCATTACAGTTGCTGCAACTACAATTTTGTAATTTTCGATTTTTGGGCTGTTGTTGGGGCCTTTTGTCCAGGGGTACTCAGTGGTGGGTGGACTTTCTGTGGGGTCTCTTTAATAAAAACATCATGGGGGGCCTGGATGGCTTGGGATTGTGCGGATTTTTCTGTGATTTTCGTTTTTTTTGGGCTGTTGTTGTGGCCTTTTCACCAGGGATAGTAAGAGGTGCATGTGCCTAGTCTTTCTGTGGGGTGTCTTGAATTTAAACATCATGGAGGGCCTGGATGGCATGGGATTGTGCTGATTTTTCTGTGTTTTTCGATTTTTTGGGGTGTTCATGGGGACAGGCCATGTGGGTGGGGGCCATTTTGAGTGCTGCTACAGGCCCTGGCCATGTGCTGGGAGGGAGGGGGCCATTTTGAATGCAGGCAGTGTTCTTAGGTCTGCAGACATTTTGCCTAGCTTTCAACCTTTATGCCCAGGGGTAGTGAGTGGTGCATAGGCCTAGTCTTTCTGTGGGGTGTCTTGAATTTAAACATCATGGAGGGCTTGGGAGTGTGCTGATTTTTCTGTGATTTTCGTTTTTTTGGGCTGTTGTTGTGGCCTTTTCACCAGGGGTAGTGAGTGGTGCATGTGCCTAGTCTTTCTGTTGGGTGTCTTGAATTTTAACATCATGGAGGGCCTGAATGACTTGGGATTGTGCTGATTTGTCTGGGTTTTTTGATTTTGTGGGGTGTTCATGGGGACAGGCCATGTGGCTGGGGGCCATTTTGAGTGCTGCTACAGGCCCTGGCCATGTGCTGGGAGGGAGGGGGCCATTTTGAATGCAGGCAGTGTTCTTAGGTCTGCAACCATTTTGCCTAGCTTTCAACCTTCATGCCCAGGGGTACTGAGTGGTGCATAGGCCTAGTCTTTCTGTGGGGTGTCTTGAATTTAAACATCATGGAGGGCTTGGGATTGTGCTGATTTTTCTGTGATTTTTGTTTTTTTGGGCTGTTGTTGTGGCCTTTTCACCAGTAATAGTGAGAGGTGCATGTGCCTAGTCTTTCTGTGGAGCGTCTTGTATTTAAACATCATGGAGGGCCTGGATGGCATGGGATTGTGTTGATTTTTCTTTGTTTTTCGATTTTTTAGGGTGTTCATGGGGACAGGCCATGTGGGTGGGGGCCATTTTGAGTGCTGCTACAGGCCCTGGTCATGTTCTGGGATGGAGGGGGCTACTTTGAATGCAGACAGTGTTCTTAGGTCTGCAACAATGTTGCCTAGCTTTCAACATTCATGCCCAGGGGTACTGAGTGGTGCATAGGCCTAGTCTTTCTGTGGGGTGTCTTGAATTTAATAATCCAGGAGGGCTTGGGATTGTGCTGATTTTTCTGTGATTTTCGTTTTTTTGAGCAGTTGTTGCGGCCTTTTCACCAGGGATAGTTAGTGGTGCAAGTGCCCAGTCTTTCTGTGGGGTGTCTTGAATTTAAAGATCATGGAGGGCGTGGATGGCATTGGATTGTGTTGATTTTTCTGTGTTTTTCGATTTTTTGGGGTGTTCATGGCGACAGGCCATGTGGGTGGGGGCCATTTTGAGTGCTGCTACAGGCCCTGGCCATGTGCTGGGAGGGAGGGGGCCATTTTGAATGCAGGCAGTGTTCTTAGGTCTGCAACCATTTTGCCTAGCTTTCAACCCTTATGCCCAGGGGTACTGAGTGGTGCATAGGCCTAGTCTCTCTGTGGGGTGTCTTGAATTTAAACATCATGGAGGGCTTGGGATTGTGCTAATTTTTCTGTGATTTTCGTTTTTTTTGGGCTGTTGTTGTGGCCTTTTCACCAGGGATAGTAAGAGGTGCATGTGCCTAGTCTTTCTGTGGGGTGTCTTGAATTTAAACATCATGGAGGGCCTGGATGGCATGGGATTGTGCTGATTTTTCTGTGTTTTTTTATTTTTTGGGGTGTTCATGGGGACAGGCCATGTGGGTGGGGCCATTTTGAGTGCTGCTACAGGCCCTGGCTTTGTGCTGGGAGGGAGGGGGCTATTTTGAATGCAGGCAGTGTTCTTAGGTCTGCAACCATTTTGCCTAGCTTTCAACCTTTATGCCCAGGGGTACTGAGTGGTGCATAGGCCTAGTCTTTCTGTGGGGTGTCTTGAATTTAAACATCATGGAGGGCTTGGGATTGTGCTGATTTTTCAGTGATTATCGTTTTTTGGGCTGTTGTTGTGGCCTTTTCTCCAGGGCTAGTGAGTGGTGCATGTGCCTAGTCTTTCTGTGGGGTGTCTTGAATTTAAACATCATGGAGGGCCTGGATGGCATGAGATTGTGATGATTTGTCTGTGTTTTTCGATTTTTTGGGGTGTTCATGGGGACAGGCCATGTGGCAGGGGGCCATTTTGAGTGCTGCTACATGCCCTGGCCATGTGCTGGGAGGGAGGGGGCCATTTTGAATGCAGGCAGTGTTCTTAGGTCTGCAACCATTTTGCCTAGCTTTCAACCTTTATGCCCAGGGGTACTGAGTGGTGCATAGGCCTAGTCTTTCTGTGGGGTGTCTTGAATTTAAACATCATGGAGGGCTTGGGATTGTGCAGATTTTTCGGTGATTTTCGTTTTTTGGGCTGTTGTTGTGGCCTTTTCACCAGGGCTAGTGAGTGGTGCATGTGGCTAGTCTTTCTGTGAGGTGTCTTGAATTTAAACATCATGGAGGGCCTGGATGGCATGGGATTGTGCTGATTTTTCTGTGTTTTTCGATTTTTTGGGGTGTTCATGGGGACAGGCCATGTGGGTGGGGGCCATTTTGAGTGCTGCTACAGGCCCTGGCCATGTGCTGGGAGGGAGGGGGCCATTTTGAATGCAGGCAGTGTTCCTAGGTCTGCAAACATTTTGCCTAGCTTTCAACCGTTATGCCCAGGGGTAGTGAGTGGTGCATAGGCCTAGTCTTTCTGTGGGGTGTCTTGAATTTAAACATCATGGAGGGCTTGGGAGTGTGCTGATTTTTCTGTGATTTTCGTTTTTTGGGCTCTTGTTGTGGCCTTTTCACCAGGGGTAGTGAGTGGTGCATGTGCCTAGACTTTCTCAGGGGTGTCTTGAATTTTAACATCATGGAGGGCCTGAATGACATGGGATTGTGCTGATTTGTCTGGGTTTTTCGATTTTGTGGGGTGTTCATGGGGACAGGCCATGTGGCTGGGGGCCATTTTGAGTGCTGCTACAGGCCCTGGCCATGTGCTGGGAGGGAGGGGGCCATTTTGAATGCAGGCAGTGTTCTTAGGTCTGCAACCATTTTGCCTAGCTTTCAACCTTTATGCCCAGGGGTACTGAGTGGTGCATAGGCCTAGTCTTTCTGTGGGGTGTCTTGAATTTAAACATCATGGAGGGCTTGGGATTGTGCTGATTTTTCTGTGATTTTTGTTCTTTTGGGCTGTTGTTGTGGCCTTTTCACCAGTAATAGTGAGTGGTGCATGTGCCTAGTCTTTCTGTGGAGCGTCTTGTATTTAAACATCATGGAGGGCCTGGATGGCATGGGATTGTGTTGATTTTCCTTTGTTTTTCGATTTTCTGGGGTGTTCATGGGGACAGGCCATGTGGGTGGGGGCCATTTTGAGTGCTGCTACAGGCCCTGGCCATGTGCTGGGGTGGAGGGGGCTACTTTGAATGCAGGCAGTGTTCTTAGGTCTGCAACAATTTTGCCTAGCTTTCAACCTTTATGCCCAGGGGTACTGAGTGGTGCATAGGCCTAGTCTTTCTGTGGGGTGTCTTGAATTTAAAAATCATGGAGGGCTTGGGATTGTGCTGATTTTTCTGTGATTTTCGTTTTTTTGAGCTGTTGTTGCGGCCTTTTCACCAGGGATAGTGAGTGGTGCATGTGCCTAGTCTTTCTGTGGGGTGTCTTGAATTTAAACATCATGGAGGGCGTGGATGGCATGGGATTGTGTTGATTTTTCTTTGTTAATCGATTTTTTGGGGTGTTCATGGCGACAGGCCATGTGGGTGGGGGCCATTTTGAGTGCTGCTACAGGCCCTGGTCATGTGCTGGGAGGGAGGGGGCCATTTTGAATGCAGGCAGTGTTCTTAGGTCTGCAACCATTTTGCCTAGCTTTCAACCTTTATGCCCAGGGGTACTGAGTGGTGCATAGGCCTAGTCTTTCTGTGGGGTGTCTTGAATTTAAACATCATGGAGGGCTTGGAATTGTGCTAATTTTTCTGTGATTTTCGTTTTTTTTTGGGCTGTTGCTGTGGCCTTTTCACCAAAGATAGTAAGAGGTGCATGTGCCTAGTCTTTCTGTGGGGTGTCTTGAATTAAAGCACATGGCTACAGGCCCGGGCCATGTGCTGGGAGGGAGGGGGCCATTTTGAATGCAGGCAGTGTTCTTAGGTCTGCAACCATTTTGCCTAGCTTTCAACCTTTATGCCCAGGGGTAGTGAGTGGTGCACAGGCCTAGTCTTTCTGTAGGGTGTCTTGAATTTAAACATCATGGAGGGCATGGGATTGTGCTGATTTTTCTGTGTTTTTCGATTTTTTGAGGTGTATAACTGAACTGATGTTCCTCTGTCTTCCATTGCTTTTAGGTGCACAAGACTCAAGAGAACCACCAGTGCCAGGAAGAAGTCCTGCAGCGGTGTGTGTGTGTGCAGCATAACGTTACGCGACATCACGTCTGGCCACAGACAACTCTGCAACTCGTGCAACTGCAGCCTGCTGTTCTGACCTGCTCTGAAGAAGATGGCCCCCAAAAAAGTTCCCCGTAGCTCCTCTAGCAAGAAAGTTGCCAGTAAGGAGCAGAAGATGCAAGATACCAAGGAGACTGGTGTGCCGCCCCCCACGTTTTTTGGGAGTAAAAAAAAAAGTACGCCTGCAGCAGCGGGATCTGCTGGGCACCAAGCTGGGAGCAGCACCCTCGCTCCATTGGGCTCAGTGCCACCACCACCACCATGCCAACTTAAGTCCAAGCCCTTGAGTGCTGCAGAGGCACTTAGTCTAGTTGTTCAATCACCATCGACCAGTGATGTTGGCTCATCGAAAGAAAGTAGCAGCAATGTTCCTGAATCAACACAGGTTGTTGTAACTCATCTGACGAGTGTTGAACAACCACAGCCGCAACAACAACCACATGAGCATTACAAGCCCAAGTACATGTGGAAGGAGAGGCAGCGCAAGGAGATGCGCAAGCAGAGGTCCATGGAGGGTCACAAGTGCCCACAATAGTTGTTCCTCCCGAAGTAGGGGCACATCAGGAAATCGACAATCAAGGCGAGGTATCATTTGAGGAAGCCACTCCTCCTGATGATCGTTCATTGTCTTCCACACCCCTAGATCAAGGGTGAGGTCTACATCTTCTTCAAGCACACCTCCTTCTGATGCTACGGATCTAAATTGGGAACCATCACCATCTGAGAGTGAGGCACACCATGATCTCACAAAGGTAGTTAAGCGTAAAAGGAAGGTCGTTGAAAAACTCATAGTTATGGAGTGTGATGAGGCTCAACAAGAAGTGGCGGATACTCCTGCTGATGAAGACTCTCACAATGACGACGCAGTCATCATAAAGGTCACTGCAGCCCCAGCGGGCATGCAGCAAAAAGACATTTTGACCCTAGCCCGAGAAGCTGATGAGCGTGATGATGTTGTCGACGAGGAGGCATTGGAAGAAACACTACAATCATTGGAGTTATCTAGTACACCAACACCTACCGCTTCCATATTTCTTACTCGCCAGAAGGGACCTCCATCCACCTCGACCTCAATTAGTGGTGGTGAAAGTGCAAAACGTACTGAAGTTCGGCAATCCACATCCTCCACTTCATCTGGCATTAGCAGCAGGACCACCACCACCAGTATCGCCGCCTCCTCCGGCCCCCAAAGACATTTCAAGTCCGCAGTTTGGGACTTCTATAGTGTTTGCCCAAAAAAGGAAAACCTCGCCATTTCTACCATTTGTAAGTTGGCAGTTAGTCGTGGTAAGATTGGTTCCAACTATGGTACCGGAGGCCAGAGAGGTCATCTTGAAAGAAAGCACACTGTCAAATGGTTTGCGCACCTACAGGCAATCAAGGAAGCCCTAATTGCACGTAATAAAAATGTTGATGTTTCATCTGATGATGACGAGGAGGAAGAAGACGTGTCAAACACTTCACTTACACCCAGTACCCCTGTCAGCAGCCCACCCCATGTGAGCCACACTAAGAGTGTGGGAGAGAGTGAGACACCAATGCGAAAAAGTTCATCAGCGAGCGTAACTGGGTCAAAGAAATCATCATCATCATCCCGTAAATGCTTGGTCCAGGGCAACATTAAAAAGATGTTGTTTACAGAAGCGCAATATGAACGCAACCACCCTTTGACGCGTCTGTATAACACTAAGCTGGCTAAAATGCTAGCTCTCCCTTTTTCTTTTGTAGAAGGGGTTGGTTTTCTAGAATTAGTGGCAGCGCTCTGCCCTAAATGGAAGGTTCCTAGCCGGTTCTATTTTGCCAGAGTTGCGGTTCCAGCACTACATGAAGATGTGCTGGAGGTGATTGGGGCAGCTTTGCAGAAGAGTGCTGTTCACACTATACATCTGACAAAAGACATGTGGACCAATGGCGCAGGCGCTGATTACATGTGCATCACTGCACACTGGGTCTCTTTTTCAGGGGTTAAAGCAAAGCTAAACGCAGGTGTTGACCCGGACCACGTTTTTGAAGCTGCTCAGAAACATGCAACACTAGCCATGTTTGGCTTGGAGAAACGTCACACAGCACAAAACATTTTGGATGAGTTTAACACAAAGGTCAAAAGCCTTTGGCACTATTCTTAACTTAGGGCTCGTTAGGGTTAGCAGTATTTCTATTGCATGTGTTTGGGTGGGGGGGTTTCGAGTCTTGGAGCGATGCTGGCTATGGATACTTTTGCTTGCTTGCAAGTGGTTTGAATACAATCCACGGTGGGTAAGGGGGTATTTGGGCCTACTTTTACTTTCAAAGTACGTTTTGTCACCAGTTTTCTGCTAGGCCTCGTTTTTTGATATCTGATTGGGGGTCTTCAACATTTTTGGGACTGGCTTTAGTAAGGGTCTGGGTGGGAGCACTGCTGGGAAGGTCTAATTTTGTTCTAAAACACAGTTTACAGTACACCTAGCTTGAGAGGAAAGATACGCTAAATTAATTTGCCCATACTTATTTATCCTTCAAAAGGTGACTCAGACAGAGTACGCACTTTCAAAAATATTGTACTGTCTATTAGGAAAATCAAAGTGTGACTTTTTGCACTACACAGCGTACATACCTTATATTTATTTATCAGTGGTGTTGTAATATTATATCACTTCATGTTTTTCGTTCATTCATTACAGGCCGGGTTTCAGTCTGTTCAATGGGTAAAAAAGGATGGAATCAGGCTTCACATTAGCGAGCCTCAATTCAGCATCCGCCAGGCAGGCAGTGGACAGGGTGTCTTCTGGTCACCACATTAATGGACGAAGCGTCAGCTGAAATGGAGGAGTGCCGCTAATAAGAGGAATTGTTTGCTGCATGCAACTTACTTACCAAATTCAACAGGACAACTACAACAACATACAGATACAGTATCCATTGTTTTCTTCTATGAGTGTGACTGTATTTCTTGGATCTCTCTCTGCTTCTAAATTGATCCCTACAGCCATTCTATAGGTTTTACTTCGGCTATTTTTTAAACCTAATTTAATGTAGCCCTGTACTGTTGCATTCTGTCATTCACGGTTGTCGAAAGTACTACTTACTTTTCAGTAACAATGCATTCAGTAGTGCATGCACTTCCTTTATGTCACGTAAAAGATTTATGGTTAGCTTTGTACCCAAAAATTTCTTTATGTTCAATTAATGTTTGTCCATGCTGTGCTTTTTTTTTCTCTCAACAAAACCTACCCAAAAAGAAACCCCCATTCCCATCCATTTTACAAACCCTAACCCTCTTCCCCCGGGCTGTGTGGTTTTGCTTGCCACACACTTGCTGGGGAGGATAAGGTCATAGCAACAGGCTGGTGAAGGAACCCGAGGATATATTCTAGACTTACTCAGCTTCAGTACTATTTCTTGTAGTAGTAGCCAATGTCAAAAATCCAACACAAGTACAAGTTATACTATCAATACTTTACCATTTGTTAGGCTACATTGTGGCAATGTTCTAGTGTACTGTCACCTGCTATATTCTCTATCGTACCGTTGTAATGCTACAGTAAGGACAAACGAGGTTTCATTTTCTTTTTTTCCATAGGCATGCAACTGCCACTGTGTCACATCACTAGTACCACAGCAATGAGGAGGAAATTTCATCTGCCCTGGATTGCCAACCTTAATTGCCATTTCCCGTGGAGCCAGCCCTGGGCCTAGCCCTACTTTTAAACACAAATTAAAGGTAAGATAAGCGTTTGGTTGGAGGTAGTATAATGGAGTATTAGGAGAGACGAGAGATTGACAGTAGTACTACACCGTCCTAGGACTATTCAGGAAAACAAACTTACTGTTAAACCCCCACCCACCAGACTCAAAAGCAGTAAAAAACAGGTATGGTCAGATAAAGTTTCAAACAGTATATTTTTATAGCCCTAACAAAATAATCTCCCGCAAGACCCTCCTTAACCCCAACGATTGTCCATCAAAAGTCCCAAAAAAACCCAACTCCCAATTCCCACCCCCCAAAAGTCTCTAAAAAAGGGGCAAGGGACACAACGGCAGGGTGCTGTTGACTTTAGCGGCCAGGGAATCATGCTCCTTGCGGAGGGTTAGATGGTCGAAGCGGAGGCCCTCTACCAAGTTCTTATAGCTTAGGACCTCCTGCTCCAGGTAGGACACTCTGAGGCATAAGCGGCGCTGGCGTGCCTTGCAAATCCTGTGGGGGGCAGCTGCTGTCATTGCTGCTCGGCGGTGGCGTTTGGCTTTGGTAGCCCGGCTCCGTACCGCTGGAGCACTGAGCTGGCTGGCAGCCCGTGGGGGCACGGAGGAGGATTCAGCTGTCCCAGTGGATGTTGTTGTTGTACCGGTAGGGTGCGGTGTTACATGCTCTTCAAAGTAACACTTAGTTCATCCAGTGACCGTCTACTCTCTCTAGATACACATATGCTATCTAGGAGTCAGATAGTACCATGATCCAGGCATCCATCCATTCAAAGTATATGCACACATACAGTTTCTGTTTCACCCACCCAGGTTGTTCTCCTTCCACCCATCCTTGCTTCATCATTCACCCAGAGTTGCACCATACCATATTCTTTCCTTCCCAGCCACCTCGGAGACCAAGCAAACACATATCATTCTTCTTTGACAGTCATCATTACATGTCTCCTCCTTCTACACTTACTTACACCCTTCTTTCACTTTTCGTTCATCCCATCCATCAAGTTCATCTCAGATCTGATTGGGATTCTTCTCGCCAAAAACTTCACAGCTAAGCCGAAGTACATTTAGAGGAGGCTACTACCTGGTTGATTTATAATACACCAGTGCAGAAAGCACACTCTGCAGTCTTCAATCTCAATAAGTAAGGAATATAAAGCTTACCTCTGCCCGCCACCACCGTGTTATCCCTCACAGGATTGTCCGGCACTTCCACCACCTCCTCCCCAGAGTTGTTCCCCTCGTCCAATGCCACCAACGAGCTGGGATGGTGCAGTGAGCTAAAAAACAGTGATGGATCAAGCCCTGATCTTTGGACTGGGTAGGAGTGTTCTGCTTAATTCAGATACTCTGTCCATCACCACCCCCTTTTCTGAATCGTTTTGTCCACCATAAGGGTGGAAGGGTATACTCAGATGTGAGTCCCTTGCTCACTGCACCATCAGGATTCAAGCAAGCCGGGCCGAAGACGGCTGAAATGCCAGAAACTGGTCCCCGGA
Organism: Lissotriton vulgaris; assembly: GCF_964263255.1. Lineage (NCBI taxonomy): Eukaryota > Metazoa > Chordata > Amphibia > Caudata > Salamandridae > Lissotriton > Lissotriton vulgaris. The sequence continues at coordinate 49,758,634 of NC_141695.1, forward strand.
AGCTTGTTTCCTTCCCAGTATAAGAATTGGCTTGGTAGTTTGGTCTGCCCTGTTCCCATGATGCACTGGGCCAGGGACAGACTAATTTGCATGTAGCCAGGTTCTGAGCTGGGATGGTGCAGTGAGATAAAAAACGGTGATGGATCAAGCCCTGATCTTTGGACTGGGTAGGAGTGTTCTGCTTAATTCAGATACTCTGTCCATCACCACCCCCTTTTCTGAATTGTTTTGTCCACATAAGCATGGAAGGGTATACTCAGATGTGAGTCCCTTGCTCACTGCACCATCAGGATTCAAGCAAGCCGGGCCGAAGATGGCTGAAATGCCAGAAACCGGTCCCCGGAAGCTTGTTTCCTTCCCAGTATAAGAATTGGCTTGGTAGTTTGGTCTGCCCTGTTCCCATGATGCACTGGGCCAGGGACAGACTAATTTGCATGTAGCTGGGTTCTGAGCTGGGATGCTGCAGTGAGCTAAAAAACGGTGATGGATCAAGCCCTGGTCTTTGGACTTGGTAGGAGTGTTCTGCTTAATTCAGATACTCTGTCCATCACCACCCCCTTTTCTGAATTGCCTTTTATTTTTAACACGCACCACTTTTTCTCCTAACAGACAGAAGCTTGACTTCTAAGAACACGAGCAGGATCAAGTTCAAACCAGGTGAGAGCTCGGCTCGACCACAAGAAATGTGTCCAATTAATCGTTAGCACTAAGCACTTTTCCATTTTCAGTTAAAAGTTTACTTTTATGACAAACTTGATTTTAATAAATGTGTTTACTTTTAATAAAGCTTTTAAACTTAAATAGACTCTGTGGTTTTTGGCCCTCCAGACTAGAGTGGATGAGCTAAAGGTTTTGGAATTTTTGCAAGCATGAGCCCGTGCCTCTGACATCATTGGGGATCAATCATCGGTGACTTTGGGAGCTAAATGACTCTGCCACACTATCTAGTCAGTAAGGAGATTGGGGGTTCAACTACAAAGTCTGTTATCACTGAGGTATGTGGAAAGTCTAACAGCACCTATTATAATTGATAAGCTAAGCAATGCATTATTTAGTGTCCATAGTTCTGTTTGTGCAGATTTGTCCCTGCAACAGTAGTAGAATGGATTGTCCTACTATCCAAACCAAAAGTAAAGTAGTATCTTATTCCTTCTTGGTGGTCATTCACCTTTATATTGTCGGCAATTATCAAAGCATAAACATTTAGAAGACTTGAACAGACATTATGGACAATCCCAGAGGACTGCACTCAGTGCATAGAGCTATTGGTGACTAGAATGGTAATCCAATGAAATTGCCAAATGTGCAATCTTAGTTAGCTACACAGACAGACTAATAAGGATAATCTAGTAATACCACAGGGAGTCATAGTCAAGGCAGAATAAGAATTTAGATCCAGTCTACAAGAAGATCAAAGACGATTTAGAAAAAATCGAATGAGGAACGCTAGGAAAAAATAAGTACTCTATATTAAAATTAAAACTTACTGGGGCCAGCAAAGGAGCCCTCGCCTGCCCGATCCTGGCCTGCATCCTGAGCATCACCCTCCTCCTCCTCCTGTGTCCTCTTGCCCCTGGGGGGAGCTGATGAAAGAAAGAAAGACCAGAAAACATGGATGATATTTGTCAACCAAATCAAACATTTCAAAAGAACAATAACAAAATATTTTGGCGAAATAGCAAATAGCCAACTATTCCACGGGATATATTATTGACCGATCTCATGTGGTCTACTACGTTATTATTATTGCTTGATTGGCGGACCGTCAAATTGGAAACTTCTTATGTAACTTACTAAACAAAGCACTAAAAAGGTTTGCCTAGGATTGGCAGGCAGCAGTCCGCAGCACGCGAAGTGACAGAAAAAGTCCATCGTGATTGCAGATCAGCGACAACACTAAAGTTTCCTACTACATTAACCAGTCATTAAAATATTCAATCTATCAATCCACCACCACTATTTCTTCTTATCGCCATGTGTACAAAGGAAACACTGGACTTGAGTCTGTAGGGGCTGATTTAGAAGCCCCTTACGGCTCTTTTGCTCCATTGTTGCGTGACTTTTGTGACACAGCGGCAGAACAAAAGAGGCGCAATGGTGCGGCGTATATTAACAACGTGACGCATATGGGAGATGCATCACGTTGTAAAGCCCTGCGCCATCAGGGGGGCGTTCCGGCGCAAGGGAGGGCGCAGGGACGCATCCTAAAAGTGGCTGAGGGAAATCTACAAGATTTCAATCACTCACTTTAATGACAATGATGCGTGACTCAAACCCTGCGCCTGCTTGAAGCAGACGTATGGCTTGACACAGCATTGGGGAGATAGGGCACCCCAATTCCAGCAATGCGCCGCCTTTACGGCACAGATGCATAATGCTTTGGTGACGTTTTGGGCCCATGGTGCACCGCATTGTAAGTACGGCGCACCATGGGTGGTGGTGGCGTGGCGCACAATCACTGGCGCATCACTGCTACTTTGCAGGGATGCGTCGGTAATTAAAAATCTGAACCTTAGTGTCTAGCATTACGCAGTTCTTTAAACTACACTCATACATAATTTCACAGGCCAATGAAACACAAAATCGAAAACAAATAAGCATAGTAGCAAAACTACTGAGAAGGAGAGCAGTGCAGCTGAAATGCACAGAAGATTTTGAAATATAATTTACCTACAATGTAATGAGCAGCATTATTGCTTTTGGTAAAAAACAAAAATGTGCAATATAATAACACACAGAGCAGGAGAAAACAGAGTAGTAAAGAAATAGCTACTACTACTGGTCTGGGCAGAAAGGAAGCTAAATATTAGAGAAAATAGAATAGGGAAGAGAAGAAAAGTAAAGAGTTGAAAAAAGTAGTTTAAAATTAACCAAAAGTAGCAGAAAACACAAAAATATAGAGCAAGAAAAATAGAGAGATAGATAATAAGTAAAATAGATCCAAAAAAACTTCAAACAAGCAAAGGATGGCAGAGATACAGAGAGGATACCAAAAGCATGCCCAGAACCATAGCAATGAATGAGAAACAAGATGGCCGCGCCCGTTCACGACCGCACGGGTAAGTTCGTGCAAGATTTTTCTCGCGAACATCCGCAAAATTGTACTGGCGAGCCGCACACTTTGCGAGATTACACTTCGCGACCGGAAACGGAAATACGTCATGCAAACAAGATGGCCGCGCCCTTGAACGACCGTGAGGGTAACTTTGCGCCTTGCGCTACAAGCGGCTTGCGAAAACGCACAAAACCTTGCGAACTAACATGCCGCAAAAAAACAAATCTCATATTCGTACGAATTTGCGGCTTCCGAATCTGATCTCGCGCGTGTTCGGCCCCACGAATCCCGCGCAATTGCAGAAAAACAAGTTTTGCAAAACTGAAAGCACTCAGCAGGTGCAAGAGTTCAAACTCATCATTAGTAACCATTCCCTGTAGTGCTTCCTTACTGGGGCCCCTCCAGAGTTCAGTTGCTACTTGCAACAATTGTATGAGCCAGCTCTGACCCTCACAGCAGGCTCATAGAATAGCTACAAGTAGGCCACAAAGGTCCTGGAAAAAAACATTGCACTGCAACAGAAAGCACATTACTGATAAGGAAGCAGGTGCCAGACCTGGAATTTTAAAACAGTGACACATTAATAAACTAACCCCAAATTAATTCATGTCAGTTGAAGCAGGGCAGGTGTGCTTGCTTTTCCCCCCCATAATCTACAGTGATGATGAACCAGAGGGTGGCATTGATGTAACAGAGGGTGGCGTGTGTGAAACAGAGGGTAGCAGTGGTGAAACAGAGGGTGCTGGGAACCTGTGATGATGAACCAGACGTAGAAACAACATAGTTGCGACCGTTGCGAGCCGACAAGTAAGTTCGCAATTGCGAACTGGTACCAAACCCTCGCGAACTGGCAGAAACCTTTGCGAACACACAAAAAAAAATCCGCAAATTCGCGAGAATTTGCGGATTTTGCGGATTGCGAGTTCGCAAATTCGCAAAATTCGCGAACGCCAGATTCGCAAAATTCGCCCATGCTTAATCATCATCTACTTCACCAACAAAGAGTTCCTCAGTATCACTTTCCAGTTAAAATGACAATAATAACTGTGGTATGTCGATGCTTACTTAAAAAAGGCATGAACATGAGGGACTAGTCAAATTTGAAGAAAACTGCAAAGTGAAGAAAAGTCTACATAAAAAAAGAATCAAAAACATTCAAACATTGTCCACAGATCACTTTAAGGCTAAGTAGATGTTTTATACCATTTATAATTGACATATCATTCCTGAGGAGAAGTACCAAGAGTAGTATCCATTATAAAAACTTACAAAGTAAAAAACTAAAGTATACACATGGGTTGCCTCAAAGCCTAAAATGAGTCAGGATTTGCTTGTAGCCATGATAAAACACATGAAAAATGTGGTACAAGCACCTATTTACATAATTGTTTGCAAATCTTCACTACAACTGCTCCCATGGTCGCTCCATTTCCTCACTTCCAGTGCTACTGGTGCGGTGTTGGCGGTCCAGCATATCCACACTTCCTCCCCTCCTGCTTCCTTAAGCAGGCAGTGTGTCAAAAGCAAGCCCGTCTGCGCCCGTCCGCGCCAGACCGCCGCCAGCCGCCATGACCTCTGCCCGTTTTACTCAAGCTTTCATAGGTAAGAAAACTTAAGACTGGTCTACCTTAATCATGGCTTAATTATGTTATTCTAGTCAAGAGCTCAAAGTGCTAAATATACCCCTTGCTACCTCTAAACCTAAAAGACAGTTAAATACAGAGGTGCATAATGCCTCTTCTGTTGTAAGCTCACAAACTATCATCAATGAGCCTGCGACTCCGTCTACTCCTCAATTAAAAAATACTAGGAAGCCTACTGATACCCCTAAACAATTAAAATGATGTTATATTAATGCCCAGACAATACCTAAGCATGCGTTGGGAATATGGAGTCTTCTTGATTCTGAAAAGCCTGACATCAGCTCTATAACGGAAACATTGCTCCAAGAACAAGCTTTCCCTGATATGCCATTGCATTTCCACCAGAATACCACCTTACTAGATCAGACAGAGTTGCTAGTAGAGGCGGGGGGATAGCAGTGGCCTACAAGGATGATTTCGAAATCACTACGTTAGATTCCTGTATCACTGAAAAATCTGAAATACTTATTTTTAAAATTGCAACTCAAACAATCGGAACACGGGGAGCTGCCCTAGTTTATAGACCCCCATGTCATAAAAATAACTTTGTAAACCATCTACTTGAATTAATTGCCCCATGTATTAGCTGCAGACAATTTCATTCTCATTGGCGACTTTAATGATCATGCAGAGTTATTATCAGACCCTGACACTAACCAATTGTTAACAAAGTTGAAGGCAGAAGGTCTGGTTCAGAAGGTGGTTGGACCTACTCATCAGGCCAGCCACACCCAGGACGTGTTGTTTACCAATTCAATTAAGTCAGAGTGGAGCAACCCTTACCTCTACTCTGGTCTGATCACAATATATATATGTGTTATACCTATGGGCACTCCAAATAACTGTTCCAACAGTGATTTCACCCAGATAAGGCCATGGCGTTAAGTCACCCAAGAAACATTCTCGGCTCATTTTAACCATCAGTCTTTTTCACATACAGGGACTATAGACCAGGTAGCAACAGCCTTTGAAGATGAAATTACATTGACCCTGAATAAAGTGGCACCTTTGTTGAGGGTTAAGGTCAAGGCTAAAGCCTCGCTCTGGTTTACACCAGCATTAAAAATTGATAAATTGTCCAGTAGGGCTGTCGAGCGCCATTGGAGAAAAACTAAGACAAATGAAGATCGTTTATTATATAATCAGATCCATCGAACCTACTTAAACAACATCAAACAGACTAAAAAGATATATTTGACAAATAGGATTAATAAAGCCACAAATTTCAACATAGAGCTTTATAAAGTATTGAAGGAGTTTACTACTCCTCACTCTGATCAGCCTATCTATACCCCTATGCAAGAATGGGTAGGTAGGCACACTGTCCTCCTTCTTTGTTGAAAAGGTCGATTCTATTCACAGGTATTTTTCTAATCACAATATTAAAAATGTAGATTCTCACCAGCTATTAACAGTGATTATACCCTGCCTTTATTACTGGAATTTAAAGCAGTTACCCCAGAATAAGTCTCCATAGCTCTAGATAAGATTAAATCAGTTGCCCCAGCAGACCTTCTCCCACCCGGTTCCTGCACAAACATAGCTCCTCTTCTTACAGTTAAACTCACGGAGTGATTCAACATGTCTCTAGCTCAGGGTACAGTTCCTACCAAATGGAAAGCAGCTCACGTTAAGCCTATCCTAAAAATCCCGCCTTCGATCCAATGGTACCTGGTAACTACTGTCCAATCTCACTGCTGCCATATTTTGGCAAAGTACTTGAGTCAACCATTTGGAAAGCCATGGACTTCTCAATCCATCGCAGTCAGGGTTTAGGGCGGCACTTAGTACCGAAATATCAGTGGTAGAGGTAGTCAATTAGAACAGGCTGGCCTTGGACAAAAGACCATCAGCCATGCTAGTCTGTCAGCCGCTTCTGACACTGTCTCCCATAGCATTTTAGATCAATGGCTATGTGAGGTGAGAGTCAGGAGAAGGGCCCTCCACTGGTTCAGGAACTATCGAATGAACAGAATCACCAGAGTACAAATAGGTACCCTGGCATCATGTTGTCGGTCTATAAGCATATTAGTTCCATAGGGTTCCATTCTGAGTCCTATGCTCTTCAACCTCTTTGTTACACCCCTGGCCAGGGTAATCAGAACCTATGGCTTTGAGGTTGTGTCTTACACTGATGACACTCAGCTGTTAATTATGTTTGTCCCTTTCCCCATAGAAACAATGACCAGTTTTAAACATTGTATGATCCATATCAGTAACTGGATGTGCAACAATCATTTACAGCTTAATGGAAGCAATGTGGAGATCATTCTGTTTGGGAAAGCCGATGAGTACTGGTCCAGGAATTGGTGGCCCCAAACCAGAGGCCCATATCCATCCCCCAAACAAGTAGTGTGCAACCTTGGAATTACAATTGACAGTCAGATGTCAATGAAAAATCATGTACACCTTGTAATAGGCATCTGTTGAGGGATTTTGCATAAATTACGCATAATCTTTCAATGGATTCCTATTGAATCCAGAACACCGTTGGTACAGGGGCTCATTGTCAGCTGCATGGACTATGGTAATGCCTTATTAGCTTCCATAAACGAAGATCTCCACTCAACAAAACTTCAGATCTTGCAGAGCACCGCTGCTAGACTCATCATAAATATTCCCCCAGGACCCCCATCAGCCCCTTGCCTGAGGACTCTTCACTGGCTACCGGTAAAAATAGAGAGGTTGCTTCAAAATTCTATATCTCACCCACAAGAGCTTACATGGAACCGGACTAAGCTACTTAGCTGAGAAATTAAACTGTTATCATCCAAGCATACCAGTAAGATTTAGCACTAAGGATCTCCTTACCCCGCAACAAATTTGCACGACAAGAAATGGTGGGCGATCCTTCTCTTTTTTTGCACCCGCTCTTTGGAACAAGCTCCTGCCCCAGCTTCTCTCCTTCTCTGATCACAAGCACTTTCGCAGGGAGTTAAAAACCTGGTTATTTGACCATAAATAATGCTGTTACATCGGATCGCCAGCTCATATGGATTCTCCCCAAGCTCCATGAGACCTTTTTGGTGATCTGTGCGCTCAATAAGGTTCTTTGTCTTTGACTTTGGCACTCATCTACCACAATGCACCAGCGATATCCTTTAAAGTCTAGTTGAAAGTTGTCAGCTGGAGTCTTCATGCTCGAGAAGATGCAGGTGGAGCTCTTTTAACCTGTTGCCTTCAGGGAGTCTGTCGTAATACTTCTTCTCTTGATGCAAGGCAAAGTCCCTAGGGCTGTAGTTCCCAAAGGTGTAGCAGTCCAGTCCTCTTGATACAGGCCAGGGTTCTAGCAGGGCATTTCTTCTTGTAATTTCAGGTAGGGATCTGAGTTGCTCGGCAGTTCTCTCATATGTATCCAGTATTCCTGGGTGATAAGCAGGGGGAAAACACTGACCAATGGCATATAGGGTGACACCCTCTTTGAAAGTGTGGCATATTATAACCTGCTGGCATGGCTAAGTGTCCCAAACACACCCCTTCCAGCCCCTCTGCTAATTAAAATACAGGGGCTCCTGTCAGTCTGGGACTTTAGGAAGTAGGGGTGAGCCTGAGTCCTGTCCAAACAGTCATTCCCTCTTTGAAGACCAGTTTGGCCACCCAGCTCCCTTCCTGTCTTTTGCTCTGCAGCCACAGATCTCCTCCCACCAGGTGTCCTTTGTCTCTATGCAGGCCTCTTGACACCTCATCAAAGCAGTTTGGCTCAGGGTGCCACATGCTGGCTAATCAGGAAAGGCTGCTGTATCGGGACTCATCAGAAAAGCAAGTTCTGTAAACTTATTTTCTATGATAGTTAAAACACATCTAACCTTGGCATGTGGATGTATTCTAACTATATTTATACGTCTTTGAATTATATTTTTAACTCACTCCTTGTAATAGTTAGATTTTAATAAAGTATTCACATGTTAGCCAATAAAGTCATTGCACTGTCACCAGGGCGTATAACTTTTTTTATAATGTTCCTGCACATTGTAACAAGGTACCCTACCCCTGTGGTACCTTGAGGAGACAATAGGAGTAAAATATATGCAAAAATAAGGTATTTTTAGACTTCAGAGGTACCTTAAATTTCAAAGACCAATTTACATATAATTTACTTTTAAAAGCAGCTTGCAAAGCAGGACTGCCTTTAAAATTACAGCAGGCAACAGAGTAAAGCACACTGAAGTGCATTAAATCTGCACGACCTTTAAACCTACATGCCCTACCTCATACTAGGGGCTATTATTTAGGTTATTATTCCATTTGTAATTGCACCTAATTACCATATACCTTTTGCACAGAGCACTAGCCCTGGGGCTGCTTAGCAGAGCCCAGGGCACAAACGAAGTCAGCTACCATCAGTGGCAATCACAAAATGGGAGTGATCAGGGTAAAAAGGATGACTTTTTCACAATTACAATATGAATGTTCATCATGAAAGTAGAAATCAAATTCCCTCACTATTTAATGGGTTCGGAAAACTCAAAACATTGAAAGTAAAGTTACATATATATGAGGATGTTCGTCTTGTTGCACAAAGACACATACAAATTGCATTTCACTTGCAAGGAGCTATTGAGAAGGAACATAATTCATTGCTTGACCATGAAAACAGTGGTCCAACACCACTGTTTTCTCCCATTGCAGTTGTGTCTAATACAGACAGGGAAGAAGCTCTACAAATATGCGTTGTCATGTTTCAGGCCAAAAAAAGCGATTGAGCGAGAGAAACATTCATGTCCGCACATTTCTGATATGATAACTCAATTGAATTTTGCAAAGTTCTTTTCTCAACTTAAAAAAAGGATACCACCAATTAGAACTTGAAGAATAATCCAGGTAAATAATAACCATTTTGTACACATATTGGTTTGTTTTGCCACAAGAAATCAAATGTTGGTGATTCCTTTGCTGCAAAACTTATCCAAGACATCATTCGACGTATCATACAGCCTGTGGTAAATGTATTTTACTATAGTGATGATACATTGGTTTTCAGAGCAGCACAGAAATAGTATGACAACTTCTCTTGCAGGTATGTTGTTTGCTGAATAATTCAGGCTTAACCCTGAATGCTGAAAAATGTGAATTACACAAGAAAAGCTTGTAATTCTTTACCCATGTATTTTATGATGGGGACATGAAATCTGATGCAGTTAAAATGCAAGTGCTGTCTACTGCAAATTCCCCACAAGACATTTCTAAGTTATGACAATTTCTTGGATTTGCCAGTTACTGTTAAATGATAAAGAAAATACCTTGCTATGGTTAGTGCACTGGTATGAGAATTAATGAAGAAGAATGTGTCTTTTCATTAGTCACGAGAATTTGAGAAGTATAAGACTGTGACGCTGCCACTCACCTGAAGTTCAGATTGTCTGCAGGAGTGATGAATTTTCTTCTCTCCTCCTAGACCACGTCTTTGCACAACTGAACTCACTAAAGGAGTCCCGGCAGCTGTCCCAAAAGGGAAGGGGAATGGGACAAGAAAAAGAGAGAGAACACTGCTACTCCACACAGTCTGGTCCAACCGGCACCCTTGAGGAGATCTGTTTGTAGAGTTGGTTCGCTTTTTTGAGGACTTGGGTTTCTCTATAAAATAAGAAATGCACACTCAACTGAGAACATTCATATTAAGTGAGTTATCTTCTATCACCTGTAGGTTGCAGGAAAATACAATCCACATAATAGTTCTCTAAGAACAAAGATGCTAAAATTGAGTCACTGGCTACGATTATGTGTCATTTACAGCCTGGTAAACAAATGGCACATAGAGAAGGTACGTGTGCACAAAGGGCTACATAAGCCAGTGTCCATACAACATGCTGAGCAGAGGTGTAACATGATGCTTCCATGTACAAGGCGATGTATCAAGTTCACAACATTCGTCTTACTATCAAATTTCTAGTCAAACAGTGTAGAAACAAAAACACTCAGAAATTGTTAATTATTTTAAACATAACATAACTCAAAGTGCTAAGCTGAATACAAATATGAAATAAGTTCCAATATAAAATGACTCCAGGCACTAAGCGTAGTACAAATACCAAATGAGTTCAAACATTAAATGACCCAAAGCACTAAGGGTAATACAAATATGAAATGCAATAGTCTTGAATCAAAAGTCATTTGTGACAAATGCCAGATGTCAAATTCACATGGCAAGTATGCAAGGATGAGCCTTCTGATAACAACAGAAAATGTCAAAGTCTTGCAACCTTAAAGCACGATGCACTTAGCTGTATGATGCTTGCTGCAGTTTTGGACAGGTGCATTATTCTGTCTAATAGTGAAGGAGGAAATCCTGAAACAGGAACCAGCAGATTTATCCAAGCACTGACAGGCGCAAGGCTTGGGCTTTTATAGCCAATTCAGAGGCAGTTAACATGATGGCAGGTGCCTCAGCCGCTCCCGTAAGCATGACAGGTGCTTAGCAACAACACATGTCCAATAATGTGACCCTGGTTCTAGCACCCAAAAGCAACAAGCACTGGTAAAACAAGCACAGGCACTAACAAATACAATCAAAATAAATAAACATTGGCAGTGACAAGAAAAGGAAAAAACAAACAACTTAGCAAGCAGAAATGTGAGCAAGCAGGGACCCCTGAGGGTGCCAGCATACCGGACAGGACAGGGTTGAAAGTACCAGAGTGCCACTGAAATGGCCTACTTTGATGCCAGACTTCACACAGATGGTGTATATGACGCTAGCCCTGTCGAGTTATGCTCAATCCTTGCACAGCACCGCAGACAGACAAATGCCTGGAGACATATTGTGGCTTCTACCACTAAAAACCTGTCACACATCAAACATGCTTACTTGCAGCCAGAAAAATAAAGTTTGGCAGTGGTCTTGGCTGGCTTGTGAATATTTCAATGTTTTTTTGTACGGAAAGCCTTTCACATTGGTGACTGATAATCCAGCTCTCTAGACGATATTCAGCAATCCCAAAGCCAAAATTCCTCTTCAAACTGAACGTTGGGATTTGACATTACAAGAATACATTTATACAATCCTTCATTGTCAGTAAAAGAACAGAATCATGCTAACTATATTTCAAGAGTACCATTTCAATGGAATGGTACCTCTTCTAAGACAGTGGAGGCATACATCAATTTTACTGTGAAATCAAGCATACCAGAGTGCATTTAAAGCTCTTAAATATGAGAGATGAACTTTCAATGATACCAGAAGGCCTCATTCTGTGAGTGTCATGGATCGTTAGTCCTGAGTGCCTACGACAACAAGTAATCAACATCACCCAGGAAGGACATCAAAGAATAGTTGGCACCAAGAGAGCTCTCTGTGGCCGAGTCTGGTTTCCATATCTTGACAAAAATGTTTAAATTAGTTAAAGACTTCTCATATTTGCCGCTGTCTTTAATCTCAATTCATTCAGCACCAATTTAATATATCAGAATTGCCATACCATGCTTGTTTGAGAATTGCTTTTGATTTCTTTGGTCTTCTTTAGAATGGACGTCATCTTCTAGTCATTGTAGATGAATATTATAATTTTCCACCCGGAGATGACCTTTTATCCACCACACATGAAAAAATATTTGGAAAATTGATGGCATCTTTATGATGTGGATGTACCTCCTGTCTTGAAGTCTGAAAACGGGCCCTCCTTTTAATAGTCAAGAATTCAAAGTTTTTCTAAATCACAGAATAAAAACAATAACAAAGCACTCATCTTTAGTTTCAGGCCAATGGTCTGGTAGAATGATTTATTAGTACTATGAAAAAGCTATTCAGCATGCTGCATTGGAGAAGCTCACCCTTAATGCTTGTTTAAACACTACTCTTCCAGATTACTGTCTGACCACTCACTCAACAGCAGGAAAAGCACTGCGACTTTCATGTTTGGAAGAGCCACGACAAGCAAGATGCCCCAATGGACCAATCTCAGATCCAAGAATGAAAAAAGACATTCACACTAGGGACTCTGGTCACAAAAAGAAGATGAAAATATATGCTGACATACAAAGTCTCTGAATTACGGGATTTTGCTGCCTTTTGAAAAGCGGTGAACGTGCCCTTTTTAGCTGAGAAGGATAAGGCCTCGATAGAGATTGCCATTACTGAGCCTGAGTGGATACAGCATTTTTCAACGCAGTACAGTAATTCTGCAATAGACCAGTATGGAGACCCTTGAACGAGAACTACCAATGGAGTTTACACTTAGTGAAGTTATAGCAGCAATTAACTCAAGCCTGAGTGGTTAGGCTCCAGGGCATGATGGTATACTTGTAGATCTTTTTAAATCTAATGTAGTTTTATGGGGACCACTTTTAACACATGTTTTTTTTTAAAATATCTTTATTCAGCTTTTTACACACCATATCTTTTCCCCCAGCCTTCGCCCCCCACCCACCGGTCAGACAGACAGTGAAATAAATATACATTACAATAAAATGTATATAGAATATCTCATAACACATATAATTGATTACTATTTGCAATACAAATTTACAAGATTATTCTTATTACTATCTTCAGTTTTGATTAAGAGTTCAATCATTCAACTCCCGTTTTGCAGCTGGCACCATTCTAACAGGGGAGACCAAATTTGTAATCCTCTTTTTCGTCGCCTCCTACCCTTTCGCTTATATATAGAAATTTCCATATTTGAGATGACCAGGAATCTAGATAACCATTGTTGGAAAGAGGGGGTATCAGCATCTAGCCAAGCAGAGGCAATACCTAGTCTAAATACCGCCATAGCTATAAATATAAGGTCATGTCCCACTAAGGCCTTATTAGGATCTGCTGCCCCAAGTAAGATAACATCGTTAGATAGAACTACCAGGATTTTTAGTACTGTTGTTAGAAACTTCTCGATTTCTTGCTTACTAGATCTTAACCCATCACAAGATGTGCACTGTGTCAGCGCTGTACAGCCTGCACCTAGGACAGCGTGTGCTTTTTCCATTCCCCCAGAGTATAATATAGAGAAAAACTAGTTTTAAAAAGTTGTGCCTGTAGTTTGGTTGATAGGAGAATCGTTTGTGACATTGAAAAAGCATAATTAAATTCAACATCTCTTGCCATTTCTGTGAACTTTTTACCGTATCACCCGAAAATGTATTTATAAGTGTGTAGATCCCCCCAATAGTATTTTTTATATTGTGAATTAAGTCCTCCACTAGTTTGTTACTTTTAAGCCCCCCCCCATTCCCCAACCTTATGTAACAGAAAGTCCCTAATTTGCAGATATTTGAAGAAATCTTGCCAAACCAGACCAAATTTGTTTTTCAGCTCTTCAAAGGACTGTATCCCTTTCGGAGAGACTAGACAGCCAATTTGTACAACCCCTGCCTCCAGTTATTTATTCATGTAGCTGTCCTTAAAGATTCCTGGCAGGCTTGCATTATTTTCTAAGGGAGTGTAGAAAGACCATCTCCCTAAACCCATCATTTTCCTTACGGTCTTCCATACCTTAAAACCACTGAGTAGTGTTTAAAACTTTTCTTTCTTATGATAACTATCATGTAAGTGTCGCCAAAAATACCCTCTGTTATTTTGTCCTAAAAGTAATTAAAATATAGAAGGTGTGTGCACCTCCCTCCCCTCGGGTCCTCAGGTGTTTTGTAGCAACTCGCTGCTATACAATAACACAGTCGCCCAATAATATGCCTTTAAATTAGGGAGGGCTAGTCCTCCTCTTTCTTTGTGTAGTGTGAGAAGTTTAAATGCCCGCTGAGGCTGTGAGTATGCCCAGACAAAGTTTGAAAACATTTGTTCTTATGATTTAAACTAAGAAGGTGGGAATTCCAGGCAAATTGCCATAACAAGATATAAAATCTCAGGAAAGAAGATCATTTTGATCACATTCACTCTTCCAGTGATAGAAAGGGGCAGGTTATCTAGGCGTTGAAGATCTTTTTGCATGGCTGGCAACATGGGTTTCAAGTTTATATCAACCGGCTTATCCAGATCAGATGTAATACTAACTCCCAGATAGGTAGCTTCTTCCACCACTCGAGAATCCCACATATTGCTATTCTTGTTTAACACAATCTGAGTTAATCTGATTAAGTGCGTATCCGGATACCAAACCAAACTGGTTCGCCTCACCTTCAATGGCACTCATGGCGGTATTGGGTTCAGCTGTCACGATTGCAATGTCATCTGCATATGCAAGTGTTTTGGTGACATAGTCCAGTGAGATTATGGGTTTGATTACGCCATTCCCTTCTAACTTACAGATGAAAGGGTCTATTTATATTGCGAAAAGCAATGGTGAGCAAGGGCAGCCCTGCTGTGTTCCCAGTGAAATCATCAATTTGTCAGTTAGGCTGCCATTCACCATAACTACCGCCCTTGGGTTCACTTATAATGTTTGGATTGCCTGTATGTATCCTTCCCTTATGCCCAGTCTACCCATGGTAGTCCAAAGGAAGGGCCAGGAGACCCTATAGAATGCTTTCTCTGCGTCAAGCAGTACCAGTGCCATAGGGTCTCCTGTAACCTCCATGCAGTCAAACAAGGTAATAACCCGCTGAATGTGGTTGATAGTTGATCTGCCAGTAATGAAGCCATGTTGGCTCTGAGCTACCACTTTGTGAAGAATAGGTGTTAGTTTGTTTGCCAACATTTTAGAATATATTTTAAGGTCCGAATTAATAAGAGTGATGGGTCGATATGAACCAAGTTGTTCTGGGGGTTTCCCTTTTATAGGGAAGATAACAATTTTTGCCCGGGACCATGATTTTGCTGGCGATCCCCCTTTAAGAATGTGAAGAATAAGATTTAATAAGGTATCTTTAATTTGATCTAGGGGATGCAATCCAAATATGTTGCTTTTCCCTTTGGTAATTCTCTAATAATGGTCAAGAGATCATCTAGTGTTGGGGCTTCCTCTAGGAAATCTACATCATCATCCTCAAATTTTTCATAGGTAACACTCTCTACGTATTCCTCACAATTTGCCTGGTTTTCCCCCCGGTTTCTGTATATAAGACCTGATAAATCTGCCATAAAGCCTGTCTTATCTGTTCTGGGTCAGAAACGCGATTTCCCTGAGGGTCAAGAATTTCCCGAATCAAATTCGAGGTTGTCTGTTGCCTTGTGCGCACAGCCAGTTGGTTTTCCATTTGCTCATTCACCTCTTATATTGTTTCTTTTTGTGAAAGCATTTTTTTTACAGCCTTATCGGTAAAGACACTCATAATTTTGGCTTTGGAAATTGCCACTTGACTCTACACCTTCTCTATCATCTCCTTTCCTCCCGATGTATTTCCCATTGTCACTCTCACCAACCCCTCCTCAGCCTTCCTTAGATTTTCCTGCATCTGCTGCATGACTAGCTTAGCCTGTTTATTGGCCTTTAAAGAGTCTCCCTACGTAGCCCTGCTTTCAGTGTATCCCACACAATTTCATCTGATGTACTTCCCACGTTGTCTGCTAAAAAATTCAGATTCTATTCCCTCATATGACTACAGTAATTATTGTCTAAAAGTAGAGTTTTCTCAAAAGACCATGTAGTTGGACTGTTTTTGTCAATTTTTATTTCTATAGATCAAATTAATGGGTTATGATCCAAGAGAATTCTCTGGAATTTTTCCATCTTAAATTTAGTTTTAATTGAGTTTGGCATAAATACGTAATCCAGTCTTGCGTGAGTAAGATGTGGATTAGGAAAAAATTTAAAACCGGGGTCGCTAAGATTTCTTGTCTGCCAACCATCTACTAATCCATGCACGCTACAAAAATCTCTCAGAGCTCTAAATACTTTGGGCTTGCGACCAATACAGTGCCAGCTATCATTTAAACACCAATTAACAGGAATATTGATATTAAAATTCTCGCAGACCATAAGGGGTAAAGACCAATGCATAAATTCATTTGAGATTACCTCCAGTACCGAAGGGTCATTGCTGTTGCAACCATAGATTGTGCAGAGCGTCAATTTTCATCCTTTCCAATACTGGCATTCTGTGATCGTCCACCGACCATATTTGTCTGCCTTAGAGGGACTAAAAACAAGCCCATTTCCATTAGCGAGAATAGCAACTCCCCGAACTCATCCGCCATGCGTAGAACCACAAATCAACCTATACCCAAGTGATTTAATGATGTGCCTCTTATAAGCATCTCGAAACGTGGAGTGGGAGGGGGACTCCCTCCTACAACTGAGTGCGCTGTTTTGCAACGAAACTCATAGGTTTCTTTTCTGTATTCTACATAATTTCATGCATGAAATGTTCCATATATCACAAATCAGTAGTCCATAATTATTCTCCGTAGTATAGTAATTTTATTTCTCAATTTCTGGCAGATAATTATACTAAGTTTAGTAATACATCTTGTAAACCCAATGCATTTCGGGTCTTTTCATCAGACCCTTCATCAGGGGACTATGGAGTGAAAAGAAACAGGACCTGTTAATTCACCTTGCCAATAAACACAAAATCATACGTTCATTTCATGATTAAATTCAGATTGTTTGAATGATACCACCTTAACTTCAAAACTGTATATATCTCTCCTAGGTTATACTCGACAAGTGCAGCGTGAATATCATGACAATCATTACTTCATAGAAACGCTAAGGTAATCGTAATGCACAATCTCTGGAACTATATTAAATAACCTAGTTAAATCAATATGCGCTCTCTATTCTGTGTTACTTACATAAGACCGTCCGGTCTGTTACCCAATTCGGCATCTCTGTGGTTCACGATATTTCGCGCCAACAGGTAGCGTCTACTATGGAGTAAAGTTCCGCACACGTGATCGGAAAGCCTTCCAATCACGGCAGAGTGATACTCATCATGTGACTAGGTCCGTAATGGCTTCCAGGAAGTATAGAGATTAATCGCGCTGAGGCTAATCTTAACTAAATGTATACATGATATAACCTGGAAATATAAGTGGTATCTCTGAATTAAATAAAAACAATGATCTCACAAAAGCAATATTCATGCAAACTAATAAATTAAACTGAAAATAAAGAGAAAACGGTACATTCATTTAAGTGGACTGGGAAAACCCAATGATCACTTCAAGGATCACGGATATAGTTTTGCGCTCCATTTACCCATAAAACCATTGAAGCGTTTGAGAGATCAGTACTCACAGATGTACAACAGATAACCTACAGCAAACCTAAAAGAAGTAACCTCACATCTAGAGAATGGAACACGTTGAAAAATTTAGCCAACAACAAACAATTGACATTCCAGAAGGCAGACAAGGGAGGGGCCCTTGTGGTCATGGACACGGATTTTTATACTAAAAATGTGAATGACCATGTGAATAACCCGGATATATATCTTCCACTAGAATCGGATCCCACTCAGGAATACCAACAAATTCTAAAAAAGATCATTAATCATGCCCATGATATGAAGTGGATAAATGACAAAACCAAACAGTTTCTAGAAATAAAACATCCAAGAAGACCAAAGCTGTATATGACACCCAAGATACACAAAAATTTGAACAATCCGCCATTTAGACCCATCGTCTCCGCGTGTGGGTCTATCTCTGAGCCCATAGGGAAATTCATCGACAGGTTCTTGCAACCGATTGTACAAAACTCAGCCACATACATTAAAGACACGACAGCTTTCTTGAATATGTTGGAAAAGTTAGCATTGAAGATGGATGAAACATTTCTACTATGTACTATAGATGTAACCGCCCTATACACCTCTATCCCCCATAATGAGGGCATAGAGGCACTAGAATGGAGCCTTACTAAAAGCAACCTTCAAGAGGAACAAAAATTGCTAATCATACAACTCATGCAATTTGCATTATTTTGCAGTTACTTTGAATGGAATGGAAAATACTATAACCAAAGCAGTGGAACATCTATGGGCTTTGGGGGGGCGCCCTCATACGCTAACATTTTTATGAACAAATTTGAAACCGACCACATTCTGGAGAATCCGTCATGGACAGACCATTTGATTTTGTACAAAAGGTACATTGATGACCTATTTATAATATGGAGAGGAGCGAGAGAAGATTTGGAAAATAACATCATTGCACTCAACGCCTGTAATGAAAGGATAAAATTCACCCATACTATAGATGAGCAAAACATAGCATTCCTCGATGTGAAAGTGTCCATAACAAACAACATCATCACCACTAATGTTCATATCAAGAAAACAGACAAAAATTCGTCACTATTGTTTCAAAGTTTCCATCCAATGTCACTGAAAAAACATTTGCCTACTTCGCAATTTATAAGAATAAAAAGAATCACTTCCAACGAAGAAGAGTTGTCAAAAATTTTCCAAGAACAAACAAAAAAGTACCAAGTAAGAGGATATCCGAATTCGGTATTTACGATTCTGAAATACCTACATGTGCCCCCTTCTATTTTACCACTTCTTAAATAGCGAATCGGTAAAATTCGGTATTTTTGAAGTGGTAAAATAGAATTACCTACATCTAGCCCCTAGTCTTTTACCACTCCCTCGTTCTCATCGTGTTGTGTCTGGAGTGTAACACCATCTTTTTCTAGTTGTTCTGTCCTTCCCTCCACCTTAGCAATCCGATTTGCAATGTCGGAGCAAGTTCTTTTGACCTTTTTGACCGCCCCTTGCAGCTTTTGTGCGGTTAGTTGAGATCTGCGGCTGTCCGCCTTTACTTCCTCTTGAAACCCTTTAATAGTTTGTAGGATATCCACTAGCGCTGGTTCATTTGCTGAGGTGTCACCCCCTTTTGCCTGGCCAGTGGCTGAAGTGGTATTTTCGAGTAAGGTAAGGGTGGTGTTATTATAATCCCACTTCAGTTCCGCTGTGCACTCTTTCTCAGACATGTCACTTTCTTTTTGAAGTCAGCCTCTGCTGTTTTTCTTTTTGAGGTGCTTTTTAGTACTTGGCTTACTCCTGTGTGCATCAAAGTCGGGGCTGCTATACCACTTCTGTCCTTCCTCTCCGCTTGAAAGTGAAATACTGATGTGTGACATGTCCGATTCTTCTGTTAAAGAGAAGAACTTATGTTGATTGTCCGTTGTCTTGGGATTAGCAACAAGTTGTGCGCCATCGAATACTACTGTTAATTGGGGAAAACAGGTAACAATGAATTGCAAAGGATTGGTACCATTCGCTGTGGCGGTGGAGCTTTCAATGGACACAGTTTGGATACTCAAGTGCGCCATCTGCCATGGTCAATACTTCAGGAGCCAAAACTAGTGTATTGATGTTCACCACAAAGGGTAAGGGTTGATTGGTGAGCCCTGCCAAGATTATCACCCCTTGATTAACGGCTCCCAACGTAGACTCCTTACTTTCCCCCCCTTTTGCAGCCATGAAGCTATTCGTTTTTAGAGGTTGTGAGGAGTCTGATTCCCTTGCCCCTCGAGTGATAGCTTTTTTTCCCATGTTTGTTAAATGAGACGAGTTTGATATGTCTAGGGAATCTGCCTTATCGACTTTATTTCCACTACTGCTTCTGCCCTTGAAGTTCTTTTGGCGGGTGACAGAGAGAGCGCTTTGTTGCTGAAAGCCAGAAGGTGCAGTTTTCCCTTTTAGAGCCCTCATTCCCCTGCCGGTCATCCTTACTTGTTTGATGCTGCCGGCGCTGCCTGAAATGTTCCAGTACTGTATCCGTCCTGTTGTTTCGGCCCCCACACCTCCACCAAGGCACTGTTGATGCAATGCCTTTCCGCTACGAAGTTGCAGACAAGTTGATGCAGGCACTCGTGTATTCCTGTGCCGGTCTGCCGTGATGGAAGAAGGTAACGCAGGACAGATCCCATCAACGATCGCAGAGCGGTCTATGCGTCCGACCAGGTGACGCAGAGCATAAGTGCCCACTGAGAGGATGCAGCCTGTCCGTTTTTACTCGTGTACTTCACCCGCATTACGTATGTCCTTACTGCAACTTTCCACGACTCCTTTCGGGGGGGTTTACACCGCAATCAGCAACTCAGTATTTCCGCTACCAGAAGTGATTACTGTTACGAGAAATAAATGAATGCGGGGAGGCTCAGCGGAGGATCCTCGCGGCGTTGTTAATCGGTCGCCATCTTGCCTCTTAATCCTTTAACACAGGCTTTTAACGCATGTAGTGCACCTGGTACGAATCTATTATCATCCCAATTTTTAAAAAGGGAGACAGGGCGAACCTAGCCTGCTATCGCCCAATTTCACTGCTGGACTCAACAGTCAAGATTATTGGGCGGATTTTATTAGATAGAATGCAGACATGGGTGGAGGACAAGAATGTGATAAGCAATTCTCAATACGGGTTCCATAAGGGTCTGGGTACTGATGAACAGGGTCTTAACTTACATACTAAGGGTCCAAGGCTGTGTCCTTGCCCCATTTTTCTTCACTCTGTACATAAATAACCAGGAAACTATTTTAGTTAGGGAGTGCAGGGATCTACCGATGGTAGTGAAGCGTCCAATCCCTGCACTCTTATATGCAGATGATTGAATTGAATTAGGCTTTTATATAGCGCGACTTCCACCCTACGGGTATCCTGGCGCTCAGACTTAAATAGATCAACCTAGACACAGACCGGGTCAACGTTAGGTTTAATGGCCCGTACACCCCTTGCACTTCAAAGGGTTGTGAATTCGTTCTCTAATTTTATGACAAAGCTTGGGCTCTCGATTAACTGCTCTAAAACATTCACAATGAATTGTGGGGCAGGGGAAAATAAGAGGATTAAATCTATCACCATTGATTCTAGATTGTATTTGACGGGTCTGGTTCTTAGTCAGAGGCAGTGAAGATTAGACGCCTACTGTTTGTTAAGCCATTAATGGCATTAACAAACTTTAGCCGTAAACTAGGCAGATGCCCTACTGGGAATTATTACACAACCATAGGGCCAAATGTGTGGCTGTAGCCACCTATGGAGTGGCAATATGGGGCTACGCAGAGGTACATTCACTGCAAATAGCGGAAAATAAGGGCCCGATGTAGGTAATATTGATTTACCGATTTTTAATTACCGAATTTTACTGATTCGGTAATTGAAAATCGGTAAATCAATGTGGTGGACATGTAGGTATTTCCAGATGTGGAAATACCGATTCGGTAACATTCGGTATTTACCGATTCTGTAAATACAGAATCGGTATTTCCCATTGATTCCTATGGGCTTCAAAGCCCATAGGAATCAATGGGAAATACCGATTCTGTATTTACAGAATCAGAAAATACCGAATTTTGCAAGGGTGCATGGGGTGTCACTTTGACACCCTCTGGCACCCCACAAATGGGCATGTGCGCCATGTGGCCTTAGGGCATGTCTGTCTGTCACATGGCTAGGTGTGCATGCACACATGTGCATGCACACCTGGAATCGGTATTTTACCACACAATAGGATTGTGTGGTAAAATACCGATTTTGTAGGGCCTTTGGGACTCAGAAGAGTCCCACCTACATCCGAGATTTACCGAATCGGTAAAAATACCGATTCGGTATTTTACAGAATCGGTAACTTTACCGAATCGGTAAAGTTACCGATTCTGTAAAATTGTGCCCCTACATGCCAAATCATGTATACCGGTCGGTAACGGCCGAAAATACCGATTTCCGGCCGTTATCGACCGACCTACATCTGGCCCTAAATGATTTAAATATCTTCTTTCCCTTCCAGATAGTACTTTAAATTACATCTGCCACCAGAAATTGGGTATGTCATATTTGGAGGACACGATTAAGATCCAACCTGTCCTCCTTTGGCATAAAATGTGGACATTGGATGAAACTGGTTTTAAACGGGATGTTTTAAAAAATGCGCTGGGGTTGGATGGTGCCACACAAGTGAGATGGCTAGAATATGTGAAAACAATCCTTTTGAAGTTAGGACATCTGGAATATTTCACTGAGCCATATTTAACGTGCAGTGTCTCAAGAAAATCCCTGAAGGACAGATGTATGAGGCTTTTCAGTGAAGGTAGAGTGATCATTGAATTGAGGAAATCAGCGGTACATGCCTACCAGTTAACTCTGTTGTTGCCAACGATACAGCCATACCCATTATTAATAGTTGGTGATTTTGATCGTTTTCTGTTGACACGTTTTAGGGTAAATATTTTACATAGACTTTTAAGTTTTCCCGATGTAAACGATTGGGCAAGAGTTTTGTGTAAGTGCCCAAGTGATGACATCTCAGTGAAATCTACAATTTAAAATGTTGCTTTTCTGTAGGTACTATGATACACCAAGAAGGAGATGGATCTTCCCCGATTTAAAGAAACTAGGGCTAAACCAGTGTTGTCCCGCATGTCTTGCAATACAATACCTAAAAAATGAATATGTTATTGCAGCAGTTACTGCATTTTTAAAAAATACTTTTAATTTATGGAAAATAGTACTATTGTAAACTGTGAATATGAATTTAAGTGCCACTGAGACCTCGTGATTTTAAGTGCTATTGCCTTTATATGAATATTTTTTAATGTACCATTATGTTTTTAAGTAGCAAGGAATTGAATGGATTTTATTGTGTGCTTTTATGGTAATTTCTTTATAACTGAATAAAGACATTTGAATAGAATTGACAAAGTCATACAAAATATGTCACCTTCACATGAGGTAATTTGAGTGCTTGTCAAACAATCAAGGAATAGACAGTTTGATGCTCCTTTTGGGGCTGAATCCTTTACTAGCACTAACACCAAAAGACACATGGGGACCACTCAGCATCCTTGTAAGTCGCTTACAAGAGGTTCCTCTCCCTTTCGCCATGTGGCCCATCACTCACCAAGCATCAATGTCCATGTAAAGACTGGGTGCAGACAGGCTGTTGGTGACTTGGATCTGCTGATGATTCCACCTCACCTGTGCATAACACTGACACTTTCACTGCCAGATTCCAGTTTCCAGTGACACGATCAGGATGTGTGATTCAGGTGCCGTGACCTTTAATTGAAGAATAGTATCATTATTTATGTGTTGATTTTCTGTATTAATTCATTATTTATGTCTTTATTGATTTTGACAAACATTTGTAACTTTTCATTTAACCAAGTGGGATATGTAGTTTCTTGTAAATAAAGGAACGCTGGAACTCCTTTGTTTCCCACTGCACGCCGTGACATTAGCGTTAGGCAGGCTTAGAATGTTAAGTTTTGGCTTATACGCAGTAGAATAAAGATGTGTAAAACCGCTCTCTATGTGTTGCGTGGTTGTTGTCAAGGACACTATAAGTAGTACCTACTCAAGCTACGCAATCATGTTTTTTTTTTGTAAATATAAATGCGTAGGAAGGAATTCACCTTTAATCTGCTCAGTCAAGTCCTTATTCGTGCGCTGTCCAATATGGAGACAGAAAATGGCAGTCACAATGATATCAGTCCTTGGGTCAGTTCTTAACATGCTAATCTGGTTAGATATCAAAGGTTAAGTCCCCTCAGTCTTTTCTGCGCAATAGCACCTTGGCATAAAGAATATTTACATTGGGTGCACATTTACATCATATTGTATATTATGCAGCATCTCTCTAGGAGTAAGATTCTCAACAAAGCATTCCCAAGTTGGGAAACAACCTTTACAACGCAGTCATTGCATCGCACTACCTTTACATAGCAATGCATTACAACGCAGCCATTACATTGCATGTCACTACAATGAATGTCACTGCAACGCAGGCATTACATCGCAAGCCATTACAACGCATACCATTACAATGCATAGTACCCTTACACTCTCCGACACTTACTTTACTGTGGCACTCACTGAAGTTAGAATAGTAATTTTAACCCCTACACTATCCAACACTTACCCTACTGTTGCACTCACTGGAGTTAGAATAGTAATTTTAACCCTTACACTATCCAACACTTACCATACTGCTGCACCCACTGGAGTTAGAATAGTAATTATTACCCGATACTATCCAACAATTACCTTAAATGCAATGTAATGGTATGCATTGTAATGGTATGCGTTGTAAAGGTATAATGCGATGTAATAGAATGCGTTGTAAAGGTAGTTTCTGAAAATGCGATGTAATGGCATGCTATGTAAAAGAATGCGTTGTGAAGGATGTTGTGATGTAAAAACTGAGTTGTAAAGACCTGCATTGTAAATGTATGTGTTGTAACGTCATACATTCCCCCAAGTGTTCTGCAGCATTGAGACTCAAGATAACCGCATCATCAGGGAGACCCCCGAACCCACTGGGTTTGTGGGTCAGGTCTTCTGCAGAGGAGACACCATTCTACTTCAGCCGAGAGCCAGAATCCTCTATTGCAGTAACACTGTCAATTGTGAGGTAGCAGTAATTATCCACATTCCCACAGAAGCAGTCAGAGCCCCAGTGTTGCTGCAGCACCGAGAGCCACATCCCAGTGCAGCTCTTAGAAACCCCGATCCCTCAAGATGCAACAACACTGGAATGACCACAGCAGCAACATACCTCACCCTTGATGACCCAGGGTCCCTGTGGCCAAGTCTGCTCTATCTGCTGTACACTTCTATTTGAGGATGGTGTGTTTTCATAGGACGATGGAAAGGCCCTCTGAAAGAGCCTGTTCCAATGGAAGGCCTTACTGTATCCTTCCTTTGAGGATGGTGTGTTTTCATTGGACGATGAAAGGCCCTCTGAAAGAGCCTGTTCCAATGGAAGGCCTTGCTGTATCCTTCCTTTGAGGATGGTGTGTTTTCATAGGACAATGGAAGACCCTCTGAAAGAGCCTGTTACAATGGAAGGCTGGGATGCTGGGTCTTGTGCCCAACTAAGACTGCATGTGTTGTGGCCTCGAACCAGAGGTACCAGGCAAGGGTGGCCCCATCTATGTCCGCAGAGCAAAAGCACGAAGCATTACTGTTTATAGGGTTAGGAAGGATGTTTACCAATTGGGTCTGATCAGAAGAATAAACACGGTCTGAAGAAACTGGAATGAAAGGTTATGATCCCTGGATTATGACACATTCAGTAACATGGAGCCAAGTGTCACTCAAGGCTACAGAGCGAGCACTGAAACTCCACAATTATACTTTCACATCAAAAAAGCAGTAATAGTGATTATTCCAAAAAAGAAAAGAAAACATGCGAAAACAAATAGGCAATCCATGTCCACTTTTACTGATGGTGGCGCACTGGTGTGCACTGCTGTGCTTTGCTCTGCACTTCATTTTCGTTTCCTGTAATCGATTGCCATTGCATACTCAGGAAGGGAGTTTTTCCCAACAGCACTTTGGCAGCAGCCGAGTAAAGGATGGATTTCCGATAAATTGTGCAACCTGTTCCTGGAGTCGTGACAGGAAAAGGAGGATAAAAAGCCTCCAACTGTGGCGGGGCTTTGAGGCAGCAGAGACCCGTCTTGTCTGCACCACAGAGACCTGCGCTGGCGTTGAGTGAACCGTCGGTAAGTTTAAAGAAATGGAGCTTTTTGTTGGTATTTTCCACATTTTCTTTATCTTCATTTTTTTTGTCCTTCGCTAGCGCTGCAAAATAATCCCAGGATTTCCCAGTGGGATTAAGGAATCTATGTGTAGATGAAGAGAGGAGACTGCAGGGACCAGGACACATGTGTTGACTGATTCCTTCGGTAACTCCCTCAGAATCACAACTAGGAAGTTAGGGCATGATAACTATCAAGGTGCTCCATGGAGCATCGATTTAAGTCATGTTGAAGTTTTCCACATAATGCAGTTTTAATGCTACAAGGAACGTAATTACTGCACCCACAAAATACAGAGAAAAATGGAGGTGCAAAGAGAAGTCCAGAGACGTCAACCATGTGACCTGCAGATGTTTGGTGTCAGGGGTGATGGCATAGGTGGGCTCTAGCCTCCTGATTGGTATCGCATGAGGGGCTTCTCCTGAGGGCCAACTCTGAGTCCTCAGGACCCTGCCAATGCCAAAGACATGTACATGTTCAGAGTTGAATTCTCAGTAACTGGATAAGTTGGGTCTGATTTCCTAGGATGCTCATGCGTTCAAGCTCACATTTCCACATGGAATAAATAGCACCACCAAAATAAAACAAATCAGATGGGCACTGGACGTTGAAGAGCCCTTTATATGTTTCTTCTTTGCTCTGGGTAGCCTGTACTCTCTACCGTGCCTCTATTCTTGCAACCTGTACAATTCCCACACTAATAAAAGCCTACTCATGGGTGAAGCCTGGTGCTGATGCCTCGTGTATTGAGATGGCCAAGGGCCCGATGTACGACCTTTTCATTTAGCGCCTCGCAATTTGCGACACATTGCGAGGCACAAAATGTGAGGCACTAAATGAAATGTACAAAAGTGTGTTCACACTGTTGTGCGATTCCCAATGGGGTCGCACATTGCGAGGCTCATGAATATTAATGAGCCTCTAGCAATTTGCGAGCCCATTGGGAATGACAGCCCTCCCAGGGATGGTGGCCTGCTGGGCTCAGCAGACCACCATGTCTGGGACTGCTTTTTAGTAACACAGCTTTTTAATATTTTTAAAAAGCAGCCCATTTTCCTTAAAGGAAAACGGGATACATTTAAAAACAAAACAAATGAAACGTTTGCGTTTCATTTTTTAAGGGCAGGCAGTGGTCCCTGGGACCACTGCCTGCCTTTTAAACATTCATTTGCATGCATTTGCGTATCCTGGGGACCCCTTCTCATTTTCAAATGCATTAACACCTACTTGAAGTAGGTGGTAATTACGAGTGTTTTGCAACCGCAGTTGCGGTCGCAAAACATTAGTACATTTTTTCAGACTCGCTATTTGGAAGGGAACTCTCCTACCAAATAGCGAGTCGCAAAACCTATTTAGCGAGTCGCAAAAAACTTGCGACTCGTAATATAAGCTTTGTTCATGGCCCAAAATGTTTTTGCATGCGCAAACTGGTTTGCAAACCTGTTTGCACATGCAAAAACGGGTCACACATCTGGCCCCAGGTTCATTACGGCTTTGCCTGTATGATATGTGACTGGTTAATGTGGGGACATTTTCCTCATTATGATGTTATCCACTTTCACAACATTTGGAAAAATAATTGTTGATGTTGATTGATCCTTAATTGAAAGTGGTATGAATCTGGTGATAGTCACTTTGTTCACTTTCCTTCTTACTTGATGTGTTTGAGGATTCTGTTTGTACGAAATTCTTGCTGCAGTTGCATCTGGTCTGAGTATCTGCCCATTAGGAATACTGGAACATTCAGACAACTAAAAAAGACATGGATGGGCACAGCAAAGCAACAGAAGTAGACAGGCACAACACTAAGCAGTAGAAGCTGGCAGGTAAAACAGTGCAGCAAAGATGTGCCTGAATGTAAAAATAGGCGGTGCTATGGTGGGCCGGGGATATTGACAGGGTGGTCAGGCCTTATCTGTTGCAAAATGTTATAATTTTATCTCATACCAGTTAGGGTCTCAATTTAACGCAGTGAGTAATGGATTCATCCTCATTAGCCATGCTATTAACGTTTACTGAATTCTAAACAAGCATTTACAATGCAATGGTTTTGCCTTTGTTAAAGTTAGAGCTATTGGCATTGCTCTTGACATTATTTTTATTTATGTTTTTTTTAGCATAAATAAATGGCATTGTCATTTACAATGCCACTAGCTTTATCTCTCGCAAATGACACACACAAACACACACAACCTCCGCTCACCCTCACTCTCACTCATCCTCACTCACCCTCAACCCCTCACCCTCACTCACCCTCAACCCCTCACCCTCACTCACCCTCAACCCCTCACCCTCAACCCCTCACTCACCCTCACTCACCCTCACTCTCACTCATCCTCACTCACCCTCAACCCCTCACCCTCACTCACCCTCACCCTCACTCACCCTCACCCTCACTCACTCACCCTCACTCACTCACCCTCAACCCCTCACCCTCAACCCCTCACCCTCAACCCCTCACTCTCACTCATCCTCACTCAACCACCCTCAACCTCACTCACCCTCAACCCCTCACCCTCACTCACCCTCAACCCCTCACCCTCACTCACTCACCCTCAACCCCTCACCCACCCTCAACCCCTCACCCTCACTCACCCTCAACCCCTCACCCTCACTCACTCACCCTCACTCACCCTCAACCCCTCCCCCTCGACCCCTCCCCCTCAACCCCTCACCCTAACCCTCACTCACCCTCCCTCACCCTCAACCCCTCACCCTCAAACCCTCACTCACCCTCAACCCCTCACTCACCCTCAAACCCTCACCCTCACTCACCCTCAACCCCTCACCCTCAACCCCTCACCCTCAACCCCTCACCCTCACTCTCACTCACCCTCACTCAGCCTCAACTACTCCCCCTCACCCTCACTCACCCAAAACACCTCACCCTCACTCACCCTCACCCTCACTCACCCTCAACACCTCACTCACCCTCACTTACCCTCAACACCTCACCCTCAACCCCTCACCCTCACTCACCCTCACTCACCCTCACTCACCCTCACTCACCCTCACTCACCCTCAACCCCTCACCCTCACTCACCCTCACTCACCCTCACCCTCACTCACCCTCACACAGTGCAATAGTTCTCAGACCATTTCAGTTAGAGCTTTTAGAAATGTTTATGGCTTTTTTTATTTGTAATACTTTAGCATTGTCTACAGGAAACAAAAATGCTAAACATTTACAAAATAAATCCATAAACAATTCTAAAAGCACTAACTCTAATGGTGCGAGACCTATTGCATTTCCAATGCTTGTTTTTGTTGTGCCCGGGACGTTTTTTTAACCCAAACCAATCCTGGTATAGTGTGGACATATGCATTAGAGCGCTTTCCATGAGCAGCAGCTTACATTACACAGGGTCAGATTCCTTTTATGTTGAGGAACGTCGGTGTTAGGTGATTTGCCCAGAATCACAGTATGTTGGCCCAATGCCATTCATGCCTCTGACTTGGTTCTCAAAAGTCAGCAGCTCTGACCATTAGGCCACAACTCTCCCCACCCCGCCCCCCACCCCCCAGCGCACCTTTTGCCAGGATCGGTGGCGGCCTATACACACACATACAAGTCGTCATCCTAGTATGAGCTTGAAATTAGGCTAGTAAGAACCACAGACTCGTAAAACTGAGTTAAAAGCGCCGCAGTGCGCTATCACATCACCAAAGGCCAGGTGGGCACCACGGACACAGCAAAAACCTGCAACTGTGAGGTAACACGCACGGCATTGTCACCATGACATCAGTGCGTCGATGCGACGACGCAAGAACACCAAACACTGCTTCAGATTCACAGTCACAGTTTCCCAGATGTGGCGGGGGGCATGGTCCTCATCTGTGCACCACGTTTTCTCGCCAGCGCAACACTGCAGCAGGACGGATGATGGCTCCGGGCTGCACAGCAGCCACCGACTGACTGTGCAAGCACAAAAGACTTCAGAGCGTAACACAGTTTACCACTGGAAGCCAAGATTGTACCAGGCTCGTTTACCTAATCGAGCAGGCCCTACGGCTGAAAAATACCCCGTTTCTGAAGGTTCAATATTCGCCTAAAGTGTGAGAATGAAACCGCCTTTCGAAACCGATCACTCCGAAAGAGCGGTTCCAATGGCCTGCCCCATCTTTCAGAAACGTGTTACCCACACACTAACAATTAGTTCCAGAACTCCAGGCCTTTGGCTTGAAGAAGATATTTTCAGAACTTTTTTTTTTTACATTTTTAGCTTTCAGTGAATGTTGGTAATTAAGTTTACATTTTAAAATTTCCATTCCCGTACTTGCTCTTTCATTTCTTGACAGATTGCTCGTTGTGGTATACTTTCGGCTCTACACTGTTCCAAGGCGTGCATGAGCCTGATTCATGCTATTTAACAAATTACAATCTTAAAACCTGAAATTAGCTGTTTATGCTCTCGTCGTTTCCAGGCTAGACTTTTGGAATGCACTCTTATGCAGTGCTGTATAAACTGAAGCTGCTTTTTCCCAAATCAAGGCAATACTGCAGTCAGCAATATACTACTATTAGCACCGGTGATCTGAGCACAAGACAGGCGTGAGGAAAGGAGGGTGCAGAAAAGCAACTCACCTGCACCTTGCGACGGCGGCACTTCTCCGGTCTCCCTCTTCGGCATGGGAGACCGGCAACGTCGACGGCGGCAATCTCTCTGGCACTTCTCCGGTCTCCCTCTTCGGCATGGGAGACCGGCAACGTCCTCCGCATCTCCCGGGGTTCCCTCCAGGCCACGGGAGCCCGCGGGCGCCGCCATACTTCTTGCCGTCTTCCTTCTTCCCCCGGGCTGCGGGGGGCGGGCACTTCCGGCCGGCCGCGCTAGGATTGGCCGGCCGGCCAGTCACGGGGCGGGAAACGGGGGAGGAGAGACGCAGAAGTGCCGGCAATGCCGGAACAGATTCGGGGGCGTTCCCGGCTTTCGCCTGACATCGCGTGACGTCGGCAAAAGCCAAAGAATCTCGGGAACGCCCCCGTGTCTGGTCCGGCATTGACGGACAGGCCCCTCATCCAATGGCTAGGCTCCATTTATGGAGCCAGCCAATGAATGACGAGGGCCGACCCAAACCCACATACAGTAATCATTAGGTTTTTGCCTGCGCGAAAAAGCTGCGCAGAGCGCAGCTTTCGCCAGGCAAAACCTAAAAAGCACATTTTATGAAACAGATGCAGTGGCTGACAAATGTGTACATTGAGAGTGAGTAGCATTGTCTGTGACTGAGCCATTATGAACAACTGGACAACTATTTTCTCCAAAGGGGAACACTGTACAAACAAAAGGTTAACATTGACCACAAAAAATATACTTCAGACCTGGCAGATGTTTTTTTAATATATGAACATAACATATTTTTAAGGCGCAAATGAGGCCTATGAGAGTTTATCCGGGATGTTACCTTTACCCCACAGTCTATATCCCACAGGTTACCTCAGCGACCTGCCCTCTACATCTGGGTGGTATGGGTATTCTTACCCTGTGTCCTTTCATTTTTTTTAACAACATTTCTGGGACTCAGTTTCAAGCCGAGTCCCAAGATGGCTGCCAACAGTTCTTGGTGAAGTGTTGTTAGTCAATCAAATTTTAGTGGTATTTGTGAGTCCACTGCAAGGACTTGCATCCCCGGACATCTATATTTTTAAAGATGGATATATGAAAAAATACTGAATTAATTTACAGCAAATCACAAAAAGCACACAACATTTAGTATTTTGCCAAATTTGGCCTAATTCTGTTCAGCAGTTCAGGTTGTAGTTGTGTTCAAACATTAAAAATCCCTTTAGACTTAACCTGGGGAAAACACATTTTGGGACCCCCGTTTTTCTTAGCCCCGGCTCAACAGATCACCCCAAGACATTCAGTACAGCAGCCGAACCAAAAAGGGGAAGTTTTGTGAACCTTTTGTGGAGATTTGTGAAGTGGCACTAATGTTACTGCAAAACATTCAAGACTTTTCCTATTGAAACTTTGGCCCTAACTATAACTACCTCAAATTCACTGCAGTTCCTTTCTGAAGCAAAGTTCCTCATGCATTTCCCATAGACTTCTTTAAGCAGCGCTACTGCAAGAACTGCTGAATGGAATTATACCAAAGTTGGCAGGAAGCTAGATGTTGGCGGACAGATTGTGTTTTTTTTAATGAATTGGTGTAAATTTATTCAGTAATTTGCTTAAAAAAATATTTTAATATCTGGCTCTTTTCTATTGGCCCATCTCTCTCCCATGAGTGCTCTGACAGGATGCAAACAAAATGAGAACAATGTTGCTCGCAGTAATTACAGGACTCCGGGACTTCATATATAAAAAATATAAGGGGACCGGAGAGGGATACCTTGCCCCCCTAGGCCCTCTAGGAGGAAGAACAGCATTTTCTGCCATGATAACGTGGGATCCCACAGTATCATGGCAAAAGCACACAAACAATGGCAGCTGCCATTATTTTTAATATGTATAGGATGTGAGTAGAGGTTCATGTCCCAGCAAAGTATGGGCCCTGGTGACGCTATCTCACAGGGCAACGTATAATAATGAAGGGAAAGAGGTGTGCATTCCCCTCCCTGAGCCAATGACGTGCCGAAAGACCCCATTCTTCCAGAGGCTTACTTAGACCCCAGGGACTCCATCTCCTGGTATGAAAAAAATAAACAAAATGGGAAGGAGCCGCAGGACCCCCTCCCTGAGCACTAAAAAGGCCCCAAAGACCCCATGCCCTGGGCCTTTACTTTCATTAAAAGCAAAGAGTCTTCCTCCAATTTTTCACCATTAATAACTTTACACCCATTT
This sequence comes from Lissotriton vulgaris, assembly GCF_964263255.1. Taxonomy (NCBI): domain Eukaryota; kingdom Metazoa; phylum Chordata; class Amphibia; order Caudata; family Salamandridae; genus Lissotriton; species Lissotriton vulgaris. Next base: position 49,791,441 of record NC_141695.1, read on the forward strand.
GAGAAATCTCTATAACGCTTTCCAGACCTATTCCTTTTTCTACATAGGCAGACAATGGGACGTTTTACAGTGATTGTTCAAGGAGGAGCAAAGATAAAAGGGCGCTCTCAAAACACGTTTGGGCACCATTGCATTTTTCCATAGACGTTGTACTTTCGAAAGCAAGGTCAGATTTCCATGACATTTGCCAGGATAGTTGATCATGGTGTGCAGATAATCCTTTTTGGTGTTACAGACAACTATTTTGTACATTATAAGGCATTTAAACTTAGTGATAGCTGTAGTCGGGGTACTTTTGTGAAATTTCTGAGTTGTTTGTTGAAGTACTGTAGAATGTGTTTATGTTTATGTTTTGTAAAGCGTATGCCTACCGTAAGGTTTCCCCGTGCTAGTGAGTACAGCGCTGAGAGTAGGGCATCTGGTACATTAACGGGGATACAGCCATGTCTTAAGTTTCTTACTGAAGGAAAGTTAATATTCCAGTGCTGTGAGACTGGGTGGAAGATTGTTCCACAACTTCTGTACTACGTGTGCAAATGATCTTCCTCCCTATCACATCGTTTTTACCATGGTTGTACAGAGAAAATGTAGATGTGAGGATCTCAGGTGTCTAGTTGGAACATAAGTGGTTACCAACTCTCTGAGTTTTAATGGGCCTATGTTATTTATGGCCCTGTGAGCAATATAGAGGTATGTAAACGTAATCCTTGCCTCAATTGGGAGCCAATGAAGCTGTTTTAGGGGTTCTCAAATAGAGAAATACCTAGGAACCATTAGAAGGTGTCTTGCTGGCACATTTTGCACAGTCTGAAGTCTCTTTATTACGTATGTGGGTGCGCCCACATAAAGTGAGTTTCCATAATCCAGATGGGAAACTATGAGGGATTCAAAATCCATTTTCCTTAGATGCTCTAGGACCAATAACAGTATCTTCCTGAGCATTTGAGGTAAAGAGAAACAGAAGCCACACAGTTTATTTGTTTGGTGGTCCATTGCTAGCAAATAGCCCAACCAGATTCCCAAATGTTGTATCACTGGTTTGAGAACAGGGTGGGGCATGTCAACAGGCCAATTGATCAGAGGTCTGTGTATGGCCTGGATTATTATTATTATTATTATTATACATTGTGTTTGAATGCAGCACTTAAATCCAGTAGTAGGATGGTGGCTGAGCCTCCGTTATCCAGTATAGCTCTGAGCTCCTGTGTAACCACCAAAAGTGCTGCTTCTGTGCTATGGCGGGTATGGATGCCCATCTTGGTTTCAAAGAAGAATGTTATTATTTTCCAGAAAGTGTGCTAATGTCCAATTGACATGTTTCTCTAGTACTTTTCCTAGAAAAGGGAGTAATGAGATAGGTCATAGATTGGCAAGGATTTCTGGATCTAGCTGAGGTTTTTACTATAGAGGCCTAATTACTGCATGCTTCCATTGCTTAGGGACCAAGCTTACCTCTAGTGAGAAATTAAGAAGCTCCATAAGTGATGATAATATGACCTCAGCCACTTTGGATGAGGTATGTGGGGGAGCGGAATTTAATGGAGAGCTGGATTTGGTTGCCTTTATAAGATTATGGATTGTCTCTTTGTTAAGCGTAGGGAATTTTGCTAGAATCAGAGGCAGTGGCAGATCCATGCCCTTAGTTACCTCCCCTAGCACAGGTTTGGGATTGATTTTAGAACTGATCATTAAAATATCAGTCACTTTTTTTGTGGAAGAAGGATGCTATATCGTTGCATCTTTCTTTTGAAGCTTGGGGAACGGTGTTACTATCAAGTGGAGTGGATAGCGTTTTAACCACTCTAAATAGTTATTTTGGGGAGTTCAAAGCATGAGTGATTTCTTCCTCATATAAATTGTCCTGGGCCTTCTTTCTTTCGTTGTGATAGGATCTGATTGAAGCTTTATATTTAAATTTTGGTGCCCAGTCAAATTCCTTTCTCTGGTTTTTTTCTAATTTCTTGCAATGTTTTTTTCTATTGCAAAGAGTCTGTCATTGTACCAAGGAGCTTGTTTTGTATGTGCTTTAGGTCTGGAGTACCTGCCATCGCTAGTACATAGTGATGGCAAGGCATTTGATGATTGGCTAATGACTGCCTTCACAAAAGTTAAAGGCAACAATATTGTTTTTGGGTCCTCTTTGGAGGATTTCTGCATTACGCCCTTAGATACATATAAGTATTAGTTTTGATATTTTTCTCCACCTATAACCTCTTTTTTAAAGTGGTAATAGGTAGGGGATATGATTTACATGTTTGTTTCTATATATTATTTTTAAATGTACAGAACACCACAACACTTTATTGGAGTACTGCGGTACTTGAACTTAATTACAAAACAAATATGTTAAATAATTTAAAATAAACAGTACTAAACTATATTTTACAAATATAGTACACTACAGTGTAATTCCTATTTTTAACATATTCAAATATTTAACAAAAACTAAAGATTACTGCCATAATATCGATGTATAACAGCACTGCTTAAATAAATACAAGAAACAGTTCTCCCTAAATTGCATATGGCCTACTCATCTGCATGTGGGGTAAAGTTAAATTACTGTGGAATACTGTGGCACATCATATAATTAAGTGGTTTAGAATATATCAGTTTAACACTACCTACACTATTCATAGATACTACCAATAATTACATATCCCAATGTAAATTCCAGCCTAATTACTTCTGTGCATGTGCATACAGGTTAACACCACATATGTTTCAATCACCACACTTCACACTAAGCCACTCCAGTCTACACTATTGCACTCTACACAACTCCACTCTACGACACTCTACTCTATGCCAATCCATTATGTGCTAATCCACTGTAGGCTACTCCAGTCTACCCCACTCTGCATTTCACTACTCAAGTCTACACTTCTCCGCTGTATTTTTTTTTTATTTTACAGAGTTTTATATAGCGCAAACTTGAACCGAAGGCATCAGGTATCAAAGCACTGTACATGGAACCAGTTGCGTTACATGAGGACACATTTCCTTTTTGTTAGGCACAGGGAAATTAAGTGATTTGCCCAGAATCACAGGCTATTCAGGGTCATTGCCGAGAATCGAACCTGGTTCCCTGGATTCAAGGTCGACCGCCCTAGCCATTAGGTGAACTCCTCTTCCCACAACACTCTATGCCAGTCCACTGTATGACACTCCACTATGCCCTATTTCACTGTATTCAACTCCACCCTATGCCACTCGATGGTATGCTATTTCACGCTACTCCACTCCTTTGTACACCTCCCTAGTGTACATCATTCCACCGTAAGCCATTGTACTGCATTCTAATCCACTTTTGTAGTTCTACTCTACACCACTCTACTGTATGGCTTTCCACTCTATATTATTTGATTGTAGGACAGTATTACACTGAAAAACACTACACTCTACACAACTCAACTATATGCCACTTCACTTTATGCTATTGCACTCTATGCCACTTCACTGTATGCCATTCCATTCTATGCCACTTCAGTGTATGTCACTCCACTCTCCGATACTCCACTCTAGGCTCTTACACTATACGTAACTATACTCTACAGCAGTAGACTGTATAGTAATCTTTGATACAACACAGTTCGGACAGTGGACCACTCTTTTCTCAAAGCATCAACCCAAATGTCACCAAAATATTTAATTTTCAATAAACCAGCGTGCACTTCTCACATGCTCCCTGTCCCGAAAGCATATCCAAAAACTTGGAAAAAGAGTCTATATTTTTATCATAGGCGAAAAAGCACCGCTGCAAAAGTGAATCTCCACTGATCATAGGAGATAAATAGGTCGTTGAGCTGTCCTCTTATAAAGACGCTGAATCGTGATTGATAAAGTTCAATGTTCTTTTAATAATCCATTTATAGACACCAGCCAACGCGTTTCGTTCTGTCACCAGAACTTCTTCAGGGCTGTAAGTTACAAAAAAGGGACATACAAAACCACTATAAGTGACACAAAAGACAACATGTACACATACATGTATAAATAGATACATAAAAATTACAACAGAACAGTGCCCACATATAAAGATAAATATAAATAATGCAGCAGTTGATGATTAGAAGCATCATGTAACATCTTGTTTCTAATTTATATGCAAAGTGCCTGCTTGTTTCATATTACATACTAATGGCCAACCTGTCAATATGTCAATGTTTTTGCAGTAAATGCACTTTAAATAGTTTAATATCTGCTAGCAGTATTTCATCTAAAACGATTTTATTTTATATCTGAATCACATCTGTCAGCGTCATTTTATATTATATTTCAAACACCAAAAGTGCAAGCTGTGGGAACCATCCCGCACATAACATATCAACACAACCATGAATCAAATAATATCCAAAAAGTTGATTGATCTTGGGATATAATAATACTAGGATGGTTAAAAGAGAGAAGACCCTCCTAGAGTTACTGTAAGTATTTCATTATTTATACGACTAAGCTAGAAAAGTAATCAAAGCATTGTCTACATAACTCAATGTTCAAACCATTCTCCATTAAAATGTTGCATATTCCTCAAAGCATTCCTTGACATTAGAAAGTTCTGCCCCTGCCGTCACACCTAGTTCAGTACATGGTTCTATGACGGTATGTCCCCCCCTTCCTAAAGGTTCACAAAGGAAACCAAAAATAGAGGGAAACCAAAGAAGTGTGTAAAAATAGGCCCAATGTTATGTATATCAACAGATGTCTTAACCAAAATTTGACATTTGATGTAAACAACAGGTTAACAGCACTGAGGTTTTTAAGGTACTGAGAAGACATTGGAATCTACTTACTGAGGTACCTAATTTGAAAAATGAGATTAGTGACACCCCCAAAATCACTTTCAGGAGAGGCAAAACCTTACGTAACGTACTGTGCCCGAGTTACCCTGTAACCAAGAAAACTACAACATGGATACCCACAAAACCAAAAGGTTTTTTCACCTGTGGGGGATGAAATATCTGCCCTTTGGGTAAGAACAAATCTAAAAAATTCCAGTACAATACTGATTGTGAATATGAGATAAGGCACTACATAAATTGTAATACAAGTTATGTAATCTATGTGATTGGTTGTGGATGTGAAAAGATATATGTTGGTAGCACTGTACGACCGTTAAAAATGAGAATTCAAGAACATGTACGTGCTATGAAAAATTATGATTTAAAAAATTCAATGACATACCACATGCGAGAACACCATAAAGATGACAACATAATATGATTTCAGGGCATTGATCACGTACCTCCACACCCTAGGGGTGGAGACCGTGAACTTACCCTACGTAAAAGGGAGGCAGCTTGGATATGTCGTTTGAGGTGCTTGGAAAGATAAAAAAAATACAAAAAATAAAAAAAAAACTGTATAGTAATCTCCATCATTTCAGTGTATACCACTCCAGTCTATGCTACACCACTGTACACCACTCCATTGTACAGTACAACACTCAACTCTAGTCTACTGTTTACCACTCTACTGTATGACACTCCACCGTACAATATTTCACTGCATGTCACTCAACTGTAAGGCACTCAACTATATGTTACTCCAGTGGACGCTACTCCATTGTACGCCACTCAACTGTATTTTAATCTACCCCACTCCACTGTATGCCACTCCAGTCTATGCCTCTTCACTAAACTCTATTCCATGGTTTGCAACTTCACTTCACACCACTCCACTATATGCCACTATACCATTCACCACTCCACTGTACATCACTCTGCTGTACACTATTCAAGTCAATTCAATTCCACTCAACGCCACTCAAATGTATGCTACTCCACTCTATAACACTCGACTGTATGGTATTTTACTGTATGCCACTCCACTTTACACTAATATACTCCACTCCACTACACTCTACGACACTTCACTCTATGACTATCTTTTCTGTGATATGCTATTGGATGCCCCTCTATCTACTCTATGCCACCCAACTGTATTCTGTTCCACTCTACCCTGCTCCAATTCCAATGTACACCTTTCCAAAATTGACACTTCAGTGTATGCCTCTCCATTATATGCTACTCAACTGAACACTATTTCACTCTGCGTCACTCCATTATACTCCAGTGTATGCTAGTCCACTCTATGTTGTTCCACTCTACCCAACTCCACCCCACACCATTCCAATAGTTAGCAAACTGGTAAGAGTGCATATGGAGGTTTGTTACTTCTAATAATTTGAAGGTAGTGGATAAACTATACAACGATTCTGTGCTCGTGGTGTGGTAATAATGCTTGAGGCGTTTCAAGAGTAGCCATACGCATGTCTTCATTGCTTACTTTAACCGTGTTTACATAGTTCATACCTTTCAGAAAGTATCCTTTACGGCGCTATAAAGAAAAGGAGTTTCATTGTTTTTTTTCAGGTCTCCCATTCTCTCTTTCGCTTCTCACAATTTTAGACAGAGGTGGACAAGGCCATGATTAACAATGAGCAGAGGCTTTTTTAGCTCTTGAATAATAGATGGAGGCAGTGCTTAATTCGAGCAGGTGGTTACCGGTGGGGATGGCCACCAGCACTAATTTTAGTCAGCACTTATTTTTCCATATCAGAGATTACTCGCGGGCGAGTGAGGGAAAACAATACAAAGGGGATAGAAGTAAGAGAAAAACTGTTGCAAAGATAGAAGCAGGGACAGACAAGAATGACATAAAGGGGCAGAGTGTCTGATAGTTGATGGAAGAGCCAGGAGGTAGATGCAAGTCTATGAAGGCTTGGGGTTCAATGCGCCGGCTCTTAAAAAGCGTCAGCTGTGGGTCTCTGAGTGGAGCTTTAGGCCCCGGCGGGAAGCATCCATTACAACAGTTATTACAACGCATGCAATTACACTGCATGCCATTACAACACTTTATAAGGTAAGTAATGGAGTTTTTTTTTGTTTTAGGGTGGGTGTGGGTTTAGGGGTACATGGGAATAATAATTTTTACCCCTACACTATCCAACCCTTACCATACTGTTGCACTCACTGGAGTGGGATTAGTAATTTTTGTCCCTACACTAAGCAACACTTACCCTACATCGCTCTAAAAGTATTATGCTTTGTAATGGGATGCATTGTCATGGGAGGCGGTGTAATGGAATGCGTTGTATTGGTAGTTTCTAAAAATGCGTTGGAATGGCATGCATTGTAAAATCATGAGATGTAATTGTAGATGTGATGTAAAAACCGTGTTGTTAAAGCATGCATTGTAACTGTTTGCGTTGTAATGTCATATATTCGCCCGGCACTCATTCTTATAGAAATGAAGCACTGGATGTAGGTAAAAAGGACAATATCGGGATTATGGTGGATATGAGAATTGTACTACCAAGGAAGGTATTCCTGTTACTGATTACAACATCGGAATATACTGGGAGGATGGAGCTAGTAGTTACCACCCGCCTCTTCCTCCATTTAACTTGACCTTGGCACATAACTCATTGCCCAAGCTGTTTGTTCTTTCTTTGACAAGTACACACTGAGCCCCCTTAGGAACCACAGCAGGATTGCAATCCTGTGCTTTAATACCTAGAGGTTTTATCTGAATAAAATAGAGTTATTGGACACTCTTTCCCTTTCTTTTTTCACGTGATTGGATTACATGTGTCACAAATACATATCTCCTATTGAGTTTTCCTTCTGAGCTCCTTTTCACAGCTTGTAGTGATATTGTTCATAGCATTGGTGTATACCATGCAGGTTTGCACGAGGACACACTGCAGTAGATTGCCCTGACACTTACCCCATAACACTCCCAGTTGGGACTGTCTAAAGATACCAGGGGGGCAGATGTATCATTCTTTCATGCAGCAACGCCCAGCACGACAACTTCCTGCCCTGTGATGCGTGGTAGGGAGAGGGCGGGTGTTCGCAGACTGACTTTTGCAATACTTGTGAAAAGTTTTGAAATGATGAAATGCCTATGTTAATGAGTGGTATACGTCACATGTCTAATGTTGCTTCTCCCCTCCTTTTAGTGTTAGTTCCAGGTGACCGGTCACTGACATGTTTCTGCGAACACTACTCTTCCCGGTCCTGCTGCTGGCGGTGGCTTCTGTCACTTGCGCCTACCAACACTGCAGACCACGTGACGGAGAGACTGCTTACCAAAAGTTCCTCAGACAACATTATGACAATCCAAAGACTTCTGGCAAAGACTATTGTGACAAAATGATGCACCTGAGGTGTATGACGAACCAGGATCCTCCAAATCCGAAATGCAAAGAACGCAACTCCTTCATCCATGCCACCGCGAAGCAAATCCAAGCCATCTGCGGCAATGCAGGGAAGCCTTATAAAGATGATCTGAGAGTGAGCAATCTGCCTTTCAGAGTCACGACCTGCACTTGCCAAGGCGATCCAGATGTGCACCCCTGTAAATACAGGGACAGCGCCGCCACCAGGCGCATTGTCATCCGCTGCGCGGCTGGGCTCCCCGTGCACTTTGCAGATGGAATAGTTGTGCCGAACTAAACCGCATCCCCACCCTGCCGGCTTCTCTTTACTCCCTAACAAATATGGTGGTTGGTGCAGTTTTTTGGGTAAAAAGCTGCACAAAAATGAAATTCATAGATACAATGGTGAACTGTAACAACACAAAAAGTCCGGTGTATGATGTTGTTGTTCGCCTTTGGATGCTGTTCACTGATGTAACTTTATACTTCTCTTTCCGACTAATAAACGGCTTGACAACACACACCAGATATAAAGAACTGGTTTCCTGGCTCGGAGAATTTAGCCAGCTCTCTGCTTGAGGCCCACATCTGTTCCTTCGGGGCCAGTCCCTTTGATGTTTAGGTGAGAGCAGCGGCATCTGGCCACACCCCAGGTTAAACATCCATTCATAGTAAAGGTGCCACATTCCCCGAAATGCCTCAGACTGCTCCCGGAAATAGAAACCTGGAATAACTCTCACCACAGCGAAATTAACCATATACATATATTCTACAACCATAATCTAACAGCAGCATATTAAAAACATGATAGCTCTTGTCTTCAAGTAAAATACAAGACATGTACTGCCAAACGATGTATGCAATGAGATGTGCTTCGCATGGCCAAGAAACCCAGTGCTTAATTTGTACAATAGTAGGAGCCAGGGCTCTCGACAGGAGGCCACTGCAGCTTGCAGCACACATTTCTCCTAATCCCGCTGCCAATAACAGGATCAGCACAGCTCCCATCCACCACACACTTAGCAATGTCACCATTAAGACTATTCTAGTGCCCCTATAGCTATAAGAATGGCCTTTGTCACAGGTATTAGTCATTTTAATGTATGTTGAATCAACAAACACATGTTGTTGTACTGTGCTCTAATTTAGGGCAATATGCCTCATGGTGGGGCTGTTTGTCTAAGTGCCGGTGTTGAAAGTTAAATGTCGGTGCTCTGCACCGAAAAGCACCTGCTCAAATTAAGCATTGCCCCTTATATCAAAAGTAAACATAATATTAGATGCATTTATCGTTTTGAGATTATTGTAATTACATTGGATGGTTCAAATAAACAACATTCTCTTTTTATGAACCCAGTCAAAGCAAAACATTCAAACACTCGGTATAGGTTTAGCTGTAAACAGTTCACACACTCACCCAATCTCTCGCCAACAATGGAAATTAAGAATTCAAGGCATTTGCATATAAGAACGCGTCTTTCTATTATGTCTATGAAGGAGGATGTCCCTTTCCAGGCCGCCCACGTCATAATGTTCATCATTACAGACAAACCAATTACTGTGCTGAGCAATTTTCACCAATATTTCGGGATTTGATTAACTCACTTGTGGGATCTTTGAGACCAGAAGCTCTTATGGTGTGTGCTGTATCTGAAAACTGTCTATATATATTAAAATATATATGCTTTTCTTGTAATTTTTCAAAGAATGTTTAACATGCTGATAAATTCGTTTTCATGAATAAAGGTATTCAAAACATTTGTTGACAAATTAGTTCTCTGCCCCAGCGTTTTCCAAACATTCTAGATTTTACTAAGCCAAGCATCTTACAATGTGGTATGAGTGCAGTTTCTTTTAATATATTTGTATTGATTTTGCTATATTGACTTCTCAGTAAAATCGTCATAGCATTACATGAATCGATTATAGCTCGCATTAACTGATGTTAACAGCAGCATATTATAGAAATAGTCAAAACCATCCCTTTCAGGCATCTCCACATTGTAGACCTACCTTTTTATGTCAGACTGTCCGCCACTAGTGCGGATTCTCCGCATTCATAAATTTACTCTCAGTAAAATGGAGTGGATTTCGCTATATTTCACACAACGCAGCGCAGTAAGACAAATTGCTGCGCTGCGTGAAATGTCACAGATCTGGGTTGAATCCATCATCATTCTTTAGCTCACTTCGCCACCCCAGTTCAGACCCAGCTGTATGCAAATCCGTCTGACCCTGTGCCTCATGGGAGCAGTCCAGACCGAACTGCCAAGTCATGTCTTCCCTGGACCGGAAAAAAGCATCCTGGGACCGGTTTCAATCACCCACGCTCCACTAATGGAACGCCTTCCTGGGACCGGTTTCAATCACCCACCCTCCACCCATGGAACGCCTTCCTGGGACCGGTTTCAATCACCCACGCTCCACCCATGGAACGCCTTCCTGGGACCGGTTTCAATCGCCCACGCTCCACCCATGGAGCGCCTTCCTGGGGCCGGTTACAATCACCCACGCTCCACCCATGGAACGCCTTCCTGGGGCCGGTTTCAATCGCCCACGCTCCACCCATGGAACACCTTCCTGGGACCGGTTTCAATCACCCACGCTCCACCCATGGAACGCCTTCCTGGGACCGGTTTCAATCACCCACGCTCCACCCATGGAACGCCTTCCTGGGACCGGTTTCAATCACCCACGCTCCACCCATGGAACGCCTTCCTGGGACCGGTTTCAATCACCCACGCTCCACCCATGGAACGCCTTCCTGAGGCCGGTTTCAATAGCCCACGCTTCACCCATGGAACGCCTTCCTGGGGCCGGTTTCAATCACCCACGCTTCACCCATGGAACGCCTTCCTGGGGCCGGTTTCAATCACCCACGCTTCACCCATGGAACGCCTTCCTGGGGGCGGTTACAATCACCCAGGCTCCACCCATGAAACGCCTTCCTGGGGCCGGTTTCAATCGCCCACGCTCCACCCATGGAACGCCTTCCTGGGACCGGTTTCAATCGCCCACGCTCCACCCATGGAGCGCCTTCCTGGGGCCGGTTTCAATCACCCATGCTCCACCCATGGAGCGCCTTCCTGGGGCCGGTTTCAATCGCCCACGCTCCACCCATGGAGCGCGTTCCTGGGGCCGGTTTCAATCACCCACGCTCCACCCATGGAGCGCCTTCCTGGGGCCGGTTTCAATCACCCACGCTCCACCCATGGAGCGCCTTCCTGGGGCCGGTTTCAATCACCCACGCTCCACCCATGGAACGCCTTCCTGGGACCAGTTTCAATCACCCACGCTCCACCCATGGAGCGCCTTCCTGGGGCCGGTTACAATCACCCACGCTCCACCCATGGAACGCCTTCCTGGGGCCGGTTTCAATCGCCCACGCTCCACCCATGGAATCAATCAATCAATCAATCAATCAATGACATTTATAGAGCGCGCTACATACCCGTAGGGTCTCAAGGCGCTTGGGGGAGGGGGGGTGCCGCTACTGCTCGAACAGCCAGGTCTTCAGCTTCTTCCTGAAGGAGAGGTGGTCTTGGGTCAGGCGCAGGTCGGTCGGGAGGGAGTTCCAGGTCTTGGCGGCCAGGTAGGAGAAGGACCTTCCTCCTGTAGTCGCTCTTCGGATGCGGGGGACGGCGGCGAGGGCGTGGTTGGCTGATCGGAGGTGGCGTTTGGGAGCGTAGAAGTTGATCCGGTTGTTGAGGTAGCTCGGGCCTTGGTCGTGTAGGGCTTTGTGTGCGTGGGTGAGGAGGCGGAAGGTGGAATCACCCACGCTCCACCCATGGAACGCCTTCCTGGGACCGGTTTCAATCACCCACGCTCCACCCATGGAACGCCTTCCTGGGACCGGTTTCAATCACCCACGCTCCACCCATGGAACGCCTTCCTGGGACCGGTTTCAATCACCCACGCTCCACCCATGGAACGCCTTCCTGGGACCGGTTTCAATCACCCACGCTCCACCCATGGAACGCCTTCCTGGGACCGGTTTCAATCACCCACGCTCCACCCATGGAACGCCTTCCTGGGGCCGGTTTCAATCACCCACGCTCCACCCATGGAACGCCTTCCTGGGGCCGGTTTCAATAGCCCACGCTTCACCCATGGAACGCCTTCCTGGGGCCGGTTTCAATCACCCACGCTTCACCCATGGAATGGTTTCCTAGGGCCGGTTTCAATCACCCACGCTTCACCCATGGAACGCCTTCCTGGGGCCGGTTTCAATCACCCACGCTTCACCCATGGAACGCCTTCCTGGGGCCGGTTTCAATCAACCACGCTTCACCCATGGAACGCCTTCCTGGGGCCGGTTTCAATCACCCACGCTCCACCCATGGAACGCCTTCCTGGGACCGGTTTCAATCGCCCACGCTCCACCCATGGAACGCCTTCCTGGGGCCGGTTTCAATCACCCACGCTTCACCCATGGAACGCCTTCCTGGGGCCGGTTTCAATCACCCACGCTCCACCCATGGAGCGCCTTCCTGGGGCCGGTTTCAATCGCCCACGCTCCACCCATGGAACGCCTTCCTGGGGCCGGTTTCAATAGCCCACGCTCCACCCATGGAACGCCTTCCTGGGACCGGTTTCAATCACCCACGCTCCACCCACGGAACGCCTTCCTGGGACCGGTTTCTATCACCCAATCTCCACCCATGGAACGCCTTCCTGGGACAGAGTAAAACAAAGCAGCAACTTGCTCTTCCTTGCGTTGCTTCAGATTTACCAAGCACCACAGTGCCAAGCAAGCTGGCCTTGTGTTGCTTGACAAACCTGACTTTAGTGTTATGCAGCCATTGTGTTATCTTGCCTGATGCAAGTGCAACACAACAGTTTGATGCATTTAGCCCTGAACATCTAGTTTGTGGATACAAAACAAAATAGTAAAATTATACAAAAGTGTAAGTTTACCATAGTGAATTAGGTTCACTGTGTTTTCTCATCAGTCTGTTGTTCTAGCTAACCTCTTACTCATTGCAGCTGTGCCTCAAGGTACGACAGCACATGGCTTAAGGCATTTTATCCCACCCTCTATTGCATTAGCTGTTGTTTCATTAGTGTCACTCTAGTTCCCTTTCCTTCCCATATTAGACTCAGAGGTATATAATTCAGGGTCTTTTCTCAGTAATTTCATAGGGATGTTTATGAGAGTAGATATTAATTGTGGGAGGACAATGCAAATTCCCCATCACTGAAAAGGGGGACTCTTCCAGAAAAGGACCAATAGTCTTATTGCAATTAGTGCCCTGGTGGTGTTTCCTTCTATGCAATCCTGTGCGATGTGATTGGCTTGTACCCCTTGGTACCTGCAGGTAGTGTGCTCCCAATAATATGGCACTGCTGGCAATTCATGACTATCTGAGTTTGTGGGTTAGGGCACGACTTGTTTTCGTTCACTCGCAGACTGGGCAGGTCACCAAACTGGTCCATCTCCTCTATGACCTGCTCTAGGTCAGCTGAAGTGTCCCAGAGATGAATCCATATGTCATCCGCTTCTAAAGAGTCTATGTAATGGTAAAGTCTTATTTTTCATATTTCAATTCTTTATTGTTTTTTCACAGTACTAAATAGGTTTCATATACAAAAAACAAAAATTCTTGAGTGATAATGTCATTGCGTAATCGTATATGACAGTACAACTGAAAGAAAGTAAAGAATTCTCAACCGAACATAGGGGAGCACGGTAAGAAGCACCAGGGTGGGTAGGGGGGTAAAAACAAAGGAGAAAGAAAAAGGGGGTAGGGGAAGGAAAGTGACTGATCATCGACCTACCCACCTCCCGCTGTGAAATGGTCTCAACACCATGCGGATCTGAAGTCCTGAAATATTAGCTACGTCGGAATGTGGAAGCTCCATTGTGTTAGTAGGAAGGTAGAAAGGCACCTCATTCCACAATCACTACTCCCTATATTTAGAACCCTCACTATGTGTGTACAGGACCGTATATGGTTTATGGGGCTTATTGCGTCACTTTTACGCCACCGGTGCGTCACTTTTTGTGACGCATAAGCAGAGTAAAAATTGTGTCTTGTTGCACCATATTTACAAACTGTTGCATCTAGGTAGATGCGTCACTTTGTAAACCCCTGCGCCACATTATACCTGCGCCAGGTATAATGTATGGAAGGGGGGCGTTTTGACGCAAGAAAGAGTCATAGAAGTGACGCAGTGAAATCTATGAGATTTCACTGAGCCATTTCTTGGACACTGATGCGTCCAAATCGTACGCCTACTTCACAGCAGGCGTAATACTGACGCAGGCCCTAACAACAAGGGACTTGCACATGTGAAAGGACACATTGCTAGAGTTGCGTCACTTTTGTGACACACTCCAGAAATGCGTCACTTTTGCCCCTACAGATACGTCAGAAATACTGACGTATCTGTAACTCCTTGCGACATGATGCGTCATACTTTAAATATGACGCATCCTTAGTGTCAGGGAGAGCGCAGTGAAAAGTAATGCATCGCTGTTTTCACGCAGCGATGTGTCACTTTTCATAAATGAGGCCCTATGTGTGTACAGGACCGGATATGGTTTCCCGTTGTCCAGCCCTCCATTATCTCGCTGTGAGAAAGTTCCTCTTTTTAGATGGTAAACTCCCATTTTATGCCTGGAAAATGATGTGGTTTTGATTGTAGTGTGCAGGGTCGCTGCCTACCAGGTCCCCAGTGCTAGTTCTTCTTCCTTAAAACTGTTCCACAATTGGCTTTACAGGCAACTGCAAGTCCCCAGTAAATGGTACCTGGGTACCTATGGTATTGGGACTAAAGAGGGTCCCCAGGCAACCCTCACCTAGGCCATGTAGACTGCCACTGCATTATGCATGGTGTAGTGCAGACAACATGACAAAGTTGTCATGGCAAACTGCATGTGTGCCATGCCAACTAGCACTGCATAAGGTATAGGATAACTAGTAGGTCTCTGCATGTGGGTTGTGCAGCTCCCCTGTGGTAGTCTTGGCATCCAGCTTAATGGCTTTGAGGAGGAGCTTAAGGCACCACCAAACAAATTTCAGAATAAGGTGATCGATCTCACGCACCATAGTCTGTGGAATTTTTAAGGGGCGCATTCAAAATATGTAGGTAAATATCGACATCACATTCATTTTAATAATCTGCACCCTCTCCCTGAGGGATAGTTGAAATTTTGACCAATTTGCAAACACGTTCTTCACTTTATCAATGATGGGGATAAAGTTATATCACATTACTGTGGTCAGATACCTACTCAAGTACACTCTTAACTATTTTAGACAGGTGCGCCACCAGCGGAATGGCACAATCCCTAATGATGCAGCTGAGGTTGCCAGAGTGATATGCATAACCCTGCACTTCAACCAGTTTATTCTGTACTCCAAGAAACTGGAGAATGTCTCAATTGCCGTCATGAAGACCACTAGCATGTCATCTTTGTAATAAAAAACCCTCTGTTCTTCAACTGTTGTGGATATCTGGTGGATATGTAAATTGCGGATAGTAGCTGTCAACGTTTCAAGTGGCATCAAGAATAACAGAGGGGAGAGTGAGCACCCCTGTCTCGTTTCACATCTGATAGCAAAATCGTTTAAGGAAAAGCCCCTGCATGACACTGAGGCAGTGGGAGAGACAATACGCCAGGGGACTTTGTCTATTAATGCTTTCCCCAGTTCCATATTCTCTATAAAGATACAGCAACTCTAAATGATCAAATACCTTCTCAGCTTTGAGTGAGATAAAAATCTTTTAGTCATCATCATCTTGTCCTACTTTCCTCAGTGGGTGGTAAAGCATTCTCAAGAGGTTCAGCGAAGAACGACCTGGTATGAACCCAACTTGAGATGGATGGATTAAGAGTGGGAAGTTAGTATTAAGTGGCCAAAGTATTTACTAAGAACTTCGTATCAGCATTGATAAGGGATATTGGTCGGTAATTGGCGCACTGAAGTAGGTCCTTGCCTGTCTTGGGTATCAGAATTATCCGACACCCTGTTGAATTCTGGTAGGGGAACATTAGCATTTGAGATTTCTCTGAACACTCTGCCCAGCAGAGGCACCATCAGATGTTTGCTTATTTTATAGAATTCTGTCGGACATCCATTGTCTCCCGGTGCCTTAAACATTGCCATATCATCTATTGCCTGAGCAGTTACTTTGTCATGTATGTTGTCCCCCAGTAATGTTGTCTGGTTGTGTA
Organism: Lissotriton vulgaris; assembly: GCF_964263255.1. Lineage (NCBI taxonomy): Eukaryota > Metazoa > Chordata > Amphibia > Caudata > Salamandridae > Lissotriton > Lissotriton vulgaris. The sequence continues at coordinate 49,807,787 of NC_141695.1, forward strand.
TGAGTATCGGTAGAGTGAGTCTTCCCATGAACTCGTACTCTTTGTGTATGGCGTACTAAGTTTCCAAGCAGTATAAGTATTCATAGAATGTGGTGAATTCCCAGAAGATTTCATATGGGTCAGTCAGTGATATAGTAGGAGCTGTCCTGATTTCCAGTATCATGCTGCAAGATTGCACATGTTTCAGTTGTGCCGTTAGCAGCAGGCTAGCTTTTCCCCCTCTCTCATTGTGCCTCTGTAACAGTATAAAGAATGCTGATTCTGATTCTTTTGTGTATTGAGTATTCAGGTCATATTTGACCTTAAGCAATTCTTCACAGAGATTGAGAGTCAGTGCCAAATTATATGCTGGTATACAGCTGTTGTGTGAGAGCAGTAAGCCTGCATTGGTCAGGCTCACAACATCTCTTAAAGCCAGTGGAGTCTTCCTTCATGAGTCCCCTGAGGCAGGCCTTTATGGCCTTTTCGGCCACTATTAACATTTGAGCGGATGTCACTGTGTCAGTGTTTGTCTTTCAAGCATTGGTTCAAATACCGACAGTCGGTATTTGTTGTCAGGGTCCTTATAGCACCATCTGGTTGCAGAAGTTGGAAATGTAAGTCAACCGTTAGTAGTTAATGGTCAGAGGTACTGTTTGGGAAAATGGTGGGCGTCACCAGAGTGTGGTCCCTATCTCTCATTCTAGTAAAGAGGGTCGCTAATAAGATAGAATAAACCTGCCCCAGGGTTGTCTAACTGTGTGGTTCCCAGATGCTTGGATGTACGGGTCTAGTGGCAAGTTCCAGTCACCCCCCATCAGTAGTTTGATCTATGCAAAGGAATGGAGAAGCTTGGTCAACATTGTGAAGTGATCTGTTTGTCTTCCACAAGAGCATATATGGGTCAATTATCAGTGTCTCATCTTTAATTTTGCAAAAATGTATCTCCCCAAAGGTCTTCCACATCTGAATTGTGCTGGCCGCCATATATTTATGTATCAAGATTTCCTCAGGGTGTTCTCAAGTGTCCATATCACTAATGTCCAGTGAGTCCAAAATTTCCTCAGGGCCATGCTCTCGAGTTCCTCCATCTGTAGTAATCAACATCAAGGCCGGTTCCAAACGGCCTAACATATTTAAAATTTTCCGAATCCTCACATGATAATGCTTCATGGGAGAAATCAGCAGAGATGATGGTTTGGTGGTGTTAATATTGGAAAATACAATGTCAATTTACACTATGATATATGTACGTACAAAAATTAATTTGCATCACCATTATTGAATTTACCTAATGTAACCTTCCCCTCCACCCTGAGTCAGATGTACGTGGTCAGGCAGGCCCTGCGACCTAGGCCTGAAGCAACTGAGGTGGGGAGGGACACATAACCCTTAGACAAATTTGTGAACAGAAAAACCCAGTTTGATCCCACAAATAGGCTGAGACACCGCAATAGTCTTAGAAGATTGGCCCAAATAAAACACATTTGGCCGGAGGGGCACGCATTCTCAAAAAGACCATAAAGTGAGAAAAACGTAAGGGCCCGATTCTGATCTCGGTTGGAAAGCATCCCTAGCGAATCGGATCCGGAACACCTTCCGGCCGACTCGGGTCACAGGAGTCTGGCCGAGTGAGTACAAAGAATCCATTTGCATCTGGGTATGATTTTGTTGTACTCCCATTGACTTCAATGGGAGCCTGTGTACCAAACGCTTACACAGGCTTCCATTGAAGAAAGTGATGGCTGGGGTACAACGTGCACCTTGTGGCGGGCACACTGTGCATAGGTGGAATGAGGGGACCCTTGGGTACCCCTACGTTCACCCTTGGGAACGGCCAGGGGTGAGGGGGGTCTGCTATGGGCCAACAAAGACTGATTCCGACAGGTGTTTCTTGTCAGACAAACCGATTCGGAACGGCTGTCGGATACGGTCATCGTACTCGCGCGCTCAAAAATTGGGTCCATAGAGCTGTACGCTTTTGCTCCGAAAGGCTCGACCCGTTCGACTGCCTTCCGGAACTGAGTCAGACGGTCGGAAAGCTTACCACGCATTGTACTTGGTCATTCAATGAGGCGTCCGATTCGGTCTGAAATTAGGCTTCCGAAATCGAATCTGACAGACCGATTGCCATTCGGAGCCCTTCTGACCGACATCGGAATCGACCCCTAGTAGGGAACACACAGCAAATCAGATCACAGCATGCCCAATACAAGCATCCACTGGCCCCACATTGTGCCAGTGGATGCCCATGCAAGGTTGAAGGCCTACCTGCACTCCACATCCCACAATCAGACTTATGGGCTCATGACTAGACCCAGATTCGTACCCCAAAGGAATGCATTCATGATTTTATGATGTCTCATGTACTGTATAAAATGACAACTAAAAACCATGTGCTTTGAGGCAGTCTTCAAACACTGACTCTGTTCCCTGTGCTCCCAGAAGCTGTCTTTCATTTTTTAAGGTAAATTTACGTTCGAGTTACAGTGTTTCTCTGTAGTATTGTGTACATGGTTTCTCCTTGCATCAGAATTCTGGTGTTGCCTAGCCACATGGAATGTACTTACACGGTTGCTCCTAACTGCTGAAAACAGCTCCTGGTGGAGCTATTTTCTTCTGCTCCACGACCGTGTAATTCAGTAAACCTCATTTGAATCTGTGTTTCTGTAAAGGGTTTGAAATCCTCGGGTGGTTTCACCAGGGATTGTTCGGGATGATTTTGAAGCCCGGCACCCTGGCACAGGTTCTAGTAGTGGAATGTTGCAATGACATCAAAAAAAAGTGGAAGGCAAAATACCCTTCTGTTTTTAGAGAGTGTTTGGTTAAAGTTAAAGGTTTGAAGCATAGGATTGTTGTCAAGCATGATGCCTCCCCTGATAAGCACAAGCTTAGGGGTGTACCTTTCATAGTTAGATCGGATTTGGAGAAAGAACTAAAAGAATTGTGCGCCAAGGGAGTCTTTGAGCCTGCCAAGTCATCCTTATGGCTTTCTCCCTTGGTGGTTACACGCAAAAAAAATGGGCAACTAAGGGTTTGTGTTAACTTAAAGTCCCTTAATAAAGAGATTTGGGTAGATTCCCATCTGTTGTAGCCACCAAGGGAACCAAATGTTTCTCCAAGCTGGATTTAGCAAGTGCTTACCATCAGGTTAAACTCCCCCCGGAATCCACGCATCTCACAGCTTTTGTTTCCCCTCTAGGCACCTTCCAATATTGCAGGATGCCCTTTGGTTCAGCCTCAGCAGCATCCGTTTTCCAAAGAATTATGAACAACATTCTTTGGGATTTGAGCTCAGTCTTGGTGTTTCAAGACGATGTTCTTGTATTTGGTAAGGACAGTGCCACTAACGACGTCACCTTAGATAAAGTTTTGTTCTTGTTCAAGGAACACGGCGTCGTACTCAAACCTGAAAAATTTGAGTTTTCCTGCAATAAGCTTGAATACCTGGGTCACGTGGTGTCTCAAGGAGGTGTAAGTCCCAAGCCAGGGCTATTGGAAGCCATCACTAATGCTCCTGCCCCCACTGATAAGTCCGGTGTTAAATCCTTACTGGGGCTATGTGAATATTATTCTAAGTTTGCTCCCAATTTTGCAACGATTGTTCGCCCCATAAGTGCACTGTTAAAGAAAGGTGTTGTGATGAACTGGGACAAGGAGTGTGTGAATACATTGGATCGTGTAAAGTCCTCTTTGAGCTGTTGCAAGGCACTCAAGCCTTTCGACCCATCTCACGAATTCTTCATCTCAGTGGACGCCAGTGAAGTGGGATTAGGGGGCATGTTAACTCCGAAAGTTGACGGCATTGAACATACCATTGGATTTGCCTCTCGTGTACTGAGAGGAGCAGAACACTAATTTTCAGTCATGGAATCGCAGTTACTGGCATGTTGTTAGGCTATAGAAAAGTTTTGCCTGTATATGTGGGGTAAACATTACACTCTTCTCACTGATCACAAGCCCCTGGTAAGCATTTTAGGGGATGGTATGAGTAAGTGCTCTACTCCTAGGATACTCAGGATGGTCACCAGATTGTTGTAGTTCCATTTTGAGGTCAAACATATCTATGGTGGGAAAAACGTCAGAGCAAATTTTCTTTCAAGGTTTCCAGTTAGCGAAAACAAACAGGAGAACATGAAATTTGATGATCTTGTTGATGAGGATTGCGAGGATTGTTTTGTTGCTGCCTTAGATATTCCTGAACACAAAGTGGGCTCTGAGGAGGAGTGGAGATCAGCTTTCCTTTCTGACTCCATCCTTCAGGATGTCAGTGCTTCAGTTATTAAAGGCTGACCATGTGAAAAGGTCCTTTCTCCTTTGCTTCAACCCTTTTGTAAAATTGGTCAAGAGTTGTCTCTGGGGGATGGTCTATTACGAAAGGGTGAAAAACGTTTTCACCCTTCTTCCCTCAGGTCAGGAATCTTGAGACGTGTGCATGAAGGACACCTTGAAGCCATACTCACAAAGCACCGCCATCGCGATGCTTACTGATGGCCATCCATGAATGTGGACGTTGAAAACATGGTTAAAGAGTGTTGCGTTTGCAGTTCCTCCAATAAGTCCCTTAAAGTGTCCACACCTCCTTTAAATCCCATTGAGTGTCCGGACAACCCTGGGCAAAGGTAGGGATTGATGTACGAGGACCCTATGATGTTCTTTGTGGATCCTACAAGAATATCCTGGTTTTAGTTGATTATGCATCCAAATGAACAACAAGTATCAACAGAGGGAGGTAGAGTATGGAGATAGGATTCTCACTCCACGGGCACTGATAATTAAACAAGAAGAATCCTACTCGGGGTGTACACCTCAGGAAGTGGGGGACACCCAGTGTTGTGTTTAATACCCCTCACACACCAACAGGCCCCTTGGTGTCATGCTTCATCATCGGGGTCTTCGCACCCCGCTAGAGGGATGCGGCGTGCTACGACCAGCGGCTGCGCGGGAGCACTAGAGTGGTTGACTATGTGTGGTGTGTGTTATGTGCTTGTGCTGGGGTATATGGGAGAATGTGAGTGAAGGGTGTGGTGAGGATTAAAAAGACACCTGGCCAGTAGGTTATAAGAAAAATTTATTCAAAAACTCTGGCTGGTGCTATTTATTCAAAAACTCTATTCAAAAATTTATTCAATAGGTTAGCCAGAGTTTTTGAATAAATTTTTCTTATAACCTACTGGCCAGGTGTCTTTTTAATCCTCACCACACCCTTCACTCACATTCTCCCATATACCCCAGCACAAGCACATAACACACACCACACATAGTCAACCACTCTAGTGCTCCCGCGCAGCCGCTGGTCGTAGCACGCCGCATCCCTCTAGCGGGGTGCGAAGACCCCGATGATGAAGCATGACACCAAGGGGCCTGTTGGTGTGTGAGGGGTATTAAACACAACACTGGGTGTCCCCCACTTCCTGCGTTATGCATCCAAATGGCCTGGGATAAAGTTGGTGAGAGAGGCTAATACCAAAACTATTGTTGACTTTCTCACCAAAGTGTTTTTGAGAGAGGATTTTCCAGAGGTTATAGTCTCTGATAATGACAAACAATTTGTCAGCAGCGAGTTTGAATAATTTCTCCATTCTGTCTGTGTCAAACATCTTTAGAGCTCATTATACCATCCCCGGATGAATGGGCTTGTGGAGAGGATGAACCGAGTAGTTGGGGACTGTGTGAAGTGGGCCAAGATGGGCCATCATTATGTTAGATAGGCCCTTGATGGTATGATGTCAGTTTACAGAACTTCACTATACTCTATCATCAAGGTTGCTCCTTTTGTCCTCATGAGGGGAAGAACTGCCAAGACATCCTTCAGGCCTGGGTGGTTGTCTAAATTGCTGCAGTCTGCCACAAACATTGATGATCTCATGGATCGAGTCAAAGAGAATGTAACCATTTCACAAACTAAGCAAAAAACTTTGTTTGATGCAAAAAGGGGTGTCAAGATGTCTTTTGTCAATGTTAGGGATTTTGTTAAAATCAAGTCTCCTCTGTATAAATTTGGTAAACCGCAGCGTGTTGTAAAGGTTTATGATAATGCTATGCAAATTGAAGGAGGGTAATGGTGGAATCTTAAATAAAGTCTCAAAGGTTATGCATACCTCTGACCTGAACACTTCTCATGGGAATAATGGTGTGCCTAAGGCAACATCTAATTTGTCAGAAGCTCGGGTCTAAATAATGAGGGTGTTAGGAAGAGCTTGAGGAAATGTTCTTTGCCTGTTCCCTTCAGATGAGTTCTTTTGTATTCTTTGTATTCGCTTCAGATAAGTTGCTTTTATATTTCTTTATTAGTTTTCTTTTTGTTTATTCAGGAACAAGGGGAGGTATGTAGTATTGTGTACATGGTTTCTGCTTGCCTCAGAATGCTGGGGTTGCTAGGTAGCTGCTATTGCCTAGCCACATGGAATGTACTTACACTGTTGGTCCTAACTTCTGAACCTGCTGGAGCTGTTCTCCTCTGTTCCACAACCGTGTAATTCTATAAACCCCATGTGAATATGTCTCGCCTCCACCTCAGTTACTACATTCTCACATTGATAATGGGCATCTTTCCTCACAGCTGAAATGGTCTGCTGTGGTTGTTGATGACTCAGAAGGCATTACAGAATATTTTGGGTTCTCTGTGTGGAGGAGGAGTTGCAAAGTCTGACTTTGTGGACCCACTGTATCTCCAACTGTGGTACAAATGGCAGTTCAAGAAGTTTTGGCAGAAAACTGCAGAGAAAAGGGAGCAAGTTCCATCGTGCAAATATTATCTCATCTGCTCCTGTCTTCCAAGTCAGTCACTTTCCTTTTCAGTGCCCAAACCTCCAGGGATATTATGATGCCATTAAAACATGCCTACACCAACTTTACTTGTGTGCATATAGCCTCTAACAGATGATGAAAGGAGTCAATATCCATTTGGTGCTATTTGACTTCTGTTGCCCTTTTAGAGACCACGTCATTGATTGAGCACATGGAAGTCTTGATGTCTGAAATATCTTGAAGTAACATGTCCATCGCCGGTTGGAAGCATGGACGGTGAGCCCTGTGCAGGTTGGTTGTTGGGTCTCTTGTAGATGTCTTTGTGTTGGACACATGCCATGAAACAAACAGTTAATGCATGGTCTTTCACTTGAACATGAGTACTCTCCTGGTATTCTGGAAGAAGAGTGAATGAGAAGCTGGATTGGCTGGGGAGGTCGAAGAGAGCCCCACTTAGATCAATCAGACAAGCAATCTGGGAGGGTACCTCTCACTTGCATCCCACTCCACCGACTAGAGAAAGGGGTATGAGAAGTCCCAGAAGGAGGGCCCTGGCTATGGATGATGCCCCCAGGATGCCTAGCAGATGTTCAGAGTCTGATGCCAAAGCAGCAAAGAGTCAGGGACCAGTCTCTTGCTATATTTCCTATGACATACAAGGTAGTTCAGTAGTTTCTCCCCAAAAAGAGAGAAACGCCAGGCAATAGTTCTGTAACAATCCAGCAATCTTTCCGTTAAAGGGGTAGTAGAAACCTCTTGCTCCAATCTATGGTTGCCATATTCTGTGGAGAAGGAGGAATTCATGTTGCCCCTATTCAAGAAAGTTGTTGCATCTTCCCTTAAAATAGTTCCCATTCCAGTTCCACTGAGCTGAGGCATGCTATCTCCGTTATAAATCAAATGACTGTGTGGTAATGGTGTGAGTTAATCTTGATGCAATCAATATTGGCAGTAGTAAAGGCTTCGCAAGGTATACAGTGATTGCCAGCTTCGGCAGTGCATGGGGATTCCAAATATTCTGACTAAAGATGACCACCTCTGGCTCTCTAACGATAGGCCTATGTCCACGGCCTGCAAAGCAAAGCTTCAGCGTCTCTGGTGCTCCTGTGGTGGTTATTGAAATCAGGTGTGGTCGTCTGGCATGTCCAAAATGCATGCATTCTACTGAGCACTCATGTATATATTGATGCAAAAGACACACAATTGATGGACAGAATGCAGTACAAATCAAAACCTTCACCCCCAGTTAAAGGATCTGGGTTAAATCCATCATGTTTTTGCTCACCATGCCACCCCAGTTTAGACCTGGCCATATGCAAATCAGTCTTGACTCTGTGCCTCAAGAGAACAGTCCTTTTTTAAGAAACAAGGGAACCCAACGGATAGCTAAGGACCATGGGTATAACTACGTTATAGAAAACAAAGGTGCCTAGCTTATTCAACATCAATACAATACAGTATAGGAACACAATGGAATACTATACGATTAAGGTTTCCTAACCCAGCCGGGAAAGGAATTTATTTCCAAGAAACAATGTCAAATATACAATATAAAAGGAATAGCGTGACACAAGCCTGTGCCGTACCAAAGAGGAAAAAAGAAAAATAGGAGTTGAGTGAAAGGGGTGTTTTTCAGGCAAAGGAAGGGAGCAAGAACAGGGCACTGTAGACAAATTAAAGATTACTGACAGTATCGCCTGGAGTGGAGCATACACAATCTCATTTAACAATATCATAAGTGTAACCCCACTCATGGGTGTCGACGTTTCGATCCCTATTGCTCCATTAAATACATGGGATCATCATCAGGACTTAGAAATAAACAAAGCATGCCTGAATGCAATAAAGCCTGTTAGGAGAAACAAAAAAGATAAAAGAGTTTTAAGAGTAACACTAAGGAGTCGTTTACACATGTCTGCCAACTTTGTAACACAATCGGATTCACAGTGTGTGAATAAGTGCTTGGTGAGCGTGCCAGGTAAGAGAACATAAAAATACTGTTTTGACAATAATCGGAATCGCAGTGACATGCGTGGTATGCTGCATTATTGGACTGTGCAGTGACAGTGATTGTTCTGGTTCATCTCAGGACATGACGGTGAATTGGGATTTTCACTGTGCAGTGGTAGTAAATAATCCTTAGGTTTACCGTGTTTGTGAGTGATACTGGTGGTTAAGTGACTGCGCATAAAAACGCTAAATATCTCCCATTGTTGGACTGATAAGAAGGTGATGAATGTGGTTCATACCTCTATTATTTGAGGTAAGAAGCCTCACGTGGGAGGTTTCCTGCACTTCTGGAGTTTGCTGGCGGTAGTTATTATCGTCACGCCAGGCTGGGGGCACAGATAGGAAAGTGGAGAACTTCAGTTGCGAGTCCACCTGTTTACTGAACAGAAGATTGCGAGGTGTGAATACTAACAACATACCCAGGGGTTATATATCACGGAGGTCCTTATTGGGATCCAATCGTAATGTCAGTTTTTAACAAATGAAAAACTTGTTACCCGTTTCCGTTTTCGTCTGGTAAACGCACTGAAAACAAATTGAAAAACGAGAACCCTTGTAAGTACTTTTAAGGATTGGATTCGGTTCAGAGTGTTAATAACGGGGCGTGTAAGGCTCAGGGCGATAACAACGGGGCGTGGAAGGACCTACCTTTTCCCACTCTACGAGTGAGCGAGGTACGGGATTTTAAGTGTAGGCATCAATGGCCGTACACGCAGTGCACCATCAGTGTGGTGCTCAGGCGCTGAAACAAATAAATAAGAGCCGATCAGTGCGTGGCTCAAGATTGGGCCATAACAGGACAGGCCTTTTGATTCTAAGTTACTCACCAAGTCTGAATGACGACTCGCCTCTGCTGTGGATACTCGGTCAATGCCGGTTCCCTGTAGTGATTAGTGTGGGGGAGTTGTTTGTAGACTCGCCTACTGGTCACGTGATTGCCGCTGTGGGTGCCATCTTTGAGAGGTGATCAGTTATGAGCCTCGCGAAGGATAGGGCAGCAGTAGCAGCCATCTTGGAGTGGATACCTAAGTGGGGTGACCATTGGGGTGTGGGGGTGCATGGGTACATTAACTGTGACAGTGTATTTGTGACAGTGAAAGGTGACTGGTGATATAATTAACATTAACATTAGTTTAGCCCCAACTGTCCAATTCCATTTTTTGGACATCTTATTCGTCTCTTTATCATAATGCAACCATTTGAGGAACTCGTCTTTCAGAATCCAGTTTTCAAAATTGTACATAAAGCCAAATCTCTTCACGGGGTCGAGATAATATTTCCACAGACATTTTAGTCCAATCAGAGTAGTGTAGTCCAGTCCTCACTCCGATTGAGACCTGTATGGATGGTGTTGAATTGTATAATGGATTTCAATTCCTCCCGGTTTAGCAGTTGCTGCAAATTGCCACCTCTCTGTGGTAGTTTGACTGACTTCAGGATTGTCCATTTCAGGTCATCTGCCGTGTGATTCATGTTGGCAAAATGTTCTACCAACGGGGCATTAGCGGTCCCACACCTTATGCGGCTCCGATGCTGGCTTATCCTTGTCTTTATTTTTTGTGTCGTTTGCCCCACATACATATGGGGGCATGGGCATAGAACCGCATAAATTACATTGCAACTATTGCAATTCGTGAAATCTTTCATGCGGATTGTGACATTATTGTGACTAAAAGTGCGCCCCTCAAGTGTCAAATCACAAACAATACATTGTCCACACTTAACATGCCCTCTCAGTGGTGGTAGACCCCAATTTGACTCAATTGTGTTATTTGGAGGTGGTGCAGGTAGGGCAGCCCGGACAAGGTGGTCTTTTATATTCTTACTTTTTTTGAATGCAAACAAGGGTTTGTCAAATGTAAGCTGACCTGAATTTAAGGTTGGCCAATGTCGCAGAATTGTTTTTCGGATTTTATTCGAAATTGGAGAAAAGGTTGTAACACAGGCTATTCTCTCTGAATTTTGCCTGGTCTTTGGTTCGAGCAGGGCCTCCCTAGGACAGTACCATGCTCGTTTTGAGGCGTTTCTTACTACTCTACTTGGATAACCTTGTGCTTTAAGTTTTGAACACAAGATACTTGCCTCCCTGAAATAGTCAATTTTTGATGAGCAGTTCCGTCTGATCCAGAGGAACTGCGAGTACGGGAGTGAGTCTTTAAGAGCTTTGGGGTGATTACTGTCGTATCTGAGTAAAGTATTGCGTTCGGTCGGTTTCCTATATAGGCGAGTTAGTAACTCGCCTGCCTCATGATAGATCGTTAGGTCCAGAAATGGTATCTCGGTTTTGTGATGGGAAAGAGTAAACTGCAGGTTGTCGCAGTTATTGTTCAACCAATGTAGAAAGGAATCTAGAATCTTTTCATCTGAATTCCAAATCAGGAAGATGTCATCTATATAACGGCGCCAAATCCCAATGCTGGTTCTAAATGGGTTGGTGTCAGCTAGGATTGTGCCCGTCTCTAGTGCATCCATATACAGAATGGCCAGATGGGGAGCGAAAATCGCTCCCATCGAAGTGCCTTTGATCTGCTGGAAGAACACCCCGTCAAAGACAAAATAGTTTCTTGTGAGACATAGTTCCAGTAATTGTAATATGAACAGTGTCGGTACTCTGTGTGGTCGTGGTCTGGAGTCAAGTGTTTTCTCAATAACTCGTAGAGCCGCTCCCTGAGGTATATTAGTGTAGAGCAACTCTACATCAAGTGTACAGAGTGTTTGATTATTGGGGTCAAAGGAATGATGTTCGACAAGATTGATCATTTCCATGCTGTCACGGACATAACAACACGTGGAAGGCACAAAGTCCTTAATGAAAAAGTCCACATAGGACCCCAATGGTTCCAAAATTGATCCACAAGCCGATGCTATCGGTCGGCCTGGCGGGTTCTCAATGCTCTTATGAACTTTTGGGAGGGTGTAGATGACCGGGAGCCGTGGACATTTAACATTAGGGAAATTATATTCCTTTTTGCTGAGAAAACCCTTGTCTCTGGCATCTGTGGTGATTTTTTTAATCAGACTTTGGATCTCAGTCGTTGGATTGCGACCCAGTTTTAAGTAGTGTTCCCTGTTACTTAACTGGCGGTTGATTTCATCTTTGTATGTGTCAATATTTTGCAAAATGATTCCTCCACCCTTATCAGCACTTTTAATGATTACACCCGTATTAGATTTAAGGGAATCTATTGCCTCCTTTTCAATTTTGGGAATATTATACGAAATGAACAGCCTCTTCTTCTCCAATATCTCGAGATCTTTGAGAATGAGTTTCTCGAAAGTAATGATCTCTGGCGGAATCATACTCGCCGTGGGTAAGAAAGTGGAGGGAGGGCAGAAAGGGGTGTTTCGATTAGGTTCAGGCGCAGGGTGCAATTGAAAAAATGCTTTCAGCCGAACCAGTCTAAAGAATCTAAGTAACTCTGTTTGTAATTCCATATAGTTTGGGCGCACCGTAGGGACAAAAGAAAGCCCTTTCTTCAAGAGTTCTAATTCCGAATGCTGTAGGATGTGGTTCGATAGATTGAAAATTGGTAATATTTCAGTCATATTTTGCGCTGTGGGTACTACCACTGATAAAAGTTGTTGCGGGTCCTCCGCTCTCCTGGAGTGTTGAACCATTTCCTGGGTTTTTTGGCCTTCCCTCTCTGTGGGGTACCTGGCTGGCCTCTGGATAAAAAATTACCTTGTGCTCCTCCGCCCCCTCTTCTTTGGTTACTTCCTTCCTCACCTGGTTCTGAATTATCAGATGAGTCCTCTGAAGTATCTGAGAACCCCACTATGTTCTGTCGTTTATTGAAACAACTCTCTTTTCTTTAGCCTTAGGAGATGTCAGACCATGCCCCTTTGTACACCGTAGATCATATCAAACATCTATGCACATTACCATCACTATTATCAGAAACCCCAGATGCCCCATTAACTGTAGTGTCCAGTTTACCAGAACAACTAGAAAAGCTAAGGAAGAAACAGGTTAGACTACAATTGATGGTACTAATGCTAACGGATTATCTCAAATCTGGAGTAATTCCACTTGGCTTACAGGTGCGTAATATCCCTGGCATATTTACAGATAATCCTAAGTATATTACAAACTTCAGTCATATTGGCACCAAATGTTCGAGACCGTGGTTAGCACTAGGCATTGATATTGCGACAGAGACATTGAAAGCACTGGAGACAGAAATTGCTGACCTCCTTAAACAAATTAACGACTCCGACCCTACAGCTGAATGCAAAAAATTGCTGGAACAAATAGATAAAACAGTGGCCGACTATTATCGCATTGAACAGAATAAGAAATCTAATAAAATTAAAAAGGACATTAAGAATTACAGTGCCGAAACTACTTACCCATATCTGAACAAAGATTTTTATACCAACAGACCCTACTTCAATCCCCAGAATAGGTTGTTCATTCCGTATAATATTCCCAAAATTGAAAAGGAGGCAATAGATTCCCTTAAATCTAATACGAGTGTAATCATTAAAAGTGCTGATAAGGGTGGAGGAATCGTTTTGCAAAATATTGACACATACAAAGATGAAATCAACCGCCAGTTAAGTAACAGGGAACACTACTTAAAACTGTGTCGCAATCCAACGACTGAGATCCAAAGTCTGATTAAAAAAATCACCACAGATGCCAGAGACGAGGGTTTTCTCAGCAAAAAGGAATATAATTTCCCTAATGTTAAAAGTTCATAAGAGCATTGAGAACCCGCCATGCCGACCGATAGTATCGGCTTGTGGATCAATTTTGGAACCATTGGGGTCCTATGTGGACTTTTTCATTAAGGACTTTGTGCCTTCCACGTGTTGTTATGTCCGTGACAGCATGGAAATGATCAATCTTGTCGAACATCATTCCTTTGACCCCAATAATCAAACACTCTGTACGCTTGATGTAGAGTCGCTCTACACTAATATACCTCAGGGAGCGGCTCTACGAGTTATTGAGAAAACACTTGACTCCAGACCACGACCACACAGAGTACCGACACTGTTCATATTACAATTACTGGAACTATGTCTCACAAGAAACTATTTTGTCTTTGACGGGGTGTTCTTCCAGCAGATCAAAGGCACTTCGATAGGAGCGATTTTCGCTCCCCATCTGGCCATTCTGTATATGGATGCACTAGAGACGGGCACAATCCTAGCTGACACCAACCCATTTAGAACCAGCATTGGGATTTGACGCCGTTATATAGATGACATCTTCCTGATTTGGAATTCAGATGAAAAGATTCTAGATTCCTTTCTACATTGGTTGAACAATAACTGCGACAACCTGCAGTTTACTCTTTCCCATCACAAAACCGAGATACCATTTCTGGACCTAACGATCTATCATGAGGCAGGCGAGTTACTAACTCGCCTATATAGGAAACCGACCGAACGCAATACTTTACTCAGATACGACAGTAACCACCCCAAAGCTCTTAAAGACTCACTCCCGTACTCGCAGTTCCTCCGGATCAGACGGAACTGCTCATCAAAAATTGACTATTTCAGGGAGGCAAGTATCTTGTGTTCAAAACTTAAAGCACGAGGTTATCCAAGTAGAGTAGTAAGAAACACCTCAAAACGAGCATGGTACTGTCCTAGGGAGGCCCTGCTCGAACCAAAGACCAGGCAAAATTCAGAGAGAATAGCCTGTGTTACAACCTTTTCTCCAATTTCGAATAAAATCCGAAAAACAATTCTGCGACATTGGCCAACCTTAAATTCAGGTCAGCTTACATTTGACAAACCCTTGTTTGCATTCAAAAAAAGTAAGAATATAAAAGACCACCTTGTCCGGGCTGCCCTACCTGCACCACCTCCAAATAACACAATTGAGTCAAATTGGGGTCTACCACCACTGAGAGGGCATGTTAAGTGTGGACAATGTATTGTTTGTGATTTGACACTTGAGGGGCGCACTTTTAGTCACAATAATGTCACAATCCGCATGAAAGATTTCACGAATTGCAATAGTTGCAATGTAATTTATGCGGTTCTATGCCCATGCCCCCATATGTATGTGGGGCAAACGACACAAAAAATAAAGACAAGGATAAGCCAGCATCGGAGCCGCATAAGGTGTGTACCCGCTAATGCCCCGTTGGTAGAACATTTTGCCAACATGAATCACACGGCAGATGACCTGAAATGGACAATCCTGAAGTCAGTCAAACTACCTCAGAGAGGTGGCAATTTGCAGCAACTGCTAAACCGGGAGGAATTGAAATCCATTATACAATTCAACACCATCCATACAGGTCTCAATCGGAGTGAGGACTGGACTACACTACTCTGATTGGACTAAAATGTCTGTGGAAATATTATCTCGACCCCGTAAAGAGATTTGGCTTTATGTACAATTTTGAAAACTGGATTCTGAAAGATGAGTTCCTCAAATGGTTGCATTATGATAAAGAGACGAATAAGAAGTCCAAAAAATGGAATTGGACAGTTGGGGCTAAACTAATGTTAATGTTAATTATATCACCAGTCTCCTTTCACTGTCACAAATACACTGTCACAGTTAATGTACCCATGCACCCCCACACCCCAATGGTCACCCCACTTAGGTATCCACTCCAAGATGGCTGCTACCGCTGCCCAATCCTTCGCGAGGCTCATAACTGATCACCTCTCAAAGATGGCGCCCACAGCGGCAATCACGTGACCAGTAGGCGAGTCTACAAACAACTCCCCCACACTAATCACTACAGGGAACCGGCATTGACCGAGTATCCACAGCAGAGGCGAGTCGTCATTCAGACTTGGTGAGTAACTTAGAATCAAAAGGCCTGTCCTGTTATGGCCCAATCTTGAGCCACGCACTGATCGGCTCTTATTTATTCGTTTCAGCGCCTGAGCACCACACTGATGGTGCACTGCGTGTACGGCCATTGATGCCTACACTTAAAATCCCGTACCTCGCTCACTCGTAGAGTGGGAAAAGGTAGGTCCTTCCACGCCCCGTTGTTATCGCCCTGAGCCTTACACGCCCCGTTATTAACACTCTGAACCGAATCCAATCCTTAAAAGTACTTACAAGGGTTCTCGTTTTTCAATTTGTTTTCAGTGCATTTACCAGACGAAAACGGAAACGGGTAACGAGTTTTTCATTTGTTAAAAACTGACATTACGATTGGATCCCAATAAGGACCTCCGTGATATATAACCCCTGGGTATGTTGTTAGTATTCACACCTCGCAATCTTCTGTTCAGTAAACAAGTGGACTCGCAACTGAAGTTCTCCACTTTTCTATCTGTGCCCCCAGCCTGGCGTGACGATAATAACTACCGCCAGCAAACTCCAGAAGTGCAGGAAACCTCCCACGTGAGGCTTCTTACCTCAAATAATAGAGGTATGAACCACATTCATCACCTTCTTATCAGTCCAACAATGGGAGATATTTAGCGTTTTTATGCGCAGTCACTTAACCACCAGTATCACTCACACACACGGTAAACCTAAGGATTATTCACTACCACTGCACAGTGAAAATCCCAATTCACCGTCATGTCCTGAGATGAACCAGAACAATCACTGTCACTGCACAGTCCAATAATGCAGCATACCACGCATGTCACTGCGATTCCGATTATTGTCAAAACAGTATTTTTATGTTCTCTTACCTGGCACGCTCACCAAGCACTTATTCACACACTGTGAATCCGATTGTGTTACAAAGTTGGCAGACATGTGTAAACTACTCCTTAGTGTTACTCTTAAAACTCTTTTATCTTTTTTGTTTCTCCTAACAGGCTTTATTGCATTCAGGCATGCTTTGTTTATTTCTAAGTCCTGATGATGATCCCATGTATTTAATGGAGCAATAGGGATCGAAACGTCGACACCCATGAGTGGGGTTACACTTATGATATTGTTAAATGAGATTGTGTATGCTCCACTCCAGGCGATACTGTCAGTAATCTTTAATTTGTCTACAGTGCCCTGTTCTTGCTCCCTTCCTTTGCCTGAAAAACACCCCTTTCACTCAACTCCTATTTTTCTTTTTTCCTCTTTGGTACGGCACAGGCTTGTGTCACGCTATTCCTTTTATATTGTATATTTGACATTGTTTCTTGGAAATAAATTCCTTTCCCGGCTGGGTTAGGAAACCTTAATCGTATAGTATTCCATTGTGTTCCTATACTGTATTGTATTGATGTTGAATAAGCTAGGCACCTTTGTTTTCTATAATCAAGAGAACAGTCCAGCCCGAACTGCGAAGTCAGGTCCTCCCTGGACTGGACACAAGCATCCTAATACCGGTTTCGGGGTTTCAAACCTCATCAGCCAGGATAGCTTCAATCCAGTGGCACAGTGAGCTAGGACCCACGTCTGGGCATAACCGGCGCACTTAGGGCGAGAAAGCTAAAGACACACAATTGATGGACGGAATGCAGAACAAATCAAAACATTCTGTAATAAGTCCATGTAGCAGAGGTGTATAATAATAAGAAGGTGTATTGATGAAGTTTAGGTCTTCAGTACAGAATCACAGAGCCCCACCAGGAGCAGCTCCCCTGCTGCTCTGCCCATACTCCCAACTGACACTCAAACACCAGGCATCCCCAACATCCCATTACCTCACCACACATGCCTACTTTCCACAGTACACCCACACTGGCTGAGCAGCAAGACAGATAAGCAGGGAAGATTTATTGCACTTAAAACAAGATACAACACCCCTTTAAGGGACAGAAACAAATGAATAATACAAGTAGTGAGCATAGCAAAATTAAACCTTGCAATAAATCCATAAAAGAATGCAATTCATTAATTACCCAAGACTGACATGACACATGGCACACCTCTTCTCCTTTACAAAGCAAATGAAGAATGGACCTAGGGAAATGCAGAACGTCAAGCAATGGTTTCAATAAACATAAATCTTGCAATAAATGTTGTAGAAAGAATACAAGAACTTGACATCTAAGTTGCCAGCAGAACACACCAGGTGGCCAGACTAGCATGGGGATGATAAGCAGAGAACGTCAACCATTTAAAAAGAATAGCACAAGAACGAAAAGAACAACAATGTGCTCCCAACAAGTGACACCAAGAAGGAAATTCGTACTCCCCAGAAGAAAAAGAAGGGAGGCACTTGCACTCAAGGAGTGTAGGTTGGATTAACCTAACTCCAACATGACATTAAGTAGGTGTAAAATTACTCACAGGTACCATGTGAAAAAGTGACAACACATACCTAAATAAATAACAATTCCCATACAGAAACTTGCGAACAAAGTACTGTAGATTAAATAACATGTAGAAACCATGTAGGTGACAAGTCCACAGGCATTAATTTGAAAAGTGGTGGAAGGTCACATAGTCAAATGCTATCACATAGCACTGTAAATTAAAATAAAAAATCATGCACTAAAAATGTAGGTGCCGAATCCACGGTCAAAAATTTGAATAAAGGAGGAACTAACATAGCCGGGAGGCTACTACAACGCAGACTAATGAAAGTTCCCTTACTGAAACTCATAAACAAAGCAGTGTGAACAACATTAGCATTTAGTAAAGTAACATACAGTAATAATGTAGGTGACGTATCCATGCATAAGTGGAAGGTCACAGGCTATCGAACTCATACCTCATTTAATGAAAATTCCCCTACAGAAACGTATCGGTAGAAACAAATCCCACCTCCCCTAACATAGTAGTACATTTCATTTTAGCAAGATAAAATAAACATTTGAACTGTAGAAAACAAGCTTGTTATTATACGTAAAACACACAAAGAAGTATAAATCTCCCATGCTTCTTATAACTGCGCCCAGCTGTCAAGGCAAATGAACTTTAAAACAGTAAGTAAGCTGCAAATCCGAATGCTTGTAAAAGGAACAGTACCACACATCCTTGCCAAAGGAAGGCTAATCCCAAGTAGACATATGTAGTGGCGCGTACTAGTTGTTGCACGTCACGTAATGACGTGACGTGCGGCGGCCATTTTGTAGGGATGCGCGCGCAACTCATTAGGAGGCGCGAAAGCATACAGAGAGCAGCGCCGGCTCGGCGCTCTTTAGGGAAGTAACGAATATAAATAAAGAAGCCTGTATCCACACCATATGTGCAGCGTCCTCATTGATAAATACATTTCTACAGTGGCGACGAGGTCGGGAAGCCACCACCAGGCGCCCAAAGAAAAAAAAAAGAAGAAAAATAACGGAACCACCACGAGGGCACACCGAGGGAGACAGCAGCACACCAGTGGGCCCAGACCCTGACAGAGGTCAGATTAGCACGGCCAAGCGACCCAGAAGAGCACAAGGTGGACAGAGCTCGTACAGAAGTCACCAAATAAGGTACTGGACCCTGAAGAGTACGGCAGAGCCCATAGACACCTTGGGAAGGGGAAAGTGTAGTGGCGCGTACTAGTTGGTGCACGTCACATAATGACGTGACGTGCGGCGGCCATTTTGTAGGGATGCGCGCGCAACTCATTTGGAGGCGCGAATGCATACAGAGAGCAGCGCTGGCTTGGCGCTCTTTAGGGAAGTAACGAATATAAATAAAGAAGCCTGTATCCACACCATATGTGCAGCGTCCTCATTGACAAATACATTTCTACAGTGGCGACGAGGTCGGGAAGCCACCACCAGGCGCCCAAAGGAAAAAAAAAAAGAAGAAAAAAAACGGACCCACCACGAGGGCACACCAAGGGAGACAGCAGCACACCAGTGGGCCCAGACCCTGACAGAGGTCAGATTAGCACGGCCAAGCGACCCAGAAGAGCACAAGGTGGACAGAGCTCGTACAGAAGTCACCAAATAAGGTACTGGACCCTGAAGAGCGCGGCAGAGCCCATAGACACCTTGGGAAGGGGAAAGCAACAGGCAAGGAGGCACAGAGATCCAAGAGTAGTCAGGAAGAAAAAGCGTGCCAAACCAAATCGACCACACAAACGTGAGGAACCGCGCTGGCTACCATAAAGGAGGGGGAGGGGGCTGGCTCTGAGAGTCCCCAAGTGCAACCAGGAAAAGAAGAAACGGACAGCACCCCAGGTAGCCCCAGCAGCAAAGGGAACACAGCACCCACAGTTAAGGAGGAGAAAATGAGCACACCAGCAGGATACGCAATAGCGCCAGTCCAATTCCTGCCCAAGCCAGGGGAACCACTAATGAAGAGGGAAGACTGGAGAGAATATATAGATAATTTCATAGGTGTCCTGGAAGATGAGAATGAGGAACAATTTAACCCAAAAAGGAAAAAGCGCATACTACTACTCAACCTGGGACCAGAAGGACTCAGAATCTACAAAAGCCTGGTGCCCAAACAGAGAGGATAAGTTTGCCTTCAAGGGAATTTGTTCAAACTATATTTTGTTTAGTTGAAGTTATTTCTGAAAAGGATCAATCACTTATCCTTGGAATGAATCAATCAACAATTTTCGAGCAATGCAACAACATATAACATGTAAACATATAAACAAGGACACAAGGTGTATACGAAAAATATATCTTTATCAAATAGCTCAGTCAAAAGAAATCAGCTACATATACAGATCAATAAGTAAATAAAATTAGGGCTGTAGGTACACATATAAGTAAATTACAAAGTGACACAACAGAACCTAAAAAGACACCTATCCCAAATCACATTGAGCCAAACAAAAGAGAGGGATAAGGTGTATAGTCGACGTTTCGGTTTCTCTGACGTTAGTTTGCTGAAACCAGTCTCGTAATTTCAACGTTGGTTCGTACAGACGAGACGTGCTTTGACTCTGCCTCGCCCGAATACTAGGTGATGCAGGATTAATAACTGCTCTATATATCATCGACTTCTGTCCATATTTGCTCAAGTTTGATATCTTGAAATTACGAGACTCAATTTCATACATACGGGATTTTTCTGCTTCCATCATATATATTTGAATATCCATGAGGAACATCCCATCGACAGCCTGAATTATCAAGTGCAGTTTTCCATTCAATAACGAATAGAATCAATAAATTATCTTGACGAACAGTCATCTACGGGATGCAGTCACTCCTTTCAAACAGATAACAATCTCTTTACAGACCATAATTTAATAACAGTCCTGAGGATGGTTTCAGCAAACTAACGTCAGAGAAACCGAAACGTCGACTATACACCTTATCCCTTTCTTTTGTTTGGCTCAATGTGATTTGGGATAGGTGTCTTTTTAGGTTCTGTTGTGTCACTTTGTAATTTACTTATATGTATATGTAGCTGATTTCTTTTGACTGAGCTATTTGATAAAGATATATTTTTCGTATACACCTTGTGTCCTTATTTATATGTTTACATGTTATATGTTGTTGCATTGCTCAAAAATTGTTGATTGATTCATTCCAAGGATAAGTGATTGATCCTTTTCAGAAATAACTTCAACTAAACAAAATATAGTTTGAACAAATTCCCTTGAAGGCAAACTTACCCTTTCAACTTCATTACCCAAGCCCTCAAGGGTATTTCGGGTCGCTCACTCTTTTTAAAAAACCAAACAGAGAGGAAGCACAGACGATGACGTATATGCCCATGCCATTGATGACCTGAACGAACGCTACCGAACCACGGTATGTGTGTCAGTCGACAGATTCAACTTCCAGCAGAGGAAACAACGGTCCGGAGAGTTGATAGAGGAATATGTGGCGGCCCTGAAGAAGCTGGCGACCACGTGCATGTATGGAACATGGGAGGAGGAGTTCATCAAAGACCAGATAGTGATGCACACTACCAGCACGAACGTTCAGGACAAGCTGTGGGCAAGTGGGGACACCACACTCAAGGAAGTAATGGTCATCGTCAAAAGGGCAGAACTTGCACGCAGGTGCGCAGACGCAACCAAGAAAGAAACGACACCCAGTCCCATGGTAAACAGGGTTTACGACAAGGAACCTCGTAGAGACCATAAGTACAAGGGGTCTGCCCCAAAGGGACCTAACAAATGGCAGGGCAACACCGGACCTCCAGGGAAACAAGCAAGCAACGAGAATAAGAAAATGTGCTACAGATGTGGAAGTTGGTCCCATGAGGCACACGACAGAAAATGCCCAGCGTTCCGGGCCAAATGTATGTACTGTGGGAACATCGGTCACTATGAGAAAGTGTGCCGGAAGAAAGCATCCAAGAGCGTGGTGAAATACATCGACCAGGGCGAGGAAGACCAGGAAGAAAACACAGAAGAAGAGGTAGTCACAGTCCTGTGTATATACGACCAGGTGCTATGTGTGGATGGGAAAAGGACAACTAAACCTGTACTAGAAATGACGATTGGCGGAATACCCATAAGTGTAGTTGCGGATACTGGCTCTCCCTACACCATCGTCCAGAGAGCGGTGTGGAACGAAACATTCAGACCACATTTGGGCCCAGAACTAGAGAAACTGGACATCCGACCAGTCACATATAACGGCGACCGCATACCAATGGCGGGATTCCGACCCTTGAAGTTCGAGTTCAGAGGCCGGTCAGCGTTCTGCAAGCTGTACATTTCAGAGAAGGGACCGTCAGTTTTGGGATGGCTGGACCAGGGCGACCTGGGAATCAAATTGGACCCAGGAGGAAAAGAACAGATACTGCTCACGGAACCAGAAGTGTGGCGAAATCTGGTGAAGTGGAAAGAAGACTACCCGAAGGTGTTTGGAGGCACAGTGGGAAAACTGGAGAGATTCCTACACAAGATAGTACTTAAGGAGGGAGCCATTCCAATCGCACACAAAGTAAGAAATGTGCCCATAGCGGTGAGAGAAGCGGTTCAAACTGAACGACAAGACTTGGAGAAAAAAGGGATAATTGAACCTATCACATGCGCAGAGTGGCTCGCGCCATTGGTGGTAGTTATGAAGCCGAACGGGAAGGTGAGGCTCTGTGTTGACCTGAGAGAACTAAATAAGAACATTGTGGTGGAGAAATTCCCCCTCCCAAGGATTGACGAAATGTTGGCGAAAACCAGGGGAGTCAAGTGGTACTCCACCATCAATTTAACCTCTGCCTACCACCAAATAGTCTTGCACCCGGACAGCAAAAAGCTCACGTCATTCATCACCCCAATTGGATGCTATCAGTTCTGCCGCATGCCGTTTGGACTGGCCTCGGCAGCTGCAGTGTTCCAGAAGCTAATGCACCAGCTGTTTAGGAACATGGAGGGCGTCCAATATTTCCAGGACGACATCCTGGTAATGGGGCGGGACAAAATGGACCATGACTTGAAGCTCGGCAAGGTGCTGGAAACCCTGGAAGTCAAGGGGCTCACGGCAGAATGGACAAAGTGCCGACTGGGTCTGGAGTCGGTGACCAACCTAGGCCACGAGATAGGGGTGCAAGGAATCACACCAAAGGCAGAAAATGTGATGGCAATCTCCGAAGCTCCGCCCCCCACCAACAAAGAGGAGGTCAGGTCATTTTTGGGCATGGCGGAGTACTACAGCAAATTTGTGGTACACTTCGCCTCAAAAACACACCACATGAGGATGCTGACCAGGGAGAGCACCACCTTCCAATGGACACCAGAGACTCAAAGTGAATTCGATACAATCAAGAAAGATGTTGCAGGAGCGGTACCGCTCCAAGGGTATGACCCACAGGGCACAACGGTGCTCACAACCGACGCCAGCGATAAGGGGCTAGGTGCAGTGCTCATGCAAGATCGGGGGCAAGGGAAGATGAAGATGATCAGTTTTGCGTCACGTGCATTGAACGACACCAAAAGAAAATACAGTGTAATCGAAAAGGAGATGTTGGCCGTAGTGTGGGCCATGGCCAGATTTCGACAATTCCTATGGGGAGCCCGATTCCAACTAAAGACAGATCACAAGCCCTTGGTGAAGGTGCTAACGTCCAGGGGACATGCCAACCCCACCCCCAGAATATCTAAAATGACTCTGAAGTTACTTGAGTTCAGGTACGATGTGGAACGTGTGGTCCCAAGATCGCATTGCCAGATGTAACAAAGTCTTGCGATGGCAGCAAAATGGAACTGAATGGGAGGACATGGAGGAACCGAATGTGGAGATGGAACAACCGGCAGGAGAGCAGCAAGAAGGGAGAAGTGAGAGAGGTGAACGACTGGAGGAGAGAAGCACTGACAGCGACCAAGGAACTGAAATGGACATACAATGGAGGAGTACGGACGAGAGCGCGGCTGCGCTGAGAGAGGGAAGATGCACAGAGATACAGAGCAGGGGGGCCCCGGTGACCCCGACCAGGGTAACCCGGAGTGGAAGGTCTGTGGTGAGACCCTCCAGGTTTCGAGACTACGATATGGACAGCGAACTGTAAGTGACTTATCCATTGTTTGGAAAAAGGGGAGACATGTAGTGGCGCGTACTAGTTGTTGCACGTCACGTAATGACGTGACGTGCGGCGGCCATTTTGTAGGGATGCGAAAGCATACAGAGAGCAGCGCCGGCTCGGCGCTCTTTAGGGAAGTAACGAATATAAATAAAGAAGCCTGTATCCACACCATATGTGCAGCGTCCTCATTGATAAATACATTTCTACAACAAACTGAGGGCATGTTGCAAAGTAGACCTCGGAAGGTAGACTGTGGTTAGATAACAACTTGCTCCTAGGTCGAAAAATGTAAACTTCTGTTTCTTCTTTAACAAAAATGAATGCGCTCAAGATCTCCTTTTTATTTTTAGATTAGACCGCACTTGCATGACTCACCCCTCCGTGTTTGTGGAAAAAACAGCGCCTCTCACCGCAGTAGTCATGAACGTGGTTGGCAAATGGGAGATTGTAAATGTTTGAAAGGTTGTTAATGCTTGAAACACCTGACATCCCAAAATGGAAGCACGTTACCAACTTCGTGCCGGGTAGCTCTGGGCGCGTTGATTAAGAAAACATCACTCTACAGGCTAGAGTGCAAACAAGAAGAAACGTTACACACGCAATAGGCAGACTCAAACTGATGACAGGCTCGTCCTGGAAAAAACTAGTGATGAAGGTAGGTGACAGTTTAAAAAAAAAAACAACAGTAATTACCTCCAACCGGTGATTCTTCCTCAGAAAATATGAGCCGTGAAGTCCTCATTGCACAAACAACAGCGGTAAAATCAGTAACGATCGCTGTAAGATGTAAAGGTAACTGACAAGCTGAAAATGTGCTCGGGAAACATTTTCTAATATTAAAATGAAGATGCAGGCAAAATAAAAGTTTCACTGACCTCCAGAAGATGGCAGAAAATATTCATTCACTCCCGCGGGCAGAGTCAATTAAATTACACCACTGTTTAAATTGTAAAAACAATGGAATTTACACTTCAGCTTGGCTCTTGAGCATCTCAGTCAGCCCCCTGACTTGAAGAAGCATGCAACACACCGACCGGATCTCGTCCCCATTCTCTGGTTCTGGGTCTCTTTCTCCGGTTTCATCTCTCTGACGCAGATCAGGGATCACTGACTCGGTAGACATTTCTTGTCCCGGTTATGGTTTTCTTCCCCCATTCTGGGCTCTCTGAAGACTGAACGAAGGTAGCAAAGCATCAAGGCAGATCCGCCAGACATTTTTCAGTTATGCAGCTCCTTAACCTCTTCATGCTCATGACGAGCTGAGCTCATCATGAGCCACGGCGCTCCGGTGCTCATGACGAGCTCAGCTCGTCATGAGCCGTGGAACGCTCACATGCGGGCATAATTCCCCTACTGTGCTGAGCGTTCCACAGCAGGTAATGCACCTGTGACGAGCTGAGCTAGTCATGAACACAGGAACGCCGTGCGCGCCCCCATCCCCCCCAGCACAGCGGGAAAATAAACCCCGCAGCGAAGGGGTTAAGTAAAGGAGTGCAGGACACGCAGGCAGGAACTTGCACATTTCAGTTGTAGGCGACTGGTTTCGCAAGAAATGGCAGGCAGCAGGTCAGCAGGCACGAACAACAGGTAGGAACTGGCACATTTCAGTTGTGGGCGACCGATAGCAGGGTCACAGGTGGGGCTCAAGGGTGCAAAGTTTCTTTAAAATTCGTAGTTTAAAGTTTCAGGAGGTTCCTGTGGTTACCTTGTAATTTCTTCAGATTTTGAAATTTGTAATCCATGAGGAGGTACCCGTAGATTCTTTCCAGATAGTCGCCAAATGTAATAAGTCTATGTAGCCGAGGTGTATAATAATTGAGAAAGTTTTATTGATGAAGTTTAGGTCTTCAGTACAGAATCACAGAGCCCCACCAGGTGCAGCTCCCTTGCTGCTCAGCCCATACTCCCAACTGACACTCAAACATCAGGCATCCCCAACATTCCATTACCTCACCACACATACCAACACATACCAACATTCCACAGTACAGTACATCCACACTGGCTGAGCATCAAGACAGATAAGCAGGAAAGATGTATTGCGCTGAAACCAAGATACAGCACCTTCACCGCCAGTCAAGAGATCTGGGTTACATCTATTGTTCTTTTGGAAATGGAGGTTGAGGGTTTTTGTAAATAGGAAGAAATGGCGCACAGCAAATTTATGTGAGTGTGTGTGACTCACAATGGTGCGTATGGTGCTGCCTCGGAAGGGGAGACCCTTGTAACCCCTTAATATGTGTAGGGAAATCCTACAACAAACAAGTTTAGCTAAATTCAGTGCACACATACAAGATCTCAACAAGACATGCAAATATCCATAGAAGCAATTTGTACAGGATTCTTGGGTGATGTTGTAATTTCTTTATTCTGATGGAAAATGCAACCAGCCGACACGTGTTTCGTCGGGGAAAATGACCCCACGACTCTTCAGGGATGGGAATTATAGAAATAATGGTTTATGAGCAAGTTATGGAGTGACATCACCAGAGAGCACATAATCTCCAAAATACATTTGTGAATGTCACCCAGACACATGTGAAAACCCTGCTATGTTAGAAAGGCCCGAATATTTGTGTGTGTGAAGTACCCATGCTTATTACTGGTAAAACATCCTAGATATGAAAGTACCTGTGCTAGACAAACATATGTGTCCTCATGGTGGATAAACACAGCAAAACATCTTGACATGAATGACTGAAAGCGAGCAGGAAAAAGACACAGGTTTGTTAACGTCTGCGGCAACTGTACCCATTTATCTTGTGTAATGGAAGATCAGAAATTCTTGCTAAGTGGTCCAAACTTCAGAGGGTAACAGAAAAATAACAGAGATATTCTAAGAGAAATGAGACTGTGGAAAAACATATACATATATCTTATGCAGACAAAAGACCCCTGGAGCAATGTACCTTAGGAACGTTATCCAATGCTGTAATGTCTGGAAAGTAAGAGAAAAAGAGGGGTGGGGGAATATATAAGACAACATCTAAATTAGGGCCTGTAGATTTGAATTTTGTAATGCCCAAAGATATAGCCATAAAACAATTATTGGGTGATGGTGTACAGCAGCTGTAGTCTCCTACCCTTGTACCGGTGATCATTCCAACCCAGTAGGGCACAGGCTAAAATATAAAGTTGAATCCAAGGTAATAGAAGGTGAGGCGTCTGTAAAGATGCAGAGAAAAGAGCCAGTAAGACCACTGGCTCACTGGTACAAGGGTAAGTGACTACAGCTGCTGTACACTATCACCCTATACTCGCTAGGGTAGTTGGGAAGGGTTATTTTTTTCTGTTTGTTGTAATCTGTTTTATCTTGATGGTACAGCTTTTGCTCATAAGGTAATCTGTCACATGCTACGCACAAATCTATGGGGACGCAGCGTAACAAGGAACTCAAAGTCCTAAGCTCGAATGTTAACAGGCTGGGGGATAGAATCAAACGGACAGTGGTACTACAATACATAAAGAGGTTTGCACCTGACATTGTACTCCTCCAAGAAACTCATCTTTTAGGTAATACATGCAAGGCAATGCATAGATATGGTTTTCACATGATAGCACACGCTAACTCTATACCTCGGGACCAAGGGGAGTGGGCATACTACAGAGGAAATCATTCCCCCTATCCGTTACAACCACATATCTAGGAGATATGCGGGAATCACGGGCACCTTGGAACGCGGTACCTTTACTCTCCTCTCCATATACGCCCCACCAGGACTACAAGCTGCAACATTCAATGATCTCAGCGCCCTATTGTTGACAATGCCAGAGGAACACCTGATTTTGGTTGGCGACTTTAACTCAGTCCTATCGGGCTCTCTCGACAGACACCCACCTCGCAAATTACCTAAAGCCACTTACTCATTTCCCAGATTTTTAGAGGCGATGGGTTTACTTGACTGCTGGAGAACCTACGACCCAGACAAGCTGCAACATACTTTCTACTCAGGGGCTCACAACACCCTTTCACGCCATGACTACATAATTGTTCCTGCCCCGCAGATCTCCACTATTCACAAGATCCATCACTTGGCCAGGGGAATATCAGATCACTTCCCACTCTGGGTCCACATCATTCTTGATCACACACTAGTGGGACGTGTCGCACCTATCAACCCCTGGTACCTCAACAACCCCAATATCCGTAAAAACCTCATTAAATCCATTGACACTTATTTCCAAGAAAACGACGGAACGGTGGAATCACCCCAGATGTTGTTGGAGGCCTTCAAAACCGTGGTTCGGGGCCTGGCCCGTTCCCTAACTGCTGGTACGAAAAAGCACAGGCTCAAAGACATCTCAGAGGCTGAGCCCTGGATCTATAGTTTTGAGCCACACATACATACAAGCGCTACCCCGGAAGCCCTTCACTTATTTCGTCTGTATCAAGACGAATATCGGTCTCTAGTAACAGGCCGGGCAAAACTAAAGGGGCAAGATAGATTGGGACATATATACAACTGGGGAGACAAAGCCGGGAAGCTGATCGCCTGGCTGGACAAAAGAGACCATGCTAGTAGACTCATCCCAGAACTCAGTAGCGCGGATGCATTCCTCATCACAGAACCTCAGTCCATAGCTAACCACTTTGCTACCCACTTCTACTCCATCTACAGCTTGGTGACACCCTACACAGAGTTAGAATCCTCGGCTTTCATCAGAGATATCACACTCCCAAGACTATCTGATATCGACCATAAGTTCTTGGATAGCACCCTTACAGTAGATGAAATTGCACTTGCTATCCGCTCACTCCAACCGGGCAAAGCCCTCGGCCCAAATGGAATTCCAATCGAGCTCTACAAGCTCCGTCCCGACAAACCGGCCCCCTATCTAAAAATCATGTGTGAATCCAGTCTCGTCGAAGGCACATTGCCCCGATCAGAGACTTGTCACTATAGTCGTTATACATAAAGATGGAAAAACAAAAACAGACTGCTCCTCTTACCGCCCTATTTCCCTTCTCAATGTGGAACCCAAAATTGTAGCCAAGATTCTATCTAACAGACTGATTAAAGTAATCGGGGATTTAGTACACCCTGACCAATCGGGTTTTATGCCGCGAAGGAACACAGCCCTAAATATGCGCAGACTGCACGGTGTGATGGGCAGGGCCTCAACTATAGAAGAGGATGCGGTCATAGCCTCTTTAGATGCCACTATGGCATTCGATACTCTTGAGTGGCCTTACCTCTTCACAGTGCTTGAGAAGATGGGCTTCGGTCTGGTCGTCTGTCAGTGGGTGTGCCTATTATGTAATAGACATATGGCCCAAATCGTTGTCAATAACAGGAAGTCTGACACATTTGAGCTTAGCCGGGATACACGGCAGGGATGCCCACTCTCCCTGTTGCTCTTCGCCCTTGCCCTCGAACCCCTTGCGGCATGGGTCCGAAAAAACGTCTTGATCCGAGGGATGCAATGGTCGGCGGACTGGGAAGATCGCATCTCCTTGTACGCAGACGACATTCTCATTTATCTGACGTCCCGTAAAAGATCTCTTATTGCCGTATTTGATATCCTCGCTGCCTTCTGCAACTGTTCCGGATTCCGCGTAAACTGGCAGAAATCCCTCCTGATGTTCTTCACGGAGATCCTCCCCCTTGAGGAAAATCGAATTTTACATGGCCAAGTATGTCCCCTATCGTGTACCCCAACGTTCAATGTATGTGCATGGCATCCATGCATTTTCCCTCCATGGCCGAAAATGAAGACGCATATGCATTTGCGTCCAACGTTAACATGTCATCTACCAAGTCCTCCATGAAAGCAACATTAATTTGATTCTTAAACCTATGTTGCCAACACCTTTACATAATGCACGTTTAAGGATGCACACGTTTTTCTGGCTAAGCCGAGCCAGGCCCTGATTTCTGACTCCGAACCACTTCTGTCTCTGAAAGTTGCAGTTTAGGTATGCATCCCTGACCTCTATCCTACTTCCTGCCCAGCCGAGCGGTGCCTGGCTCGGCCTGGCCTGCCTGCCAAGACGGTATTTTGCCTACAGTTATCTGCTCAGCCTCCGCGAAAACACATTCCAGTCTAGTGAAATAGGTAAACATATTCCCTGCTGCAGAGCAAAGGGCCCGGCCTTCCTGTCTCCCTGCAAGTAATTTACTGTTCCCGTTGCCATAGTAGGCCCATGGCCCCGCGCATTGCACCAAGACACGTATGCACACACTAGCATTCAGTGATGAATAGCCTCTGCCCGAGAGACCTTTCACTTCAGATAATACATCCTCCAAACACAAGATACCAGATATGCTATAGGTGCAGGTCGTTCTGACATCTCAGACTTCAGTCTCCTCTACTAGTGCTAAAGTCAAGCCCCCAGCTTTCCCCAGTTACACGTTAATACCACGTCATGCCTAGTTGCGTGCGCATCTGTGGTAAAGGTTCCTGCTGACCCTGCAGATTTCCTCTATGCATCCACCCATCTATGACACTTCTGTGACGTCTCCAGCACACACCTCCGTGTACGCCCTGTGCACGCTTTCTTTCACGCCCATATGTTCTTATCTCTCTTCTTTTCACTTGTTACGCCTACTGTATTCAATGCAACTGTACAGTTTTACTATATATATTGTGTGATGTTAATAAAATGTTGAATATCCCTTCCTGAACCTTAGTGGTGATGGAACCCAATGTCCAGTGTCTCGAGGCACTTAATTAAAGCCCGTATGACTCAGATACCACGGACTCTGCCTCTCATTTATTGAGCTATTCTTATTGTCGTTTAATGTATAGAAAAATAGTCCCGGTAATTTTATTTACCACACCCTTTACCCCACAGCTGTCCCATACCCATCGTCTCTGATCGCTTTAAATACCTGGGTATACACATTTAACTTGACCCGATGCTTAGACATGACTGTAACCTCGCCCCCCCCTTGCAATGTCTCCGTAGCGACGTTGCACACTGGAAGACACTTCCTCTCTCTTTGTTGGATAAGGCCCTTTTCAAAATGATGTCCCTCCCTCGGTTTCTCTATATCCTCCAAAACTCTGCTGATCCTGTCCCTAACGCGTATTTCAAAGCGATCGAGGGACTCCAAAGAGACATTCTGTCGGCGGGGCGACCGCGCATACCCACAAAAAACTTACACTCAGCTGGTATGACGGCGATATTGGACTGCCGGACATCAGGAAGTACTACTGGGCGTCAAACCTCACAACTATCAACCAATGCACATATTGCTGCCCGGAAGATCCCGGTTTCAATATGGACCGGTGGATTCTACCAAATAGATAATTTGCCCTTCCACTATACTCCAAACCGAATAGATTTCCACTTACTGGCCCTACACGATATACAGTCGAAATTTGGCATGCTGCAACCAAATCTCTTGGCTGGAATAATAGGTTGACTCTTGGACTCTCAAAAACTTGGAGACCTGCGACAAACCAAGGGTTTCGACAAATGGGATCTAATTGGTATCTCCCACATCAAAGACCTTTGGAGCGCCGAGGGCATTAAATCATTTGACATACTGCAGAACCAATACTCCCTCATGAACTCAGAGCGCTTCCGCTACCTCTAAGTCCGACATGCACTAAACACAGCACTGCCACGCGGTACAACCCTCCGGACAGCTCCCCCTTAGAAGACAGACTATTAGATGGCCACCTACCTGAGAATGCCATCTCCCTTACCTACCGTAAACTAATAAACAATATGGGCGACCCCTATTGGCACTCCATGATAAATGGACCAATGACGGGATTGAACTAGATGACGAGGACTGGCAAACGGCGGTCTCGTCCCCCAGGACGGTCGCTATTCCTGCGCGACTCCGGCTAGTGCAACTGAAAATCCTTCACAGGACAGACATGACAGGGCCCCAACTAGTACACATAAGTGGACTGCCTGATGACACATGTAGATGGGGATGCACACATACAGGTACTTTTATGCACATACTCTGGCACTGTGACTTGATCAAAGAATATTGGCGTGCAATCCACGCGGTTATGAGCGAAACACTGGGTGTCGAAATCAAACCACTTGCATCTTACTGCCTCCTCAATATCTGGGAGCCTACCGATTTCAACACATATAAAACACAATGGGTCACTCTCGCTTGCATGCTCACTAAGAGTACT
Organism: Lissotriton vulgaris; assembly: GCF_964263255.1. NCBI lineage: Eukaryota > Metazoa > Chordata > Amphibia > Caudata > Salamandridae > Lissotriton > Lissotriton vulgaris. The sequence goes on from NC_141695.1 coordinate 49,839,900, forward strand.
ATAGCCCAACTCTGGGGGGGGGGCGCATATACACCTACCGTAACTGACTGGGAAAAATACCTCGACTGGAGTATGATGCGTGAAAAAACTGTATATGTAGCACAGGGTGTCCCCTGAAATGGTCTAAAATATGGGCCCATTGAAACGCTCACCGAGGAGATATCTGTTCCCCCCCCCTCAAGAATTAGACAATGAAGATTCCCGCCCACTGAAACTCTCGATTGTTTCCTTTGTAACGTACTGTACCCTATCTACTAATTACTGTGATTATGGACCATCATGTCGAGATTGTTTAATAAAAAGATTTATTAAAAAAAAAAAAAAATTTGGATGGTAAGTAAAGCTTTACCATACTTAATTTCAAATATATGTACATATATATCTTCAAGGTACATTGATGTGGAATTAAGAATAGTAAATCAATACGTTTTTTTGCGCTTACAGTCTTGACATTTTTTAAATCGTCTTTTTTGACATGATATTTTGTCCACCCAATATACATAAATTGTCCTATCCTCTAACATTCTGTGCAAGGAATTCATAACATGTTAAACACATCATTTGTGATGTTCAAATGTCTTTCTCCTGGTCTGGGAATATTTTCAGTGATAGACCAGGGATACAAAGCAGACCTAACCTGTACAAGCATCACATTATTGAAAGTTGTCTACTTCCTTTTTGTGAAAGTCCCAAACACAACATAACTCACTCCCAGAGCCTGCCGGCACAACTGGCTCCATTCGATTCAAGGTAAAAAATTCCTCAAACCATATCATATGAGTAAAACGTTCTGTATTGTTTAGGATTCACATCTGTGATTTACCCTTACTGTATCATCACCACAGATGAGGAAGTTGTTACAAACCATGTAGCCCTCATATGTAGTGTAACAATTCAAAATTGCCACAATTGTGTCTCAGAGTACGCCGCCTCTGTATGTAGGCCATGGTGCGTCTGTCCAAATGATGAGTTGGACATCATTGGGGTGGCTCTCACATGAGACTAATCCTCCAGTTTAATCCTCCACTTCTTGTTCTTCATCCTCTGTTGTTGAATGCAATATGGAGATGCTAGAACTTGATGTCAGTGTCCTTCATTCTTCAAGTTGGCCCAGACCTGATCTGCATCCACTTACCAGCCTGTATTTGCTGTGATGAAAATGTTTCCTAATGGTGCACCATTGTCTCCATGTTCTTAGTTGAGCACGCCAAGGTGCCTTCTGTCATTGAATGTTATTAGCAGTTGCTTCTTTGGGATTGTGAAGAAGTAAGTGTTGCCTCTTCGGATGATGTTTATTTTGTCAGTGAAGGTAAGCATGCATTTGATGTTCCTTTCTTTGATTCTCCTTTTTATTGCCAGAAATGAGTTGCATCTGGACAGCACTGCTCCCACGAAGTTCCGATGGATGATCATCTTCTTCTTGTTAACCTGGATGTGTCTCTTTTTTCTGGTTTAAATGGTCTCAGTCGTTATAATTGCATAATCAAGTCACCACCAGTCTAGGGTGAGAACTTGATGAAGGAGAAGGCCCCAGAACCTGGAATGCACTATTCAATGACAAGAAGCTTGATAAGCCACGAGGCTCTATCTGTTTGCTAAACAAATCCTCCAGATATAATTCAATGCTTACATATTCAGGTTTTTCTGGTATGCCAGTCCTCCTAAAGCTACCCTTTGAGCCCTATGCTTGGAATTTTGGATAACAAATTCATTCCTAGTGGTCCACTACCTGATTCTGTAGTTCTTTTGTCAATGGTCTCATTGAGGCAAATTTGACTCAGTATCTGCTACTCTGCCAGGCAATTGATATTGGTAAGCCTTGAGAAGGCTGGGACACATGACTGAAGAGATCAATCTGTTTTCCAAGCTGTTCTCCAATGGCTGTGAGTGCAGTCAAGTTTGGCCACCTCCAGTCCACCTTGTGACCTCTGATTTACACCTGCAGATTCCGAGCCTTTTCCATGTTAATATCAGGGGCACGGTCTTGTGTTATCCATCTTACAGCTGTAGAGTGCTTATTTCCACCTGATCAGTAGCCTGTTGTCTTATAACTCGCTTCAAAACTTGTCCCCTTCGCACTTTCTATTTGTAAACAAATTGCAACCTGAATAAGCAACCTGGGCGCCATTGGTGACCTTGTGTTCAGCAATTTAGTTGTCTATAGAATGTATCTGGGAGGGGGGACGAGAGAGATTGCAGCAAGATACTCCAGAGCCAGAAGTAAACACACTGGTATCTATGTGTAAGGGTCCCTGCGTTGGCACACAGCTGTTCTTTTTGCTCTGGCACAGGGGTGAGCACAGGGGTGGCACATATTCCCGTAAACATGGTGCATCCCTGCATTTTTTAAATTAAGCAGCTTAGCGCAGCAGAATTGTTTGCTGCAAATTGTTTGTACATATGCCCCATGGTCCTCCTGTGTACATCACTTGCATTCACTGCCACACCCAGTCAGATTAAGTAGATGAGAGGAGTTCAGGTGATCCCTACCATGGCAGCTGAAACCTGTGTGCTCTGACTCTGCATGCCAGGGCAGCTGAGTGTAATATAGTTTAATCTAGACTACTATGGACATGGCTCTCGAAATGCCCTATGTGTTGATACTTTCCATTGCCTACATATCCCCCACTCCTCAGGTGGGTTGTTTCTCCTCTGAGAAACCCATTCCATGCTATGGATTTCCAGGATAGGTTAAAGTGCATGGGCACAGGTGAGAGAGGGGCATATTTCCTAAACATAACGTGCAGAGCAGCACCCCAAACCATCTTGCTGCGCACAGATGTGTCATTAGGAAAGTGCAAGGATGCGCTGTGTTTACAACAATACAACGCATCCCTGTGCCTTCATCTGACTGGTGAACAATAGACTGGTTAGTGCCACCGTAGGTACTCTTGCACCAAGGGGCAAGGGTGCCTGCTACGGCAGTCGGCTGCTGAATGTGCACCAGCACTGGCAGTAAGAACAGGAATCTGCCATGTCGTGTAGAGACGGCACATTCATGTAGTTTTCTTTTGATGTAGGGCAGCACAGCTAGAAGGCTTGCAGTACTGCCCTGCTGCAAAATATTGTTAATATTATGTGTAACCATAGATGAGCCAGCATACTACCCTTTGGTATGCAGACAGTGCAACAGAACGCTGGGGCAAGGCTGCCTACAGTGCATAATATGACCTAGTTACTGACATTGCTCCTTGTTGCAACTTACCCTGCTGCTGTTGTTGATCGTCATAGCCAGCACTGTCCTGTCCCCCAGCTAATATCACCGATTCCTTGGAGATTACCTCTGACACCTGCTCCTCCAAGGGGTCCAGCTGCTCCTGGTGTGCTGGACTACCACATCCAGGGGTATAATGTCAATGAAGTGACAGAGCGCAGTGTTAGCCTTGTTGGCTGAAAGCTGCGCTTCACCACTTCAGAAACTCAGGGCTACACCGTATTTACAAGACTACGGTGCAGCCCTGCCTTACAGGTGCCTAGCGCCAATGCAGACACTCTTGCACCATTGTGCAAGGGTGCTTGAGTTGCATTGGAAGATTGTTTATGTGCAGGGATGTGTCCCTTTCGGCATATAAGCACTAACCAGTGGCGTTTTGTAACCTCTACGTGTGCTGCATAGAAGTTGCATTGCGTAAATATTTTAATGATTGTTTATGTGCAGTAATGAACACGTTAATGCACATGTGCTGCATAACGCAGCACACATAGAAACAGCAAAAACGAGGAGAAATAAAGCATTTCTCCTTGTTTTGCCAGAGTAAGACCAGGTTTTTCCTGGTCTTAATTTTGCCGCTGCCCCATATTTATGCCACCTTAACCCCTTCGATACTCTGGTCGGCCGAGAGCCATCCAGAACCACGGTGTTCGCGTGCTCAGGACGGCTCCCAGCCATCCTTGTATATTGCACCGGAAATCCCTCTGGTGCACCAGAGGGATTTCCTTTTTGCCCCAACAACCTCAGGAGCTGGGGTAGAGCTTCCTTAGTTCCCTATGGTGTTGCCTTGGTTTCTCTGAAACGTCGCGCTAACGTCATTTCAAATAAACCAAAACTGAAACGAGCTGATAGGCCCATTTCAGTTTCACTTTCTACGTGCTCAGGGGGCCATCTCAGCCCCCTGGGCACGTAGAAAGTCATGAGAAGTATAATTGGGAAGGAGAGATACCCCTCCCCATTGGATACCTGCTCAGGGATCACTCCAGGAGGGCAAATCCCAAGCAGGGATCCACCTACTAGACACCAGGGAGGGGGAGCTGCCCATTGGGCAAGGGCCTTTGCTCCCCCAATTTTCTTTTGGTGCAATTTTAGCTTTAGGCCACCAATCTCCCCCCCGGGGGGGGCAGAAAGCCCATTAGATCCAGGGATTCTTTTGTTTGGGGTGGGGCTTCCAAAGATGGGCATGACAATGCCCCCCCCCCCCAGTGAAATGCCAGTGTTTTTGACCCCCAGGGCGGCAGAAAGCCCACTTTTTAAATTTGATTTATGTCTGGAGGCTGCCCAAGATGGGCATGCCAATGCCCCCACTGCCCCACACCAAAACTCCCATCTTGCTGCCCTCCCTAGGGGCCAGATGGGGCAGTACTCCCTAATCTGCTTCTGGGGGGGCAGAAACTCCCACTAGATGTCAGTTTTTTTTTAAATTTTATGTAGGGGTTGGGGGCTGCCCAGGATGGGCATGTCAATTCCCCCACCCCCAAAAAAAGTTGAGACCATCTTTCTGCTCCCCCCCAGGGGGCAGATGGGGGCAGTAGCCCCTGATTTGCCTCCCGGGTGGGGGGGCAAAAATTCCACAAGGCACCAATGATTATGATTTTTTTTAAACATATTGGTGGGGGCTGCCCTGAATGGGCATGCTGATGCCCCCACCCTCCCAAACAATTGCCACAGTCTTTCTCCCCCCCCACCGAGGCATATGGGGGCAATAGCCCCTTATCTGGACCCCTGTGGGCAGAAAGCTCACTAAGCATCAGGGGAGATTTGTTTTCAAAATTCAGGGGTGGGGGCAACCCAGAATGGGCATGTCAATGCCCCCACCACCCCCCAAAACATGGCAAAGTCTTTCTGCCCCCCAGGAGGCAGATGGGGTCAGTAGCCCCAGATCTGCCCCCCCTGGGGGCAGCAGAGAGAACTCTAGGCACCAGAGATTACGCTGGCTTTTTTATACGTGGAGGTGAGGGCTGTCCAGAATGGGCATACCATCCCACTAAAAATAAAGCCATATTGTTTCTGCCCCCCCCTTCCCTTGGAGGCTTATCAGGGAAACACCCCCCGCAGAAGAAAGCCAACTAGGCACTGACTTTTTTTACGCAATGTGCCTACCTATTGATTTTAGGCCCTAGCGCAACAGGCACCTAGGGAATCATAGCATTACAAATCTCAAACTTAGTTTAAATGAACACATTTTCGTCATATTTCTGTGATGGAAAGTTCTGGAATCTAGGTGGATCTACAAAATTCCACCCATCCCACATTTTCCAAAGTCTTCCGATAAAAAGGGTACCTCACTCATGTGGGTGGGCTAAGTACCCGCGACAAGTAAGGGCTCAAAATGTATTGTGGAGACATCCAAATTACCTATCACAAAATTACCTGGTTTTGCAAGTGGGGGGGGTCACCTAGGTTTTTGGCCATCTAGGGAAACCTACCAAAACCCCACATTTCTGAAAACTAGACCCCAGGGGAAGTCCAGGGAGGTATAGCTTGGGTGGACTCACCAATGTTTTCCTACCCAGAATCCCCTGCAAACCTCAAATTTAGCTGTGTGGGATCACCAGGCTGACACAAATTTCCTAACACCCAGCATTCCCCCAGGTCTCCCAATAAAAATGGCACCTCACCCATGAGGATGGCGCAAGTACCTATGACAGGCAATGGCCCAAAACATATAGTGGAGAATTCAAAATTACCAATCACAACATTACCTGGTTTTGCAAGGTTGGTCACCTGGGTTTTTGTCCCCCGGGCTCGGCTGCCATCTTGGGAAACCTACCAAACCCAAACCAAATAGCTACTGCTTCTAAATTCTAGATTTTGTTCCCATTTCAGAAATACATAGGTGTCTTTCACACTGATTTTTCACTGTTTATATTTCCCAAAATGAATTTCTATAGACCCAGTACACAATAAAAACCATTGCAAGATACTGCTCAGTTATTGGCTCTGGGTTCCTCGGGGACTTGTGAACCCACAAGTCTTATATATCCTCACAACCAGAAGGACGGATGTAACGCTATATTGATTTAAGATATCTGTCATACTTAGAAGAAGTTACAGGTGAAAATGTTGGCACAAATGGCTGTTTTTTTCAACTCATTTTCAATTTTTCCAATTTTCAACTGTTAGTTTCTTTAAAAAGACCTTGAAGGATCTACACAAATGACACATTGCTGAACTCAGAATTTTGTCTACTTTGTTGAAATGTATAGCTTTCCAGAATCCATTGTTGTTTTCTACCCATTTCACCACTAACTGGAAGGAGGTTGAAAGTCCACAAAAATAGGAAAAATAGTCCCAATAAAATGCCAAAACTGTGTACAAAATTTTGATTTCCTGACAAAATTCTGTCAGTCCCTGAAAGCTGGGAAGGTGGTGATTTCAGCACCCCAAACTCTTTGTTGATACCATTTGCACGAAAAAAACTGATGCTTTCATCTGCAGCACTTTTGTTTTGGCTGGTCATCCTGGCTGGTATTGAGGTTGTTAGGGTTGTTGTCCTAGGCTGTGATCACTCCTGTCTGCTCCATTGCTGCATTCATGAAAGTTTGCCATTTTTTTCAGGTAGCAGCATTTTTTCCCCCTATTAGGTGCAAAAAAGTGACGCTCGGACATCTAGCGTCTATTCCATATTCAAGATGCTAATTGGCCGAATGCTTGGAACTCTGTTCAAGATAACATCAGGATTCACCAATATATTGATGATACACAACTCTGCCTGAAAGTCTCATCTTTCTCACACATCCAGTGGTTCAAACAATGCACATCGTCCGGATATAGATATCTAGCTCCTGCCTGAAGCTCAATTCTACCAATTCAGAATTCCTGTTATTTTCCAAGAACAACAAACTAGGAACAGTAGTAATATTACTATCAAGTATGTCGACCCAACAGAGTTCACCTGCACCCGGACCTGCCTCGCACCAGCACCCGCCAAGCCGAACATCAGCAGCAACCACCTCAAGTGCATCCTGCTCAACACCCGCTCCGTCCACAGACACGCCATCGAACTCTGGAACCTCATCGACACCACAGCTCCTGACGTTGCCTTCCTCACGGAAACCTGGATGAACGACTCCTCAGTGCCCGACATCGCCATCGCCATCCCAGAGGGATACAAGATCACCCGGAGAGATCGCAACATCCTGACTGGGGTAGGCATCGCCATCATCCACAGGGACACCATCCAAATCCCGACCAACACCGACGACACCCTGACTACCGCCGAACACCTACACTTCCAGATCCGCACCGACCCGAAGACCACCCTCAGAGGCACCCTGATCTACCGACCCCCGGGACCACGCACACAATTCAGCGAGGACATCGCCGACTTCGTCAGCCCGCATGCCCTCCCCTCCGCTGACTACATCCTCCTGGGGGACATCAACTTCCACCTGTAGAACAACAACGACCGCAACACCATCACCCTGCTCGACAACCTCGCCAACCTCGGACTCAAGCAGCTGGTGTCCACCCCCACCCACCTCGCCGGACACACACTCGATGCCGTCTTCTCATCCAGCAAAGACATCGCCTTCAGCCACGCCTTCAGTGGACTCCACTGGACGGACCACAGCTGCGTCCACTTCACCTTCAGAAGAACGACGATCCACCACCACCAGCAACAGGTTGCTCGAAGAAGCTGGAACAAGATCACAGCCGACCAGCTCGCCGCTTCCCTGAGCCAGAACCCTCCCGCCAGCTCAGCGAACCCCAGCCAGGCCGCCGACAACCTCACAAAGTGGATCAGCAACTGCGCGGACGAACTCGCCCCACTGAGGACCCCGCCCAGCAGACCCGGCAGCAAGAAGGCCCCATGGTTCACCCACGAACTCAAGAGCTCCAAGAAGAACTGCCGAGCCCTCAAGAAAGCCTGGAGAAGGGAACCAACACCGGACAACATGACCACCCTCAAGCTTGCCACCCGGAAGCACCACCTACTGATCCGCGCCACCAAGAAAACTGCATTCAAGGACCGGCTGGACAACAACGCACACAACTGCAAGGAACTCTTCAACATCGTGAAAGAGCTCTCCAACCCCAACGCTGGAAACAACGACATCACCCTTCGCAAGACCTCTGCAACTCCCTCGCCTCCTACTTCCACAACAAGATCGCGGACATACACAACAGCTTCAGCACTCAACCGACGCACGCCACGACCGAACCACCGCCCCCTACCACCACCCTCCGCGCCTGGACTCCGATCAGCACTGAAGACACCGTCCGCATGATGAACTCCATCCACTCCGCATCTCCGACCGACCCCTGCCCTCACCACGTCTTCAACAAGGTCGACGCTGTCATCGCACCCCACCTGCGGGACATCATCGACACCTCCTTCGACACCGCCACCTTCCCGGAGAGCTGGAAGCACGCCAAACTCAGTGCTCTACTAAAGAAACCAACAGCGGACCGCACCAAACTCAAGAATTACCGCCCCATCTCGCTCCTCCCGTTTCCAGCCAAAGTCATCGAGAAGACCGTCAACAAACAGCTGGCCGCCTTCCTCGAGACAAATGGATCCCTCGACCCCTCACAGTCTGGCTTCCGAGCCAATCACAGCACCGAGACCGCCCTCATCGCTGCCACCGATGACATCCGAGCCCTGATGGACAATGGAGAAACAGCGGCCCTCATCCTCCTAGATCTCTCCGCGGCATTCGACACTGTCTGCCACCGCACCCTAGTGCAGCGCCTCAGCAACATCGGAATCCAGGAGAAGGCACTGGAATGGATCATCTCCTTCCTTGACGGAAGAACACAGAGAGTCCGTCTACCACTGTACAAGTCAGAGGCCACCGAAGTCATCTGCGGCGTCCCTCAAGGATCCTCGCTGAGCCCCACCCTCTTCAACGTCTACATGAGCCCCCTCACGGCCATCGCACGCCAACACAACCTCAACATCATCTCCTACACTGACGACACCCAGATGATCCTCTCCCTGACCAACGACCCCGCCGCCGCCAGAGCCAACCTTCACGAAGGGATGAAAGACGTAGCCGAGTGGATGACGACCAGCCGCCTGAAACCGAACTCAGACGAGACGGAAGTCCTCATCCTGGGCTCCTCGCCCTCCGCCTGGGACGACTCCTGGTGGCCCCTCGCCCTGGGCACCGCACCCAAACCGACAGACCACGCACACAACCTGGGCTTCATCCTGGACTCCTCCCTCTCCATGACCAGACAAGTCAACGCCCTCTCCTGCTTCAACACCCTGTGCATGCTACGGAAGATCTTCTGGTGGATCCCCACCGAGACCAGGAAGACGGTCACCCAGGCCCTCATCACCAGCAGACTGGACTACGGCAACGCCCTCTACGCCGGAACCACCGCCAAGCTCCAGAAGAGACTCCAGCGGATCCAGAACACCTCAGCCAGACTCATCCTCGACATCCCACGACACAGCCACATCTCCGGACATCTGAGAGACCTGCATTGGCTCCCCGTCAACAAAAGAATCACCTTCCGTCTCCTCACCCACGCACACAAAGCCCTACACGATCAAGGCCCGAGCTACCTCAACAACCGCATCAACTTCTACGCTCCCAAACGCCATCTCCGATCAGCCAGTCACGCCCTCGCCGCCATCCCCCGCATCCGAAGAACGACAACAGGAGGAAGGTCCTTCCCCTACCTGGCCGCCAAGACCTGGAACTCCCTCCCTCCCGACCTGCGCCTGACCCAAGACCACCTCTCCTTCAGGAAGAAGCTCAAGACCTGGCTGTTCGAGCAGTAGCAGCACCCACCCTCCCCCCAAGTGCCTTGAGACCCTCCGGGTAAGTAGTGCGCTCTATAAATGTCTTTGATTGATTGATTGATTGAACAGAAGTGTTAATATTTACTCTACTCCTCTAACAGTATTGGGTCCTACTCCGATTTGACACTTCGCATCACTACACTTTACCACAGAGACGGATGGACCTTTGTTGGCTGTAGTGAGGGGGGACAAATCAGGATGTCACCTCATAATTAGATAAAACCATAATTAAATCAGTAATATTTACAGAGACATGTCTGAACTTGTCATGGCCTACTACCACAATTTTCAAAGTAAGTCTATGTAAAATATTCCTAAAAATCATTTCACTAAAATAGTTTTTAGGTTTTCATCATCATAATAATGTCAAGTATTAATACTGTAAATAACATCCATATACCATGTAGAGTAATATAATTGTACCAGGTTCTACTTCTCTTGGTGCATCAGAGTGAAAGCAATAGAGATGCTAAGTCTCATCATTAAGAATTGCTCTACTTTGCAAGTAAAAGCATTTTAATCAAACATTTTCTTACCTATTCTGTTATAATACTTAATTATTAAGCATGTTAGACTTATCACATTTAAAGTCTTTTGTTCCCACAAATGTAAGCACGCTTTTATGTTGCTAGTCCTTCAATTTTTCTGTTTCTGTGTTGTTTTTCTAGTGCAAAGTGCAGGTTAGAGTGGCTGTGTCTTAATTATTAATTGTCTCATGTAAAGAACAATCAGCTTTTATGCAACTTCAAACACATAGCCAAAAGATAAGAAAGGGCTAGTACCGGATCTCTGGAAGTGAAAGTGAAACTTAATTTTTCCACAACAGGGCTTTAGAATTGCTTTTCAACCCCTGGTGCTTCCACATCTGGATAGCGGTAACAGACTGCTTTATGGCCTCCCAGCTCCATATTGGAACCCCTTAAGAGGATCCTACATGCAGCAGAACATCTCATCCAGGGCATTAAGAAATATGATGAGATCACCCCCATCTTGATGGATATCTATTGGCTCCCCTTGCAGCTCAAATCATATTTAGCTGCACCATTTACAAAGCCATCATGATCAGCACCCCTGTTTATCCTGCAGACAAGCTTGCCATAACTGCCCTAGTTCACCTAGAGCTAGGACAATTTTAGACTGCAGAATGCAGTCCAAAAAGAATGCAAAACAAATAACAAGGTAGCAATAGTTTTCCAACTATACAACCTAGATCTGGAACAACATCCCTGCATCCATGAGAGCCACACCAACACTGCTCCAATGTAGAAAAATGTTGAATATAGACTTCTTTAAAGAACACTTCGTAACAATGCGTTAACAGTTCCCAAATCATCTTCCTCTTCTAACATTCATTAACTTTTTCCTGGACTTTTACCACTAAAAGCACTTAACTTGGAGAGAGGAGTTGGCCTAATGGCTAGGGCGGATGTACCATGTTACAACGCATACCGTTACAACTACCTACTATTACAACGCGACCATTACAACGCATACCATTACAACGCATAGCGCTTTGAGGTGCTGGATAGTGGTAAGTATAATTTACTATTCTAACTCCAGTCCCCGTGGACCCTAGGGAAGGTGTTGGATAGTAAATTATACTTATTCCCTATCCTAGAGCGCCCCCCAGCGCAATGTGTTGTAATGGTATGCGTTGTAAAAGTCGCGTTGTAATGGTAGTGCGGAGTAACGAATGCGTTGTAACAGGTGTATACCGGCTAGGGCAGCTGACCTCAAATCTGGGGAACTGAGTTTGAGTCTCGGCAATGACGCTGACCAACCTGTGATTCTGGGCAAATCACTTAATCTCCCCGTGGCTAACAACAATGAATGTGTCCTCAACTGGTGCTATGTAAGGCACTCTGATACCTGATTTGGGTCAAGTTTGCGCTATATAAAATACTATAAAAAAAGACATCTATTGCTTTGTTTGCCCTATAGAAATACTGCATACATGTATACCTACAGAAACAATAAACAAACCCAGCAAATTGCACAAATACTCCCTACAAAATACGTACAGCCGAACTGGCACATGTAGTCAGAAATGTACACTCATGGATTAAGCTCTTCGTGCCATAAACATACATAGACAGAAGTACAACACACATGTTGTTATGTTAAGTTCAAATCAAATCAAAAAAGGCTTTATTCGATTTTAGGTTTAAAATCATAAAAGCATTCAGACAGATATTAGAATACGTTTTAGAAAACATTTTAAAATAAAACTCATAATGGCTTTAAATTGCACAGTTAAAAGGGTTAAGCATGCTTTACACAACCTTTAGGCAACATTGTAGGTAACAGTGTTCTAAACGATTTAATAATTACAATACATAAAACTATTGTACGATGGTTTAGGACAATTAAAAGCCACTGAAAAACTAGTGCCATTACTTAAATGGGTTCCTCTACCCACTGGGTTGTTGTCAATGCCCCGGGGGGTAGGGGAAAGCATGTAGGACGTATTAGGGTAAAAGTCATGTAGATTCCAGGTAGAAATAAGTCCATCGCCATTTTGAGATAGCCATGTCTGCATGTATGGCACAATATGTCTGCTCCTAAATCGTATCAGGATCAAATCGCCCAAGATGTCTTTTTTAAGGGGTCCAAGCCAGCCCACCCTCCGGACACTTATTATTCGGCCATCAAGATGGTAGGGCAGAAGTCTGTTTTTAGATAACCAGAACTTGACCTTGTTCATAAGTTGATGTTGTCTCTCAGCTTTACCCTTTGTTAGTTCGGGAACTCCAGAGAGAACAATTACAAAAGGCGCTGCTTCTGGAGGTAAGTGTATATGGGTGGTGCGCACATGTTTAGATGGAATGTGACGTGCTGTTGTCAATTTTGGGGGGGCTTTGGGATTGATAGGCAACAAGGAGGTGGGAATTGGCAATTGAGTAGCCACCGCTTCATAAGGAGTGATCAGATTAGGTAGATTTGGAAGAGCGGTTGTCGGCGGGCATTGAGTTGTTGCAACGTTGGTTGAGGATTTCAGAAGAGATTCAATAGTGTTCTCCAACCCCGTCAGCTTCTCCCCCAACGTAGTGATTTTGTCCATCAAGGGGTGTATTAAAGATTTGATCAGTTGCTCGACCATAGTCAGCAGAGCCTGATGGGAGGATGGTGATAAGTCGTCCAGGTTAGCAACAGGTGGCGAAATAAAGGACAAATTAATTAAAGGTGGTATAGGACTTAGAGAAGGTTTATCAAGTTTTTGTGTTTTAGGAAGACTCCCATTGTCTTTGTCCCCATCGATCTTCCTTTTGGCAGGTGTAACCCTGGGAGGTATTTTATGGGTATCAGGGAAGGATTTCAGCTCCCTTGGACATAGTGATAAGCTGCAGCATTTTAACGTGGGGGAAAGTGCTGCTGGAACATACTTAACCTTACACAGGCTATTTAAGTCATCCAGCCAAGGAATACTAGATGGAGAATGTGCAAATATATCATCCGGGATTTTGTCGGACATATCCCCTGTTTTGGGCTTAGGCATAGTTACAGAAAGTACAAGTCGGAAATTTACCTCTAAACAGACAAAGGGGGTGGCCCGTCCCCGTCCTCCTTAGTCCGATGAGGGCCGCAGAGGGCCCGCCCTTTGCCCGGGCTTAGCCCCGGGCTATGTCCCACGCGCGTCCCGCGTCGCGGAAATATGAGCGAGATTAAATCTCTGGAGGTGGGGGGGGGGGGGCGGGAACGCCGAGGGAAGAGGCAGCACCGGTGACTCACCGAGCCTGCTGGTCCTCGCAGTCCCTCGGCGTGTGGTACACTTCGTCTCCTTTCCTCACAAGGCAGCCCTCAGGGTCCGATTCAGAAAGCGCTTGCAGTGCGCAAAAATCCCAAGTCCTTCTCCCCAGCAGCAACCCACAGTGAGCGGCTCCCGCGGAGCGGGGGCCGCGAAAAGTATTTCAATTGTCCAGGTGGGGGGGCGGGAACGCCGAGGGAAGAGGCAGCAGCTGTGACTCACCGAGCCTGCTGGTCCTCGCAGGCCCTCGGCGTGTGGTACACTTCGTCTCCTTTCCTCACAAGGCAGCCCGCAGGGTCCGATTCAGAAAGCGCTTGCAGTGCGCAAAAATCCCAAGTCCTTCTCCCCAGCAGCAACCCACAGTGAGCGGCACCCGCGGAGCGGGGGCCCGAAAAGTATTTCAAATGTCCAGGTGGGGGGGTGGGAACGCCGAGGGAAGAGGCAGCAGCTGTGACTCACCGAGCCTGCTGGTCCTCGCAGTCCCTCGGCGTGTGGTACACTTCGTCTCCTTTCCTCACAAGGCAGCCCGCAGGGTCCAATTCAGAAAGCGCTTGCAGTGCGCAAAAATCCCAAGTCCTTCTCCCCAGCAGCAACCCACAGTGAGCGGCATGTTATTTTAACTTGATAAAGTGCAACAGACCTACCCAGAGGTATATCATAGTGCTCGGCCAGCACATAACAAACATCCAGAACCTAAAACAGGTTTTCAATATTTTTTTTACTTTAGTGAAATCCGAGCAGAAGTAGAGATGGAGTTGATTCCAGGCACTAGGGACTGTGAAAGAAAAAGCTCTGCCACCGTATCTAGGGATAAGAACACGGGGACAGTAAGTAGCTCCTTAGCGCTAGATCTTAAAATGCAGGAAGGCTGATATATATGCAATTTGTCCTTTAGGAATGAAGGGGTTCATGATGATGATAGATTCAACCCAGATCTGTGACTGGGGCAGAGTGTCTGAAAAGTTTCAGTGCCCCGTCCATCATCTCCTTGATTTTGCTTTGTTTTCCCTAAGTTGGCAGGTTATGCCCAGAAGTGGGTCCATTGTTCACTTTGCCACTGGATTCAAGCTAGCCTAGCTGATGAGGGCTGTTAGCCTAAACCGGTCCCGGAATGCTTGTTTCCAGTCCATGGAAGACAGGGCTTGGCAGTTCGGGCTGGACTGTTCCCATGAGGCAAAGGGTCAAGACTGATTTGCATACAGCTGTGTCTGAACTGGGGTGGCAAAGTGAGCTAAAGAACGTTGATGGATTCAACCCAGATCTGTGACTGGGGGTGAGTGTCTGAAAGGTTTCAGCGCCCCGTCCATCATCTCCTTGTATTTGCTATAAAGGGGTTCTACCCATCAAGGCAACATATCTATAAAAAGATTTCTGATAGGAAGCCATTAAAGTGCTCTGTGAGTGGGCTGCGACATTACAGACCAGTCGGGTAGCTGTGTTGTGCACCACCTAGAGTTTAGAGAGTAAGGTGCCATTAGCTTCGATAAACATAGAATTACTGTAATCAAGGAGGCTAATGAACTAGTCCTGGACCAATGTTTTCCTGGCAAAAGAAGCTAGCCAAGGAAAGACCCTCCTCAGTAGTCTCATAGTCGCAAAACAGGAACAACAGATTTCAACTATGTATTCCTTCATGGATAGTCCCTAGTCTAGTTTAACATCCAGGTTTTTTGTGGTGTCACCAGGGGAGGGAGTTGCCCCTGATTACTTGGGCCACAAATCGGTGGTGGAGAGGAGCTGAGCCTTTCAGAAAAGCAACATTTCCGTTTTTTCACCGTTTAACTGGAGACAGTTACTTGTCTTCCAGGCTGCATTTCTCTTACGTTTTAGGAATGAGAGAAGACCCCATTAGTTCCAGGGAACAGGGTGCAGTGGACAAAAAGTCAAAAGAGAATCCCTGGATTTCTGCTTTTTTACTCACTCTCTCTCACAACTCATTAGCTACAGGACTATTACCAGCTAGCTTTAAAGAGGCACGTGTTAAACACTTGATAAAAAAAACAGGGGCCGATCCAACCAGCTTGGAAAACTACAGGCCAATATCCCAGCTGCCTTTTCTGTCTAAGATTTTAGAACAGCATGTATTAAGATCATTATCACCCTTCCTGGAATCATGTCATCTACTCCATTAGCGGCAAGCGGGGTTTCATGCCCATCATAGCACTGAATTATTAATGCTCTTGGTGCTGGATGAGCATAGATGCATGGCTGACAGTAAAAAACCAAGCGCCCTGATACTTTTAGATCTTTCAGCGGCGTTTGATACTGTCAGCCATACATTGCTCCTGGACAGACTGGCTATGTCTGGGATAAAAGAACAGGCTCTCCAATGGCTAACGTCTTTCCTGCTAGGGAGGACGCAGAGGATTCAATTAGCAGATCGTGTATCTGATGTGGGTGTCCTGGAGTGTGGAGTCCCGCAAGGGTCCGCACTCTCGCCACTCCTGTTTAACTTATATCTGCAGCCACTGATAGACTCCTTGGTGAACATGGGCTGTAAAGTCTTTAACTGTTGCTGAGTATCGATAATACAACATCGGCTCAGTCCATGGCCCAAAATATACTGCGGTTTACAGTGAGCTGGATGACAACGAATCTGCTAAAAATTAATCCCGATAAAACGGAGGTCCTGGTAGTTTCAACTACCACCTCACCATGGAATGATCTGTTCTGGCCCCAAGAACTTGGACCGACCCCAAAGCCATGACCCAGCGTAAAGATCCTTGGTATTAAGATTGACCAGGAGCTCTCAATGACCAGCCAAGTATCCGCCGTTGTTGGATCTTGCACCAACTTGATTAGGCAGTTGCGAAAGTTAGTCCCTTTGCTTTCTACAAACATGCTCCGAACCATTGTTTCGGCAACAATAGTCTCCAGGATCGACTATGGGAACGCATTATATCTAGGTCTACCAAAAAATTTAATCAACCGTCTACAGGTCACCCTGAATGATGCAGCACGGTTAATCTTTAGATCACCCAGACAGACCCATGCTTCCCCTTTATTGCATAGGCTACATTGGCTCCCTATAAAGCAAAGGGTGGAATTTAAAAGCCTGTGCATTGCCCATAAAGCAATTTATGGGCAGGCGCCTGCCTATATAAAAGAGAGGCTTGAAGTGTATAATCCCAAGCGAGCTTTAAGATCTTCCAACTCCCAATTGCTGTCATGTCCGCACTTTAAAATGGCGACCAAAGGTGGGCGATCCTTTTCAGTCCAAGCCCCTACAATGTGGAATAAGCTACCTGAGGCCCTTCGCAAAGAACCTAATCTCCTCCTCTTTAGGAAATCTTTGAAGACATGTCTATTCAGAGACGCCTTTGCATCTCTGTAAGTTAGTCCGATAATCTGCATTCTTGTTCATCCTACTTCTTGTTGCTGTATCTGTCAGAAGCGCCTTGAGACCTGACGGTGATTTGGCTCGATATAAAACCAAGATAACAATAACAATAACAATTTATCATGTAACACATACATCCAATGAAGCATAAATATGAATGTAAATATCAAAGTTCCACGCTAAAATGTAACGTTTACAGTCTTTTTTATTTGATCATAAACAGTGGAAAAAGAAACGTTATCTTCCCTTTTTAAAATTCAGAAACACTTCCTGAAGACATATATAGTTAAATCATCATAAAGGAAATGATATATAACATTAAAAACAAGTATTTACAATAACGCATAAAGTATATACAAATTAAATTAAAAACCAGGAGAAAACTATTTGTTACAGCAACACAGTATATCAGTTAATCACAGTTTGGAACTTTGAATTTTTTTTTCGAATCATCACACAATCACAGTACATTAATAAATTAATATTCAAATAAACCCCTTTCTATCAATAGCTTGAAATATTCTTGCTATGCATTTACTTGATCCAAAGAAGCCTTTCTATGTTTAGTTGTAGGGATTACAGTACCAGTAATTTATGAATATTTGTTGTTCCCTAGGCTCTATTTGGATTCTATTTACAGAACAGTGCGTCGACCCGTTTCGGTGTCAAACACATAGATATTGTAACACCTTCTTCAGGACAGGATCAATCTTGGGGTCATCGTTTCCAACATTTGGGATATCCTTCTTTAATAACTCTTCGCTTTCTTTGGGGGAATGCTGGGGGGGAAGACCTCTTGGGAGTTTGACTTCTAAGTGTTCCACTGAGATACTTCAGGTTCCAAGTCTTAGATATAGATAACCCAGGTAGTCTCTTTACCTGGAGTTGTTTTCCTTCTTGGCTTTTTCTGGTTAAAATAGACCGTGTCTGAAATGCGGGTATTCAGGGCCTGGCCTTGACCTGGATTGGGTCCTTCCTTCAACACCGCTTTCAATCGGTTCAACTTTCCACTTTCTCTGCTCCTCAATCTTCACTTTTCTGTGGTGTCACCCAGGGTTCTGCTCTATCGACCCTTTTATTTAATCTTTACATGCTACCCCTCTTAGCCTCTCTCCGCCAAATTCCTGTTACCATCTTTAATTACGCAGACGACCTACAGCTAATCTTTCCTATTGATTCCTCTTCTCTCTCTTGCTTTAATTTTCAATCGATTATGCTTACCATCTATGAGTGGATGAACTTCAGCCAGCTGAAGCTTAACCCCAGCAAGACTGAGTTGGTCTTGACAGGAGGGCCCTTAAATCCTTGGAGTCCTAGCTTCTGGCCCCAAGCCATTGGTCCCCCTCCCTGTCCAGTCAAGTCCGTGAAGAGCCTTGATGTCATCATTTCAAGTGACTTGTCGATGAGGCCCCAAATCAACTCCGTCACCTCGGCCTGCTGTTATCACCTACCCAGAATTGGTAAAATCCGAAGGTTCTTTTCCTCAGAGGCTCTCATACTTGTTATTAGGGCCATTGTCACTTCACGCATTGACTATGCGAACTGCTTGTATGTGGGGATCCCTGCGTACCACCTTCATCGGCTTCAGCTGGTACAAAACCAGGCGGCCAGACTGGTTTTCCAACAGCCAAAGTACCAACACGTCATGCCCCTGCTGAAAAGATTGCATTGGCTCCCGGTCGCGTCCCGTTGTATTTTTAAAATGGGTTGCACTGTCTTCAAATCTCTTTCTGCACTTGCCCCTGCCTTTATCTCTCTGAGCCTCAATCGTCACATTCCCGACAACAACCTTACTCAACATTGCACTGAGGAGACACACTACAAAGGAGCCATACTGGACGCCATCATTGAACAAAAGAATTCAATCACGGTCAACCACATACTTCCCGTTGACTGGTCAGATCATCATATGATCCTATTCCACATCAATCACCCCATCATCCCGCTTAAACCTCCCCAAGACCCCCCAAATGGTCGAGAAACCTCTCCCAAGTACCCCTAGACATTCTAGAAGGTCAGCTAAGTTCACTTCTTCCAGACAACTTTCCACACCTCTCGACCAATGATCTCATTGACCACTTCAACTCTGAGCTAGTCTCCATTCTCGATAATTTAGCTCCTCTAAAGCTCAAAAGAAGCCGTGCCACCCCTTCCAGAACCAGGTTCAATGCAGACCTCAACGCAGAAAGAAGAACTTTGAGAGCCAAAGAAAGAAAGTGGAGAAACAACCCAACAGCCATCCTTCGCCTACAACTAAAAACAGCCCGCAAGAAGTATAACAACCATATCAAAAACAAGAAATCCAGCTTCTTCCGAGAGGCACTATCCAATTCCAAAAACAGACCTAAGGAGCTCTACAACATAATCAGACATCAAACATCCAAGCCTCAGCCCTCACCCCTACAGGCGTCCAAAGAACTATGCGACAACTTCGCCAGTTTCTTCAACGATAAGGTCTTAAAAATCGAACTATCTCTAGACATCAACAATTTATACCTCCCAAAGAGCAATGCGGCCATCCCACAGGCCGTCCCTTCCGGCCCCTCTCCCCTCCCTTGGCTAAGCTTTCGCCACGTGCAGGAAGCTGAGATAATCTCGCTGATCTCGACCTCCAAACCATCAGCTCACATCTCAGACCCCATTCCCCCCTCACTAATCAAAAAAATTAAGCTCACCCTAGCACCTACCTGGGGCAAAATCATAAACAGCTCCCTACAAAGCGGAGTGGTCCCGGACTGTCTAAAAATGGGACAAGTCACCCCTTTGCTGAAAAAACCCGGTCTTGACGCTACTGACTTGAACAATTTCAGACCGATATCTAACCTCCCTCTACTCGCCAAAACACTGGAACGCTGCGTTCTCCTGCAACTGATTCACCATCTGGATAACATCAATCTCCTGGACCCCCTCCAATCCGGCTTCAGACAAGGCCGTAGCACAGAAACCGCGATGCTGAACATCATAGACAACATTCACGGTTCTCTTGACGCTGACAAGTGCTGCCTCCTCATACTCCTTGATCTATCCGCAGCTTTCGACACGGTGGACCATAAGCTGCTCCTCAAGACTCTGCAAGCAAGAGCTGGCCTCGGCGAGGTAGTTCTTGACTGGTTTTCTTCCTTTCTACACAACCGCTCACAAATAATAAAAATGAAGAACTTCACCTCCGAAACCCAGTAAGTCAACAAGGGTGTCCCCCAAGGATCAGTACTTTCTCCTCAGCTTTTCAACATCTATATGGAACCGCTCGCCAAACTACTCAGGAATGCCAATATCCTCTTCCACGTCTACGCGGATGACACGCAGATCTACCTGGAAACCTACTCACTTAACGACATCCACAGACTAAATGCTGTCTTAAACGATGTTCAAGATTGGCTGACAAAGAATCACCTGAAACTCAATCCCGACAAGACCGAAACTCTTCTCATCTCAAACAAAGAAGACAATCCTCAAATCATTGAGTGACTGAAGTCGATTGAT
Organism: Lissotriton vulgaris; assembly: GCF_964263255.1. Classification (NCBI taxonomy): domain Eukaryota; kingdom Metazoa; phylum Chordata; class Amphibia; order Caudata; family Salamandridae; genus Lissotriton; species Lissotriton vulgaris. Next base: position 49,860,439 of record NC_141695.1, read on the forward strand.
GCTCTTAAAGGTTCTCTCACGCTAGCTGATTCCGTTAAATCTCTGGGTTTCACCCTAGACCCCAAACTAACCTTGACAAACAACATAAAGAACTTGGCAAAAAGTGCTTTCTTTAACCTCAGACTTCTGAACAAAATCAAACCTTTCATTCCAAACAAGGACCTTAAACTAGCCACGCAATCTCTAGTTCTATCTAGACTGGACTATGGGAACTCAATCCTAACAGGCATCCCCAAAACGCACTTGGCTCCATTAAAAACAACACTACATGCGGCAGCAAGAATGATCACAGGATGCAAAAAATCTGACCACATCTCCCCAGTACTCAAAGAACTTGAATGGCTCCCGGTGGAAATGCGCAGCACCTTCAGAACGGCATGCCTAACCCACAAGGCCCTCCACCCCGGAAAACCAGAATACTTGGCAAACAAGCTCACAAAAGCAAGCCAAAGCAGAAATTTGAGAAGCTCTAACTCCCTGTTGCTCATCCTACCAAAAACCAGAAAGAAGAAAACTGCGGACTGCTCCTTCACTGGAAATGCCCCCAAAATATGGAACTCTATCCCCCCGCATATCAGAACCATACCGTCCTATGCGGTATTCAAGAACCAACTCAAATCCTTGTTCCTCATCCGTTCCCAAGGTCCTGGGTAACTAGGACCACCCCCAGAACTATGTGTTATCTCTGGATCCTACTACCAATAAGTCCTACTGCCATGAACTTTCCCTCCTCCATTATTGTATTTCGATGATCGCCTTAATTTGTTACGCGTCTTTTTGTTCACCTTTTCATTCCTTTTACTGTAAAGCGCTCTGCTACCTTCGGGTCTTGTTAGCGCTATAGAAAACTACTGAATAAGGCATCTTAGGTCCTCTGCTCACAATCTCTTAATTACCCCCAGGTACAAACGCAAGAAACATGGTGGCGCCTGTTTCTCTTTTCTTGCCCCTTCTACCTGGAATTCTCTCCCTCTCTCAATCCGGCTTACTTCTGACTACATCACTTTTCGTAAAATTCTTAAAACCTATCTCTTGCAGCTAGCTTATGATTAATCCCCTCACTGACACCTGTTCTTTCCTTCCACTTGTCTCTGAGCGCCATGAAACCAATTGGTGTCCGTGCGCGGTAACAAGTTCTTTTAACATAACATAACATATCATAACATAACATAACATAACATCTTAAAGCTATATAGGTGAATCAGTGGTTCTATATCTTCTTCTATTTTCTTGTATATTCCAAGCTGCTATACATCTGGTCCTGGGGTTTACTTTTAAAATATGTTGCGCTTCTCAACCAGGAATAGAGTGGTTTTGATACTTTCTCCATTATTATGGTCCCCACTCTCCTTGAACTGGATATGTTCTGGTAGATTGTGGGTCCGTGCTTCTGCCTCGTTTTTGCTAACTATACAGGTATCCTAGCGCAGAGAAGAGGGCAAAAATAAGAAGGCAGCAGTGAATTTTTTAATGGGTGAATTCGACCTCCAGGTAATAACTAGCATTAAATGAATTGGGATAACATGTGTTTAATTTCATCATCCTTTATGCCAGAGACACATTAGTGAGCTATTTCTTAGGTTATTACAAATATGTAAATTTCTGAAATACCGAGTACTCTGAAGTAACCGAAAGGCAATGCACAGTGTTATGAAAAACAATAAATACATCCGATGGGATTTGCATAAAAGTCTATTTCAGTTCCAAATATGTGGTTCTCTATTAAACAAAAAACGACGTGAAGACCAGATGTTGCTGCCTCTTTTAAATTACGAAACTTTTCTACGGAGATCCGCGCACGCATTTGTGCCTGATTTACAGAATGCTAGTAGTGGGTGGCACACCGGCTAAATAGGCAGATGTCTCAGTCTCCTATGGTTGGGATACCAGTCACCCCCTCCCAACACACTCCCCAAGAATGGGAAGACGGAAACGGTTCTTGAACTTTTGGAAGGCGGGAGGGAGTTACCCTCCCGGCCGTATTTATTAAAATATGAAACAAAATTAAAACATTAAAATAACAGTTTCATATCATGTACAATTTCATTTACACATTACGATGTTTCTTAGCTAACCTTAACACATCTCTAATACAGAGGTTCTCCTAGCCGATTCTAAAACATCCTGTAAATGCATTTCAAAAATTCAAATTGTACATCCTAACATTACGGGCCAACGGCAAGGTCGTAACCGGTGTCAGATCCCTAAACCAGAACTCCCCCCTCACTTGTGAGGGGCGGGCGCACAGAGGACTGTCCCTCTGTGCCAACTTCCAATTTCCCTTGTCTTAACGGGGGCCCCATATTTACTCGACGCCATCTTTAGTGGTCGTCCGAGGACTCGTGTGAGGTGTCTAGAAGGTAGCGTAGACCCCCCTCCCACCCCACACTGCTTACCACATCTGCCGTCGCAGATGTCCTGGCCCCGGGAAATTCCCAGGAGGGGCCCGTAGCCCCTCCTCCCCAGGGAGGGGCCTATGACCGCCTTCCCTTTCGGCGGCCCCCTCATTAGAGGGGACCGCCTCCTCGTTTGAGGGGCCAATGGCCGCCTCCCCCGGGCGCTCCCATCCATAATGGGTGACGCCCCCACCTCTAGGGATCTTCCAATTACTGCTCACCGATCATGACCTTACCGCCCGACCAAAATAAATACGACATTTTTTATACTAAAGAGGATGGAAAAAGACAGTCATACTGAGCGATTCAAAGTATAAACTCCTACTAAACTTTGACGACATACATGCTGAAAGAGCAACCACTTTATTTACATACCAAAAAATTACCAACTTTATTCGAAAACAACCTAAAAAAGAAACAGTATCGTGTCACTCAACTTTATTCCAAAACAAATCGCTGTCATCAGGGGCTGGTGGGTGGGTCAAAATTGGCTCCTTGTTCCGTCTCGAGCTCACGTGTAACGGGGAGGTGCAGCTTCTGAGCACAGGAACAAGAGGATGCTTCCTTGGATTGTCACTCCTCTTATCCTCCTTCGGGCGGTCGTGGACCCTCCTCCGATCCGCCTACAGGGCGTGGCCAACGGTGTAGGTGTCTAGGACAACCCCTCTTTGGGCGGAAAAAGGCGCGCCCCGGCTACGCCGCTTCGGGCATACCAGCCGAGACTCGCCTCCCGCCCAAAAATGGCTTCCCGGGGGGATCGGGGTACTCCACCATACGTTCGGTGGGACCGAGTGGTTGCCCCTTTCCATATGGTTGGGATACCCGTCACCCCCTCCCAACACACTCCCCAAGAATGGGAAGACGGAAACGGTTCTTGAACTTTTGGAAGGCGGGAGGGAGTTACCCTCCCGGTCGTATTTATTAAAATATGAAACAAAATTAAAACATTAAAATAACAGTTTCATATCATGTACAATTTCATTTACACATTACGATGTTTCTTGGCTAACCTTAACACATCTCTAATACAGAGGTTCTCCTAACAGATTCTAAAACATCCTGTAAATGCATTTCAAAAATCCAAATTGTACATCCTAACATTACGGGCCAACGGCAAGGTCGTAACCGGTGTCAGATCCCTAAACCAGAACTCCACCCTCACTTGTGAGGGGCGGGCGCACAGAGGACTGTCCCTCTGTGCCAACTTCCAATTTCCCTTGTCTTAACGGGGGCCCCATATTTACTCGACGCCATCTTTAGTGGTCGTCCGAGGACTCGTGTGAGGTGTCTAGAAGGTAGCGTAGACCCCCCTCCCACCCCACACTGCTTACCACATCTGCCGTCGCAGATGTCCTGGCCCCGGGAAATTCCCAGGAGGGGCCCGTAGCCCCTCCTCCCCAGGGAGGGGCCTATGACTGCCTTCCCTTTCGGCGGCCCCATCCTTAGAGGAGACCGCCTCTCCGTTTGAGGGGCCAATGGCCGACTCCCCCCGGGCGCTCCCATCCATAATGGGTGACGCCCCCACCTCTAGGGATCTTCCAATTACTGCTCACCGATCATGACCTTACCGCCACAGGCCGGATAGTTGACCGGCTATCCGGACTCCCCCACAAAACTCCTACCTAAAGGTCATGGCTGCACAAACTCTTTAACCAAGCTACAAAATCTCCTATGAGTAAAACATTCCCCTCCCGGGACAAATGGACCCCATCCTCCAGATACATATGGTCCCCCCGGATACACCCATGAGGAACACAATGCAATGTACCTGTACGAAACAACCTACCAAGTTTGTTATTTACCTTCTTCACCGACTGATTTAAAGCTGACACAGAGATAGCCCCCCGCCACACCTTCCGCGGAATCATGTGTGACCATGCAATCGTGCACCCCGGAACCCTTCTCGCCAACCAACTTACTGTGGATAAGATTAATTCGAGAAGTACTCGTCGACCAGTGGTCACCAAATCATTGCCCCCAAGATGCACTATGATTACAGATGGTGGTGACCTTGTCCGCCCTAACAAACCCTCCATAAAATTTTGAAACTGGTCAATACAGAGCCCGCCCCTTCCGAAGAAGGTCACCCTGTACCCGTATTCCCCAGCCATGTGAATCATGTCACCTGCTTTGAATACGTCTGCGGCACGCCTCACGTATGAGTGGCCGACGACCCACACCACTCTTCCCTCAGCCGGTGATCTTTGACCACTGGTTCCCAGGTGTCGGGTCAACTGCACAGTCCGCCCCGCAAAGCCTGCTCGCGAAACTGTAAACCAAACAGAAAACAAGAAGCGTGAGTGCATGACATTAGCTTCACAACATGTGCAACCGCACATACCTCTTATAACAATTCGAGGACCAACGCCCCAACTGTTTTACTTTATCCACACTCAACCCCCTGGCTGTAGCCTCTGTAGCAGCACCTATCCGGAATGAGTGGGTCCCAAAATCGCCCGGGTTCAAGCCCGCTGCCGCGATTGCCATTATTAACACCCGCTGAAACTGAAACCTGGTCAGTGGGGTGGCGTCGGTATGTCTCAGCAAGCTCCCCCCCATGATGCCGCCCTTTGCGCTAAGTACTCTTCCACGCATTTCACTGGGCACATGTGGGATCCCAGCATGCGTTGAACAACCACACTGTCTCCGATCGCTCCCTGATCGGTTTTGGACTTGGCTATAGTGACTACCATCGCGTCACCTCTAATCTGGATGTGTTCTCGACACAGACCTCCCCCCGTATCCCGCTTGTTCCTTGCTACCAGTTCGCTTATCAGCATAGCCCCATGGAACGCTAATGCAAAGGCGGCCCGGAACAGCACTGTCTCTGACTGAGATGAACAAGTCGCAGGGAGTACGGACATTAACTGGGACAACATTGCTAGCCCTATCGGGCGCCTCTCGTCCTCCCTACGACCCTCAAGGCGTTGCCACCCGCGCAACGCCTTCTTTTCTAGAAAGGACGCTGTGGGGTCCTGAATGCCATGAGCCTGCGCCATGAATGCAATGGCGGCTCGGTGTCTATTGGCTGTTGCCACTGATCGGCCTGCCTGATGCAATGAGACTAGAAATTTCAGGACATACTCCTCCTGCCCCCAATGCTCCCCCCCAGCTGGACCCAAAAATGCCCAATAGGAACGGAACGCCCCTTCATATGCCTTCCTTGTCCTGGGGGCTAGACTCTCTCCCATGAGGTTTTGTAATCCGGGGCACCGAGAGACCAGAGAACTTCGGGAAATGGTGCCGCCACCAAGTCCGCAGAGGGCAGATGGCCCCGGAAGGCCTGCATGTGGGAACAAGATAGTGCATCAGCCGCCTGGTTCAGTACCCCAGGCACATGTTTTGCTCTAAAGTGGACGTTTAATTTCATACATAGCAGGACAATTTCTTTCATCAATCTCAAGATCAATTTGCAGCGAGCTGCCTGATTATTGAGACATTCTACCACAGTCATATTATCCGACCAGAACACCACAGTGCGATCACGAAATCCCTCCGGCCATGTCTTCAAGGCCACTAGAATAGGGAACAGTTCAAGAAACCCAATGTTACCTGTGAGCCCACTCTCGTGCAACCATGCCGGCCATGTTTGTGCCGACCATTGATTACCAAAGATGGCGCCAAAACCCACACTCCCTGCCGAGTCGGTCCACAAACCCAGCTCCTCGGAGGAAACCGCTGGTTTGTTCCACAGGACACGACCGTTAAAATCCGCCAGGAATGCCAACCATATGCGCATGTCCTGGCGAACCTCTGCCGAGAGTCTTGTGCGGTGATGCCCTTCCCTAAGGCCCACCATGGCTGGAGCAATAGAGCGAGAAAAGGGGCGAGCCATTGGTATCACTCTAAGGGCAAAATTAAGCTGACCCACAACCTGCTGCAACTGGTGCAACGTTACTTTCGTCTGGTCAACACATGCCCCGAGTGAGGCCATAAATTTCAATACCTTTTCCTTAGGCAAACGGAAGAACCCCTCTTCGGAATCGAGCTCAATTCCTAGAAACTCGAGCGAAGCAGACGGTCCCACTGTTTTGCCCGGTGCCAGTGGCACGCCAAATATTCTCATGAGATCACAAAATTTACTCAAAGCCTGTGCACATTCCGTGTCCCCAGCTGCCCCCAGAAACAGAAAATCATCAAGGTAATGCATAACCTGCGTAAAGCCTGTGGCTCTGGTGAACGCCCATTGTAAAAAAACTACAGAATTTTTCAAAATACGCACGAGAGATGGAGCAACCCATTGGCATACATTTATCCATGTAATAGCGTCCCTGGAACACAAAACCTAGCAGACGCTGATCCTGTGGGTGTACCGGGAGCAACCGGAACGCTGACTCGATATCCGACTTTGCCATCAGCGCTCCGGGCCCCAGGCGATTCAACATGGCGACAGCCTCATCAAAGGAAGCATACCGCACCGAACAAACTCCCGGGTCAATCGCATCATACACGGAAAGACCCTTAGGAGCGGACAAATTATGTATTAACCGAAACTCACCTGGGTCCTTCTTGGGGACTACACCCAACGGTGAACAAACAAAATTCTGGACAGGCGGGTTCGCAAAATACCTGCGATTTCTATGCAGGTGAAGATGACAGACAGTTGCCCAGATAGAACTAGGTGCTTAAACAGTTTTGTGATGCCAGACCGTCAGTCTATGCTTCGCATTGTTAAAAGTGTGAAATCAGGCTCACCTAACGATGCTGTCCCACCTAAATGCTTCATTGACATCACAGATGTTTTAATAAATCACATAAGTCATCTCATCTCCCTTTCTTTCTTTGAAAAGCAGGTACCTGAACCTTGGAAAAGAGCTCAGGTTATTCCATTAAAAAAGAAAGCTAACTTGCACGTGTCTCAACTTCAGAATCTCCGCCCAATCTCTCTGTTGCCCTTCTGTATGAAAGTGGCAGAAAAAATTGTAAATATACAGCTTATGGAACATCTGGAGCAAGGGCGATTTCTTCACCCTACTCAATCTGGCTTCAGAGCTCAATACTCTACTGAATCGGCAGTCCTTTACTCAACAGAACTGCTGAGGCAAATAGCTGATAAAGGCCAGACAGCAGCGCTTGTGTTACTTGACTTAAGCGCAACTTTTGATACTGTGTCACACTCTACGCTGCTGTCACGTCTATCAGAGATTGGAGTTGAAGGAGATGCATATGAGTGGCTAAAGTCATTTTTGGAAAATAGAAGTTTCCAAATTCATTGTCCGCCATTCAAGTCCACTCCCAGACAGCTGAAGCACGGGGTTCCACAGGGCTCAAGTCTGAGCCCTACCTTGTTCAACCTGTATATGGAACCCCTTGCACGTATAGTTGAGTCCTTCGGGGTTAATATTATAACTTACGCCGATGACACGCAACTAATGATTACACTCAGTCAAGATGGAGAAGAGACAGCTATCAACTTTTCAGCTTGTCTCTCAGCTGTAGCGAGCTGGATGAACAATAACTGTTTGCGTCTGAATGGAGACAAAACTGAGGTGTTGCTCATTGGTAAGGCTCCTTCAGCGTGGTCATCAGACTGGTGGCCAGCAGAACTTGGTCAGACCCCTGTTCCTACGGATTCAGCCAAGAATTTGGGAATGATACTAGATACCAAACTCTCGTATGCGAAGCATATCGAAAAGGTTACTGGTAAATGTTACGCAGTTCTCAAAATCCTGCGTAAGGTCCTGGACCTAGTACCGATGAATACAAGGAAATCCCTTGTCCATGCCTTAGTCACCCCACATCTTGACTATGGCAATGCACTACTCATAGGGCTGAGCCAAAAAGGTCTGAAACAACTACAAAGAGTCCAGAATATGGCTGCCCGCCTAGTTCTCAACCTCCCACGCAGAGCTTCAGGAAAGGATGCATTATCCAAATTGCACTGGCTTCCTATAAAGGAGCGTATACTTTTCAAGGCCATGTGCATTTCCCATCGAATCGCACAAGGGAAAGGACCCCCTTATCTGAACAAGCTCCTCAGTATCCACCGCCCAAAACATCACTTAAGATCATTGGGCAGTATGCTGTTTACAGTTCCTCGCATTTTTAAAGCCAAAATTGGCGGCCGTTCATTTTGTTATTTAGCGGCCTCCTATTGGAATAAACTACCCCTTGAATTGCGGATGGAACCCTCCGAGAGGAGATTCCGCTTGAAACTTAAGACGCATATCTTCCCTAAAGACTTGCGGTCTGTGTCTGGTTAGAGATTCTACTGATCTGGCTGGTTTGATGGTTTAATGATGGGGTTCTATAGCGCGGGGACACACTGTTCAGTGTAACCAGGCGCTCAATAAATGGTTTTATTATTATTATTACATGGACCCGCAACCCGACCTCGGGCCACCTCCTTTGCAATCTTTGCCTGTACTACAACCGCATTCTGACGAACCGACAGTTGGTTTTCACACAGCGATTCACCCCGAAAATCCCCCGCCGGGATGCGGAAACCACATGAGAAACCGTCCCTCAATACCCCAGCGGAGACATGATCAGGGTATTCGTTCAGCCAAGGGATCATTGCCATGATGTCGATGGGAGTAGGTAGCAGCGCCCCTCGGCCGTCATTAGACCTGTTTGGCGCCGCCTCTGCCCCCTGAATCGCCATTCTTGGCTCTGCATGAACTCTCGGGGTGTGAAGATTGTCCGCACCCTGCACACTCATGCCTAAATTTGCACGTCCCCTGTGGCCTAGTGCACTTGCCCCTGTTGAAGCTCCAACAGACTCCTTTTTTGCCAGAGTTCCCATTACTCCTTGTGTGCTGATCACCACCGGCGCCCGCTCGAAAGGGCACCGCCAGGGAATGGCGGGAAGGCTCTGCCCCATTCCCGCCAAACGAAGACGGCTTTGTCGGGTTTGACCTGACCTGTTTCTGCCAGGAAATGGAGTCGAAACAATCCCACGTCAGGGATGAGTCGTGCTCCTTGGCCTTACGAAATTTGTTATCATAACCCAACCATTGATCTCCATCGTAAGATTCATAAAACTCCATTATTCGTGTCTGGTAACAAGCCAACTCAGTCAATACCTCAGGCCTACGTTCCCCCATGATTGCAGTGAACATCCCGAAAGCCCTGGCCCAATTAGCGATTGTCTCAACTCTGAAACCCGCCATCTTTGCTCGCCATACACTTGGATGCAACAATTCCTTCTGATTTTTAACGTGCTCTTTTTCATAATGATCAGTTAATAGCGAAAATATATTCACATATTTATCCGCCCATATCATTTCCTTAGTGGCCAACGGGATATGTTGTACCACCTTTTCCCTTCTTGAGGGTACCGACCCCTCCCCAGCCATTGGCAACGGCTTCTTACCCGAATCAGTAGCTGAACTCGCTGCTGCCGCTGTTCCAACGCCCGAAGACGGCTGTTCTGCGGGAACCTGAGGGGGAACAAAAGGACAAGGTGCCTTCGCAGCATCTCGAGACTGCCGCAACTGCTTCATTATTAGTTTGGCCTCTTCGGCCGTATCCCCTGGAGCTATGGCACCCTCATTATTCTTGCCCAACCACGCCGCCAACTGTGCGGCTAACTCGGGTGGCATACCCCCCTCGTTCACAGGTGTAACTACGACAGGGATCGGCTGTCCTGCATCCGGAATCGGAACTGGGGCCTCTACTGGCCTGACTGGGCTCGCCGGAGGTGACTCGGGAACCGGAGCCTCACCCCCTGCCGCCCTGTTCCTGGCCCTTTTACCTCTCCCGGCAGGGACTACCCCCGGCAATGCTGGTCCGATGACTTTCTTAGGCCGGCCCGTACCGTTCATGGCCGCCATCTGCTTCTTCATGTTCGCCATGTCCTTCACCAGCATACGGAGCATTTGGTCTGTGCTAACCTTCTTTCCGACCTTTTTGCCCGGCATTCTCTTACGATATTCGACCGAAAGATCCTGGAACCAGAGTTCGAAGCGCTAGAAGAGAAAACACAAGAATTACAAATTCTCAAAATTGGCTCCTTGTTCCGTCTCGAGCTCACGTGCAACGGGGAGGTGCAGCTTCTGAGCACAGGAACAAGAGGATGCTTCCTTGGATTGTCGCTCCTCTTATCCTCCTTCGGGCGGGCGTGGACCCTCCTCCGATCCGCCTACAGGGCGTGGCCAACGGTGTAGGTGTCTAGGACAACCCCTCTATGGGCAGGAAAAGGCGCGCCCCGGCTACGCCGCTTCGGGCATACCAGCCGAGACTCGCCTCCCGCCCAAAAATGGCTTCCCGGGGGGATCGGGGTACTCCACCATACGTTCGGGGGGACCGAGTGGTCGCCCCTTTCCATAAGACTCTCCTCACTTTTCAATGTGCCCGCCTCCTGTACGGGAGGTAGATGGTGTTTCTGTTGTTGAAGGCGCCACAGAGTCTCTGTCAGCAACACTGACACTCAAAACCAGACACCGGCAACCTCGAGCCTGCATAGATTTCCAGGGAGATTGACCTTACTACAGCTTGCCAGGCCGCAAGCTGTAGCGATGGGTTAATTACGGGGGGGGGGGGAGGGGGGGAGGTCGGGGGGTGATCGGCCCGGTCGCCCTCCTCCTCAGATTCCAGTCCTGAAATATGTCACTCCCTCTGCAATTCACGGCGCTGGGGGTCCAGTTTCTGAGACTGAGAGGAGAGGGGGGTGATGGTTGCAGCTTGTGCACCATAGCGTGGCTGCAATAAGTCAAAATTTTAATCATGATGATTGCAAAGGTGACAATCATCATGAATAAAATGTTTGATTTATTGCAGCCACGCGATGGTGCACAAGCTGCAACCATGATCCCTTATCTCTCAAACTTGAGCAATCTTCGGGGTCTGCACTGCACAGAACGGATTGAGGGCCTATACTACATTGTACTTATTTAACCCCGGCCGCCCGCACTATGATGCATCCAATTTCACCCCCCACCCTCTGAGACGGATTTCTTGTTCCTGGCTCGGAGGCGTCGGAGACTCACCTGCGGGCGGCAGAAGACGGGGAAGACTGCAAGGCTAGCCAGGGGCTAGAACTAATTAATTATGTCCGGCGACAGCACGGTCCCTATCAGTCATCTCCGGCCTCTGTGATACCTCACCTCACCCGTCATGTGCGCACTTTTATTTGCACGATGCGCATGACAATGTTCCCCATGCCAGCCCCACCCTGAGGGTGAGGACTGCGCAGCTGCGGAGGCGATGACATCTGCGCACCAATATAAAGAGGCCATGGCGAGGTGCAACGAGCGAGGGCGGTGGGCGTCATGTATTAATTACCAAAAAATGCTTGCTTCAGTAAGGGGACCCCTGGAGCACGGCTTCCCCCCGCAATGCGGGGGCAGCGGGGGCCTGTCTTACGCCCCTTCTATAATGGCCTTTTATGTCTCCCAATTGTTTACCATTCTTTGGCATTCTTGTCAATCTTCTTTGCTTGCTTCTTATTCCACGGATCACCTTTCTTTTATTGTATGTGACTCTCTAGTGGTGCATAGCTTATTTTTAACTCTTTTCATGAAAAGGCTTCTATCCATCCACTGCTTACATTCAGCGAATTACTTTTTCTTTTTCTCCCTTTATTCCTTGTGGGTGCCTGTGTATTCTTTCTCTCTCCATCATGTGTTGCTTAAGCCCTGTCCCACCCACCTACTCTGTGTTGCTCCTCTCATGCACATCAGCTAATCTGTTCAGATTACTGCCCCTCCTGGGGTTTCTTGGTTTGGTCAGTGTAGCCCATCCAGTTTCTTCACAGATTCTTCTGCCGCTCATTAGCGCTTACATCACCTACCTGCTTCATCATTGCTCCTTCCTCCCTATCTCGTTTTTTTGTCTTTATTTTTTTTGAGGACTGGGCAGCTACAAATTCCTGCTGGGACACCACTTTATAAAATAAAATTTGCTTCGAGACACTTTTTATTTTTATTTAATTTACTACTCCAAGATGCGCATCACCATTTTGGAAAGGTAATTTAAAACAGCGCAACATCATGCGAGCATTGTGATACCTGAGCTACCAAAGCTCATGTGATGATGCATGTGTGCATCAACACCCTTTATGTGCCAATGCTGTGCAACAGCAGCACTGATGTAGGCGTTAGGAATGCAGGCACTGCAGCCATCTTGAAATGCCTTTTGGTATTAATGCAAAACAACCCATTCTAGGATGACCACAATGCCAGCACACATACATACTCTAGCCAACTTGTGAAGTGTTTTGAGTTGTTTTTAGGAAATTCGAAGATGGTTGCAATTCTTGTCTGCACACTCCTGCAAACTTGAAATGCATTCTGTGAAGAGAAAAAAACCATTAGCAAAGCCAATAGCCCCACACCAGGTGTTCCAGGGGGGAATTATTGGTGTGGGCAATGCTTTTGAAGTGTAAATGGTTATCAAGAAGAATACCATTATGAATGGCCTGATCAATCTTAAATCGCTACAAAGAATTAACCACGTTGTGCAAAACTATTCAAAACAGCTAAAACAGGAGAAAAAAATATTATTCAGGAGCTTAAGCAGATGAGTGGAATAATATTTACTTCCAGACCTTCAAAAAAATAATTATTTCAAATTGAGGAATTGAGAATATCTACATTCTCTAGCATGATATATATCAAGGCATGGAGGCTAATATTATGCAAGGTATAAGGCTTGTAACAACCTCAGGCAGGCTACAGAGTATCTCAGCCACCCTTTGTAGAGAAAAATCTGACCCACTGCCAAGGAAATCCCCCATGAGTAAACCCAATGGTTGACAAAACAGCAGCAGCTCTGGAAGCAGGATTCCTCTCCCGCCTGCATGGGGCAAACATTCCCACAAATGTGGAAACTTCTTTCAGAACCTCACCCCAAACACCATGGACATTTTGTGATTCTCCATTGGGTTGAGCGTGGAGGACTTGAAGAAGTTCCCTATTCTGCAATGTACAGGATGGATTTAGTGCAAGACGCAAACCACATTTGATACCCACCCAGAAAGGGTTTCAAAGTCAAAGGTAGAGACTCCTGAAATATCACCTTGCAAAAGGTCAAAAGGCATTATAAAGTGATAAAAAGATCTAAAGTTCGGCCCGATGTGCTTTTAGGCGCTTCCATATCACTCCATAGCTTATAAATGAAGTTCACAACCCAACGAAGCATTTGTGCAGTGATCAACATATTGGACTTAAGGGAGTGGCAATAAGAAGGCACAGATGTTCCCACATTTTTGGGCATTGATCTGCACATCTGGTATTGGAGGTTCTCTCCCATGCATGGAGTGAAAAGCAACTCCAGGACAAGGAGTCAGACCTGGGGAGGAGGAAGGTCAGGGGTCCGACAGATGAAGCCTTTTTGGCCCTTCGGTTCCTGTGGTATAGGTCTCTGAGGTAATCGTTTACTTCTGAAGACAATTGCCTGTATTAATGGAAATTTCAAAAGTCCTGTCATCCAGTTAGGGAAATTGGTTGCAGGAGAAACTCATTTCACTGCTCATTCTATCTAATTGTCGCCAATTAATCCACAGAACTTCGCTAAAGGATCCTTCCAAAAGTGTTGCTTTGCAGTAGGATGTCCAAGTAGACCCGGTGCAAGTTAAACTGCCCTGATTCAAAAAGTTCCACCCTTTTATTGTGAACAGTACCTGCTGTTTCAGAAATGTGGTGTTTCCTCACCACCCAACTGAAATCCAGCCTCCTTGAAAGAATCAGTCATAAGTATTTCCCCCAGATCAGAGGGTTCTCAGTCTGCATTGTCCTACAAACTGGGCCTCAATCAGGCAGCTGGCCTAGAGACCTGGATCCCTTGTGTGGACAGAGGTCAGACACAACCAACTTTAGTTGAGTTTGGTGCTTACCCGCACTGCTCCCGGATAACAGCTGTCTACGCCTCAAATTGTAATACAAAGGTAAAGAGGAAGCTTCCCGGGCAAGAGAAACAGCTGGCCTCTGTATCTAGGGATAGATGCTCAGGCTGGGCAATGACCAGGAGGGTGCAGTAAGCTCTTAATCAGGTCAAGCTCAGCTGAGAAATGAATCTGGTATTTCATTACCAGGAAGAATTAGTGACCAATGCTACGATGACCAGCCAAACCTCTTGACCATGCATTTAGTGATTAGTAGTAGCAAAGGAGTGTACACTCTAACTGAGAAATAGGATGAATCCAGCAGAAGTGGTGCCACGGGTGGCAGCTTAGGTAAAAATAGTGAATAATTAAATTATACAGCTGTGTAATTTGTATATCTGTTTTTAAAGCTCTCTCTGCCAATCCGGATTAAATATTTGTTTCCTTTTCCCTCTACTATACCACAGGTAGCCACCACAGTTGAAGTGAAGATCTATGTATGCTAAAGTATAAAGAAAAAAGTAACATTTATTAAACATGGAAAATTTTTGTAAAAAATCTTTAATTAACTTAATTATTTTATTTTAAATTAAGATTATTTTTCCGAAGTTTAATTAAAAATACATTCCCATTTAAAGAAAAAAAATATGGTTTTATGATATTTTAATAATGATTAAACATTATATATAAATGTAATTGAAAGTAATTTTTAATGTTACTTAATTTTTAAATTGAAAAAATAAATTGATGTGTCTTATAACATTATTAAATATGTTTTATTTGTATATATTTGTTATCTTTAAATTATAGTTATTTATGTGTGCACAATGTTTCAAATTTTATTTTAATTTCACATTATTTGCTAAGGAATTATATTTGAAGTCCCTGTTGCCATTATTATCTATCAGAGAGTGTTGCAATAACAGAGGTGGGCTATGTGTGGTGCTGGCCCTACAACTGTTCCATTTGAGAAAAGTAAATAACACTCATAAATGTGGCTCCACCCCATTTTTGATGGGTTGGAGATGTGTAAGTTAACAATTTTAGGAACTTTACACTCAGACTTTGTGAATGGCCAAAAGTTGTAAAGATATTCAACAGTGTAAGTGTAAGTTACCCATGAGAATTCACCCCTATTTCTCAATAGCAGTAGCTTATATTTTCTTTATCCTAAACTTGCATGAAATAAGTTAGGTAAATGTTATTGCCATTAAAAAGAGGAATTCCTTACCCTTAATTTTGGTTCTTCTTAAATAGTTATGCAATGAGAATGCTTGATTTAAAGTGGATCTTAAAAAAGAAGTAGATGAATAGAAGGCGACCTTTAGTACATATTTAGGGCACTATGAATATATAGCAATCCCACTAGGTATAATGCAATGCTCCTGTTGCATTTCAACATCTGTATTCAGTATTTAGTTTTCTAATAAATGCCCATGTTTTTGTCTTTTTGGATGAATTACTGATTTTGTCCAGTGCCAAAGCAGAACATCCATATCATGAAAACGTCCTTAGATTGTGCTATCATCACTAACAGTGGAGCTTCCATGGCATAATAACGATATAAATAATATCTAAATACAACAAGCATTAGCAAATACAATAGGTCTGTACTAATCAAACACACTGCCTGAAAATGATAAATAAATAAGCTACATGTCATGTTTCAAAAGAAGGAAAAATACATTATCCCATCCCCATAAGGCATAAACAGTGTACATTAGGAATAGTATAGTTTACCATTCCAACACTGTCCCTACTTTTAAGTAGGCTGGAGTTGAAATAGTAAGTTACAAATTTCTAATGTCAGCACGCCATCTACTGCAAGTCCATGTAATGGCATTGATTGGTAACAATGCGGTCATTTTAACAACCGCGTTGCAATGCTACACAATGTAATGACTTGTGTTGTAACAAGTCATATTCCTCCAGGTCCCCTAGTCCTCTTCCTATTCATTACGCCCCACCCTCCCTCCCGGCCAGCCAGCCTTCCTGATGGGTGCTTGGTAGTTCAGGTGGAATGCTGGGTAAGTGCTGCTTATGTACTCCCAGTGGGAGGGGCAGTATTAGGGTAACCAAGCATTCCTCTTGCCTTTTTTTTCTGTTGGGAGATGATTATCTCCACTTTGTCATGAATGGGATGAGGACAACGGTACGCGGAGCAAAGAAGATTACTTGTAAGTAAGAGAGCATTCCAAAGAAGATGAAAAAGTGTCATTTAGTTTTTTTCATTTCCAAGTAGTCTCTATGATCAGATCTGTCTTTTTTATATATATAATAACTAGACAACACCATTCAACAAACTCATGTTTCATAATCAAGATGTATAAATTGTTTAAAAGAAGAATTGCACCACCTACAGGTGACGAAATGTAATATAACGAAGGACAACATGCTTTGCAATCCAGTCTCTAGTACTTCTGACAGCTGGAAGGGAGTATTCTATTTGCCCAAAGCAGCTTCCTACCTTCCTCGCATCAACTTATTTCATCCCGTTCACACATGTAAATGCTCTTTAGGAGGCACAGGGAATAAAATAACTATCATTACAAACATTCATTCCACTCAGTGTGCCCTGCTCAATGTAATGCAGGAGTCGATTCACAATGTTATTCCCCATTTTCAGGCCCATCACTTATACTAGGGCAGTAATACCACACCAGGGGGCAGATTTACTTGCATTGAAGCAAATCAGCGTCAAATCTTTATTTTGAATTTACTCTCCAGTGCAAAACTTGTCTAGCGTTGTAAAGATGCCTGAAGTTAACGTAAAGCACAGCTTTTGATTACCCTGCACCAGGGGAGCATTTCATGGGTGGTACATGGGTATTGTCCTGCAATCATTCATAGCTTTTATTTCGAAGTCCTTTCTACTTACACAAGCCTTTTTGAGAGTGGCCCTAACTTGGAAAAATTATTTTATCTTTCCAAAGTTTTCTGTTTTTGTTTGTAAGTTGCAGTGTACGGCACACATTAAAGTTTGTCTAGACATTGTATTTTGCACAGTAAAAATATCGATTCAGCAAAAAAAAACAATGCTAGACATTGCACATATGTTTTTTCTGTGGTGCAAAGGTGTGCACATGGTGTTAGACAGCCTAATTGTGCACCAGTGCTAGGGCACTAGGGAGAGAGAAGGACAGTGCTCTATCTTAGTATAATCAGTACTTTCTCCCTCTCTTGCAACACAGCGCATCAACTTCGGTTGCTAAGGTATGTTGAATGACATTTTAATAAATATATGCTTAAGAATGTCCTTTCATGGTGGTACTGATAATCAAGGGAGTGATATTACTGATTTGTTTGCACACCTTGTAAGCATGGACAAACAGCCTTATTCATGAAGGCTAAATCGGCTCGCAAAGGGCCGGATTCTGAGAATCCGGCCCTTTGCGAGTGCGATTTTTGCATTTGGGATTCAGCATCCCAAATGCAAAAATCGGTAATTGCTAAATCGCTAAATAGCGAGGAATTACATTTAAGGAATCTCTATTTGAGATTCCTTAAATGCAATTCATGAAGCATTTGAAAATTGCGAAAATGCAATTTTGGGCCGCTATTTACCGAGAGGTCAGACCTCTCGGTAAAAAGCAAAAACTTAGAAAAATGCTTTTAAAAGCATTTTTCTAAGTTGCATGTTGCACACACACATGTCCTTTGGACATGTGTGTGCGCAACACCTGTTTCAATTTGCATTTAAGGGGTGCTACAGGGTGTCCTTTGGACACCCCTGGCACCCTTTAAATCGCTATCTTATTTGCGAGTAGCAAATTGCTAATCGCAAATAAGGAATACTCCCCATGCATTCCTATGGGCCTTTTGGCCCATAGGAATGCATGGGGAGTTATTCCTTATTTGCGATTAGCAATTAGCTAATCGCAAATAAGGAATCAGTGGGAATCGCAATTAATATTGCGATTCCTACATGATTACCGTTTTGCGAGTCTCAAATAGCGATTCCTTATGATTCGCTATTTGAGCCTCGCAAAACGGCCCGATCATGAGTTTTAACTTGGTACTGTTTATACTGCTCCTTAGGTGCTCATTCTGATTTGATGCGAATTCTCTAATATTACCAGTTAAATAAAGAATTTTTACTCTGGATATTTCAGGTGACACAATCAACCGGTCAGTCACGGGGGAGTTTGTCCCTAAATAAAGGGCTGAAATTGTGAAATTATCTGTGGAGATTGTTACTTTAATACAGATTTCTTTGGTCATCCCCATTCCACATGAGACATTTTTATAATTTTGGAGTAGTCAGTCCTGCATCTCCAAATAGCTATAGCACAATACATTCCTAACTAAAAATAAGGGATTTAGGGCCTCATGTGCTAAGGATGCATTGGGAACTAATAGGTTGCTTTACAAAATACAGAATTGTAGTAGAAAGCAGTTCAACTTACCTCATAAACAATAATGAGGAAGGTTGCAAATTGCCTGCTGGGGTCATGCGACCATAATGTCGGACATTGTTTTTAAATAAAGTAATCTTTTTTTTAACTGCAGTACATTTCTCTTAAAAGAAAACAGGATTATTTAAAACAAAATCAAGGTTATTTTTATAGGCAGTGGCTACTCTTTAAAAAAACTGCCTAGCCCTAACTTTTTGTTCACCATTTACAAATGGGAAGGGTTACCACCTCCTTTTGAGCACTTTTTCTGGAAAAAATCTACTCTCTGCCAAATTTGTATGGTAATCTGTTCAGGGGTTTGAGTGGTAGCGGTGTCTGAAGCTCCTATGGATAAATAATGGGGAAAATGCATTTTGGGACCCCCTTTTCTTGACCTCTGCTCAACGGATCACCCCAAATCTTTCCAAGCTCAACTACCCAAAAAAGTAGAAGTTTTACAGAAAGTTTTGTGGAGATATATAGTTAGGACCTATTTTCCATAGGTATCTATGGGTCAGATGTATTTAGATAGCATTTTGCGATTCCCTAATTGCGAATCACAAGGATTTGCAATTAGGAAATTGCAAAATGCAATGTATGAAGGTGTATAGTACACCTTTTGCTATTCCTAGTGGGTCACAAATGACCTATCTCATGAATATTAATGAGGTAGGTCGCATTTTGTGACTCCCTTGGAATCGCAAAATCACAAGGATGGTGGCCTGCTGAGATCCCTTGGAAACCCCTTCCCATTTACGAATGGGCTACAACCTATTTGAAATAGGTTGTAAAATGCGAATGTTTTGCTACCGCAAATGCAGTCACAAAACATTCACACATACCAATGGGATTTGGTATTAGGAAGGGATGCCCTAAACACGCCCCTTCCTAATACCAAATCGCAAACCCATTTTGCAGGGTAGCGAGTCGCAAAATTAGGTTTGCTGCATTGGAAAAGCAATTTTTGCGTTCTCAAGCGGGCAGATTCGCAGAATCTACCCGTTTGTGAACGCTAAAATGCATGATACATGTGGCCCCTATATCTTTGCCACCGGTTGATGAATCTTCATGAAATGACCCTAAAAATGTACCCCATACTTCAGATGGAGTCTAGAAAGTTTTGGGGTGATCCGTCAAGTGGGGACCAAGAAAAAAAGATGGTCCCTAAAATGCGTTTTCCCCATGTTAATTCCCATAGGACCTTTGAATAAGCCTGCAGCCCAATCCGCAGGACGGAATTGTACGAAACTAGTCAGGAAGCTAGATGTCGGTTCGTGCTTTTTGAGCATTGTTGTAAATAGTAGTTTGGGAACTATTAACTGGAAAACAAATTTGGATATCTGGAATGTGAATTATCCGCAAATCCAACTATCCCAGTGGTGTCATCTGATTGGCTGTCAACACTTCAACCAGAAAGTATTGGCAGCCCCTCGGCTTAAAGTCGAGTCCCACAAAAAAAAGAAAAGGGGACATGCTAGGGACACCCTGAGATCTTGGCTGTGGTGCAGTGGTCTCCAAAGACCCTGCTACAGTCAAAAAATCATTAAAATAAATCTTTGACAATCTGCATCCGGATACGCAATTTTTTCTGAGATTAACAAAAGAACGCAGTCTCCCACACTTTTACTTTCTTTGACCCCTGGGTGGGCAAGGTTCTGGGGGCATTGGGGCTGCCAAAGGAGCAGGGCACACATGTCCCCCCTCCTAGGGCTTATAGTAGCCTCAGGGACCACCACCTCCCCAGAGCTTTTAGATAAATGAGTGCAAGGCATGAGGACCTCCTTTAGCCCCGGAGACCGCAACCATCCAGGGGCTTTAATTAAATACATTGCGGGGTGCGTGGACACTTTCCAGCCCCAGCAACCACCAGCTTTCAAGGGCTTTATTATAAATGAGTGTGGGGGCCGCACGGACCGTTCAGCAGCCCCAGGGACCAGAACTGGGGCAAAATCTAACAAAGGAGGGGGGTCTCACAGCCCTCCTCCTGGAGCCAACATGTCCCTGGGGATCGCCACGACACCAGGGCATTGTCATTCAAACTGTGCTCGCTTTGAGCGAGTGAGAGCATTTTGCTCTTGCTTGCTTCAAGTGGAGCACAACTGCTTTGACATAGAGGAGATTTGAATGTTGGCAGCTCCCTCTGTCCAAAGCAATGACGGCTCTCGCAGGAGGCAGGGAACTGGCAGGGACTGAGGGTCTCTTTGTGCTCCCACCTCAGTCCCCAACAGTAGAGAGTTGGTGCCATTGGGGGGAACAGGGCGCCCACACTCTTCGCCGGGCCTTGGGGAAGAGGGACGAAATCAGCCCAGTGAGGTGGGCCATGTGGACCCCCATTGAAAAAGGGCTGACTCAGGGCCATGGGGTCCCTGGGGCACAATCCAGCCCAGAGAATGGGACCATGCACCCCCCACATAAAAAATAAAAAAAACTTTAAATGCAGGACCAACAAGTCACCAGAAGCCCTATCCCCTTTCTCCACCACTCTGCAAATGCACCTCCTGGTGCCCTTGTGATTGGGGATGAAGTCCCCGTGGCTGCAGAGGGTCCTTGGGGCCAACACGCCCTATTGTTACCTCCAGTAATTCCCACACAGCGGGATTGCTGAGAGGTGTTTAGAGGCCATGCCTCTTTATCACCACTCTTCAAATGCATCTCTGGGCACAATACTGGATGGGGATGAGGTCCCTTAGCTCCAGTGGGTCCTTAGCTGCCAACAAGTCCTCCTGTTATCTCCAGTAAGGCCACATAACAGGATACAAAGAGGTCTTCAGATGCTACGTCGCCTTTCTTCAACACTCTGCAAACGCGCCCCCTGGTGCACTGCTGGTTGGGGGATGAGATCCTCTTGGATTCTGAGGGTTCTTGGGAGCCAAAAAGCCCTCCTTGTACCTTCTGTAAGTCCAACACAGATGGAATCCTGACTGGTGGTCGGAGGCCCAGACCCCTTTCTCCACCACTCTGCAAACACAACTCCTAGTTAAAAATCCATAGAAGTTCACTTAAAAAAGTTATATGGACGTTACAGCTAGGAAATTTAATTTGAGAAACCTTTGAAATCCACTTAAAAAACCAAAGGTTACAGGGTTGGTATAGTAAGGAAATATAATATTTAAAAAACTTTGAAATTAATTGAAAAAACAAAGGATACAGGGACGTTATAGTTAGACTCAGATTTCACTCATACAAACACAATGAAACTCAGCAGTTATAGTTACCTAAGCTAACTATAACTTACGCTCCCGCAATGCACTGCTTAAGTCCTCCCATATTACTTTTCTCATGACATGGTCAGTGACATCACTGATGACACATCAAATGATCGATGGATGGAATTACACCAAATTTGGCAGAAAGATAGCTTTTGGTCAAGAAAGCAACCCTTTTGTAAATTGGTGTAAATCCGTTCAGCAGTTTTGAGGATCCGACAGTCCCTGTGCTGAAATCTGATTGGCTGCCAACACGTCAAGCAGGAAGCTGGTGCTAAACAGGAATAGGTGAATGTCCTCCTCATGACATGCCGTGTTGCCTCCAAAATCACTTTACTGCAGGAGCTGCATATATGGAAATGGAAGAGACAGTGACTTTTGTGACTGAATTGATTTATGACTTAGTGGTCAGCGACTGAAAATAGCAAACAGTACAAAAACTGCCTACACACTGCTTTCTGATCTTAAACTTTTTAGCCATGTTTGTACCACTGATGGTTTTGCTACTTCTTTCTCTCTATCTCTCTCTCTATCTCTCTCTATCTCTCATTCTCTCTCCCTCTTTCTCTCACCCTCTCTCTTTCTCTTTAATCCCTCCAGAATCTAATGCTGCATAGTGACACCATGCTCCCTGAAGTAAACTAGCACGGCTGGCATGCAGCATTACACAAACGTAATATACATGGATAGGCACAGTTTGACTCTTCTTTTTATGGTCTGACTTGACACCTCAGCTGACCGCCAGGCAATTATGTGAGATTCCCCTTGAGATTGTCTTTCACTCCACTCATATGCTGGCAGTTATGTTTCGAATATTTGGTTTGGAAGAAGTTGCGCACTTTCTCAGAAAGAGTAGTTGTATTGCAGGGTTTCCTTTCACCTAATATGTCTGCTGCATTAAAAATTGATTATGCAGTGGTGTGCAAGGGAAACCCTCATTTTATCGGCTACAGTGTCTGGGACATTTCAGGTTCCCCAGATCAGAATTATGGCGAGTGTGCGTCCTCAGAACAGGAGACCTGAATGTTTTTGGGGCTGATTTGCCCATGCCCAGGTATGAAGCACCTGGAAATCCTTGTCAATATTTATGGCCTCCACAGACACTCATAGTGTGCACAGCAGCTAACTTGGGGCTTTCCCCGCTGAGAGCCATCTGGTCTGTTTCATAATCACTGGTGCATCCCCTCTGTCTTTACCTCCTGAGCACTTTGTCTGTACCTAGATCAGGCCAACTGGTCCCGTCTTGCTCCACCAACCCCGACACGTGCAAGGCTGCCACTGAGTGCTGCTAAGAGGGTGGTGAGTGCCACGCTTTTGGTTTACAAGGTCCTGAAGAGTTCCCACATGATGCCACTGCCAAGTGTTAAGAAATTGAAGAGGTGAATTACTTTTGCTAATCAATCCGCAAAGGATCTGTGACTGGTTGAGTGTGTGATGTTTAGTGTTGCCATCAGTGGCATATCTGTGGTGATAACTCATGCAGCTGTTTAAACCAAGCTCCATGTCACTTAGGGCCAGATGTATGACCCTTTTTGCAAGCGCAAATGGAGTTGCGGCTTGCGCATGCAAAAAATGAATGCGCCATGTACAAACTCTATTTAGCGAGTCGCAAATGATTTGCGACTCTCTAAATAGGATTAGCGCCTCACTATTAGGCATTCAAAGGGCGTCCCTTACTAATAGCAAGTCTGAACCCTATGTAAGACTCTTTTGCGGCAGCTAAATGTTTTTTAAGTTTTATAGCTTGCCAAGACAGAGAGGTGTTTTTAATGGAGGAGAGAGCTGAAATAAGGGCCAAATGGATATGAACATGTCGATATATAAATAGTGATCTTTGTTTGGATGTGTCAATTGGTGTTACACATATGTTACACATATGTAATTTTAAAGGATTTTCAATTGTTTTTGACATTTATGTGTAATGTTTGTCATCTATATGTGTATGCAATGTTTGTAATGTTAGTGTCATAAATGTTTGTGATGTTAACCTGTTTATAAGGCTTTGCTTTATATGTTCTAAACAGCCCTGAAGAAGTTCCTATGTTCCAGGATGAAACGTGCTGGCTGAGTATATGGTAATTCTGAAAATGAGAAAATAAAGAAAAGAACACTGAGAAAAGACATGTTTTGACACATCTTTCTTTGGAATTCAGTTTAAGCCTAGTAGGCAATTTACACACAATTGATTCGCTTTAGTGCTCCTTCTGCTTCTTTGAAAATAGTTTGTAATAGTAGGGTTTAGTAATGGTTCAGCCTGGAATTAAGCTATTGTGGAAACTTCACAGAGTGCGGCGATAGTGCACCATAACCATTATAATGTGAGATACTTATATATAAGAATTGTACTAGGTGATTCTTAGCCTGGGTAACAAGAACCCTGCTTAGGTCACTGATTACAACATAATGCCCTGTAGGCCAACATCACGAAAATGTTTAAATATAGTCAGCTGTACCCAACTGCTGAATGGGCTAGTTGTCAGTTATTTATTCTTGAATCAATCCAACTTAAGAAAGACACATGAGGAGTTGTGAATGCTGTTATTCAATGATCTTAAAACAAGCAATCATAAACATACACAAAGTGTAATTTTATCTTTGTGAACCACGCCCATAGACTGCAATATCAGAGTCAGACCTACATGAACAGTAGTGTATTGGACCTCTATTGATAAAGTAAAGCATACGTCTTCATACTTCCTCAGTTCTAATTCTGTTATGGCAGAGTCCTTTCCCAAAGAGGGAATCTGGGGAAGGTGCAATAAAAGCTGCCTTGGCCGGAAAATTACCAGCCTAAGCCACCTTAGTGGTAAACAATAAAGGAAGGGGCATACTAACACCCGCAGGGTAACAAAGGCATGACAAGATTAGTTAGAAGACACCGGACCAAATGAGGGTACAGTAATGCCAAGTAATGTTTTGAATACACTATGGGGGGACATCATCGCACTCTCAATCAGAGCATGGGGGTTAAAAGGACTGTGCTGCCCCTGCAGAAAGTATATTTGTGGGGCAGTGTGAGTGCAGGAAATTAGAAACCCACACCAGAACATCAACATTGTCGCACGGCTGAGAGGACAGGCTAGGCAGTAAAAAGGGACACGTTAGTTAGTAAAGGAGACACACCAAAGGGTAGTGTGTTGGAGGAAGGCCACTTACCTTGGGATTCCTTACGGTAAGGTAAGTAGGCCAATGGGGGAGTAAGTGCAGCATGACACTATGCTGTCCAGAGCCACCGGTTGGCAGGGCACACAACGGACAGATAAGATAGTGATTTGAAGCCTTACAGCTGTAAGAGGATTCCCTCTTCAGGATCAGAGCAAGAACTAACAAAAGACCAACAAACTTGCCCTAAAAGCTGCATGGAGGATGGCTTCATCACAAAAGGTGGCACAGGGATGGAACAGGAAGACCAGGACTTGAGGTAATGAAGATTACCGGTGAGTCAAATGCTATCATATTCGCCAAATTTCCTTAAAAAGCTACAAACCGTGCTTTTGTTACCCCCCGCCACCTCCCCCTGGCGTTGTGCGACGGATTAACTCCGCCGGTATTGCTCGTGGGTCTACCAATGTCTCCGAGAGTCCCAAGCACGGTACAGGGCCTGCAGGGAGTGTTACAACCGTCCGCGTGATGTATTTGAACACAAGCTCTCTGGTAAAGCACCACTCAGACATCTTTATCCTCCTCACTACAGACAAACCCGACATACTGCTACTTACTGAGACTTGGCTTACCACCAACTCACATCCTGACATTCTTGCGGCCCTTCCTCCTGACTATTACATTCTCCACGTCGACCGTCCCCCAGGGTGGCAGCCTTTATATCGAAACAATTTAGATTTATCTCCTCTGCTTCTTTAGTCCTCCAAGAGGTGGACAACCTTGTTATCAGCTTAGAAACAGAGGCTGGTGCTTTCACACTCATACTCTTCTCCCGGCCCCCCCATTTCCTGCCCTTGTTTCCCATCTTCCTGGTGGAACATTTAACCAACCTACTTACGCATGACCCCAGAATTGCTCTCTTTGGCTATTTTATTTACTGGTTCAACGACAAGAAAGCTGGCCTTCACGCCACAGAATTATTTGAAGCCTTAACCAGCCTTGATCTTGTCCAACAAATCTCTGTGCCCACTCACATTAAAGGTCAAACTCCGGACCACATCTGGACTCATGAATTAGCACTATTGTGTCCATTCGTCTCCCCTTGCATTTGGTCAGATCACTATCTAATCGATACCACCATCACTGTCAGCGGCAGGGCCAAGGCCCCTATCTTGGCTGGCGGGTCATCACGCAAATGGAGCTCTTATGACTCCCAAGGCTTTCTTGCCACTCTGGCCAAGTCTCGACCCACCATCGACATTAATGCCAATGTCGAGGTAATAGAAGAGGACATTGGCGACTGGCTAAAAATGGCCAGTGACCAGTTCAACCCTTTCTCTAAATTTTCACGCACTAAACACAGCAGCTCACACAGATGGTTCTCTGGTGACCTTAAAGAACAGAAACTGAAGGTGCGTCAGCTCGAACGGATCTGGAGACGCAATTACTCAGACTCTAACAGATTGCTCTTCATGGCAGCCCGTAAAGAGTACAAAGGCGCTATTTCCCTGGCTAAATCCACCCACATCTCTGACAGAATTTAATCAGCTGATAATAAATCCAAAGAAATTTTTTAAATTATGAACGAGTTCACCACGGATGATAGAATCCTCCCAACTCAGGCCCCATCTCAGGAAACCTGTGACGCCCTGAACTCCTTCTTCATTGAAAAAATAGTCAAAATCAAGAATTCCATCCCTCTTCTCCCCTTCACTGGATTATCAGATACCTCCCCCACTAACCAATATATTTTTGATCAGTTCCCCACTCTCAACCCCAATTCCCTCGCCGAGCTGGCGGTCCGTGTCAAATCGGGCTCTCCCAACGATTGCTGCCCTCCCTCGGTCCTTCGGGACGTCTGCCTCATACTACCGGACTGCATATTGCCCCTGCTGAACTCCTCCCTCAGCACCGACACGGTCCCCAGCTGCTTCAAGGAGGCCACTCTTGTGCCCCTGCTGAAGTAACTAGGTGCGGACCCCACCGATTCTTCCAATTACCGTCCAATCTCCCTCTTGCCCTACCTGTCCAAACTCCTCGAGGATCAGGTTACCAGATGTCTCTCAAATTTAATCGAGAATTCTTGGTATATTGAACCTTTCAAGCCGGCTTTAGGCCGGCCCACTCCACCGAGGCAGTCATCCTGGCAGTATTGGATGCCTTGAGGGGGAATGCTGACAAAGGGTCACCCCAGGCCCTCGTGCTACTAGATCTGTCAGCCGCTTTCGACACGGTGCACCATAACATCCTTCTCCACTGTGTCAGACAGGCCGGCATTCAGGGACCTGCCTTCAACTGGATTGAGTCTTTTCTCGTCGGCAGAACACAAGCTGTCCGTTTGGGCCCTTTCACGGCAGCCAGGCCTTCACAACCTGCGGAGTCCCTCAGGGCTCCTCCCTCTCCCCTCTTTTATTCAATTTATATCTCCGGCCACTGATTCACTCGCTCAAAAGCTGGGATATCACAGTATTCAATTATGCTGACAATCTGCAGATCATCTTTCCTCTTGACTCTCCTGATGCCGCCAAAAGCTTTCAAGTAGTGATGACCCATATACAACTGTGGATGAATCACAACCAACTTAAATTAAATCCAGGGAAAACTGAACTTATCCTTCCTGGTAACAGCCCAGCATTCTTGGACCCTCAATTCTGGCCCACGGAGCTGGGCTCCCCTCCTGCCCCAGCAAGCACGGTTAAGAGCTAGGGGGTCATCATCGATGTGGTGCTCTCTCTTAAGGCCCAAGTAGATGCTGGGATCTCCTCCTGTATGTTCCACCTGCAAAAAATCCGCAAAATAGCCCATCTACTACCACATGCGGCATTGGTCCAGGTCGTGATCTCCCTAGTGCTATCCCGCCTCGACTTTTTGAACTCCCTCTACTATGGTCTTCCCCAGTCGCTGCACACCCGTCTCCAAATTGTACAGAATCAGGCTGCCAGACTCATCCACAAAACCCCAAAGTGGGAATCTGCGAAACCACTACTGCAAAAACTCCACTGGCTACCAGTTGTGGAAAGGGCGGCTTTTAAGATTGTTTGCATGACTTTTAAAGGCCTCCACTGCACCAGTCCTGATTTCCTTTAAACCCTGATCACGCAGCACCGTCCGGTGCGCAATCTTCATTCGGCGCATCTTCACCTGCTGGTCGCCCCTAAAGTAAAACTTAAAAAGTTTGGTGGCCGCAGGTTTGCTTATTTGGTCCCTAAACTATAGAACTCTCTTCCTCTTTCAGTTAAGTCTAGTGGCTCCTTTGTGGAACAGGAGCCCATATTACCATCGATGCCCAGGCTGCTGGCGCAAGACGCCTCTTAGTTCCCATTCTGAATAATTACCAAAATAAAGAGACGGGCGCTGGAAGCAGGAATCAAGAACAGAGTTTAATTCTCATGAGGAGAGCCTGTCATGTCAGACACGAAACAAGGTGCCATCGGGAGGTGCTCTAACAAGTGAGCTGAGATTCTGTCTTTTATACTTTACAAAACACTTGGCATTACAGTCACAGCATTGTGAAACAAAGAAAAGACAACCCCATAATCCTCGTGTCAATCCTACCCCACATGTGTTCACAATAGGGACCCTTGACCTGCTGATAAGAGAGGGGGCAATGACGCAGCTGAATGTTCCGCTGATTATTAGGATGTGTGCGCCTGATCGTAGCCCAGGGGGTGGGGAGGCCAGGATCAATAGTGGGTCCTTTGAAGAGGAGTGACTCCATACAATAAAGGGCAGTAAACAGTGTCTCCCGGCTTAGGCGATGGCCTCGGACATGTGTGGACAGTCCATCGCGGAGGGAGGGTTTGCTAACAGAGGGGTTATTCATGAAAGGAAAGGAGGTGTTGGTCAGGCGCGGCCGTGACTCCCAAGGACAGGATCTTGCAGAGGAGGAAGGTTTATGACTTGTCCATGTGAGGGAGAAGGAGGGGGTCAGGGTGCGCGCAGGGTCAGAGTCGCACAGAGAGAGAGAGGTCTTATGACCCGTACATGAGAGAACAGGGGCAGTCAGATACAGCTGGGGGGCTATGTCAGCTGAGGCGAAGGATGCTTCTTCAAGAGGGAAATGGGGGGGGGTGCCTGGGTCAAGCAGGAGGGTTGCCTTTCATAGCAGGGTCGCGCAGAGTGCTGGGTTTCATGGTCTATGCATGTGAGAGTGGGAGGGGGGTGCTCAAATGCGCGCAGGAGGGAAGCCAGTGATTCTAATGAGTGGGCAAGAGGCCAAGGTGCCTAAAATGGCTGTCATGTACATATGGGCACGGGCTTTTACTGGCGGAGTGATACGGTCAATATTTCAGGGTATACGTGGTGCCTACAGGGAGGGGGACGGGAGAGGGCAAATGAACGCTGCTTATGTACATCAATTTTTCTATTTTCCACAGTCGCCCCTTTTTACATAACAGAGTTCATTTTTCTAATTAATGGGGGTATATATAAACAACAAAGTTCATTTTCCTATCCCTCCTAGTTAAGGGGCGTACATATAAACATGTGGTTGATGAAATAGCATTTGTCAATACTAACATATTGCACAAAAATCATGAACAGTTGATGTGATGGGCAGAATGCAGCACATAGGAAATTGCATTTGTCGAGTTCCTATCATTTCAAAAGCACTACATAGCATAAATGTTTCTGACTTAAAAATGTGACCAATGAACATTTTGACCAAGCAGTTGAGGGCGGAATCAGTTCAATATACAAAGTCTCTTCGTCACAGTGTCTTTTAGCAGTGAGCCATCACTGGTAGGCTCTAGTCCGTGTCCTTTCGTTGGCGCTGTTGAGCACCGGCGGTGGAGCTATAGGTCCAGCTCGGTTCTATCCTTACGCGTTGCAGGGTGCGGTCAGTCCTCTGCTGTTAGACCACAGTCCTGTTCCCTAAACAATCCGTTTAGCGGCGCCTTATGCTCGGCACCTATATTTCCGTGGCAACACCCTATTCCCATTTGAATGCAGTCCTTCCTTTTGGCAAAAAGTCACGTGGAAAAGAGGGTGAGTGTGGTTCAAATAGTCGATAGGAGAGAGGGCGGAGTTGGGTCAGAGTTCCTGGGACACACAAAAGGGACCAAGGGAGCAAAGGATAACAAGCAGGCAGGCCCATCAATCGGGCCCAAAGAAGGGGAACGGAGACTCCAGGCACACGTGGGTTAGCAGACGAAGGGCTTCAAGGCGGCCCATCATTTTTCATTCTCCACGTTGAAATTGCGGTCTCGTCCCGTATCTTGTTGCTCTGCAGCTCCACCTTTGGTCGAGGTCACACGTGTCTCAAGATCTGCAGCCAGGCTGTACGTCACGTCTGACCCTTCTCCTGGTGATCGTGAATCTTTGAATAGGTACAAAACAAGGTTTTTAGAGAAATGGCAGAAGAAGATATCTACGTATGTGAATTCCTCCCTCAATTCTACGCATTTTGGGAGATACGCTCATCGGTCACAGTCAGAGGTCTATTACCAAGCAGTGCATATGTCAGCATTCCTACTGAGTTCATGCCAGGTTTATTCATTGTCCTATTTATAACTCAAGTGAGGATAAATGAGATTCCCATCAACTGTGCATTTCATCATATTCAACATTTCGGAGCATTTCCCTTCAAGGCTGGCTAACCTTTTCAAACAGGGCGGGGGTGCCATCATCGAGAGTCAGGTAAAACAAGGTTTTCTCGAGGGACAACAGTTACCCATGGTCATCATGTTTATATCCGGGACAGCAGCTGGGGTCTATCAAAATGGGGCGGGGATGCTTCGGGCGCTCGCGCTTGGGTGCAAAAGGGGGTGGGGCAATCTGGGCATTGGGGGCCAGTCTGGACATTGACGCTTGTCTCTAACAACGATAAAAATAGGGTGCCATTGACATATAGTTCCCTTTTTAGGAGGGCCAGATTAGGGGACCTTAGTCGTCTCACCTGTCCTTTCTTTCTTAGCCAATTCGAGTTCATTCATTTTGTAGAAAGGAGAGGTAGTAATATGGCAAATCATAATCAATTTTAGTTTCGGTCAATTTTTCTGAACACCTTCGCGTTCAATAAGTATCCAATCAGACTGGTGCCAGTGAGGCACTATTTTACCGCAAAGAGGGAGAGAAAATAGGGAGACTCTCATAGAGAGTGAGAGTCGTCCGCAATCTAAACGAGCCATTCGGTACACGTATGACATGTAGAGAGAGAGAGAGAGAGAGAGAGAGAGAGAGAGAGAGAGAGAAAGAGAGACGTGTACGAAAATAGGTCATTTAGTGCGCTCACAACACAGAACAGCGAAGGTCAGGTAACACGCAAATACAGACAGAGGGAAGACATAAATCCGTACATTACATACACACAAACTCAGACAAGGAAGACAGCACATGTATTACATATATATAAGACATTCACGACAAAACAGAAAACAACAGGTGGCCAACAAAATCCATATTGTATCCTACGTATCTTTACTATCCTATTTATCTACGTGCTTAGCTCTTTCTACCCTTCCCTCCTTTTCCTTCTCGCTTGTTATCTCTGCGAGCGTTCTCAATTGCCAATACTTACACCTCGGTTAGTCGATCAGAAATTAACCTGGTCGTGCTTTTTACCCATGGTTCGATCTTAAACCATTTTTCAGTTTTCTTCCTTTGGTGGGAAGTTCTCCAGGCTGAGGCAACGGCAAGTATTGATCGGGAGAATAGTCGGACAGCTTGGCTATATCTATAAGAGTGTGAGAAAGGGGGCAGTGCATTTTGAACATCAGCAACATTTCTAACTTCCCAGACGGGTGGTGCCGTGGTAACCCTTACCCACACATTTTTCTTTGTCCTTTCCCTACCTGGTCAAATGTCTAGTTATATTATCTAACGTGTTATGTCTAGTCAATTTTCGTCATACAGTACCCGTCCAATTTCTATGTCAGTCCATCCTCCCAGTCGCTATGTTCTAAGGAGGAACAGTCATGTTTAAGTCTACGTCTTTTAAAAACTTATCGTTATAAGGACTATGCACATATTCCCTCCTTCCCCTTTCGTCGGTGGTTCGACCATCGCTCTCCCACACTTCAGCCGACGTTCTGACGTGACCTGCAGAAGGGAGGAGAAAGAAGGGGTGGGGGGCAGCATTCAAAGCACATCAGCATGCAGTAGTCCGAAAATGTTTTTACCTACCACTTACTCGACCTATCTCCACGTACTGCATTTCGTTACCATCTCGGCGTTTAAGCCCAGAGGGACCAGTGATGTCAGATAGATAATCATTTGACGATCTGCGTATCTACATGAGTTACTTGGTCGCAACCCCTTTTGTTGGGTGCAAGGGTGGCGGTCAGGTGGTATCTCTGTGGTGTCCTTTTAAGGGCGTCTAAAACACTTTTCCGGCTGCCTGTGACACATAATGTAGCTGCTAAATATCTGGTCCTTTTTAACCTTCAGCTTTCATCATACTTATTCTTCGCTCATTGTAGTAAAACATCCAAAACTCATTAATGCAACCGCTACAACTATGCTTTCTTTGTCAAAATACTTTTAATAAAAAGTGTTGATGTATAAATACAGGCCTACAACCCAGTGGACCGGCCACGGAGCAGGTTGAAACTGTACATAAGAAGAACGAAGTTGGTGGCAGTTCATTGCATAAAGTGCAGTAGTGCAATAAAATCGTATTAAACTTCCCTACAGAGCAAGAATGGTGCATGTCGGCAATTCAGTTTTTAATTAATTCATAAATTCATTATCCAATACTCATTCTTTATCTAAATTACACCAATTCTTTTTCCAAATCATAATCAGTACCCACCCTAAGTCAGTTCTTTGTCCGAGCACATACTCAATATCCTTCATATCTACTTTCATTATCCAAAAAACTGCATACATATCTCAGGACAAAAAGCTGCGCGGTCAGGGTGCAACAAAGTTTATTCAAAAAGTCTCATTTTGTGTCGGCGCCATTTTGGGCGAGGTCAGGTTGGTTCCAGCACAGTCAGAATGTCTCCAATGACTCGTGGTTGGACCAGAACCTTCCGTTGGTAGTTCAAAAAGTTTTGAATCATGTGGTAACAGTCTAACAACAGTCAAAGAGTGAGGAGGGCGGCAACAATTTTCCTACCGGGTCATTCTGGTGTTCCTCCGGAACTGAACAAGCCTCTGCCGTGGCTGCACCTTAGCCATTTCCAAAGTGAAGCTGGCACCGGCAGGAGTGCACCGATGTCGCTGTTCCCGGCGAGGGGGACGGGGGCGCCCATGTGGAGGGATCGGGGTGCCCCCCGGCTCTCATAGAATCTTCAAAGTTGAGGAGAGAAGGCATGGGGCGTGTGCCCGTCCTGGGCAAAAGACCGCTTTTCGATGTTGACCCTCTTTAAGTAAGAGCATTGGGGTGTCGCTGGAAGCCTCCACCTGGAGGGAGGTGGGGGAGGCTCGTTCGCGCCCCCTCCCCCTTCCAGCGACCCCGCGCCGTTCTCCGGCTCCAGCGTTTCGGTAAGGCCGTGTCAGGCGATGGAGATGGGGGGGGGGGGTCGGTGGCTGAGGCAAGACATCCCCCCCCCCTTTTTGACATGTGGCGGGACTACCTGTAATTGTCCAGGCGTCGACATGTGGCGGGACTATCTGCAACTGTCAGGCGTTGGGTGTAGTGGCAGCCATTATAGCTCAAAGAAATGCCGCCATCCTCGCCTCGGCTTCGGCCTTCTTTGCGGACCGGATCAGGCGAGAGTGAGAGGGGGGGGGGGTGGTCGGAGGCTGAGGCAAGACAGCCCCCCCCCGTGGCCTGCAGGGCAGCAGAAGAGGAGAGATGGAGAGGTCCTTATCATTCTTTGGGCCGTCTGCCCAACAGCCTCTCCTTCTGACCGCGGCCAGGCGAGCCCCGCATGCCTCGAGGCCTCGCCTTCCGGATGGGCGTAACCGCGGACCCACTGCACTTCGGGAGCTTCTGGAATGGGGGTAGGTACCTATTGAATTGTTTCTATTTCATGTGACCGTTATTTGGGCGTGGTGGGCAATGAGGCAGACATGTTTGGAGCAGGAGTAGGCAGCGTAACCTAGCTACCTCGTGGCTGCCTTGGTGTCAAGCTTGTCTTCCCTCGCCATTTTTATGTTTCTTATTTGCGAGTCATTTCTAACATTTATTATTTTATTTTTAGCGAAGTTGATAACTCATCAGTGGCCTACTGATTTCGCTCAACTCTTTTTCTTGTATTTTTATGCCATAACCTATTATAAGCTATAGCGACTAGTCCACACTTAATGAACATGTCCTTATTAGGTGTGCCCTCCAGTGGAGCTGGATGGTTCATCTCTAATAAGCGGTCCGGGCTAAACAGGCTACCAATCAGTGGGGAGAAGATAGGCATGACGGATTACAACGGGGACAAAAGTCTGCATTACCTATCTTATCACGGCGGGCAAAGACTAGGCAGAATATTTCTATTCTCCGTTGTTTGGCGGCGGTGAATACCTCAAAAGAACCAATACCGAACAATCGGTCAATCAAAACAATCAGTGGGGAGAATAAGTGGGCACGAAAAGTTATCGTTACCCACTCTTTCTCTACCTGCAAAGAGAGACCTTGTTCTTCCCTGTTTGCAGACAAAGAATCTCCAGACAATAATTCCACGAACGACAGTTCGGGAAACAGTGGGGGAGGAAGATAGGCACGACGGATTACAACGGGGACAAAAGTCTGCGTTACCTATCCTTCACTGCTTGCAAAGGGAGAGCCTGTTGTTTTCTCCGTTTGCAGACGGTGAATCTCCAGAGGTTTCAACAAAGCGTAATACTAGTATTATCCAACAAACAATCATTTCACAATTTGTCGCATTTATGCGACCTTACCCGGACCGGACCGTGTGGGCAGTTCTTCGCCTTCCTCCCTCCAGCGCCCGATCGTTCTCTTACTCCATGATTTTACCGCAGCAGTCCTGTGGGATTCCAGTCAGGACAGTAGGTCACTCAAGAGAGGTCCGTTCAGAATAGGTGAAGTTCATTCAATCGGCAGCCGGACGAGGACCCTCTCAAGGCAGGTATACTCCGATCATTTAGATGTTCACCTCATCGTCTGGATCTCTCTTACTGGACCTTATGTCACTGATGGGCCCCACGTTGGGCGCCAATTGTGGAACAGGAGCCCATATTACCATCGATGCCCAGGCTGCTGGCGCAAGACGCCTCTTAGTTCCCATTCTGAATAATTACCAAAATAAAGAGACGGGCGCTGGAAGCAGGAATCAAGAACAGAGTTTAATTCTCATGAGGAGAGCCTGTCATGTCAGACACGAAACAAGGTGCCATCGGGAGGTGCTCTAACAAGTGAGCTGAGACTCTGTCTTTTATACTTTACAAAACACTTGGCATTACAGTCACAGCATTGTGAAACAAAGAAAAGACAACCCCATAATCCTCGTGTCAATCCTACCCCACATGTGTTCACAATAGGGACCCTTGACCTGCTGATAAGAGAGGGGGCAATGACGCAGCTGAATGTTCCGCTGATTATTAGGATGTGTGCGCCTGATCGTAGCCCGGGGGTGGGGAGGCCAGGATCAATAGTGGGTCCTTTGAAGAGGAGTGACTCCATACAATAAAGGGCAGTAAACAGTGTCTCCCGGCTTAGGCGATGGCCTCGGACATGTGTGGACAGTCCATCGCGGAGGGAGGGTTTGCTAACAGAGGAGTTATTCATGAAAGGAAAGGAGGTGTTGGTCAGGCGCAGCCGTGACTCCCAAGGACAGGATCTTGCAGAGGAGGAAGGTTTATGACTTGTCCATGTGAGGGAGAAGGAGGGGGTCAGGGTGCGCGCAGGGTCAGAGTCGCACAGAGAGAGAGAGGTCTTATGACCCGTACATGAGAGAACAGGGGCAGTCAGATACAGCTGGGGGGCTATGTCAGCTGAGGCGAAGGATGCTTCTTCAAGAGGGAAATGGGGGGGGTGCCTGGGTCAAGCAGGAGGGTTGCCTTTCATAGCAGGGTCGCGCAGAGTGCTGGGTTTCATGGTCTATGCATGTGAGAGTGGGAGGGGGGTGCTCAAATGCGCGCAGGAGGGAAGCCAGTGATTCTAATGAGTGGGCAAGAGGCCAAGGTGCCTAAAATGGATGTCATGTACATATGGGCACGGGCTTTTACTGGCGGAGTGATACGGTCAATATTTCAGGGTATACGTGGTGCCTACAGGGAGGGGGACGGGAGAGGGCAAATGAACGCTGCTTATGTACATCAATTTTTCTATTTTTCACACCTTATTGAATTTTAGGAAACTTCTGAAAACTCGGCTCTTCACCCAAACTGGCTAATCCACCCCCTGCAATTTCCATACTCTCTCTTTCAGCGCCAGGAAACTTACGGTGTCAGTGCGCTTTACAAATTCCGCTTAAGATAATTTAAGTAACCGGGCATTATCTCCTCGTACGTCTTCCCATCCCATTCCTAATGCCTGATCCCATACCCAAGTGCATGGAGATTGATGCACACAGAAACAAAGAGTGATGCAGCAAAAATCAAATGCAATGTAAAAAAATAGTAAAAACCCCAGATCATGAACATCTGACAAAATGTGAGCATCAAAACCTACGGACACAGGCATAACCAATCGAAGATTGTAATGGGAAACAACAGTCTGAATATAAACCCACAAAGGAGCAGTACAAATGGCATGCAGTGACGCACCCTGATGCAATGACAAGGATGAGGAAAACAACACCCATCGAGTCAGAAGGGACAAAAAAGGCCCAAGACCCCATCTCATCCAATGAGACCACAGGCAGCACATACAAACGCCACCACCCAAATGCAGAGAAAATCCAGGCAGATGCACAAGACCCACAACACATCCAAAGAATAGAGAACCTCAAACCTCTAGAGAAGACATGGCAGGAGAAAACACCAGAAGGACAAAACCCTCAAGACCAACGGAAACCAGTGGTGCAAAGTGGGGCCAAGCAACATCAGAAGCATCAATGGAAGATATTGGGAGGAGACCCCAGAGCAGGGGGCAGAACTCTAAAGGAAAAAAACTCAGCAAAAAGTGAGCCACCAATGGAGAGAAAAAAGACATCACAGAGTCCCTGAAGGCCAGAATGGAGACCCACCGGCACGGGGTGGGAGATTGGAAGATCCAAGAGAAAAACATCCCTTCCAAAAAACCTACACCCTGACCAAATCACAGGAGACAGACCCGCTCTGCTACACCAAGTGCCAAAGCGCCATCAATTACAACTGCAAGACACCAGGGTTGAAGGTTCGTGAGAGAACTGGGTGATCTGGGTCACTGCAAGAAAACTAACTTGAGCCAACATGGACAACCACACAAGTACCAAACTCCCAGTTGGAGGTGCAGGGGAGAGGATGGGCTGACAAAAAGAGGAGCAAGCAGTCGAGATGGGTGTACGGGAACCCATGAATGCAGACAAGCAGTCAAACCGTTCAGAAGGGGAAACCACGGTCACAGGACCAGTTCAGAACAATCAAGAGAACCACCGTCAGATCTACCCAAATCCCAGGGGACCCAGGAAAACACAGGCCTTGAGATTAAGAAAGCATTGAATGCGCAGGCCTACGCATGAGAGAATAA
Source organism: Lissotriton vulgaris (assembly GCF_964263255.1). NCBI lineage: Eukaryota > Metazoa > Chordata > Amphibia > Caudata > Salamandridae > Lissotriton > Lissotriton vulgaris. The sequence goes on from NC_141695.1 coordinate 49,897,812, forward strand.
GACCACAAACAGAAGAAAGAGGGCCATTTCGGGGAAGCAAACAGACACAGCTAGGTAAAAGTAATCCAGGAGAGAAATGTCAAAAACAGAAGGGGCATACCCAATAGAAAATAAACCCCAGGCCCCTTAATCACACTGGTAAGAGAGACATCCAAGAGAGACAGGAGACTGCCCAAGGCCCACACATCTGCTAATGCCCCAGGAAAAAGAGAAAACAGACAGACACAACGCCCCTGACAGTCGACTGAGGCACAAATGACTGGATGGCTGTCTGAACACAGATAGCCCAGGGCCAAAGGAGAAGAGCGAAACACAGACAGTGCCTGCCACAGCACCACCAAACCCACCAGTACAAAGACTGGAGAACCCAGAGCCGAGGAATCTCCCAGAACTGCTACTCCCCCTCGTGCAAGGATTGGTCCGCAAGACTGCTGGGGGAGAAAGAATGAGCCCCTGCGGGAATGAGAGGCAACAGACACCAGTGGAGAAACACCCAACATCTAGGGGCCCAAGAATAAAAGCCACTGATCCATGAGGAGCCGGAAACCAGGGAACAAATGGAGATGGGCTCCGGAGAGCAGAGGCAGTGTGTAGGCCATCTCTCCCAGACTCAGCAGTCAGAGACGGGCAGACACCCAGGGTTGGGAAAGAACCCAGGATATATGATGGAAAATACGAAAGTGAGCCCTAATAAACATTAGAACCAGTGGGGCCAAGAGGTTCGGAAAAACTCATGGCGTTGACAAAAAGCTGAAAAAGAAGCCCCTGGAAAAGTCAAGAGCGTGAGCCCAAAGAAAAATGAAGAAACAGCAGACCAGCCAGATGGATGGGAATATGCAGGCAGGCATCCATCAGGATGAGGGATCCGAAGAAGCACTCCACAGAAGCTGTGAAAACAGTGTTCTTGGACACTGAGCAGAACCACAGACCCATGCTCAGTATCTGGGATCAAACAAAAAGGAAGGAACAAACATTCCCCTTGATGGCACACTTGAGAACCATCGCACTTGGGCATCCATCGCAATATACATCCCTTAGCCCCCGGTAGATGAAAGAAAATTAAAGTGCGAACTGGAGCCAATGCCTACCAGATGGAAAAAGGAGAGATTGCCCGCTGTACCAAACCCCTCGCACTAGGGTCAGACTCAACTGAAGACCTTTGGGGAGAGCCTATGGGCACGTCACCACTGATATCATGGCATCATGCCAAAACTGGCGAGCGAGTGGATCCAATGTCGGAGATAACACCATTGGAAAAACAGCTGCAAATATCAATCAATCAGTCAATCATTTTTAACGCGCACTACTCACCCGTGAGGGTCTCAAGGCGCTGTGGTGGGGAATGCTGCTACTGCTTGAAAAGCCAGGTCTTGAGGAGCTTTCTGAAGTTCAGCAGGTCTTGGGTCTTCTGTAGGTGGATGGGGAGGGTAATCCATGTCTTGGCGGCGAGGTGGGAGAACAATCTGCCGGCGGAGGTCGCTCTTCAGAAGCGGGGGACTGTGGCAAGGGCGAGGTCGGTGGAGCTGGCGGGTGGGGGTGTGGAAGCTGAGTCGTCTGTTGAGGTACATTAGTCTGGTGTTGTGGAGTGCCTTGTGTGCGTGGGTGAGGAGCTTGAAGGTTATGTTCTTGTTGACCGGGTGCCGGTGCAGGTCTCTCGGGTGGGGTGTTATGTGGCTGCGGCGAGGGATGTTGAGGAACAGGCGTGCAGAGGCGTTCTGGATACATTGGAGGCGTCTCAGGAGTTTGGCCGTTTCCGTAGTCCAACCTGCTGCTGACGAGGGCCGGGGTGACCGTTCTTCTCATTTCAGTGGGGATCCACTTGTAGATCCTGCGGAGCATGCAGAGGGTGTTGAGGCAGGAGGAGGAGACGGCATTGACCTGTTTAGACATGGAGAGGGTGGGGTTGAGGATGATTCCTAGGTTGCGTGCGTGGTCAGTGGGTGTTGGGGCGGTTCCCGGTGTGGTCGGTCACCAGGAGTCATCTCAGGCCGAAGGGGTGGATCCGAGGATGAGGACCTCCATCTTGTCCGAGTTCAGCTTTAGTCGGCTATTCCTCACCCATTCAGCGATGGCCTTCATTCCTTCGTGAAGGTTGCTTTTGGAGGTGTGGGGGTACTTGGTGAGGGAGAGGTTCAGCTGGGTGTCATCAGCGAAGGAGATAATGATGAGGTCATGCCGACAGGTGACGTGGGCGAGTGGTGCCATGTAGATGTTAAACAGAGTTGGGATGAGGGATGAGCTCTGGGGTACGCTGCTGATGAACTTGGTGGCTTCAGAGCGGAAGGCTGAAGGCGGACGCTCTGTGTTCTGCCAGAGAGATAGGAGGTGGTCCAGTCCAGGGCCTTCTCTTGGATCCCGGCATTGTGGAGGCGTGTTCATAGTGTGTGGTGACAGACCATGTCGAAGGCGGCTGACAGGTCCTGGAGGATGAGGGCCGCCGTTTCTCTGTTGTCCAGTAGGGACTTGATGTCATTGGTGGCGGCAATGAGGGCAGTCTCAGTGCTGGGGTTGCTGCTGAACCCGGACTGGGAAGGGTCCAGAATGTTGTTCTCCTCGAAGTAGTGGGTCAGTTGTACGTTGAAGGTCTTCTCGGTTACCTTTGCCGGGAACGGGAGCAGGGAGATGGGCCAGATGTTTTTGAGGTACTTAGGGTCTGCCTTTGGTTTCTTTAGTAAGGCATTGATCTTGGCATGCTTCCAGCTCTCCGGGAAGGTTGCTGTCTCAAAGGAGGTGTTGATGAATTTCTGGAGATGGGGTGCAATGGCTGTGCTGGCTTTGTTGAAGATGTGGTGTGGGCATGGGTCTGATGGAGATCCGGAGTTGATGGTGTTCATGATCTTGATGGTGTCGTTGTCGTTGATGTTGGTCCAGGAAAGCATGCGGTTGGTGTGGATGTTGGTCGTGAGGGCGGAGGCCTCAGTGGTTGTCGGGGCGGTCATGGCGTTGAAGCTGTCGTGGATGTCTGCTATCTTGCAATGGAAGAAGGTGGCCAGCGAGTCGCACAGGTCTTGTGAAGGTGGGATGTCATTGGAGTTGGAGCTGGGGTTGGAGTGTTCCTTCACGAAGTTGAAGAGCTCTTTGCTCTTGTGTGCGTTGTTGTCTAGGTGATCTTTGAAGGAGGCCCTTTTGGCGCATTTGATGAGATGATGGTGTCTGCTGGTGGTGTTCCTGTGGGCTGCGTGGCTGTCCGGTGTTCGTTCACGGAGCCAGATCAATTCCAGCTTTCGGCAGGTTTGCTTGACGGCCTGGAGGACTTCAGTGAAACAGCTGGCCTTCTTGTTGGTGTGACTGTTGGAGGGTTTCTTGATCAGGGTGAGGTGTTGGCGCAGTTGTTGATCCACTGTCTGAGGTTGCGGGCGGCAGTGCCAGGGTCGGTGGGGTCGGTGGGGTCGGCGGATGGGCTCTGGGCGAGGGTGGTTGTTAGCTGGTCTTCAGTGACTTTGCTCCAGCAGCAGTGAGAAATCTGTAGGGTGCGGTGGTGCGTGGTGGGTTTCTTGAAGGTGAAGTGGATGCAGAGATGGTAGGTCCAGTGGAGTTCGTGGTGTGGTTGAAGAAGTTGTGGGGGCTTGCGGAGAAGAAGGGGTCAAGCATGACACTGGCAGAGTGGGTGGGTGTTGTGATGAGTTGTCTGAGTCCGAGGCTGGCTAGGTTGTCAATCAGGGTGTTGGAGTTGGTGTAGTTGTTGTTCTCGAGGTGGAACTTCACGTTCCTGAAGAGGATGTAGTCCGTGGAGGCAAGGGCCGATGAAGTCGGCGAAGGAGTTGCAGAACTGTGGTCAGGGCCACGTCTCCGTGAGGAAGGCGACATCTCGGGAGGTTGAATCGAGTATGTCAATCTGAATTCCAGTTCCCTTCATAGGGTGGCAGGTGGAGGGGAATGCTGGAATTACAGGCCCCAACCTGCACACATTTACCACCTGCCTGGAGCAGCTGCTGTATCCGCGGGCGGAGCCCTGTGGGGGAACCTCCTGGGGACATGCTGGGGTGTGGTGGGCAGGACTCTTTGTGTAAGTCAGTCTACGGGCATTAAAGCTCTAAAGGGCTTGTCCCAGAGGCTCTGGTGTCTGACGGCAGGAATTTCAGAGGTTGGCTCTGTTAGGCAGGGGGAGGGTCTAGGGGTTGTGTTTATTACGGTTGTGCACAACAGTGAAATCAAGAGTCTGGTGGTGTGCGTGCTGTGTCCGTGCATCTGGGCAGGTGTGTAATTGTGTGCATGCTGGCAGGGTAGTCGGGCGTTCAAGATTTAGCAAGTAGGGAAGCAATCTTAAATAGCCCGCCCGGTGACTAGCGGAGAGGGAGGGGGAGAAGAGAGGGGGCAGTGAGAGCAGAGAGCAGGGGGTGAAGGGTGCCTCTATCCTTGCTTGTTATATGTAATGTTTATCCTGCTCTTAAGTACATGTGTTGTTTCCACAACTTGTAATGTGGAGAACTTTTCACCCTGTGAGTAAGTAGTTGCAGAGCTGTTAGTGTAATGTTTTCTTATGTGCTGTAATATGTTCGTCTTTTGGGAACGGATCTGTCTCTTTTTAACAGAGCGCATAAATAATGTGTACATCGCACCCCTAAATATTTCCAGACGTTTTCATGATCATGTTTGTCGTCTATGTAAAGAGTCCGACTTTTAAGTAATGATGTTACTATGTAGGCAATTTTACTCCGTCCCCGTGATTTCGGTTAACACTGAAATTACATTTCCCCAGGGCTCATAAATATTTCTTAAGGTTTCCAGTAATGTTTACTTTGTGTGCATGATCAATGTCCGATTTGAAAACAGCCTTGTAGTAGACAGTAGAGTCTGCCATGAAGCTGACGAGGAGGAAGGGGGAGAAGGGAGGGGTAGTAAGAGCAGAGAGCAAGGGTGTGGAGGAGCATGGAAATAAAAGTGATTCATGCGCTGTAAGACTTAATGAGCCATGACAGAAAGCCATGTGACAGCTATGCGTGTGCACGCAAGTGTAACCGCAAGTTTGAGGCCAGCAAAAGCGTGTGGTACGACTTTTAAAAGCCCACTTACTAAATGTCTCTCCAGAAAACCACATGCGCAGCCTCAGGCGAGACCTATGAAGCAGGTAGTAAGGTCTTTCTTTTACATTTTTCAACAGGAGATTTCCCAGAGAGCCTGACCACTCTTCTGAACGCCCAGAAACGCCAAGACGTCATGATGCAGTGATGCAGTGTGAGGTGCAAATCAGCAAACTCTGATGAGCCTCTTGAGTGGTCAGTAAGGCCGACTGGGCCAATTTTAGGGGCTTTTGGACCAGCCACCTGGACAGCAGTCAACTGATGTTATGTTACTTGGCCTAACTTGGCGATCGGGTGAGCAGAGGAGGGGAGAAGCGGTCACAATCGTGACGGCCTCATGAGTTTAGGAAGAGCGCGGTTGCGGTATGGCTGCCAGTCCCGCTGGTGTGACCCGATTTTTTCGAGCTCCCTGATGCCTATCCCCTATTTGCCTGCTCTAGTTAGTGCTGGTATTGGGAGTTTTAACCTAATTCCTTGTTGCAATTGTGGTATAATTGTGGTATATTGTATTAAAGAGCAGTGAAGTGAGAAAAAGAAACAAGCATTGGAAGTTCAGTAGGTCTTGCAATTGTTTGAGTTAGAGCTATTGGCATTGTAAATGTTAATGCATTGGTGGAAAAAAAACACTAAAGGAAAAATGTAAGTTCAATACATATTAAACAGAATCCCAAAACTAAATGAATGTTGCACCCTTAAAGACCAAGTGACGGTAGACAACATACTTCATACCTTTTAGTTGCTTTTATTGAGTATTGTTTAAGCATAGTTGTTTTTATTATGAAGTACATATATTATGCATTTTGTAGATGTAAATATGTAAAGAAAATGTAAAATATTTATTGTACATTCATTTTGTTTGTTTGTTATATTGTAAAAATGTTAAGAATAATTGCATTTATTTCATTATGAAACACCCATTACATCTTCCCTTTTGTGGTTCCATAGGCATCTGAGTGTAAATATGTGTGTGCATCAGTATTACTGAGTGCAATTGTGTGTCCTTTGGTTTGTGTGTGCATATATATCTGTATGTGTGTGAGTGTGTGGGGGGTCTTGTTCGAGTAGGTGTACATGTTCCAGTTTGTGTTTATTAGACCTTTGAAAGTGAGTCTGAAATTGGGTGTCTCTTACCCTTCAGAGAGCATGTTAGATGTTTTACAAAAGTCAGCTCTGTATTATTGTTAAACATTCCTAGGCAGATGCACATCAGAAGTGAGCTGAACGGATACACTTATCACATATGCAGTGTGACAGTGCAGCGCCGTGGGTTGAGGGCAGTGAGACCACAAATCATAATAGTGCAAGTGTGGTAGAGTGTGCGAAGTGTTAACAGCGCTGCCGGCGCCATGGGAGACAAACTGAATGGAAAGAATGGGGACAGGTAACAGCTGTCTAAGTCTATCTCCTCTTCCTTTAGCCACCCTCGTCCTGACCACAACTTTACGCACCACCAGTGCTTGAAATGGAAAAATAAAGGTGCAGGTACTCTGTTAACAGAATACCTGCTTGTTTCTGAGAAGTGCTGGCACTTTCCAATTAAAAGTGTTGCCTTTCTCTTGAGAAGTACCGTTACTCTCCAATTAAAGGTTTTGCATTTCTCTTGAGAAGTACCGTTACTCTCCAAACAAAGGTGTTGCATTTCTCTTGAGAAGTACTGTTACTCTCCAATTAAAGGTGTTGCATTTCTCTTGAGAAGTACTGTTACTCTCCAATTAAAGGTGTTGCATTTCTCTTGAGAAGTACTGTTACTCTCCAATTAAAGGGGTTGCATTTCTCTTGAAAAGTACCGTTACTCTCCAATTAAAGGTGTTGCATTTCTCTTGAGAAGTACCGTTACTCTCCAATTAAAGGTGTTGCATTTCTCTTGAGCAGTACCGTTACTCTCCAATCAAAGGTGTTGCATTTCTCTTGAGAAGTACTGTTATTCTCCAATTAAAGGTGTTGCATTTCTCTCGAGAAGTACTGTTACTCTCCAATCAAAGGTTTTGCATTTCTCTTGAGAAGTACTGTTACTCTCCAATTAAAGGTGTTGCATTTCTCTTGAGAAGTACTGTTCCTCTCCAATTAAAGGTGTTGCATTTCTCTTGAAAAGTACCGTTACTCTCCAATTAAAGGTGTTGCATTTCTCTTGAGAAGTACTGTTACTCTCCAATTAAAGGTGTTGCATTTCTCTTGAAAAGTACTGTTACTCTCCAATTAAAGGTGTTGCATTTCTCTTGAGAAGTACCGTTACTCTCCAATTAAAGGTGTTGCATTTCTCTTAAGAAGTACCGTTACTCTCCAATGAAAGGTGTTGCATTTCTCTTGAGAAGTACTGTTACTCTCCCATTAAAGGTGTTGCATTTCTCTTGAGAAGTACCGTTACTCACCAATTAAAGGTGTTGCATTTCTCTTGAGAAGTACCGTTACTCTCCAATTAAAGGTGTTGCATTTCTCTTGAGAGGTACTGTTAATCTCCAATTAAAGGTGTAGCATTTCTCTTGAGAAGTGCTGGTACTCTCCAAATAAAGGTGTTGCATTTCCCTTGAGAAGTGCCGGTACTCTTCAATTAAAGGTATTGCATTTCTCTTGAGAAGTGCTGGTACTCTCCCTCTCAAAATAAAAGGTGCTGGTGCTCCGTATCGCATAGTACCAGCCCATTTAAGGCACTGCGCATTTCCCATGCTCTGTGGGCAGTGGCGGCCTGCTTGTTGCTCCCTTGTGCTTTAGGGGTACCAACCCCATGCCTGTAGCACACCTTTGCCTCACTTGTCGCGTTCTAATCTAGGACCCTGATCGATACTGTGACCTTATGCCCATATAAGGCTACAAATCCATATATTCCCTATATTGGCATAACCGATCAAATGCAATATTCAGAAACTCGTCTCTGGCCTCACACGAACAGAGCCACATTTCAGAATCGCTTCCTCTGCAACTTCCTTTGCAGCTCATTAGTGCAATGACATAGCAGAAGTTACTATCTAAGATTCCGAGATTAACACTCCGAGTTCTTCAACAAGATAAAAACTCAGCAACCTGGGAAAGCCCCGCTTGCTATGTTTTGATTAGTATTAGAACTTTAATGAGCACTGATAGACGATCACTTCCTAGTGACATCTTTATTGACGTCTTATGTCCAAAAACTTACGTCAAACAAGGCACCTTTCAGGTATAAATATTACCAACGTTGCCTTGAGCAAATGCTGGCTAGCTGCCTCATAGAAATCGCTGCCGTTATCGCTGCTGATGCTATCGCTGCGAACGAGCGAACGATGGTGTGGTGAACACAGGAGCTGAACAGCCGTCCCCTGCAAGAGCCCAGCAGATGCAAGCTGCCCGCGGACGCTGCCCCTCCTCCTCCTCCTCCTCGACGCGCTGAGAGAGACGCTGTCTTTTCTCCTGCTGAGAAATCCAGCTCTGGCGTTTCCAGCCCACTCTTGCGAGTGACTGGGATATCGAGTTCCCTGAAGGAGATACCAGACCTCCAGCATTCTATTCCAGAGGTATGGTGTTGACTAAACCCTTAGAGAGAATTCTTGAAGCAAACCTTGGCAAAACCAACTTAACTTAAAGCTACTTACTTACTCCCCTCCCAAGTATTAGGCTTAGGTCAGGTACACTGGGGTAGGCGTAGTTAGAAGCACCAGTTGAGTATTTTAGCCTAATGTATATATGAATGTATATATGTTTTATTCATTTTAAACCATTATATGGCTAAGAAACCATATCAATGCTTTTACAGTATTATTTCGCAATACTCATCTTACTGTACGTACTTTTTATAATAACAAGTCTTGCAATTGTGGCAATTCATTTCTCTTGTACGAGAAGAAAGACTGTTCAATAAATAATACCTTTTATTGAAAACGCCCGTCTCTCTATTCTCTACATATTGTGAAAGTAAACTGCACAACCACTGACTGAGTAAAATAACTGTCTATTGTTTCACACGACTCTAGAGATTGACTCTTATCTGAGGAGCAAAGTTGTCATGTTTGCACGGTTGTTGGAAAACTGAATCCCTTCTTGTCTGTACCAGGGAAGCTGATCACTTCCTATTCAGTCAAGAAAGTTTCCGGTGACCTCTGAGCTAGTTGGTAACAAACCCAATTAAGTTTAGCATAGTCAGTGGAGGCCTGGAAGATCCGCACTTCTACGTCGATACTACTGTTTATGTTATTCCAATGCGCAGGGCCTATTGGGAAAATAGGAACTACACTACATGGTGCCCAAACGTTTGGTAAGGCGATAAACTAACGCAAGACGTTAGAGTAACTCAGTCGTGCATTTTTCACACAGACCCCTTTCTCCCGTAAATACTCCAATAGACGTCTGGAGTGGGTGAAAGGTTAAAATCCGCCCAAACTCAGTAGGAAGAGATTCCTATGTAAAGCTCTGGTTTATTCAACGTTGAAGGATACAGTGTTCCAAAATATTGTGCACCTAATCTTTGTCTCCTTGGAGACCTACTCTGCAAAACCTGCATTTATAAAATGTCAGTGTTAGAAAACGGAACTGATGCCGCAGCAGATGCGACTCAGCAGGGTCCCGACGGGACTACTGAACCGGGTGCAATAATCATCCTGGCACATTTAAGAAAATCTATAACGTTAAAACATATAGAAAATGGACTCAAGGTGGCACAGTCGTCTTCGTGATAGAGGCACACGAATATCGGCAGACAGAGGTATTTTATTCATGGATAAAATTTCCAGCGGCAAACGCCGCAACACACGAGTTCCACCACTATGTAGTAGGAGTTCCACCGGATGAATACGCTCCTTTTGAGGAGATTGAAATCCCATTAAATTACTAAGAACATTTACTTTGGTTTAAAGGCGCCCTAAAACATAATGATCATATTACCAGGCTCGGTCCACTAGGTAGACCAGGAGCAACGTGGCCGGTACTAGCCAGCTACACACCACATCCGGACATTGCAAAAATGTCAAAAGAAGAGCTGTTAGCACAGCTAAAAACATTAATTAAAATACATAGGCAATTAGTCCAATATGTAATGCGGACTGCAACAGTCCAACCAGCTGTTAATATACCACAGCTGACCCCTCATCAGGGGAACACTAATAAAATTACACCACAGAACATACAATCATGTATTGGTAAAACACCCGTAAAACGGGAACAAATTCCTTTCTGGTTAGCGCAGAAAATCACTCACATAGAGGCAGTATTTCTGAATACTACCCCTATTGAGAAACATAGAATCTTGACCATCTGCCTTCCAATGGGGGTCACACCACACGTGGAGGACTGTGACACTTGGGGTACAGTCTTTGCTTCCATTTACACAAAAACACATGGTGTTCCGTCAATGGCGGTAATACCAGAAGTGCTAAAACAGATTCAGAATGAATACGGTCCAGAACCTGCTTTAACTCTTGGTATGAAATTACTGAAAGACTTCAAGCAGGTCTCGGCTGTATTACTAGCCAACATTAAAGGAGAAGCAGCATCTGTGGCGATCCGCCAGAAGTTGAAGGAAACAGATATAACAGATCAACCAATTGAGCTTGCCAGATTCATAGAGAAATGCTATAAGAACTAGGTAGAGACAGCTTGGGTGGAAAACCAGTAAAGCCCCAACTGCTCGAAAATCCTGAAAAATTATTTATTAAAAATAATTCAAACACTCCTAAAAAGAGCTGGGATGGAAATAAACAATCCACTCCCAGGGAAAAAGTTTTCCAGTCCAGAGGAAGGTCTCCTCGAAGGAGGGAAAGAACTCCGACTCGAGAACACCAGTCTCCCCAGAGGGAGCCCTCTGAGAAAAGATACAACCTTAGAAATAGGGATAATTTGAAAAAACCTGATAGATATCAAAGTATTGATACACGTCCCTCTCGATCTTTTTCGCAGAAATCGGAAAGAAGAGGACGGTCAGACCCAGGAGAGCACACCAAGTCCAAAGACAAGGAACCTGCTCAGAGTAAAAAATCTCAATTTCCAAAAAAGAAGGTAGCCAGTATTAGAGTAATCGAACATGCCGAGAATACTGAGGACACAGTTGAAAAACGGGGAGTTGGCACAGACAATGCTAGACAGTGCAGCAGAAATAACTATAGCCCGCAAGATCTTGATGAGTCATCTGGAGACAGTGGACACGAATGAATACATTCAGGTTGAAACTGCCGACACCAGACTTAGTGAGCCCCATAAGATATACAAAATAACACTTCGTATAGAGGATGATAAGACTAGGAAAATAAGAGGTCTATTTTGGGATAAACTCTCAAAAGGCTATGATATTCTGTTAGCTGAAAAGGATTGGCCCCCAGAGTTTGTCAGGGAGTGCCCTCGTGGCAAAGAAATGATTATGCCTGCCTTCTCGAATCACATTCCAATTCACAAAAAAATATACTTATGCAAGGAAATGGGCAGTGGCCCAGGCACAGGCATTATATAAAAATCATGTAGGATGGGATGAGGACTCTCCTCCTCACAAAATCCAATTAAAAAGTGAACCAACTGCGCAAAGGCAGTATCCCATTAAGCAAGAAGCTAAAAAACAAGTCAGGGAGATTTTAGATCAACTTGAATACCAGGGGGTGATTGAAACATGCACCTCTCAAATGAACAATCCTTTGTTTCCTGTCTCCAAGCCAGACAATTCATATCGTCTAGTTTTGGACTACAGACACCATAATGCATGTTGCAAAACTTTTGCAGTACAACATTTGCATAGTGCTGCATTAATGAATAACATAGTTAGGAAAAAATATAAAACAACATTAGACATATCTAATGGTTTCTTTTGTCAAAACATTGCACCAGAAAGCAGATACTTGACCCCTTTCTCAATAATGGGGTCTCAGAAAAATTTCTGTAGGCTCCCACAGGGGTTCAAGAACAGCCCAGGACTATTCTCAGCTAGAGTAACAGAGTTACTACAAATATATGATGATGAGGCATTATCTTACGTAGATGATATCTATCTCACAGACGACGACTTGGAGACTCACTTGAAAAGAGTGAACACCATTATACTTGGGTTCGCAGCAGAGGGTTACAAATTCAACTTTAAAAAGTCCCGAATTGCCCATCTGACAGTATTATTTTTAGGATACGAATTATCAAGTGAAGGGAAAAGCCTAGCGGACAACTTCTTAGAGAATTGCGCTGTACTCCAAGCTCCAAAAACGCTGAAGAATTTACAATCGATTCTAGGTTTCCTGAATTTCGCAAGAACTTACATTCTAATTTACGCGGAGAGGGTTAAACCTCTCTACGAACTAATCAAACCTGATTTTAAACAAATCAATTGGACTCAAAAACACACAGACATTTTGAGATCACTGCAAACAGACATGTTATCAAAAACAAAATTAGATACATGTGACAACACACGCAATCTTGTAATCCGAGTCATCCCAGGAAGATGCAGATTCATGTACCTGACCTCTAATGAGGGAGAAAAGGTACCAATTTCAATTAAAATTCACTTGTACACACAAGCAGAAAAAACATTCAGTCCAACAGAAAATACTGTGAAAGCAGTAGAAATTGCATTAGCAAATGAACGAGAACTAGCACACGGCAAAAGGATTAACATCCTCACAGAGGAATCCGCCTTCGAGGCGCTATTCAGCCCAGTAAACCTGCCTACAGTGTCACTGGATCCGAAATGGATACAGTGTGTAGATTCTCTTCGAGCGGAAGATGTGAAATACTATTTCGCCCCGCAATTCGAAGAGCTGAATGATTTAGAATATGAAGAAGAATATCCTCTGCCAATCGAACTTCTACCTCTCCCACAGTACGCCTGTATAATCTATACAGATAGATTTGTACAGCATTTCAACTTAGAGAGCAAATCCTACGATGCAGCCTACGCGATTGTTAAAGGTCGCTGGCTGAGCGGTAAATTCAGACCGAAAATAACAAAAACTGAATCAGTGAAGTACTGTTCGGCTCAGAGAGCTGAAATCAGATCTTTAAAGATGGCGCTTGAAAATGCAGAACGTGAATTCCCGACACTAATAGTGTGTGATTCTCATTTATGCGTCAACTCTTACAATAATAAACTGCAGAGCTGGATTGAAAACGATTACAAAGATGACACAGGTGCCACAATAAAGCATAAATTGCTCTGGAACCAGGTAGCTCTTTTACAGAAAGAACTACAAACGACTCACGTGATATACTCACAGAGTCTTCAACGTGATGGCGTTCACGTTGCAGGGAATTCATTGGCTGACACAGCCACAGCGGAAGCAACTAAACCGGCTTCCGTAGCCACAAAAAAGCGTGCAGAAAAATACATAGACCGGGAAACCATGCTGGCAGTCAAAACGTCCGTAAAAGGCGACTTGCAGCACTACCCTTGAACTATCCACTCAATTATGCATACGTAATCGATGCAAACTCCGTTCCTTTTGCTCGAATTCCTTGAGTGGGGGATAGGGTAATTCCAAACATGAACCGGAGAAAGTTATTAATAGCAGACGCACACATGGGTGAAGGTCCAAGGCATAATGCAATGAAGGAATCTCTGACTGAATTACAATCAGTATACTGGTGGCCAGGAACGAGCGTGCAACATCAAATATATGTAAAGAATTGTCCCGACTGTGACAGGGATCGCAGTAGTGAACTACGCTACCGGCTACCAATCAGAAACAGCATAACGCTGTCTACATGCCATCCAGCGTCCTATTAATCATTAAGGCTAAACCCACTTAAAAAATGTGGCCCCAGCGCTCGGCTGACGCCAGAACGGTTATAAAAGATCTGCGAGTCTTTATCGCCACATACGCAATTGCCATGTTCCATTCTGACCAGGGTCCTGCTTTCAGCTCTCGAGCTTATAAGGAGGCCATGGCCAGCATGGGAGTTGGGATGCGGTATTCTTGTCCATCACACCCCCCGAAGGAAACAGTGTGGTAGAAAGAAAAAACCGGGACATAAAGCAATCTATAACAGCGAAGGTATTAGGTTCAGGTGCTGGGTGGGTCAAACATTTAATAAGTGTCCAATTAAGCCTAAATAACTTGCCAAGAAATTCTCTAAAAGGTTTCAGCCCATACAAACTATTGTTCGGAATTAGAATGACAATTCAGTACTTAGATAGTCAGGTATAAGTGGTACAAGATAAGAAAACAGACTTTGACATCAAAGATCGTTTGGCTGTTTTACAGGACTTGAATGAAACAAGAAAATCCTTAAGCAACATAAAGTTAAAGCAACAGCCAGCTACCACTGACGAGGCACCACCAGCAACAGCCCCAGCAAGGCCGATCTGGATTCCAAAGATTGGGGATCTAGTCAGAGAAAAAATAGCGGTGAAGAAGGAATTTGGGCCTTCTTACAGAAAAGCAGTACCTGTCTTGGCTATCAACGGAACAAGATCAGTAGTACTACCGCCCCTTGCTGGTAAAAAGGAGAACAGAGTTGTATCAATTGACCTGGTAAAACCACAAGCATGTGGCCTATAATCAACAGTAGGCCCAGTGGACTCCCGAGAAACAACAGAATACCGAAACTTGCAACAATCCAAGAGGTTCAAATTGAAAGACTAATCACATTCGATCAGCCTGCAGTGCACAGAGAGGGACTATGCAATAATGCCATGGAACTCATGCCTCTTGAGACACAGATTGAAACCGTTCGTCAAGAAACACCAGTCTACAATGATGTGGCATCTGAATGTGCTACCGAGAGACAAATTGAAAGAACAATCCCAACAATTGACAGAACTGCCTCTGGCTATTTCATCGACTTCGATAACTTTTCCGAGGATCAAAGCAACCCCGAAGTAATGCCAGAAACAAAAAAGACTTTTAAAGAAAAAGCAACAGAACTCTTTCAACAAATCAAAGAATTATATCTGGATGCACCATTGATTGAGCATTGGATTATTTCAGGGGTATTCATACTCCTACTATGCCTAATTTTAGTTTTAATTTTAGGAAAGTTTATTACAATACAATGGACACAGCAAGTCAGAACATCAACTTAGTCCTCAAACCACACAGATCATCCCACGTGAAGAAAAGAGAACTGTCAACAGTAAATGTCACAGCCATTCCAATACCTGGTGGGGTAGTATGGGAGAAAACTGACTATGAAATCTATGGTCCGGTCGAGATCCTGAAGTATCCTCATCAATTCAAGGTTTCCTTAAGTGACTTTGTAAAACCTAGTACATTCTCTGATGATTGGGACTTTGAAAGTATTAACAATATGATGTCTGATTTGGTAATGTCAGCTAGATTCACAGATCATGATTATTTACAAGGTTTGTCTAGTTATGAACAGATGTTCTGCTTCACACATTATGGCGATCATTACTTGCATAAGTCTGCACAGCCTAGAAATGTTTTTAAGTATAATAAATGGGAACATTGTTCTACACCACCTAAAAGCAGTTCTAAAACATTCTTTGAGAAATTCAAGTACTTCCCAGGGTTTAACACCAGTGATGCAGAAACGTTTTATTATAAACTGTTAGATTAAACAGGGTTGAAAACAATGCTGACAAATACTAAATTGATATATTCAGAAGCATTTTATGAAAAAATGATGACATTTGGTTTTGATTATTGGAAAAATAACATTGAAACAAAAACCATCTGGGGTACAAAAGAGTGGCAGGTACAAGGCCTAGAAGCACTTTTTCGAGCCTGCATGATCCCAGAACAAATGATGTTTTTAAATGACACAATTCACCAAACAACCTCACGCATTGTGTTGTCCCCAGCGGCTACCAATCCTGATGACGGCATTCGTTGAGACTCCTGTACTACGACTAGGTGGTAACAGTGGAGCGAGTGACAAAAGCAACATCACCCAGGTACGACCTTCTGTGAGCATTGCTGATCCCGACTTTGATGACAGCAATCATTCTCACACCTGCCAAGTTACAGCACTATCGAATTTGGTCGAACTGTCACCTGATTTTGTAGACCAATTCTTTGAGAGCATGTCTGATATGATGTTCTCACCCGAACAGAAACAATAACTTTAGAGAAGCATTCCGACACGCAGCGTTCCCATGAACTCTGAATTCGGCCTTTAGTTTTGAACAACAAAAACTGCTAAAAAGCGTTGGAACTCTATTCCCCCATTCACAAGAAAATATTTTTTGGATTGAACTATTTTTCATAATAATTTCCCTTTTTTCTGGCACAAAAAATTATTTGCTTAAAGTAGACCTATTCATAAAGAACAGAAGCTTCTACTTCTATTTAGGTAAATCTAGAGACATAATAACTTTCAACCAGCCTCTAGCACATTTTACTGAAATGCATTTATATGTGATGAAATTATCTCGCCCTTCTTTTCTGTATTCAGAGATATTTCATGTGTAATTCTTTTTGCAAAATCGTTCATTGATTGCATATGCTATGATTTGAATGGTTTCTATGCTTCAAAGACGTACAGTACCTATATTTTCACGTATTACAAATACGCCTATTTCAAATGCATATATGTATTTTGGGGTGGGCAATGTTTCACATGCATCTTATTGCTCTAGTTTTAGTAATTTGATGGACATAAATTCGTGGAGTGGGTGTCGCGTTCTAATCTAGGACCCTGATCCATACTGTGACCTTATGCCCCTATACGGCTATAAATCCATATATTCCCTTTATTGGCATAACCGATCAAATGCAATATTCAGAAACTCGTCTCTGGCCTCACACGAACAGAGCCACATTTCAGAATCGCTTCCTCTGCAACTTCCTTTGCAGCTCATTAGTGCAATGACATAGCAGAAGTTACTATCTAAGATTCCTAGATTAACACTCCGAGTTCTTCAACAAGATAAAAACTCAGCAACCTGGGAAAGCCCCGCTTGCTATGTTTTGATTAGTAATAGAACTCTAATGAGCACTGATAGACGATCACTTCCTAGTGACATCTTTATTGAAGTCTTATGTCCAAAAACTTACATCAAACAAGGCACCTTTCAGGTATAAATATTACCAACGTTTCCTTAAGCAAATGCTGGCTAGCTGCCGCATAGACATCGCTGCCGTTAACGCTGCTGATGCTATCGCTGCGAACGAGCGAACGATGGTGTGGTGAACACAGGAGCTGAACAGCCGTCCCCTGCAAGAGCCCAGCAGATGCAAGCTGCCCGCGGACGCTGCCCCTCCTCCTCCTCCTCCTCGACGCGCTGAGAGAGACGCTGTCTTTTCTCCTGCTGAGAAATCCAGCTCCGGCGTTTCCAGCCCACTCTTGCGAGTGACTGGGATATCGAGTTCCCTGAAGGAGATACCAGACCTCCAGCATTCTATTCCAGTGGTATGGTGTTGACTAAACCCTTAGAGAGAATTCTTGAAGCAAACCTTGGCAAAACCAACTTAACTTAAAGCTACTTACTTACTCCCCTCCCAAGTATTAGGCTTAGGTCGGTATACAACCGTTACAACGCAACTTTTACAACGACCTACCATTACAACGCAACTTTTACCACGCAAATTATTACAACGCATTGCGCTGGGGGGCGCTCTAGGATAGGGAATAGATTAATTTACTATCCAATAACCTTCCCTACTATCCATGGGGACTGGAGTTGGAATAGTAAATTAAACTATTCACTATCCAGCGCCTAAAAGCATTATGCGTTGTAATGGTATGCGTGGTAAAAACCGCGTTGTAAAGGTAGGCGTTGTAAAAGTATGCGTTGTAACGTCATACATCCCTTAGGTCAGGTACACTGGGGTAGGTGTAGTTAGAAGCACCAGTTGAGTATTTTAGCCTAATGTATATATGAATGTATATATGTTTTATTCATTTTAAACCATTGTATGGCTAAGAAACCATATCAATGCTTTTACAGTATTATTTCGCAATACTCATCTTACTGTACGTACTTTTTATTATAACAAGTCTTGCAATTGTGGCAATTCATTTCTCTTGTACGAGAAGAAAGATTGTTCAATAAATAATACCTTTTATTGAAAACGCCCGTCTCTCTATTCTCTACATATTGTGAAAGTAATCTGCACAACAATTGACTGAGTAAAATAACTGTCTATTGTTTCACACGACTCTAGAGATTGACTCTTATCTGAGGAGCAAAGTTGACATGTTTGCACGGTTGTTGGAAAACTCAATTAAGTTTAGCATAGTCAGTGGAGGCCTGGAAGATCCGCACTTCTACGTCGATACTACTGTTTATGTTATTCCAATGCGCAGGGCCTATTGGGAAAATAGGAACTACACTACACACTGTGCTGATGTATAACCTCACCACCCTTTACTAGGAACATCGACATGCCGTCCCAAAGGTTCCTATGAATTATTTAGATTATCCAAGCCCTCTTTCCCCTGTGGATCCCTCCTTCCCTCTCTCCTCCCAGTGCCAGAACAGAGACCTGAGCTAAGCAAGTTCCACCCCATTAACGTGGAAACCCTTGGTTCCATACTAGAAGCCCTCAAAAGCGGATCGCCGCATGACCCAGCTCCAGTGAGACATCTGAAGCAGGTCGCCCGAACAACCTACCACCTATGACCAACTTATTAAACGCCTCCATCGAATCCGGAACTGTCCCCACAAGTTGGAAAATGGCGGTGGTGAAGGCACTTATAAAAAAAAAAACTTTGACCCGGACAACCTGGCTAACTTCAGGCCGATATCACTCATCCCCGGCATTAGCAAACTGGCGGAAAAATACATCAACTCCCAGCTTTTTCATTACCTGGAGTCCAATGAGCTGCTAAAAACTTCCCAAACTGGTTTCCGCCCGGGCCAGGGTACAGAAACAGCGATGGTAGCGGTCGTCGAAGAAGCTAGGAAGATCATCGACGCAGGAGGATCAGTGGCAGTGATCCTCCTGGACCTCAGCGCAGCATTCAACACCGTCAACCATAGCATCCTGGCCCAAAGCCTGGAAAACCTTGGCATCACTGGGACGGCCCTCGGCTGGCTAAAATCCTTCCTCCACAACCGCTCCTTTCAGGTGGCGGAGGGAGACTGCATCTCCAGGGAAACCCCGATACGTTGCGGAGTGCCTCAGGGCTCTTCATTGAGCCCTACACTCTTCAACGTATACATGGCACCCCTGAACAAATTGTCGTCCCTTATGGCATCAAACTCCTGACCTATGTGGACGACACTCAGCTGGTCGTCTCCCTCAGCCAGTCAGAACTCCCTACCATCGATCTGTACTCCTGCCTGGGGGATATAGTCAGCTGGATGAGCGATTCCCACTTAAAGCTCAACAGGGACAAAACTGAGCTAATGGTATTGGGCAACCAGTCCCACTTCCGCCCGAAGTCTCTATGGCCTCCCAGCATGGGCCCACCACCAATCCCCAAAACTGACATCAAAAGCTTAGGGATCTGGCTTGATGACAAACTAACCCTCAACACGCAGGCCAGAACAACCGCAGGCACATGCTTTGGCCTACTACGTTCCATCCATAAGATCCTCCCATTGCTCCCGCTTCAGTCAAGAAAACTACTTATACAGTAGGAGGCAGGCGACCCCGGTGGCAGTGGGTTCGCGCCTGCAGTGTGACATTTGAGACTGCTGAAACGCTGACGCCCTGCTGAGCGAGAGCAGCGGCGCCGCCTTTTAAAAATTACTTTTATCATCCTTGGACCTTCCTAAAGGCAACTGGAGCCTTATCTTTTATAACTCACCTTGGGGCTCGGTGGAGTGTGGGCGCCATCTTGAGCTGGGCAGGTCAGGCGACCTAGCTCGACGCCACACCCCCCGCGCTCCGCCCCTATTTAGGAGCAGCGTCTGCAGAGCTCAGCCTGGAGGCAGGCGACCCCGGTGGCAGTGGGTTCGCGCCTGCAGTGTGACATTTGAGACTGCTGAAACGCTGACGCCCTGCTGAGCGAGAGCAGCGGCGCCGCCTTTTAAAAATTACTTTTATCATCCTTGGACCTTCCTAAAGGCAACTGGAGCCTTATCTTTTATAACTCACCTTGGGGCTCGGTGGAGTGTGGGCGCCATCTTGAGCTGGGCAGGTCAGGCGACCTAGCTCGACGCCACACCCCCGCGCTCCGACCCTATTTAGTCGTCCCCTAATGAGGGAGCGCAGCGGGCGCGACGAAGGCGCGCCGAAGTCAAGCCCGTCCGCGGCCGGACAGGGCTAGGGGCGCGGCCATATGTACCTCCCTATTCCTCCTCGGCTCTCATCGCTCTTCGTGGCCCTTGGCCCTTAGCAGCTTCTACCATCAGACACATCACTGATTCTGGCCTGTATCTTAATCCCCATTATCCGGTATCCCCCACCTTCTCACTCTCCTTGTCCCACCCACTTGACCCTCCCCCTGCACCTCCTCCCCTCCCTCTATCTCTTATTTTACTTAATACCAGGTCGGCCGTAAAGCACCATCAAGAGCTATTTGTGCTGTTGGACACCCACCGGCCTGATATGTTATTTCTAAGAGAAACATGGTTCTGTGAAACCTCATTGCCCTCTCTGTTGGCTGCTCTCCCTACCTCTTATGTGGCCCTTCGTGCCGATCGACCAGGGGGTAAGTTAGGAGGTGGAGTAGCCCTTATTTCTAGAGCCGAGTATAATTTTCAACTCCTTCCTTCCCTCACTATCAACTCCACCGAGCACCTGGTAGCTCATTCTCTGGCTTTCTCTCCCCCGCTCACTTGTCTATTGATGTACCGCCCACCCCAACCTACCCAGTCATTCCTGCCGGCTTTTCAGGACCTGTTAGCCACCTTAGCTATAAATCATGCCTCTATTCTGGTACTGGGGGATTTTAATTACTGGCCCTCAGACCCTCAGGAAAGCTTAGCCTCCAAACAATTTTCCGACTCACTCACTTCCCTTAACTTTGCCTCTCACTTACACACTCCCACCCACACTCACGGTCATGTACTTGACCAGGTCTGGTCCCTTAATGTATCGGTCTCTTCCATGACCGTGTCCCCATGTCCTTGGTCAGACCACGCCATGGTATCCTTTTCTCTCCACCCTAGGTTGGCAACTAAGACTCCACCTGCCAAAAATATCTGGGCACGCAATTGGAATAGGGTGGACTTTACCGCCCTGTCATCTTCGCTGCTAACCTCCGCACCTAACCTTGAGGGCCTATCTTCCACCTCCCAAGCCGCCGCCATTGACACCTGGCTTGCGGGAGGCGGTGATAAGGTAGCCCCACTACGACGGATATCCACTCAAAGACCTAAGGAATCCAATCGCTGGTTTGGTGACAATCTAAAGGCAAAGAAGCTGACTCTTCGGCGTGCAGAAAGGCACTGGAGAATGGACTACTGCCCCTTATTAAAAAAGTCCTATTTATTTTTGCTGAATGACTATAAAAAAGCCATATTGAGCGCCAAAACAGCTCATTTCTCAGCGAAAATATTGGCAGCAGAGAACAAGTCCAGGGAGATCTTCTCCATTGTCCAGGACCTGGCGTATTCAGACAGAGCTTCCCCCAAACCTCCCCCTTCCCAGTCCCTCTGCGATTCATTGAACATCTATTTTTTGGAAAAAATTGTCAATATCAGAGCTAACATTCCACCTCCTTCCCACGCTTTTGTGGAGCCCACTCCTCCGACTGTTCATTGCTTTCTTTCCTCCTTCCCTCCGCTCACTGAGGAGGCATTCCTTGCAACACTCCCCAAAATAAAATCTGGTTCCCCGGCGGATACCTGCCCTGCCTACATCCTCCAACAAATCTACTCGGTCTGCCCCAAACCACCTTTATCCCTTCTTAACAGCTCGCTGGCTCAGGGTGTAGTAATTCCAGCCTTGAAATCTGCCACCGTAGTCCCTATTCTTAAGAAGCCTGGGCTGGACCCTTCTATCCCAGCCAACTACCGCCCCATTTCCCTCCTGCCCTATCTGGGCAAGGTACTAGAGCGACACGTTACATCAGTCCTCAGTGCCCATGTGGAAGCAAATGGTGGCCTTGCGTCCAGCCAGGCGGGCTTTCGGCCTAGGCACTCCACCGAGTCCGTCGTGGTGTCGGTCCTGAACCATCTCAGGGAGGGCATGGACCATGACAACAACCAGGCCTTGGTGCTCCTCGACCTCTCCGCCGCCTTCGACACGGTTGACCATACCATCCTACTGTCCCGTGTCGGAGCGGCGGGGGTCGAGGGCCCAGCCCTGGTGTGGTTAGCGTCCTTCCTGAGGGACCGTACCCAGGCGGTTCGGCTGGGGGATTTCTCGGCCACTCAACTCCAACTCACTTGTGGTGTCCCTCAGGGCTCTTCCCTTTCTCCCCTCCTATTCAATCTCTATATCTATCCTTTGATTTTTGCCCTTCAACAGCTGGAGGTCACTGTGTTTAACTACGCAGATGACCTCCAGCTTATCTTCAACCTTTCCTCTTCTCCTCATTCTATCTCTAACTTTCAGTCTATTATGATTTTTATCAGGGACTGGATGAACCACAATCATCTGAAGTTGAATCCTGATAAAACAGAGTTGGTCCTTACAGGTGGTTCATCCAGTCCCTGGAACTCCCTCTTCTGGCCCTCCTCTTTGGGACCCCCTCCCACACCCTCTTCCTCAGTTAAAACCCTGGGTATTAAACTCAATAACCATCTCAACCTCCACTCACAAATCAGTTCTGTCGTATCTTCTTGCTTTCTTGTTCTCCGCACCATCCGCTCTGTCTCCCGTTTCTTTTCTCCTTCTGCCCTCAGGTTAATCATGTCTGCCCTGGTTGTTTCCCGGCTGGACTACGCCAATGCCCTCTACAACGGCATCCCGGCTTACAGTCTCCAGAAGCTCCAGCTGGTTCAAAACCAGGCGGCCAGATTGATCCACGGACTTTCTCGTTTCCATCATTCCACCCCCCTGCTGAAAGCACTGCACTGGCTGCCTGTAAAGGAGCGAACCTTATTTAAGACTGGCTGCATGGTCTTCCAGGCACGCCAAGGGACTGCTCCGGCCTTCATTTCTTCTTTACTCAAAGAATACACCCCTGTTCGCGAGTTGCGGTCATCTACCCAATCACTCCTACAAGTCCCCAGATACAGACGTAAGAAATGGGGTGGATCCAATTTTTCTGTTTTGGCACCCTCCTTTTGGAACTCCCTTCCTGACCATTTACGTTCGGCTACTCACTACCCTGCCTTCCGAAAAGAGCTCAAGACTCTTCTTTTTACCCAAGCTTTCCCAATGTAATTCCTTCCCCTCCCTGTCATCTCTAGTCTTGTTTGTGTCACTACTAAAGTTTGCCTCCATAGCGCCAAGAAACCGCATGGTGAACGTTGCGCTCAACAAATACTTTTTAAATTAAATTAAATACAGGGTCTTATACTGTCAAGACTTGACTACGGCAACGCCTTATACCTCGGTTCACCAAAAAATGTCATCTCAAGGCTACAGGTGGTGCAAAATGCGGCCGCCCGAATCCTCACAGGCACAAAAAAACGCTGCTCTGCCAAACCTGCACTCAAGGAACTCCATTGGCTTCCGGTGGAGCAAAGGGTGCAGTTCAAGGCCATGTGCCTAACTCACAGAATCCTGCATGGAAAAGCCCCTCCTGTCCTTAAAGATCTCGTGACACCCTATACCACAAACAGAACCCTCCGCTCAACAAACGCCCATCTGACCCAAATACCCAGGATCAAGAGAACACGCTTTGGAGGTCGGCGGTTCTCATATCAGGCGTCCAAGATGTGGAACACTCTCCCACCGGACCTTCGGGCCCAACCTAATCTCCTGTCATTCCGTAAATCCTTGAAGACATGGCTGTTCCCCTGACCTCTTCCTGACCCCGCCTGACCCTACCTCTGGATTTCAGTTAGCGCTGGGACGCTCACGGGCAGCCATGCGCTCTATAAATCCCCTTCAAATTCAAATTCAAATGTAGACACATATGATAGCGTTAAATAAATATTAACCAAACGTCCCAAGCATGATTAAAGTCAATTAAAATCTCACAGACAGTGGCCACCCTCCTATTACAAGCATCAGAGACTAGTATATAAAGCATGCAGGCTACATTGCTAAATGAATAATCGTGCGCCTTGGACACTGTTCAGTGTCTAAACCTAGGACCCAGATAAGTGCTTATTATTTCAAGCATTTATTAATTTTAATGGGGTAACCAAGTGACCCTCAGAACCTGGGCAATACGTGTTATATAGAAATTGGTTTTGTCGGATTGTAATCAGTTTCTTTGTTCCGTTTCTACTTTACTTAGTATATAATTATATATATCTTTTTTCATTATTAATCATGGAATTACTTTCATGAAAAATTCACACACCACACATTTTTAACAGAAAGCAGAGTTGTTATTATTCAGTCACTTTGCAAAGTTATTTTGAAACCATTAAAAGTTCGGTTGTCCACACAGTAATAGTAATACCAGTAGAAAGGGTGCACAAGTGAATAGACGTGATCAGTGATTAGATGTGACTGATATAGTGATACAGTTTCATAGAAATGCAATTAAAAACACAGGTCCAGCAATAACTTCAATTTTCTCAAACAGTGCAATTATTCATATTTTTCTGTTGAGATGCAGTGAGGACCAATTGATGGAATAACGTCGACGTTTCGACCATGGGATATGGTGCTGTCTTATTAGCGACCGGTTCGGGTATTCATCAGGACATGGGGGGGAGGGGAACAACCTGAAGGTTAGTACTTGAGGCGTCTTACTCGTTGCCTCCAAGGGGTGATTAACTTCTCCTATATTCAAGCGTTGAATCTTTTTACAAAGAATTTTTCACCGTCCGGTGAAGAATTCGGATGTGATAAATTCTTTGTAAAAAGATTCAACGCTTGAATATAGGAGAAGTTAATCACCCCCTGGAGGCAACGAGTAAGACGCCTCAAGTACTAACCTTCAGGTTGTTCCCCTCCCCCCATGTCCTGATGAAGACCTGAACCGGTCGCTAATAAGACAGCACCATATCCCAGGGTCGAAACGTCGACATTATTCCATCAATTGGTCCTCACTGCATCTCAACAGAAAAATATGAATAATTGCACTGTTTGAGAAAATTGAAGTTATTGCTGGACCTGTGTTTTTAATTGCATTTCTATGAAACTGTATCACTATATCAGTCACATCTAATCACTGATCACGTTTATTCACTTGTGCATTCTTTCTACTGTTATTACTATTACTGTGTGGACAACCAAACTTTTAAGGGTTTAAAAATAACTTTGCAAAGTGACTGAATAATAACAACTCTGCTTTCTGTTAAAAATGTGTGGTGTGTGAATTTTTCAAGAAAGTAATTCCATGATTAATAATGAAAAAAGGTATATATAATTATATACTAAGTAAAGTAGAAACGGAACAAAGAAATTGATTACAATCCGACAGAACCAATTTCTAATATTTCAAGCAGCCCAAAGGCAGTGTGATAGGCTCTGGGGGGGATATTTACAAAAAAGTTGCACGAACGCAGCGCAGCCCCCGTGAGGCTGTGCTGTGTTGAGCGACAGGGAGGGAGCAGGAGAGCGCCATGTCTCAGAGATATGGCTCTCTTCTCACTTTTAACTTGCGCCAGCGCTGATCACAGCTGCTGTGCACCATGCACACACATTAGCGCCGCTGCGGTGGTGGGTGTGCATGGGTCCAGCATAGGTTTTATACCAGAATGGTACACTTCCTGTACAAAATACTATGCTCGACACAAGGGAAAGCTTTACCCAATTTGTATGCGGATTGCACAGTGCAGCACGCATGCAAAGTCGGAAAAGGAAGGAGAAATGAAAGCATTTTTCCTTCCTTGCGCCTAGTTGGAAAGGGCGCAGTTTTCTAACGCTAAACACTATCTAATGTTTTTAGAAATCGCCTGTGCACCACCCTTGGTAAGGCCCCATGGCACAAAGTATTGCGCAGCGCATTACTTTTGCTTTATTTCAAGTGCTAAACAGTTTAGCGCTGGAAAGTAAATTACAACAAAAAGATTTTGCGTCACTTTTGTGGAGAAAACACGGCGCAAAAGCTGCGTAAATCTCTCCCTGGGTGTTGTCAGACTCGCGCATCATCGGCTCTCGCTTTAAAATATCCTTTGTGCTGTCACAGGAGTGTCAACTTCAAGTTGGTGGTAATTACTGTATTCCTTTAAAAAAACACATTTTTGCTTTTTTTAAAGTGCCATGTGGCACACATCTATAGCGTTAGGTCATGCATGTGTGCCACATGTGCACACATGCACATTTCAGGGGTGCCAGAGTGTGTCCTTTGAACACCCTGGCAGCCTTGAAATGCATCCCACGATTACCGATTCTGTAATACCGAATTCCTTCGCATTCATACCTTTATGGGCCTAAAAGCCCATCGGAATGAATGGGTAGGTGATTCCTTATTACTGAATCGGTATTACCGATTTGGTCATAAGGAATATTAACGATTCCGTATTTTTTACCACATTTTTCCCTACCTATAAAATACCGATTCCTAAATACCAAGTCGGTAAAATTCGGTATTTAGGAATCGGTATTTCCAAGTTACCTACATATGGCCCCACGGCTTAGACTGACTACTGTGCTGAACAAAAGAGTAAGATTCCTTTACAGCGCGTTCAATGAAACAATAATAATTATTGTAACGGTGCACTGGTTGCCAGCACAGGGCAAGAAAAGTACGTGTTACTGTTGGTTGGGTAATAAAATATGGACGGTATCGGAGTTCAGTGGCCCTGCAGGCCTTTGAGCCTTGGTGACACTCCTCCTGCTGCACCAGGAATCGCTAGGTTTCTGAAAAAGTTTGTTTTAAAGATAATAAATAGCTGACCATTTCTGCAGAGCATTGCACCTCCCACGCCGGCGGCAATCAACACTGTTTCCTAGGAGACAAGAAACGCTGCACGTGCCTTGACACTACAATAAGGACTTCAGAAATCTAGTGGACTAAATCTAGGTATGGGCGGAAAATCCGTTTCGCTCGCGGATTTTGCGGATTTTCGGGAAATCCGCAATCCGCGAGATTCGCGAATCTCCCGCAAAATCCGCAAATCCGCGAGCAGCGGATTTTGCTCGCACTGCTCGCACTGTTTGCGTGAGTTCGCGGCTTCCCAGTACAACTTCGCGCCCCGCGAATAAGTGCTAAACTGCAGAAATACGATCTTAGCAAAACTGAAACTACTTGCCAGGTTCAAAAGTTCAGGCTCATCATTAGTAGCCATTTCCTGTAGTGCTTCCTGAGGGGCCCCTCCAGAGTTCAGTTGCCAGTTGCAACTATTATGTGACCCTGCTCTGAACCTCAGAATAGTTACACATATGCCACAAAGGTCCTGAATTACAGCTAAGGGAGACAAGCAGGAGCCAGGCTGGAAGTTAAAATCCATTAATCAGCCCCTAATTCATTATTGTCAGTTGGGGCAGGGCAGGTGTTGTAACTAATTTTGCAACAATGAAAGCACTTAGCAAGTGCAAAAGATCACTAATCAGGGCGCACTAAGGAAGCAGGTGCCAGCTAAAAAAATATTCTGTGACACATTAATCAGCCCCAAATTAATTCAGGTCACTTGAGGCAGGGAAGGTGTGCTTTGCTTTGCCGAAAATAATGTACACTGGACAACCAGAGGGTGTGGTGATGAAACAGAGGGTGGCATGGGTGGGCCAGAGGGTGGCATAAGTAGTCAGAGAGTGGCAGTGGTGACAGAGAGTGGCAGTGATGAAGAAGAGTGTCCCAAACAGGCTGGACACGAAGAAACAACAAGTTCGCAAAACTTGCGACCCGACAGGTAAGTTCGCAAATTGCGAAATTGTAAAAACCCTCGCGAACTGGCAGAAACACGGGCGAACACAAAAAAAAAAAATCCGCAAATTCGCGGGAATTCGCGGATTTTGCGGATTGCGAGTTCGCAAATCCGCAAAATTCGCGAACGCGAGATCCGCAAAATTCGCCCATGCTTAACTAAATCTAGGTTTCTGAATAATATTCCTGGCTGTTTTGAAAGTGCCAGGACAGCCGTCTTCCTTGTCAGGGGTCGAGTCGGGGTACCACGCGGGTGGACGGCGCACCCCCACTATCTTTACTGGGAGCTTGATTACTGTAGGAAATGGAGCCACACATTCACTCTTTGGCCTCTCTGGGGCGAGATCGGAGCTGATTCAGACTGCTGCTCATGCGCTGGCTTCTCTGATGCAATCACATCTAAGGGGTGAGCGAGGGGAGGCAATGAGTCCGATGATGCATGCCACCCTTCGTGGCGTCACTTCCTGTTGTGACGTCAGTGTACCCCCACTTCTGATTTTTAGGACTTGTGCCAATTTCCTTATCAACAAATAGCTTTAAAGGTGGCCTTTCACTCTAGCTATGGAAGACGTTGCTGAAGCTGGATGCTTAGCCAGCTGTAACGTCGCCGTACTGTCTGCGGATGAATGAATGAATGATTCTGGCAATGCCAGGTGGCCACTGCCGTGCACAGTGATTCAAGGCCCCGGTAGCCTGGGTCCTGCCAGCACAACCATAGCAGGGGGTGAAATCACTGATGCCTGCGAGAGAGCCAGAGAGCTGGCAGTGCAAAGCAATGCGACTGTTGCATGCCCTTAGCCCATGTGCACCCACAAGTATCACAAACCAAACATGCAATAGTAGTTACTTCTAAGAAAGCACCAGATTGCGCGTGCACACCGAGTGCAGGATCAATGGGGCAGGAACAGCATTAAAAATTATCACCGCTTTAGCGGCGGGAAACTGCCACTAAAGCGGCGATAATGGGCTTGATAATATGGCCTGGAGAATTCCAATAGAAGTCCATATCCTGGAGTGAACATGGGCTTCTATTGGAATTCTCCGGGGCATATTATCAAGTCCAGTATCGCCGCTTTAGCTGCAGTTTTCTGCTGCTAAACCAGCGATGATTTTAATGGTAAGAAGCATGCATGCAATCAAAATAATTTTAAAATGATCCCTAAGAAAATGGCCTACGTTTGTGAATAGTGGCAGTTTTGAACCAGGAGAGGATGAGGAGAATCGGCCTGAGCTGCAATACCTTGAGGTTGACTTTGCACTGTATAAAAACTTCTAGAAAATAAATCAAAAAGAGCCAGCAGAGTGAACTGCAGCGCTTCTAATGGTTGGCATGACGGTCACCCACGATTTTTGTTTTTCATAAAGTAGCCCCAAAACAATAGCTAAACAAGCATTGGCATAGCCAATAGGTCTAGCCATTGGGGTCTTGTAAGTGTTTAGGCACAGCTATTGGCTTTGTCAGTGTCTTTAAGCTATGTTGTAGACCTGCGTGGGAGCTGTGCAACATGTTGAAAAGTTATAATAAAAACGTATTTTAAGCATCTTTGTTACCTTATATATAACCAATAAGACAATTTTTGAACTTTAAACACATTTTTTGAATCATTGCTTTTGTACGTGTTGAAATAATTTTTCAAAATAAAAGTGTTTTGATGCTTGGTAATGTGTTTACGAGCTTAAGTTGCCCATTTAGTGCATTAGATTGCTAAAAAGTAGTCCAGATTTACAAATTGGGGAAGTTTATAACTTACAAACATACATCGAGATCTTTAAGGCGACCAGATCAGGTTACTCAATAGTTAACTTACAAGCAGACAAACTACACACTGCACATCATTTAAAAAGCCCAAACAAAAACAAATACATTGAAACCATTGCCTTTCATGCCACTACAATGCTGGGATAATGCCCCTTCCCTCCCCTTTTTTCTCTGGAAACCTGAGGAATCCCTGAAATGTGAACTTTGGGCTCTTGGGAGGAGAGCAGTAAATCTTCACCTTGCACAACTGTCAGGGAGCTTTAGCAGGAAAATTGCAAAATACTGTTTAAAAGCTTCGGTGAGGCAGCCTTTGCTAACAGCACTAGGCTACAAGCATGAAACACAAATATGCTGGCGGGTGACGCACATGCTATAGAGTGATTTAATTTCCACATGCAATTTAATTTGTGAAGATGAAAGTGGACTTGCATGACCCAATCAATCACATTTTGTTTTGAAGAAGAATTGTAATATAGCATGACAATTTCCAGTAAAAGCAAACATTTTCACCAAGCCCCCCTCCTGTTGCACACACACAACACCTAGCAAACAAATGCCGTTAAGTGTGCCGATTAAAAGGCATGTGCCTTTAGTTTCTAATGCACACATGGTGCAAAATGACATTTGTAAAATGTCAGAAGTGAGTTCAGTGGAACCCCTGAATAAATAAATGAATAAATAAATAGATTAATCAATCAATCAATACATTTGTAGAGCGCACTACTTACCCGTGCGGGTCTCAAGGCACTGGGGTGGGGGTGCCGCTACTGCTAGAATACCTAGGTCTTGAGAAGCCTCCTGAAGGTTAGCAGGTCCTGGGTCTGCCATAGGAGGGTGGGGAAGGTGTTCCAGGTCTTGGCGGCGAGGAGGTTGCGAACGATCTGCCGCCGGTGGTTGCTCTTCGGATGCGGGGGATGGTGGCGACAAGTGGATGAATGTATTACTTACAAGTGTAGGGAATTTATTGTGAAGTAATCTGGGTACTATATGCTAATAGATCCCTCCTAAGTCACCACTGTCACAGTCACAGTCGTGATTACTGTCTCCAGTGCCCATATTGGCAAGCCCTGTCAGTTTTCCCTCCTTGCTTCATTTTGTACTATACAAAAGTGAGGTCTTGGGAAATTGCCTGAGGTGGAGGTGTGGTAAGGACAAACCTGTCAATGGCTGTGCATGAATATTTACCTTCCATGGTCTACTACCTCACTAGGGCCCAGATGTAGGTAATAGCCAATTACCGAATGGTAAATACCGAATTTTACTGATTCGGTATTCACTATTCGGTAATTGCTATGTAGGTAAATAATTCGGTAAAAATAACGAATCTGTAAGATTCGGTAATTACAGATTCTGTAATTACAGAATCGGTATTTGCCATTGATTCCTATGGGCCTTGAAGCCCATAGGATTCAAAAGCAAATACCGATTCGGTAATTACCGAATCGGTAAAATTACCGAATTTACAAGGGGGACAGGGTGTCACTTTGACACCCTGTTGCACCCCGGTTTCTGGCTTGAGTGCCATGTGACACACATACATGCCCTTAGGGCATGTCTGTGTGCCACATGGCACAGGTGTACATGCACAGATGTGCATGTACACTAGAAATCGCTATTTACCTTGGAATAGTATTCAATGGTAAATAACGATTCGGTAAGGGCCTGTGGCACTGATTACAGTGCCACCTACATCTTGATTTACAGAATCAGTATATTTACCGATTCAGTATTTTACCGATTCTGTAAATTTACCGAATCTGTAAATATACCGATTCTGTAAATAAAATGCCCCCTACATGCCAATTCCCAAATACAGGTCGGTAACAGCCGAAATCGGCCGTTACCGACCGGTAATTGGCGACCTACATCTGGGCCTTGGTAAGTAGTTATAGAATCATTTTCTCTACTCTTCTTCTATTGCATTTTCAATATGTTTATCCAACATCAGAACGTGGAGGTGTTTTGTTCCCTAAACCTATTGGTGGACCTAACATAAGCCACATGCTACGGAGTACCCTGTGTGTCAAAAAAGTGAAGTCTTGACTAGTTTTGAAGTACAACACAAGCACAACCTTGATTTACCACGAGAACCAGAGTAAGTGTAAAGAGTCCAACAAATGTCCAGTGGGACTCATTCAACAACACTTCTAGTTTTAAACTCAATTAGTATCTCACACTTCCAAATCAAATGGACCATTGCTTGGCTTATTACTGTAGAAAATATTGCCCCAGAGGTTTCCTTAATTTCAAAGGTAGATATGTTACTCTGTGCATGTGACTCAGTGTGAGAACTGTATGCCTTGGAAGGCATTTTTTGACACTCCCTGCTTACATCAATAAACAAGAAAAAGTTGAATTTAGCACTGTGACTGAGCTGAGGCACACAAAGGACACGTTTTCTTGCACTTTGCGTAGATATCGACTGTAGGCATTAGTATAGGTTCACTTGGCAAGTTTACAGGATTAATCAGTATTACGATGAGGATAGCGACATGAACGGGTAGGAAAAGCTTACTTTAGTTGTGCTTTCACAGGGATATAGACGTAGGTAGACGGCAGATACTCAAGGCAAGGGAGTAGAGATACATGTCATCACTTCATGTTCACCTACGCACTAACAACCATTGGCTCTGTTTTGACCCTGATGCCAAATTACTCCTTCACTGAACTAAGCAGCTAACTTACAAAAATACAGAATGCAGCAGGCAGCTTCAATATCCCAACACACACACACCCTGCACCTCACACAGATCCACTTACCCACCATCCACAGCTCTTTTTAAACTCTTGATACACACATTCAAAGCTTTGCACAGCACTGGTCAGACATACCTTAAAACCGCCTCAGATTTTATAAACGGTTCAGATACTTTTGCTCCACTGGACACATACTCACACACATTTCATGCATACGCAGCACCAGAACAAAGAGACATCACTTCTCCTAACTTGCTCCAAAAGGGCGGAATGACCTGCCCCTACCCACATGCGTCTTCTCTAAAATAATTGTATTCCACACAAAGCTGAGCGTTTGGCTCTTTGACTAGGTTAATCCATGGATCAGCCCTTACTGCACCTGCGTTGGTGACAGTATACTCTCCCTGGGGATAGTGCCCTTTACAAAAAAAAATCATAACATTACAGAGAACTCCTCACCCAACACTACACATATTTGTAAAACGTTTATCCGGCTTGACATGTTTATCCTCCATCAGAACTTAGAAGATGTTAAGTGTGATGTATGACACGTGCATTATACTCGCAGCACTGCACACAATAGTGGGAGGGGCATATGCTACATTCTCACTGACTACCCTGTGTGTCTAAAACTAACAATCTTTGTTGTTTATGATGTGCTCTGTAGGGTAATCTGTAGAATTACCCAGCATGTTTGCTTTAGTTTCAGAGATGGCTATGCTCACTCAGTATTAGAAATATAGGCCTCAGAACACATTCTTGGACACCCCAACTTCAAAAAACCAGAAGGAGCTGAATTTACCAAAATGAGTGTGCTAAAGATGCATGTAAGACATGTATTCCTCTGCCTAATGTGGCTTCCCTGGGAGCCATTAGTAAAGTAAAGTAAAGTGTTTGGCAATGTTAAGAATAGAGACAGGTATTTTACAGGGGGGAAAAATATGGTCACATTTTTTATTCATTTGTGAAGGTTGTGGATGTACCACCTGTCAACATGTTAGGGCATACATGCTTATGGAGGTTTGTTTGAAGTGTGCAATTTGTGTGATTACTGGGTGATAGGCTGTCTTGAATAGAGATTATGTCCTGTGACGTATGAATGTGAAAGGTCCTGTAATGGCGGGGGTATGTTGATGTGAGTGCACTGATACGTTGGATTTTGACCTTGGCTGGTGTTACGTGTGTGTGGTGGGTGAATGACATGTGAGTAGACCATAAAGCAGTTGATGCATTGACGTGGCTTTATTGCTCTCCTTCAGTAATCTTGGTTTCAATATTCACATACTGATAAGTATTTGTGCTTTGAAGCTAGAATTTCTGGAGGTTCTAAAACGAACCTATGTAAGTGGTGGATTAACTTAACAAAAATGAGTACCAGATTTATACTTGAGGTGGTACAGATACTCCATTGCAACTGCAACATAGGGGTCCATTAGGATGACGGGCGGTGGCACCACCGCGGTGGTGGCGGGCGGAAAAAGAGCATTTACCGCGCGCGAGCAGCGGAACTCACATCCGCAACATTAGGATAGGTAAACACAGGTCATTTCCCGTCCGCCGCGGAGCGCCTGGGCATACAGAAAGGAAAACACACACATACATCATGACATCACAGCCAGCTACAAAACCTCTGAACAGCTGCACACCCTGTGCTGCCAGTGTCCCACAACATGACTTGTGAACAGTGTATGCAGCAATAGCAAATCACCAACAAGATAACTGCATGGGCAGTAAAATAGCCATCACAGAGTACAACATCAGCAGGGCCAGAATGGACTGAAGACCCTGTCACCCCTGTCTAAAAATCAGATGGCTACAAAGAGCCTTGCAATGTTGAACTGAAAAATAGAGCATGGTACACAGTCAAGCAAATGCAAACAAGAAAAGGACTTTAATCAGCAAGGAGACTGATAAAACACACACTAGAAGTAACTGTATTTATTAACACATTGCCCAGATGTAGCAATACAACATCAGTAGACAACAGCAAGCCACAAATTCATGTACAAATGGTAGAGACCATGCACAGGTGAAACACAAACAGGAAGGCCAGAGTCCTTGGCAGGGGAGAGTACAGCACATCAGAGCAACAGGCCCAGAGTCCTTGGCAGGGGAGAAAGCAAGTACATGAGAGGCTGCACAGGGGAGAGTACAGCACATCAGAGCAACAGGCCCAGATCCTTGGCAGGGGAGACAGCAAGTACATGAGAGGCTGCACAAGGGAGAGTACAGCACAGCAGAGCAACAGGCCCAGAGTCCTTGGCCGGGGAGAGTACTGCACATCAGAGCAACAGGCCTAGAGTCCTTGGCAGGGGAGACAGCAAGTACATGGGAGGCTGCACAGGGGAGAGTACAGCACAGCAGAGCAACAGGCCCAAAGTCCTTGGCAGGGGAGAGTACAGCACATCAGAGCAACAGGCCCAGAGTCCTTGGCAGGGGAGACAGCAAGTACATGAGAGGCTGCACAGGGGAGAGTACAGCACATCAGAGCAACAGGCCCAGAGTCCTTGGCAGGGGAGACAGCAAGTACATGAGAGGCTGCACAGGGGAGAGTACAGCACAGCAGAGCAACAGGCCCAGAGTCCTTGGCAGGGGAGACAGCAAGTACATGAGAGGCTGCACAGGGGAGAGTGCAGCACAGCAGAGCAACAGGCCCAGAGTCCTTGGCAGGGGAGAGTACAGCACATCAGAGCAACAGGCCCAGAGTCCTTGGCAGGGGAGAGTACAGCACATCAGAGCAACAGGCCCAGAGTCCTTGGCAGGGGAGAGTACAGCACATCAGAGCAACAGTCCCAGAGTCCTTGGCAGGGGAGACAGCAAGTACATGAGAGGCTGCACAGGGGAGAGTACAGCACATCAGAGCAACAGGCCCAGAGTCCTTGGCAGGGGAGACAGCAAGTACATGAGAGGCTGCACAGGGGAGAGTCCAGCACAGCAGAGCAACAGGCCCAGAGTCCTTGGCAGGGGAGACAGCAAGTACATGAGAGGCTGCACAGGGGAGAGTACAGCACAGCAGAGGAACAGGCCCAGAGTCCTTGGCAGGGGAGAGTACAGCACTTCAGAGTAAAAGGGTCAGCAACACACCAAGGTCGCAAACAATGGTCTTGACTAGCACACCTGTGTGGGGCCAGGCGTATGAGGGTGTTGACAACTCACTCCTGGCTGTCATGCGGACTGGGACCTGGCTGTGTGTCAGGGACAGCAGGCACACTTGACTGGTGTGACAGAGGCCCATGTGATGTGATAATAACAGAGGGCCTGCAAGGTGGAGGGCTGTGTAGACCAGGTGGCACCGTGGCACGTGGAGGT
Source organism: Lissotriton vulgaris (assembly GCF_964263255.1). Taxonomy (NCBI): domain Eukaryota; kingdom Metazoa; phylum Chordata; class Amphibia; order Caudata; family Salamandridae; genus Lissotriton; species Lissotriton vulgaris. Next base: position 49,933,209 of record NC_141695.1, read on the forward strand.
GGAGTCATGCACACCCCTGACACAGTGTGGGTGGGAGAGGTTGGAGGGGTGCCCTTCCACTTTTTGGGAACATGAAATGGCTTGGTGACACAACAGGCACACACACCAACTGTCCCACATCAGGGGCAGACACTGGCACTCCCTCTGGTGATGTGCTTGATCCTGCAGAACGCTTGGGCTGGCTACGCCTCCGACCACCTTACCCTCTCTGGAAGGTGTACCCCCTACAGTGCCCACCTTCCCACTTCCCCCAGGGGTGGTGTCTACAGTGCCCTCCTGTCCCTTCTTGCCAGGGCTAGTCACAGCACTGCCCTCCCCTGCCTTAATCACTGGGCTGGTCACAACAGGGCTCTCCTCTGCCGCAATCGCTGGGCTGGTCACAACAGGGCTCTCCTCTGCCGCAATGACTGGGCTGGTCACAACAGGGCTCTCCTCTGCCTCAATGACTGGGCTGGTCACAGCAGGGCTCTCCTCTTCCTCAATGACTGGGCTGGTCACAACAGGGCTCTCCTCTGCCTCAATGACTGGGCTGGTCACAACAGGGCTCCCTCCACCTGCCTCGATGTACTTTGTTTTGGGGTTGATGTGGTGGGTGGTTGTGTCCCTCTGCTCTCCCCAGGTGTAGCCATGCCATGCCAGACATCCTCTGTGGGCATAGGTGAGTCAAATTCTGGTGATGCCTCTGCAGCATGTGAGCCTGATGTCTGCCACAATGATTTTCTGGCCTTGCTCTTCTATGACATCACCTTGTCTGTGCATATTGGGGGGGCCCTACTCTTCTTTGGGGATGGAGTCTGTGGACGGGATTGTTTGTTTTGGGTCTGACCTGTGCTCCTAGTGTTGTATCGTTTAGTTGATGTGGGTCCCAAGTGGTCACTGTCATCTGATGTGGCCACTGAATGGGTGGACGTCACAGGCACCTGAGCTGCAATGGGAGCATGTGCCTGTTGGAGGGCTGACGTGACTGTGGCTGACAATGACTGGACTATATGGTGTAGCCCACCCACGTCAGAGTGTATGCCCTCCATGAATGCTAGAACCTGGCCTAATTTGTTCTCGTGGGCACTGAAGGCATTGAGCAGGGCAGTCTGGCCCATGCAAAGTTGGCGCAGGAGCTCTACGCACTCTGCACTGAGGGCAGCAGGGGGGACAGGTGCAGGGGCAGCGGTGCCATGTGTGAATGTTACACGTCCCCTCTTAGTAACACGGATACGGCCAGCACCAGAGAAAGTGGATGGGAGGCTGGGCAGTGGCCGCTGGGTGTCAGATGCTGCAGCAGACACCCCATCCCCTGTGCCTGCAAACAGGGACGCATCCGCGCTGGCATCAGATGATGTGGTACTCTGTGTCTCAGCCACAGATTCCTCATGCATACTCCTGTCACCCTCAGGAGCGCTGGTGTGCTCAGTGTCACTTGGCTCAGTCTCACTTGCCTCTGCTGCCGCTGTCGTGCTGGTCTCGCCACCACTTGTTTCAGGATCATTTACCGCCGTGGTGTCTTGCGAATCTGCATTAGTGAGAGAAACAGGGTTGTGTAAGTGTCATCATCTTATCACACGATTTCAGATCAATGCAGCACAGTAGAGGCCTAGAACTACATGGTAGCCACCACACCCTGCAATCACTGTGCAGCTACACCTTATATAGACCACAACAGTGCCTGTCATGCAGACAAACTGCCAGGAGTGAGGCATGTCGATGCCACACAGCACTACACCCTGCCCATTGATGGTGTTCCCCCAGCCCACATTGACCTGACCCATGGACATGATGTAGCCACCTTCAAAAGAAGAGAGTTTCCCAGATAAACCAGAAAGGACTGGGTATCAACAATCAAAAAAATGGGGGGGTTCCTTTCTGTGTTCTTCAGTTAGCTAGTGACCCTTTGGTACTCAACAATTCATTCACAAAACAATTGTATACATGACAAGACTGAATATTTAGTGCAGGAGACTTATTTTGTTCATTATTTTACATAAATTTATTATTTTCAAATATCTTTGTTAAAATCATACAGTATACAATAAAAATAATATACGTTCAATGACTCAGATCTATACTGTTTCACCTCTATTCTATGAGTCGTTTGTTGCATATATAACATCCATTAAGCATAAAACCACAAATTAATACAAATTACACAATTATTTCCATTACAAATTAAAATCACATGAAGTCCTTTTGTCGACGCGTTTCGGTGCTTGAATTTTAATCGTGAAAACACCTTCCTCAGGACTGAACTTTGTTAAAACCAGATATCTTCTTTCTAAAAAGACGAATATGTATTATTAATTCCAACATAATTATTTTGTTAAAAAATGAACAAACCTGTCCCTGCATGTCATGTATATACCAATGTACACTTAGTTTTTTTTCCATTAACCATTGTACAATGCTTACTTTGATTGCTTGTGAATATTAATTTTCTATGGCATCCAGGGACTCTCAGAATTATTTTCTAGGTCCTCTTTGTGGGAGTGATTATACCACGGTGCCTATAACAATTGGGAAATATACAGTCAAGATTCTGTATTTACTTGGCCATCACAGGTTGTTTACTAGATTGACCTAAACCAATCTTTTAACAGTGTCCTTTGTCACTATTACTTACTTCGTTGTAAGGGGTGCAGTCATATCATTATTAACACCACAAGGTTCGATTCCATTATTGGGCTGTTGTTATGTGTATCCAACCCACGCTGTTTAAAATCATACCTTTCTCAACAGGACCTGAGAAGTTAAATAATAACATTGTTGAAGGTCCCACAATACTGTAAGGTTGTGTTTTGAATTTTTTATATAACCCTACTTACATTAACATCTGTGTCACGCATTAAATTTACACTCTTCTGGCTCAGTGGCGTGTTTGTGATGTAGCCACAACACACATCACCACTTACAGCCCTACAGGGAACCAGAGGGGACGACACACACCTGTATTGACTACACATGCCACAATGTCAACTAGGCCATAGCAATCACGATGTGCCAATCAGGATTCACATTGTCGTCGGATGTGTGGGCCTCAACCATCATGGTGCATGCAAAGTAGACAGACATGGTGTCATACTCATTAAGTGGACACTGCAGTTCGTCACAATATGGACTCCCCCCAATCTGTCAAGGACTGAGAATTGCATGCAGGAGCAGAACAGTAAGGCCATGGTGGCCCAATGCCTCATACAGGCACACATCACAGTCGCCACTCACATCACATATCACAGCATGGCAACACACACACATCACGTGTGTCACCGCTGCCACAGGCCCTGTACACATGCATCCACTCCCAGACAAACTCTCCCTCCCCAGACACTCACCATCTCTGTCTTGCTGCTGATGCCCCTTCAGACGTGCATCCAGGTCTGTATTGGTCACTGCCAGTATGCGTCCCATCAGCGGAGTCATGGTGCAACGTGCCAAGTGCACTGTGCGTGGTACCATCCCCAAGCTGGCTGATGTCGTCCCACCTCTTGTGACAGTGTGTGTGTCGTCTGTTTGATACCCCCAGGGCTCGCACCTTTGCAGCTATGGCCCTCCACACGGCCTTACGTTGGTGTACCTTGAGCTGCAGGTATGAGAGTAAAGAAGGGCAAATTAACAATCACACAATGTCAGATGTCAGCATCTATCAGTACAGCAGCCAGACACTGACTCAGGACTCACAGTAACCTCCCTCCCTCCAGAACTGGGGGTACCCTCACAAGGGCACTCTGCATGGCATGAACATTAGTGAATGCATGCACACATTGTGGTTCCTAGTCTCCATGATATTCACACAAATGCATGATGCCTCTACACAAATGCATCGACAGCAGTGTGTAATTCAGAAATTGCACAGGGCACTGATGGGGCATATCTACTAATCAGTGTGAAGCAACTGTAGCATGTAAGTTGGCTGATGTTCAACGTTTGGCTGTGCTGCCACTGAACCTACTCTGTGGGTCACACTGACTCAGACTACAGGGGCACCCTGAAATGTCCTCACAAGTGTTCACTGTCCTGGCATCTAAAAGGCTAACAACCGTTGGTTCTGTATGCCCGGCAATGTAACACACCCCACTCACACATACGAGTACAGGCCTAGGAAAGAGTCACATTGCAACACACACACTCCCTCGACCTGGAAAAAGCTTGTCTGTCAGTGTTTGTCATCACCCCACATCCCCAAGCATATACTGCAGCATCACAACTACACGTCTGACACCACCCTGCCCTACAGCTCCCTTCATGGTGACTTACCACAACATTGGGACCACCAAACAGCCATGGGTACTGTGCCAGCACCTTGTCCACAAGGACATCCAGCTCCTCACTCGTGAATGGACTGGCACGGATCTTATCTGTTCTCATCCAGGGGATACTCATCAATAGTCATAATCTATGAATTATCCCCGCCCATGTGCGGGATCCCGGAGCATATAGAAAATACATATAAATGTATATGTATATATATGTGAAACATATATTTGCAGCCTAAAAAACATTTTCCAACTGGCAAAATTGCCGCAAAATTACATAAATTAGCATACATACAGTAGTACTCTTCCAAACCCTAAGGAAGAAAGAGAGCAAAAAGACATTTGTATACAACAATGCTTTATTGCCATAGGAAAACCTGTAATTGCAGGCATTTGTCAGTAGGCTGCAGTAGAGTATAAAGCAAACAGAGAAAACTGACACCTTGCCTTTAAGGCATTAGAGTAGGGGTACCGTGCCTTTAAGACCTGAAGGCAGCCCCCTGCTCCCATGGTGCACCACAGGTGACAGTTGGGTCAGTTCTTTTTTCCGGCTCCTTCTGTGAGGATCCTGGAGCTTGAGCTCTTCAGTTTTCAACTGAAATTGGTTTTTTGAGAGAGTTTTCTCAAATTATTCGACATTTTTTGAATAATTAAGGCTTCTGATTTATTTTTCTGTGGTAACCCATAGGAATTTCCTGTCAAAATGCCTGCTCTTTTTAGGAAATGTCCTTCTTGTGACAAAAAGATGGCTCTGAATGATCCACACTCTGTGTGTATTGTGTGCCTTCCATCTTCACACATTCCTGATCAGTGCCATCATTGTAGAATATTTAAAAGTCGGACTCTTCGCGACAGGGAGAGGATTCGACTTCATGCCATGCAGGAGATGGACAAGAGTCACCAGGTGGGTGCTTCCTCAGCCCCTAGATTGTCTCCTACAAGAAAGCATGCCCAGAAATGGCGTCATTCCACCTCTCCTGTCTCCAGAAAGAGGAATGAAGGCCGAAGATCTCCGTCGACGTCGAGGACGCCGTCGAAAAGGCCCAGATCATCTTCACGACGTCGAAGATCTCTGCCGCAGTCAAGTAAGTCGGCGTCGAGGCACCATGCTTCGGGCTCTAAGTCCATGGCTGCTGCTACTTCTAAGTCTCCGTCGACGTCGAGGCTTCCGTCGACGTCGAGACACTCTCCGCCACCTCGGGAGGGGTCGGCGTCGAGAGTTAGGACGGCATCTAGGTCACCGCTGGCAAGCGGGCCGCCGTCGAGAGGGTCTGTCAGATCCCGCCCTTCGACGTCAAGGAGGTCGACGCCAAGGCGACGCCAGGAAAGGTCGCCGCCGACTCGACGTCGAGGAAGATCATCGTCGAGAAGACGTTGAGAAACGTCGTCGACTCGACGTCATGAAGTACCTCTACCTGATCGACGTCGAGGAAGATCGAGGTCGAGGTCTCCGGATCGACGTCGAGGCTCGCAGTCGGGCTTTTCTCGGCTTGATTCCAGACACCGCTCGACGCCGTTAGTCACCCAGACTTCTTCGACGTCGAGGATTTCGCCGTCGAGGGATAAAGTGACGTCAGAGGTGGAGTCACCTGGTTCAAAGTCTTCAGGAGGAAAATCGTCATCTCCTGGCTTGAACATTGTGCAAGTTTCCCCGGAATCTACGCCCAAATCAGCGCATCCTCAAGGGGCTGTATCTGGACAGAGTAGTCCGGGCTCGAGATACTCCCGTACATATTCACCTTCTAAGGCGAAGACTCCAGCCAGACCAGCTAGATCTCCTCGGACCCCCAGGAGGTCACCCAGACCGAGATCGCGAGTCAGATCACGTTCTCCAGTGCGGTCAAAGACACCTGTCAGATCTAAATCTCCAGTCAGGCCAAGACCACGATCCAAATCTCCAGTCAGGCCAAGACCACGATCCAAGTCTCCAGTCAGGCCAAGACCACGATCCAAATCTCCAGTCAGGCCAAGACCAAGGTCTCCATCAAGACATCGTTCTAAGTCTAGGGAATGTCACAACAGGAATCGTGACAGGTCCCATAGGAGGCGGCGTACAAGATCTTCCACAAGGTCTATATCGACTAGGTCTTCTTACCGAGATTATTCTCCAACCTATTCCTCTACGCCACCTTCCCGAGTTTCTCCGATTGATGACCTCGCGACTTTCTCAGACGTTCTGGTCAGAGGAGCAACAAAGCTTAATATCACGCTGAACACTCCAGTGGTTCCCTCTTCTGTGATCTTTGATACCCTCTGTCATCGTACAGCGCCCAGGCCTCTACTGCCCCTGGTCCCTGGCCTCCTAGAACCAGCTATGGCTACATTCCTCACACCAGCAGTGGTGGGATCTGTTCCATCTCGGATAGCCAAAAAGTATAAGGCACCTGCAGAGGATCCCTTGTTCCTCAGATCGGATCCTCCTGCGGATTCTATCATTGTGGCGGCTGCCATGAAGTCCCATGCAGGCTCTACATCTTCCTCAGTACCACCTGAAAAAGATAGCAAGCTTATGGACTCTTTTGGAAGGAAGGTATGCAACACCTCTTCTTCCTTTATGAAGGTGGCGAGTGCCTCTGCCTTACTTGGAAGGTACGACAGGTCTCTTTGGGACTCCCTGACTCGCTTTACAGACAAGCTCCCCAAGGAAGATCGCCAAGATTTTCTGGAAACTTTGCAAGAGGGAGGCCTGGTAGCCAATCAAGTTATTAGCGCTGCAGTTGATGCCTCTGACCTTGCAGCTCATGGCTACTCAAGTGGCATTTGTTCCCGTCGTTCAGCCTGGCTCCGCCTGACAGGGCTCAAACCAGATGCCCAGAAGAAGATTTTGAATTTGCCCTTCAATGGGAAATCTCTGTTTGGTCCACACACGGACGACGAAATGTCCAAAATGAAAGCTGAATTGGACACCGTCAAAGCTGTGGGATTAGAAAAGCGCAAGGAGTTCAAGAAACGCTTTCGCCAAGGTGACAGGAAGGCCTTCCAACAGAGGGTTCAAACCCCTCAGTGGCAGAACCAGTCGCAACAGAAGACGCAGTTCCAGCAGCGTCGTCCTGGCAGAGGAAGAGGTGGCAATACCAGACAGCAGTTCAACTCAAAGCAACCTCCTAAGCCCTGAGCCATTGCTTCCTCCACATCTGTTCACCACTCCGGTGGGAGGGAGTGTTTCTCATCATCTGACAGAGTGGGAATCCATTACAAGAGACAGATGGGTGCTGAGTATTGTGCAGCATGGTTACTTGCTGAAGTTCAAATCCCCTCCTCCTCAGCTGTTTCCCCAATTGCAGCATCTTCCTCGTTACAAGACTCAGTTGCTAAAAGACGAAGTCTCCGTCCTTCTAGAGAAAATGGCCATAGAGGAGGTTCCCTCAATTCACAGAAATCAAGGAGTGTACTCCCGATATTTCCTGGTTCAAAAACGAGGAACTGTCAAAGAATACAGACCCATTCTAGACCTTCGAAGGTTAAACAAGTTCATACAAAAAGAAAAGTTCCGTATGCTTGCCCTGCACCAGATCTTTCCACACCTACACCAGGGGGACTGGATGTGTGCCATCGACTTGCAGGACGCCTACTTCCACATACCAGTGTCAATCAAACATCGGAAGTTTCTAAGATTTCAGATCGGACGTCGTCACTACCAATATCGAATACTGCCGTTTGGCCTGAAATCTGCACCTCGGACATTCTCAAAATGCATGGCGGTGGTGGCTGCTTTTCTCCGCAAAAGAAAGATCTTCGTCTATCCATATCTAGACGATTCGTTGTTGAAGAGCTCCACTCCGTCTCTGCTTCAGAACCATCTCTCGTTCTGCCTCAGACTGATGAAGTTGTTGGGTCTTCACGTCAATCTGAAGAAATCAGTTCTCAACCCTTCCCAGCGGATCCACTACCTGGGTGCTTCTCTGGACTCACAACAGGCAAGCGTGTGTCCTTCGGAAGAGAGGTTGTCATCTATGCTCCTGAAGGCTCGCCTTCTTCTGGACAATCAGGCCCCCACAGCCAGACAAGTGTCCTCTCTGCTGGGATCGATGGCATCATGCATTTACATTGTGCCAATGCTCGCCTTCACATGAGACCTCTACAACAAGCCCTCGAGGATCAGTGGTCTCAAAGATCGGATCAGTGGGAAGACCGAGTCATGCTTCCTCAAGGAGCCAGGGACTCGATCAGATGGTGGTTGAAACGATCCAATATTCTACGAGGAGTTCCATTTCATCGTCCTCCTCCATCTCAGTCAATTGTCACGGATGCCTCCCTCCAAGGCTGGGGTGCTCACATGGACCAACTCCAAGTTCAAGGCCTTTGGTCCGAGGTAGAGCAAGGCTACCATATAAACTTCCTGGAGCTTCGAGCAGTCCATCTTGCTCTCAAGTCTCTTTATCCTGCCCTGCGCACCAACCACCTCCAGATTCAGACGGACAACACAACAACTATGTTCTATCTGAACAAGCAGGGAGGGACAAGGTCAAGAGTCTTGTCTCTGGAAGCACAAGCCATCTGGCACTGGCTCCTAGCAAGAGGCCTGTCCATCGTGGCAGTTCATCTACCAGGAATTCAAAACGTCCAAGCAGACTGCCTCAGCAGAATCTTCGTCGAAGCGCACGATTGGGTGCTCAATGAGGAAGTGTCTCAAGAGGTTTTTCGATGTTGGGGCGTACCAGACGTAGACCTGTTTGCAGACGCGGACAACGCAAAATGCCCTGTCTTCGCGTCCAGGTTCCCCCAACAGGGAACACTGGGGAATGGCCTTTTGATCAGCTGGTCGCAAAGGGTGCTCTACGCCTTTCCACCCCTGCCTCTGATCCCGGCAGTGATCCAGAAGTTCTACAGGACCAACACCAGAATGATCCTGATAGCACCAGAGTGGCCACGCCAGTGGTAGTACCCCGATCTTCTTCAGATGTCGGAGGTTCCTCACCGGCGCCTACCATGCCGTCCAGACTTGCTGACCAAAGACCAGGGGAAGGTGTTGCACCCCAACCTTCCTTCCCTTCGCTTGACGGCATGGCTCCTGAGGTCATCCAGTATGGACATCTAGACCTCCCAGCAGACTGCATGACTATTCTTAAAGAATCGAAGCGACCCTCCACTAGGAAGTCTTACGCTTTCAAGTCGAAGAGGTTTTTCATATGGTGTCGTGAGCATTCTCTTGACCCGATACACGGCCAAGAGAAGGTGATTCTTCCATACCTATTGCATTTAGCAAGATCAGGTTTGAAATATCCCTCCATCAGGGTTCATTTAGCTGCCATCACAGCATATAGGAAGTCTCCTAATCAGACATCTTTCTTCCTTATGCCTGTAGTTAAAGATTTCCTAGAAGGTCTGAAAAAGGTTTTCCCACCGGTGAGGTCCCCCTCACCTCCCTGGGAACTTAATGTTGTACTGACTAAGCTTATGAGTGCTCCTTTCGAGCCTATTCATAAGGCCTCTTTGCAGCACTTGACCTGAAAAGCTGCCTTTTTAGTGGCGATTACATCTGCCCGTAGGGTCAGTGAAATCCAGGCCTTGTGTTGCAAGGAACCTTACACGGTTTTTCATGCTAATAGGGTGGTTTTAAGAACGCACCCAAGTTTCCTGCCTAAGGTGGTTTCAGACTTTCATATCAACCAGTCTATTACCTTACCTACATTTTTCCCAAATCCTTCCACTCCCCCAGAGAGATCATTACACTCCCTTGATCTCCGGAGGGTCTTGAAGTTCTACTTGTCAAAAACCCTGCCTCTGAGAAAATCTGACCGGCTTTTTGTTAACTATGGCAATACTAATACTGGCCTGTCAGCTTCCAAAAGGTCCATTTCTCGCTGGATTGTCTCCTGTATAGCTTTTGCTTATCAGCTAGCTAACAAGACTTTGCAGGGTAAACCACATGCACATTCTACCAGAGGGAAAGCTTCCACTACAGCTCTCCTTCATAATGTTCCTATTTCTGAAATTTGTAAAGCGGCAACTTGGCGGTCTGTTCATACCTTTACCCGCCATTATTGCCTGGACTCAGATACTCAGGCTGATGCCAGAGTAGAGAAGGCCTCTTTAAGGAACTTATTTGCATAAGATGTATTTGCAATATATGTCTTAATCGTTCTGTGAAGTTTTTATACTTCTTGCTCGTCCGCGAGACTTTGGGTATGAGCTTGCTAATCTATTCATAGATTATGACTATTGATGAGTATCCCCTGGATGAGAAGGAATAGTTACTTACCTGTAATCCTAGTTCTCATCCAGGGGTATACTTATCAAAGTCATAAGCTCCCGCCCACCTCCCCGGACGAGCACAGTTACACAGTTATGAGATAGTTTATTGTGGATCTCCTCAGGTGTTATGCACCTCCAAAATGAACTGACCCAACTGTCACCTGTGGTGCACCATGGGAGCAGGGGGCTGCCTTCAGGTCTTAAAGGCACGGTACCCCTACTCTAATGCCTTAAAGGCAAGGTGTCAGTTTTCTCTGTTTGCTTTATACTCTACTGCAGCCTACTGGCAAATGCCTGCAATTACAGGGTTTCCTATGGCAATAAAGCATTGTTGTATACAAATGTCTTTTTGCTCTCTTTCTTCCTTAGGGTTTGGAAGAGTACTACTGGATGTATGCTAATTTATGTAATTTTGCGGCAATTTTGCCAGTTGGAAAATGTTTTTTAGGCTGCAAATATATGTTTCACATATATATACATATACATTTATATGTATTTTCTATATGCTCCGGGATCCCGCACATGGGCGGGGATAATTCATAGATTATGACTTTGATGAGTATACCCCTGGATGAGAACTAGGATTACAGGTAAGTAACTAATCCTTCTTGACATCCCTGTGGATATGACAGACCTGTGGCGGAAGTTAGTTGTGAGGGGTCCCTGTCAGCAGGCTCTTGAAGTAGCAGGACAGAGTCCCAGGCAGCAGGCTCTTGAAGCAGCAGGACAGGGTCCCAGGCAGCAGGCTCTTGAAGCAGCAGGACAGGGTCCCAGGCTGCAGGCTCTTGAAGCAGCAGGACAGGGTCCCAGGCAGCAGGCTCTTGGGGCAGCAGGAGATGGTCCCAGGCAGCAGGCTCTGTGAGCAGTGGAAATGTGAGGCTCACTCCCACAGATTTATAGCCCCCTGGGGTCGTTAGGAAGCTTAAAAGCTGCTACAATTGGTTGTCCGGGTCTGCCTTATTCAAAAGCATCCAATGACCGACTCCGCGGTAGTGGAGCACACCTTCCGCAATTTTCAAATCTGCATCATGCCACCGCGACCGTCGCTGCCATTGGCTGAATGCAATGCCCCATGGCGGGGATGCACCGCCGGGGCCAGGCGGTAGGTTCCGCGACCCATGCGGCGGAGCATACCCACTGCCATATACACATGCCCATATGCCAATGTCTACCTTGGCTGGGTAGATGGTGGTGCGGGGGTCACACCGCAGTGGACCGGCGGTAGGTAATGCCATTTTCGTACCCATTGCTGTGTATGTCAATCAAGGACACTGTATCAGCACCCTGCAGCAACATGGTGAAGGGCACATCATTGTACACACAATGCCAGACAGCCATGTCATCCACAGGTGGACGCACGTTCAGTGTGAGACACTTAGGCCTGTGGTTCAGCCATTTTAGTAAGAAATTTGATGGCTGATGATGATTGTCAGACTTCAGCTGGTGTAAATGATGTTGTGACGTTTAATGTGTTGTGGGTCAGTGCAGACCTTGACCTGGCTGGTGTCACTGCATTGTATCGGACCAGACTTGTGCATTCATAATTGCTCATGCACACAACCGGAAGTGTCCCTGCTACTGTGATCATTGTGTTGATGAATGTGTTCCGACTTTACATGATGCATTGAGATGTGGCAGGTACATCAGATGGGTATTATAGACTTGGTAAGTCACAATACATTGACGGGTCTTGCTGCACCTTGTCTGCACATGTGAATTGTTCATCCATTATATCCGCATTCACAGTCCCAGATGTCTTTGTGGCACTTGTGTATTGTCACTGGAGAGGCGTGCCCTCTGTGTGTAGCTATTGGCCAGCCATGTAACCTGATGTGCCATGCATCTCTCTGGCACTCGTTGTTTTCCTATAACATCATTGTTGCTTTGTGCTATGCCCATCTCATGATGCTTGTCACTGACGTATTCATTTCACTCCTCAACTAGGATGCCGAACCTCCTACGTCACCTGACAGTTCTGGAGGACATGGAGAATGAGGCAATCATCAGGAAATTCAGGCTGGACAGACCAACATTGAAGATCGTGTGTGATCTTTTGGAGCCCCACCTGCAGCTTCACCGTCACTATCCTACGGCATTCACACCCACCTACAAGGTGATGGGAGCACTCCACTTTTTTGCGACTGGTTCCTTCCAGGAGACTGTGGCTAACGCTCGGGGGATGTCGCAGCCCATGTTCAGCATGGTGCTGAGGGATGTTCTTGCGGCCTTGATGCTATATCGCAATCGCTACATACATTTCCCCAGGGGACGTGAATTGGCTGCCGTGAAGGGTGACTTCTATCCCCTTGGGTGCATCCCACATGTAGTCGGTGCCATCGATTGCACCCATGTAGGTCTGTTGCCACCGCAGGCGACGGAGCACATTTATCGGAACCGCAAACACTACCACTCCATGAATGTGCAGGTGGTGTGCCTTGCGGACATGACCATATCACATGTGTGTGCAAAGTATCCCGGTTTGGCCCATGATTCGTACATTATGAGGAACAGCATGGTGCCACATATGATGGAGAATCTGCATTCCGAACGTGCCTGGATTGTGTGTGAGTATCACTACTGCTATGGCGTGCTGTGTGTCACTTGCTGCACTCTGGCTGTACAACATTGCAATGTGTGTTTGTCATTCACAGGTGACTCAGCATATCCCAGTCAGCCATGGCTGTTGAGCCCACTCCAGAATCCCCGGACACCAGCAGACATCCACTACAATGAGGCCCATGGCAGGACCCGACGGGTAATCTAGCGGACTTTTGGCCTGCTGAAGTCAAGGTTCCGGTGCCTTGACAGGACCGGAGGCGTACTGGCATACTCGCCTGGGAAGGTGTGCAAGATCGTTATGGCATGCTGTATGCTGCACAACCTGGCCATCCACAAGGGGGTCCCCCTGCTCCTGGATTATGGTGAGGAACCAAGGCCGCCACCTGCTCAAGGACCTGAGTCCAGTGATGAGGACAGTGGAGAGGAGGAAGGGGTTGACCTGCGCCAGCAGCTCATCGAACGCTACTTCACTTGAAGGTGGGTGACGAGGTACAACGTGTACATTGTCTGGTGTGGTTGCTTTTGTTGAGAATGGCTATGCATGGATGTAACCAATGGGCACATGTTCTGTCACCTATGTGTGATATTGGTGAGATTGATGTTCCGTACGGAGATGTATGCTGGACCGTATTTGTGCACATCTGCTACACATTGTGTAGCATGCCTGTGATGTATTGGAGATATTTTGTGCAGTCATCTGTGTGTGCTGCCACAATGAGACAAGTGACTGTTGTTCTGTCGTGTCTCCCTAGGTGCTACAGAGGGTTCCTGCCCTGCATACTGTACATCATTTGTACACATCATGGACATTATCAACAATGTAAACACTGCAATGAAGAATTCACTAGACAAAAACTGGTGCGTCAGGTGTTTTATTTTGGGAGTGGACATGTGATTGGTGCGGTAATATTTACATGAAGGTGTGGAATGAGCTGACAGTCCTGTTCAATGAGATGCAAGAGTAGACACCACATGGATGTGGCAACCCAGTCCAACAGAGAGGAAAGAAAGTCCAAACAGTGAATGGAGTTGGGAAGAGGGTTGTCTTCACGGCTGGCTCCGTGACTGCCATGTGGCAGGTGCTTTGCCTCCAGAGACTCCCAGGCTCTTCTTTGGATGCCCCCTAGATCTTTTTGGCGGTGGGGGGGCCTGCTGAATGGCCAGCGGCGTCAGAGGACTCGCCCCTCTCTGTTGGCGCAGGGGAGGATGGTGCACTGTCATCCTGCCGCACAACAGGAGGGGACGGAGGTGGTGGTTGGGACACAGGCCTGTCCCTCTGCAATGCCACTTGCTGGCCCATGAGGTCCACCATCTGTCCCAGGCGGTTATCGATGGACCTCATCAGCAGGATGAGCTCCCTTAATAGTTCATCAGACCGGCCACTTTGTCCCTGGACCTCTTGGTAGGCCTGCACAACTCTGGTGAAGTGGTCCAGGGATGGTGTCCACTCCTCCCGAAGTCTGGTGGTGACCCTGGCACTCCCACCTGCTCTGCTGCCACGGACCTCTTCCCTCACCACTGGGGGGCCACGCACTCTCTCCCTGGCCTCCACAGGTGTTGCTGTGGGATGGTCATCCCTAGGGACAGGGAGGGTGCTGCAGGTGGTACTGGTGGTACTGGTGGTGTTGGTGGCTGTGCCGGTGGTGGCGGTGGTGGTTGCGGTGGAGGCAGAGGCCGTGACAGCAGGGGTCTGCTGTGTTGTTGTTGCAGCAGAGGTGGTGGTGAGGAGGATGGGGGCCTGGGACCTCTGGGTCTGTGGGACACCAGATGGGCCGGCCTGGAGCTCATCATCCAAACTGTCCTGGGAGTCCACACCTGAGAGTCCATGTGCCGGGGGTGGAGACTGGCTCTGCTGGTCGATGATGTGGTCCTCAGCAGTTAGTTCTTCATCACCTGTGGAGTAGATGGGGAGTGGCCAGTGTTTGTGTCATCTGAGTATCGTCATCTGTCTGTACACTAGTTATATATTCAGTCATCAGTAGTACAATTCATGGCAACACCGTGTAACATTTCATAGTGCAGAGGGACATCATGGAGTCATACATGTTGCATGTCAATGCATTGCATGCAATTGTTGTTGGTTTTCTAGATGCAGGTCCCCCCCCTTCATTAAGAATTACGGTAGGTACGTACCTGTTAGGTGACTGTGCATGGTGCAATGGCTGACAGTTGGTCCTGGGTGGGGGAGGCCTCCATGCTGCTGTGGTGTGGGCCAGGGGGAATGGTGGCAGTAGTGAGTGCAGGCCTCCCACCCCCAAACAGTGCTCCAATACAAGATGGCTACCAACCTGTAAGTCTGTTTGTTAAACAGTGCAATGGCTGACACATGCTCCTGGGTGGGGGAGGCCTCCATGCTGCTGGGGTGTGGGCCAAAGGGAATGGTGGGAGTAGTGAGTGCAGGCCTCCCACCCCAAAACAGTGCTCCAATACAAGATGGCTAGCAACCTGTAAGTCTGTTTGTTAAACAGTGCAATGGCTGACACATGCTCCTGGGTGGGGGAGGCCTCCATGCTGCTGGGGTGTGGGCCAGGGAATGGTGGGAGTAGTGATACACCCCTCCCACCCCAAAACAGTGCTCCAATACAAGATGGCTACCAACCTGTAAGTCTGTTTGTTAAACAGTGCAATGGCTGACACATGCTCCTGGGTGGGGGAGGCCCCCATGCTGCTCAGCTGTGGGCTAGGGGCTATGGTGTGAGTTGTTGTACAGACCTCTCTCCCCCATACAGGCCTCCTAAGCAGGATGGCTGGCTATATGTTGGGTGGGGATGGACAGTGTAATGGTGTTTGGGTATTGCAAGGCAGTAAATCTCATTGTGGTGGTTCTCATTTGTCTGTACTTACCAGCATCTGCTCCCCCGGCTACTCCTGTGAGACTCTCAGAAAGCAGGATGGCAAGCACCTTCTCCTCCCTTGGTGTGAATGTCTTTGGTGGGATGGGAGGGCCACTGCCAGTCGCGTTTGCCAGCGTCCAGTTCTTGCTCCTCCTCTCCTTGACAACCCTCTTGAGATCATGCCACCGCTTCATGATCTCCTTCTTGGATCTTGGGGTGGCCCCTACTGCATTCACCCTTTGGACTATCCTTTCCCACATTTGTGTCCTGGTGGCTAATGGTGTCTGTTGGACCAGGCTACCAAATAGTTGCGACTCTACTCTTACAATCTCGTTGACCATGACTGTCAACTCACTCTCCGTGAATTTGGGCATTTTTTGTGCTGTCATGGTGTGTGGGGGTTGAGGTGTTTGTGGGTGCAGGGGTGTGTGGGTGTGTGGGTGCAGGGGTGTGGTGATGATGTGTGAGATGTGTTGTGTGATGGAGGTTTGTTTTTGATGGTGTGATTGTGGTGTCGATGGTGGTGGTGCGTGTGTGTGTGTGCTGTGCTCTTTAGTCTCTCCTGTCAGGTGTGGTGTATGGCCTTCTCTTCTGGAGTGATGCAAAGGATTGTGGTCAGTGAAGGGGGTGGCTTTGTACTCAGCTGTGTGGGTGTGTCCAATTGAATTTTGGTTGTCAGATGTGTTGTGGGAGTGGTTCTGTGGTTTTGTATTTTATTTTCGTTATTTATGTTTCTGTGTATGTGTGTTGCATATTTTGGGGCAGTGCTACTTTGTTAATGCAATTTAGGCATCACTGCAGTGTTTTCACATTGACCGCCATGTTTTTCAGGTTCGTCCGCTGCGGTGGCTTTGCTGCTGCTTGACCACCATTTCTCCCATTCACTCCTGGGTACGACCGCGGCGGTCGGTGTCGGCGGTTCCGCCCGCGACACCCTCGGGGATATAGTAATTTCCCGTGCGGTGTATCTGCTTTCCCAGCGGTGGGTTGTGCATTTTCCGCTGCTTATCCGACCGCCGCGGTTAGTTTTTTGCCGTCACCGCCCGCGTCGGACGGCTTTGCTTGGCCCGCTACCGCCGCGGTCGGTCTTTTGTGGCGGTTGTTCCTAATGCGGCGGACGGTATTTCCGCAGTCCTGGCAGGCGGTTGGTTTCCGCCTCCATGGCGGTCGGGGTGGTTTTACGCCCACTATCCTAATGGGCCCCATAGTATCATTACTATGAAGATAATGGTCTGCCCCCCAATATATATGCTGATGGACCATTGGTATAATCGTGGGGAAGACTACTTCATGTCTGGCATGGTTGCAACTCTCCCATGTCCTAGCTGACTAAGGGCCATCTGTGGCTGACCTCTAAACTTCCCTACTCATTTTGGATAAGTTGACATATATGTCAGTTTTCGCTGTCCCTTACCAACTGGAAAACCATGGTGATAAGGGGCAGCGAAAATTGTCTCATGTCCCCGCCCCACCTTGCCGTGGGAGATAACTCCCATTGTAAGATGATGGGCATTTAAAAAAAAAAAAAGTAAATCTGGCTTTTTAAAATAAAATAAAAATAAGTACGGATCCCTCATTTTAATGGAGTAGTGCATCAAACGTAAAAAGGCATTGACATGAACCACCAGAACAGCCACTTTTGATCAAACCAAGTTCAATGGGAGTCTTCGAAAGGTGATTCCCATTGACCCTAATTTGATCTGTTTCCTTTACAGCCACTAGACCCAGCGACACAAGTGGGGTGTTTTCTTACACCATTAGGGTAATGCTGGATGAGAGGAGTTTTGTAGATTACTGTAGATTATGTAAAATTCCATCACAGAAATATATGGAAAATGAGTAGTTTTCAAAAATGTCAATGTTCATAGGTTTGCATTGAAGGCAACACACCACAGCCCCCAAATGTAGAAGCTACCCCTATTGCTTATCTCTTAATGGAGTGCTTTTGGACTTTTTGTGTTGTGGTCTCCGATCCGCCCACACATGTGGGGAATTGTTTTTATCTGTATCTTCTTATATTATTGTGGGAACTCAGGGTGTTAGGAAATGTGTGGGTCCCCACAAATTCCAGAAGCTTTCCACATATAAATGTGTAGAAAATATGTGTGTTTTACTTTAGAGATTTGCAAAGGCTTCTGAGTAAAATGACCTCGTACCCAACCCACCCAACTTACCACACCCAGGTGTCTTCATTTTCAAAAATGTTCAAGTTTCCCTAGGTGCTGGCTGATCTAGCACCTACAAAATCCACAGATACCCTCTTTCTAAAAAAATGTGGCAGTTTCAAGTGGAAAAATGTGTTGTATCCGTGTTGTATTTTGGCCCGTTTCCGTCATGCCAACTAGGCCTACACCCACAAGTGATATACCCTTTCTTTTCAGAGACTTGAGGAAATGCTGGGTGGAAGGAAGTTTGTGGTTCCCAGCAGATTGAAAAACTGTCCACCACAGAAACGTTAGGAAAATATGTTTTTAGTCAAGGTTTGAGATTTGCAATGGATTCTGTGTTGAAAAAGACGGTGAAAGCTATGCAAGGCACTCCATCCAGGATTCCACCTAAGTGTCAAGTTTTCAAAAAAAATTGAAATATGGTTATAAAAGGTACATATTCAGTCAAGAATTCCAGAGACCAGGTGAAACCATTGGTGAATTTGTTGAGAGACTGGATGTTCTGGCGAAGCACTGAAAGTTAAATTAATTTTACAATGAGGAAGCTACCCGCCTTAGAGTGATTCTGTCAGATTCTTTTCTACAATGAATGCTGAGTGAAACTCTGAGCTTGGAAGAAGTCCTTAAGGCTGCGCACGCTGAAGAGTGTGCTGATCGTCAAGCGACTGACATAGAGGATGGAGACTCCCAAAGTGCATTAGTTATGAGCATGAAGAGTAAGCCAAAGTACAAGGCCAAGGGATACAAAGGAATGTCTCCACAGAAAAAGAAAATGTGTTTCATATGTGGACTGGGATTTCCACCTGAATGCAAATTCCTGCAGACAAATATGGTTTGTCTGTGGTAAAACAAACCATTTCATAATGACATGCAAGGCAAAAACAAAAGTAGGTAAATCACAGCGTGAAGACATTTGGCTGACTGAACGCTACCACAGCAACATTCGACGCATTCTCACAAGGCCAAGCGGCTCCATCAACTGAGACAGATTAACAACAAATGAAGTAGATCATCGAAAATATAGTATAATCGGCAAAGGAGGCAAGTTTCTTTGGTGTACTCAAGGTTTATTTGTCAAGTAAGAGCGTAGAGAAAAATGCAACAACAGTGCTATGCTCTCTCCCCTGCCAACAGCTGTGTCAAGAACGCTCGGCTCGCAGGCACGAGAGGAAGCTGCCACGAGCCCAGCACGAGACAAAAAACAACACATAGGCAGTAAATATAACACATCTCCTTTCCTTTGACATAAACAAAGAACAAAAATAGAAATGAATTGGTTAAGAATCGTTTTAAGCAGTAAGATACTTCAAACGTGAAAGATATGTGATTACAGAAACAAAGAAGGATGAAATGTGGTTAATGCAGTAAAGAGATATAAAATATGCTATTTACTATATATGCGAATAACTGCAATATTACCCACTCCATTCCTAAAACATCAAATAAAATCCTTCAAGTATGTGGGTGGTCTTCTCTCACGAATAGGTCTATCCCCTTTTTCGTCAGTAACTTGACGGGAAGAGGACGGTGAGAGAAATCGAGACGCCTAAAATCAAGACCCCTGACTCTTGTCAGCTTTTTGATACAATGCCACCCTCCGGAGGTTCCATGTCTGACCATTCTGTAGTCTTACATAGTTTCCGGTAAATTGACTTCACCTGAAAAGGTCCCCTGAACTTGATGAACATTTTGAGATTCCCGCCTGGCTTGACCTTGACCAAATCCCCTTCAGAAATGTTTGTTCTACCTGTTGTGGCAAAGTGTTGGTCCATTGCTAAATGTGGTTTTTGCATCCATGTGGGAAGTAATTTTGTACCCGCTAATCTCCCCCCCATGAGCTCAAATGGTGTTTTTTCCATGTTCTGGTGTACAGTTGTGCGGTATGCCCAACGCATTTCCTTGATTTCCCTTTGGACAGAGTGATTTGAAGCAGGAGCAAGCTGCATAGTGCCCTTGACCAACCTATTTACCCTCTCGCACAAACCGTTACTTTGGGGATTATAAAGGGAAGTTCGCAAGTGTTTCAGACCCACATGTGCAAAATACTCTTCCATCTCTTTCGATGTGAACTGTGTGCCATTGTCTGACAAAACTATAGCTGGAATCCCTTCCCTTCTAAAAATATCATTAAGCACTTTAATGGTTGATTGCGCATTAATATTCTTCATAAATGCAACTTCAACCCACCTCGAAGCAGAATCAACTAGTACCATTGCAAATTTCTAACTCTCCTGAAGCTCATGGAACAGGCCTATGAAATCAATACAGACTTTCTTCCAAACGCCATCCTCAGATACTACTTGTCCACCAAGTCGAGCCTTTGCCCCCACCTTAAGTCTTTTTTCCGACTCCCTACATGGTTCACAGCGTTCCACCCGAGCCTTGACCTGTGAATCGATGGCTGGCCCCCAAAAGTTCTCTTTAAGGCGTCTTGCCGTGAGAGTCTTGTGAGAAGTTGGCCTGATATATAATGTTCACTATTCTAGTGAGCACTTTGTATCAGTCCAAACAACCCTTATTTTATTTATTTTAATTTCTCATAAAGCGCTGGAATCAATCCCGTAAGGGTATCTCCGCGCTTTGCCAGCCATAGGATCATCAGGTAGTGTGACACAAGGAGTTAAGAAGACAGGAATGCTTCTTGATAAAGAAGGGTCTTTAATGTCTTTCTAAAAGACAGGTGGTTGGTGGTCATTCTTACATCAGTGGGGAGCTTGTTCCATAAGGCAGGTCCAACCGAGGAGAAAGCACGGTCTCCTTGTCTGGTTTTCTTTGTAGCAGGGGGTTTTAGGAGGGCTTGATTGCTTGAGTGGAGAGACCTGCTAGGCTGATACAGCTCAAGAGATTGTGACAGGTATTTAGGGCTTGCTCCGTATAGGCACTTGTGGACCGTACAACATATCTTAAAGTTGATGCGCTGCCGTATGGGGAGCCAATGTAGCTCTTCCAGCAAGGGCCTAGAGGGAGTCCTGGCCGGTACACTCATGACCAGTCTCGCCGCTGTGTTCTGGACTACCTGCAAACGACCTACTGCATCTGCATTTGCTAATGTCAGCAGGCCGTTGCAGTAGTCCAGGCGGCTGGTGACCAAGGCCTGTACAAGTGTCTTCCTATAGGTGGCAGGGAGATACGGGAAGACACGTCTGAGAAGGCCGATGGTGTGGAAACATAGCCCTGCGATATAGTTGGTGTGTTCCTTTAAGGTCAGTTTTTGGTCCAACTTCACCCCTAGATTCTTAACATGAGGTTAATGTAAATGTAAATGTAAATGTATTGGCATTTATATAGCGCACTACTTACCCGTAGGGTCCCAAGGCGCTTCGACCGCTGCGAAACCCTTCCTGGCTTCCCTGAGAGATGGTCCCTTTAATGGGTATCTCCAGGGTGAGACCAGGCATCCCCGGCGGTCTGGTGGGGCCGTTAGTGAAGATGAGGCAAGCTAATGCCCAGAGTTGCCGAGTGTGATCGCTGATCAGAGTGGGCACCGAGGCGAGAGAATTATCGAGTCCGCTGACCCTGGTCCAGAAACCTGCCACACCGGGAATCGAACCCTGGTCCCGGGCCGTCCTCTGCTCTCGGGTCTGCCGCCTCTAACCAGTGAGCCACACTACTTCACTTTGGATGTGGGTACTGGGCCCACATCTAATGGCCACCAGTCTGGGGACCAGAGGAGACTCGCCTTGCCAAAGAGCATAACCTCTGTTTTTCCCACATTGCATTGGAGGCAATTCACAGCCATCCAATGTGACACTGCCCTCATACCCTCAGCAAAGTTCTCCTTGACTTTAGGGCCAAGGGAGCTGAAAGGGTAGAGGAGCTGGGTGTCATCAGCGTAGGAGACCGGTATGAACCCATACTTCCGCACAATCTCAGCAAGGGGGGCCACATATACATTAAACAATGTAGGGCTAAGGCATGAGCCCTGTGGCACCCCCTTCGTGAGCACCCTTGAGATGGAACGAAAGGGGCCCAAGCTGATAGATTGTGATCTCCCGGAGAGGAAGCTCTCCAACCATGATAAAGCTAATCCTCCAATTACTACTCCCTGCAAACGGCTGAGAAGGATGTTATGGGACACGGTATCAAAGGCTGCGGACAGGTCCAACAGCACTAAGATCATGGAACCGCCTCTATCCTGTGACATTTTGATCTTATCTGTCACAGAGAGAAGGGCCGATTCAGTGCTGTGGTTGGGCCTGAACCCAGATTGAGAATGGTCCAGGCCCCCTGTCGCCTCGATAAAGCCGAGGAGATGATGGTGTTAACGTGTTTCTCTGCCAGTTTGCTGATGAAAGGGAGGAGAGAAATTGGGCGAAGGTTGGAGAGTTCTGACCAGGGCAAGGTGGAATTTTTGCATATAGGGTTCACTACCGCTTCCTTCCAGGATTGTGGGAGTTGTCCCTCGGCAAAGGAGAGGTTCAGCAATTTCTGAATGGAGGGTCCTAATATATCGCTCAGAGGGGAGATTAATTTAGCAGGTATCAGGTCAGTAGGAGAGCCGGTCTTCATTTGATTGATAAGTGCAGTCAGATCTTTAATGGTTATATCAGGGATTACATGAAGAGTTTTCCCAGAAGTCACCATTGGGGAGATTTCAGGGACCTCGACATCCAAGGGACCTGAGACTGAGATAATTTTCTTGTATATCCCTTCTATTTTATCCTCGAAGAACTTAGATATTTCATTACAAAGAACTTGAGTGAAAGTATTTGGACTCTCACACGTCTGTATGATTTTAAATAGTTCTCTTGTAGAGTTGCCTGCCTCTGCAATTTGAGAGGTGAGGCTTATTTTCCTTGCTTTTTTTATATTTTTATAGTAAGTGGTCATAGCCTCCACGTATCGATTCTTATCTTCCCCATTGCCTGTCCGCCTCCAAAGTTTCTCCAACTTTCTACATCCCTGCTTTTCTATTTTAAGGGCCTCAGTGAACCATGCTTCCCTTTTAGCTATGGTAGATTTTTTTACATTTTTCTGGGGAGCCAGGATAACAATGGCTACCGTCAGTGTGGAGTTGAACTTTGAGAGAGCAGTCTCGATGTTATCTGAGTTTGAGAATATTGGCTGTTTCCAGGTTTGTGTGAACCTGGCAGGAGTGACTTTATGCCATGGTCTACGTTTAATGGACTGCGTGGCGGGTTGATTTGTGGGATTAGGTAAATGTAACAAGGAGAAATCTACCATTTTATGATCAGACCAATAAATGTGTTTAGGGGGGTGACAGTGAACATTGGGATGGGAGGTAAAAATCAAATCCAGGGTGTGACCACCTGAGTGTGACCACCTGAGTGAGTAGGTCCACTATTTCGGAGATGCAGACCTAGAAGAGCAAGATCTGTCAAAAATACATTCGTATCAAGGTGATCAGCAATATCGGTGTGAAAATTAAAATCTCCAAGTAAAATAAAATTTCCGTTAACTTTCATGTAGGGGCTAACAGTTCAGTAAGGGCAAGGGAGTACCCAGCGTTGGGTCCAGGCGGGCGATAGACTAATGCTCCTTTCCAGTGTACCTTGGGGCTGATTTTTAGATGAAAGATCATTACTTCCATGGTAGGTAGCATCATTTGTTCTAAAATTCGAATATTCAATGCATCTCTATACATTATGGCAGTCCCGCCTCCTACCTTCTCAGGGCGGTCTTGACGAAGGATTTTATATCCCATAGGTATCCCTAAGGTGATAGTGGGGATAGTATGGGGTTTCAGCCATGTTTCAGTCAAGAAACATATCTCAGGCTGAATGCTATGAATAGTGTCCCATAATTGCATATGATGTTTAGGGAGTGATCTAACATTTAACAGAAAGCTTTTCCAGCCTCCCTGGGTGTCTATACTGTCTTTGGGGTGTCCAACAATGATGTTGGAGTGGGTAGCTTGGAATCCGCACTTAATGCAGGAAAAAGGACCCTCGGGACATATTGGCGTTCTATTAGTGCAACTATGTTTCCCCTGGGGTTGTAGCGCCAGAAGAGCATAAGGTGAATACCTGATACAAGGGGCGGTCATAGAGCAGTCTATAGTAACAAGAGGCAGAGTGGTTGGCCCCTGGCCCCGTCCAGTCGCAGACGGGCGCAGACGGGCCTCTCTTTGGCTAGTCTTCGGCGTTGTCTTCGGCTCTCCTGCTCGCAATCGCTGCGCGCTCAGGAGGGGGCGAGGGCTAAATAGCCCCGTCAGCCCTGGCCGCTAGAGCGCTAACCGCTCAGCGAGACCGGAAGTGGTGTCCTCCCTCCCCGGAACACAACCACGGGGAAGCGAGCGCTCAGGAAGCTAATGCCTCAGGTGAAATTTCGGCGTGTGTGTGCGAGTGTGTGCACTTTTAAATTTCTAGTGTCACAGATGTGCAAATTCTAAAACAATCTTCACGATTTCAGCAAATTAAAATTCTCATTGATTCGCAACACGCAAAAGCTGGTAACACAGGCTGATCGTCCCAAGCAGGCCAGCGGGTCCGGGAAACACTGCCACTGTCCCCCTACCGCAGCGCGGGAAAGCAAAGCTCAGCCTAAATAGCCCCGTCAGCCCTGGCCGCTAGAGCGCTAACCGCTCAGCGAGACCGGAAGTGGTGTCCTCCCTCCCCGGAACACAATCACGGGGAAGCGAGCGCTCAGGAAGCTAATGCCTCAGGTGAAATTTCGGCGTGTGTGTGCGAGTGTGTGCACTTTTAAATTTCTAGTGTCACAGATGTGCAAATTCTAAAACAATCTTCACGATTTCAGCAAATTAAAATTCTCATTGATTCGCAACACGCAAAAGCTGGTAACACAGGCTGATCGTCCCAAGCATGCCAGCGGGTCCGGGAAACACTGCCACTGTCCCCCTACCGCAGCGCGGGAAAGCAAAGCTCAGCCTAAATAGCCCCGTCAGCCCTGGCCGCTAGAGCGCTAACCGCTCAGCGAGACCGGAAGTGGTGTCCTCCCTCCCCGGAACACAATCACGGGGAAGCGAGCGCTCAGGAAGCTAATGCCTCAGGTGAAATTTCGGCGTGTGTGTGCGAGTGTGTGCACTTTTAAATTTCTAGTGTCACAGATGTGCAAATTCTAAAACAATCTTCACGATTTCAGCAAATTAAAATTCTCATTGATTCGCAACACGCAAAAGCTGGTAACACAGGCTGATCGTCCCAAGCAAGCCAGCGGGTCCGGGAAACACTGCCACTGTCCCCCTACCGCTTATTGATGATTGGTTGTAAGTCAACCTTATAGACCAGCTATCCTAGTAGCATGGATACAAGCAGTCTTCGGGGTAAACTCTAGAGGGCGTGTTAAGCCAGCTGTTATACCATCACATATACCCCTTGAACACCAAGTGAAAGGACACCACACAAGTGTTATGAAAATAAACAGTGTATTTATTTAGATCACAACAGCCCTGTACTCTTTATGAGGACAGGGTACTAAGCACACAACAAATCTCTTACGAAAATACTTTAAGTCGCACAATTTACACAAATGCGCGAGGGGCACGAAAAACCATATACTCTAAAAGTGGAATGCGAAATTACTAGCAGGTAAGTACTAATCTCATAGGGTTTGGAATCGCTAGGACTGGACTACTGAACCTTTAGATTACGAGCAGGAGGCCTAGGGGACTCGGGTGCAGAGTGTGCACTCTCACGCGGGATGCGGGACAAAGTCTATGGAGGCTAGTAAAAGCAAAAGTTAGTGTTCTCGGGCGAACCCGACTAGGTAGGTCAAAAACGAAAGTGGATCTAGACACTTAGAGAGTGGATCTACGCTGGAGCACCGTGGTACTCGGTTTACCTAGCCCAGGGGCTGCGGCTGCATAGGGTTCAAGTGTCGTCGGGAATCCGCGTTGATGGACCAGGAGCCTGAAAGAAGAAGTTGCTGGCAGGCGACCAGTGAAGATTGTTCGATGGATCCAAGCCTGGATCGATGAAGATGGATACCTGTAGGCAGAGGGGACCAAGTTCTGAATCACTAACCAGTGATTAGATGGGCACCAGGATGGCACCGGATGGAGTCACCTCGACCAGGTGAGTGGGCGACGCTGTGCTCTGCAGTCTCTCGGACCAGGAGGCATTGTCGGCAACCAGGATGGAGGGCGAGCTGTCCCACGGTGGTATCTGCTGTCAACGTCGCTGGGCCCAGGATTGGGGCAACTAGTCTTGGCAAATGCAAGCCCATGAGGTGGACACAGGATGGCGTCTGGAGTGGACCAGGAGGGTCCGGGGTGCTCCTCTTTTGGAGGGGAGCAAGGGCCAGCCTGGAGCAACCAGACCAGCGGCGGAAGTGTCGAAGTTCGTCGTCAAACGGGCCAGTAGCCAACGGGCAAGTGACCTGGACAACGCGGTGAGCAGCAAAGAGCAGAAGGGCCCCACGCAGATCTCGTGGATGCTGGGGGGCTGGACTTCGGTGCTGGAGCTGCTCTGGGTCGGGGCTTCTCGGACCCCAAAGCACCCACTCGAGGATTCCTCGGCGGTTGTGCTGGATAGAAGTCGTGCAGTTCTGATGATGGCCGGTCCCTCGAGGTCTCGTCTCACCTACGGTTCTCAGCTTAGCTGTAGATGTAGGTAGATGTCAGAGGTGCCAGGGAAGCCGGGTCTCGTCGTGCTGGTCAGTCGGATTCCGGAGAAAGGACGTGCAGCAAACCGCAGTGTTCTTAGATGGTGCCTGCGGGTGCAGGGTGACTACTCCTTAGTCACAAGGGAGAAATCTTAGGAAGAAGTCTTGAGTTCCTTTCGTGGAAAGTAGTTTCAGGATTCAAAGATGATCTAATTTGGAAGGGGGCCTGCTCCTACCTTTATCCTGCAAAAGGGGGCAGGCACGCGACTAGGTCCTGCCCAGGGGTTGGACCAGGAAGGGGGGTGGTTACACCACTCTCCCATGCCGGACTTCCCCCAGCTCAGGGGCTGGTGTGCCCCTAGAACTGGTTTGAGCCGGCCTATGCATAGTGAGCACCGGGGTGCCACTTGCAGTCACCTTCCTCTAAAGCCCTGCCTACCTGGGATACACAAAACCCTGTCTGGGATGGTGCTAGCACCGCCCCTGACAGGAAACCCTTTGTCCAAGCTCTCCTCGCTGGAAGGACTCCCAGCAGCAGGAGGTCAGACTCGTGTCTGTGGTGGCAGCATCCATTTTGTGGAGCTGAGGCTGGAGTTAACTTTAACCGGGGTTCACAGTTACATCCATGTCGTGTCCCTCTAGAAGGGTGGAATGCTAACCCCGTCGCCAGAATTGGCGAGGTGGATAGTATTCCAATTCGTATGACACCTTACTCGACATGGTTTGATAAAGCGATACCAGAGTTGGCATATAACCGCGAGAATTATAAAGCACTTAAGAGTATATGGTACGCGTTATCATGGAACAGCTATTAGGACTTGGTTCCGCAAGCTGCAGACAGGCTCAGCTCATGCCAGAGCACCATCTCACATAATTCCAAGCACTCTGCCTTCAGGATTGATAAGGCCTGCCATAGGAGTGACTGATAGGAATATATGTGTCCATTTTAGGGTTAGATATAGGAATACTATATCTAAAGCAAAGGGTGATTACACCACCTTGCCCCAGCTGTCAAGCAGCCAGTTGTGTCAGATTTGGATGGCCAGCCAGGGGTGGCATAATACATGCTGCAGCCCCTGGTAGGCCCTGGGTGCACCTATGCCCTGGGTACCTAAGGTACACTGTACAGGGACTGATAAGGTGACTCAGTATCCAATTAGATATGTACCTAGGGTACATGGAATCCATTTTACAGAGAGAGCAGTAGGTCTGGGGCCCTGAATAGCAGGGTCCCAGGTCAACTAAGTCAGAAAACCAGCAAAACACCAGGCAGAAAGTTGGGGGCAACCATAATCAGGTATCCACCTTCCTACACAACCCCCCCCCCCAAACGAAAGGAGATAAGGCTATCCTTGACCAGGTAAGCCTATATTGCCTGAGTGGCCATATGAGGTGGTACATGCATGTTGTGATAATGAATCCAATACACAAGTAAATCTTGAAGTAAGTTTATTCCTCAGAGAAAGATCCTAAACAGCTTCTTGCCAGACACAGCTGGACCAACTGATAACAGAGTCACAGCGGTGACATCATATTAGAATCTCTAGAGCATCATAAGGATGCAGCATTCCAAGCAATAACAAATGTGTAAAATGCAAGCCAGCATTATAGAAACATAACACATCTCCCCCCTTTATAGTAAGGCCAGAAAAAGAAAGAAAAACAAAAATAAATCAACAAAAATAAATAAATAAATAAATAAATAACTGAGGCTCATGAGTTGAATGAAGAAACATAATCACTCAGATACCCAGGTAACCTTCTTTCACCAGCAGCCCTCAAAACACGTGAACCATCCAACCCATCTCCCTCCCTTGCAGGCGTATCTTGTTCATCAGAAGTATTTGTAACTCCAGAGGAGGGAGTATCAACCCCTTGTACCTTTCCAAACTCTGCATCCTTCATCAACATCCAAGGAGAACACCGCTCCTTATCATACGTACCTTCCAAATTTTCTACGTGTTTGGAGTCACCCCTTTGATATAAAGCAACCCGCCTGAGATTCCAAACTTGACCATTAGTTAATCTCACCCAATTGCTGCCCACAGTTTTCACCTTGAAAGGTCCTCTGAACCTGTTGACAAAATTATTATGCCCACCAGGCTTCACTTTCACTAGATCTCCCACATTAAAGTACCGTTTGCCATCCCCATTCAACCACCCTGATTGTGATTCTGCCCCTCTTGTTTTCTCCCTCATCCATGAAGGAAGTAACTTGGAGCCAGCCTCCCTTCCTCGCATCATTCCAAATGGGCTCTTACCTAAGACATCATTCACTGTTGTGCGATACGCTCACAGCATCTCACTCACTGACTCAAGTACAGGTAGACCAGAACCATGAGCCAATTGCATGGTACCCTTGACCATGCGGTTGATGCGCTCCACGAGTCTGTTTCCTTGTGGATTATATAGAGAACAACACACATGCTTTACACCAACAGAATCTAAGAAGCACTTCATTTCTGTATTTATTTATTTATTTATGGGTTTGTAACGCGCCGGAATCACACCCGAAGGTGTATCTCCGCGCAGTGCTGCTTGAGGGTGCAGGGAGAGGTAAGCTCTAGTACTGGAACAGAGTGGTCTTAAGACTCTTCCTGAATAATGAGTGGCTGGTACACTGCCTAAGGGAATAGGGAAGGCTGTTCCACAGACGGGGACCCATAACAGAGAGGGCACGTCCTCCCTGTCTGGTCTTGCTGAAACGGGGAATCTGCAGTAGGAGCTGGTTACTGGAACGCAGGTTACGTGAGGGGCGATGATAGACAAATTTTTCGGCTAGATAGGATGGCCCTAGATTATGCAGACTTTTGTGCACCACACAGTAGAGGTCAATTGTGTTCCATTGTCAGTCAACAAAACTTCTGGAAATCCTTCCCTCTTAAAAATTTCTGACAAAACAGCAATGGTAGCTTTGGTCGTTATACTGCTCATAAACGCAACCTCCACCCATTTCGATTTCGCATCCACCAAAACAACCGCAAATCTCTCATTCTCTTTTAAGAAAGAAAATGGCCCGACAAAGTCTAGACACACCTTTTCCCAAACCTTGTCAGGAACAAAAACATGCTGGGGCTCTTTGCTCGATCCAATGCCAACCCTTAACCTCTTCTCAGACTCCTTGCATGCCACACACCTCTCTACCCACTCTCTCACCTGCTGATCCATAGCGGGCCACCAGTACAATTCTTTCAACCTCCTTATGGTCATTGTTTGACCCATATGGCCTTGATGTGCTAACCCAATCAATCTGCCCCGCAAACCCTGTGGCGGTATAAACTTATCCTGACGCATTAACACCCCATTATCTGTAACAGATAATTGATCTACAACTTTCAAATAAGGCCGAACACCAAGTGGAACAGAACTTTCCCTCCTGGTAACACCCTTCATCCTCCTGCGGACACCAATCAAAGTTGCATCCTCTTCCATCTGCTCAATCCAGGTCTTCTTCTGAATAGCACCATCCATACCTTCTACTGCATCATCAATACTTGCTACCACTTCCTCCGTAGAAAGATCCACAACCACAGCTTTCTCATCCGGCAACCTTGACAAACAGTCAGCGACTTTATTGCGCCAACCTGGAACATACTCCACTTTACAGTCAAAATCTTGCAGCTTTACTGCCAATCTTGCTAACCTACCAGAACAATTGCTTATCCCTCCTGGACCCAAAATTTTCAACAACGGTTTATGATCAGTGCGCAACCGAAAATGACTGCCCCACAAAAATACTCTAAAATGACTTGTAGCCCAGGCCGCCGCCAATGCCTCTCTCTCTATAACAAAGTAATTGCGTTCACACTCAGACAAAGAGCGAGAAGCAAATGCTACTGTCCTTTCCACACCCCCACGCACTTGTGCCAAAACAGCACCTATGCCCACGCCACTTGCATCCACAGTAAGGATATTATCCAAACCACTTTGAAATGGAGTCAAAACACCTGCATGAACTATTTCCTTTTTAATCACATCAAACGCAGATTGTTGCATTTTCCCCCAGCTAAACTTCTTACCCTTCCTTAAGAGCTCCCTCAATGCTTCTGTCTTGTGTGAAAAATGTAGCACAAACTTCGAATAGTATTCCACTAAGCCCATGAAGGAACGTAAAGAGTCCCTATCATGAGGCACACTTGCGTTCGCAATGGCACTAACCAGGTTCTCCTTTGGTCGTATCCCTTCCTCAGTAACAAGATGCCCCAAATATTCCACTTCCTGTGTCTTGAACTTGCACTTTTCCCTCTTTAAGGTCATGCCAGCCTTTGCAATCCTATCCAACACCTTAGCAAGAGCTTGATTGTGTTCCTTTTCATCTTTTCCAAACACAAGTATGTTATCCTGAAATACTACTGCCTTATCAATTCCACCCAAAATAGAATTCATCAAACGCTGGAAGACACTAGCAGCGGAACACAGCCCAAACGGGAGTCTGCAAAACTGGAAAGTGCCCTCCGCAGTAATAAAAGACGTTAGAGATTTAGATTCCGCACTAAGTTCTACCTGATGGTATGCACTGCGCATATCCAGTTTACTGAAAACCTTTGCATCATCAAGAAAAAAAGGACCAATTCATTTATGTTTGGCAAAGGGAACCTGTCTGATATTACATTTTCATTCAGACTTCTCAGATCCACACAGAATCTGAGAGAGCCATCCTGTTTGTTCGTGATAACGACCGGACTTAACCATTCAACAGCTTCCACTGGTTCAATGACTTTGTCGTCCAAAAGCTGTTGAATTATTTCCTTCACCTTTCCTCTAGCTGCTATTGGAACCCTTCTAGCTGCATGTTGGACCGGAATCGAGTCTTTTTTCAATTTGATGACATGCTGATAATTCCTAAATTTTCCCAGTCTAGGCTCAAATACACCACTAAATTTATCCAATAAGTCATTCATACTATCCACATTACCTGCATCAACAATCATGACCGGTATATCAGCTGTGGGATCTACCTTGATCCCCAAGTCATATTGGTGTGGCCAACCTAGTATTGGCGGTCCCTCTTCAGCCACATACATTTTTCCATGAGTCTCTCTCCCCCCAAACACTATCTTTGCATCCATGTATCCAACCACTTTAATTTCGTTCCCTTGATAAGATTTCAAAGCAACATCAGATCTGGATAAAACATCACTCTTCCATGTTTCTTCATACATAGCTTGAGGTATAATAGTGTACAGTGATCCTGTATCAACCATCAAGGACAATGGCTTACCATTTACTTCAAAATCAGCTCTCGGTCTTGTCCTTCTCTTTTCCAAACCCTCCACCTCTGCCACATCAACATCCCCATTAACAACCACAACCTTGTAAGAGGCTGTAGCATCGTTAACTCATGCAACTTTATCATTTTGTTGCTTGCACATACGTGCCAAATGTCCTCTTTTGCCACACTTTAAACAATCTTTCCCTACTGCATAGCACTGTTTTGAGTCCGCCATATGGTATGTGCTCCCACATCTAAGACAGTGCTTTGCTGCAATCTTGCCAGATGACTTATAAAAGTTTTTTTGAAATTTATTTTTACTGTTAAAGTTATTTTGACTCTTGTTTCTGATGGCACAAATACTCTCCGAATCATCTTCCAGAACTGCAACTTCCTTATCTTTATTGTTGCTGGGACTTATTTTCATTTCCCGCATGCACTTCTCCGATTCCTCGACCACCTTTGCAATAGCTATAGCATCTTTCAATGTTGGATTACTTGAGGCCCGCAACCTCTCTTGAGTCTTTTTGCAATGACATTGCACAATTAACTGGTCACGAATCATCTCTTCTTGCATTGCTCCGAATTGACATTTGGATGACAATTCTCTCAATCTGGCTACAAATTCATCAATGCTCTCACTTTGTCGTTGAGGCTGTGTATACAATTTGTGCCTCCTCATGACTACATTGACATGCTTTGCGAACCTTTTTTCTAGTTTCATCTTTGCATCCTTGTAAACATCCTCTATTTCTTCGACTGAAGGAAGATATTTAAACACATGCTGTCCCTCTTTTCCTAGACATCCCAACAGTAAGGCTTTCTTTCTCACAGCTGGAAATTTTGTCCCATCGAGAGCTACTATATAATTCTCAAAACAGTCTATCCAGTCCTCCCATTCGATAGGGGGCTCTCCTGGAGACATTTGTGAAACAGGAGCCCATAATTCTATCGATGCCAAGGCCGCTGGCGCAAACCGCCTCTTAGTTCCCATGCTGAATAGTTACCAAATAAAAAGACGGGCGCTGGAAGCAGGAATCAAGAACAGAGTTTATTTCTCATGAGGAGAGCCAGTCATTTCGGACACGAAACACGGTGTCTTTCAGGAGGTGCTCTAACAAGTGAGCTGAGACTCCTTCTTTTATACCTTACAAAACACTTGATAGTACAATCAGGACAGTGTGACGCAAAAGAAAAGACATCCCTATAATCCTCGTGTCACTCCTACCCCACATATGTTCACAATAGGGACCCTTGACCTGCTGATAAGAGGGGAGGGCAATCACGCAGCTGAGTGTTCCGTCAACAGTTTAGGATGTGTGCGCCTGATCATAGCCCAGGGGGTGGGGTGGCCAGGATCAATAGTGGGTCCTTTGAAGAGGAGTGACTTCATACAATAAGGGCAGTAAATGGTATCCCCTGGCTCAGGCGATGGCCTCGGACATGTGTGGTCAGCCGGACTCGGGGGAAGGGGTCATCAAAGGAGTGGTATTCATGCCGCGTGGACAATCGAGCGCGGAGGGAAGGCTTGTCAACAGAGGGGCATTCATGGAAGGAAAGGAGGTGTTGGTCAGGCGCGGCCGTGACTCTCAAGGACAGGGTCTTGCAGAAGAAGGTTTATGACTTGCCCATGTGAGGAGAAGGAAGGGGGAGGGGGGGAGCCAGAGTGGACACAAGGGCAGAGTCGCATAGAGAGAGAGATCTTATGACCCGTACATGAGAGAGCGGGGGCAGTCAGGTGCAGCTGGGGAGGGCTATGTCAGCTAAGGCGAAGGATGCCTCTTCAAGAGGGAAGGGGGGGGGGTTTGCGCGGGTCCAGCAGAAGGGTTGCCTTTCACAGCAGGGTCGCGCAGAGGGAGAGGGTTTTATGGTCTATGCATGAGAGAGGGGGTTTAAGATACGCGCAGGAGAGGAAGCCAGGGATTCCAATGGGTAAAAGGCCATGGTGCCTAGAATGGCTGTACATATGCATATGGGTACGGGCTCTTACTGGCAGAGGGATACGGTCAATAAGTTACGATATTCATGGTGCTCACGGGGAGAGGAGTGGGAGAAGAAGGGAAATGAATGCTGTTTATGTACATCAATTTCTTCAATTTCCACAGTCGCCCCTTTTTACATTACAGCGTTCATTTTTGTAATGGGGTTACAGATAGACAGGCATCGTTGAAGAATTAGCATTTTGTCGATACTAACATTTGGCATACAATCATAGACAGTTGAGGTGATGGGCGGAATGCAGCACATAGGAAATTGCATTTCGTTGAGTTCCTGACAATTAAACGCACTACATAGCATAGATGTTTCTGGCTTAAAAAATGTGACCAATGTACAGTTTTGACCAAGCAGTTGAGAGCGGAATTCAGTTCAATACACAAGATCTCTTCGTCACAGTGTCTTTTTATCAGTGAGCCATCACTGGTAGGCTCTAGTCCGTGCACTTTCGTTGGCGCTGTTGAGCACCGGCGGTGGAGCTATAGGTCCAGCTCAGTTCTATCCTTACGCGTTGCAGGGTGCGGTCAGTCCTCTGCTGTTAGACCACAGTCCTGTTCCCTAAACAATCCGTTTGGTGGCGCCTTATGCTCGGCACCTATATTTCCGTGGCAACACCCTATTCCCATATGAATGCAGTTCTTCCTTTTGGCAAAAAGTCACGTGGAAAAGAGGGTGAGTGTGGTTCAAATAGTCAAATAGGAGAGAGAGCGGAGTTGGGTCAGAGTTCCTGGGACACACAAAAGGGACCAAGGGAGCAAAGGATGACAAGCAGACAGGCCCATCAATCGGGCCCAAAGAAGGGGGACAGAGACTCCAGGCACACGTGGGTTAGCAGACGAAGGGCTTCAAGGCGGCCCATCATTTTTCATTTTCCACGTTGAAATTGCGGTCTCGTCCCGTATCTTGTTGCTCTGCAGCTCCACCTTTGGTCGATGTCACACGTGTCCCAAGATCTGCAGCCAGGCTGTACGTCACATCTGACCCTTCTCCTTCGGTGGTCGTGAATCTTTGAATAGGTACAAAACAAGGTTTTAGAGAGATGACAGAAGAAGATATCTACGTATGTGAATTCCTCCCTCAATCCAAAGTACTTGGGAGATACGCTCATTGGTCACAGTCAGATGTTCATCTACCAAACAGTGCATATGTCAGCATTCCTACTGAGTTCATGCCAGGTTTTATTCATTGTCTACACAGGTCACATATGGAGGAAAGTCAGACTCGTGTCAACTGTGTATTTCATCATACTCGACATTTCGGAGCCTCCAGGGAGACTCGCCTTTCTAACCTGAGCTTTAACAGTCTAACATTTCCCTTCAAGGCTGGCTAACCTTTTCAAACAGGGTGGGGGCGCTATCATCGAGAGTCAGGGTAAAACAAGTTTTTCTCGAGGGACGACAGTTGCGCATGGTCATTATGTTTATATCCGGGACAGCAGCTGGGGGTCAATCAAAATGGGGCGGGGATGCATCGGGCGCTCGCGCTTGGGTGCAAAGGGGGTTGGGGCAATCTGGGCATTTGGGGGTCAATCTAGACGTTGGCGTTCGTCTCTGAAGAACAGACTTAAGGTGCCATTGACATACAGTTCCCCTATAAATGGCCAGATTTGGGGGACTTTAGTCGTATTACCTGTCCTTTCCTTCTCAGCCAATTCAAGTTCATTCATTTTGCAGAAAGGAGAGGCAGTAATATGGCGAGATACAATTCTTTTAGTTTCGGTCAATTTCGCTGAACACCTTTGCGTTCAATATGTATCAAATCAGACTGGTGCCGGTGGGGCACAATTTTTAGCAAAAAGAGGGAGAGAAAATAGGGAGACTCTCATAGAGAGCGAGAGTCGTCCGTAATCTAAACGAGCCATTCGGTACACGCATGACATGTAGAGAGAGAGAGAGAGAGAGAGAGAGAGAGAGAGATAAGGGGGTGGTGAGAGAGAGAGACGTGTACGAAAATAGGTCATTTAGTGCGCTCACAACACAGAACAGCAAAGGTCAGGTAACACGCAGATACAGACAGAGGGATGACATAAATCCGTACATACATACAAACTCAGACAGGGAAGACAGCACATGCATTACATATATATAAGACATTCACGACAAAACAGAAAACAACAGGTGGCCAACAAAATCCATATTATATCCTACGTATCTTTACTATCCTATTTATCTACGTGCTTAGCTCTTTTCTACCCTTCCCTCCTTTTCATTCTCGCCAGTTATCTCTGCGAGCGTTCTCAATTGCCAATACTTACACCTCGGTTAGTCGATCAGAATTTAACCTGGTCGCGCTATTTACCCATGGTTGGATCTTAAACCATTTTTCAGTTCCTTCCTTTGGTGGGAAGTTCTCCAGGCTGAGGCAACGGCAAGTATTGATCGGGAGAACAGTCGGACAGCTTGGCTATATCTATAAGAGTGTGAGAAAGGGGGGCAGTGCATTTTGAACATCAGCAACATTTCTAACTTCCCAGACGGGTGGTGCCGTGGTAACCCTTACCCAGATATTTTTCTTTGTCCTTTCCCTACCTAGTCAAACGTCTAGTTACATTATTTAACGCGTCATTTCTAGTCAATTTTTCGTCATTCAGTACCCGTCCAGTTTCTATGTCAGTCCATCCTCCCAGTCGCTATGTTCTAAGGAGGAACAGTCATGTTTAAGTCTACGTCTTTTAGAAAACTTATCGTGATAAGGACTATGCACATATTTCCTCCTTCCCTTTTCGTCGGTGGTTCGATCATCGCTCTCCCACACTTCTGCCGACGTTCTGACGTGATCTGCAGAAGGGAGGAGAAAGAAGGGGTGGGGGGCAGCATTCACAGCACATCAGCATGCAGTAGTCCGAAAATGTTTTTACCTACCACTTACTCGACCTATCTCCACGTACTGCATTTCGTTACCATCTCGGCGTTTAAGCCCAGAGGGACCAGTAATGTCAGATAGATAATCATTGACGATCTGCGTATCTACATGAGTTACTTGGTCGCAACCCCTTTTTGTTGGTGCAAGGGTGGCGATCAGGTGGCATTTCTGTGGTGTTGTTTTAAGGGCGTCTAAAACACTTTTCCGGCTGCCTGTGACACATAATGTAGCTGCTAAATATCTGGTCCTTTTTTTTTTTTACCCTTCATCTTTCATCATACTTATTCTTTGCTCATCGTAGTAAAACATCCAAAACTCATTAATGCAACCGCTACAACCATGCTTTCTTTTTCAAAAATACCTTTAATAAAAAGTGTTGATGTATAAATACAGGCCTACGATCCAGTGGACCGGCCACGGAGCAGGTTAAGACTGTACATAAGAAGAACGAAGTTGGTGGCAGTTCATTGCATAAAGTGCAGCAGTGCAATAAAATCGTATTAAGCTTTCCTACAGAGCAAGCATGATACATGTCAAGAATTCAGGTTTAATTAATTCATAAATTCATTATCCAGTGCTCATTCATTATCTAAATTACACCAATTCATTTTCCAAATCATAATCAGTACCCACCCTAAGTCAGTTCACTGTCCAAGCACATACTCAATATCCTTCATATCTACTTTCATTATCCAAGAAACCGCATACATATCTCGGGACAAAAAGCTGTGCGGTCAGGGTGCAGCAAAGTTTACTCAAAAAGTCTCATTTCGTGTCGGCGCCATTTTGGGCGAGGTCAGGCTGGTTCCAGCATAGTCAGAATGTCTCCAGTCTCGCATGGTTGGACCAGAACCTTCCGTTGGCAGTTCAAAAAGTTTTGTGCTATGTGGTTAACAGTCTAACAATATGGACCATTAGTCAAAGAGTGGGGAGGGCGGCAACAATTTTCCTACCGGGTCATTCTGGTGTTCCACCGGAACTGAACAAGTCTGTGCCGTGGCTGCATTTTAGCCATTTCCAATCGGAGGCTGGCGCCGGCAGGAGTTGCACCGATGTCGTGGTTCCCAGTGAGGGGGGCGGGGGCGCCCATGCGGAGGGATCGGGGTGCCCCCCGGCTCTTATAGAATCTTCAAGGTTGAGGAGAGAAGGCATGGGGCGTGTGCCCGTCCTGGGCAGAAGACCGCTTTTTGATGTTGACCCTCTTTAAGTAAGAGCATTGGGGTGTCGCTGGAAGCCTCCACCTGGAGGGAGGTGGGGGAGGCTCGTTCGCGCCGCCTCCCCCTTCCAGCGACCCCGCGCCGTTCTTCGGCTCCAGCGCTTCGGTATTGGCCGTGCCGGCCATTGAAGATGGGGGGGGGGTGGTCGGTGGCTGTGGCAAGACATCCCCCCCCCTTTTGACATGTGGCGGGACTACCTGTAACTATCCAGGCGTTGGCATGTGGCGGGACTACCTGCAACTGTCAGGCGTTGGGTGTAGTTGCGGCCATTATTGCACAAAGAAATGCCGCCATCCTCGCTTTGGCTTCGCCCTTCAACGAAAGCCGGATCGGGTGAGAGAGAGGGGTGGTCGGTGGCCGAGGCAAGACAGCCCCCTCTCTCCCCGTGGCCTGCAGGGCGGCAGAAGAGGAGAGATGGAGAGGTCCTTGTCATTCTTTGGACCGCCTGCCCAACATCATCTCCTACTGACCGTGGCCAGGCGAGCCCCTCGTGCCTCGAGGCCTCGCCTTCCGGATGGGCGTAACCGCGGACCTGTTGCACTTCGGGAGCTTCCGGAATGGGGGTAGGTACCTATTGAATTGTTTCTATTTCATGTGACCGTTATTTGGGCGTGGCGGGCAATGAGGCAGACATGTTGGGAGCAGGAACAGGCAGTGGAGCCTAGCTACCTCGTGGCTATTTTTGCTGTCAAACTTTTCGCCATTTTATATTTCTTATTACGAACTATTTCTAATGTTTCTTATTTTTAGTGAAGTCAAAAGCTCATCAGGGGGTTACTGACTTAGCCTGATTTCTTTTTATTATTCTTTCTCTTCCTTAGCGTGTTTCGAGCGAAAGTTTTCTGTTAGTAGGGAACGGTGATCACTTCATATTTTTATGTGTCCTTTTCACTAGGGGGTACTTCTGGACGGACCAGACGAATTCCCTCCAATAAATGGTCCGGGGTGGAACGAGATTATCGATCAAAAGGGGAACATATATTCCTTCATTAGGGTATCATCCTGGACAGACCAAGCGATGTACTTCCACTTACTAGGGTAGCCTCCTGGACGGACCAGATGGTCTACTTCCACTAAATGGCCCATGAGCGGGGAGCATATGTCCTCCATAAGGGTAGTCTCCTGGGCGGACCATGCGAGCTACCCCCCAAATAACCAAACAGTGGGGAGTGGGTAGGACTGACGAATTCACAAAGGGGCATAACCTACCCTTTACTACTTGCAAAGACTAGATAGAATATTTCTATTCCACGTTGTTTGCAGGCAGAAAATACCTCAAACAAAACAATTCCTGGAACAACAATGTCCAGGCAACCAACCAATCAGTGGGGAGAAAAACAGGCATGACGGATTACAACGGGGACAAACGTCTGCATTACCTGCCCTTCGCTATCCAGAAAGGAAGACAGAATATTTCTACTCGTCTCAGTTTGTAGACAGGGAAGATCTCAAAGAGCAACAATCGATTATTAATCGATTTCAAACAATCAGTGGGGAGAAAAGTAGGCATGACGGATTACAACGGGGACAAAAGTCTGCATTACCTACCCTTCTCTATCTGCAAAGAGGGACGAACGTTCCTATTCACCGCCGTTTGCAAACAGAGAATGTCTCGTTC
Source organism: Lissotriton vulgaris (assembly GCF_964263255.1). Taxonomy (NCBI): domain Eukaryota; kingdom Metazoa; phylum Chordata; class Amphibia; order Caudata; family Salamandridae; genus Lissotriton; species Lissotriton vulgaris. The sequence goes on from NC_141695.1 coordinate 49,972,633, forward strand.
TCAAGAAGAGAACCAATATGTCAAGTAGCATTCAAAGCTAAATGAACCAATACCAACAATATCAGTATACAAATACCGATTCCAATACAATCAATCAATCAATCAGGTGGATAGAACCACCCTACCAATCAGGCGTAAAAACACCCTACTTAATCTTACCCGGACCGGACCATACGGACAGTTCTTCGTGTTCCTCCTCCAGCGCCCGATCGTTCTCTTACTCCATGTAGCATTCCTGTGGGATTCCAGTCAGGACAATAGGTCACTCAAGAGAGGTCCGTTCAGAATTGGTGAAGTTCTTTCGATCGGCAGCCGGGCTAGGGCCCTCTCAAGGCAGGTATACTCCGATCATTTTAGATGTTCACTTCTTCGTCTGGATCTCTCTTACCGGACCTTATGTCACTGATGGACCCCGCGTTGGGACGCCAATTGTGAAACAGGAGCCCATAATTCTATCGATGCCCAGGCCGCTGGCGCAAACCGCCTCTTAGTTCCCATGCTGAATAGTTACCAAATAAAAAGACGGGCGCTGGAAGCAGGAATCAAGAACAGAGTTTATTTCTCATGAGGAGAGCCAGTCATTTCGGACACGAAACACGGTGTCTTTCAGGAGGTGCTCTAACAAGTGAGCTGAGACTCCTTCTTTTATACCTTACAAAACACTTGATAGTACAATCAGGACAGTGTGACGCAAAAGAAAAGACATCCCTATAATCCTCGTGTCAATCCTACCCCACATATGTTCACAATAGGGACCCTTGACCTGCTGATAAGAGGGGAGGGCAATCACGCAGCTGAGTGTTCCGTCAACAGTTTAGGATGTGTGCGCCTGATCATAGCCCAGGGGGTGGGGTGGCCAGGATCAATAGTGGGTCCTTTGAAGAGGAGTGACTTCATACAATAAGGGCAGTAAATGGTATCCCCTGGCTCAGGCGATGGCCTCGGACATGTGTGGTCAGCCGGACTCGGGGGAAGGGGTCATCAAAGGAGTGGTATTCATGCCGCGTGGACAATCGAGCGCGGAGGGAAGGCTTGTCAACAGAGGGGCATTCATGGAAGGAAAGGAGGTGTTGGTCAGGCGCGGCCGTGACTCTCAAGGACAGGGTCTTGCAGAAGAAGGTTTATGACTTGCCCATGTGAGGAGAAGGAAGGGGGAGGGGGGGGAGCCAGAGTGGACACAAGGGCAGAGTCGCATAGAGAGAGAGATCTTATGACCCGTACATGAGAGAGCGGGGGCAGTCAGGTGCAGCTGGGGAGGGCTATGTCAGCTAAGGCGAAGGATGCCTCTTCAAGAGGGAAGGGGGGGGGGGTTTGCGCGGGTCCAGCAGAAGGGTTACCTTTCACAGCAGGGTCGCGCAGAGGGAGAGGGTTTTATGGTCTATGCATGAGAGAGGGGGTTTAAGATACACGCAGGAGAGGAAGCCAGGGATTCCAATGGGTAAAAGGCCATGGTGCCTAGAATGGCTGTACATATGCATATGGGTACGGGCTCTTACTGGCAGAGGGATACGGTCAATAAGTTACGATATTCATGGTGCTCACGGAGAGAGGAGTGGGAGAAGAAGGGAAATGAATGCTGTTTATGTACATCAATTTCTTCAATTTCCACACATTAGGAATGCTGGAGGAATCACAATTGCAATGCTCACATCCATTTTTGTTTGCAGTACCAGTTACCACCTCAGCGTAATTTGCAGCTTGGATTGTACTCTCCTATAAATGAAACGCTCTTAACGAATGAGCTCTCAGTTTACAGAATCTTCTTTCCTTCTATGTTCATACCCATGAAACGAGCAATGAGAGAACCGTCAAGAACTGCTGCACTGTTAAGTACACGTTTATATATTTACTTTATCCTACTGCTCACAATAACTGTAATCTGTTGCAGCTTTCCAAAACATCATCTTTGATGTAACATGTTAAGGTGTTATAATCTTTTAGCCAAAGACTTTGTGGAAAACGTTTTTATTTAACACTCCAGGCTTCTCACACAACTTTATTGTGATACTTCTTACTTCCACTAAATATCGTGTTTAGGTAATCACAATTCGTCACATCCTATGAAAAACAAGGTTTATGTTTCAACTAACAGCCGCACCTCGAGCTTTCCTTCCGTTTTCGTTTTTATTTTTTAATATTTTCAGGCATGCGACAGTAATTAAACACAGCTGTGAACTCCTTTGTTCATTTATAGAGGATGGCACTTGATTACCTCGCCGTGTTTACTTTGAAAGGAAGCCTCGAGCACATGAGAATGTTCGTGCTCTCCTTACGCAGGGTGTTTACAATCAATTGGCACACACGAGCTGCTCTTCGCGCTTCACTGCCACCACGAGCTCGTGCTGCCTTTCGCTTCCCTGCTCGCGCTTTGTTTATATTTGAAAAGTCTGTTTGCTTAACATTAACTCTCGCTGCTGAAAGTGTGCAAATGACAATTCTTCAACAAAATACACTTTAAACAGGCTAAAACAATTTCTTGTATATACCATTTAACCAATAGCAATGTCTCTTATTTTCCACTCGATAATATTCGATTTTAACTTTTGCCTTTCTGCTGATTTCCTTAAAAATACTGCTCAATCTTTCCAAGCACTGTTCAATTGAGTTATTGATAATATAATTTGATTTTCGAAACAGTTTCCATTCTCCATTTACTTCTAAATATTTTAAGTTTCAACATGAATTGTTTCACACTGCAAGAATATTATCAGGTTTCTTTCATCCTTCCTCTGCTCCAAGTTAATTCGAGTACTTGTTGACAACACGACTTGATGAATGATTTAAAGGTCGTGAACTGATGAAATAAACACAAGTCTCTTTATGAGCAGAAATCTCGCAATGAATTGTCAGTAGCACGCAAATGTCTATATTTTATGAGCAGACGTTATATAATTAAGTAACAAAATGAAGTTGATATCTCTTACCAGCTGGCAGGTTTTCATTGAAAAAATAATGTCAAGTTTCAACTCCATTACAGCAGAAAGGTCATCTTATTCAACGAGTTGGGTTCTTTTCCTTTTAGTTTAGGATAATCTATCTTCCTCCAACCAGAGTACTCCTCCTCTTGTCTGGTCAAGAAGTAAACGTCGCCAAATTTGTTGTGATAATGAATCCAATACACAAGTAAATCTTGAAGTAAGTTTATTCCTCAGAGAAAGATCCTAAACAGCTTCTTGCCAGACACAGCTGGACCAACTGATAACAGAGCCACAGCGGTGACATCATATTAGAATCTCTAGAGCATCATAAGGATGCAGCATTCCAAGCAATAACAAATGTGTAAAATGCAAGCCAGCATTATAGAAACATAACAATGCACTGGCATGGTTACCCCCTATATCATGGTCCACTAAGCAACCCCTCACCCTAAGGGTATCTGAGGGTCTCCACCATAGGGAATCACTACCTGTGGTGTGTTTTGGCAAAGTAAAAGGCTGGTGTGGGAATGGAGTACTGAAGTGAGACTCCACTACTGTTGGGCTCAACTTCCTCCAATCACTATCCACCATATGTGCCTTTCTTTCCAGTACTGAGTTGCTATGAGCTCTCAGGGTCAACCTCTGGCTACCTAAAGCTGGAGGCTGAGTCCCTCTGTTTAGCTTACTGGAGGGACAGGTCAGGTTTGGGGTTTTTAGGCCCCAGGTTTGGCTGTGCCCAACAGTGTCCAGCTGTGGGAGGTCCCTAACTACTTTTAAGGGGGATCCCTCAGGAGTCTGTTTTATTTTCACTTGGCTAGGTCTACTAACTTCAGTGATCCTAATCTGTTGATTGGGAAGTTCTTTTGGACAGGGGGCCCTTTGGGGTCCACTACTGGCCTCCCTGACCTCTGCCGCCCTGGGCTGACTGAGGCAGGGTAGAGAGGGGCAGGTTACCTGCTCCAGACTGGGTCCCACCTGGGCAGGGTCCACTGCCATCAGGGGCTCTGCCAGGCTAGGCCTGACTACCTCTGGGGCAGTTCCTTCACCAGGGGTAGAGTCAGTTCCCTGAGGAGGCTGGCCCTCACCTAGTGTCTGGGAGGGGGAAGACTTTTCTTCCTCCTCAATGCTCTCTGTTTGGGTGGAGTGATCCATTGTTTCAGGCTTCACAACCCCACTATCTGTTTGAGTAGAGGCTGAGACCATTACAGCCTTACCAACCTTTTCAGGAATGCACTCAGTTTGTGCTTGGGCTGTGACTGTCACAGCCCTCCTATCCTGTTCAGGAAAGTCTGTCTGATCCTGGGCAGTGGCTACCACTGCTCTTCCAACCTTTTCAGGGAGGACTGGTGCTTGGACTGGGGCTGTAGCTATTACTGCCCCACTAACCTTTCTGGGTAGGCCTATCATGCTGGAGTAGGTTTCTTGCTCCACCTCAGCCCATGCGGAGAGTTCCAGGTCAATCCCCAGTAAGCAATCTACAGGTAGGGTGTCTGTCACTGCCACTCTCATGGGCCCTGTGACATTACCCCAGCTGAGCTCGACTACTGCCATGGGATGCCTTCTTTTCACTCCATGAACGTCTGTCACCTGATAAATGAAACCAGGGGTCAGTTGAGCAGAGGGGACCAGATGGTCAATCACCATGGTGATGCTGGCCCCTGTGTCTCTGTATGCCTCAACTCTCTGACCATTGATAAGGGGCTCTTGTCTATACTTCCCCAAAATGTGGGTACCAGTAGTGAAGTTGGCAAACCCCATGCCAGTCTCACAGACAAGAGTTGTGTCAGGGGACCTGGCTAGGCCATAATCCACCTGGTTTCCCAAAGTAATGCCCACCACATTCTTGGGGGCACTCCCGCCACCTGGGGGATTACCACTAGTGGTAACAGGAGGTCTGGGAGTAGTACCTGGGGGAATGTTCTCCTTATTGTTGTTGGCCTTGGGACAACTGCTGTCACTTTTATAATGGCCTACCTGTTTGCAGGTATGACAATAAGGTTTCTTTTGGGTTTTGGGAGAAGTTTGGGACCCACCCTTTTCAGAGGAATTTTGGGGCCCTGTGGTTTGATCAGAAGATTTATTCCCACCCTTCTCTTGAGGCTTGGTTGATTCCTTCTTTTGGTCACCACCCTGGTTCTTAGGCCTGACCCTAGTTCTGACCCATTTGTATGCCCTCTTACCCAATTCCTGTGGAGAGGTCAGATCAGAGTCTACCAGGTGCTGGTGTAATAGCTGGTTCTGACAATTACTTAAGATTTGCTCTCTCATAATTAGATTGCACAATCCTTTAAAATCAGTAACCTTACTTCCCAGTAGCCAGCCTTCAAAAGCCTTAGTGGCACAATCAACAAAGTCAGCCCAATCCTGAGACTGAGTTTTCTGGGTGTCTCTGAACATCAACCTGTACTGTTCAGTTGTTAAGCCAAACCCATCAACCAGTGTATTCTTCAGGACTTGGTAATTGTTAGCATCCTCAACTCTAGTAGTGAGGAGCTTATCTCTACCTTTGCCTTCAAAGGAGAGCCACAAGATAGCTACCCACTGACTCTGGGGGACACACTGTACAGTGCAAGCCCTCTCCAAAGTAGTCATCCATTTGTGGATATCATACCCTTGTTTAAAGGGGGGCACTATCTTACTCAGGTGTCTAGTGTCTAAACTCCTGTCTTTTTCTCTTGGGAGAATGCTGCCACCAGTGGGGTTTGCCCCACTCAATTCTTGCTCTCTAGCAAAGGCAAGTCTCTCTTTGGCTAGGGCAAGTTCTTCCCTTTCAATCCTCAGATTGACTTCCCTCACCTTAGCTTCATATACTCTCCTCTGAGGGGATGTCATCCCTCTGTGAGAAGAGGCCTGAGAGCCATTGGTTCGAATGGATCTGTTAGAGCCTCCTGAGAGAGATCTAACTCGCCCACTCCCAATGTTAAGCCCACCTGAGAGTGGCCCTAGGGGTCCCCTAGTACCATTCTCATGTCTGCTTAAGTTGGTCCTAGTGAGTCTACTGACTTCTACCTGACCTTTTTCTGCCTCATCCCCTGATAACTCCTGATCATCCTCCTCCAGGTCACTACCTGTGTTCTGGAGGTGGAGGTCAGGATCCCCAGGGGTTCCCTCTAGGGGGGGCATCTTCCCATCTGGATTAGAAGGGCCAAGATTTTCAGCTCTTCTGACATCATAAGTCTCTAAAAGACCAATCAGAAAGGGAATGGAGGGGTTAGACCCCTGCTTTAACTTCCTGGAGGTACACACTTGTCTCATCTCCTGAAAGCTAAGAGCAGCATATCTGGAAGGGACCTGTGGAGGGTCCTCAACCACAAGAGGGGTCTCTGAAGACTCTCCGTGGTTAGACATGCTTCTAGTGATGCACCTACCTACACTATTTGTTTGCCTACTGATCCCTTGCTAAGAGTTGTAGTCAGGGTGTGCTAGGCCCTGTTGAACTACAACAGCTGGTTCAGTAGAACTCAGAGTATTCTAAGCCAAGTTATATGTACCTGGGTACTTATGTGATCTTTCACAAGATATTCTTAGGATACGTGTGGTAAAACAACAGCAAGCTCAAATCCCAACCGCTGATCACCAATGTGAGAAGTTGGCCTGATATATAATGTTCACTATTCTAGTGAGCCCTTTGTATCAGTCCAAACAACCCTTATTGATGATTGGTTGTAAGTCAACCTTATAGACCAGCTATCCTAGTAGCATGGATACGAGCAGTCTTCGGGCTAAACTCTAGAGGGCGTGTTAAGCCAGCTGTTATACCATCACATATACCCCTTGAACACCAAGTGAAAGGACACCACACAAGTGTTATGAAAATAAACAGTGTATTTATTTAGATCACAACAGCCCTGTACTCTTTATGAGGACAGGGTACTAAGCACACAACAAATCTCTTACGAAAATACTTTAAGTCGCACAATTTACACAAATGCCCGAGGGGCACGAAAAACCATATACTCTAAAAGTGGAATGCGAAATTACTAGCAGGTAAGTACTAATCTCATAGGGTTTGGAATCGCTAGGACTGGACTACTGAACCTTTAGATTACGAGCAGGAGGCCTAGGGGACTCGGGTGCAGAGTGTGCACTCTCACGCGGGATGCGGGACAAAGTCTATGGAGGCTAGTAAAAGCAAAAGTTAGTGTTCTCGGGCGAACCCGACTAGGTAGGTCAAAAACGAAAGTGGATCTAGACACTTAGAGAGTGGATCTACGCTGGAGCACCGTGGTACTCGGTTTACCTAGCCCAGGGGCTGTTTGGCTGCATAGGGTTCAAGTGTCGTCGGGAATCCGCGTTGATGGACCAGGACCAGGAGCCTGAAAGAAGAAGTTGCTGGCAGGCGACCAGTGAAGATTGTTCGATGGATCCAAGACTGGATCGATGAAGATGGATACCTGTAAGCAGAGGGGACCAAGTTCTGAATCACTAGCCAGTGATTAGATGGGCACCAGGATGGCACCGGATGGAGTCACCTCGACCAGGTGAGTGGGCGACGCTGTGCTCTGCAGTCTCTCGGACCAGGAGGCGTTGTTGGCGACCAGAATGGAGGGCCAGCTGTCCCACGGTGGTATCTGCTGTCCACGTCGCTGGGCCCAGGATTGGGGCAACAAGTCTTGGCAAATGCAAGCCCATGCGGTGGACCTAAGATGGCGTCTGGAGTGGACCAGGAGGGTCCGGGGTGCTCCTCTTTTGGAGGGGAGCAAGGGCCAGCCTGGAGCAACCAGACCAGCGGCGGAAGTGTCGAAGTTCGTCGTCCAACGGGCAAGTGACCTGGACAACGCGGTGAGCAGCAAAGAGCAGAAGGGCCCCACGCAGATCTCGTGGATGCTGGGGGGCTGGACTTCGGTGCTGCAGCTGCACTGGGTCGGGGCTTCTCGGACCCCAAAGCACCCACTCGAGGATCCCTCGGCGGTCGTGCTGGATAGAAGTCGTGCAGTTCTGATGATGGCCGGTCCCTTGAGGTCTCGTCGCACCTACGGTTCTCAGCTTAGCTGTATATGTAGGTAGAGGTCAGAGGTGCCAGGGAAGCCGGGTCTCGTCGTGCTGGTCAGTCGGGTTCCGGAGGAAGGACGTGCAGCAAACCGCAGTGTTCTTAGATGGTGCCTGCGGGTGCAGGGTGACTACTCCTTAGTCAAAAGGGAGAAATCTTAGGAAGAAGTCTTGAGATCCTTTCGTGGAAAGTAGTTTCAGGATTCAAAGATGATCTAATTTGGAAGGGGGCCTGCTCCTACCTTTATCCTGCAAAAGGGGGCAGGCACGCGACTAGGTCCTGCCCAGGGGTGGGACCAGGAAGGGGGGTGGTTACACCCCTCTCCCATGCCGGACTTCCCCCAGCTCAGGGGCTGGTGTGCCCCTAGAACTGGTTTGAGCCGGCCTATGCATAGTGAGCACCGGGGTGCCACTTGCAGTCACCTTCCTCTAAAGCCCTGCCTACCTGGGATACACAAAACCCTGTCTGGGATGGTGCTAGCACCGCCCCTGACAGGAAACCCTTTGTCCAAGCTCTCCTCGCTGGAAGGACTCCCAGCAGCAGGAGGTCAGACTCGTGTCTGTGGTGGCAGCATCCATTTTGTGGAGCTGAGGCTCGAGTTAACTTTAACCGGGGTTCACAGTTACATCCATGTTGTGTCCCTCTAGAAGGGTGGAATGCTAACCCCGTCGCCAGAATTGGCGAGGGGGATAGTATTCCAATTCGTATGACACCTTACTCGACATGGTTTGATAAAGCGATACCAGAGTTGGCATATAACCGCGAGGATTATAATGCACTTAAGAGTATATGGTACGCGTTATCATGGAACAGCTATTAGGACTTGGTTCCGCAAGCTGCAGACAGGCTCAGCTCATGCCAGAGCACCATCTCACATAATTCCAAGCACTCTGCCTTCAGGATTGATAAGGCCTGCCATAGGAGTGACTGATAGGAATATATGTGTCCATTTTAGGGTTAGATATAGGAATACTATATCTAAAGCAAAGGGTGATTACACCACCTTGCCCTAGCTGTCAAGCAGCCAGTTGTGTCAGATTTGGATGGCCAGCCAGGGGTGGCATAATACATGCTGCAGCCCCTGGTAGGCCCTGGGTGCACCTATGCCCTGGGTACCTAAGGTACACTGTACAGGGACTGATAAGGTGACTCAGTATCCAATTAGATATGTACCTAGGGTACATGGAATCCATTTTACAGAGAGAGCAGTAGGCCTGGGGCCCTGAATAGCAGGGTCCCAGGTCAACTAAGTCAGAAAACCAGCAAAACACCAGGCAAAAAATTGGGGGCAACCATAGTCAGGTATCCACCTTCCTAAAAGTCTGCCCTATGTGACCTTCATGTGCTAAGCCAATGATACAAGATCTCAAGGAAACTGGAGGGATATACCTTTCCCCTCTGACTAGGATGAAATCACCATGCATGGATATTTCGTCTTGCAGTTGTACATAAGGTCTAAGATCAAGTGACACTGTGCTCTGTCTAGACACTCCTTCCCTGCATACTTTAATCAGACTCCCCATAAGCTGGTCTTTCTTCATGGCCTGTACCCATTCATCTTTAGAAACAGACTTTGAAAGATCTCCTTCCAGATCCTCCAAATAAGCAACAACATTCTCATTCTCAAACTCTTCTGGTCTAACCTTGGTGTCTGGCAACCTGGACAGGCAATCTGCTACACTATTACTCCATCCAGGTACATACTCTATGTTGCATGTAAAGTCTTGGACACTAACGGCCAACCTAGCTAGTCTGCCCGAACAACTTTTAATTCCCCCAGGAGCCAAGACTTTCAACAGAGGTTTGTGGTCGGTCCTGAGTGTGAATTGTAGCCCCCACAAATAAACTCCAAAGTATCTCGTTGCCCATGCAGCTGCTAATGCCTCTCGCTCGATGACCGAATATTTCCTCTCACTTACGGTCAAAGAACGAGACACAAAAGCAACTGTGTTCAATTGTGCACCTCGTTTCTGTTGTAAAACTGCCCCAATGCCCACAGAGCTTGCATCCACAGTGAGAAATGTAGGCATAGAATGTTCGAAACTTGACAAAATGTTGGCATTTACAATATCGTTCTTAATTAGTTCAAAAGCATCCCTTTGTGCTGCCCCCCACGTAAATACTTTGCCTTTCCTCAATATGTCTCTCAGGGGTTCGACCTTTTCTGCAAAATTGTGCACAAATTTCGCATAGTACTCTACCATGCCCATAAATGAAGTTTATCCTTGTCATCAGGTTGTGCTACATTACATATAGCACTAACAAGATCTTTTTTTGGGTTGAATACCATTCCCAGTAACATGGTACCCTAGATAATCAACTTCTTTAGCTGCAAAGACACATTTGTCTTTGCGCAATGTCAGTCCAGCCTTTGTTAGGCACGACAAAACTTTCTCCAAAATACAATTGTGGTCATTCAAGTATAGGCCATATATTAATATGTCGTCTTGAAAAAAACAACTCTTTCAATATTCCTGAGGATGTCAGTAATAATCCTTTGAAATGCACTTGCAGCTAAACAAAGTCCAAAAGGTAATCTCTTGAACTGATATGTGCCCTCTGGGGTGATGAACGAAGTATACTCTTTAGAATCTTGATGGAGTTTTATCTGGTGGTAGGCACTTCATAGATCAAGTTTGGAGAACACCTTACCACCACCCAAACTTAATACAATTTCATTGATGTTGGGCAGAGGAAAATTATCCATCACTACTTCTTTGTTCAAGCTTCTCATATCAACACAGAAGCACAATGAGCCGTCCTGTTTTTGAGTGAGGACTTAACCATTGTGTTGCTTCAACTGGCTCAATAATGTCCTCTTCCAACATTTGACTGATGATCTTCCTCATCTCATCTCTGGCAGACAAGGGTATCTTTCGCGCAACATGTTTGACTGGTACAGCATTTTTTTTTATTTTAATGACATGTTGGTATCCTAGTGCCTCTCCCAACACTGTATTAAACACCTTCTCATACTTATTTAAAATGACATTTATATCACTGTTATCATCATCAATACACATGACTGGTGGATCAGCCCTAGGGTCTATTCTTATATTTAAAGCATATTGATGTAACCAGCCTAAAATAGCGGGACCATGAGGCGAAACATAAATTCTACCGTGAGTGGGTCTGCCTTTGAAGGTGATAGATGCTTCGAAATACCCTAAAACTCTAATGCTCACCCCTTGATAACCCTTTAAAACGACATCCGTCACAATTAACTTTTCTGTAGAACAAGAAGTGTCATACAATTTCTTTGGGATGATCGTGTACAGTGAACATGTATCTACTAAAAGACCCAACGTCTTCCCATTTACATCAAAATCTGCTTTTGGGCGGGATAAGAGAATGTGCTCTGTTTCCCCTGGATTATGGTTAGAAACAATCATCATGACTTCTGCCTCGTCATCCGTTGTGTCACATTCAACCATCGCTATCTTTTTAGTGTTGCCTGACTTACACATACGTGCAAAATGTCCCTTCCTTCCGCATTTCAAACAATCTCTCAATAAAGCACTACAATTCCTTGAGTCAGCGAAATGAAATGGACTTCCACATCTAGTGCAAGAACGTACATTCTGTTTGTATCTACTCTGTGGAGTTGATTTAGAAAATGAAGTGGCACCTTTATTGTTTGTTTTACTAGGGACATGTTTTGTGCGTATAGGATTTATAGTTTCACTACTCTCATCTTGTACCGCTGTAATCTCCGAGGTGTTGCCTTGCTGAATAGTTTTCAATTCTCTCATACACCTGTCACTTTCTTCTGCTACTTTCGCTATGGTAATTGCCTCGTTTAGTGTGGTATTCTTAGCAGCCCATAATTTTTCTTGTGCCTTCTTACTGTGACATTGCACTATTAACTGATCCCTGATCATTTCGTCCTGTATGCCACCAAATTGACACTTAACGGACAACTCCCTTAGCCTGGAAACAAAATCATCAATAGATTCATTTTGTTTCTGCGGCTGGGTGTAGACCTTATGTCTTCTCATTACAACATTCTCTTGCTTTGCAAATCTAGTTTATAATCTGAACAATGAATCCTTATAAACATCATCAATCTCAACTGGTGGAGCTGGTAAGTACTTAAAGATCCTTTGACCCTCCTTGCCTAATGCTCCTAACAACAATGCTTTCTTCCTGACAGCTGAAAATGTTGTACCATCTAGCGCTACGATATAATTTTCGAATGCCTCACACCAGTCATCCCACTCCATTGCAGGTTCACCAGGAACAACCACAAATTGTACAGGCGGTTGAATTGTATTATTGACATTCATCTTGAGAAAGGTTAAACAGGTGTAATTCAATTTCAATAGACAATATATCAGAAATTACATTAATTTGATGAATGAGTGTGTATCACAGAAGTTGTACAATCCGAATTTAAATGATACACATTCTTTTATGTGTGTGTATCACAGACGCTAAATGTTTGAAAGTAATGTCACCCAAAAACAATTTACTGCCATACAATGCCGACTCCTTAACTTGCCCTTGTACCGATAAGCTTCGCTTGGTGGAGTTCACCTTGTGATTTACACCTCTTTAGCTTTTATTTTCACAAAATTGTCTTTCTTCTCATTTGGTGGGGCCCACTGTGAAATTTTCGCTGTCTTTTGCAGCTTTAGCAGGTATAACCGCTACCTCACGCTTGTTGGGGTCCACTATGCCACCTTTGATGCCCTAACTCGCATTACAGATTGGAATCGGTGGGGCCCACAACTTCTTACATCGCCGCTTTAAAAGGTATTTCCCATTTAAGTCCCCCTTTCAAAATTAATCGCTACTTTAAACGCTGGCCACTCGCGTAGGGACAGGAAATAACAAGTCTTTACAGTTTGCGCCTTCAATCCTGTTTCACATTCACCGCTACTGTCAGCGCTGCGGTAAATCTTTAAATTTCTCTTTTTTTTATATGATATGCGCGATGTACCTTTTCCTCACAAGGGTTACCCAGTACCTTGCGAGTTGCACGCTGTAGGGTTTTCTTGGGTTCCTCTACTGCCTTATTCCGCTCGTTTACTTCTCCTTTGCGCTCCCCTTCGTGTTACTGCTGCGTGGACCAAGTCGCCAGAAAATGTTGTATAATCGGCAAAGGAGGCAAGTATTTTGGTGTACTCAAGGTTTATTTGTCAAGTAAGAGCGTAGAGAAAAACCCAACAGCAGTGCTAGGCTCTCTCCCCTGCCAACAGCTGTGTCAAGAACGCTCGGCTCGAAGGCACGAGAGGAAGCTGCCACGAGCCCAGCACGAGACAAGAAACAACACATAGGCAGTAAATATAACAATCTACTTCATCAACAAAGAGTTCCTCAGTATCAGTTGCTAGCAAAAATGACAATAATAACTGTGATATGCCGATGCTTACTTAAAAAAGGCATGAACTCCCAGAGGCAAAGAGCTTCCAGACGCCTCCCCCCTGGAAGACCGAATGTTGGATGGGCACCTCCCGGAAAAGACCATCTCGTTGATTTACAAAAAACGTATCAATAATGTGGAAGACCCAATGGCAGCCATTAGGACACAATGAGAGGCTGATGGCCTGGAACTAGACGATAAGGACTGGAGGGAGTCAGTCTCTTCCTCTAAGGTAGTGGCTATTCAAATGAGACTTGGACTGGTGCAATTAAAGATTCTCCACAGGTCTTATGTTACGGGACCCCGGCTGGTACACATCGGTTAGGCAGAGAATGATTGCCAAAGGGTTTGCGGAGAACTTGGAACTTTCATGCATATTTTGTGGCATTGCGTAGACATACAGGAATATTGGGTTAAGATTCATGAAAGGATGCGAGAAGTGTTGGGGAAAGAGATTCCACTGGAGACTCGAAGGTGTGTTTTAAATGTTTGGGAACCTACTGATTTGAGTGCCTACGAGAGACAGTGGGTGACCCTGGCTTGTATGATTTCTAAGTGTAACATAGCTCAGTTGTGGGGAGCCAGCCAGTCGCCCCAGATTGGGAGGTGGATGGAGGACCTGGACTGGTGCAGGTACAGGGAAAGATCGGTCTACATTGCGAGGTGCTGTCCTGCGAAGTGGGGGAAGATTTTGGGAGCCTGGAATAACTATCGTGGGAATATCAGTGTTCCACCAGTCGCTCGGGCGAAGCTGTAAACACTAGTTCCCAAGATCCCCAACATCATAACCATTTTCTACGCATATTGGTTTGTTTTGCCACAATCAATCGAATTTTGGTGTATCCTTTGATGCAAAACTTATCCTAGACATCATTCCACGTATCATACAGCCTGTCGTAAATTCATTTTACTATAGTGATGATATATTGGTTTTTAGAACAACACAGAAATAGTATGCCAAAGCTCTCTTGCAGGTATGTTGTTTGCTGAATGATTCAGGCTTAACCCCGAATGCTGAAAAATGTGAATTACACAAGAAAAGCTTAAAATTCAGAAAAAATGCAAGTGCTGTCTACTGCAAATCCCCCACAAGACCTTTCTATGTTATGATAATTTCTTGGAATTGTCACTTACTGTTCTAGATAAATAAAAGACCTTGCTATGGTCAGTGCACAGGTATGCGAATTAATGAAGAAGACGGTGTCTTTCATTAGTCATGAGAATGTGAGAAGTAAAAGACTGTGAGGCAGCCACTCACCTAAATTTTAGGTTCCCTACAGGAGCGATTAATTTTCCTCTCTCCTCCTAGAGCATGTCTTTGCACTACTGAAGTCACTGCAGGAGTCCCGGCAGCTGTCCCAAAAGGGAGGGGAATGAGACGAGAAAAAGAGAGAAAACACTGCTACTCCAAACAGTCTGGTCCAGCTCCTCCCTTGAGGGGATCGGTTTGTAGACTAGGTTCTCTTTTTTTAGGACTTGGGTTTCTCTATAAAATAAGAAATGCATGAGCTGACTACAGAAACATAGATACTTCAGGGCGACAGGACCCCCCCACCCCACACTTAGCATGCATCCCGCAAATAACACACTAGACACCAGTGTTACATTGGGAAGAAACTGTCGCAGGTTTATTTTATTACATACAACGTTATGTAATCATAGTGGGTTATCTTATGGGCAATCCAAGGGCAGGCCGCATTCTCGCCACCTGCCCGCCTGATGAGCCAGGCAGCACCGTGTCGAACCACCATGTGCTGCCCCTTATGGTAAACATAATACTCATGCCCCTTGCGGGGCGTACTTGGCAAACCCCCGGTTGCACAGGCCCACAACCGTCCGAAGGACAAATGGGGTGCCGACACGCGTTCCCGGAACCTCCCATGAGGACCCAGGTCTTAGGCTCTGGCACCCCTATGTGCCCGCTGAGGTCCAGTGCTGAACTTCTCTGCTTCCGGATAGCCCTGTAACTCCGCCACAGCCCAGCCGGCGGCAACCGTCGCCGCCCGGGCCCCCCACTACTTAGCTTCCTTCCTACCTGCAACCTTTGTCCACATGTCTTGCAATTAACTTTTTCTCAGTTAGCATTATCCCTAATAAGGGATACTAACCCGATATTATACTATTGTAGCTTAAACTTGCTTACGCACAGCCATCCCAATAGCAAACAAGAGGCACAGCCTTAGACCAGTATTTGCCTGTAAAGTCTAACTGATTATTAGTGCATTGTGAGCATCCCATAAAGGGGGGGGGCATACTGTTGGAAGTTCTATTATAAGAGAAAGCACTTTGCTATTACTGAAGGAAAACCTGTGGGGTAAGCTAAAGACCCGCTGTCCCGGCTGCTCCAACTCTCAAAAGTAACATAAGTATAAAGATGGAAAAGCGGCAGATGACCGGACTTCCCAAAGAAAACATTCCATTTCTGCAGCACATTCAGAATGGCAGGTAGACAGACTGGAGCTGGTCTTTATCGTAAGGATGACATTGCTCTCATACTCCTTAGTCCCTGAGGTAATAGGCTCACATGCACACTGTTCACCTTGCACTTCTGGCATACAGCCTTACCACTGCCATCACTAATGCTTAAGAATGAACACGCCTCTGAAATATGCAGACAAGGCGGCGCGTGTTTCCTGAGTACTGAGTGCCGCTTCCAAATTAAACTCTATGTACCTTTTTGCATAATGTGCTGTGGTATTAAAGTGCTCGTGCACTCCCCACACAAACTGGGTCAGGCTACTTGTGCAGTACGGGCACTACACGGATTGCTAACCGCTGACTAAAACTCAGTTGAGGCACCCGTAAACTGAGCTCTGTCCGTGCGCCCTAGACGGGACGTCCGCCACACGCGCACAATTCTGCCAACCTGACATTAATGCCAGGTACAGAGACACCTCTCCCAAAGCATCATCCACCTAGTGCTATTTATGTCCGGACTACACATAAACACCACTGTCAGAGCCCCTCAGCATGAAATAAAAGAATGAAAAGCTGTGGGGTAAGCTACAGGGCTCGCTGTCCCAGCTACTCCATGGATTAAATGTCACATCACTATCAGGAGCGAGCCTCCACCCAGACCTGTCCATCTCTCTGATAACTAAATAGGTTCTGGTTGAAGAGCGAAGGAAATTACATAACCATATGCAAGATTATTCATATTTTGCATCACATTACAGAAAGGCGGTTGACAGACTGATGCTGGTCCTTGACGTTCGGATACCATTGCTTACTTACATCATGGTCTATGGGAAAAATAGGCTAAAAATTGCACCCCGTTCACCTCGCAATTCTAGCCTCCACCATACCACAGCTTAGAGGACCAAATTGTGCCCATCACAATCAGCTTAAGCATGAACACCCCTTCTCAATTTCAAGGAGCCTGTCCGCCCTAGGTAGCATGTGCATGGGAATTACCCCAGGGAGCCTTGTCGATCCCCAGGGGGGACCCGGCAGCGGAAGCCCCTACCCGCCTGTTGGCTGCCGTTAGTCTGCCTCTCCAACTGACATAACAAAGAGAAAGACATGTTAAAACAATGCAGAGCGTGATACCTGGTACAGGGATGCTGCGTATGCAGTTGGACTCTTATATAACTTAGCTGCCCGAAAGATGCTGCTGCACTTAGCGGGTGACAACTAGCCTGCGCCCGACATACCTAGCCAGGTAGAGGCAAAGGCTGGCAAGGGGGACCCCCTGTCCTAAAAGCCAGACAGTGTTGTGCCTGAAATTGAAAGACTGTGCCACGCACCAGGAGCCACCAACCTGAAACTGGACCACCGGTGCACTTACTGCTGGAATAGCAGTGCGGGCCCTACCACACATAAGTAAGTTCGGGCAGGCTTTCTCACCCAGTGCGGTTAAAAGTTATCAAGGGAGAGGTGGGTACCCCGCAGCGCTAGGCGGAGAAAAGGAAGTGCCCCCTCCCCCTGGAATGGCACAGGAGGGCTTCTATTCATGGATGGTATACTTGCGCAATATATTGTGCCCCGGCCTTAAACCCCAGCACATGACGGGCAAGACAATGGCAGAGGCTAGCCATGCAAAGCTTGAACACAGATACACCGGCAGTACATCGTAGCGTGGCACTCCTACCAGCCCTAACAGGGCTGCAACCCATAGCCCCTAGTACCTATGCTAAGGAAAATAGCCAACTGTATACACGTACTACCCACTAGTACCTGCCAAAAGGACATGCCCCAAGAAATTGCCGGGCGGTCATCTCTTATCTTGTCCTAGCTAGAGGCTCCCCGGACCTGCTGCCCAAGTGACCCTGGGTGTGAAACCAACTGTTCCCCGGATCGCTTGCAGCCGCAAAATAGCTAGCCCTCCGCCAGCGAGTGTGGCATGGGCATGTCTGAATCTAGTGAAGACTGGCAGGCCTGAATTTGCAATGCTTATGCTATACCATGCCCTACATACACATGCCTGAGATAGTAGCAAGGGGCCTGCTAAACTTGGGAACCAGTTTGCTGTCCCTGTACCTGTACGCGTCCCGGACCTGCACAAGAGCGACCACTGCAATTGCTGTGAAAGACAGTCCGCCTGTAGTGCAGCCTCGTACCTCTATTTGTACTTTTCCTCTAGAACCTGCCCACATGTCACTATCTTCTTCTGAAAAGCACTTTACCTCCTGCTTGTAATATTTGGTCGTGCCTCTCACATGTTCCATGTAACGCAGCGTATGCTGTAAGAAGGTGTTCAATGGTGCTCCCAAATAACCGTGCTGTTCAAGGAACGCGCCTGACGCCTGTGGTTACCTGCTGCGGCAACGACTAAAATACAAGAAGATGCCGCAACAATGCTGACAAATTTGGGGGCTAGCCCAGCGTGCCACATACTAGTGGAATCTCTGCCATTCAGCCGCAAGCCTGGGCTGGTAATATCAACAACGCTAGCATAGCCTCCCGTAGGGCAGCCCGCCCGGATTGCTGCACAAGTGTCATACCTATAAGTCCCGACTACTGGCATAGTGAGTGGCAGTGTGCTGATCAAAGACCACTCAGCCGCAACCCAGCGTTGCGCAAATAATGAATGGGGAGTTCGGGCGCTACCCCAGCGCCCTGCCCCCTAGCTGCCAATGTAAATTGTCAGTCCGCTATAGCAGAGCATCGCTTGTGTAAATTGTAGCGCTTCCGCTCGCGTCCTGTTCCTAAGCAAAATTCGCTGTTACTATCCACTGACGAAATATGTGGTCCAAAGTCAACGTAATGCAACAGGTTCTATGTAATGCGTGCTGACACCACAGGCAAAGTTCGCGTTATATAAAACACCTTTAAATAAACCAAGCTACAGCTCCTGCCCCGTAAAAGATGCCTCCTCCTCTATGAATCGGCATGAGCGAACACAACTAAACCTTTTTTCCTGCACACACAACATCGGAGGCGGTGTAAAGACTTCATAGGATGACAGAACGGTCAAGTAGGCAGTGAAACCAAGACAAGCAGGAGCCCGGGCCACAAGCACCACGCTGACGAGCAAGCAGCTTCCTGCTGTGATAAAGAATCATGCCGCCACGACCTGCAGACACATTGTATCCTGCAAGGGAAATTGCAGCAGGGGCGCACTAATCACTTGCCAAATGCCCAGGCCACAGGCCCTAGTACTCGTGGTCACTTGGGACCCAGGGGAGCCCACCCCGCCCCCCAACTGTGAGGGCACCGTCATATAAACTGCTTCCCCCCTGCGTGGGTACTGCCACGGGAGACAGGCCCAACTGACCCCCCCATCTGCCCTGGACTGAGGGTGTGCTGCCACCGTCTGAGGAAAAGTACGTCCATGACCTACCATCACTCTTGCCTGCTACAATGTGCCACAAAAACCCGGGGTCGCCACATCCATTCGAACAAGAGCAAGCTCCCCAAACTAGGAGCTGCAACCATAAGGAGATTTACCCAGTTGAATCACATGCCAAGGAGCAGCGCGGTGCATATGCTCCAAGCCCCACTCTAAGCCCCATGGTGAAACAATTAATGAATGAAGCAGTCCTGTAAAACAAACTTGCCTGAAACAACGGCTCTCCCAATAATGCCTATTGGTGTGTTCTTTCTGACCCAGAGACATTTTACGGCATGGGCAGTGGGCTCTGGCCCAGGGGCCCTGCCAATCTGAGGGGCCCCATGGAAACGCCCATTCTGTTCTGCAGAGTCTAGCCCCACATCCTTTGTGGTCCTCAACCCTGTAAAATAACGCTCCATTAATTAATAAAAGAAATGTTTCTACGAAGGAGCAGTGAAGCCACGCCATACATTGGCGTGCCAATTCACGGCTGAAAGATACTTGGACCGAAATAACCTCCGAACCGGCCAACGGTATGTCCTGACCTAGCCCCATCAAAACACCTCCATCCCCGAATAGACTGCATAGTAAGTAGCCTGCCAACACGATACAACATGCACTATCATTTTTGTTAGACGCGGGTGGAAAAAGTGATATGTCCAGAATCACAGTATGGTTTCGGCGTCATAACCGAGACTCGAACCCAGATACCCAAGACCGAGGATGAGCGCTCTAGCCGTTAAGCCAACTCCTCTTCATCATATGCTAGCGATTAGAGTTCTCCTTATGCATAGGGAACGGAATGGATGGATATACTCTGCGAGCACATAGGAATGGTATATCGAGAGGTCTACTGCCTATAACAGTGATTAGAGAAAACTCAATATACATAGGGAAGGGATCTTTGGGTAGAAACTTCCAGAGTCACATGTAAAGGTAGTTGGAGCGAAGGCCTGTGCAACTACTACTGATAAGAGTTTTCTCTATACATGCTAAAACCTAAACCAGGGGCGAGGTCATATGCCCATGCCCGGCTAACCACGAGCTAACCAGAAAAGGACAAAGCTTAAGCGCGCGACCCAGGAGAACGACAGGCCGCTCCGATCCAAAGTAGCTTCTCCAGCGAATCACGGCCAGAGGCCCTCAAATCCAACACGCTTGCGCCCCCGCCAGCCCCCAAAGGATGGAGACCGCGAAACGGAGGACCACCCGGTCTGTACGGCACTGCATGAAATGTAAAAGAGATTAATTCGATCTTAAGCTCCCACAACGGTGGAAAGCAGCATCTGCCCCTCAGGGTCCTCCCCTGACACCCAGACCAGCGTTCATCCAAGTACCAAACCTGGTTTAAATGGAATGCCCCCATGGATGTGCCACGCCAGAGAAAATCTAAGAATGTGCTACATTATGATAGTCAGAATCAGCAAAACCCCACAAGAAAATGCCTTCCATATTATACTCAGCATCTCACAAGAGTGCCTACCTTACAGCCAGTCCTTGCCCTACCAAACCCCATGGCCCAAGGTACACGCTGTTACCCCAGCACCACCCGACCAAAGAGGGGGGGGGGGGTTGGGGGCATCCTGCCCCTCATGCTTAACAAATGGCGCGACGACAGCGATCCGTAGACCGCCACAAATCCACATACCACTGATAACAATAATGTGCCTCTAATGCCAAAAGTGGAAAATCTCCCTCTGCATGTAACGCCTAACATGCAGCTGCGCATAACCTTTCCTCCGCAAAATCCAGGTGCATGGCCCCAACAAGGAAAGAGAAGCCAAGATGGCCGCACCTGGGCGCCATTACCCATGTGTGCCACACACACATGTCGCCATGCAGCAATGGAAGCCAAAATGGCCGCACCCGGGCGCCATTACCCACGTGTGCTGTAACCTATTCGCCAATGCATACAACATGCCTGGAGAGGCCCATGACCTGGGAACAGGCGGGGGGGTTAGCGCTCAACCAGTTGCGGATTGTGGGGCAATGAACGGGGCGGAGGGCGTGCAATCACATTAGAAGCGCCATAATAACGCACATTACAGAACAGTGCATGCTTCACCAATAATAGCCGTGACACATAGTTTAATCAGCTATTTAATCGAAGATTTGGGACATTCTACCGAAAACGCCACGGAATTCTGATTTGTACCTAATAAAACACTGCGGTATAAAACTGTGCCGTTCCTCGATCGTTGGGACACTGACCCAAGTGTGCTAGCACAACCACTACAACAGACGTGTAGAGTCAGCCCCGGAAATTGCTGCCGCCCCACGACCGAGGGAACGGGTCTGCCAAAAATTAAGATGGGGTTGATGATTGCGATCCCCCCACTATAGCTAGTCTCTGTGAGTTACCAGAGCCTATCGCGGGCTCGCACCCTACTTGCAAATATCCCAAAAGTGTGTCAGGTCGCGCTGCGCTTTTCAGTCTCCTAAGGCAAAGGAGAGACAGGGCCTTGCCTCGCTCACTGCTCTCCCCCGTCCACCAAGCCCCAACAGTATGCCCACGCGGGCCTGACCCCTGGAATATTCTCTGCGGACCTAAAATTGATCGGGTTCCTCGTAGTTCATTGTTACTGCACAAACAAGAGGAATTCTTTCATTATTTCAAACCTAGCAGTGTGCCGTCTGAATGAGAAGCTCAGAGGAAATCCAAATGCCGCAGGGTATGAGCTTTCTCCCAGGCAGTGACGAGTTTGTATGCTGTGATTGGCCTCGAAAATTGAATAGCTACATAAATAAGCGCCATAGCCCAAAGCGTTTCTTAAGAAACCACTGCAATCACTGCCGAATTTCAGAGCTGATAAAAACCGCGGCTATCGCTAATTGCAATGACCTCATGCCTCTATCACCCACCCCCTACACTTGAGGAAAAGTGATCGCTTAAAATAGGTCCGGGTCAGCAGGCACAACAACCACATGCAGAAATTTGTCTGCATTCCACGGGGTAGTTTGAGCAGTGAACCGGTGACACCCGCCTGTGACCGCATCGTGCCAAGGCCCCCGCGGGGCTCCACTCGGCTAAAATGCCACAACCCATGCTCACACCGGACACCAGACAACATACCCCCAAAGTTGGGGGGGGGGTGCGACCCGCATGCACAAAACTCACCCCCCCAAAGGGAGAAACGGCCCGACGCACCCGCTGCCCCATGTCAGGGCGCTTGAATCTGTGGAGCCGCAGCGGGACACCGCCCCAGGCAGGCAAGGCCTCAGCGCCCACCCTCTCCATGCCACGGCACCGCAGACCTGGGAAAAGAGGCTGCCCTTCCCCCAAGGGGACAACGCCAGGAGGTAGGAGCAACGGGACCCAGCAGACCCTCCGAGATCTATCCCGCATGCTACTTAATGACCCCTTCTGCTACCATCCAAAACCATCCTACCCGGCACTCCCGCACAAGACAGATACCATTGCCACTGAGCTCTAGCTTTTGGTGGTAGCGCATTGAGCACTGCCTGGAGCTCCAGCGGACAGCTTGAAAGGGGCCAACGCGCCCATCATTCAATCGCTTTTGCCATGCAAAAATATCTGCCGGAGTATCGTAGCACCAACTGGACCCGAATGCATGAAATCACAAGAGTTTAGATAGGCACGGGGGATATGTGACTTGGCCAGAATCACCCGATGTTGAAACTCATTGCCGAGACTCGAACCGGCTCCCCAGATTAGAGATCGGCCGACCTAGCCGATAGTCTATCTCCTTCACAATCAAAACCCTGCCAATTGCGTATCACTTCGCCCAGGCCAGACAAAGGCCGCGCATCTCTATACTCGGGGCAGTCCGCGCTGGAACAGATACTATGCCCACCCATATCCATGTCCCGGGACTCATACCAAACACCGACGCTAGGGGGTGGGGGGCAGGGTGGAAAAGGGCCGCGCTAAAGAGCACGCGAGCACCGGCACCCGAGATCCGGACTCGCACAGCAGCCACCTGCCCACTGACCACCTCCGTACACGGCTGCAAGGGGGGGGGGTTGAACAGTTGGAGAAAGCATCAGAGGCCAGGCTTCTAGTGGCCAAAGCGACTACACGGTGTGCCTACTCAAGACTCAAACCCGGGTCCTCCGGACTTAACGCGTCCGCCCTACTGGATGCACCATACCCTGTCTCCGATCGAAGGACCCCTGATTGGGCCGCGATATGTAGGGGGGGGGGGGGCAATCAGCTGTGGGAGCAATACGAACACGCAAACGCGTGTTCATTGGTGCGATAAAAGTCCCGAAGGGGACAAGCTCTGAAGGGCAGCCGCAAGACCAGCGCAAAGATGGATGGCCGGTAGAGCCAGCGCGGAGGAGCCCCTAAAATCAATGCCCCACTCCCGCCGAGCCACCATGTGACCGCGGCCTGACCAAAAGCTGGCGGTGCGCTCCGAGTCTTACACGCTAATGGGGCAAAGCAGACAGGATATGGGGGAGGGGGGTGGAGAGCCACCACGCTTACCTTTGGTTGGGGCCCTCCCCGCAGCCCCCGGCGCTCTCCCGCCACTCTGACCGGCATACCGCTGATATCGCCGGACCCCTGCCCCCTCAGCGGCCCGCAGCTAATCAGTCCGCCACGCCCTGCTCGACCTCCCGAGCGGAGGGAGTGGGCAGAGGGGGCGGGGGAGAAAAGGCCCGATGGTCCTCACTCAACGCAAGGTAGAGGATGTGATCACAAAATGTGTGTCCCCCCCGCGAGGACACTCCGACGCGTCCGGTGCGGCAAAGAGGCAGAGAAAATGGCGAGGAGGGCTTATGTACCCCTCGCCCTGCCTGCCGCACCAGACGTGCCCATACAGCTCCTCCTAGCTCCCCTCGGGACTCCGTCTGCCCGGGGGAGGAGAGGGGCTAGAGAGGGGCGGGGGGAAGCCCTCTTTATCTAAGGGGCCGCCCTCCTGATGGCCACTGCGTGGCCTCGGGCAGCCGCATTTCTGGGCCACACAGGCACACTCAACACAGAACATTCGTATTAAGTGAGTTAAGTTTAATCACCTGGTTCTCAAGCGGAACTGGGATACTCTCTTAGCCTTTTTCTTTAGGTTGCAGGAGAATACAATCCAAATATTAGTTCTCTAAGAACAATGATGCTAAAAAGGAGTCACTGGCTATGATTATGTGTCATTTACAGCCAGGTAAACTAATGGCACCTTGACACGTTGTTTTGTTTGCACAAAGGGCTACATAAGCCAGTGTCCATACAACATGATGATCAGAGGTGTAACAGGACGCTCCCATGTGCAAGGTTCAAATATAAAATGAATCCAGGTACTAAGCGTAATACAAATATCAAATGATTTCAAACATTAAATGACCCCAAGCACTAAGGGTAATACAAATATCAAATGCCATAGTCTTGAATCAAAAGTCACTTGTGCCAAATACCAGAATTCCAATTCACATGGCAAGTATGCAAGGATGAGCCTTCTGATAACAACAGAAACTGTCAAAGTCTCACAGCCTTTCACTTCACATGCAGCCTTAAAGTACGCGGCACTTACCTGTCCAATGCTTACTGCAGTTCAGACCGGCGCATGCTTCTGTCCGATGGGGAAGAAGGACATGCTGAAACGGTGACAGAATCAGTTGCCAACTGAAACGGGATCCATGAAATTTATCCAAGCACTGACAGGCGCAAGGCTTGGGCTTTTATAGCCAATTCAGTGGCAGTTAACATGATGGCAGGTGCCTCAGCAACACCCATAAGCATGCCAGGTGCTTAGCAACAGCACATGTCCAATAATGTGTACCATGATACTAGCATCCAAAAGCAACACGCACTGGTAAAACAACCAATGGCACTAACAAATACAATAAAAAGAAACAAACATTGGCAGTGGCAAGAAAAAAACAAAAAAAAACAAATTAGCGAACAGAAACATTATCAAGCAGGGACCCCTGAGGGTGCCAACATTCCAGACAGGACAGGGAGCTCCGGACAAGAAGAGCTTCCAAAAATGAAGCCATGGGTTGAAAGTACCAAGGTGCTACTAAAATGGCCTGCTTTGATGCCAGACCTCAGACAGATGTTGTATATGATGCTAGCCCTGTCGACTTAAGCTCAATCGTTACACAGCACAGCCTGGCGAGATATTGTGGCTTCTGCCACTAAGAGCCTGTCACACATCAAACATGCTTACTTGCAGCCAGAAAAATAAAGTTTGGCAGTGGCCTTGTCTGGCCTGTGAATATTTCTATTTTTTTTGTACAGAAAGCCTTTCACAGCGGTGACTGATAATCAAGTTGTCTGGCCGATATTCAGCAAATCCAAAGCCAAAATTCCTCTTCAAATTGAGCGTTGGGATTTGACGTTACAAGAATAAATTCATACAATCTTTCATTGTCCAGTAAAAGATCAGAATCATGCTAACTATATTTCAAGAGTACCATTTCAATGGCCTGGTACCCCTTCTAAGACAGGGGAGGTCTACATCAATTTTACTGTGAAATCAAACACACCAGAAAGCATTTAAAGCTCTTAAATGTGAGAGATGAACTTTCTGTGACACAAGAAGGCCTCATGCTGTGAGTTACATGGATGGTTAGTCCTGAGTGCCTACGACAACAAGTAATCAACATCGCCCATGAGGGACATCAAAGAATATTTGCCACCAAGAGAGCTCTCTGTGGCCGAGTCTGGTTTTCATATCTCGACAAAAGTGTTTAAATGAGTTAAAGACTTCTCATATTTGCCAATGTCTTTCATCTGAATTCATCCAGCACCAAGTGAACATGTCAGAATTGCCACACCATGCTTGGGAGAGAATTGCTTTTGATTTCTTTGGTCATCTTTAGAATGGATATCATCGTTTAATCATTGTTGATGAATGTTATCATTTTCCACTGGTAGATGGCCTTTTATCCACCACACATGAAAAGGTAATTCAGAAAATTGATGGCATCTTTATGACGTGGATGTACCTCCTGTCTTGAAGTCTGAACACGAGCCCTCCTTTTAATAGTCGAGAATTCAAAGTTTTTCTAAATCACATATTAAAAACAATAACAAAGCACTCATCTTTAGTTCCAGGCCAATGGTCTGGTAGAATGATTTATGAGTGCTATGAAAAAGCTACTCAGCATGCTGCATTGGAGAAGCTCAAGCTCAATGCTTTTTTAAAATACTACTCTTCCAGCTTACCTTCGACCACTGACTCAACAACAGGGAAAGCCCTGCAACTTTCATGTTTGGAAGAGCCATGACGAGCAAGCTGCCCCGATGGACCAATCTCAGATCCAAGAACGAGGAAGACATTCACACTAGGGACTCTGGTCACAAACAAAAGATGAAAATATATGCTGACAGACAAAGTCATACAAAATATGTCACCTTCACATGAGGAGATCGAGTGCTTGTCAGACAATCCAGGAAAAGACAGTTTGATGCTCCTTTTGGGCCTGAATCCTTTACTATCACTAATACCAAAGGACACATGGTGACTGCTCAGTATCCTGGGAAGTCGCTTACAAGAGATTCCTCTCTCTTTAGCCATGTGGCCCATCACTCACCAAACATCAATGTCCATATAAAGACTGGGTGCAGACAGGCTGTCGGTGACTTGGATTTGCTGATGATTCCACTCCACCTGTGCAGAACACTGACACTTTGATTGCCAGATCCCACTTTCCAGTGGCACTATGAGAACTTGTGATTCAGGCGCCACAGTGTTTAATTGAATAATTGTATCAATATTCATGTATTTATTTTGTGTATTTATTTATTATTTATGTCTTCATTGATTTTGACAAACATTTGTAACTTTTTACTTGTTATGTTATGTTACGTTATGTAATGGTATTGGGGGTCTTATAGAGCGCTCGGCTACTCGGGCAGAGTGTCCCGGCGGTATACAGTTCTGTCGAGGAATGACCAAAAAAACACAAGCAAACTATTGTCCATAAAGCCAAGTCTTAAGCCCCTTCCTAAAGGACAGCAGGTTGTCTAATTTCCTGAGGGAAAGGGGCAGTTTGTTCCAGAGTTGGGGGGCCAGCTGTCTGTATGAGCGCCCACCAATGCGCGCTAGTTTAGTTGCGGGGACGATGGCCAGAGCTTCAGAGGCGGAACGAAGAGATCTAGAGGGAAAATAGAACCGCACTCTTTTCCTTAAATAAACCGCACCAATACCATACAAGGATTTGAAGGCCATGATAAGAGTCTTAAAATGAATACGTTTGCGCACCGGAAGCTAATGAAGCAAATTCAGAAGAGCCGAAGTATGAGTCCTGTGGCTGAGGCCAAAAATGGCCCTTGCCGCTGAATTCTGTACCGATTGGAGGGGTGTAAGAAGATATTCCGGGAGGCCCAAATGAAGTACATTGGCGTAATCCAACCTGGAACCGATCAACGCCTGAACCGTAATCCTCCCGTGGCCATGGGAGAGAAAGGGAAGAAATTTCCTGAGGGTTCGTAACAGGCCAAAACGCTGGCCGACTATGTTTAGAATCTGGGGTTTAAGGGTTAAACCATTATCAATTTTTACACCCAGATTCTTTGCCAGAGAGGTGGCCGATGATGGAGGGTACAAATCAGTAGGCCAACAAAATCTCCAATGGGCATCAGGGGGGAATCCAAAGAAAAGAATCTCAGACTTATCCGAGTTGCATCCTAGCTGATTCAGTTGAAACCAAGAGAAAATGGCCTCAAGGCAGCTCCTGATGGTGTCGCCGACGAAATCGGTGTTCTTATCGAAGGTAAAGAGAAGCTGCGTATCGTCGGCATAGGACACAATCCGGGCTCCATGAGATTCCACCAATTCAGCCAAAGGAGACAAATGAATATTAAAAAGAGTGGGACTCAACACCGACCCCTGTGGAAGTCCCACATCCAACGGGGGAACAGTAGCCGAGAAAGGAGGGGCCCATATCGATTGTTGGCGACCAGACAAGAAAGACTCAAACCAGTTGAATACCGTCCCTCTCAGTCCAATCTCCTGGAGTCTTGAAAGAAGGCGTCTGTGAGGGACGGTATCAAAGGCCGCCGATAAATCAAGTAGAACCAACATCGCCTTCCCTCCATTGTCCAAAACCTCCTTTATTGACTCCGTGACTTCCAATAATGCGGTCTCTGTGCTCAAGTTTGAGCCAAAACCGGATTAGGTATAATGGAGAATGTCTCGGGTTTTTAAGGAAGTTTGAAAGGGTGGAGTGGACATGCTTTTTCACAATTTTGGCAAAGGCAGGGAGCAGTGAGATCGGTCTATAGTTGGAATGGTTTAAGGGGTCCAAATTGTTTTTTTTTAATAACGGAAGAATGTGCGCCATTTTACATGCACTGGGAACAGTGCCAGTTTCGAGAGAAGCATTGAGGAGCGGATTAATGATGGGGTTGATAACATGTGCCATTTTCGCCAGGATTTTAGCAGGGCAGGGATCTGACGGAGAGCCCGATTTTAATTTTGATAATAGATCCAGTGACATTTGAGGGGATAACGGGGGAAAAAGTGAAAGCATGTTACTCTCAGGGAGACAACAAATTACGGAAGGATTTAAGCCAAAATCTCTTGTAGAATCGACAGGCCCAAAGGAGGCCTGAATGCTTATGATCTTATTTGCAACAAAACTAGCCAATTGTTTGACCCATAGCTCTGTAGGAGAGAATTTAGTCATTAAGAGGTAGGGGAGGTGAATTCCTTGACTATCTTAAAAATGTCTTTGCTAATATTAGCAGCTGATTCTATTCTTTTAGAGAACTGTGATTTTTTCTCTATAACAATAGCCCTATGATATCCTTTAATGAGAGCCTTGTATGTCTCTTTTGATGGAGCATCATAGTTTTTGCGCAACACTCTTTTGGCTTTCTTACAGCGCCTTCTGGTCTCATGAAGCGCTGGTGTAAACCAGGGGGGCGAGGCACATGGATTTTTTTTTGACTGAGTGGAGAGGGGCGCTATCTCGTCAAGACGCTGCATAAGCCAAGGCTGGAAAAGAGCTAAGTCAATTGCCAACTCACCCGTAAGCTGGCAGGGGTGCGTTGCAAGAGATTGCTCAAGCATATGACACGATGATAAGGGCGGGAGGCCGTCAACTGTGAGCCTATGCCAACACTGGCTGCTTTGGAAATTCCCAAAATATCAAAGTTCAGCAAAAAGTGATCGGTCCAAATCAGGGGTAGGGGAGGGAAGGAGATAATAGGCAATGAAGAAAAAATTTGATCAAGGGTATGGCCTTTATTGTGAGCAGCAGAAGAAATATAAAGAGCCAAACCAAATGTACTAGTTACATCCTGAAGTTTCAGGGTATCCGCTGCGTCTGTAACATCCATATGGATGTTAAAATCCCCTAAGGGTAAACAGTGCTTAAATTTCATAATTAATCTGGAAATTGCCTGATGTAGTTCATCATAAAAGGAACCAGAATGGCCAGGCGGTCTGTAGGAGCAGCAGACCAGCACACGAGGGATGGGGGGAAAAAGACAGACAAAAACCAAGTGACTCCACCCTCGAGACATCCTCCGTCAGAACCACTGAACAGGAGTAACGCCTATCCACCACAATAGCGACTCCCCCTCCCCTGCCTAAAGCTCGATCTTTCCTCACTATTTAATAGCTATGGGGAAGAGCAGTAGAAATATCCAGGCTTGAAGAGTCAAATCAAATCAAATCATCTTTATTCGGTTTGCATTATTTTTGAAAGCCATAAAAGTACATAAAAACACAGTAAAAAAATATTTTTTTAAATACACGTTCTTTCTAGATTCGAAAGATATTTAAAAAAACATGTTTTTATCAGTCCTTCATGTTTCGGAAAGGCTATTCAGTCACTGTTTAGAGGTTCGTTCGGTGCCTAACACATAATTTGAGGAACTGTGCAATAGATTTTGCCATCAGGTCGTTTTCCAAAAACTGTAAGGCCAGATAGGCCGGACGGCATTTACGAATCTTTAAAACCTTTAGGAGTGGTATTATCCACCGCCTACGTAGTGGTATATAAAATTTGCAGAAAAAAAGTCACCAAGCCAGGTCTTTGTCAGAAAAGGGCATGCTGGCTTCTACTCGGTTAAGAGATTGAAAAGATCAAGGGCATGTTTGCCCAGGGACCGAGTGTTAAGTAGCATGCAGGAATAGTTGTTCGGATCGATTTCGATTTACTTAACAAAGTGGGATATGTAGTTTCTTCTAAATAAAGGAACGCTGGAACTCATTTGGTTCCCACTGTACACCGTAGGCCTGTGATGTAAGCGTTAGGGAGAGGAGTTGAAGGCAGGCTTAGAATGTTGAGTTCTGACTTACACGCAGTAGAATAAAGGTGTGTAAAACTGCTCTCCATGTGTGGCGTGGTTATTGGTGAGGACCTGTGCTGGCAGGACACTATAAATAATACCTTCTCATGGAACACAATAATTTTTCATGTTTGTAACTATAAATGCGTAGGGAGGATTTCATCTTTTGTCACTAGTACGAAGATTTTTGTTTTTTATCTGCTCAGTTAGATCCTGATTAGTGCGATGTCCATTATGGAGACAGAAAATAGCAGTCACAATGATATCAATCCCCGGGTCAGTTCCTAGCAGGCTAATCAGAGTTGAAAGGTTGTTAAGTTCCCTCAGTTTTTAGCACCTTCGCAAAAATAATATTTACACTGGGTGCACATGTACACCATATTGTATTTTTTGCAGCAAAATTCTCTCAAAGAGTAAGACCCCTAACAAAGCATCCCCAAGTTTGCTGCAGCAATGAGACTCAAAATAACTGCATCATCAGTGAGACCCTCAAAGGCATTGCATCAGTGGGTCATTCAGGTCTTGGGCAGTGGAGCCCCCTCTCCCCGTCAGCAGACACATTCCTCTGTTGCAGTAACACTGCCAGTTGTGGTGTAGCAGTAATTACCCACATTCCCACAGAAGCAATGAGAGAGCTCCTGTTTTGCTTCAGCACCGAGAGCCACATCTCAGTGGAATTATTATTATTATTATTATTAGTGTGTTTTGTAAAGCGCGCAGCGGCCCCAACGGGGCATCCCGGCGCTGGAAGACTCTGGAACTCTTAGAAACCCTGATCCCTCAAGATGCAACACCACTGGAATGATTTCAGTCCCACAGCAACATACCTCACCCTTGATGGGTGACCCAGGGGTCCCTGTGGCCATATCTGCTCTGTCTGCTGTATCCTTCCTTTAGAGGATGGTGTGTTTTCATAGGACGATGGAAGACCCTCTGAAAGAGCCTGTTCCAATGGAAGGCTGGGATGCTGGGCCTTGTGCACAACTAAGACTGCATGTGTTGTGGCCTCGAACCAGCGGTACCAGGCCAGGCTGCCCCTATCTATGTCCGCAGAGCAAAAGCACGAAGCATTACTGTTTATAGGGTTAGGAAAGATGTTTACCGATTGGGTCTGGTCAGAAGAATAAACACGGTCTGTAGAAACTGATATGAAAGGTTATGACCTCCGGGTTATTACACATTCAGTAACATGGAGCCAAGTGTCACTCAAGGCTACAGAGCGAGCACTGAAACTCCACAATTATACTTTCACACCAAAAAAGCAGCAATAAGGATTATTCCAAAAAAGAAAAGAAAAAATGCGAAAACAAATAGGCACTCCATGTCCACTTTTACTGATGGCGGTGCACAGCTGTGCGTTGCTGCGCACTTCATTTTCGTTCCCTGGAATCTGAGCCATTGCTTAATAATCACAACGATAGTTTTTCCGAGGAACAGTTTGGCAGCAGCCCAGTAAAGGTTGGATTTCCGATAAATTGTGCAACCTGTTCCCGGAGGCGTGACAGGAAAAGAAGGATAAAAAGCCTCCATCTGTGGCGGGGCTTTGAGGCAGCAGAGACCCGTCTTGTCTGCACCACAGAGACCTGCGCTGGTGTTGAGTGAACCGTCGGTAAGTTGAAAAAATTGAGTTTTTTGTTGGTATTTTTGCACGTTTTCTCTATCTTCATTTTTTGTCGAATGCTAGTGCTGCAACTAACCCAAGGTTGGCTCAGTGGGATTAAGGAATCTATGTGTACATGAAGAGAGCAGACTGCAGGGGACCAGGACGCATGTGTTGACTGATTCCTTTGCCAACACACTCAGAATCACAACTAGGAAGTTAGGGCATGATAACTATCGAAGTGCTCCATAGAGCATCAATTTACGTCATGTTGAAGTTTTCCGCATAATGCAGTTAATGCTACAAGCATTAATCGCATGTACCTCATTTCATGTACTTGTTGATTTTGTGTCTATTACTTTGCATTTTCTTTTTTCTTTCTCAATAAAAATGATTTGAATTAAAAAAAAATGCTACAAGACAAGTAAATACTGTACCCACAAAATACAGAACGCAGATGGAGGTGCAAAGGGAAGTCCAGTGACGTCAACCATGTGACCTGCAGATGTTTGGTGTTCAGTGTGATGGTGTAGTTTGGCTCTAGCCTCCTGATTGGTATCGCATGAGGGGCTTCTCCTGAGGGCCAACTCTGAGTCCTCAGGACCCTGCCAATGCCAAAGACATGTACATGGTCAGAGTTGAATTCTCAGTAACTGGATAAGTTGGGTCTGATTTCCTAGGTTGCTCATGCGTTCAAGATCACATTTCAGATGGAACAAACAGCGCCACCAACACAAAACAAATCAGATGGGCACTGGACGTTGAAGAGCCCTTTATATGTTTCTTCTTTGCTCTGGGTAGCCTGTACTCTCTACAGTATGTCTATTCTTGCAAGCTGTACAATTCCCATGTTTATAAAAGCCTACTCACGGTTGAAGCCTGATGCTGGTGTCTCGTGTATTGAGATGGCCAGGGCACAGATGTACGACCTTTTCATTTAGCGCCGTGCAATTTGCGACACATTCCGAGGCGCAAATTGCGAGGCGCTAAATGAAATGTACAACAGTGTGTTCACACTGTTTTGCGATTCCCAATGGGGTCGCAAATTGCGAGGCTCATGAATATTAATGACCCTCTTGCGATTTGCGAGCCCATCGGGAATGACAGCCCTCCCAGGGATGGTGGCCTGCTGGGCTCAGCAGACCACCGTGTCTGGGACTGCTTTTTAATAACGCAGCTTTTCAATTTGTTTCTAAATGCAGCCCGTTTTCCTTTAGGTAAAATGGGATGCATTTAAAAACAAAACAAATGAAACGTTTCCGTTTCATTTTTTAAGGGCAGGTAGTGGTCCCCGGGACCTCTGCCTGCCCTTTAAACATTATTTTGCATGCATGTGCATAGGGGAAGGGGTATCCTGGGTACCCCTTCTCCTTTGCAAATGCATTAACACCTACTTAGAGTGGGTGGTAATTGCGAGTGTTTGCAAAACATTAGTACATTGTTTTCAGACTGTCTATTTGGAAGGGAACGCTACTACCAAATAGCGAGTCGCAAAACCTATTTAGCGAGTCGCAAAAAACCTGCGACTCGCAATATAGGCTATGTACATGACCCAATATGTTTTTGCATGCGTAAACAGGTTCGCAAACCCGTTTGCACATGCCACAACGGGTCATACATCTGGCCCCAGGTTCATTACGGCTTTGTCTGTATGATATGTGGCTGGTTAACGTGGGGACATTTTCCTCATTATGATGTTATCCACTTTCACAACATTTGGAAAAAGAATTCTTGATGTTGATTGATCCTTAATTGAAAGTGGTATGAATCTGGTGATAGTCACTTTGTTCACTTTCCTTCTTACTTGATGTGTTTGAGGATTCTGTTTGTACGAAATTCTTGCTGCAGTTGCATCTGGTCCTGAGTATCTGCCCATGAGGAATACTGAAAATTTAAAAAAGACATGGATGGACACAGCAAAGAAACACAATTAGACAGGCACAAAAACAGTAGAAGCTGGCAGGTACAACAGCGCAGCAGAGATGTGCCTGAATGTAAAAATAGGCGGTGCTGTGGTAGACCGGGTACATTGACAGGGTGGTCAGTCCTTATCTGTTGCAAAATGTTATAATTTTATCTCATACCAGTTAGGGTCTCAATTTAACACTGTGAGTAATGGATTCACCCTCAATACCCATGCTATTAACATTTACTGAACTTTAAAGAAGCACATTTTATGAAACAGATGCAGTGGCTGACAAATGTGTACATTGAGAGTGAGTAGCATTATCTGTGACTGATACATTTTGAACAACTGGACAACTATTTTCTCTAAAAGAGAACACTGTACAAACAAAAGGTTAACATTGTCCACAAAAAATATACTTGAGACCTGGCAGATGTTTTTTAATATATGAACATAACACATTATAAAGGCGCAGCTGAGGCCTATGAGAGTTTATCTGAGATGCTACCTTTACCCCACAGTCTGTATCCCACAGGTTCCCTCAGCGACCTGCCCACTACATCTGGGTGGTATGGGTATTCTTACCCTGTGTCCTTTCCGTTTTTTTAACAAAATTTCTGGGTCTCAGTTTCAAGCTGAGTCCCAAGATGGCTGCCAACACTTCCTGGTGAAGGGCTGGCAGTCAATCAAATTTTAGTGGGATTTGCGAGTCCACTGCAAGGACTTGCATCCCCAGACATCTAGGGCCCGATGTAGGTAAATTAGATTTACCGATTTTTAATTACCGAATTTTACCGATTCGGTAATTAAAAATCGGTAAATCTAAAGTGTGGATATGTAAGTATATCCAGATGTGCAAATACCGAATCGTTAACAATCGGTATTTACCGATTCTGTAAATACAGAATCGGTAATGGCCATTCATTCCTATGGCCTTCAAAGCCCATAGGAATGAATGGGCATTACCAATTCTGTATTTACAGAATCGGTAAATACCGATTCACACAAGGGTGCAGGGGGTGTCACTTTGACACCCTCTGCCACCCCCAAAACAGGCACGGGTGCCATGTGGTAGGCATACCTGCCCTAAGGGCAGGTCTGCCTGTCACATGGCATAGGTGTGCATGCACACATGTGCATGCACACCTGAATCGGTATTTTACCATCAAATTGGATTTGATGGTAAAATACCGATTCGTTAAGGCTCCTGGGACTCTGAAGAGTCCCACCTACATCGGAGAATTACCGAATCGGTAAAAATACTGATTCGGTATTTTACAGAATCGGTAATTTTACCGAATCGGTAAAATTACCGATTCTGTAAAATTGAGCCCCTACATACCATTTCAGGTATACCGGTCGGTAACGGCCGAAAATATCGATTTTCGGCCGTTACCGACCGACCTACATCGGGCCCCTATTTATTTATTATTTATTTATTTATGAGTTTTGTAGAGCGCACGGCTCTGTGGACGGCAACGGCAAAAACCAAGGAGTTAGTAGCTGGAGAACAGCCATGTCTTGAGTTTACATCTGAACTGAGATTCCATTTCAATCAGTCGAATACTCAATGGGAGGGAGTTTTAAAGGTTAGATGACACCACCGCGAAGGTTCTGCCTCCTTTTCTGGAGCCGAGGAAGCGGGGGGGTCGCAGGAGGCGGAGGTGGTTGGACCTAAGTGCTCGTGATGAGTGTACTAACTTCAGCCTACTTCTTAAGTATCCGGGGCCTTTCCCGTTCAAGGCCCTGAAAGTAAGGACCAGGGCCTTGAACTGAATGCGGGCGGGTATCGGAAGCCAGTGAAGATTCTTTAAGTGGAGGGAAATAGAGTGGCGGTAGGGCACATTAAAAATCAGCGTGGCTGCAGCATTCTGCACAATCTGCAGCCGGTGTAAGAGATAGGCGGGGGCGCCCACATAGAGGACGTTAGAGTAGTCTAGGTGGGAGGTAATGAGGGCATGAACGATCATTTTTAGAGAGTCCATGGGCAGGTATGGCGCGATTTTTCTTATCATACGCAACTTGCCAAAACAGGCAGAGGTCACTTTGTGGATTTGGATTTTATATGCAAACTCATTATCAATTCGGACGCCAAGGTTACGTGCCACTTTCACTGGAGATGGGGGGGATTCAGATCGTGAGGCCACCACATCGTCGATGGTAAAGGGGATTTTTGGTTAAAAAATAAAACCTCAGTTTTGTCAGTGTTTAACTTCAAGGTATTCAGTGTCATCCAAGAAACGATTCTAGAGAGGCAGGTTTTAAAGTTCACGTGTGTAGTGTCAGAGTGGTCTCTGAACATGAAAATAAGCTGAGTCTCATCAGCATATGAGACCACTCTGACTCCGTGAGCCTCTATTACATCTGCTAAGGGAGACAGATAAACGTTGAAAAAAAGGGGGCTGAGTGTCGATCCCCCGGGAACACCACAGCTAAGGGGTTTTTTGTCTTTGGAAAAAAAGGGTCGGCACCACACCTGTTGAGTTCTATCAGTCAGGAAGGATTTAATCCAGGCCAGAGGGGAGTCTCGTATCCGTATCTTGTGAAGCCGGTCTAATAGTATGGAGTGGGACGTGTCTAGGGAGATAGGCTTGAAAGTGCAGAGCCTAGATTCACTAGAGAGCGGGCACAGAGGGGTAGTCTTCTCCCCAGACCCCTCAGAGGGGTTGAAGGAGGAAAAAATATCAGAGATTTTATTGCGAAAAAAATCAGACAGACCATTACAGAGCTCTTGACTGGGTTCAGTAGGGCACGCCAGAGCCACTGGATTAGTGAAATCTTTCACAATTTGGTAAAGTGTTTTGGCCCAGTTGTCCGCAGTCTTTATTTTGGTGGCGAAATATTCTTTCGTAGCCAGTTGTCGGAGTTTGCAGAAATTTTTTAGAGCAGTTCTGTAGTTTACTTTCGCTGAAGGATCATAGTTGAGACGCCAAAGCCGCTCAAGTCTCTTACATTTACTTCTCTCTTCACGCAATGTCGGGGAAAACCAGGGGGCGGAGGGTTTAGCGCGTGCCGAAGTGTGAGGTTGGAGGGGGGCAATGGTGAATACGGCTGCAGAGCGATAACTATTAAACTTCTCAGCATCGGCATTAAGATCGTCCAAAGGCTGCCAATTGAGGTTGGCCATTGCGGGTTCAAGTGAGTCGCAAGTGACTTTGGTCCACTTTCTCCCCAGGATATCTGTTTTACTTAAAGCCGTGGGGGGGGGGGGAAGTTAGATTGAACGGGATTAAGAAATGGTCTGACCAGGTAGTGGGAAGAGAGGGGTAAGTGGTAAGAGCCGGCAGATTTGTGAATAGAAGGTCCAGAATACGGCCCGCCTTGTGCGTAGGGCCCTGAACTCTATGTTCCAGGTTGATGCCTGATATTTTTAAAGATGGATATATGAAAAAATACTGAATTAATTTACATCAAATCACAAAAAGCACACTTTCTTGACCAACATTTAGTTTTTTGCCAAATTTGGTCTAATTCTGTTCAGCAGTTCGGCTGTAGTTGTGTTAAAAATGTAAAAATCCCTATAGACTTAACCTGGGGAAAACACATTTTGGGAGCCCCGTTTTTCTTAGCCCCGGCTCGATGGATCACCCCAAGACATTCAATACTGCAGTCGAACCAAAAAGGGGAACTTTTGTGGAGATTTGTGATGTGGCACTAATGTTACTGCAAAACATAAAAGACGTTTCCTATTGAAACTTTGGTCCTAACTATAACTACCTCAAATTCACTTCAGCTCCTTTCTGGAAAGTTTTGGTGTGAGCCGTCAAGCAATGCCAAGTAAAATCGGATTCCCAAAAGCAAAGTTCCTCATGCATTTCCCATAGACTTCTTTAACCCCTTGTGCGCTCATGACGAGACCAGGCGGTCATGAGGCACAGCTCCACCGTGACACATGACGGCCTGGTCTCATCACGAGCACAGCGGCACAACGCTCACCCCCAGACACCCCCACACCATGGGGAAATTAGCCCAGCAGGGAAAAGGTTAAGCAGCACTACTGCAAGAACTGCTGAATGGAATTATACCAAAGTTGGCAGGAAGCTAGATGTTGGTGGGCATATTTTGCTTTTTTATGAATTGGTGTAAATTGAAAATTCATTCAGTAATTTGGGTAAAAAATATGTGTATATCTGTCTCTTTTCCATTGGGCCATCTCTCTCCCATGAGTGCTCAGACAGGATGCAATTAAAATTAGGTTTCTTGCAGCCATAACAGGACTCCAGGACTTCATATATAAAAAATATTATAAGGGGGCAGGATAGGGATACCATGCCCCCCTAGGCCCTCTGGGGGGAAGAACCGCGTTTTTTGCCATGATAACGTGGGATCCCAAAGTATCATGACAAAAGCACAAAAACAATGGCAGCAGCCATTATTTTTAATATATAAAGGCAATAGGTCATGATTAGAGGTTCCTGTCCCAGCAAATTATGGGCCCTGGTGACGCTATCTCACAGGGCAATGTATATTAATGAAGGGAAAGGGGTGTGCAGTCCCCTCCCTGAGCCAATTTCGGCCCGAAAGACCCCATCCTTCCAGAGGCTTACTTAATACCCAGGGACTTCATCTCCTGGTATGAAAAAATAAACAGAATGGGCAGGAACTATGGGACCCCCTCCCCGAGCATTAAAAAGGCCCCAGAGACCCCATCTCCTGGGCCATTACTTTCATTAAAAGCAAAGGGTCTTCCTCCAATTTTCCACCATTAATAACTTTACCCCCATTTGACAAATCTCTATGATGCTTCCAAGACCTATTCCTTCTTCTACATAGGCAGACAAAGGGATATTTTACAGTGATTGTTCAAGGAGGAGCAAAGATAAAAGGGCGGTCTCAATACACGTTTGGGCACCATTGCATTTTTCCATAGACTTTGTACTCACACGTAGCGTTTGAAAGCAAGGTCAGATTTCTAAGACATTTGCAAGGATTGTAGATCAAGGTGTGCAGATAATCATCTTTGGTGTTACAGACAAATATTTTTTACATTATAAGGCATTTAAACTTAGCGATAGCTGTAGTTAGGGTAATTTTGTGACTTTTTTCAGTTGTTTGTTGATGTACTGTAGAATGTGTTTATGTTTATGTTTTGTAAAGCGTATGCCCACCCTAAGTTTTCGGGGATACAGCCATGTCTTAGGTTTCTTCCTGAAGGAAAGTTTTTCCAGTGCTGTGAGTCTGGGTGGAAGATTGTTCCACAACTTCTGTACTATGTGTGCAAACGATCTTACTCCCTATTGCATCATTTTTACCATGGTTGTACTGAGAAAATGAAGATGTGAAGATCTCAAGTGTCTAGTTGGAACATAAGTGGTTACCGACTCTCTGAGCTTTACTGGGCCCTTGTTATGCATGGCCCTGAGAGCAATATAGAGGGATTTAATCTTAATCCTTGCCTCAGTTGGGAGCCAATGTAGCTGTATTTGGGGTTCTCTTGCAGAGAAATAACTAGGAACCAGTGGAAGGAGCCTTGCTGGCGCATTTTGCACAGTCTGAAGTCTCTTTATTACGTAAGTGGGTGCGCCCACATAAAGTGAGTTTCCATAATCCAGATGGGAAACTATGAGGGATTCAATTACCGTTTTCCTTAGATGCTCTGGGACCAATACCAGTATCTTCCTGAGCATTTGGGGTGAAGAGAAACAGATGCCAGACAGTTTATTTTCTTGGTGGTCCATTGCTAGCAAATTGCCCAACCAGATTCCCAAATTTTGTATCACTGGTTTGGGAACGGGGGTTGGGCATGTCAACAGGCCAGTTGATCAGAGGTCTGTTTATGGCCTGGATTCTAATAATCATTAATTCTGTCTTATTATCATTCAGCTTTAGGCGGCAGCTTGACATCCAGCGGCGCAATTTATCTAAACAGGGTGCCAAATGTTTATTTCCTGGATTTGGGCCTTCTGTAAGAGAAACAACCAGCTGGGTGTGCTCTGCATAGGAGACCACTGAAAGGTTAAAGTCCTGCACTAAGGTGGCAAGCTGGTGCACATATATATTGAATAACATAGGGCTGAGGGACACCTGTTGTAAAGCTGTCAGAGAGGCAGACTTTGTCCATGACTAGGTAGGAACTGTTTTTCAGATACGAAGTAGCCAATATAATGCTTTGACCTGACTTGCCACCTCGCAAAGTCTATCTCTTACGATCTTGTGATCCACTGTGTCGAATGCAGCACTTAAATCCAGTAGTAGGATGGTGTCTGAGCCTCCGTTATCCAGTATAGCTTTGAGCTCCTGTGTGACCCCCAGAAGTGCTGCTTCCGTACTATGGTGGGTATGGCTGCCCATCTGGGTTGAATGAAGAATGTTGTAATTTTCCAGAAAGTTTGCTAATGTCTTATTGGCATGTTTCTCTAGTACTTTTCCTACAAAAAAGAGTAATGAGATAGGTCATTAATTGGCAAGGATTTCTGGATCTAGGTGAGGTTTTTTCAATTGTGGCCTAATTACTGCATGCTTCCATTGCTTAGGGACCAATCCCGCCTCTAGTGAGAAATTAAGAAGCTCCATAAATGACGATAATATGACCTCTGCTACTTTGGATGAGGTATGTGGGGGAGTGGGATTTAATGGAGAGCTGGATTTGGTTGCCTTTCTAAGATTATGTATTGTCTCTTTGTTAAGCATAGGGAATTTCACTAGATTTGGAGGCAGTGGCAGATCCCTGCCCTTAGATACCTCCCTTAGCACAGGTGTGGGATTGATTTTAGAACTGATCATTAATATATTGGTCACTTTTTTTGTGGAAGAAGGATGCTATATCGTTGCATATTTCTTTTGTGGATTGGGGAACGGTGTTACTATCAAGTTGAGTGGATAGCATTTTAACCACTCCAAATAGTTATTTTGTGGAGTTCAAAGCATGAGTGATTTCTTCCTGATAGAATTTAGCCTGCGTTTTCTTTCTTTTGTCGTGATAGGATCTGATTGAAGCTTTATATTTTAATTTTGGTGCCCAGTCAAATTTCTTTCTCCAGTTTCTTTCTAATTTCTTGCAATGTTTTTATTGCAAAGAAGTCGTCATTGGACCAAGGGACTTGTTTTGTATGTGTTTTAGGTCTGGAGTATTTGCCATTGCTAGTACATAGTGATGGCAAGGCATTAGGTGATAGGCTAATGACTGCCTTTACAAAAGTTAGAGGCAACCATATTGTTTTTGGGTCCACTTTGAAGGATTTCTGCATTACGCCCTTAGATATAGATAAGTATTAGGTTTGATATTTTTCCCCACCTATAACTTCTTTTTAAAAGTGGTAATAGGTAGGAGATAGGATTTACAAGTTTCTATATATATTTTTTAAATGTACAGCACACCACAATGCTTCATTGGGAGTACTGCGATACAGGAACTTAATTACAAAACAAATATGTAAAATAATTTAAAATACACTGTACTAAACTATATTTTACAAATATAGTGTAGTACAGTGTACTTCTTATTTTCAACATATTCAAATATTTTTAAAAAGTCTACAGTGGTGTGGCTCACTGGTTAGAGGCGGCAGGCCCGGGAGCAGAGAACGTCCCGGGACCAGGGTTCAATTCCCGACGCGGCAGGGTCGTGGACCAGGGTCAACGGACTCGATAATTCTCGCCTCGGTGCCTACTCTAACCAGGGATAACACTCGGCAACTCTGGGCATTAAGCTTGCCTCATCTCTTCAACTGCCCCCCACAGACGCCGGGGATGCCTGGCTTCACCTTGGAGCTACCCAATAGGGACCATCTCACAGGGAAAGCCAGGACGGGTTCCCCAGCGGTCTTCAGCGCCAGGACGCTTACGGGCAACAGTGTGCTTTACAAATCCAGCACATTTACATTTACATTTACACATTACTGCCATATTATCGATGTACTTAAAAAACTCAAATAAACAGTTCTACCTAAATTGTTAAAAAAATCTTTAGAAAAGTATAAATAAATTTCTCTAAATATTACCATATTAATAATGTGTAAATAGGTAAGAAACAACAATAAAACCTAGTAATTACTTTAATTTAAGACCCTATGCCAGAATGGTGTGAAACATAGAATGCAGATCACAACCAAAATATATTTAAAATTACATGGTTGCCTTTTATGTTTGGTAAACACAGTCATCAGCCAATTGCATTTGGCCTTCTCATCTGCATGTGGGGTAAGGTTAAATTACCGTGGAATATTGTGGCACATTATATAATTAAGTATTCTAGAACTTATAAGTTTAACACTACCTACACTATTCACACATACTACCAATAATTACTATTGACATATCACAATGCACATTCCAGCCAAATTACATCTGTGTATGTGCATGCAGTTTCACACCACATATGTTTCAATCACCACACTTCACACTAAGCCACTCCAGTCTACACTATTGCACT
This sequence comes from Lissotriton vulgaris, assembly GCF_964263255.1. NCBI lineage: Eukaryota > Metazoa > Chordata > Amphibia > Caudata > Salamandridae > Lissotriton > Lissotriton vulgaris. The sequence continues at coordinate 50,014,759 of NC_141695.1, forward strand.
CTGCACAATTCTACTCTACGACACTCTACTCTATGCCAATACATGATATGCTAATCCATTGTAGGCTACTCCTCCCTACCCCTCTCTACCCCACTCTGGGTTTCACTACTCAAGTCTACACTTCTCTGCTGTATTTTCCACTCTACGTAACTCCAGTGTGCCTTTTCCACTGTACACCACTACAATTTACCTCACTCCACTGTGTGCCACTTCAGTATTTGATACTCTACTGTACCCCACTCCACTCTATGATACTCCAATGCAAGACTTTCCACTCTACGCCACTCGACTCTACCCCTTTCCTGTGTATGCTACTCGACTGTATGCCACTCCACTCTATGCTACTTTACTGTATGCCTCTCCATTCTACGCAACTCTCCTTTACCCCTTTCCACTGTGTGCTATTCTACTCTATGTCATTCCACTACACACTACTCCAGTGTACATATTCCACAGTACTTCAGTCCAGTCAACTGTACCTCACTCGAGTCTACGCCAGTCCATTTACTCCACTCTACACAACTACACTCTATGCCACTACACTCCACTCCAATCTATGCTATTCACTGTTGAGCAGTCTACTCCAACTCACTACATGTTACACAATTACCCTGTACACCACTCCACTGTATGCTATACCACTGTATGTAGCTTTACTTTACAACTCTCAAGAATATGTAACATCACTGTATGCCACCACACTGTATGCCAATGCAGGCTACACTATTCTATTTTATTGAGCTTCACTGTACAACACTCCACCCTATGCTTTTTCATTCTACATTACTCAACTCTGCACTATTCTACTGTACGTAACTCCAGTCTATGCAACTCAACTCAACACTATTTCACTCTATGCTACTCTACATTATGGCACTTCACTGTACACCACTCCACTATATGCTATTCAACTCAATGCCACTACAGTCTATACCACACCACTCTACACCACTCCACTATATGCTATTCCACTGTAAGGCACTACACTCTATTCAATACCACTCCACTTTACCCCACACTACTTTTTGCCACTGCACTCAATGCTATTTCACTGTATTCAACTATACTCTGCACCACTCTACTGTATGTTATTTCAGTCTACCATACTTTATTGTACTACACTGGTCTATGCCACATTACTCTTCTCACTGCCACTTCACTGTACGCCTCTCTACTCTACAATACTCGCTTTTGCAGTTCTACTCTGCACCACTCTACTGTATGGCTCTTCACTCCATATTATTTGACTGTTTGCCACACCATTCTATAACACTCCTTAGGACAGTATTACACTGTAAACCACTCCACTCTACGCCACTCAACTATATGCCACTTCACTTTACGCTATTGCTCTATGCCACTGCACTCTATGCCACTTCAATGTAATCCATTCCAATCTATGCCACATCACTGTATGTCACTCCACTCTCCGATACTCCACTCGATACTATTACACTGTACGCAACTCTACTCTACAGCACTAGACTGTATAGTAATCTACATCATTTTACTGTACACAACTCCAGTCTATGCTACTCCACTGTACGCCACTACATTGTACAGCACAACACTCTACTCTATTCCACTGTGTACCACTCTACTGTAGGACACTCCACTGTACGATATTTCACTGCATGCCACTCAACTGTTTGATTGGTTCCACTCTACACAATTATATTGTACATCATTCCAATCTACGATATTCCACTGTGTGCCACTCCACTGAACACTACTCCACTATACGCAATTCTACTGTACACCACTCTACTATACAACAATGCATTCTACGCTGTCCACTGTATACCACTCCACTCTACGACACTCCAGTGTATGCCACTCCACTCTAAACCACTCCATTTTATGATATTCCATTGGATGGCACTCTACTCTATGGCACTCCACTGTATGTTAATCCACTTAAATTGCGCTTCTGTATACCACTCCAGTCTACTCCTCTCCATAGTATGCAACTCCACCATACTCTATTCCACTGTACACCACTAATCTTTAGCTTCTCCACTGTACACCACTACACTATGTGCCATTCAACTGTACATCACTCCTCTGTATGCCATTCAGCTACATGCCACTACAATCAATTCCACTTGACTGTATGTCACTCTACTTTATTTAACGTCACTATATGGTATTCCACTGAATGCCACTCCACTGCACACTTATCTACTCTGCTCCACTCTATGACACTCCACATTATGACACTCCATTCTGCACTATTTTATTGGACTTCACTCTCCTTCTCTCTATGCCACTCCACTCTATGATACTCTACTTCAATGTATACAATTCCTCCCTACAAATCTTCAATGTAAGCCACTCCACTGTACGCTATAGAAATTTGAAGGTAATGGATACATTATAAATGAACACTATAACTGTAACTTTAGAATTTCTAATGATTGTGCAGTTTAAGTATGGTTTCTTTGGAATAAAGTATTTAACTAAGCTGTTCCCCTCTTTCCCACTCCAATGTAGGGCACTCCAGTCTATGTCACTCCAATGTATGCCACTCCACTGTACGCTACTTTACTTTATCCTATTCCACTCCACACCACTCCAGTGTACTCCACTCTACACTATTTCACAGTACATCACATTTGCTCTTTAGCACTGGTCCGCAGTGGTAAAGTACGCAGAATCCTAAGGTGAGCAAAAATGAAGTCAGCCAAACAGGAGAACAGGAGGCCAAACATCAGGGGGAGGCACACCAAGGTACACTTTGGATGTTTTCTGTGTTATGCCTTAACTATAGGTTAGTATTAGGCTTGGTAATTTTCCCAACCTATTATAACTTCATTAAAGTGGTAATAGGTGAGTAAAATTATTCCTAAGTTTGTAAATGTTAGAATTGGGATCTCTGGTTGGCTAAGGCTTGCGCCAAAGCCAGACAGAGACCACCACTCTAGTCAGGGCAAGGAAGTTACACTGCAAAGATAACTCCTGCTCACCCCCTTGGTAGCTTGAAACAAGCAGTCAGGATTATCCAGAAGGCAATGTGTAAAGCGTTTGCGCAACACGCACACAGCCACAACATACTAGGCACACCACAAAAGGAACTCCATACAAAAATAGCCTATGTATTATCATAAAACACATTAGAATAGTAATCACACAATATACACTGCACCAACTGGCACTGGGCCATATTTACAGGGATTATATACACATGACAGGGCCACTTGGACAACTGTCAGAACCATCACAAGGTGAACTTAGTAAATGTAGAACATATAATAAACGTAAACACAACCAGTAATTACTGGCAAACACTGTACACAGCATCATCCTGTAACACAAACCATATTATGCACAGTTTCACATTAGGCGTGAAATGTATTATGTGACAACCTCATAAACCGAAACACATTCGACCATAACCTCCTAAGCATAACTCACATTAGGGGCATAAACCACAGTAGAGAATAATCTCACAAGCATAAACCACAATAAGCAAATAACCTCATACATAAACCACATTAGAGGCGTAAATCACGGTAGAGAATAACTCAAACATAAACACAGTATGCAAAACCTCATAATCATAAAACCTCATTAGAGGCAAAAAACAGGGTGCATAAATCATAGTACATGAAACACATTTCCTAGCACCACATAAATCACATTAAGGCCTGGCGCCCTGCAAACCCAAAAGTCCCCCTGGTCAACCGTTTTTTTCAAAGGGGCTCAAATGCCCTATGTCCCAAATGTCAGAGCTGCTGCCAAGGCAGTGGAATCCAAAGTGCGCCATTGCGCTGGGGCAGAGGAGTGCATCTCACTCCTATCTCTTAAAACATGCCCCGAAAGAACTGTTGGCCTAAACATTGCAGCTGGCACTAATTCCTGCTCAGCTGTGAACAGAACGTGGGCCTGGGCACTCCCTGTGCCCTTTAAAGAAATATGCAAAACGTTGCAGCTGCCGTGCTGGTGCGGCGCAGCTGAGAATCACTAATTAGCCCTGGCACAACTGTGCCCTCGGGGCCTTCACTGCGACTCCACAACCCAAATGCCCCTACCGTTGCAGTTGCCCACTGTCAAGTGGGGCAACTGTGAACATAGCCAAAGAGGCCCGGCACCACGGTGCCCTCTGGGCCTCCACAAGGCTTTTAAATAACTTTGCCCCCCCCACGTTGGAGCAGCCCCATATCAGTAGGATTCAAAAAGGGGGTGGTGATGGACAGAGTATCTGAATTAAGCAGAACACTCCTACCCAGTCAAAAGATCAGGGCTTGATCCATCACCGTTTTTTAGCTCACTGCACCATCCCAGTTCAGAACCAGGTTACATGCAAATTAGTCTGACCCTGGCCCAGTGCATCATGGGAACAGGGCAGACCAAACTACCAAGCCAATTCTTTTACTGGAAAGGACCAAGCATCCGGGGACCGGTTTCTGGCATTACAGCCATCTTCGGCCCGGCTTGCTTGAATCCTGATGGTGCAGTGAGCAAGGGACTCATGTCTGAGCATACCCTTCCACACTCGTAGTGGCCAAAACTATTCAAAAAGGGGGTGGTGATGGACAGAGTATCTGAATTAAGCAGAACACTCCTACCCAGTCAACAGATCAGGGCTTGATCCATCACCGTTTTTGAGCTCACTGTACCATCCCAGTTCAGAACATGGCTACATGCAAATTAGTCTGACCCTGGCCCAGTGCATCATGGGAACAGGGCAGACCAAACTACCAAGCCAATTCTTTTACTGGAAAGGACCAAGCTTCCGGGGACCGGTTTCTGGCATTACAGCCGTCTTCGGCCCGGCTTGCTTGAATCCTGATGGTGCAGTGAGCAAGGGACTCATGTCTGAGCATACCCTTCCACACTCGTAGTGGCCAAAACGATTCAAAAAGGGGGTGGTGATGGACAGAGTATCTGAATTAAGCAGAACACTCCTACCCAGTCAACAGATCAGGGCTTGATCCATCACCGTTTTTTAGCTCACTGCACCATCCCAGTTCAGAACCTGGCTACATGCAAATTAGTCTGACCCTGGCCCAGTGCATCATGGGAACAGGGCAGACCAAACTACCAAGCCAATTCTTTTACTGGAAAGGACCAAGCTTCGGGGGACCGGTTTCTGGCATTACAGCCGTCTTCGGCCAGGCTTGCTTGAATCCTGATGGTGCTGAAGTAATCAGGGTTCCTAAGGCCTACATGCTCCGAAGATAACCCACTTACACTCAAGAACTGTTGGCACGGAAACTGTAAAAGGCAAAGAACAAGTTTATTAAGACCCCATGGGGTGGTGGTACACTCAAACAGCACCCTTCGGTAATGCAAGAGGTATCACACCGAACATCGGTGTGACCCCGATTTATATACAATTTTGGGGCAATAAAAGATAGGCGGCACAAGTTAGGACACATTCATGTACATATATGGTCATGTTTTGGAACACCGCCAGCTCATTGGAGGGGGCACAACTCCGCTGGTCAGTTTGGCGCACATTCCTGAAGGGTAACTGGTCAGTGGGGACTGCGCATGTGCGAGCTGACCAGTACTAAAAATAGCCTGTTGCTGGGCAGACTGAAGTGGTCAGTGGTACGGACAAAGGACTAAAGGGCACGCCGGCCACGAGGCCGCTTATGGTCTAAGATGGCCGCCGCAACATTCAAAATGGCGTTTTCGTATATAGCCAAGTTAAGGAGGACAACGTGTAGTTTCAGCTAATCGCTAACGCGGCCATGCCAATTACGACAGATGACCCTTTTAGCGTTTAGCTGAATCTACCTCATAATGAACATAATCAGGATGTTCGTCCTCGATGTCTATTAACATTATTTGGGTTACTTCTTTATGAAGCATCATTTTGTCATGAGCAAGAGCTCGTCTTGATGGTATGCAAGCTGATAGGCACATAGAACATAAGGCCGGGCCACATTGAATACATAGGCATATAAAAAACATTGCTCCCACGATTATACATAGAATCGTCAACAGTTTCCAGCCCCAGGTAGTAAGCATAGACCAGAACCATCCTGAAAGTGTCCAAGTTCCATTGTCCGGATGTATCTCAGCTGCGATCTTGTGGAGCTTAGATATGGCATCATAAACAGATGGAGAATTGTCCGGTACATATACACAACAGCTGCTTCCGATAATTCTGCATGCCCCCCCACGATCAGCCAAAACTACATCCAGCACCATCCTATTTTGAAGCGTAACAATTCTAGAAATCTGTAGTTCCTCAGTGATGTTTCCCAGGGCAATGGCAGTGTCATTCGCTACAGCCTCGACAACACGTGTCAGTCGTCTTATCTTCCGACTGTTCAATGCAGCCCCCACGAAGGAAAATAGTCCTAAATTAAAGTCCACATACTGTTGCAAGACAGTGTCGGTCTGGTCTATGTCATCCAGAACAACAGTCCGCTTAACCCTGTTCAGAACAAAATCATGATACAAAGTATAATCATTGTGATACATTGGTGGGGCAATGAATACAGGAGGTAACACAAACGATACATAGCACGTGCCCAACCATCCCAATGGAAGCTGATGGTAACCCTTCGTTCCACAAATGAAGTATGTGTTTCGTGATGCTACAAATGAGATGCCATTCGGGCTATCAAAAGTAAGAGTAGTGTTACATTCGCTTTTCCCCACTGCAATCGAACCCTTATTCCTAATACACAAATCGGCTTTAGTAGCAATGACATTAATAATATGTGCGCTGGATACATTAATATTTCTTTGATTGCTGTACACACGCGGGGCAGACACGTTGTCGGGCCTGTACTCCTCCCATTCGAATCGAGTACCCTCAGCCCGTGGAAACCCATCCTTGTCATGGGTGCATACTTTATTCAAACGGAAAAGCACCCCCCCTTTGGTTGGCCATCTCAAAGTAAAGAGGAGGGTGTACCAGGCGTTGCATGATCCATTGTGCGAAAACGGTAGTGGAATGAGTGGGGTGCCCCCTCTCTTCTGGTGCCCTGGCAACATCCCACACACCCAGCAATTTGAGGTATTGGTCATATTATGTGTGTGATGAAGAATCTGAATGAAACTGTTATTCAGATAGGTTTGCCGATGTCGTTCTTCGTGATAGGGTAATGTAAAGTGAAAATGTTCAGATGGAGCCGGGGTAGTCGGCAGCAAATGTTCACGTGCAGGCACCACAAGTTCAACTACCCAGGCTATCACAGCTATTACCACAATAGTCAGGACAAAGAGAAAGGCACCCAATATTCGTTTATCTCGTGATGCCGTTGATGCCATAGTTCAAGAATGTTCGTGCAAAGTCTCAGATAACACAAATTGTTCACAAAGTCTCAGATACACGTACGTGTATACCTAAAACTCCGAGGTAGCTGTTGTTTTCTTCTCCGGGCCAAGACGGGTGTCGCTACACTGGCAGAACTGATCCCCCCCCCTTGGAATTCCCGGTTTCCGTTTCACAAACCTGGAGCGGTAACCAACCAGTCATTAAAAGAAACCCAAAAAAAAATCTTCTTATCGAGGACGCAGGTTGTAGCGCTCTCGTCCGGCAGCAGAGTGGTCCGGGAAGGCTCCCTCAACTTCGGCCGACGTCACAGCTGGGCTCTTTTCTTTCTCCAAGATTTCTTTGTAGTCGGTCAGCACAGCAGGAGTCACCAGATCCGGAGAGACACGGCGGCAGTGTGTCGAATGCACCCACCGCTTCCTGTTGGTCACTCGTACAGCGGTTCGGGTAGCAAGGAGGACCTGTTCGGGGCCCTTCCACCTTGGCTCCAGACTGCTCTCTCTCTCAAACGACCGGATCATTACGTGGTCACCAGGGCGGAGATCATGGCCCTCTCCAGTAGAGTTGTCAGGGAGCGCTTCTCGAACCTGTTGATGAATAGAAAGCAAATCATTTGTTAATCGTGCCAAATAGTCATTCATCATAACACAAGGCACATCATGTATTAATCGCGGCTTAGGCACCCCCCAGATGTTCATGGGGCGCCCAAACACCACCTCGTAGGGTGTAAGGCCAGTTCGGGAATGGGGTACTGATCTAAGAGAGAGCAGTGCTAACGGCAACGCATCAGGCCACTTCAACGACGTAGATGCCACAATCTTGGCCAATTTAAGCTTTAACGTAGCATTATACCGTTCAACCAGGCCTGCCGACTGAGGGTGGAACACAGCGTGGAACTTCTGCTGAATCCCTAACCCCTTCAGTACATACTCCACAATCTTCCCAACAAAATGAGGCCCATTATCGCTCCACAGAAATTTGCAAACTCCAAAGCGAGGAAAGAATTCCTTAAGCAACACCTTAGCCGTTGTCAGGGCTGTGTTGTCTTTCGTGGGGAAGGCCTCAACCCATTTGCTAAAGGCACATACCACCACTAGGACGTACTTCAGGTTGTTGCAGCGCTCGAGTTGTATGTAATCCATTTGGAGTACCTCAAATGGTGCAGATGGTGGAACGAACCCTCCTTTCGGAGTATGGGTCCCCTTCCCAGGATTGTGTTGCAAACATACCAGGCAGGTCTGCACTACTCTCTTGGCTGTATTAGCAATCTCGGGATGTTCCCAAACTCGTGTTAGTAGTCGAGTGATTGCAAGGGCTCCGACATGTGCCAATCCATGCGTCATCTGGACCATCGCCAGCAAGTAAGCCGCAGGCAATTTCCATTTCTCCATATCTTTGCTTCTCCAACAACCCTCATCATCTAGTACCCCATCTGTTGCCCATGCCGCAAGTTCTGATTCAGTAGCCGATTTTTGAATATCCAATATTTCTGCTCTAGCATCACTCCATCGCTCAGCCTGCGATTGGGTCACATACATAGGGGAGCTAGTCCTGGACATAGCCGTTTGTCTCGCTATGCTGTCTGCGAAGGCATTTCCTTGGCCCACTTTATCCGTGATCTTTTTGTGAGCACTGCATTTTACTATCGCTACTTTCTTTGGGCCAAGCAACGCGTTAAGGAGATCACGCACTAGCTCTCCGTGCATAATGTGTTCTCCGTGAGATGTCAGAAACCCACGCTCTCTCCAGAGTAGCCCGAAGTCATGTGCTACTCCGAAGGCATACCGGCTGTCTGTGTATATGTTCACACATAGGCCAGCACTTAATTCGCAGGCTCTTGTTAAGGCTATCAGCTCTGCTGCCTGAGCCGATTTCTGTGGTATTCTAGCTGTTTCTACCACTGTCTTAAGTGTCGTGATCGCATAAGCTGCAGAAGTCGTACCATCTGGCAGCCTTAAACACGATCCATCAACCCACAGTTCCCCATCCACATCTGGAAGTGGCATATCCTGTAAGTCGACACGACCCTTTGTCTGTTCCTCGGTCAGGAAAACACAATCGTGATGTTTTTCTTCCTGACCCTCCTCAGCCGGATAGGGCAATAAAGTGGCAGGGTTCAAAGTAGCACATCTTTTTAGTGTAATATGTGGCGCCAAAAGTGTCAGCTCATATCCTGTTAGCCGTGCACTCGTGAGGTATTGGGTCTTTGTTTGGTTTAGCAGAGCATCTACTGCGTGAGGAACTAACAGCAGCAGTTTGTGCGATAACACTATTCCCTCACTCTGTCGTATGGCTACTGCCGTTGCTGCTACCGCTCAGAAACACCCAGGCAACCCTCGTGCTACAGGGTCAAGAATGGCAGAGAAGTATGCACATGGTCTCTGCTTATCCCCGTGTACTTGTACTAACACTGACAACGCGCACCCATCATTCTCATGCACATACAATGTGAAAAGCTTCGTGTAGTCTGGTGTGCCTAACACAGGTGCAGAACAAAGGGCCTGTCTCAACTGTTCAAAAGCCTTCTGACATTCATCTGTCCATTCTAAGGGCATTGGTGTAGCTTTGGACAATAACGCTAGCAAAGGTTTTATGATATGTGAAAAACCCATGATCCACTGTCTACAAAAGGACGTCAACCCTATGAAGGCACGTACGTCTCTCTGCGTGCGGGGGACTGGTGTGTCTAAAATTGCTTGAATTCGATCAGACGTTAGTGCACGCCCCTCCTTAGACAACAGATGACCGAGGTAGGTCACCTGGGGTCTACAGTATTGGAGCTTCTTTTTCGAAACCTTATGATTGTTCTGTGCCAAAAAGGAAAGCAACGCAAGTGTACTTTCTTCACATTGTGCATAAGAGTCAGCAGCAAGCAGAAGGTCATCCACGTACTGGATGAGAGCAACGCCAGACTGCAATTCAAAGGAATCTAGCTGCCTTTTCAAAGCCTGGCTGTAGATGCTAGGACTTTCAGTATAACCTTGGGGAACACGACAAAATCTATACGATTTATTATTTAACGTGAAGCCAAACAAATATCTGCTATCAGGATGGACAGGGATGGAAAAGAACGCGTTTTTTAAATCAATGACACTAAACGTGGTGGCCGTGGGTGGGACCAATGTAAGCAAGGTCGTAATATCAGACACCACCGGGTATTGGGGAATGACAATTTTGTTGATCTCTCGCAAGTCAATAATAAAGCGATAGACTTTGTCGTCAGTATCTCTCTTAAGGATCGGAAGAATAGGACTGTTGCAAACATTATAAGGGACCTCCTCCACAACCCCTGCAGAAATTAAATCCTGAACAATATGTGTCAATGCAATTTCACCTTCTCTAGAAATCTTATACTGTGGCACTCGTGGTAGAGGGGCCCCCTCCTTAACAGTAATATGTATTGGTGGAATACACATCTCTCCCACATCCGTATCTGAGGTTGCCCATAACGTGTGCGGTAGAGAGGCCAAAGCTGGAATGTCTCAGATAGTGTAAAACCTATCTGGGTCAGGATAGTTGTCATTTAAGATAACCCGCACTCCCTCAGGAGCCCACCGTATCGTTGCTCTAAAATATTTAAGCAAATCAATGCCCAAGATATTATCTGGTGTATGGGGCGACAACAAAAATTGACCAAAACTGAAAAATTTGTCAAGACATAGTGCAAGGGGCTTTGACAATGGGCTAGGGGAGGGTGTGCCATCGAACCCTACACATGTAATCATTTCGCCAGACAGGGGAGCCCTCGGAACCAAGTTTTTCGACAAAGCCCTACGAGTAGCTCCTGTGTCGACAAGAAATTGATCAGTAGAACCCAGAATACCCGCTGTTACATATGGACCCTGCTGATCTACCGGCACTTCAACTGATTCCTTACCCCATCCTACGCAGTCCTATGCATGCACATAATCCTGGTGCTCCACATTTTCACCCTCCGATATCTGATATTGATTTCGTCTGTCAAACGTGTTCCGTTCATCCTGGCCACGGCCCCTTTCCTCAACCCTTCCACGATCACTTCCGCCACCTCTCGCTCCCGTATAACCTCCTCTCGACCTACCACCTCCTCGACCACGCTGACTACGCTGCTCGCGAAGTACCGGACAATCTTCAGCCCAATGCCCAAACTCCTTACAATAGGCACATTGATCCTCCGCTATATCCGTACGACCATACGACGTAGTCCCTCCACCTCGTCTACCTCTATCATTCCCTCTACCCTGTGTTCCCCGAACCTGCGCCAACATCACCTTCGTTTTCAATTCCTTCGCCTTTTTCTCAACACTTTCTTTAGCCTCCAATTCCTGCCGCTCATAATACTGAGCCATAGTTAACAAGGACGCAGGGGTCGCCGTGGCCCAGGAACTTTCACTCGACTTTAATCGTTTTGCAATCTCCGGTAGGAGATTAGCCACATACTTATCTACAAACAGATGCCGACCCGTATCGTCTGTTAAAGATTGACCACTGTAATCATGGAATGCCTCCTCGAAACGTGTAAAGAAATCTGAAACTGTTTCGTCGGGTTTCTGTTTGCACGAAGTTAGCATAGTCCAATCGATCTTTTTAGAGGGAACAAGCGTCTTTAATTTAATCAAGATAGCTGCCGGAAGATCTAGAATTAACTGACAAGGCTTACATGCCGGTTCCCTATCTAGATTGGCAGCATTTATTTCTTTCCATGTGCCCCCCAATATTGTTTCATCATTATTTTTACGAATTTGTCTCCACATATCAGGTGGTAGAATTAGCCCAAAGAACAAATCTATATCAACAAGAGTCATCACACAAGACGAAATAGCCCCTTCCACCCCTTCATAAAATGCCGCCGGATTTTTCCGAAGATCAGGTAGAGAATTTTTCAATGCCATAACATCTGCTCTATTCCAAGGCGTGTATACCCAGTTATATACAAAATACCCTTTCGCATCCTTTGACGATTTATCATCATCTGTACCTTCCCCTTTAGGTGGAACATACAAGGGCGCGGCTTCACGCATAGGCATAACATGCAATGCAAAACTCTTATCTGAACCCCGGAGAGAACACTCCTTAATCTGCCCGTTATTCTCCGATTCAGACTCCTTTTGCCTCCTTTTCCGCTCCTCCCGTAGTCTGGTTGTCTCGTCTCGCAGCCGGATCAGTTGCGTGAATAGGTCGTCAACATCTGCAAGATCAAATACACCTTTAACCAAATTCTCACGATACACTGACAACGATTTAGGTTCTAACGTGTCTGAAAGTTCACGATACGCGGCAACAACTTCATCCGCCAAACTAGACAGAAAATACATTAATTCAAGATCCGACCACGCCCTCTTCTCCGCAAGCAACTCATCCTGAGAAACACATTTCTTATTCACTTTACGAGCCCAACTGCGTAAATGTGCGGACCTCTCCGCAGTAAACCTGAGAGCAGATTCCGACTTATCCTGTCCATCATCCTCTGAATCTGCAGCTGGTGCCGTCGGCGAAACGTACGGAGGCGGTGACCGATCTAGCAATGAAAAATCATCAATTTCATTATTAAGGACAGGATAAAGCGGTCGACGAATAGGAAATTGACCAGTCGTTTGCAATTTACGCTCCCGTTCCTCCCTCTCTTTCCCCTCCTGAGCCTCCTTCTCCTCAAGCTGTAAAGCCTTATCCCGAGCAGCCTTGCGCTGCTCTTTGTCTGCCAAGGCAACTTCACGCTTCATACGCTCACGCACCGCTTTCTCCCACATTCGCACACAATCAAACATGTTTTGTCTAGACCTGCGTTGAAACAAACATTGCTCCACAAACTGTACTTTTCGTAAATCGAACGACCCATGTAGAGGCCATTGCAATTCAGGATCGGCCTTTGTATACTTATGCCATAATTTGCTGTACATAATAGGGGGAAGGCCAAGTTTGATGTACATCTCGCGATTTGGTGTTCCTTCTGGGGGAGCCGGCTGTGCTTCCGCTAACCTAATTGTGGTACCATCTCCAAGGCAGCACATCCCTCGGAGTGTGCTGAAAACAGGCATGTTCAAAAAGTATCACGAAAGCGTGACACCACACAAAATGGCACTTACAGTACTTCACACAAATGTGCCGCTCAGAGGAAAAAAAACAAAGTTAGAGAAACATCTCTACATGCCTGCCTATGTGAAGTGCACTACACATATAAGTTCAAAGATCACAAATTCACAAACGTTAGCTAACTCAAATCAAATCTCATAGATCGTAGGACTTCGGCAAGCGTCCGAGGACTACCTTACCGATCACAAATCATAGAACTTCAGTAAGCGTCCGAAGACTACCTTACCGAACACAAATCTTACCCAAGTTCTCAAGTGTCCAGATTCCAATTGCCAAGGTCTTGTGATCAAATCAGCCAAACGGCACTTTCCCAGCAACACAAACGATCGAAAACTCAGTCAGAGACCGGCGCCACCTGGAAGGTCAGATCAGAAGGAAAGGAAGAAACACCGTGGGAGCCAAGACTCGGGTCACTCAGTGGCAGCGCGCGTCCATGGCGAGTTTCCAAGCCTTCGCCACGACCTCTCCCTCGGGCATCCGAGTCGCCGATGAGTCCCTTCGTGGTCGCCAATTTGAAGTAATCAGGGTTCCTAAGGCCTATATGCTCCGAAGATAACCCACTTACACTAAAGAACTGTTGGCACGGAAACTGTAAAAGGCAAAGAACAAGTTTATTAAGACCCCATGGGGTGGTGGTACACTCAAACAGCACCCTTCGGTAATGCAAGAGGTATCACACCGAACATCGGTGTGACCCCGATTTATATACAGTTTTGGGGCAATAAAAGATAGGCGGCACAAGTTAGGACACATTCATGTACATATATGGTCATGTTTTGGAACACCGCCAGCTCATTGGAGGGGGCACAACTCCGCTGGTCAGTTTGGCGCACATTCCTGAAGGGTAACTGGTCAGTGGGGACTGCGCATGTGCGAGCTGACCAGTACTAAAAATAGCCTGTTGCTGGGCAGACTGAAGTGGTCAGTGGTACGGACAAAGGACTAAAGGGCACGCCGGCCACGAGGCCGCTTATGGTCTAAGATGGCCGCCGCAACATTCAAAATGGCGTTTTCGTATATAGCCAAGTTAAGGAGGACAACGTGTAGTTTCAGCTAATCGCTAACGCAGCCATGCCAATTACGACAGTGCAGTGAGCAAGGGACTCATGTCTGAGCATACCCTTCCACACTCGTAGTGGCCAAAACGATTCAAAAAGGGGGTGGTGATGGACAGAGTATCTGAATTAAGCAGAACACTCCTACCCAGTCAACAGATCAGGGCTTGATCCATCACCGTTTTTTAGCTCACTGCACCATCCCAGTTCAGAACCTGGCTACATGCAAATTAGTCTGACCCTGGCCCAGTGCATCATGGGAACAGGGCAGACCAAACTACCAAGCCAATTCTTTTACTGGAAAGGACCAAGCTTCAGGGGACCGGTTTCTGGCATTACAGCCGTCTTCGGCCCGGCTTGCTTGAATCCTAATGGTGCAGTGAGCAAGGGACTCATGTCTGAGCATACCCTTCCACACTCGTAGTGGCCAAAACGATTAAAAAAGGGGGTGGTGATGGACAGAGTATCTGAATTAAGCAGAACACTCCTACCCAGTCAACAGATCAGGGCTTGATCCATCACCGTTTTTTAGCTCACTGCACCATCCCAGTTCAGAACCTGGCTACATGCAAATTAGTCTGACCCTGGCCCAGTGCATCATGGGAACAGGGCAGACCAAACTACCAAGCCAATTCTTTTACTAGAAAGGGCCAAGCTTCCGGAGACCGGTTTCTGGCATTACAGCCGTCTTCGGCCCGGCTTGCTTGAATCCTGATGGTGCAGTGAGCAAGGGACTCATGTCTGAGCATACCCTTCCACACTCGTAGTGGCCAAAACGATTCAAAAAGGGGGTGGTGATGGATAGAGTATCTGAATTAAGCAGAACACTCCTACCCAGTCAACAGATCAAGGCTTGATCCATCACCGTTTTTTAGCTCACTGCACCATCCCAGTTCAGAACCTGGCTACATGCAAATTAGTCTGACCCTGGCCCAGTGCATCATGGGAACAGGGCAGACCAAACTACCAAGCCAATTCTTTTACTGGAAAGGACCAAGCTTCCGGGGACCGGTTTCTGGCATTACAGCCGTCTTCGGCCCGGCTTGCTTGAATCCTGATGGTGCAGTGAGCAAGGGACTCATGTCTGAGCATACCCTTCCACACTCGTAGTGGCCAAAACGATTCAAAAAGGGGGTGGTGATGGACAGAGTATCTGAATTAAGCAGAACACTCCTACCCAGTCAACAGATCAGGGCTTGATCCATCACCGTTTTTTAGCTCACTGCACCATCCCAGTTCAGAACCTGGCTACATGCAAATTAGTCTGACCCTGGCCCAGTGCATCATGGGAACAGGGCAGACCAAACTACCAAGCCAATTCTTTTACTGGAAAGGACCAACGGTGATGGATCAAGCCCTGATCTTTGGACTGGGTAGGAGTGTCTTGCTTAATTCAGATACTCTGTCCATCACCACCCCCTTATTGAATCGTTTTGGCCACTACAAGTGTGGAAGGGTATACTCAGATGTGAGTCCCTTGCTCACTGCACCATAAGGATTCAAGCAAGCCGGGCCGAAGACGGCAGTAATGCCAGAAACCGGTCCCCGGAAG
The DNA here is from genome assembly GCF_964263255.1 of Lissotriton vulgaris. Taxonomy (NCBI): domain Eukaryota; kingdom Metazoa; phylum Chordata; class Amphibia; order Caudata; family Salamandridae; genus Lissotriton; species Lissotriton vulgaris. Next base: position 50,030,672 of record NC_141695.1, read on the forward strand.
CTTGTTTCCTTCCTGGTAAAGAATTGGCTTGGTAGTTTGGTCTACCCTGTTCCCATGATGCACTGGGCCAGGGACAGACTAATTTGCATATAGCCAGGTTCTGAGCTGGGATGGTGCAGTGAGCTAAAAAACGGTGATGGATCAAGCCCTGATCTTTGGACTGGGTAGGAGTGTCTTGCTTAATTCAGATACTCTGTCCATCACCACCCCCTTTTTGAATCGTTTTGGCCACTACAAGTGTGGAAGGGTATACTCAGATGTGAGTCCCTTGCTCACTGCACCATCAGGATTCAAGCAAGCCGGGCCGAAGACGGCTGTAATGTCAGAAACCGGTCCCCGGAAGCTTGTTTCCTTCCTGGTAAAGAATTGGCTTGGTAGTTTGGTCTGCCCCTTTCCCATGATGCACTGGGCCAGGGACAGACTAATTTGCATATAGCCAGGTTCTGAGCTGGGATGGTGCAGTGAGCTAAAAAACGGTGATGGATCAAGCCCTGATCTTTGGACTGGGTAGGAGTGTCTTGCTTAATTCAGATACTCTGTCCATCACAACCCCCTTTTTGAATCGTTTTGGCCACTACAAGTGTGGAAGGGTATACTCAGATGTGAGTCCCTTGCTCACTGCACCATCAGGATTCAAGCAAGCCGGGCCGAAGACGGCTGTAATGCCAGAAACCGGTCCCCGGAAGCTTGTTTCCCTCCTGGTAAAGAATTGGCTTGGTAGTTTGGTCTGCCCTGTTCCCATGATGCACTGGGCCAGGGACAGACTAATTTGCATATAGCCAGGTTCTGAGCTGGGATGGTGCAGTGAGCTAAAAAACGGTGATGGATCAAGCCCTGATCTTTGTACTGGGTAGGAGTGTCTTGCTTAATTCAGATACTCTGTCCATCACCACCCCCTTTTTGAATCGTTTTGGCCACTACAAGTGTGGAAGGGTATACTCAGATGTGAGTCCCTTGCTCACTGCACCATCAGGATTCAAGCAAGCCGGGCCGAAGACGGCTGTAATGCCAGAAACCGGTCCCCGGAAGCTTGTTTCCTCCCTGGTAAAGAATTGGCTTGGTAGTTTGGTCTGCCCTGTTCCCATGATGCACTGGGCCAGGGACAGACTAATTTGCATGTAGCCAGGTTCTGAGCTGGGATGGTGCAGTGAGCTAAAAAACGGTGATGGATCAAGCCCTGATCTTTGGACTGGGTAGGAGTGTCTTGCTTAATTCAGATACTCTGTCCATCACCACCCCCTTTTTGAATCGTTTTGGCCACTACAAGTGTGGAAGGGTATACTTAGATGTGAGTCCCTTGCTCACTGCACCATCAGGATTCAAGCAAGCCGGGCCGAAGACGGCTGTAATGCCAGAAACCGGTCCCCGGAAGCTTGTTTCCTTCCTGGTAAAGAATTGGCTTGGTAGTTTGGTCTGCCCTGTTCCCATGATGCACTGGGCCAGGGACAGACTAATTTGCATATAGCCAGGTTCTGAGCTGGGATGGTGCAGTGAGCTAAAAAATTGGTGATGGATCAAGCCCTGATCTTTGGACTCGGTAGGAGTGTCTTGCTTAATTCAGATACTCTGTTCATCACCACCCCCTTTTTGAATCGTTTTGGCCACTATAAGTGTGGAAGGGTATACTCAGATGTGAGTCCCTTGCTCACTGCACCATCAGGATTCAATCAAGCCGGGCCGAAGACGGCTGTAATGCCAGAAACCGGTCCCCGGAAGCTTGTTTCCTTCCTGGTAAAGAATTGGCTTGGTAGTTTGGTCTGCCCTGTTCCCATGATGCACTGGGCCAGGGACAGACTAATTTGCATATAGCCAGGTTCTGAGCTGCGATGGTGCAGTGAGCTAAAAAACGGTGATGGATCAAGCCCAGATCTTTGGACTGGGTAGGAGTGTCTTGCTTAATTCAGATACTCTGTCCATCACCACCCCCTTTTTTTGTTGAATCGTTTTGGCCACTACAAGTGTGGAAGGGTATACTCAGATGTGAGTCCCTTGCTCACTGCACCATCAGGATTCAAGCAAGCCGGGCCGAAGACGGCTGTAATGCCAGAAACCAGTCCCCGGAAGCTTGTTTCCTTCCTGGTAAAGAATTGGCTTGGTAGTTTGGTCTGCCATGTTCCCATGATGCACTGGGCCAGGGACAGACTAATTTGCATATAGCCAGGTTCTGAGCTGGGATGGTGCAGTGAGCTAAAAAACGGTGATGGATCAAGCCCTGATCTTTGGACTGGGTAGGAGTGTCTTGCTTAATTCAGATACTCTGTCCATCACCACCCCCTTTTTGAACCATATCAGTAGGGGGCTGCTCAGGAATGTGTCACCGACGCTGTGCCTCGATGTGCACAACAACATAGAGCCCTCACTCATCGGGCTCTGGTGCAGGACTCCTCTGGTCTCCTCAGATGCCGCGCACACAGTGGGCTCTCACCGGTCACGGGAGCCCTGCTTCACACGCGCTGGCTTCCGACTGCTTCCTGGTTGCCTTCCCCCTTTCTTCAGCTATGGGGTAAGTCGGAAATGGAGCTCCCGAGGCTCCAGCACCCATCGGTGGCCCCCGGCCACCGTCGGGTAAGGTCGTGCCTGGCTTCCGGTGGTCACATTCCTCCTTCGGGTCACGGCGGTGATTTCTTCATGGCAAATGCGGGGTGGGCACCCGCAATGAACATAGAAATACGCGGGGTGGGCACCCGCGAGTCAGACCTGAAAATAAGCGGGGTGGGCACCTGCCAACAAAAGCACCATAAAGCAGGGTAGGATCCCGCTATTTTAAATAATCATGAAGCGGGAAAATGCAAAATAAAGCACGCACAGGGTGCAGGATGCTACACAAAGTCCTGAAGACACAAAGAAAAGCAGAAGGGTCCCAAAAAGTCCTCAGAGATGATGTGGCAATGCAGGGCCCAGGAAGGCAAGCCCTCATGGCAGCCCCCTCCCCGGGCCCCAGCAGCAGCATGCCCCAGCAGGATTCAGGAACATGTATACTCAGGATTCCTTTGTCTGTAGTGCAGTGCATGGGGATCCAGATGCAACTGTTTCAGGGGGGAATTGGAGCACTTTGTTTTGCAAGCTCCTCTTCCCCTTTGTCAGGTGGGGGCTAGATGCTCAGACACACCACATGGGGTGGAGCCAGCATTCACTAGGGCAGGCACCATCCTATTTAGAGTCAGGGGATTACCTCTCCCACTGCTCCCAGCCCAGATGTCCTATGCAGCCCATCGCTGACTCACCCCCTCACGCCCCTCCTGGAGCCACACACACCTCCTAGCCCCTGTCACTCACGAGCCAGACATGCAAATCACATCAGGCAGGCAGACAGACACATAGCACACAGAAATGCCAAGTCCCAAAAATAGCATTTCTAAAATAACCACAATAACCACAATAAATCTGTGCATAACATTGCGCAGAATTTATTCTCACAATGTCATACAACCAGACTTGACCACACTGCTCCTCTCATAACAGGATTTACCACTGACACATTCTAATCAGGGAATCCCCAATGTATTCCTATGGGAGGGCAGGCCAACCTTACAAATATAACACAGAGAGCGCACGCACTTTACACTGGACCGCAGTGCTAAAGTGCCCAGAGGCTTAAAACCACTAACACCAGGTTACAGAAAAAGGCAAAAAGTTTAGGGGTGACATGCCAAAAAGGGCCAAGTCAAACAGTAAATATTTTTTTTTCAATGGGAATGGGTGGGGAACAACAATGACACCTTACACTCACCTACATATAAGACCCTAACCCAGAACACAGTGAAAGTCAGAATGGTACTCCACTATACATTACTCCACTGTACACCACTCCACTGAACACTACTGCATTCTACACCACTTCACTGCACCTATTCCAATCTATGCCTCTCCAGTGTCTACCACTCCTCTGTATGCCACACTACTCCGTGGTACCCTATTTCAGTGTATGCTACTCCACTGTAAGCTATTCTAAATTGGCATTTTTAAAAGAGGTAGCCAATTCATCCCAATTTTCTGTGCTCTCAACCCATTTCTAGTTTGTAGTGAAAACTGGTGTGAACTCCCTAGGTACTGCAAGAAAGCTTTAGATTTCTGAAAAGTATAAATAATTTCAATTCAGCATAGGTCATAGGTATAGATCCTTCAAGATTTCCCCAATGTTAAGAACTGTTCATATGAGGAGATATTGAAAATGAGAAGATAAAAACGGCTGATTATGATAATGTTTTCATCTGTAAATTTTTATTACAATGAGTGATTTACATAAGCAATATTCTATTGCGTCCACTGGATCTTCTGGTTGCAGGGATATATAGGGCTTGTAGGTTCTCTAAGAACCCAAGGTACCAGAGCCAACAACTGAACTGCACCATACAATAATAGTTCTTTGTGTACTGAGTGTAGACAATTCATATGGTGAAACATGTGGAATGAAAAATCCGTATCAAGGAAACCTATCAATTTCGGAAATGGGCACAAGATATGGAGTTTGGGAGCAAAGGTTATTTGTACATCTCCGAAATTGAGGGAAACCGTACCAGCATATGATTTAGAGGTCATCCTTCAAAATGTCTTCTTTCTTACACATTGGCTTACATTTGAAAGGCACAAATGCAGTGAAACCCAATCTATACTACTATTATAAAGAGAGAGCTGAAACCTTTGAGGCGGGTAAACTCAAGTACAGCACCAATCACAATACCCAATACAGCATTGTAAAGGGGAGATGCAGCAGATGGACATAGGCTATACAGCTGGCCACCATATTCTTTACAAAGGTCAAACAACCTTAGGGGTAAAGTAGTCCCTTGTGGGCGTTGGTGTGGGCGTGTCAAAGTACACTTAGGTGTTGGCGTGGGCGTGTCAAACTACACTACATTATTCCTTTGTGGGCATGCAGCATTGACAGAGGGGCGTGGCACAACAGCGTTGTCAGAGGGGCGTGCCACAAATAAAACAAAAAATGGCCGCGTACTTCAATAGCGGGCCTTTCACAAACAATGTGCGCGCCCATTCACGATACACCTTCGTGTCTCGCACGTCCGTCTACAAACACCAAGCTGCGCCGCATTCACGCACATTGCCATTCCGGCGCCATTAATCACATATAGTGCGGCACAAACTTTGTGGGCATCAGCGTTGTCAGAGGGGGCTGCACTAAAATGAACAACAAAAAGGGGTGCGGCTTTTGCCACCAATGCGCTCGCTCTTCACGCTCCGCCTTGGCGTTCTGATCACTTCTCACACGGCCGTATCAAAACACCAATGGGCGCCGCATTGACGGACCTTGCCATACTGCCTACAACATTAAACTAACAAAACAAAACGTTACTCCTTTAGGAACATAAGATTTCGCAGAAGTGGCTACAGGGAAAAAACCCAAAAGGGGCGCACAAGTGCGCCATTCACTCACTGCGCCATTCACGCTCCCACGGCTCCAGCGGACACTCAAGGCAGGGAGCGTACCACACGATCTAAGCCACTTCACAATGAAAATTTAGTCCGGGGCTCAGGCGGGGCCTCAAACTAGCCCTCGCAAACATGGGATCACGCAGGTCACTGTCAGCGTACACACATTAACGTTTACTATTACAAACATTACACACATAACATTTCATACCCGGACAACGGGACGGGCTGCTAGTTGGTAATAAAATAACAAATGTTCTACTATTCTGCGCTCCCACACATCTTTGAATAAAAATGGTACCTCGCTTGTGTGGGTAGGCCTAATGCCAGTGACAGGAAACGATGCAATACTCACCCGGGATCAATCACATTTTTTCACTGCAAACTGACCCTTTTTTACAATGTGGGTAGCGTAGATTTTGGACTCTAGCTCAGTCGGCACCTAGTAAAATTCCAGAAAACCTATATAGTATTTTAAAACTAGATTCCTAGAGGTATCTAGTGGGGTTGACTTGTATGACCCTCACCATGTTACCATGTTACCCAGAATCCGTGTAAACCTCACACTTTGATTTTTTTGATGGAAAGCTCTGGACCCTGCAGGATCCACAACCTTCCTTCCACCCTGTATCCCCCCAAGTCTCCAGATGCAAAATGAAACCTCCCTTGTGTGGCGAGGACTAGTGCCCAGGACAGGAATTGGCCCAAAACACAACATGAGTACATCACAATTTTCCACTTAAAATTGACCCTTTTGTTGAAAAGTGTATAGGTGTGAATTTTGAGGCCTTGCTTAGCCAACACCTAGGGAAATCTAGTATCTTGCACTTTTTGTAAAACTAGACACCTGGGGGAATCGAGAATGAGGTGATTTGCATGGATCTTAACAGGCTCATTTACCCAGATTGTCTTGCAAACCTCAAAATTTGACTAAAATAAAAAAACTTCTAACATTTCTGCGATGGAAAGTTCCGGAATCTGTGTGACCACAACCTTCCTCCCACCCAGCATTCCCTCAAGTCTCCTGATAAAAATGGTACCTCACTTGTGTGGGTAGATCTAGAGCCTACAATAGGAAATAGCTCAAAATTCAACATTGGTACATCACATTTTTCCACTCAAAACTATCCCTTTTCTGTAAAGGGGGTAGCATTGGATTCTGTATCCAAGCTCAGCCAGCACCAAGGGAAACCCAGCAAACATACACAATTTATAAATATAGACAAATAGGGCATATCGAGGGTGGTGTGACTTGCATGGCTCTCACCAGGTTTCTTTATAACCTAAATCGCTTTTAAACCTCAGACTTCGACTAAAAAATTAATTTTCTTCACATTACTGTGATGAAAGATTCTGGAATCTGTGGGGAGCAACACACCTTCTTCTACCTAGCATTGCCCCAAGTATCACAATGAATATGGTATCTCTCCTCAGTGGATAGGCCAAGTGCTGGCAACAGGCAACTGTCCAAAATGCAACATTGATACATCAAACATGTCCATTCAAAACTGACCGTTTTTTCACAAAGTTGGTAGCTATGGATTTTAGCTCAGCTGGTACCGAGACTAACTAGCAAACTGTTAAATTTTTTTAAAAATTGCTCCTGGGGGAAAGCTAGGTGGGGTGAATTGTGCTCCCTCTCTGAATTTTCTCTTTTTCCCAGAATGAATTGCAAACCTCTAACTTTGACTAAAAATGTTTTTTTCTCCAATTTCTCTAATAAAAAATAAAATCTTGAATCTGCGGTTAGCAACACATTTCCTACCACCCTGAGTTGCAACATTGTCCGATAAAAATGGTACTCTACTTGTGTGGGTGGGCCAAAAGACCATGACACAAAAGGCGCTAAAGTGCTACATTAATAGATAAGCAATAATGGTAGCCGCAGTATTTAGGGCCATGCTGTGGTGCCACACAAACCTATGAACCACAGGTATTAAAAGAAAATAGACAACCAGGGGATTCCAGAGTGATGTGCATTGCATGAATCCCATGAGGGTTACCAACCCACAATGCCCTCAAACTTCAAAATGTACCACAGATCATTCATTTTCCTAACATTTCTGTAATTGAAACTTCTGGAATCAACAGGAATCCACCAGAATGGTACCACCTAGTGTTACCCCATTTGTGCCGATAAAAACGCCGTGCCACTTATGTGGCTGGCCCAAGTACCCGCAACAGGAATGTATCAAACCAAGCTCAATGAGAGCTCTTGCAAAGGCACTTCTATTGCCCTTGGTTAGATCCATTCCTATCACAGGCACTAGTGAGATAACACTGGGTGATAGGAATATTGTTTCTACTTCAGCTCATATTACTTTAGCTTTCATGATATAATGACATCACCCCTCCCTGCATGCTGATAGTCATTGCAAACAAAAACAAAAGCTCAGGCTGCCCAGGAAGCTCTTGAAAAGCAGCCTCAGCCTCTGGAGAAAATAAGAATAGCCTGTGGGGCAAAGCCCCAGAAGCCTGTTTCTAACACTCCCCATTGGTGTCAAATCCCCACCAGACACACTGGGGAGGGAGTTCGGCAATTAGCCATTGCCAGCTGGCCACACTTAAGGAGTTAGACTAAACAAACTAGAGAAATATTAAGATATAGTTATAACTTAAATATCTAAATTATGTGCCATTAGTTAGATCTTACATTCATAATGTATGCATCATCTTCAAATTACTGTACATTGGCACCTCCATACACAATCTTCTTGCATCAATCACCAAAAATCATTAATTTAAACTCACCATTTTACCATACATTATGTTCTGAGAAATTATATATTTTTTAGATGTCATTAGTCTCATTATGACTGCTAATATTTCACATCCTATAGGATATATAATATGTAAGGGTGTAACAAGTGCATGGGCAGTGGAGTAGAGTGTGTTAGAAAGGAGGGGCATAAAGTAATGTAGAGTGGAGTAAAGGGTTGTAGAGCAGAGTTGATTGGAGTGGCATAGCCTGGAGTGGAGTAGAGTGTTGTGTTGTACAGTGTCATGTTATAGAGAGTTGCATCGCAGACCATCACCGTAAGGATCATGTCATAGAGTGTTGTGGTATGCAGTGGTGTGGTTTATGATGGAGTGGCATACAGTGGAATAGCGTATAGTGGACCAGCAAAGAGTGGAGGGCATAAGGTGAAGTGGCATATAGTGGAATAGCATAGAGTGAAGTGACATAGAGTGAAGTACTGTCCAATGACTTAGCGTAGAGTGGCATAGAGTGGAGTAGCGCACTGTGCAGTTGAGTATAGTGGAATAATTTAAAGTGGAGTGGACTAGAGTTGAGTAGCAGAGATTGGCCTGGTGTTGAGTGGAATGTTTTAGCATGGACTGGCATAGAGTTGAGTGTATAACAGTGCAGTGGTGTAGAGTGGAATAGCGTGGAGTGCAGAGGCGTAGAGTGAAGTGGCATACACTGGAATAGCATACATGAGATTGTAATGGAGTAGAACGGCATAGACTATAGTCTGTCTTGTAAGCTTCTGTTTTTTTTAAAAAGAGAACATGGGTTTGAAAAACTGAATACTGCTAGAGGATAAAATACGCCAATTCTTGTTCAAAATCTTGTTGACCTTGTTGGACATTGAGTTGAAAGTGTTGCCTCTCTAGGGTTATTTTCAAGCAACAATTTTTGGGCTTTTTTGATGATACTTTTGGGGTAAGCTTTTTCCCTCAGTCTATTAGAGAGAGATTCTGCTTCCTTTTTGTAGTTTTGAAGGTCAGCACAGTTTCTACGAATTATCAGGAATTGACCTACGGGGAGGTTTTCTCGTAGTGCTCTGGGGTGTGCGCTGTTGAAGTGCAGGAGACTATTGCGATCAGTTGGTTTTTTGTACAGAGTAGTTGTCAGTTTCCCATTTTTGGCCATGATGGTGATGTCCGGGTAGCATATTTTATTTCTGTCTGTATTAAGAGTAAATGTGAGTAATGGGTTCATTCCATTTAGCCACTTCAGAAACCAACAATGTTTGTGCCTGTGCTTTGAAATAAACAAAAAAAACTAGCTACTAGGACAATATACGTGTAGTATGTGTCTGCGTAGGGAAAAACACTAGGGGCCCGTTGTAGGTAAATCTGATTTACCGACTCTAGAATACCGAATTTTACCAATACGGTATTCTAGATTCGGTAAATCAGATGTAGGTAAAAAATCGGTAATGTTTACCGAATCTGTATGATTCGGTAATTACCGAATTGGTATTTACCGATTCGGTAATTTCCATTGATTCCTATGGGCCTTGAGGCCCATAGTAATCAATGTCAATTACCGAATCAGTAAATACTGATTCGGTAAAATTACCGGTTTTGCAAGGGGGACAGGGTGTCACTTTGACACCCTGTTGCACCCCTGATTCTGGCTTGTGTGCTATGTGACACACATCCATGCCCTTAGGGCATGTATGTGTGTCACATGGCACAGGTGTACATGCACAGATGTGCATGTACACAGGAATTCGTTATTTACCATGACGTAGTATGTCATGGTAAATAACGAATTCTGAAGGGCCTGTGGCACTGTTTTCAGTGCCACCTACATACCAATACAGCGATTTGGTAAATTTACCAATTCGGTAATTTACCGAATCAGTAAATTTACCGAATCGGTAAGTTTAAGGCCCCCTACATCTGAGACTCCAAATACCGGTCGATAACGGCCGAAATCGGCCGTTACCGACCGGTATTTGCCTTCCTACATCTGGCCCCACGTTTTTTATGAAGGCCCTCACCCACCAACCTAGTTGGTGGCATGCTTCATCATCTTCGGGCCCCACCGAGGTACCGAGGTGTGCTGCGACGCCTGGTTACAGCGGAGCAGGTTTTGTTACGTGAGTGTGGGTGCTGGTGTACAGAGTGAGGTTTTAAAATTCTGTCTGAGGGGTCTCAAACAGTTGTTTTATTGGTGGGCCCCTGGCCGAGTTAAAAACAAAGGCTTTTGGATGTGTAGGGATGGACTTATGGTCTCCCACATCCAATGTGGTATACTAGTTTCAGCCAGGCCTTATTTCTAAACTGGCTTTCTTCAGGGCCTTTTATGTGTAGGGGTGCTTGTCAGTACCCTGTATGTGTAGCACACACTTAGGTGCTGTAAATGTGAGAGGTTACCTCTCCATTTGTACCTGTGGAAAAAAAGGGGACAGGACAAAACAACCACAGACACATTTAGTTAGCAACACATTGTTTAAGGCACCTGATATGTGAGGCGGCGCCTGGTGCCTAACGTGTACATCGGATATCCGACAGTGATCAGGCGGTGGTGACGGTTACGTGGTAATTGGCCGATATGAGGTATTTTATGCGGTAATGGAGCTAAAAGCCTGGGGCGTGCCGCCAAAGTTGTTGGGAGCAATAATTGAGCTTTATTTGAGCTTTATTCAGACACTTGGGTCCAAATGAAAAAAGGAGATGGTCGACGCCTGACAAAGAAATTCCACACAACCAACGGTTTAAAGCAAGGCTGCGTACTGGCCCCCAGCCTCTTTAACATCTACACCGCGGACCTAGAATGTGACCTACGTACCATTCAGGGGGATCCACCAAAATTGGACCACTCACCTATAATAAGTCTTCAATATGCAGACGACATTGTGCTCCTCTCAAAAACCCCCATCGGTCTACAACGCTTGATCTCCAAACTGTCGCAGTACCTCTCGAACGCACAATTGATTATAAACCTAAAAAAAAAACCATCCTATGCTTCGGCGGATTAAGAAAGAAAAAACAAAATTTCGTCTGGAAGATACATTCTACCTCTCTAACCCAGGTAGATCAATATAAATACCTGGGAATCTTATTGGACCACCGATTTAAGTTTAAACAGCACTTGGAACAGGGGAAATCCAAAGCCAAGCAGCTTCAATTTGCTTTTAAAACTGTCCAAAAGCAATTAAACGGACATTCCACTGGCCACATTCTTAAAATTGCAGCCGCTAAATTTCTGCCATCACTAACATATGGCTCTGAATTACTGGCAACCCGGGACTTCGCAGTGTTAAATCTCGCCCAATCCAGGCTGTTCAAAAACCTTTTCTCAATCCCGCGTCACATCTCTCAAGCCCAAATTCGTTTGGAGTTCGGTCTTACCAACCAGCTCCCGGCAAGACAAGGAGCACTCGTCAAATAATATTGGCGCATGAGGGATGCAGCAGACGAATCCCTGGCGCACCTTTGCTGGTTAGAAGTTGAAAAACAGGCCGGGCTTCCAGACTCAACATATAAGACCTTGAGGCAAGCTCTCGAAGCATTAAAACTGGAAGAATCCTGGCTTTTGCCCATGACTTATTCTGCTTTCAAGCTGATAACCAAGAAAGCAGTCAAACACGCATCATTACTCATGGATAAACCAGCAATGGCTGGCAAAAACCATGCCTGGATCGTTTTGCCGTCATATACCCACTTAAAACCTCAGGAATATTTGAAAGAATGCTTTAGGGACCACTACAAAAGGAAACTAAGCCTGTTAAGGCTGGGCTGCTTTTTGTCCAAAGATCTCACTCCAAGATGGCTACGGCTGTGGGCAACTCCCGACTGCCGCCTCTGTGGCAACAGCGCAGAGTCTTTACTGCACCTTATATGCATATGCCCGGCAGTTCAGAATCTTAGAAAAACGCTTCTTCAATCACTTCTAAGAGAAGCCCAGGTGAGAACTTGTAGGGCGGCGGTGATAAGATGCCTAAGTGGAACTTGGAGAGAACTCTCATGTAAAACCATAACATTTTTGAATCTCGCTGCCGTAGGGCTGGAAAACAGGGCAGCAACCAAAGAGGTCTCCGGACAATAGGCCAGGCTTTGGCCGGCCACGGACTCTTCCACTCTTTTCCCCTCCTCTCCAAACGGTCGCCTTTTTGTATTACGAGTTAAGAATTAACGTGCCCCCTGTTTGAACTCCCATTACTCCCCTATACCTTTTCACTTCTCCCCTTCTTATTATGAGTTAAAAATAATGTGCATCCAGAACAAACTCACAAGATTCCTTTCATTCTTTTTCCTTTTAGACATTTCCCCGCAAATTTTGCATATTTTATGATATCAGTTTTTAAGTTGATTTAAAGTTGATTTTGTGTTGTTTTTATGATGAAAATGTTGCTTGCATGGTGGTAAGTCCACCCTTTTATGATTTTTTTTTAAATCAAATAAAGTATTATCCCCCACTCAGTACACCAGCACCCACACTCACGTAACAAAACCCGCTCCGCTGTAACGAGGCGTCGCAGCACACCTGAGGTACACTCGGTATCTCGGGTGGGGCCCGATGATGAAGCATGCCACCAACTAGGTTGGTGGGTGAGGGCCTTCATAAAAAATCTAGTGTTTTTCCCTACGCAGACACATACTACACGTATATTGTCCTAGTAGCTAGTTTTTCTTCTTTATTTCATTAATCCCTAGGGGAAACAAACTAGCTACTCTAGTTCCTCTCTCTCTCTTTTGATTACAAAAGTGTGCATGTGCTTTGCCAGATCACACAACTATCATTAATATATGTTTGCCACAGGCGGATTTCGTTTTTGTATGTGTTGTTTGTCCAAATGTTGTTATCATGAAACTAACTGACATACAAACATGCCAGGCTCGAGGCAAACATATTGCCCTTTGATGTGCCATGGCATTGTAAGTATGTCAGTTCTTCAAATCTGAAAAAGTTCTCTTTGAAAGCAATGTCTTCTAGTTGCATCATCCAGTGTACTGGGGCTGTCCAGTCCCAGTCTTGTGCCAGTAGGAGGTCATTGATTACTTGAAGGGTTTCCTATTAAGGTACACTTGTGTAAAGGGCCTCTCAATCTCGACATAGCATGGTTTCTGTTACAGGGGTTGTAATCTATGTCTTGCAGGTTAATCAAAAGGTGTTTTGCGTCCTGTACACAGGATTTTATCTGCTTCACTAGCAGGGGCGGAGGAACCAATCCATGAATTGTGATAAGTGTTCCAAAATTGAATATAAACCAGACACTATGGGTCTGCTGGGAGGAGGTATTTTATTTGGATGAATTTTTGTGAGTGTATAGAATAGAGGGACACGTGGTTCCCTGTTGATGAGAAAATCCCGCCCTTTTGTAGTAATCCATTACTTCCCCAGCACTTCATCATTAAGTCTCTTAATTAAGTTGCTTAAATGTTGTGTAGTGTCAGTTTTGAGAATCTGGTAGTTCCTTCTGACATGCAGCAGGATAACGCAGGCCTCTTTTTAGTCATCTCAGTTCTGGATTACTACAGCACTGCCTTTGTCTGCTGGTTTTATTAACATATGAGAGCTCTTCTAAAGCAGCTGAGGGCTGTTCTTTCCTGGTTGGTAAGATTCTGAAAAGTTCTTCTATTTAGTTGTAGTTCCTACAACTCTCTTGTGACTGCTTCCTCAAACACTAGTACTACCGGTGGTGTGGAGGATTGGGGGATTGGATTCTTGATTTATCCTTCAGATCCATGTGGCCATCATGGGTATGTAAACTATGAAATATGTAGGAGGCAAGCAGGCTTGGGTTAGACTCATACTACTAATACGCATAAACCTGCTACCACAAGAGATTACAAATTGAATAGATGAAGAGCGAAAAGAATAAACAAAAAAAATTCCGCTTTCCTTGAAACTGTGTACAGAATAATTTCCCAAGGAACAGCAAGTAAAATCTTTTAATTATAACTATTTGCATTGTTGGAGGCGCTAGGGGGCGCGCAGCGGGATGGCTGCCTGAGTGAGCGGCTCCGCCGGGCAGATCCAAAACCGGCGATTCAGGTTACTTTAACGCAAACCGAACATGTTCACGAACACCAGCAGTGCATGCGAATACCTGCTGCATCGATGACCAGACTCGGACAGTCACCACAAGCTTTCCCCAGTGACTAGTCGGCTTCGGAAGGCGGCCGTGGCCCCACAGCAACATGGCGACGGGATGCGCACCCGAACCTTGAGACTCCGCAGCCCCCGACAAACCATGTGGTGACAGGAGCGCCGTGGCTGACTACAGACGGAGGACCGGGGGATGAGGTGAGCCGTCCAAACGCCGTGAATCGTGGTACGGCAACGGTTGAGGGCCGGGCTGAAGGCTCCACCGGGACGTATTTCTGATGCGCAAAATGGCGGCGCCCACTAACCCGTGTTCGCGCTATTGCCAGGTAGCGGCCACAAACGTTGACACACTACATGCCCGCTATCGGCTCAATCAACGCTACGTTACTGAGGTGGATGGGCACGAAATAGACACTTGGGGGGCACTATGAACATCACCTGCGCACATGCCCGCTAGGCACTCCACGGCGTTTACAAGATGGCGGCACCCGTAAATCGCGAAACTGCTACGGAACGAGCATCTAAACACCCACATAAATGCTAATGCTGTGGCCAATTGCGGCACACGAACCCCGCGGCCGGACCTCACGGGACTCGGTAAGGACCTCAGAGTGCGCCTAATCCTCATTTACTGATCTTCTGTCCCTCGCGCCAAAACAGATCTCTCCAACATACGTCGGGAGACACCGGTCAGTGAGCAGTGGGCAGTCGGCCTTCAACCTCAACGACATACTCCACTTGAGCGAAGACAGCATTTGTCATACCAGTCCACTGCTTGCAACCATGGGTAAGCTGGACAGACAACAGTCAAAAATAAACTTTGAAACGCGTAAAACACCTAAAGGTCCATCCGAGTCTCTAGATGGGGACACGGCCGCTGGGGGCTCGGAGGAATGTAATATGGTGGACATCCTCAAAGCCATCAAAACTAATCTGCAGGAGATTAATGGAAAGCTGGATGGCCTAACGGGTCGTATGGATAAAATGTCTGCCACGGTAGAGAAGCATGGGGAAAGACTGGACGAGGCTGAGAAACGAATCTCCACGGTGGAGGATGACGCCCGCTCCACCACTACCACCTGCACTGGCATGGAGAAGGTACTGGAAGTTATCAAGGCGAAGGCGGAGGAGTTGGAAGCGCGATCGCGTAGAAACAACATACGCATCGCAGGCCTGCCGGAGACTACCAACACAGAGCGTATGGAGACGTACGTCGAACAACCCAATACTCAGATCCCTCAGATCACTCAGATCCCTGATGAAACCACACCAATCTAACAAACACCTTAGATCTGATTCACTTGCACTGGCCTCCATCCCTAGAATAAAAAAGGCAAGATCTGGCGGCCGCAGGTTCGCCTACAACGCGCCAAAGCTCTGGAACACCCTCCCACTAGCCATGAGGAGTGATCATAACCTACTCTCCTTCCGTAAAAAATTAAAAACTTGGCTCTTTCCCTAAAAACCTTCCTGTTCTGTCCCCTTTTGGAATAAACTAGGTCCTCTCAGCGCTGGGATGCCCAAGGGTAGCTATGCGCTCTATAAATCCACTTCCAAATTCCAAATTCCAAACTATGCAAGGACATCTTTGGTGCAGATGCCATGTCACCTATTTTTATTATTGAACGCGCACACAGGTCACTAGCGCCGAAACCTCCGGTGGGTGCAACTCCCCGACCGATAGTTGTGCGTGTCCTGAATTACAGGGACAGAGAAACCATCTTGCGACTCGCGAGGGAAAAAGGCGACATCACCCACCAAGGAAATAAACTGGACTTCTATCCGGACTACACATACGCCGTTCAACAAGCGAGGAGGGAATTCGCGAATGCCAAGACCAAACTTCGAGAAATGCAAATGCCCTACGCCATGCTTTACCCAGCACGACTCAGAGTTACTTGAGAAGAGAAACCATTCTTTCTAACAACGCCTAAAGCTGCAATGGATTTCATCAAAAGAATCACGTCCATGGGTAAAAAAACAAATGGCAGCGAGAGGCAACAGGACTCTGATTGACGGTAAGGTGTCGACGTATTATGATATGCTACATCCCGGATAGAGGTCTGCTTTCTCCTTAGCTTCAAGGTGACAGCCATGCAGGATCATGTACTTTCAGCGGTTGCTGGTAAATAAACTATCCCTGCATGAACAGTCCATACCCCTGCACTAATATATATTTGACCGCAGCGCCCTCTTGGTGTCCATTGTGGTCCACATATGATTATAATGTGAGGGTGAACATGGGGTCATTCCGGAACATGTATGGCAGGAAGGACAACCGAGACTGTCACGAGGTGCTTTCCATGTAGACATATTCGCAATCCTCTGCTGGGGGGGTTGCAGCGGGATTTGTTTTGCTTGTGTATTGCTGGATTATTCACTCACCGTTCAACCTACTATTTGCATTGTTATGCGTGATCTGCCCCCGCCCTTTTGGTAGGGTGGTGTATGTGCTTCCCCGGCGGTCCTCCACATGGGAGTTCCCCACAAAGTTATGGTTATCGAAGAAGTTGAGTGGGTAATATGGCTTCGGCACAGTTGGGGTGCTGATGTGGGTGGGTTTTGGGGCAGTTGGGGTATTTTTCAACTTTCATCACCAGGGCATTTAAGATGCATTGCCAACTCCCTACTTGAGTATCCAGTATGGTATAATTATTCACGCAGACTGTCAGTGAAATGTAATATGTCAATTGATCCTTTGTTACAGATGTCACACTTATGATACCCACATCCCCACAGATATAGCTAACACTGGCAACTTAACCCTAATGTCTTGGAATGTACGTGGCATCACTAATCCCAAAAAAACCAGACAGATTTTTGCGGGTTTTGACAGACACCACATAGACATCGCCCTGTTACAAGAAACTCATGTAGCCCCTACGATGTGCAGGAAAATTGGTGCTAGATGGGCTGAATCTTGTCACTCCTCAACATACTCATCTTACTCCAGGGGTGTAATGACGTTGGTCAGGAAAGGTACTAACTACAAAATCAGCAGATCCATCCTAGATCCTAATGGTAGATATGTAATAATCTCTGGAGTACTGAGAGGCCAACTCTTGACGTTGGTAAATGTGTAGGGCCCAAATATAGATTCCCCCGACTTTTATCAAGAAATCTCGAATCATATGCTGGAATTTGCAGGAACGACCATTATATGGGGGGGCTTCAACGTGGCATTAGACAACTCACTAGACCATTCTGAGGCCTCCACTGAGCCACACAGGCGTGCTAGAGGGAAAATATGGGACATAATGGAGAACATTCCCCTCAAGGACATCTGGAGAGTTAGGAACCCAGTAGAAACTGTAGCTACTCATGTTAATGTGACACACAGCAGTTGGTCTAGGATAGACTATTGGCTGGGGTCTGATGAAGTTCTATTATGGACGAAAACACTAACAACACTACCGAGGACGGTCACTGATCACAACCCAATCACACTGCAATTACAGATACCCCATTACACACCACCACCATTTAGCTGGAGGTTCAACGCTAAGGCACTTCTAGACCTTTTATATGCAGACACCGTTGCCACGGCAATCAACTAATACTTCCAATTGAATGTAGACTCAGTTGATGACCTGGGTATACTTTGGGAAGCGTTTAAGGTGACTCTACGCAGGGTTTGTATTAGCACTACAGTTGGAATACTGAAGGATATTCGGTACCAGATCACGAAATGCGAAGCCAGAATGAGGACGCTTGAGAGGGAATATGAACGGACACAGAACATTACTATCATAGGTGATCTTCGGCAGGTATACACTGAATATCAGGCCCATGCCACTGATGAATTAAACTATATCACTAAACGACCTCTAGCTAGACACTTTGGGGAGAGTGGTAGGCCCGGTAGAGTACTTGCACTGAAAATCTGTGAGGGAAAGAAACAACAAGTTATCACACAAATACGGGATGATAGGGGCACGATACTGACTAAGCCAGAGGACATACTCCGATGTTTTGTGGACAATTATAGCGCACTGTATGAATCCAAACACACATCGCCCCCAAAAGAAACTTTCGAATATCTGCGTGATGTCGCTATTGCTTGGCTTTCAGATCAGCAACGCGAATACCTAGCCCTGCCCATAACAGTAGAGGAGGTAACAGATATCATCAAGTCCCCTCCAAACGGCAAAGCACCTGGCCCTGATGGGTATACCTGTGAGTTTTACAAGGCATACGTAGACATGCTGGCTCCACATTTAGTCGCCATGTATGGCAACGCCTTTGATCAGGGTACATTGCCCCCGTCGCTGCGCGAAGCCATGCTGATAACGCTCTTAAAGCCTAATAAAGACCCGGATCTCTGTGAATCCTATCGACCTCACATAACATCAGGACACTGTTTGCTGTCTCCCATTTTTTAACACCCAGCACTAAAGCAGTGGCGGTCATGCTCGATGCCGCCAAGGCTTTCAATTCAATCGAATGGTCCTATTTACTCACAATGCTCCAACGTATGGGCTTTCCCTCTAGATTCATCTCATGGGTAACCCTCCTCTACACCAATCCAGTGGCCAGGATCCGTGTGAATGGCTACATTTCTGATTCCTTCCGCATCGAACGTGGCACTAGACAAGGGTGCCCTTTGTCTCCCTTATTATTTGCCCTTGCGAAGGAGCCACTTGCATGTATCATTAGGCAGACGCACAATCACTCAGCGCTTCATTTCACTGGCCGGTTGTTGCATATATCCATGTACGCAGATGATATGCTTTTATATATTAGAGACCCTGAACAGAACATGAATCCATTACTTCGTGAATACATTAAATTCGGCAGACACTCGGGCCTACAGATTAATTGGGATAAATCCTCCATAATCCCGCTCACCGACACCACGACACACCACGATACAGGCTTCCCGCTTGATTGGCATACCGACTCTATTAGATATTTGGGTGTGTGGTACAGTAGAGACCCTGAGGAGGTTATCCGAACCAACTATGGTAAGGTGTTAGACAAAATAGCAGTGAAGATTGACAGGTGGATACAACTACCATTATCATTGGCAGATCGCATTGCCCTTGTTAAAATGAATGTCCTCCCCAAACTACTGTATCTTTTCAACAATATACCGATCACGCCCCCGAAGGCAGTGTTCAAAAACATAACCTCGCTGGTTCTAAAACTCATCTGGGAGGGGAAGCAGGCGCGCATGGACCTACGCACACTGACATTACCTTATGAAAAAGGTGTTTTTTGTGTCCCGGACTTCTATCTGTACTACCTTTGTGCACAGGCGCAGTATGCAACATACTGGTACCATAAGGTCCCTTATTTGACGCACACAGCGGTCGAGGAGGGGGACGCCTCTCCGATTCCGCTAACGGCTATTATTACACATAAACGCCCACCACTACACTCAGAGGATATTAACACGATTGATACCACTGCTGACGCCTGGAGATCACTGGCCAGGTTAACACATAAATCGCCACTTTACGCACCAGCACTGCACCTGCACCATCACCCCCAGATCTCGGTCACTGCTGAACAAGTGGGTAGGTATCTACTGTAGCAAGCAGGCATAGACACATTTGGAGATCTTTATTGTGAAGGTACCTTCAGACACATAGACGATCTATCCTACATTAGCAATCAAACCACACTGTTTCGCTTCACCTACTATAGATTGCAACGAGCCATCCGTGATCTCTACCCAAACTACCCAGCGGAACCCCCCTGCCTGGAGGTACTACAAGACATCATTACATCTAGTTTCACGTCTGTATAAAAAAGCCCAGAGTGAGATACCGTTCACTTCCATTAAAGCGTGGACACACTGGAATGAGGCGTTACCAGACCCGCTATCCGAGAAAGAATGGTACACGTCCTGCGCACTAATTAGATTGCTCACTCCTAATGGTAACTTGCGCGTTCTTCATCTAAAGTATCTACATCAAACATACCACACACCGTCACGCCTTCATAGATTCGGGTTACGAGAGGATGCTAGGTGTAAACGCTGTGGGGAACAGGGCGCAGACTTTGTACATCTGACATGGTTATGTCCAAAAATACAGGAATTCTGGGGGAAAGTTGTTACGGTACTTCAGAAAATGGTAAAGGTGGAGGTCGAATGCTCTATAAAGGTGTGCATACTGGGTCTTCTGCCCGCGATCAAGGCGGGGAGGCGTAAGTTCTGTGTTGTGTCACTGCTTCTGACCAAAAGGCAAGTATCACTATGTTGGGGAGGTACAAGGGTTCCAAACGTGAGACAATGGCTACAGGACTTGGCATACTGTAAAACTACATTGCAGACTTACGAGGAGGAATTACCGGTCAGATCTCGACCAAAAGACTATTGGATTTATTTAACATCTTATTTGCAAGACAATTATGTCACCGACACACTGTGAATTCGAATGTGTCAAGTATTACGTTGTGGGAGTTTAAAAACCTGACATGGGTACTATGTTACACTACTGATTCCTGAACTGTACTGACAATAGCGATTTTCTCTTGTTCTTTTTACTTATTTTATACAAGATGGGACGATGAATGCAGAAATGTACTGGTTTATGTTGTATTTCCATTTTCGAATGGTTGTACTTTATTTGTTTTTTGAAACTCAATAAAAAGAATTTTAAAAAAATTTATAACTATTTGCATTGTTAGATTGATACACACAGGAGTTAGCCTCCGACCTTCCATGTACTTTTTTGTTAATATCACAATGTGATGCTACTGACAAATGCCCCGCACCCACACAAGCCAATAGCGTAGGGCAGAAACATGTTGGCACATTGAGTTTAGGGTCATAGGACCACAACATCCTGATTGCCCTTCTCCCTTTTCATTTTTATTATCCCTGTTCACCCCACCAATTAAGAGATACCAGGGGTGAACTAGGGATATTTGTCTTAATGTTAAAACACCCCAAACAGTAGGACAATTTGTTTCCTAAGTTCTCCCTGGAATATGGTCAAGACCACCCTGATTTATAGGAGTCAAGGTGAACCCGATGAGAGTGGGTGAGGGTTATACATAAAAAAAGAGGTTTTTCTCCTCTTCCCGCATCTGAAGGTGTTTGCAACTCATATACTTGTGTTTCCTTTTCTTTCTCAGTTTTTTAATTTCAGTGAGTGGATATCCTCTTGCGTATTAAAAATGTGTCAGAATGTACATTATGAGGTATAAATGGTAATTTCTGGTAGTATTTGTGAATAGTGTTATTAGTGTTAAAGTTATAGGTTTTTAATAAAATCTGTTATATAGTGTGCCGTGGTATACAGCTGTAAGTTTGTGGTATACTGAGGTACATGAGGATGAGAAGGCAGTATATAGAGGGCTTATGGCTGTGTTTACCAAAGGTAAATGGCAGTCATGTAGTTTTTAGCACAGTTGGGCTGCGTTCTGTGTTTCACTGCATTCTGGGCTATGGTCTTTGATATAGGTAAGTATTAGGTTCATTACTTTCATTACTTATTACCACTTTATGAAAGTGGTAATTGGTAGAGAAATGTTTTCATCGTTTTATATATTTTTATGGCACTTTACATAAAACTGCAAGTTTTGTAAAATTGGTTTTAAGTAGCGCTGTAATTTGTTCACATAACCATGATACTCCGTAGACTTTTTTGTACATATTTAAATATATATTTAAAAATACACTGTAGCATAATATTTTTCTAATATACTATATTGCTATTTTTTTCCTCCCATTTTTAAACCACAGTACTCTGTACATTTAAAACAAATATAGGAACTCAAAAACATGTTTCCCTATCTACTAATACCTTAATAAAGTAGTAATAGGCAGAGAATAAATATCAAACCTAATACTTACCTATATCTCAAGGTGTAATGCATAACTCAACCAAAGTGTACCTGAAAACAACATAGTTGTATTTAACTTTTGTAAAGGCAGTCATTAGCCAATGTCAATCTTGTTGTGTAATTCCTAGGAATCCCCAGGACCTGCATGTTTTGGATGACCTAAACTGTGGGCTTGGTGTCCAGATGGGGTATGCCAGCCATTAGACCAGCTAGCTCTACAGTGCCACTACCACCCCCTGTATCATACAGTGGTGTAGGTAGTTTCTTGCAGCCACTGAACATAACAACCCTGATTTCTCAGGGATTCGTCGAAAACAGTACAGTACTTTTTGCTCAGTCACTCATGCTCAGAAAATACACAGGGACAACTTCATGCATGAAAAGAATCCATAGAGGCGCTTTCTTCTTTCTACGTGTGCTATAGAATGCAGCACACATAGAGGAAGAAAACAACGAAGAGAAATACACATATTTCTCGATTTCTCTGGCATTTCCATCTTTACAGATCTTTGTAAATCTGGGAACGCGTTATAACCCATGGGTGTGGCAGGGGAACACCCACCACAATTATCCACATATATCCACATATATCCACACATACATATATCCACAAAGCCATGAAAAGCGACGCAGGGTGGCTTTGCCTGGGTTCCTAGATATGCTCCTGCGCTCTGCGTCTTCAGAGGGTCTTTAAATGTGATGCACCTGCAGTGCCAGTGGCTTCTAAATAAGCTGCTAAATTCCAATAGTTAAATTCCCATATTTTCTCATGCCTTGGCACTCACCAGTGCAAGTTAGGCATGTGGCCAACAGCTCGAGGTCTGCGCTTGATGGCATAGAGCATAAAGATGTAGGTGACAATATAACTGAGACAACGAAAAGAAATATGATCAAATACAGTAGATGAAGAACGTTCCTCCACCATTTTTAGGAAAGATCAGTTGCTTTGATGTGCCTCAATTAAATATTCAAACATTATTTTAGACTGGCTAATGCAATCATATTTGACCATGCTAGCCGCCTGGCTGTCACAATATTTTTGAGGTTTTGAAATGATGAAATGCCTATGTTGATGAGTGGTATGCGTCTCATGTCTAATGTTGCTTCTCCCCTCTTTTAGTGTTAGTTCCAGGTGACATGTTTCTGCTACCACTACACTTCCCTGTCCTGCTGCTGGCGGTGGCGTCCTTCACTTGCGCCAACCGACACTGCAGACCACCTGCCGGAGAGAGTGATTACCAACAGTTCCTCAGACAACATTATGACAGTGCAAAAGATGCTAGAGACTATTGCACTACAATGATGCACCGGAGGTGTATGACGAACCAGACTCCTCCATCGAGATGCAAAGTAACCAACTCCTTCATCCATGCCACCGCGAACCAAATCAAAGCCGTCTGCGGCGATGCAGGGAGCCCTTATGAAAATAATATGAGACTAAGCAATCTGCCTTTCAGAGTCACGACCTGCAAGAACCAAGGCGATGAATCCGTGCACCCCTGTCAATACAGTGGCAGAGAAACCACCAGGCGCATTGTCATCGCCTGCAGGGGCGGGAACCCCGTACACTTTGCAGAAGGAATAGTTGTGCCAAACTAAACCGCATCGCCATGCTCCGGCTTCTCTTTACTCCTTAACGAATATGGTGGTTGGTGCAGGAATTCTTACTCTCAAAAAGTGTTGTAATTGTTTGCTAAAAAGCTGTATAAAAATGAAATTCAAAGATACAATGGTGAAGTGTAACAACACAAACCGTCCGGTGTATGATGTTGTTGTTCGCCTCTGGATGCTGTTCACTGATGTAACTTTATACTTCTCTTTCCGACTAATAAACGGCTTCACAACACACACCAGATATAAAGTACTGGGGGGCATATTATCAAGGACAAGTGATACATTATCGCCGCTTTATCGGCAATTTCCTGCCAATAAAAGCGGCGATAATGTATCGCCTTTCCTTGATAATATGCCCTGGTTTCGTGGCTCTGAGAATTTAGCCAGCTCTCTGCTTGAGGCCCACATCTGTTCCTTCGGGTCCAGTCCCTTTGATGTTTAGGTGAAAGCACCGGCATCTGGCCACACCACAGTTTAAACATCCATTCACAGTAAAGGTGTCACTTTCCTCCGAAATGCCTCAGCTTGCTCCCTGAAAAAGTAAAATAGAATAACTCTCACCACAGCGAAATTAACTATATACATGTATTCTACAACCATAATCTAACAGCAGCATATTAAAAACATGATAACTCTTGTCTTCAAGTAAAAGACAAGACATGTACTGCCAAACAATGTATATAATAAGATGTGCTTAATTTGTACAATAATTGGAGCCGGGCTCTCGACAGGAGGCCACTGCAGCTTGCAGCACACATTTCTCCTAATCACGCTGCCAATACCAGGATCAGCACAGCTCCCATGAAACACACACTTATCAGTCTGACCATTAAGACTATTCTAGTGCCCCCATAGCTATAAGAATGGCCTTTGTCACAGGTATTAGTCATTTTAATGTATGTTGAATCAAAAAACCCATGTTGTTGTACTGTGCTCTAATTTAGGGCAATATGCCTCATGGTGGGGCTGTTTGTTTAAGTGCCAGTGTTGAAAGTTAAATGTCGGTGCTCTGCACCGAAAAGCACCTGCTCAAATTAAGCATTGCCCCTTATATCAAAAGTAAACATAATATTAGATGCGTTTATCGTTTTGAGATTATTGTAATTACATTGGATGGTTCAAATGAACAAGATTCTTTTTTTATGATCCCAGTCAAAGCAAAACATTCCAACACCAGGTATAGGTTTCACTGTAAACAGTTCACACACTCACCCAATCTCTCGCCACCAATGGAAATTAAGAATTCAAGGCATTTGCATATAAGAAACCGTCTTTCTATTATGTCTATGTAGGAGGATGTCCCTTTCCAGACCACCCACGTCATAATGTTCAACATTACAAACAAACCAATTACTGTGCTGAGCAATTTTCTGCAATATTTGGGGATTTGATTAAATCACTTGTGGGATCTTTGAGACCAGAAGCTCTTGTGGTGTGTGCTGTATCTGAAAACTGACTATATCAATTAAAATATATATGCTTTTCTTGTAATTTTTCAAAGAACGTTTAACATGCTGATGAATTCCTTTTCATGAATAAAGGTATTCAGAATATTTGGAGACAAATTACTTCTCTGCCCCCGCGTTTTCTAAACATTCTAGATTTTACTAAGCCAAGCATCCTATAATGTGGTATGAGTACAGATTCTTTTAATATATTTGTATTGATTTTGCTATATTGACTTCTCAGTAAAATCGGCATATCATTACATGAATCGATTATAGCTCGCATTAACTGCTGTCAACAGCAGCATATTATAGAAATAGTCAAAACCATCCCTTTCAGGCATCTCCACATGGTAGACCTACCTTTTTATGTCAGACTGTCCGCCACAAACGCGGAGCCTCCGCATTCATAAATTTACTCTCAGTGAAATGGAGTTGATGTCGCTATATTTCACACAACGCAGCGCAGTAAGACAAATTGCTGGGCTGCGTGAAATGGAGAAGGTAGGATGTGCAATATTTAACATTATATGGTGCATTTGTGTTTACTCTTTGCCATTGTTACACCTCTACTGGGAATGCATAGCATTCTGACACATTCCCAGGTCTACCACTCATGCTAAATCTAGGAATGTGTCAAAATCTATGGGCGGATGCGTGGGAACACCCACACTCCAAAGCAAACACAAGGAGATGATGGACGGAGCGCTGAAACTTTTCAGACACTCACCCCCAGTAACAGATCTGGGTTGAATCCATCACCATTCTTTAGCTCACTTCGCCACCCCAGTTCAGACATGGCCATATGCAAATCAGTCCGATCCTGTTCCTCATGGGAGAAGTCCAGCCCAAACTGCCAAGCCAGGTCTTCCCTGGACTGGAAACAGGCATCCTGGGACCGGTTTCAATCACCCACGCTCCACCCATGGAGCGCCTTCATGGGACCGGTTTCAATCGCCCACGCTCCACCCATGGAACGCCTTCCTGGGGCAGAGCAAAACAAAGCAGCAACTTGCTCTTCTTGCTTTGCTTCAGATTTACCAAGCACCGCAGTGCCAAGCAAGCTGGCCTTGTGTTGCTTGACAAACCTGACTTTAGTGTTATACGGCCCTTGGGTTATCTTGCCTGATACAAGTGCAACACAACAGTTTGATGTATTTAGCCCTGAACATCTAGTTTGTGAATACACAAAACTTTTAATTGTCCTCGGCAACCTTTTTCTTAGGTTGTACAGTGTTTTGCCAGGTAATGTTTGGTCCCCAAACAAAGTCTCTGGATCTGATGTATTTAGTCTTAAAGGTAAAGGTACAGCTTCCTGCAAAACGTCGTCATCTTCCTTCTCTGAACTGGTCCAATCCAGGCTTGCACTATTGAACTGTACACATCTGGGTACCTTTTCACATTCGTTATCACCAACACCCTCTCGGACCCACTGGTCATAAGGTAAAGGCAATGGTACCCTTTTGCAGTGCACGCCGTGGATCCAGTTTTTTTTTCCGACGACCTTTACGGCTGTACGAGTGGTCAGCAGCACTTGTCTCGGCAGCCCCCAACGAGGTTCCAAATTCTTCTTCCTCTGAAGGTTTTTGAGACAGACCCACTTGCCAGGTTGAATGGAGTGTCCTGGATCTTAGGAGGCCTCCGGCAAAGCATTTTGGAACTGTTGACGAATAACACGCAATTTAGTGGTGAGGTCATGCAAGTAGTCAACCAACAATGGATATGGAATTTCCGAGTATTTCTTGGGTCAGGGGACTCCCCAGACGTTAGCTGGGCGTCCAAAAACAATCTCGTAAGGGCTAAGGCCCAAACGAGAATGTACAGTCATTCTTGTTGAGAGAAGTGCCAAAGGCAAGGCATCAGGCCAGGAAAGGCCTGTGCTAGCCTGAATCTTTGCTAACTTAAGTTTTAGAGTGCCATTATAGCATTCTACCAGACCCGCTGACTGAGGATGGTTTGCCGCATGGAATTTCTGTCTAATACCAAGACCCACACACACCTTCTGCAAAATTTGGCCTACAAATTCACTCCCATTGTCACTCCAGACAATGTGCGGCAAGCCAAACCTTCAGAAGGACCTTAGCAGTAGACAAAGCAGTGGTATCCTTTAGGGGTAGGCCTCTATCCATCTGGAAAAGGCACAAACAACCACTAGGACATACTTGAGATTGTTAAAACGTTCAATATAGATATAGTCTATTTGCAATGCCTCAAAAGGATACGTAGGGGGAGCAAAGTGACCTGCTGGAGTTGGAGTTCCCTTTCCTGGATTGTGCATCAAACAAACAATGCAATGTTTCACTACATTTTCTGCACATTTAGGAATACCTTCATTCTGCCATACTGGAGCTAGGAGTTTACATATACCCCTTGCATTAATATGGGCTGGTCCATGAGCCATAGTAACTACAGGCAATACATACGCATCTGGTAACAACCATCGCTGATGCTCTGACAATTCTGTCCAACATCCCATCGTATCCAACATTCCCGCACTCTCTCTCCACTTACTCAATTCTTTCTCCTTGGCCTCCTTCTGAATCGTTTTCACGCTTTCTATTGTGTTTTCACACATACCACCTTCTGCGACCCATCTTGCAGGGCCTGCAACATACATGCGACTTTCAACATTTTTCGCCGTTTCCCTCGCTATTTCGTCCGCAAATGCATTTCCTTGACCCACGTCATCAGTAATCTTTTTATGTGCACTACACTTCACAATCGCTATTTGAGTAGGCAAAGCAAGTGATTCAAGAAGGTCAGTCACTAACTGACCATGCTGTATTTTAGTGCCGTGGGAGGTAAATAATCCTCTTTCCCTCCACAAACAACCAAAACTATGGGCAACGCCAAACGCATATTGACTGTCTGTATAAACAGTCACTCTTTTCCCTTTTGCCAACACACATGCTCTCGTCAATGCAATCAATTCTGCAGCTTGTGCTGAATTCTGTGAAATGCGTGCAGTTTCCACTACTGTGTCAAAGTTGTAACAGCATAAGCTGCTGTCGTCTTGCCATTAGGAAGCTTGAAACAAGACGCATCTACCCACAGGATCCCTTCCGGATCCACAAGTGGTGTATCTTTTAAATCAATTCGACCTTTTGTCTCCTCTTCCGTACGGAGAAAACAATCATGCTGATCTTGTACATTTTTCTCATCTAAAACAGGCAACAATGTTGCTGGATTCAAAACATTACATCTCCTGATATGTATATGGCTAGCTAAAAGCGTCAACGCATATCCAGAAAAACGGGCACTTGTTAAGTGTTGGGTTTTTGTCCTATTCAAAAGAGTATCCACTGCATGTGGCACCATAACATTAAGAGTATGATCCAACACCAATCCAGCAGATTGACGAATAGAGATCGCCGCTGCTGCTGTTGCTCTGAGACAACTGGGTAATGCCTTAGCTACCGGATCTAATGTAGCCGAAAAATAGGCACATGGCCTCTGTTTGTCTCCAAATTGCTGTGTCAGGACTGATAATGCACAACCTTCCCTCTCATGAACATAGAGTGTAAAAGGTTTACTGTAGTTTGGAGTCCCCAAAACAGGAGCAGAACACAAACCAGTACGTAAATCAGAGAAACTCTTTTGGCATTCACCAGTACAAGGAAGAGGTAATGCCTAAGATAGCATGCACCTCTCTTTGTGTGGATAGAACAGGCATTCGTGCAATTGCATGGATACGTTCTGGGGTCAATCGCCTTCCCTCCTTCGACAAGAGATGACCTAAATAGGTAACCTCTTGGCGACAATATTGCAACTTAGAAGGTGACAACTTATGATGTAGATCAGATAAATGTTGCAAAAGTGACAAAGTCGCATTTTTACAGACATCTTCCGAATCGGCAGCCACTAACAAATCATCCACATATTGGACAAGAGTAGCACCTGATGGCAAAGAAAAGGTGTCAAGCTGGGATTTCAAAGCCTGACTATAGATAGAAGGGACTCTCACAATAGCCTTGAGGTGCACGCTTAAATCGGAAACTTCGGCCTCCGAGAGAGAAGCCAAAGAGATCCCTACTCTCCTCAGCAATAGGAATGCTAAAGAAAGCATTTTTGAGATCAATAACCGAAAACCAAGCTGCCGAAGCAGGAATCATAGTGAGCAAAGCAGTAATATCTGGGACAACAGGAAACTGAGGGACAACAATTTTGTTGACCTCTCGAAGATCAATCACGAAACGGTAAACAGGTGGCTGGGAAGGATCAGTACGTTTAAGAACAGGCAGAACAGGACTATTTCAAACATTTCCTCTGGTCTCTTCGACCACACCTTTCTGAACCAAGTCATAAACAATGTCCAACAAAGCTCTCTCACCATCATTAGATATCTTGTACTGAGGAATACGTGGTACCTTAACATCAGGCTTAACAGTAATCACATAAGGAGGAATTTGAAGCAAACCAACATCATTCGAACCCGTAGCCCAAAGCGTAACAGGAAGTGAACGCAGTTCAAGTGGCAGCTGTTCTTTAGATACATACATCGGAGAAGTCAATTTATCACCCAAAGTAAGATGTACACCAGAGGGTGAGAAATACAAAGTGGCATGCAAGCGTTTTAATAAGTCCAAACCCAATAAGTTCTCACCACAACCCGTCGTTAAGAGGAGTGGAGCCTCTAAATCGTACGGACCAATAGAAATGGGCAAAAGACAAGAAACAGGGTTAGTGACTGGGGCGCCAGAGAATCCTACAGAAACATTTGTTAAGCCAGACAAAGGTGCCCCAGGGAGTTTGGAATGCATAATAGAACTTCTCATTGCACCAGTATCCAAAAGAAATGGCCCTGTAACACCCAATGCTACAACATTAACATAAGGTCCATCTTGATCCACTGGAACTGATACGACTCCCTTACTCTGTCTATGGCTGTCCTAGCTGGTGTGAAAGTTAGTATTCTCACTATCAGAACAATAGTCATCATTGTAATATTGTGCAGACTGGGAATTCCGTTGATCAAAATAATTTGTAGAGTCCTGAGGGGGAGAGGTACGTCGTTCCTGAGACGACACACCACGTCCTCTACCCCTGGACATAGACCGAGAATCACCACAACCTCGTGGTGCTAATGATCCACCATAACGTTGCAATAAAATCGGACAACTATTCTTGAAATGACCTTCTTCTTTACAATAGGCGCACTGATTAGGACCCAACGGAAATCGCGGAGCTGAAGATACAGGTTTCTGTAACAACTTCTGGAACTGTGGAGGCTGTTGAAATTGGGGCTGAGCAGAACGAGGGGGATAAGCCTGTTGCAGAAGAACCTTTGTTTTTAATTCTTTAGTCTTTTTCTCCACTTTTTCCTTATCTTCCTTATCCCTATTCTCATAATACTGAGCAGTAGCTAATATCTGGGCAGTCGAAGAAACGGCCCATGAACTCTCTGATTGTTTCAATTTATGTGATAATTCTCGAAGTAGATTAAAGACAAACTTATCTACAAATAATCGCTGTCCACCCTCGGTACTCATATCTTGACCACTATGGTCGATGAAAGTCTCTTCGAAACGAGTGAAGAAATCGGAGACACTTTCATCAGTCTTTTGTTTGCACGCTGCTAACTTATCCCAGTTAACGCGTACAGCAGGCATCATCGTTTTCATAAGATATATTATTCTACCGGGTAATTCCGTAATCAAATCATCAGATTTGGCACCACCTATTTGTCCTGCATCTGCGGCTGTAATAGCAGCCCAATTACCACCTAAGGCTTGATCATGATCTTGTTTACGAATTTTGGCCCATATCGTTTGTGGGACTACATTTCCCATGAGTAAATCAATATCTGCCAAATTCATAATACATGCATCAACAGTCTGGGACAATTCTTTATAATACCCAGCAGGATTCTTATGAATCTGCGCCTAGACACCCTAGGGTATTAGTTGCGCATTAAAAATTCCATAAATAAATGAGGATCCGGTAAAAACTGTTTAAGTGCCAACACTTCTGATCTTTTCCAAGGATCGTGTACCCATATACGCTGAAAATGAGCTGGAATGGCTGGATTAGCACCTGCTTGAGGAACTTCATCTCTCCATATTGGAGGAACTTCTCGCATAGGATATTGTGCCATTTTACGACGAACCACAGGATCAGTTTCAAGAGAAGTTTGAGAGAGAAAAGAAGATCGGAAAGTAACAATCTTTCGAATAGCATGCTCTACATCAGGACCCACAATAAGTCCCTTATCGAATTGATCCTGTACTTCGAATAGATCTTTAGGAGGTGGATCTAGATTCGCATCTCTCCATTCTTTAATAAGAGTTCTACACATGACATTAAAGCCATACCTCTGTGTAGGCGCATTCCATTGAAGAAAAGTGTCTAAAATATCACATACACTATACTGTACACTACTCATGATCCAATTTCGAGCAAGAGAATCTAACTTGGTCTGTTCTTCCAAGTCTGGAATCTGACTACGAGACTGTCTTCGAGACGAAGCAGGAGAAAAGTAAAGAGGCCCAAGAAAAGGCGACAAGAAACCAGAAACGGTTTCGACTAAGCGTTGTCGGGCTGTAGGAGAATCTGACACTAAAACAGGAGACAACATATTTTGCAAGACAGGAGAAGAATCTGGAGCAAAAGAAACAAAAGGTAAAGGAGACTGAAGCATAGAAGATTGGGGTTCAGGAGTTGCTGGTAAAGGGGGCGGAGGTGGAATCACAGGAAGGGGCAATTTTGCAGGAACCAGAACAGCTGGATTAGCAGCAGGCTGCAATGGGGGTGCATTAGCACCTGATACATAAGGTGGAGGTAATGTTAATAGATGGGACATGAAAAGATCTTCGTCAGTATTCTTACTCTTTGACGCAGTAGGTAACACAGGATAACATCTGTCTATTGCCATACGATGCTGTCTTTCTGATACCTCAACCAACTGATCTGCCTCATCATTTTTAAACTGTTGGGCAGCCTGTAAAATCATCATATTCTGCTCTTTCTTATCTTTCTTCATTTGCTTAATTTCTTTCTGTTTGGCTTCCAGAGGCGGAAAGAGTCAAACATTGCCGGCCGGGCTTTTCTCTTAAATAAAATCGGTTCCAAATTATCTAGTAAATCAGGCTCGAAAGTACCATTTTGTGGCCACCCCAGGACACCATCTTTCCTGGTATATCGAATCCAAGTTCATTAAAAATAATGGGACCAAGACCATGTTTCGAATAGAGCTCGTAAGTGGGAGTTCCAACCGGAGGAATTGGACAAGAATCCTCTAACCGGGAATCCCTAGAACAACCAAGACAACAACATTTTCTAAACTTACTGAGTCCAGGCATTTCGTAACAAACTGGACTTCCTTACAAACGTCAAGGGATTTTAGACAATAGTCCCAGCACAAACGTACTAACTCCTTGAAATCGGTTAGCGCGCTAATCGAACAACAAAAACAAAAACAAAGAGTGGGTGCTACCCACGAATACTTAACTAAATGCTTTCTCACACCAACAGATGTCCATCTAACGTCTCGCAATACCAATCGTCACCAAAGGGCCAAGGCAGGGCGACAGTCAGGGCAGCAGTCGTCAGCAGCCTTCGGGAAGGAGTAGCCGCGCTTCAAAAGACCTTTGGTCCACTTCGACATACAGGGGTCGCTCACGTGGTTCGCGAAATCCTCCGGAATTTTCTTGCAAAGCTCCTCACGACTCTCGGGCAAAAACTACTACCACTGAAGTCGCCCACACGTTGGGCCACCAATTGGAGAACCTGACCTTATGGGCCAAGCGGCGCAGGGCACGCCTAATATCTCCGGGTTCACCTGCCTTGACAGACAGAGACACGAGACACTCTGTTAGGCGTAGAAAAGCAGGTTTATTAGCTGCAGCTAAGCACAGTTATCCTAGAAGTTACACACAAGGTGGATTCTGAGGAGACTGCCACTTCATTCCGTGGCGCACAGTCTATTATACAACACAAGTTTACGATGACAACTCCCAAAACACACAAAACTGACGAATAGGAATAGTTCGAAAACAAGCTATCATATGTCTAAAACACACCCTCCCTTCAGACCCCGTGTGCTCTCCTCCCCTCAAGTTAATCAACACTAGTGCCCGTAATTCAATTTTGCAGGTGGTAGAACATGCTACAATACTTCAAAAGACAGGCTATGTAACAAGAGAACACACGAAGAGAATAGTGAAAGCCAGTTAAACAAGATAACGTCAGGAAGAATGGTGGGACCCAAACAATGGAGTAGGACATGGATTAATCAGTCTAGACATGGATTTACGGACTCGGCCAGACCTTGACATCGGTTTCGTAAACATGGGCAGGTTTACCGAGTTAGCCCTGCTGCCTGAGTGAGGCAACACAAAATGGCGGCTAAGCACAAAATGGCGACTGAATACGAAGGGGAGTTGGAAACTACGTAACCTCATCTCCCTGAGGGATAGTTGAAATTTTGACCAATTTGCAAACACGTTCTTCACTTTATCAATGATGGGGATAAAGTTATATCGCATTACTGTGGTCAGATCACTACTCAAGTACACTCTTAACTATTTTAGACAGGTGCGCCACCAGCGGAATGGCACAATCCCATATGATGCAGCTGAGGTTGCCAGAGTGATATGCATAACCTTGCACTTCAACCAGTTTATTCTGTACTCCAAGAAACTTCAGAATGTCTCAATTGCCGTCATGAAGACCACCAGTATGTCATCTTTGTAATAAAACACCCTCTGTTCTTCAACTGTTGTGGATATCTGGTGGATATGTAAATTGCGGATAGTAGCTGTCAACGTTTCAAGTGCCATCTATAATAACAGAGGGGAGAGTGAGCACCCCTGTCTCGTTTCACATTTGATAGCAAAAAAGTTTAAGGAAAAGCCCCTGCATGACACTGAGGCAGTGGGAGAGACAATACGCCAGGGGACTTTGTCTATTAATGCTTTCCCCAGTTCGATATTCTCTATAAAGATACAGCAACTCTAAATGATCAAATACCTTCTCAGCTTTGAGTGAGATAAAAATCTTTTAGTCATCATCATCTTGTCCTACTTTCCACAGTAGGTGGTAAAGCATTCTCAAGAGGTTCAGCGAAGAATGACCTGGTATGAACCCAACTTTAGATGGATGGATTAAGAGTGGCAAGTTAGTCTTAAGTGGCAAAAGTCTTTACTAAGAACTTCGTATCAGCATTGATAAGGGATATTGGTTGGTAATTGGCGCACTGAAGTAGGTCCTTGCCTGTCTTGGGTATCAGAATTATCCGACACCCTGTTGAATTCTGGTAGGGGAACATTTGCATTTGACATTTCTCTGAACACTCTGCCCAGCAGAGGCACCATCATATGTTTGCTTATTTTATAGAATTCTGTTGGACATCCATTGTCTCACGGTGCCTTCAACATTGCCATATCATCTATTGCCTGAGCAGTTACTTTGTCATATATGTTGTCCCCCAGTAATGTTGTCTGGTTGTGTATGAGTATCGGGATAGTGAGTCTTCCCATGAACTCGTACTCTTTGTGTATGGCGTACTAAGTTTCCAAGCAGTATAAGTATTCATAGAATGTGGTGAATTCCCAGAGGATTTCATGTGGGTCAGTCAGTAATATAGTAGGAGCTGTCCTGATTCCCAGTATCATGCTGCAAGATTGCACATGTTTCAGTTGTGCCATTAGCAGCAGGCTAGCGTTCCCCCCTCTCTCATAGTGCCTCTGTAATAGTATAAAGAATGCTGATTCTAATTATTTTGTGTATTGAGTACTCAGGTCATATTTGACCTTAAGCAATTCTTCAAAGAGATTGAGAGTCGGTGCCAAATTATATGCTGGTATACAGCTGGTGTGTGAGAGCAGTAAGCCTGCATTGGCCAGGCTCACAACATGAATGAATGAATGAATGATTAAAATTTATAATGCACAAACAATAACCCGAAGGTATCAAGGCGCCTAACAGAAATAGGTAAAAAAAAAAAGATTGTTGCTTTGCTACAGGTACGCTTGCGTGAAAAGGTGAGTTTTCAGGGCCCTTTTAAAAGCCTGAAGGGTAGGCAGTGATCTTATTTCCAGAGGAAGAGCATTCCACCAAGTAGGGGCCAAGGTGGAGAAGGCCTTACCACCCCATTTCGCTCTCCTGAAACGAGGGGTCGTTAGCAGAAGTCTACCGGAGGACCGTAGATTTCTGGTGGGGAGATAGCGGAACAGGATGGAACCTAGACCAGAGGGGCTGTTTCTGGCCAGAGCCTTGTATGTCAGGCATAGGATCTTAAAGTGGATCCGAGCCTCTACGGGGAGCCAGTGTAGAAGCTTTCTAGCTGCTGTGGCTGAGGAGCGCTTGGGGAGGTCCAAAACGAACCTGGCAGCGGCATTTTGGACTACCTGCAGGCGTTGCAGTAGGCCCTTTTTCAGGCCCGCATACAGTGCATTGCAGTAGTCAATCCTAGAGCCTATCAAAGCAACTGCTAGTTGTTTCCTGGCCTGAAGAGAGAGGTAATTCCTAATCCTTCTCAGGATATGAATAATGCCCCAGCAGGTGGAGATGGTACGACTAACCTGCTTGCTCATGTCCAGGGCGGGGTCAATCATGACCCCCAAATTCTTGGCAGAGGCAGTAGGGGTGGGACAGGCTCCCAGTGACTCTGGCCACCAGCTAGAAGACCATACTTCCTCTTTCCCTCCGAACACCATCACCTCTGTCTTCTCTCCATTTAGTTTAAGCGAGTTTGTTATCATCCACATGCCGACTGCCTCCATGCAAGATCTAAAATTGGAGGCAGTAGGAGCGCTAGCATGGGAAAGAGAGACCAGGATCTGGGTGTCGTCAGCGTAGGAAATTATCTCCATCCCGTAAGATCTGATCAGCCTGGCAAGTGGGGTCACGTAGATGTTAAAGAGGGTCGGACTTAGAGCCGACCCCTGAGGGACCCCACATTGCACAGGGAGGGATGGAGATAAATAGTCCCCCAGCTTCACTCTTTGTTCTCGATGGGTGAGAAAAGGCGTGAGAAGATCCAGGGCTGCTCCATGCACCCCAATCTCCCTCAGCCGAGTTGTTAGTATAAAGGGGGAGAGGGTATCGAAAGCCGCTGCCAGGTCTAGAAGGATCAGGAGGGTGGTCTGGCCCTCATCAACCCGTGTGCGTATGTTATCCAGCACAATGGTGAGGGCTGACTCCGTGCTGTGATCCCTCCTGAAACCGTGTTGAGAGAGATCAAGACAATCCGAGCTTTCGATAAAAGCGGCAAGATGGGAGTTGAGGTGCGCCTCTAGCATCTTTGCTTGGGCAGGGAGAAGGGAGATTGGTCGGAAGTTTTTTAGAACTGATGGGTCCAGGGTGGCCTTTTTTAGAAGAGGTTTAACCACCGCTCTTTTCCACTGCGTGGGAAAGATCCCGTCTCTCATGGCTCTATTCATGATGTCAACCAGAGGAGGCAGAAAGATTTCTCTGCATTGTTTAAGGATCCTTAGGGGACATTCATCCAGAGGAGAGCCAGACTTCGTTTTGTTAAGTAGACAGTCAAGAATGTCCACAGAGAGAGGGGGAAAAGAGTCTAAGGTACTCACGCAGGTTGATACTGTCAGGGCGAGATCAATAGGACCTGGGGAGGGGGGCCCGTTCATAAGTGATTTTTGAAGTTCAAATGCTGAATGTATATCAGATATTTTGGTCTGAAAGAAAGAGGCGATGTTGTTGCAGAGCTCTTGGGACGCTATTACAGGATCAGGGGATTGAAGGGTTATGAGTGAGTCTACCACCTTAAAGAGCTCCTTAGAGGAGGACAAAGAGGTGGTCAGAGTGGTGAAGTATTCTTGTTTGGTTTTGATAACTTCGGCCTTATATTTTCTGAGCAAGATTTTGTGGGCATCCTTATCTTTGAGGTTCCATCCAGTATGCCAGAGCTGCTCCTGTCTCCTGACCTCCTGTCTGATGTTCTGAGAACCAAGGAGCAGAGGGCTTTTTTCTGGTACGGCGGCAGTATTGTAGGGGAGCTAGTTCGTCTAAAGCTTCTGTCATGGTACGGTCAAACTGCGTGGCAGCTGAAGAGGCACTTTCCTCAAGAGGAGGGCACCATTTGGATGCCCACTTGGAGAGGGAGCTATTCGAAATGGCCTTGTAGTTTCTGCGGGGTTCCTGTTTGCTCGGAATGTTAGGAGGCAAAGGTAAGGTAGGATACTTAAGTAGAAATGGAACTGCCATATGGTCAGACCAGGACAGAGGGATGGATTCCTCAATCGATAACCTCGCATCATTAGTGAAGATGCCGTTGAGTGTGTGACCCGCTTGGTGAGTGGAGCCCTTGACCAACTGTTCAAAGCCACATGCTGACATAGTGTCCAAAAATGAAATGGTATCTTTGTTATCATCTCTTAAAGCCAGTGGAGTCTTCCTTCATGAGTCCCCTGAGGCAGGCCTTTATGGCCTTTTCGGCCACTATTAACATTTGAGCGGAGGTCACCGTGTCAGTGTTTGTCTTTCAAGCATTGGTTCAAATACCGACAGTCGGTATTTGTTGTCGGGGTCCTTATAGCATGTGGTGTTCATGCACCATCTGGCCTGAGAAAGTTGCAAAAGTTGGAAATGTAAGTCAACCGTAAGTAGTATAGAATAAACCTGCCCCAGGGTTGTCTAACTGTGTGGTTCCCAGATTCTTAGATGTACGGGTCTAGTGGCAAGTTCCAGTCACCCCCATCAGTAGTTTGATCTATGCAAAGGAATGGAGAAGCTTGGTCAACATTGTGAAGTGATCTGTTTGTCTTCCACAAGAGCATATATGGGTCAATTATCAGTGTCTCATCTTTAATTTTGCAAAAATGTATCTCCCCAAAGGTCTTCCACATCTGAATTGTGCTGGCCGCCATAGATTTATGTATCAAGATTTCCTCAGGGTGTTCTCAAGTATCCATATCACTAATGTCCAGTAAGTCCAAAATTTCCTCAGGGCCATGCTCTCGAGTTCCACCATCTGTAGTAATCAACATCAAGGCCGGTTCCAAACGGCCTAACATATTTCAAATTTTTAGATAGGGGGTCGAAGAGCCAGGAACCGAATCCTCACATGATATTGCTTCATGGGAGAAATCAGCGGAGATGATGGTTTGGTGGTGTTAATGTTGGAAAATACGAGGTCAATTTACACTATGATATATGTACTATAAAAATTAACTCGCATCACCATTATTGAATTTACCTAATGTAACCTTCCCCTCAACCCTGAGTCAGATGTACCTGGTCAGGCAGGCCCTGCGACCTAGGTCTGAAGCAACTGAGGTGGGGAGGGACACATAACCCTTAGACAAATTTGTGAACGGAAAAACCCAGTTCGATCCCACAAATAGGCCGAGACACCGCACTAGTCTTAGAAGATTGGCCCAAATAAAACACATTTGGCTGGAGGGGCACGCATTCTCAAAAAGACCATAAAGTGAGACCAACGTAAGGGCCCGATTCTGATCTCGGTCGGAAAGCATCCCTAGCGAATCGTATCCGGAATGCCTTCCGGCCGACTCGGGTCACGGGAGTCTGGCCAAGTGAGTACGATGAATCCATTTGCATCTGGGTATGATTTTGTTGTACTCCCATTGACTTCAATGGGAGCCTGTGTACCAAAGGCTTACACAGGCTTCCATTGAAGAAAGTGGTGGCTGGGGAACAACGTGCACCATGTGGCGGGCACACTGTGCATAGGTGGAATGAGGGGACCCTTGGGTACCCCTACGTTCACCATTGGGAATGGCCACGGGTGAGGGGGTCTGCTATGGGCCCACAAACACTGATTCCGAGAGGTGTTTCTTGTCAGACAAACCGATTTGGAACGGCTGTCGGACTCGGTCATCGTACTCGCTCGCTCAAAAATCGGGTCAATAGAGCTGTACGCTTTGGCTCCGAAAGGCTCAAACCGTTCGACTGCCTTCCGGAACTGAGTCAGATGGTCCCAAAGCTTACCACGCATCGTAATTGGTCATTCAGAGAGGCGTCTGATTCGGTCTGAAATTAGGCTTCCGAAATCGAATCTGACAGACCGATTGCCGTTCGGAGCCCTTCCGACCGACATCGGAATCGACCCCTAGTAGGGACCACACAGAAAATCAGATCACAGCATGCCCAATACAAGCATCCACTGGCCCCACATTGTGCCAGTGGATGCCCATGCAAGGCCGAAGGCCCACCTGCACTTCACATCCCACAATCAGATTTATGGGCTCATGACTAGACCCAGATTCGTACCCCAAAGGAATGCATTCATGATTTTATGATGTCTCATGTACTGTATAAAATGACAACTAAAAACCATGTGCTTTGAGGCAGTCTTCAAACACTGACTCTGTTGCCTGTGCTCCCAGAAGCTGTCTTTCATTTTTTAAGGTAAATTTACGTTCGAGTTACAGTGTTTCTCTGTAGTATTGTGTGCATGGTTTCTGCTTGCATCAGAATGCTGGTGTTGCTAGGTACCTGCTGTTGCCTAGCCACATGAATGTACTTACACTGTTGGTCCTAACTGCTGAGCCTGGTGGAGCTGTTTTCTTCTGCTCCACGACCGTGTAATTCAGTAAACCTCATTTGAATCTGTGTTTCTGTAAAGGGTTTGAAATCCTTGGGTGGTTTCACCAGGGATTATTTTGAAGCCCGGCACCCTGGCACAGGTTCTAGTAGTGGAATGTTGCAATGACATCAAACAAAAGTGGAAGGCAAAATACGCTTCTGTTTTTGGAGATTGTTTGGTTAAAGTTAAAGGTTTGAAGCATAGGATTGTTGTCAAGCATGATGCCACCTATGATAAGCACAAGCTTAGGGGTGTACCTTTCATAGTTAGATCGGATTTGGAGAAAGAACTAAAAGAATTGTGCGCCAAGGGAGTCTTTGAGCCTGCCAAGTCATCCTTGTGGCTTTCTCCCTTGGTGGTTGCCCGCAAAAAAAATGGGCAACTAAGGGTCTGTGTTAACTTAAAGTCCCTCAATAAAGAGATTTGGGTAGATTCCCATCTGTTGCAGCCACCAAGGGAACCAAATGTTTCTCCAAGCTGGATTTAGCAATTGCTTACCATCAGGTTGAACTCCCCCCGGAATCCACGCATCTCACAGATTTTGTTTCCCCTCTAGTCACCTTCCTATATTGCAGGATGCCCTTTGGTTTAGCCTCAGCAGCATCCGTTTTCCAAAGAATTATGAACAACATTCTTTGGGATTTGAGCTCAGTCTTGGTGTTCCAAGTTGATGTTCTTGTATTTGGTAAGGACAGTGCCACTAACGACGTCACCTTAGATAAAGTTTTGTTCTTGTTCAAGGAACACGGCGTCGTGCTCAAACCTGAAAAATTTTACTTTTCCTGCAATAAGCTTGAATACCTGGGTCACGTGGTGTCTCAAGGAGGTGTAAGTCCCAACCCAGGGCTATTGGAAGCCATCACCAATGCTCCTGCCCCCACTGATAAGTCCGGTGTTAAATCCTTACTGGGGCTCTGTGAATATTATTCTAAGTTTGCAACGATTGTTCGCCCCATAAGTGCACTGTTAAAGAAAGGTGTTGTGTTGGACTGGGACAAGGAGTGTGTGAATACATTGGATCGTGTAAAGTCCTCTTTGAGCTGTTGCAAGGCACTCAAGCCTTTTGACCCATCTCACGAATGCGTCATCACAGTTGACGGCATTGAACATACCATTGGATTTGCCTCTTGTGTACTGAGAGGTGCAGAACACCAATTTTCAGTCATGGAAACGCAGTTACTGGCATATTGTTAGGCTATAGAAAAGTTTTGCCTGTATATGTGGGGTAAACATTTCACTTTTCTCACTAATCACAAGCCCCTGGTAAGCATTTTAGAGGATGGTATGAGTAAGTGATCTACTCCTAGGATACTCAGGATGGTCACCAGATTGTTGTAGTTCCATTTTGAGGTCAAACATATCTATGGTGGGAAAAACGTCAGAGCCGATTTTCTTTCAAGGTTTCCAGTTAGCGAAAACAAACAGGAGAACATGAAATTTGATGATCTTGTTGATGAGGATTGTTTTGTTTCTGCCTTAGATATTCCTGAACACAAAGTGGGCTCTGAGGAGGAGTGGAGATCAGCTTTCCTTTCTGACTCCATCCTTCAGGATGTCAGTGTTTCAGTTATGAAAGGCTGACCATGTGAAAAGGTCCTTTCTCCTTTGCTTCAAACCTTTTGTAAAACTGGTCAAGAGTTGCAAAGGTAGGGATTGATGTACGAGGACTCTGTGATGTTCTTAGTGGATCCTACAAGAATATCCTGGTTTTAGTTGATTATGTATCCAAATGGCCTGAGATAAAGTTGGTGAGAGAGGCTAATACCAAAACTATTGTTGACTTTCTCACCAAAGTGTTTTTGAGAGAGAGTTTTCCAGAGGTTATAGTCTCTGATAATGGCAAACAATTTGTCAGCAGCGAGTTCGAATAATTTCTCCATTCTGTCTGTGTCAAACATCTTTAGAGCTCATTATACCATCCCCGGATGAATGGGCTTGTGGAGAGGATGAACCGAGTAGTTGGGGACTGTGTGAAGTGGGCCAAGATGGGCCATCATTATGTTAGATAGGCCCTTGATGATATGATGTCAGTTTACAGAACTACACTACACTCTATCATCAAGGTTGTTCCTTTTGTCCTCATGAGGGGAAGAAATGCCAAGACATCCTTCAAGCCTGGGTGGTTGTCTAAATTGCTGCAGTCTGCCACAAACATTGATGATCTCATGGATCGAGTCAAAGAGAATGTAACCATTTCACAAACTAAGCAAAAACCTTTGTTTGATGCAAAAAGGAGTGTCAAGATGTCTTTTGTCAATGTTAGGGATTTTGTTAAAACCAAGTCTCCTCTGTATAAATTTGGTAAACCACAGCGTGTTGTAAAGGTTTATAATAATGCTATGCAAATTGAAGGAGGGTAATGGTGGAATCTTAAAAAAGTCTCTAAGGTTATTCATACCTCTGACCTGAGCTCTTCTCGTGGGAATAATGGTGTGCCTAAGGCAACATCTAATTTGTCAGAAGCTCGGGTCGGTCATGATTCTCTAAATAATGAGGTTGTTAGGAAGAGCTTGAGGAAATGTTCTTTGCCTGTTCCCTTCAGATGAGTTATTTTGTATTCTTTGTATTTGCTTCAGATAAGTTGCTTTTATATTTCTTTATTATTTTTTTTGTTTATTCAGGAACAAGGGGAGGTATGTAGTATTTTGTACATGGTTTCTGCTTGCCTCAGAATGCTGGGGTTGCTAGGTAGCTGCTATTGCCTAGCCACATGGAATGTACTTACACTGTTGGTACTAACTGCTGAACCTGCTGGAGCTGTTCTCCTCCAACCGTGTAATTCTATAAACCCCATGTGAATATATCTCGCCTCCGCCTCATTTACTACATTCGCACATTGATAATGGGCATGTTTCCTCACAGCTGAAATGGTCTGCTGTGGTTGTTGCTGACTCAGAAGGCATTACAGAATAGTTTGGGTTCTCTGTGTGGAAGAGGAGTTGCAAAGTCTGACTTTGTGGACCCACTGTATCTCCAACTGTGGTACAAATGGCAGTTCAAGAAGTTTTGGCAGAAAACTGCAGAGGAACGGAAGCAAGTTCCATTTTTTCCGGTAGTTCCATTGTTCAAATATTATCTCATCTGCTCCTGTCTTCCAAGTCAGTCACTTTCCTTTTCAGTTCCCAAACCTTCAGGGATATTATGATGCCATTGAAACATGCCTACACCACCTTTACTTGTGTGCATATA
Source organism: Lissotriton vulgaris (assembly GCF_964263255.1). Lineage (NCBI taxonomy): Eukaryota > Metazoa > Chordata > Amphibia > Caudata > Salamandridae > Lissotriton > Lissotriton vulgaris. The sequence goes on from NC_141695.1 coordinate 50,073,405, forward strand.
GCCTCTAACAGATGATGAAAGGAGTCAATATCCATTTGGTGCTATTTGACTTCTGTGCCATTTTAGAGACCACGTCATTGATTGAGCACATGGAAGTCTTGATGTCTGAAATATCTTGAAGTAACATGTCCATCGCCGGTTGGAAGCATGGACGGTGAGCCCTGTGCAGGTTGGTTGTTCGGTCTCTTGTGGATGTCTTTGTGTTGGACACATCCCCTGAAACAAACAGTTAATGCATGGTCTTTCACTTGAACATGAGTACTCTCCTGGTATTTTGGAAGAAGAGTGAATGAGAAGCTGGATTGGCTGGGGAGGTCGAAGAGAGCCCCACTTAGATCAATCAGACAAGCAATCTGGGAGGGTACCTCTCACTTGCATCCCACTCCACCGACTAGAGAAAGTGGTATGACAAGTCCCAGAAGGAGGGCCCTGGCTATGGATGATGCCCCCAGGATGCCAAGCAGGTGTTCAGAGTCTGATGCCAAAGCAGCAAAGAGTCAGGGACCAGTCTCTTGCTATATTTCCTATGACATACAAGGTAGTTCAGTGGGTTTCTCCCCAAAAAGAGAGAAACGCCCGGCAATAGTTCTGTAACAATCCAGCAATCTTTCAGTTAAAGGGGTAGTAGAAACCTCTTACTCCAATCTATGGTTGCCATATCCTGTGAAGAAGGAGGAATTCATGTTGCCCTTATTCAAGAAAGTTGTTGCATCTTCCCTTAAAATAGTTCCCATTCCAGTTCCACTGAGCTGAGGCATGCTATCTCCGTTATAAATCAAATGACTGTGTGGTAATGGTGTGAGTTAATCTTGATGCAATCAATATTGGCAGTAGTAAAGGCTTCGCACAGTATACAGTGATTGCCAGCTTCGGCAGTGCATGGGGATTCCCAATATTCTGACTAAAGATGACCACCTCTGGCTCTCTAACGATAGGCCTATGTCCACGGCCTGCAAGGCAAAGCTTCAGTGTCTCTGGTGCTCCTGTGGTGGTTATTGAAATCAGGTGTGGTCGTCTGGCATGTCCAAAATGCATACATTCCACTGAGCACTCATGTATATATTGATGCAAAAGACACACAATTGATGGACAGAATGCAGTACAAATCAAAACCTTCACCCCCAGTTAAAAGATCTGGGTTAAATCCATCATGTTTTTGCTCACCATGCCACCCCAGTTTAGACCTGGCCATATGCAAATCGGTCTTGACTCTGTGCCTCAAGAGAACAGTCCAGCCCGAACTGCGAAGTAAGGTCCTCCCTGGACTGGAAACAAGCATCCTAATACCGGTTTCGGGGTTTCACCCCTCATCAGCCAGGATAGCTTGAATCCAGTGGCACAGTGAGCTAGGACTCACATCTGGGCATAACCGGCGCACTTAGGGCGAGAAAGCTAAAGACACACAATTGATGGACGGAATGCAGAACAAATCAAAACATTCTGTAATAAGTCCATGTAGCAGAGGTGTATAATAATTAAGAACGTGTATTGATGAAGTTTAGGTCTTCAGTACAGAATCACACAGCCCCACCAGGAGCAGCTCCCTTGCTGCTCAGCCCATACTCCCAACTGACACTCAAACACCAGGCATCCCCAACATCCCATTACCTCACCACGCATACCTACTTTCCACAGTACATCCACAATGGCTGATCAGCAAGATAGATAAGGAGGGAAGATTTATTGCACTTAAAATAAGATACAACACCCCTGCAGACCCACTAAAACCGGCCCATTGCAATGAGTCAAGTCAAGTCAAGTCAGAAATGTATATAGCGCGCTACATACCCATAGGGTCTCAAGGCGCTTGAGGAAGGGGGGGAAATTACTTGTCGAATATCCAAGTTTTAAGTTGCTTTCTGAATGCTAGGTGGTTCTGAGTAAGGCGAAGGTGAGTGGGAAGAGAGTTCCAGGTTTTGGCTGCCAGGTAGGAGAAGGATCTACCTCCCATGGTGGCTTTGTTGATGCGAGGAACAGTGGCAAGGGCTTGGTTGGAGGATCGTAGCTGACGGGAGGGGGTGTAGAAGGACAGTCGTGTGTTGAGGCATTCGGGTCCAAGTTCGTAAAGTGCTTTGTGTGCGTGGGTTAAGAGGCGGAAGGTAATCCTCTTATTTACGGGGAGCCAGTGGAGGTTTTTCAGGTGACCAGAGATGTGTTCTTTACGCGGGATATCAAGTATGAGCCTGGCTGAGGCGTTCTGGATGCGTTGGAGTTTTTTCTGGAGTTTTGCGGTGGAACCGGCGTATAGGGTGTTTACGTAGTCCAGGCGACTCGTGACCAGTGCGTGAGTGACCGTTTTTCTAGTTTCGGTGGGGATCCAGCGAAATGTTTTTTTGAGCATGCGAAGAATGTTGAAGCAGGATGATGAGACAGCGTTGACTTGTCTGGTCATTGAGAGTGAGGAGTCCAGGATGACGCCCAGGTTCCGTGCGTGGTCCGTCGGGATGGGTGCTTTTCCAAGGGCCTCTGGCCACCAAGAGTCGTCCCAGGCGGAGGGGGAGGTACCTAAGATTAGGACTTCTGTTTTGTCTGAGTTCAGTTTCAGACGGCTGTGCTTCATCCACTCGGCTACTTCTTTCATTCCTTCATGCAGGTTGGTTTTGGCAGTGTTAGGGTCTCTGGTGAGTGATAGGATCAGTTGAGTGTCATCAGCGTAGGAGATGATGTTGAGATTGTGTTGGCGAGCGATGGCTGCGAGGGGGCTCATGTACACGTTGAAGAGGGTGGGGCTGAGTGACGATCCTTGCGGCACGCCGCAGATGACTTCAGAGGCCTCTGATTTGAATGGAGGGAGCCGGATTCTCTGAGTTCTTCCGGTGAGGAACGAGGTGATCCATTCCAGTGCTTTTCCTTGGATTCCGATGTTACTGAGGCGCTGTAATAGGGTGCTATGGCAGACTGTGTCGAAGGCTGCGGAGAGGTCAAGGAGGATGAAGGCGACTGTTTCTCCATTGTCCAGTAGGGTTCGAATGTCATCTGTTGCTGCGATGAGTGCGGTCTCAGTGCTGTGTTTGGCTCGGAATCCGGACTGTGAGGGGTCGAGGGATTTGTTGCTTTCGAGAAAGGTGGCAAGCTGGTTGTTGACAGCTTTCTCGATGACTTTGGCCGGGAAAGGAAGGAGCGAGATGGGGCGGTAGTTTTTGAGTTCGGTGGGGTCAGCTGTGGGTTTTTTCAGAAGGGCGCTGAGTTCTGCGTGCTTCCAGCTTTCCGGGAAGGTGGCGGAGTTGAGGGAGCAGTTGATGACGTCTCGGAGGCGTGGTGCTATGATGGAGTCTGCTTTGTTGAAGATGTGGTGAGGGCATGGGTCAGTTGGGGATCCTGAGTGGATGGAGTTCATCAGGCGGATGGTGTCCTCAGTGGAGATTGGGTTCCAGTCGTTAAGGATGTTCAGGGGGGGAGAAGGTCCTGCAGAAGGTTGGGTGGGTAGGTCTTCGGGTCGGTTGTCGAAGCTGTTGTGGATGTCTGCAATTTTGTTGTGGAAGAAGGAGGCTAGGGAGTCGCAGAGGGCTTGAGAGGGGGTGATGTCGTTGGAGTTGGCTGATGGGTTGGTAAATTCTTTGACGATGTTGAATAACTCCTTGCTATTGTGGGCGTTGTTATCTAGTCGGTCTTTGAAGGCGGCTTTCTTGGCAGACCGGATTAGTTGGTGGTGTATGCGGGTGGCGTTTTTGAAGGCGTCTCTGGTGTTGGAGTTTGGGTCTTTTTTCCATGCTTTCTCGAGGGAGCGACAGAGTTTCTTGGATTTCTTAAGATCATCGTTGAACCAGGAGGCCTTCTTGCTGCTTAGTTTGTTTTGATGTTTTTTCAACGGTGCTAGGATGTCGGCGCTTTTGGATAGCCATTGGGTGAAGTTAATGGCTGCTTGGTCGGGGTTTGAGGAGTGGACAGGAGGGATTTGGAGGAGCGATAAGGAGATCTGGTCGATGGTGAGTTTGTTCCAATTTCTACGCAGGGTGGGTTGAGGGTGGTAGTGGATTGTGGGCTTATTGTAGAAAAAGTGAACGCAGCTGTGGTCCGTCCAATGAAGAGCTGTGGTGTGGCTGAATGAGATGTATTTGCTGGAGGTGAAGATAGGGTCGAGTGTGTGACCTGCAATGTGGGTGGGGGAAGTGACAAGTTGTTTGAGTCCGAGGTTTGCGAGGTTGTCCAGAAGGGGGGTGGCGCTGTTGTCATTGCTCTTTTCCAGGTGAAAATTGAGGTCTCCCAATAGGATGTAGTCCTCGGAGGGGAGGGCGTGTGGGGTGATGAAGTCAGCGATGTTGTCATTGAATTGCGCCCGGGGGCCCGGGGGCCGGTAGAGAAGGGTGCCTCTGAGTGTGGTTTTGGGGTCGGTGTGGATCTGGAAGTGAAGGTGCTCGGCGCTGGCAAGGTTGTCATCTGAGCTGGTTGAGATGCAAATGGAATTCTTATGGACGATGGCGATGCCTCCTCCTGTATGCTTGACGCGGTCCTTACGGATGATCTTGTATCCTTCTGGGATGGCAATGGTGATGTCTGGGGCTGATGAGGCGTTCATCCATGTTTCTGTTAGGAAGGCGACGTCCGGTGAGATGGTGTCTAGTAGATTCCAGAGGCCGATGGCATGTCTGTGGACTGAGCGGGTGTTGAGCAGGATGCATTTTAGGTGGTTGGTGTCGGGTCTCTGTGTCTCGTTGGTGGATGAGGAGTAGGTTTTGGTGCCGTCGAACTTGCAGGAGTTGCATGAGAAGGGTCCATGGGTGTGTCCAGGAGCGGCTTGGGCGCAGTTGGGGAAGCGGCCGGAGTTAAGGGCTAGGAGGGAGGTGGCATCGTATGTAATGCGGGGTGGGTGGGTGGTACGAGGGGCAGGGGGTCTGGCGCTGGGCGCGGGCTTGGCACGGACGGGCGTAGACGGGCTTACCTTTGGCGCACCTTCGGCGCGGCCGCAGCGCGTGGACGCTGCGCGTTGGGACATCTGTCATAAATGGATAGTGGAGGGGGGCGGAGCGTGGGCAGGTCAGCTGGGAGGCGGGATCTGGGAGGAGGCACGGAGGTAAACAAAGTCTTAAACAAAGTCTTAAAATGGCAGCCCTGTCCCTGCAACGAGACTGGGGCACAGACGATGTATAACACAGTCATAAACACTCGCAAAACACTTCTCTTTACCCTACACAGCAAAGTCTACAGTGCGCAGCAATAATCAATTAAATTACGTCAGGCAAATTTATTCTGGCGCCGAGTGCGCAGCTACTGTATTCAAATGGATTTCTAAAGTGGGCAAAAGCGATATCAAGCGCTGCGAGCGATCTCTTTTCGTGCAGGTAGGCAGTGGCGCGATGTACCTTCAGAGAGGCTCAGGCTGCGGGGAGCACAAGCGTCCGTAGGGAGGCAGAGGGCGAGGGGAGCGACCTCTACACTTATACTCAACCCCCTTCGTGAAATCATTAACTCTTCTTTTACATCTGCCACTATACCCACTAGATGGAAGCAAGCTTGGGTATCTCCTATTATTAAAAAGCCCACGCTGGACCCCACAAGACAGGAACATTATAGGCCAATTTCATTGCTACCCTGGCCAGCGAAGGTGGCCGAATCCCACGTGAATAATATCCTAACGAAATTCCTCTGTTCCAATTCCATCCTGGATGCCTCCCAGCATGGTTTCAGTGCGGGGCACAGCACCGAGACAGCTCTCCTTAGTGTAACGGAACAACTGCGGACCATCATGGATTCCGGTCAGACGGCAGCGCTGATCCTTTTAGATCTCAGCGCTGCCTTCGATAGGGTCTCACACGAGGTTTCGCTGTATCGACTGGAGGCAGCAGGGATCTGTGGACAGGCGCTAGACTGGTTTAGGGCGTTCTTGACCGGAAGGTCATTTCGAGTTTCCACCCTCCCGTTTCTTTCAAAAGAACGCCAAATTGAGCAGGGAGTACCCCAGGGATCTGCTCTCAGCCCGACGCTTTTTAATCTGTACGTCCAGCCACTGGCTGAGGTCACGAAACGGTGGGAGCTCTCCATAGTCTCATACGCAGATGACACTCAGCTAGTGGTATTGCTGAGTGATGACTCAGGGCTGAGTGCGTCCAATTTTAAATTGGGCCTAACAGCAGTTACCAACTGGATGACATCCAATTACCTACAGCTTAACGCCAACAAGACTGAGGTCTTACTCCTAGGTAAGGATGTCTCTGCCAGGGGAGACAAATGGTGGCCTGAAATTCTCGGGAATCCTCCCGAGCCTAAGCATAAGGTAAACAATCTCGGAGTCTGGCTAGACTCCTCGCTTAACTTTCTCCACCATACAAAAAAGGTTTCCACCACGTGCTTTGGGATTCTTCGGAACCTCAAGCCGATTTTAAAATTCTTTGACCCTCCCACCCGCCAGATCATAGTGCAGTCTTCCATCTTATCTCGACTGGACTATGCGAGCTCTCTACTATTAGGGGCCAATTAGGCTGAGGTGGGAAGATTACAACGAGTGCAAAACGCGGCAGCTAGAGCCTTGATAGGACTCCCCCGCTTCCACTCAGTCTACAGCACCCTGACCAAACATCACTGGCTGCCCGTGGACAAGAGGATAAAATGCAAAACCTTATGTCTGTCATTTAAAATTTTGAAATTTGCCTCCCCTCCTATGCTCTGTTCCCTCCAGACCCCTTACTTTCCTCGGCGAACTTTACGCTCAGAGGGCCAGCACCTGTGGTTCTGAAATTCTGGACCCTGCTATAATAGGGTACCGAGGCCCAACACTCGTGTCACAAAATATCATCGTACCACGACGAATTTGGTGTCGACAGACCGGTAATGATTAGGACATTATTCCTATGCATTTGCGTCCTGATTGAGTGATGCTATCACCCCTAAATCATGGTTTCCGTCTCAAACCCTCAGACTCCATTTTGTGAACGGCATCCATCTTGTGGCTTGCCCTCATATAGCCAATTGATTAAGGTCGAATTCAATCTGAAAGGACACGTCCACCTTAGCTGACTTCCCCATGACCTGGCCAAGTTGATTCCACTGCCTCCAGCCAAACCTGTTTAGGCAGTTCCTCGTCCAGTGGCCGAGTGAGATAGCATTGAGGCACAACATGCCATAAACCATCCACTACATACAAACCATGCTTTATCATACACACACCTGTTTCTTGTTTATGGCCAGTTTTACGACTAGGAGGTGCCCGATTTTATTGGGGTTTCATCGATATCTGATGGTAGTTCTGGGCCGGGCTGGGTCATCTGTCACGAACTGGACATGCGAAATGTGGGTTTGCCATCATGACTTCGCTTTTTCATTGTTTTGGAAATATGTATGTGACCATACTGTAAAGTAAAGAATTCTTGCCCGCAGCTAATATTTTTGTATAAAAGGACAAGGCTGGTTCTGTAAAAACAAACAGTCTCCTGAGAATATACGACCCGTGCTGTTGTACTTCTAGGACGCTTGTTACTTGGTTGCAGCCAATAAAACTCGATCTTTGACTTCACCTAGAAGACTCCGTGTTTCTGTGGTCCAGAACAGGAAGAATCCAGAGGTCTTTGGGTGTTGTTCCCCTGGCACCACCGGGTTCCTAAAAACCCGGCACCTCACACCTGGTAGTGGTCCCTCGAATAAAGCGTGCGCGGATGGGAGGACGCTCCTTCCGCTACTTGGCAGCGAAAACTTGGAACGCACTACCACCCCAGGTCCGTGATCTAAAGGACCTTCTGAGGTTTAGAAGGGCCGTCAAAACCTACCTTTTCTGCTAAACGGCTTTGTTATGTTATAGCCGTAAGTCCACTTCTGCGGCAGCCAACTCTCCTGTCTGATAAAGCGCCGGGACGTTCTTTAGCTGGGGCAGCTGCGCGCTATATAAGATTTTATAACATAACATAACATAGTAAGTAAGTAAAGTAAGCTTTATTCGATTTTTCAAGTAAAATCATAAAAGCACTACAAAAACATTTATACATACAACATTTAAAAGTATCGTGTGCATAATCGATACAAAATAAACGCCTACTTAATCATTAAAAATATTTCATAAAAATCAGAATAAAAATACAAGCATTTCATTAGTGGCAGACGGCAATGTACCACATGAAGAAAATTTAACACAAAGATTTTCTATACATTATTACCATTTGTAAAAAGCATGAGACGGCGTAAATGATATGATCTCCTTCTAACTGTAACATTTTTTGATATGCTGGTCTACATTTTCGTAACCCCCATCGTTTTAATAACGGCATCAAGAATTGTTTTCTGGGGTACGTATATAGTTTGCAAAAAAACATAATATGAATGTTAGACTGCACCGAGATGTTATCACAGGAGCATATTAATTTGTTAGAGGACCAATCATTAACATTAGGTAGGTTGACCATGCGAAAAAAAGAGCCCAGACGCAAGCGGGTCAACAACATTCGAAGGTATGGGCTCTGTACCAGAACGAGGTAAGTTTGCAAACCCTCAGTTGGTGTAATTTCCTGGTAATTTAATACTGTGCGCCTTAATTTTTCGCTGTTCCATCTAACAGTTTCTAAGTGGGTGGATATCATTTTTTTCAGAGCTGATCTTGATAGTCCATCCAGGGTTGTAGGGTTATCAAAATACTCTGGGTGGCCTAAATCAGTAAGTATGGATCTCACGTAAGATAACCATTTAACATTAGCTGCCCCATCTAGGGCTAGACAGTCTTCGATAAGGTCTCTATTGAAACTGGCTTCATGTGTAACCCACACTTTGTGCCAAAGCAAAATGGGGGACATCGTAATGATGTCATTGAGATATGTAACTCCTACTTCGATGTGTGACATGTACGTGGAGGTACTTTTGGCTACTCCCAGAAGATAGCAACTGAATTGATTTTCACAGCTCTGTAGGGAGTGGTCTTTCTCAATACCCCATATGCCCGCGCCATAGGTAGCCGTAGAAACACATTTAGCCGATAAATCTGGATCAGCTCCTTAATAGGCTTACCGCCAGTTCTATCGGAGAAAACACGCAAGGCGCCTATGGTGCGGCTATAGGCCAGTTTCCTAGCGGCTATCGCTGCCTGCCAATGACACCGTCTATCACACAAAACACCTAGATAACAGAATTTATCTGTGATTACAATTTTTTGGTTATCTAGGAATATGGTACAAGGAACTCTATTAATCTTCCGGGTACAGGGCATCGTAAATGTTTTCGAGATGTTGACTCTGAGGCCTCTATCCCTCATATAACACGCAAAGTTAGTTACCGCCCTTTGTAAACCAACTTTAGTCTGAGACATTCTAGCCGCATTGTCGGCATATAGTAAAATTGGAACAGGTGAGCCCTTAACAGTTGGATAATCATTAGGTAGGGTTGAAAGGTGCTGTGCAATTGAATTAATATAGTATGTGAAGAGCAGCGGGGCCAGTATACAGCCTTGTCTCACCCCTCTAGTGATCGGGAATTTCTCCGTGCATTCCCCCTGTTTACCATACCTAACTCTTGCCCCTGCATCGTTATAGAGCTCTTTGATAAAAGTGATGATGCGGTTATCAATGCCCAGTTCACCCAATGTTGCCCACAGAAAAACGTGATCGACGCAATCAAACGCGGAGCTGAGATCGATGAAAGTTATAAAAAGAGCTCCGAGTTTGACATGAGTATACTTGAAGGCGAGGAGGGACACATTTAGGCACTGTTCAATTGTCCCTATTCCTTTTCTAAACCCATACTGTAAGTGGGAAACTACATTATGGTCTTCCTCCCAGAGTTGTATTCTCTTTAATATTATTCTTCCAGCCACCTTAATTAGTCCATCCAAAAGGGATATCAGCCTATAGCAGGTGGGATCGTCCCTATTGCCTTTTTTAAATATAGGGACCACTATAGCATCAGTCCAGGTATCAATGAACCCACTCTGATTTCCCTTATTTAAAACATTTGTGAGCAGGGGAGCCCAGAAGTCCGGCTCTGCTTTATAAACATCCACCGGCATACAATCTGGTCCTGCGGCTTTGCCTGATGCACTTTCCCTGATGGCATCATGAACTTCCTCAACAGTGAATAATAAATCTATAGGGAATGGATGGACTGGGGGATGTTCTATACCACTGTTATGTACTCCCTTTTCTACTGATGGGCATACCCCTAATGGTGTTGTACTATCTCCAGAGAGTGTATAGTTATACAATTGTCTAAAGTGGCTTAACCACCTTTCACCCGTTATGGCTAAGTCCATAACATAACATAAGTAACAGAAACAAATGAATAATACAAGTAGTGAGCATAGCAAAATTAAAACTTGCAATAAATCCATAAAAGAATGCAATTAATTAATTAACCAAGACTGACATGACACATGGCACGCCTCTTCTCCTTTACAAAGCAAATGAAGAATGGACATAAGGAAATGCAAAACGTCAAACAATGGTTTCAATAAACATAAATCTTGCAATAAATGTTGTAGAAAGAATACAAGAACTTGACATCTAAGTTGCCAGCAGAACTCACCAGTTGGCAAGACTAGCATGGGGATGATAAGCAGAGAACGTCAACCATTTAAAAAGAATAGCACAAGAACGAAAAGAACAACAATGTGCTCCCAACAAGTGCCACCAAGAAGGAAATTCGTACTCCCCAGAAGAAAAAGAAGGGAGGCACTTGCACTCAAGGCGTGTAGGTTGGATTAACCTAAATCCAACATGACATTAAGTAGGTGTAAAATTACTCACAGGTACCATGTGAAAAAGTGACAACACATACCTAAATAAATAACAATTCCCATACAGAAACTTGTGAACAAAGTACTGTAGATTAAATAACATGTAGAAACCATGTAGGTGACAAGTCCACGGGCATTAATTTGAGAAGTGGTGGAAGGTCACATAGTCAAATGCTATCACATAGCACTGTAAATTAAAATAAAAAATCATGCACTAAAAATGTAGGTGCCGAATCCACAGTCAAAAATTTGAATAAAGGTGGAACTAACATAGCCGGGAGGCTACTACAACGCAGATTAATGAAAGTTCCCTTACTGAAACTCATAAACAAAGCAGTGTGAACAACATTAGCATTTAGTAAAGTAACATACAGTAATAATGTAGGTGACGTATCCGTGCATAAGTGGAACGTCACAGGCTATCGAACTCATACCTCATTTAATGAAAACTCCCCTACTGAAACGTATCGGTAGAAACAAATCCCACCTCCCCTAAAATAGTAGTACATTTCCTTTTAGCAAGATAAAATAAACATTTGAACTGTAGAAAACAAGCTTGTTATTATAGGTAAAACACACAAAGAAGTATAAATCTCCCATGCTTCTTATAACTGCGCCCAGCTGTCGAGGCAAATGAACTTTAAAACAGTAAGTAAGCGGCAAATCCGAATGCTTGTAAAAGGAACATCGCGCAAATAAGGACTCTCACACAACTCTGAATATAGTATAAAAGGTCACCTTTATTACCAGGACAGCCAAAGACAGACCCGCAACATAATTTTTCCAACAAACTTTATCTTTATTTATTTCTCCAAACCTTTCATATAACCATTTCCTTTTTCCAATTCTTTCTTTTCCGATAACATAACTTGTTTTGATACCATCCTTGAGTTTTCCTTCTTCTTTTTCCATCTCTTCCCCCACCTACCCTCCCAAGCCCTCCCCCTTAGAGAAAGGATGAATCCGCTCTAGATTATCCAATCCCCATCACACACGCCGACGAGACAACAAAAGAGTCTGCCTGAGTTGTCCTGAGGTGACATCCTGACACTTTGACCTGACTCAAGAGGTAGGCATGCCTGCACGACTTTATGATCAAGCTGCGAAAACCTTTCTTTGCAGCCTAAATTTTTTTTTTTTTTTTTGACAACGTAAAGACACTACAGACACAACAAAAACACCAACCCTTGATTTGTTGAAATCAGGGCGGGTGGGTGGGTCAAAAAGCGACTCCACCGTTCACCTCACTCGCTCAGAGTGACGTCGCCCTCCCTCCCCACCCTTCACTTGACCCGAAACCCCTCCCACCACCCAATCAGGTCGCGTGAGGTCGTCCCTCGCGCGAAATCCCCCAGGGGGACATTGGCTTTGCCAAGTGCCCCTGGGGGCCCATCGCGCAAATAAGGACTCTCACACAACTCTGAATATAGTATAAAAGGTCACCTTTATTACCAGGACAGCCAAAGACAGACCCGCAACATAATTTTTCCAACAAACTTTATCTTTATTTATTTCTCCAAACCTTTCATATAACCATTTCCTTTTTCCAATTCTTTCTTTTCCGATAACATAACTTGTTTTGATACCATCCTTGAGTTTTCCTTCTTCTTTTTCCATCTCTTCCCCCACCTACTGTTAAAGATTAGACTGCAAAACGTCAACATTATCGGCGCCATCTTGCCCCTTTCCAAGCCCACTCGTGCGCGTAAGCGACAGCCATTTTGAGCACCATGGCCTCCCTGCCCCTCACTAATAGCCAGCACGTCTCTCTCTCTCTCTTAACCTCGCGAGCATTCCCCCGCACGCTGACAACCCCCGCTCTCTCATGCCTCGGGTCATAAACCCCTCTTCAGCGCAGCTTCACCACGGAATCTCATCCTGTTCCCAGCGCGACACCTCCCCTCATTCCTTTCATGGCCTCAAACCCTTTTGATGCAAACCCCCTTTTCCTGTGTCCCCGTTTGCCTTCCCTGTTCCCAGGCCGCCACCTGGCTCTGCGGATACTGTTTATTACCCCGTACAGTAGGAAGCTTCCCCTCTCCATCAAAAGACCCCCGAACCGATCAAAGCCCCCACCCCATGAGATCCGATCAACCCCATGCATTCCGTGAATCGGCGGAATGCCCTGCTGTGCGACGACTATCACCTGTTGTGACCAGGGTGGGGAATCCAACTGTAAATGTGTGTGGGAACGGGTCTGAAGGGGAGATTCCGAGGATGTTCTTTCAAGTTCTAAAGTATTTCGAGAATGTGTTATGTGCAATAAAGGTCGTAAACCCTAGTATAAGAGACCAGGCCTCAGAGATGTGGGTAGAGCACCTCGTGACGATACTTGCTGTCTGAATTGATGTGTTCTCCTCCGGAGAGAATAAAATCCTCGTTTCCCGCCTTCCAGTCTCCAGCGCCTGCTTCTTCATTGATTAATATTCGTGGGTCATAGAGGCGATACTGCCGGGCAACATAAAAGGGTCTTTGGTTACCGGTTGTCTTTGGAACCCTTATTTACAATTGGCGTCCCAAACGTGGGGCCCATCAGCGACTCGTGGATCCAGTGGGAGAGGTCCCGACGATAGAGTGAACGACTGCAACGATCGGAAGGTACCCTGTCCGATAGACCCTCGTCTGACAGCCGATCATCCGAACTTCACTGGTTCCGAACAGACCTCTCTCGAGTGATCTGCGGTCCTGACTGGGAACCATCAGGAGTGCCACGAGAAGTACGAAGAGAAGAGGACGATCGGGCGCTGGATTCGGAAGACGAGAAACTGTCCATGCGGTCCGGGTAAGGTCGTGTAAACACGACGAAATTGCGATAGTGATAGATAATAGGAAGTGATTGATAATTGTTGAGAAAATACTAGTATTACTTTTTGTTAATTTATTGGAGATTCACTGTCTACAAACGGAGAAACAACAGGCTCTCCCTTTATAAACAGCGAAGGATAGGTACGCACCCGTCGGACCTATCTTTCTCCCCCACTGAACAATTGCCCCTTCCCCCTATTGATTAACTGTTATAGATTGTTTTCTGGAGATTCTCTGTCTGCAAACAGGGAAAAATAGGTCCCCTCTTTGCAGATAGCGAAAAGGTAGGTGACGCGAACCTTTGCGAGCCTACTTATTCTTCCCATTGACCATATTGATTTTTTATTTTTGACCTAATATTGATCGCTCAGAATTGGTTCATGAGGTATTCACTACGTGCAAACAACGTAGAATAGAAATATTCTGTCTAGTCTTTGCGCGCAGTGATAAGACAGGTAGTGCTGACTATTATCCCATTGTGATCCGTCATGCCTGTCTTCTCCCCACTGGTTAGTAGCCTGTTTAGCCCGGACCGCTTATTAGAGATGAACCATCCGGTTCCGCTGGAAGGTACCCCTAATAAGGACATGTTCACAAAGCATGGATTAGTCGCTATAGCCTATAGCCAGCTGTGGCATAAATATACAAAAAAGGATCGAGAAAGTCAGTGGCCACTGATAGGATCCTTCGAAAACGATAGAATAATCGCACTAGAAACAGCCCTTGGTAAAAACAAGACGACGTCCACTATGCTTGACAGCTTCGGCATGTGGCGAAAAGAGGCCGAACAACGCAAAAAGAGAACTGAGAGTAGGTTGGAAAAAGAGCTGCGGAAAGCAGCCCACCTAGCGGCTCAGAAACTAGAGAAAGAGATAAAAGAAAGAGAGGATACCAAACAGAAGCTAGAAATAGAAACATCAAGCCAGTGTCTGGTTAGAACCCCCTCCGCGCTCTACCCCGAATTACACTCAAAACAGCGAACCAACGATGATCTGCTGCTAGGTCCTCCGATCATCCACATGCCCCCTCCATATGCCCCTTCCCAACCCTTAGCCCAACACCCACTATCCCCAGGTACCAACGAGAGTAGCCCCACAGCTTCAGCCCCCATGGCCTCCGTGCCGGCTGAACTCCTCGTATTAGATGTTACGCAAACAACAACGCCGGGCGACCCAGAAGCCCGAAGGGTTGGTCCTGTTAGAGCATATAGACTAAACAAACATGAACAGGCAGGGGTTGACAAGATAGCAAAGATACTGGTAGAGAAGAGGGAGGATGAAGAGTCCGTCACGGATGTGTTTAATTCTTATACTGGGAGTCACAGACGACACTTTACTGTACAACTGTGTTACCACGTCTTAAATGCATACGAGGACCGATATCAAGAAAAAGGTCCACAGAGCCTAACGACTCTGTATCGGAAGGTTGATATCGGGGATGAGAGTGAGAGTGATGTGACGGACCTCCTTACGCGTACGCTTAAGGTTCTCCGCCACCTCACTGAACAAAAATCAAAATTCGAATCCACTACATCTGTAGCGACCGACCCACAAACTGAACGACCTAACACTATGATGCCGATACGAGAGGCTGCCCCTTACTGGGTTCCTCCACGAGGTGAAGGGACTCACGATGACGCAAATAACAAAGATGCAAAGGGAAGGGTAGTATACAATTGGGTCTACCAACCATGGGACCGGCAAGAGATTTTGACCTTCCGGAAATCTCTGCCTGACCTACGTAAAAACCCCACTGCCTTCTATACTGAGTTGGGTACGGCCCTAGGTTCGACGATTATGACTCTAGCTGACATCGACTTGTTTTTCGGGTTATGTCTACCAGCTGATGTGTGGAAGCAAATCCGGAAAGTCGACCACTCTGAGCTGTTTGGACATAACTGGTCACAACTTGATGGCATAGACAGACAACGAGAACCCGGACAAAAGCCTTTAAAAGCCATTTTAGACCTCCCGGATAAAATCGTGCAGAAATTAAAAACCCTGATCCCAGAAAAGAAAGTGGACTGGTCGATAGTAACGGCTTGTCGCCAGAAACCTCAGGAGGATGTATCGGAATACTTCTTCCGGTTTGAAACGGTGTTCTCCGATTACAGCGGCCAGGACCTGACCACTGCAACCGGACACCATCTGTTTGTCCAGAATTACGTTAAGGGCTTATCACCGGAGGTCTCGCAGAAACTGCAGGCCAGTGAAAGTAGTTGGGCAGCCTCCAAACCTACGGCTATCCTCCAGATGGCCCAATATTATGAACATCAGAAAAACGAAAACGATAGAACCACAGAGAGGAAGAAGAAAGAATTAAAAGAGAGGGTGATGATAGCTCAACTGCAAGGGGTGACTCTGGGACGAGACCAATACCGAGGAAACCATCAGATGAATGTCCCTAAAACGGCACCTCCCAAAGACCGTGCTTCAACTCCCCACATTGGACGTACAGACATTAGAGAGGACCAGTGTGCTTTCTGTAAAGGATCGGGCCACTGGAAATCTCAGTGCCCGGTTCTTTTGGAACTCACCAGAAATAGAGATCCTAGAGATTCAGCAAACGAACCAAGAAATAGGGGACCACAGCGAGGGCCCCCAAACAACGCAACTAATGATAGATCCAGTAGACCAAACACATTTGATCGACCCCGACAGAACCAATGCCAGCAATCTGACTACGATGACGTTCATGACTTTGCATAGGACTGCCTAGGGCAAGGGAGGGATCCAGTCGAGCTCCATGTTGACCAGCAAGGCCCTTATGTCACTGCTAAGGTCTTGGGTACAAAGTCACCATTCCTGGTAGACACTGGCGCAACACGTAGTGCGTTATCTAAACGACTGATTCCAAGGGCACCCTTGTCTGGCTTACTAATAACATCGACAGGTTTCGATGGGACGCCCTCCACTAACCCTTTGTCCGCCCCAATCCTCTTTGACTTAGAAAACAACACCACTGACACCACGTTTTTGCTCTCCTCCAATAGCCCTGACGCAATTATGGGACTCGACTTATTGAAACACTTCCGAGCAACGATTAGATGTTCTCAAGATGGAGTCCGAGTTTTCCTTTACGACAATCCTGTTCTGCTTAGACATTGCCCACCCAGACACATGTTTTCCATCACCGACGCTGACACTTCCCTGCTTGACACTCTGCCTCCGTATCTGTGGGCCAAAACGGATTCGGATGTAGGGCGCATGATGATTGACCCAGTGCACATCACTGTTCGACCGGATGCAACACTCCCAAAACTTCCACAATATCGGATATCGCCCGAAGGCGAGAAGGCATTGGTAGAAATCATCCAATCACTGATAGACGCAGGAGTGGTAGAGGAAGTAGTTAGCAACGTTTGCAACAGCCCAATCTTGCCCATCATTAAGAAACAGGGAGAAGGAGATGAGAAAGCATACCGCTTCATCATTGACCTTCGAGAGATCAACAAAGTGGTGGTGCCCCAGCACCCTGTGGTCTCGGACATTACCACCATCCTGACTTTGATTCCCTCCACTGCCACCACCTTCACTGTCATTGACCTCAAAAACGCATTCTTTTCCATCCCCATCCACCCAGACAGCCGATATCTCTTCGGTTTCACCCTAAAAGCCCGCTCATATAGGTTCTGCCGAGCACCCCAGGGCTACACAGAAAGCCCTAGCATCTACAGCCAGGCCCTCAAGAGGCAACTGGATCAAGTCCAGTTACCCGATGGAGTGGTATTAGTACAATATGTCGATGACATCCTCTTGGCAGCCGACACCACTCCACTAGCCGTCACAGCCACCATTCAACTCCTGCATTTCCTTGCAGAAAATGGCCACAAGGTCTCTAAGAAGAAGTTGCAATTCTGCCAACCCCAGGTCACTTACCTAGGCCACCTTTTGTCCAAAGACGGAAGGAAACTGACTCCTGACCGGATCCAAGCCATTCTCGACACCCCCGTCCCTAAGACCCAGAAACAGGTCCGCTCCCTACTAGGCCTCACCTCCTTCTGCCGACAGTGGTTGCCCAACTTTAGTCTTGTAGTAAAACCACTGATTTCATTGTTAGCAAAGGACATCCCTCTCCCACTCCCTTGGACCCCTGAGTGTCAGGCTTCTTTCATGCAACTACGAGATGCCCTCTGCTCGGCCCCTGTGTTGGGTACCCCCGACTACACAAAGCCCTTCTCCCTTTACACCCATGAAAAGGGGGGGTGCGCTTTATCTGTCCTGACCCAGTCCATCGGCTCAAAGCAACGACCATGCGCTTACTTCTCAGCCACTCTTGACCCTGTAGCCAGAGCCCTGCCTGCTTGCCTTCGAGCCGTAGCTGCTGCTGCGATCTCTATCCGACAGAGTGAGGGGATCGTGCTCTCGAATTCCCTCACAGTACTGGTACCCCATGCAGTTGACACCCTCCTAAACCAAACCAAAACGCAACACCTGACGAGTGCACGACTGACAGGATACGAACTGACTCTGCTCGCACCCCACATCACTCTGAAGAGATGCACCACACTGAACCCAGCAACCCTGCTGCCCTTACCAGAAAACGATCCTAATGCGCACCCTGTACATGACTGTGTGACCCTCACAGACGAACAGACTAGAAGTAGGGTTGACCTCAGAGACACGGCTTTCCCCGACCCCGACGGAGAGCTGTGGGTGGACGGTTCTTGCATCAAACTCCCCGATGGCACCACTTCAGCTGCCTATGCAGTCACCACAGCTCGAACTGTAGTCGAGACAGCCCGCATAGCGCAACGATCTGCCCAGGCAGCGGAACTGATTGCCCTGACACGAGCCTGTATCCTAGCAACAGGAACCACAGCAAACATTTACACCGACAGCCAGTATGCCTTCGGGGTGGTTCACCATTTTGGGCTCCTTTGGAGGGAGAGGGGATTCTTGACCTCACACGGCACCCCCATTTTGCACGGGGACCTAGTCTCCGCCTTGATCGAAGCCGTCCTTCTCCCCAAAAAGCTTGCAGTCATCAAATGCCAGGCACACAAAAAGGTGACAGACATTATTGGACAGGGAAATGCACTAGCCGACCTCACCGCCCGAGCGACAGCTGAAAATAGGACGACAACACGCATGTACGTGACCAGGTCACAAGCAGAAAAATGGTCTGACGCTAGGGACACTATCAGAGACATTCAAATGGCTAGCACACAACACGAACTGGCTGAATGGACACGGGTGGGATTGAAAGATGAAGAAGGCTGCTGGCGGACAAAAGACACAAACAAATGGTTGTTACCTGACTCATACCTGATTCCCATACTGACTATGGCACATTCCCCTGCCCACATAGGATCAGCCCCCATGATTGAACTTGTCTCCAGAGTTTGGCACAATGATAAGATCACAGAGTCCGCCAAACGCCTGGTCCAACAATGTTTGATATGCCTGCAACACAACCCCGGGAAAGGAACTGTAGTACCCCGGGGAGGGTTCGGGGTCCCGAATCACCCATTTGAAGTCCTGCAGATGGACTACATCCAACTAGACAGATGTCAAGGCCTGAAATATGTACTTGTGGTGGTATGCGCATTTAGCAAATGGGTGGAAGCATATCCAACCCGTGACAACACTGCTATGGCCACAGCAAAAGTACTGTTAAAGGAGTTTTTCCCCCGTTACGGCCTTTGTCGAATTTTGTGGAGCGACAATGGCCCCCACTTCGTAGCCGAAGTTATCCAACTCATTTTGAAGGGGTTGGGTGTAAAACAAAAGTTCCACGCAGTCTTCCACCCCCAATCTGCTGGACTAGTTGAACGACATAACGCCACACTGAAACTAAAATTGGCCAAAATAGTGGCTACCACAGGACTGAAATGGCCAGACGCACTCCCCCTGGCGTTGCTTTCAATGCGTTCCACCCCCACCAAACACCACTTAACGCCATACGAGGTTGTTTTCGGCCGACCTATGAATGTCTGGTCTGCGCCGAAACCAACTTCCATTCATGACGTCCCGGACGTCCTAATGTCTGATTACTTATGTCAGTTGACTAAAACACTGTCTGTTATCCATCAACAGGTGCTGCATGCCATCCCTGACACTTCCAGGGGTCCCGGACACACCATTCAGCCTGGGGATTTCGTCCTAATCCGAAATTTTCAGCGTGCCAAGAGTCTGGAACCCCGGTGGACGGGCCCCTGGCAAGTCCTCATCACCACCCGAACAGCACTACGGGTGGAGGGAAAACGCAACTGGCTGCATGCACACCACTGTAAGAAGATCTCCCCGACCCTGACCTCGACCGAAAACATCGACAACCAAGAAGAGCTCCTGAACAAGGACCGACCATCGCTAACCTGCTATCCTGATACCGACACGCTTGAACTTTCAAAATTCTTTGATCCCACAGTGCCATCGAAAGAAGGGTATTTCCTGCGTCGAAAGGAGGGAGTCTCGGCTAAGTAGACCACGGACTGAGTTAAATCTCAGAACGGTGACCTAAACACTACCAAGGGTTACCCGGAGAGAAGCAAAACAAAGTCTGTGGTTCTGCCCGCTACCGAGCCCCTTGAAGATGATGGAAGCGCCAGATAAGAAGATGATGGAAGCGCCAAATAAGAAGATGATGAAGGAAACAGGAAATACCCACCGCAGAAACCCAAAGGCAGACAGACTCCATAGCCCAAAGACTATTGCGCTCTTCATCACAATCCTCTTCTGCTTTCTCCTCATGACCACACTTTGGATTGTGGAAGAAAATGCACCTGCTCACGAAACATTCCTGACCACTGTCCAGCCTACCACCATGAAGGAACATTATCTGATTTCGCTCTCTCCCCAACTCAGAGAGAGGCGAAAGGAATTTTGGAATAACTCCTTCGTGCAACTACTTCACCAGCACAACCTTGCCACCAATGCCACCAACTGTTGGATCTGTGGGTTGCTACCCCACGCCACTGGACATTCGATACCATTCATCCCTTCACCTTTCTCAGTTCACGGCTCCTGTCTTGCCTGGCTGATGCTTCTGCAAGAAAGCTTTAAGGACAATGCCACCTCCAGCAAAACGGTAACGCATTTCTACCACGGTGTCTGGCGGAACAGAACAAAAACACACTTCTGCCCGCAGACCAACAACAACACAATCCACTTGGACATCCCTGCTAAAGAACAAGTTGAAATGCAAGTGTTCAATAATCCAACCAGAACCACCTTCTCCTACCTGCGAAAACGAACGGCTGCCACTCTGACTGTGGCCCTGTCAGTCATCAACGTCACCGGCCACATGTGCCTGGAAGGGCTTGGGACTCAGTTGGTGGGCCACAGTGCCTGCCGGTTTTCTAGAACTCTGGACTCTACCGACCCACCTTCCTTTGTGGCATCTCCAAACATGTATTTCGTCTGCGGCACGAAGGCTTACACCTGGCTCCCCAAAGGCTGGGGGGGCACTTGTTTCATTTCCTTCATCCTTCCTCCGACTTATGTGGCACCAGCAAATCATCACAGACAAAAACGAGCCAAGGACATCGAACAAGCCGATTCAACAGGAGCGCAATTCATCGATGCTATGAAAGGACTAGTCCCCCTCTGGGGCCCGATGGCAAACAGCCGTGCCATCCGACATCTGACTCAAGCAGTTGAGACAACAATGAACATCACGGCTGGTATCCTTGCTAACAACACCGCTGAACTTCAAGCGGTCCGCCTGGTGGCCCTCCAGAACCGCCTTGTCCTGGATGTGGTTCTTGCGGACCGTGGTGGAGCATGCCGCATTATTGGGTCCAGCTGCTGTACGTACATACCGGACAACTCACCCTCAGTGTACAAGGCCATCGAACATCTTCATAGACTCTCTTCAGAAGTCCACCAAGAACAAGAAGAATGGTCGCTGGGTGGGTGGTTCTGGAGCACCGTTAAAAACTGGGGCTGGAGACTATTCACCATTATCCTGATTCCTGTGGTTGTACTATGCGGTTTATGTTTAGGAATTCAATGTCTACCACCCCTGTGTACATTATGTGTAAATTGTATTTGCCCTAAGACTGTGGACTTTGAAAACGAACGTATGAGAGCAATATATGATGCCGAGGTTAGGAATTTGATGAAGATTGACATTGAGTAAGCAAGTTGGCTAAGATATGTTGAAAAGGGAGGACTGTTAAAGATTAGACTGCAAAACGTCAACATTATCGGCGCCATCTTGCCCCTTTCCAAGCCCACTCGTGCGCGTAAGCGACAGCCATTTTGAGCACCATGGCCTCCCTGCCCCTCACTAATAGCCAGCACGTCTCTCTCTCTCTCTTAACCTCGCGAGCATTCCCCCGCACGCTGACAACCCCCGCTCTCTCATGCCTCGGGTCATAAACCCCTCTTCAGCGCAGCTTCACCACGGAATCTCATCCTGTTCCCAGCGCGACACCTCCCCTCATTCCTTTCATGGCCTCAAACCCTTTTGATGCAAACCCCCTTTTCCTGTGTCCCCGTTTGCCTTCCCTGTTCCCAGGCCGCCACCTGGCTCTGCGGATACTGTTTATTACCCCGTACAGTAGGAAGCTTCCCCTCTCCATCAAAAGACCCCCGAACCGATCAAAGCCCCCACCCCATGAGATCCGATCAACCCCATGCATTCCGTGAATCGGCGGAATGCCCTGCTGTGCGACGACTATCACCTGTTGTGACCAGGGTGGGGAATCCAACTGTAAATGTGTGTGGGAACGGGTCTGAAGGGGAGATTCCGAGGATGTTCTTTCAAGTTCTAAAGTATTTCGAGAATGTGTTATGTGCAATAAAGGTCGTAAACCCTAGTATAAGAGACCAGGCCTCAGAGATGTGGGTAGAGCACCTCGTGACGATACTTGCTGTCTGAATTGATGTGTTCTCCTCCGGAGAGAATAAAATCCTCGTTTCCCGCCTTCCAGTCTCCAGCGCCTGCTTCTTCATTGATTAATATTGGTGGGTCATAGAGGCGATACTGCCGGGCAACATAAAAGGGTCTTTGGTTACCGGTTGTCTTTGGAACCCTTATTTACACTACCCTCCCAAGCCCTCCCCCTTAGAGAAAGGATGAATCCGCTCTAGATTATCCAATCCCCATCACACACGCCACCCAGGAAAACCCTTGAGTTTTCCTGGCCTACCCTCATAAAACCCTCCCCTAATGCAGAAAATAGTCCGCTCAAGACAATACCTAATGACGGAGAAGGAAAAACTTTATTTCCCCAACTTCTTCCCTTCATTTCTTTGGTTTGGAGCACCACAAATCGACACACCAGAGGTTGGCCAAAGTATCTCTGAGTTCCATCAAGTAGTATGACTGCCCCATTTGTGATAGATGAACCCCGTCTTCCCTTAACAAGTGCAGCATTTCACCATTAAAATGCTCATGGGCAATGACCGTAATTCCCATTGCCACGCAGTATGTCTTCAATGCTTTGTTAACTTTCTTGCGGGCCCTCTCAACCGCGGCATGAACCCTGGCACCCCTCCACTGGCTCCTGTACAGAAATTCTATCCACACAAGCCTGGTCCCTTGCCATCTGTCCTTAATCACAGCCAAATCCAGCTTCATCTGTTTGCTTAAAGCAAGACCTGAACACTCCACCAAGTCATTTTCCCCCAAATGTAGGATCAACAGATCTGGAATGCCCCACACTTCAGCCATTTTGTTCAGTACCGAAAACAACTCTCCCCATTTCATCCCCCCTAAGCCCTTCCAAATCACCTCATGGTCATTACCATATAGTCCCAGCCCTCTCCCACACAGCTGCTGTTCAGCAAAGTTCGCAGCCCACTTTACTATAGAATGGCCGACAATCCATGTCCTCTTTTTTCGAGGAAAATCCGCCACTCGACCTGTGATGGAAAAAGTAACATTAACTACCTGACTTCTACAGTGAGTAACTTTTTTTTTTTTTTTTTTTATAACCGAACATATTTAAAACAACAATTCGATTTCCATCTACCAATTCGCTGCAACTCTTCTGCCCCCCAACCCAACCTTGCCGCTTCTGTAGCCGCACCTATTCTGAACGAATGCGTCCCAAAACAGTGCGAATTTTCACCCACGAAAGTCAATGCCTTCCGTAAAACTGCTAGAAATTGAAAACAAGTGAACTGTGTTTTGTTTCTATGGCAAAATATCCCACCCTCTCGAAACACCCCTGAAACCAAAAATGCCTCCCACTCCCCAACAGGGCAGCAACCCTTCACCCCACTCCTGCCCAGGCGCACCAACATTCCTTTTCCTGCCTGGTCTGTCTTTGACCTTCTCAATGTGATTTGCAACACACCACTGCCCAAAAGAGCAATATCAGATGACCGGATCCCTTCCTGATTACGTAACCCCAATAATTCTGATATCCGAAATGCACCGAAAAACAACCATATCATGCATAACTTGAACCGAAACCATTCCCACTCATCATAACAACAGGAGGGCAACACCCCCAACAATTTTTGTAACAAGTTGAACGTAATGGGGTCCCTCAGCTTCTTTGCCTGCCCAAAGGACCTCCCAAAACCCTTCAGCATTTTCTGTAAACGAAAACCCCTCTGCACCTCACACCCCAATTCTAGCTGACTATAAAATGAAATGCCCGCCAACTTGCCCGAAATGGTGGAAGGCGACAAACCTTTGTCTATTAAACTCAGAACAAAACACCACATAAACTTTTCATCCCGCACCGCCGTGCCATCCCTGCCGTGCTGTGCAGTGTAACTCAAAAAACCAGACCATGCTAGCTGATAGCTGCGTCGCGTGGATTCTGATAAGGACTGCTCCGCAAACTCTGCCATCCTCAATTCCCCAGGTCCCACATGTTCGGCGGAATCGGTGTTCTGCATTGGTCCGCTCCAGGCGCCAACTCCCGAAACCTCTGCCACTGGCAACGAGACAAAGCGTCGGTAATTGAATTGTTGACACCAGGGATGTGTTGGGCTTTAAACACAATATTCAGCTGCAGAACACGCAACATGAAGGCCCGTAACAATTGCAACACCTTTAAATCCTTTGCCCGCTGCCCGTTCACCAGAAAAACCACCGCCATGTTGTCGATGTGAAACAACACGCAGCGGTCTCTGAACTCTTCGCCCCAAATCTGCAGCGCCACCAACAAGGGAAAGAATTCTAAAAAAGCAATGCTGCGGCCCTGCTGCAACCACTGTGCCGGCCACTGATCTGCACACCACCTTCCGTCCCAGAACACGCCGAAACCTAAGGCCCCAGCCGCGTCCGGGAAAATCTGCACTGGCCAGACCGTGTCCTCAGACACAAAATTGATGGACACGCCATTGAAATCGTCCAAAAATCGTAGCCAAATGCTCAAATCCTCCTTGATTTTTGCTGTCAAACGTATGTGGTGATGCGGCAAGTAAGCCCCAGCCATCGCAAAGCCCAGCCGCCTGCAAAATGTCCTGCCAGCCCTGACAACTCGACAAGCAAAATTCAAATAGCCCAGAAGCCTCTGGACTTGCCTCAGCTGCACTTTTTTAGCTCCCAGGATTTCTTGCAAAAAAGACCTGATCTCTTGTACTTTTGTTCTGGGCAAACGGGCCACCATCTCTATTGTGTCTATTTCTATGCCCAGGAAGGTCAACCTAGGCGTTGGGCCTTCCGTTTTGTCCTCCGCCAAAGGCACACCAAACTCTTTAGCCAAGTCCTGGAAACAAGCCAAGACTTTAGTACATTGCTCCGTCTCCGCTTTGCCCACAAACAAAAAATCATCCAGGTAATGGCATACAGCTGCGTGATCTGAGCGCTGGACTACACACCATTCCAAAAATGTACTAAACGTTTCAAACAGTGAGCAAGAGATGGCACAGCCCATGGGTAACACCCGGTCCACGTAATATTCTCCTGCAAAGTACATACCCAGCAAACTAAAATCAGCTGGATGAATAGGCAAAAGGCGAAAAGCGGCCTGTATGTCACATTTTGCGAGGTCAGCTCCTACCCCTGCCTTGCGCACCAATTCCAAAGCGTCATCCACTGACGCATATGCCACCGCCGAATCGGAAGTGGAAATGAAGTCGTTAACTGAAAGCCCCTCCGGCCAAGACAGATGATGTATCAGGCGGAACTCACCCTTTGCCTTCTTCGGGATAACACCAAGTGGTGACACAATTAGGTTTGGCAAGGGACAAAATTTGAAAGGGCCAACTACTCTGCCTAATTCCACTTCTTTCAGTAACTTCACCTCCACCACCGACGCCATCTCCTTAGCTGACTTCAAGTTATCAGCCCAACGGGAAACTCTGGGGCCTTGATAACCAATCCTAAAGCCGAGCCTAAACCCCCAAATCAACTTGGCCGCTCCTTCCACATCCGGGTACGCTTCCAATGCGCTCAACATGGCCTGTAACCTAATTGGAGTAGGCGCCTTTTGGCATAAGAGGCGGCACAGATCCTCTCCCCCCCCTCTGGCCCCTACCGTGATCTCCCGGGTGTTGGTTGGGGAAGCATTGGAAGACAGCATGTCTGCCCCCACACTGGGAGCATTCATGTTTAAATTTACAATACTGGCGCACGCAGGAACCTCTGTTGAAACTCCAACATGCTCCAGTTGTGGGCAACTGTCCACGTCCGACGCCAATTGCCCCTTGTGTGGCGGGACGCTGAGAAAAGGGCCGGTAAGGAATCGGCAAACCACTAGCTGTGTGGATCGTGTTGGCAGAAGAATGACCTGTCATCCACTGCAACCACAACTCCTGATCAACCTCCCCCCATGGCTTATCGTGGAATAAACTCATGCGCGCCCGAAACTCCTCATCGTAGTTCAGCCAAGCGTAACCCCCTGCCTGCAAATGTGCTTTTCGTATGACATCTAAATATTTGAAAAGTGAAACCGCCCTCTCAGGGTACCGTTCACTGTATACGCTGGCATAAATCAAAAAGGCCGCTGTCCAGTTTTCAATTGTTTTAGGAACTTTGGGACGGCGGGACAATTCAGCCTCCTCCTCTTTAGAACCTTCCTTTGCTTGCAATTCCCTATGAAGGAGCCGAAACACATCTACATATTCATGATCCCAAATACGCTGCCTAGTTCTGGATGACAAATGTATGCCCAATGGCATTGATACTCCCATGTAAGGCAATCTCGTACCACTCACTCTCGGCAATTCACTCTGTTCCGAACTAGTAACCGATGAACCTGGGCTTTCATATCCCGGCCTCCCCCCATCCCCTGACACTGCCTTTACATTTTTACTTTGCTGTGAACCCGATCCGTCCCCAACCTCCACCCTCACTGGACCACCCTCTGCAGGCGCCCCACCTGAGACACCCGCCAACGGCCGTGTCCAAGCAGCCCACCAGTCCGTCTTACCTGCTGGTAACTGCGCAGCCCGTTGTCGAAAGTCCTCCAGACCGTCACGCCGATGACGTCCGCCTTGCATCCCGTGTGCCGGTGAGAGATCCGCTCCAGAACTCTGTAACACACTGGCAGAAGTTAATCTCATCTCCCCCCTCCCAGCCCCAGCTCTACCACCATGAGACAGACCACCTCTTGTCCCATAAACATTCTCTTTATCATAATCACCAAACTCATTTTCGAGGTGTTGTTCACCTTCCGACCTTACCAAACTCCTACCTGGCCTATTGCCAGACGCCAAGTTAGTAAAAACACCTTGAAACTCAGACTCGGGCCTCCGTGCAAAGCGCCCAGTCGCTGATGTTAAATCCGCACCAGATCCGCCTCTCAAACTCGCCCCCCCCCCGAAACACCGCGCTCTGCGGCGCCGCCTGTGGATAGCTGAACTGCTCATCTGGTACCATACCAGCAGCTCCAGAAAGGTACTCGCCGCTCGAGCGAGGACCCACACCATACTTACCTGCCACCTGAGAAGCTGAAGTACCAGCCCTGCCTGACCCAGGCAGCTCTGTATGTTCCACCCACACCCATTGGCCTTGTGAAATCGCAGACCCCATGCTATGCATCACCTCAGGACACCCAGGCGGGGGCCTGGCATTTGGAAACATTGAAGTGGTTTCTTGTACCTGCCTGCCCTCCCCCTTGTCACCCCTGCCCCCCCACCTCCCACCTTTGAACTGCCTTGCTGGTTGTTTCCATCGCACACCACCCAACCCCTGTTCCTCCTGCAAAAACTGAAAATCATGCGTTAAATCAACATTAAAATCCTCCTCCACCAATTGTCTCGGGGGGCCCCTATGCCGGGGAACAAGAATGTTCTGGCAGTCCTCGAACTCAACCAGCTGGTGTTGATCATCGACGTCAGATGCGCCTCCCTCGACCTCCTCGCCTTCCTCAACTCCAGAAAGCTCATACTCCT
The DNA here is from genome assembly GCF_964263255.1 of Lissotriton vulgaris. Classification (NCBI taxonomy): domain Eukaryota; kingdom Metazoa; phylum Chordata; class Amphibia; order Caudata; family Salamandridae; genus Lissotriton; species Lissotriton vulgaris. The sequence continues at coordinate 50,101,098 of NC_141695.1, forward strand.
CAGCCTCGCTATCGCTGGAATAGTCCACTAACATTGGACTCCGCCTGGTAGCCTCTAAATCTGGCGCAATTTCAATTTTCTTTCCACTCGCCTGCTGCCCTGCTGCCCTCACAGGTATACCTGATGTAGCCCTCATGCTGGGACGTGGCGCAGCCTCGCAAGGCTCCTGGGATGTCGACGCTCTCTGCGCTTCAAACTCCCTGTCAGCCTCTCCTTCAAACAGCTGGACCTGAGACACGCGCGTGTCAAAACTACCACCAGCGCTGCCTCCTCGCCTGCCAGCTCTACGTCGAAGGGGTGTCACACTGACACTGCGGCCCCCCCTGAACTCACTTGGGGCTGATGACGAGCGCGGGGCGGCTGCTTCTTACCCCGACCTCCTCGGCTCGTCGAGCGCGCTCTCCTGACCCTCGCTGCTGCCGTCCTCACGACGCTGTCCTCCTCATGCCGGTCACTGCGAGCTGACTGACAAGCCGCCACCGCTCGAGACACACCTTCCGCTGCCAAGCGACGTGGACGCTTCACCACAGCTGTGTCGTCGAAAGCGCCGGGCCTCAGCAAGTCGCTCCTCCCTACCGCCACCAAAGCTCGCACTGCCTCAAGGGCAATCTCCTCCGACGACATGCTTCAGCAACTGACAGAAATTCTGTCGAAAAATCACTCGCAACAGCGACTGACAGCTCTGACAAGAAGTAAACAGGGCGCCTCAAAAAGCGACTCCACCGTTCACCTCACTCGCTCAGAGTGACGTCGCCCTCCCTCCCCACCCTTCACTTGACCCTAAACCCCTCCCACCACCCAATCAGGTCGCGTGAGGTCGTCCCTCGCGCGAAATCCCCCAGGGGGACATTGGCTTTGCCAAGTGCCCCTGGGGGCCCAGTACCACACATCCTTGCCAAAGGAAGGCTAATCCCAAGTAGACTAACTGAGGGCATGTCGCAAAGTAGACATCGGAAGGTAGACTGTGGTTAGATAACAACTTGCTCCTAGGTCGAAAAATGAAAACTTCTGTTTCTTCTTTACCAAAAATGAAAGCGCTCAAGATCTCCTTTCTATTTTTAGATTAGATCGCACTTGCATGACTCACCCCTCCGTGTTTGTGGAAAAAACAGCGCCTCACACCGCAGTAGTTATGAACGTGGTTGGCAAATAGGAGATATGAAAGTGGTTGGCAAATGGGAGATTGTAAATGTTTGAAAGGCTGTTAATGCTTGAAACACCTAACATCCGAAATTGGAAGCACGTTACCAACTTCGTGCCGGGTGGCTCTGGGCGCGTTGATGAAGAAAACATCACTCTACAGGCTAGAGTGCAAACAAGAACAAACGTTACACATGCAATAGGCAGACTCACACTGATGACAGGTTCGTCCTGGAAGAAACTAGTAATGAAGGTAGGTGACAGTTTAAAAAAAAAAACAACAGTAATTACCTCCAACCGGTGATTCTTCCTCAGAAAATATGAGCCGTGAAGTCCTCATTGCACAAACAACAACAGCGGTAAAATCAGTAACGATCGCTGTAAGATGTAACGGTAACTGACTAGCTGAAAATGTGCTCGGGAAACATTTTCTTATATTAAAATGAAGATGCAGGCAAAATAAAAGTTTCACTGACCTCCAGAAGATGGCAGAAAATATTCATTCACTCCCGCCGGCAAAGTCAATTAAATTACACCACCGTTTAAATTGTAAAAACAATGGAATTTACACTTCAGCTTGGCTCTAGAGCCTCTCAGTCACCCCCCTGACTTGAAGAAGCATGCAATACACCGACCGGATCTCGTCCCCATTCTCTGGTTCTGGGTCTCTTTCCCCGGCTTCATCTCTCTGATGCAGATCAGGGATCACTGACTCGGTAGACATTTCTTGTCCCGGTTATGGTTTTCTTCCCCCATTCTGGGCTCTCTGAAGACTGAACGAAGGCAGCAAAGCATCAAGGCAGATCCGCCAGAAATCTTTCAGTTATGTAGCTCCTTAACCTCTTCCATGCTCATGACGAGCTGAGCTCGTCATGAGCCACGGCGCTCCGGTGCTCATGACGAGCTCAGCTCATCATGAGCCGTGGAACGCTCGCATGCGGGGATAATTCCCCTGCTGTGCTGAGCGTTCCACGGCAGGTAATGCACCTGTGACGAGCTGAGCTCGTCATGAGCACAGGAGCGCCGTGGCCTCATGACGAGCTCAGCTCGTCATGAGCATGCGGGCGCCATGCGCGCCACCCTCCCCCCCAGCACAGCGGGAAAATAACCCCCGCAGCGAAGGGGTTAAGTAAAGGAGTGCAGGACACGCAGGCAGGAACTTGCACATTTCAGTTGTAGGCGACCGGTGTCGCAAGAAATGGCAGACAGCAGGTCAGCAGGCACGAACAACAGGTAGTAACTGGCACATTTCAGTTTTGGGCGACCGATAGCAGGGACACAGGTGGGGCTCAAGGGTGCAAAGTTTCTTTAAAATTCGTAGTTTAAAGTTTCAGGAGGTTCCTGTGGTTACCTTGCAATTTCTTCAGATTTTGACATTTGTAATCCATGAGGAGGTACACGTAGATTCTTTCCAGATAGTTGCCAAATGTAATAAGTCTATGTAGCCGAGGTGTATAATAATTGAGAAAGTTTTATCGATGAAGTTTAGGTCTTCAGTACAGAATCACAGAGCCCCACCAGGTGCAGCTCTCTTGCTGCTCAGCCCATACTCCCAACTGGCACTCAAACACCAGGCATCCCCAACATTCCATTACCTCACCACACATACCAACATTCCACAGTACATCCACAATGTCTGAGCATCAAGACAGATAAGCAGGAAAGATGTATTGCGCTAAAACCAAGATACAGCACATTCACCGCCAGTCAAGAGATCTAGGTTAAATCTATTGTTCTTTTGGGAATGGAGGTTGAGGGTTTTTGTAAATAGGAAGAAATGGTGCACAGCAAATTTATGTGAGTGTGTGTGACTCACAATGGTGTGTATGGTGCTGCCTAGGAAGGGGAGACCCTTGTAACCCCTTAATATGTGTAGGGAAATACTACAACAAACAAGTATAGCTAAATTCAATGCACACATACAAGATCTCAACAAGACATGCAAATATCCATAGAAGCAATGTGTACAGGATTCTTGGATGATGTTGTAATTTCTTTATTCTGACGGAAAATGCAACCAGCCGACACGTGTTTCGTCGGGGAAAATGACCACACAACTCTTCAGGGCTGGGAATGATACAAATAATGGTTCATGAACAAGTTATGGAGTGACATTACCGGAGAGCACATAATCTCCAAAATACATTTGTGAATGTCACCCAGACACACGTGAAAACCCTGCTATGTGAGAAAGGCCCGAATATTTGTGTGTGTGCAGTACCCATGCTTATTACTGGTAAAACATCCTAGATATGAAAGTACCTGTGCTAGACAAACATATGTGTCCTCATGGTGGATAAACATGGCAAAACATCTTGACATGAATGACTGAAATCGAGCAAGAAAAAGACACAGGTTTGTAAATGTCTGCAGCAACTGTACCCCTTTATCTTGTGAAATGGAAGATCAGAAATTCTTGCTAAGTGGTCCAAACTTCAGCGGGTAATAGAAAAACAACAGAGATATTCTAAGAGAAAGGAGACTGTGGAAAAAAATATACATATATCTTATGCAGACAAAAGACCCCTGGAGCAATGTACCTTAGGGAAGTTATCCAATGCTGTAATGTCTGGAAAGTAGGAGAAAAAGAGGGGTGGCGGAATATATAAGACAACATCTAAATTAGGGCCTGTAGATTTGAATGTTGTAATGCCCAAAGATATAGCCATAAAGCAATTATAGAGTGATAGTGTACAGCAGCTGTAGTCTCCTACCCTTGTACCGGTGATAATTCCAACCCAGTAAGGCACAGTCTAAAATATAAAGTTAAATCCAAGGTAATAGAAGGTAAGGCGTCTGTAAAGATGCAGAGAAAAGAGCCAGTAAGACCACTGGCTCACCGGTACAAGGGTAAGAGACTACAGCTGCTGTCACTATCACCCTATACTCGCTAGGGTAGTTGGGAAGGGTTATTTTTTTCTGTTTGTTGTAATCTGTTGTATCTCGATGGTACAGCTTTTGCTCATAAGGTAATCTGTCACACGCTACGCACAAATCTATGGAGACGCAGCGTAACAAGGAACTCAAAGTCCTAAGCTGGAATGTTAACGGGCTGGGGGATAGAATCAAACGGACAGTGGTACTACAATACATAAAGAGGTTTGCACCCGACATTGTAATCCTCCAATAAACTCATCTTATAGGTAATACATGCAAGGCAATGCATAGATATGGTTTTCACATGATAGCACACGCAAGCTATACCTCGGGACCAAGGGGAGTGGGCATACTCCAGAGGAAATCATTCCCCCTATCTGTTACTACCACATATCTTGGAGATATGCGGGAATCACGGGACCTGGGAACGCGTTACCTTTACTCTCCTCTCCATATACGCCCCACCGGGACTACAAGCTGCAACATTCAATGATCTCAGCGCCCTATTGTTGACAATGCAAGAGGGACACCTGATTTTGGTTGGTGATTTTAACTCAGTCCTATCGGGCTCTCTCGACAGACACCCACCTCGCACATTACCTAAAGCCACTTACTCATTTCCAAGATTTTTAGAGGCGATGGGTTTACTTGACTTCTGGAGAACCTACAACCCAGAAAAGCTGCAACATACTTTCTACTCAAGGGCTCACAACACCCTTTCACGCCATGACTACATAATTGTTCCTGCCCCGCAGATCTCCACTATTCACGAGATCCATCACTTGGACAGGGGATTATCAGATCACTTCCCTCTCTGGGTCCACATCATTCTTGATCACACACAAGTGGGACGTGTCGCACCTATCAACCCCTGGTACCTCAAAAACCCCAATATCCGTAAAAACCTCATTAAACCCATTGACAATTATTTCCAAGAAAACGACGGAACGGTGGAATCACCCAAAATGTTGTTGGAGGCCTTCAAAACCGTGGTTCGGGGCCTGGCCCGTTCCCTAACTGCTGGTACTAAAAAGCACAGGCTCAAAGACATCTCAGAGGCAGAGCCCAAGATCTATAGCCTTGAGCCAGACATACATACAAGCGCTACCCCGGAAGCGCTTCACTTATTTCATCTGTATCAAGACGAATATCGGTCTCTAGTAACAACCCGGGCAAAACTAAAGGGGCAAGATAGATTGGGACATATATACGACTGGGGAGACAAAGCCGGGAAGCTGATCGCCTGGCTGGACAAAAGAGACCATGCTAGTAAACTCGTCCCAGAACTCAGTAACGCGGACGCATCCCTCATCACAGAACCTCAGTCCATAGCCAACCACTTTGCTACCCACTTCTACTCCATCTACAGCTTGGTGACACCCTACACAGAGTTAGAATCCTCGGCTTTCATCAGAGATATCACACTCCCAAGACTATCTGATATCGACCATAAGTTCTTGGATAGCGCCCTTACAGTAGATGAAATTGCACTTGCTATCCGCTCACTCCAACCGGGCAAAGCCCTCGGCCCAAACGGAAGTCCAATCGAGCTCTAAAAGCTCCGTCCCGACAAACTGCCCCTATCTAAAAATCATGTGTGAATCCAGTCTCGTCGAAGGCACATTGTCCCGATCAGAGACTTGTCATTATAGTCGTTATCCATCAAGACGGAAAAACAAAAACAGACTGCTCCTCTTACCACCCTATTTCCCTTCTCAATGTGGAACCCAAAATTTTAGCCAAGATTCTTTCTAACAGACTGATTAAAGTAATCGGGGATTTAGTACACCCTGACCAATCGGTTTTATGCCGCAAAGGAACACAGCCCTAAATCTGCGCAGACTGCACGGTGTGATGGGCAGGGTCTCAACTATAGAGGAGGATGCGGTCAAAGCCTCTTTAGATGCCACTATGGCATTCGATACTCTTGAGTGGCCTTACCTCTTCACAGTGCTTGAGAAGATGGCCTTCGGTCTGGTCGTCCGTCAGTGGGTGCGCCTATTATATAATAGACCTATGGCCCAAATCGTTGTCAATAACAGGAAGTCTGACACATTCGCCCTTGCCCTCGAATCCCTTGCGGCATGGATCCGAAAGGACGTCATGATCCGAGGGATGCAATGGTCGGCGGACTGGGAAGATCGCATCTCCTTGTACGCAGACGACATTCTTATTTATCTGATGTCCCGTAAAAGATCTCTTATTGCCGTATTTGACATCCTCACTGCCTTCGGCAACTGTTCCGGATTCCGCGGTAACTGGCAGAAATCCCTCCTCTTGTTCTTCACGGAGATCCTCCCCCTTTACCCCACAACTGTCCCATACCCATCGTCTCTGATGGCTTTAAATACCTGGGTATATACATTTCACTTGACCCGATGCTTAGACATGACCGTAACCTCGCCCCCCCTTGCCATGTCTCCGTAGCGACGTTGCACACTGGAAGACACTTCCTCTCTCTTTGTTGGGTAAGGCGTCCCTTTTCAAAATGATGTCCCTCCCTCGGTTTCTCTATATCCTACAAAACTCTGCTGATCCTGTCCCTAACGCGTATTTCAAAGAGATCGAGGGACTCCAGAGAGACATTCTGTCGGCGGGGTGACCGCGCATAGCCACAAAAAACTTACACTCAGCTGGTATTACGGCGGTATTGGACTGCCGGACATCAGGAAGTACTACTGGGCGTCGCACCTCACAACTATCAACCAATGCACATATTGCTGCCCGGATGATCCCGGTTTCAATATGGACCGATGGATTCTCCCAAATAGATCATTTGCCCGTGCACTATACTCCAAACCGAATAGATTTCTACTTACTGGCCCTACACGACATACAGTCGAAATTTGGCATGCTGCAACCAAATCTCTTGGCTGGAATGATAGGTTGACTCTTGGACTCTAAAAAACTTGGAGATCTGCGACAAACCAAGGGTTTCGACAAATGCGATCTAATTGGTATCTCCCACATCAAAGACCTTTGGAGCGCCGAGGGCATTAAATCATTTGACCTACTGCAGAACCAATACTCCCTCATGAACTCAGAGCCCTTCCGCTACCTCTAAGTCCGACACGCACTAAACACAGCACTGCCATGCGGTACAACCCCTCCGGACAGCTCCCCCTTAGAAGACAGACTATTAGATGGCCACCTACCTGAGAATGCCATCTCCCTTACCTACCGTAAACTAATAAACAATATGGGCGACCCCCTATTGGCACTCCATGATAAATGGACCAATGACGGGATCGAACTAGATGACGAGGACTGGCAAATGGCGGTCTCGTCCCCCAGGACGGTCGCTAGTGCAACTGAAAATCCTTCACAGGACATACATGACAGGGCCCCAACTAGTACACATAAATGGACTGCCTGATGACACATGTAGATGGGGATGCACACATACAGGTACTTTTATGCACAAACTCTGGCACTGTGACTTGATCCAAGAATATTGGCGTGCAATCCACGCGGTTATGAGCAAAACACTGGGTGTCGAAATCAAACCACTTGCATCCCACTGCCTCCTCAATATCTGGGAGCCTACCGATTTCAACACATATACAACACAATGGGTCACTCTCGCTTGCATGCTCACTAAGAGAACCATAGCCCAACTTTGGGGGGGCGCATATACACCTACCGTAACTGACTGGGAAAAAGACCTCGACTGGAGTATGATGCGTGAAAAAACTGTATATGTAGCACAGGGTGTCCCCTGAAATAGTCTAAAATATGGGCCCATTGGAACGCTCACCGAGGAGATATCTGTTCCCCCCCTCAAGAATTAGACAATGAAGATTCCCGCCGACAGTAACTCTCGATTGTTTCCTTTGTAACGTACCGTACCCTATCTACTAATTACTGTGACTATGTACCATCGTGTCGAGATTGTTTAATAAAAAGATTTATTTAAAAAAAAAAAATTTGGATGGTAAGTAAAGCTTTACCATACTTAATTTCAAATATATGTACATATATATCTTCAATGTACATTGATGTGGAATTAAGAATAGTAAATCAATACGTTTTTTGCGCTTACAGTCTTGAAATTTTTGAAATCGACTTTTTTGACATGATATTTTGTCCACCCAATATACATAAATTGTCCTGTCCTCTAACATTCTGTGCAAGGAATTCATAACATGTTAAACACATCATTTGTGATGTTCAAATTTCTTTCTCCTGGTCTGGGAATATTTTCAGTGATAGACCAGGGATACAAAGCAGACCTAACCTGTACAAGCATCACATTATTGAAAGTTGTCTACTTCCTTTTTGTGAAAGTCCCAAACACAACATAACTCACTCCCAGAGCCTGCCGGCACGACTGGCTCTATTCGATTCAAGGTAAAAATTCAAAAGAAATAATTAACATCTTCAAACCATATCATATGAGTAAAATGTTTTGGATTGTTTAGGATTCACATCTGTGATTTACCCTTACTGTATCATCACCACAGACGAGGAAGTTGTTACAAACCATGTAGCCCTCATATGTAGTGTACCAATTCAAAATTGCCACAATTGTGTCTCAGAGCACGCCGACTCTGTATGTAGGCCATAGTGCGTCTGTCCAAATGATGAGTTGGACATCATTTGGGTGGCTCCCACATGAGACTAATCCTTCAGTTTAATCCTCCACTTCTTTTTCTTCATCCTCTGTTGTTGGATGCAATATGGAGATGCTAGAACTTGATGTCGGTGTGCTACATTCTTCAAGTTGGCCCAGACCTGATCTGCATCCACTTACCAGTCTGTATTTGCTGTGATGAAAGGTTTTCCTAATGGTGCACCATTGTCTCCATGTTCTTAGTTGAGCACACCAAGGTGCCCTCTGTCATTGAATGTTATTAGCAGCTGCTTCTTTGTAAATTGATACTTGTATAGCGCACTACTCACCCGCAAGGTTCTCAAGGCGCTTGTACGAATACCGCTGTGGAACCCATCCTGGATTTCCCTGTGAGGCGTCCACTCCTGGGCACCCCCAAGGTGGAGGCCAGGCATGCTTAGCGTTGTGGGGGCCATTGTGGAGATTAAGCAAGCTATACTCCATTATTGGAATAGGCACCGAGGCAAGAATTATCAGGTCCGTGGAATTTTGAGCCCAAGACCCGCCGAGGCGGGGAATTGAACCCTGGTCCCAGGCTAGACCTCAGCATCAGGGTCTGCCTCTCTAACCATTGAGCCACACTTCTCTTCTTGGGATTGTGAAGAAGTAAGTGTTTCCTCTTCGGATGATGTTTATTTTGTCAGTGAAGGTAAGCATGCATTTGATGTTCCTTTCTTTGATTCTCCTTTTTATTGCCAGAAATGAGTTGCATTTGGACAGCACTGCTCCCACGAAGTTCCGAAGGATGATCATCTTCTTCTTGTTAACCTGGATGTGTCTCTTTTTTCTGGTTTAAATGGTCTCAGTCGTTATAATTGCATAATCAAGTCACCACCAGTCTAGGGTGAGAACTTGGTGGAGGAGAAGGCCCCGGAACCTGGAGTGCACTCTTCACTGACAAGAAGCTTGATAAGCCACGAGGCTCTATCTGTTTGCTAAACAAATCCTCCAGATATAATTCAACGCTTACATATTCAGGTTTTTCTGGTATGCCAGTCCTCCTAAAGCCACCCTTTGAGCCCTATGCTTGGACTTTTGGATAACAAATTCCTTCCTAGTGGTCCACTACCTGATTCTGTAGTTCTTTTGTCAATGGTCTAATTGAGGCAAATTTGACTCAGTATCTGCTACTCTGCCAGGTAATTGATATTGGTAAGCCTTGAGAAGTATGGGACACATGACTGAAGACATCAATTTGTTTTCCAAGGTGTTCTCCAATGGCTGTGAGTATGCAGTCAAGTTTGGCCACCTCCAGTCCACCTTGTGACCTCTGATTTACAGCTGCAGATTCCGAGCCTTTTCCATGTTATTATCTGGGGCACGGTCTTGTGTTATCCATCTTACAGCTGCAGAGTGCCTATTTCCACCTGATCAGTAGCCTGTAGTCTTATAACTCACTTCAAAACCTGTCCCCTTCTCACTTTCTGTTTGTAAACAAATTGCAACCTGAATACGAAACCTGGGCGCCATTGGTGACCTTGTGTTCAGCAATTTGGTTGAAAGTCTATAGAATGTATCTGGGAGGGGGGGAAGACAGAGATTGCAGCAAGATGCTCCAGAGCCAGAAGTAAACACACTGGTATCTATGTGTCTAAATCTTCTATGGTGTAAGGGTGCCTGTGTTGGCGCACAGCTGTTTTTTTTGGTATGGTACAGGCGTGAGCACAGGGGTGGCACATATTCCCGTAAACATTGTGCATCCCTGCATTCTTTAAATTAAGTACCTTAGCGCAGCAGAATTGTTTGCGGCAAATTGTGTGTACATATGCCCCATGGTCCTCTGGTGTACATCACTTGCATTCACTGCCACACCCAGTCAGATTAAGTAGATGAGAGGAGTTCATGTGGACCCTACCATGGCAGCTGAAACCTGGGTGGTCTGACTCTGCATGCCAGGGCAGCTGTGTGTAATACAGTTTTATCTAGGCTACTATGGACATGGCTCTCGAAATGCCCCATGTGTCGATACTTTCCATTGCCTACATATCCCCCACTCCTCAGGTGGGTTGTTTCTCCTCTGAGAAACCCATAACATGCTATGGATTTCCAGGATAGGTTAATGTGCATGGGCACAGGTGAGAGAGGGGCATATTTCCTTAACGTATTGTGCATAGCAGCACCACAAACCATCTTGCTGCGCAAAGATGTGTCATTAGGAAAGTGCAAGGATGCGCTTTGTTTACAACAATACAACGCATCCCTCTGCTTTCATCTGTGCTGGTCAACAATAGACTGGCTAGCGCCACTGTAGATACTCTTGCACCATGGGGCAAGGGTGCCTGCTATGGCAGTCGCCTGCTGAATGTGCACCGGCACTGGCAGTTAGAACAGGAATCCGCCATGTCGTGTAGAAGTGGCGCATTCCTGTAGTTTTCCTTTGACGTAGGGCAGCACAGCTAAAAGGCTTGCGGTGCTGCCCTGCTGAAAAATATTGTTAATGTTATGTGTAACCATAGATGAGCCAGCATACTACTCTTTGGTATGCAGACAGTGCAGCAGAATGCTGGGGCATGGCTGCCTGCACTGCATAACATGACCTAGTTAACCACATTGCCCCTTGTTGCAACTGACCCTGCTGCTGTTGTTATTCGTCGTAGCCAGCACTGTCCTGTCCCCCAGCTCCTACCATCGATTCCTTGGAGATTACCACTGATATCTGCTCCTCCAAAGGGTCCAGCTGCTCCTGGGGTGCTGGACTACCACATCCAAGGGCCTTGTTGGCTTAACGCCGTGCTCCACCACTTCAGAAACTCAGGGCTGCACCGTATTTACAAGAATACTGTGCAGCCCCGCATTACAGCTGCCTAGCGCCAATACAGGCACTCTTGCACCATTGTGGAAGGGTGCTTGCGTTGCATGGAAAGATTGTTTATGTGCAGGATGGTGTCCCTTCCGGCACATTAACAATAATCAATGGCGTTTTGTAACTTCTATGTGTGCTGCATAGAAGTTGCATTGCGTAATTTTGTTTTTATGATTGTTTATTTGCAGTAACGGACACCTTCATGCACATAAACAATCAATGGCATTTTTCTGTTTCTATTTGTGTTGCATAACACAGCACACATAGAACCAGCAAAAACAAGGAGAAATAAAGCATTTCTCCTTGTTTTGCCAGAGTAAGACCAGGTTTTCCCTGGTCTTAATTTTTGCCCTGCCCCATATTTATGCCACCTTAACCCCTTTGGTACTCATGGTGCTCGTGTGCTCAGGGCAGCTCCCAGCCGTCCTTATATAATGAAATGAATGAAATGAAAATAGATTTCTTAAGCGCATGGCTGCCCAATAGCGTCCCAGCGCTGATACACACCGCAAGCTTCCATGAACCTCAGACAGCGGACTCATACTCCACGTGGAAAAAGGAATGTCTTTAAAGATTTCCGAAACTTCTGGAGACAGGGTTCCAGGCGAAGCGCGGCGGGAAGATCATTCCAGGTCTTGGCAACTTTCACAGAGAACCTCCGGCCTCCGGAACGTGCTCTCCTCACTCTGGGGATGGTCAATAAATTGCTCCCGTCAGAGCGGAGGGAACGCGAGGACTTGTAGGGGCATATAAGGTCCCTGAGGATAGGGAGGCCCATTCCCTGGAGAGTCTTAAAGGTGATGGAAAGGGCCTTAAATTTAATTCTCTCCTGGATGGGAAGCCAATGGAGTGCTCTGAGAGCGGGTTTGGCCGAAGTTCTTTTCGCCGTGCAGGTCAATTCTCTGGCCACCGCATTTTGTACCCACTGAAGGGTGTTAATGGCTGATTCAGGGGCACCGAGCAGCAAGGCGTTGCTGTAGTCCAACCTTGACAGTATTAGCCCCTGGATCAGAAGTTTCCTAGAGCTGAAGGGAAGAAGAGGCAACACCTTCCGGACAGAACGTAACAAACCATAGCCGATCCCTGCCACTTTCTTAGTTTGTACTCTGAACGTCAGGTCAGGCTCCAGCCATACCCCCAAGCTCTTAATCTCATTTTTGGGTTGGGGCGCCTCGCCCAGACAGGGGGGCCACATGGTTTTGGGAAGGGAGGTGGAAAAGTTACCCAACATCATAAGTTCCGTTTTGCAACCGTTGAGTTTCAGCCGTGATTCTGTCATTCAAGGCCATGATACCTGTCAGACAGCACCCGAATCTTTCTGCCGCATTTTCATGGTGGGATAGCGAGAAGACAAGCTGGGTGTCGTCCGCATAGGTCACTATTTTCACCCTGAAGGGTGAAACCACATCCTCCAGTGGGGCCATATAGATATTAAAAAGCGTCGGGCTCAACGAGGAGCCCTGCGGGACTCCACACTGGAGGGGGATCGACTCGGAGAGGTTCGTGCCTTCACAGACCTGGTAGGACCGATCATTCAGAAAGGAAGTCATCCAGCTTAGAGCCTGGCCGGATATTCCCACCCTAGTAAGGCGCTGAATGAGGATACCATGATTAACGGTATCAAATGCCGCGCTGAGGTCAAGGAGGACCACAGCTGCGGAGCCTCCTGCGTCAAGAATGCGTCTGGCTTCCTCCACTACTGCAATCAGGGCAGAGTCAGTACCCTGCCCAGGGCGAAAGCCTGTTTGCGAGTTCTTGAGCAGGTTATGACCTTCTAGAAACGTGGACAGCTGACGATTGACCACCTTTTCTGCAATTTTGCTCAGGCCTGGCAGCAAAGAAATTGGGCGGAAGTTCGCCAGATCGTCAGGGTCAAGTCCCGACTTTTTAGGAAGAGCCTTAACCATCGCCTTCTTCCAGCTAGGGGGAACTTCCCCACCGCCGATGAAGGCATTCAGAAGGTCCGTGGCCCGCGAGGAGATGGTCTGTGCAATCCGCTTAAGAATATGGATGGGCATAGGGTCATAGGGGGAACCACTTTTGAGATTAGCTAATTCTTTGCGGAGGTCTTCCTCAGTTATGGGAGTGATAGCTTCCCACAAAGGGCTCACACCACTCACGACCTGTGTTGAGGACTCAGAGGGAGGAGCACTGAGAGGAATACTTTGTAGGATTTTTCTGACCTTATTGTCAAAGAAATGTGCAAGTTCATTGCACCTGGCTCTGCTCGTAGATTGCGGCAATGAAGGAGAGGGGGTTTTCAGGAGTTCCTTGACTATAATAAATGTTTCTCTTGAGGAATTGGAGGCAGTCCTGATTCTCTCTTCATAAAAGGTCGCTTTCGTGCGGTTACAGGCTAGCTTGTATGCCCTCATAGCTTCCTGATAAGGGATTTTACTATTAGTGGACCAGTCTTTGCGCCAGACGCGTTCCAGACGTTTGCAGACTTTTCTAAAGTCGCGAAGTTCAGCTGTGTACCAAGGGTTTTTAAACCCATTACTTTTCTTGGAACTACACCTCTTGGGAAGCACCAGATCCAGTGCTCCTAGTAACCAGTTGTGGAAACTCCGGTCTGCTTCAAGGGGGTTCGAGAGGGGGGCAGGAATAGATTGCTCAAGGGCAGTGGTTAAACCATCAAGGGACAGTTTAGACCAAGGTCTATGTGAAGATCGAATAGAGCCCTTACAATCAGACATAGAATCCGTCATGATTGTCAAATTAAAAGGAATAAGAAAGTGGTCTGACCAGGGGAGGGGGCATGGCGGTGAAGCCTTCAGGAGTGGAACATTAGAAAATAAAGGGTCCAATAAATGACCCTTCAGATGCGTGGGTTCATTATTGTGTAAGATCAGATTACATGCTTCAAGGTCAGCCAGCAGATCAGCAGCCACCTTATCTCCCAGGTCATCCAAGTGGAGATTAAGATCTCCTAGAAGAAGGAAGTTGGGGACTGAGGCTGCCAGTGTCAGTGCTGTCTGTATCGCATAGCCCTTAGGCAAAGAATTGACTATGTCGAACTCTGAGCTGTCAGAGAGCCACGTCTCTGTAAGAAACAGAACATCAGTTTTATTATCCTGGATCATTAAATTTACTTCAACCGAATGCTTAACCAGAGACTGGCAATTTAATAGGGCAAAGGCCAGGGAAGAAGGCGTTGGCTCTCCCTTTTTGGTGCCATTACCAAGCTTGGGGCAGTAAGCACACCGTCTGTATGGTACGTCCGGTCTGACTGGGTACCTGCAGTGTTGGGTAGTGACCGGACGGAGTGCTAACAGCTCGTCCCTGGAATAAGGAGAGGGACTCAATTTACCTTTGGCCAGTAGGGTACAATCGGGCAGAGGTTTTGGCCCTAGGTCCGTACTGGCCCGGACGGGCCCAGACGGGCTTGCCTCTGGCGCGCCTCCGGCACGCCATCGGCGCGCCCGCTGCGCCCGCCCGCTGCGCGGACGGGAAATGGCTGTCATAAGTGAAGTGCTGGGGCCGAGAATCGCCCGAGCACTAGAGCGCTGAGCCTCCGACTACCCCCAAGATGGCGCCTGAAAAGCTCGCACCAGGGAGGACAGCGTGAGTCGACCGGGGCCCTAAATCGGCCCTTAGGATGCAAGTCGCCCCTAAAATCAAGTATGTGGCAGTCCTAAGTGAGCAACGGTGCAAGAGTAATGCCAATGAATTCCAAGTAAAATCACATTAAGTAGAACAATAAAATCATCAAAATTTTAAAATACAATTTTTAAATGAGGCGTGTAAATGGTGCCTGCCTCCGAATGAGTGCCAGGGAGCTAGATGTGTAAACCGGAGGTTTAGCACAAGAGAAAATTTATAGTGCCTGGGCCGAGAATCGCCCGAGCACTAGAGAGCTGAGCCTCCGACTACCCCCAAGATGGCGCCTGAAAAGCTTGCGCCAGGGAGGACAGCGTGAGTCGACCGGGGCCCTAAATCGGCCCTTAGGATGCAAGTCACCCCTAAAATCAAGTATGTGGCAGTCCTAAGTGTGCAACGGTGCAAGAGTAATGCCAATGAATTCCAAGTAAAATCACATTAAGTCGAACAATAAAATCATCAAATTTTAAAATACAATTTTTAAATGAGGCGTGTAAATGGTGCCTGCCTCCGAGTGAGTGCCAGGGAGCTAGATGTGTAAAAAAAATGCACTGGAAATCCCTCAGGTGCAGGCACCAGAGGGATTTCCTTTTCACCCCAACAGCCTTGGGAGCTGGGGTAGAACTTCCTCAGCTCCCGTGGCTGTTCCCCTCGTTTCTGTGAAACGACGATCAGCGTGCATGTAGCGCTAACATCATTTCATAGAAACTGAAACGAAACAATAGGTTCATTTTCTACATGCTCAGGCGACTATCTCAGCTCCCTAAGCTCGTAGAAAGTCAGGAGAAGTATCATTGGAAAGGAGAGATACCCCTCCCTAGTGGATACCTGCTCGGGGATCGCTCCAGGAGGGCAATCCACAAGCAGGGATCCACCCACTGAACAACAGGGAGGGAGAGCTGCCTCTTGGGCAAGTGCCTTTGCTCCCCCAATACTCTTTTGGGTCAACTTATTCTTCATGCCACCAATCTGCCCCCCCCTTGGGGGCAGAAAGCCCACTAGATTCATAGATTTGCTTTGTTTATATAACAATAGGGGTGGGGGCTTCCCACGATGGGCATGACAATGCCCCCCCCAGTGAAATGCCAGTCTTTCTGCCCTCCCCAGGCGGGCAGAAAGCCCACTAGAAGCCAGGGATTTTTTACATTTGATATAGGGGTTGGGGCTGCCCAAGATGGGCATGCCAATGCCCCCATCGTCCCCAAAAAATTGACACTGTTTTTCTGCTCCCTACCAGGAGGCTGTTTGGGGCAGTTGCCCCTGATCTGCCCCGTGGGGCAGAAAGCTCACTAGGCACCAGGGATTATGATTTTATTTTATACATAGTGGTGGGAGATGCCCAGAATGAGAATGCTGATGCCCCCACCCCCAATAAATTGCCACAGTCTTTCTGCCCCCAGAAGCATATAGGGGTAATCGCCCCTTATCGGGCCCTCGGGGGGCAGAGAGCCTACTAGGCATCAGGGAATATTTGTTTCCAAATTCAGGGGTGGGGGCTGCCCAGAATGGGCATGCCAATGCCCCTACCACCCCTCAGCCAAATTCCAGTCTGGGGGGCAGATGGGGCAGTATTCCCTAATCTGCCCCCGGGGGCAGAAAGCCCACCGGTGATTTTTTAAATTGTATTTAAGCTTTGGGGGATGCCCAAGATTGGCATGCCAATGCCCCTACCCACCAAAGGAGTGACAGTCTTTCTACCCCCTTCTGCCCCCCCCCCCAGGCGGCAGAAAGCCCATGAGGCACCAGGGATTATGATTTTGTTTTTTTATACATAGTGGTGGGAGCTGCCCAGAATGGGCATTCCGATGCCCCCATCACCCCATAAGAAATTGGCACAGCCTTTCTGCCCCCCCCCCCCTGGATGCACATAGGGACAATAGCCCCCTATCTGGCCCCCGGGGGCAGAAAGCCCACCAGGCATCAGGGAATATTTGTTTTCAAAATTCTGGGGTGGGGGCTTCCCAGAATGGGAATGCCAATGCCCCCACCACCCCCAAAACATGGCTAAGTCGTCTGCCCCCCAGGAGGCAGATGGGGTCAGTAGCCCGTAGGCCCCTGGTGATTATGCTGGCTTTTTTATACGTGGAGGTGGGTGTTGTCCAGAATGGGCATACCAATGCACCCACCCCACAAAAAATAAAGCCACAGTCTTTCTGCCCCCCCTTGGGAGCTTATCAGGGAAACTCCCTCCCCAGGGCGGCAGATAGCCCACTAGGCACTGACTTGTTTTTGCTATGTGCCTACCTATGGATTTTAGGCCCTAGTGCAGCAGGCACCTAGGGAAACATATCAAACCTATACATTTTTGGAAACTAGACACCAAGGGGAATACTGGATGGGGTAACTTGTGTGCCTCTCACCAGGTGCTGTTACAAACCTCAAACTTAGTTTAAAAAAACACATTTTAGTCATATTTCTGTGATGGAAAGTTCTGGAATCTGCGTGGATCCACAAATTTCCACCCACCCTGCATTCCACAAGTCTTCAGATAAAAATGGTACCTCACTCATGTGGGTGGGCCAAGTACCTGTGACAGGTAATGGCCCAAAATGTATTGTGGAGACATCAAAATTACCTATCATAAAATGACCTGGTTTTGCAAGGGAGGGGGTCACCTGGTTTTTGGCCGAAGTTCAGCGGCCATCGAGGGAAACCTACCAAACCTCCACATTTCTGAAAGCTAGACACCTGGGGGAGTCCAGGGAGGTATGGCTTGGGTTTTCCTACCCAGAATCCCCGGCAAACCTCAAATTTAGCTGAAAAAATAAAATGTTTCTTACATTTCTGTGTGGGAAAGTTGTGGGATCACCAGGCTGACACAAATTTCCTACAACCCAGCATTTCCCCAGGTCTCCCAATAAAAATGGCACCTCACCCATGTGGGTGGTGCAAGTACCCATGACAGGCAATGGCCCAAAACGTATTGTGGAGACATCAAAGTTACCTATCACAAAACAACCTGGTTTTGCAAGGGAGGGGGTCACCTGGGTTTTTGGTGCCGGGCTCGGCGGCCATCTAAGGAAACCTACCAACCCCACACTTTTATGAAAACTAGACACCCAGGGGAGTCCAGTGAGGGATGGCTTGCTTGCTCCCGCCAATGTTTTTCTACCCAGAAGCCCCTGCAAACCTCAAATTTAGCTGAGAAAATCACTTTTTTCTCCACACGGGGGCAAGGGCCTCGCAGAGAAGGGGTCAAATGGGGGCAGCATCAAAATCGATGGATGATGCGGTGGAACACCCACCATAACACCCATTGCTCTCCCATTCACAGTAAGTATAGCGTGAAAGGGTGCCTTATTTACAAGGCAGCGTTAACGCTGCCTTGTAAAAATGTCGAAGCCAGTATCGCCACTACAACTTCACTATAAGTGACGTTCTGGTGTACATAGGGGGCTTTTAATATGCCCCCCCAGTCTGCAAAATGCTGCCTTGAGATTGGTTGCCAGTTTCTCCTTTGTCCTGCACTTGCAATCACACCAGCACTTTTTACAGTTACTCACTGTCCTCTTGACTTCTGCAATACTGTTCACCATGTCCACAATGGCCTGCCATATGGCCTTTTTCCTCCCCAATGATATTTTGAAGTTGACAAGGAGCTGGTGTTGGTGCTCCATCACCTCTGTCATCAAGATCTTATTCCCCTCCTCACTAAACTTACACTTCCTCTTCCCATGGGACTCTGGCTGGTCATCCTCGCTGGTATTGAGGTTGTTAAGGTTGTTGTCCTGGGCTGTGCTCACTGCTGTCTGCTCCATTGCTGCATTCATGAAAGTTTGCCATTTTTTCCAGAGAGCAGCGTTTTTTCCCGCCCCGCTAGCTAAAAAAAAGTGACGCTCGGACATCTAGCGTCTATTCTCTTTTCTAGATGCTAATTGGCCGAATGTCACTTTTGCAGGATTGCATCAATTTCCTTATGACACGTTTTCAGTTTTTATATTGCTGATTTCCTCCTAATGGCATGATGCGCCATATTGTAAATACGAAGCAAACATGGAGTTGGAATCTGTCATACTGCAGGGGTCATTTTTTTGGCGCACCACTCTGGCAAAAAAGCTGTTTTTGTAAATATACCTCATGGTGGGTAAACATACTGGGCCAGATGTATGACCAGGGCATTTAGCGACTCGCCAATTGCGCTCAATTACGAATCATAATTTGTGAGCCGCTAAATGCCATATACAACAGTGTCAGAGACACTGTTTGCGATTCACAATGGGGTCGCAAATTGCATGCCTCTTCGATATTGATGAGGCACTCGCAATTTGCGACCCCGTTGGGAATGGCTGGTCCTCCCAGGTATGGTGGCCTGCAGAGCTCAGTAGACCTCCATGTCTGGGGCTGCTTTAAAATAATGCAGTTTTTTTTTAATGCAGCTCGTTTTCCTTAAAGGAAAATGGGAAGCATTTTTTTTTTTTAAATGAAACGTTTTTTTTTTACATTTTTTAGGCCAGGTAGTGGTCCCAGGGACCACTGCCTGCCCCTAAAAAATAATTTCCCCTGCATTTGCGGTCGCAAAACATTCTTACATAGGTTAGAGAGTCGCTATTAGGAAGGGACGCCCTTGGAACGCCCCTTCCCAATAGAGAGTTGCAATGTCTATTTAGGGAGTCGAAATAAATTGTGACTCACTAAATATGGGTTTGTACATGGCAGTATTCGTTTTTGCATGCACAAACGGGTCGCTAACCCATTTGCGCATTCAATCTAAGGTCATACATCTGGCCCATAGAGGAGAGAGTCACCCACAAAACACAGAACAAAATGGAGGTGTGAAGAGAGTGATCATTGAGATGGACCAATGTGATCTAGCAGCAGATTCGTGCTCAGGGTGATGGTGTAGTTGGACTCCAGGCTCCTTAGTGGCCTCGTTTGAGTGGCGTCTCTTGAGTGCCATCTCCTAAGTGCCAACTCTGATTCCTCAGGACCCTGCCAATGCTTAACACATGTACATGTTCAGAGTTGAATTCTCAGTAACTGCATAAGTTGGTTCTGATTTCCTATGTTGTTCATGTGTTCCAGCACACATTTCTAAAATAAATTTCAAAAGCTTTATTCGACAGCAAGTCATAAAAGCATTTCACATGGAACAAATAGTGCCACCATTACAAAACCAATCAGATGGGCACTGGATGACGTAAGCATGAAACGCTAAAGAGAACTTTAAATGTTTTCTTCTTTGCTCTGGGTAGCCTGTACTCTCTCCATTACCTCTATTCTTGCAATCTTTCAATCTCCATCACCTATAATAGCCTACGGATGGGTGAAGCCTGGTACTTGCGTCTCGTGCATGTTAGGAAGCCAAACGCGAATATGTTCATTAAGGCCTTGGCTGTATGATATGTGATGGGTGCTTTTTGGGTAAGTTTCCTCATTATGATGTCATCCACTTTCAAAACGTTTGGAAATAGTGTTCCTGATGTTGCTTGAGCCTTGATTGAAAGTGGTATGAATCTGATCATAGTTATTTTGGCTTCCTTCTTACTTGGTCTTTCAATAACTGAGGGCTGAAACATGTCGATCACGTATATGGCTGCGTCTAATGGTGGTCAGCATCATAGACCAGCGTATTGCTTTTTAATCCTGTCACAGGGTAGCTTAATAGAGTCTGCTGTTAGCTAGCCTTGCAGGAAGTTTTAACACACCTTCACTTTATTTGAGCACTGCACGTTTTCGTATGTTCTCTTGCATACACCATGCTCACATAGGATTTTAGTACAACCCAACTGCCCACATTAAAACATCCCTGAGCTCCTCCTTCGTGGAGAGGGGGTTGTAGCCCACGTAAGGACTAGGTCCTGACGTAAGGAGGCACCGCTATGATGAAGCATGACACCATTGGTGTGTGAAGGGAACCTTCCTAATAAGGAATATACCCTAGTCTTGTGCATGGCTTACTAGTCTAACGTCCTTTTCAGTCACCTCTGTTGGACCCGTGGGCCCGTTGTGTGCCATTATTGTGAATTTGGGGAGCACGCCCATGCAGGTCCTTAAACCTCCTCCAGGCCCCCCTTTGCTTGTGTAAAGTGCCTAGTTTCCCCCGTCTTCGTAAATCATGTCCCTGGATTGTTACTCTGAACAGATCTTGTATTTCGGACAGTTGATAGAGCGTGCAGGTCACCCGACTAAACAAAATGCACACTTGGGCCCATGAAAAATAATTTTCGTACTTTATATACTTTAATCAGGTAACCTACACACTATTAACAGCAATTCAGATTCTCCTCGTTCTATTTCCGTGTACCTGATTTACAAATCCTTGTGACAGGTACCTAAGATCACAATGGATCAGGAGCTAGTTTTGGGAGTAAGTAGATAGAACCAAAATGCGATGCAACATTTGAAATAATGCTTGTACTTTATAATAACCACAGACACATGAAGCTTTCAACACCTTCATCTAATTTTCTTCATCTTCTATTGCCATGAGCCACAAATTTACACAGATCAAACAGTCTATAACTAGAATTAAAAAGATGGTGTAGCTATGAATTAGAGTAAGACACATTTAGAAATCGGAAAATAAAGGGAAGGGAAAAACAAGGACACGCTATTTTTGACCAGCAGACTTTCACAACTAAAGGCTGGTAAAGAAAGGGAACATACTAATCAAAGCAGACTTTCTGTTATCACTAACGGTTTATAGGAAACGAGACTTATGCAAGATGATTTATCCAGATCTTCTTATTCTCTAAAGGGAGGGTAAGAATGAAACAGACTATATGTGTGAACGATTCAGTATTTGACTAAGGGTAGGAAGAAAGTGGAACATGCTAATAAACGAAATGCACAAAAACCTTATTTATAGAAAACAGGGTAAAGGACGTAGGCAAATATGCTTTATTCGGGACAAGAGAGAGAAGTTTAGATAGACAACACCCACACTCAGTTATATTTACCTAGGATAGGTTGAAGACTAACCCTGGCCACGGGTCAGTTGGAAAAGGTGGGAAAAGACCCTCAAGGACTTAAGCTGCCAGTAGGCGAGCAGGTACGGCTCATGGACAGTCAGGACAGGATAACCCCAGGATTCAGGTCAGGACTGGGCTCACCAAAGGGTACGACCAACACCTGCAGCTTCGGATGCAACGCCTGCGCTACTCCCTCTCTGCAAGTAATCTGCCAATAACCCCGATTGGGTTTTTGAGTCTCCCAGCAGAGTGCTTCGCCAGCACTTAAGGGTTTCCCAGACCCCAACTGCGTCTGTGGAAATTACGGACAGAGTGCTCCGCAGCTCTTTGTATCAATCACCTATAGAGTTCGTTGGGTCAGTGACAGGTCAGCTATTCGGACAAGTCAGACAATTTCTCTAGCTAAACCTAGGCTAATTATACTGTTTTCGGGTCAGTGTACCACCCACAAATGTTGCAAGTGAAAGGTTCCATAAATTCTGATTGGGCAAGGGAGGAGGTTAGGTCATGGTACCTCCTAAATTTTAGACTTTCTCAGACTTAATATTCAATTTTCGAACCCTTCCCTTACATTCCAGTTCCCATGGCATAAGAATTTTAGAAGACAATAGGGTACACAGTAAAGTTTATACAAATGTAGCCAGTGCAGGTACAGTTCAGCTTCGTCTTGCTGGGTCGCAGGTCGTTTCTCTTTTTTTTTTTTTTTTTTTTTCTTTTTATAAACAATCAAAAAAGTTCAACCTAATCAGACGATAAGACATGCGACTAACATATAAATAATAACTTAGATCTCATCATTATGATCCTTACATTCTTACTCATCTATTTTCTCTCCATTTCTTTAGCGGGGCCCATATCTTCAAACCCAATTCCCTCATTCTTCTTCCTTTAAACTCGTACAGACATTCCTCACTATTGTGTATTCCCAGCAGTTTAGTTATCCACAGCTGGAAGGTGGGGGCTACCGGATCTTTCCATCCAGCCGAGATTAAAATCCTCAGAACAGCCATGGAAATGAAGATAAAGGCTTCCGCTTCATACTCTAGCCTTAGACTAGCATCCCTACCGATCAAAACCATAGTAGGGGATAAGGTGATCTGTTCTTCTAACAACCCTGTTACAAATCTTTCAATTTCCATAATGACCGGATTCAAATTCTGGCATTTATAAAACATATGAGGTAAGTCTGCTGGTCCTTGATCACACCTGGGGCATCTATCATTATCCCTCTTACCCCATTTATACAGTTTGGCAGGTGTATAATATAAATTAAAAATAGTTTTATAATGCTGTGCTTTTAAATTCGAAGCTCTTAACACCTTTTTATTCATTGCAAGAACATAATCAATATCCACATCTGGATCATTAATTCTTTCCGCCCAGTCTGATTCCACTCGACCAATATCATCCCCCAAGCCCTGAAGAAGATAGCTGTAGCCAGTTTTTATCTTCTTACCACCATTCCTCACATATTTCAGAATTGGGTTGAGCTCCTGAATCCGAATCCTAGGTCTAACAGCCTTCACTGTTTCTTCTAGCTGTCTATATAGGAACCATTGGTTAGTTGGTATACCAAATTTTTGTTGAAGCACATCAAAGCCCAAAATTTCATCCTCTACCATAACATCACCCAGACACTTAATCCCCGCTTCCTTCCATCGCTTACTATTTCTATTCTGCCCTAGATGCTCAAAAGGTTTTGCATGCCAAATATCTATAATACAATTAATTTTCGGAATCTTCAAATATCTCTTTAATGCTTTCCATAACCCAAGGCACTCATCATCAGTCTGCTCCCACTCCTTTTAAAATATCCACAGTTTATTTCTCGAGTAAACAGACCCACTGCTTTTCTACCAACTAATAATTCATATATTGTTGGAGTTCTATCTAATCGCAGGTCGTTTCTCATGAACATCTTATCCTTGGCTGCCAGCTGGCTGATTTCCACTGTGGCCAGGTTCATTTCCCCCCATCACGTGACTGGGACCATAGGAGCTTCAAATATGGAGTAGCAAGCGCCTCTCAGGCCCTCGAAGTTATGATACATGAAAAGCAAGCGAAAACAATTTAGAAACACAGGAAAAATATTAATACACTGTATACCTTGACTGGCTATACTACACCCCTTACTTTATAATAACTATAGCATTAGGAGTTAGGCAGAACAGACAGCTTTGCGAAAGCGGCACTGCAAGCACGGTGCAAGTGAGAAAACAAAGCAGCCATTTTAGATGCATTGCGCATCAGCAACAATTTCCCTCCAGAACTGCGAGTGCGTCACATCACATGGGTATGACCGACCCATGCGCAGACTAAATTCCCGCAAAGCCGCGACCATCTTAAAGGCAAGCGTTATTACTGTTTAGTAAACACATAGGCAAGCTTCTCTGGGACACCCCAGTGTAGTATGAATGTGCAATATTAGTAAGACAAACAGGTTGGATTAATCAATTAACATTATTTGAGGTTCTTGATACAATCAAGTTGCGTAACGTGCGAATACTTGCTCCATCAATCCCCTCTTTGATAATATTTACTATCATCACTATTAATGGAACCAGATGCCAACTTCTCAAATTTCACCCAATTCAATTTCTTCAAACTTTTTATTCAGCCTTTTCTCTGCATCTTTATTAGAGTGAGAATTGTCACCCTTTTATAAATCGAATTATTCAGTTCCTCTAATTAAATTTCATCCACATTTCTCTTCACTCCTCTCTTATTCACAGTGTACTTTTTCTGGTGCTTGCGACATTTACAACAAATGAATATGATAAACACTACTATACTTATCCCCATGATTGGCATCAGTATTTTACTCAAAATACTTTTTCCTAAGTTAGAAAACCAATGACCTACAGAGGAGAGACCATCAGTCAGTCTCTTCCAGGCACTGTCAACTTCCAGTGGTTTGAGCTCTTTTTCCAAATTTGTAATGTTCCTCACATACCTTTTGATCTCCACACTTTTGTCAGGTATGTAAGTGCAACAATGTTGCACTTTCAACATTCTACAGACTCCGCCCTCTTTTGCTAATAAGGTGTCAAGAGCAAGCCTATTTTGTAAAACCATAGATCTGATCGCAACCACTTCGGTATTGACCATCAGGAAACCTCCAGCAATGTCAGTAGATAACCGATCTACTACTGTTGACAATTTGCAAATTCTGTGTGTATTCAGAGTCAGTCCCACTGCAGGTATCAATGCACTAAAAATATCTCCCACTAATTCTCCGGCACTTTCTCTTTTTGTGCGTGCTAATTTGTTAGTCTTTTCAGTGCTTCCAGTGCTTTTCCCCACATGGTATATCTTTGGAAAGACAATACCAAAGTAACAAATTCCGTACCAATGGTCCAGCAATTTGAAATAAGCCTTGCTTCCACATATAAAATAAATTCTGGGAAACACTGGCTCTGACCCATCTTTGAATCCCCAACCCCAAATCACCTTGTAATTATGTTCGCATTCACTGGAACTAATGATTATGTTATTATAGTAACTAGTCTTGTCTCTGTGAAGACAAAGTTTCCCCTTCTTTTCGAAATCCAGCAACAAGGCAGCATTTGCTCCACCATTTGAGGTGCTCCCTATACTTTCTGCCCATTTAGGAACTTTCCGAGTTTTGTTTTTGGCTTTCTTTTGGAAACTTTCTCTTCTCTTTTCTACCATATCCAGAAATTCTTTCTCCTTTACATGTAAGGAACAAGTTTTTGTGTGCGTCATCTATATTAATCTTTCCTACTGTTAGAAAATAATCACCCATGTATTTAGCTACATCTCTAGTCGTAGTACAGGGTTCAGGTTTCTTTGAACAGGAAATTCAGAAAATGTCACGTCATGGTTTGAGTAATAATACTGTAACGGTCTTCTCCTGTAAAATAAGCTAGTCAGTATACTGCAGGAAATTCCATAGGTTAAGGGCAAGTGGTGGTAAGTCACGCCTTCAGCTACTGAAGTGGGTAGCTTCATGCAGACATAACAGTCATCTATTTCCATCATCTCTACATAATGTACTAATATGTTTGCAAAAACATTTAAATGAGTTTTGTTCTTAATCTTGTTAAAGTGTAAGTCTTCCTCATCTGGTGCTTCTAAGTTCAGTTTTGTTTGTTTCAGGCTAAGTGGTCTGTCTAGTACGTCTATACTTTGTGGTGTACTTCTAGTGTGTGATTCTACAGTGTCATCTGGTAGGTTATTATTGGGGTACAGACTTGGGTTTTTACTCATCATAGAAGGAATGGTTATAGTCAGTCCTATCCATAGTATCAGAACTAGTGCTACACTACATATACATATTTGACAGCATGTTTTACAACAATTTTGTCTAGGTCTTCCATTCACACTGGAATCAGACATTTTGGCTCAAAAGAAGTTTTTCAACCCCTCTTTGTAACTTTGTACAGGTTTCTTACACAGAGCAACTTCAGGTTGGTTCTTCTTCTTCGTTACTCTGGTTAGCAATCAATTCTTCATCACTTTCGTCACTTATATCAAGATTCTCAAATTCCTCCAACACCAGATAAGTCCATTCAGGATTCTGATATTTACTGTTTTGTCTCTTTATTCGAGCACTTCTTCTCTTAGGTGTTACTCCAGACTGTTCTGCTTTACTGGAGGCTTGTTTCCTTTGCTCAAGTTTCTCTTCTACAGTCTTTAGTCTTAGTCTCAGTCTTTTTATAAACCTTGGTTCTTTATTCTTTTTCTTGAATCTTTTGACTGGCACTGTTACTTGGCTTTTCTCTAATGCTCTTTTATTTTTGTTCAGTTGTGGCACATCTGCTTCAATGTTTTCTTCTTCCCTATCTGTCTGACTAGTTCCAGGTCTTGGGTCGGTTTCCTCTGTCTGGTCACTAAGCTGTACTGGTTCAGGTGTATGCTGGATTTGGCTTTGTTTTGTTTCAATTTCTTCTTCCTGAACACATTTATCTATTTCTATCTGATCCTGTTCAAGCACTTCGAACCCTTGATTTTCTTCTGCTTGAACTTCTGCCCTATTTTCTATTTGTCCCTTTTCAATTTCAGGAGTTCTTGGAGGTGTGTTGATAACCTGTTCTGTCCCTATCTGACCTTCCTCATTATCAGATTTGACATGGATTTTGATGATTTAATTTTCTCCTTCTATTCCTGTCTCGTCCTCACTATCCCACTCCCTATCTAAATAGGTTTGTCTTCTGGTTATTATTGGATCAACTGTCAGGTGGATTACTGGGACCCACTCATCTTGACTGGTGCTCGGTCGTTTGTCATCAGCTACTTCAGGACCAACTTCAGGATACCCCTCAGCTGCACAACCTTCAGCCTCAGTTTCTTCCTCTTCAGTCACTCCTTTTGTATGGCTGGCATGAATCCACTTTGGCACACCTGCACACTTCACCGCTGTTGTGGTAACAAGAATAACTTGTCTCGGTTTTCCCTATCTGGTGCAAGGCAACTCGACCGGGTGTGTTTCTTTAGTACAACCCAATCACCCGGGTTCAGATTATGGGCTGGAGTTGCTGGCCTGGCGACGGCGTCTTCCCCAATCTGGTGAGAGATAGAACGCACTTGGTCACCCAGTTGCTTGCAGTACTCTAGCACCAAATCATCAGAAATGCTTAGCAGTTTGTGTCCTGGTACCCATGCTTGTCGCATTACTCTTCCCATCAGTATCTCATGGGGACTCAGGCCTGTCTTCCGATCTGGAATACTTCTGATTCCCATCAGGACAAGGGGCAAGGCGTCTATCCAATTCATTCCAGTGGAGTCACACATTTTTTCAAATCTTGACTTGATAGTGCCATTCAGTTGTCCTACTACTCCAGAAGCCTCTGAGCGATATGCACAATGCAATTTTTGGGTAATTTTGAATGCGTCACAGAGCTGGCCTATTACTTCATTTTGAAAATGCCCACCTCTGTCTGATTCAATTGTAACTGGAAAACCAAACCTAGGTATTAGTTCCCTCAGTAACAACTTGGCTACAGTAATGCCGTCATTTTTCTTTGCAGGATAACCTTCTACCCATTTTGAAAATAGACAGACAATGACAAGAACGTATCTCATTCCTTTACAGAGGGGTAACTGAATACAGTCAATTTGTAATCTGACAAAAGAACCTTCTGCTTTTCCGATTGTACCTGGCAAAACTACTGTTTTCTTTCCAGGATTGTACTGTTGACAAGTTAAGCACCTCTGGCAGAGTGCCTCTGCAATGTTCCTGAATTTCGAATTGAACCATGTCTGTTTAAAGACACGGACCATAGCATCTCTCCCTATGTGTGCATCTCCATGAATCAGCCTCGCCATAGGAGCAAGCAAGCTGGCAGGCAATACAGGCATACCATCAGTGTAAACCATGATACAATCCTCATTCCTTTTCTGACAACCAAACTTTCTCCACCTTTTCTTATCCTAGGCTCCTGCTGCATTTTGCAGTTCTTTCAGCTCTTCCCATGTTTGTACATTCTCAAACACCATAAGTTGGCAGCTGTTTCCAATTCCCCCCAACTTGATATTGACTGACATTTTATTTCTCGCACAATGTTGGGCTAATTGGTCAGCATATCGATTACCTGCTGTCACATTGTCGTTGCCAGATTTGTGAGCAGCACACTTGACCACTGTCAATTCTTTTGGTAACTGGATTGCTTCCAGTAACTCCTGTACAACTTTCCCATATCTGATAGGAGTACCTGAAGAAGTCAGGAACTCTCTTTGTAGCCACAATTGGCCAAAGTCATGCACAACCCCATAACCATACTGGCTATCCGTGTATATGGTTATTTTCTTATTTTTCCCAATTTTACAGGCTCTTGCCAATGCACCAATTCAGCTACTTGTGCAGATTTGACTCCAAACAAATAGGACGCTTCTACTGCGCGTTCTAATGTACACACAGCATAAGCAGCACTCAGGCCTCCATCCTCATGTCTTAGACACGAGCCATCTACAAACAGTTCATAATCTTCAACAGACAGGGGCATTTCTTTAATGTCTGGGCGTGGTTTTGTACTGAACTCGGTCAGCTCAATGCAATCATGCTCGACCTCTCCCTTTGCTTCTGCAATGAGTGAATCTGGTAATAGGGTAGCTGGATTCAATATGTTACATCGAGTAATGGTTACATTTGCTGCACCCACCAGAATTCTTTCATACTTAGTCAGCCGACTAGGTGTAAGATACTGGGTTTTAGTTCGGGTCAGTAAAATTACAACTGCATGTGGAACATACACAGGTACAGGATGTCCCATGATGATGGATTCACTCTGCTCAAGACTCATGCACGTTGCAGCTACTGCTTTTAGACATCCAGGCAATTCTGCAGCCACTGGATCTAAGGTAGCAGAAAAATATGCTACAGGACGTCTAGTCAATCCATGCGCTTGGGTCAGGACTGACAGTGCACAATTGTCTCGTGTGTCACAAAACAATGGAAACTCTTTCGAATAATCAGGCATCCCTAATGCAGGAGCTGTACACAGACATTCTCGTAATTTTGTAAAAGCTGACATGCTTTCTTCATCCCACTCCACAGGGTCCTTTGCTCCTTTCTTTGTCATTTTTATTAATGGTTTCGCTAGGACTGCAAATCCCACAATCCACTGTCTACAGTATCCTACAACTCCAAGGAACATTCTGATCTCTTTCTGAGTATTGGGTAGATTCATGTTTCGAATTATCCTAATTCTTTCTGTGATTACTTTCCTGATACCTTTCTCTATCTGGTGCCCCAGATATTTCACTGAAGAGGTACAGAACTGTAGTTTGTCTGGTGATACTTTATGGCCCACTTCGCCTAAATGGTTCACTAAGGCAATGGTGTCAACAACACAGTCTTTCCGACTTTTAAACGCCACCAAGAGGTCATCTAAGTATTGCACCAGGACTGATTTTCCAGGTAAGACCAAAGATTCAAGGCACTTTTTCAGAATCTGATTAAAGATTGAAGGACTCTCTGTGTACCCCTGGGGGACACGATTCCAGACGTAGACATGACTGTTGAATTCAAATGAGAAAACAAATTTTCTGTCTGGATGCATTGGGATTGAAAAGAATGCGTGACAAAGGTCAATGACGGTAAATCATTCAGCATTGCATGGTATTTGGTATAAAATCACTGCAGGGTTTGGCACAATAGGACAGCAAGGAACAACAATTTTGTTTACCTTGCGCAGGTCCTGCACTACCCTGTACTTACCACTCGGTTTCTTGATTCCAATTATGGGCGAATTACAAGGACTGCTCATTACTTCCTGTATGATGTTTGCCTCTAACAATTTTTTTTATTTCGATGGCAACTCCTGCTTTTACTTCTGCACTCATTTAGTACTGTTTGGTATTTGGGTAAACTGCATCTTCTTTTATGGCTATTTTAATTGGGTCCACATTTGCCATTAATCCTACATCTTTCCCAGTGAAATCCCATACTTCTGGTTTCACTGTCTGTTGGAGCTCTTCAGGTAAGGACAGAGGACTCTACCCTTGTTGCCAACTGTAACTTCCCTTGTCGTGGTGGGGGCCCCCTTTCCACTCGACGCCATCTTAAAGGTCGTCCGAGTTCCCGTGTGAGGTATCTGTAGGAAGGACAGCATGGACTCCCCCCCATCCCCACACTCTCTATCCGCCGTCGCGGATATCGGGCCCCCGGGAAATTAGTAGGAGGGGCATCTAGCCGCCTCCCCCCTGGGAGGGGCCTATGGCCGTCTCCCCTTAGGCGACCCATCCTTAGTGGGTGCCGCCTCCCTGTGGGAGGGGCCAATGGCCGCCTCCCCCCGGGCGCTCCCATCCATTCTGGGTGGCGCCCCCCTCTAGGGACCTTGAAATTACTGCTCACCGATCATGACCTTACCACCACAGGCCGGATAGTTGACCGACTATCCGGCCCCCCCTACTCCTCCTAAAGGTCATGCTTCCTCAAACCCCTTAGCCATGCTATGAAGTCTCCTATGAGTAAATCATTCCCCTCCCTGGACAGGTGAACCCCATCATTCAGATACATGAGATCACCCCGAATACACCCGTGAGGAATGCTATGCAACTGCGAAGAGCGAAACAATTTACAAATTTTATTGTTAACCCTTTTCACCGAATGGTTCAGTGCTGACACCGAAAGGCCCCCCGCCATACCTTCCTGGGAATCATGTGGGACCAGGCAATCGTGCACCCCGGGATTCTTTTAGCCAACCAGCTAACAGCAGACAAAATTTGTTCAAACAACACTCGTCTACCCAGTGTCACCAAGTCATTGCCCCCCAGGTGTACTATGACTACAGATGGCGGTGACCTTTGCCGCCCTAAGAGACCTTTAAAAAATGATTCGAATTGGTCAAAACAGAGCCCTCCCTTCCCATGGAAGGCCACTCTGTACCCGTATTCCCCAGCTGCGTGAGTCGCGTCACCTGCTTTGAATACGTCCCCGGGGCGCCTCACATATGAGTGGCCCACGACCAATACCACTCTCCCTCCAGACGGTGATCCTTGACCGCTGGTCTCCTGGTGCTGGGTCGACTGCAAATTCTGCCCCCCGTGACAGGCTCGCGAAACTGTAATTCAAACAAAAGATAAGAAGCGTGAGTGCATATCAATTGATCTTTACAACATGTGCAATCGCACATACCTTTTGAAGCAATTCGAGGACCATCGTCCCAACTGTTTCACTTCCTCCGCACTCTGACCCCTGGCTGTAGCCTCAGTAGCAGCCCCTATCCTAAAGGAGTGGGTCCCAAAATCGCACGGGTCCATGCCCGCAGCATTGTCAGTGCTAGCACCCTCTGGAACTGAAACCTCGTCAGTGGGGTGCCATCTTTGTGCCTTAGCAAACTCCCCCCCCATGGTGCCGCCCTTAGTGCCAAGTATTCCTCTATACACTTTATCGGGCACGTGGGGGACCCTCACGCGTGCTGCACGACAACACTATTTCCCATAGCCCCCTGGTCGGTCTTGGACCTGGCTATCGAGACCACCATCGAATCACCCCTAATTTGGACGTGATCCCTGCACAAGCCTCCCTCAACGTCTTTCTTATTTCTTGCGACCAGTTCGCTCACCCGCATAGCCCCATGGAATGCTAAAGCGAAAGCTGCCCGGCACAGAACTGCTTCGAAATGGGAGGAGCACGTCTCGTCTAGTTTCGCTACGAGTAGAGACAACCTGTGTAAGCCAATCGGGCGCCTCGCATCTTGCTTGAGACCCTCGAGGCATGCCTGCCGTGAAGGGCCATCTTAACCAAAAAGGAACCTGTTGGGTCTTTTATGCCATGCACCTGCGCCATGAATGAAATGGCCGCCCTATGCCTACTGGCCGTTGCCGCTGATCGGCCTTCTCTGTGCAGCGCTACCAGGAACCCCAGGAAGGATTCCTCCTGACCCCAGCTCTGACTCCCTGTGGGACCCAAAAATGTGCAATAGGAACAAAACGCTCCTTCGTATGCCTTCCTTGTCCTGTGGGCTAAGCTTGCTGCCACGAGGTCTTGTAATCCGGGGCACCGATTAGCCATAGTGCTTCGGGGAATGGTGCCGACACTAGACTAGGTCCGCTGTAGGTAGATAACCCCTGAACGCCTGCATATGTGAACGAGAGAGTGCATCAGCTGCATGATTCAGTACGCCTGGCACATGTTTCGCCCTGAACTGTACATTCAGTCTCATGCAAAGCAGCACAACTTCTTTCTACAATCTCAAGATCCATTTGCAGCGTGCGGCCTGTTGGTTAATGCATTCGACAACAGTCATATTATCAGACCAAAACACCACTGAGCAGTCCCTGAAGTCGTCAGGCCATGCCATCAGAGCAACCCAAATGGGGAATAACTCCAAGAACCAAATGTTACCTGTGAGACCACTGGAGTGCCACCACGTCGGCCATGTTTGCGCCGACCATCGATTACCTAAGATGGCGCCGAATCCCACGCTCCGCGCTGAGTCAGTCCACAGACCTAGTTCATCTGAAGACGCTGGTGGCTTGTTCCACACGACTCGACCGTTGAAGTCCGCCAGAAATGCCAACCAAATGCGCATATCCTGGCGAACTTATGCCGACAGTCTCGTACGGTGGTGCCCCTCTTTGAGACCAACCATAGCTTGTGCAATAGAGCGTGAGAAGGGGCGGGCCATTGGTATCACCCTCAAAGCAAAGTTAAGCTGACC
This sequence comes from Lissotriton vulgaris, assembly GCF_964263255.1. Taxonomy (NCBI): domain Eukaryota; kingdom Metazoa; phylum Chordata; class Amphibia; order Caudata; family Salamandridae; genus Lissotriton; species Lissotriton vulgaris. The sequence continues at coordinate 50,134,167 of NC_141695.1, forward strand.
CACTGTTTGTTGTAACTGGTGCAGGGTCACTTTCTCCTTGCCCAGTCAAGGAAGCCCTAAACTTGGCCACCTTTTCCATCGGTAAACGGAAACATCCCTCCACAGAATCGAGCTCAATTCCCAGAAACTCCAGTGAAGTAGATATTCCAACCGTCTTACCTGGTGCCAATGGGACTCCAAACTCCCTCATGAGGATGCAGAAGTCGTGCAGCGCCTGCGCACATTTCGTATCGCCGGCTACTCCCAAGAACAGGAAGTCATCAAGATAGTGCATAACATGCTTATGCCCTGTGGCCTCGGTGAATGCCCACTCTAAAAAACAGCTGAACATTTCAAAATAGGCACAAGAAATGGAGCAACCCATAGGCATGCATTTATCCATGTAATAACTCCCTTGAAATGCAAAACCTAGCAAGCGCTGATCCTGTGGGTGTACCGGGAGCAACCGGAACGCCGATTCGATATCTGATTTCGCCATCAGCGCCCCAGGGCCCAGGCGATTTAACATGGCCACGGCATCATCGAAAGATGCGTACCGCACTGAACAAACTTCTGGGTCAATGGCCTCGTTCACCGAGGAACCCCTTGGAGCAGATAGGTTATGAATAGGTCTAAACTCCCCTGGGTCTTTCTTCGGGACAACCCCCAACGGGGAACAGATGAACTCCGCCACCGGCGGGCGATGAAAAGGCCCTGCCACTCGCCCTAAGCTGACTTCTTTTGCTATTTTCTTCTCTGCCACGCTTGGGTTGTGCTGTACCGATAACTGGTTTCTACAAAAGGAGTCCCCCCGAAGATACCCCGCCGGGATGTGGAAGCCATGTAAGAATCCCTTCCTCAACACCCCAGCGGATACATGATCAGGGTATTTGTTCAACCAAGGAGTCATAGCCATGAGATCAACGGGTGTAGGCAATCGGTCACAACGTTCTACCTCACTCCTGCTTAGACCCTCCTTTTCCTCCCGTCCCGCTATTTTTAGATCTACATGAACTTTCCGGGTGTGAGGAATTCCCACAGCCCGCACACACATGCTTGAACCTACATGTTCCCTGCGGTCTGTTACAGTTGCCTCGATTGAAGCCCCAACAGACCCCACGCTTGCCGCCATTCCCGCCGGTCTTAGGCTGGTAATCCCCACCGGCGCCCGCTCGAAAGGGCACCGCGGGCTTTTGGCGGACGACTCCTGACCCACTCCCGCCTGGCGAGGACGTACCTGCCGCCCCTGGCAGGAGCTGCTTGTGCCATGACACCGAGTCCAGGCAATCCCAAGTCAAAGTAGAATCATATTCTTTTGCTTTCCGGAATTTCATGTCATAACCTTTCCATTCCTCCCCCTCATACATTGAATAAAAATCCATAATACGATTTTGATAGCAAGTTAACTCAGTCATCACCTCGGGTTTACGTTCCCCCATAACTGCAGTAAATATAGAAAAGGCCTTAACCCACTTCGTTACTGTCTCATCCACCCTAAATTCCGCCATCTTGGCGCGCCAGACGCTCGGGTGCCACAAATCCTTCTGGGTTTTAGCATATTCCATCTCGCGATGGTCAGTTAATAATGAAAACATGTTAACATATTTGTCTCCCCATATTAACTCTTTCGTGGCCATAGGGATGTGCTGTGCCACCTTCTCCCGCCTTGAGGGTATTGAACCCTCCCCCGCCATTGGCAATGCGAGCTTACCCAATTTTGTCCATTGTTCCCGCCGTCTTCTCGTGACCAACTGCAGGTCCTACCGGTGCCACCTGTGGGGGAAAAGGAGGAACATTCGCCTTTGCGACATCTCTCGACTGCCGCAATTGCTCGATTAGTATTCTGGCCTCTTTGGCCGGGTCTCCAGGGGCCACTGCGCCCCCTGCCTTTTTCTTGAGCCATGCTGCCAACTGGATGGCCAATTCGGGAGGCATTTCCTCATCATTAGCGGGAGTAATCACAACCGGGATCGGCTGACCTATATCTGGGTTTGGTACCGGGTTGTCTGCCGGCATGAGGGGGGCGACTGGGGGTACCGCTGGAACCGGGACCTCCCCCGAAACCGCCCTCTTCTTGACCCGTTTCCCTCTACCCTCGGGGACGACTCCCGGCAAGGCCGGGCCTATTACCTTCTTAGGATGACCCGGGCTGCTCAGCGTAGCAGCTGTTTTTTGACCTCCGCCAAACCTCTACCGATCGATTGGACTTGTCCGAGTTTTCGGTCCATGCAAGCCATCCGGTTCGACAATAGGCGTAACACCTTATCCGTCTCAGAACCCTTTCCCGCTTTCTTGCCAGCCATGGTTTTGAGTATTCCGCTCTTAGTCGATCAACGAGGTCCTGAACTCTTCGAACTCCAAATAACTGAAAGAGAAACAACAAGATTACAAGTTCTCAAAATTGCTGCTTGTTCCGTCGAGGGCTCACGAGCAACAAGTGGGTGCAGCCTTCAGAGCACAGGAACAAGAGGACGCTTCTTCGGATTCCCGCTCTATTTATTCTTCTGCGGGAGGGCGTGTACCCTCCTCCGGTACGCCTACTGGGCGTGGTCTTCGGTGTAGGTGTCTAGGACAACCCCTCTTCGGCGGGAAAAGGCGCGCCCCGGCTACGCCGCTTTGGGCATACCAGCCGAGCCATGCCCCCCGCCCAAAATGGTTTCCCGGGGGGATCGGGGCACCCAACCATACGTTCGGGGGGACCGAGTGGTCGCCCCTTTCCATACCTCTGGTTTCACTTTCTGTTGGAGCTCTTCAGGTAAGTCTTGTATTGTCAGTCTTTTGATTTCTGAGTCAGGCCTTATTAACATTAATTTGTATATTCCATCTACATCTGGGGTCTGAATTTCAACCCCCTTTGGTGTGCAAAAGATGTTACAATTCATTTTACACAGAAATCACGGCCTAGTAAGTTCACAGGACTTGAATCACAGACTACAAATATGTGCATATCTTTAAAGTTCCCTATTGTGATCTCCATGGGCTCTGTAACTGGGGTACTAATTAATTGATTAGAAACACCCACTACTTGGATTGCTTCTCCTGAGAGGGGTAGGAACATCTGCTGTTCTCACAGTAGAACGGGTAGCACCAGTGTCCAACAGAAAGGTGACATCATTTCCTTCAACCTTTCCTTCAATGTATGGCCCTGACTGGTCTACTGGCAAGGAGGCGCCAAGTACGTACTCCTCGTCCTCCCCCTCAGGCACCGTCAGTAAGGTTCATCACAGAGGAATGTAGCATTCAACAGGAATTGCGAAGTTGCTGCATTTCTATCCTCCCTTCCTTCCCAAACCTCTGCTTCCTCACTCTGTTGTGCTCTGCTCCTATAGTTTGGCCTAGGGGCACGAGGCAACTGTTGCTATTTTACCTGTTGCTGTGTCTTTCGCTGCCCCTCATTCTGCACCAGTGGATTCAAATCATTATTTTGCACATTATTATTCTGCACAGCCTTACACCCGTCCCTCCAGTGCCCTATCTTTCCGCACCCGTGACAGGGAAATTTTTTTCGGGCTTCCTCTCTGCTAATTTTTACTCTGGACTTCACCCCACCCCCAGAGTTCTGACTCTGAGTATTATTCGCTACACTTAACTGCTGTTCTTGACGCTCTGCTAATTTTACTTGCACCCACATAACTTTTTCTTTTGATTCTCATCTTCACAATATTTAGCATACTTCAGGATCCCATCAATGGGCTTGGCTTGCCAACAGATCTTATTGTCTTTGATCCACTGAGAAATTTCAGGTCTCAGCCCTAACAAGAATCGATAAATGAAATGGGTCATATCCTTCATCTCAATGTTATCTAGTCCACTGTATGTCTTGAACACCTGTAACAGTCGTTTATAGTATGAATGCACAGTTTCATCACGATTTTGAGTAGTTCTATCTATGCGGATCCAATCAGTTTCTTTAGCAGGCACCTTTCCTTTTAAGTACAGTATTTCCTGGTCATACTTCCTCATTACCTCAGCTGAAGGTGCTCCTGTCTTTCTGTCTCTGGCATATTCTGCACTGGCCAATCAACAGCAATTTTACATTCTAGATCTTTCAGGAGACATTTTTGTACTTTAACAAATCTCTCAACCTGTCTGTACCAGTCTACAGGTTTCTCTCGCAATTTTGGGAAATCATTCGTAAATGACACAATATCCTGTCTGGACCATGGACCATGTACATATCCTCCGCCTGGCACTTCTCTCATAGGATACAATGTTTCTGCCTTGCCAGCTTCTTTTAGGACATATTCAGAAGACACTTGTCTGGGTCTACTGTCTTCTTTTTTCTTTGTCAACCTGGCTTTCCATTTGTCTAGATCTCCCCATTTCTGTAACAGATTCAGTAATTCTCTTATCTGGACCTTTTTCCCTGACACATTCATGTTTTCTAAATCTTTGTCAGAAAATTCTGCTCTGTAGGGCTTCTGCAATACTTTGGATCTGCTGACGTTTATTCCCATATTAGCTGCTGTGTCCATTAATTTCTCATGGAACACTCTGGTGTTTCTGGCAAAAGAATAGTAACTCTTCCTCACTAAGGGTGTTCAGCCTGTCTAGTCCCACATTCCCAGCCATCAGTTTTTCCAACTTTATTCTTAACTTGTAAATACCTAATGGTCTTGGCTGAGGATTTATCTTTTCTAATTCTCGGGTCCATCGATCTATTTCTTCCGGAGTCACTACGGTGGCACTTCGAGTACCTGCAGATGACTCTATCAGGATTTCTCTTGCACTAGTCTGAGTGTTCTTTCTCTGTGCACTGCCTTCTGGTTCCCTTATGGGCAAATCCATTGGGGAAATTACAGATTCACATTCACTTGCCTGATCCTCAACTATTAAGGGCTCTTTTCTTGGCTGCACTACCGCTGGAGTAACAACTGGAGCCTTTGGACTAGCCTGTCTATCCCCATATAGAGGGACAACTGGGCGAATAGTTTCTGGAATTGTCAGAGCTTCAGGACTTGAATTTAACTGGGATATTTTCTGAATGAGTTCATTTCTCTGCTTAGCTAAGGCTTCTCTTTCTCAGTCCTGTAAAACCTTTTCCATGGAGTTTTCATGTATCACTTGGGGAATTAAAGGTGGGTAAAGATTCGGGGCAGTTGGAATTGTCGTGCTCGGCCCCTACCACAGGACAGTCTTTAAAATGGAACAGTTGTATCGGGCATACTCAATCCTTCATTACCACTAGATCTATAACCTGGACCTGTCGTATCGGATGCACTGGCCCTTCTATTACTGAAAGGTCTAAAGAATGGATTCTTCGAACTCAAGGACCTAGATTCCTCATCATAAGGCGAGGGATTTTTCATTAATAAATCCTCCAGGTATTCATCTTCTGAATCGCCCGCAGTCATTAAGTGTCGGGTTTTCTCTGTCCTTTTTCCTCCTACAGGTTCGTCTACAGTACGTACAGGGAACACTCCTTATATCATCATGTTCTGTCTGCACTGTTTCATATTTTACTCTTTGGCTTCTCCCTTCATTTTCGGATACCATTTGCTTATTCCCTTGTCAATTCTAGGTCTATCTCTCTCAAAGGCCTCAATCTCCCATTCTTCTAAAGCCTCATATTGCGTCAACCTTGGTCTGGGATGTAAGTCATTCATTCGGGTCCTCAAATTAAACAAAATTCTACCATTAAAGGTACCATCTAAAGGAAATGCTAAAACTCCGTCATCTTTGGTATATTCCATTCAACTTTCCAACCATACACAGGTATGATACCCTTTATCAAATAACATGAAGATGCTGGAGTATTAAGTGGTGGAATGATCATGCCCTCTCTAGTTTTGATGGGTTTATCCTTCTTGAAATAATTTTTAACTTTGTCTACGAGAGTCATTTTTCTTTTACTTCCGTACATATTATAAGGTCTGCCTCTTAGCATCTGATCCTTACCAAACCCTAAATATTTCGGATCAGGTAAAAATTCGGGATACCACATATACCTCGTAAAACCTAACTCGGGCTTGAATCACGTACCTTTGTTTACAAATGTTCTTCCAATGCTAGGGTATCTTATAAATTTCAACAACCAATCAACACTGTGGTTACAAATAATTTCAGCCGATGGACGCGCGACCTTTCCGTGAGACGCGGTCTCACGCTCCGCCACTCACCCCTCCTTTACAATACCAGCTCCGTTACACACCCGCTGTTCCAACCAATACCAGCGCGGCACAGAGTGACATCAGCGCAGCTTCGCAACCGACTCCCTCCTTCACAAGGTAACGGACACTCTATTTCTTTTCTTAACGTCCAAGTGCTCTATTTAGTTTACAATGCATAACATTCGCCACTGTACTCGAGTGTCTAGAAAGAAAGATTTGTTTCACTGCAAGTAAACTTCTTCTGTCTACTTTTCATACACTATGGATAGATCCCTTCTGCCTACCCTTCACGCAAGCATTAGAGAACCTGCTACTACTTTGACTCATCCACTCTTTTCGGGATATACACTAAGTCTAAAGTTTCACTAGCGAACTCCTTTGCTATCACTCAAGCTCAGACAAACCTACTACTCCTTCCTGGTGTGACCCTTACTAGGTTATATCACAACTGAAGTTTCAATAGCTAACTCATTGCTATCATTTATTCAACTACTCATACAGAAAACCCTAATTAGCGCTTCCAGTTCTACCTAACCATGCACTAATTTTCCTCACTGTAAGTGACCTCTCTGCAAGTGGATTCTCCTCACCACCCGCTATTCTGCCCCCGGGGATTCCAGGCAACATATAACAATCACTAACAAGTTGTTAATACATAAAAATCATATAGCAGCATTTCATAAAACACATTTAAAACATTTCATAACATTTCAAAGCAATTTTAATTTCGATCGATTTTAGTAGAAATAAAAAAAATGTTAGCAGCACTTGTATTTTCACAGTTCATCAACCAGTAACCTATCTACCTATCTTAACTAGTCCTAACCATAGCTCTACTACCAGAAAATTACTGATAGAGCGCGCAGGTCACCCGACTAAACAAAATGCACACTTGGGCCCATGAAAAATAATTTTAGTACTTTATATACTTTAATCAGGTAACCTACACACTGTTATCAGCGAATCAGATTCTCCTCTTTCTACTTCCGTGTACCTGATTTACAAATCCTTGTGACAGGTACCTAAGATCACAATGGATCTGGAGCTAGTTTTGGGAGTAAGTAGATAGAACCAAAATGCCATGCAACATTTGAAATAATGCTTGTACTTTATAATAACCACAGACACATGAAGTTTTCAAGGTATACACCCGTTACAACGCATCTTTTACTCCGCACTACCATTACAACGCGACTTTTACAACGCATACCATTACAACGCATTGCGCTGGGGGGCGCTCTAGGATAGGGAATAAGTATAATTTACTATCCAACACCTTCCCTAGGGTCCACGGGGACTGGAGTTAGAATAGTAAATTATACTTACCACTATCCAGCACCTCAAAGCGCTATGCGTTGTAATGGTATGCGTTGTAATGGTCGCGTTGTAACGGTAGGTAGTTGTAATAGTATGCGTTGTAACGTCATACATCCAGTTTTCAACACCTTGATCTAATTTTCTTCGTCTTCTATTGCCATGAGCCACAAATTTACACAGATCAAACAGTCTATAACTAGTATTAAAAAGATGGTGTAACTATGAATTAGACTAAGAAACATTTAGAAATCGGAAAATAAAGTGAAGGGAAAAACAAGGAACATGCTATTTTAGACCAGCAGACTTTCACAACTTCACTAAAGGCAGGTAAAGAAAGGGAACATACTAATCAAAGCAGACTTTCGGTTATCACTAACGGTTTATAAGAAACGAGACTTATGCAAGATGATTGATCCAGATCTGCTTATTCTCTAAAAGGAGGGTAAGAATGGAACAGACTATATGTGTGAACGATTCAGTATTTGACTAAGGGTAGGAAGAAAGTGGAACATGCTAATAAACAAAATGCATGAAAACCTTATTTATAGAAAAAAGGGTAAAGGACGTAGGCAAATATGCTTTATTTGGGACAAGAGAGAGAAGTTTAGATAGACAACACCCACACTCAGTTATATTTACCTAGGATAGGTTGAAGACTAACCCTGGCCACGGGTCAGTTGGAAAAGGCGGGAAACGACCCTCAAGGACTTAAGCTGCCAGTAGGCGAGCAGGTACGGCTCATGGACAGTCAGGACAGGATAACCCCAGGATTCAGGTCAGGACTGGGCTCACCAATGGATACGACCAACACCTGCAGCTTCGGATGCAATGGCTGTGCTACTCCCTCTCTGCAAGGAATCTGCCAATAACCCTGATTGGGTTTTCGAGTCTCCCAGCAAAGTGCTTCGCCAGCACTTAAGGGTTTCCCAGACCCCGACTGCGTCTGTGGAAATTACGGACAGAGTGCTCCGCAGCTCTCTGTATCAATCACCTATAGAGTTCGTTGGGTCAGTGACAGGTCAGCTATTCGGACAAGTCGGACAAATTCTCTCGCTAAACCTAGGCTAATTATACTGTTTTCAAGTCAGTGTACCACCCACAAATGTTGCAAGTGAAAGGTTCCCTAAATTCTGATTGGGCAAGGAAGGAGGTTAGGTCATGGTACCTCCTAAATTTCAGACTTTCCCAGACTTGATATTCAACTTTCAAACCCACCCCTTACATTCCAGTTCCCATGGCATAAGAATTTTAGAAGACAATAGGGTACACAGTAAGGTTTATACAAATGTAGCAAGTGCAGGTACAGTTCAGCTTCGTCTTGCTGGGTCGCAGGTCGTTTCTCATGAACATCTTATCCTTGGCTGCCAGCTGGCTGATTTCCACTGTGGCTAGGTTCATTTCCCCTCCATCACGTGACTGGGACTATAGGAGCTTCAAATATGGAGTAGTAAGCGCCTCTCAGGCCCTCGAAGTTATGATACATGAAAAGCAAGCGAAAACAATTTAGAAACACAGGAAAAAAATGAATATCGTGATTGGCTATACTACACCCCTTACTTTATAATAACTATAGCATTAGGAGTTAGGAAGAACAGACAGCTTTGCGAAAGCGGCAATGCAAGCACGGTGCATGTGAGAAAACAAATCGGCCATTTTAGATGCATTGTGCATGAGCAACAATTTCCCTCCACAACTGCGAGTGCGTCACATCACATGGGTATGACCGACGCATGCGCAGACTAAGGGCCAGATGTAGGTGGCCATTTACCGACCGGTAAATGGTCATTTGTGATGTAGGGCCCTATTTTACATAATCAGTAAATTTACTGAATCGGTAAATTTACCGAATCGGTAAAATACAGAATCAGTATTTTTACAGAATCGGTAACTTGCAGATGTAGGACTCTTCTGAGTCCCAGAGGCCTTACAGAATCAGTATTTTACCACCCAATCCAATTGGGTGGTAAAATACCGAATCCAGGTGTGCATGCACATGTGTGCATGCACACCTATGCCATGTGACAGACAGAGATGCTCTTAGGGCATGTCTGTGTGCCACATGTCACACGTGCCTGAATTCAGGGTGCTAGAGGGTGTCAAAGTGACACCCCTTGCACCCTTGCAACATTCGGTATTTACCGATTCGGTAATGCCCATTGACTCCCATGGGCTTCAATGCCCATAGGAATCAATGGACATTACCAAATCGGTATTTAACGATTCGGTAAATACCGATTCTTACAGAATCGGTAATTCAATTACCGATTCTACCTAAATCTCCCCCCTTCTATTTTACCGATTCATAAATACCCAATCGGTAAAATTCGGTATTTATGAATTGGTAAAACAGAATTACCTACAGCTGGCCCTTGATTCCCACAAGGCAGCGACCATCTTAAAGGCAAGCGTTATTACTGTTTAGTAAACACATAGGCAAGCTTCTCTGGGACACCCCCGTGTAGTGTGAATGTGCAATATTAGTAAGACAAACAGGTTGGATTCATCAATTAACATTATTTGAGGTTCTCGATACAAGCAAGTCGAGTAATGTGCAAATACTTGCTCCATCACAGTTACTCCCATGAGTTGCGTTTATTGCCATCTCCTATTAACCCAGTGGGAACTTCACTATCAGTTGTCTAATACATAACAAATGCCTATTCACTAGGTAACAGTAGGCTTCTGGAAACTAACAGTTTCTGCAGAAGAAAGAAAGAAAATCCAATGCAAAGCACCACTTTAAATGCTCAAACAAGCCCCTTTACTCTAACATGTGAAGTCCGCATTTAAAATGGTGTCAGCAGTTATGCAAACGTGTGTGTGCGCTAATGCCTATGATTACCCACAACAATATTTTGCCATTATGGTGTATGTTTTATTCAGCATTGAAATTGGCACTTTTCAGTTAAAGGCCTTTGATTTGCAAAATGAGGAAATGCTCTCTCTCAAGAGTTGAAGTGGTGTGTTACCTCTAGCCCATCGTCTTTACCACACATTTCCTTACTCCACAGTCTTTACTTCACAGGTAAGCAGATGCTGGTAAGCATATTTAGATGCAGGTAGGAGAAAACAGTAGATAAGGGTGGTTTAGGGTTTTAAGGTGGGTATAGGTAAAGAGATTTAAGGGTAATTTTTCACACACCCATGCACACAAACAAACACACACACACACACACACAAGGTCACACACAATCACATACAAACTCCAGAACTGAGACTGCGCCCATGGGCGGAATCTGTCCACCCCCTCTATAATATGTTGCCTATTGTGAGACAGCGAGGCATAGAAGAAAGCACAACAAATGCAGCTGATACAGGTGACCGATGCACAACACATCCAACTGCTGTGCAGTAAAACACATGGGTATTTAGAAAGTCTTATTGAAATGGGACTGCAATGAGTCACTGAGGTGGGGATCCAGGTAACGGGCATCCAAAGTCATGTGTAGGAGGGTCACAGTAAAGGTCCAGGACTACTTTGCAGCTACACACCAACATCTACTCATATTTAACAGTATCTGTTATTGAAGTCTCATTTGATCTTGGTACTTTGGATGTGGTCAAGTGTTTTGTGTAGAGACCCATTAGCAAAACATGTCGACCTCTCACTTTTAACATCACAACAACACTGTCACATGGGTTGAGACAAGTGGGAATCTAATTTTCCCTTCTCTATTAGCATAAAGTGCATCTCCATCCCTGTCCAGATGTTTAGCTTAACCCTGAGGACCCTTTGATAAACTCATTAGGGTACCAACAGGTTATTTAAACTTCACTCACACTCACCACTTGGCCCACACACCCACATGCACAACTACGGCAACTCCTAAAAGATCTCCACCAGAGAGCCCTCTTGGAGGGCCCATGAGGGACTTCAGCACCACCCCCACAAGGAGCAGTGCCCAATGATGAGGCTTTACACTTTCAAGGGTGTGTGAGGGCACAACACACACAGGAGTACCACTCCGCACTCTGGCACACTCATTCCTTGTCTTTGGAGACACCCTACCCTGACTTGCAACCACAGGATTCTGCTGGCCTCTCGCCTTGTCTTAGGAAGTGGTACTACCTTTAGCATTTTACATTACCTTTAGTAGCATCGGTACAGGACCTATTTCCAATTAGCTCCTTGTCCCTTCTTCTTTAGAATTGTGGTTACATTTAAGTTGTCATTCACATTTTCCTCTCGCCTACCACAGGATACAGCAAAGGACTATGTGGCAGACCACTTTAGCCTTTGCTTGTTCCATTTTAAGCAATTGCACAAAACCTGTGCATGCTGTTCACATCCATCTAAAAGTAGTCCCCTTCTTTTCCGTGACAAGCCTAGTTCAAAGTATATTTTATTTCATTTAAAATACTGACTTATTGATGTTTATTTTGCCTGTACTGTGGGTGTCCAGTTAGAAGGTATTCTATTTTCTGTTTTATTTTAAAGTTGTTATTATTAAATGTTTATGTGGCATTGTAATACTGTAGCTGTCAGTGATTTGAGTGGTTGGTTATTTAGTGATATATTTGTGTCTACTTTGTAAATTATATTGACAAAATGCATAGCACAACTATAAGTTCTGATATGTAAAAAACATCTCTAGTAAAACAGTTATTTCATTTTAATTTGCTTATTGCACACAAATGTCTTCCACTTTAGGTAGCTGCATATATTGTTTCTGTTTACTTTTGTTAAAAATGCTTGTAATACAAAATTTAATCATCTCAAAATCATGCCAAGGCCAGACTTTTTGAATGTTGTGTATTGCTCTCATACTATGAACTTAAGCTAAACACATTTCAACAAGGTTGTGTTGTAAATACAAACTGTTGTTTCCCACATCACCCCATACATAGGGCAGCCACACGCAGGGGACAAGCACTGGAGAGATGACGGACCCTTCTGAATGGCTCTGCATGAAAGAAAACAGGGTGGATGTAGGATCTCATGTTGCAGTTGCAAAGCCTGCGATTCTCTTAATCACAGGATTTGCAACCACCAAATGGATTTGCAACCACCGAATAGATTTGCAACCACCAAATGGATTTGCAACCACTGAATGGCTTTCTAAATTGCACTAGACCCATTTATCCAAATCGGCCACTGGTTACCAAATCCCAAAATGGGTTTAGAAAGGCACAATGAAGCATTATTTGGAAGGGGTTTGTTTAGGGAGTTCTCTATAATAGGAATATATGTTCTATTTCAATAGTGGGGCCCCTATTAATGGGGATTTGCCATAGGACAGTACAGCAAGTCATATGGCTTTGCTGCTCTATGCCAAAGTGAAAGGGCTGAATGCACAGTATTGATGCAATATGGTACATTCCAGTCTTTTCTCCCTGCGCTGGCACTGTGTTGGTTGCCTAGTGTCAATGCAGGCACTCTTGCACCATGGTGCAAGAGTGCATGTGTTGTCTGCAGGATCGTTTGCCTCTTCCTATACGAAAAAAATCCTGAGGCATGTTCCTCTTTCTATGTGTGCACACATAGAAAGAGGTAAAGATGAGGAGAATTAAAGAACTCTCTCCTCATTACGCCTCACCTCTGGAGGCTCAAGGATTTGGCACCTCCCCAGTTTTGCATGATATTGTATATCTGGGACAGCATCAAAATCCATGGGTGCTGCATGGGAAAACCCACGGCAACGCTCATGGAACTCCTCCCGAGCTCAGAGTAAGGCAGTGCAGTGATTTGCACTGTCTGGCCTTACTCCATATCTATTAGATCTTCTAAAGCCACTGACTGTGGCTTTGCGTGGTTTCATAGATATGATATAGTAATCTGCTCTGTCGGAGCGTCTGAAAAAGTGATGCTTCGGCGGTGCAGGGGCCTCATAAACATGCCCCTTGGTGACCAAAATCTGGTGGCAAAAAAAATAAAAAATTAGAGAGTTGAAAAGATTGAGACTCCATAGTTGGGGTGGTAACACATTTTCAAAAAGGTATGGGGACCTCTTCAGACCCCTTTCCTTTTGAGACTGTAAAAAAAACTCTCAACTCTCAAACAAAGTTAAGAAAAAATACTGTTTTTTTTAAATTCAGCTCCATTTTCCATGAAGGCATTCAATCGTGATGAGTCACAATTTGCAAACTACCTTATAAATACTGATGAGCCAGGTCAGTTTGCTACCCACTACAAATCTTAATTATTAATACATAGGTCAGTTTGCAAAATTATAATCCATTCGTGAAAAGTTGCAAAGCATTTTGCATCCTCTTTTTTCAAATAGAAATGTTATACATCTGGCCCGTAGAAGATTAAACAGGGTTTCCACTCATCCACAGTCAGAGCTTGAGGTCCGTTTTCAATGAGTATGTCCATTGTTTCTGTGGTGCAACTCATCAATAGGTATCTCTACTGCTCCATCAGTTTCATAGGTGGCTTCAAGGCAATTCTTCACACCTTCCTGCAGGAGGCAGCAGTGGTGGGTGAGTCTAGTTCACTGAATGGGGATAAAGGGCATGCGGTGGTGTACAGCATGATTCTCATCATCTTTAAGTGAGTCATGGCCTCTTCATTTCCCATTAATGGCACTTTAGGAGGTTCTTGAGTGTTTGCTTCTCTTTTTGGATATGTGTGGTAAATAAAATATTACCCTGTCATAATTTCTATACTTAAATGAAAGTTCATGCATTAAAATGAGAGGCAGAGTCCGTGGTGTCCGATTCAAAAGGGCTTTATTTACAATAACCCGGGTTAGCGGAGAATCTGTTCCATCACCACTAAGGTTCAGGAAGGGTCTTCTGAACTTCATTCACAGAGTACAATATTTATACATTAGATTGCATAGAGAGGAGGAGTGCTCTAGGCAGAGCAAGAGAGAGATAAGAGACATGTGGGCGTACATTTGGGCGTACACTTGAGGAGTCATAAGTGAGTCATAGGTGGGTGGATACATGGAGGGGGTCTGCATGGCCAACTGGAACCTTTGCCCTACTTGTGTGCGCAACTTGATAATGATGTGTGATTGACGTGTAACTGGGGGGGACTGGGGGAAGCTAACTTTTGTGCTAGAAGGGAAGTCTTCGGTGTCAGGACGACCTGCACATCTAGTAAAATCTGATATCTTAAGTCCGGGGATGTTTTATCTGAAGTAAAAGGTCACTCAAGCAAAGGTTGCTCATCTGCAAGAGCCAGTGTGGGCATACATTTCTTGGTTCATTACATGGGGGCTATGGGCTTTCTATGGATGCGAGCTGTGCAAATCACTTAAACAGAGACAGGAAGACTGGGCTCTATCTCTGCAAACGGGCTCTGTTTACCTTTCTTCACTAAGCAGGAATGTGATTCTGTAGGGCAGGCAGATAACTGTGTGCAAAATACTGTCTTGGCACCCTCGTGCAGGGCCTCCTTGGCTGGCTGAAAGTATGCGAGAGGTCAGGGATGCGGAGCTCCAGCCCTCAGAGTGTCTGGAAGCATGAAAACCTTAATTCGGGTCCATGGCTCGGGGTGAGCCACAGAATGGGTCCATCTTGACTTAAAAACGTGCACAATGCAATTACATTGGCAACATAGGCCTCAATGCAGAATTAACGTTTCTTTCATGGAGGGCCTGGTAACTGACATGTTAACGTTGGACGCAAATGCATAGGCGTCATCATTTCGTCCTAGAGGGAAAATGCATGGATGTCATGCACATATACTACATGTTGGGGTACACGATAGGGGACATACTTGCCCATATAAAATTCATTTTCCTCATTCCCTCCTTGTCCCCTACGTTCCCTTCAAGTCACATCTATTTGCATAAGACCTTGTATATGGTCATACAGCATCATTTGCTCTTCTTTTCTCTTCTGGATACGTGGATGGGGTATACAGGCAGTGGCACACAAGCCGCAAATCGCCGGGCCACATTGTAGACAGAGACAGCAGCCGAATACCATAAGCATACCATAAGCAGTATCATTCCTAGGAACGACAACATTTTCCATCCCCATGCTGATATTACACTCCAGAGCCAACTGGACCAAGTCCATGTGCCTGGGTCTTGATGTATCTCATGAGCAATCTTGTGGAGGCTTGTTATTGCTGCGTATGAGTTTACTGTTTTGGACGGGACCTATGAAGAAAAAGAATCCTTTGTTGAAATCTGTATATTGCTCCCAAGCTGTCTCAGTCTGATCAATCTCGGAGGAATCGCTCTCTCTCCGGTGTCTAACACGCTCTAGTCGTGAATCTCGATGATAATTGGATGGGGCTAGAAAGACGGGGGCAGCAGGAACGCAATATAACATGTTCCACCCCAGTCTAAGGGCAGTTGTACATAGGCTGTCTGTCCACAAATGAAATAGGTATGGCGAGATGCATTGAAAGAAGACTTTCCTTTATCATCAAACTCGACTACAGTATTACATTCACTGTGTCCCATATGTACTGATCCCTTCTTTCTGACACACAAATCACCTTTTGCTGGTAGGACTGTAATAAACGGTGGACCTATATTTTGCTTGGGCTGAACATTCAAGATCATGAAGTTAAGGGAGGCATTTCCTTGCTTGTACTCTTCATTTTCTAGATCGGTTCCCTTTCTTTGGGGAAGTCCTTCATTTGGAAAACATGCCTCATTCATTACTTTATTCAGGTTTCCATATATCCAGTCACTCTGGGAAACTGTGGACTTTCTGTCTAGGGATGTCATTAAGGCAAACCATGCTCCGCACGAACCATTGTGGGAGAACGGAAAAGGGAAGAAGGGCAGAACTCCCTTCGTCTTTTGAAAAGGTGGAAGCTGGTCACATACCCAGCAATCTGTTGCATTGCTGGTCTGATGGGAACGGTGCAACATTCGAATAAAAGTATTGTTGCGCAGGGCTAGTCGATAGGACAGTTCATGGGGTGGCAGATCACTAAATGTATGCTCTACAGTGTCATTAATAAAAGAGTGTATATGTGAAGAGATAGGGGAAAGAAAACATGTAGAATTAAGCTGATACAGATTATAGTGATGCACAAAAAAGGACATAAAAAATCAAAGTTACTATACATCGACTGCGTAGAGTCTTGGTAGAGTCTTGCAGTATTTCTCTTTCTTATCTCTCTGTCTATTGCTATTTGGGTCTATGGTCTCATACATGTCAGGAACCTGTCCAACCGATTCACCCGAGAGGGACTTAAACAATTAAACGCTGTCTGACTTACTAGACCGTAATTTAGACCGATACTCCTGTTGCAGAGTTTTTTCTAGCAAAGGGGGCTTAAAGTCCGTACTATCTTTAGTACTATCGGCATTGTCCTTTATCTTTATTAAAGTTCCTTGGGTTCCGTAAAATCGCTTGCAGTGTTGGGCATGGATCCAGCCCTTTCGTCCTTCCACTTTGATAGCCGTCCTCGTGGTCAGTAATACCAACTTCGGCGTCCTCCAACGCGGCTCAGGGGGGAAAAGTTCCTTATAAAGACATAACTTCCAGGGACTATGGCATGCTCCTTTACTTGGGTGTTGTCTGGGAAGGCGGCGGCAACCTGTGAACGACAAGAGAGTAGTGCAGACATCAAGGAAGCCAGGTAATCTGTCAGCATATTACTGTCAACATTAGTTATTTTCTTTGGCATAGGCGTACCCCACATATTAGGTGGTCTTCCGAAAACTACTTCATAAGGAGATAGGCCTGTTCTGGAATGAGCTACCATACGCATGTAAATCCATCTGGAGGACCTCAAAAGGGTGGTCAGGAGGATGAAATCCGCCTTGTTCCACCGGGATGCCTTTACCTGGATTGAACTGGCAACAGATCATACAGGTACGTGCTTTCTGTTTCGCTGCTGCACGCAGGTGCTTGTTAAACCATATGTTCTGTAAACTGTCTAGCATTGCCTTTTCTCCTAAGTGTGCTGGACTATGTGCTGTGTTTATGATCACTTGTACCATGGAATCTGGGAGGAACCATGTTGCTTTACCCTTAGTCATCCAACCTTGGTCAGTCTGGACCCCTCCTTGTTCAGTCCATTTCTTTATTTCGTCTGGAGTGGCATGTGTCTGTATGTCGAGTACATCTTGTGAAGGATCCCTGACTGTCATGCTTTTGGTCAGTAATGGTATCTCTGTCTTTGTCGTGTCTGTTGGTGTCTGAGCTGTCAATTTAGCAGTTCGATCTGCCAGGTCATTACCCTGGGAAATGGTGTCTGTAACTTTGGTGTGTGCTTTACATTTCATGATAGCTATGGCTGTAGGCAAATGTATTGCTTCTAACAGGGCTTGAATAAGTGGGCCATGCTGAATTTTGGCCCCATGAGAGGTCAAGAAACCTCTCTCCCTCCAGAGAACTCCGAAGTCATGGACTACGCCAAAAGCGTACTGTGAGTCTGTATAAATGTTCACTTTCAAGTGCTTAGTTCTTATGCAGGCTTGTGTCAGAACGATGAGCTCTGCTGCTTGTGCTGACAGTGTGTCTATTCTGTGGGTCTCTATGACTTCAGTAGTAGTGGTCACGGCATATGCGGCCACTAACTCTCCTCTGCTTGTTCTCATGCATGAACCATCAACATAAAGTGTCAGGTCAGGATCTGGAAGTGCAACATCTGTTAGATCTTGTCTTGGTTTCGTCACTGTATTTATTACTTCCACACAGTCATGTGGTGCAGTGTCTACTGTACTTGAGGGCAAAAGTGTAGTAGGGTTAAGAATGTTACATCGTCTGATCTCTATGTGTGGCTGAAATAACGTCAGTTCATATCCTGTTAGTCTCGCTACAGTCAAGTGTTGTGTCTGTGTCCTGTTCAAGAGAACTTCCACTGCATGTGGTACCTGGACTGTCAGAGGGTGTCCTAACACTATGGAGTCACTCTGTCTTATGGCTAGAGCTGCTGCTGCAACTGATTTCAGGCACGCAGGCAGAGCCTGGGCCACTGGGTCTAGTGTACTAGAAAAATAAGCACAAGGCTTGTGTTTTCCTGCTTGATCTTGTGTAAGGACAGATAATGCTGTTCCTTCCTGTTCAGTGACAATAAGCATAAAAGGTTTGCTGTAACTAGGAGTCGCTAAAACTGGCACTTGACATAAGGCTCTTTTTAATTCTTCAAATGCCAAGGTGTGTTCTTGTGTCCAAGGGAGGACAGTCGAAGACGCTGCCTCCTGCGTTGTCAACTGTATTAGTGGTTTGGCTAGAAGGGCATACTGGGGAATTCATTGTCTACAGTATGAAGTGAGGCCAAATGGAGGCCCGTACTTCCTTTTGTGTCTTGGGCTGTGTAAGGTTAGAAATTAACTGAATACGTTCTTGTGTCAGCTGCCCACCCCTCTTGGACAGCAAGTGTACAAGGTAAACCACTTGCTGGGCACAGAATTGTAACTTTGAAGGGGACACTTTGTGCCCCTTGTCAGCCAGAAAGTGTAAAACTGTCAGTGATGCATGTTCGCAGTCTGTCTCTGATCGTGCTGTGATAAGGATACTGATCAGTACTGTATCGGTAGGCATGTTAATACTGACCAGCTGTCTTTTTAATGCTTGACTGTAAATGCTAGGGCTCTCTGTAAAACCTTTAAAAATTTAAAGCTACGTCCACTTAAACTGAATCAGAAGAGATACTGGCTGTCTGGATGAATTGGAACACTGAAAAAGGCATTTTTCAGGTCAGTTACTGTAAAGAATGATACTTCAGAATCAATAGCAGTCAGTAATGAAGAAATGTCTGGGACCACTGGGTATTGTGGTACTACACATTTGTTCAATTACTAGTCTGTAAACTGGTGGTGCATTAGGGTCTGATCGTTTAAGAATAGGGATGACAGGTGAGTTACATACATTTGAGTCAGTCTCTACTACTACTCCTTGTGCAATGAGTTCGTCAACAATAAGGCTACTATGGCATCAGGTGGCATCTTGTATTGTCTGATATGTGGTAGTACTACTCCTACTTTGAGAGTGACACAGTGTGGTGTTATGTTCATGTAACCTACGTCAGTCGGACCTTGTGCCCATAGGTGCTGTGGTACATTCTGGAGTCTGGGGTCAAAATCTTTCAGAACATAATGTCCCTTAAAATCACGTAAGAACAGTCGTACTCCTTCCGGAGAACAACAAATAACTGCCCCTAGTTCTTTTAATGTCTTTATACCTAGCAAGTTTTCTGGACATGATTTAGTAAGTACCAAGTCTGTGGTACGTGACAGTGGACCAACTCCAAGGGAAACCTCTTCCTATACTTCATTAACAATAGGCTTTCCTGAAAATCCCAAGGAAATATTTTGTGAGCCTGAGAGAGGTGCCCCTGGAACCTCGTCATGGCTGATGGTAGTTCTGCTCGCCCCTGTGTCAATCAGAAACTTACTGTCCTGTCCTAGTACACGACCTCGTACATAGGGACCCCTTTGATCTACAGGGACCTCAATAAGGGGCAAGCCATCTACCCTCTCTAGGCTGTTTCATGAGAAAGATTGGTATTCCGGGTAGTCTGACTGCGTGTACTGCCTCACTCCTCTGAGAAGCAGCCCCCACCTCCAGAAAGATGTTTGCGCTCAGAGCTTGAATCTGATCCAAGCAGGAGCCGAGCTACACTGTGATGTAAAATTGAATCACTGCCAACACTGAGCTCATTGTAGGAGCAAAGCTTCCTGCCAATTATTCTAGGTACATTACCGAGGGCAAGCATCCTTTATCTTCATGCGAAGGAAGCCTGAGCCAGTTGGAGGAGTGTAGCCCTCCCTTTACATAAACAAGTGTTCGCGGAAAAGAATTGGAAAATGGCCAAGGATAACACGACAGGCACTGCTCGGTGCTCCAAGAGGGAAAGGCCTCCCTTTACAAAAAATCTTTCGCTGGGAGTCAGGCTAAATCCAAGGTCGAAAAACACATTCCTTGGAGCTCTAAACATAACTGTTCCCACGTCAGAGTCAGTATTCTCTAACTAACTAGAGCAAATTTAAAACGTGATAAAAAGCAAATTAATCTGTAACACAGTCACATGCTAGCATTTTAAAATAATTCTTTTACAAAGTACTGCTACTTAAAAGCTCCACTTTCTAAGAAACACTTTTGTCTAACTAATGCAGCTAGAAACATGGGCATTTATTTAGCATGCAGATTAACACACAAAAAGGGGGCAATTTGCTTCTGAACACAAGGCTTATGCATTTTGCATTTGAAAAACGAATGTATCATGGACTGTTTGGTTTAATATTTCTCTGCACATATCCTCCACTGAACGTTTATCTGAAACCACCTGTGTGAGCATTTTAGCCTAACTGACCTCTGAATCAGACATAAGAAAATCTATTTTCAAGGGCTAGTGGACATATATCAGGCAGCATGTTTAATGAACACTGCTTTTACCGTGCAAGATATTACCTTTCTATCAAAGTCAAAGTACATAGGCGAGCCTTGAAACTAAATGCAAATTAAACTAATGTAGGGGACACATAGCAATGCATTAAGATGGTAGTGTGTTATAGTCATCATTTCTAGTCAAAAATAGAACAATATATCCTGCTCCATCCTGATTTTTTATTTAAACTAGGGGCAACATGTAATTTTTGTATTGCAGAACAAAGAAGTCAAAATTTAGTGTGCAAGCCTTTCTATTCTACCTATCAAAAAGGCCAGATTCATTAATTTTCAAATAGTCATTTTTCCTAACTGAGTGTGTTAACTTTCACACTGGTCTGCTACATATCAGAAACATTTGCATTTGAAAAATGTTCAGCTTGCATTGGAAAAATAATCATGTACTTTTTCCTAGAACACACACATTTTCTTTTTTTTCAAAAAAACACACTGTTGCATTTCACTAATTAAAAGCACATTCTATGATGGGTCTGTTTTATATTTTCTTCTCAACCATTAACGCACTAATTCTAAAACACTGGTCCGTGTGCCATCCACAGCTGAAAACTCTTATCACAATCCGACTGGTTGATTTATAACATTCCGACCTCCGGAAAAACACATTAAATCATGTGTTCCAAGGCAAACCCACACAAATTTGTGGACGCATTTCAAATAGAAAGTTAAATGAACACTGCTGTATGATGTTACCAAGCTGACAAAGCACATAGGCAGAACCCAGCAACCAATGAAAGTAAAATCAAACCACCATTCATCTAAACACTCACTGACTTTTAGTGTCAGCTCACATAACCATGCATGTTAAACAGCATGTTAAAATAAATACTGCCGTCTCAATCCAAGATATTAACCCTTTGGCGGCTCAAACACAATCATTCCCCAATGACTGCAGTTACACGGGAAAGTCAAGAATTTATCACTCCACGTTTTCAAATAACACGTACGCACATCTTCAAAACATTTTCTCCAAACAGTTGAAAGAGATCGATCCAGCTCTCTCCTGACTAACGCAACAATATCATGCTCTGTACAAGCCATATCCACGTGGCGCTATTCACAAGCCATATGTACAAGAAAAGTCAACAAGTCCAAAAATGACATGCTATTCACAAGGCATATATTCAAGGTGCAATGCACAAGAAACACAACAAGTCTAAATGAGAATATGCTCCTCACAAGCCATATTTACAAGGAGCTATGTACAAGAAACTCCGCAAATCATATTACACTGAATACTTTCCCATTGCATAGCAGAAGCAAATGCAGCAAGCCATTTAATGAGCAATTTAAAAACCTTTTTCACACACAAGTACAATTTCCTCAACACCAAATATCGCCATAAGAACCGTGGGTAGGTTAGAGGCATTGAAGATAAGGTCAGTGCATACCTAGATCATTGCACAAGACCAGCATGGTATTGCAGCACTTCTTGTGGTAATATAAACCTTCCCACAATTGAAGGCACATATGAAAGATAAGTGTCCAAAAAAAACCCAATAATAATGCCACTGAAAAAACAGCTTGTAAGTAATCTCTAATCTATAAATTGCCAAAAATGAAGAGTCGCTAAAGGTAGTAGAAAGTATGAGGCAGCTGATGGGTAATGAGTAAAAGGCCCATTAATCTAAAATGGCACTCACTCGCCCTTCCACAATTCGCTGACGCTCAGTAATAACTTACCCAGGAACATTCAGTGGTTACAGCTGTTATTGCAGAGATAAAAAGGGGGCATTGTTGAGGCAGGAAAGATGAAAAAAGAAGAATACCGTTGGTTTGGTTTGTGGAGAGATGCGGGTGCGGCGACCAAAAAATGGCGGCCGCCCACGTCTCGGCTGAGGGAGGAACCGGGAGAGTTCGTAGCGGAGTATCCGGGACAAAGGCGGGTTCCAAACGCATCCCGGAGACTCAGCGCATGTGGGAGAGATGATGCCCGGCACTCCGGCAGGAAAAAATAGCACAGGAGCGTCTCCAATTCAGATAATAGTTCCGCCGAATCGCGGAGCTCAAGCCGGGTCTGCCATTGCTCCTTGGCGTCCAAGCAAAGCCACTGTGATATTTTTAAGTTATCTTCCTACATTGAGCTCTGGTGAAAATTCATTTCAATAGATTGTAGGAAAATGGGTTCTGACCTACTTAACTCCCCAGATTTGTTGCTTTTGAACTGCACAATTATTGGACGTCTCGCTCACTGTTAAATTAAATTGAGAGCGCTAGCCGTCATTGTCCACCTTTTAAAGCAAGGTCTGCTTCTGTGCAACTGGAGTAAGATGCTCGAATTGGGTGCACGTGAACATGTGCACACATGGTACTCATTGTTTCAGACTGAGAGCGCGAGACTCCTGTCTAACCCAGCCTCATATCTGCCCCCCTGTTGCAAAAGGGAGTGGTGCTGCTCTGGTCTAAGCCTTTTAATGTGAGTGGGCACTCATAGTGTAAGTTTGTGTTACTTAACTGAGAGTGTGCCCTTACTTCATTATACCCTATAGGCAAAATCTGCCCCAAATAACCATTATCCACATTTAGGGCTAGAGGCAACACTGATTATGTGGTTATAACAGACCTTAAGTGCAGACTCATTGCCACTTTGGTTATATCTGCATCCCTTTAGGCACTTGAGGATTCGTCATAGTTATACTAACTTATCTTCTAATTATAATACAAGTAGTTTCCTGGATTTTGTTCTTCCTGCTGGGCCACGTTAATTATTCTGTTGACAAGCTGGAGGATCAAAGGCCTCTCACACAACAGGGCCCTTTGCAATTGCGTAGGCCTGGTCCTGGGAAAGGAAAGAGAGGGATTAGAAACTGCATGAGATAATAACTTTTGACACTGCCCCTGGCTTGTGATGGTCATCTTCACATACACAAAGTAGGACATCCAGACCTCAGAAGCCGATCACAAGAGATGATTCACATTGATGTTTTAGAGGAAAGGGACTGGCAGTGGTGGCATTTAAAGGCAGGGCTTAGTATATCAGAGGAAACCTTTGCTCTAACCCTTTCAAGTCACCATTTTGAATTGTATCAACATTCTGTGGAGGAGGTGTGTCAAGCTAGAATTCAGAAGAGAGGCCTCTCTTTGTAGAATGTTCTCTGAATCGCTAAAATATTGCAGATGAAGAAAACTGCTCTCCCCAGCATTTTTGACAAATCATTAAATTGTAAGATTGAGCTTTAGTTGTTAGATATTGAAACGTTGTCTGCAACAAGGAGGATATTCATTTGTTGAGGCAGTTTCAGTACAAAGCCTGAGAAAAACATTAGACCTTTAGTGTTTGGACATCACTGCACCCCATTGGCATGTCCACAATGCTATATGATATTGCAGACACAACAGGTCTTAGCAGAATAAATACCAGGAGCCTTTAGAACTGAGATACTGCCAAATACACATTGACACCTACAAATAATAATTCACTCTTTTCGTACATCGATTCATGTGTTGCGTCCATGTTGTCTTGCAATATTACAGTCTCTATCACCATACGTTACATCTTTGCACCATTGTGCAAGGGTATCTCCTTGAATCTACCATGAAATTATTACTGGGAGAGTACCCTTCCAGAACACAAACACTTAGCATAGACCGAATTTTACCCTTTTCTCAATTTGGTTGTGTCCTGTGAAGGGGAGCACAAGTACAAAGTCAGAAGAGGAAGGAAAAATGCTGTCCTTGCTCCTACATCAAAAGGGCACAGTTTTGTAATGCTAAACTCAGTCTACTTTTTTAGTAAATCAATCAATGAATTAAACATTTGTAGAGTGCACTACTCACCTGTGAGGTTCGCAAGGTCCTGAGGGGAGGGGGGAGCTACTACTGCTCGAACAACCAGGTTTGAGAAGACTCATGAAGGTCAGCAGGTCCTGGGTCTGTTGCAGGTGGATAGGAAGGTTGGTTAATGTCTTGGAGGCTAGGTGGGAGAAGGATCTGCTGCGGGTGGTCATTCGGTGGATGCATGGAAAGGTGGGAAGGGCAAGGTCAGCGAAGATGTCCGTTGGGAGTGTAGAAGGTCAATAAATCAATCAATCAGTGGTTAATAGAGCGTGCTACTCATCCGTGAGGATCTCAAGGGGCTGGGGAGGGAGAGCAGATCCGGGTAATTTGAAGAGCCAGGTCTAGAGGCCCTTTCTGAACGTTTGGAGGGTTGGGGAGCGTCTGATGTTGACTGGGAGCTTGTTCCAGGTTTTGGCTGTGATGTAGGAGAAAGCTCTCTCACCCGTTCTCTTTCTGCGGATGTGGGGGATCTCTGCCAGGGTGAGATCGGCGGAGCGGAGGTTCCTCTTGGGTACGTGGAAACATATTCAGTCACTGAGGTATTTGAGTCCCATGTTGTGACGGATTTGTAGGCGTGGGTGAGGAGTTTGAAGGTGACCCTCTTCTCGTTGGGGAGCCAGTGGGGGCTTCATGATTGTTGGGTCATATGTTCGTGGCGCGGTGTCCCTAGAACGAGCCTGGGTGCGGCGTTCTGGTTCGACTGGAGTTTGTGTAGAAGAGTTTTGTTGATTCTGGCTTAGAGGGCGTTGCCATAGTCTAGTCTGTTGGTTATGAGTGTGTGGGTGATGGTCTTTCTGCAGTCGGGGGATCCATTTGAAGGTCTTACAGGGGATGCAGAGGCAGTTGAAACTGGTGGACGGAAAGGTGTGGATCTGGCGGTTCATGGAGAGGGAGGAGTCGAGGATTATGCCAAGGTTCTGAGCGTGGTCTGCCGGAGTGGGTGGGATCCTGAGGGCAGAGAGCCACCAGGTGCTGTCCCAGGCGGAGGTGCAGTGTCCGAGGATAGGGACCTCGGTCTTCTCAGAGTTGAGTTTTAGGCAGCTGTCCTTCATCAAGGCTGCTACATTTCTCATTCCTTCTTGGAAGCAGAGTCTGGTGTCATCTGGATTCTTGGTGTGGGAGAAGATGAGCTGGGTGTCGTCGGCATAGGATACAATGCTATGCCAGTGCTGTGTGATGATGATGATGATGATGATACAATGCTAAGCCAGTGCTGTGTGATGATGGCAGTGATAGGGGCCATGTAGATGTTGAAGAGCTTGGGGCTTAGTGAAGATCCTTGGGGTACTCCACAGATGATGTCATTGAGATCCGAGGTGGGGGAGTCTAATCCTCTGGGTTCTGCCGAAGAGGAAGGATTGGATTCAGTCGAGGGCGGATCCCTGTATTCCGGAGTTGTGGAGTCTGGCGGCTAGCGTGCGATGTGAGATGGTGTCGAAGGCTGCTGGGAGGTCTAGAAAGATGAGGGCTGCAGTGTGTCCCTGGTCTAGCGGCATGCAGATGTCATAGGTGGCGGTGAGGAGGGCGGTCTCGGTGCTCTGGTTGCTGCGGAAGCCAGACTGGGATGCATCTAGGATTGCATTTTCTTCGATGAAGGCGGTCAGCTGGGAGCTCACAAGTCTTTCGCTGACTTTGGCTGCAAAGGGGAGGAGAGAGATGGGCCGGTAGTTCTTCAAGTCGGTTGGGTCGGCCGTTGGTTTCTTGAGGAGGGGTTTCACCTCCGCCTGCTTCCAGTCGTCTGGGCAGATGCCGGATATGAGGGAGGAGTTGATAGTCCATGCTAGTTCAGGTGCGATGACAGCGGCTGCCCTGTGGAAGATGTGAGGGGGCCAGGGGTACGTTGGGCCTTCTGAGTGCATCTTCTTCATGGTTGAGGGGCTGAGCTTGAGGGACGCGGGGGCCAAGGAGGTGATGGTTGGCTTCTCGGCAGTGGTTTGTGGTGTGGTGCTGTCTTTTGCATGCTCAGTGAAGTGGTCATAAAGGGTCTTGATCTTCAGGTGAGAGTAGGAGCTGAGTTTGTCGCAGAGTTCCTGGGAGGGTGTGATGTCAGTGTGAGAAGTTGGCCCGATATGCAGCGTTCGCTATTCTAGCGACCGCTATGTATCGTTCCAAACGACCCTTATGGTGGTTGGTTGTAAGTCAACCTATAGACCAGCTATCCTAGTAGCGTGGATACGAGCAGTCTAAGGCTAAAGACTCGAGAGGGCGCGCTAAGCCAGCTGTTTACCACACATGTACCCCTTGAACACCAAGTGAAAGGACACCACACAAGTGTTATGAAAATAAACAGTATATTTATTAAGAATCACAACAGCCCTGTACTCTTTATGAGGACAGGGTACTAAGCACAAACCAAATCTCTTAGGAAAATACTTCAAGTGCACAATTAACAAGTGTCCGAGGACACGGAAAGTTTAAGGTCTCGGGCGGACCCGATAAGGCAAGTCGGAAGCGAGGGACTCGGGACCCTAGAGTAAAGAGGCTATGCAGGCACCGAAATGCCGAGTTACCTAGCCACGAGGGCTGCGGCTGCACAAGTCTTACAGGCGTCGGGGTCTTCGCTGACGAGCCAGGAGCCGGAAGAAAAGGAGTTGCTGGCCGGCGACCAGTGATGAATAGTTCGTAGAGATCCAAGCCTGGATCAGAGATTGATGATACCTGAAAGCAGAGGGGACCAAGTTCGTACTACTAGCCAGTAGTCAGAGGGTACCAGGAAGGCACCGGTTGGCCGTCACCTCGACCAGGTGAGTGGGCGACGCTAGGCTCTGCAGTCTCACGGACCAGGAGGCGTTGTCGGCGTCCACGGTGGAGGTGCGAGCTGTCCCATGAAGGATGATGCTGTCGGCGTCGCTGGGCCCGGGATGGGGCAACAAGCCTTGGCAGGTCTCAGGGCCACGTGGTGGGCTTAAGATGGCGTCGTGAGTGGACCAGGAGGGTCCGGGGTGCTTCTCGCAAAGATGGAAGCAAGGGCCAGTCTGGAGCAACCAGACCAGCGGTGTTGATTGTCGGATGTCGTCACAGAAGGGCACAAGCCAGCGGCTAGTGACCAGACAACGTGCTGAGCAGCGAGCAGAAGGGCCCCACGCAGATCGTGGAGATGCTGGGAGACTGCACTTTGGTGCTGGAGCGGCTCAGGGTCGGGGCTTCTCGGACCCCAGAGCACTCACCAGGGAATTACTTCGACGGTCGTGCTGGTTAAGAAAGCGTGCAGGTTTTGATGATGGCCGGTCCCTCGAGGTCTCGTCGCACCCACCGATCACAGCTGAGCTGATGACGTGGGTAGAGGTCGGAGGTGCCAGGGAAGCCGGTTCTCGTCGAGCTGGGCCGTCGGATCCTTGAGGAAGGACTTGCAGCAAACCGCAGAGTTCTTAGATGGTGCCCGCTGATGCAGGGTGACTACTCCTTAGTCACAAGGGAGAAATCTTGAGAAGAGTCTCGAAGTCCTTTCGTAGAAAGTATTCTTGATTCAAAGATGATCTGATTTGGAAGGGTCCCTGCCCCGGCCTTTATCCTAAAGAAAGGGGTGGGTACATGACTAGGTCCTGCCCTAAGGGTGGGACCAGGAAGGGGGGTAGTTACACCCCTCTCCCCTGCCGGACTTTCCCCAGGCCAGGGCTGTCGCCCCTGGAACTGGTTCTGACCGGCAGATGCGTAGTGAGCACCGGGGTGCCACTCCGCAGTCACCTTCTTGCAAAAGCCCTACCTACCCAGAATACACAAACCCAGTCTGGGACGGTGCGAACACCGCCCTCGACAGGAAACCCTTTGTCCAAGCTCTCCTCGCTGGAAGGACTCCCAGCAGCAGGAGGTCAGACTCGTGTCTGTGGTGGCAGCATCCATTTTGTGGAGCTGAGGCTTTAGTTAACTTTAACCGGGGTTCACAGTTACGTACATGTCGTGTCCCTCTAGAAGGGCGGAATGCTAACCTCGTCGCCAGAGTTGGTGAGAGGGCAGCATCCCGATTCGTATGACACCTTACTCGACATGTCTTGATAACGCGACACCGAAGTTACCGTTGTGGTACGCGTTATCATGGAACAGCCATTGGGTCTTGATTCCGCAAGCTGCAACCGGGCTCGGCTCGGGCCAGAACACAGTTCACACGAGCCCATGCACTCTGCCTTCAGGATTGTCAAGGCCTGCCATAGGAGTGACTGATAGGAAATCGGGTGTCCATTGTATGGTTAGATATAGGGCTACTATATCTAAAGCAAAGGGTGATTACACGACTTCGCCCCAGCTGTCACGCAGCCAGTTGTGTCAAATTTAGGAGGCCAGCCAGGGGTGGCATAATACATGCTGCAGTCCCTGGCGGCCCTGGGTACACCTATGCCCTGAGTTACAGGGTCTGATAAGGTGGCCCAGTACCAATTGGTAAATGCACCTAGGGTACATCTCGTAATTTAGAAAGAGAACAGCCAGGCTGTGGGTCTGATTAGCAGGCCCACAGCCAGAGAAAGTCGTAAACCAGTGAAACAAAAGCAAAAAATCTGGGTGATCATAGGATTGCAGACCCTACTCTCCTACAGTCAGTGGCTTCGCAGGTGAGTTTTGTGAACTGCTGAATGATGTTGAACAGTTCCATAATGTTGGATGCATTGGTCTTGACTTTGTCCCTGATGAAGGTTCTTTTGGTGTCCCTTATACGCTGGTGGTAGTCCTTTATGCGCTCATGTGATTGTTCCATGCAACCATGGTCTTCTGGTTTCACCAGGTTTTCTTCAAATGTCTGCAGGCGCATCCGGCTTCTTGGAGTTCGGTGGTGAACCAGGTGGCCTTCAGCGGGCGTTGTTTGGTCGTGTTTTGGAGAGGTGCCAGGTTGTCGGTGCAGCAGGAGACCCAGAGGTGGAATTCCCTAGTTGTGGAGTTGGTGTCTGTCGTGTCCTTGGGGTGGTCTTGGAGGAGGGTGGAGTTCAGGTGTTCCTCAGTGACCTTACTTCAGTTCCATCCCAGTGGGTGTGGGGCGGGCTTGAGTGCAGTGATGGTTTTGAAAGTGAAATGAACGCAGTGGTGATCCATCCAGAGGGGCTGTGTGGTGTGGCTGAGGTGGATGTTTGATCTTCCTGCGAAGATGGGGTCAAGGGTGTGACTCACTTTGTGGGCGGAGTGCTGACAAGCTGTTTTAGTCCTAGGTTTGCGAGTTGCTTGAGGAGTGTGGTGGAGTTGGGGTCCTGCCTGTTCTCGAGGTGGTATTTTCAGGCCAATGATGGCCTGGGGTGCGGCAAGCTCGGCGATGCTGGTTGAGGGTCTGTAGCTGAGGGTGCCACAGAGCGTGGGTCTGGGGTTTGTCTGGATCTGGAAATGCAGATGTTCCCTGTTGGAGCGGGGGTCGCATGTGCTTGATGTGAATAGTCAGAGGGGGTCTTGTGTGCGATGGTGTGTCCTCCTCCCGGGCACTGTGGGCAGTCCTTTCTCTGGATCTTGAAACCATCAGGGATTGATGAGGCGATGTTTGGGCCGGAGGTGGTGTTAGCCCAGGTTTCCGTGAAGAAAGCGACATCGGGCTACAGGGTGTCGATCAGGTCCCAGATTTCTAAAGCGTGTCGGTGTAGGGAGCACACGTTGAGAAGGATGCAAATCAGGGTTTCAGTGGGTTGTTCAGTAGGTTGCCCTTCGGCGGCTGCGGGCGTCTTGTCGACGGTGAAGGATCTTCGGCAGTGTCTGTGAGAGAACTGCACATGGGTCGTGTTGGGCAAGGATCTCACGCAGTCAGCTTCTCCACTGGGGTTGAGATGGTAGAGGGTGGCTGAGTCGTAGCAGTGGGGACCAGGAGGACCAGGGTTCCTGGTGCTGGTCTCAGTTGGTTCACGGACGGGCGCAGAAGGGCTTGCCTTAGGAACACCTTGCCTTAGGAACGCCTTTGGCACGCCAATGGCACGACCACACAGCGGACGCCATTTAGTAGGTGAGGGGGCAGGAGCAGGGGTTTAGTGAGGCGGGATTTGGGCTGAACAGGGGCGGGCCATAGGGGCAGCAGCCGCAGGAAAGTAGGCACAATGGACGACACGGGAGATACAAAATGAAGAGAGACAGTAACACTAAGAACAGTAAAATACAATACAATAAGCAGGCAACTGTCAGGCACAATAAGGATCAGCCGGGGGAAACAGCAATACCGAGAGGAACGCAGCAGCCTAGAACCCTCGGGAGAGAGGCTCAAAATTCGGTAATCTGGCTGAAGTGCTGTGCTGCTGGGGAGAGTGCTCCCTTGGACCAGAGGTCCAGATGAGTAATTTGTTGCGGTATATTGGTCGGGCATCGTGGAGTGTTTTGTGAGCATGGGTGAGGAGTTCTTTGTGAGCGTGGGTGAGGAGCTTAAAGATGATCCTGTTGCAGGTTCCTCAGGTGGGCAGTGATGTGGCTGTGGCGTGGGATGTCAAGGATGAGTCATGCAGAGGCGTTCTGTATGCATTTGAGTCTCTTCTGGAGTTTGGCCCTGGTTTACGCATAGAGGGCATTGCCGTAGACCAGCCTGCTGGTGACGGGGGCATGGGTGAGCGTCCTTCTAGTGGGGATCCATCTGTAGATCTTGCAAAACATACAGAGGGTGTTGAAGCAGGAGGAAGAGAAGGTGTTTACTTTCTGGGTCATTAACAGTGACGAGTTCATGATGAATCCAAGGTTGTGTGCGTGATTGGTGGGTGTCGGTGCTGCTCCCAGCGAGGCCGGCCACCAGTAGTTGTCCCAAGCAGAGGGGTTGGAGCCGAGGATGGGAACCTCCATCTTGTCCAAGTTCAGTTTCAGGTAGCTGTTTTGCATCCATTCAACATGCCCTTCATTCCTTCATGGAAGTTGGTTTTGGTGGCGGTGGGGTCTTTGCTGAGGGAGAGGATCAGCTGGGTGTCGTTGGCATATGAGATGATGTTGAGGTGAGTGGTGTCATGTAGACATTGAAGAGGGTCGGGCTGAGGGATGATCCCTGGGGTATGCCGCAGGTGATCTTGGTGGCTTTGGATCGGAATGGAGGGAGGTGGACTCTCTGGGTTATGTTGGTGAGGAAGGAGGGGATCCAGTCCAGGGCTTTGTCGCGGATCCTTGCATTGTAGAGGCGTCTGTGCAGGGTGTGGTGGCAGACGGTGTCAAAGGCGGCCGAGAGGTCTAGGAGGATGAGGGCCACGGTTTCTCAGTTGTCCAGCAGGGTCCTGATGACGGTGGCATTGATGAGTGTGGTTTTGGTGCTGTGGTTGCTGCGGAATCTGGACTGGGATGAGTCCATGGTGTTGTTCTATTCGAGGAATCGAGTCAGTTGTCTGTTGACGATCTTCTCGATGACTTTCACCGGCAATGGTAGCAGGGAGATAGGCCGAAAGTTCTTGAGTTCCTTTGGGTCTGCCGTGGGTTTTTTGACTAGGGTGTTTATCTCTGCGTGTTTCCGGCTTTCCGGGAAGGTGGTGGTCTCAAGTGAGCTGTTGAGGATCTTTTGGAGTTAGGGTGTGAGGATGGAGCTCGCTTTGTTGAAGATGTGGTGGGGCATGGGTCTGACGGTGAGCCTGAGTGGGTGGTGTTCATGGTTTTGAAGGTGTCTTTGTCGTCGACATGGTCCAGGAGGTCAGGAGGCCGGTGTGACTAGAGTAGGCCTGGGCGGGAAATGCCGTTCCGCTCACGGAATTTGCGGAATTTGGGTAATTTCGGGTTCTGTCGAGAACGCAAAATTGCCCAAAAGTCTGCATTCTGCGTCTTAGGAAAACATATTTCCCCGCGAGCACACAAACAGCGACTGCGAACAGTAAGATGCCTCGCGAACAAGCGGAATTTCTGTGTGTTCGCAGAGATTTTTTACCGTTTTGCGGAGATTTGAATAACGCGATTACGCAAATTTTGCCCACACCTAGACTAGAGGGCAGTGAGTCTAAGGTATTGGCGGCTGTCGGGGGGGTCTGAATGTTGAAGCTGTCTTGAATGTGTATGATTTTGCGGTGGAAGAAGGTGTCTAGAGACTTGCAGAGGTCTTGTGATGGCGGGATGTCGATGGAGCTGGAGGTGGGATTGGCAAGTTCCTTCATGATGTTGATGAGCTCTTTGCAGTTGTGCGCATTGTTGTCGATGCGTTCTTTGAACGAGGTCCTTTTGGCAGTTCAAATGAGTTGGTGGTGCCTGGGGCTGGCGTTCTTGAGGGCTGTGTGGTTGTCTGGTGTTTGCTCGGGGCGCCATTTCTTCTCAAGTGTCTGGCAGGTTTGCTTGGATGTCTGGAGGTCGGAGGTGAACCAGATGGCCCTTCAGGTGTTGCTCGATTGGGCTTAGGGAATCTATATGTAGAGGAGGAGAGGAGACTGCAGGTGATGCGGACATATGTGTTATCCTGTTGCTTTAGAATCACAAATCCAAAGTGGTGATGTGTCAGCCATCAAAGTGCTCCATACAGATTTCATTTAAGTCATGATGAAGTATACACACCAGCATGTATTCATATTTATCAGTATCTGTTATTGAAGTCTCATTTGATCTTGGGACTTTAGCTGTGGTCAAGTGTCTTTTGTACTTTTCTGTGTATGTGAGCATATATTTGAATCCCACAGAGTCACCCAGTCGTTTTAATACATGTTCTGCCTGTAGGTGACAAATTATGTGTCACTTTGGTGCTGTTTAGTTAGTGTCCTCTTTTAAATACATCTTGGGTTTCAGTACATGTGTGTTTACTCCCAACCTTTCCTGTGTGACTTATCCAAGGTGAAGGTGAGTCCTCGTGATATTGGGGATGGAGCTCTTGAGGGGATCATGCTGCCATGGACAGACTTAGGACAGCATATAGAGCAATGAATAAATGGTAAATTAGCATCACTGGTCCTCAGCACATTTAAGAGTGTATATTACTCTTACTGTTGCCTGCATACATCAGTAGATCATTCATTGCTTCAGAGAGGATTTGTGAAACACTGTGTGTGAACTCCTGCTTGCAAATGTGTCACTGTGTGGATGAGAGCAGTGCGGGACGTGAAGCAGATTGAAGGATCGCTATTTTGACTGCTGTCTTGCAACTTTTGTAAGGCTCTTGTAAATGTCTATGACTGCCAGTATTCCCAATAACCAAGCAAATTGCCATCAGTATCTGTGAGTGCCCTCATGTTCAGTGGATTCGAATTTGTAGGGTGCCCCTTCTCAGGCCCCGCAGCTGTAACATGTCCTTTCTCTATGTCTATGTATTTGGCATGAGGATCAACAGACACTATCTTTGAGCTCCAACAGGGCGTATGCTGCTGGCAGATCCATGGTGGTATGGGTGTCCAGGGTCATTGTCATCTTTTTATTATTTCCCTAAATGAGCAACCACCACCAGCTACTGGGAGATACATTAATGTGACCCCTCAGCAACCCAATGTCCAGAATAAACATACACAAGTACAGTAAAGTTTCTTTGTGCTTTGTCTTTTTATTTTTCTTCTTCTTCACACTGTATTAGATGTTCTCAATACATTCTGTAGTCACTCTGGTAACTCCAGTAGCCAACTATTAGGAGATGTTTTACGTCTGTTTAAATGTAGTTCCCATGTTCCTTCAGGGGTCACTAACAATTTAGGGAATATCTTCCTGAGGCCAATCTTAAGAGTAACACAAGTCAGGACCTGCAAAGAGGCTGTGATAAAGTGCCTCAGTGGGTCTTCGATCCAACTTTCCTGCAAAATGATTAAATTCCTGACATTTGCAGCTCAAGAGCTCAAAAAAAAGGCAACAGCAAAACCGGAACTGGGACACACGGACATATTGCAGACAGACCCAGATCTTTCTTGATGCTCCTTGCAGCCTCCACTCCTCCCTGTTCCCTTTTATTCTAAGTCACTTTAAGCACTCTATTTGAGATGGGGGACAGACACACTTAATCAAGCACAAGTTCTAATGCATGCTCAATTAATCAATCAAGGCATTTATTAAGCGCACTACTCACCCGGAGGGTCTCAAGGCGCTAGGGGAGGGGGGGGTTTCGCTACTGCTCGAACAGCCAGGTCTTGAGCGCTTCCTGAAGGCGAGGTGGTCCTGGGTCAGGCGGAGGTGGGTCGGGAGGGAGTTCCAAGTCTTGGTGGCAAGGTAGGAGAAGGACCTTCCCCCTCTGGTGGCTCTTCGGAAGCGGGGGACAGCGGCGAGGGCGTGGCCGGTTGATCGAAGCTGGGGTGTGGGAGCGTAGAAGTTGAGGCGGCTATTGAGGTATCCTGGGCCTTGGTTGTGTAGGGCTTTGTGTGCGTGGGTGAGGAGACGGAAGGTGATTCTCTTGTTGACCAGGAGCCAGTGCAGGTCTCTCAGGTGTCCGGAGATGTGGCTGCTACGGGGGATGTCCAGGATGAGACGTGCTGAGGCGTTCTGGCTCCACTGGAGTCTCTTCTGGAGTTTGGCGGTGGTACCGGTGTAGAGGGAGTTGCCGTAGTCCAGACGACTGGTGACGAGGGCCTGGGTGACCATCTTCCTGGTCTTGGTGGGGATCCACCGGAAGAGCTTACGTAGCATGCGCAGGATGTTGAAGCACGACGAGGAGACGGCGTTGATTTGTCTGGTCATGGAGAGGGAGGAGTCCAGGATGAAGGCCAGGTTGCGTGCGTGGTCTGTTGGTTTGGGTGCGCTGCCCAGGGCGGGGGGCCACCAGGAGTCGTCCCAGGCAGAGGGTGAAGATCCCAGGATGAGGACTTCCGTCTTGTCCGAGTTCAGTTTCAGGTTGGCTCTGGCGGGGTCGTTGGTGAGGGAGAGGATCAGCTGGGTGTCGTCGGCGTAGGAGATGATGTTGAGGTTGTGTTGGCGTGCGATGGCTGCGAGGGGGCTCATGTAGACGTTGAAGAGGGTTGGGCTGAGCGAGGAGCCTTGAGGAACGCCGCAGATGACTTCGGTGGCTTCTGATCTGAAGGGGGGAGGCTGACTCTCTGTGCCCTTCCGGCGAGGAAGGAGATGATCCACACCAGTGGCTTCTCCTGGATTCCGACGTTGCTGAGGCGCTGCACTAGGGTACGGTGGCAGACAGTGTCAAAAGCCGCGGAGAGGTCTTGGAAGATGAGGGCCGCTGTTTCTCCGTTGTCGAGCAGGGCTCAGATGTCATCAGTGGCTGCGATCAGGGCGGTCTCGGTGCTGTGGTTGGCCCGGAAGCCAGATTGCGAGAGGTCGAGGGATCTGTTCAACTCGAGGAGGGCGGCCAGCTGCTTGTTGACGGTCTTCTCGATGACTTTTGCAGGAAACAAGAGCAGCGAGATGGGGCGGTAGTTCTTGAGGTCGGTGGGATCGGCTGATGGCTTCTTAAGTGGGGCGCTGAGTTCGGCATGCTTCCAGCTCTCCGGGAAGGTAGCGGTGTCAAAGGAGGTGTTGATGATGTCCCGCAGGTGGGGTGCGATGACAGCGTCGGCCTTGTTGAAGACGTGGTGAGGGCAGGGGTCGGCCGGAGATCCGGAGTGGATGGAGTTCATCGTGCAGACGGTGTCTTCGGTGCTGATCGGGGTCCAGGTGCGGAGGGTGGTGGTGGGGGCGGTGGTTCGGTCGTGGCGTGCGTCGGGTGAGTGCTGAAGCTGTTGTGTATGTCTGCGATCTTGTTGTAGAAGTAGGAGGCGAGGGAGTTGCAGAGGTCTTGTGAAGGGGTGATGTCGTTGATTCCGGCGTCGGGGTTGGAGAGCTCTTTAACGATGTTGAAGAGTTCCTTGCTGTTGTGTGCGTTGTTTTCCAGTCGTTCCTTGAATGCAGTTTTCTTGGTGGCGTGAAACAGTTGGTGGTGTTTTCGGGTGGCGAGCTTGAGGGCAGTTATGTTGTCCGGTGTTGGGTCTCTGCGCCAGGCTTTCTCGAGGGCTCGGCAGTTCCTCTTAGAGCTCTTGAGTTCGTCGGTGAACCATGGGGCTTTCTTGCTGCTGGGTCTGCTAGGCGGGGTCCTCAGAGGGGCGAGGTCGTCTGCGCAGTTGCTGATCCACTTTGTGAGATTGGTGGCCACCTGGCTGGGGTTCGTTGCGCCGGTGGGAGGGTTCTTGCTCAGGGAAGTCGAGAGCTGGTCGGCTGTGATCTTGTTCCATCTTCTGCGTGCAACCTGTTGCTGGTGGTGGTGGATCGTGGTCCTTCTGAAGCTGAAGTGGACGCAGCTGTGATCCGTCCAGTGGAGTCCTGTGGCGTTGCTGAAGGTGATGTCCTTGCTGGATGAGAACACGGGGTCGAGTGTGTGTCCTGCGTAGTGGGTGGGGGTGGTCACCAGCTGCTTGAGTCCGAGGTTGTCCAGCAGGGTGGTGGTGTTGCGGTCGTTGTTGTTCTCCAGGTGGAAGTTGAGGTCCCCGAGGAGGATGTAGTCAGCGGAGGGGAGGGCGTGCGGGCAGATGAAGTCGGCGATGTCTTCGCTGAATTGTGTGCGTGGTCCCGGGGGTCTGTAGATGAGGGTGCCTCTGAGGGTGGTCTTGGAGTTGATGTGGATCTGGA
The DNA here is from genome assembly GCF_964263255.1 of Lissotriton vulgaris. Classification (NCBI taxonomy): domain Eukaryota; kingdom Metazoa; phylum Chordata; class Amphibia; order Caudata; family Salamandridae; genus Lissotriton; species Lissotriton vulgaris. The sequence continues at coordinate 50,170,982 of NC_141695.1, forward strand.
AGTGCAGGTGTTCGGTGGGTGTGAGGGTGTCGTCGGTGTTGGTCGTGATGCGGATGGTGTTCTTATGGATGTTATGTTATGTTATGTTAGTTGCATTTTAATGCGCACAGCTGCTCCAGCGAAGGAGCGTCCTGGCGCAGGGAAAGGTAAACACAACACAACACTAGGTCCGGTAACAAAAAGCAAACAGTAAAAGCTAGAAACAATTAAAACAGGAAGGTTTTCAGGGCCCTACGGAAAGACATTAGGTCATTCGAAAGGCGGATTTCCAAGGGGAGCGCATTCCAGAGGGTTGCGGCTTTCACGCGGAAGGAGCGACCCCCCATCCGACTAAGTCTGAAGCGGGGGACGACCACCAAGGACTGTCCAAGGGATCGTAGTGAGCGGGTAGGAACATAGGGAGAGATCAGTGTATTCAGTATTCCGGGTGCCAACTCTCTCAGAATTTTAAAAACCAGGCAGAGAGCCTTGAATTGGATACGCTTGCATATCGGGAGCCAGTGCAAGGACCTCAGGGTGTTAGAGGTAGGGCAGGTTCGAGGCAGACCAACCACCGCCCTAGCCGCCGCGTTCTGGACTCGTTGTAAACGGAGAATCTCGGCTTGGTTCGCTCCTAAAAGGAGAGAACTGGCGTAATCCAACCGCGAGATGATCATTGCTTGAATGACCAGCTGTCTTGTAGGAGCATCGAAGAATCGCAGCAGGGGTCTTAGCCCGCGTAGTACTCCAAAACAGCAGGCCGCCACTCTCTTTGTATGAGTCACAAAGCTTAGCGTGTGGTCAAGCCATACTCCGAGATTCCTGAGTTCCAGGACAGGGGCCGGCGCTGATCCCAGCTCTGGAGGCCACCATTCGTCCCCCCAGTGGTCCGCTTCCCTTCCAACGATCATCACCTCTGTTTTTGACGCGTTCAGCTGGAGACAGTTGTTATTCATCCAGCTGGCCACCTCTCTCAGTCCACTTCGGAACCTGAGGGCATCCTGCTTGGCATCCCCGCTGATCGTAACCGCCAACTGAGTGTCGTCAGCATAGGAGACCATGGTAAGGCCCCATTGCCTGACGACCTCAGCCAGCGGCTGCACGTACAGATTAAAAAGCGTGGGACTCAGCGCGGAGCCCTGAGGGACCCCCAGGTCCAAAGGATGGTACTTGGACTGAAAAGGAGGGGTGGCAACGCAGAAGGAGCGATCACTGAGGAAGGAGCGGAACCACTGCAGAGCTGAACCACAAATGCCAATGTCCTGCAGGCGGTGTAGCAAGATGCGATGGGAGACAGTGTCAAAGGCAGCGCTCAGGTCTAGTAAAATAAGCGCTGCCGTTTGACCTGCATCGAGCACACTTCGCAAATGCTCAACCATTGCCAGAAGGGCCGTCTCAGTGCTGTGGCCAGCACGAAACCCATTCTGCGTGGGATCCAGGACATTCACAAGGGTCATATGCTCCGTGAGGGCCCGATTTACATGGGCCTCCATAACCTTGGCCGGCCAAGGGAGCAAAGATATAGGGCGGTAGTTTTCAGGTCTCGATGGATCCAAAGATGGTTTTTTTAGGATCGGGGAAACCACCGCTTGCTTCCATTTGGCAGGGACCAGGCCAGAGGTTAGGGAGAGGTTAATCAGGGAGCACACTGCTGTGCGGCCCTGAAAAGCAACGTCCCTGAAAAGAGCAGATCTTACCGGGTCTGCAGGCGATCCAGACTTGACTCGCAGGGCCCACTTTGCGAACTCCTCATTGGAGATGGTAGGAAGGGAGTGCAGCGATGGACAGCTGCTAGAGCCGCTCCAGGGAATCACAGGAGACAGTGTGCTTGGAAACGCCAGATAGATCTTCCTGACTTTATCCAAAAAGAAGGTGGCTAGGGCTTCACAGTGGGCAGTGGAACTGTCCAACTGTGGGGGAACTCTCTTTGCCATTAAGTCTTTTATGGTTTTAAAGATGGTTTTAGTCGGGTTAAGGCTATTTCGAAATTCGGCTGCGTAAAACGCCGCCCGGGCCCTGCATATAGCTCGATGGTAAAGCTTAACTAAGGCCAGGTAGATGGATTTCTTGTCGGCATCGTACGACTTACGCCACACCCTTTCCGCCCGTCTGCAAGAGGACTTCATTGCACGCAGCGCGCTGTCATACCAAGGGCTAGCCTGCCGGGGACTGGACTTACTGGAGATGATGGGTACCAGGACGTCCAGCGCCCTGGTAATCCAGTTACAGAACCGGTCATAGCCCGAGGTGGCATTCAGCAGGGGACCTAATGGCTCAGCACCCAAAATGCGGTGAAGGTCCTCTAACCTAAGTTTGTTCCAGTGACGCCGGGGTATCCGCAAAGGAGGCGGTATAGTGGGATTAGCAGGGAGGGGAAGCCAAGCAGACACCAGATAGTGGTCAGACCATATCACAGGATCAACCGCCACAATCCGAACATCAGAGAGAGTGGTAAAAAACGGATCAAGGGTGTGGCCGGCCACGTGTGTAGGCTGAGAAATAAGCTGGGTCAACTGCAAAGCCTCTAAATCGGCCAAAAAAACACTGATGGCCAGAGACTCTAACCTATCAAAGTGGAGATTTAGGTCGCCCAAGATAGAAAAGTTTGCACATCCACTAGCCAAGAGGCTCACAGCCTCCGGAAAGGCACCTCTAAAAGCTACATCGCTGCCTGGAGGGCGATAAACAACCATCCCTGACAGCGAGAACTGAGGGCTGATGGAAACCTTAAACAGCGCACTCTCACATCCAGCAATCTGCAAGACCGTCCAGGTACATGTATAGGCGGATCTGATAAATAAGGCGATCCCTCCACCTCTAGAATGGCGGTTAGATCTGAAGCATGAGTAGCCCGGAGGACAGGCAAGATTGACTATGGCGTCATCAGTATCTTGTAGCCAGGTTTCAGTTACAGCCAACAGATCTGGTGTCTTATCCAGAATGAGGTCAGCCACAGACAGATGGTGTTTCACTAGAGATCTGGTGTTCAGATTTAAAAAACGTAGACCAGATCCCAAGCTACCAGGCAACGGAGAGAGACCAGGAGGAGCTCGTGGGGCGGGAGAAGTGGCGAGCTCGCGAATACCTACAGGCTGGTCCAATGACCATCTGTTGCAAGCACACTGAAACGGGCCACACAGCGGATGGTGGGGTGTGGTAGAGCAGCGTGGGAGAGTATCTCTGATGGCAAGAAGCGAGGCACCGGAATACATAATCATCCTGACAGGGCGACAGCTACGGGCACACAAATATACACTAGGTAAAGATAAAAGATAAAATCCCTGGCGATGCCTCCTCCTGTCTGGTTGATGCGGTCCCTCCGGATAATCTTGTAGCCGTCCGGGATGGCGATGGCGATGTCAGGCGCTGAGGAGGCGTTCATCCAGGTTTCTGTGAGGAAGGCGACGTCAGGGGCTGTGGTATAGAGCAGGTTCCAGAGCTCGACAGCGTGTGTGTGGACGGAGCGGGTGTTGAGCAGGATGCACTTCAGGTGGCTGCTGCTGGTGCTCGTCTTGGTCGGTGCTGGTTTAGTGCAGGTCCGGATGCAGGTGAACTTGAAGGAGTGGCAGCAGAAGGGTCCGTGGGTGCGTCTCGGGGTGGCTCGGTAGCACCCCAGGATCCGGCCGGCGTTGAGTGCGTTGAGCTCGGTGGCGTCGTAGGTCCGGCGGGTGGGCTGGTGTCTGCGGGGGCCAGGTGTCCTGGCACTGGGCGCGGTCCAGGCACGGACGGGCGCAGACGGGCTTTCCTTTGGCGCTCCTTCGGCGCTCAGTCGGTGCTCCCGCTGCGCGCGTCCACTGCACGGTCGCTCTGGGGGCGTCATAAGTAAGGAGCCGGGAGGGCGGGTCAGCTGGGTGGCGGGAGCAGGGTGGCCAATGGTCGGGAGGGGGGCGGAGATGCCGGAGGGCAGTGGCAGCAAAGGAGGTCCGAGGTCCGAGGGCGGCTCAGCGGTGGCTGGGTCGTCCGGCGGCTGGGCAGGAAGCACACAGGAGGGGATACAGAAGGCAAAAGGGGAGAGGGGAGGGGGAACACAAAGTAAAATGCACGGGGCAAAAAAGGCAACAGAGGAGACAGAGGCTTACCACAATACGAACGGCGGAGTGCAGAGGGGGAGACAAGAGTTTAAGTGAGCAGGGCGAAGGCAACAGGGGAGACACGGGAAAACAGACAGACGGCGGAATGCAGGGAAAAAAGGCAGCAGCAGGAAGTGCGCAGCGGTCAGCAGGGCAGAGTGCTGGCAGACAGCGGGCAGGAGCAGCGGTGTGGGGTGGACCTCGCCTGCAACAGGCTCAGCGGTCCTTGTTACAACAGTCGTTTGTTGGCCCCAATCTTCTAATGTGAGGTCCATCCTTCCCCTTTTTAAAACTGGTTTCCACTTTGCATGTACACCTGTGTAATCCTGTCCAGAACACGGGGGCATGTCTCTCCTTTTAAACAGCCCTTCCTGTTTTTACTCATCATGTGCATTTGTGCAATGTTGCCCGGCACACGGGGCACATTTTACTTTATATGTTGTTGATTACCACATGATAGTATGTTCCACCCTTTTATGATTGTAAAAAATCAAATAAAAGTATTTCTTCTTCTTCTTTACTAACTTTATGAGTTGCCTCACTCGCACTGTGAATAATGGCATTTTCCTGATCACATGAGCAGCAGGCTGAGAAGAAGTGCACTTCAGTGCAAGGGCTGCTGTTTGTGGGCAGCTGGCCCTGAGCCAGCTATTTATTTCCAATTGTAATATGTTTACCAAGTTGATTTTCATATTGAAAGTGTCTGCAAATCAATTGTAGTAGTGGATAGTGGTGGATGAAAGAGGTATGAGGTGTAATCAAGACTTCACAACCTCAGTATTCTGCACCCACAGTTTTCAGCAGTTTCTGAGAAAAGCGTCCTTCTCACGGTCTACTTCCACATCAGAAAGTGCCAGACATGGTGGACAAGCAGTTCACATCCATGTTTAAATGTCAACTGTGGCCCTCCCTCCTTATGAGGGCCTCACCATACACAGGGGCAGACACACGTCGGGCCAAATCATGAAGGGCGGGGCTGGCTCAGCGCGGAGCGGAGCCCCTGGTTTTAGTTCTGACATTTGAGACAGTTTTACCTCCCTAGCCAGAATATTGTTTTTTTTTAAAGTACATAATACACATACATGGAGGGGCTTTTAATTAAGTACTTCATCCATTGGTCAGTTAAATTGTCATTCACATTTTGCTCTCGGCTACTGCAGGATACAGCATAGGACAGGGTGGCAGACCACTAAAGCTCCTTTCATGTTGAGCAATTGCACTAAATATGTGGAAGCAGTTAACATCCATTCACCAGTTGGGGTGGTAACACATTCGCAAAAAGGTAAGGAGTCCTCTTCAGACCCCTTTCCTTTTGAGACTGTAAAAAAACTCTCAACTCTCAAACAAAGTAAAGAAAAAAATTGTTTCCTTTTAAATGCAACTCCATTCCCCATGAAGGCATTCAATCGTGATGAGTCATAATTTGCGAAGTACCTTCTAAATATTGATGAGCTAGGTCAGTTTGCTACCCGCTACAAATCTTAATCATTAATACATAGGTCAGTTTGCTAAATTATTTTTCACTCGTGAAAAGTTGCAAAGCAGTTTGCATCCCCTTTTTTCAAATGGAATTTTGATACATCTGGCCCATAGATGCTTAAACAGGTCTTCCACCCTGTCCAGATTCTGTCTCTAAGATTTACTTGTAAAAAAAGTTCCAGGTCCCTAAGTTTTTTTTTTTAAGTGGCATAGCCCTGTGTTTTTCTTGTTAAAAAAGTGTGTGGCGATGTAACGGTAATCAGACATAACATCAAATTTTTTATATCGATATGACATAATATCGAAGATTTTATATCGTAGGTAAAATATATCGAAAATCAGAAATATTGATTACAAAAATATCGTAATCAGTATGTGTATCATGATATTGAAAGAAAATATATCGGAAGACAAAATATTGACAGTAAAAATATCGTATAATATTAAATGATAGTAAAAAAAATGTAAGCAAAAATTTTAGTATAATTATTCAAATTAATATTAAAAAAATAATAAAAATATTAATATAAATATTAAAAATACATATATATTTTTAGGAGCGGGTTATTGGGTTTATAGGGGATAAGGGTGGGGAGTGTTTTAAAATATATAATAAAAAATAGTTTACATTTAAAATATCAAATGTAAAAATCGAAATATTAATATATTTGAAAAAAAATATTTTAAAAAATTTATTAAAATGATTACTAATATAATTTAAAAAATGTACTATACATTTTATATTATAAATATTAAAAAACATATATAATTTTAGGAGCGGGTTATTGGGTTTATAGGGGATAAGGGTGGGGAGTGTTTTAAAATAGAAAAAAAATGTTTTTTATAAATAACATATTTAAATATTTAATATTTTTTTTACATATTTGAAAACAAATATAATAAAATATTGAAATTTAAAATTGCAAATGTATTTTTAAATATTTTATTAAATTAAAAAATGTTTGGAGTTTTTACAAAATATATATTAAAAAATAGTCCTATTGTTCTAAATTAAATTGAAATTTACATATATTTAAAATCTAACTTTTTTTTCATAAAAAATAATATTTATTCGAAATTCAAAAATTTAAAATTAATATATAAATTATTGATTTTAGTAGTAATTGTTACTTAATTTTTAGGTAAATAGGCTAGGGAGTATTTAGAATTATAAATATGAATAATTAATTTAAAAAAACTAATGTATATTAAATTTAAAATAAATAAAAAAACAATTTTTTTAAAAATGGTATAATATAAAAAATGTACAATATCTTCAAAAATTGTTTTCTATATTGTAGATTAATTTTGGCTATAAATGGGATAATTGTGGAGAGTTTTACAAAATTGAAATTTTTTAACAAATATTTGTGTCCAGCACCTACTAATAATTTATGTAGACTGGAGTGGGAATATTAAATAATATTTATTTAGTGTCCAGCACATAAATCAAATTTATATAGAGTGGAGTGGGAATAGTAAATTATATTTAATTAGTGTCCAGCTTCTCTTCAATTTTATGTAGACTGGAGTGGGAATAGTAAATTATATGTAATTAGTCTCCAGCACCTACTTCTATTTTATATAGACTGGAGTGGGAATAGTAAATATTATTTAATTAGTGTCCAGCATCTACTTCAATGTTATGTAGACTGGAGTGGGGATAGTAAATTATATTTAATCAGTGTCCAGCACCTACTTCAATTTTATGTAGACTGGAGTGGGAATAGTAAATTATATGTGATTAGTGTCCAGCACCTATTTCTATTTTATGTAGACTGGAGTGGGAATAGTAAATAATATTTAATTAGTGTCCAGCATCTACTTCAATTTTATGTAGACTGGAGTGGGAATAGTAAATCATATTTAATTAGTGTCCAGCACCTACTTCAATTTTATGTAGACTGGAGTGGGAATAGAAAATTATATTTAATTAGTGTCCAGCACCTACTTCAATTTTATGTAGACTGGAGTGAGAATAGTAAATTATATTTAATTAGTGTTCAGCACCTACTTCAATTTTATGTGGCCTGGAGTGGGAATAGTAAATTATATTTAATTAGTGTCCAGCACCTACTACAATTTTATGTAGACTGGAGTGGGAATAGTTAATTATATTTAATTAGTGTCCAGCACCTACTTCAAATTTATGTAGACTGGCGGTCCTCACGCTGCTCCCTGCCCTGGTATCGTAGCGCTTATTGCCAGACTGATCATTGCATTTGAGTCCAAGTGCGCACTGCTTGCTGCAATTAATTGTGCCTGATTGTATCGTTTCCGTAGCGCTTAAGTGTTGGACTGCTGCTCATTTGTCAATCATCTGTGCGCTGCTCGCTTTGCCTATTATAATTTTGTGTGCCTGATTGTGCCGGTGCGACTGCCTAGTTAATTCGCGATTTCCAGGTTGTGCCCCAATCTCGTCCAGTTTCACTTGTGGCTTGCTGCCATTTTGTTGCTTGTTTGTTGTGCCTCCCAGCCTGGCTCTCCACCCCGCTCCCGCCTCCCAGCTGCTCCTCCCTCGCTCCGCTCCGCCCCTCTCCACTATCCACTTATGACAGATGCTTTTGCGCGCAGCGTTCACTCGCAGTGGACACGCCCTATCCGCACCGAAGGTGAACCAAAGGTAAGCCCGTCTACGCCCGTCTGTGCCTGGACCGCGCCTAGCGCCATACTCCCTGGCCCCCGCAAATTCCACTCCACCCGCATAACGTATGACGCCACAACCCTCTCAGCCCTTAACCCCGGCCGACCACCTAACTGCTACCAAGCTGTCCCAGGACACACCCATGGACCCTTCACCTGCCACTCCTGCAAGTTCGACTGCATCAGAACCCACGCCAAATCCACAAACTCCAAACAGAGCTCCGACTCTAACCACCTGAAATACATCCTGCTCAACACCCGCTCGGTCCACAGACACGCCATTGACCTTTGGAACCTACTCGACACTACATCGCCGGACGTTGCCTTCCTTACAGAAACCTGGATGAACGCCTCATCAGCTCCCGACATCGCCATAGCCATCCCGGACGGCTACAAGAGCATCCGAATAGACAGCACCAACCAAACTGGAGGGGGCATCCGCATCACGACCAGTTCAGACGATAACCTCGCTACCGCCGAACACCTTCACTTCCAGATCCACAACGACCCTAAGACCACACTCAGAGGCACCCTCATCTACAGGCCACCAGGACCCCACACACATTTCAGCGAAGATATCACTGACTTCATTAGCCCACACGCCCTCCCCTCCGAGGACTACATTCTACTGGGAGAACTCAACTTCCACCTGGAAAAGAAAAACAACAGCAACACCACCACCCTTCTGGCCAACCTGGCCAACCTCGGACTCAAACAACTCATTAACACCCCCATCCATTATGCCGGGCACACGCTCGACCCAATCTTCACCTCCAGCAAGCACATTTCCTTCAACCACACCACAGCTCTCCATTGGACGGACCACAGCTGCGTTCACTTCAACTACAAAAAGACCTCGACCCACATCCTCCCCCAACCAATTCCCAGAAGAAACTGGGACAAAATTACCACCGACCAGCTCTTCACATCGCTTCACCAAAACCCTCCTGCCAAATCTTCGGACCCAAACCAAGCAGCCACCAACCTCACACAATGGATCACCCACAGCGGCAATGAACTAGCACCCTTGAAAAACCATCAAATCAAGCAAGGTAGCAAAAAAGCCCCCTGGTTCAACGATGACCTTAAGAAATCACAGAAGTTCTGCCGCACCCTCGAGAAAGCCTGGAGAAAAAACCCAACCACTGACAACCTGGCCACCTTCAATAACGTCACCTGCAAACACCACCAACTGATCCGATCCACCAATAAATCAGCATTCAAGGACCGACTTGAAAACAACGCCCACAACAGCAAAGAACTATCCAACATCGTCAAAGAATTTATCAACCCCACTGCCGGCACCAACAACATCACTCCTTCCCCAGACCTCTGCGACTCCCTAGCCTCATTCTTCCACAACAAAATCCACTCCACCCACCTCTGACCCTAAAGCCCCCTCTAACAACCTTTGCGCCTGGAACATAATCACCACTGAAGACACCATCCGCCTGAGGAACTTCATCCACTCAGAATCGCCAACCGACCCATGTCCACACCACATCTTCAACAAAGCAGACTCCATTATCGCACCCCATCTCCGAGACGTCATCAACTGCTCCCTCAACTCCGCTACCTTCCCGGAAAGCTGGAAACATGCCAAACTCAGCGCCTTTCTGAAGAAACCCAAAGCGGACCCCACTGAACCTAAGAACTACCGCCCCATCTCGCTCCTCCCATTCCCTGCCAAAGTCATTGAGAAAGCCGTCAACAGTCAGCTCGCCGCCTTTCTTGAATCCAACAAATCCCTCGACCCTTTACAGTTCGGCTTCTGAGCCAAACACAGCACCGAAACCGCCCTCATCGCAGCAACTGACGACATTCGAACCCTACTGGACAACAGAGAAACAGTTGCCCTCATCCTACTTGACCTCTCCGCAGCCTTCAACACAGTCTGTCATAGCACCCTCATACAACGCCTCAGCAACATCTGAATACAAGGAAAAGCATTGGACTGGATCATCTCGTTCCTCGCCGGAAGAACCCAGAGAGTCCGCCTCCCCCCTTTTAGATCAGAAGCCACCGAAGTCATCTACGGCGTACCACAAGGATCATCCCTCAGTCCCACCCTCTTCAACGTATACATGAGTCCCCTCGCATCCATCACGCGCCAACACAACACAACATCAACATCATCTCCTACGCAGACTACACCCAGCTGATCCTTTCCCTCACCAAAGACCCAAACACCGCCAAAACCAACTTACACGAAGGAATGAAAGAAGTAGCCGAGTGGATGAAGAACAGCCATTTAAAACTGAACTCTGACAAAACGTAAGTCCTCATCTTAGGTTCATCTCCCTCTGCTTGGGACGATTCATGGTGGCCACCAGCCCTAGGAACCGCACCCATACCTACGGACCACGCACGTAACCTGGGCTTCATCCTAGACTCCTCCCTCTCGATGACCAGACAAGTCAACGCCGTCTCATCATCATGCTTCAACATACTACACATGCTCAAAAAAATCTTCAGCTGGATCCCCACCGAAACAAGAAAAACGGTCACCCACACACTGGTCACAAGCCGACTGGATAACGGAAACACCCTTTACGCCGGAACCACAGCCAAACTACAGAAAAAACTCCAACGCATCCAAAACGCCTCAGCCAGACTCATACTAGACATCCCCCGCCAAGCTCACATTTCCGGTCATCTGAAAGACCTCCACTGGCTTCCCGTCAACAAGAGAATAATGTTCCGTCTCCTCACCCACGCACACAAAGGCCTCTATGACCTATGACCCGAATGCCTCAACACGCGCCTGTCCTTTTACACCACCACCCGCCAACTACAATCGTCCAATCAAGCCCTCACCGCAATTCCGCGCATCCATAGATCCACCATGGGGGTAAGATCATTCTCCTACTTAGCGGCCAAAACCTGGAATTCTCTCCCCACCCACCTCCGCCTTACTCAGAACCACCTCTCCTTCAGAAAGCAACTAAAAACTTGGATATTCGATAAGTAAAGTACCCCCCCTCCCTCAAGCACCTTGAGACCCTCTTGGTGAGTAGTGCGCTATACAACTTTTGAACTTGAACTTGAGTGGGAATAGTAAATTATATATTAAGTAGTGTCCAGCATCTACTTCAGTTTTATGTAGACTGGAGTGGGAATAGTAAATTATATTTAATTAGTATCCAGCACCTACTTCAATTTAATGTAGACTGGAGTGGGAATAGTAAATTATATTTAATTAGTGTCCAGCACCTACTACAATTTTATGTAGACTGGAGTGGGAATATTAAATAATATTTATTTTGTGTCCAGCATCTACCTCAATTTTATGTAGACTGAAGTGGGAATAGTTAATTATATTTAAGTAGTGTCCAGCATCTACTTCATTTTTATGTAGACTGGAGTGGGAATAGTAAATTATATTTACTTAGTGTCCAGCACCTACTTCAATTTTATGTATACTGGAGTGAGAATAGTAAATTATATTTAATTAGTGTCCAGCACCTACTTCAATTTTATGTAGACTGGAGTGGGAATAGTAAATTATATTTAATTAGTGCCCACCACCTACTTCAATTTTATGTAGACTGGAGTGGGAATAGTAAATTATATTTAATTAGTGTCCAGCACCTACTTCAATTTTATGTACACTGGAGTGGGAATAGTAAATTATAAATAATTAGTGCCCAGCAAGTACTTGATATTTATGTGGATTATTGTGGGAAGAGTTGTTTATTTAGGTTTATAAATCTATATGTATACATTTTTGTGTATGGGAAATAATATATTTTTAAGATCATAATAGTAAAAGCCCAGACAATTAAGATTTTTTTCAACAACATACATTTATTACGTATTGTATATTTTGCTGAGATAATATTTTTCAAATAATATTATTTACATTTGTGAAACATGTATATTTAAAAAAAAAATCTTTATACAAAATCAAGTTTTTTTTAAAAATAAGAAGTAGACAATATAATATTCTTATATGTAATATCACTTATTTACAGTGTTACATATGTTAGTAAATACAATTTTAAAATTAATATTAATATTTAAAATATTAATATTAATTTTAAAAATAATAGATTGTATACAAATGTTTTTTCGATATAGGTATATTTTTTTTAAACCAGAAATAGGATATCACAATATTTTGTAACATTTTATAACATTTCTAAAAAAAATTAAATAAATATTATTTAATTCAAAATATTTATTTGTACACTTTTACAACATATTTCACAAATATTTAATACAAGGAAGAAACATTTTATAAAATATAGTAGTGATTTTGTAATTATTTTAGGTGAATTTACAAATAATTAATAATATGTTTCTAAGATTGGACTATTTTGTTACTTTTGGGTTCTTTATTTTGTAACGGGTTAGGTCGTTTTGTGTCATTTGGATGGAGAGCAGCTCGCGGTTTGGAGAGACTTCACGTCGCTTAAGGTAAGGTTTGTTTTATATGTTTTATGTGTGTTTTAATGTAATTTTGAGAGTAGTCTGGTGCTATTTACAGTTGTTAGATGTAAGTGAGTTGGTTTGTGGAGCTTAGGCTCCTGCTGGCTTTCACTGAGTGCTTGCCTTGAGGGATTCCTATCCCACACTTGGGTGCATATTTACAAGGGCATTGCACCACTGGAGCATCACTTTTTCTGATGCTCCGGTGGCTCATGGCCTGATCTATATTTACAAGGCAGCGCTAAGCTACTTTGCGTGGCTTGATGCTGCCTTGTAAATATGGCCAGTATTGTGCAGCAAAGGGGCATGCACTGGTTGTTGCTGTGGGCATTTCCCAGATTTACAAGGATCTGTAAATTAGAGGCAGAGCCAAAACACCTTTCAAAAGCAGGCATTAATGTGCCACAATGAGGAGAAAAAATTGTATATCTTCTTGATTTTTGCTTTTTTCTGTGTGTGCTGCATTAGGCCCTTCCCTGTCACGGACACTTGGCCAACCCGCACAAGTGAGATAGCATTTTTATCTGGACACCTGGGAAACACGGGTTGAAGGAAACTTGTGCAGGCCCAGTCATCCCACAACCAGTAGCGGTCGATGGAGGGAGTAGCTGCCAGGCGGTGACATAGGGAGGGGTAGATGCAGGGTGGGGCTTAGTAATCTATGGATTACGGAGGATTACAGGTAAGTAAACATATAAATAAATACAATTAATTGCGTTGCGTGCACTGCATCGGGGAATTTTATTTTATTTATTTATATGTTTACTTGCCTGTAGTCCTCCGTAATCCATAAAATACTATCCCCCACCCTGCCCCTACCCCTTCTCACGTCACTGCCCGGCAGCTACTCACACCACCGACCGCTACTGCCCACAACTACTGTCCCACACAGAAATGTCCGGAAAAAATATGTTTTTGTCAATCAATCAAATTTACAAGGGCTTCTGGGTAAGTAAACCTTGTGAGATTTACACAAAACATGCCACATATTATCCCCTTACTGATCAGTTTCCAAAAAGAAGGTGTTCACTAAAAGAGAGAGTGTGCACTAATGGGAAAAAGCAAAAAAAAACGTATTGAACACCCATTCACTAGTCAATCACTGGCATACTGGTTGGATGTGGCACAAGGGTAAGTAAATGGTGAATAAAGAAAGGCTTATTTACCAGACTTTATGAATTAAAATCCGCAAAAGTCATCGTTATTAATTTCAACATCATTAGAGAACCACTTATTTACAGCTCAAGAGCAGTAAAGTTACGTCAAGGCACCAACTACTTTACAGTCCATTCGAATGCCTTTCATGCAGTGCCCACAGAGAACCATTAAGACTGCCAGCTTCAGACGCAACACAATCCAACACTTACATTGATAAACAGAACCATTCAAGGCCCATCACTCTCAGAAGCCAAAAGAACTAACACACCAATCCCACCAAGAATCACCCGAATATCAAACAACTGACAAACATGCCACAAGCAAGTCAGTAAACATACTGGCTATTAGCCACCAACACACCGTCAGTCCCGGCACACTGCCAACCAAGCACCAGTCATTACACACCACCAGCCAAGCAGGAATCTACACACACTACCAGCTAAGCAGTAGTCCACACTCACCACCAATCACACACACCATCAGCCAAATGTCAGTCCACTAACACTGCCAGCCAAGCACCAGTCCACGCACACAACCAGCCAAGTGCCAGTCCACGTAAACCACCAGGCAAGGACCAGTCCACACACACCACCTGGCAAGCACCAGTCCACAAACACTGCTTGCCAAGCAGCAATCCACACACACCACCAGCCAAGCACTTATCTACACACACCCCCAGCCAAGCACCACTCCACACACACCGCCATCATAATGTTTTTAATTAAAAAAAAACACAAACCAAGAAGATGAAAAATCAACTATGACTACAAATACAGAGGGTCTAACTGAATACATCAAATAACCACCAACTGTGAAACTGAACAAAAGATGTAAAACAATACAGACCAGTCAGTTAACTTTTACTCTCACAGTTGCTCACAAAACTTGACTTTATTGTGGTACAATTTAAAACATGCGAGCACACATAGCCCAGGTTTATAAGGACTCACCAGACAGTACATGTGACTCTCCTTTCTCACACAATTTCGGACACTTACTCTATATTTCCATCAGGGAAAGTTTTTTTGTGTGTGGGAGAATGTAATCAGGAAAGTGTAGTTCTTTCAAACTAACCACACCCTCCACCATTCTAAATCTAGAAACACTTGCCTGCTCCACTACAACTAGGCTGCCTATCTCTGACTGCTGAAACTGAACAAAAGTCATCTCTGAATCTGGAGATCAATCCTTGAATACAACAAAAGCATTGAAGGTTGGGGGGAGGAGCCACGCGCAGGACCAAGATGGCCGCGTGAGAGCTTAGCTCCGTAGAGCCCGCTCCTCCTTTATGTCTATCCTGTTTTTATCCTGCCACCTGAGAGTGATATTCGACGGGGGAATCGAAAAGATAATAGCAGGCAAAAACTGGGAGGAAAACAGATATTCCTACCCCCCCGGATCGACGTCTGAAGATTCGGGCCTAACGCCTGCTGGGATTGGGAGCTGTAGTACGCCACCGAGCCGGAAGCTAATGTAACAACAGCAGACTGAGACACCGGAAGCTCCGGTCTGGTTCGGGCGCCAGCGTCCTCTTTGCACATTCGGGAGTCGTGAAACTGGAGAAGACCTACGCAACACCACCATCACGGACTGCGAACTACGCACACGAATGAGGTGCAAAGTCTTGTGGTCAAGCACAGAGAGCAGCGGCCATTACAATCCCTTCAATGGCGTCGAAACCAGACAACGAAAAAGCCCCTCCACAGGGTGGGAGAGGATTGAAGAATGTGCAAACTAACAAGATGAACAGATACGCACTGGCCAAAGGTTCGCCAGTGGAAAGGAGGAAGTCTCCGTCGCTCGGAGGAGACTCCCTGGGAGACGCCGCGGAACCCACGCTAGCTGATGTTATGGCTGCCATAAACAAGGTACAGACTTGCATGGTGGAAAAAATGGATGCGCTTGACAATAAACTGGACACCGTGAAGCTAGAGGTCAACTTGTTGAGAGCAGACCATGCAAAGACGAGTGAAAAGGTCAAGTCGCTGGACAATAAAACATCCAGTCCTGCGGATGATATGGCGGAGATGCAGCGGGAGGTCCGGGCCCTGCAAGCTGCGAGGAGACGCGTCGGAAGTTGGATGAGTACGAAGGGAGTAATAGGAGGAATAACATTCGTATTCTCGGAATACCGGTAAAGTGGGAAGGTCGGACTATGGATCTTTTTGTGGAGGATATTGTACTGAATCACCTAAAACCTAAGGGCCTCAGTAACTTTTTCACAGTCGAGGGGGCTCATAGAGTACCGGGTGGCCTGCCGAGAACGGGGGCACCTCCTCGCCCGATGATTGCTAGAGTGCTGAACTATCGAGACAGAGATGTTATCCTGCTAGCGGCACGATTTGCTGACCCGCTCCGATTTGAGAACTCAACTTTGCCCTTCTTCCCAGACTTTACCCAGGCGGTACAAAGGCAGCGGCAAAGCTTCCTTCCCATTAAGAGGAGGCTGAGAGAAAAAGGACGGCGTTACTCGATGCTCTTTCCAGCAAAGCTTAGGTTGGAGGTAGACGGGAAGGCATGGTTTATTGATAATCCAGAGGTGGCGTCGGACTGTCTGGAGAGCACCATGCAGGATCGATTGGAAGAGCGGCGTGAGGAAGTCGAAGAGGGGCAGTGACACCAAGAATGTATGGCGTGATATATGGACTTGAATAGAAGACCGTCGGAGGGGGGGTATTGTTGACAATTTTATGAGAAACACTGACATTGAATATGAATCGGGTGGGAATTGATCTAGGAGGGGAGGGGGAAGGGGCTGAGCAATGGGTTCCCCCTCTTACTACTTTTAGTTATCTAGTTAGGGTTGGGCGACAGGCACACTGTGAGTTGGGGTTGGGCTTTGTCCTTATGCAGGGGTGCAGGGAGGGGGAGGCGTAAGCGGGGAGGGGAGTATATGTTTGTTAGTTGTGTTGAGTTTCATTTTTGTTTTGAGTTGTATGTGTGTGTGCGTGCCTTTAACTCAGGTGACTTTCCAGTGTTGATCGTTCTTGCACGCGGGTTCGGCGGCGCGTGAAAAAAGAGGGTCGGGGATGAAAGTGCTGAGTTGGAATGGAATTATAGTGATCGGCTAGGCTTTTTGGTTTCTGTTCACAGAAATCTTCTTTTGACTACAGTATTTGGAGGGTGAGCCTATGCCTTTTCCTCCCTCTACCTCCCTTTCCATTTGTACTAGTATATATGCAGCGTGCAGCTGCAGGAGATTTTAAACACACCTTGTTCTGTGACAAAAACCAGCATATCATTTGACATACAAAGAACATAATCAATACATCATCACACAGTAGATACCACCATGGCGGAAATTACAGGACTCTCTTTCACTGAAGATGAGGCAGACAGGATAATAGCTTCTATGCTTCTATGCTCCCCCACAGTAGCATACCCTACAAAGATACGAGTGAAGCCCAGCAATGTTGGGATGAAGTAACAGAATTGAAACGCAACCTAGTGAAAACGATAATACATGGAATCATGATGAGCGAATATCATAGGGCTAATGCAGCACCATGCGGCCTAATAGTAAACAACGAACCTTTCATCTTTCAAGACGACCTTGTCTTTAAAAAAGATTGGTCATTGATGAGCTGGCACTGAACTAGGGACTGGCTAGTCCTTATTGTAAAAACTGCGGCACGCCGAGCAGAGGCGATGAAAATTGAGATTCATGACTTAGAGGTTAAATTAAAGTCCTACCAATCACCAGCAGAACTTAAAAAAAGACTGGATGAATTGAACAAATTAATGACTGAATTTGAAGTCTCACTGAAGGATACAAAATATGTAAAATTTCACAAAGACAAGAAGTCTTTTTCGCATGAGAAAGTGTATCCATATATCAAGGTGGACTATGTCCTTTCCGGAAAAAACCCTAGTAATATTACAGATAGTGGGGGTTCAGACTCAGGATCCGACTCCTCTGACTCAAGTTACAACCGTAACCAGCCAAAAAACAGACGAAGTAGAGTGGGGAGGATGAGAAACAGAGGAAATTTTTGGTCACCTTTTCAGGGACCACCACCACCTCAGTTTTTCTATGGCCCTCCATCTTTCCATCAACCATATCCCCAACAACCATTCCCGTTTTGGGATAATACCCAGACATCAGGCATGCAACAGCAGCCTTTTTTAGGGAGAGGCAAAAGGCCGGGAAGAGGAAAAACCAGAGGCCAACAAGTACAATGGGCACAACCTTTGGAAACAGGCAGAACACACACGAGGAGACAAGGCCCGGTGAGCGCACCATCAACCAGCAACATCTGAGTGGTCAATTTATCAGACAAAGTTCTCACCCAAGACCAAACTAGAGTGCTAGAAAAGGTTCTGGGGTTTGTCCCAACTTGGATAAATTCAAGTTATATTGTGAGTTGAAGGAGTTCGTTCACAGTATAAAATTACAAGTATATTTCAAAGATAAACCACGGCCAGCGGGAACCTGGAGTGATACAGGACTAAAGAAAAAATCTTCCTTTACCCCCCCAGCAGCAAGTCTGCCAGTGGAACTGCTGGCTTTTGAGAAAGCTATCCTAAAGGAGGTGATGGATTTGGAAACTGGGTCATTGAGAACATTTTACAACACCAGCAGATCTGAAAAAGAGGCAATACAATAATTGGCAAATGATACTAACATTACAATAAAACCGGCTGACAAAGGCGGTGCAACGGTGGTGCAGAACTCAAAAGACTATGATACCGAGTGTCTTAGACTCTTGGCGGACCAACGGAATTATGAAATCCTAACTGTGGATCCAACAGAATGTCTGAGGGTTGAAATTGCAGGAATGGTGGAGGAATGCCTAATAAATGATTGGCTACCTAAAAAAGAAGCTGATTTTCTTGATAATAAACACCCAAGGACACCATACTTCTACACAATCCCAAAAATCCACAAAAGATTAGAGAATCCACCAGGAAGACCGATCGTCTCTGGGATCGGGTCGATTTTGGAGCCTCTGTCAAAGTTCGCAGACGCGTTCCTTTGACCCCGAGTGCAACAAACTGAGACATATTTACAAGACACCAAAGCAGTGCTATGCTTAATCAAGGACCTCGAATTTGACCCTGCCACACAAATACTGGTTGGACTCGATGTGGAGAGTCTTTACACTAGCTTGCCCCACAGAGAAACATTGCAAATCTTGGAGGAGATTCTGTTTGAAAATGAATGGCAATACAAAACACCCAGACACGTTGTTTTGGAATGCTGCCGCCTAGCTTTGACTGAAAACTTTTTTCTATTCCAGCATACCATGTATAGGCAAACCCATGGTACCAGCATGAGAAGTACATTTGCGCCGAGTGTGGCCGGGTTGTATGTCCACCAACTAGAGAACAAAAGAATTCTGACTCCCGACAACCCATACTCAACACATATCCAGATGTGGAGGCGTTACATTGACGACGTCTTCCTCATCTGGAATGGAAATGAGATGGAAGTTGACCAATTCCTCATCTGGTTGAATTCACAAGATCCATTTTTGAATTTTACCTCCACAATGAGCAGAGAACAACAGTTTTTTTTAGACCTAAATATCAGAGCAGAAGGTGGTAAATTAACCACAACTACACATTTCAAACCCACGTCCAGAAATTGTCTGTTAAACTTTGACAGTTATTACCTGCGGCAACTACAGGAGAATTTACCCTTCGGGCAGTTCTTACGCCTAAGGCGAAACTGCTCAGAAAAACGAGATTACGAGACACAGGCCAAAGAACTGAGCACGAAATTACTCCAGAGACAATACCCACACAAGATTGTGTCAAAAGCAAAAAAGAGAGCGTCAAATAACAACAGAGAAGCTCTTCTAGAAACAAAGCCTAGAACTGAACCCAAGAATGACACTGACAGGAGGCCCATATGTGTTACTACCTACACCGTGGCCTCACAAAAAGTGACGAAAATTGTCAAAAAACATTGGAGGACACTGAATAGTGGTGGCCTGAACCTCACCCAACCTATGTTCAGCCACCGCAAAGGTAAAAATCTGAAGGACTTAATAGTCCATACACGCCCCAAAACTATAGAAGGCCCAGTTCGTCGTTTGCATCCACTGCCAATGGGACACTACCCATGTTCGAACTGTAGTGTTTGTCACCTAACTAGTGCAACTAAACAAATCACATGTAACAGTGGCCTGACCTGGGATTTGAAATCCTTTTCCAATTGCAACACAGCTGGGGTAGTCTATATGATCACATGTACTTGTGATCTACACTATATTGGCATGACCACCAGGAAGGTCAATACACGGATGGAGGAACACCGTAGTAATTTCAGGTGCAAACACTCCAATACAAAAATGACCACACATTTTCTGGAGAAGGGACATACCCCTAATGACATGCAGTGGGTAGTTTTGGAAATACAGCAGCCACACACAGACATGGAGAAAAAACTACTAGAGAAAGAACAACGTTGGGTTTTTAAACTCCTTTCTCATATTGTGGGTTTGAACGATGACATTCCTTGGGGACAATTCACATAACAGAATACTGAACCTAGTGAGCAAAAATACTAATTGCTTTGACTTATTCAAAACAACCCAACATGCAGTAAATAGTAACTTAGACCTAATTGTTGGAGATGTTTGGGTTGCTCTGACGTATAATACCCAAAAATCCTGACATTTTTATAGTTTTTCAAAAATCTGTGGCAAATTGCTTGATAATAATAATGAATCATGGAAGTATGCCCAAAATTAACTGAATACAGCAATGGTCACCTCTAAAAAGAAATATCTGTTCTCAAAAATTGCTAAAGTGTACTGTAGACACCTAAGATGGCCGCCAACACTGATCGCGCTGGTACTCGACACGTGCTAGCCCTCAGCAGAGCGCAACGTGCAATGCGGAAGTAACCGGGCGAGTTGAATCCTTAAAACAAACCAGGCGCACCCGGTCCAACAACATTCGGACCAAAGAGGCGCGAGTCGGTGCTAATAAGAGGGAGGTATCCTGTTAGCAAGTAAGTGGAATTAAACGAGTGTTTGGCAAATGAAATGCCGTTTGTTACCGCTTTGCGGGCTGTCCAACAAGCGCACAACCTTGCAGGTCATAAGAAAAAAGACAAGCAGATAAATTATCCGCCCTGTTTACTTCTATCTCTTTTAGATTGCTGGGATACTGAACCCCTTTGAGTCCATGGGGCGCAGTTAGGTCCCACTACATGTATGTAAATATGTACGAGTGTGTGAGCAAGATGAGTGTTTGGTTTTCTCACAGCAAGGTGTCTATCACGTTTTTATGCATGAGAACTACCACTTTTTATGCATGAAAACAAACACATTTTTTATATATAAAAACGTCCTGTTGAGGACCACAGGAAATGGAATCACGTTTTCCTCGTGCAATCCAATATATGTGTTTATGTGTGTTCATGTTGGGGGTAACACCCCTTGACTTTTCAAGTTGTTCTTTGTCTTGCAGGAACCTCGTGATTCAATTGAATACGTAGGTACTATATGCATGCACTAAAGTCGATTGCAGCATTTTATTAAATAGCTCATTGCAGCATTTAAGGAGTGGCGAACACAGGGCTGGTCCCTGTGTAGTCCCGAAGAAGTGCTTGGGGTATGCATGAAACATGTTGACAGGAGTTGATAGGTACACCTTGACACATTGCGCTTAGGTATCCTAGTTTTTCCACCCCATATTTTTAATGTTACCACCTGGAAGCAGGAATAAAGTTTATTGAAAGCTTACTAGGCAGGTATTTTTAAACCAATCAATTACACCACTCCACTATCACACCCGCACCTCACATAGTCAAATTATAAGTGCTCCTACGTAATTCGCCAGTCGCAGCACGCCCCAGTCCGTAGAGGACTGGGATGGCCCCTATGATGAAGCATGTCACCATGGGGCAACCCTGGTGAGTGAGGGGACACCAAGAAAAAGAGCAATTCTCTTTTTCCATCTACTATATCTTGCAGTCCAACCCCAACTAGTGTTGTGAATGGAATTATAGTGATCGGCTAGGCTTTTTGGTTTCTGTTCACAGAAATCTTCTGTTGACTACAGTATTTGGAGGGTGAGCCTATGCCTTTTCCTCCCTCTACCTCCCTTTCCTCCCTCTACCTCCCTTTCCTTTTGTACTAATTGGAATGTAAATGGTCTGGGAGATAAGATCAAGAGGGGGATGGTCAGTCAACTCGTGAAGCGACACTCCCCGGATGTTGTGTTACTCCAGGAAACCCACCTAGTTGGTAACAAATGCATGGCTCTACATAGGGGGGATACAAAATGGCGGGGCATGCAGGTTTCACATCCGGTTCCAGGGGAGTGGGTATCCTAGTTAAAAATTCCTTCCCATTCTCTGTTCAGGCGACTTGGATCGATCAGAGGGGTAGATCTGCTGGTGTCTCTGGGTACCTAGGGGGCCAGACGTTTACTCTCCAGTCTATATATGTGCCGCCGGGCCTTCAGACTGAGAATGTGTACCATTTTCCGTACGCTTCCCCTGGAAGGGCTGGTATTGGGTGGAGATTTTAATTCAGTGCTAGATGGTGAACTGAACCGAAGCCCATCCCGGGTGCTCACGCTATCGCAGAGATGTCTCTCATAGTTTTTGTGCACGTTGGGATTGGTTGATAGCTGGCGCGTGCGCAACCCGAGGTCCGTAAAATATTCCCATGTTTCGGCGAAGTGTTATCCATTGTTTCGAAACAGAAGAAAGAAGGGCAGGCCGCGCTGACCAGCAAGGAGGAGGAGGTCTTGCATCTGGAGAAGCAGGTCGCTGTATCTCCTACGATGGCAGACCTCCACCTACTGAGGCTCCGAGAGGAAGAATATAAGAACTTGGCTAAGGAGAGCGCAGTGGCTTAACACAATGCGACTCAGAGCCGTACATATGAACATGGTGACAAGGCGGGTAAATTGATTGCTTGGTTAGAGAGAGGGGAGCGAGCGTCTAGGTTGGTCCCGGAATTAGATGGGCAAGAGCGGGGCATGATTAAATATCCACAGGCGGTGGCGGATGAGTTTGGGGAGTATTATCGGGGTGTATATGAGGCCGGGAATGACTTTACAGAAGAGGAGAATAGTGCAATGCTTAAAGACATAGCCATGCCATGCCTTTTAGACGAGGATAGGAGCTATCTTGATTCTGCTATGACTGATGATGAGGTCGCCCAGGCGATACGGCAGGTCAATTCTGGTAAGGCCACCGGCCCGAACAGAATACCTATCGAGTTATACATGCTAAACACTAATAAACTGGCACTGTGTATCCGGGCCATGTTTCCTGAGAGTCGGGAAAGAGGAGAGCTCCCGTATGAACAGTGAGTGGCCAATATATTTGTTATACATACGCAAGATAAGCCTAGGACGCTGTGCTCCTCCTACAGACCCTTTTCCCTTCTTAATGCAGAGCCTAAAGTTTTGGCCAAACTCCTGGCTATCTGATTAGTGAAAGTAATAACAACCCTGGTACACCCGGATCAATCCGGATTTATGCCGCATCGCAGCAGAGCTCTGAATCTGCGTAGGTTATACCGTGTACTGGGAATGGCCGCTGAGCTGCAGGAGCCAGCCGTTCTGGTGTAATTAGATGACACAATGGCCTTTGATAGAGTGGAATGGCCATATTTATTCGCTGTTCTGGCCAAGCTGGGTTTTGGAGATGAGTTTATTGGCTGGGTGCGTCTACTGTACACTAAGCCCCTGGAGAGAGTGGTTGTCAACAACTGTAAATCTGGTCACTTTTCCCTCGGGAGGGGCACCAGACAAGGATGCCCGCTGTCACCGCCACTCTTTGCATTAGCAATGGAACCGTTGGCGGCCTGGGTGAGGTGGGATATAACAATACGCGGACTACGTTGGACGCCGAAATGGGAGGATAAAATATTGTTGTATGCAGATGATGTTCTGCTCTATCTCACCAAACCTAAGGCCTCCTTCCGTTACTTTCTCGATGTGCTCACTACTTTAGGGAGATACTCCGGGTTAGCCATAAATTGGAGTAAATCAGTGCTCTTTGTTCTCGCTGGGGATCCCCCTGAAATTCCACAAACCTGTCCCATCTGCATGGAGAATGACGGATTCAAATATCTGGGTATCTTCATTTCGCTTGAGCCAAAGCAGCGGTATGATAACAATCTGGCATCTCCTCTGGCTCGATGCAGAGGAGATGTGGAGCGCTGGAAGACCCTCCCAATATCCTTGCTCGGCAGAGCAACCCTTTTTAAAATGATGGCGCTGCCGCGATTCTTATATGCATTGCAGAACTCAATGGATCCCGTACCAGCTTTAAAGTGATAGAGGCCCTTCAGCGGTGGCTCTTGTGGGACAGAGGGGCTTGCATAGCTTTTTCTAAATTGACTCTATCCTGGTTTGACGGTGGAATTTGGCTGCCGGATTTGCGGAGGTATTATTGGGCCCCACAATTAGCTGCGTTGAATCACGTTTATGGAATCCCCGGAGATCCGGGCTACGCCATGGATAGAAGTGAGGCCCGGGTGGCATGATAGATAGAGCACTGTACTCTAGGCTGGGTAGATTCCCCCTGACGGGCCCGACGGCACATTCGGTACAAGTATGGCACACAGCCAACAAAAGTTTATGTTGGCAGGGCAAGCTCACACTGGCCACTCCTTTGTTGAATTCGGAGAAACTGGGTAGCCTGTGGAAGCCCAAAGAGTGTGAAAAGTGGGACCTCATTGGAATCACTCAGATTAAGGATGTGTGGGGGAAAGATTCGATACTCATGTTTGACTCACTTGCAAAACAATATAGAGTCCACCAAAATGATTTTTTTCGATATTTGCAAGTGAGGCACTCTCTAGTAGCGCATATCCCTAAGGAATGGAATTCCCGGAGGCATCCCCTCTGGAGGACCGAGTCCTAGATGGTCATATCCCAGACAAGCCTATCTCTCTGATCTATCGCAAATTGATCAACAATGCAGAGGACCCGTTGGTCAAGCTCAGGGCACAATGGAGCACAGACGGTCTGGAACAGGATGACGAGGACTGGACGGAGTCATTATCCTCCTCCAGAGTCGTCGCTGTCCAGCTGAAGCTCCCTCTGGTCCTACTGAAAGTACTCCATACAGTCTATATCACCGGGCCATGTCTTGTTCGAATGGGCAGAGCGCCTAGCGCTGCATGTAGAAGAGAATGTGGCGAGGAGGGCACCCTGATGCATATCGTTTGGCACTGTGCTCTCATACAAAACTACTGGGAGAAGATTCATGAGGAATTGAGAGATGTGTTGGGGTTGGAAGTACGCATGAAAGTCTGCAGATGCCTATTGAACGTATGGGAGCCGACTGATTTAAATGACTATCAGAAGCAATGCGTGACGTTAGCATGCATGGTGGCCAAACGTAACACTGCGCAATTGTGGGGTGCCCGCCAATCGCCCCAAGTTAATAAATGGGCGGAAGACCTCGACTGGTGTATGATGATAGAGCGAGCGGTCTATGTTGCCAGGGGCTGCCCGTGGAAGTGGGGGAAGATATGGGGAGCTTGGAACCAGTATCGTGGAGACCTCTGCGAAGGCCCTAGGGAAGACCCTGATACGGCAGCACAAGAATCAGGGAGTGTATCAGGTTCCATGGATGTTGCGTGGGGACAGCCACAGCAACACCCATGGAACACCCCTTCCATGCAGAGTGATGCATGAAAGGGGGCCATATTTACAAGACCATGAAAGGTCATGCTGGGTGATTTTACGTGGCCTTGAAAATATGGGCAAGCCCATTGAGCTGCTGGTGCGTCAAATAAAGTCACTCACCGGCGGCACAGTGGGCTCATAAATGAGTCCTAGTGTTCTGGATTGGTAATGCATTTTGGAGGGTTTATTTACAACAAAATGAGGCAGCGCAGCAGCACAAGTCATTTTGCTGAGCTGAGGTGCTTCATTTTAAAAGCACAAGGTTGCGTCATATTTACAACAATATGACGCATCCCTGTGGCTTCCTCTGCGATGACCCACAATTGGCTGCCATGCACCAACGCAGGCACCCTTGCACCTTGGTGCAAGGGTTTCTGCATTGCGGGGATGATTGTCTTTGTGCAGGAAGACAAAAAAAGTTAGCAAAGTGTATTTTTGTTTTTTCCATTTCCAGGTTGACTCTATTATCTGACTTTTTGTAAATACCATAACCAGACAGCGCAATTCACCAAACTCATGTTTCATAATCAAGTTGTATAAATTATTTAAAAGAAACATTGCACCACCTACTGGTGATGAAATGTAATACAATGGAGGACAAAACGTTTAGCAATCTAGACACTCTTGTACTTCTGACAGCACTGGAAGGCAGTATTTCATAAGCCCAAAGCAGCTTCCTTCCTTCCTCACAACATCTTATTTCAACCCGTTCACACATGTAAATGCTCTGAAGGAGACATAGCAAATAAAATACATATGATTACAGACATTCATTCTTCTCAGTGTGCCCTGTTCAATATGGTGCGGGAGTCAATTTTCAATGAAATTCTCCATTTTCAGGCACATCACTTATAATAGCACAGTAATACCGCACCAAGGGCCAGATTTACTTACATTGAAGCAAACCAGCGGCAAATGTTTATTGCAGTGCAAAACTTGTCTAGTGCTGTAGAGTTGCTTGAAGTTAACGTGAAGCACTTCGCGTAAGGAGAGCATTACATGAGAGAGGTGTGGCTCCGCAGCTCGGGCAACTGACACCGATCGCTGGGGATCACGTTTCGATCTCCGGCGGCAGGGGTCTGCCTAGCACCATGCCACTCTGGGCAATAGCTCGCTTAATCTTCCCAACGGCCCCAAGCGCTGGGATACCCCAATAGGGTGAGCTTTGCGCTAATCAAGTACTGGATTTACATTTTACATTTACATGGGTGGTACATGGCCCTTCCACTGCAATAATTCATGGGTCTTAACACAAAGTGTTGAACCTAAATCAACTCAAGCTTAATCTGGACAAGACGGAGCTGGTCCTGACTGGCCTTCCATCTTTGGCCCCCCGCCCTTACTAGCTGCCTCTGCCAAGACCTTGGGTATTAAAGTCAGTCAGGATCTCTCCATGCATGCCCAGATTAGCTCAGTTGTTTCTTCCTGTTTCCTCTCCCTCCGGATTATCCGGAAAGTGTCCCGTTTATTTTCCTCTGACGCCCTTAAACTTATTATTTTGGCAATGATTCTTTCCCGTCTTGATTTCGGGAATAGCCTGTACGTGGGCATTCCGGTATACGAACTTCGTTGACTACAGGCTATTCAGAATCAGGCCGCCCGTCTTATTCACCACCTTCCCAAGTCCTCCCACATCACTCCTGTTTTGAAATCCCTTCACTGGCTTCCCATCTGCCAGAGATCCCTCTTTAAGATGGGCTGCCTGGCCTTTATGGCTCGCACTTGCACTGCCCCGGCTTTCATTAATTCTCTCATTATCCCCTACACTCCCAAGCGTGCTCTTCGTTCCTCCAATCAATCTCTCCTCATTGTTCCGCGGTTCCGTAGATCTAAAACTGGAGGCACTAGATTTTCTGTACTAGCTCCCCGTTTCTGGAACACCCTCCCTCTGTCGCTCAGATCTATCCCAGTCTACTCCCAATTCCGTAAAGCTCTCAAGACTCATTTGTTTTCTATAGCATACTATAACTGATCTCCTTCAACAATTCCCTTTCTCTTCAGCTCTTTAATAAATATATCCTTAAGAATTTCCATGCCTGCTGGTACAAAGATTCATGGGAGTGATATTACTGATTTGTTTGCACTCCTTGTAAACAAGGCCGAAGAGTTGTAACTTAGTACTGTTTATGCTGCCCCTTAGGTGCTCATACTGAGTTGAGGAGAATCCTCGAGCATTGCCAGTTAAATTAAGAATATTTACTCCAGATATTTCAGGTGACACAATCACCAGGTCAGTCAAGGGGGAGATTGTCACCAAAAAAAGGGCTGAAATTATGGAGGTATCTGTGGAAATTGTTACTTTAATACAGATGTCCTATGTAATTCCCCATCATTCAACACCAACACTTTCTCCTTAGTATTGTGATCGAGGATGATATGCAACTGCTTCTGGTCAAACTCTCCTAAAACTGGTGGACCTATCTTTGTCACACACAGATTCCCTCTTGGCTCTCTGCCTTTAAACCTGAAGGTAAACCAAGGATAACCAACCAAGTCAATCGTTTCACCACAGAAGCCCTCTGGTTGGATGTCCGGTTCTAATAACTGTTCTTCCACCTTCTGTACAAAGAATGACACCACAATTATTTAATCAGAAGGCACAATAAAACGGGTAAACCATGAACACAACAGTCCCAGAAGAACACAACGTGACATCAAGTTGTACTAATGCAGCACAAAACACAACACCGCCATAATCAAATGCCAAACAACAAACATGCAGAGACCATCTTCTCACACATTACCACCTCTGGCAGCCTATTTTACTAATATAGGGGCAACAGGCTGTATGCACTCAACATGGCCTAAACTTTCCACAAATTAAATGAAATAATGGCAGTAAAAAAATGTTTAGTGACACGGCCCAAAGTCCCTGCCACAGTTTTTGGCTGACTGGGGTCGTAAGTAGTTAAAGAGCTGAAGGCACATTATTGCACCTGGTAGACAGGGGTACATTCTTGCTTGACAAAGCATCCTTCAAGACAGGGGATGTTTTTGGCTGGAATTGCAGCAGCATGTGTCAAGTACCTACAGTAAACAACTGCACATACTGGAATAAAATAAGCATAGTAATAAAAAAAAGGAAAGAAAAAGACCAAAACAGTTGAAGCCAATCACAGAACAACCGCAGTACGCAACAACACAATCGCATTGCAATAATAGAGCACAAATGCACAGTAGCACTAACTAGAATATTTAACTACCACAACAAGAAGGAATTCAGCAAATATGCACTCACTTTTTTGTCACGAACAACCACCTCCAGAATCCACACACACCGTAATAGGGGCTGCTTAGAGCCAGCACTGCCTTAACATACCGCCAAGGACATGAACATGAGCTAGGTAAAACAGGTTTGTGACATGGCCCGTATTCTTCAAAACTGTGGTTAGCTAAAGGTTGCCCTCGGAGGGCTCTCTACAGAAGCGATTTGCGAGCTTTGTATAAATTGTTACTCTTTCCAGAAAATGAAAATTCATCTCCAAGTCAACTTTTACCGATCATTAAGGACATCCTTGGTCCCATGGCCAAATCTCACACAGACTGATACACAGATACAAAGTTGAATTTCCAATATACCACACTTTGTGAAAATAAATGGCCTTTTTACAATGTTGTGTCTTATGACATAAGCAGGAACTTAGTGCCAGTAGCAAAGAGCTTCTGCTGGGAACTGACCAAAATCAGAGTAACCATTATTTACCTAGCTGTTGTTTGGCTGGAAATCCCCTTGATCTGACTGTGTGTATCCTCTCCGGCCAGGTCAGAGGTCACCTTGGCTGCAAGGTAACCTGCCACCTAGCCATCTGCCCCAGCCAGCATGAAAGAACGCAAGAATTGATATTATGTCTATTGACCATCTGACTTTCTTCACTGTGCTGTCTTCTTTAGGTCTGCGTAAAGGTAGCTCTAGCTGTTTGCTGGGAACAGGTGTGTTGTTGGAGACAGAGGCTAGTTGCATGCCATTCTATTGGTATATGTATTGACAATTGCTGTGCTGTGTTTTCGTTGATCTCAGTGTGTGCATTTGGTTTGGGCTGATTTGCACGGCTCGACTGCAAGGCGGACATTTAAATCCACGTGCTCACTTATTTTAATATTGTAATGTGTTTTTGATTCCTGAGATGCTTTTAACCACTCACCTTTAACTGCAACTCCCCATCTTAACTCCTTATTTTGCTCTCACTCCGGTCAACCACAGGTTTTTCCATTTGAGTGAAGAGTGCGGGCAGTCTAGTTCTTTTCCCCACATTTCCTGTCACATCACTTCCAGCTACAGCACTCCAGGGCAGGCGGGATAATTTTCCCCAGCCTGTCTATTTAATGGACAGGATTCCGCAGACAAGCAGCGTACACGCGCAGGGGCACGCCAAAGGCGAGCACATCTGAGCCCAAAATGCTCCATGCACCAGGAACCCTGCTCATTTTCTTAAAGAAGCCTACACTTTGGAACAGCTCTGGCTCCCCAATGCAGGTAGACACTCTTGGCTAGCAACCTCTCTGGTACCTCCCCGGCTTTTGGCTTCCTCAAAGCGATGGCTCCACAAATGCACGCAATTCAGAGGACCAAGAACTGGTACCTTTCCTTCTTTGGATCCTTTCGAGGGTACTAATACTCCACAATCCAAAGGTGGCTCACTTAGCCCTGTGTTAGTTAATACTAGAAAAAAAAAATTCAGAACTTTTAGTCGGTGTAAATTTCTACACTGTCTACTTGCACAACTGGTTTTGTGTTTCATCCTTTGTTGTTCATTTCCATTTGTTCGACACTCTTATGTTGATTGCAATACATTACTTAATACTAGATCTGCTATCATACACAAATATCACTAAGGATAGCTGCTGTAAACCTTGAATCGTGATATAGTGTTTCTTACTGAAACCTGGGCTACTGCTTTGTCTGAATCGGATTGGGTGACAGCGCTACCAGTTGACTACCTGCTTGCCAGCCAACCCAGAACAGGGCAAATGGGGTGTGGGATTGCTATTATCTATAGGTCAAAGTTTAAAATCGTTTTTTAGTCTGTTCTGCTACCAGGAGCAGAAGCCATGATGTTCAACATCTAAATCAGGAATGTGTTGGCCAGCCCAGACCCAAAATCCACCTTTTCTCAAGCCTTACTGTCCTTGTTGGAATTGTGCCTAGACTCTCCCACATTTACCATTTTAGGTGGCTTCAATTTTCACCTAGAACGTGGGGATGATGCTTATTCCTCTGTGTTGATAGGCACTCTGGAAGCCTTTAGGCTTACTCAGATAGTTTTACAACCAACTTATAAGGCACTTCACACGCTAGATGGGATTTTCACAAACAACTCCTCTGTTAGCATTAATAGAATTCTGCCACTTACTTAGACCGACCATATGGCAATTTTCTACAACCTACCTGACGGGAAAAATAAAGACCCGTCATTACCACCTCTGCCTCCGACCAAAGCATTGTCCTGGCAGAACATCAGGCCTGAGGTGCTAACAGACCTGTTGGACAACAGTATGCCCACCTTAGCCGCAGATTCCAACATGGCGGCTGAAAGCTATGAGAATTAGATTAGGTCAGCCATTAATCAATTGGCTCCAGAGAGAATAGTCAAACAACGTAGGAAAAAACCCATGCCCCATGGTACAACCTTCAGCTTAAAACACTTAAATCCACATGCAGACGCCTGGAACGCCTATGGAGGGTGGACTACAGTACGATGGTCAAAAGGAATTATAACCGAGCACTTAATGATTACAAAGCAGGTATCATGAGCTCTAAAAAGAACACCTATGCTAGCAAAATAGAGGGGGCCAAACATCTAAACTCCTCCATGGCAATGCATTTACCCTGGATCAAACACTCTGTGATAAAATGCCCACCTTCTTTCAGTCAAAGGTTCAAGTAATATATCAGGAATTAGAGCTCTGCCCCCCCTCCCGCAGGCAACACTCACTAAAGACGTGACATGTATCACCTGACCAGTTTCTCCTCCTTGACAACCAACAGTGTAAATGACCTACTACTGGCTATCAGGTCTGGATCTCCAAATGACCCATGCCTGCCAGACATCATTCATGGTGTCTCAAATAAAGTCAGTCTCCTACTTGCCTCGCTCTTGAATAATGTTATTAACACTGGTGTTTACCCAACCTCTTGGAAGAAAACTTGCATCTGACCCATTTTAAGAAACCATCCCTTGATCCTCTTGAGGTAATAAACTAACGCCGATCTTCTGTTTGCCTCTATCAGCCAAAGTCTTGGAATTAACTCAGAACTCACTGCCTACCTAAATTCCAACAACCTTTTAGACTCCATTCAACATGGCTTCCGATCGAGCCATTCACCGGAGTCTGCATTAATCATGGCTACTGAGGAAATAAAATGGCAAATTGACAAGGGTGGCAGGGCTATCCTAATCCTACTTGACCTATCAGCCGCATTTGATACAGTTTATCACACTGTACTTACACAATGGCAGGAGGCAGTAGGAGTCGGAGACACTACGCTCACCCTTCTCACCTCTTTCCTCTCTAACAGAGAAGAAAGGTTGTCCTGGGACACCCTAGAATCTGGCACATTTTATCTCCTAGGGCGAGTGCCACAAGTATCAGCACTCTCTCCAACGTTGTTCAACATTTGTGTGACCCCATTGGCCAAACTAATTAGGGACCATGGTTTCTTCCTAGTATCATATGCTGTCGATACCCAAATTATTAACTCCATTTCATCAATGGCAGATTCGGTGGTGGACAGTAAGTGTGGGCGTAAAATCCGTTTCGCGACAAATTTGCGGATTTTCCGCGATTTCGCGATCCGCGAATCTCGCGAAATCACGGTAAAATCCGCGAATCAGCGGGGACGAATTTTCAGCCAAATAGGGGTTACAGCAGCAGGTGCAAAAGTTGAACCTAAATTCTTTGTAACCTTTTACAAAAGGGTTACAAAGAAATTAACTTCAACTTGGGCACCTGCTGCTAATTGCTTCCTGGTGCCTCGTTGCCTGCTTGCAACTATTCTCTGACCCTGCTCTGACCCTTGAAGCAGGGTCAGAAAATAGTTACAAGTAGGCAACGAGGCACCTGTCCATGGAATTAAACCTCATCAGGAAGCACTTACAGATATAAAAAACAGGAAGAAGGGAGAGGATGGCAGACACACCCACTTTGAGTTGTCAGGCGGGGTTAAACTAAAAGAGACCTTTACAGCACATTTTTCATATGCATTTTGCTAAAAATAAAAAGCTGTATGTTCTGTAGGGGCAACTCAGGAATCTGGCCCTTCAGAGATCCGGCCTCTCTTTCTTTCTCTTGTTCTCTCTCTCCCTCTCTTTCTCTCTCTTTCTCTCTATCTATCTCTCTCTCCCTCTCCTTTCTTGCTCTATTTATCTCTTTCTCTCTCTCTTTCAAGTTCTTCCTCTTTCTCTGCTTATCCCTTTCTTTCTCCGCTGTTCTCTCTCTCTTTCTCTCTATCTCCCTCTCTTTCTTTCTCTCTCTCACATCCTCTCTTTCTCGCTCTCTCTTTCTCTCTCTTTCTTTCTCTCTCACTCTCCCTCTTTCTCTCTGTCTTTCTCTTTCTCTCTCTCACCCTCTCTCTCTCTCCCTCTCTGTGTGTCTTTCTCTCTTTCTCTCTCTATTTCCATGTCTCTCTCTCTCTTTCGCTCTCTCTTTTAATTTCTTGCTCTTTCTCTGTCTCTTTCTTTCTCTCTCGTTCTCTCTTTCTCTCTCCCTCTCTTTTTCTCTCTCGATCCCTCTCTCCTCTTCTCTTTCCCTCTCTCTCTCTCTCCCTTTCTCCCTCTCTTTCTCTCTTTCACTTTCTTGCTCTTTCGCTGTCTCTCTTTCTTTCTCTCTCATTCTCCCTCTCCCTGTTTGTTTGTTTGTTTCTTTCTTTCTTTCTTCCTTTCTCCCCCTCCCTCTCTTACTCTCTCTTTCTCTCCCTCTCTTTCCCTTTCTCTCCCTTTCACTTTCACTTTCTTGCTCTTTCTCTGTCTGTCTCTCTCTTTCTTTGTTTCTCTTTCTTTCTTTCTTTCTTTCTTTCTTTCTTTCTTTCTTTCGTTCTTTCTTTCTTTCTTTCACTCTCTCTCTCCCTTCCTCTCTCTCTCTTTATTTCTCTCTCTTTCTCTCTTTTGAAACATTGCAAAGATCTCGTAGATGACAAAGTACAAAAAAGCATTTGCAATGCAATAGGTCTTGCATGTTTTGTATTTACGTGACTTAGCTGTATTGATATTACAAATTTCAATGGCTTTTAATTTTTTTACATAATTAATATTTAAATAAAAGTGATTTTAATTTATAATGGCAATAGCTTAAACTTTTGTAAATAACTTTTGTGAAGATTATGTTCAGTGTATTTTATTGTGACGAAAATCCAAGAACAGAAGTGAAAGATTACCATCTTTTTGTGACATTTGTTATAAAGTTTGAAACATTGAGAGAACATATTTGAACCAGTTGTTGTTGAATGGTTGCGCAGATTGATGCTGGGGTGGCGCTGAGTGGTGCTGTGGTGGTGCTGAGTGGTGCTGTGGTGATGCTGAGTGGTGCTGTGGTGGTGCTGAGTGTTACTGGGATGGTGCTGAGTGATGCTGGGGTGGTGCTGAGTGGTGCTGTGGTGGTGTTGAGTGATGCTGTGGTGGTGCTGAGTGATGCTGTGGTGGTGCTGAGTGGTGCTGTGGTGGAGCTGAGTGATGCTGGGGTAGCGCTGAGTGATGATGTGGTGATGCAAAGGGCAGAAAGGCACAAAAAGCAGTCTAACAAAGGGCAGAAGGTCAGAAAAATAAGGGGAAAACGAGTCTAACAGAGGGCAGAAGGGCACAAAAAACAGTCTAACAGAGGACAGAAGGGCCGAAAAACAAGGGAAAAGCGAGTCTAACAGAGGGCAGAAGGGCACAAAAAAACGAGTCTAACGGGGCAGAAAGGCACAAAAACGAGTCTAACAGAGGGCAGAAGGGCACAAAAAACGAGTCTAACAGAGGGCAGAAGGGCACAAAAACAAGGGAATAACAGAGGGCAGAATGGCACAAAAAACGAGTATAACAGAGGGCAGAAGGGCAGAAAAACAAGGGAAAAATGAGTCTAACAGAGGGCACAAGGGCACACAAAACGAGTCTCACAGGGGGCAAAAGGGCAGAAAAACAAGGGAAGCACAAGTCTAACAGAGGGCAGAAGGGCAGAAAAACAAGGGAAAAACAAGTCTAACAGAGGGCAGAAGGGCACAAAAAACGAGTCTAACAGGGAGCAGAATGAATCCCGCCCTGCATGTTTGTCCACAAAGATGCCACCTTTTTGTGCAATACCTCTACTCAACTGGAGTACTTTCTACTGTCTAATCAGTAAGTGCTCCCTTGTTGGCTAAATGTATAGGGGCAGATTTACAATAACTGGCGCATCCCCAGGGATGCGCCAGTTATTGTGCGCCGCAGCTCCGACACCCATGGTGCGCCGCATTTACAATGCAGTGCACCATGTGGCAAAAATGACACAGATGCATCACGCATCTGTGCCGTAAAAGCAGCGCATTGCTGGAGTTGCGTCGCGCTTGCGACGCAGCTCCAGCAATGCTCTGGGGGGCCCTATCTCCCCAATGCTGCATCAAGCCTTGCGCCTGATTCAAGCAGGCGCAGGGTTTTGACGCAGCATTGGCCTAAAATTGACTGAGTAACATTTTGTAGATTTCACTCAGCCACTTTTAGGAGACTGAGTCGGAACGCCTCCTGATGGCGCATGGCTTTACAACGTGACGCATCTCACAGAGAGATGCATCACGTTGTTAATACCCAGCACTATGGCGCATCTTTTGTGCTGCCGCTGCGTCACAAAAGGTCTCGGTAGAGGGTGGTAGTGGTGGACCAGAGGGTGGCAGGGGTAAACCAGAGGGTGACAGTGCTGAACCAGAGGGTGGCAGTGCTGAACCTAAGGGTGGCAGGGGTGAACCAGAGGGTGGCATCAGTGAACCAGAGGGTGGCAGGGGTGAACCAGAGGGTGGCAGGGGTGTACCAGAGGGTGGCAGTGGTGAACCAGAGGGTAGCATTGCTGAACCAGAGGGTGGCAGTGGTGAACCAGAGGGTGGCAGGGGTGAACTAGAGGGTGGCAGGGGTGAACCAGAGGGTAGCAGTTGGGAACCAGAGGGTGGCATGGGTGAACCAGAGGGTGGCAGTGGTAATCCAAAGATTGGCAGTGGTGAACTAGAGGGTGGCAGTGCTGAACCAGACGGTGACAGTGGTTAACCAGAGAGTGGCAGTGGTAAACCAGAGGTGCAGTGGTGAACCAGAGGGTGGCAGTCATGAACCAGAGGGTGGCAGGGATGAACCAGAGGGTGACAGTGCTCAATCAGAGGGTGGCAGTGGTGAACCAGAGGGTGGCAGGGGTGAACCAGAGGGTGGCAGGGATGTACAAGAGGGTGGCAGTGGTGAACCAGAGGGTGGCATTGCTGAACCAGAGGGTGGCAGTGGTGAACCAGAGGGTGGCAGTGGTGAACCAGAGGGTGGCAGTGCTGAACAAGAGGGTGACAGTGGTTAACCAGAGGGTGGCAGTGGTGAACCAGAGGTGCTGTGATGAACCAGAGGGTGGCAGTCATGAACCAGAGGGTGGCAGTGGTGAACCAGAGGGTGACAGTGCTGACCCAGAGGGTGGCAGGGGTGAACCAGAGAGTGGCAGTGCTGAACCAGAGGGTGGCAGTGGTAAACCAGAGGGTGTCAGGGGTGAACCAGAGGGTGGCAGGTGTGAACCAGAGGGTGGCAGGGGTGAACCAGAGGGTGGCAGTGGTGAACCAGAGGGTGGCAGTGATGAACCAGAGGGTGCTGTGCCCATAAACGACTGCATGGGTAACTTCGCCATGCAAGAGGCCCGCAAAGATGCAAAAAGCCCCGCAAAAACGCAAAAAACCCCGCAAACACGCAAACAACCAAAAATCCGCAAATTCGCACAAATTCGCGAATTTTGCGGATCGCGAATTCAGAAATCCGCAAATTCGCAGATCGTGAATTCGCAAAATTCACCCATGCTTAGTGGACAGATTCCATAGCTGTCTCAATCACATCATGAAATGGATGAACAAAAACTACTTACAATTAAACATGGACAAAACCAAGGTCATGGAATTTGGAAATGGTCCTCCTATCTGGACTCATTTATGGTGGTCAGCAACTAGAGGGGCCTGTCCTGTCCCTGCTACCAAAGAGAAAAAACTTGTTTTTTATGTGATGCTTAGCTTAATTTCTCAGGGCAGTTCAATCAGCTGACATCAGCCTTTATCCCTACAGAATTCTGCTGCACTTACCCTGCTAAACATTCCACAATAAAGTCATAGCTCAGGCGCAATCTGAAATCTGAACTGGCTCCCAGTTAAGCAGAGAACTCAGCTCAAGGCTCTGTGCATGGTTCATAAAGCCCTTTATGGGGGCCGGGGGGGCAATGATTACCACTAATATTACAGTGGCATGCCTTCCACTGGATGCTAAGATCTGCCAATAAAGTCCTGGTCCAGAGATAAAAAGACCAGATGGGGAGGCAGAGGCCTCTGTTTCTTGGTTATGGAATGAGCTTCCACTCAATATAAGGAATCTATCGTCCAAATCCCAGTTTAGGAGTCAGTTAAAACTTGGCTTTTCCCTCTCCAACAGTGATCTAGCCCCACCTGACTTCTGCACCGTCCTGCTCTCCCCAGGGTCCAGACGCCCTGGCATTTGTGTGTTTTATAAGACTTTAGTTACTTACTTACGTACTTGCATAGCCTTAGAGTGGGCTTTGTGTGTTAATTAATCAATTGCTTTTATATCTCAGTTCCCTTCTCCACATTCAATGCCTTTACTCTATATTCATAGGCTAAAAGTGTGCTCTAGGTCCACTCCTTCCTCATTATTCAAAGTTTTTATTGCCTTCTCAGTTCCTGCTCCTGATTCAATGACATCCCTGCCAAATATGTTTGTACCACCCATTGAGTATTTTGGGCTAATCATGTTTTGATTGCATTAGTTGTCTCCTTCCACTGCGGAGGTCATGAGGAACTGTTTTCTCTCTCTTTCTCAGTCTCTCCCTGGTGAAATCATTAGTTTTACCAATACTTGTAGTTACTAAATGTGGCATTTACTGAATGAGGTCATCACTGTGCAAGTCCTATTCTCCTAAATGTCCCCAATGGGTTTCATCAGTAAACTGTATCATAAAAACGCATGGCATAAGGCAGAGCATGAAGTGGAGCTACACATACAGAATATGCATGTTATGGATAATTCCCTCCTTACTCACAAACAAGCCATAAGTCAAGTTAGCTATAGCAGTCGCTACATTCTACAATTCTCATTCTTTTCTGCAGTCCGCGTGCTGTTATTTTCTCTGGACAGCTTTCGGTACAGCAAATTAAATTTGTTCCCCACATTTCAGGTGGAAAAAATCAAAGTTATCCACAATTCTTCCTTTATTGTTTGCTTGGCCTTATTTATTAAATTCTGTAATTCAGTTGAGTTAGATCTGAAAGCCGTAAGGTGGTCTTCCCCCAAATATTTTTCCTACCACCTCCACTTTTATGACCTTATTTTGGCTGGTTTTAGGTCTCAGCACTCTTTACCACCAATAACTGGTGCTAAAGTGCTTGTGCTCACTCCCCTAAACATGGTTATATTGATTCATCCCCAATTGGCATATTTGGTTTACGTATAAGTCACTAGTAAAGTGCACTACATGTACCCTGGGACTGGAAATGAAATGCTTCTAGTGGGCCTGCAGCACTGTTTGTGCCACCCAGAGTAGTCCTCTAACCGTGCCGCAGGGATGTCATTGCTGAGCCTGTGTGTGCAGTTTACACTGCCATTTCAACCTGGACATATAAACCTCTTGCCAGGCCTAAACCTTCCCTTTTTATGCATATAGGTGTCCTCTTAGGCAGGCCCTGGGCATCCCAGAGTACAGGGAGCAATGTATTTCAAAAGCAGGACATGAACTTACAAATGTTACCATTTTGGTAGTGAAACAACACAACATTCGTTTTTCACTACTACAAGGCCTATCTCTTGCGCAGGATTTAATTGGATTACCTTGTAACATTTTATAATTATAATTCACAATTGTGAAGAGATAGACTTTTCAGGTTTGGTGTCATACGTTAAGGCACAACTTGGTGAAGTCATATATTTTAAATTGCTATTCTGAAAACACCACTTTTAGAAGGTTGGCATTTTTTTTTTCTTTAGCCATTTGGTGCATGCTGCCTGTCTCTGATCACTTGTCTGCAGTGGGTGACAGATTAGTTTCGTGCATTCCCTCAGACAGCCACACACAAGTGATTCGAGAGCAGGGCCGGACTGGCAATGCCGGGCACCGGGCAATCCCCCGATAGACTGCCAGGGGTGGGGGCCGGTTTTTTGGCCGGGGGCCGTTTTTGTTGTTAGGCCGTTTTTTTTGTACACACTCACTCACTAGTACAGTAGTCACTGACTCGTAGGTACTGTACTCTGCTGCGCGGCGTCTGTGCGTCTGCGTGACTCTCACTCTCCCCTCGCTCCGCGCAAAAACTTAATCAATCTTTGCTGCTATTAATCCAATAATGCATTGGAATAGTGCGAGTGCCATTTTAGTGGGTGGGTCGCATGCGCAGCACGCAGTAGACTCCGCCCGGCGCCCGCCGGCACGTCTGCGCTGTCTCTTAGTCTTCTTCAATTCCTTAAGGGTGTGGGGGTAGCTCGGGGGCGGCTGTTGGTGACGAGCATATTAGGGTTTGCGCATTAAAAAGTGCGCATGACCCGAATTCCTGAGAACTAAGCCAGACGACGAGAGAGGGCCTCTCACAGCACCGTCCCCTAATTTAATTATTTCTAGCCCTGGCCCTGGCTACTGCCTGTCCCAGTGTCCCTGCTGCCGACTGGCTGCCGCCCGCCGGTGAGTGTTATTTGCATTTTTGCAAATTGTTTGCATTTGCAGTCAGATAATATATCATACATTACCACTGAAGAAGCTGCAGTAGGAGCGCGGGGTCAACGGGGATAACTAATGGTAGGATCAAATAACATATAGGATGTAGGCAACCGCGGGAGGGGCAGATCTGAAGTCTGTGGCCCTCTGGTCAGAGGGCCACAGGGGATGGACAGGAAGCGAAGCGTGCATTCTTTGTATTAGCTCCATTGTCAATTATGGGGGGCAGCTTTTTTTATGGGGGCAGCCAATTGGAGAGATTATTACACATCGTGTGTGTGTCTGAGCTTTTTTATTGTTTGCCTTAACATTAAGTTCATCAAGAAGGTGTTTAAGTTATGTGCGTGGAGTGAACATAGCACTAAAACGACGAGACCGGTGGCTTTTTCTGCACTGCTGCATTGCCCCATTTCGGTTTTCTTTTTTCTATGCACTTTGCTGAGAGTGCCTTCTGCGCCCCGGTCTCTGGGGCTGCCATGCCACTGGCAGGTAATGAGCCTTACCTTTACCTGTCTCCAGCAGGCAGATGACAACACATGGGCTATAAGGGGTCGGCATCTGGAGGGTGTAGGGAATAGGTGGGGGAGGGTGAATAGATTCGGGCCTGGATTTAAAAAAGGTAAAGGCCGCCTCGCCCCTCCCTCCCACCCCACCCCCCCTACCACTCCCCCCCCCCCCAAATGCCAAGGCCCGTCGGCCACTAAAGCGTGCAAGAAACACACAGATTAAGGATAGACATGCAGACGTCAAGTGCATCATGCGTTAAAAAGGAGAACAATTTAAGGTGCTGAATCCGGGGCCATGTCATCATGACCACAGCACACATAGGCAGAATGGAGCTGTGCGCCTGTTATGATCAAAATCAAACCAGCGACGAAAACTTAAGAAACTACTGCATGAGCTTCAGCTTGGAAATATTGAGCTGTGGTTACCACTGTTTTTCCAACTTTCTGCACCTCATGAGCGAACTAACAAATCTTGCCTTTCTTGGAAATGTTGTACATTAGCTCATGACGAGACAAGTGCTGTAGAAAGTTTGATTACATTCAGACACAGGTGCACAGCTCTGATCTGGGCCTGCGCAGGCGTTCAAGCAAAGGCCTGCTGGGCTTCATCATGAACAAGGTGCTGTGTACAAGAGCAGCAGAGAACTGTGTTATGCCTGTTTTCAGTTAAACTGGAAGAGTTGTAAAAATTAGAACATGAGCTGAATGACAGCATAGCACGGAAGTACGTAGGTATGATAGCTGCAGCAGTATTTTTTTTAAATAAATTGTTGCTGTTTGATATAGCGACCTGAAGGTATGAAAGCACTTTACATGGGGAGTTAAGTGATTTGCCCAGAATCACAGGATGCTTGAGCGTGCAGCCAAATTGAAAGCTGGTTCCCCACTGCCACGATGTCTTTTTAACTATGCTGTGCTACCTGCATCTCATTTACTAATTCGGTGTTTCAGCGAGTTTCTAAGTCTGGTATTCTCCTTAACCCCTTCGCTGCTCATGACGAGCTCAGCTCGTCATGCAGTACACTGGTCGTGTGCTCATGTCGAGCTGAGCTCGTCATGATTTATGGACTATAACAATTTCCAGCACAGGAGGGGAATTGCCTTAGCAGTCATGTGTTTAAACAGGGCAAATGCTTTCAGTAACACGCACAGCGACACAATAAGCGAGGCGGCCCTCTTTATCAGCTGCTGCACTTCACAAGTGTAGAAAAAGGTTTGTATGTTACAGCAGAGAAACTATTCTGAATAACAAGAGCCCTTTGTGTCCTTTGCAAAACAGGTACAATCAAAGAATGACATTCATCCACTTGCAGACTCTCTAAAATGCATCATAACATCTCATTTGCTTGGCATGCGTTGTTGACACTATCAGCTTCTAAATGGTATCGTATATCCCTCTGCCTCAGAGGAATTCTTCGAAAGAGCAGGAAGTTGGCTACTTGTTTTTTGAAAACATTTTTTTGCAACTCGAATGTATTGGAGCCTTTTACTTGAGCACCACACATTTATTTTTGGTGGGCACGGGGAGATGAAGTGATTTGCCCAGAATCACAGGATGTTGAGCAGACGCCGAGGCTCGAACCCGGTTCTCCAGTTCCAAAGTCAGCAACTCTGGCTGTTAGGCCACATCGTTTCCTTTGACACAACAATGATTGATATCCACTGGGAAACAGCAGATTAAAAGGCGCTATCCAGGATATGATGTCACGATAGGTCTCAGAACTTCTTCAGATGTAAACAAAAAAAACAGCATTCTAACATGGCTACGTACGGTTGGTGTGGGTTTGTGAGGCGGACTGGATAAATACAACCATATTTTTTCCTCTTCCTTAGGCTAAAAAGCAGAATGGGAGTAGACAAAATAAAATGAAAGAAGTTGGTGATCTGTTAACAGAGATTTGAGGCGGGAAATGCATGTTAACACTCAATTAAGACCCAGCCTGGGCCTTGCCTATACCTTTTTGCTTAATCCCCGCCCCTGTTCTGTGCAGACAGCACAGGCGCACAGCGCACCAGTGCTGAAACTTGGGGCTTGTGCTGAAAAATATATTTTAAGCAGACAACAGATATTTCTAGTGTTTTTTTCTTTATTTTTACACAAATGAGTCCTTCTGTTTTGTTTTCCAATGGCCACTGGTGTTGCCACTCGCACTTGCCGCTTAGGCTAATGTGTACATTTCTAGGAGCCCTCTGTGCATTCCCTTGGCGCTGGCTCAGTTGGTTTGTGACCTACATTTTTTAACATTGTTCGGATTTCAGTCCGGATTCTACAAGAAAGGAGTTTGCGCTGTTAAAATGCCTACTTGTGTGTTCACTGTTCAGCGGATGGTTCACTTCTAAAAGATGCAATCAGGCCACAGTGATGGTAGCTGCAGTTCCCAGTGTGCAAATTGACAGAAGTTTTCGAAAGAGACTTGCTGTTTCATAATACCCAATTCTTGTGTGTTCTATGATCTTTCTATTTCACTGTCTAAGGAATAGAATATCCAGCTGCATAGTATTCGTGTTTTTTAGCCTCAGAAAGCTGAAAAGGCTGGGTCTGCCTTGCATCGATTCCAATCTGTAACAAATTAGCTGCACAGAGTTCTCTCCAGAAGGCTCAGTGTTGGGCAAATGACATCACCAATCCTCTGATGACATCACAGAGTTGATCTCTGATATCAGCCTAAGCCCTTCAACAGCCTCCTACTTGCCCCTAAGGGCCCAGGGGCAGCAAGGGCAAGATCAGATGTGGAAGCTAGAACTGCTACCTCACATGGTGTGAGCTTGTGTCACACTATTGGCTCCCTTCATATGGTCGCGAAGAGCTGTTATCATAGTGCTACACAAGGTGAGCCGGAAACCCTTGCACAGAGCAGCCTTCCAGCTTGTGTGTGGAGGCTCTCCTTTGCTGACATCCATGAAGGGGGTTACAAGCAACCTCTCCAGGAAATTAGTGGTAGCCTCTGAAGCTTGCTAGAGTTTTAGGGGAGTGGGGTTTGTGGCTCTCAGGCTACTCGTTAGCCATACCTCTCCTTGTTTATACCCCCTCCTCCTCCCCCTCTCTCTTATAGTGAAAAGTTTTTAAAGTCATCAGGTATGAGGCACTTAACACTCTAATAGGCCCTTTAAAACCCTCCTTAGTTTCTTTTCTGCTCCTGCCTTCTTCATTACCCCTGGTGCAGGGGTAGAAACCAACAAGGGCAGTTCCACCACGAGTACCCAAGGTCACTTTACCACCACTAACCAGTGCTAAAGTGCTTGCGCTCTTACCTTTCAAACATGGCAAAATTGGTTTACACTGAATTGGCAATTTTGATTTACTTGTAAGTCCCTAGAAATGTGGTTCTGCATGTACCCAGGGACTGTATATTAAATGCTGCTAGGGGGCCTGCAACACTTATTGTGCCACCCACTTAAGTAGACTATTTAAAGATGCGTCATGTCAAGGCCAGGGCCTTTGTGTTAATTGTTCATGCTTTCTGGCCGGGGTGCCATGCCATTTGAGACATTTCCATGCCTTCTGTCAGCCTGGGTGCTTATGTGTGATGTTTCCATGCTTTCTGGTCTGGGTGCTTAATTATGTGTGCTATTTCCATAGTTTCTGGCCTCAGTGACCTGGAGCTGAAGGCTCATGTGTGACATTTCCATGCTTACTGGCCTGGTTGCTTGCTCGCTACACACCATGTGGGGGGCTGGTCTCACTTTTACTTTGTTCTCTCTGATTCACTTCTTGTGTCTATTTTTGGTGCTCTCTGAAAAAATGTCTATGGGTACATATGACTGGGTGTGTAACCTGGTGCTCTTTAAGGTCATCTACCATTTACTGTGCTTTCAAAGTTGATCCAATTGAATATGTAATGGAAAATGTGCTGTAAAATTCACCATTTTGATCTGTCGTTTTCCAAAAATTTCTTAGGGGGGAGAACCCCCCCAAACCCCCCTAGTAGCGGTCGGGCTCGCTCTCTACGCGCCGGACGGAGGCTGGTCTGCCAAAATTTGCCAGGGTTGCTTTCAGTTCCTAGTCCGGCCCTGCTTGGGAGGCTATTTTGGTGGGTGGGAGGGTGGAGCGGGACCCAGCCTCACTTACATCTGAATAGGCTGTTTCATCTCCCCACACAAAGGGCTGCATACCCCCCTCTTGTGAATCTGGAGCCAGGCCCAGAAGGGAGGGCCTTTGTGCAATTTAAAGACCTGTCTTTAAAGTCTCCCACACTTCGAAGGCACAACTAGGTATTAGTACTGGACTTCTGACACCATCACTTCAGTACATTTCTGTACCTGTGAAGACTCTACTGGGAAGAAGAACTGCTGTGATGCTGAAGGACTGCCACTCTGCTGGACTGCTGTTTTGCTGGACTTCTATGTTACTGTGCTGCCGTGCTACCTGCTGTTCCCCTACCTGGGTGAGAAAGACTCGAGCTGCATCACTTCAACCTAGAGAGACTCCAAGGTTTAGCTGGCTGGCCTCCTGATCTGAAGTCTCAGGGACAGAACAGACTTCCAATGGTGCTTGCATCAGCGAAACTCACACATCCTCTGTCGATCTGGCGCATTGGCACCGATGCATGGGTCAGAACCGGCGCATTGCTTCTCTTGGGTGGATTGTAGCTGGTGCATCGCTCCTGCTGTGTGGATCAGTACCAGTGCATTGGTCTTCTTTTATGACCAGAACTGTTGCATCGCCTCTACTGCATGGATCCGCCCCCACAAAGCGCCTTCGGAACCAAAACTGCACAAGGTCCCTAGATCTCCTGTTGACAGCCTCCTCCACTATGATACCAAAACTTTGCATCACAGATCTTTGCTCATTGGAGCTGACGCATCACCACCGCTGCATGGATCAGGACGGGCGCATCGCCATCACTACGCGGATTGACTCTGACAGATTGCTTCAGCTGCACCCTGCATCTTTGGCATCGATGCTGCCAGAATCTATG
Organism: Lissotriton vulgaris; assembly: GCF_964263255.1. Taxonomy (NCBI): domain Eukaryota; kingdom Metazoa; phylum Chordata; class Amphibia; order Caudata; family Salamandridae; genus Lissotriton; species Lissotriton vulgaris. The sequence continues at coordinate 50,215,661 of NC_141695.1, forward strand.
TACTTTTGTTCAGCGAGCGTCACTGGGTCACCTAAACATATTTTTTTGCCTGGTCCAGCATGACCAGAAATTTCAAGTGAGCGCTTATTGTTCTAAGTGCTATTTTACAGTTTATTCTTTTAAAAATCATATCTCGAGTTCTACTCATTAGATCTTTGTCATTTTGGTCTTGTTTTATTAATTACATTAAGTTCTATTTTTTTAAAATGTTGAGGCATTTTCACTGTTTTACTGTTAGAAGTGTTGCACAAGTACTTTACACATTGCATCTAAGTTAATCCTGCTCTGTGCAAATTACCAGAGGGTGTGCTCATGTTAATTTAGGGTTTGCCTGGTCCTTACCCATACTAGGATTGTGGTTGCTGTCTGACTTGTGCTCATACCAGAGTCAACCAACAACATATTTTCCAACATGTGGTAATAATGGCCCAAGCCATAATGAGCCATAATTAAACGGGACTTTGAAAACAAGATTTCTAACATCCTGATTGAAAGAAATGATGTAATGGACTTTGAACTCACTCTGCCTTGATTCACAAATTATCACTGTTCAACATAGTCATTCTGCAAATGTGAATCTACATTTAGCCATACTTCCATTGAACAATTAAACAGAAATAGTATTTCTGGAAAAAGTTTCATCCTGATGGACTAGTTACATCATAAAATGAATTCAGACTAGGGAATCATCCCACAGCACCCACGGACAGACTTTGCCCACAGTTAAATTAAATTGCACTACCATAAACACTCCCGAGAGACTTGGGCTAGGACAGTGAGGTTCTCGATGCCTCTCTGCACCAGCACTACTTAATGGAAGCCACTAGTCTTAAGATATCTATTTTTGTTACAGCAACATTTTATTGGGTTTTGACATTTATAACTTGGCTCTTGACAAAAAAGTATAAAGGGCAAACTTTGTTTCACAAAACACCACTCCCACTACAGCCCTTTAGGGATCAAGTCCCAAGCAATCCAATCCCTGTCATAATTGCTTGGGTACTCACATGTTTTTTAAATTAATTCTTCTTGTTTAGCACACCAGTCCATGTTCCTTCTTCAACTTGTGAGGGGTGGCACCCTGTGGAATCTCCCATATTTAGCAATGTCATGTTTGGCCAGACGGTTGCCAAGCCCCACTACTGTCTTTTCCCCCTATGAGACACAAATGTCTTTTAAAATCCCCTGGGGTTGCTTTTCTGGGGTTGACTTTGATATGAGAACCCACTATGTGGGAAAAGAGTGGTAATTATTTGCGACCAGTACTGGTTGATGACTGCAGTCGCAATCTGTGTGGTAGAAATCCACTTCAGTCTCAAAAGACCTTTAGGTGATGGATATATCCTGGCCTTCCAGAGGCTAAGGAGTGCAAGGTAGGGCTGGTGGAGATAATTGAACTGAATTAGCTGCAGTCTTGCATAGATTGCTAGGGTGAGATGTACCATACATGCAACCTACTATTCCAAGACATCCAGTGGATCCACCCATTCTTCCCATTTTGCCCTCAGTGGGCCCCTGTAGTCAGGGGAGTATGTATCTAGAGTCCTGTACATGCAAGAGTTTCCACCCTTCCTAAGAGACCCATAAGGAGAGTAGCTTCCATTGGGCTGTATCAGGGGACATCTTTCAGTGGCACCCGATATTCGTAGAGAGCATGTCTGAGTTGTAAGTTCCAAATGAATTGGGATCTGTGTATGTGGAATTCAGTCTCCAGATCATGTGAGGATCTGATACAGTTGCATCCCTAAAACCTGTTCAAATGTGACCCTTAGTCCAGCTGGTGCCCCATCCACAGGGGAGTCTCCAGAGTGGGCATATGATGCCAGCCAGGCAAAAGTTGTGAAGCCCTCAAGGATTTGATTTCCATTCTAGTCATTTCCAGGAGCGACTCTGGGATAGGTTGCCTAGGAGCTTGTACATCCCACTCTATACTTTCCCCCAGAAGAAGCATTTGTTCCCCAAACTCTCCAACTTGGGATATATTTAACTCAGGATAAATGTAGTTTGTTGGTGAATTCTGTTATCCTTTCAGTTGCTCCACCTACGGGGTGATATTGAATTAGAACAGCTGTAGGATTCAACACTTCTAGTGTGCAATATCTGAGTTTATGTGATGGGGCCAGTGCTTCCCCACGTTATCCTTCTAGAGGACCGCTACAGCCATTGAATGAGTAGCATCAGCATTAGCATCTGGGTATGTCTCTTGCGATTTAGGCTAATATTTGTTCACCTGTACCAGTGAGCCTTCTTCTGAGTTTGTGGAGGCATATGATGTCTTAATCCATGCTGTGTTTTGGCCTTACCGTTGCCACTGGGTTGACTGTTTGCCAGCTTGGAGGCTGATGCAGCACTAGTGCATGTCGTTCTGTGAGCCATGTTCGTACTTCCTCCAGTGTGTCGAGAAAGTACAATTTAGAGATGTAAAGCAGACACAGTCATGTAAGGTACAGAAGCATAAATTGAATGTTCATAGTGAACACCTTCTGCTTCACCCAGTCATAGGAATTAGCTTGTGTTTGGACGTGCCTTGTATATTCTGGAAAAATTGGAATGCATCCCAACTGAAGCAGGAGCTGTCCTTTTGCTCTTTGATCCCTTCGGTATCACATTCCTACTCCTATAGTTCAGGAATTTGGCTGTCATGGGTTGCGGAGAAACCATGGGTCCTCTCAATGATAAAGCCTGAGGACAGTTGGCATTGTCCAGACATGACCTATTCCACTTCTCAAGAAATGTCCCTGCGATGAACCATCAACACCCTCTGGCAACCTAATGACTCACAGATTATTGTGTCAGGCCCAGCTTTCCACATCCCTCACCGAGCCCATGAGGCTCATGGTTGTCTAGGAGAGCCAAGCAAGAGTTCCTGTACTGTGTCCTCGAGGAATGTCTGACATAATATCGACAGACAGAATATCGAACTACAAAAATATTGGCACAAAAATATCGACATCAAAAATATCGGAGTCATATCTTCATAAAGGTCAGTACAAAAATATCGAAAAAATAATATCGTAGTACAAAAATATCGAAATTAAAAATATCATTTTTTTAAATGTATTAATAATAATGTAAAATTAATTTTAAAATACATATAATTTTACAAATATTAAATATAAATATTAAAACAAAATTAAAACTTATACATATACATTTAAAATAAATAAAACACTTAATAATTTAATGTAATTTTCTTTTTTTTAAATTTCATTTAATTGATTTAATGTAAATTATTTTTATTTTTACCCTGTACGCCTGTACCCCAAAAATCAAAAACTGACCCTGAACCCTAAAAATATCCCTGTACCCCAAAAACCCCAAACTGACCCTGAACCCTAAAAATATCCCTGTACCCCAAAAACCCAAAACTGACCCTGAACCCTAAAAATACCCCTTTACCCAAAAACTGAACACTGACCCTGAACCCTAAAAATACCCCTTTACCCAAGAACTAAAAACTGACCCTGAACCCTAAAAATACCCCTTTACCCAAAAACTGAAAACTGACCCTGAACCCTAAAAATACCCCTTTACCCAAAAACTGAAAACTGACCCTGAACCTTAAAAATACCCCTTTACCCAAGAACTGAAAACTGACCCTGAACCCTAAAAATACCCCTTTAACCAAAAACTGAAAACTGACCCTGAACCCTAAAAATACCCCTTTACCCAAAAACTGAAAACTGACCCTGAACCCTAAAAATACCCCTTTACCCAAGAACTGAAAACTGACCTTGAACCCTAAAAATACCCCTTTCCCCAAAAACTGAAAACTGACCCTGAACCCTAAAAATACTCCTTTACCCAAAATTAATTAATATCATGTAATTACCAATTAATTATTAATTAACAATAACAATAAAGTAAATATATTAGCACATTAGCTGTAATTAATTTAATTTAATAATTAATATTATTTTTTCCCAATTAAATAATTAAGAATAACAAAAAATTATATATAAAACAATTACTCTAATTAATGTAATTAACTAATTAATATTAATTAATTACCAACTAATTAATAATTAAAAATATGTACAAAATTATAATAATTAATTAACTAAGTAATATAAATTAATTACCAATTAATTATTATTACACTATTTACAAACATATAATAATTAATTAATTATTATTAAATTACTTCCCACCCTATTCCCCTATAAACCCACAACCCGCTACAGTAGTAAAAGACAATATTTAATTAAATTACATTGAAAATAAATAAAAAAACATAATAAATACAATATAATATACACTAAATTTATTTAAAAATTGATATTAGTAACATCGAAGTTATTTATTTCGATATTATTGACATCGATATTTAAAACTTCGATACTACTTATATCATACTAATATCGATATTAAGACTGTCGATATTACTTACCTTCGATATTTTGTCCCATCGATATTTAAACTTCGATATAATTGTATATCGAAATTTAAAACTCGATATTTTGTCTGTGTACCGTCCTCGAGTTTAGAGAAATGGCCTTCTGAATCCGTAACACAATTTACAGCTTTGCAGAAATCTTGGTGAGTAAAACCATGTTTATCTCCCCTCCCCAAATTTGGTCTCAAGAGCCGACCTGAACCTTGAATTGCAGTATCATCGCAGTATTTATCACATCATAAGGGGTGAGTCCTGGACCTCACCATTGCAAGACTCTTTGTGCCATTTGTAGGGGCGGTGTATCTATCCATTTTAGCATGTGCTGAGGATGCCTAATCATGCCCCATGGCACTGGTGCCAGTGATGGGAAATATGCCACCACCTCTACCATTGACGATGTCCAAAGTATATCCTCACTCAACCTCCACAATCCTGGCCACAGAATTAGCTGGTGGGTGGGGGCCTGACCCGCTTGTCTGGGTTTCCTAGGCTGGGCAGCATGAGCAATCAGGCCCAGTTAGTAGAGGGCATATGCCTTTCGACCTGGGGGGATCCGCCTCATCCCCAGTGAGATCTCTTCACAGTCCAGCAAGGAGGTAAAAGAGAAGCAAAGGGGGCATGGAAGACATTCTGTGATTCACCAGGACAGCATCCAGGGCATCCCTCTATGGATAATAAGCCATTCCTGAAGTGTCCCCTACCTTCCGGAGGGCCAGTCTGCCAGCCCTGGGCAGCTGGGTCGCACGTCCACCTGTGGGCCAGCCACCTAGGCAACCCACTCTGGGCCCCAATCCAGTTCAGTTGGCTCCAATCAGGAAGGTACCCTTCTATGGGTCCGCCTATCCAGGCCCTGTACAGCGCCAAGCCCAGGCCATTTCCTTGGGCCACTGAAGTAATTAGGCTTACCCTGCTGCGTCTTCTCTATCAACATGGGTGCCCGCTGTAGGCACCTCTCTCTGTGAGGGTCTGCATGGCTCCACAGGCTTTGGTCACCACCCCGGTGAGGTACCATCACTTCTCCAATTAGCTGACCCAATGCCTCTTCAGACCATGGGGTCTTCCCAATGAGCCTCCTACCGGTCTGCGTCGTCATTGCATGGCGTCTGCCGCTTGTCCCCAGGTGTGATGCTGTTCCCCCACGGCTGGAGTCCTGACAGGACCCACTACAATAGAGGGCCTGGCACACACACAGACTACCATCTTGAGCTAGCACCAGGAAATGTACCCCTCCATTGGAGCTGAGCGGGAGCTCTGGAGAGAAAATTCGCCATAGTGGCCATTCCAGGCCCTGCCCTCAAGACATTCAGTTTAACATCAGTACACATCTGTCAGGCTTCACGTTGCTCCTATCACTTACATCTCCCACAGGCCATTAAGCCATTGCCCCAGAACTAATGCCCTCATTATGAGTGACCTTGTAAAATATAGTGGTTACTGCAACACAGAATATCGGACAATGCGCCACTTTCGGATTTGCAACCCAGGTGGCAGACTTTTCCTTTGAACATGCCTAGCAATCTTACAAGGCTGCCAGCCTCGTGATGCTCTGCCTCATGGAACCCACATCCTGACTAGGTATCGGAGTGTGCAAAGGAAGTCCTTGTTCTTGGTTTGTTTGAATACTTGTGCTGCAAGTCTCACAAGACTTCCGATTCTTGCATGACTGGCATCAATTTGGGTCTGGCCTACAATGTGAGCCACACCCTCCTTTGTGACATGCCTGGCTTTCACGTTTTGTTTTCGAAGCCTCTCACAGCAGCCTAACATCCTAATATGGTTCTCCAGATCCACTTCACATTTTTAGCTCCTCCCAGTGCTAAATTTGTAAAATAAGTAAGTGACAGAGAGCACAGAGTTTTATGCCCATTGCTACTGTCAAGAAATCCATTTCCAGCACTGACATGAGGTACTGTGCTGGACCCTGCCCACTGTTTTTAGTTCTTACATCAATTCACCTTCAAGCAGTAATGATGGTGACCTCTTAAAGATATGAGGAGTAAATTCCTGCCTTTAAAAGGACCATGTGAAACAGCAGAGCAAGGAATCTTGATTTTCTGAGAGCTTCTCCAGGTAAAATATTTTGGAAAAAAAGATCTGCCAGATGGTGAATTGTTAGAGCATATTTTTTACATGAATAGACTAAACCTTTCACAAAATATGTCTGAAAAGCTATGCGTATCACAGAAAGTTTAAAGAAGTGGTTATGCAGTTTCGGTACAGATTCGTTATAAAGGCGTTACTTGTATCCGTGGTGCAACTCGTTGACCCTGACCTAGTCAGACGTTATCTGACAAGTGGCAGTAATCTGTGAACAAGTCACCTGAGACTATGTCATTCACCTGGTCCTCTCTCAAGTGACAATTTGTAAGTCTGGCTTGACAGTGCTGATATTGATAAACCTTATGTTATTCACCTAAACATGTGCTTTCAGGAGTACTATAAAGAGGGGCTTTGGCTCCTCCTACAATTCGGTGGACAGTGCACATTTTGGTTGGGCAGACATTGTGTGCTGCCGCAGAAAAAGTGCTGACACTCCAAGGGCTGTCCACAATTATTTATCTAGTTCCTGAGCAAGAGCTGTTTTTCAAGTCTAGCTATTGTGTTACAACAGAGCTTGATCTTTAGATCAAATACATGCCAACGCATTGCTACAATGCTCCCAGATAATTAGATAATTATGGGGATTGTTATTCTCTGGCAGCAGCACAGATGGGTGGAGGGCAGCCAGGAAATATATTGCTCAACTCCAGAGATACCTTAACATGGCAATCCTTGAGAGAATGCTGTGTTTCTTTCTGACTCCTAGTTTTACGACTGTTTTTGACATCTCAAAATAATGTGTTTTTTATAATAAATGTAATTGGTTTAACCCTCAATTTAATTTATTTATATATTTTAGAAAAGTTGAAATAAATGACTTTTAATTAACAATATCTACTGCGTGTTCTTAATTAAATCCCTGTCTCCATAATTTTCTATGGAGAGTGTTGCATTATTGGTGTGTGGCAATGTGTGGTACTGCTTCTTTTTGGTTTTAGTATCTTTACACTCCTAAATTAGGTTCCACCCCTGTTGCAAGGTGTGGAATATGTAATTGTACACTTTTAAGAAATGTTATGCTCGGAAATGCTGAATACCCTAAAGTTGTAGTAAAGTTACGCACAAGTGTAAGTGAAGTAGTGTGGCTCACTGGTTAGAGGCGGCAGACCCGAGAGCAGAGGACGGCCTGGGACCAGGGTTCGATTCCCGGCGCGGCAGGTTTCTGGACCAGGGTCAGCGGACTTGATAATTCTCTCGCCTCGGTGCCACTCTGATCAGCGATCACACTCGGCAACTTTGGGCATTAGCTTGCCTCATCTTCACTAACGGGACCGCCGGGGATGCCTGGTGTAACCCTGGAGATACCCATTAAGGGACCATCTCTCAGGGAAGCCAGGAAGGGTTTCGCAGCGGTCGAAGCGCCTTGGGACCCTACGGGTAAGTAGTGCGCTATATAAATGCCTATACAAGTGTAAGACTAAACATGCACATGTGGATTTGCTCTCTTGTAAGTTTACCCTCGTGAAGAATCTCCTTTCTCTGCAGCATCACAAACGTGCCCCTTTCCCTCACATAAATAGCTACAACTACTGGCTAAGATTATGAACTGAACCTCCCTTTAGTCATCAATTCTCATCTTCAAATCAAAACTGGGAAAAGAAGTTTTGATCCAATATGGAATAGTCAAGATTCAGAATTCCACTCCACAGATCTGAACTCCTGGAATTACATAGCATGAGTGTAAAAAAATTCCCCTGCACTGTCCCAATAAATCAGACAGTGGTATTTTTTAAAAAACAAGGCTATTGTAATGAATACACTGTGGAAACATCAATTCTCAAATGTGAAAAGATTATGCACAACAAATAGGAATACAGCATATGATTTAATATGGAGTCTGTCATCTGAGGCCTACAACAACTCCTGCAAACTTAACATGATCTTTCTCCAAATAAGGTTTAATATAAACGTGAAAATCACAAAGTGTCCTGAATCTAAATGTGAAATTATACATGAATATATATAAGAAAGGATTTCTGTTATTTTTTTACTGTATCATTAAATAATGTCACAGCGTGACTGGGATCACATCAAATGCCAGACCAGGCAGGGCAACAGGTGCCCAGGTGAAGTCCGACCAACAGTTTGTGACTCTGTATCAGCATGTAAAGGAGACAACCATATACAGCATTCACTCACCTAATATCCAAGCTGCAGCTCTACTACAGCAACAGTGAATGATCAGTGGCCATTTATCACAATTATCCTATGAGGCTGCCTCCACTTTCACTTCATGTATAGGGAAACTAGATCCAAGAAAGCATTGATCACAATCCCTCAATGACATCATTACAATGTTCTGAACCGAAATTATTTCGAAGAATAGAAAAAAGGACTTTCAATTCCAAGAATATTCATTTGAAGTAGTCTATAATCCTGAATCAGGGATCTCTGTTGACTTCTTTCCCATTATTCATGTGTAGTGACTTCTGGAGAAGTTGACCAAATGGCAAAAACTGAGGAATATGTGAAAACTATAGTTACAAACTCCTGGCCCCGCCCACTTTCACCTGTTGACATGGAGGAAGCTCCTTACACTGATGACTGCATAAAATTTAGATAAAAGTAAGAGAAAGAAAATGGCTGCGTCAGATTCTTCAGATAATCTACAGCTGCTCTGAAAAGGATGTTGTGAGAATTGTCCACAAGAAGGGCTGCCATTGAGAGTTTGTTGAAACCTAGCTTCTTGAATGGAGGGGTGTATTTACAACAGAAAGGAGAAGCGTGGCGTTAAGGAAACATTGCAAACCCACACTTCTCCATTCTTAAAACGCAGGGATGTGTCGTATTAAGACGAATTCCGCGCATCCCTGCAGTTCCACTACTGCTGGCACTGGGATCAGCTGCCTAGAACTAGCACAGGCATCCTTGCACCATAGTATAAGGGTGTCTGCGTTGGGAGAAGATTGTTTATGTGCAGAAAGGTCCAACTTCCTGCACATAAACAATATTTAAATGACTTTTTGTAACTTCTATACGTACTGCTTAGTACAGCACAAATAGAAGTTGCCAAACTGCATTTTTTTATTATTGTTTAACAGTCATAGGCAAGAGGAGAAAATAAAGCAATTTCTTCTTGTTCCGCCTCTTTAAGGCCAGGTTTTTACTGGTCTTAGATTTGGCTCTGCCTCCAATTTGCGCTGCCCTTGTTGCTTGGGGGCAGCATCAATATCAATGGCTGTTGCGATGAACGCCCACCACAACACCCATAGCCCTCCCCTTTCAAGCTACATACAGCGTGAAAGGGTGCCTTAATTTTAGTTGCTTAACACTATCTTGTAAATAAGGCGAGGCACCTATTGCCATCACAACGTCACTGAAAGAGACGTTGTGGTTGCGATGGGGGCTTGTAAATGTGCCCCAGAGTGTTACCAATTGATGAACTGGAATATGAAAACATTGACTAGGCTACATGCCAGTAATTGATGGAATACAGAAACATTCTGAGTGCTCTTACTCAACACACTCAGGCAAAGGGCTTTTATCAGTGGATTGTCACCACAACCGTAAAGCAAGCATCAGGCATAAAGTCAAGAAATTGCAAATGTCTACACAATTACAGTTGTTAAAGCCAAATACTATCTCTCCCATCCTAACAGGGCTTAACAAAGATCCTCAAAGTGAAAATCTTCTATATGCATGGTCTGAAGGGGGAACCAATGCTACAATTCTTACTCACTAATGTAGTTCATGAGATTTCATACACCAAAATAACTATCGGCAGGCTGTAATACAGAGTAAAACTAATCCATACCTAAAAACCTACCAATGTTAACCTATGCTTTTCACAATAAATACATCAGTCCTAGAGACTTTATCATACAATTACATCATAAACAGGCTAGGTTTATAGCCATGAGCCCTGGCTTACCACCATAAGCAAATCAGTCTAGCTGCATCAAGTATAAACTATGCAACAAGCCAAAAAGAGCCATACATTCAGTCTTTTTTGTGTAAGTACACAAATGTGGCCCCATCAAATCCTGTACTCAGGGGTCACCAGCAGGGAGCCTAAGCCCCTCTCTCAGCAGGACTCTGATAGTTATTTTTTGTTGATCACATACGTTTGAATGCCCGGTGCACTGTCAAGCCAGGTCTGAAATCCATGAAGGTTAATAACTGCCCTCCTACTCTCTGTGCTGCTGCCAGAGAAAAACACTATACGTTATCTAGTTATCTAAGACACTTTGAAAACATAACAATGTCATGTGTGTACCCTGAAAGTTGTCTCAGGAGCTGGATGAATAAACGAAATGATCCCAGTTGTTGGAGGGCAATTACTTGTTTGTGGACGCATGCAATTTCTGCACAATCATAACATGTACTCCTGGCTCCCAACATGTGGGCAGAGCCAATGCTCTTCTCCTGGTGAGTCACGAAGGATTTTCTGCAGTCACCTGCACTGTGTCCATCTTGTAGATGCTATGATTCAAACAGAGCTAAAAGTAAACAGAGAAAATGTGATAAAAGAGAGGAAATATACACTTTTCACAACAGTGATGCACTGCTATGCCGTTCATTTCTGTTCCCTAAGATCTGAGCATTTGCCTAATTTAAAAGCAGGAATTTCCAGCAAGCACTTTCACAACAGGCCTGTACAGGCATGGCCAATTTTAGCTTTGTAATTAATTATTTAACCTGTTCCTTAGATGCAACATAACAAGCAGCATAAAAAGCCAGCAGCTGTTTCTGAAGTACCAAACAACTGTGATCCTATATTTTATGGGTCTTTTATAAGTTTAAATAAATTATTTTAGATTTAGCATTTACCACATGTTTTCTTATTTTTAGCAAACACAAAGAGATGATAAACGGAGTGCTGAAACTTTTCAGACACTCACCCCCAGTCTCAAATTTGAGTTGAATCCATATACTTTCCTTATCTCACTTTGCCCACCCAATTCGGACCAGTTATATGCAAACCAGTCTTGAGCCTGTGTCTCATGGCAACAGACCAGCACGAACGGCATGCTGGGACCAATTTCGAGGTTACACTCCTCATCAACCAGGCTAGTATGAATCCAGTGGCAAAGTGAGCAAGGGACCTACGTCTAGGCATGTCCTGCTAACTTACGGCGAACAAAACAAACCCAAAAAGATAACTAACAGAGTGCTGAAACTATTCAGACATTCACTACCAGTCTCAGATCTGTGTTGGATCCATCATTGTTCATTAGCTCACTTTGTCACCCCAGTTTGGACTCAGCCATATGCAAATCAATCTTGACCCTGTGCCTCATGGGAACAGTCCAGCCAAACTGCCAGAACAGGTCCTCCCGAGACCGCAAACAACCATCCTGGGACCGGTTTTGGGGTAACACCCATCATCAGCCAGGCACTTTAATCCAGTGACAAAGTGAGCAAAGGACTAATGTCTGGGCATACCCTGCCAACTTGGGGTGAAACAAGCAAATACAAAGAAATGATGAACAGAGTACTGACATTTTTCAGACTCTCACCCCCAGTCTCAGATCTGGCTTGAATTCATCGTTGTTCCTTAGCTCAATTTGCCACCCCCTTTTGAACCCAGCCAAATGCAAATCAGTCTTGAACCTGTGCCTCATGGGAACAGTTCCACCCGAGCTGACAAGCCAGGTTTTCCCTGGAGCGGAAACAAGCATCCTGGGACCACTTTCAGGGTATCACCCTTCGTCAGCCAGGCTAGCTTGAATCCAGTAAAAGACACACAATTAATGGACGGAATGCAGAATCAATCAAAACATTCTCCCCCAGTCAAGAGATATGGGTTAAATCCATCATTCTTTTGCTCACAATGCGACCCCAGTTTAGACCTGGCCAATATACAAATCAGTCTTGATCCAGTGCCTCATGGGAACAGATCAGCCTGAACTGCCAAGCCAGGTCCTCCCTGGACCGGAAACAAGCATCCTAGGACCTGTTTTTGGGGTTTCACCCCTCTTCAGCTAGGATAGCTTGAATCCAGTGTCACAGTGAGCCCTGGACCTACATATAGGCATACCCGGCGAACATTGGGCGAGAAAGCAAAAGACACACAATTGATGGACGGAATGCAGAATCAATCAAAACATTCTCCCCCAGGCAAAAGATCTGGGTTAAATCCATCATTCTTTTGCTCACCTTGCCACCCCAGTTTAGACCTGGCCATATGCAAATCAGTCTTGACACTGTGCCTCATAGGAACAGTCCAGCCAGAACTGCCAAGCCAGGTCCTCCCTGGACTGGAAACAAGCATCCTAGAACCGGTTTCATCCCTCTTCAGCCAGGATACCTTGAATCCAGTGGCAAAGTAAGCAAGGGACCTACGTCTGGTCATACCCTGCCAACTTAGGGCAAAAAAGCAAACAAAGCAAACACAAGGAGATGATGGACGGAGCACAGAAACTTTTCAGACATTCACCCCTAGTCACAGATTTGGGCTGAATCCATCATTGTTCTTTAACTCACTTCGCCACGCCAGTTAAGAGCTAGCCATATGCAAATCAGTCTTGACCCTATTCCTCATGTGAACAGTCCAGCCCAAATGGACAAATTCCCTGGACCAGAAACAAAGATCCTAGGACCGGTGTCAGGGTTACTCCCCTCATCAGCCAGGCTAGTTTGAATCCAGTGGCAAAGTGAGCAAGTGACCCTCATCTGGGCATACCCATCCAACTTAGGGCGAACAAAGAAAACACAAAGAGATGAAGAACGGATTGCCGAAAGTTTTCGGACCCTCACCCCCAGTCTCAGATCTGGGTTGAATCCATCATCATTCCGTTGCTCACTTTGCCACCCCAGTTTGGACCCAGCCATGTGCAAATCAGTCTTGGCCCAGTGCCTCATGGGAACAGTCCAGAGTAAACTGCCAGGTCATGTCCTGCCTCGACAGGAAACAAGCATACTGGGATTGATTTTGGGATAACACCCCTCATCAGCCAGGCTATTTTAATCCAGTGTCGAAATGAGCATGAGACCCACATCTGGCAATACCCTGTCAAGTTAGTGTGAACAAAGGAAACACCCTTATTTTTAGCAACCAGATAAATACAAATTTCTGGTGCTCTGATTTGTAAACGAAAAGAGCTGGACTTGAAATGTATCCAAATTACATAATTACAACTAGTAAAATGTCCCATCTTTGCTTAGATGCATTTTATTAGCTGCAGCCAAACACAAAAAGAGCAAGAGGGTAGTGAGATAAAAGTAAACCAACTGCTGTGTCCCTGATGGGCTGTAGCCTGTCCTTGCCCCTTGATTCTTGTGGCTTAAACATGAAAGACACCATCTATCCTTTGCTTCCACTTACTTCTATTCTGCAGGCACTGACCCTGGCACACCAGGCTGAGCCACATTATGAACCTCTGTAATCCAGCCACTTGCATGTTCTTGCTTTGGCAGATGTGTCATCTTCGTACTCCACCTGTCCGCCTGCCAACTAATACATTCCTAAAATCTTCCTATAGATATGTTGCATAGGTGAATGAGATAAGAGGAGGGACCTCAATCAATCAGGGTTTTGTAGAGTACACTTCTCACCTGTTGGGGTCTCAAGGAGGTGAGGGGTGGGTGTCAGCAGATCTGTTGGGGTCATTTGAAATGCCAGGTCTTGAGGTCTTTCCTGAATTGGTGCAGCATTGGGCTTGGTGGGAGGTGGAGGGGGAGATTGCTTCAGGTCTTGGCTGCAAGGTAGGAGAATGACCTTCCACCCGCTCTGGTCCTGTAGCGTGGGACGGTGGCTCGGGAGAGGTTGGCTGAGCAGAGGTTTTCCTTGGGGGCATGGAAGGGGAAGTAGTTGTTTAGGTAATGAGGTCTGATGTTGTGGAGGGGGTTGTAGGCAACCTTAAGCAGCTTGAAAGGTATTCTTCTTTCGATGGGGAGCCAGTGAAGGTTACAGAGGTGTTGGGTGATGTGATTGTGCCATGGGATATCGAGGATTAGTCTGACTGCGGCGTTCAGGATGGTCTGAAGTTTGTAAAGGAGTTTTTTGTTGATTCTAGCATAGAGGGTGTTGCTGTAGTCCAGTCTGATTGTGACAAGGGCATGAGTGACCTTTTAACTGGAGTCAGGGAGATCCACTTGAATGTCTTACGTAGTATGCTGAGGGTGTTAACGCAAACTTTTCATTTTAAACCAATCACACCTTAGGGATCTGACATAACAGTTCCCAGTGAACTGATAAGGTCTATGCCTTTACCAATGACTTGATACCATATACAACCAAGGCTTATAGAAGTGCCCAAATACTGGTGAACATCCGGCACACATTTAGAAAATTACAAATATATGCAAAATTATAGTCGGCAAAACAACATACAACTCATCTGAATAGAATCTAACAAGAATCATCACAGGAAAAATCTCCCATGCTTTGACATAGTGAGTGACGAACAACAAAAACCTTTCCTCCTTTGGTAATCTGTGAAATCGCATGCACCCATAGACCTTTCAGTGTTCTGTATCATAATGTGATAACAATCGACTGTTAGAGGCCTGTTTGATTCATGATATGCTTTTCACAGTAAATAAGCCAGACCTACTACCTTCGTAATAACTTTTCATAATAAACAGGCCAGATCTATGGCATAAGGCTGTATAATATGGACCTGATTCGGCATCCTGAATACATTTAGGAAATTCCTTCCTCTTCTTCCCAAGTCTGCAAAGAAAATTGTTGTTCACCCTTTGATTCTCTCCCGCCTGGATTATGCTAATGCTTTGTAAGCTGGCATCCCAGGCTATCTTTTCAATAAACTTCATATAGTGCAACACTCGGCTGCATGGCTCCTACTGGGTCTTTCCAACAGGAGCAGTGTGCGCTCCCATCTGCGTACTTTGCACTGGCTTCCTGTGGAGGCGTGAATACAATTTGAAAGCTTGACAATTGCTCACAGCGCTCTCAATGGCCTAGGGCCTATTTACCTACAGAGGTTTACTTTTTAGTCGCTGTGAGACAGCTGTGCTCCTCTTCACAACTTCTCGCTCAGATCTCCCGGTTCAACTGTCAAAGGCTTGGGGGAAGCTCTCTTTCTCAAAAAGAAAGTTGTTTTGTTGTGGAACGCCTTGCCTCTGACTCTACATAGTATTCAAGATTCTTTGACCTTTAAGAAAAAGCTAAAAACGTTGCTTTTTTAGCTCCCCCTGTTGACTCTAACCCCTTTCATTTAGGCTAGCGACGGGACACTCCTAGGAGTAGCTGTGCGTGCTACAAATTCATATAGAATAGAATAGAATAGACTTGGGCTGCATTTAGAGCAGTGGGAGAAGTTTCCTTGCACCTGAATGGGCCTGGAATGCCTTGCACAATGCAGTCTCCACCCCCTGACAGGAAGCTGTACAATTGGGGAAAGAACTGGTTTGGGCTGGGTACAGACACTCTCTGCTTTCAGAGAACACAGGATTGGTGGTATAAATATTGGGGCCCAGATCCCTGAATGTTAGAACTCTTTTGGACCAAGAAGACTGCCACAAAGAAGAGCTGGAGAATCTGTGACAAGATGCTACCTCTTTGCTGAGTGCTTTGCTGTGTTAGCCTGCAGTGGCTGCTTCTGTCTTGAGCAGTGAATAGACTGGACTTGAACTTTCTAAAAAAAATTTATTGAGTCTTTCTAAGGGCTTGCGGTAGAGCTTACCACTGTTCAAGAAGTCTCAGAAACAGCAAAGACGTCAAGTTCTTTTGCCATCAGAACTGGGGACTGCCATCAAGCCACTCCACGACGTACCCACGGACCTTTCAGCTGCCACGCCTGCAAGTTCTCCTGCATCCGGACCAGCCTCGCACCAGCACCCGCCAAGTCGAACACCAGCAGCACCCACCTCAAGTGCATCCTGCTCAACACCCGCTCCGTCCACAGACACGCCATCGAACTCTGGAACCTCCTAGACGCCACAGCCCCTGACGTTGCCTTCCTCACGGAGACCTGGATGAACGCCTCTTCAGCTCCCGACATCGCCATCGCTATCCCAGAGGGCTACAAGATCGTCCGGAGGGACCGAAACGCCAACCAGATGGGAGGAGGCATCGCCATCATCCACAGGAGCACCATCCGTCTCACGACCAGCACCGACAACACCCTGACCAGCGCCGAACACCTGCATTTCCAGATCCACACCAACCCGAACACCACCCTCAGAGGCACCCTGATCTACCGACCCCCTGGACCACGCACGCAATTCAGCGAGGACATTGCCGACTTCGTCAGCCCGCATGCCCTCCCCTCCGCTGACTACATCCTCCTGGGAGACCTCAACTTCCATCTGGAGAACAACAACGACCGCAACACCAGCACCCTGCTCGACAACCTCGCCAACCTGGGACTCAAGCAACTGGTGTCCACCCCCACCCACCTCGCCGGACACACACTTGACGCAGTCTTCTCTTCCAGCACAGACATCGACTTCAGCCACGCCACAGAGCTTCAATGGACGGACCACAGCTGCGTCCACTTCACCTTCAAGAGAACGACGACCCACCAACACCAGCAACAGGCCGCCCGCAGAAGCTGGAACAAGATCACAGCAGACCAGCTCGCCACCTCCCTGAGCCAGCACCCTCCTGCCAGCTCAGCGAACCCCAGCCAGGCCGCCGACAACCTCACGAAGTGGATCAGCAACTGCGCGGACGAACTCGCCCCACTGAGGACCCCGCCTAGCAGACCCGGCAGCAAGAAGGCCCCATGGTTCACCGACGAACTCAAGAGCTCCAAGAAGAACTGCCGAGCCCTCGAGAAAGTCTGGAGAAGGGAACCGACACCGGACAACAGGACCTCCTTCAAACTTGCCACCCGGAAACACCACCAGCTGATCCGCGCCGCCAAGAAAACAGCATTCAAGGACCGGTTGGACAACAACGCACACAACTACAAGGAACTCTTCAACATCGTGAAAGAGCTTTCCAACCCCAGCGCAGGAAACAACAACATCACCCCATCGCAAGACCTCTGCAACTCCCTCGCTTCATACTTCCACAACAAGATCGCGGACATACACAACGGTTTCAACAACCAACCAATGCACACCATGACCGAACAACCACCCCCCACCACCACCCTCCACGCCTGGACCCCGATCAGCACCGAAGACACCATCCGCACGATGAACTCCATCCACTCCGGATCACCGACCGACCCCTGCCCTCACCACGTCTTCAACAAGGCCGACGCTGTCATCGCACCCCACCTGCGAGACATCATCAACACATCCTTCGACACCACCATCTTCCCTGAGAGCTGGAAACACGCCGAACTCAGCGCTCTACTCAAGAAACCAACAGCGGACCCCACCGACCTCAAGAATTACCGCCCCATCTCGCTCCTCCCGTTTCCAGCCAAAGTCATCGAGAAGACCGTCAACAAGCAGATGGCCGCCTTCCTCGAGACAAACGGATCCCTCGACCCCTCACAGTCCGGCTTCCGAGCCAACCACAGCACCGAGACCGCCCTCATCGCCGCCACCGATGACATCCGAGCCCTGATGGACAATGGAGAAACAGCGGCCCTCATCCTCCTAGACCTCTCCGCGGCATTCGACACGGTCTGCCACCGCACCCTAGTACGGCGCCTCAGCAACATCGGAATCCAGGACAAGGCGCTGGAATGGATCATCTCCTTCCTCAACGGAAGAACACAGAGAGTCCGCCTACCACCGTACAAGTCAGAGGCCTCCGAAGTCATCTGCGGCATCCCCCAAGGATCATCTCTGAGCCCCACCCTCTTCAACGTCTACATGAGCCCCCTCGCGGCCATCGTACGCAAACACAACCTCAGCATAATCTCCTACACCGACGACACCCAGCTGATCCTCTCCCTGACCAACGACCCCGCTGCCGCCAGAGCCAACCTGCACGAAGGGATGAAAGAGGTAGCCGAGTGGATGACGACCAGCCGCCTGAAACTGAACTCGGACAAGACGGAGGTCCTCATCCTGGGCTCCTCACCCTCCTCCTGGGACGACTCCTGGTGGCCTCCCGCCCTGGGCACCGCACCCAAACCGACAGACCATGCACGCAACCTGGGCTTCATCCTGGACTCCTCCCTCTCCATGACCAGGCAAGTCAACAACGTCTCCTCGGCGTGCTTCAACATCCTACGCATGCTACGGAAGATCTTCTGGTGGATCCCCACCGAGACCAGGAAGACCGTCACCCAGGCCCTCGTCACCAGCCGACTGGACTACGGCAACGCCCTCTACGCCGGAACCACCCCCAAGCTCCAGAAGAGACTCCAGCGGATCCAGAACGCCTCAGCCAGACTCATCCTCGACATCCCACGAACCAGCCACATCTCCGGACATCTGAGAGACCTTCACTGGCTCCCCGTCAACAAAAGAATCACCTTCCGCCTCCTCACCCACGCACACAAAGCCCTACACGACCAAGGCCCGAGCTACCTCAACAGCCGAGTCAACTTCTACGCTCCCAAACGCCACCTCCGATCAGCCAACCACGCCCTCGCCGCCGTCCCCCGCATCCGAAGAGCGACTACAGGAGGAAGGTCCTTCTCCTACCTGGCCGCCAAGACCTGGAACTCCCGACCGACCGACCTGCGCCTGACCCAAGACTACCTCTCCTTCAGGAAGAAGCTGAAGACCTGGCTGTTCGAGCAGTAGCGGCACCCCCCCCCCCCCAGCGCCTTGAGACCCTACGGGTATGTAGCGCGCTTTACAAGTGTCACTGATTGATTGATTGATTGACTGTGTGCTTTGTGCTGTAACAGAAGAAAAGCAACCCGACGCTGTCAACGACCTTGCTGCTGGCTCCATGTACTCAAGGCACCGCAGAGGGCACTGACATACGCTGCACTGCAATCCTGATATCACTGATCACGCCACCTGATGCAGCCACCAAGCCACTGCTTGCACAGCTCCCTGTGGGCACCACACTCCCCACTGCCTTGCTTCATGCCATCTGCCTGGTATCCCCGATGATGCAGCTTCATGCCAACATCTGCTGCTTGCACCGTGGTTCGAGGGCACCACTTGTAAGTTAATTAACGCACCGTCCTCATCCAGCACCACAGCCTTGGCCTACCGACGCTGCCGCCACTGACTCAAGTACGTCAGCCGACGACAGCACTTCAGCAATGACGATGCCGCTGCTTACACAGTGACCTGCCAGCACTGCGACAAGCCCTGTGTCACTTTGCACTGCAGCCTTGGTCTCTCCGAAGCCGATGGACCACTGTCACTGAGCCACTGCCTGCACCACAACCTGAGGGCATCAGCAATGATGATGCCGCTGCTTGCACTGTGACCTGCCAGCGCTGCAAGGAGCACTGCATCACTTTGCACTGCAGCCCTGCAGCCCTGGTCTCTCCGACGCCGATGGACGACAGTCACTGAGCCACTGCCTGCACCACGACCTGAGGGCATCACATGCCGCACTCTGCACTCTGCACTTTGCACCGCAGCACCCAACGCCTGCCGACACTGGAGCTCCCAATGTCAACTGCAAGGAGTTTGATCTACAATGCTTGTGACTTCAAGGGCCCGACGACTCCTGCACCGGCCTCCAGAACCAACCCTTGCGGACGCTGTGCTTTCAGAGCTCAACGA
Source organism: Lissotriton vulgaris (assembly GCF_964263255.1). Classification (NCBI taxonomy): domain Eukaryota; kingdom Metazoa; phylum Chordata; class Amphibia; order Caudata; family Salamandridae; genus Lissotriton; species Lissotriton vulgaris. Next base: position 50,235,666 of record NC_141695.1, read on the forward strand.
GAGGTCGCCAACACCCTGCATTTCTAAAGGTATTGTTTTGCAGGTCATGAGAACTGTTTTGAATTCGTTGTTCACAACGCCGTGATAGCCCCAGATTGAGCTATTGACTTTAAGGAACTGATTTTCAAGGTTATTTTGATAACTGAAGATTTTAAAGTACCCTACTGTGGATTTTTATAGTTTTTGGTCTTGTCTTGAGTATATAAAAATATTGGATATTTTTCTAAACTGGTGTGGTGTCCGTTTGTAGTGCTTACACTGTGATACTGTTGGTTATGTGCAAATGCTTTGCACACTGCCTCTAAGATACGCCTGACTGCTCCTGCCAAGCTACCAAGAGGGGGAGCAGGGGTTATTTTAGAAGTTTAATTCCCTCATCCTGACTAGAAGGAAGGGTCCCTACTTGGACAAGGTGCAAACCATGGCCAACTAGAGACCCCGATTTCTAAAAATAGGTGTTCGCACGAGGGTACTGGCACTTTGGCTGTGTGGGGTGGGTAAGTATGTGTTTTCAGTCAAGAAATTGGGTGTGTGGGCCACTGGGCAGCTCTGCCTCCCAAGCTCCAATGGTGTTGTGAGGTAAGCTAATTAAACTTACATGTACAGTTACATGTTATGCAGTTCCATATGAATGTGTGTTTCTGTGTGAACATTTAGGTGTTCTTGTGCACGTGAGTGTGTGGGTGTGGACATCTCCACTACATGGCATGTACTTTGAATAAGATGTTCACATTTATTTAAACACAACAACAAAACATAAGCGCAAAACAACCAGCAAGCAGCATATTAATGCTTATTAGAGCAGAAAATATATAAAAGGCGACCTCAAAGAAACACAATCATGCTATTCAGAATGCCTTTTGAAGTGCTCACAAAACAACAAAACACAACCAGGAACGAACATTTAAATGCCTTTTCCAGGTTATTTATTTTACCTGACCTACACTTATTAGAATTCCTTTTAAAGCCCAAAAAATAAACACAAACGCAAAACGAATTCAAACATTGAAAAACACAACTCAACCACAAAGACAGAGGTTCGTATGAATGTTTTTTCATTCCAAAATACCGAGAAAAAAAAGTTTAGAAAACAGATGCTATAAACCAAACTTGTCGAGAAAGATTGTACTTAGTCGCTGCTGTTGTGGGGGAACAACAGTGAAAGAGGCATGACAAATGCATGCCTTTAACAACTCAGAATAAAGAATGTATGAGTGGAAATGCAGACAGCCAATGGCAAAAAGATGACCTGGCTGGAAGCCTACTGAGTGGTTTTAGATATGGCTCATGTAGGTCATCCAGGCATGAGCAGCTTGAAAAGAAGAATTTGCAGAAAGTTTGGTGGCCTGTGATTGACAAATCTATTGAGGCAAAAGTGAGAGCACGTATTGAGTGTGCAGTCAGTGACAAATATCAGAAAGAAGTCACATATGATGAAGCTCCCATGTCATGACCTAAAAGAGTGTGGGAAAGAATCTTCTTGAACATTCAGGTCCCATGTGTTTGAAAAGTGCCCAAGTTTTTGCCATTGTTTTGATTGATCGATTATCCTAATGGCCGGAGGTCAATTTAGTGCATCAAGTTGACACTTGCAGTGTATTACAGTTTCTTAAGGAGGTATTTAAGAAAGTTGGATTTTTCAAGAGTTTGGTCATGGACAATGGAGTGCAATTGAGGTATGTGGAAATAAAAGTTTTTATTAAATGAACATGGGATCAGTCCTATACACACTTCAGCAATGGCATTGGTGAAAGGTGGATATGAGTATTGAAAGAGGGTTTACAGTTGGCAATATCCAATGGGAAAAATTGTCATCACGCTCTGAAGGATTTGTTTTAGTGTTACAGGATTACACCAAGATCGCTGGGAGATCTGTCTCCCTTTGAGAAAATGAGAGGCAGAAAAGCAGTTTGCAATTTAAATCAAATGTAGATGATGGAAATGAAGGCTGAGGAGGATCAAGAGTCAGAAAAAAATTGGCCATAGTTGGAGGTTGGATGACAGGATGGCAGAGAAAGGTGGTCGCTCTGGTCATGCACATCTGTTCAGTGTTGGTGATTGGGTCTGTTTAAGGAAGGGAAGGAGGGTTAGATCTGGTGAATCCAAGTTTTTTACACCCATGAAGGTTATCAGAGTGGGACATCAAGTGGTGGAACTATCTGATGGAAATGTGTAGAACATGAGTAAGGTTGTCAGGGTACTAATGTGGTTGTGACCAATGTGTCTAGCTATGAATATGATGGGTGCTGGGATAGAAGATTAATAACCAAACCTGTGTGGAGCAAAGAGTATGTCATGTCATGCTAGTGTTCTCCTATGCTGTGCAACATGACATGGTGTGTTACATTAATTTATTTCATGCATTGGAATCCATGTATTTTGTGAGTCAATGCTTTATCGAATTACAATGTTTTCTTTTAGAGGGTGGAATGTGTAGTATCCTGGCCAATGAGGTTGTATGGAATCTGGTGGTCAGCCTGTGTTCCAAATTCCATACAACAACAGTTGGCCCAGGCTTTCATCATGGAGGATATCCTTCAAGCTCCACATCCACGTACACAAGGCACTCCACAAGACCGTCCCAGCCTAACTCAACAGACGGCTCTCCTTCTACATCCCCAACTGCCAGCTAGGCCCCGGCGACCTCTCACTAGCCACCATCCTGCGCATCAGAAGAACAACCACCGGCAGGAGATCCTTCTCCCACCTCGCCGCCAAGACAAGGAACAACCTCCCACTGAGCCTACGGCAGACCCAAGACCTGCTGACCCTCAGGGGGATGCTCAATACCTGGCTGTTCAATCAGTATTGCCCCCCCCCGCCCACAGCGCCTTGAGACCCTCCCGGGTATGTAGTACGCTTTCCAAATGACTGATTGATTGATAGAGAGTCACCTTTTAATGAAGCGGAATAAACCTACCTTAAAAACCACTCCTGAGTGTTGTGGTACATCTGGAACAGAACTTTACAGAGATCCCTGGCACTTTTTTTGTGTTACAAATTGACCACTGTATTCAGGTTGTTGTAAGAGACTCTGGTAAGGATAAAACAGGACTTAACTGTTATGACCCATCCAGTCATTTATTGGGTTTAACCTTATATGTGGGTCATCGGCCAATGGCTGACAGCTCAACTTCTTCCCCTGTTAGTCTGTCAGCCATTGGGTGGGGAGGGATACAAAGGATCCTCCAGTGCTTGCACTGAAGATTCCTTTTATTTACAAAAGGGCAGAGGTGACATGAAATTGCTTCTGCATCATCATCCGCCCTATCTCCTGCTCATCTGTGACATCAGCACGAATCATACATTCCCACTGGTGTCAGTGGAGAAGACAACTGATGAGTTCTTCCCCTGACGTTCGGTGTGGCTTTGGGGGTCCATGATGCTTAACCATGTTTCAGGGAGGCATCATTGGAAAGGGGAGAGTCGGCCCTTTTCCATGATGCCTTCCTGACACGTTTTACTGGCTGTGGATTGCATTCATGCTGCAATCCATAGCCAGGAAAACCCCTGGGGCAAGGGTGACCTTATTTGGGGTGTCGGCCCTTGTGGTAACAGGCCAACCCAGTCCGACCCCCCCCCCCCATCATTCACGGGGCACAATATTTGTTAAAACAACCATGTCCTCAGGGAATTTAAAACTTAAATAAACAAACTGTGAAATCATCAAGGGGTTGGCACTACTACCATACAGGTCAACCCCCAAACAGCCAGACAAGTCCCAAAGCCAATACATGCGTTTTGGTCCCCCACTCCCCAAACATTGGAGGACAGCTCTGTTGAAAACAGGTGATTAATTTATAATGAAAGGAAGAGACCCTTGGCCTATTCAAAGATAGAGGGAAGAGTATAAATGTTCAGCAGGGAGAGGGAATCTATTTGATAAATGTCCCTAAACTGCCTGTAGGTCACTCAGAGAACATTGAATTCCTTTTCAATAAAGTCATCCATTGGGTCAGCAAAGTACGCAATTTTAGGTCAATACTTGTAGCAGCTAGACGTTACAGTAGTATCCATGATAGGTTAGACCACATTGGTATAAGATTTACCAGCATTAAAACGAATGAAGGTCTCATTGCTATGGAGCTGAGAGCTCCTCTACTTGATGTCACCAAAATACGCATTAAAACCATTTCACCTGCAGATTTCCACCAAGAGGCTGTCTTATTATCTGGTTACCTGTATGTATATCTACGACAGTGGAAAATGGCAGAAGCTGGTTCTTCGGCTCCATCAGACCTAGATTGACTCTATGAATCTCTGCATCAGAATATTTAAAATGGCTCTGATTCAACATGTCACCTGATACAGCATGTATTCGTGACATGCCATATACCCATGCCAAACATGAATGTCAGTGACTTTACAGTGGTCTAGCTAAATTGGACATATGTTCAAGTATGGTTTCTCCAGGCTTAGGTCTGCCTCCAACTCCTGTTATAAACACGCAAGCACCAATTATTATTATTATTATTAATTATTAAATTCGTTTTGTAACGCGCGCAGCTACCCAAAAAGGGTTTCCCGGCGCCTAGCCCACAAATTGCTAGAAAAGGAGCAGTCAAGAACCATTTGCTTCTTAAGGAGATAAGTTTTAAGGTTTCTTCGAAAGCTGAGATTGGACAGGTCATTCTTCAAGGACACCGGAAGAGAATTCCAGATTTTGGGGCCAAGACAAGAAAAGGAATGTCGTCCCATTCTTGCAAGTTTAAATCTGGGAATCACGAAGACTCGTGGGCTGTAGAGTGCAGGGGATGAGAAGGAATGTAGGGATGGATGAGCTCTTGCAGATATGCTGGTGCCACACCTTGTTTCATTTTAAAGATGTAACACAGGGTTTTAAATGTAATTCTTTGATCAATTCGAATCCAGTGAAGGTCACGTAAATACTGCGAGATGGAAGCCTATCTAGGAACTTGACAAAGAAGGCGTACTGCAGAGTTCTGAACTACCTGTAGCTTTCTCAGTACCGTTTGACAGCTACTGAGATAGAGAACATTGCAGTAATCGAGGCAAGAGGCGATGAGTACCTGGACTAACGTGTGTTGGGTTGAGGCAGGAAGCTTCCAAATGATCTTACGAAGCCACCTTAGGATCGTGAAACAGATGGCAGCAACACTCGCCACCTGTTGTCTCATAGAGAGACTATCATCAATAATGACACCCAGATTACGGACATGGGTGACATGTAGGGGAAAGGTGCCCATTTCCTGAGGCCAATGGTGAGGGCCCCATAGGTCCTTGTGCTTGCCCAGGATAAGGAGCTCAGTCTTATCCCCATTTAACTTCAAAAGGTTAAGGCGCATCCACTCTGTCACTTGCAGTAGGCCGCAATGAAGGGCAAATGTTGTAGCGAATTTAGTGGTGGAAAGCGAAAAGACAATCTGCGTATCATCTGCATACGAATATTGGGAAATACCCGCCTCTTCCACAATCTGTGCCAGAGGTCTGACATAGATGTTGAAGAGCAGGGGGCTTAAAATGGATCCCTGTGTGACTCCATGTGCTGATACGCAGATCTTAGATGATGCCTTAGCAGAAAAGACTTGAAAAGTGCGACCATCAAGGAATGAAGAAAACCAGGATAGGCCAGTGCCGTCCAGCCGAAAAGACCTAAGGGCATTAAGCAAGATGTTATGCATCACAGTGTCGAATGCGGCACTCAAATCTAGTAGAATGAGTGCCGCAGTTTCCCCTTGATCTAAATCCTGGCGCAGTTTCTCAGTAACCCCAAGCAGAGCATTTTCAGTTGAAAAGTTGGCTCTGAACCCGGATTGTGAATAATGAAGAAAGCAAACTTTATATATGTGTTGAGTCAGTTGAGTATTGATATGTTTCTCCAAAATTTTGGAGAAAGCCAGAAACAGAGATATAGGTCTACAGTTAGATAATACAGCAGGACCTGCTCCAGCCTTTTTCAACAAAGGGATGACCATGGCTCGTTTCCAATCGGGGGTACCAAGTCCTCCCACATAGAGGCATTAAGAAGATCGATAAGGACGCCTTTAGATTTGGCAGAGAGCTGACAAAGGATGTTAATAGGCAAAGGATCAAGAGGAGACCAAGATTTAATACTGTTTAAACAATTTTGGAAAGACGCCTCTTCAAATGGGTGCCAGGAAGAAATCTTGGCTATCCGGTCACAAATACTGTGATATGTAGGGTCGAATGCAGAAGCCATACTACACAAGGAAGGGGAAGGAGCAGAGAGTGCAAATAAGTTCAACCTTCTGAATAAAGAAGTCAGCAATGTTGTTACATTGATTTTAATCAAGGACAGGAGAAGGAAGGATGGTATAAGAGCCAGCTAACTTCTTCACTACCAGAAATAGAGCCCGAGGACGATTAGATGCCTTAGTTATTGTGTTAGCAACATAAAAAATGTGTGCCCCTTTACACGCTGAATGATAACTTTTAAGAGCAGCTTTATAAGCATCTTTACAAGTTAAAGAGTACACATATGTCTTAGAATGTGAGTGGCCTGCAAGCCAAGTTACGTGATCCCAAATCTGGGTCATTTATAGGTGCCTAGCAAATCATTTTACTACAAGAAACTTGGGCTACAGAGCCAGTACATAGGCCTGGTTATCTAACTTTTTATGCTAACTCTACTCCAGCCAAATCAGGTGTGGCTTCTGGGGTTTTCATTATTTGGTTGTAAAACTCTTATGACTTTAAGGTCAAAGTGATAAAAACAGGCTGACAAGATATATTAGTTGTCCATATTATAAAAAAACAGTCTCTGTTTCTTCAAGCATATGGTGATGCTGAACATCTCTGTACGTTCTCTCCATGATAGCATGGAGTCAACAACTGTATAAATATTGGGCCACCTGGTCGAGAATTCTGTACATCACTCCTGGCCCATGAATATAGTGGGTGATTATAATGCCAAATTTCAATCACTTGACCCATTCTTAGCCTTAATGGATGCAGAAGATACTGAGCGAGCCATTCCTGAGCATATGACTAAACCAGTCATAAAGGGGCTATTAGTGGCACTTCAAATGTTCCATCTCTGTCTAGACTATGGGTTAAGAGCTGCAAATGGATGTACAGAGTCTGATTATTGCCCTCGCCCTACCTTTCAACGTTAGTTGTATACCAACTTTATAGCCTACATATTACTAGATCTAAGACTCTGGTCACTTATGGCAGATATGATAGTAGTCAATAGTATAGACAGCAGTGGAAATGTGCCTGCCGCTGATTTTATCCCAGATCTTTTTGGGAAGGCACCGGAAGATACTATTGTTCCCATAGTAATTTTTTTGAAATTGACAAATAATCGTAGGCTTGTAAAGTAGACCAATATCATTGAAAATGTATGCTGATATTTATAAAGCACTAGTCAATAAATTTGATTCTTTTGACCTAACTATGCCCCTCATGGGGAGTAGTCCCAGCTTTATCGCCAAAAATTAGAAATTATTTGGAACTTTACAACTCCTATTTACTAAGCAGATTAGGAAGCTGCAAGCCAGATCTACATCTCACCCTTGGTTCTCACTTGCTTGCAGATATGCAGAGGGAAACCTGATGAACGCTATCAAAGTAGCCTCCAAATTGGAAGTAATCTTGCCAAGCTGGAAGTTCAAATATTGTTTGGTTAAAGCTAAAAAATATTGGGAGGACTCTCAATGGTCACATGTGCTAGAAGCCCTGGGGAAAGAGAACTACAAAACCATTTGGTGGTTGGTTGCGGTGGGCAATGGTTATGATAAATCATGGAGTGAGACAGGGATGAGTTTTAGCGCCCACCCTAGTCTCACTTTTTATCAATGGGGTAGTAGGCTTCCTTGATAGGGATAGGTGCTAAGCCCCAAAAGTCGGGGAGAGAAGAATGCCAGCACTTCTCCTCGCTGATGATACGCTACTACTATCAAAGTCCCCACAAGGTCGCCAACAGCTACTAAACGATTTTTAACTCTTCTGTGATGAGCGTGGCCTGGAATTCAATGAGGCAAAAACAAAATATATTTTCTTTTCTAAAGGGATTTCGAAGCCCTCTAAGATATTTATGCATGTAAGGAACTGTACACTAGAACTAGTCTCTGTTTTTTACTATCTGTTGATCTGTTTAACTCTAAACCTATGCTGGGCACCCCATATTGAGAAAACACAGTTGTCCCTAATGCAGCAGACCGCCCACATAAGCAAGATTCATGAAAATATGGTGTCTAGGAAAGTGGCCCCAAGGATTAGAACTATATAACATAAAAGCCTTAGTAGCTGTTTTATATGGAGAAGAACAGTGGGGTAGCTGGAACACTGATTATCTTACTGTTATAGAGCAATGCTTTGTAAGATCGCTTTATAAGATCACTTTTTAATCTACCAGCCATTACCCCCATGACTCCAATATACCTGGATCTGGCCTGAAGAAAATTGGCCCACTGGTTTACAAGCATTTAATGTTCTGGCATCGCCTATGGACAATTGAGGAGTGTGCCCCCTACTGAATGGTGATTAGAGACCTTCTGACACAGCTCAAGATTATTACAATCCCCTGGTTTAGTACTCTGAGAGATATGTTGAGGAAATTAGGGATGGAGGTTTATTGGTCAAGTTCTGAGGAGTTGCTTTCAATTCCGAAGTGAAGGGTCAAAACCCTTGATTGGAAGTCCATCCTGGTGAAATATGTGACAAATCGAGTGGGCACTCTGACCCAGGAGATTATGAACTTTAAACCTTTTCCATTGCTTGAGGAAACAATCAAATTGTTGCTCCCCTCGCACGTAAACTATTCCGCCAATTCAGATAGAAGTCCCTTCATAACTAAACTATTTTGTAATAAGTGGTGCACTAATGATTCCTCTGATGATAAATGTCCAGCTTGTAAAGCAAGCCCCGAATACCTAGTCCATCTTTTATTCTACTGCCCCCTTTATGAGACCTTGAGGGGAAAGTGAATAATCCCCTTGTGTAGGCTTTTCGGGCCTAGCACAATACCTCGATGTTCTGAGAATTCTCTCTACAGACACCCATAGAGGAATAGTCTTTGGCTTAGATACATTTTTGTTAGCTCTATGGATCAAATGCCCAAAATGTATAATAATGTTTATTGCATTTTTAACTGTATATATGAAAGAGATGCTATTTCTGAATGGCTCTTATGTTCTATGGCTTTTTAACTTGCTTCTTTTTCAATGTACTTTTTAAGATCCTTATAATAATCAAGTTATGATGATTATGGCTGTGGTAGCTCTACCCCTGAAGTGTTTGTCTCAGCAGAATTCTGGGTTGAATGCTTTAAAACTATATCCAGCAAGGGTTTAAATCGTTGTCTATGCCCCACTTCAAGTAAAGGTTCTACAATGTTCATTTTCCTGGTTCCATGTTACTCAAACCCCAAGAAGGATCACCCATTATCATTTACCATGGATGAAATTAGAGATGCCCTCCTTCACATGAAGAGAAATCTCTGGGCCCAGACAGTATCCCCGTGGATTTAATCCACTCTGAGCCCAACATCTGACTCCCTTACTTGAACATGGTCACAAATGCCTTTGTTCATGGGAAGGAAATCCAAGAAACATTGCAAAGTGTAATAATAGTTCCTATCCACAAAAAAAGGACTGAACGACATCCCTGCAAATTATAGGCCCATTAGTCGTATAGTTTGCACCCAGAAGATCTTTTGTTGCCAAGTCATAATTAGGATTCAGGAGTGGATGGCTGATCAGAATGTCATATCACACTTTCAGTCCGGCTTAAGGGAGAAGATGAGAAGGTGGTCCAGATATTCAGCTTTATGATCCCGTGCTTGGTAAAGGTAAAGAGATTCGACTACCTTGGATTCAAACTGTCAGTGAAATCTCACTTGGAATCTACAGTTACATAAAAGAAACACTCTCTTGTCCCATAGTGCAGTGGTAACCCCCAGGAAACATAAAACAACATTTAATAGAGCAGTTTTCCCAGCCATTGAGGTGTACTGAGCAGAGGCAGCAGCCTCAACTTCAAATGCTCTGTGGATGTGGCATGGCTGCAGGATGGACACTTTGTCAACTCCATTCCTGAGACAGCTAATAAAGACTCAACTATGTCATCATTGTAGAGTATGTTCTCAGCAAGGAAAGAGGCAGGAAGTTGTGTTTACTGTGCCCAGTGACCATCTTGGTAAACCCTGTGTTTCCCTATTTGCTGTATATTGTACCATACAAAAGTGAAGTATTGGGAAACTGACTGAATGGGAGCAATGGTAAGGTAAACCCGTCAATGGCTGTGCATGGATACCTACCTTCCATGGTCCACTACCTCACTATGCAAGTAGCCATTGAATTATTTTCTCTTCTCTTCTTCTATTGCCTTTTCAATACCTTTATCCACCATCAGAACATGGAGGTGTTCTGCTCCCTGGACCTATTGGTGGACGTAACATAAGCCACTTTGTCATGGAGTACCCTGTGTGTCAAAAACTTAAATTCTTGACTAGTTTTGAAGAGCTTGTAGGGAACCCATGTATACAACATAATCACAACCTTGATTTTCCATGAGAACCAGAGTAAGTGTAAAGAGTCCTACACATGTCCAGTGGGAATCATTCAAAAACACTTCTACTTTTAAACTCAATTAGTATCTTCACACTTCTAAAGCAAATGTAAAAGTGTCAGTGAATGAGTCCCACAGAACCAATGTTTGTCTTATGACTGTAGGCAGTATTGCCCCAGATGTTTCCTTAATTTCAAAGGTAGATATTTCACTTAATGTGAGGACCGTATGCCTTGGAAGGCATTTTTTGACACCTCCAGCTTTCATCAATAAACTAGAATGAGTTAAATTTAGCACTTTGACTGTGCTGAGCCACATGAAGGACATCTTGTAGCTAGTGACAGAAGGCTTTAGTACAGGTTCACTTGACAAGTTTACAGGATTAGTTAGTATTTTCATGAGGACAGAGACATGATCGGGTAGGAAAAGATTAGATAAGTTATGCTTTCACAGGGATATAAACATATGTAGAAGGCAGATACTAAAAGTATTAGAGATCGAACTCATCATTTCATCTTCACCTACGCACTCAAACCCATTAGCACTGCACTGACCCTGAGACTAAATTAGTCCCTCACTCAACTAAGCAGCTTACTCCCAAAAATACAGAATGCAGCAGGCAGCCTCCACATCCTAACACGCATGCACCAGGTACCTCCCACAGCTTAACTTACTCACCATGCTCAGCACTTTTTAATCTCCTGACACACACATTCAAAGCCTTACACAGCACTGGCCCAGCATACCTCAAAACCTCCTCAGATTTTAGAAAAATTTCAGACACTTTTGTTCCACTGGACTCGTACTCACACACATTTCATGCGTACGCAACACTAGAACAAAGAGATATCTCTTCTCCTAATTTGTTCTAAACAGGCAAAATGATCTGCCTGGACACATATGCATAGTCTCTAAAATAATTGTATTCCACACAAAACTGAGCGCTTGGCTCTTCTACTAGGTTAATCCATGGATCAGCCCTTAATTACTGCTCCTGCGTTAGTGACAGGATACCCTCCCAGGAGATAGCGTGTTTTACAAAAATAATCATAACATTACAGAGAACTCCTCAGTGGAGAAGTGTGGCTCAGGGGTTAGAGGCGGCAGACCCGGAAGCTGAGATCGGTCCTGGACCAGGGTTCAATTCCCCGCCTCGGCGGGTCTTGGGCTCAAAAATTCCACGGACTCGATAATTCTCGTTCCGGTGCCTACTCGACTCACAGGTTCACACTCTGCGACTCTGGGCAATAGCTTGCTTAATCTCCACTACAGCCCCTCGCGGTGGGATGCCTGGCTTTCACCTTGTGGATACCCTGCTGGGGTTATCTCACAGGGGAATACCAGGACGGGTTCCCAAGGCAAGCGCCTTGATGCCTTCGGGTGATACGTGCGCTATATAAATCGCAATACATATACATTTACACAACACTACACATGTAGGGAAAACATTTGTCCAGCTTGCCATGTTCATCCCCCATCAGAACTTGGTAGATGATCAGTTTGATGTTTTACAAGTGCATTACACTCATAGCACTGCACACAATAATGCTACATTCTCACTGACTACCATGTGCGTCCAAAACTAACATTCTTTGTAGTTTATGATGTACTCTGTAGGGAACATTGGCAGCATTCCCCAGAATGTTTGCCTTAGTTTTAGAGATAGTTATACTCACTCAGTCTGAGGAACGTAGGCCTCATAAGGCATTCTCTGTCACACCCAACTTCCATCAACAAACCGGAAGGAGTTGAATTTACAAAAATGAGTGTGCTAAAGACGCATTTCAGACATGTCTTCCTGTGCCTAATGTGGCTTTCATGAGAGCCATTGGTAAAGGTTCACAATGCATGTGTTTGGTAATGTTATTGATGGAGGCGGGTATTTAACAGGTGGCAAAAATGTAGTCAAATTGTTTATTCATTTGTGAAGGTTGTGGGTGCACCAACCGTCAACATGTCTGCACATACTTGCTTATGGAGTTTTGATTGTGGTGTTTTTGTGTGCAATTGTGTTGATGACTGGGTGATAGGCTGTCTCGAATGGGGATTCTGTCCTGTTGTGTATGAATGAGATGGGTCCGGTAATGGAGGTGGTATGTTGATGTGAGTGCCCTGATATGTTGGATTTTGGATGGCGATACTTGTGTATGGTGGGTGAATGGCGTGTGAGTGGACCATAAAGCGGTTGGTGCATTGACATGGCTATATGGCTCACCTTCAGTAGTCTTGGTTATAATATTAACATACTGTAATACGTATTTGTGCTTTGAATGTAGAATTTCTGGAGGTTCTAAAACTATCCTGTGTAAATGGTGGATTAACTTTAAAAAAATGAGTACCATATTTATATCTATAGTGGTAAGGATACTCCATTGCAACAGCAACATAGTATCGTTACTGTGAAGATAATGGTCTGCCCACCCGATATGTATGCAGATGGACCATTGGTATAATTGTGGGGAAGACTGCTTCATCTCTGGCATGGTTGCGCCCTCCCATGTCCTGACTCACTAAAGGCCATCTGCGGCTGACCTCTATGCCTCCCTTTCTAATTTAAATGTGAAGACATATAGATCAGTTTTTGCTGCCCATTTCATCCTGGAAAACCATGGTGATATAGGGCAGCGAAAATGTTCTAATGCCCACGCTCCAACTTCCTGTGGGATATAACTCCCATTGTGACAGTGGCATTTTTTTCTTTTTCAAAAAGAAATTCTGGCTTCAGTGCTTTGCTTTTTAACATAAAAAGAAATCATGAACGGATCCCTCATTTTGATGGAGTAGTGTGTCAAATATGAACAGGCTTTGACAGGAACCGCCGGAACAGCCACTTTCAATCAAACCAAGGTCAAGTGGAGTCTTCAATAGGTGATTTCCATTGACCTAGGTTTGAATTGTTTCGTTTTGGACACCAGACCCAGCGACACAAGTGGGGCAGTGTTTTTTCAATACCTGTGGGGTAATGCTGGGTGGTAGGAGTTTTGTAGATTACTGCAGATTCTGGAAGCTTCCATCACTTTCAAGGATGAATGCTGCAGGAAACTCTGAGCTTGGAAGAAGTCCTCAAGGCTGCGTATGCTGAAGAGAATACTGATCATTAAGCGACTGACATAGGGGACGGAGACTTCCGAAGTGCATCGGTTATGAGCTTGAAGAGTAAGCCAAAGTACAAGGCCACAGGATACAAGGCAATGTCTCCTCAGAAAAAGAAAAGTATTACATATGTGGACCGCCATTTCCAGATGAACCCAAATTCCTGCGGACAAATATGGTTTGGCTGTGGTAAAGAGAACCATTTCATGACAACAGGCAAGGCAAAGAGAAAAGTAAGACAAAATGGCTGACTGAATGCTAACTCAGCAACATTCGACGCGCTCCCACAAGGCCAAGAGGTCCTATCGACTGAGACAAATTGACACCAAATGAAGTTGATCATCATCTAACTCATCAACAAAGAGTTCCCCAGCATCAGTTTCCAGTGAAAATGACAATAGTAACTGCTATGCCGATGCTTCCTTAAAAAAGGCATGCACAGGAGGGACTAGTCAAATTTGAGGAAAAGTTCAAAGTGAAGAAAAGTTGACATGAAAAAGAATCAAAAACATTCAAACATTGTCCACGGATCACTTTAAGGCTAATTATGTGTTCAATATGGGTTCATAATTGACAGCGGTGCATCGATAAATATAATGTCTGAGGAGAAGTACCAAGAGTTGTATCCGTTATAACAACTTACAAAGTAAAAAACTAAAGTGTACACATGGGCTGCCTCAATGCCTAAAAAGAGTCAAGGTTTGTTTGTAGCCACAATGAAACATAAGAAAATTGGGGTACAAGCACCTATTCGCATACTTCAAGGGCCTGTTTGCCAAGCTTCACTGCTGCCGCTCCTGTGGGACTGATGTCAGTGAATTACTGTTGGAATGTGGTTTATTAATAGGGGTACGTAGGTACCTACCAAACAAAAAAGTTCAGAGCAGGAGGGTCCTTGGGACATTTTAAAGACCACACAGGATTTCTCCCCAATAATTACTCACAAAACAGTACGAAATCCTTGGGTCTATTCAAATACATGATGAAAGTGTGCGGCGAGCCACTACTGGATAATTACTTAAATATCAACACAGACCCAATGGCTATACACCACAGCAACAACTGTGGGCACTTCCCTTTGCAGGACGAAATCCCTCACTAACCAGTGGTAACATGCTTCATCATATGGGATTCTCCTCACAAAGGAAGCCCCTAGTTCCTTTGAGGGCTACAACCCGCTCTCTGAGAGGGAGGAGCTCAGGGATGTTTTAACCCCTTCGACGCGAGCTCGTCATGAGTTATGCCTGTCGTACGCTCATGGCGAGCTGAGCTCGTCATGTAACGCAGGTTTTTTTTAAAACTCAGCGCACAGCGGGAAAACGGCCTGCGCGCATGAGGTTAAATGTTAGTAGGATATTCTAAATCCACATATGAAGAGAAAACTAAAACTAGCTAGAGAATGTAAAACTGTATTCTTTATTCCAATACACCCACTGCCAGGATTAAAAAACAGTGCACCACTGGTATGGATTTAAACCGCATTGGTACGGTGGGAAAGGATGGTCAACATGTTTCTGCCTTAAAACCCACTTGTGGGCAGGGCTTTCATCAGGACCTATAATGATGCTGCTGCGTTACATGTGCAAGTGATTAAACAAAAAGGATCCACGAACATCCACTGTTCTCAGTCCGTCTGTTCCATAGGGAAAAATTACTTATAATAAGGAAGAAAGCCAAAAAAAAGAATTCATATAAACATTCATAGGAATGCTACACAAGGTGATATCAATAGTGGTTCTGTGAAGATAAGAAACATAATAACAATAAAACTGCCTTACCCACAACTGCTGTGTAAGCAACCCCACCTCAGCTCAGGAAGGGGGCACCTAACATGCTAATCAGGATAGAGAAGAGAGGTTTCTGGGCCATAGCACCTTGGAACAAAGAATATTTAAACTGGGTGCACATTTACATCATATTGTATATTGTGCAGCACATTTCTCTCAAGGAGTAAGATTCCCCAACAAAGCTTCCCCAAGTTTGCTGCAGCATTGAGACTCAAGATCACGCGCATCACCAGGGAGACCCCCGAACCCACTGCATCAGTGGGTTTGGGGTCAGGTCTTCTGCAGAGGAGACACCCTTCTACTTCAGCCAAGAGTCACATTCCTGTGGTGCAGTAACACTCTCAATTGTGATGTAGCAGTAATTATCGACCATCCCACAGAAGTAGTCAGAGTCTTAGTTTTGCTGCTGCACAGAGAGCCACATGTCAGTGCAGCTCTTAGAAACCCCGATCCCTGGAAGGATTTCAGTCCCGCAGCAGCATACCTCACCCTTGATGGGTGACCCAGGGGTCCCTGTGGCCATGTCTGCTCTATCTGCTGCATCCTTCCTTTGAGGATGGTGTGTTTTCATTGGACGCTGGAAGGCCCTCTGAAAGAGCCTGTTACAATGGAAGGCTGGGATGCTGGGTCTTGTGCCCAACTAAGACTGCATGTGTTGTGGCCTCGAACCAGAGGTACCAGGCCAGGCTGCCCCTATCTATGTCCGCAGAGCAAAAGCACGAAGCATTACTGTTTGCACGGTTAGAAAGAATAAACACGGTCTGAAGAAACTGGTATGAAAGGTTATGACCTCTGGGTTATTACACATTCAGTAACATGGAGCCAAGTGTCACTCAAGGCTACAGAGCGAGCACTGAAATTCCACAATTATACTTTCACATCATAAAAGCAGTAATAGGGATTATTCCAAAAAAGAAAAGAAAAGAAAAAGTGCGAAAACAAATAGGCAATCCATGTTCACTTTTACTGATGGGTGTGCACTGCTGCGCACTTCAGTTTCGTTTCCTGTAAACTGAGCCATTGCATAATAATCAGGAAGGGAGTTTTTCCCAGCAGTATTTTGGCAGCAGCCGTGTGAAGGAGGTTGGAGTTCCGATCAATTGTGCAACCTGTTCCTGGAGGTGTGACAGGAAAAGGAGGATAAAAAGCCTCCAGCTGATGGGCTGAATTTGTGGAACCAGAGACTCGTCTTGTCTGCACCACAGAGACCTGCGCTGGTATTGAGTGAACCGTCGGTAAGTTGAAACAAGTTTGAGCTATTGACATTGTAAATGACAATGCCTTTATATTGGTTTTTAAAACAGATAAATAAAATACATTGTCATTTACAATGCCAATAGCTGAAACTTGCATTCATGCGAGACCTATTGCATTGCAAATGCTTGTTCTATAATGTGCTTATCCTGGATTCCCTATGTTTGAGTGTAGGATATTCACAAACATGATGCCTTTCAGTTTTCAGAAAACGTCAGTGACGCCTGTATCTAGAAGTGGTTTGAAGATGGTCCTCCTGTGGTTATTCCTTGGTAAAGCAGGGATAGGGGATTGTCTTCTTTGATCTGTAAATGTTAAAGCCTTGTTTACCGTCCTTGTGAAGTGCTTGTCTGTTGCACTCAATGGCCGAAAAGAGGAGTAATGCAACAGTCCTCGATTGCTCTGTAGAAAGCTCTGTTTTTTGTTGGATGCATCAATACCAGATTGCTTCAGGTGAGCTGAGGGCGAGTCTGTGTGTGGATTTGGGAGTTCTGACATGCATCTGATCGTTTGAGGGCATGTTAGTTTTTATTTTTAGTTGATGGGCTTTCTTTTGGGAAAAAAGTTTTGTAGTGAGGTATTGGCTTAAAGTCCTTCCACATGATTTGACTCTGAATCTCGAGAAGTGTGTTGATGATAACCCCCGATGGAACTCTGCTGGTACTGAGAGGATCTTGCAGCAAACAGCAAAGCAGGAAGGATGCGGGGAGCAGGGCAGACCTGGGTTTGCCAGAGCGGTTGGTGCACGTTGTGGGGAAGTCGGAAGGGCGAGATGGGCTTTCCCCATATTCTCAAGTACTTTTGCTCTGGAAGCATCCATTTTCCTCACCTGTACAAGATGCATTATAGAGCAAAAGTCTATCAAACCTGAAGATTTTCTGCACACAATCTGAAGCCTCAGCACTGCCTGACCTGCATCCAGAGATGGGATTTGCAACAATAAACGTTCACGTTTCTGGGATGTGACTGCAAATGTTTTGTGAATCATCCCCTAATGTGAATCTTTTGGAAAGAGTCAATACTTCCACTGCAGCTGCCTAATGCAACCAGCAAAATCTAGAGTAATATAATAAATATGGATAAACCCACCAATAAGCAACTCTAGGCATCTTCCAAAACAGGAACAAACTAGGATGGCATATAGGAGGTTCCTCGAAAAAAAGAATTCAAAGGCTTTCTTCCAAACACATAAATAACCACAGCGGAAGAGCGCAAAGTACAGACATAGCAATAGAAGCATCTCAGAAGACAGTCATTCACTAAAACACAGACGACACCATGACATCACATGAGTGCTAGGCAAGAGGCCCCACATACAATACAGGAGGCAGACCTCCAAGGTAACTGTCCCAGGGGGGGTTCCTCTTGTTGTTCCAGCCCTTCTATTCTGTTAGAGTTAGGAGTAAAGACAAACGTAGGGGCTTTGAGTAAGGACTTTAAAGAAGGTTTTATTGGGATGTAAGTCTTCTTCTGCATAACAGAAGTAGCAATCCGGTATGGGAAATCAGTCTTTCAAAGAGTTCAGCCAAATAAAGGTGGGGTTTGGGACACATCCGTCGTTTACACCAAAGGACCAATGGGGCTTCGGACTGGTTTCTTCTCCCCGTTGCAGAAAGGCGTTGCACGACAGGTCCACCGGCACCCAAAAGCAAAAAGACAGGCAAGAAGACTAAGGTTACTGGGACGTCCAATATGTACAGCTTTTAAGGAAGGGGGGTGAAGGAAGTCAAGTGCAAGTGAATCCTCTAACGTGGCGCAGTGCTCGTAGTGCTCGTGAGGGTAAGGGCACAAGGGATACAAGGTACTCTCCGAGGCAGTAACTATTCAGTATGGACGCTACCACGTCCAACCAACCCTGTTACCCGGCCCCGTACCTTGTCAAGCCACGTTCCTCCCTCGGGACCGTGGCAGGGCGAAGCGCCGGAACGTTGGCCTCCTGGCTTGTTGACCACAGCGGGGCACGTCTGTAGCTCGTCCTCCTTCCCGGTCTCACTCGCGTTGCTCCGTCCGGTCCGCAAACAGTCCTCCTCGAGGGAAACGCCGTCCGCCGAGGAAACAGTGCTTCCGCTTTTTGACGTTGCTCCGTAGAGAAGGGGCGTGGCTGACGTACTCGGCTCGTTCCAATTAAAGGAGCCGGGTCCCATTTCAGGAGGGGTCCAGTATTCGTCTTTCTTCTCGCTCCACTCGGTCTCGGGTAGCTGTGGGGACAATGTGCAAGGTGAGAGGGGAGCGGCGGACCACCACTCCAGATCATTACGGGGTTCACCCAGCACCCCGTCACATATCTCCCCCCCTGGCATCTCCCGATCGGGGAGAGGAAAGACCCTGGACAAAAAGTCTGCGTTCCCATTGTCTTTGCCCTTGCGATGCTGTACAGTGAATGAGTAGGGCTGGAGGGACAGAAACCACCGCAACACTCTAGAGTTCTGGCTACTGTTCTGGTGGATCCACCTCAAAGGGGCATGGTCAGTATGCAGAAAAAAATGGGCTCCCTCTAAATAGTACTTTAACTTGTCTACTGCCCACTTGATGGCCAATGCCTCCTTCTCGATAGTGGAATAGTTGCACTCCCGAGGAAACAATTTCCGGCTCACATATAGTATCGGGTGTTCAATCCCATCCTCACCCAACTGAGACAAGACTGCTCCTATTCCCACATTTGATGCGTCTGTCGCTAGAATGAAGGGTTTTGTATAGTCAGGAGACAGTAGGACTGGGGTAGTAGTCAATGAGGTTTTTAGGGAATGGAAGGCATTCAGAGCCTCCTGGGATGGCTGCGTGAACTTCCTGTTTGTGACTTCTTTCCGCAGGAGATCCGTTAGGGGAGCCGCGGTCTCTGCAAAGTTAGGAATGAACCTACGGTAGTAACCCACCAATCCTAGGAACGCCCTCAGGTCTCTTTTTGTTGCTGGGAAAGGCACCCTCTCTATTGCCCTGATTTTCTCAGTTTGAGGAGCGATGGCCCCGTCTCCCAGAACGTATCCTAGGTAGTTAACTTTGGTGAAGGCTGCCCTTGATTTTTTTGCATTAATATGCAATCCTGCTCCCCGTAATGCTGACAGTATAGTCTGCAAGTGTCTCAAGTGTTCGTGCCAACTAGTGCTGTATATGACAATGTCATCTAGGTACGCTGAGCTGAAACTGGTATATGGCCGCAGTACTTGGTTCATGAGACGTTGAAACGTCGCTGGTGCTCCATGTAGGCCAAAGGGGAGAACTGTAAATTCAAATGATCCTTCATCTGTCACAAAGGCGGTCTTCTTCCGATCTTCCTCACGAAGAGGCACCTGCCAATACCCCTTCGTGAGGTCAATAGTAGTGATATAACGGGTGTCTCCTATCTTCTCCACCAACTCATCCACCCTGGGTATCGGGTAAGTGTCGAAGTGGGACACCGAGTTTAGGGCCCTGAAATCCATGCAGAATCTCTTCGAGCCATCCGGTTTGGGGATCATAACGATCGGAGAAGACCAAGGACTCTGGGATGGTCTTATTACCCCCAAGTGGAGCATTTCAGAAACTTCCTTCCGAACGGCTTCTCGGCGAGCGGCTGGAATTCTATAGGGCCGTTGCTTCACTATCTTCCCTGGTAATGTTTCGATCTTATGTTCCACTAGAGTGGTTCTTCCAGGAGTATCCGAAAATACGTCTGAAAAGGGGGTCAACATTTCCTGTAGCTCTTCTTTCTGTCTTTGGGATAGCTCGTTATTCACAACCAACTGTGGTAATGAGGACGGTACCGGGTCTGCGGGTACGACCACATGGCTGTCTTGAGGCGGAGCCCCCAACCACTCCTTGAGTAGGTTGATATGGTATGTTTGTGTTTTCTTCGGAGATATCTGCAACCTGTAGGTGGTTTGTCCAATGGCTTCAATCACTTGATAGGGTCCTTTCCATTCATTTTTGGAACTGTTACTTATTGATGGAAGAAGTACCAGAGCCCATTTTCCTACCGCTATTTTGCGGAGCTTCTTCCCCTTGTCATAGTTCGCTTTGATTCGCTCTTGTTGCCGGTCGAGGGAGGAATGAGCCAACTCCCTCAATTTACCCAGTTTGTTTCTTAGTTGTGTGGTATACTCCAACATTCCTTTCTTCTCCAACTCTTCCTCTGTTTCCCATAGTTCTTTAGTCATTTCTAACAGCGACCGGGGAACCCGACCATACAGCAATTCAAACGACGAGCAGCCTAGACTGCTCTGTTTTTGGGACCTGATCACAAAAAGGGCTAAGGGTAGTAGCCTGTCCCAGGATGGACCTTCTGCAGACAGCATTTTTTTTAGGGTTACTTTAAGGGTCTGATTGTATCTTTCTACGAGGCCATCCGTCTGGGGGTTGTAAACCGATGTTTTCAGGTGTTTTACTTTTAAGAGCTGGCACACCTCCTTCATTAACTTCGACGTAAAGGGGGTCCCCTGGTCTGTGAGGACCTCTTTTGGAAAACCCACCCGGGAAAACAGTTCTACAAACTTCTCTGCAATGGCTGACGTCGTAGTGGTACGTAGTGGAAATGCTACCACAAACCTGGTGGCATAATCTACCACCACCAAAGCATAGAGATGCCCTCGGGGAGTTTTCGGCAGAGGACCGATAAGGTCCATGCCCACTCTTTCGAACGGCGTTCCTATGATGGGCATCCTCTGGAGGGGGGCGGCCGTTGGTCGTTGCGTGTTCCTCCTTTGACATATCTCACACTTTGCACAGTAATCCTGTACGTCCTTATAAATGCCGGGCCAAAATAAATGACGGAGGATGACATCAGTGGTTTTTTCCTTGCCTGTGTGACCGGCTGTTAGATGGGCATGGGCAAAGAACAACACCTGTTCTCTAAAGGACGTCGGTACTAGCAACTGTAGATCCCCCTCATTCTGAGCTTGTCGATACAGCAATTCTTTTTTTATCAAGAATCTGGGAAATGGCTGGTTCTAGTTTCCTTCATTAGCGTGAGCGGATTCCCAGGCATTATACAAGGTTCGGTCTTCAGCCTGTGCAAAGCGGAAGCTTTTGTCCGCAACCCAGGGGTCGGGAGAGAGACTAACGTTTTTTGGAGATTGATTCGTGTTTAAGGTTTCTTTAAAAAGGGAGAGGAATTCAGGGTTATCGGTACCAAGTATCATGTCCTCGGGTAGAGAGTCCACCACCCCCACCCGGACCTTACAGGGATCTCTTTGGGGCAAGTACAGAGTTAATTCAGCTACAGGGTAGGGTTTCACGTCGCCATGGACGCAGCGTATATACACTGTGGCTGGGGTAGAGATTTGTTCCGGTTTAACAAAGCGGTCCTGGACGACCGACTGTCGGCACCCGGAGTCTAAGAGAGCTTTCACTAGGAGACCGTTCACCTTCATACTCACATAAAAGGCGCTACCAAGCTCCGCTGAATACATCACGGTCCTTGGTAGATAGCCCACTTCCATGGGTTCTTCTGGAGGTTTTTTCCGTGGGTACATCCTGGCGATGTGGCCCCACTCTCCACATTCAAAACACTGGGGCCCTCTGTTCAAGGGGGAGATCATTCCAGCAGGATGGGACCGAACTGCTTCGGTCTTTACTGGGGGTTTCTTGTCAGGTTTTGACGGTACCATCAGTTTTTGAGACTTTTCTGTTTTGTCAGTATCCCAAACTACAGTCCGAGGTTGTGCTCTGGAGAAGTGTGACGCCATTTCAATTGCTCGGTTTACGTCCAGATCAGCATGTTGACGTAACCATCGTTGTGTGGCATAAGGCAGAGCCTCCATAAACTGCTCCAGGTATATCTTGTTTAGGATTTCTTCCTTCGTACACATCTCCGGTCTTAGCCACTTGTTGGCGGCCATTCTCAGTCTAAAGAAAAGGGTCTTTGGATTCTCTCCAGGTGCTCCTCTCTCTTTACGGAATTTTACTCGGTATGCCTCTTGGTCTAAACCCAAATGGTCAAGAATGACTTCTTTAATGGTTGTGTAGGCTGTATTCCCCAAGGGATTTGCGGCCTGATAAGCGGATTGGGCCTCCCCCGTGAGAAGAGGAGCAAGGAAAAACGGCCACTTCTCTTCAGGCCATCCCATAGCCCGGGCCACCCTCTCAAAATTGAGTAGAAAAGCATCGGGATCCTCTCCTGGTATGTATTTTTGTAGAGCCACTCCGCTATGATGAGGGGTGATCTGACGCACTTCCCCTGATATGATTTGGGTAGGAGGCGGTATTGTCTTAAGGCCTTCGAGTTGGGCGGATACTGTGGACTTAATTAATTCCCTGTCTGCTTGCGCACATTGGATCTGTTGCTGTACTGCCCACTCGAGCTTCTCTTGGCCTTTAATGATATGATCTATGAGGGCTTCCATCTCTTTTTGGCAGATGGATGATGTTTCTGATCCCACTTCTGACACCAGTTGTCCCAGGGGGGGTTCCTCTTGTTGTTCCAGCCCTTCTATTCTGTCAGAGTTAGGAGTAAAGACAAACGTAGGGGCTTTGAGTAAGGACTTTAAAGAAGGTTTTATTGGGATGTAAGTCTTCTTCTGCATAACAGAAGTAGCAATCCGGTATGGGAAATCAGTCTTTCAAAGAGTTCAGCCAAATAAAGGTGGGGTTTGGGACACATCCGTCGTTTACACCAAAGGACCAATGGGGCTTCGGACTGGTTTCTTCTCCCCGTTGCAGAAAGGCGTTGCACGACAGGTCCACCGGCGCCCAAAAGCAAAAAGACAGGCAAGAAGACTAAGGTTACTGGGACG
Source organism: Lissotriton vulgaris (assembly GCF_964263255.1). Taxonomy (NCBI): domain Eukaryota; kingdom Metazoa; phylum Chordata; class Amphibia; order Caudata; family Salamandridae; genus Lissotriton; species Lissotriton vulgaris. The sequence goes on from NC_141695.1 coordinate 50,259,001, forward strand.
TCCAATATGTACAGCTTTTAAGGAAGGGGGGTGAAGGAAGTCAAGTGCAAGTGAATCCTCTAACGTGGCGCAGTGCTCGTAGTGCTCGTGAGGGTAAGGGCACAAGGGATACAAGGTACTCTCCGAGGCGGTAACTATTCAGTATGGACGCTACCACGTCCAACCCACCCTGCTACCCGGCCCCGTACCTTGTCAAGCCACGTTCCTCCCTCGGGACCGTGGCAGGGCGAAGCGCCGGAACGTTGGCCTCCTGGCTTGTCGACCACAGCGGGGCACGTCTGTAGCTCGTCCTCCTTCCCGGTCTCACTCGCGTTGCTCCGTCCGGTCCGCAAACAGTCCTCCTCGAGGGAAACGCCGTCCGCCGAGGAAACAGTGCTTCCGCTTTTTGACGTTGCTCCGTAGAGAAGGGGCGTGGCTGACGTACTCGGCTCGTTCCAATTAAAGGAGCCGGGTCCCATTTCAGGAGGGGTCCAGTATTCGTCTTTCTTCTCGCTCCACTCGGTCTCGGGTAGCTGTGGGGACAATGTGCAAGGTGAGAGGGGAGCGGCGGACCACCACTCCAGATCATTACGGGGTTCACCCAGCACCCCGTCACAGTAACATAGCCACAAGTGGACATTACAAGTAGTGGGTTGATGGTCACAGTCGCACAAAATATATATGGGACCTACAGAGTAACTTCAACCAACTAAACCTGCAAGTTTTCACTCTCTCTCTCTCTCTCTCTCTCTCTCTCTCTCTCTCTCTCTCTCTCTCTCTCTTTCTCTCTCTCTCTCTTTTTCTCACTCTCTCTTTTTCTCTCACTCTCTCTCTCACTCTCTCTTTCTCCCTCTCTCTCTCTCTCATATTCCCTTCATTACTCTTAAGCTCTGCAAAACAGGATAAGAGCACCTATGTAATCACACATGCCAACAATAGGATTGACACACAGTTATGTTTAGAAGTACCACATTGATGACACCAAGCACCCCTATACAATGTAGCATACTACTCATCTGATAATGTCCTTCGGCACCCTGTAAGCAACATACAGCACTAAACAAATGTACTTACAATTACAAGTGGACAAAAGAAGGTAGGACTGGTGAAGAAATACCTCCCTAATAAAACAGATCCACGAAATTCACAGCAGGCACCATCCCAAAGACAAAGTATGGGGGGGGGGGGTAGATAGGCGAGAAATTAATAATCAAGAAGGCGGACTCAAAATAGTTTCTGATGACCTCAAATCACATGAAATGCAAGGGGCCTTGGTAGACCAACTCCACACCAAAGCAGTCCTCCCAGGAAACCGTGCAGAGGGGAAACCGCACGAGACAAAGAGGGGCTTTGGAAGACAGAAGAGCACAAAACGAAGGCAGGGCGAAAGTGAGAGCAGCTAGAGAGGGCGCGGTTTTAAGTAGACAGGCAGAGCTCAAAGTAGGTCCCCCCGGAACCTAATGTGACAAAAGCAGCGAGGTTCCAGACAGGGGCTACAAAACAAGCCAGACTGTCACAACCAACCAACTTAATAGCCTACATATTACTAGATTTAAGTCTCTGGTCACTTATAGCAGATATGATAGTAGTCAATATTATAGACAGCAGTGGAAATGTGCCTGTCGCTTGGGAAGGCACCGGTAGATACTATTGTTCCCATAGTAATTTCTTTGAAATTGACAAATAATCGTAGGGTTGTAAAGTGGACCAATATCATTGAAAATGTATTCTGACATTTATAAAGCACTAGTCAATAAATTTGATTCTGTTGGCCTAACTATGCACCCTATGGGGAGTGCGACCAGCCTTATCACCAAAAATTAGAAATTATTTGGAACTTTACAACTCCTATTTACTAAGCAGATTAGGAAGCTTCAAACCAGATCTACGTCTCACCCTTGGTTCTCACTTGCTTGCAGATATGCAGAGGGAAATGTGATGAACGCTATCAAAGTAGTCTCCAAATTGGAAGTAATCTTGGCAAGGTGGACGTTCAAACATTGTTTGTTAAAGCTAAAAAATATTGGGAGGACTCTCAATGGTCACATGTGCTAGAAGTCATGGGGAAAGAGAACTACAGAACCATTTGGAGGTTGGTTGTGGTGGGCAACGGTTATGATAAATCATGGAGAGAGACAGGTATGGGTTTTAGCGCCCACCCTAGAGTTGTTTTTTATCAATGGGGTAGTAGGCTTCCTCGATAGGGATAGGTGCGAAGCCCCAAAAGTCGGGGAGAGAAGAATGCAAGCACTGCTCCTCGCTGATGATACGCTACTAGTATCAAAGTCCCTACAAGGTCGCCAACAGCTACTAAACGATTTTTAACTCTTCTGTGATGAGCGTGGCCTGGAATTCAATGAGGCAAAAACAAAATATATTTTCTTTTCCAAAGGGATTTCGAAGCCCTCTAAGATATATATGCGTGTAAGGAACTGTGCACTAGAACTAGTCTCTGTTTTTTACTATTTGTGGATCTGTTTAACTCTAAACCTATGCTGGGCACCCCATATTGAGAAAACACAGTTGTCCCTAATGCAGCAAACCGCCCACATAAGCAAGATTCCTGAAAACACGGTGTCTAGGAAAGTGGCCCCAGGATTAGAAATATATAACATAAAAGCCTTAGTCGCTATTTTATATGGAGAAGAACTGTGGGGTAGCGGGAACACTGATTATCTTACTGTTATAGAGCATTGCTTTGTAAGATCACTTTTTAATCTACCAGCCATTACGCCCATGACTGCAATTTACCTGGATCTGGCCTTAAGAAAATTGGCCCACTGGTTTAAAAGCATTTAATGTTCTGGCATCGCCGATGGACAATTGAGGAGTGTGCCCCCTACAGAGTGGTGATTAGGGACCTTCTGACACAGCCCAAGATTATTACAATCCCCTGCATTAGTTCTCTGAGAGATACGTTGAGGAAATTAGGGATGGAGGTTTATTGGTCAAGTTCTGAGGAGTTGCTTTCAATTCTGAAGTGAAGGGTCAAAACCCTCTATTGGAAGTCCATCCTGGTGAAAGATGTGACAAATCCGGTGGGCACTCTGACCCAGGAGATTATGAACTTTAAACCTTTTCCATTGCTTGAGGAAACAATCAAATTGTTGCTCCCCTCGCACGTAAACTATTCCGCCAATTCAGATATAAGTCCCATCATAACTAAACTATTTTGTAATAAGTGGTGCACTAATAATTCCTCTGATGATGAATGTCCAGCTTGTAAAGCAAGCCCCAAATCCCTAGTCCATCTTTTATTCTACTGCCCCCTTTATAAGACCTTGAGGAGAAAGTGAATAATCCCCTTGTGTAGGCTTTTCGTGCCTAGCACACTACCTCAATGTTCTGAGAATTCTCTCTACAGGCACCCATAGAGGAATAGTCTTTGGCTTAGATACATTTTTTTAGCTCTATGGATCAAATGCTCAAAATGTATAATAATGTTTATTGCATTTTTAACTGCATATATGAAAGAGATGCTATTTCTGAATGGCTCTTATGTTTTATGGCTTTTTAACTTGCTTCTTTTTCAATGTACTTTTTAAGATCCTTAAAATAATCAGGTTATGATGATTATGGCTGTGGTAGCTCTACCCCTGAAGTGTTTGTCTCAGCAGAATTCTGGGTTGAATGCTTTAAAACTATATCCAGCAAGGGTTTAAATGGTTGTCTATGCCCCACTTCAAGTAAAGGTTCAACAATGTTCATTTTCTTGGGTCCATGTTACTCAAAGCCCAAGAAGGATCACCCATTATCATTTACCATGGATGAAATTAGAGATGCCCTCCTTCACATGAAGAGAAAGCTCTGGGCCCAGACAGTATCCCCGTGGATTTAATACACTCACAGCCCAACATCTGGCTCCCTTACTTGAACATGGTCACAAATGTCTTTGTTCATGGGATGGAAAAAGAAACATTGCAAAGTACAATAATAATTCTTATCCAAAAGAAAAAAGGACTGAAAGACATCCCTGCAAATTATAGGCCCATTAGTTGTATAGTTTGCACCTAGAAGATCTTTTGTTGCCAAGTCATAATTAGGATTCTGGAGTGGATGTCTGATCAGAATGTCCTATCACACTTTCAGTCCGGCTTAAGGGAGAAGATCAGAAGATGGTCCAGATATTCAGCTTTATGATCCCGTGCTTGGTAAAGGTAAAGAGATTCAACTACCTGAGATTCAAACTATCAATGAAATCTCACTTGGAACCTACAGTTACATAAAAGAAACACTCTCTTGTCCCATAGGTCAGTGGTAATCACCAGGAAACATAAAACAACATTTAATAGAGCATTTCTCCCAGCCATTGAGGTGTACTGAGCAGAGGCAGCAGCCTCAACTTCATATGCTCTGTGGATGTGGCATGGCTGCAGGATCGACACTTTGGCAACTCCATTCCTTTAACAGCTAATAAAGACTCAACTATGTCATCATTGTAGAGTATGTTCTCAGCAAGGAAAGAGGCAGGAGAGTTGTGTTTACTGTGCCCTGTGTACATCTTGATAAGCCCTGTGTTTCCCTACTTGCTTTATATTGTACCATGCAAAAGTGAAGTATTGGGAAACTGACTGAATTGGAGCCGTGGTAAGGTAAACATGTCAGTGGCTGTGTATGGATACCTACCTTCCATGGTTCACTACCTCACTATGCAAGTAGCCATTGAATTATTTTCTCTACACTTCTTCTATTGCCTTTTCAATACCTTTATCCACCATCAGAACATGGAGGTGTTCTGTTCCCTAAACCTATTGGTGGACGTAACATAAGCCTCTTTGTCATGGAGTACCTTGTGTGTCAAAAACATAAATTCTTGACTAGTTTTGAAGAGTTTGTAGGGAACCTATGTATACAACATAATCACAACCTTGATTTACCACAAGAACCAGAGTAAGTGTAAAGTGTCCTACACATGTCCAGTGGGAATCATTCAAAAACACTTCTACTTTTAAACTCAATTAGTATCTTCACACTTCTAAAGCAAATGTAAAAGTGTCAGTGAATGAGTCCCACAGAACCATTGTTTGTCTTATTACTGTAGGCAATATTGCCCCAGATGTTTCCTTAATTTCAAAGGTAGATATTTCACTTAATGTGAGGACTGTATGCCTTGGAAGGCATTTTTTGACACCTCCAGCTTTCATCAATAAACTAGAATGAGTTGAATTTAGCACTTTGACTGTGCTGAGCCACATGAAGGACACGTTTTCTTGAACTTCTGGAAGCTAGTGACAGAAGGATTTAGTTCAGGTTGACTTGACAAGTTTACAGGATTAGTTAGTATTTTCATGGGGACAGAGACATGATCGGGTAGGAAAAGATTAGACTAGTTATGCTTTCACAGGGATATAAACATATGTAGAAAACAGATACTAAAAGTATTAGAGATCAAATTCATCATTTCATCTTCACCTACGCACTCAAACCCATTGGCACTGCACTGACCCTGAGACTAAATTAGTCCCTCACTCAACTAAGCAGCTTACTCCAAAAAATACAGAATGCAGCAGGCAGCCTCAACATCCCAACACACATGCACCAGGTACCTCACACAGCTTAACTTACTCACCATCCACAGCTCTTTTTAATCTCCTGACACACACATTCAAAGCCTTACACAGCACTGGCCCAGCATACCTCAAAACCTCTTCAGATTTTAGAAACATTTCAGACACTTTTGCTCTGCTGGACTCGTACTCACACAAATTTCATGCATACGCAACACTAGAACAAAGAGATATCACTTCTCCTAATTTGTTCTAAAAAGGCAGAATGATCTGCCTGGACACATATGCATAGTCTCTAAAATAATTGTATTCCACACAAAACTGAGTGCTTGGCTCTTCTACTAGGTTAATCCATGGATCAGCCCTTAATTACTGCTCCTGCGTTAGTGACAGGATACCCTCCCAGGAGATAGCGTGTTTTACCGAAATATTCATAACATTACAGAGAACTCCTCACACAACACTACACGTGTAGGGAAAACATTTGTCCAGCTTGCCATGTTCATCCCCCATCAGAACTTGGTAGATGATCAGTTTGATGTTTTACAAGTGCATTACACACATAGCACTGCACACAATCATGCTACATTCTCACTGACTACCCTGTGCGTCCAAAACTACATTCTTTGTAGTTTATGATGTACTCTGTAGGGAACATTGGCAGCATTCCCCAGAATGTTTGCCTTAGTTTTAGAGATAGTTATACTCACTCAGTCTGAAGAACGTAGGACTCATAAGACATTCTCTGTCACACCCAACTTCCATCAACAAACCGGAAGGAGTTGAATTTACAAAAATGAGTGTGCTAAAGACGCATTTCAGACATGTCTTCCTGTGCCTAATGTGGCTTTCATGAGAGCCATTGGTAAAGGTTCACAATGCATGTGTTTGGTAATGTTATTGATGGAGGCAGGTATTTAACAGGTGGCAAAAATGTAGTCAAATTGTTTATTCATTTGTGAAGGTTGTGGATGCACCAAAGGTCAACATGTCTGCACATACTTGCTTATGGAGGTTTGATTGTGGTGTTTTTGTGTGCAAATGTGTTGATGACTGCGTGATAGGCTGTCTCGAATGGGGATTTCTGTCCTGTCGTGTATGAATGAGATGGGTCCAGTAATGGAGGTGGTATGTTGATGTGAGTGCCCTGATATGTTGGATTTTGCATGGCGATACTTGTGTATGGTGGGTGAATGGCGTGTGAGTGGACCATAAAGCAGTTGGTGCATTGACGTGGCTCTATGGCTCACCTTCAGTAGTCTTGGTTATAATATTAACATACTGTAATACATATTTGTGCTTTGAATGTAGAATTTCTGGAGGTGCTAAAACTATCCTGTGTAAATGGTGGATTAACTTTAAAAAAAATTGTACCATATTTATATCTATAGTGGTAAGGATACTCCATTGAAACAGCAACATAGTATTGTTACTGTGAAGATAATGGTCTGCCCACCCGATATGTATGCAGATGGACCATTGGTATAATTGTGGGGAAGACTGCTTCATATCTGGCATGGTTGCGCCCCTCCCATGTCCTGACTCACTAAAGGCCATCTGCGGCTGACCTCTATGCCTCCCTATCTAATTTAACTGTGAAGACATATAGATCAGTTTTCGCTGCACAATTCATCCTGGAAAACCATGGTGATATAGGGCAGTGAAAATGTTCTAATACCTATGTTCCAACTTGCTGTGGGATATAACTCCCATTGTGACAGTGGCATTTTTTTCTTTTTCAAAAAGAAATTCTGGCTTCAGGGCTTTGCTTTTTAACATAAAAAGAAATCATGAACGGATCCCTCATTTTGATGGAGTAGTGTGTAAAATATGAACAGGCTTTGACAGGAACGGCCGGAACAGCCACTTTCAATCAAACCAAGGTCAAGTGGAGTCTTCAATAGGTGATTTCCATTGACCTTGGTTTGAACTGTTTCGTTTTGGACACCAGACCCAGCGACATAAGTGGGGCAGTGTTTTTTCAATACCAGTGGGGTAATGCTGGGTGGTAGGAGTTTTGTAGATTACTGCAGATTCTGGAAGCTTCCATCACTTTCAAGGATGAATGCTGCAGGAAACTCTGAGCTTGGAAGAAGTCCTCGAAGCTGCGTATGCTGAAGAGAATACTGATCATTAAGCGACTGACATAGGGGACGGAGACTTCCAAAGTGCATCAGTTATGAGCTTGAAGAGTAAGCCAAAGTACAAGGCCACAGGATACAAGGCAATGTCTCCTCAGAAAAAGAAAAGTATTACATATGTGGACCGCCATTTCCAGATGAACCCAAATTCCTGCAGACAAATATGGTTTGGCTGTGGTATAGAGAACCATTTCATGACAACATGCGAGGCAAAGAGAAAAGTAAGACAAAATGGCTGACTGAACGCTACCTCAGCAACATTTGACGCGCTCCCACAAGGCCAAGAGATCCTGTCGACTGAGACAAATTGACAGCAAATGAAGTTGATCATCATCTAACTCATCAACAAAGAGTTCCCCAGCATCAGTTTCCAGTGAAAATGACAATAGTAACTGCTATGCCGATGCTTACTTAAAAAAGGCATGTACAGGAGGGACTCGTCAAATTTGAGGAAAAGTTCAAAGTGAAGAAAAGTTGACATGAAAAAGAATCAAAAACATTCAGACATTGTCCACAGATCACTTTAAGGCTAATTATGTGTTCAATATGGGTTCACAATTGACAGCGGTGCATCAATAAATATCATGTCTGAGGAGAAGTATCAAGAGTTGTATCCGTTATAACAACTTACAAAGTAAAAAACTAAAGTGTACCAAGGGCTGCCTCAATGCCTAAAAAGAGTCAAGATTTGTTTGTAGCCACGATGAAACAAGAAAATTGGGGTACAAGCACGTATTCACATACTGCAAGGGCCTGTTTGCTAAGCTTCACTGCTGCCGCTCCTGTGGGACTGATGTCAGTGAATTACTGTTGGAATGTGGTTTATTAATAGGGGTACGTAGGTACCTACCAAACAAAAATGTTCAGAGCAGGAGGGTCTGTGGGAAATTTTAAAGACCACATAGGATTTCTCCCCAATAATTTCTCACAAAACAGTACGAAATCCTTGGGTCTATTCAAATACATGATGAAAGTGTGCGGCAAGACACTACTGGATAATTACTGAAATATCAACACAGAACCAATGTCTATACACCACAGCAATAACTGTGGGCACTTTCCTTTTCAGGACGAAATCCCTCACTCACCAGTGGTAACATGCTTCATCATATGGGATTCTCCTCTCAAAGGAAGCCCCTAGTTCCTTTGAGGGCTACAACCACCTCTCTGAGAGGGAGGAGCTCAGGGATGTTTTAAAACTTAGTAGGATATTCTAAATCCACAAATGAAGAGAAAACAGTGTGAGTGAGGGCGCAGCTCAAAGAAAGAACACATGTGAGGAAGGTGAGTCTAAAACTAGCTAGAGAATGTAAAACTGTATTCTTTATTCCAATACACCCACTGCCAGGATTAAAAAACAGTGCACCACTGGTATGGATTTAAACCACATTGGTACGGTGGAAAAGGATGGTCACCATGTTTCTGCCTTAAAACCCACTAGTGGGCAGGGCTTTCACCAGAACCTATAATGATGTTGCTGCGTTACATGTGCAAGTGATTAAACAAAAAGGATCCACGAACATCCACTGTTCTCAGTCCGTCTGTTCCATAGGGAAGAATTACTTATAATAAGGAAGAAAGCCAAAAAAAAGAATTCATATAAACATTCATAGGAATGCTACACAAGGTGATATCAATAGTGGTTCTGTGAAGATAAGAAAAATAATAACAATAAAACTGCCTTACCCGCAACTGATGTGTAAGCAACCCCACCTCAGCTCAGGAAGGGGGCACCTAACATGCTAATCAGGATAGATATGAGAGGTTTCTGGGCCATAGCACCTTGGAACAAAGAATATTTAAACTGGGTGCACATTTACAACATATTGTATATTATGCAGCAAATTTCTCTCTAGGAGTAAGATTCCCCAACAAAGCTTCCCCAAGTTTGCTGCAGCATTGAGACTCAAGATAACCGCATCATCAGGGAGACCCCCGAACCCACTGCATGAGTGGGTTTGGGGGTCAGGTCTTCTGCAGAGGAGACACCATTCTACTTCAGCCGAGAGCCACATTCCTCTGTTGCAGTAACACTCTCAATTGTGATATAGCAGTAATTAGCCACATTCCCACTGAAGCAGTCAGAGCCCCAGTTTTGCTGCAGCTGAGAGCCACATCTCAGTGCAGCTCTTAGAAACCCTGATCCCTCAAGATGCAACAACACTGGAATGAGTTCAGTCCCACAGGAGCAACATACCTCACCCTTGATGGGTGACCCAAGGGTGCCTGTGGCCATGTCTGCTCTGTCTGCTGTACACTTCCATTTGAGGATGGTGTGTTTTCATAGGACGATGGAAGACCCTCTGAAAGAGCCTGTTCCAATAGAAGGCTGGGATGCCGGGTCTTGTGCCCAACTAAGACTGCATGTGTTGTGGCCTCGAACCAGCGGTACCAGGCAAGGTTGCCCGCCATCTATGTCCAAATAGCAAAAGCTAACATGTCAGTAACATGGAGCCAAGTGTCACTCAATGCTACAGAGCGAGCAGTGAAACTCCACAATTATACTTTCACATCAAAAAAGCAGTAATAGGGATTATTCCCCCCCAAAAAAGAAAAGAAAAAATGCGAAAACAAATAGACCCTCCATGTTCACTTTGACTGATGCTGGTGCACTCCTGTGCTTTGCTGTGCACTTCAGTTTCGTTTCCTGTAAACTGAGCAATTGCATAATAATCAGGAAGGGAGTTTTTCCCAACAGCACTTTGGCAGCAGCCCAGTAAAGGTTGGATTTCCGATCAATTGCGCAGCCTCTTCCCGGAGGCGTGACAGGAAAAGGAGGATAAAAAGCCCCCAGCTGTGGCGGGGCTTTGAGGCAGCAGAGACCCGTCTTGTCTGCACCACAGAGACCTGCGCTGGCGTTGAGTGAACCGTCGGTAAGTTGAAACAAGTTTGAGCTATTGACATTGTAAATGACAGTGCCTTTATTTTGGTTTTTAAAACTGATGAATAAAAGGCATTGTCATTTACAATGCCATTAGCTTAAACTCGCATACATGCGAGACCTATTTATTGCATTGCAAATGCTTGTTCTATAATGTGCTTATCCTGGGATCCCCATGTTTGAGTGTAGGATATTCACAAACCTGATGCCTTTCACTTCTGAGAAAACGTCAGTGACGTCTGTATCTAGAAGTGGTTTGAAGACGGTCCTTCTGTGGTTATTCCTTGGTAAAGCAGGGATGGGGGATTGTCTTCTTTGATCTGTAACTGTTAAGGGCTTGTTTACCGTCCTTGTGAAGTGCTTGTTTGTTGCACTCAATAGCCGAAAAGAGGAGTAATGCAACAGTCCTCGATTGCTCTGTGGAAAGCCCTGTTTTTGTGGATGCATCAATATCAGATTGCTTTAGGTGACCTGATGATGAGTCTGTGTGTGGATTTGGGAGTTCTGGCATGCATCTGGTCGTTTGAGGGCATGTTAGTTTTTATTTTTATTTTATGTTGTCTGTGGGCTCTTGAGAGCGCCATGGTGCACAGGGCTTTCTTTTTGGAATTTTTTTTGTTTTGAGCTATTGGCTTAAAGTCCTTCCATATGCTCTGAATATCGAGAAGTGTGTTGCTGATAACCCCCCGATGGAAGTCTGCTGGTACTGATAAGATCTTGCAGCAAACAGCAAAGCAGGAAGGATGCGGGGAGCAGGGCGGACTTGGGTTTGCCAGAGCGGTTGGTGCACGTTGTGGGGAAGTCGGAAGGGCGAGATGGGCTTTCTCCATATTCTCAGGTGCTTTTGCTCTGGAAGCATCCATTTTCCTCACCTGTACAAGATGCATTATAGAGCAAAAGTCTATCAAACCTGAAGATTTTCTGCACTTGTGCGTGGATTTCGCAATCTAAAGCCTCAGCAAAGCCCGGCGTGAATCCAGAGATGGAATTTGCAACAATAACCTTTCACGTTTCTGGGATGTGACTGCAAATGTTTTGTGAATCAACCCCTAACGTGAATCTTTTGGAAAGAGTCAATACTTCCACTGCAGCTGCTTAATGCAACCAGCAAAATCCACAGTAGAAGCATCTCAGAAGACAGTCGTTCACTAAAACACAGACGACACCATGACATCACATGAGTGCTAGGCGAGAAGCATCACATACAATACAGGAGTACAGGAGGCAGACCTCCAAGGTAACATAGCCATAAGTGGAAATTACAAGTAGTGGGTTGATGCTCACGGTCACTCAAAATATATATGAAACCTACAGAGTAACTTCAACCAACTAAATCTGCAAGTTCTCTCTCTCTCTCTCTCTCTCTCTCTCTCTCTCTCTCTCTCTCTCTCTCTCTCTCTCTCTCTCTCTCTCTCTCACTCATATTCCCTTCATCCCTCTTAAGCTCTGCAAAACAGGATAAGAGCACCTATGTGATCACACATGCCAACAATAGGATTTAATTAGAAGTGAAGCTAGAGGGTCTCTAGTCTCATCCCTTTTAAGGCACACAAATTATTGTCTTTCCTTTGGAAAAAGACTTCCACTCCGTTTTTTCAAGTGTATAAATGTCTTTTTTTATTCCTTTGAATTTAACACATGGTTTTCAGTTTCATTTCACTTAAACATGAGTTGTGACCATATATATCTCAGGCTATGTCGTTTTAACGTATCCAATGCATTTCCGGCATTACATTCATGCCCTTCATCAGGGAATCGACACTGCAAATATAACATAATCACAGTTACTATAGGATTTATCTTAAACCTACAGATAGGAACAATATGTTACTCCACTCGAGTTTCCATGAACCCAACTTGATAAGAAATTTACCGTTTTCTCAAATGGCCAGAGTAAAAAGAATCATCTCTGACGAACACAACCTTAACCCCAGACTCAATGAAATAACCAACAAATTCATTGATAGAGGGTACCCTCAGACACTGGTTGAAGAATCCAAAGGGAAGATCAACAAAATCAGGGATGAGACTAGAGACCCTCTAGCTTCACTTCTAATTGCATTTTAGAGACGCCGTTGGACCCTCGACGTCACCTTTAGGAGCACCTTAATACTTAACTAAAAATCTTTGTTAAACAATCCAACAAACGAGCTGTGCATCTATCCGCATCACATTGTATTAACAATAGGATTTACACACAGTTATGATTAGAAGAACAACATTGAAGAGGTGGGGCGCCGCGGCCAGGGCGACTGACGCTGGACGCTGGGGATCACGGTTCAATCCCCCTCACCAGCAGCAGGGGTCTGCTCAGCACAATGTGACTCTGGGCAGTAGCTTGCTTAATCTTCCCGACGGCCCCCAGCGCTGGGAAACCAACGGGTAGCTGTGCGCTTTACAAATGCAGGATTATTATTATCATTATTGATGACACCAAGCACTCCTATACCATGTAGCATACTACTCATCTGATAATGTCCTTCCTTGACCCTGTAAGCAACATACAACACTATACAAATGTACTTACAATTACAAGTGGACAAAAGAAGGTAGGACTGGTGAAGAAATACCTCCCTAATAAAACAGATCCACGAAGTTCACAGCAGGCACCATCCCAAAGACAAAGTATGAGGGGGGGGTAGATAGGCGAGAAATGAATAATCAAGAAGGCGGACTCAAAATTGTTTCTGATTACCTCAAATCACATGAAATGCAAGGGGCCTTGGTAGACAAACTCCACACCAAAGCAGTCCTCCCAGGAAACCGTGCAGAGTGGAAACCGCACGAGACAAAGAGGGGCTTTGGAAGACAGAAGAGCACAAAAAGTAGGCAGGGCGAAAGTGAGAGAAGCTAATAATGCACAGCCACTGGGAAGCCAAGATGTAGAGAGGGCGCGGGTTTAAATAGACAGGCAGAACTCAAACTAGGCCCCCCCAGAACCTAATGTGACAAAAGCAGCGAGGTTACAGACAGCAACCCTGTCACAAAATTGGCAGCTCAATGTTTTATCCTCTGTCATATGGTTGGCATCTCTTGAAAACATGGGCCGTGAGCCCTATCCCGCGACTGGCACCTCTTAAGTACAACCCAGGGTGACCCCTCATGCAGGCTTGGCACCTCCAGAACACAATCTGGGTTTGTTTAACCCATATACCTGGCCTGCCACCTCCTGGGTATAGCCCGGAGAATGGGATCAGATCCCTGGCATGTCTATGGCATAATCAGCGTTGGTCAGTTCCACTGGCCAGGGGCTCTTTTCAGGGAGCCCTCTACAAAAGAGACCCCGTGGAAGCAAGCAGAGGCGCCAACTCCTGACTGCATAGGGGTGCGGGGAATGAGATTTTAATATCTTTTTATGATCGATTTAATAACTTATCTCATTCGTCAATTTTGGATCGCTTGTTTTCTGTCATTGAGTAAAAGACAAACCCCGCATAGGTTAGATAAACCCCATAAACTGACGCAACTCTGAAGAACCACTTACAACTGATAAAGTTTAAAAGTTTTAATATAAAATTAAGAAAAGTTGCAAGTACAATCCTCTCAGGATAAGGTTCATCAAATATACAGGAACTAGAAGGAACATATATTCCCTAAAGAACCTCAGTCTACAAATGAATACAATTAAAGTCAGCTCGAGAATCAACAAATTAAAAGCATAGATATGATGTGGTTCCGTTGCGTCATCTAAAGAAAGAGAAAAATAATCAAGTTAATCTGTCCCTACTCTATACTAAGTGGCATCCCTACTTCGCAAGTTCCTAACCTAAAAAGGTGTCAGCAATTTGACTTCCAAAGAAGTACAAACTCTCTTAGCCTCTAAAGGTAATGTAAGTTTAAGAAGCAGTACCCTCTCTGCCTACCCATCCGCTCTCTAAGGGTCCTCGGCCTACTGCTCTCTTGCGCTCTGATCTCTCTCAGCGCATCTGCTCAAGTCATCTACTCTGAGCTCTTCGCCTTCGCCTTCGCTCTCACAATTCGCTTCACCCTTCGCTATCTTCTCCCCGGGGTGCTGTCCCTAAAATACACAATCACAGTGTGGGTGGAACGCCCCTTCGACGCCCACCGCGGACTTTCCCCATGATCTCATTCTTTGCTCTTTTCCATGTCTTCATCTCCTTCCGTCGTCCGTTAAGTTGACCCTTCTCCTTAGGCGCCATCTTCGTCTTCTTGCTGGTGACTTCATTGACATATCAGTTGTCCTTTCGGAGCAAAAGTCTATCACCTCAGCAGAACTTTACTCTTTACAACTATATGCATAACCTTTCTTGGTCCTGTGAATGGTCATTTCAAAACAAGACTCAAATTCCAAGCGCCCCTTATCACGTTTAGGCCATAAACTCCGTCCGGCATTGTCACCTTAAATCTAACAAGACCTTTGACTCTTGTCTCGCACATTCAACTCAAGGCTATTCACGACTCCTGTGAGCCCACTAAATTACATACAGCGGACTACACTCCTGCGAACTCTCGGTCAGTTAGGTTAAAATCACATATGACCTAAACCTTTTCTAACATTCCTACAAAAAGCTTTCTACACAGTATAACCTTTAACACACATTTATATATACTCGAGTTTAGCAAATCGTTTGCTTATGTGAATACATTCTACATAGAATATAAATTACCTAGAATATAAAGTTATATTCTCATTCGTTACATCGTTATGTATTTTCTCTGCACATCTCTCCATGTTACATTTCACGCCGTTTCTCCATTTAAAGTTACACATGTACATGAATTCCACTTTGCACGTTCTTCAATTCGTAAGCATTTCTACACATTCCTACATTAGCCCACTACGTATACGGGCCTTCTAAATCTAATGCACTTTATAGAATAGATACAGATACATTTCCTATTACATTGGTTACATCGGCTAATTTTACGCTATAAGTGTTAACTTCACGTTATAGATTCTACGTTTATGCGATGTGCTTGTGAATATGGTACATACATATTTTTTATTCAAATTGCGCTCTCTCAGTTCCCCCCTTTGATGACTTCGAGGAGTCATCACTAAATGCAATTTGAATAACACCTTACACAGAACTAGTTACAATATTCCCTCTTTTTATCGTTTCGAGAGCTCTTAAACTCCTGTACTGTTGATCTTGTAAAGCAGCTAATCTCCTTTCTTGCTCTCTCATGGATCTTTGTAACCGGTTCGACCTATACCATTTATACAATTTCACAAACCCTAATAATGTGATTATACAAATCAATACTATCAATATAGGTTTTAGTATATACCACACAATGCTTTTACCAAGGTTGGCAAACCAACTTCCAACCTTTCCTACTCCATGACCTACTTTTTCCCAAACATTTGTTTTTGATAAATCTTCGATTTCTTTATGTATCTGTGTAATGTTCTGTATGACTTTCTCAAGTGGTTT
Source organism: Lissotriton vulgaris (assembly GCF_964263255.1). Classification (NCBI taxonomy): domain Eukaryota; kingdom Metazoa; phylum Chordata; class Amphibia; order Caudata; family Salamandridae; genus Lissotriton; species Lissotriton vulgaris. The sequence goes on from NC_141695.1 coordinate 50,274,908, forward strand.
TGAATTGTCTGGAATGTAAGTACAACATTCTTGGACCTTCAAAGCCTTGCAAACTCCGCCCTCTTTTGCTAGCAGTACATCCAAAGCAAGTCGGTTCTGAAGAACCATTGCTCTAATCGACTGCATCTCTCCCTCTACTAGCATTAATGACCTTGCAGTACTTGCAGATAATCTATCTACGACTGTAGCTAGTCTCCTGATCTTAACATCGTTAAGTATCAAACCTAACATAGGAAACATCGCTCCAAATATGTCTCCAACTACTTCTGCATCTCCTACTTCCCTTTTCGCTCTTGTCGAAGCCTTTCCTTCTATGATCGCTAAATCCTTTGCATGATATATTTTGGGGAAGACAATTGCCAAGTAACACGAACCATACCAATTGTCGGGTAGTTTTACATAGGCATTTCTTCCACATACAAAATATACATTAGGAATCGCTTGCATCCCTTTCATAAAATCCTTCGTGTAGTACTCTAACCTAAAAGCATGTTCGCAATTTACTTCACCTACAAATACACTCTCATAATACGTCTTGCTTCGAGTTAAACATAACTTTCCTTTCTGCGTTCTATCCAAAGCTATTGGACCATTGCTACCTTTCTTCTTGTGTGCTTTTTCTTCTTCGGTCCAATCTGTTTTCCACTGTCCTGACATTTTCAGAATCTTCTGCCTTCTGTATCTATCGTCTACTTGTCCTATGAACTTTTTCTCTACTTCTGACACTTTGCAAGTCAGATTATTTCTGCGTGCGTATGATGTATCTAGTGTATCCCAAGGAAGAAAGAATTTAGCTAGTCTATCCTCCTTTTTATAATAGTCCCACTTATTCATTTGTTTATAATTCGGAACTTCAGGTAGTACCGAATCATAATTTGAAAAGTAGTACTCAAATCCTTCCCTACCATAAAATATACTAAGCAGTAAACTACATGTTATCCCATAAGTCAATGGGAGATGATGATATCGGATGCCTTCGTCTACGGAAGCCGGCAATTGCATACAAACGTAACATTCCTTGGCCTCCATGGCATCGATATACTCGTACAACAATTTGGCATATGCATTTGACCTAAAGTTTCCCTGTGACTCGTCTACGTGTAACCTACGAGCTTCATTCGCCAGTAACGCCTTTTCACGGATGACATTGCTCTCCTCCTCCTTCCCAACAAGAGCAGGTTTCAAAGTCGTTACAGGCTTTACATCTTCTACTTCTTTATCACTTTCATGTCCTACCATGTATGATGTGGTTACTACTGAAATTATGAGAAAAATTACTACTGCTATTAGTGTACCTACTATGCATCTAGCCTTTCGGTTTGGGTTGCCGTTCTCCATGTTATCAAAACAGCGCAACTCCTTCCTTTGCGAGGAAAGTTTTTCTTTTCAGTCTTTGAAAGTGCTATTTAACAACAAAAGTCTCTTTTCGCAACAATGTCTTTTTCTCTTTAGCAACAGACAACCCTAACCCTTCTCCGTCCTCTAAATGTAATCCCTAAATGTATTCTTCTTTCCACTCGGCTCTAGGTTATCTTCTTCTTTATAGCTTATATACAAAAGTTTTTATGCATCAACAATTATTCTCGTACCTGCAGCTTTAACAACAAGTTCCAATAGTTCAAAACGAACAACTTTTTCTTCTTCTTCTGAATTTTGATGACCAAAAGTCGGAAACTGTAATCGATTTAGCGCAAGATCTTTGGTCCGACTTAGGTATGGGGGTATGGGAAGTGTGAAAGTCAGTAACCCCTCAGTCTCGAGTCCAGGCGTCAACATCCATATCTCCACTGCCACAAATGGATCGAGATCGATTACCTTCACTTCTTTCACTCTCCCAGATTTCTGTCCCCAAGACATCTGCTAGATAGGACCACTCTGGGGTGGCGTACCTTCTGCAGGGCACACGTACCCTTCTCGATCTTCTTGGACTCTCAGTGCCTGAGTCTGTAGTTTCTTCTTCTTGGTCCGACTCTTCAGCGATCGGGACAAGGGTTCTTTCTTGATCTGCTTTTAAGCTTGGCCTTCTCCTTCTCTCCAGCCAACTAGCTTCGTCACTCCTTGTCCTCCTACTCCTTGTTCTGGGACTTATCTCTTGGTCACTCTCAGCTTGTTCGGTATCTGATTCGGACTCCCAATTACTTTCTTCTCCTGAGGCGACTTCGGTCCCACTGGTGTCCTGACCGTCGTCAACCTGTTCCGACACCGGCTCAACCTCTTCGATCCCCTCTACAGCTTGGCTTTCCCCCTCTGTGGCTTCTCCGCTTTCCGCTGGATTCTCATCCGAGAGAGGAGCTGTTTCTTCCAGAGGTGTTGGCACTCTTCTGGTGTGTGAAGCATGTATCCAGTTTGGCAGGCCTCCACACTTTACTGCAGTGTTCGTAACAAGTATGACTTGAAACGGTCCTCGCCAACGCACGTCTAGACAGTTCTTTCTAACGTGCTTCTTCACCAGGACCCAGTCCCCCGGACACAGGTCATGGCACATGTCTTGTGCTGATGGAACCTCTGCAGCCTGGACCAGGAGGGACACAGAATTAATGGCATCAGATAGTCCCTTGCAGTAGTCCAAGATCAAATCGTCTGTGATGTTCAACAACGCTGCAGTCGGAACCGATGGCAATCTCATAGCTCTCCCCATTAGCACCTCATGTGGAGAGAGACCTGTTTTCCTATCTGGTGTGCTACGTATGCTCATAAGAACCAATGGAAGTGCGTCTGGCCAACTCAGGGATGTTGATGAACAAACTTTGGCGAGTCTGGATTTTATCGTGCTGTTGATTTGCTCTACAATCCCTGAAGCTTCTGGTCGATAACTGCAATGGAGCTTCTGATCGATACCCAAAGCTGAGCACAACATCTTCACTATTTCGCTGTTAAAATGAGTTCCTCTGTCCGATTCCAAAGAGGATGGCACCCCAAACCTCGGTATCAACTCTCTAAGTAACAATTTCGCTACTGTGAGTGTATCGCACCTACGTGTCGGGTAAGCTTCAACCCATCTAGAAAATATACAGACAATCACTAAAACGTATCTGAGTCGATTGCACTTGGGCATTTCAATAAAGTCCAACTGCATTCTATTGAAAGGCCCCCCAGACCTCCCAATGTGACTCAATGTGACTGGCGTTCTCTTTCCTACGTTTAGCTGCTGACAGATCGCACATCGCTGACATACTGCTTCTGCCGCTACTCTAAACTTCGGGTTAAACCACGTTTGTCTGAATACTCTCACCATAGCATCTCTACCTATGTGTGTTGATCCATGCAATTTCCTTGCCATTGGATTAACAAGCTCGTTTGGTAAAACTGCTCTCCCATCTGCAGAGATCCAAAAATTCATTTCACTTCTAGTACATCCAGCTGTCTCCCAGCCCTTTTTCTCCTCCTCTGGTGCATTTTCCTGAACACTCTTTAGCTCATCCCACCTGTCTACAGTGTCTAACAACATTGTCAATTCAGTTCTTTCCTGTATTCCCCCCACTTCTACATTGGTGTGAGAATAACCTTGTTCTGCGCAATAACGCGCTACCTCGTCAGCATAACGGTTGCCTTGCGACACAAAGTCTACGTTCTTCGTGTGCGCGGCACATTTGACAACTGCTATGGCTGACGGACCTTGCAATGCCTCTAACAATAGTCTCATGAATTCTCCATTCCTAATTGGAGAACCCGAGGAGGTCATATAACCTCTTTGAGACCATAACTGCCCGTAATCGTGAACTACCCCGAAACCATACTGGCTATCGGTGTATATGGTGACTCGAATTTTGTTACCTGCTAAACAGGCACGGGTCAAGGCAATAATTTCAGCTACCTGAGCGGAATGTACTCCTTCCAGGCAGGCGGCTTCCACAACTCTGGTAATAGTACAAACTGCATAAGCTGCTCTCAGCTGACCAACATCGTCTCTTACGCATGAACCATCAACGAAGAATATTTCATCGGGGTCAGTCAATGGCTCATCCACGATATCTGGTCTCGGTTTGGTGCATAGTTCAGTCACATCAAGGCAGTCATGATCTGTACAAATTTCATCATCAATCTCATTTGGAAGTGGCATCAAAGTTGCAGGATTCAAGACGGAGCATCTCTTTAGGGTCACATTCTCGGCAGCCAGTATGACTTGCTCGTAGCTTGTGAGCCTGCTATTCGTCAGATGCTGAGTCTTAGTCCTGGTCATTAACAATTCTACAGAATGCGGTACGTACACCACTAACTGATGTCCCATTACCACACTTTCACAACGTTCAATGCTGACACCCGTTGCAGCAACGGATTTGAGACATCCGGGCAACGCTGCGGCTACTGGATCTAATGTAGCCGAAAAATAAGCAACTGGCCTACGCGCATTTCCGTGTATCTGGGCCAAAACTGCTAAAGCGCATCCCTCTCTTTCGCAGCAGTAAAGCAAGAATGGTTTTGTGTAATCAGGCATTCCTAAAGCCGGGGCACGACATAAGTCCTCCCTCAGCTGCAAAAACGCCATCAGACAATCTTTGTCCCATGGTACCGGATCACTTACTCCTTTGTGCGTCAGTTGTAGTAACGGTTTTGCCTTCAGTGAGAAGTTGGCTATCCACTGCCGACAATAACCGACCATGCCTAGAAACATCCTGACTTCTCTTTGTGTTTTAGGCGCGTTCATTTTCATGATCGCCTCTATTCTGTCTGGAGACACCTTCCGCTTTCCCTTTTCAATCCTATGGCCCAAGTATTGCACTTCAGTCTTACAATACTGCAATTTATTTGGAGACACCTTGTGTCCGTTCTCGGCCAAGTGATTTAGTAAGGTAATGGTGTCTACTTTGCAAGCTTCCTCAGTTTCTGACGCAACTAGGAGGTCGTCTATGTACTGGACTAGAACCGAGTTCTTGGGCAGTACCAGACTTTCAAGATTCTTCTTCAGCAGCTGGTTAAAAATCGATGGGCTTTCTGTATACCCCTGAGGGATACGACACCATGTTAAAACGCGATCTTCCAGCTTAAAAGCGAAAAGATACTGGCTCTCCTCATCTAAAGGAATCGAAAAGAAAGCCTGACATAAATCTATCACGGTGAACCATTCAGCTTGGAACGGTATCTGAAATAATATCACTGATGGATTCGGTACCACTGGACAACATGAGACAACGATATTATTAACCTTTCGTAGATCCTGCACAATTCTGTATTTTCCACTAGGCTTCTGTAAACCCATAATCGGGGAATTACATGGACTTCCCACGATCTCCTTCAGTATTCCCTGCTTAATCATGGATTCGATCACAGGCTTTATTCCTGCAATCGTCTCCGGTGTCAACTTATATTGTGGTATTCTCGGATACTCGGCATTGGGTCTTACCATGATCTTTACTGGTTCTACCCCTTTGATCAATCCTATCTCTTCTCCTGTAAAATCCCACACTTCAGCTGACACTTTCTCCCTCAAATCCAGTGGAAGCTCCTCCACCGTTAGGGTAGGATATAGTTCCACGCATTCCTGTGAGTTTACGACTTTAAAATCGGCATCCTCATCATTGGTCTGCACTTCTACTCCTTCAGGTGTGCAATGTATTGTGCAATTCAATTTACACAACAGATCTCTTCCTAACAGACACACAGGGCTAGAATCACAGATTACAAACTGATGTTCATCACTGTAATTCCCTATCTTCACTGATACTGGTTCTGTCAGAGGATTCGTCATCCTCCTGTTTGCGACTCCTACCACCTGAATCGTCTCTCCCGACATTGGCAGACCTGGGACTACCGCTGATCTCAACGTGGATCGAGTGGCCCCCGTATCCACCAAAAAGGTCGTAGGACATCCAGCTACTTCAGCCTCTACGTAGGGTCCTCTCTGATCTACTTCCAGGGCTGCACCTAGAGTACAGTCTTCTTCTCTATTCACTCGTTGCCCTGTAAGAGGATCAACGTAGTAGCATTCTTCTCCTCCTACGAACAATGGCATTTGTCTATAGGTTTTCCCTCCATTGGTAATGCGAGGCGGTTGAGGAAACGGGGCTCGAGGAGTCTGATTCCCCCCTTTGATAAACTTTCCCTTCGGGACTGCTGTTCCCTTTACCATGTTGGGTTGAACCTCATCCTCTTCCTGTTCTAATTCCCCCGTCTCGACATTATATGGACACTCGCGTCTCCAATGTCCCACCTCGTTACACTGATGGCACCTAGTTGTCTTTTTCAGTGTTGCGATATCTATTCTCGGTCTCGGTCTTTCTTCCTCATCTCTGTTTTGATTATTCTGTTTCTTTACTGGTGTTCCTGTTCCCTGTTGCCGCTGTCCACCCTTTCCAGCTGATTGCATTTGCACCAACATCAGCTTTTCTTTAAGTTTCTTTGCTTTTGAGTCTATTTCGTCGCTACAGTACCTTGCATATCTTAGAATCTCATCTAAAGGTTTGTTCTGCCAACAAATCAAATGCTGTTGTATCATTAGGCTTATGTCTGGTCTCAATCCTAGAACAAACTTCGACACAAACTGTCCTATGTCTTTAGGATCCATGACATCCAACCCGCTATACTGTTTAAATGCTTTCAGCAATCTCTCGTAGAATTCGTGAACTGTCTCTTTAGGTTCCTGAGTTGTTCGATCTATCTTAACCCAGTCTATGTCTTGCACTGGCACTTTCTCTTTTAACCATGCAATTACTCTTTCGTACTTTTCCATGACTCTATCGGATGGGCCGTTTGTCTGGGTATCTCTCGGAGGCTCACAAGTGGGCCATTCGATACTAAGTTTGCATGCCGTCCACAAATCTCCAGGTACTACGATATCAAACAGAGTGTTCAAATCGATCCATAGCACCTTTGAGATCTTCACGAACCTCTCTACTTGCTTGTACCACTCTACGGGGTTCTCTCTTAACTTGGGGAAAGAATTAGTGAATGCCGCTAAATCCCTCCTACTCCAAGGTACATGAACGTAGTTTCCGTTCGCGATTTCTCGCAAAGGGAAAGCTTCCATTCGCATTAGGTCTCCATCCTGGGACTTCACAAGTGCACTCCTTCTGACAGATCCCCTCTTGGACCATTTTTCCTCCCATCTATCCAGATCTCTCCATATCCTAATACACATGATCAGTTCCCTTATGTGTACTCTTAGCCCAATTGTCCTACGCTCATCTAGATCTCGATCTGTGCAATTCAGCCTATGGTTGGCCTGTAAGGCTTTAGTCCGTGACATGTCTATCATATACTTGTCTGCTAATTCAGATAATTTCTCATGAGCTGCCCTTGCCTTTCGAGTAACATCTTTAGATAAAAACAGTATTTCATCTGGTTCGTACAGTTCTAACCTTTCTATTGCCACTGTGCCATCAATTATCTCATCCAAGTCTGATTTTAAACTCATTACATCAATCCGTCTTGCTTTTATTTCAGCTCTCAGTACGTCAGTCCTAGGTTGTTCTCTTACATCCCTCTCACCTCCACTATGCGCCCTACGCCTAAGCACAGGTGAGCTATGAGGAGTTTTTCTTCCATCTCTTTGTTCCCACCTCTCTAGATCCCAAGCCTTTCCATCTTCCCTTGGGGTGTGGTGGAACATTGCTCCATTCCCCATCACTACATTCCGTCTTTCCGGCTCGGTGTCTCCAGATACGATATAGGATCCACCGTGCTGTTCTAAACCATTGTAACTCGCTTGCTGTCTGGTGTCGCTCAACAACCGATAAGATCCTTCATGGCCCTCCATGTTCCCGCGATCTCGTTCGTGATCACCGGATGCATGGCGAGACGTTTCGCGACTCCCTATATTCTCGTGACTTCGTTCGTGTTCACCGGATGCATGGCGAGACCCTTCGCGGCTCTCCATGTTTCCGTGATTTCGTTTGTGATCACCGGAGGCATGTCGAGACGTTTCACGACTCTCCATGTTACCGTGATTCCAATGTCGCGCATTTTCTTCTGGGGCATGGTGAGTGCATCTGAAACTATTTCGATACTCCTGCGTCCTTCGTTCTCCCTCACTAAAAGTGACGCGAGGCACCTCCCCACACCCTGTACTTCTGTTGTTACACATTTGCCTATTGCCGCTGGTAATATGGCAAGTATCTCCTCTGCTTCCTTGACTCCCTCTCTCCCACTCTGGGCTGCTTTCGCCAGCTCCACAATGAGAGAGGATCCTGTTATCCTGATCACTCCATTCTGCTCCTGTTTCTAATTTCTTATTCTCAGCTTCTTCGGCAGTATCCCATTCTCTCAAATATTCCCTTAATTCCTTATAGGATTTCGGTTTCGGTCCCCTTAAATCCATCTGCCCTCTTTGGCCCCCTTGTTCTACCCAGGGACCCGTTGCAGAATCTAGTGGGGTACTCCGACTCATTGGTCCTAGTATCTGCCTCTGAGGATTCATCGTCCTATTCCTATTCTCCATCTCTGCCCTTTCCCTGTCCCATTGTGCCTGTTCCTCCTGCTGGACTCCCTCCGGGTTATAGATTGACACTATAGGCCCTATGGTAACAGGTACTTGCAGAGCATCTGGCATTTGATACGACCTTGCATACTGCATTTCTGGCACCTTCTGGACCACGAATCTTCCTACTACTCTCTGTTCGGAACTAGATTGAGGTACTTCCTCACCTTTCTTGGCATCCCACTTTGATACTGGGAGCGATTTATATTCCCCCCATCTAGCTCCGTCCCCTTGTTGTAATACAGGACTTTCGGCTTCTCCGCTGTACGGAGGTGGTCTATCTGTTAATAGCCTCTCTATCAGATCCTCTTCTGTCTCGCTATCCTCATCTTCTTCTAGAGGTTTCTTTTCCCCCGTAACTTCTAGCATCGGGTACAGCTTGTCTGCTTCTATCTTTTGCACCCTCCACTTTTTGGCTTCATCGTCCCATTTAGCATCCTGCACTGCTTTTACCGATCGCCTCACTCTTTCCTGGCGTCTCTTTACGCTCTTTTCGTGTGCTGCTCTAAACCATGCACTAAGGGCTTCGAACTGTGTTGGCCTTGGTAGAGGTCTTGTTGCAAGCATTACTGCTTTCAGTTGGTTCAATACTTCTAGCTTAAACGTTCCGTATCTCGGAAACGTCAGTTCCTTATTCCCTTCCGTTAGCTTATTCCACTCGGAGATCCATAATATCGACTGTAAGCCTACATTTACTGCCATATGATAAGCTGGTGTGCCTTCTGGTGGAGCTTCTTCTCCGGCATACAAGTTTCCTCTATCTCTCTTAAAGATCGCCCTTAAACGTTTAAAACACCTCATTTTCGATAATCTACAAATTTCCTCTACTCTCTTCCTTATTTACGTCTCGATGACAAACCAACCAATCCCTACGCGACTCTCGCTAATCGGCCTATCCCAGCGCGACTCTACGCTGACCGACCAATCTCAGCGCGGCTCTACGTTGACGTCACTCGTTCTCTTTGCAGCAATTCCCTTCCGTTCTCAACTCGTCTGACGATCTTGCATGCGTTTTCATTCATACGCTGAAAAATGACTACTTCCGTCCAAGCGATCACTTTTCTCTGACTGTACGGCCACAGTCTAACTGTAATTGTCACCTCAACTGACGAAACGTCTTTCCTCTCACGGTCAGACGATCGCCTTGACTGATAGGTTACTTACACACAGTAAACGTCCGACCAGCGTCCGTTACTCATACACTCACTCTGTCACTCCCCCTATCATCGGTCCTTCGGGCGATCAATGGTACCTCATGACCCCCTTTCAATGGTGAACAATTACTCTGGGTGTTCGATACACCCGAACCACTTAAGCTCTCCTTAAACTTAAGATTTTATCCGGTTGCGCGCGCTCACAACCTTCCCTCAATCACACTACAGGCATTCAACTCCGCTTGACATTACAACACAGGTACAACATAAAATACCGCAATCTTACAACGCATGACCCTTATACTCACTCTCGACCGACTCTGCTGCTTTTCTCTCGACGCACCGTCAGCACCTTCTTCGGCAGGGATTCTTCTTCTGGTCGTCGATGACTAGGGACCTTGGGGTAATCTAGACCTGACCTAGGTTGTCTTCCTCAAGAAGAAAACCTTCTTTCTCTGCTACCAACTGCGGGGAATGAGATTTTAATATCTTTTTATGATCGATTTAATAACTTATCTCATTCGTCAATTTTGGATCGCTTGTTTTCTGTCATTGAGTAAAAGACAAACCCCGCATAGGTTAGATAAACCCCATAAACTGACGCAACTCTGAAGAACCACTTACAACTGATAAAGTTTAAAAGTTTTAATATAAAATTAAGAAAAGTTGCAAGTACAATCCTCTCAGGATAAGGTTCATCAAATATACAGGAACTAGAAGGAACATATATTCCCTAAAGAACCTCAGTCTACAAATGAATACAATTAAAGTCAGCTCGAGAATCAACAAATTAAAAGCATAGATATGATGTGGTTCCGTTGCGTCATCTAAAGAAAGAGAAAAATAATCAAGTTAATCTGTCCCTACTCTATACTAAGTGGCATCCCTGCTTCGCAAGTTCCTAACCTAAAAAGGTGTCAGCAATTTGACTTCCAAAGAAGTACAAACTCTCTTAGCCTCTAAAGGTAATGTAAGTTTAAGAAGCAGTACCCTCTCTGCCTACCCATCCGCTCTCTAAGGGTCCTCGGCCTACTGCTCTCTTGCGCTCTGATCTCTCTCAGCGCATCTGCTCAAGTCATCTACTCTGAGCTCTTCGCCTTCGCCTTCGCTCTCGCAATTCGCTTCACCCTTCGCTATCTTCTCCCCGGGGTGCTGTCCCTAAAATACACAATCACAGTGTGGGTGGAACGCCCCTTCGACGCCCACTGCGGACTTTTCCCATGATCTCATTCTTTGCTCTTTTCCATGTCTTCATCTCCTTCCGTCGTCCGTTAAGTTGACCCTTCTCCTTAGGCGCCATCTTCGTTTTCTTGCTGGTGACTTCATTGACATATCAGTTGTCCTTTCGGAGCAAAAGTCTATCACCTCAGCAGAACTTTACTCTTTACAACTATATGCATAACCTTTCTTGGTCCTGTGAATGGTCATTTCAAAACAAGACTCAAATTCCAAGCGCCCCTTATCACGTTTAGGCCATAAACTCCGTCCGGCATTGTCACCTTAAATCTAACAAGACCTTTGACTCTTGTCTCGCACATTCAACTCAAGGCTATTCACGACTCCTGTGAGCCCACTAAATTACATACAGCGGACTACACTCCTGCGAACTCTCGGTCAGTTAGGTTAAAATCACATATGACCTAAACCTTTTCTAACATTCCTACAAAAAGCTTTCTACACAGTATAACCTTTAACACACATTTATATATACTCGAGTTTAGCAAATCGTTTGCTTATGTGAATACATTCTACATAGAATATAAATTACCTGGAATATAAAGTTATATTCTCATTCGTTACATCGTTATGTATTTTCTCTGCACATCTCTCCATGTTACATTTCTCGCCGTTTCTCCATTTAAAGTTACACATGTACATGAATTCCACTTTGCACGTTCTTCAATTCGTAAGCATTTCTACACATTCCTACATTAGCCCACTACGTATACGGGCCTTCTAAATCTAATGCACTTTATAGAATAGATACAGATACATTTCCTATTACATTGGTTACATCGGCTAATTTTACGCTATAAGTGTTAACTTCACGTTATAGATTCTACGTTTATGCGATGTGCTTGTGAATATGGTACATACATATTTTTTATTCAAATTGCGCTCTCTCAGGGGCTTTCGCACCGGACACCAGGGGGCACGAGCCTGGGCTATCTGGGCCCAGGCCCGCGGCGCCAAATATTCCAAAGGGGGCATCCGGGAGATGCCCAACGTCATGGAATGGAAACAGCGGCTCCCCCATCCCACTTGGCCTCAAGAATCGGGTCCCATTAAAGGCATTGTAATCAGCCCTTAATGTACCCCAGTGTAATTGTGAGCACCCCACCAACACCTTGCCTTCCTTCCATCTCCCTCATACACCCTGCCATCACGCAAACCCCCCCACCACAACACACACATAACAAACACCACATTTTCTTTCTGCCCACTCTGTCCCGGTCAATGCGAAATATGGCCGGCCCTGCACAGGTCAAAGGTGTCTGTCAAATGCATACCCTAGAAGTTGTTCCTCAAGTTGCAGGGGGGCATTTTGTATCAGGATTCCCCCCTCTCAGCACCGACATAAGAGCTTTGGGCTGCAGGTCGAGGGTGCGGGGGCACAAACTTAAATCGTCACGGTTTCTCAAACTTGCATTTGCATCATTCATAATTAAGATAACAAGTTCACATGGCCTGACTAGTAGTGGGAGTTGTTCAGCCCTCAAAACTTGAATTCACTCGCTGTGTGCGCTCCAGCGTGAGTCCACCTGGAAACACCGGTGAACACTTGTGAACCTGCAGGCTCGTGGGCATTGTAAACTCTTTGTAAGTTGTTTCCCAGCCTAATTTAGAGTTAATCAGCCTTGACTGTAGTAAAACAATTAACGTTTATTGGATTGGGGTTAAGAAATGACACCTCACATTTGACGGGGGACAACAACAGGAGTTGTTATTCCATTGGCAAAGTATTCTATTGCGTAGAAAATAAAAAAAGTCCAGCACCCCCTCTAGTACATACAGGCTCATTTTATATTTAGACCCACATTTACTAAGGGAAGCAATGGCGCTCCCCTATGCTGGGCAACGGTATTATGCTTGTTCAGGATTTAGTTGCTTCCCTGGGAAATGGATCCAAAAACAAAACAATCCCGCGAGTGGTGCGCGCAGGCGCGCCACAATGAGACATGTGCTTTCAAATATCGCGCCCGTGTCTGGGCACGATAATTAAAAGCACATGACGGCCGGTGCTTGTAACAGACACCGATAGGCCGTGGGCGGAGCAATGCGCCCGCCTTTGGCATGTTGCGTGCTCTGTTAAAAAAACACATGCACACAAAGTCGAATAGCGGGTCCCAAAATAAAAAGCACACGCATGTGCGATTCCAGGGTCCGTTTTCAAACCCCAGACAAAAGGGCTCACCTGCGAGTGCACTGCTCCGCAGTGCACTGCGAGGGGATCCCCGGGTCCGTTTTCAAACCCTGGGCAAAAGGGCTCGCCTGCGAGTGCCCTGCTGTGCAGTGCATCACGATGGGCGAGCACAAAAAATTGAGTTTATTGTTGTATTTTACAAATGTTCTTTGTGTTCATTTTTCTGTCCTTTGCTAGTTCTGCTAAATAATCCAAGTATTGCCCAGTGGGATTATGGAATCTATATGAAGATGAAGAGAAGAGACTGCAGGGGAGGAGGACACATATGTTGACTGATTCCTTTGCCAACTCACTCATAGAATCACAAATAGGAAGTTAGGACATGTAGACTATCAAAGTGCTCCATTGAGCATCAATTTAAGTCATGTTGAAGTTTTGCATATAATGCAGTTAATGCGACAAGACAAGTAAACATTGTACCCACAAAATACTGAAAAAATGGAGGTGCACAGAGAAGTCCAGTGACGTAAACCATGTGACCTAGCATATGTTTGGTGCCCAGGGGGATGGTGTAGGTTGGCTCTAGCCTCCTGATTGGTATCACATGTGGGACATCTCTGACTCATCAGGACCCTGTCAGTGCTGAAGACATGTGCACCTTCAGAGTTGAATTCTCAGTAACTGGATAAGTTGGGTCTTATTTCCTATGTTGCTCATGTGTTCAAGCACACATTTCCACATGGAACAAATAGCGCCACCAATATCAAAAAAATATCAAAAAAATCAGATGGGCACTGGACGACGTAAAATTTAAACGCAGAAGAGCAGTTTATATGTTTTCTTCTTTACTCTGGGTAGCCTGTACTCTCTACTGTACCTCTGTTCTTGCAACCTGTACAATTCCCACTCTTATAAAAGCCTACTGATGGTTGCAGCCTGGTGCTAGTGTCTCGCGCATTGCGATGACCAAGGGCCAGATGTAAGACCCTTTCATTTAGCGCCTTGCAATTTGTGTGCCCTTTCATTTAGCGCCTTGCAATTTGCGACACATTGCGAGTCGCAAATTGCGAGTTGCTAAATGAAATGTACAACATTGTGTTCGCATTGTTTTACTATTCCCAAGGGGTCGCAAATTGCATGCCCATTGTGAGTACTAGCCCTCCCAGGGATGGTGGCCTGCTGGCTCAGCAGACTCAGCTTTTTTTTGTAAATGCAAAAATATTTTTAAAATGAAACGTTTTCGTTTCATTTTTTCAAGGGAAGGCAGTGGTCCTTGGGACCACTGTCTGCCCTTAAAAAATTATTTTGCATGCATTTGCAGACGGGGACCCCTTCCCATTTGCAAATGCATTAACACCTTCTTGAAGTAGGTGGTAACTGCAAGTGTTTATTGCTGTCACAAAGCATTACAAAAAAAAACATTACGACTCGCTAAATAGGCTATGTACATAGCCCAATGTTTTTGCGGATGGAAAAACAGGTTGTACTTCAGGCTGGTTAACAAGGGGACATTTTCCTCATTATAATGTTATCCACTTTCACAAGGTTTGGAAATAAAGTTATTGATGTTGCTTGATCCTTAATTGAAAGTGGTATGAATCTGGTGATAGTCATCTTGTTTGCTTTCCTTCTTACTTGGTTTTTCAAATCTCCTTTTTGAATGTTGTGTTTGAGGATTCTGATTGTACGAAATTCTTGCTGCAGTTGCATCTGGTCCTGAGTATCTGCCCATCAGGAATACTGGAAAATTCAGACAATTAAAAAAGACATGGATGGGCACAGCAAAGCAACAGAATTAGACAGGCACAACAACACAAAGCAGTAGAAGCTAGCTGGTACAACAGAGCAGCAGAGATGTGCCTAAATGGCAGGATTGTCAGTCTTTATCTGTTGCAAAATGTTACATTTTTATCTCATACCAGTTAGGGTCTCAATTTAACGCTGTGAGTAATGGATTCACCCTCATTCCTCATGCTATTGACGTTTACTGAATTCTAAAAAAGCACATTTTATTAAACAGATGCAGTGGCTGACAAATGGGTACATTGAGAGTGAGTAGCATTGTCCGCAAGGCCCCCATCACCTAATAAGAAATAGCACCGGGGAGGTGGCGGCCCCCAGACCTGCATTCGGGTCCAATGAGCCCACCCACATTCATAATGAAAATATCCCCGGGAAGGTGGCAATCCATGTGGCTTTGATAAGCCCTATAATTAGCATATGCACCTGGGACCTGTCTCACCCGGAGGTTAATTTAAAGCATGCGCAGTAGCCTGCGCTTAATTTTTACAAAAATTCCTGGTGAAGTGTTGGCAGTCAATCAAATTTTAGTGGGATTCAAAAGTCCAGTGCCAGGAATCACGTCCCCAGACATCAATATTTTTTAAAGATTGATATCTGAAAAACTACTAAATGGATTTACATCAAATCACAAAAAGCACGCTTTTTGGACCAGCATTTAGCTTTCTGCCAAATTTGTCGTAATTCAGTTCAGCAGTTGGGGCTGTAGTCGTGTTAAAAAAAATAAAAAATCCCTATACACTCAACATGGGGAAAATGCATTTTGGAACCCCTGTTTTTTCTCAGCCGTTGCTCCACGGGTCACCCAGAAACATTCACTTCAGCAGCTGAACCAAAAAGGGGAAGTTTTGCAACAATTTTGTGGAGATTCGTGAGGTGACACTAAAGTGTTTGGCAAAACAAAAGCACTTTTCCAATGGAAACTTTGGTCCTAACTATTACTAGTTCAAATTCACTTCAGCAATGGCAAGGAAAAAGGGAGGGGTCCCAAAAGCAAATTTCTCCATGCATTTCCCTTAGATTTCTTTAACCAGCGCTACCGCAAGATCTTCTGCATGGAATTACACCAAAATTGGCAGGAAGCTAGATCTTGGTGGGCAGATTGTGCTTTTTTTATGTTTTGGTTTAAATTCTTTCAGTAATTTTTAAGAAACGATGGTTCAAAACAATTTGTATATCTGGCACTTTTCCGTTGGGCCATCTCTCCCCCATGCGAGTCAGATTCCAGTGAGTACTCTGACAGGATGCCATCAAAATGAGAAAAATGTTGCTGGCTGCCATTACAGGACTCCAGGACATACTATGCATACAATATCATAAGGGGGCAGGATAGGGATACTTTGCCCCCCTAGGCCCTTTGGTGGGAAGAACAGTGTTTTTTGCCATGATCCCATGAGACTCCGGCAGAGTATCGTGGCAAAAGCACAAAAAATGGCAGCTGCACTTATTTTTAGGTAATGGGGCATGAGAGAGGCTCCTGTCCCAGCCCATTATGGGCCCTGCAGGGTAATGTATATTAATGAAGGGATAAGGGTCTGCATCCCCCTCCCTGAGCCAATGTTGGGCCAATAGACCCAGTGGCTGAGTAATACAATAAAGTGCAGAGCCACATGCTCCAGCCTCTCTTAGGCCTACTTAGACCCCAGGGACTCCATCTCATGGTATCAAGCAATAAATATAAGGAGAAGTAGAAGGGGAAGAGAAAGGGGCCACAGGCCCACCTCCCGAGCATTAAAAAGGCCCCAGAGACCCCATTCCCTTGGCCGTTACTTTCATTAAAAGAAAAGGGTCTTCCTCCAATTTTTCACCATTAATAACTATGCAACCATTTCACAAATCTCTATGAAACTTCCCAGACCTATTTCTTTTTCTACATAGGCAGACAGTGGGAGGTTTTTTAGTGATTGGTCAAAGAGGAGCAAAGATAAAAGGGCGGCCCCAAAACACATTTGGGCACCACTGCATTTTTCCATTGACTTGTACTCGCGTTCAAAGCAATGGCGGATTTCCATGACATTTGCCAGGATTGCAGATCATGGAGTGCAGATAATCCTTTTTGGTGTTACAGACAAGTATTTTTTTCCATTATAAGGCATTTAAAGTTAGTGATAACTGTAGCCAGGGTACTTCTGTGAAATGTCTCAGTTGTTTGTACAAGTACTGTAGTACATAGCAATGGCAAGGCATTAGGTGATTGGCTAATGACAGGCTTTACAAAAGTTAGAGGCAACCATAAAATTGTTGGGTCCACTTCAAAGGACGTCTGCATGACACCCTTAGGTATAAGTGAGTTTTAGCTTTGATATTTTTTCCTCACATAATACCTCTTGTTTAAAGTGGTAATAGGTAGGGAATATCATTTACAAGTTTCTATATAAATATTTTTTAAATGTACAGCATACCACAATACTTCCTTGGGAGTACTGCAGTACAATTACAAAAAAATATAATGAATATTTTAAAATACACTTTACTAAAATATATTTTACAAATATAGTGTACTACAGTGTACTCCCGATTTTTAACATATTCAAGTCTACAGAGTACCGCCATAATATCTATGAATTACGGCACTACTTAAAAAAATAAAAATAACGGTTCTCCCTAAATTGCTGGGAGAATCTTTAGAAAAAGTATAAACACATTTCTCTACCTATTACTAATTTAATAATGTGTTAATAGAAAGGAAACAACAATAAAACCTACTACTTACCTTCATTTAAGACCCTATGCCAGAATGGTGTGAAACATAGATTGCAGATCAAAGCCAAAGTACAGTTAAAATGACAAGGCTGCCTTTTATGTTTGGTAAACACAGCCATAAGCCAACTGCATATGGCCTTCTCATCTGCATGTAGGGTAAGGTTAAATTACCACAAAATACTGTGGCACATTATATATTTAAGTATTTTACAACTCATAAGTTTAACACTACTTACACTATTCACACATACTACCAATAATTACCATTTACATATCGCACAACTCCACTCTACGTCACTCCACTCTATGCTAATCCACTTTAGGCTACTCCACCCTTCCCCACTCTGCGTTTGACTCTATCCTTCTCCACTAAACCCTATTACACTCTACACCACTCAACTCTATACAAATCGAGTTTACACCACTCTACCTTATGCCCCTCCACTTAATGCTACTCCTCCTAAGCCTATTCTGCTGTGCGCAACTCCAATGTACACCACTTCACTTTTCGCTACTCCACTATACATCACTCCATTATACGACAATCCACTCTTCACTATTACACTGTACTCAACTCCTTTGTATGCCACTCCACTCTGTGCCACTGAACTCCACTCCACTCCACCCTATGCTACTACACTCCACACTATTCCATTGAACAACACTCCACTCTACGCCACTCTAAGGTATACATTTCCACCATATGCTCCTTCACTCTACCTGACTAAACTGAACAACAGTACACTCAACATTATTCTACTGTAGTGTATGCTAGTCAACTGTAAGCCGCTTCATTCTATTCTACTCCACTCTATGCTACTTCACTCTATGTTATTCCACTGTACACCTATCCTCTCGACAACACTCTACTCTATGCCTCGCGACAGTACACTTTTAGGCAGTATGCCACTACAGTCTCCATCACTAGACTATACCACACTTCACTGTACAAGACTCTGTTCTAAGGAGTTTCACTCTACAACCCTCCATTTTTATGCCACTACACTTTACACCCCTCCAGTCAACGTAACTCCATTCTATGCTTTTCCACTGTGCACCACTACAATGTACCTCACTCCACTGTGTGCCACTTAAATGTATGCTACTCCACTGTACCTCACTCCACTCTATGCTTCTCCAAAGTACGCCTCTTGACTCTACGCCACTCCACTCTACCACTTTCCCGTGCACACTTCCCCAAATGTACACCACTCCACTCTATGCTACTCCACTGTATGCCTCTCCACTCTACGCCACTCCACTCTACCCCTTTCTAATTTACACTATTCCACTGTATGCTATTCTACTCTATGTCATTCCACTACACCCTACTCCATTGTACATGTTCCACTGTACTCCAGTCCAGTCCACTGAACGTCACTCGAGTCTATGACTGTCCATTAAAAAACACTCTACTCCCGACCACTGCACTTTATGCCTCTCCACTGTATGCGCCTTTACTCTCAATAATGTGTAACATTACTGTATGCCACCTCACTATATGCCAATCCATGCTACACTATTCTATTTTATGGAACATCACTGGACAACACTCCACCATATGCTATTCCATTCTACATTACTCTACTCTGCACTATTCTACTGTACGTAGCTCCAGTCTACGCAACTCAACTCAACACTATTCCACTCTATGCTACTCTACTGTATCCCACTTCACTGTATGCATCTCCACTATACGCTATTCCACTCTAGGCCACTCCACTCTATACCACTCCACTCTACACCAATCCACGACGTGCTATTGCACTGAAAGGCACTTCACTCTATTCAACACCACTCCACTTTAGCCCACTCTACTTTTTGCCACTGCACTCTATGCTATTTCACTGTATTCAACTCCACTCTATGCCACTCTACTGTATGTTTTTCCACTCTACCAAACTCTATTGTACTACACTCCACTCAACTGCACTGTATGCCACTACGCTCTATAGCACATGTTACCACCCCACTGTAGCACACTGTACCACACTCTAGTCAACTCTACCTGACTACAATATACATCACTGTATACCACTCTATGCTACTACACTATTCTTTACTCTACAAAAGTGTCACCCACTCTGCAACATGGCATACTGCTCCACTGTGCAACATGTCACTCCACTCTATGACACTTTACTGTATGCTACATTGTTCTACACACCACAGCACTGAATTATACGAGATGCCACTCCACTACATGACACTTTAGTCCACTCTACTCTATTCCACTCCACTCTACTACACTGTACGTCAGTTTAGCTAACTGTACACCACTTGCAACACTACAATGTATGCTGCTCCACTCTACAACTCTCTATAGTACTGTATAAAAACTACACTTTGCAAGACTCTATTGCACTCTGTGCCACTGTACAACACTGTACTACACTGTTTGCCCCATAAACTGCACTCTACAACACTCTACTCCACTCTAAGCCATTCTATGACACTTTACTCAACGCTATGCAAGTGGACTCCACTCGACAACATTACAATCAACGATACCCTTAACTGTACTATACGACGCACCACTCGACTGTAAAACATGACACTACACTGTACAATACTCCAGTTCACTGTATACCACACCACACCAAGCCACTCCACTATACAATACATTACTCCACAATATGCACCTCCTCTCCACTCTACAGTAGTCCACTCAACATAACTTTATGGCACTCACTACACTGTACAACAATCAAATAAATGGCACACAACACTATGATTTGAAATACATTTTTCCTTAAAAATGCAAACAATTCATATGTGAAATTATAGTTAGGAAAACATAATGTATTCTTTATATACAAACCCAACTTGCCCTCTTAACTGCAGGGCCTGCCTAACCCCCCATCCCCCACCCTCCCACACCAGTGCTGTGCCCATTTTTGGCTATTTGGGGTAGTTCATAATTCATGGTTAGGTCTGCACAACATTTTCCCCACATAAGGTGTCCATGCCAAATTTGTGTCCTTTTTCCCAACATCCTGTGGATTCTAAAGGAACTCAGGGTTTGTGGCTTTCCCTGGAGGAGACTGGGATTATAGGCAAAATATAGCTATATTTTGAGTTGTTGGAGGTAAATAGCAAACACGTGCTCTGGATACAAGTGTCTGTTTTACCCCTAAAAATAGCATCAATGAACAGGTTTCTGTGCTCAATTTACCATCTTCCCAGCTTACAAGAAAATGCACCACTCAAAGAAAAAACTATTTTTTTACCACGATTTGCCATTTTTCAAAGAGATAGCCAATTCTTCCCAATTTGTGGTGAAAACTAGCGTGAAATCCCTAGGTGATCTAAAAAAACTTTAGATTTCTGAAAAGTATAACGAATTTCAATGCAGCATGGGTCATAGGTATAGATCCCTCGAGATGTTACCAATGAAAATAACTATTTATGTGAAGAGGTATTAAAAGTGAAAAGATAAAAATGGCCAATTGTGACAATGTTTTCATCTGTAAATTTTTGTTAAAATAAGTGATTTACAAAAGCAATATTCCATTACGTCCACTAGACCCTTCTGGTTGCTGGGATATATAGGGTTTGTAGGTTCTCTAAGAACCCAAGGTACCAGAGCCAACAACTGTACTGCACCATACAACAGTATTTCATTGTGTACTGAGTGTAGACAATTCATATTGTGAAACATGTAGAATGAAAAATCGGTATCAAGGAAACCTATCAATTTCGGAAATGGGCACAAGATATGGAGTTTAGGGGCAGTGGTTATTTGTACATCTCTGAATTTGTGGAAAACCGTACCAGCATATGATTTAGAGAACATTTTTCAGGATGTCTTCTTTCTTACACATTGGCTTATATTTGAAAGGCACAAATGCTGTCAAATCCAATTGGTAATAACATTAAAAATGTTCTACTATTCTGTGCTTCCACACATATTCGAATAAAAATGGTATCTCACTTGTGTGGGGAGGCATTGTGCCCGTGAGTGGAAACGTTGCAAAACTCACCATGGATGCGTCCCATTTTTTCACTGAAAGCTGACCTTTTTGTTGAAAAGGGTGCATGTGGGAATGTTGAGGTCTAGCTTGGCCGGCACCTAGGGAAATTTAGCAAACTTTTGAAAACTAGACACCTGGGAGAATCGAGAGTGGGGTGATTTGCATGGATCTTAACAGGATTTAAATTAAATTTAAATGTACCCAAACTGTCTTGCAAACCTCAAACTTTCACTAAAATAAAAAAAACTCTCACATTTCTGTGATGGAAAGTTTTGGAATCTGTATGACCACACATTTCTTTCCACCCAGCAGTAAGACAATTTGTTTCCTAGTTGATGAGGGATATACATAAAAAGAGGTTTTCTCCTCTTCCCAACTCAGAAGGCGGTGGCAACTCATGTACATACTGTTTCCATTATCTAATCTCAGAGACTGCATACCAGTGTGCGTATTAGAGATGTGCCAGTAATATACACTATGAGGTATAAATGTTCATTATTGGTAGTATTTGTGAAAATTTTTAAAGCTATAATTGTAAAAGAAATCTGTTATATAGTGTGCCGTGGTTTCCTGCTGTACGTTTGTGGTATACTGTACATGCAGATGAGAAGTCAGTATATAGTGGGCTAATGGCTGTGTTTACCAAAGGTAAAAGGCAGTCATGCAGTTTTTAGCAGAGTTTGGCTGCTTTCTGCTTTTCACTGCATTCTGGGCAATGGCCTTTGATATAGGTAAGTATTAGGTTTTATTATCGGTCATTACCTATTAACACTTTATTAATGGTAGAGAACAAAGGACCGCGTCTCTTCTTCGAGGATGACACCCCCCAAGGGATGTCATACCACTGCATGTCAAAGATTCAGCATGCAGGACCTCGTGTCACCATGGAAGGAATTCTCCTCGAATTTGAAGGGGGACATAAGGTTCTTATATACTAGAGAGGTCACTCCGGGTTTCTTGTAGAATTGATATGTTTTGAAAACAATCATAAATATTTGTTCCAAAATGTGCGATCATACACAACGGGCTGTTGGGCAAAGATAAAAAAAAGTGGTGACCTTTATACAGAATAATTATTCTGTTGCTGAGGACATGTTTATGTACGTCAGGTACAGGGATTATGATAGCATACTAGGAGCCTGAGTGAAGAGGCAAGAGCAAGCTACTAGGTAAAAGGTCACCTGTTCAGAACTGTTACTGTTGTGTGTATGGGACAATGTATGTAAATAGGGGTATACATGACAGGACTAGCCTAAAGGACATGACAATCGAGTCACTCTTTGACACACACATAAAGTTTGACAAGATCTCCTCACACACCTGTCAGGCAGGTGTATGAAGGCATCCCATCAAACTTGATGTGTGTGTCAAAGTGTGACTAAACAGACAAAGAGAAAATAATAAGAAACCATCGAACCTAGTCAAAACTCAGGTGGCCTTGTTTCTGAAATAGGCTTTGGAGTCTGGCTCATCCTTGAGGCCCTAAGCCTCTAGTTCCACTCTTTGAAGAGTGTCCATTGGTTTTGTTGTGTAGTCATTAGCCAGACACATAATGACTTGTCATCAGAATGCACCGTGGTACTTCTGCAAAATACTGTCAAATTTTATGAAAGTATTGTGAAAGCACTTATAACTAAGTTAAAATGTCTTCTAACTCAAACATACTTACCCTGTTTACCTGTAATACCCAAAAGGATCATCTGCACTCCATATTGTGTAATCCAACCAAATTTCGTTCAAATACGTCCAGTCATTTTCATGCTACATGTGAGTAAAAATTCTGTAGGAAATACATTTGTGCTCATAAGCTTTTTGGGTCCCTCATTTTTTTTTGCACCCCCTTGATTGATTTATGCGAAACATTTCATACTCAGCCAATGTTGAAAGAGGAATAGGTCTGCAAGGTTTTGTGGTTATTCATCAAATGGGCACAAAGTTATTAGCGACCGAAATTCAGAGGAATTGCTATACCTAGAAATCCTAAGTATAACTAAGGAGTGGCCATCGACACTACTCTGTTATATTGTTATATTGGAAAAGATATATACTGGGTGACAAGGCATAATTACAAGACAGTGGGAGAGATCTAAAGGCTGTGGCAAGGAAGAGGAAGACTGGAAACAACAATAGTGAATAATCTGCATTATCTATCCATTCGGAGACAATGTCCAATATTTGCATTTTTAAGGGTCCAATAAGCATATTAACACCTTAGCTGCTTTGGAACGTCCAGTTCCAGTGCTGAACGTTCTATTGCGCAGGTGCAGTTGGAACGTCCAACGGCCGACGGCAGCACTCCCGAGGTAGTGGTGCCGTCGGCCGCTGGTATAGGCGCAGCGCTTAAGAGGTTATTCTGGAGGTTCGTTTGTGTCCTGGGACTGACAGCAACCTGTTTCCCTGTGAACGGGAAACAACTTTGCCTGCAAAATTACTTGATAGGCTGCAGGACCCCACAAAGTGCTCCCTTAGCAAATAACTTACCATCAACCCCACACTCTGCCTAGAGACCAATGATGGGAAAGTAAATCTTATTAAGACTCCTGTCCTTTTATCTAAGCTACGAGTTGCACCCTCCCAACACCCTCCCAACAAATAAAAAGAAGTGGAGAAAAAAGAGACTTTGATGTGTACCCCGCTCTTTAGGTTATACTGGCACTTGCAAAGGATTACCTACAGAACACAAAGTCTATGCTCTTTATTACTGCAACCAAGTGAACAGGGTAAAATTACATAGTCAAAGTACTTGGAAGATCCTAAAAAATGGCTCCACAGGGAGGAAATGATTTACCTTTTTTTTAGGATTATAAAGCATAGTCATGTTGCATCCAAGAATATGTCGCTCTGATTCGAATATAACATTTAGGTACAGCTCATAAAGTTTCTGGATGTAAGTGAAGAGTGCACACAGTTCATTATGCATCCAAGTTATGATTTAAAAAACATGTTGTGAGGACACAGACTTCTCGCCCACTCCACATATGTATTTTAAGTGCAATCTTCCTTTATTAAATAACACTGATGATGATGATGATAATGATGATGATGATGATGATGATCAGCCACTGAAGCAACATATGTGATAAAATCTAAAGTCTTCTTTTGAAGAATCCTAAGTGCAGCAGGCAAGATGATTCTTTCTTTGCCACAAACAATCTTGGAGGGAAAATATATTCATTACTTAGTCACGACTTATGCTGAGAACTGTCCTTTAAAAAATCATGGACTTATTTACTTGTTTTTGACATAGGGCAGCATGGCAAGTCTTCTTGCTGAGCTGCCCTGCATCAAAATGGAAAGGCAGGAATGCTCTGAATTTATAGCAGTATAGCGCATTCCTGTCCTTTCCCCAATGCCAGCACACAATTGGCTGTCTAGCATCAATGAAGGCACCCTTTTGTCATTATCCAAAGGTGCCTGCGGTGTAGGCAGTATATTTTTGTGCAGGAAGGGACATCTTCCTGCATAAAAACAATCAATAGGGGCGTTTTCCTCTTTCTTTGTGTGCTGCAGAATGAAGCACACATAGAAAGAGGAACAAATGAAAAGCAATACAAATATTTCTCCTTGTTACACCTGCTTTGGGAAGGCATACAGTTTTGATCCATTACCAACTTTACAGATCCTTGTAAATCTGGGCATGCGTTATAACCCATGGGTGTTGCAGAGGAACACCCACCACAATGTTCAGGGAACTCCTCCCTGATGCAGTGTAAAGCAATGCAGCAACTTGCGCTGCGTTGCCTTACACCATATCTACGAGGCCATGAAAAGTCACACACAGTGGCTTTTCTTGGGTTTGTAGATATGCTTCTGCACTCTGCGCTGTCAGAGCGTCATAAAAAGTGATGTACTGGCAGTGCAAGGGGCTTGTGAATAAGCTGCGAAGTTCCAAATGTTAAGTTCATATATTTTCTCATGCCTTCTGAAAGACACTCACCAGTTTGCAAGTTAAGCATGTGGCCAACATCTTGAGGTCTGCGCTTGATGGCATAGAGCATAAAGATGTAAGTGACAATTTAAACTGAGACAACGAAAATAAATATGATCAAATACAGTAGGTGAACGTTTCTCCACCATTTTTTAGGAACGATCAGTTGCTTTGATGTGCCTCAATTAAATATTCACACATTATTTTAGACTGGCTAATGCAAATATTTTTGACCATGCTAGCAGACTGACTGATTTTGAAATTATGAAATGCCTATTTTTAATGAATGGGGTGTATAACATTGCTAATGTTGCTTCTCCCCTCTTTTTAGTGTTAGATCCAGGTTATCTGTCACTGACATGTCTCTGATACCACTACACGTACCGGTCCTGCTACTGGTGGTGGCTTCTGTCACTTGTGCCTACCAACACTGCAAACCACCTGCCGGAGAGAATGCTTACCAACAGTTCCTTAGACAACATTATGACAATCCAAAGACTTCTGGTAGTGACTATTGCAATAAAATGATGCACCTGAGGTGTATGACTAACCAGGATTCTCCAAAGACGAAATGCAAAGAAACCAACTCCTTTTCCCATGCCACCAAGACACAAATGCAAGCCATCTGCGACAAAGCTGGTACACCTTATAAAGGTAGCAAGGAACTGAGAGTAAGTCTTCAGCCTTTCAGTGTCACAACCTGCAAGAACAAAGGCAATCCATCTGTGCATCCCTGTGACTACAAGGGCAGCGCCACCACCAGAAAAATTGTCATTTCCTGCAGGGGCGGGCTCCCCGTACACTTTGATGAAGGAATAGTTGTGCCAAACTGAGCATAACCATCCTTCGCTTTTGTCTGTAATAGATATGGTGGTTGGTGCAGCAATTCATACTTCCAAAATAGTTTTTTTTAAAATTTTAACACATTTTAACAAAAATTGAATACAAAGATACAATAGTGAACTGTAACAACAGAAACAGTACAAAGGAGATATTGTGTATTGCCTTTGGATATTGTCTAGAAAGCACAGGCTATTTGATGTAACTGTATACTTCCATTTTGACTAATAAAAGGCATGACAACTTAATCCAGACATAAAGAACTGGATACAACTTTCTGGGAATTTAGACAGTTATCTGTTTGAGAATTGACGTCTGTTCCTCTAGTTCAAATTCTTTGGATATTTAGGTGAACACACTCCATATGGCCATACCATACCACTGTTTTAACGTCCATTTACAATTAAGTAAGTTCAAATAAGTGTTAGCAATAAATGTCTTACTTTCCTCAGAATTGCCCCAGAATGCTCTGTAAAGTAGAATATCTGTCATCACATCAAATCAAACATAAAAAGAGGTACATTCTAAAACAAAATCTAACAGCAGAATATTGAACACATGTTTACTCTTTTCGTCAAGTAAAATGCAAGACCTGTACCGACAAACAATATATTTAATGAGATGTGCTTTACATGGCCAAGGAAAACGTCATATCAAAAGCAAGATTGGGAAAACCTAATATTAGATGGGCCTATTGTTTTTGAATTTGTGTAATAACATTGCATGATTACATGCTGAACATTTCTCTTTTTCTGAACCCAGTACATTCAAAATATTTCCAACACTCAATACAGATTTTGCTGTACACAGTTTAGACACTCACCCAGCCTCTCGCCGACAATCTGAATTAAGAAGTCTATGTATTTGCATATACGAAACCTTTCTATTATGTGTCACAACCTGTGACACATAGGACAAAGGCAATCCATCTGTGCATCCCTGTGACTACAAGGGCAGCGCCATCACCAGAAAAATTGTCCTTGCCTGCAGGGGCGGGCTCCCCGCACACTATGATGAAGGAATAGTTGTGACAAACTGAGCATAACCATCCTTCGCTTTGGTCTGTAACAGATATGGTGGTTGGTGCAGCATTTCATACTTCCAAAATAGTTTTTGTTTAACATTTTAACATATTTTAACAAAAATTAAATACAAAGCTACAATAGTGAACTGTAACAACAGAAACAGTACAAAGATGATATTGTGTATTGCCTTTGGATATTGTCTAGAAAGCACAGGCTATTTGATGTAACTGTATACTTCCATTTTGACTAATAAAAGGCATGACAACTTAATCCAGACATAAAGAACTGGATACAACTTTCTGGGAATTTAGACAGTTATCTGTTTGAGAATTGACGTCTGTTCCTCTAGTTCAAATTCTTTGGATGTTTAGGTGAACACACTCCATATGGCCATACCATACAACAGTTTTAACGTCCATTCACAATTAAGTAAGTTCAAATAAGTGTTAGCAATAAATGCCTTACTTTCCTCAGAATTGCCCCAGAATGCTCTGTAAAGTAGAATATCTGTCATCACATCAAATCAAAAATAAAAAGAGATACATTCTAAAACAAAATCTAACAGCAGCATTTTGAACACATGTTTACTCTTTTCGTCAAGTAAAATGCAAGACCTGTACCGACAAACAATATATTTAATGAGATGTGCTTTACATGGCCAAGAAAAACCTCATATCAAAAGCAAGATTGGGAAAACCTAATATTAGATTGGCCTATTGTTTTTGAATTTGTGTAATAACATTGCATGATTACATGCTGAACATTTCTCTTTTTCTGAACCCAGTACATTCAAAATATTTCCAACACTCAATACAGGTTTTGCTGTACACAGTTTAGACACTCACGCAGCCTCCCGCCGACAATATGAATTAAGAAGTCTATGTATTTGCATATAAGAAACCTTTCTATTATGTGTCACAACCTGCAAGAACAAAGGCAATCCATCTGTGCATCCCTGTGACTACAAGGGCAGCGCCACCACCAGAAAAATTGTCCTTGCCTGCAGGGGCGGGCTCCCCGTACACTTTGATGAAGGAATAGTTGTGCCAAACTGAGCATAACCATCCTTCGCTTTTGTCTGTAACAGATATGGTGGTTGGTGCAGCATTTCATACTTCCAAAATAGTTTTTGTTTAACATTTTAACATATTTTAACAAAAATTAAATACAAAGCTACAATAGTGAACTGTAACAACAGAAACAGTACAAAGATGATATTGTGTATTGCCTTTGGATATTGTCTAATAAGCACAGGCTATTTGATGTAACTGTATACTTCCATTTTGACTAATAAAAGGCATGACAACTTAATCCAGACATAAAGAACTGGATACAACTTTCTGGGAATTTAGACAGTTATCTGTTTGAGAATTGACGTCTGTTCCTCTAGTTCAAATTCTTTGGATGTTTAGGTGAACACACTCCATATGGCCATACCATACAACAGTTTTAACGTCCATTCACAATTAAGTAAGTTCAAATAAGTGTTAGCAATAAATGCCTTACTTTCCTCAGAATTGCCCCAGAATGCTCTGTAAAGTAGAATATCTGTCATCACATCAAATCAAAAATAAAAAGAGATACATTCTAAAACAAAATCTAACAGCAGCATTTTGAACACATGTTTACTCTTTTCGTCAAGTAAAATGCAAGACCTGTACCGACAAACAATATATTTAATGAGATGTGCTTTACATGGCCAAGAAAAACCTCATATCAAAAGCAAGATTGGGAAAACCTAATATTAGATTGGCCTATTGTTTTTGAATTTGTGTAATAACATTGCATGATTACATGCTGAACATTTCTCTTTTTCTGAACCCAGTACATTCAAAATATTTCCAACACTCAATACAGGTTTTGCTGTACACAGTTTAGACACTCACGCAGCCTCCCGCCGACAATATGAATTAAGAAGTCTATGTATTTGCATATAAGAAACCTTTCTATTATGTGTCACAACCTGCAAGAACAAAGGCAATCCATCTGTGCATCCCTGTGACTACAAGGGCAGCGCCACCACCAGAAAAATTGTCCTTGCCTGCAGGGGCGGGCTCCCCGTACACTTTGATGAAGGAATAGTTGTGCCAAACTGAGCATAACCATCCTTCGCTTTTGTCTGTAACAGATATGGTGGTTGGTGCAGCATTTCATACTTCCAAAATAGTTTTTGTTTAACATTTTAACACATTTTAACAAAAATGTAATACAAAGCTACAATAGTAAACTGTAACAACAGAAACAGTACAAAGATGATATTGTGTATTGCCTTTGGATATTGTCTAGAAAGCACAGGCTATTTGATGTAACTGTATACTTCCATTTTGACTAATAAAAGGCATGACAACTTAAACCAGACATAAAGAACTGGTTACATCTTTCGGGGAATTTAGACAGTAATCTGTTTGAGAATTGACGTCTGTTCCTCTAGTTCAAATTCTTTGGATGTTTAGGTGAACACACTCCATATGGCCATACCATACAACAGTTTTAACGTTCATTCACAATTAAGTAAGTTCAAATAAGTGTTAGCAATAAATGTGTTACTTTCCTCAGAATTGTCCCTAAATGCTCTGTAAAGTAGAATATCTGTCATCACATCAAATCAAACATAAAAAGAGATACATTCTAAAACAAAATCTAACCGCAGCACATTGAACACATGTTTACTCTTTTCGTCAAGTAAAATGCAAGACCTGTACTGACAAACAATATATGTATTGAGATGTGCTTTACATGGCCAAGAAAAACCCAATATCAAAAGCAAGATTGGGAAAACCTAATATTAGATGGGCCTATTGTTTTTGAATTTGTGTAATAACATTGCATGATTACATGCAGAACATTTCCCTTTTTCTGAACCCAGTACATTCAAAATGTTTCCAACACTCAATACAGGTTTTGCTCTACACAGTTTAGACACTCACCCAGCCTCTCGCCGACAATCTGAATTAAGAAGTCTATGTATTTGCATATACAAAACCTTTCTATTATATTTGTGAAGTAGGATATCTCTTTCCCAGATCCTCCCACATCATAAAATGTACTAATATATGCACACAAATAATTGTGATAAGCTATTTTAACCAATATTTTTGGATATGTTTAAATAACTTGTGGGATCTTTGAGGACCTTAAGCCTTTATGGTGTATTTTGTCTGTAAATTATCTTTATCAGTTAAAATGTAACAGTTTCTCTTTCAAGGAATGTTTAACATACAGATACATTGTTTTTCATGAATGAAGGTATTCAAACCATCTGGAGACATAATATGTATTGTTATTGATTTTGTTAGATTGACTTTTCATCACAGTTAAATTGGCATAGTGTTACATTCGTTGGTTATCAGACGCATCTCAAGTCAAGTCACATCAAGTTATACTTTGTTATGCAACAGTGAGCCATAAATGTCTCACCGCCAAAATAAAACAGACTGCTGATTCCTAACTCCTGCGTCCTTTATTGACCTCTCGTGGGTCACATAATAAACTGATGCATTGTGGTATCAGTAGTCCAATCGTGGGTTACACTTCATCGTAAAAATGTCCCAACAATTCAAAGCTATAATTTGAAGTGTCAACTCATATAATAATTCATCCAAACGAAGAACAGCTCCGTGCATGGCAATTCCAATCACATGCCATACTGGAAAGAATTTGAACAATAAAGTCAAAACCAACCTTTTCAGGTATTTGTGTACAGTGGTGCGATTTTATTACTTTAATTTTACTAATTTCTTTTAGTAATGTTAGCCCTCAGGCTCGCTGTGCCTTCTCAGCAGCTTGTTCCAGCTAATGTTTTATAAATTGCAGTGGTGCCTCAAGGTACGGTAGCACATGGCCTGAGGTATCTTATCCCACCTCTACTACCATTAGCTGTTGTTTCATTAGTGTCTTGATTGGCCTTCCAGTAATAAATGGTGAAGTATGGCATCTTGTGTCTTAAACATCTGACTTTATGAGAATATATAATAATCTCGAGAGGACAACTATTTTCGACAATACCAGTTTCCCCATTGCTGAAAGAGGAGTCTCTTCCAGAAAAGGACCAATTGCCTCATCTCCATTTATCGGCCTGGTGCTCTTTCCTTCTAACAAATCTTGTGTGCTGCGATTGACTTGTCCTCCTTGGTACCTGAAGGTAGCGTGCTCCCACGAATATGGAATTGTTGGCAATTCAGGACTATTCGGTTTGGGTAAGGGCATGACTTGTCTTTGTTCACTAGATGGCTGGGCAGGTCACTAAACTGGTCCACCTCTTCTATGACCTGCTCCAGGTTCCTTGAGATGAACCAATGTGTAAGTCAATTGTGAAGAGATAGAAGGGCAAATATATCAAAGGTTTTGCATCACCCATTTGCCACACAAGGTTATGCATGGGGTTTGCAAAATCTAGATGAGATTTACCAAGCCTCGCAAGGCCACCTTAGTAATTCAGGCAAAAGGCAAAGAAGCGCAAGTCGCTGCCTTGCATTACTCTATCCCAGGGAGGCGTTCAATGGGTGGAGTGTGGGTGTTCCCACACATCCACCCATCGATTGTGGCACATTCCCAGGTATGCCATGTGTTCTAGACCTAGGAATGTATCAAAATGCTGTGCCTTTGAGGGGAGACTTAATGAGGAGAAAGAGCCTTGTTTCTCTTCAATTTTTCTTCTCTCTATAGTTGCTGCAGAAACAAGAAAATTTCTCAAAGGATTGTTTTTGTGCAGAAACTGGTCCCATCCTACACAAAAGCAATCCTTTCTGAAATGTAGGCCCCCTTGCACTATGGTACAAGGGATCCTGTGTTGGCACTAGGCAGACACATGTTGTCTTGCTGTGTTGCATTGCATGAGCAAATGATAAATGTGTTCCACAGTGTCATTCTTATGCCATTAGTAAAACTCTTTTCTCTGAATGGTGCTCCCAGTGTTTCCTTTGCAATCCACAGCAAAGTTGACTGAGGAAATTCTTGCCTGGTACTCCTTTAAACTGTTCAAGAGTCTGATATCACCTGAGAAATCTTGCTACACTATTTTCAATCATGTTAACTGTTGTTTCAAAGTGCTTCATCTCTGAGGGTGTCAGTTTCCTTAGCCCTGTCAAATTGATATAGTTCAAAGATTCATGTGTGTATCTTGTATCATTTGAAGAATACAGCTGTAGACATTGACTTAATAATTTAGACCAGCTATGGCTTGCTTCACCTTTTATGTTTCTTATTAGTATAAGGGGAGGATATGTTATTTCCTTCTCTATCATCTATGACAGGAGGCATCCTGCTCTGCAAACACGTTGTGTTTTTTGCTTTTTATTCTCTTGTGTCAAGAAATATCGCTTTGCTTTTTCAGAATGATATTTAGAATACCTTTTTCACGCCCTCACCCCCATGGTATTTTGAGGCAGTTACCCAGGATCTCTACTGTGAAGTCTTGCTAATGCATTTCCTGTGGGTCCTAAGCTGTCAGTAAAATAATTAATGATGGCTCCTTGTAGGTCAACTCTCAATGCCTCACCCCATAGACATATTGCCTGCATCCTACAGGTTGAGGTGCATGTGATGCAATTTAACTATGCTCGCATCTAACACAGCAGAGACCGGAGGTGATGGTTCTTTTGGAACAGATTTCGGCGCGAAAATGAGGGTCCTATCATAGTACCCCAGGTGCCGTATTTGAATATCTCCAACAGTATTGGCATATTGCTTTTTAACAAATCTCATAAGTAGGATCCCTGTGGGTACAGGCTTACCTTTCATCTTCAGAGGTATCAGAGAGGAATGCAACATTGATACTATTGAACTTTGAAAGCTGATTTGACAGAATTACTGGGATTACGTCTTTCGAGTCGTTTAATTTTTTCATATAAATTTGGACAAGTTTGAGCCTTGAGAAAGTCACAGTAGTGACGAAACACATGTTGACTGTTGCTCGTGTAGTCTGTAACAAGGTCTAGAACGCCATTCACATGATGGAGGAATTTTTATGATTGACATATTCCGGCCCTTATATAGTTTGAACTAATTATAATACATTGTTATTTCATGAAAAAAAATGACATAGATTAATGTACTTTTCATGTTTCCAGTGTTACGAGGAATCTCTCTTCATTCTCTACTTTGGGCTAGACTGACAGATTACTGTTTCAAATGAAATTTGTAATATTGTGGGTGTCAGGGCGTTCTTTGTAAAAGTTTCACAAGTTACTGTTGCTTCTTGTATCCTTGGTAGTGGGGTGTTTTTACCCTAAGTGGCACCAAACATACTTCTCTATATAAATGTTATTTTCTAACACCTACCTTATGAGCCCACAAATGTAGCTGTTTTAAGGTGCGACCCTTGTATCCACCACTACCTTCTTATTTTCTGCGCTCACATCTGTGTGTGTGTGTGCGTCTTTGTGTATGTAACACTGGAGTTAGTCTAAGCAAGAGTGCAGGTTGTGGACTGGTAAAAACAATGAATACTCCTTTTCTGTGGGTTCACAGCTCTTCATCTCACTTTCGGATCCTCATTGTTCAGCCAATTGTGAAGTTTACAAGACTACAGTCTATTGCTGCTGTTAGGTAAGGCTGTCTGGCAATTGATCATTGTTGACATTTGGGATGCTTTAAACACCTTGGGTGCTCATGAGGGCTCCCGGCTGTCATGAGTCACAGGAGGCGTGTGCTCATGACGGCCAGGAGCCGTCCGAACATTGCCGCTCCGCCCACGCGGTATTGATTCCCCGCCTATGCTAGGTAATTAATCAGTGGGCGGAGTTTGGACAGCTCCCGGCCATCATGGGTGCACGCCCACCGTGATTTATGTCGGCCAGGAGCCGTCCTCAGTACGGTAGCACCACGACCAGCCCCAATCCCCCCTCGCACCGCGGCAGAATGTGCCCCGCAGCGAAGGGGTTAATTTCTCCTCTCAGGTCAATGGGGTTTGATATTTGATCATGAAAGCAATCCAGAAGGTCCTCTTGTGATCTAATTGGGGCCTAAACCCACAACAGACCCAATGAGCCTCCACTTAAGTGACCCTATGTGCTCATTCTATCCACTCATTTTCTTTTAATCAAGGATAGTGTCCCTGGTTTTCTCCAAATTAGAACTCCCCTAGCTTGCATTGTTATGAATATTAGTTGAGCACACAATTCACCTTGTATCCAGGCTCTTGATAAGGATGGAACTCAGCTGACTGAGCCTGAGGTCTAGTTCAGTACGACGTGTGCAGTAGCTGATCTCTTAACTTTAGGACCCCTAAATGCCTTCTGTGAATACCGAAAGTCTTATTATTAGGATTTTTATCAGTTTAGTAGTAGTAAAGTTAGGACTCCTAACTTTAGGACCCCTAAATGCCTTCTGTGAATACCGAAAGTCTTAAAATTAGGATTTTTCTCATTTTAGTAGTAGTAAAGTTAGGATTCCTAACTTTACTACTACTAAACAGAGAAACATTCTAATTTTAAGACTTTCGGTATTCACAGAAGGCATTTAGGAGTCCTAAAGTTAGGATTCCTAACTTTACTACTACTAAAATGAGAAAAATCCAAATGTTAAAACTTTCGGTATTCACAGAAGGCATTAAAGAGTCCTAAAGTTAGGAGTCCTATCTTTACTACTACTAAACTGAGAAAAGTCCTAATTTTAAGACTGTCGGTATTCACAGAAGGCCTTTAGGAGTCCTAAAGTTAGAAGTCCTAACTCTACTACTACTAAACTGAGAAAAATGATAATTTTAAGACTTTCGGTATTCACAGAAGGCATTTAGGAATCCTAAAGTTAGGACTCCTAACTTCTGTGAATACCGAAATGAATAAGTGCCTTCTGTGAATACCAAAATGAGTAAGTGCTTTCTGTGAAAACCAAAATGGTAGTAAGTTTAGGATTTTCTCTTAAATTAGTTCTGTGAATAGGGCCCTGTGTGCTTTAGCTCTGCTAGCCAGTGTTAAAGTGCTAGTGCTCACTCCTCAGCAACCTTGAGCAGTAATCCAGGTCCTGATAATGGTATTGGTACCTTAAACATAGAAACCATGTTTGGGAAGCTAGTCGAGATTCTTAGGCCACTACACGAGAAGGTAGATAATCTAGCTAGGGAAGTACATAAGTTAAGTGGGCAGATTGACAAATGCAGTTTGAGAGACCAATTACTTCACCCAATGGTATCTACCACCACAACTAGGACCAGTGACCCGATTAATTCAGGCATTATTGGAAGTAGGACCTCATTAGCACCTAACATAACCAGGGAACATGGAACTGGGAAGGCTTCTGATGATTATTCACACCGTAGAAGGAATTCTAAGGAAAGTACTCCGCTAGCTCAGGTACCGCTATCCACTGAGTCTAATGATCAATTGAATCCAAGAGAAGACCCTATAACAAGCGTTAGAAAGTCACCAACAGAAGAAATCCCTAATGTAGGACCAGTGGATTTCTTGACACGTAGTACAAACAAGCCCCCCAGCATTTATTAATTTGCCGCCTGAATGTGGGGCTTATGTAGCAGTCCTTACAAATGTACCAAAACTTCGGGGAGACCAGACAGAAACCTATGAGACACTTACAAACAAAACACTACATTGGTTATCTAAAAATTGTGGTTTCCCTGTGGAAGGAGCAGGACAGATATTATTTACCCAAAGTGTAGGGTGGATTGGTCCCCTTACCAAAAGGTTTGATGCTGATTGCATACTAATTAATTTTAGGTCCCCTAATTGGGCGCAGAACACCTTATTAAGTGCCCCCCATCCATATTGTTGGTATTTTAATACAACCCTTTTGCCTGTGGGCTATTTTTATAGACACTTGATGGAGAGACACAACGCCAACACCCCTAATTTACATTATCGTAATTTCAATCAGAAGTCACAGCCACTAATACTACCGCCCACTTTACAATACCCCTACATAATAGATTTCAGGCACTTAGTCCCCTGGAGGATAATGACTGTCTCCTAGAGTGCGAGGGGACTACCCCGAAATATAACTCCCAAGGGTCCTGGTCTAGCACACCCGATAAGGAAATAATAAAAGATCAGTTTTCGCCTGTCCAACGACAACCAGAAGGCAGGCAGGGTGGAATGGGAACGTTCATTGCAGAGAATGGTAAATTAAATCATA
Source organism: Lissotriton vulgaris (assembly GCF_964263255.1). Classification (NCBI taxonomy): domain Eukaryota; kingdom Metazoa; phylum Chordata; class Amphibia; order Caudata; family Salamandridae; genus Lissotriton; species Lissotriton vulgaris. The sequence continues at coordinate 50,311,196 of NC_141695.1, forward strand.
TACCCCCTGGGGAGGAACAGAATCTTGGGTCTGTACCAGCCGAAGAGCTGATAACCCCATTTGCCAACAGTGGCAATTTGCTTACACAAATTCCATCATTTAAGGTTACCTCCCATGAAGGATATACCCTTGTAAATTGGCACATCGCAGGACTGGGTAAGAAGTTAGATACACCATTTTGGAAGGATTTCATTTCCTCAGGTTATGATATAATCTGCCTGCAGGAAACATGGTGCAAAGAACCGATCTATGTGGAGGGTTATACCTTGCACTGGTTAAGCGTGGCTACATCGATGGTGGGAAGAGCGAAGGGTGGCCTCCTGTTACTTGTCTCAAATAAATTAACTGGGTGCAAAATTAAAAACTTCTCCCTAATAAATACGCAGTCAGGTAATGCGGATTGAGTTCATTAGGGGCAAAGACCTTGTCATAATCAACTATTACAATAACATTTTTAATAGTAGTAGGGGGATTTTATTATAGACCCTAGAAAAGGAGATGGATAGGGTACTGGCACTCTTCAGCAAATTGGCCATTATCGTATGGGTCGGAGATTTTAACATTCAAGTGTGCCCGTTGGCACAGACCAAGAAATATGGGTTTATGAAGGGTCATTGTATTGTTGATGACAAGAATGCTGATCTTTTACACTTTCCCCACTATGATGGCGAAATCTGATCTGGAATTACTTGATTGCTCCAAGAGAAGGGGTAATATTAGGTGCCCAACTTTTACTGGTCGGAACGCTGATAGCAATATTGATCACATCCTTATTTCATGCAATAGTTTTTAAGCAAATCTATGGATCTCCGAACAGGTGGTAAGCGACCACAATAGCATCTAGCATCTCAATTTCATTATTATGCTGGGGAAACAAATTACATAATACTGATGAATGTATCTCCAACATTATCCCGAAAAGACCTATTGGCATGAGGATCAAATGGGATGGAGTAGACCCTGCAAAGACTAAAGGGAGGTGGTAACCAAATGTCGGAAAGAAATTGATCGCTGTCTCAGCGATGAGGTCCACCCACATATACTACTTAATATTTTTTTTAAGATAAACAATTTAATCAAAGGTATATTAATTAGGGGCACCAAAAGCAAAAAAAAAAGGGTAATGTAGGATGGTTTGACAAAAAGTGCTCCCAGGCCTTACACAGTCTGAAATTTCCTTTAGGCACCAAACCCCGTAACCAAACACTTATCCATGACCTACGCCTTACTTATAGGCTAGTTAATGAGGAGCGGAGAATTGAGCTTTACGAGGAAGCATGGGAAAAACTAAGTTTGGCAGCAGACACAAATAACAGCAAGTTGTTTTGGGAGTTGTAAATAGTCCGTTTTTACAAAATGTTTGTACGCCCGAACTTACTTCATTTGTAAACTGTAATGCCTGGATCGAACACTTTTCTAACATTTTTAATCTGGATAGGGAGGCTTCAATTTTACCATTGAATTATGATTTTATGTAGCCTACTTTACCGCTGCTAATTAGTATAGAGGAAGTACATGAGGGGTTACAAAATAGCAAGGGGGGTAAAGCACCAGGCCCTGATGGGTCCCGATTGATTTATATAGAGATGAACCGGACCTCTGGGCCTCGATTTTAGCAAGGATTTTTAATGCTGCAGCATCAGGAGACTTCCCTCCTTCCTGGGGTCAGTCGTTGATTATTACTCTTTTTAAAAAGGGCTCTCGGTCCGAAGCTTGTAATTACCGTCCAATAACCCTGCCAGATTCATCCATAAAGGTTATGAGCAGGATTTTATTAAAAAGGTTGGAAACCTGGGCCTCAGACAACATGTTTTTCTCTCCAGTACAATATGGATTCAGGAAGGGCCTAGGAACCCTTTGAACAATGTGTTAACCTTGACCTGCTCATTAGTAAATACACATCAGCGAAGGGGGGCAATTTGTTTCTATGCTTCGCAGACTTGAGCAGTGCTTTCAATCTTGTGGACCATTCACTTTTGTGGTCCACGCTGCTCGAGTCTGGGGCCCCCAGAGAGATTGTGTTTTTACTGTCCAGAGTATAAGAGAGACTATCGTGCAGTGTACGATATGGGCCTACATGTGAACGTACCCCCTTTTTTGATGTAAGGAGGGGTATCCGGCAGGGTTGTGTGCTGGCCCCCCTTTTATTTTCATTATTTAATAATCAAATTAATCAAATTAATATTTTAGGCCAGATACCGGCTGACGCCCCAATGATAGATAAGAAGCCTGTACCAAGAAAATTAACTTAACAAGGTCCTTTGATTTGGATAATACCAAGGTGCAAATGGTTAAGTCATTCTGCTACTTTTGCTGGGAATGGGAAGTGGTTAGCTGAACATGGGAAAATACGCTGTAAGGTAAATAGGAACACCAACAGCATATTTTGATTTGCTACAAAACTTGGGGATCATAGCTTAAAGATATGTTAGCTATATACAAAGCCAGGTGTGTTTCCTCCACCCTGTATGGGGCTGGGGTATGGGGTCATTGCTGTGACAAATCACTCCAGCAAGATGAAAATAACTTTCTTAAACGGCTGTTGAGTGTCCCCTTGTCGGCTTCCACTGAACTAATACATAGGGAAGTTGGCATTAATTATATTCCAGATCTAGCTGCCCTTCGTCACTTACTTTTATGACATTCTATTTGGTCTAAAAGCAAAACTGTATTCACTCAGTCCATAATTAACGACTGTATAAAGTTGGACCATCGTTCCTGTATTCCCTGGCTAAGTTACATCCCACATTGGTTTGGTCTTTTATTCAACTGCGACATTTATACGGAGCCAGAATATCCTGCGCAGATATCTAAAAGGGAGTTGAAAGGTACTTTTCTGGCCCATAAAACGGAGACCCGCAGTATATTGATTGGAGACCAACCTACTTTAGTGTCTTATCAGCATTTGGACCTAAGAACTGGTTTTCAGGCCTATTTGACAGGAGTGACAAGACGTTCCCACCGTTTTGTTTTGACACGTTTTAGGTTAGGGATCGTCCATCATCTCGTGGCCTTTCCTACTATGAAAAAAAGTTCTAAATCTGAATGTCCATGTGATAATACATCCAAACAAAGTTGCTGCCATTTTTTACTTTTTTGTAAATTTTATCGATTTTTAATAACGTTTTATTTGAAGCCTATCCTGTTAAAATACAATATTCGTTCCACTACAGAGGCCATGAAATTAATGTGTTCATTGGAAAGTGCAGATATTTGTTTTCATGTAGCAATTTATATCTTAAAATGTATAGCTGCTAGAAAATCTGTAGTATTATGAGTTTATGCTCCACATACGGGGATTGTATTTACCATGTCTGGAATGCACTCAACACTTTTTTTCTTACAAACCACATGTATTCAAAAAGTTGGAACATGATGTTTTAATGTTTAAATTGCATATTACCCTTCAGACCATTACAACCATAGGAAATTTATATTGCACTTTATTTGTTTACTGAAGGTAGCATACAGCGAAATTTGTACATTGCAGAGTCTGGAGTATATAGGTCACTTTATTGCATAATTTACACATTACTGCTTAAATTGCACATGTTTACGGAAGGTAGCATACAGTGAAATGTGTACATTGCAGAGTCTAGAATGTACAGGGGACTTTATTGATAATTTGCACATTATTGCTTAGATTGAACATTAACCTCCAGACCATTTGTTACTCTGGGAAATTTTCTTGGCACTTTAAATGTTTACTGAAGGTAGTTTACAGCGAAATTTGCACATCGCGAGTTTAGAGTCTACAGGGCACTATATTGCGTGATTTGCACAGGATGTTTCCTGTCTAAGAGTATTTGCTACTTCTGAAATGTGTCTGATGCCAGAATAATCAACAGATATCGTATAGGGACATTATGTAGTTTAGGTCGTGAGAGACATATGTTTTAGAATATGTATGATATTATGTGTCAAATAATATGTTTAAGTTTATTCTCTGAAGTCAATGATCAATGATAGGTGCTGTTTTCAATATTGAAGGATAATGTCACTAATATTTATGTATCTGTGATGATTTTAATATGTGTATTTGTGATTGCTTATATGGTTGTGCTTTGCAAACCGAATAAAGCGTTTTGAACTGAACTGAGTTATTCACCATCAGTGTGGTGTTTGGCTGAGATTAATCCTTCAGTACTTGTGAAGTACAGAGATGCTGCAGTCTGATATCCGTGTGCTTTGATAACCCAGAGGTCAGCTGTGCTATAGCATCTTTTTTCCCAGCCTATATTTGCAGTGATGAACGTTTTGAATTGTTTCTAATGGTGCACCATTGTCTCCTTCTTCTTGGTTGTGTGTACCTTGGTGACATATGTTCGTGAATGTTGTTAGCCACTGCCTAATTGCCCCTGAGTCTTTTGGACTGTGAAGGAGTACATTTTACCTCCTCTGATGATCTTTAATTTGGCACTGAAGCTTAGGACTCTGTGGGCCTGATTTACAGAACTAACTTAAGACAAAATCCTAAACGTACTACCATTTTGGTATTCACAGAAGGCACTTACTCATTTCGGTATTCGCAGAAGTTAGGAGTCCTACCTTTAGGACTCATAAATGCCTTTTGTGAATACCGGAAGTCTTATTATTAGGATTTTTCTCAGTTTAGTAGTAGTAAAGTTAGGACTTCTAACTTTAGGACTCCTAAATCGCGCCAGGATACTATTTTTTTAGTAATAGAGCGCGCTATAAAAGCCTTTAATAATAATAATAATAATAATAATAAATGCCTTTTGTAAATACCGAAAGTCTTAAAATTAGGATTTTTCTCACTTTAGGAGTTCTAAAGTTAGGACTCCTAACTTTACTACTACTAAACTGAGAAAAATATTGATGCCTGCATGGTTTTTTTGACTGCATATGTGTAGGATGCACATACATGAATGATACATGTAGAAAAATACCACCTACCCATTGCCAGAGGTTCGGCCCAATTGTGGGCAGTCCTGACAATGGGTATATGGTATGAAAAGAACTCACCTGTAGATCGTCACAAACATGGTCGTATTCTTTGAGGTGAAGATCCTGCTGTCAAGGGGGACCTGGAGAAAGGGATCCACAACGCAATCTGCCTGGGAGAACAAGAAAGTGGTTAGTACGCACCCTAAATCCTTCGTCACTGCCACCTTGAAGCAGGTACATGGACCGCCGTGGTCAGCTCGTGGAAAAGGCATCTCGCAATACACATGGCAGTGCAGCTCCAATGTACTGCTCTATGATGCCTGCCTATCCCCTACTCCGAACCCAGTGGATGGCACTCTGCTGGCGGTCTCAGCGGTTCAGACACAGTCTGCCCACTCATAATATGGCATTCTAACCACTGAGCTCTCCACACTCGGACCACCATTGCCACTATGGTGGTCCACAGGGCCAAACTTGTAATAAGGCCCTAAGTCTGAACTGAGAAATCTTGAGCAAAGCTTTGACCCAAGACTCCCAGATGATGATGCTCTCTCCTCAGACCGCCTTGCCTTGCTAAACTTAACCTTCTCAGAACATTTTCTTAAAAATGTTGCTAAATCCGAATGTAAGCACTGACCGACCCAATCTACTGCTTGTATTCAAACTGTGCTCCATTGCGGTTGCCCTATATTTTCCTCTTCCCAGTCTCGCGTGACTAGATGTTTACAGTTGGCTCTTTTCTTTTAGGCACTAGATTTTATATAAACACTTACTGTATTCTTATAAATTGCTGTGGGATTTTTCTCGTGTTGTGTTTTCACTTTATTATTGTTTGTGATCTGCATAAATATTTAAAACATTGACTCTAAGTTAAGCCTGACTGCTTTTTGTGCCAAGCTACCAAGGGTTAAGCACCGGTTAATTTAGTGACTTTTTGTAGTTGACCCTTCAAGAGATAGTGGCTGTTGCTAGACCAGGGCTCACAACCCAGTCAAGCAACAATCCAATTTCTCACAACCTGGATTTTGTGCTGTTTCCTGGTTTGCTGAAGAAAATTGTCTCAGTCCCCATAATTTAATAATCAAGTCACCAGCAGGCTGGGGTTAGAGCATGGTGGAGGAGCTTCCCCAGAACCGTGTGCGCCCTCTTCACTGGGAAGATTCTAGATAAGCCACAAGGTTTTGCCTCTTTGCAATACAAACCCTCCAAATATGGTTTGATATTTTCTTCTTCGATCTTTTCTGGTAAAGAGAAAATGTATTTTTTCAGATTTTTCTAAATCCACCCTCTGGAACTTATGCTTAACATTTAAGGTATCAGACTGGCTTCCTCGTTCTGTAGGAATGTTGCCAATGGTCTCATTGAGGCAATTTTGATTCTGTATCTAGCACTCTGCTAGACAATTTTTATTAGTATGGCTTGAGAAGGCTGATATACATTGCAACGGATTCAATTTGTTTTCTAAAGCCTTCTCTAATGGCTGTTAGAATGCAGTGAAGTTTAGTCACCGTCAGTACCTTCTGGGATATCCTGATTTGCTACTGTAGATCCTGTGCCCTTCTCTATGTTATTAATTGGTGAAGGGCATTGTGTTTTCTTTGTTTTACAGCTTTTAGAGAGGCTCAGTGTCACCTGATCAGTAGCCTGTCTTCATATGTCAATTCAAAACCATCTCCTTCTTGCCTTCTGTTTTATATACTAATTGCATCTTGAACAAGCAACGAAGTACCCGAGGTGATCTTATGTTCATGAATTTGGTTGAAGGCCAATAACATGTATCTGGGGACATGGGAAGAGAAAGATTGCAGTGAAACACTCCTGAGCAAGAAGTACTGTTACCAGTGTGACTATGTCCTGTAGTGTAAAGTTGCATTGGCTTGAGTGCTGAGTATATTTTTTAGTGGAAGAAATATGAGTTACACAGTGTGGCCTTCCTTTCACTCATGCTCAGGCCGTGCCCAGATGCTTTGCAGTGAAACCCCACCTTCTGCTGTAGTCTTCCTTATTGCTAAAAAGAGTTGAGTGTTTTCCTTGTTTCTTGAAGTGGCATCCTGCCCTACTGATCTTGATGCACTGTCCAGGCCCTTGCTTCTGCCTGCGGCTAGAATTCCGGAAGCTGGAGGGTCACAGCCAGGACTTTCATGACTCTGTGTATTCACAGCCAGGACCGTCATGTTCACACTTCAGGCCCTGGAGATGTCCTCGGGTAGCCGTGGAGGCCAGTCTGCCCTCCTCTCCCCTACATGTGGTTGCTGCTGGGTTTTCCATGCATAATCCCAAGATACACCCCCTTCGGTGTTGCAGGAGAGGAAAGCTCCCAGTCCCTACTTTCTATTACATTCCCACAGGCAGCACTCCTCAGTCTTTCCACATGGCAACACCATTTTGTCTTGTCCCAAGGATAAGTGAGTGCTGACACAGCTCTTAGTCTTCTGCCAGTGGGTCCACAAGGGAAAGCTTCAATCCATATTCAACTCCTGGATGTCTAGGTTTTAAGGTGATATCAATTAGAGGTATTGAATGAATGAGCAAATGAATGAACAAACTGATTTTTAAAGTGCAGTTATACCCTTGGGTGTCTTGGCTCTAAAATCCACAGCTCCATCCAGGGGTTTCTCTAGGCTCATGGCGGCACTGGCAGGGAGCGTAGGTAGTGGGCCCCGGAAGAGGGGGTCCGGGCGGGGCAGAGCGCGGAGGCCAGTGAAGAGGGGGAGGGGTCAGGGTGTTTGGAAGTGGAACAGAGCCGGAGGCCACCAAATCCCTGCCAGGGGCCTCCACTCAAATATGTATCCATCCTCAGAGAATTATTATTATAAAGATATATATTGGCATGGAGGCCCCTGGGGTTTGGTGGCCCTGTGCAGGTGCACAGCTTGCACATGCCTAAGGCCGCCCCTGCTCCATCCGAAGGTTAAACAGAACAGGAGTATTAAGGAGAAGGGATAGAGCTCGAAGATGTAAACAACTAGGTTTTGAGGGCCTTCTAGAACTGTTTATGGCTGCTTAAAGGTGTAATACACAAAGGCAAGGCATTCTAAGACTTTGCAGCCATCAGAGAGAAACTCCTACCACCCCATCTGTGATACATCACTTCAGGGACAATCATTTTTTTACTATCTGAGGCACAGAGTATTTGCTTGGGTAAGTACAAAATGTAGGGTTTCAGAAGGATTTCAGCTGAATCCCCTGAGCGGCCATTAAATGCTAGTGCTTGGCCATCTTGTTGGCTATGCCAACCTACACATGCACATTCTTTCCAATTTTAAATACAATATAGTGCAATTCACCATTTTTTCTTAGGCAACAAATGATGCCCCAAGAGGCAATTATTTCTTTTGCATTGGGAGCATCCCCATCTTTTGAGCTGCACGGTATTCTCAAATCCTTCTCAGTGTGTCACAAACTGACTGCCTCACCAGTATTTTTGTGATGATCATCGGTTTTGTGCTTTCTTCTGAACAGAACCAAGGGCTAGTGTGGGGGCCAGCATTCACAGCAAACATCCACCTTAGTAGATGCATCGCAATGTGCCTGCACTGTGGCACCTGTTACTTAAAGGCATATTGTTACAGCACCCTACAAGTGGCAAATAGTGAATTGGATAGAAGGGAGAGCACTAAAGAGTATCGGATGGAACGTTCTGCTCCTCCCAGGGTAGCAGTCTGCACACTCAGGGCCAAATTTATTCAACTTTAACATAACTAAACAAGGTGGTGCACTTCTGCTCTCTCATTGCGCTGGCACACTTCAGGCAACCTTGCATTAATGCAGGCACCCTTGCACCATGGTGCAAAAGTGCTTTCATTATGAACAGTATTGATTTTGTGCAGAAAGTGATACCTTCTTGCAAAAACTAATTGTTTGTCATGTTCCTTTTTCTATATGTGCTTCAAAATGCAGCATACATGTAAAGAGGAAGTAACAGGCAGAAATAACAACATTTCTCCTCAATACACCTCTGTTGGGTAGGAGAATTATTTTGTAGTTTTTGGAAATGGCCCTTTTTGCAGGGTTACCCCACACTGTTTGCCTTCCTCCTCTTCTTTTTCTGACCTTGTGCTAAAGCGCATGTGTTCTTTCCTCTAAACAAGATAGAATTGGTTTACACCTGTTTGGCATATTTAATTTACTTGTAAGGTCCCTTGTATAGTGGTATCCCTTATACCCAGGACACGTAAATTAAATGTTACTAGTGGGCCTGCAGCACTGATTGTGCCACCCACACAATTACCCTTTCCAACCTGTCTCAGGCCTGCCACTGCAGGGCCTGTGTGTGCAGTTTACTGCCACATCGACTTGGCATTTAAAACGACTTGCCAAGCCCTAAAATCCCCTTTTCTTACACTTAGGACACCCCTAAGGTAGGCCCTAGGTAGCCCTAGGTGTACTTTTATGTTTTACATGTCCAGCACTGCACCGCTCGCCTGCTCCTCACCCAAGATGGTGGCCGCAATACGTCACGAGCCCAGGCAGCGCCTAATATGCTGCGGTGGGCCTGGGGGGAAAAGACCGGCTACGAGGTCGAGATAAGGCAGGTCAGTGCTGGGAGACAAGTGAATCACAGCAATAAACGTTTTTTAAAATTGCACAGTTAAAAATTCGAACAAGTGAGCAAAGTGCAAGTAATTTTTAAAATGAAATAATCAGGCTATGCGCACACACCAGTCCCGGCATCCGCCTCAGGACTCACACACAGACACACTTCAGAGAGCTGCTTTGAAGTCACCCACTACGTCTGAGGCACTTTTTGGGTATAAGTGCCAGGTCTCTGACCTCCTAAAATCAGACACTTCTAGAACTTGAACTGGACCTCTGTCAGAAGAACTGCTGTGCCACTTGAAAGACTCAAATTGATTGCTTTTCTTCCTGTTGCCCTACTGCCTGCTGCTCTCTGACTTTGCTGATGGAGAGCCATCCATCGAAAGTGATCTCCAAGGGCTTCCTGGCTTGCCTCCTGTTTCTGAAGTCGTAGGGACACAAAAGACTTCTTGCAATTCTGCTGGTGCTGCTGGACCCTGCCATCTGCATGTCCTTCCCTTGCCTGTGGTACCTCTCCCGTTCTGGACCACAGAAGTGGGTGTTATAGCTGTGTTGCTACAAATTTAGCACATCTCCTGTCTGCGTGTAGCAAAACTGCTTCCTCGACCAAGTTGCGGGAGTGAAACTGGTGCATCACCTTCGAACCAGCTCTTTGCCTTCAGAGATCGACGCATTGGACAGTGTGTTGCTGTCACTGCAGCTTGGTGAGATTGACGCATCCCATTGACTGTGAGGCAAAATCTGGCACATCACTCAATGCCTCTCGACTTCAGCACCCTTCTTTGGAACTGACGCTTCACCTACACTCTGTGGAGAAGATCGACAAATCAATGAATCTCATTACTTGTGAACAGGAAAGGTACTTTGCTCACTGGGGGCCTGCATCGGTCCTGCAGCTGACCAGCACTCCATCGCAGTCAACCCGAACTTTGACTAAGCCACAGTCGAGCGCTACATAAAGTAACCTTTTTGCGGTACTTAGTTCTAAGCACTTTAGTCCATTTATTCTTTTAAAATTCAATATCTTGACTTCTACTTATTGGATTTTGTCGTTTTGGTCTTGTTTTATTTATATAATATAATAATCTATTTTTGTAAACCTGGTTGGAATTTTTTTGTGTTGCACTCATTACGTTACTGTGTGTTGCACAAATACTTTACACATTGCCTCTTTAGATAAGCCTGATTGCTCTGTGCCAAGCTACCAGAGGGTGAACACAGGTTTTCTTTTAGCGTGTACCAACTTTACCACAACTAGGGTAGTGGTTCCTGCCTGGCCTGGGTGCATATCTCAGCCAACCAGGAAATCTATTTCTAACAGTGGTGCATTACTCTGCAGCTGAATAGTGACACAAAGACACACACACATCTCAATTTGAGTGGCTTTGTAAATGTTGCTTCTGCATTTGCATTGCGTTGCGTCAACTAATGTGATGCAATGACAATGCAATTGCCTAATAAATCTGGGCCTTGGAGTGTTAACAGTCAGATACTTATAACTTATAATTTTTTAATATTTACTGCCTGACCTTGGCAGCCAAGATGGTTTTGTAATCTAAAAATCGTTTGTGCATTAGACCCTGTATATATTAACTAGGGCAAAAAAAGAAATGTCAGTCAAGAATGGCAGCTTTTTTGTGTGAATTTCTGAAAAGCTTTCATTAGGTCTTTGTTCCGCAGACTATAAATGATTGGGTTTAACAATGGCATTAGGGCAACATATACAACAGAAAGTAATTTACTTTTATCTCTAGCAACCCCAGACTCTGGACGCATATACATACAAATAGCAGTAGTATAGAAAAGTATTACAATCGTAAGGTGCGAAGAGCATGTACCAAATGCCTTGCGTCTGCCATCAGTAGACTTAATATGAAGTATTGTCAAAATAATACAAACATAGGAGGTCAAGGTGAGGAGAAATGGCCCAAAACCAAAAAATACACACTCAACAAATGTCAATGTATCAATAATGTGGGTTGATGTGCAGGAAAGTTTAAGTAAAGCAGTCAGATCACAGAAGAAATGGTCAATGATGTTGGATCCACAAAATGATGACTGGAATGCAAATAGTGCATGTGGGAGGGTGTCTAAAAACCCAACTGTCCAGCAAGCTGCTGCCAGAAGAAGGCAAGTTCTTTTGCTCATGATGACCATGTACCTTAATGGATAGCAAATGGCTGCAAAGCGATCATAAGACATGGCTGTCAAAAGATAAAACTCTGTGCTCACCAAAGCTAAAAAAGAATACATTTGGAAAATGCAGGCCATAAAGGATATTATAGTGCTTTGAGAGTGAAGGATTGCCAGCATTTTAGGCACTGTTACAGACATGTAACAAATGTCGATAAAAGATAAGTTGAGGAGAAAGAAAAACATAGGTTTTTGTATTCGATGATCAAAGCAAACTAACATGATGATAAGGATGTTTCCAAGCAATGCCAAGAGGTATATGATTAAGAACAAAGCAAAAAGTAGAGCCTGGGATTCCGGTTTGTATTGAAAAGCCAATATTATGAAATATCTCACAGTTGTTTGATTCGATCTTTCGAAACCTTGTTCCCTTTTCATGACCTGGAATGAGAGGAAAAGAGATTATGCAAAGAAAACAACTTAGAGACCTGACTGTCCTCCAAGAAATCCAAAAGCATATTTTTTTTTTACTACCTCCTGTCGAATTCCAGTATCAAGATTAGCTTGGGGGTCATTTAGAGTTTTGGCAGAATGGAAGGACACCTGCAAACTGGGGTTTCTCCCATTCCATCAAACCCATGGTTCCTAGCATCATCTCGAGGCAGTGAAAGGACCTTGGTTCTACAGCTGAGGTACCATCCAGCGCTCCAAGTAGCACTTCCACCAATGTGGAACTGTCTCTCTGGGCACTGGTGCTTCAATTCTGTCAATGACAGCGAAGGTAAACAAATTCTCAGAAACAAACATTGATTGGTATGTTTTTACTATTCAAAACATAAATCCTTGAATATTTTGTCTTTTGTTCTTATTTCAAATAAACAAGTTGAAGCATTCCATCATACGTCATTATTGTTGTTACACATATATTCCATACCTATGCATGTCGGGCGCTGGGCCTTCATCAGGGGAATATCTATAATAAATGTAAACAGACATTGTAACTAATGGGGAATTGCCACTCTATCCAACACCATCACCACTTAGTGCAGCATGTGGAGTTGTATAAGTGGTGCTGAATGTTTGGAGTAGCTTAACTCAGTTTCGCTGGAAATATGAAACTGAGTATGGAAAGATCCGTTTGTTCAATTGTGGAAGTGAAAAAGGAACAATAAAATACAGTGCAAACAACACGATGTGACTCAGCAACTGCCGGAATGTAACCGGACTTTAAACAATCCAAGTCTACAACGTGTTATTAAGTGTGAACGTGTCTTCCGGCATGCCTTAAAGTAAAACCTGCGTTCAACCCAATGTGATGCAGCCACGAATGTGGTGTTGTACGCTTTACTTCAAAAAAACAATATCGGTAACATGCTGTTAAGAAAGTAGAAGTTGGTACTTTTGAGCACTTACCTATGTTGCAAATTGATGCGTGCAAGCTCTACACAGTGAGCCGGCGGCTCAGTGTCGATCCTCAAGGTCCGATCAGTGTGTGACGCAGGGGGCGTGGTTATAAACAGAAATGGCATGACGCGAGGGTTAAAACAATAAAGTTTATTGAAAGTGCATGGGTGACGAACAAAAAAGGAAACCTGCAAAGACCAATTGGAGTGCTACTGAAATATGTAAAGAGTGTAGAAGGAACTCTGGCGGATGGTGTGACCAGCAATATGGTACCAACTAAAACAACTAGCTTACACCTTCTCTTCTCTTTCATACTAACTTTTTGCTCTTCGCATTTTTTCTCTACCACTTTCGTGTTTGTTCTAATAAGCATAATCTTTGCTCATACTTTCTTAATGAATCACATTTCGGGTTACTACCTGGAACGTTAAGCGTTTAAATAACCCAAATAAAAGGCAACAGCTGTTATCTCATTTAGCCAAGCTCAAAACTGATGTTGCCCTACTCCAAGAATCCCATCTTTCCGAGACTGAAGCCTCGAAACTCAAACAATTTTGGGTGGGACATGTTTTCAGCTCCCCTGCTAAGGGTAAGAAGAATGACGTTGTGATTTTATGCCATATTTCTAATGTTTCTCACGAATGCGATTCCTATTGTTATTTTTAATATTTTCACCCCTACTGGTGTTGATAAATCATTTTGGCCTAATATCTCTGAAAAGCTGTATTCCATTAATGATGATTGTATTATTTTCGGTTGTAACTATAACCAAGTCCTTGATCCTATATTAGATAGACACTCCAAAGTTACATTCTGTACCACTAAGATGCACTCTCAATTCACTGCCTCCATCCATCACAAAGCCTTAGTTGACATTTGGAGATTATCCCACCCGGATCTTGGAGAATACAGTTATTATTCTCCTTCCCATCACTCTCAATCTCGTATTGATTACCTTTTCCTAAGTAAATCTTTAGCTCAACATGCCACTCACTCTGACATTGGCTCCATTTTAATTGCAGATCACCCTCCCGTCCATTTTGATATTGACCTCATTCCCTTTTCTCCCCACACAGGACGATGGAGATTTAATAATTCTTTACTCCTTGATCCCATTTTATGTACCAAATTCAATGCTTTTGCCACTGAGTTTTTTATGATCAATCAAACCCCGACTCCCCTTTTGTCATGGTGCTGGATTCTTTTAAAGCTGCTGCTAGAGGTTTTATCATCAATTTTGTCTCACAGAAGAAAAAACTTATGGATGCTAAATCTGCTCAACTTCTCAATCACATCAAACACCTTGAATATACATATTATCACTCCAATACTGAATCCTCTCTTAAAGATTTTATCGATGCCAAAATTACTTTCAATAAATTAACCACGGACGCTGCCTCAAATTTTTCATTAAAATGTAACTCCCGCTATTATGGAGGTCAGAATAAAATGGGGAAACTACTAGCCAACTACCTGAAAGTACAAAACGAACAAACGAAAATGTAATCTATTCAAGGCCCTACTGGTGTTTCTTTATTTAAAGACAAGGATATTCTAAATGAGTTTGTCGCTTTCTACAAAAATCTCTATACTCCTGACACTATTCCAGATTCAGATGATCTTCTTTCCTATTTTCAATCTATACCCTCACCTCCTTCCACTCATGTTGATTTTGGGTCCTTGGAATCTGACATCTCGCTTGCAGATATCTCTCATGCTGTTTCGGTTTTACGATGTGGAAAAGCACCTGGTCCTGATGGTTTTGCCATTGAATTTTACAACCACTTTGCTTCACTTCTCTTACCAAATCTTTTACTTTTATTTCAATCCTTTCTTGATTCAGGTTCTTCACGTGGCACTTTTCAAGAAGCCTTGATTTGTTTAATCCCTAAAGAAGACAAAGATCATTATTATTGCAAGAATTATCGTCCTATCTCTTTGGTAAATACTGACTATAAGATTTTTGCCAAGATTTTGGCTCTTAGGATGGATCCACTTTTACCTGATTTAATCGGCCCTGAACAATCAGGTTTTGTTAAAGGAAGACTTTCTTCTGATAATTCACGCATCTTTTTTAATATTAAAAAAAAAGCTTCGTCATTAAACATCCTCTAACCGCTATCTCTTTGGATGCGTAGAAAGCATTCGATAGGATCAGCTGGGAATTTGTGTTCAATGCTCTAAAATGGGCAGGTTTCCCTTCTAAATTTCTTTCTTTCATCTCCTTACTTTATTCGGGTCCTCAGGCATCAATATTTGTTAATGGTATGTGTAGGAAGGTAGATCCTGACTATGGTTGCCCCCAACTTTTTGCCCTGTGTTTTAGCTGGTTTACGAAATAGTTGGCCTGGGACCCTGCCAATCAGGACCCCAGGCCTACTGCTCTCTCTGTAAAATGGATTCCATGTACCTTAGGTACATATCTAATTGGTACTGGGCCACCTTATCAGACCCTGTAACTCAGGGCATAGGTGTACCCAGGGCCACCAGGGGCTGGAGCATGTATTATGCCACCCCTGGCTGGCCATCTAAATCTGACACAACTGGCTGCACAACAGCTGGGGCAAGGTGGTGTAATCACCCCTTGCTATAGATATAGTATACCTATATCTAACCCTAAAATGGACACATAGATTCTTATAGGTCACTCCTATGGCAGGCCTTAAAAATCCTGAAGGCAGAGTGCTTGGAATCATGTGAGATGGTGCTCTGGCATGAGCTGAGCCCATTTGCAGCTTGCGGAACCAAGTCCTAATAGCTGTTCCATGATAACGCGTACCATATACTCTTAAGTGCATTATAATCCTCGCGGTTATATGCCAACTCTGGTATCGCTTTATCAAAACATGTCGAGTAAGGTGTCATACGAATTGGAATACTAACCCCTCGCCAATTCTGGCGACGGGGTTAGCATTCCACCCTTCTAGAGGGACACGACATGTATGTAACCCTGAACCCCGGTTAAAGTTAACTCGAGCCTCAGCATCACAAAATGGATGCTGCCACCACAGACACAAGTCTGACCCCCTACAGCTGGGAGTCCTTCCAGCGAGGGGAGCTTAGACAAAGGGTTTCCTGTCAGGGGCGGTGCTAGCACCATCCCAGACAGGGTTTTGTGTATCCTGGGTAGGCAGGGCTTTTCAGGAAGGTGACTGCAAGTGGCACCCCGGTGCTCACTATGCATAGGCCGGCTAGAACCAGTACCAGGGGCACACCAGCCCCTGGCCTGGGGAAAGTCCGGCATGGGAGAGTGATGTAACCACCCCCCTTCCTGGTCCCACCCATAGGGCAGGACCTAGTCGCGTTCCCACCCCTTTCTTTAGGATAAATGCAGGAGCGGGGACCCTTCCAGATTAGATCATCTTTGAATCAAGAAACTACTTTCTACGAAAGGAACTCTCGACTTCTTCTTAAGATTTCTCCCTTGTGACTAAGGAGTAGTCACCCTGCATCCGCAGGCACCATCTAAGAACACTGCGGTTTGCTGCACGTCCTTCCGCCGGAATCCGACTGACCAGCACAACGAGACCTTGCTTCCCTGGCACCTCTGACCTCTACTCACCTCTACAGCTAAGCTGAGAACCGTGGGTGCGACGAGACCTCGAGGGACCGGCCATCATCAGAACTGCACGACTTCTATCCAGCACGACCACCGAGGGATCCCTGGGTGAGTGCTTTGGGGTCTGAGAAGCCCCGACCCTGAGCAGCTCCAGCACCGAAGTCCAGCCCCCCAGCATCTCCATGATCTGCATGGGGCCCTTCTGCTCTTTGCTGCTCACCGCGTTGTCTGGCTACTAGCCCGTTGGCTTGTGGCCTTCCCGACGACGAACGACGACATCAACACCGCTAGTCTGGTTGCTCCAGACTGGCCCTTGCTCCCCTCCAACAGAGGAGCACCCCGGACCATCCTGGTCCACTCCAGACGCCATCTTAGGTCCACCGCGTGGGCTTGCATTTGCCAAGACTGTTGCCCCAATCCTGGGTCCAGCGACGTCGACAGCATCAACCATCGTGGGACAGCTCGCACCTCCATCCTGGTCGCCGACAACGCCTCCTGGTCCGTGAGACTGCAGAGCCCAGCATCGCCCACTCACCTGGTCGAGGTGACTTCGTCCGGTGACATCCTGGTGCCCACACAATCACTGGCTAGTGATTAAGAACTTGGTCCCTTCTGCTTTCAGGTGTCATCCATCTTCGATCCAGGCTTGGATCACTTCGAACTTCAACACTGGTCGCCTGCCAGCAGCTTCTTTCTTCAGGCTCCATAGACTGCAACGAGGATTCCCGACGTCTTTCCAGACCTATGCATCCGCAGCCCCTGGGCTAGGTAACTTCGGCATTTCGGTGCCCCAGCATAGCCTCACTATCCAAGGGTCCAGATCCTTACTAGCCTCCATAGACTTTGTCCCGCATCCCGCGTGAGAGTGCACACTCTGCACCTGAGTCCCCTAGGCCTCCTGCTAGTAATCTGAAGGTTCAGTAGTCCAGTCCTAGCGATTCCAAACCCTATGAGATTAGTACTTACCTGCTAGTAATTTCGCATTCCACTTTTAGTGTATATGGGTTTTCGTGCCCCTCGGGCATTTGTGTAAATTGTGCGAACTTAAGTATTTTTGTAAGAGTTTTGTTTTGTGCTTAGTACCCTGTCCTCATAAAGAGTCCAGGGCTGTTGTGATCTAAATAAATACACTGTTTATTTTCATAACACTTGTGTGGTGTCCTTTCACTTGGTGTTCAAGGGGTATATGTGATGGTATAACAGCTGGCTTAACACGCCCTCTAGAGTTTAGCCCAAAGACTGCTCGTATCCATGCTACTAGGATAGCTGGTCTATAAGGTTGACCTACAACCAATCATCAATAAGGGTTGTTTAGACTGATACAAAGTGCTCACTAGAATAGTGAACATTGTATATCAGGCCAACTTCTCACATTGGTGAGCAGCGGTTGGGATTTGAGCTTGCTGTTGTTTTACCACATGTATCCTAAGAATATCATTGTGAAAGATCACATAAGTATTTAAGGTACATATAACTTAGCTTAGAATACTCTGAGTTCTACTGAACCAGCTGTTGTAGTTCAACAAGGCCTAGCACACCTTGACTACAACTCTTAGCAAGGGATCAGTAGGCAAACATATAGTGTAGGTAGGTGCATCACTTACACCACACTAGAAGCATGTCGGACAAAGGAGGGAACTCAGAAGCCCCCCTTGTGTCAGAGGACCTTCCACAGGTCACTTCACGATATGCTGCTCTTAGCTTCCAGGAGATGAGACAAATCTGTACATCCAGGAAGCTAAAACAGGGTTCTAACCCTACCATTCCCTTTCTGATTGGTCTCTTAGAGACTTATGATGCCAGGAGGACTGGTAACCCAGACCCTTCTAATCCAGATGGGAATATGCCCCCCTTAGAGGGACCCTTTGGTGACCCAGGCAGTAGATGATGCTGAGGAGGAGGAAGAAGAGTTATCAGGGGATGAGGCAGACAAAGGTCAGGTAGAAATCAGTAGACTCACTAGGACCAACTTAAGTAGGCATGAAAGTGGATTTGGGGGACCCCCAGGCCCACTCTCAGGCAGGCTTAACATTGGGGATAGACGAGTTAGGTCTCGCTCCAGAGGCTCTAACAGATCTATTCATATCAATGGCTTCCAGACCTCTTCTCACAGAGGGATGACATCCCCTCAGAGAAGAGAGCATGAAGCTAAAATGAAGGAAGTCAATCTGAGGATTGAAAGGGAAGAACTTGCCCTGGCCAAAGAAAGACTTGCCTTTGCTAGAGAGCAGAAATTGTGTGGGCTAGAGCCCACTGGTGGCAGCATACTCCCAAGAGAAAAAGATAGGAGTTTAGACACTAGACACCTGAGTAAGATAGTGCCCCCTTTAAACAAGGGGATGATATCCACAAATGGATAACTGCTTTGGAGAGTGCTTGCACTGTACAGTGTATCCCCCAGAGTCAGTGGGCAGCTATCTTGTGGCTCTCCTTTGAAGGCAAAGGTAGAGATAAGCTCCTCACTACTAGAGTTGAGGATGCTAACAATTACCAAGTCCTGAAGAATACACTGGTTGATGGGTTTGGTTTAACCACTGAACAGTACAGGTTGATGTTCAGAGACACCCAGAAAACTCAGTCTCAGGATTGGGCTGACTTTGTTGATTGTGCCACTAAGGCTTTTGAAGGCTGGCTACTGGGTAGTAAGGTTACTGATTTTAAAGGATTGTACAATCTAATTATGAGAGAGCAAATCTTAAGTAATTGTCAGAACCAGTTATTACACCAGCACCTGGTAGACTCTGATCTGACCTCTCCACAAGAATTGGGTAAGAGGGCAGACAAATGGGTCAGAACCAGGGTTAGGCCTAAGAACCAGGGTGGTGACCAAAAGAAGGAATCAACCAAGCCTCAAGAGAAGGGTGGGGATAAATCCACAGAGAAGGCTTCCCAAGGGCCCTAAAACTCCAATAAGGGTGGTGGGTCCCAGAACACTCCTTCAGAACAGAAGAAACCTTATTGCCATACCTGCAAACAGGTGGGCCATTACAAAAGTGATCTCAGTTGCCCTAAAAATAGCAATAAGGAAAACATACCCCCAGGTAATACTCCCAGACCTCCTGTTACCACTAGTGGTAATCCCCCAGGTGGTGGGAGTGCCACCAAGAGTGTGGTGGGCATTACTTTGGGAAACCAAGTGGATTATGGCCTAACCAGATCTCCTGACACAACTCTTGTCTGTGAGACTGGCATGGGGTTTGCCAATTCACTACTGGTACCCACATTTTGGGGAAGTACAGACAAGAGCCCCTTATCAATGGTCAGAAAGTTGAGACATACAGAGACACAGGGGCCAGCATCACCATGGTGATTGACCATCTGGTCCCCTCTGCTCAACTGACCCCTGGTTTTAGTTATCAGGTGACAGATATTCATGGAGTGCAAAGAAGGCATCCCATGGCAGTAGTCGAGCTCAGCTGGGGTAATGTCACAGGGCCCATGAGTGTGGCAGTGACAGACAACCTACCTGTAGATTGCTTACTGGGGAATGACCTGGAACTCTCAGCATGGGCTGAGGTGGAGCAAGAAACTCACTCCAGGATGATAGGCCTACCCAGAAAGGTTAGTGGGGCAGTAATAGCTACAGCCCCAGCCCAAGCACCATTCCTCCCTGAAAAGCTTGGAAGGGCAGTGGTAGCCACTGCCCAGGCTCAGACAGACTTTCCAGAACAGGTTAGGAGGGCTGTGACAGTCACAGCCCAAACACAAACTGAGTGCCTTCCTGAAAAGGTTGGCAAGGTTGAAATGGTCTCAGCCTCTACTCAGACAGATAGTGGGGTTGTGAAGCCTGAGACAATGGATCACTCCACCCAGACAGAGAGCATTGAGGAGGAAGAAGAGTCTTCCCCCTCCCAGACACTAGGTAAGAGCCAGCCTCCTCGGGGAACTGACTCTACCCCTGGTGAAGGAACTGCCCCAGAGGTAGTCAGGCCTCGCCTGACAGAGCCCCTGATGGCAGTGGACCCTTTCCAGGTGGGACCCAGTCTGGAGCAGGTAACCTGCCCCTCTCTACCCTGCCTCAGTCAGCCCAGGGCTGTGGAGGTCAGGGAGGCCAGTGGTGGACCCCAGAGGGCCCCTGTCCAGAAATCCCCAATCAACAGATTAGGATCACTGAAGCTAGCAGGCCTAGCCAAGTGAAAATAAAACAGACTCCTGAGGGATCCCCCTTAAAATTATCTAGGGACCTCCCCCATCTGGACACTGTTGGGCACAGCCAAACCTGGGGCCTAAGAACCCCAAACCTGACCTGTCCCTCCAGTAAACCAAACAGAGGGGCTCAGCCTCCAGCTTTAGGTAGCCAGAGGCTGACCCTGAGAGCACAGTGTATCTCAGCTAGAGAAAGAAAGGCACACATGATGGATGGTGATTGGAGGAAGTTGAGCCCAAAGGTAGAGGAGCCTCACTTCAGTACTCCATCCCAGCATCAGCCTTTTATTTTCCCAAGACACACCAGAGACAGAGATTCCCTATGTTGGAGACCCTCAGATACCCTTAGGGTGAGAGGTTGCTTAGTGGACCATGACACAGGGGGAAACCAAGCCAGAGCTGGTCCTTCCTTATATGGCCACTTAGGCAATAGAGGCTTACCTGGACAAGGATAGCCTTATCTCCTTTCGTTTGGGGGGGGGGGGTTGTGTAGGAAGGTAGATCCTGACTATGGTTGCCCCCAACTTTTTGCCCTGTGTTTTAGCTGGTTTACGACATAGTTGGCCTGGGACCCTGCCAATCAGGACCCCAGGCCTACTGCTCTCTCTGTAAAATAGATTCCATGTACCTTAGGTACATATCTAATTGGTACTGGGCCACCTTATCAGACCCTGTAACTCAGGGCATAGGTGTACCCAGGGCCACCAGGGGCTGCAGCATGTATTATGCCACCCCTGGCTGGCCATCTAAATCTGACACAACTGACTGCACGACAGCTGGGGCAAGGTGGTGTAAATATAGTATAGTATATGATTTACTATTTCTGTTTATGATCAGGCACAGGTCAAATGTAATTGTTCCATCATAAGCGCAGAGATATCCTTTCGGGGATCTAGTCAGGCGCTATAGAAGCACATAAAATAAATAAATAAATATAGATATAGTATACCTATATCTAACCCTAAAATGGACACATAGATTCCTATAAGTCACTCCTATGGCAGGCCTTAACAATCCTGAAGGCAGAGTGCTTGGAATCATGTGAGATGGTGCTCTGGCATGAGCTGAGCCCGTTTGCAGCTTGCAGAACCAAGTCCTAATAGCTGTTCCATGATAACGCGTACCATATACTCTTAAGTGCATTATAATCCTTGCGGTTATATGCCAACTCTGGTATCGCTTTATCAAAACATGTCGAGTAAGGTGTCATACGAATTGGAATACTAACCCCTCGCCAATTCTGGCGACGGGGTTAGCATTCCACCCTTCTAGAGGGACACAACATGTATGTAACCCTGAACCCCGGTTAAAGTTAACTCGAGCCTCAGCATCACAAAATGGATGCTGCCACCACAGACACAAGTCTGACCCCCTACAGCTGGGAGTCCTTCCAGCGAGGGGAGCTGAGACAAAGGGTTTCCTGTCAGGGGCGGTGCTAGCACCATCCCAGACAGGGTTTTGTGTATCCTGGGTAGGCAGGGCTTTTCAGGAAGGTGACTGCAAGTGGCACCCCAGTGCTCACTATGCATAGGCCGGCTAGAACCAGTTCCAGGGGCACACCAGCCCCTGGCCTGGGGAAAGTCCGGCATGGGAGAGGGGTGTAACCACCCCCCTTCCTGGTCCCACCCATAGGGCAGGACCTAGTCACGTACCCACCCCTTTCTTTAGGATAAAGGCAGGAGCGGGGACCCTTCCAGATTAGATCATCTTTGAATCAAGAAACTACTTTCTACGAAAGGAACTCTCGACTTCTTCTCAAGATTTCTCCCTTGTGACTAAGGAGTAGTCACCCTGCATCCGCAGGCACCATCTAAGAACACTGCGGTTTGCTGCACGTCCTTCCTCCGGAATCCGACTGACCAGCACGACGAGACCCAGCTTCCCTGGCACCTCTGACCTCTACTCACCTCTACAGCTAAGCTGAGAACTGTGGGTGCGACGAGACCTCGAGGGACCGGCCATCATTAGAACTGCACGACTTCTATCCAGCACGACCACCGAGGGATCCTTGGGTGAGTGCTTTGGGGTCCGAGAAGCCCCGACCCTGAGCAGCTCCAGCACCGAAGTCCAGCCCCCCAGCATCTCCACGATCTGCGTGGGGCCCTTCTGCTCTTTGCTGCTCACCGCGTTGTCTGGCTACTAGCCCGTTGGCTTGTGGCCTTCCCGACGATGGACGACGACATCAATACCGCTGGTCTGGTTGCTCCAGACTGGCCCTTGCTCTCCTCCAACAGAGGAGCACCCCGGACCCTCCTGGTCCACTCCAGACGCCATCTTAGGTCCACCGCGTGGGCTTGCATTTGCCAAGACTGTTGCCCCAATCCTGGGTCCAGCGATGTCGACAGCATCAACCATCGTGGGACAGCTCGCACCTCCATCCTGGTTGCCGACAACGCCTCCTGGTCCGTGAGACTGCAGAGCCCAGCATCGCCCACTCACCTGGTCGAGGTGACTTCGTCCGGTGCCATCCTGGTGCCCACACAATCACTGGCTAGTGATTAAGAACTGTCATCCATCTTCGATCCAGGCTTGGATCACTTCGAACTTCAACACTGATCGCCTGCCAGCAACTTCTTTCTTCAGGCTCCATAGACTGCAACGAGGATTCCCGACGTCTTTCCAGACCTATGCATCCGCAGCCCCTGGGCTAGGTAACTTCGGCATTTTGGTGCCCTAGCATAGCCTCACTATCCAAGGGTCCAGATCCTTTTTCGTTTTCAGCCTAACTAGTCGGGTTCGCCCGATAACACTAACTTTGCTTTTACTAGCCTCCATAGACTTTGTCCCGCATCCCGCGTGAGAGTGCACACTCTGCACCCGAGTCCCCTAGGCCTCCTGCTAGTAATCTGAAGGTTCAGTAGTCGAGTCCTAGCGATTCCAAACCCTAAGAGATTAGTACTTACCTGCTAGTAATTTCGCATTCCACTTTTAGTGTATATGGTTTTTCGTGCCCCTCGGGCATTTGTGTAAATTGTGCGAACTTAAGTATTTTCGTAAGAGTTTTGTTTTGTGCTTAGTACCCTGTCCTCATAAAGAGTTCAGGGCTGTTGTGATCTAAATAAATACACTGTTTATTTTCATAACACTTGTGTGGTGTCCTTTCACTTGGTGTTCAAGGGGTATATGTGATGGTATAACAGCTGGCTTAACAAGCCCTCTAGAGTTTAGCCCGAAGACTGCTCGTATCCATGCTACTAGGATAGCTGGTCTATAAGGTTGACTTACAACCAATCATCAATAAGGGTTGTTTGGACTGATACAAAGTGCTCACTAGAATAGTGAACATTGTATATCAGGCCAACTTCTCACAGTATGGTTTCAGATTATTTTTCATTGCACAGAGGTGTCAGACAAGGTTGTCCACTGTCCCCTTTATTATTTGTTTTAGCTTTAGAACCCTTTCTTACCAAGATTCGACAAGACAACAATATCTCTGGCTTCCTTTTGGGTTCCCAACAGGTTAAGCTTTCAGTTTACGCTGATGTTATTCTTTTATACTATTCTGATCCTCAATCCTCTCTTCCTTTCTTTCTTCAACAGGTTTCTTCCTTCTCTGAAGTTTCTGGGTATCGTCTTAACGTTGACAGTTGTGAAATTCTACCTTTAAATCCTTTATGCCAAAAACATCTCTTTGAGCATTCTGGCTTCTCTTGGCAACCATCTAAGATCAAATACTTGAGGATTTGGTTCGCTCCTCTCTTGTCTGACACTCCTAAAATAAACTTTGACCATACGTAACCAAAACATTGAATGCTGCCATTACCCGATGGAACCCTCTTTTTCTATCTTGGTGGGGCCGTCTCGACTCCATTAAAATTATGTTATCACCACTTGTATTATATACTATCTTCATGATTCCTATTCATATTCCTGATTACTATTTTAAGAAGATCGATTCTACCCTACTTAATTTTCTGTGGAAAGGCATACGTTCTCGTATAGCTCTTGTTGCCTTGAAGAAGGATAAATCTAATGGTGGACTTCAATTCCCTGATTTTAAAACTTATCATCGCGCTTTCTCCTTGAAACAAGCTGCCCGTTGGATTTCTACTGATCTTACTTTTTATCCTCGTCTCTGGCTAAAAATAGAATCTTCATTTCTTACTCCCTTTGAGTTCCGAGAAATCGTTTCCTTTACACCCAATATGTCTTCTCTTCACAACCCTGTTATTTCTCACTCTCGTAATCTCTTTCTCCCTTTTATGTCCTCCTCTTACCCCTCTATCAATTCCACTCATCTACAGCCTATTTGGCATAATAAACATCTCCGGATCGGTAATCGTTCCATATACTGGAAGTCTTGGTATTCCAAAGGTCTGTAATGGATTTCATACCTTTTCTCTAATAATCAACCTCTTTCCTTTTCTGATCTCCAATCCCAATTTTCGTTTTCTTCATCTTCTTGCTCACAGTATAATTTGCTTTGTCCCATTCTTGTTCAATACCTTCAATCCCTACCCATTACTAATAATATACCCACTATATCTCAATCTGTATCCTCTACATTGGATCACTCTCCCTCTGCTTCTTTTCTCTATAAATCCTTTCAACTTTCCTTAGACAGACCCAAAACTAAGATTGAGACAGCCTGGGAAAAAGATTTTTTGCAAGAATGGACCGTTCCTCTTTGGGACAAGATTTGGTCAAAGATTCATAAGACCTCTAGAGCTGCCAACACCACACAAACCCTTTTTTTCATTTACAAGCGGATTTTATTTACTCAGTGACTCTATCGACTTTTTCATAAGACACTCCTTCTACTTGTTGGTCTTGCTCGTGCTCTACTGATGATTTAAAACATATGATATTTGAATGTCCTCCTATTTTCCAATTTCGGACACTTGTTTGGTCCCAAATTCAGAAAATATTTAA
The DNA here is from genome assembly GCF_964263255.1 of Lissotriton vulgaris. NCBI lineage: Eukaryota > Metazoa > Chordata > Amphibia > Caudata > Salamandridae > Lissotriton > Lissotriton vulgaris. The sequence continues at coordinate 50,336,757 of NC_141695.1, forward strand.
AGTCCAAATTCCTTTCTCCATTATTCACATCTTTCTGGGTTCGCTCTCTCCTCTCTGGCCTCAATCTTCACAGCAATATAAACTCTTAGATCTTTTGATAGCTATTGCCTTTCATCTCATCACCTCCAATTGGTAACAAGCTAACAATGTCACTTTTCGCTCTTGGTGGAACGCGGTTTGTTTCCATCATCGGCCAGACATTAACGCTTTTCATGAAATTAGTTAAAAGGGCCCATCGTGAACAGAAGTTTCTCATCTTCACATTGCGCCTCCACTTCCATAATAGGATTTTTACCAAAACAAATCCAATATTTTTCGACATATAGTAATAGCTAAATCTCAAACATTTTGTGTGACAAGTAAAACAAGCATAACTTGAAATGCAGGAATTGTGTGAGATTACGTTAATGTAATCAAACTTTTTCCCATGCCTGATGATCACTATGTATTGTGGGACACAATATATCTGTAACAAAATTTAAAAAATGAATTGTTAACAGTTGTAGTTGTATTTTTCGATCTGTAGCGTTTACCTGGAATGTTGCCTTTAATACAGCCTTTGAGAGTGCACAGAACAGAACATCTTTGATAGGGATTTGTCCAGCATAAGGCCCGAAGGATTATACCTTTCAATTTATGGGATGAATTTAATTTTGAAGCCCTGGAGTTCGGTCTTATTACATAACAAGCACTTTACGTACTTCATATGAAAAATGTTCTCTCTTGATATATATTCATGAAAATTTATATATTCGTACAATGTATATTTGTAATTTTTCTGGGACCGATGAGAGTGGACTAAATATCTTCTAGGACTTTTAAAAAACTAAAGGTTGTGCAAACTATTGGCATACATTGTAAGATTGGGCTGCCTGGAGGAAAATGTGTATGATTCCTGGAGTGTTAGAAAACTTCCATGCTATTTTTTTAATTGCTTATATAATTTAACATTCTTTTAAGCTGTATCTATTTATTGAACTTCAACTCCCAAAATACACAATTTAATTATGAACATATACTTTTCATTAAACATTTCACCTTAGGTGATCATCCAAAGAGAATAAAGTATTTCATTACACACGACTGAAAGAACCTGAGTAATACTGTAACTTGCTAAAATGGTAATAGAAAACTAATATGCAACAAAATTTTGGTCACCCCCATTACATGTATTAACAATTCCTCATAATAATTTCTCAAGAGAACAAAGATAGAGACAGCAAGAAAATGTCCCTGTGCAAGTGTGGGAAACTTATGTGTTAGGAATTGTAGATCCCAAAAGTTTCTGTTGCATATAAATAACGAAATGACATGCTTTTATGCAATGTTGGAGGTTTGCAGGGCATTCTGGGAAAGAACAATTAGTGGCATCTATGCAAGTCACATAACCATGGCCTACCCTGGGCATCAAGTTTTCACAAATGTCTGGATTGTCCAAATAACCACTATTCCTACATTCAGTTTCTAAGTCACATATAAAAAATGATTTGCTTTTATCTGTGTCCATTTTTCATTTAATAAATTTTACCTTATGAATTGATGCATGGTTTATACACAGTGGTATATCATTATAAGCTGCAGCGCATATGCTGGCTCTCTCTACTGCCTATTTTTGTACAACCACTAAACACAATAAAATGCTGCAAGCAGGGAGGCCTTATGGAACAAGTGGTATATATATTTTTGATCTATAGTCAATCATCAGGCCCAAAACGTACACTTGAAATTGATGTCATCAATTGATTTTTCCTACCTATTTTCCTAACTTTTTTATTTCAATGACTAATGTCTTTGTGAAAGGTATGAGTGATCAACATGAATCCCCACTTCCTAAATTTTGAACGTTGTCTACTTTTCATAAACGTATAGATTTCTGCATTTACCCATGGATATGTTAGATTTAAAATTCCCTTTCCTATAATGCCTCTGCCGTACTGTTTTAGGTTAACAGTGTGTGGCTCAAATACATGCATTTGTATTTACGTTATGCAACCCGCTGAGTTATCCTCGCAGCATGTAACCTTTTCTTAGCCAGTGTGACTCCATTTTGTATTTCGCAATCCATATTAGAGTGTGACTGAATGTGTATATATTGCTTGCTTCAGCAGAACGCTACTGGGGTGCATTTTCTCCTAAGGTTGGGCCTCACTGTACTAATGGATGTATTGTTTATACTCCTGCATACATTTATCATGAGACGGAGCCTGCTCCCACTGGCTCAGCTGCAGGCAAGCAGAATGACCAAGCCAGAGAGAGACTCTTGGATCATCCTTGTGTGCCCGTCTTTGTCTCTTGCTGCCTTCGGTGGAAAGTTACTGGGTAGGTGCGTCTTTTGCTCCCACTGAAATGTATAATTGCTATTCTTATGCCTGGGAGAGGCAGTCCCTCTCCGGTAATCTTAGGGTGCAGGTCATGACGGACTCCTCTGCAGAGAATATGGTAATAAATGCTTGTTTGTATTCTCAACTGTCTGACCGACTCTTCTTTTGGGAAGGTATAGCAGGTGGTTGCATGTGTACAACCCTCGGTCCCTAGAGGACTCGTCCTTCAGATATCTTAACTGTTTCCACCACAAACTTAAATTGGGTTGGAACTACAAAAAGGAAAAATGGACTTCCTCTTAGAAAAATGCAAAGCTATTTTTAAAAAAAATGTTGTTTTATGTTACTGCTTTGCTTGTTCCTGAAAGCTGAGAAGATTGTGATTTTAGCACATCAAAACATTTGTTGATACCATTTCAAGTGAAGAATGCTTTCTTGCACAAACACCTTTTTCTCATATTTCCTAAATAGAAACAAAATGTTTCTATAGTTTTGCAATTTTCTCTGTCCCTTGCCGAGGAATCCACAACATTTGGGTACTCTGAAAGTGTGGGGGAAAAGGATGAACATTTGACCTGGATATCTTCTATGGAAAAAAGAAATAAAGAAGGATTAAGTGTGAAGTGCGCCAGATATCAAGAAAAGGGCTTAGTGATGGGGGTGGAAAAGCCTCTAGCTAAGGCGTTAAAGTTAAACCACCCTGCCTTGCCCAGTGGTTGGAGAATAATGTGTCCTATTCCTCACAGCCTTGTATATGGGCTTCAGAATTTCAAAATAACCTTTTCATATAGATTTAGCCAAGGTCCAGGGAGAAGGCAAAAAAAAAACACCCTGGACTTTTGCATTGACAGAGTGGTGGACACTGTGACCCACCACCCAATCACCCCTTTGTCCAATGGCCTGTGAGGGTGCTTTCACACCTCACTTCATGGTCAATGACATGAGCCTGCATCAAACAACATACTCTTTGCCCCATCCTTCTCCATCCTCCCACCACATGCACATTTCAGGTTAGGAGACAGCTCCCCGCATATCCCTATTCCAAATGTGAGTTGAACCGCCTGCACATGTCCCCAATCTGCATGTCCCACTCATTCACATGAGAGAGAAGAAAATCCAGGCTGGCCACATGATTAACATTGCAAACGCCTACCACCTTCACAATGTGACATTAAAAAAGGAACCGAAAATTTAAATGATATGTGAAGGAAAGAGCTCCTTTGTTGGCAGATCCTCATTTGTATAATTATTTTACCCTCACTGCCCAGCTTAGCGCTGGGACACTCTTCTGAGTAGCCAAGCACTCAATAAATCCCTATACATCAACATCACATAACCCTAAGCCTGTATCGTTTTATTTTGAGACTTATGTTTCCCCACCGCTTCATGTAATGGAATGAGTTAATTTACCCTATCACTTAGATGAACACATGTTTTAGTTAAGGCTGAACATCACCTTAGTCACTTCATGGTATGAGTGAGTCAGAATAGTAGTGAGTGAGTGAGTGAATGACTGCCAATGAGCGAGAGGAAGAGTGTATGAGACTAGACGAGTGAGTGCAAGTGACTGAGAATGAATGAGTGACAGTGAGTGTGGATAAGTATGAGTGAATGTAAGTGAATGTAAGAATGTGTTGTTTTTATTGTGCGGTTGACCCTGTCATCCTCAAAGTAAGTAAAGGACTTTCTAGAAAGATGCAGGTTCACAGATTATATGATGTTGCTTCCTGTGATGTCAGTAAAGTCAAAGGGTTTGTGATCTCATTTCTCCTACCCCAGATATTTTAGTGAATTGACCACAGTGGTTGACCAGATTCCACTTGTAGTGGAGGGTTAAGGTTGTGTGTTAGTTCTGGTCCTGGACCAACATTGGCTGAGTACAGTTCGATAATGGTGTGTGCACTTACTCATTGATCTGCACCTGACTAACTCTCTTATTTCTAACAACATGCACTGAACATGATGTTCTACTTTATAACAATCACTCACATGCTCTGTACAAACATGTTGCATTTGAAGATAGGACCGTGATCAGTTCTGCAAGCAGGATAACCTACCATGACCTAACGATATCCAACCAATTTGCCAAATGTTAAATGTTATTGACTTCATATGGGAGTGAGAAGGAGTATAGGGGACTGGTTGGCATGCGGCAGGGAGGGGCCCTTGTATTGGTTCCTCAACCAGCACGCAATGCGGCTATCATAGTATGTTTCTATAATGAAATATTCTTCCAAGGTTGGGAAAGCGTCTTAGAGGAAGAATTGAGGAAAGACTGCTGAGGACCTGAATTGACCACTACAGTAACTCCAATATATTAGTAACATTGGATAGAGATAGATACCACCTCCCATCCAACACAACAGCATTTGAAGGTTCTGATGGAATAAGACTCGTTACTATGTGAGTCATTACATTGCGTGCCTTCACAACGCTGTTGTTACAACAACCGCGTTGTTTCCACACAATGCCATTACTATGCAAGTCATTACATCGACTTGCAATAGATGGCATGCTAACATTAGAAATGTATAATTTACTATTACAACTCCATCCTACACAACAGTAGTGAAGATGTTGGAATAGTAAAAACTATACTATTACCTTACATTAGCGTGCCATCTACAACGTGGTCATTGTAACAACCGGTTGTAATGGCATTGCTGTAGTTGCTCCTGTGGTGGAGCGGGACGCGCGCGGGCGACGCTGGGAGAAGCCCGGGACAAGGGCGGGAACGTCTGAGGCCGTCAGAGGCCGAAGGAGGCTGGGGCTGGGCCGATTCTCTTAAGTCCATTCTTGCACTGACTATTGGATCTATTAGGACATCTAAAAATGTTTAACTATTAATGGACTTTGCGGTAAGCCTGCTGTTTTGTGTCACGTTCATCCCTCTGTGCATATATTTGTATCTTGTTACAGAATATAACGCCTTTATACCGTGTTCATTGCCTAAAATGGGGAGGAAGAGAATACAGCCACTTCCCGCAGATACTTGTAATACCATAGATAATTATTTAGTCAAAGCAGTTAGCGCTTTGACTGAGGAAATTGACCGCACGGAAAGGCGCCTCTCACTGGGGCCAAGTATAATACCGAGTGAGCAAGTTGAGCCAAGCCCCCATTTGAGCCCTGCAGTCACTTCAGGTTCTGACCGAGAAGAAGGTGCGGCCAATTTAGACGCTGACAGCTCTCGTATTTCAGCGACCCCTAATTCATCACCAGCTGTTACTCTCCCCAAGACTGTTGTGCCAGTTGTAAGAAAATCTAAGCGGCCTAAAAGGGGGGATCAGAAAAGCACGAGAATGAATAAGGATATCAGTAATCCATCCCAAGGCAATATGGTTACAACAAGGTCAAAGTTAATTAGATCAGTACCCTTAAGTACTATAGACCTTGAGGCTATTTACGACAAGTTAATTGAGTTAATGAAACCTACAAATATCAAAGGAGGGGGAGAAGGAATATGTGAACCTTTAGATTTCCTTAGGTTCGATATGATATAATCAAAAGAAAAGGATCACTTGTCCGTAATGAAACCTATTCATGATAAAGTCGATAACATGACTAGGGAGGTACACAAACTTAGAAATCAGATAGAGAAATCCAGCATTGCAGCTCATTCTGATGCCCCCAAGTTATTCCAAAACATAGACAGTACATTAGTAAATGCGTGCCAAAGTAGTACGAGTGTAGCCAGTCTGGCAACCATTCACCAACCTGCCCCTGAGGTAAGACCAACTATAGATCTGGCTTGCAGGGGCCCTGGAGGGACCAGCGGCCTAGGGACAACTACCATAGCCCCCACTTCGGAAAAATGACCTGCTAATGGTCCTATTGTCACCCTAGGGAGGCAAGTGTTGCAAGAATGTAGTAATTTAGAATCTAATAATTCATGTAGATTAGAGTTAACGCGCAAAATTTTGAATGTAGTCCCAGCAGTGATAAATTTACCACCTGAATGTGGCGCTTATGTAGCAGTCCTCGCGAACATACCGAAACTAAAGCCCAACCAAATTGAAAATCATGATACGCTCAAAAAAAAAAACCTTGCATTGGCTTTCCAAACATTGTAGCTTTCCCATGTACGGGGCAAATCAGATAATCATGACTCAAAGAGTAGGCTGGTTGGGCCCCCTTGAAAAGAAAATTGAGGTTGCATAATTATTAACTTTACAACACCAGACTGGGCTAGGGATTCCATTATGAATGCACCTCCCCCGTCCACATGGGAGTACAATACAACTCTACTCCCATTAGATTTTTTCTATAGGCATCAGATAGTCAATCAAAACAAAGTGCGTACTAATGATCGTCCCAGTGTCAATCATTACCCCAATACCCATAATTTGTTTCCCTTGTCTAAATTTCAGGACTGTTTTTCCATCCCAACTTTTAATAGATACCAGACTTTCGAATCAATGGAGGATATTGATTGACTTGCGGGACACTACGATCAGATGCATGATGTCGATACTATAAACCCTGAAAGGGGAGTTGTAGATCAGGCTTGTATAGTCAATCCCGGGAAACAATCGCCTAGTAATAAAACTTATTCCAAGGCGGCCAGACCATATAGCGTGGCAAGGAAATCCCAGGTGGTGGCTTCAAATAATGATACACAGAAGGTTGCAGCTACGGTACAACATAATATCCCACCGCTAGCCGCTACTAACTTATCCAATAGTTTAATAACACACCAAACTCAACCTATCTCATATGCAACTATCGAGGAAGGCCTCAATATTATCACCTTGAATATAGCGGGTATTGGTGGGAAGCTGTTTACTCCATTCTGGAAGGATTTTATCAAACAAGGACACAATATTATTTGTCTCCAAGAGACTTGGTATAAAGAGCCAATTTATGTGGAGGGTTATACATCTTACTGGGTAGAGGCAGTGAATTCAGCTGCAGGCAGGGCAAAAGGTGGCCTCCTAATTCTGATATTGACGAGGTTAACTGAGTTTAAACTTAGGAGTCATTCTGAGATTGCCCCTTATGCACAGTTACTACGTTTAGAGCATCATAAAGGTAGAGATTTGGTCATGATTAACTTCTATAATAATATCTTTGATGCAAGCAGGGGATCCATAGTACAGGACAAAGCTCTATATAATCATTTCCCACATAACAATTACGGAACCGCACTGAATAACTTAGTAGCCAAATTAGATTTAGAGCTATTGGATTGCACTATGAAAAAGGGTAACAATAGATGCCCAACCTTTAAAGGAAGGGACGCCCACTCTAATATTGACCATGTCCTTGTTTCCTGCGGTACGGCCTACTCTAATCCATGTAAGTGATCACAACAGTATTTTCCTATCATTATTGTGCTGGGGGTATAAATCCCATAATTCTAGAAGCCCAATTAGGGACATTGCCTCAGTAAGACCTAACGGCATGAGAATCAAGCGGGTTAATGTTAATCCTGACGGACTTTTGGAGGATGTTAAAGTTAAATGCAGTGCAGAAATAAGTTACTGCTTAAGCAATGAGGTAACCCCTGCTACACTGCTCTCTAAGTTTTATAAGATAAACCTATTCATAGGGCTTACTGACAGGCAGGAGACGGAAACCGAGGACTACACAGACCGGTTGGTTTGATAAAAATTGCACCCAATCTCTATCTAAATTGAAATCGTCTTTAGCTGCCAAACCAAGAGACCCAGCACAAATTAGGGATGAGCGCTACAATCATAAGATCTCCTTGGAGGTGCAGAAAAAAGAACTACAAAATGAGCCCTGGTCCAACCTTGATCTAGCAGCGGCTACAAAAAATAACAAATTATTTTGGGAGATTATCAACTGTCCCTTTATAAAGAATGATAACAGCCCTGAACTAACTTCCCATGTAAACTGCAACGCCTGGATAGACCATTTCACAAAGATTTTTAATCTGGATGGGTTGATTTTAGAATCTTTTTTTAACAAATCGATATGGCCTACTATACCGTTACTTATTAGCATGGATGAAGTATATGAGGGGCTAGCAAAGAGCAGCGGAGGTAAAGCCCCGGGCCCCAATGGTGTGCCAGTGGACTTATATAAGCACAAGATGAATTTATGGGCACCAATTTTAACACGGTTTTTTAATTCTGCTATTGAAGGCAACCTTTCATTGACTTGGGGCCAATCTATAATTGTTCCCCCTTTTAAAAAAGTCTCTAGGTCAGAGGCACGTAATTACCGTCCTATCTCCCTTCTTGATTCGTCGATTAAAGTCTTGAGTAGAATCCTCCTAAACAGACTAGAAATATGGGCAGAGGAAAATACCATCCTATCGCCTGTACAGTACGGGTTCAGAAGGGGGATAGGTACAATGAAGCAATGTATAAACCTCAATCTTATTATCAATAAATATACCACGGTTAAAGAAGGAAACTTATTTTTATGTTTTGCCGACTTAAGTAGTGCCTTCGATTTAGTTGAACATTCTCTTTTATGGCCTATTTTATTGGAAATGGGACCACCAAAAGAGATCATACATTTCCTGGAAAGACTTTATGAAAGATTGTCTAGCAAAGTGCGCTTAGGGCCTGCCGGTGAATGTACTCCCTTTTTTAAGGTCAACAGAGGCATCAGGCAAGGCTGCGTTTTAGCACCCCTTTTGATTTCTTTATTTATTAATCAAATTGACATAATCCTTAGAAAGACCCCAGCGGATGCCCCCTTTTTAGATGGTAACCCCATCCCAATATTGCTGTACGCAGATGATGCGGTCCTTCTATCACGTACCCAAATTGGCCTCCAACGCCTTATTGACAAATTTCAGTTGTTTGCAGATAGAAGGAAACTGCTAATCAATAAAGAAAAAACTTTTGTAATGTCATGCGGGAAGAAGACCAAGCAAAATAGGACCTTCTACTTAGATGATGTTAAAATTGAAACCGTTAAAATGTTCCGCTATCTTGGCATAATATTTTCCGGAGGTGGAAGATGGAAGATGGAAAAGGAGAATGTGCGCCTCAATATGGTTAGGAACACCAATAGCATTTTTAGATTTGCTGGCAAATTGGAAACCGCAGAATTAAGGATATGGTGTCAATTTATAATGCAAGGTGCCTATCATCTGCATTATATGGGGTGGGAGTATGGGGTCACCATACCCATAGCGGCAAGCTAATTCAATACGAGGAAAACTTATTCCTGAAACGCTTGCTGTGTGTCCCAGCTTCAGCCTCTACTGACATAATCCACAGGGAAGTGGGCCTAAATTCAATTAAGGACCTAGCAGCTTTGCGTCCATTGACACTATGGCGGTCTATCTGGTCTAAAACCGAAACAAAATTTACACAGAGTGTAATCAATGACTGTTTAAAGCTAGACCATTGCTCACACATCCCACGGCTCAGACATATTCAACATTGGTATAAGTTACTCTTTGATCTAGACCCTTTTCTGGAGACAGATCAGGTTATATCTATATAAAAAAAAGAGCTTAAGGAATCCTTTCTAGAATACGCAAGGAATGCCAGGGCTGCTGAACGTGATAAACAATGTACCCTGACTTTTTATCATGAGCAAAATGTAAGCAAAGGTTTTCAGCCCTATTTAACAGAAGTCACAAGAAACTCCCATTGTTTCGTTTTAACACGTTGAAGACTAGGCACTGTCCATTACCTTGTGGCATTCCCTCACATTAGACGGAATAGTACCTCCCCATGCTCTTGTGACGGTTTTTCCAAACAAAGCTGTTGCCATTTTATGTTGTTTTGCAAATTTTACATTTTTTTAAGGAAATTCTACCTAAAACCCATCTTTTTAAAATATAAGGTACGATCTATCAAGGCTGCGATGCAGATAATGTTTACTTTGGGAAGTTCTGATATATGTTTTTATGTAGCTACATACATTTTAAGATGTATGACTGCCAGGAAATCAATTAATATTTGAACATTAAGTATTCAGGAATTAATATATGTAATTTTTAGGAGGAGAGCCGAGCCGAGAATTTTGGCCCTCCCAAGGGCAGAAGCGCCACTGTCAGGAACACTGTATCTATGTGATTTCTGGTTACTAGCACGCGTCACTTTACTTTTGCGAGTTTGCACATGCATTGTAAAGGAAATTGCACGTTATTAGTCATGTTTGCATTTATAAAGTACTGAAACTTTTGGACATATTTATTGCACTGTCTTTTTGAATTACTGTACATCAGACTTTTATTGAAAATTGGACTACACATTTTGTATGGATGTTGCAAGGTTTTAAGCACAAAAATTGTACTATATTTACAGTGTGCGTTCTTATGTCTTATGCTTTATGTCTGCTGTATGGTTATGTATATATACCGAATGAAGCATTTTGAAACTGACTGCAATGTGAAGGTTGTTTCCCTTCTGATGTGAACTTACCGTCAGACTTGGAGTGCTCCACTGTATGTCAAGTGATGGCTCAAATCTTCAACAATATGAACTCTTGTCATGCGGAATGCTCTTAATGCTGATCTTACTGCTCGCCCAGGACTGTGTTAGTCATGCTGCTGCCTTTGTGACCCAGACGGCAGCGATAACACTGGCCCAGCTCCATCCTGCAGCCAACAAAAAAGTGGCATAATTAAAAAGTCGCTCATTAATTCACATAATTCACAAAATATTTTTTTGCTGCTGGCATGCTTAGATAGACATATAATGGAGTGAGTATGTATGAGATTAAGTACACCCCTGTCATACATTATAAGGATATTGAAAGGGACTGAGGAGTTCTATAACCATATAGAAGAATGAGGCTGTAGGCCAAGTTACTTTATAAAGGTTATGGAAATCTCAGGTGACTTGCAATAGTCGTATCATGTACGGCAGGGGGTACTTTACCTCTTATAATACTTGGTCACACCATCGCCTTTCCAACAAACCACTTAAAATTTGCTACATATCTCTTTTGTATGAAAGAGCAAGAATGTTTGCACACATGAAGAATACAAACAAAACCAATAGTGCAAATTTAACACATCAAAAACTTGATAGATATTTGTTGCAAACAGAAATTATAAACAGTTCAATACAAGTCAGTTTAAAAAAAAGCTGCAGTAGCTCGGAATGTGTGGAAACATGCAAAAATATTCTAACTTTTCTTTATCTGAGGAGTGCAGCTGCTTCAGTTTTGCTCCTTAATCTGCTCTCGGCTGCTGACTCTGGAAGCGGCATTGTGAGGTCAGAACTCGAGTGTAATAACTTATAATACACGACTTATGACTTATTTTCTTTATAATCAGAGGCTGTGCCCGTCACTCGTCGCCGATTATAGAGAAATTATAGAGTGCATACACAATCCCATCTATTATATTACTAAAGCATCTAACATATATTTTGTAAAGTAAAAACATCAGCAGTTATGGTAGTATGGTAGTCTCTATATAAAAAAAAGAGCTTAAGGAATCCTTTATAGAATACACAAGGAATGCCAGGGCTGCTGAACGTGATAAACAATGTACCCTGACTTTTTATCATGAGCAAAATGTAAGCGAAGGTGTTCAGCCCTATTTAACAGAAGTCACAAGAAACTCCCATCGTTTCGTTTTAACACGTTGAAGACTAGGCACTGTCCATTACCTTGTGGCATTCCCGCACATTAGACGGAATAGTACCTCCCTATGCTCTTGTGACGGTTTTTCCAAACAAAGCTGTTGCCATTTTATGTTGTTTTGTAAATTTTACATTTTTTTAAGGAAATTCTACCTAAAACCCACCTTTTTAAAATATAAGGTAAGATCTATCAAGGCAGCGATGCAGATAATGTTTACTTTGGGAAGTTCTGATATATGTTTTTATGTAGCTACATAGATTTTAGGATGTATGACTGCCAGTAAATCAATTATTATTTGAACATTAAGTATTCAGGAATTAATATATGTAATTTTTAGGAGGAGAGCCGAGCCTTTATTTTGGCCCTCCCAAGGGCAGAAGCGCCACTGTCAGGAACACTGTATCGATGTGATTTCTGGTTACTAGCACACGCCACTTTACTTTTGCGAGTTTGCACATGCATTGTAAAGGAAATTGCACGTTATTAGTCATGTTTGCATTTATAAAGTACTGAAGCTTTTGGACATATTTATTGCACTGTCTTTTTGAATTACTGTACATCAGACTTTTATTGAAAATTGTCCTCAGTGTGGACTACGCATTTTGTATGGATGTTGCAAGGTTTTAAGCACACAAATTGTACTATATTTACAGTGTGCGTTCTTATGTCTTATGCTTTATGTCTGCTGTATGGTTATGTATATATACCGAATGAAGCATTTTGAAACTGACTGCAATGTGAAGGTTGTTTCCCTTCTGATGAGAACTTACCGTCAGAGTTGGAGTGCTCCACTGTATGTCAAGTGATGGCTCAAATCTTCACCAATATGAACTCTTGTCATGCGGAATGCTCTTAATGCTGATCTTACTGCTCGCCCAGGACTGTGTAAGTCATGCTGCTGCCTTTGTGACCCAGACGGCAGCGATAACACTGGCCCAGCTCCATCCTGCAGCAAACAAACAAGTGGCATAATTAAAAAGTCGCTCATTAATTCACATAATTCACAAAATATTTTTTTGCTGCTGGCATGCCTAGATAGACATATAATGGAGTGAGTATGTATGAGATTAAGTACACCCCTGTCATACATTATAAGGATATTGAAAGAGACTGAGGAGTTCTATAACCATATAGAAGAATGAGGTTAAAGGCCAAGTTACTTTATAAAGGTTATGGAAATCTCAGGTGACTTGCAATAGTCGTATTATGTACGGCAGGGGGTACTTTACCTCTTATAATACTTGGTCACACCATCGCCTTTCTAACAAACCACTTAAAATTTGCTACATATCTCTTTGGTATGAAAGAGCAAGAATGTTTGCACACATGAAGAATACAAATAAAACCAATAGTGCAAATTTAACACATCAAAAACTTGATAGATATTTGTTGCAAACAGAAATTAAAAACAGTTCAATACAAGTCAGTTTAAAAAAAGCTGCAGTAGCTCGGAATGTGTGGAAACATGCAAAAATATTCTAACTTTTCTCTATCTGAGGAGTGCAGCTGCTTCAGTTTTGCTCCTTAATCTGCTCTCGGCTGCTGACTCTGGAAGCGGCATTGTGAGGTCAGAACTCGAGTGTAATAACTTATAATACACGAGTTATGACTTCTTTACTTTATAATCAGAGGCTGTGTGCGTCACTCGTCGCCGATTATAAAGAAATTATAGAGTGCATACACAATAGCATGTATTATATTACTAAAGCATCTAACATATATTTTGTAAAGTAAAAACATCAGTAGTTATGGTAGAAAAGCCTGTTTTGCGTTACTTTCCCTTGAGCAAAGTTTCACACTAGCGACTTGATGAAATAGATGGCGGCAAAGCCCACACTGACTGACACCTTTCATGGAAATTGTGCATCTGTGCGGAACTGTCTCCACAAGCCTCAGTTTGCGCAGGCGCAGCAGCGTTTCTGTGACAGGTTTGTAGTGTAGTTCCTAGTTTCCCACTAGGCCCTGCGCATTGGAATAACATAAACAGTAGTATCGACATGGAACTGCTTATATTCCAGGCCTCCACTGACTATGCTAAACTTAATTGGGTTGTGTTACCAACTAGCTCAGAGGTCACTGGAAACTTTCTTCTCTGCATAGGAAGTGATCAGCTTCCTTGGCACAGACAAGAAGGGATTCAGTTTTCCAACAACCGTGCAGCATGACAACTTTGCTACTCAGATCAAGAGTCGATCTCTAGGGTCGTGTGAAACAATAGACATAGATTTCACTCAGTCAGTCTAGTGCAGTTTACTTTCACAGTATGTAGAGAATAGAGAGGCGGGCGTGTATCAATAAAGGGTTAACATTTATTGAACAGTCTTTCTTCTCGTACAAGAGAAATGTATTGCCACAATTGCAATAATTGTTATTATAAAAAGTACGTACAGTAAGATAAGTATTGCGAAATAGAACTGTAAAAGCATTGATATGGTTTCTTAGCCATACAATGGTTTAAAAGTAATAAAACATATATACAGTCATATATACATTAGGCTAACATACTCAACTGGTGCTTCTAACTAAGTCTACCCCAGTGTGCCTGACCTAAGCCTAACACGTGAAAGGGGAGTAAGTAAGTAGCTTTAAGTTAAGTTGGTTTTGCCAAGGTTTGTTTCAAGAATTCTCGTCTAAGGGTTTAGTCAACACCATACCTCTGAATAGAATGATGGAGGATTGGTATCTCCTTCAGGGGTCTCTCTCGATATCCCAGTCACCCGCGAGGGTAAACCGGAAGCGCCGGGACTGGATTTCTCTGCACGAGAAAGGCAGCGGCTTCTCTTCAGCGCGTCGAGGAAGGAGGGGTGACAGCGTCCGTGGGCAGCTGGAATCGGCTGGATGTCTTCGCAGAGGACGGCTGTTCAGCTCCTTAAGCGTACTGCACCATAGTTCGCGCTGTAGCGGCGATAATGGTAATCAGCAGCTTCACCACCACAGGATAGCAGGCTGCAGCGACAGAGTGCTAGTTTTTACCAACACAGGGTCATGCAGGCAGCCAGCATCAGCAACAGTAGCTTGCAGCTCACAGCTCACAGCTCACAGCTCACAGCTCACAGCTCTCAGCTCACAGCTCTCATTGCTTAAGGCAACGTTGGTAATATTTATACCTGACAGGTGCCGGGTTTGACGCAAGTTTGCTGGACATAAGACGTCAATTAAAGATGTCACTAGGAAGTGACAGTTATCAGTTGCTCATTAGAGTTCCATTACTAATCAAAACATAGCAAGCGGGGATTTCCAGGTTTGCTAAGTTTTTATCTTGTTGAAGAACTCGGAGTGTTATCTAGGAATATCAGATAGTGACTGCTGCACTGTCATTGCACTAATTGGTCGCAAAGGAAGTAGCAGAGAGTCATGCTGGAATGTGGCTCTGTTCGTGTGAGGCCAGAGATGACTTTCCAGAAAATCGTACTTGAACGGTTATGCCAATATAGGGAATAAAGGGATTTATAGCCGAATAGGGGCATAAGGTCACAGTATCGATCAGGAACCTAGATAAGCACGCAACACCCACTCCACGTTTTCATGTCCATCAAAATTACTAAAACTAAAGCAATTAGATGCATGTGTAACATTGCCCACCCCAAAATACATAAATGCATTCGAAATAGGCGTACTTGTAATACATGGAATTTAGGTACTGTACGTTTTTTAAAGCATAGTAATCATTCAAAAGGTATTGCATATGAAATCAATGAACGATTATGCAAAAAGAATTACACATGAAGTATCTCTGACAGAAGAAATGCGAGATAAATCATCACATAAAAATGCATTGTAATAACATGTGTGCTAGAGGCTGGTGTTATGTTGTTATGTCTCTAGATGTGTTTAGAAATAGAAGTGTGAAGCTTCTGTTCTCTAAGAATAGTTTTTACGTTAAGCAAAGAATTGTTCGTGCCAAAAAGGGTCAATATTAAAAAAATTGTCCAATTCAAAGAAAATAGATTTCCAAAGCTCTTGGCAGTTTTTGTTGATCAAAACTGAAGGCCGAATTCAGAGTTCATGGGAACGCTGTGTGTCGGGAAGCTTCTCAAAAGTTATTGTTTCTCTGTGGGTGAGAACATCGTATCAGACAGGCTCTCAAAGAATTGGTCTACAAATTCAGGTGATAGTTCAACCAAATTAGATAGCGCTGTAACTTGGCAGGTGTGAGAATGATTGCTGTCATCGAAGGCAGGACCAGCAATGCTCACAGAACGTTGTACCTGGATGATGTTGCTTTTGTCACTCGCTCCACTGTTACCACTTGGCTGTAGTACAGGAGTCTCCACGAATGCCGTCATCAGGATTGGTAGCCGCTGGGGACAACACAATGCGTGAGCCGTTATTGGACTGAGCAAAGTATCGACGTCCATTGGTACTGCTGATGGAAGTGAAAGACAGATGTCCAACACGCATTCATCGCCGCAAAGCATACACCGTAGCAGAGGTAAAATGCAATTTT
Source organism: Lissotriton vulgaris (assembly GCF_964263255.1). Taxonomy (NCBI): domain Eukaryota; kingdom Metazoa; phylum Chordata; class Amphibia; order Caudata; family Salamandridae; genus Lissotriton; species Lissotriton vulgaris. The sequence goes on from NC_141695.1 coordinate 50,353,053, forward strand.
GCCATATCGGTCTGAATGAAAGGAACCAGGTCATGTTTAGATCTCTCAGCCTGGCAAATCCGAGGACGTTAGTTATCCTGTCCCTGTAGCGCATTGCTAGGATTGTCTCTTCCATTCCCATGGGAGCTATGTCTGAGCCGAGGCTTGCCATAACGTAGCAGGAGGGTCAATAATAGAATCCCTGCGACGAGTCCCAAAAATAGTGGTATGCCGCCAAAAATGGAGTGTACAAAATTAGGAAAGATTCCCAAAATTGCCTGGAAGGGTGTTAGCAGTCCCGTAAAGACTGTCTTAAATATGCCTGGGATGCTTGTTGCACTAGACATGTTAAGGAGTTGGCTGAACATTTCTACGAAATGCACGGGGCAATTTGTTGATAAAAGGTCATGAATTTCAGTAGCTGTCCTTGCAACTAGAAGATCATACGTCTCTTTAGATGACGTTATAGGCACTGTTGTCTGTAAAAGTACAGATTTCATTTTGCTTAATGTATCAATTCGTATAGAATAGAGATTCAGACGAGGCCAGAGGGGAGTCACTATGTCTGGAGGCCCGCTCGGGAACAATGCTTGCATACAACATTTGACCATGGACGTTACTTGTACTAGATAACTTTTCCCTGGCGCGAGGCCACAACACCTGTGATCCGTTCTAAGAATGTAACTCCCGTTTGCGAGTTGCATAAAGAAGGGCTCTATCTGAGTTGCAGGTGTGACTAGCTGGTGGCATGAAAGGTTGTTTGAATTTCCATCACATGCTCTGTGTAAATTAATACCCTGACACAAAAGTATACCGCTTAGTGAATGTTTACAGTTGTTACCACTAAGAAATACATTTTTGTCGCTGTCACTATAGCAAGAATGAGTGTATGGTAATTTCCATTCGGATTTTACATATCCCTTACCCAATTGTTCATACTGGCCAGCAGGTATGTACTCAAGGCATTTATGAAATCGGAAAGTTGTTATCGGAATTGTGATAATTCCGTGTATTATCCATTCAATGACAGGACTCTCTGACATTGTCAATGGTAATCTCTCGAGTTTTTCGATACTCAGGATTGTATAGTCTGCTCCTTTCTGTGCCAAACTGATCCGTTTATCAGTAAGGTTAAAACTGGAAAATAATGACGTCGTGTTGATTAAACGCCAAGGCACATAGCCTGAACGAAGATTTTGCAGCGTCCAGCCTAATTCTATAATAGAGCGTAATTGAGACTGGCCATGTTGTAACATTAGCAAATCTCTGTCTATCACATCAAAGGCAGAGGATACAATATTGTCCAAAGAATATATTCTGGAAGACAGAGTCATTAACCCATTGTCTACTACAGAAAGTGATTTCTCCAAATGAATACGATCAATTTCTCGTATTTTTTCAGCAGTTTCAATTTGCTTTACTTTCCAAGCCTCGTTGTAAGCAGCATAGATACTGGTCGCTATGAAACGCTTTTGACGCTGTTTGCGTGGTCCAAGAATGAAATCGCGCAAATCAGCACCATCTTTTAGCAAAGACAAGTGTTGCTTAATTTCAGCTAGTGTGGATGTAGTTAGCCATTCTAGGCAGAGTTTCCCTACACTGTATGTTGTTATAATCCCTGGATGTTGTCTCTGGGAGTATCTAGAGTCTAATCTGGTCATTTTTAAACCCTGTGTTTTATTCAGGAACCTATCTTGACAGCTATTTGTGTCTGTAGGCCAGATTAACCACTTTTTTCCAATCAGGATGTGTTCTGTTGAAATGTAAAATTTTTGACACGTCTAACTCAATATCAGCGGTTGCATTTTCAGGTATTGGCTTTGGTATAGACGGTGTTTTCATTTCTTTGATCTTAGCTAGGCCAAGACAAGATGTTTGGTGTACAGTGTCATTTAAAAATAACATTTGTTCTGGTATCATGCCGGTTCTAAATAGTGCTTCTATTGCCTTGCACCTGCCAATCTTTTGTACCCCAAATTGTTTTCGTTTCAATATTATTTTTCCAATAATCAAAACCAAATGTCATCATTTTGTCATAAAATGCTTCTGAATATATCAATTTAGAATTTGTCAGCATTGTTTTCATGCCTGTTTTATCTAACAGTTTATAATAAAACGTTTCTGCATCACTGGTGTTAAACCCTGAGAAGTATTTGAATTTCTCAAAAAATGCTTTAGAACTGCTTTTAGGTGGTGTAGATTTATGCAAGTAGTGATCCCCATAGTGGGTGTAACAGAATAACTGCTCATAACTAGATGAACCTTGTAAATAGTCATGATCTGTGAATCTAGCTGACATTACTAAATCAGACATCATGTCATTAATACTGTTAAAGTCCCAATCATCAGAGAATGTACTTGGTGTCACAAAGTCACTTAAGGAAACCTTTAGTTGATGAGGATACTTCAGGATTTCGACCGGACCATAGATCTCATAGTCTGTTTTCTCCCATACTATCCCACCAGGTATTGGAATTGCTGTGACATTTACTGTTGACAGTTCTCTTTTCTTCACGTGGGATGATCTGTGTGGTTTCAGGACTAGGTTGATGTTCTGACTTGCTGTGTCCATTCAATTGTAATAAACTTTCCTAAAATTAAAACTAAAATTAGGCAGAGTAGGAGTATGAATACCCCTGAGATAATCCAATGCTCAATCAACGGTGAATCCAGATATAGTTCTTTGATTTGTTGAAGGAGTCCTGTTGTATTTACTTTAGAATACTTTTTTGTTTCTGGCATCACTTCGGGGTCATTTAAATCTTCAGAGAAGTTGTCGAAGTTGATGAAATAACCAGAGGCAGTTCTGTCAATTGATGGGATTGTTCTTTCAAAATGTCTCTCGGTAGCACTTTCTGATGCCACATCATTGTAGACTGGTGTTGTTTCTTGACGAACTGTTTCAATCTGTGTTTCAAGAGGCACGAGTTCCATGGCATTATTGCATAGTCCTTCATTGTGCACTGCAGGCTGATCGAATGTGATTAGTCTTTCAGTTTGAACCTCTTGGATTGTTGCAAGTTTGGGTATTCTGTTGTTTCTTGGGAGTCCACTGGGCCTACTGTTGATTATAGGCCACATGCTTGTGGTTTTACCAGATCGATGGACACGATTCTGTTCTCCTTTTTACCAGCAAGGGGCGGTAGCACAACTGATCTTGTTCCGGTGACTGCTAAGACAGGTACTGCTTTTCTGTAAGAAGGCCCAAATTCCTTCTTCACCGCGATCTTTTCTCTGACTAGATCCCCAATCTTTGGAATCCAGACAGGCCTTGCTGGGACTGTTGCGGGTGGTGCCTCGTCAGTGGTACTTGGCTGTTGCTTTAACTTTATGTTGCTTAATGATTTTCTTGTTTCATTCAGTTCCTGTAAAACAGCCAAACGGTCTTTTACATCAAACTGCGTTGTTTCTTCTTGTACCACTGATATCTGACTATCGAGGTCCTGAACGTTCATTCTAATTCCGAACAATAGTTCGTATGGGCTGAAACCTTTTAGAGAATTTCTTGGCATGTTGTTAAGACTAGTCTGGACACTTATTAAATGTTTGACCCACCCAGCGCCTGAACCTAATACCTTCGCTGTTATAGATTGCTTTATGTCCCGGTTTTTTCTTTCTACCACACTATTCCCTTCGGGGTGCGACGGACAAGAATACCGCAACCCAATTCCCATGCTAGCCATGGCCTCCTTATAGGCTCGAGAGCTGAAAGCAGGACCCTGGTCAGAATGGAACGTGGTAATTGCGTATGTGCCGATAAAGACTCGCAAATCTTTTATAACCGTTCTAGCGTCAGCCGAGCGCTGGGGACCTCATTTTTTAAGTGCTTTTCATCTTAACTATTAATAGGACGCAGGATGGGGTGTAGGCAGCGTTACGCTCTTTCTGACTGGTAGCCGGTAGCATGGTTCCTTACTGCGATCCCTATTACAGTTTTCACAGTTGTTTGCATATATTTGGTGTTCTACACTCATTCCCGGCCACCAGAATACTGATTGTAATTCAGTCAGTGATTCCTTGATCTCTCTGTGCCTTAGACCCAAACCCATGTGTGCGTCTGCTATTAAAAATATTCTCCTGTTCATGTTTGGAATTACTCTATCCCCCACTCCAGGGATTCGAGCAAAAGGAACGGAGTTTGCATCGATTATGTATGCATAATTGAGTGGATAGTTTACGGGTAGTGCTGCACAGTCGCCTTTTACGGTCGTTTTTACTGCCAGCATGGTTTTCCCGTCTATGTATTTATCTGTACGCTTTTTTGTGGCTACGGAAGCCGGTTTAGTTGCTTCCCCTGTGGCTGTATTAGCCAATGAATTCCCTGCAACGTGAACGCCATCACGTTGAAGACTCTGTGCGTGAATCACGTGAGTCTTTTGTAGTTCTTTGTGTAAAAGAGCTACCTCGTTCCAGAGCAATTTATGCTTTATTGTGGCACCTGTGTCCTCTTTGTAGTCGTTTTCGATCCAACTCTGCAGTTTATTGTTGTAAGAGTTGACGCAAAAATGAGAATCGCACACGATAAGTGTCGGGAATTCACGTTCTGCATTTTCGAGCGCCATCTTTAAAGATCTGATTTCAGTTCTCTGAACCGAACAGTTTCTTACAGATTCAGTTTTTGTTACTTTCGGTCTGAATTTACCGCACAGCCAACGACCTTTAATGATCGCACATGCTGCATCGTAGGATTTTCTCTCTACGTTGAAATGCTGTACAACGCTATCTGTATAGATTATACAGGCATATTGTGGGAGAGGCAGAATTTCGATTGGCAGAGGATATTCTTCTTCATATTCTAAATCATTCAGTTCTTCAAATTGCGGGGCGAAATAGTATTTCACATCTTCCGCTCCTAGAGAATCTATGCACTGTATCTATTTCGGGTCCAGTGACACTGTAGGCAGGTTTACTGGGCTGAATAGCGCCTCGAAGGCGGATTCCGCTGTAAGGATATTAATCTGTTTGCCGTGTGCTAGTTCTCGTTCATTTGCTAATGCGATTTGCACTGCGTTCACAGTTCTTTCTGTGTGACTGAATGTTTTTTCTGCTTGTGTGTACAAGTGAGATTTAATTGAAATTGGTACCTTTTCTCCCTCATTAGAGGTCAGGTACGTGAATCCGCATCTTCCTGGGATGACTCGGATTACAAGATCGATCGTGTTGTCACGCGCATCTAATTTAGTTTTTGCTAACATGTCTGTTTGCAGTGATCTCAAAACTTCTGTGTGTTTTTGAGTCCAATTGATTTGTTTTAAATCAGGTTTAATTAGTTCGTAGAGATGTTTAACCCTCTCTGCGTAATTTAGAATGTATGTTCTTCCGAAATTCAGAAAACCTAGAATGGATTGTAAATTCTTCAGCGTTTTTGGAGCTTGGAGTACAGCGCACTTCTCTAAGAACTTGTCCGCTAGGCTTTTCCCTTCACTTGATAATTCGTACCCTAAAAATAGTACTGTCAGATGGGCAATTCGGGACTTTTTAAAGTTGAATTTGTAACCCTCTGCTGCGAACCCAAGTATAATGGTGTTCACTCTTTTCAAGTGAGTATCCAAGTCGTCGTCTGTGAGATAAATATCATCTACGTAAGACAATGCTTCATCATCATAGATTTGTAGTAACTCTGTTACCCTAGCTGAGAATAGTCCTGGGCTGTTCTTGAACCCCTGTGGGAGTCGACAGAATTTTTTCTGTGACCCAAATGCGGAGAAAGCGGTCAAATATCTGCTTTCTGGTGCAATGTTTTGACAAAAGAAGCCATTAGAAATGTCTAATGTCATTTTATATTTTTTCCTAACTATTTTATTCATTAGGGCTGCACTATGCGAGTTATGTACTGCAAAAGTTTTGCAACATGTATTAAGATGTCTGTAGTCCAAAACTAGACGATATGAATTGTCTGGCTTGGAGACAGGAAACAAAGGATTGTTCATTTGAGAGGTGCACGTTTCAATCACCCCCTGGTACTCAAGTTGATCTAAGATCTCCCTGACTTGTTTTTTAGCTTCTTGCTTTATGGGATACTGCCGTTGGGCAGTTGGTTCACTTTTTAGTTGGATTTTGTGAGGCGGTGAATCCTCATCCCATCCTACATGATTTTTATACAATGCAGGTGCCTGGGCTACTGCCCATTTCCTTGCATATGTGTATTTTTTGTGAATCGATATGTGATTCGAGAAGGCAGGCATAATCACTTCTTCACCGCGAGGGCACTCCCTGACAAACTCTGGGGGCCAATCTTTTTCAGCTAACAGAATATCGTAGCCTTTTGAGAGCTTATCCCAAAATAGACCCTTAATTTTCCTAGTCTTATCACCCTCCATACGCAATGTTATTTCGTATATTTTATGGGGCTCGCTAAGTCTGGCGTCGGCAGTTTCAACCTGAATGTATTCATTCGTGTCCACTGTCTCCAGATGACTCATCAAGATCTTGCGCGCTATACTGATTTCTGCTGCACTGTCCAACATTGTCAATGCCCACTCCCCGTTTTTCAACGGTGTCCTCAGTATTCTCGGCATGGTTGATTACCCTAATACTGGCTACCTTCTTTTTCTGAAATTGAGATTTCTTATTTTGAGCAGGTTCCTTGTCTTTGGACTTGGTGTGCTCTCCTGGGTCTGACCGTCCTCTTCTTTCCGAATTCTGTGGAAGAGATCGAGAGGGACGTGTATCAATACTTTGATATCTATCAGGTTTTTTCAGATTATCCCTATTTCTAAGGTTATATCTTTTCTCAGAGGGCTCCCTCTGGGGAGACTGGCGTTCTCGAGTCGGAGTTCTTTCCCTCCGTCGAGGAAACCTTCCTCTGGACTGGAAAACTTTTTCCTTGGGAGTGGATTGTTTATTTCCATCCCAGCTCTTTTTAGGAGTATTTGAATTATTTTTAATAAATAATTTTTCAGGATTTTCGAGCAGTTGGGCTTAACTGGTTTTCCACCCAAGCTGTCTCTACCTAATTCTTCATAGCATTTTTCTATGATTTTTGCAAGCTCAACAGGATCTTTTATATCTGTTTCCTTCAACTTCTGGCGGATCGCCACAGATGCTGCTTCTCCTCTAATGTTGGCTAATAATATAGCCGTGACCTGCTTGAAGTCTTTCAGTAATTTCATACCTAGATTTAAAGCGGGCTCTGGACCGAATTCATTTTGAATCTGTTTTAGCACTTCTGGTATTACCGCCATAGACGGAACACTGTGTGTTTTTGTGTAAATGGAAGCAAAGACTGGAAAGTTTATCCATGAATAGAATACCTCTGTCTGCCGATACTCGTGAGCCTCTATCACGAAAATTACTGTACCACCTTGAGGTGTCAGTCCATTTTCTATAAGTTTTAAAGTTATAGATCTTCTTAACTGGACCGGGATGATAATAGCATCCGGGCCTGTGTACTCGGGACCTTGCTGAGTCGCATCTACTGCGGCCCCAGTGGTTCCGTTTTCTCCTGGCATTGTAAAAATGCGAGGTTTGCAGAGTAGGTCTCCAAGGAGACAAAGATTAGGTGCACAATATTTTGGAACACTGTATCCTTCAACGTTGAATAAACCAGAGCTTTACATAGGAATCTCTTCCTACTAAGGTCGGGCGGATTTTAACCTTTCACCCACTCCAGACGTCTATTGGAGTATTTACGGGAGAAAGGGGTGTGAAATATGCACGACTGAGTTACTCTATAAGTCTTGCGTTAGTTTATCGCCTTACCAAACGTTAGGGGCGCCATGTAGTGTAGTTCCTAGTTTCCCACTAGGCCCTGCGCATTGGAATAACATAAACAGTAGTATCAACGTGGAACTGCTTATATTCCAGGCCTCCACTGACTATGCTAAACTTAATTGGGTTGTGTTACCAACTAGCTCAGAGGTCACTGGAAACTTTCTTCTCTGCATAGGAAGTGATCAGCTTCCTTGGCACAGACAAGAAGGGATTCAGTTTTCCAACAACCGTGCAACATGACAACTTTGCTCCTCAGATCAAGAGTCGATCTCTAGGGTCGTGTGAAACAATAGACATAGATTTCACTCAGTCAGTCTAGTGCAGTTTACTTTCACAGTATGTAGAGAATAGAGAGACGGGCGTGTATCAATAAAGGGTTAACATTTATTGAACAGTCTGTCTTCTCGTACAAGAGAAATGTATTGCCACAATTGCAATAATTGTTATTATAAAAAGTACGTACAGTAAGATAAGTATTGCGAAATAGAACTGTAAAAGCATTGATATGGTTTCTTAGCCATACAATGGTTTAAAAGTAATAAAACATATATACAGTCATATATACATTAGGCTAACATACTCAACTGGTGCTTCTAACTAAGTCTACCCCAGTGTGCCTGACCTAAGCCTAACACGTGAAAGGGGAGTAAGTAAGTAGCTTTAAGTTAAGTTGGTTTTGCCAAGGTTTGTTTCAAGAATTCTCGTCAAAGGGTTTAGTCAACACCATACCTCTGAATAGAATGATGGAGGATTGGTATCTCCTTCAGGGGTCTCTCTCGATATCCCAGTCACCCGCGAGGGTAAACCGGAAGCGCCGGGACTGGATTTCTCTGCACGAGAAAGGCAGCGGCTTCTCTTCAGCGCGTCGAGGAAGGAGGGGTGACAGCGTCCGCGGGCAGCTGGAATCGGCTGGATGTCTTCGCAGAGGACGGCTGTTCAGCTCCTTAAGCGTACTGCACCATAGTTCGCGCTGTAGCGGCGATAATGGTAATCAGCAGCTTCACCACCACAGGATAGCAGGCTGCAGCGACAGAGTGCTAGTTTTTACCAACACAGGGTCATGCAGGCAGCCAGCATCAGCAACAGTAGCTTGCAGCTCACAGCTCACAGCTCACAGCTCACAGCTCACAGCTCACAGCTCTCAGCTCACAGCTCTCATTGCTTAAGGCAACGTTGGTAATATTTATACCTGACAGGTGCCGGGTTTGACGCAAGTTTGCTGGACATAAGACGTCAATTAAAGATGTCACTAGGAAGTGACAGTTATCAGTTGCTCATTAGAGTTCCATTACTAATCAAAACATAGAAAGCGGGGATTTCCAGGTTTGCTAAGTTTTTATCTTGTTGAAGAACTCGGAGTGTTATCTAGGAATATCAGATAGTGACTGCTGCACTGTCATTGCACTAATTGGTCGCAAAGGAAGTAGCAGAGAGTCATGCTGGAATGTGGCTCTGTTCGTGTGAGGCCAGAGATGACTTTCCAGAAAATCGTACTTGAACGGTTATGCCAATATAGGGAATAAAGGGATTTATAGCCGAATAGGGGCATAAGGTCACAGTATCGATCAGGAACCTAGATAAGCACGCAACAGGTTCACTGCGGTTTACCCCACGTCATCTGAAGTGGGGGGGGCATAAGCGCATATTACATTTTTAATCAATTAGCGATCATTTTTGGAAGTTGTTCCTCACTGTAAATGTGGCAGAAAAAAGTCTTATTTTTTTCAAACCATATCGTGATTTAGAAACCCTTTTAATCAAGCATTGGTGCACAGTGAAAAATTGTGCAGTCAGCGAGGTTGTGACTCCTGACTCAGATGATGCGGTCCTTCTATCACGTACCCAAATTGGCCTCCAACGCCTTATTGACAAATTTCAGTTGTTTGCAGATAGAAGGAAACTGCTAATCAATAAAGAAAAAACTTTTGTAATGTCATGCGGGAAGAAGACCAAGCAAAATAGGAGCTTCTACTTAGATGATGTTAAAATTGAAACCGTTAAAATGTTCCGCTATCTTGGCATAATATTTTCCGGAGATGGAAGGTGGGTTAAGGAACAGAAGAATGTGCGCCTCAATATGGTTAGGAACACCAATAGCATTTTTAGATTTGCTGGCAAATTGGAAACCGCAGAATTAAGGATATGGTGTCAATTTATAATGCAAGGTGCCTATCATCTGCATTATATGGGGCGGGAGTATGGGGTCACCATACCCATAGCGGCAAGCTAATTCAATACGAGGAAAACTTATTCCTGAAACGCTTGCTGTGTGTCCCAGCTTCAGCCTCTACTGACATAATCCACAGGGAAGTGGGCCTAAATTCAATTAAGGACCTAGCAGCTTTGCGTCCATTGACACTATGGCGGTCTATCTGGTCTAAAACCGAAACAAAATTTACAAGGAGTGTAATCAATGACTGTTTAAAGCTAGACCATTGCTCACACATCCCACGGCTCAGACATATTCAACATTGGTATAAGTTACTCTTTGATCTAGACCCTTTTCTGGAGACGGATCAGGTTGTATCTATATAAAAAAAAGAGCTTAAGGAATCCTTTCTAGAATACACAAGGAATGCCAGGGCTGCTGAACGTGATAAACAATGTACCCTGACTTTTTATCATGAGCAAAATGTAAGCGAAGGTTTTCAGCCCTATTTAACAGAAGTCACAAGAAACTCCTACTGTTTCGTTTTAACACGTTGAAGACTAGGCACTGTCCAACACCTTGTGGCATTCCCTCACATTAGACGGAATAGTACCTCCCCATGCTCTTGTGACGGTTTTTCCAAACAAAGCTGATGCCATTTTATGTTGTTTTGCAAATTTTACATTTTTTTAAGGAAATTCTACCTAAAACCCATCTTTTTAATATATAAGGTACGATCTATCAAGGCTGCGATGCAGATAATGTTTACTTTGGGAAGTTCTGATATTTGTTTTTATGTAGCTACATACATTTTAAGATGTATGACTGCCAGGAAATCAATTAATATTTGAACATTAAGTATTCAGGAATTAATATATGTAATTTTTAGGAGGAGAGCCGAGCCTCTATTTTGGCCCTCCTAAGGGCAGAAGCGCCACTGTCAGGAACACTGTATCTATGTGATTTCTGGTTACTAGCACACGCCACTTTACTTTTGCGAGTTTGCACACGCATTGTAAAGGAAATTGCACGTTATTAGTCGTGTTTGCATTTATAAAGTACTGAAGCTTTTGGACATATTTATTGCACTGTCTTTTTGAATTACTGTACATCAGACTTTTATTGAAAATTGTCCTCAGTGTGGACTACGCATTTTGTATGGATGTTGCAAGGTTTTAAGCACAAAAATTGTGCTATATTTACAGTGTGCGTTCTTATGTCTTATGCTTTATGTCTGCTGTATGGTTATGTATATATACCGAATGAAGCATTTTGAAACTGACTGCAATGTGAAGGTTGTTTCCCTTCTGATGTGAACTCACCGTCAGACTTGGAGTGCTCCACTGTAAGTCAAGTGATGGCTCAAATCTTCACCAATATGAACTCTTGTCATGCGGAATGCTCTTAATGCTGATCTTACTGCTCGCCCAGGACCGTGTTAGTCATGCTGCTGCCTTTGTGACCCAGACGGCAGCGATAACACTGGCCCAGCTCCATCCTGCAGCAAACAAAAAAGTGGCATCATTAAAAAGTCGCTCATTAATTCACATAATTCACAAAATATTTTTTTGCTGCTGGCATGCTTAGATAGACATATAATGGAGTGAGTATGTATGAGATTAAGTACACCCCTGTCATACATTATAAGGATATTGAAAGGGACTGAGGAGTTCTATAACCATATAGAAGAATGAGGCTGTAGGCCAAGTTACTTTATAAAGGTTATGGAAATCTCAGGTGACTTGCAATAGTCGTATCATGTACGGCAGGGGGTACTTTACCTCTTATAATACTCGGTCACACCATCGCCTTTCCAACAAACCACTTAAAATTTGCTATATATCTCTTTTGTATGAAAGAGCAATAATGTTTGCACACATGAAGAATACAAATAAAACCAATAGTGCTAATTTAACACATCAAAAACTTGATAGATATTTGTTGCAAACAGAAATTAAAAACAGTTCAATACAAGTCAGTTTAAAAAAAGCTGCAGTCGCTCGGAATGTGTGGAAACATGCAAAAATATTCTAACTTTTCTCTACCTGAGGAGTGCAGCTCCTTCAGTTTTGCTCCTTAATCTGCTCTCGGCTGCTGACTCTGGAAGCGGCATTGTGAGGTCAGAACTCGAGTGTAATAACTTATAATACACGAGTTATGACTTCTTTACTTAATAATCAGAGGCTGTATGCGTCACTCGTCGCCGATTATAAAGAAATTATAGAGTGCATACACAATCCCATCTATTATATTACTAAAGCATCTAACATATATTTTGTAAAGTAAAAACATCAGTAGTTATGGTAGTATGGTAGGATCTATATAAAAAAAAAAGAGCTTAAGGAATCCTTTAGAGAATACACAAGGAATGCCAGGGCTGCTGAACGTGATAAACAATGTACCCTGACTTTTTATCATGAGCAAAATGTAAGCGAAGGTTTTCAGCCCTATTTAACAGAAGTCTCAAGAAACTCCCATTGTTTCGTTTTAACACGTTTAAGACTAGGCACTGTCCATTACCTTGTGGCATTCCCTCACATTAGACGGAATAGTACCTCCCCATGCTCTTGTGACGGTTTTTCCAAACAAAGCTGTTGCCATTTTATGTTGTTTTGCAAATTTTACATTTTTTTAAGGAAATTCTACCTAAAACCCATCTTTTTAAAATATAAGGTACGATCTATCAAGGCTGCGATGCAGATAATGTTTACTTTGGGAAGTTCTGATATATGTTTTTATGTAGCTACATACATTTTAAGATGTATGACTGCCAGGAAATCAATTAATATTTGAACATTAAGTATTCAGGAATTAATATATGTAATTTTTAGGAGGAGAGCCGAGCCTCTATTTTGGCCCTCCTAAGGGTAGAAGCGCCACTGTCAGGAACACTGTATCTATGTGATTTCTGGTTACTAGCACGCGTCACTTTACTTTTGCGAGTTTGCACATGCATTGTAAAGGAAATTGCACGTTATTAGTCATGTTTGCATTCATAAAGTATTTATAAAGTACTGAAATTTTTGGACATATTTATTGCACTGTCTTTTTGAATTACTGTACATCAGACTTTTATTGAAAATTGGACTACGCATTTTGTATGGATGTTGCAAGGTTTTAAGCACAAAAATTGTACTATATTTACAGTGTGCGTTCTTATGTCTTATGCTTTATGTCTGCTGTATGGTTATGTATATATACCGAATGAAGCATTTTGAAACTGACTGCAATGTGAAGGTTGTTTCCCTTCTGATGTGAACTCACCGTCAGACTTGGAGTGCTCCACTGTATGTCAAGTGATGGCTCAAATCTTCACCAATATGAACTCTTGTCCTGCGGAATGCTCTTAATGCTGATCTTACTGCTCGCCCAGGACCGTGTTAGTCATGCTGCTGCCTTTGTGACCCAGACGGCAGCGATAACACTGGCCCAGCTCCATCCTGCAGCCAACAAAAAAGTGGCATAATTAAAAAGTCGCTCATTAATTCACATAATTCACAAAATATTTTTTTGCTGCTGGCATGCTTAGATAGACATATAATGGAGTGAGTATGTATGAGATTATGTACACCCCTGTCATACATTATAAGGATATTGAAAGGGACTGAGGAGTTCTATAACCATATAGAAGAATGAGGCTGTAGGCCAAGTTACTTTATAAAGGTTATGGAAATCTCAGGTGACTTGCAATAGTCGTATCATGTACGGCAGGGGGTACTTTACCTCTTATTATACTTGGTCACACCATCGCCTTTCCAACAAACCACTTAAAATTTGCTACATATCTCTTTTGTATGAAAGAGCAAGAATGTTTGCACACATGAAGAATACAAATAAAACCAATAGTGCAAATTTAACACATCAAAAACTTGATAGATATTTGTTGCAAACAGAAATTAAAAACAGTTCAATACAAGTCAGTTTAAAAAAAGCTGCAGTAGCTCGGAATGTGTGGAAACATGCAAAAATATTCTAACTTTTCTCTATCTGAGGAGTGCAGCTGCTGCAGTTTTGCTCCTTAATCTGCTCTCGGCTGCTGACTCTGGAAGCGGCATTGTGAGGTCAGAACTCGAGTGTAATAACTTATAATACACGAGTTATGACTTCTTTACTTTATAATCAGAGGCTGTGTGCGTCACTCGTCGCCGATTATAAAGAAATTATAGAGTGCATACACAATAGCATGTATTATATTACTAAAGCATCTAACATATATTTTGTAAAGTAAAAACATCAGTAGTTATGGTAGAAAAGCCTGTTTTGCGTTACTTTCCCTTGAGCAAAGTTTCACACTAGCGACTTGATGAAATAGATGGCGGCAAAGCCCACACTGACTGACACCTTTCATGGAAATTGTGCATCTGTGCGGAACTGTCTCCACAAGCCTCAGTTTGCGCAGGCGCAGCAGCGTTTCTGTGACAGTTTCAGTGCGGTTTACCCCATGCCATCTGAAGTGTGTGGGGGGGGGGGGGGGGGGGGACAAGCGCATATTACATTTTTAATCAATTAGCGATCATTTTCGGAAGTTGTTTCTCACTGTAAATATGGCAGAAAAAAGTCTTGTACTTTTCAAACCATATCGTGATGTAGAAACGCCTTTAATCAAGCATTGGTGCAGAGAGGACAATTGTGCAGTCAGCGAGGCTCTGACTCCTTACTCATACAGGTGCACAAGCAGGCACATGGAACCTGTAGCCCAGCCCCAGTCTGGAGACCTGCAACGCGCTTCCCTCCTCGGAAAGACCACTGACCCACTTGCAGAACCCCACACTCCTTCTGTGTGGCCTCCGCCAGCAACAGAAACAACTCAGCAGGTGTCGCGAGTAACACACTTAAAGAGCTGTCCTGTTTTCTGATCCCCCGCAGAAGCTGTCGTGTGGCTTACCGTAGTGTGGGGGCACTGCTCCCACTGTGGAGTGAAGGTTGTGGGGGTCAGTGTGACGGTGCACTGAGGCCCGCCTGTGCTGTGTATTTAAGCCCCAGCGCAGGTTGTGAGACACCCACTGACTGCCACTGTCCATCAAACTAACAACCCACACGGGACTTTCCCAGCAAAGGGCGGCTCTAGGTTTCATTAATGAACTTTCCCGAAGAGAAAGGCGTCCGCAGGGGCAGGCTTGAACTTGGCTGTAACTTTTTGAACTTGAATGATGGAAATAGAGTCTTGATTCATTCACTCTGCAGCAAAGCAGCCTATGGAGCCTGCATGCCACATCTCAGTTGAATCTGTGTGGGACTTGGGTGTCATTGTACTGAATTGTTTGGTGCTGAGTGTAACCTGCTCTGGGTCTCCAATGCGGCCATGAGACACGGCCACTTGTTAAAGATGTTTAAATAAAGGCCCGGCATATAGGATGAATCCAGTGCAGGCGTGTTCCTGCTCAGGCCTCTCCCTCTGTCTGCTGCTTTCCCCCTTCCTTCCTCCCACCAGCTCCTACGGTATCTTTGCCCCCAAAACATGCACCCCTGCTTTTTAATTGATGCTTTCTTCTAAAATATTGAATTATAATAGTGTTCACTATACATTAAGGACTGAGCATACATTACAGATGTGCGCCCAGGCTCACGAAGGATGATGCAACATCCACACAAACTATAAGCAACCCATCCTTCAGACCCTCTCCTATTGGAAAATAGTCCCCACTGACAACTGAAACCATCTGGAAATCCCCATTCATGCTATTTTGAATAAAAAAACTAGTCTGTTGTATAACACTTTCCCAAAAATGTTTCCTATATTGTCCACCAATTAACAAAAAACAATTTGAGGTTGCATCCGGTCACCCTATTTACAAATCAGAACCATTGTGATTGTGTACCAGGAGTTAGGAATCCTGAAATAATTCAAAGTATCATAAAAATGTAAATAAATGTAACAAACTTTGGGGCATATCGGCAAGGACCGGCGATAATCATCGCTCAGCGCCCTTATCGCGGCTAATGCTGATTTTTATCGCTGAGATAGAGTACTATCAGCAACGCTCATCTCAACAGCGATAAAAATCAAGGCCCAGGCTGCCAAATGTGCAATTATCGCTGGAAATCCAGTGATAATCGCACAACGTTTGGCAAATGCTTGCTGATAGGGCAGGGCGGACTTAGCCATGATATCCACCTTCCATTGGATCTCATGGCTAAGTCAGATGAAAAGCAGGCGTAAGGAAAGTAGCGCTAACCGAGGTTAGCGCTACTTTTCCTATAGCTCTGCAGGTTAGCTCGAGGCTACATAATAGGAGAAATGTCGGTTAGCGACATTTCTCCTGTTATTCTGGGGAGGATCGCCCGCTTTGCATCTCATTAGAGATGCAAAGCTGGGCGTTAAGGGAAGGGGCGCTGAGTCAAAGATTCACGCGATAGCATGACCTTGCTAATAACGCGATACAATTATCGCTGCATTCCGGGTGAAATCGGCTGCTAAAGCGGCGATAATTGTCTTGATGATATGCCCCTTCATACTCAAACACAAAAAAGTCTGGAGGGACTCTCTCAGTACCTGGTGCTTTTTCTTTCTTCTAGAAATGAAACCCCTCCAGGGTCTCAGAGGGCCAAAAGACCTCCTCTTCTGATTAATCAATCATGTTCGCTTCTCTTCTAATATCAGAGAGTCCTTTGCTGATATCGTAGGATCAAACATAATTTTTAAAAGTGGACAAACCATCTCTCCTCCACAGCGTTAGATATACATTTCTAAAGTAAATGACTGGGATGTGTCGTAGTGGAGGTCTTTGAAGCTTTGGGGGCCCCACAAGTTGAAGTTTTATCTTAACACTTAGGGCTTCATTTAGGAGAGGCAGCTGCCAAAAGATGACCCAGGACCCATCAGCAACCCTGGTGGTTTCCCTGACCCATGAAGAGGGGGCGATTCCAGGGATGCGGATGGTGACACCTCAGCTAGCTCTTCTCTCAGTAGAAACCCTTGACTTGATGGCCCACCATCCACAGAGTAGTGTCGGCCGCCACTGCCTGGTTAATATTGGTCAAACATCACTGGAATTTCCATGATTTTGTCCTCCACATGAGACAAGGCGTTGTCTGTAACAGGAATAATCCAATTATTCTGACATGCAGGGAGGTAACACGCTCAAGATCAGAATCATTGGGTTTTTGTTTCTCAGAAACAAATCACTGCTTTTGAGGAAGTTTCTGAAAAACAGAAACAGATGTGCAGCAGACTAAAAAGAACATGGCTGCTCGCACTCAGCAATAGCAATGACAAATGTGCATCAGCTGTACTGTTTGATGCACTCTCAGTCCAGAGAGCTCCTCCAGGCAGACTGAGACGACTAATGCGAGCTGCTCTCCTTCATATCCACGCGTGAACGTGGCACCGGAGCAACTGTACCGTGGCCCACCCTGCACATTGAAGGTTGAACCATTGCATCTAACCACCACACTTTCTTTAAATGCTACATTCTCCAGCAGCACATGTCTTGTTACCCTTTTAGCTCTCCTCAAACAATTAGACTATTGCCCATGGTAGTTGTTCAGAGTGGTGTGCGGATCCTGTGTACTTGTGGAGTGTCCACAAACACTGCCACACTCACATGATTGCAATGACTGTCCACACATGTGTCAGAGCATTCAGAGATAGACCAACCTTGGGGTCTTACAATAAGACAGTTTTCATGATCAAACCAAACACCATGTGTAGAAAATTAGAAATATTGATGTACATAAGCAACGTTCATTTCCCTTTTTCCACTCCTCTCCCTGCACGCACCATGAATACCGTAAAGCATTGACTGCATCCCTCTGCCAGCAAAGGCCTGTACCCATGTGTACATGACAGCCATTTTAGGCACCCTGGCCTTTTGCCTGCCTAAGATTAGAATCACCGGCTTCCCTTCTGCGTGTATTTGAAACCCCCCCCCCCTCTCTCTCACATGCATAGACCATGAAACCCAGCACTCTGCGCGACCCTGCTATGAAAGGCAACCCTCCTGCTTGACCCAGACACCCCGTTAGCAAACCCTCCCTCCGCGATGGACTGTCCACACATGTCCGAGGCCATCGCCTGAGCCGGGAGACACTGTTTACTGCCCTTTATTGTATGGAGTCACTCCTCTTCAAAGGACCCACTATTGATCCTGGCCTCCCCACCCCCTGGGCTACGATCAGGCGCACACGTCCTAATAATCAGCGGAACATTCAGCTGCGTCATTGCCCCCTCTCTTATCAGCAGGTCAAGGGTCCCTATTGTGAACACATGTGGGGTAGGATTGACACGAGGATTATGGGGTTGTCTTTTCTTTGTTTCACAATGCTGTGACTGTAATGCCAAGTGTTTTGTAAAGTATAAAAGACAGAGTCTCAGCTCACTTGTTAGAGCACCTCGAGACGATACCTTGTTGTCTGATCTGATGTGTTCTGCTCCGTCGGAATAAACTTCTGTTTCCTGCCTTCTGGTCTCCGGCGCCTGCCTCATTGTTTGGTAAACTTGAATGGTACAAGGGCGGTTAGCGCCGGGCAAATCTTGAGAAAGGTCCTAGCCCTACCTTTTTTCACAATTGGCGCCCAAAGCGTGGGGCCCATCAGCGACACGTGGATCCAGTGAGAGAGGTCCCGATGACAGAGTGAACGACTGCAACGATCGGGAAGAGCTCGTGTCCGATAGACCCTCGTCTGACAGCCGATCATCCGACCTTCACTAGTTCTGAACAGACCTCTCTCGAGTGATCCACGGTCCTGACTGGGAACCATCAGGAGTGCCACGGGCATCACGAAGAAGAGAGGACGATCGGGCGCTGGATCCAGGAGACAGGAAACCGTCCATGCGGTCCGGGTAAGGTCGTGTAAACACGACGAATTGAGGAAAATTGTTTTGTTTGGATAATACTAGTATTACGCTTTGTTGAAACCTCTGGAGATTCGCTGTCTGCAAACGGGGAAAAACAAACAGGCTCTCTCTTTGCAAACAGTGAAGGATAGGTAACGCAGACTTTTGTCCCCATTGTAATCCGTCGTGCCTATCTTCCTCCCCCACTGTTTCCCGAACTGTCGTTCGTGGATTATTGTCTGGAGATTCTTTTTCTGCAAACAGGGAAGAACAAGGTCTCTCTTTGCAGGGAGAGAAAGAGTAGGTAACGATAACTTTTCGTGCCCACTTATTCTCCCCACTGAATTGTTTTGATTGACCGATTATTCGGTATTGGTTCGTTTGAGGTATTCACCGCCGCCAAACAACGGAGAATAGAAATATTCTGCCTAGTCTTTGCCCGCTGTGATAAGATAGGTAGTGCAGATTTTTGTCCCCGGTGTAAACCGTCATGCCTATCTTCTCCCCACTGGTTGGTAGCCTGTTTAGCCCGGACCGCTTATTAGAGATGAACCATCCAGCTCCACTGGAGGGCACCCCTAATAAGGACATGTTCATTAAAGTGTGGACTAGTCGCTATAGCTTATAATAGGTTATGGCATAAAAATACAAGAAAAAGAGTTGAGCGAAATCAGTAGGCCACTGATGAGTTATCAACTTCGCTAAAAATAAAATAAGAAACGTTAGAAATAACCTGCAATAAGAAACATAAAAATGGCGAAAAGTTTGACAGCAAAAAATAGCCACGAGGTAGCTAGGCTTCACTGCCTATTCCTGCTCCCAACATGTCTGCCTCATTTCCCGCCACGCCCAAATAACGGTCACATGAGATAGAAACAATTCAATAGGTACCTACCCCCATTCCGGAAGCTCCCGAAGTGCAACAGGTCCGCGGTTACGCCCATCCGGAAGGCGAGGCCTCGAGGCACGAGGGGCCCGCCTGGCCACGGTCAGGAGGAGATGATGTTGGGCAGGCGGTCCAAAGAATGGCAGAGTCCTCTCCTTCTCTCCTGCTGCCCTGCAGGCCACGGAGGGGGGGGGGCTGTCTTGCCTCAGCCACCGACCACCCCTCCCCTTCTGTCTCCCGCCTGGTCCGACCCACGAAGAAGGCCGAAGCCAAAAGCGAGAATGGCGGCGCTTGCAAGTAGTCCCGCCACATGTCAAATTCCTGCATAGTTACAGGTAGTCCCGCCACATGTCGACGAGAAAAGGGGGGGATGTCTTGCCGCAGCCACCGACCCCCCCCCCATCTTCAATGGCTGGCACGGCCAATATCGAAGCGACGGAGCCGAGGAACGGCGCGGGGTCGCTGGAAGGGGGAGTTGACGCGAACGAGCCTCCCCCACCTCCCTCCAGGTGGAGGCTTCCAGCGACACCCCAATGCTCCTACTTAAAGAGGGTCAACATCAAAAAGCGGTCTTCTGCCCTGGACGGGCGCACGCCCCATGTCTGTTCTTCTCCTCAACCTTGAAGATTCTATAAGAGCCGGGGGGCACCCCGATCCCTCCGCATGGGCGCCCCGTCCCCCTCACTGGGAACAGCGACATCGACGCACTCCTGCCAGCGCCAGCTTCAGTTTGGAAATGGCTAAGGTGCAGCCACAGCACAGACTTGTTCAGTTCCGGAGGAACACCAGAATGACCCGGTAGGAAAATTGTTGCCGCCCTCCCCACTCTTTGACTATCGTTAGACTGTTACCACATGATTCAAAACTTTTTGAACTTCCAACGGAAGGCCCCGGTCCAACCACGAGTCATTGGAGACATTCTGACTGTGCTGGAGCTCGCCTGACCCCACCTAAAAATGGCGCCGACACAAAATGAAACGTCTTGAATAAACTTTGTTGCACCCTGATTGCGCAGCCTTTTGTCCCGAGATATATGCGCAGTTTTTGGATAATGAAAGTAGATATGAAGGTTATTAAGTATGTGCTTGGACAATGAACTGACTTAGAGTGGGTACTGATTATAAGTTGGAAAATGAATTGGTGTAATTTAGGTAACGAATGAACTTGGATAATGAATTTATGAATTTATTAAAGATGAATTACTGACATGCATCATGCTTGCTCTGTAGGGAAGTTTAATGCGATTTTATTGCACTGCTGCACTTTATGCAATGAACTGCCACCAATTTCGTTCTTTTTATGTACAGTTTCAATCTGCTTTGTAGCCGGCCCACCGAGTTGCAGGCCTGTATTTGTACATCAACACTTTTTATTAAAAGTATTTTGAAAAAGAAAGCATGGTTGTAGCAGTTGCATTAATGAGTTTTGGATGTCTTACTACTGTGAGCGAAGAATAAGTATGATGAAAGATGTAGAATCAAAAGGGATCAGATATTTTAGCAGCTACATTGTGTGTCACAGGCAGCCAGAAAAGCGTTTTTGGACACCCTTAAAACGACACCACGGGAACGCCACCTGACCGCCACCTTTGCACCCGACGAAGAGGGTTGCGACCAAGTAACTCATGTAGATACGCAGATCGTCAATGATTATCTATCCGACATTACTGGTCCCTCTGGGCTTAAACGCCGAGATGGTAAAGAAAGGCGGTACGTGGAGATAGGTCGAGTAAGTGGTAAGTAAAGGCATTTTCGGACTACTGCATGCTGATGTACTTTGAATGCTGTCCCCCACCCCTTCTTCTTCCTCCCTTCTGCAGGTCACGTCAGAACGACGGCTGAAGTGTGGGAGAGCGACGGTCGAATCACCGACGAAAAAGGGAAAGAGGGAATAAGTGTATAGTCCTCATAACGATAAGTTTTAAAAAAAAGACATAGACTTAAACATGACCGTTCCTCCTTAGAACATAGCGACTGAGAGGATGGACTGACATAGAAACTGGACAGGTACTGAATGACGAAAAATTGACTAGAAATGACGTGTTAAATAATGTAACTAGACGTTTGACTAGGTAGGGAAAGGACAAAGCAAAATACACGGGTAAGGGTTGCCACGGCACCACCCGTCTAGGAAGTTAGAAATGTTGCTGATGTTCAAAATGCACTGCCCCCCTTTCTCACACTCTTATAGATATAGCCAAGCTGCCCGACTGTTCTCCCGATCAATACTTGCCGTTGCCTCAGCCTGGAGAACTTCCCACCAAAGGAAGGGACTGAAAATGGTTTAAGATCCAACCATGGGTAACTAGCACGACCAGGTTAATTTCTGATCGACCAACCGGGGTGTGAGCATTGGCAATTGGGAACGCTCGCAGACATGACAAGCGAGAGGAAAAAGGAGGGAAGGGTAGAAAGAGCTAAGCACGTAGATAAATAGGATAGTAAAGATACGTAGAACATATAAAACAGATCTTGTTGGCTAACAATTGTTTCCTGTCTTGTCGTGAATGTCTTATATATGTGTAATACATGTGCCGTCTTCCCTGCCTGAGTTTGTGTGTGTGTAACGTACGGATTTATGTCTTCCCTCTGTCCGTATCTGCGTGTTACCTGACCTATGCTGTTCTGTGTTGTGAGCGCACTAAATGACCTATTTGCGTACACGTCTCTCTCTCTCTCTATCTCTCTCTCTATCTCTCTCTACATGTCATACGTGTACCGAATGGCTCGTTTAGATTGCGGACGACTCTCACTCTCTATGAGAGTCTCTCTATTTTCTCTCCTTCTTTTTGGTAAAATTGTGCCCCACCGGCACCAGTCTGATTTGATACATATTGAACGCGAAGGTGTTCAGCGAAATTGACCGAAAACTAAAATTACTGTATCTCGCCATATTACTGCCTCTCCTTTCTGTAAAATGAATGAACTTGAATTGGCTGAGAAGGAAAGGACAGGTAAGACGACTAAAGTCCCCCAAATCTGGCCAGTTATAGGGGAACTGTATGTCAATGGCACCTTATGTCTGTTCTTCAGGGACGAACACCAACGTCTAGATCGACCCCCAATGCCCAGATTGCCCCACCCCCTTTTGCACCCAAGCGCGAGTGCCCGAAGCATCCCCGCCCCAATTTTGATAGACCCCAGTTACTGTCCCGAATATAAACATGATGACCATGAGTAACTGTTGACCCTCGAGAAAACCTTGTTTTGCCTAACTCTCGATAATGGCACCCCCGCCCTGTCTGAAAAGGTTAGCCAGTCCAGAAGGGAAATGCTCCGTAATGTTGAATATGATGTAACGCACAGTTGATGGGAATATTATTTACCCTCACTTGAGTTATAAATATGCTGACACATGCACTGCTTGGTAACGGACCTCTGACTGTGACCAATGAGCGTATCTCCCAAATGCGTAGAATTGAGGGAGGAATTCACATGCGTAGATATCTTCTTCTGCCATTTCTCTAAAACCTTGTCTTGTACCTATTCAAAGATTCACGATCACCGAAGGAGATGGGTCAGATGTGATGTACAGCCCGACTGCGGATCTTGGGACACGTGTGACCTCGACCAAAGGTGGAGCCGCAGAGCAACAGGATACGGGACGAGACCGCAATTTCAACGTGGAAAATGAAAAATAATGGGCCGCCTTGAAGCCCTCTGTCTGCTAACCCACGTGTGCCTGGAGTCTCCGTCCCCCCTCTTTGGGCCCGATTGATGGGCCTGCCTGCTTGTTATCCTTTGCTCCCTTGGTCCCTTTTTGTGTGTCCCAGGAACTCTGACCCAACTCCGCCCTCTTACCTATCGACTGTTTGAACAACACTCACCCTCTTTTCCACGTGACTTTTTGCCAAGGGAAAGAACAGCATTCATCTGGGAATAGGGTGCTGCCATAGAACTATGAGTGCCGAGCATAAGGCGCCACCAACCGGATTGTTTAGGGAACAGGACTGTGGTCTAACAGCAGAGGACTGACCGCACCCTGCAACGCGTAAGGATAGAACCGAGCTGGACCTATAGCTCCACCGCCGGTGCTCAACAGCGCCAACGAAAGTACACGGACTAAAGCCTACCAGTGATGGCTCACTGACAAAAAGACACTGGGACGAAGAGATCTTGCATATTGAACTGAATTCCGCTCTCAACTACCTGGTTAAAACTGTTCATTGGTCACATTTTTAAGTTAGAAAAGATTTATGCTATGTAGTGTGTTTAATTGTGAGGAACATAATGAAAATGCAATTTCCTATGTGCCGCATTCTGCCAAACACATCAACTGTCCATGATTATTTGCCATATGCTAATATTGACAATGCTAATTCTACGACTGCGCCTGTTTATATGTACCATCATCGATTACGAAAATGAACTTTTGCTATGTAAAAAGGGGCGACTGTAGAAAATTAGAAATATTGATGTACATAAGCAACGTTCATTTCCCTTTTTCCACTCCTCTCCCTGCACGCACCATGAATACCGTAAAGCATTGACTGCATCCCTCTGCCAGCAAAGGCCTGTACCCATGTGTACATGACAGCCATTTTAGGCACCCTGGCCTTTTGCCTGCCTAAGATTAGAATCACCGGCTTCCCTTCTGCGTGTATTTGAAACCCCCCCCCCTCTCTCTCACATGCATAGACCATGAAACCCAGCACTCTGCGCGACCCTGCTATGAAAGGCAACCCTCCTGCTTGACCCAGACACCCCCCCCATTTCCCTCTTGAAGAAGCATCCTTCGCCTCAGCTGACATAGCCCCCCAGCTGTATCTGACTGCCCCTGTTCTCTCATGTACGGGTCATAAGACCTCTCTCTCTCTGTGCGACTCTGACCCTGCGCGCACCCTGACCCCCTCCTTCTCCCTCACATGGACAAGTCATAAACCTTCCTCCTCTGCAAGACCCTGTCCTTGGGAGTCACGGCCGCGCCTGACCAACACCTCCTTTCCTTTCATGAATAACCCCTCTGTTAGCAAACCCTCCCTCCGCGATGGACTGTCCACACATGTCCGAGGCCATCGCCTGAGCCGGGAGACACTGTTTACTGCCCTTTATTGTATGGAGTCACTCCTC
Source organism: Lissotriton vulgaris (assembly GCF_964263255.1). Taxonomy (NCBI): domain Eukaryota; kingdom Metazoa; phylum Chordata; class Amphibia; order Caudata; family Salamandridae; genus Lissotriton; species Lissotriton vulgaris. The sequence continues at coordinate 50,377,625 of NC_141695.1, forward strand.
TTCAAAGGACCCACTATTGATCCTGGCCTCCCCACCCCCTGGGCTACGATCAGGCGCACACGTCCTAATAATCAGCGGAACATTCAGCTGCGTCATTGCCCCCTCTCTTATCAGCAGGTCAAGGGTCCCTATTGTGAACACATGTGGGGTAGGATTGACACGAGGATTATGGGGTTGTCTTTTCTTTGTTTCACAATGCTGTGACTGTAATGCCAAGTGTTTTGTAAAGTATAAAAGACAGAGTCTCAGCTCACTTGTTAGAGCACCTCGAGACGATACCTTGTTGTCTGATCTGATGTGTTCTGCTCCGTCGGAATAAACTTCTGTTTCCTGCCTTCTGGTCTCCGGCGCCTGCCTCATTGTTTGGTAAACTTGAATGGTACAAGGGCGGTTAGCGCCGGGCAAATCTTGAGAAAGGTCCTAGCCCTACCTTTTTTCACACATGATGAGATGCTCCACACTCATGCATTTTTTAAGGACGATAGGTGTGCAGATGTTTGAGTGGTACTTAATCATCTGGAAGTGGCCTGGTTGAGTGGCCTAAAGGCTACAGTTATCTAGGATTCACTTGTCGCTGAAGAGATTTCCTTCAGGCTCTTCATTAATACTTGACTAATACTTAGTACATTCTAGTCCTTAACTTTGTTAATCTTCCTTACCATCGGTCACAATCTAAAAGTGAAGCACTTGAACACCTCAATAGACTAGATGGTATAGGACCTTTCAGCACTGATCATGGTATAGTCAAACAGGTCACTAGGCAGTAGTGGTACAAACTTTATGCAATAAAGCATAGCAGAGAAGGTGCCAACATTGATCCAAGTCCAAAGCATCCTTTGAACATGCACAGCATCCTTGTAACCACCTTCACACTAAAACCTGTTGGGATGCTAATTTGTGGGAGTGTCATCTTTTCTTATGCCCAGTCTGTGCTGCTGCAGACTTGCTTGTGTGCTGCACATCCCTTTCACTTTTATTGCTGGGAACAGGACATTGTTATTGGGATAATGTATCATTGAGAGCAGGGTTCAGAATGTGGATCTTCACTTAGGATGAGCAGTACTAATGCAGGGTCCTCCACTGCTCAGTCTGTCTCTCTCAGCCTACACCAAACTGAGCAGGGCAGGTGACACCATCTCTGTAGTATCATAAGTGTTGTTATGGGTGCCTGACATTATGCAGATGAGACAAGTGCCTACAAGGAGAATTTAAAATCCAAAAATATGAACTACAATTTGCATATTTTTCTATATTCTTTTCAGGTATCATGGGCCTTTGCAGAGAGTGTTGTATTTTTTTTTGTAACCTTGATACTAGATTGTTCACCTGGAGATGTGAACTTTCGGTGATAAGTGCAATGCCCTTGTGTCACTGATCATGCTTCCTGCGGCTATCAACCGATCCATTCAAAGAGCACACAGGAACCAAAGCCAAGCTAATTCTGGTCTGCTTGTTTTTCCATCTATGGCATTTCTGCCCAGACTTCGGGGATTACCTAGTTTAAACCCTTAGAACTGGCTCTAAATTGATGTGTTTCCCTCCTCCTGAGTCTACGTTGACATACGGTCTAGTACTACCCTTGTGCTTATCTATCGCTAGTCCTATTTCTGTTCTGACACACAATCATAGATCATATTTACAACTCATAGCTCCTTAAATCTTTATCCCTTTGTCACTTTGCATGATTCTGAATTTTTGACTTTCCCATTATTGAAGTATACCACAGTGTCCTGATGAAGGTAGCATAGATAGCAGAACCGCTTCACCGAAACATGCATTGTTTTTTTAATTGTCCACTGCTGTCTGGTTTCAAAGGAGTTATCAAGAGTATGCTTGACAATTTCTATGTTATTTGGACTTCTGTTGCACAACAGGAACCTTGTTTTTAATAACTGATGGACTATCTGGGTGATTTTCACTGTGATTTGGGGGCTTATTGGATCCATCTTACACATCTTTATATAAATATTTAAATATATTGATTAAAGAGACACTGTGGTGCTACTACAGAAAAGACAATACTGAAACTTCGAAACACATTGCCTAAATAAGCAATAGGTGGCAGGACTAATAATTAAGATCCTGCTTTAGAACAAATGTTATTGTTTACTGAAGAGTCTAGTTAAACATCCAACCCCCCGAATGCACTTCCTTAATCTTGGAATTATGCCCCGCTCAGAATACTGGGCCCGATTCACAGAACTAACTTAAGACAAAATCCTAAACTTACTACTTTTGGTATTCACAGAAGTTAGGATTTTGTCTTAAGTTTGTCTTAAGACAAACTTAAGACAAAATCCTAACTTCTGTGAACTAACTTAAGATAAAATCCTAAACTTACTACTTTTGGTATTCACAGAAGTTAGGATTTTGTCTTAAGTTTGTCTTAAGACAAAATCCTAACTTCTGTGAATACCAAAAGTAGTAAGTTTAGGATTTTGTCTTAAGTTAGTTCTGTGAATCGGGACCTATGTGCTTGTGTGCAGTACTGTTGGGTAATGGGGTAAATGAAAACACCATGATTAGGTGTGGAGAACAGTAGGCAGAGTGGATGAGACTCGCAGGTTATTGGAGAGAGAAGCACAGTCTTGATATTAGGAGAAGCTGAGCTCGCGTGCTGTCCAAATGGGAGATCCAAGATGGTTACCTCAGTTTCTACCATAGGGTACTCATAACTCCCCCTTGACAGCTTGGACTGAGCAGCAAGGCTAACTGCATGGAGAAAGATGGGGAACAATCTGAAGCAAACAGACTACAGTATATTATACTTGAGATGCTGAAAATACATTGAATGCAATGGCACTAAAGGGAAAAGTCCGATAGAGGAGTTCCCACAAGGAACAATGTTTAGCAACAAGAGAAGCTGAAACCTTCTGAGAAACACTTGGTCCTCTTAGAATTGTAACTGTGACCAAAATAATAAACATGGCTGATCTGTGAGCTTGACGATCAACAGCGCCTTGAGACCCTCGCGGGTATGTAGTGTGCTTTACATATGATTGATTGATTGATTGATAGAAGCGGGGGCTTAAACCAGTCAAGCAACTTTATTTTTATTTCAATTGATATTTTCTTGTTTCGTAAAATATATTGATTTCTATGTATAAGTTAAAACCCAAGTTTTTGTTTGGTTGAACCACGCCTTGATATGAAGAATAGTCATGCAGGTAAATGTTACCATTCAGCATCCGTAGCTCAAAGCTTTGTCCATGAATATATGGATCAGAAAAACTGAGAGTTAAGTCAATGATACCGCACCTGTCACCAAGAAGAATTTGGCAAAGTAGTGATGGTGCAGGGAAACCAGGTAGTGCACCCCTCTCTTTGTCCATGAATGTTGGTGGGATCATCTCTCTAGAAGGCCATACTACTCAAAGATGTAGGATTTAAAGGCAAGCGAGGGTAATTTCACACCGAAGGCTTCCCTGGAGTTCTTAAGTCTGATTTTATGCGAAATATTGCAGTTCAGAGCAGTGGTAGTGGATCCCCACTGGCGAGTTCATACTTCTCATAATCCATCATTTCTTCCCGGCACAGCAGCTCTCTTTTTTTTTTGTAGACCTTTTTCATATACAGGTTCTTTCAGGCTCTGGAGGCAGGCGCCACACCTCCAGAAGTTCCCATGCAGGATTGAAAAGATGTACAGTGGGTCCAGATTAGGTTTTTGAAGCTGGGAGGTTATCATGTGCTGGTGTTAACCTGGGCTTCTATGGGAATTCACAAGGGCCGATTATCAAGCCCATTATCTCCGCTTTAGCTGCAGTTTCCTGCCGATAAAAGAGGTGGTAATGTATCGCCTTTTCTTGATAATATTGCCCCTGATTCTTACCAAAATATTCTCCCAACGCCTTCTATGTGCTTAAAAAAAATGAATCACCCTTGGCTGGATAGTATAACAAATAAAATATTTTAAAATCAAATGCGATAGGTAAAAATTCTAAACGTCTGGTTTGGAATTTTTTCTCAGAATTCATAAACTCACGCAGGATTGAATATATTGCCCCCTCCATAGAAATAGTTTAGGGACAAAAATAACTTACCAAAGGCAAGAGCCAGCGGCAGGAGACTTTCAAATAACCCTCCAAAGTAACTCTGTGATGCAGAGGCCACACAAGAAGTTTCTCACTGTGGCTACGTGTCTGATTTGCATTGGCTCTTAATCGAAGACGTGTGACCGGGTGGTGTGGCCTCGTCCACCCTGGACAGAATATGTACTGCGCGTTTCTTTACTCCCCCCAATCTTATCCTTGTGAGGTGACAGAGTGGCAGGCTCGCCCTGTGTTAAACAGGGTTGAACTTATGAGAGAAAAGAAAGCACATGAAGCAGTCATGCAAGAGGGTGAGGCAATGTCAGCAGCCCTCATACCAGACCAGACATCAAAGACCCATGGGTCTGTTCAGCAAAGAAACCACCATGAGTAGATAGAATCTTTTCAGCAATCTCTACCTGTTTCTTACAAAGAAGCAGGTGAAGACTCTGATTTGGGGACTTTTAAATTCTTGTTTGGTCTGGCCAGTGCCTGCTTTGTAAATGTTAATGCACAGCCGGTGAAATGCACATTTACAGTGGCCTCACTGGTGATGTGTTTGGGAATAGTTTATGAAGTAAGATGTCACTGGTTACCAAAGAACACTTGTTTCATCGTCACAGTAGGTCCTTTCTCACTTGGGTGCAACCTAGACAGTCGCCGGTCATCAGGCACCCTGACCGCTCCCTGGCGAGGCAGGCCAATCGAGGCTGCATCAGTGGGAATTTACCTGGCACACATCTGGTATTGCAATGTGCTGTGATTTCTGTGGACAGGGCGGGTTGCACTTGGTAAATGTGTTTCTGCTGAGTTAAATCCAGGGAAGGCATATGGATCAATATACCCAAGAGATAGAGATTGGTGGAGGTCCAGAAGCTGGGACATCACTTTATTTTCATTCATGTTACATTTCCCATGATGGACTTCTTCTGGTGATGGAGGTCTATGCTATGCCATGGACGAGGACTTGATGTTGTATTCACACCCCTACCAAGGACCTGCCTGCCTTCATTATTCTTTCCACAGCCCATAGTACAGTGTTGTTTGTCCTGTGTAGACCTCTCCAGGACTAGACGTCAGTACAGCCAGCACACCACTTGCAGATCTCACCTACAAACCTACAAGACCACAGACCCCAGATTGTCTCATGTTCCTCTCAGATACTCTTCTTTCGGTACCTTGTACTGTGCTTTGCACCATGTACCCCACCACACTAAAAGCTGCCCTAGACACAAACCAAGAAGCGTTGTAAAGCAACTTTACAACTGCGCTCCTAGGCTCTCCTTTCAGCATTCCATTACCTGCAGGTAAGTCAATGTACCATTTTCAGTGGGATTTTTTAGAGACTATTGTTTATTAAATACTATTTCCCCATGGACACGAAAGGCAAAGGAAGATGTGGTTCAGTGAGTGATGCAGACAGTAGTTGTGAGGGATAGCAATACTGAAGGTACCACCTCCACTGGTTCCTGCACTCTGGGTAATGGAACATCCCATGATTTATTACATTATGGAGTAGTGCCGAAGGGAAGAGAAGGCTGCAGGAGGAGCCAGAGAGGAATGTGGCAGCACCCCATAGGAAATGTTTATTTATTTATTTATTCAATTTATAGAGCGCACTATCACCTGGCAGGCCTCCTGGCGCTAAGCAGCTCAAAGTAGAAGTGAGTCAAGGCAGAGGCCAGCCATCTAGTTCTTAGGGAACAACCAGGTTTTAATACGTCTCCTGAAAGGGAGAAGTTCCCTGGTTTGCCTGATCTCCCAGGGGAGTTTGTTCCACAGTCTAGCTGCTGCCACTCCAAATGATCTGCCCCCGAACTGACTTTCCTAAATCTTGGCACCTTCACCAGTCTGGTCGAGGACGAACGGAGCAGTCTTGAGGGGGGGTACCAGTCAAATTCTTTGTGCAGGAGCACTGGTCCTACCCTTCGAAGGGCTTTAAAGACCAGGCAGAGTGATTTAAAGTGCACTCTCTGTCTCAGAGAGAGCCAGTGAAGTTTTGCCAAAGCTGCAGAAGCGGAGGTCCTTCTATATACATTGATTAGGTCTTTTTTGATATTGAATGGTACTCACAAATTTGTGGAAGTACACATTTACTAAAGGAAAGTAAGTGTAGGAATAAGAAGAGACAGGTAAGGAATAAAAAGAGACAGGAAAGAGCAGGATCGTAGCTGCAACTGACCATTCCAAAAGCCCCGGTCGGCCGGGTCTGAAGAACACCCTACTGGTCCGGAATCAGGAGTTCTCAGGATAAAGAAAACGCAGGGTCCGCGGCTGTTCCTCTTCTCCCTTCTACCCAACGGTACTTGTGGCTCCGTAAGAAATACAGAGCCAGGCTCACTGCAGCTTCCTGAATCATGGCTGGGCTTGGCTCCGCCTCCAACTTTACCGGGTCACTGCAGCAGCATCAGCTCCAGCTTCCTGAACCACGGCCGGGCTTGGCTCCACCCCCAACTCCACGAACGACCGGCCGGGCTTGGGTCCGCCGGTCTGACAAAAGACCACAGTACCCAGGATCCCTCCTTGCAAAACGCTGACGCCACCACCGAGCGCGCCAGGAGGCGCTTAAAGCAGCGTCAGGTGCGGAGTCCCTTTTGCTCACCGCTTCTGTTACCAGGCTCACTGCAGCTTCCTGAATCACGGCCGGGCTTGGCTCCACCCCCAACTTTACTGGGCTCACTGCAGCAGCATCAGCTCCAGGTTCCTGAACCACGGCCGGGCTTGGCTCCGCCCCCAACTCCACGAACGACCGGCCGGGCTTGGCTCCGCCGGTCTGACAAAAGACCACAGTACCCAGGATCCCTCCTTGCAAAACGCTGACGCCACCACCAAGCGCGCCAGGAGGCGCTTAAAGCAGCGTCAGGTCCCTCGTCCTGCGAGGACGCGCGCGGGACGCGCGGGACGAAGCCTGGACTAAGGGCGGACAGTCTGTGACAGTCCGTGACTGACCGTAACTGGGCTGGGCCAGGACCCCTGCCTGCTTCTGCTGAGGCTAAAAGTGTTACTCATTAAGTAAGAAATATCTTTGACAATATATTCTGGAAAATGCTGTAGATTATTCTAATTGGTAAACGCTTTTATGGTTTGGGGGTGATATTTCCAGTCGATTATTCACTAACAGTTTTCAAAATGTCCAAACAAAGGTCTTCATCTGTACCTAATACTATAGACAATTATCTGGTCCAGGTTGTGAGTAAAATGAATAGTACAAGACGTATATCATTGGGATTGAACTCACCACCTGTTATTTCTACGCAGAGGCTTCTCCCAGATCCTACTGTTTTAGAAGTTCCAGTACAAGTACATAGTAGTGATGCTTCACTCACTGAGTTATGTCCTAATGTTGATCCTAATCTTGACTTGAATATATCCTCTGCTGTTAATCTAGACGATGACCCAGGTGATCAGTTAAACATGATAGAAGCAGATTCACCACCCCCTATATCTGTGTCTGTGACTAGAGCTATAATAGCATGTAGAAAAGGCCAGAGTAAACGGGGCGGGTTACGTTCCAGTAGAAAAATAACTGTATCTCCACTGAAAGCCGCTGCTATAGCAGAGGTGAACGGAGAACAAGGCGAGAAGGAAATATTGGGTGATGATTTGATTAATAAGCTAGTGAGTATGATTGACACAAAGATCAAATCAATAATTAAACCTTTGGTAGCTAAAATTGACCTATTATCAGCTGAGGTAAATAGATTAGGGGGACTGTTAAACAAGACAGTGGAGGAGGTGGGTAATATACCAACCTTAGTTACAAACAGGGTTGTACCATCGATAAATACCCCTAAGGATGGGATGGGGAGTATTAGTGACGATGTGAGATCAATTCCACCTCCTACTCAGCAGGTAGCAGATAAAGGTACCCGGGTAACAGCCAATAAAGATATACCTTCAAACCCTATAGGGAATGGTGTAGACCAAGGCCCGGTTCAACTTATTGTAGAGGCCTCTCCTCTTGTTTTGGTCTTGGCCAACGTGCCTCCCCTAAAATCAGGTAAAGTAGAATCTACTTCTTCTTTGATTAGTAAAGCTTACCATTGGCTATGTAACAATATGATGATATCTCCGAGAGGAAAACAACAGTTAGCAGAGGAGATCACCATGGCAAGAAGGGTGGACTGGATAGGGACAAGCACAAAAAAACTAAAAGGAGATTGTGTAGTTCTGCACTTTTTAAGCCCAGAAGTACTCCCTGAGCTTTTAAGATATATATTTCCCCCACCAACGTAGGAGTGCTGAGATTGTTCCGTTAACTTTGGATTCTTTCTATAGGAGAAGTAGTACAGTGAATCCAAATATTTTAAAAACAAAATGGAACTCGGTAACAAATAATTGGAGTAGGGTTGCACAATCAAGTGAATGGGGTATTAGCGTGGAAAATAGATTTGCAGCATTGTCAGACCTGAACGAATGTGATTGACTTGAGAGGGTAGGTAGTGGAATGTCTAATGTCTTTGCTGAGATAAATACAATTTACAATCCTATTGTTGAGGATTTTGGCTTTTCCAAAGATATTGGTATACTCCAAGGAAGTACAACAAATGATACAAACTATTTGGTTAGTAGCAAAAAGATTGAATCCTCTAAGTTACCCCCCAATTCTGTTGTAAATTTTGAGTCTGATATGTGTGCTGCTGCTTCTGTATCGGGTACTAATATTGAGAGCACCATTGTCCGAGTAGATGGTACCGATGGAGAAGAAAGTGTAATGAACTCTTTATCGACGGACCCGGATGCCACTGTGGACAATGTGGGGAAACTTTTTTCATGGAACATTGCAGGCTTGGGTTCCAAATTGGACTCTGGAGATTGGCTTCGATTTGTTAATTCCTTCGATATATGTATATTTCAGGAGACTTGGTCATGTGAACCATCTTTTGCTCAAGGATACTTGAACTACTTTGTGCCAGCCCTAAAAGGCCCTAGGGGAAGACCAATGGGTGGTCTAACCATTTGGGTTCGGCAGTCATCAAAACTGGATGTTAAAGTAAAAGAAACTGTGCACAGAGACATTCAACTAATCACAATGAATTCTGACATTTTAGGTTCAATAGACATCTACAATGTGTATGTGAGGAGTTCTGGGGGTGGGAGGTCAGAGGTTTTGGCGGCCATGGGTTCCTTACTTGATGCTTACTCCCGGGACAATCCGACTGTCATTGCAGATGACTTCAATCGAACATTTGAACCTCTAACCGCAGATGATGATTTCCTTGGGGAAGACGAGGATTGGCATTGGGGGGTCCCAAAATTAGAGTTAAAACCAGTTGTGCGCTGGACTGAGGATGTGATCAGCATGAATGCCTTATGTTTAGAGAAAGGTCTTAGAGCATTAAATGGTAGGACGTCAAGTGACAAAAATGGTTCCATGACTTTTGACAATGGGCGGTACAAGAGCAGAATAGACTACGTACTTTGCAGTTTGAAATTATGGCCTTTGTTAAGCGACATGGAGATTGTGTGGAGGAGTGAGAGTGATCACAATCCTCTGTGTATTAAGCATAAATGGTGGTCATTATCCAACAGGACCATCAGTTCTAGTGCCTTTGTCCCACCCAAAATTGTCCCTAGTAATAACATGCGTAGGCTGAGATGGACAAATGTTGTAACTAACCAAAAGGCCATCGATAATATCAAAATCGAAGCTGATGAAGCAATATTAGCCATGGAACACTTTAATCCTTCCGGCTCTGTGAAGAGGGGTCTGACTGAAATCCATGATACTCTTTTCACAGTAATTAAAAAACACTTTTTGAAGCCTGTAAAGGGTAAGGGCGAGAGATTACCCAAGAATGCAAAATGGTATAATGCCCATTGCAGGGACGCACGAAATGCCTTAGGTGCTGCTCTAAAGGGCAGGGATACTATGGCTATTCAATCCGCTAGAAAGAAATATAAAGCCAGTATAGAGAGTGCAAAGAAAGCCTGGGATGAGCATCACTGATCCAAATTAAAAAGAGATAGTGATAAGAAAGACTCTAGATTGTTCTGGAGCATTGTTAAATGGGGTAGTGAGGGGAAACCCGAACCCCCGAATAACAATGTCCCGGAAGAAGAGTGGGTAAAAAATTTTAGCGCGCAGTATGCGGAGCTAAAGAAGATTACATCTACAGCGGAGATAAATTACACCCACTTTAAAGATAATTTCTTTAGTCCACAAGAAATCCTGGGGGCTTTGAGTACTGTGAACAGCGGGCGTGCACCAGGCATGGATGGTGTTCCTGCCGACGTCTTTATTAATGATAAGGAACGTTGGTGTAGGTACATCTGTCTCCTCATTAATATTATTGCAAGGGGTGCAGAAGTACCGATATCCTGGCAGGGAGCAGTAATCATACCAGTGTTTAAGAAAGGAGATCGATCTCAGCCTGGCAATTATAGGCCGATCAGCCTCATTGACACTATACAAAAAATAATAGGGCGTGTGATTGTGAACAGGCTCCTTGACTGGGCTGAGGACAATGATGCTTTGTCACCGTTCCAAGCGGGATTCCGTAGGTCCACAAGTACTGTGGATCAGGTTTTCCGCTTTAATTTACTGCAATGGAAGACTGTGGTGCTGGGCGGAGGCAGCCTATATGCGGCTTTTGTCGACTTGCGGGCTGCCTTCGACCTAGTGCCGCGGTTGAAGCTGTGGTCTGTCCTCAAGAACCTGGGTGTTCATGGTGACTTATTGATTCTAATAATGAGGCTCCATGAATCAAGATTCGCTAGAATTCAGTGGGGGGGTCAGGGCTTGGAGACAGCGGATTTCCCGGTAGAGCGGGGAGTCCGACAAGGCTGCTCAATGGCCCCCACTCTTTTTACACTGTTCATCAACGGAGTCGTACCACGTATGGTATCAGCAGACTTGGATGCCCCTTCTCTAGCTGGTACTAAAATACCAATATTAATGTTCGCTGACGATACGCTTATCCTATCAAAAACCCCAAGTGGTCTTCAGCGAGCATTAGCTATTTTTGATCTATTTTGCGGTGAGCATGGTCTGGAGGTCAATGTGACCAAAACAAAACTTATGACTTTTAATCCCCATCCCAGTTTTAAATCTAAAATCATTATGAACGGTTGACCCTTAGAAGTGGTGAACACTTTTACTTATCTAGGTATTCATATCTGAAATAAGAACTCTTGGAGTAATCATATAGATATAGCTACATTGAGGCATAGGCAACTATCAGGTGCTATTAGTTCCGCGCACAGAAAGTCTCTGACTAAACCAATCAAGCCTGCTTTGCAGGTATATGAAGCAAAAGCTCTTGGCTCTGCACTTTACGGGGCTGAGTTATGGGGCTTTGAGAAGGTGGCTGCCTTACAAATCTCGGAAAATAAGTTTTTCCGTTCGATCACTGGTGTCCCGAAAAGCAGTCCCTTGTTGCCCCTCAGTTATGACTTGGGCAGAAAAGCAGTTACAGACTTGGTCAGACTTCGACCAATTCTGTACTGGAGAAGGCTCTGGACCATGCCTGAGCTTTCCTATTATGCTGAGGGTTTTTTAGACATTATTAAAGCGGATCCATTTCATAAAAACAGGTGGCTTAATTCCTTGAAAGCAATTTTGAACGACCTTGGAATGGGCTTGCTTTGGTCAGATCCAGCCGGAACAGTCTTCCCTACTAAAAGAGCTTTAAAAGAAATCTACTGGGAAAAGGTAGCTTCCCGGGGTTGGTCTAGCACTAGCTTAGGATCTATGACTGAAGGGTTCTTAGAGGCTAAGTTGTACCCTTCCTTGGAACCTTACTGGGACTGTATAACAAGGCCAGGTGACCGAAAACTTCTATTTCAATTGAGAGCAGGTTCATTGCCTCTTAGATCTTTGACTGTTAAATGGGAAGGTGGTGTAAATGTTAGCTGTCCTGTTTGTGGTTCCGCTAATGAAACTATGGGTCATTTCTTATTTTCTTGCACTGCCTATTTGGATCCAAGACGTGTATGGTTAAAACCGATGTGCAAGAACTTAGGGACTACCAGTAGTTTAGTTGCCTTGCGTATTCTATGCACCAGAAGTGAGATATGGATATTAATAGCAACTGCCAAATGGATGTACCATGTTACAACGCATACCATTACAACTACCTACCATTACAACGCGACCATTACAACGCATACCATTACAACGCATAGCGCTTAGAGGTGCTGGATAGTGGTAAGTATAATTTACTATTCTAACTCCAGTCCCCGTGGACACTAGGGAAGGTGTTGGATAGTAAATTATACTTATTCCCTATCCTAGAGCGCCCCCCAGCGCAATGCGTTGTAATGGTATGCGTTGTAAAAGTTGCGTTGTAATAGTAGGTAGTTGTAAAAGTTGCGTTGTAACAGGTGTATACCCTGCCAAATACCTTGGATGGGCACGGTCGATCAGACAGAGACTGCTAGTCACTTGACTATTCTCTGTCTGGTATATTGTATGATTAATCAAGACAGAGACTGCTAGTCATTCGACTATTCTCTGTCTAGGTAAACTGTCTGTTTAACCCATCCATTATATTTTTTAGAAACTAGCTAGAATAGGCTTCTTTTAAACTTTTAAATGGACAATTATTAATATATGATATTTTTAAATCTTGGATTGTAAATTGAGTTGTAAATTGAGTCATGAATTGTAAATAATATGCTTTTTCTTATCTTTTTTATTGTAATTGATTGATAATCTAATTGTATTTTTAAATTGCTTCTGCTTTTATGAGTGAAATCTCGAATAAAGCATATTTTGACTGACTGACTTGAGTAAGTGTACATTTACAATGAAAGTGTGCACATTTACTGCAATGTGATTTTTACCATGATAGTTTTAATTTCTCTGAAAGTAAAGGTTCATTTTAATACGTTGTTCTGTGTTTGACAGGCCAAATACCAAGAAAGAAGCATTGGCGTGCAAATCTGCATGAGCAACCGATGGAATGAGTTGGTTAGTGTGGAGTTCCTTTCAGGGTGACTGAGCTCCAGTATTTGGGCTCCTGCACTTTGCACCCACCAAGATTCATTTAAGATGATTGTATGCTGGTGGACTTCTTCTCCTTCTGAGACTGCAAATGTTCGACTGGACAGAACTCTAATGCAGCTGGGACACTGTCAACAACGAGGGTTGCATGTAGATGTGTTGATTGAGGCAGAAGTTGGTCAAACTAATGTCCATCCTGCTGTGTCATCCCATTTACAGGTGGTACAGTCAATCTTGCAGGGTGTGAGTCCCAGGCTGCATTGCCCCCCAGCATCCTGGTATAGCAAAGGCCGATACCCAGGAGCCCGAGTGAAGTGGGGCATCTTTTTTCCAAAACCTTCAGTAGGACTCTAATGGAAGGGTTAATGCTCTTGTTTCTCTGGTTTAATGAATGCAAAGTAACAGGACAACCACCGATTCATGAAGGTCCAGCCCTTGGAAACTGTGATCCACTAAAAGCCCTACACATGTCAACCATAATAGACAATATTGAAGTAAGGAATTGCACAAGAATTATAAATTTCCGTGATTCTCCAAAATTGGATTTTCAGTATTAAGTATACATGAGTACGCCCCCCACTGCCCCCACTCTAATCCCAATGTTGTTGTATGCAGGATATAAATAGGGCAAAGTTACCAATGATGTGAGATCCTGTTGGTAATCTTCCCTAAGAGGTAACAATAACATATTGTAAGTCAGGGGAAGGGTCATTGACTGTGCAGGATTTGTCATAATTAATAGTTTGTTGTGTGTTATTGGGCAGGGATGCGAAGACGTGGAGATTCACAGGTTTGCAAGTCTATCAGACAGCCTAAAAAGGCCCTGATAGGATGCAGGGTGGATCGGACTCCCCGGTGACATCCCACAAGATGCAGAAACCTGCGAATACTGCATTGGAGACCCTTCTGGGTGTCTTCTTATCCTGTTCTGGGATATTTTTCATATAGCTGATGCAGGATCCTCGTCTGCAGGGCATGTGGCAAAGCCCACCTTTGTCTAGAAACACAGGTGAAGCGAGGCACTGGCGCGTTTGGCACCATATTCAGCAGGGGCTATTTGCTGCCAGCTAGAACAATGGGATATATCCTGTTTTCAATGTTGGGGGATTTAATTTACAGTCTTTACAGAATCTTGAAAAGTATGTTTTTGTTGGACAAATGATGCATTTTAGAGATGCCAGTTCCACAGCGAGGCCAGGGGCATGCTGGGAGCTCTGCGTGGTTGTTGATATTGACTTATGACTTGAGCATGGTTGCCGGAAGCAGAGGCAGGCCTTCATCCGTACACTCACCTCAGCATTGTTACACCCCAGTTATGTGCTCCTGTGATGCAACCTTTCAGTCTTAAGGCAGAAGGGCACATGTGGCCCACCTTCATGTCTCCCACAAATGAGACTCCAAGCCAGTGGGTATGAGACATGCACAAACATATTCATAATATGCAACTCTTACATAGAGACTCAGCCTAACCTGACATACAAATGGCCTGGGAAGTGACTTTTAGATTTCTGTGTATGTTCTATAGGAAAGACTGTATCATGTTTTATGCAGACAGGTTGCACATCCTCTTTCCCGCCAGTGCATGGTAACCCCATGAACCTATGTTGGGTGTTTATAAGTCACTCTGAAATCTTTATTCACATAATGTAAAAGCGATGCTTCTTAACTTGCACGGCTTTCCACATACTTCTTCCTGTGCCTCATCTGAGCTGGTTTTGTGTCTCCACAATGTGGCTAATAACGTACTCAACATGAACGTCAATTCACCAAAATGGATTGCAGAAGTGACTTCACACACCCTTTGACCTTCAGTTTCACTCACACACACACTTGCACATACATACACATTCACACCTACACAGACTCTCTCAGCTAAACACGCGCAAGCATGAGCACAACAAACATTTTCTTTTTTACTTATCTTCCTGAGAAGGTTTTATTCCAGCTAATTGTACTCAATGTTTTAATACACTGATAGCAAATAATGATTCATCATTCTCAAGTAGTTAAATAAAAAATCGAGTGACGGCAAAGAGAGTGGAGCCCCAACTGACGCCCATAAGGATGAATGGCCACTGTGTTTCTGGCATTGATTATACGACCTCTAAGGTTAATGCACATCTACCACAGAGCAACCGCCGCCATATCACCCAAACTAGGCCAGACTTTCAACATCTCCCTCGAATCCGGCATCGTCCTCGATGACTGGAAGCGGGCGGAGGTCAAGCCCCTCCGCAAGAAACCGACGGCTAACCAGACGGACTGGAAAAACTACCGGCCCATCTCTCTCCTTCCCTTCGCAGACAAAGTCACTGAGAGATTCATCAATTCCCAGCTGACCACCTTCATCGACGACAACGCCATCCTCGACTCCTCCCAGTCTGGATTTTGCAGCAACCACAGCACCAAGACCGCCCTCCCCGCCGCCACCAATGATATCAGCATGCTTCTCGACCAGGGCCACACTGCGGCCCTCATCCTACTGGACCGCTCTGCAGCCTTCAAACACCGTCTCACACCGTACTCTCACAGCCAGACTCCACGACGCTGGTATACGAGGAACCGCCCTCGACTGGATCTGCTCCTTTCTCTCCGGCAGAACTAAAAGTATCAGACTCCCTCACTTCCTCTCTGAACATACAGAGATCAACTGTGGAGTACACCAAGGATCCCTGCTCATCCCCATGCTCTTTAACATCTACATGCCCTCCTCGCCGCCATTGTCAGACAGCATGGGCTCAGCATAGTATCTTACGCCGATGACACCCAGCTCATCCTCTCTCCCACGAAGAAGCCCGAAGACGACAAACTCAGCTTCTAAGAAGGAATGAAAGACTTTGCAGCCTGGATCAGCGCCAGCTGCCTCAAACTGAATTCGGAGAAGACAGAGGTTTTTGTCCTTGGACCTTCCCCCACAGCGTGGGACAGCTCCTGGTTGCCCCTGCCCTTGGAAACTTACCCACCCCAACAGACCACACCCTGGACCTCAGCATCATTCTAGGCTCCTCCCTCACCATGACCGGCCAGACCAATGCCGGTGCCTCCACCTGCTGCAACTCCATCCATATCCTGCGCAAGACCTTCAAGTGGACCCCCCGAAAGCAGAAAGACACTCACCCACACACTCATAACCAGCAGACTGGACTACCGTAACGCCGAAATCAACAAAACCTGCTACACAAGCTCCAAACTATTCAGAATACCACAGCCAGACTCGTCCTCGGAACCCCACGACACAAGCACATGACCCAACACCTACGAGACCTCCACTGGCTCCCCATCGAGAAGAGAGTAACATTTAAGCTACTCATCCACACCTACAAATCCCTCCACAACATTGGACCCAAATACCTCAACAAAAGAGTCTCCTTCCGCTGACCTCACCCTTGCAGAGACCCCGCGCATTCGCAGAAACATAGCAGGTGGAAGAGCCTTCTCCTACGTCACAGCAAAGACCTGGAACGAGCTCCCAGTCAACATCAGATGCTCCCCCACTCTGCACACCTTTAGGAAGAGCCTCAAGACCTGTCTCTTCGACTTATCTGGAGGCACACCCCCACCCCCAGCGCCTTGAGACCCTCATGGGTGAGTAGCGTGCTTTATAAACCCCTGATTGATTGATTGATTGATTGAGGGGTCGCAAAGGCAATGCCTGGGATTGCAAGTGGCAAACAGGGGTTTTCAACCCTTAATGACATCCATGCTGCTCTGGAGCGTAAATGGGTCCGAGAGCTTCTGCGGTGTTGGGGTCCTCTACCCTTTAAGAGCTGTCCTATTCAGCCACCCTAAGCCTATGAATATTTATGAGATATAGGATTTTTTGGGCCCCTCACCACATAATTTTGTGTTGCTCACTGAGCCTTCTTTCTAAAAGGGGTGGGTATAACTCACATAATTTCAGGTAGCAGAATTACGTGAAATTACTGCACAATTTCCGCAAAATTGTACAAAATTATGCAAAATGCATCTCACATTCAAAATATTACCTGGATAGTCCATTCGGGTAAAAATTCTGCAAGAAAATATAATTATGAGCTGATTTTTGGTTGCTTATGTTCAAAATACAGTCACTTTTGGATTTGTAGTATTGCTCTAAAAAATTACCCAAACTGTCTTCTCAGGTAAAAAATCGACTTGAAATCCCACTCATGTTCAACAATTACCCAAAAAATGCATCTCACATTCAAATTTCTCCCCGAAACTACAAGATGTGGTGTAATGTTGTTGATTCCTCAGAAATGATGTGACTTGAAATTACCAAAATGACGCCAATGACGCTGGTGTAATTAAAATTTCACCCAAGCCCCCTCTGTAATCACTGCTGAAGTCCTGTAGCATAGACTCTTTCTGGGCCAAAATGTGAGTGTTGCATTAGCCACCAATCTGCCCCCGCACAGGCACCCCACATCGCCCCTTCCTTTATCATTGTGCTGTCTATTATTAACTGCTGGCAGTCTCAGCAGTGGACCGATATTATGAGGGCTCTCTCTTATGACCTGCCTCTCAGACTAAAAACAAACATATTAAAATGCCTCCCCACTATGATTCACCTAGAGGTTACAATACAAACAATTGGTATGTTCAGGCAAACTTGCAGTTTTTAACTCTCATTTTGGCATTCATTGAAACCAGTTACTCATTCACGTAATTCTTACAGTTTGGGGCATGTGGACTTGAGCATCACATTGTTTCCATCATTTTTTTCATCTTCCCAATACACTGAAGTCAGCATTTCGGTTTAGCTACCAATTATGGTGTTAAGCAAAAAAATACAAAGTTTCCCAGGGAAAGTTAAGGAAGTATGTACAAGGTATGGAGGTAGAACGAAAGCAGGGAACAAGGTGTTCCCTTTTTGGAACTAGAAGACCTCACACACACAGAAACCTAGGTGTCATGCTTCATCATTGGTCTACTGCTCCTCGTCAGACTGGCGCTGCAATGTCTGACGGGCGCCGTAGGCGCTCTTTGATGGAGATCTTTTGTTCCAGCCAATGGTTTGAGTGCGTGTAAGGGGTCTGGTGAAGGTGTAGTCGTGAGGGGATGGTGAGATTAAAAGAAGGTGAGTCAGTCCACAGGGGACTTTATTCACGTGGCTGACTCCCTTGGTTAAAAAGGTGGGAGGGGAGAAAGGAACTGTTTAATCTACAGTGGGCTGACTCAACCCTCTAAAAAGGTCGACATGTTTCTTGCCTTTCTGGCAATTCTTCAGGACCTCGGGTATAAGGTACTACACAGTGAGAGTAAAGTAAACAACAAAGAAAGAAAAAAGATACAACCTCACTGGGTCAATCAGGGAGCAGGCCAATAGGTCCTGCTCTGGGGGGGAAGACCCCATGAGTAAAAGTACAGGGCCCCGCAGTCTGTTCCCGTGGGGCTGTTCGAAAGGTAAGGTACCTCAGTCACGAGCAGCCAGGGTGTATAACCTACCCCTCACGCGAGGCGCCCCAGTCGGTGGCAATTATGGTGGCCTTCTTCAGGACGAAAGGTAAACTTACAGAAGTTTGTAAATGTTGAATTGCAACTTTTATTCATAAATCATTTGTGCACAAACAAAAACATTTGATATAGATTGATTCAATTATATTGACAATTAATTTTGCGATGTCAAAATATGAATAGATATATAATTTTAATAATAATTCTAACAAGTGTGATATCAAACATGGACCAACATTTACCCATAAAATAATAGGGGTAGGTGAAACTCACAGAGTTTCACTCTACAGCACTACGTAGATATTTCTACCCACTTGCCGAACTCCCCTCAATCTCACAGAGTGAAATTTCCACCTAGGTGCAGCCTTACATAAAACCAAACATGGAAACAAGTGCACCTTTTTAGAATATTTCAGACCTGGGCTCACCTGTTGCAGATTAAACGTGGCAAAAGCTTCTACAGCTGGCCCTCTTTTTTCCCTCACTAAGCAATTCAATTCAATTCAATAAGCTTTATTTCGTCTAAAAATCACAAAACATAAAAGCATCCTAAAAATAATAAAAAACATCTGTACATCACAAGATTATAAAATTAGTTAAAATAACAAGTCATGGTAATATGCCTTGTAACTAACCCCCAACAGATTTTATGTGCAAAATATCAAATTTTTTACAGTAAAGAACATTTTCTATTCACAATACATATACCGTAGTACATTTTTAAAGATAGCCATAGTATTTAACATCTCAGTTTTTAAAGGTATAATACAAAAAATAAGGTGCAAAGTGCTGAAATATATATTTATATCTACCTTTTTCTTTTTATTCCGACTCTTAATTTTTAGACCCTGGGAAATAGCTGCGGTAATATTGCAGAAAGCCACAATGATATCTTTATTTGTTAAATCCCCCCTTTTACATAACTCTATTTAATTTTTACAATCACTCAAAAGGCTCTCTACAAAATTGATCTGATTTATCCCAGACCATCTGATCATTATGCCGTTTTCTCCCTGAGTTTATATACTCGGTGCTAAGCATGGCCCTTCACAATGAATATGATTTAGTCTGACAGTTAGAAATAGTGCGTTATGGTCACTTAGGCAGCTTTTTTCCACCTCCATTTTTACCATTTGATTCTGACCATGTGCCGAGATTAGTATGTGATCGAATATGGAGCACTGGCCATGCCCTTTAAACGTTGGTAACTCTGCTTGTCCCTCCAGTAGCATCTGATCCACTACTTCCAAGTTATATTTATACGAAGCCCAGTTAATTGATTCACCATGCGTATTATGTGGGAAAAGGTTGTGTAACATTCTCCGAACTCATTTTTATATCCACAGACCACCCTTCGACAATGCCACATCTCCTACTAATAAAACTCTAACCCAGATCAAGAAGTAATCACCTTTGATCTGTTTTAAAAACAGGTCAAGCTCCTTCTCAAGAGATAAAATTACTTGATTGTTGTTATTGTCGAAGACATTATTATTAAAATAAATTATCACAAAACACTGGTGATCAATCCCTCATTTAGCAATTGTTTGATGGTCTTTAACGTAAACAAGCAAACAGGGACCCATTTCAATTTTTTGGGTGTGAAATGGCCACAGTTAGAGGGCAGAGGACCTCTCACACTTCTTGGCCCCGGTGCCACTTCAACTGGTGTCCTATCAAAAGCTGATGCTTTCCAAATAGATTCAGACCTTTGCAGCTTACTCACCATGGTGTAGCTATCTTAGTAACACTGTGATGCTTGGATGTATGATGTTAGCACGCACACTTTTACCACGCATACCGTTACCACGCATTTTTTACAACGCGATACCTTTACAACGCATAGTGCTTTGGGTGCTGGATAGTGAATAGTTTAATATACTATTCCAACACCAGTCCCCGTGGACACTAGGGAAGGTTATTGTATAGTAAATTAACCTATTCACTAGCCATTCCCTAAGTCAGATCGTCTCAAAGCGCTATGCGTTGTAATGGTATGCGTTGTAACAGATGCTTGGTAATGGTAGTGCGTGCTAAAAGATGCATGCTAAAGGTTGTATACCGTGATGCTTGAGCGAAAGCGTTGCAGTTTAAAGCCAGCCCATTTTCATATATCTAGGTTGGCCAAGGACTTGGGGACTGACTTTGTACAACTTTATAACAAAGGAGCTTATTAGAATCGCGGATACAAATCCGGCCAACCTCCGGTCAGCAGTCCTGACTGTCTAATTACTATGCGACAGCACATAGTGCACTCACATACTAACATTTCCCTAAGAGAGCAAGTGCTACGGCCATAGCACGGATGCCACAAACAGAAGGGGGCCTAGCTAGAGGCACCCAAACTAGCTTTCCAACAGGCTTTCCATGTCAGATAGCCCGGCATGGAAAGCCTGCAGGAAACCGAGCATCGTAATCTAGATGCCGTAAAACGCTGTCCATATGAATTACGTGTCAGTTCAGACTGGCAGGCGGGCTCCTTGAGCCCATCGGAAGACAACCAGCAAGATTCAAAACTGACAGTCTCCATTGTAATGTAGGCTTCCCGACAAGATCATAATTGGCCCCAAAGTGTTGAACTTGGGATATGATTTGGAGCTGTGATCACAAGATTCCCCTTGGCTGCAGATAGTATTAAAATTGAATCAAGTTTTCTGAGTTTGCCTTTGCAGAGTTAATCCACTTATTTTTAGTGTAACTTGTTGAAACTTTTTTCACAGAAGGGTGACTTCTTTCTTTCATATGCCCCTATGGCAGATACAGCAAAGACCACTGAATGTGCTACTACAAGCAACCCCATTTCAACCCGGGGCATGTGGACTTGTATTCTGATAGCTCTACTTGATGTACTCATGTGTTTAGTGGAATGTGTTCACGTTGTGCAGCGTATCACTGTATCATTGTTTGTGTGGAGATACCAGGTCATATAGCAGTGGGGACGGCGCAACACGCTGTCTCCTGCATTTGGTACTCAGGAGGCACATGGTCAGTTCCTTTCAGAGCTTCAGATGTAAAGGAATGCATTTATTTCAATCATGGTAGTTACAAGCACAAATACAACTATTTTCACACCACTCCTAGCATTTACATGGTTACAGTCACATTATGTGAGCAACCTCTGCCATACATGCACAACACAAAACCTCTCTTTACACTGTGCCTCTCCATTAGACTTATTTCTGCATCCTCACACCTGCAATTCATATATCTAGGTGTCTTTCTTCACACCAACGCACATAGTAGTGTGCTGCCTGTTTGCAAATTTGCTTCAGTCTCTTATCAGGAGTACCCAATGGTATATAAAAGGAAATCCAAAGCAATACAATTCTTAACAGGATGTTGTTGCAGAGTCTCTGTGCACAGCATGGGAAAGGTTTTTTTGCTAGTCCTGCTATTCTTGCACTTCTTTATTTGCTGCCAGTGATGTAATGGCTCGTGATATTTGTCTGCCTTCCAGAGATGATATGTCCATCAGCTTGCTATGGGGGTGTTAGTAGTTGAATATGATACGACATAGGCCCCGAATACCTCAACAACCACCTCACATTCTACACACCCACCCGCCAGCTCCGATCCGCCAGCCTCGCCCTCGCCTCCGTCGCACGGATCCGCAGAACCCCCACCGGAGGAAGATCTTTCTCCTACCTGGCGGCCACGACATTGAACTCCCTCCCCACCCACCTACGACTGACCCAGGACCATCTCTCCTTCAGGAAGCAACTCAAGACCTGGCTCTTCGATCAGTAGCAGCACCCCCCCCCTTTTTCCTCCCAGCACCTTGATACCCTAGCGGGTGAGTAGCGCGCTTTATAAATTACTGATTGATTGATTGATTGAGGATTGTTAGGATAACTCCTGAGATTCTTTCAAGGCTAAATTGTTGGAGTTGTATTTCCGATGTTTATTGATGAGATGCCTTATGGGTGGAAGAGACTCTCTATTGGAGCAAGGTGGCTATTTGGGATGCCAGTGGGTAGGTGGGTGTCAACACTCAAGTTGGAAAGAACTTGCCTGTTTTTTCTGAATTCGGCATCAGATGGGTACCTTTGAAGGATATTCGACTGCCAATGTCGCTCTGCACTAGCTGCACTGTGAGGTCGCAGGGCTGCGAGGTACTTTGGCTCACCACCTTCCTTTTTTGCCTACTCCTCGCGGGACCAGCTGCGCGGGTCCCGCTTCGCTGGATCAACTCCCACCTGGATTCCTGATTGACTGCTCCTGGGGCTCAACGAGGGAAAGGCAGGGCTGCGAGCGGAGTGCTAATGCCGGCCAGGGACTACCTGTCCCAGAAGCACCGCCGGCCGGACCATCAGCACCTGGGCTGCTCTCCCCGCCTGCCCCTCCCCATCTGATGTAAAAGCGGAGCGCTTCAGTAAACGTTGGGTCGCTCTGCACTAGCTGCACTGTGAGGTCGCAGGGCTGCGAGGTACTTTGGCTCACCACCTTCCTTTTTTGCCTACTCCTCGCGGGACCCGCTGCGCGGGTCCCGCTTCGCTGGATCAACTCCCACCTGGATTCCTGATTGACTGCTCCTGGGGCTCAACGAGGGAAAGGCAGGGCTGCAAGCGGAGTGCTACTGCCGGCCAGAGACTACCTGTCCCAGAAGCACCGCCGGCCGGACCATCAGCACCTGGGCTGCTCTCCCCGCCTGCCCCTCCCCATCTGATGTAAAAGCGGAGCGCTTCAGTAAACGTTGGGTCGCTCTGCACTAGCTGCACTGTGAGGTCGCAGGGCTGCGAGGTACTTTGGCTCACCACCTTCCTTTTTTGCCTACTCCTCGCGGGACCCGCTGCACGGGTCCCGCTTCGCTGGATCAACTCCCACCTGGATTCCTGATTGACTGCTCCTGGGGCTCAACGAGGGAAAGGCAGGGCTGCGAGCGGAGTGCTACTGCCGGCCAGGGACTACCTGTCCCAGAAGCACTGCCGGCCGGACCATCAGCACCTGGGCTGCTCTCCCCGCCTGCCCCTCCCCTTTACCCATAACTCTTCATATTGTTGTGAGCAGTCTGCTGCGCGGGAGCGACCGGGAGAAGCCCGGGACAAGGGCGGGACCGTCTAAGGCCGTCATAGGCCGAAGTAGGCTGGGCTGGGCCTACCCTCTTGCGTTAGATACCTGAGTTTTTGGTCTCAATATCTGATATAGCTCCCCATAGCCCATTAGCCACCTTAAGCACAAATGCCTTCACCGGCAAGGGAGGGCACCCCCATGAAGCAGGGAGGGGCAAAATATAGGACCCTAGACAACTACTTCCCCCAGGCTGCGGGAGATGGGGATAAGGAGAGCACTTTGATCAGGCTCAGGGCGGAGCGGAGACGCTCTATAGACAACCTGAAACACAGGCCCCTTGGTGAAAACTCTACCTCACTTAGCGAGGAGCCTACTTCTATAGATGATGTCCCCCTCCTGCTGAGGGATTGTACTAATATCACACCGGTCCCAAGCACGAGCTCAACCCCCGCCAAGAGCCCAAGCCCAAGTAGGGTGACCATTGACTTAATTTCCCACCCCCCCCCAGCCCCTAAAGCTAGGAAAGCCAAACCCAAGCTAGCCTCGGTGCAAGGAGTACTTGGGCCCCCTCCAAACAAACGTAGGAGGAAGTCGAGGGGTGCTCAGGGTAAAAACAAATCAAAAATCCCTCACTCCGAGTTTGGGAAGACATCAAAACTCCCCCTACCTACTGAGAGATTAACGGACGAATTACACCCTAAACCCACTGCACAGGTTGCCACTGCTCCCGCTTTGTTAAATGACACAGGAAATAATATCGCTAGTGTCCCCCTTTCTGTTGTCCCGTTAGGTAATTTGGAATTTTTGCTCAGGTCGCTAATATTACCAATCAGCGAGAGCATCAAAAAGGTCGAGATCAGACTTACTATCCTGGAGGCTACATTAAACAGCATGAAAACCTCGGCTGGTCTCCAGGGAAGATCTCCTGAGCTCATTCCCACTTCTTTGGCTTCCCAGCAGCCCCCAAATAGAGCAGTGACCTCCTCTCCCCACAGGCTGTGAATGCCGAGGCCCCCCCACAACCTCCCAGGACTAACCCTGCACCAGCCAAGCCACTCAATTCCAATAGGTCATCTCCCACTGAAGCCCTAGGCCCTTTATCACTACCCGCAGACAGCATTGCCCCAACACCTTTAATGAAGCCTCCCCCCAGGCCTCGTAGGCCTAATCTACCTCCAGAGGCAAATGATTACACGGTAGTCATGGCGGGCGTCCCCCCACTTGAAGCGGGTGAAGCTGAGGACTTTTGCTCACTAAAAAGCAGGGTAATCAAGTGGCTGAACGTGAATAGACCCCTCCCGGTACATCTAAATAATGAAATCATAATGGTCAGAAGGGTGACTTGGGTGGGCAAAACATACAAATCCATAATAGGGGATCGCATATTGGTGAGTTTCAGGGATGCTGGAACTGTTTCCCATATATGTCAAGGAAAGAATAGATCACGGGAATCAACCATTCAAACCCTCCATGTGTCTTTCTTTTTTCCCCCTATTCCTACCCCTATGCACCCGACTCAAACCCATGACAGCTGGACGAGGGTTGGTAGGAGGGGAAGACATCATGAATTTAACCCCTGGTCACTACCCAGCCGCCCAGAGCTACCCTTTCATACTTTCAACCGGTTCAGTTGCCTGAATGGCCTTGAGGGGGTTGATTGACAAACGGGCAGGCTTTCCAACCCTGCCGGTACTGTCCCTCTAGGAGAAGGGGAAAAAGGGGCCATAGCAGGGGAGATGGTGCAGCTAAGCCCACTTGTACAGCAAACTTCTCCTAGCTGGGTTGGGAGGTCTGTGTCAGATGTGTCCACGGTCATAGAAATTGAAAGAATAGGAGGAAGACATGGGCTGGATACACAAGGATTAGAGACAGAGACACACATGGGATCCCAAGGGGGAACAGAGCAGATCTATGAGGCATTGAAAATGATTTCCTGGAATATAGCAGGCTTGGCAGCTAAATTTAATAACAAAGAGTGGTTTGATTACATTAGAAAATTCCATGTTCTCAGCCTGTAGGAGACATGGGCCCCGGAGAACAATTTCCACTTGCAGGGGTATAAGTGCTTTTTCGTACCTGCGCAAAAATCTAGATCAGGGAGAGTCATGGGAGGACTATCCATTTATGTAGATTTAGACCTCCCGGGCAGTTGGTCTACCCCTGATTGGAATTCCCAAGTGATTCAAGCAGTACGGTTCACCGGGAAGGGGTTAAGATTCACTGTTTTGAATATTTATAACAACGAGGTTGCGGGAGACCATACATCACTTGTAGCAGAACTGGAATATAGGCTGGGCCAGGAAATAACAGTCCAGAAAAAGGGGCAGTCATATGCGCTGCTGGTCATGGGTGACTTCAATTGCCACCTCTGTCCGGCACTGGTCACAACAAACACAGACTGGTCTCAATGTCCCATGGAGAAGGGGCCGCATTTCTCCCACACGCCGACAGGGTTAGCTTTTAGTATGCTCCGGCTTAAGTATGACCTCGAGCATACTATCAACATGATGGGCACACAGAAGGATGGCACACTCCCACCCACCTTTAAGGGCAGAGGATGCTCATCTGTTATAGATTACATCCTGGTCTCAAGATCCCTGCTAAATAGAATTGTCAGCGTAGGGACTGATTGGAGCAGTTTCAGCGACCATAACCCACTTGAATTGGAGCTGATGTACCGGGTGGGTTCAAAAAGCAGGGACCATCGCACAACCACGGAGAAGGTAACAGATCAGGGCAGGAGATTAAGGTGGTCCCAAATAGACGGGGCAAGGTTTTATAAGGCCCTTGCGGACGCTGGTAAATCCGCTATTAATGACTGTTTAGACACAGAAGTTCACGGACCGAGCCTACTTGAAGCATTCGATCAGATTGCTAACCTGATTGATGGCTTATTAAAAACTAGTGCGCCCACAAGGAACCATGGTAATCTTCGATGGTTCGACAGAGATTGCTCAAAAGCATTGAGGGAGCTCAAAAGCAGCCTTAAATCCAAACCTAGGGATCCCCAAAAAATTAGGGTGTGTAGAGAGAAATACAAGAAAGAGACCAAGAGGAGGAAACTTGCTCTGCAGGGAGAAGCGTGGGCAGACTTAAGAGAAGCAGGGGAAAAAAAGGATATAGCCGGATTCTGGAGAATCATTAACAAAGCTACTTTCCATGAAAACGACACCCCAGAGATAGGGTCTAACATCCTCCCAGAACAGTGGGTCACTGACTATAGGGGTTTGTATAATTACGAGTCCAGTACTTCCGTGGAGCCACCTGAAACCCCAACTCAGGTTTCAACGGTTGTATTCACTGTTAAGGAGATCACTGCTGGGATAGAGGGCCTGACTAAAAATAAAGCCCCCGGCCCTGACGGAATCCCCCCCGATCTGTTCCTGAGCTGCATAGAACTCTGGGCCCCCTTAATGACCAGGGTCATAAACACTGCCATCACCTGCGGCCTGCCACCGTCCTGGTCTAAAGCCATAATTGTGCCGATTTTTAAGAAGGGCAAAAGGGACGACCCCAAGTGTTATCGTCCTATCTCCCTGATTGATATATCGGCTAAACTCCTGGGTAGGGCGATCCTCAATAGACTGTCCGAGTGGACCGAAGAAAATAACATCTTCTCGGACTATCAATACTGATTTAGGACGGGGAGGTCCACTAGTGATCAATGCCTGAACCTTTACATGCTGACTGCCAAATACACTATGGCCAGCGATGAATCCATCTACATGGGATTCTTGGATTTGGCAGCGGCATTTGATCACGTCAACAGGGAGACACTTTGGAACATGATGTCTCGTATGGGGATAGAGGGTGGCTTAATTAACATACTAAGGGAACTTCATAGTGATACCTCGGCCAGGGTTCGATTTAACAGGGAGGGGGGGCTGACCGATTCCTTTCCCTGTAGGAGCGGAGTCCGGCAAGGCTGAATTCTTGCCCCTTTTTTGTTCTCCCTTTATATAAATAATCTGGAGCAGTTTCTGTTAGATTTAAAGGCAGATTGCCCAAGGGTGGGGTCGCGTCATATTCCCGTTCTGCTCTACGCAGACGATGCAGTCCTGCTTGCACGCACACCGAGGAGCTTACAAATTCTGATTGACGGATTTGTTAAGTTCATGGGTGCCCTAGATCTCTCCGTTAACCTGGGCAAATCCTATGTGCTCCTGGCTGGTAAAAAACCCTCCACTAAATTTACTTACACAATTGGAAGTCACATAGTAGAAGAGGTTAAAACGTTGCCTTACCTAGGTGTAACTTTTGATGGTGCCTTACAGTTTAATTCCCTGGTTGAGGAGCGTTGCTGTAAAATGATCGCTTCTAATGGGGCTATAGCAAGTTATGGCAGGAGGTTAGGTAGATGGAGTCCGGAACAGGTGATGAACCTGTACAGCTCCATATCCTGCTCTAAAGTAATTTATGGGGCAGAAGTTTGGGGCTTTGTTAACACCACAAGAATCCAACGGGAGGAAAACAAATACCTAAAAACCATCCTGAGGGTACCCCCAAGTACTGCTGGCTTCATAGCACACAGGGAACTAGGGAGGCCGCACCTAGATGATTTGGTAAAACTCAGGCCAATTGTGGCCTGGTTAAAAATCTGGGTTAATCCTGATGCGTCTCTAAGCAGAGAAATCTTAAAGGATTGTTTAGAGAGGGACAAATGCATGAGTATACCATGGCTCAACTATGTAAAGAATACCCTAGAGGAACTAGGCTATGGAAATCTCTTCACTAACCCTGCAACAATTGTAGCCCAGCACAAGATGCAAGTAAAAAAAGCTTTTATAGAATTGAAATATCAACGTAGAGCTGAGGCTGAAGGGCTCAAAAAGACAGTGAGGGCCCATAACATTGTCAAGAGCATTGATGGAATGAAGCCATATTTGTACCTTATGCATAATGCACAGGACAGATTTTTGATGTGCCATTTTAGACTTAACCTACTTCCATTCATATTGGCATCACCAGCAGGGTTTTCAACATCAATTGAACAGAAGGGATCCTGCGGCTTAGACAATAGGTCTCCGCAGGATTCCCTTCATTTTGTTTTACTTTGCCCTTTTTTTACAATGCCCAGGCGCAGATTTCTAGTAAAAGTTTTAAAACAAGCCAAATTGGAACATGCAAGTGAGGCACTAGTTTTCCTACAAAAAGCGTCGGACCCTTTTACACTGTGTTGTATAATGAACTTTATCAAAGTGGCGGTCCGTTTAAGGTTAACTAGGGGGGATGAATGATGTGTTCTTGATTTCCTTTCCGGTAATGTGTTGCACTTTTTTCTTTGTTATGTGCCCTATGTTAATATTAATATTTTAGCATCAGGATCTTGAAAATGTTTAATGCCTTTTTATCTATGTAAATATGTTTGTGCTTTTATGGTGATGTTTAATCATCGAATAAAGATTCTTTGAATTGAATTGAATTGACTGCCAATGTTTAAGCAAAGGTATTTATCAAAATCAGTGAGATGGGAAGTGAATGGCTCCAGATCACCTTGGGATTCTTTTCGAAGTAGCAATAGTATGTTCCTTGGGTTCGGATAGCGGCTCTTGTAGGGCTTAATTTTATCGCTGTCAGGAGTTGGGGAGACTTTTACCTAGTTCAGAATGTTGCCAGAATACTGTAATGTTCGGAATTTAGTGATTGACCAAGGTGAATAGAGAGGATGATACAGAGGTTCTAACCACCTTTTCATAGAAAATCCTTTTGAATATTCCATGGTAACTGGTCATTTGCTGTAAAATGAGGATCCCATCAACTAATACAATAAAGAGGAACTCCTCCAGTGTGGAGTCTGTGAACTCTACTTGTTTTGACTGGGGTTTAGTCTGGACCAATGGTCAATAGTCTCAGAAGCTGCTGGGAGGGCTAGCAGGACTTGATTGAAATGATTTGCTTAGATTTTTCAAGAAGAAGGCGGTATCTGTAACTTAATTGGTTGCTGTAAAAAAACAAGTCTCTGATCTGAATCGTATGATAGATTTGTGGCTGGATGGGGACTCTTTTCTCTGTGTTCTTTCTGAGGAAGGGTTGATGTGCGATTGGCTGGCAATCAGTCATTTCAACAGGCTAAAAGTTGATTTTATCTGTGTCTACACTTAAATACACTAAGAAAGAATTGGAAATGGCTTGCTGTGTCATGGTGACCACCTGCATGATCATGCGTCCTATCACATAAAGAGTGATAATCTTTCCACTCCCAATAATGTGTCCATCATACACATTGTCATGTGGACAAGATGTATTATGATTGAAAAGACTGCAAGTAAATAACAAGAAAAAGGAAGCAGTAGAACTATGACCCTCAACTACCAAACTGTATTGGGCTCTCATCATTGACCAACATTTGTTCAGATGCTAATAGATGCTGTCATGCCCAGTAGTGAATGTACATAGCACAGTGTCTCAAAACAGTGTATAATAGCTTACTGAGTACTGTAAACTACTTGCATCTCTAAATGTTTGTCACAAGGACATTAAGTTTCATTCCATTGCAAACTATGGGGCTTATTGATGAGAGCCGCGCGTGACTTTTGCACCACATAAAGTGGTACGTGGCTTTCAATTTGATTTATGAAGCCACGATGAACCACGCTGAGTGGCTTTGAGGGGCCTCATAAATCATGAGTAAGGTTGCACAGCACAAATAGCTGTGTCTCCTTATTCTGCATCAAGGAGGCATTCCATTTTTCGTTGCTGTGGGTTTTACCAAGCAACATCCATGGAATTAGATGCTGTCCCAGATTTACAAAATCATGTAAACCTGGGGCAGCGCAAAATACTTACGCCTCCTGAGCTGAGGCGTAAAGAGGAGAAATATTTTTATTTATCCTCATTTTTTCTCTCACTGCATGTGTCTTCTGCAGCACAGATAGAAATAGAAAAGCACATCTTAAAATGTTTTTTGTGCAGGAAGGTGCACCTCTCTGCACAAAAGCTCTCCTGCATGTAACTGAGGCACATTTGCACCATGGTGAAAGAGTGACTAAGCTGGCACTGGGCTGCCAAAATCGCACCAGCACAGGTATAAAGGACAGGAATGCATCGCATTTCTTAAATATTGTGCATTACTGCCCTCTCACTTTGACATAGGGCTGCACTGCCCTACACCAAAATCCTATGAATTAATTCCTATGTGTCCAACATGCATCCCCTGACTGTACATACATTGTACATTGTGGTTCTAGACCTTGATGGCTAATGCACCTACTTTGCATTTTTTTACCTGTGGCACAGCTTTTACATGTGCTACTGCACCTCTGCTTTCACACTCAGAGGCTGTGCGTTTGAGGTGCAAGTGAAAGATCTGCAAAAGAAAAAAATGGATACATTTTCATTTTATTTTTGCAAGTGATAATTGTGTGCTTGGATTATCATGCTAATAGGACCAAGAAGACACATTTGCATGATCTGATGCATGCGTTCTTTGTCAACCCAAACAGTATCCAGCTCTCCCCATTAGGACGGGTGGGTGCATTAGAGAACTGTCCATGAACACATGTAGAAAATGTTCAGAGCACTATAGCTCGTAAAAAGTGTTTTTTCGAAATATTCTTCCATATGCATGGGAAAATAAAATGATAGTAATGTCCACAAACATACCTAACAAAGTAGGTTGAAATGTACTCAAAATAGAAGGAGTCAAGATATACAAAACAAGAAGTTATTATGCCAATTATTATAAATGAGATGCATTGGGCCTGACATAGGAGAATGCTCAGTAGAATCTGGAAAGGCACCAAATATCTTTGCATAATTGACAATAGGTACAGGATGTCAAGGCACCATACCAATGCAACCAAAACTAGACATATCAAATTAATACTACTTATGTAATTGAAGAACAAGCATTTTATTATACTGCTTGTTAAGGGTATTCCTGGAGCACAGGAGCTGCCCGGCCAGTGCTTCCCCTGAATAAGGTGTGTGAACAATGGCTTACATCAGGTGACAGGTGGACTGAGTGTGGTGCTTGTGTGTCCTATCAGCTCAGGAAGGACAGGTGGTGTGGGACCAGAACTTCATTTACTTGAAAGGGAGAGAGGTGATGCCTGTCAATTCCTTGTTTATTGTAAGGGAAACCCTTTGATGCCAGGCCCCACACTAGCCAGACTGGCCCAAACCCAGTGGTTGAGAAGTTCACCAGAACCAGTTCTGAGTGGACAGATGAAAAGGAACTGCTCACTTTCCTAAGAACACCCCTGAGTGGAATGAACGGTCTCTCCAATGGCAGAAAGCCTGTGACATCTTGGATTTCCCTTAGAATCTTACAATGTGGGTAGTTTGCAGAAAGTAAAATATGATGAGCTGCACATGCAGGAAGGGTTGCCTTTGGAACATTGTTTTCCTATTGGTTAGGGAGTGTCCAGGAGCCACCACACCCATAGGCTAGTGCCACTCATAAATGAGATACCTCCAGGAAACCTCATTAGAACCAGAACACTTTCCACACCTGCAGTAGATCAGAAGAGGGATGAATCTGCTGTGTGTGACCTGAGAGGATCATTGAAGGACTGATTCTGCTCCTTCTTGTAACAAGAACACACAAGTGTACTCTAAGAGTCAGTTGGCTCCCCTACGGTGTGGCTGCAGGTCTAAAAGCTGCAAGAGGGATTTTCTCCTTAAGTGTCCAGTTGATCAGTACCAACTGGGCCTAGACTGGACATTGCTGGTACCCTCTGCTGGAGGGAGTCTTGGTCCCTAAGTGCTTTTCCTAGGGTCCTGAGAGCCAATGGAAGTCACTCAGTGGAGTAGTTACAAAAACCCTGAAATGTTCAGACTTGGAAAGCCATTGGGCCTCCAAAGCCATCATGGGAAGCTTACAGCAAGGTGTTGAATTTTGATGCAACCTCCCCAGATACAGCTTTACTGGACGAGATTGTGCTCTTTAATAAAAGACTAAAGTCAGTGTTTAAATCATTGACTGGGACAAATGGTCTTGGTGTATCATCCTGTGCTCCATCGTGGGTGTCATCAAATCACTTCTAGGTCCCAGTTAAAAGCTTCCATAGACTAACATTGGCATGTAATGCTTTTTCGGGCTTCTTTCACCTAAGTCTGTATATCTCCGATTCCCCATATTTACCTTTTTCTGTTTATTTGGTGTCAGTCTTTCATTAAACTTTACTCTATTATTCTAATTAATACTGTTTGGGTATTCCATAAATACTTACACATTGCCCTTAGTAAAGCCTGCAAGCTCTGTGACATAGTTACCAGGGGTTCAGCTCAAGATAATTAAGTGACTTCGTGACGCATATAATATGTTGCTATCATTCCATTTTTTTATTTATTTTTTCTTATTGGAAGAGTTCAGCAGTCATTAAAGCTGATGGTCATAATCATATCAAACATTTTACTGCGACAAAACTTTGATTAAATTTTACCAGAAAGATACTGCAATTTACAATATAAGCCGTATAAATACAAACAATAAATAATTTTAAATTGCACGCATCCCACATTTTATGTTTGACCTCCACTTTTATCCAAATACCTTTGGATTTTTATCCAAATACCTCCCAGAGTCTGAGAGTGTTGTTGTGTAAGAACCCGACCTTAAAGCCTATCTTTTTCTCAGTTCCTTAACTCTACATATTGTAGACCACCATTGCTGGAATGTTGGAATTACTTTCGAACACCAGTTTTGGAGGATTATTGATCTAGCAATCAAAACAATGTTATATACTCTTTTTCTTTGTATGGGACCCATGTCAATATCAGGAGAATGCCCCAAAACTAATGTCTGGACATCAATAGACTGGGTTAGTTCTAAAGTATGGGAACAATACAGCTCAATCTCAGACCAAAATGATTTTATTTTTGGACAGCGACAAATAATATGGGTCCATGAAAGCGCCCCTTCCCTTAACACCTGAAACCGTTTGCTAAAATTTGAGGGTATCATCATTTCTTGACAATGGGTGACAGCTCACCCCATATAATAATTCAATCTCTTACACTTGTCCAATTTTTACATTATATTGTGTTGTTGATATTGATGACTTTGGATGCAACGTATGTAAAGTTGATGTTTGTGTCCTTGAATTTGATATTGATAATTTTATTGTTGATATATTTCCTGCCAATATTTTATCAGGTAAAACTGTCAGTAGCACATATATAGGATGTCTTTTGTGGCATCATGACTTTTTGATGATGTCACTGGTGTCATTATATTACACGTCAACATTTACATTATTATTCACAGAGTTGAAAACATGGACAACGCCCCGTTGTTGACAGTGGAAAAACAGTATTTTCCCATGTTCTGCTCCAGGACCTTGCTGGGATCTATGGGAAAACAAAGCAATACCAAAGGGGATGATGAAATGAGCATTTGAGCAAATCAAACACTCACCCCCAGTCAACTGATCTGGGTTTAATCCATCACCATTCTTTAGCTCACTCCACCACCCCAGTTCCGACATGGCCATATGCAAATCAGTCTGACCCTGTGCCTCATGGGGGTATAATTCTTTATTGATTGGTTAAAAAAAACATTTGTAATTTACGACATGACAAAGATTAATAAAAATGACTGTGATAAAAGCTTTAAAATAATTAATTTGAAATAGTTTAAAATTCAAGGGCCAATAAGATCTGATAATGTTCTGATATAGTACATGAATTTAGGTTTCTTATGGTCTCTGTTTTGGATGTTGTAACTCTTTAACTCGACCGCTCTGCTATGCTGGGAAGACATATATGTTGGAGAGTGGCTTCGAGGAGTTTTCACGCTTCATGGACAAATTTTGCAAGCCCAATGTTTAGCTTGGTGTTGTCAGGGTCAAGAGCAGCCATTATTGCTTGACGGCAAGATCGAACTCCCAACATAATACATTGGCCTCGCAACAGCGACCGTCTGGCTGTGAGCAGTGCAGGGCATGCACAGACAATATGTTCAATAGATTCTGAATGGTAGCCACACAATCTGCATTTCCGTACTACTACACGCCCACCACCATTCCGGGAGGTTCATCAAAGAGGGCCATTCTCCCATCCTCAGGGCTAGAAACTTACATTTCCAATAAAGTGCAAATGTACTTGACAAGTAGAGCGGCTGAACATCCATTTTGAAATTGACAATTACAGCCTCCTCTTTGAGAGTGTCGCCCTGTCCGAGTGAAAGGACCACAATCTAACGGATTTGTTGATGGCGGACTTAAGCACAGAAAAAGATGGGTTAATGTCCCAGAGGTCTTTTGCGCCTAGTAACTGTAGGCTGTGACCCAGGAGTTGCCGATGCTTGTGACTTGTCTGTTTTTGCTGAATTTCCTGCCAAAGTCGGGCCTCCAAGGAACCCTCCTGGGCAAGGTGCAGTCTATGACAAAGTTTGATGTATGCACCTGCCTCCACTCCATGCTGATCTTGGAGACCAAATTCAAGTCTCACTTGAGCTGGCAAGGCAGATTTTGGCAATCCAAAGGCTCTTTTAAAAATTGTTGTTATTAACTTGTTTATTAATATACTCGATATGCCTTTGGTGATCTCAGGGCCATATGTCAAAGAGTTGCATAGGTGTTAAACTGGGACCTAGTAGCTGTTTTGCCAACTTTGCAGCAGCCACGTCTGCCTCATGGGAACTCCAGCCCGAACTGTCAAGCCATGTCTTCCCTGGACCGGAAACAAGCATCCTGGGAACGATTTCTGGCTAATCAGCCGTCATCAGCCAGGCTAGCTTGAATACAGTGGAAAAGTAAGCAAGGGACCCACGTCTGGGAATACCCTGCCAACTTATGGCGAACAAAACAATACCTTAGGGGATGATGGACAGAGCGTTTGAGAAAATCAAACACTCACCCCCAGTCAACTGATATGGGTTTAATCCATCATCATTCTTTAGCTTACTCCACCACCCCAGTTCAGACATTGCCACATGCAAATCAGTCTGACCCTGTGCCTCATGGGAACAGTCCAGCCCGAACTGCCAAGCCATGTCTTCCCTGGACCGGAAACAAACATCCTGGGACCGGTTTCCAGCTAATCAGCCATCATCAGCCAGGCTAGCTTGAATATTGTGGCAAAGTGAGCAAGGGACACACGTCTTGGCATACCCTGCCAACTTAGGGCGAACAAAGCGATACCAAAGAGGATGGTGGACGGAGCATTTCAGCAAATCAAACACTCAGCCCCAGTCAACTGATCTGGGTTTAATCCATCATCATTCTTTAGCTCACCACCCCAGTATTGCTTTGGGATCTATGGGAAAGCAGCAGGACACAGAGCATGGCCAAAGGGCCAAATCTGCTCCCTTTGTCGTCAGGGCACAGGGACAAGGGATGGCTGTAGGTGCACGGTATGAGTGTGTGGGTGCGGTATCACTGTGGGGGCATGGTATGGCTGTGGGGGCACTGTATGGATGTGAGGGCACTCTGGACATTGTGTCCTTTTGTTTATGACAGTCTGTAAATAGTGCTTGACTGTCCTGGCATGAAACGTTACTGTGACACAGTGGCTGTATTAAAATAAATGATATGATGTGTGGGCATTATACTCTTCAATAACATGCTCACCCTGATGCAATGCTTAATTTAGGCTGCTCGTTGTTGGTTGGGGGCCACCGGAATTCGTTTTAGGGACTGGAACTTACTTTTCCTAATCATGTAAAAAACAAATGCCAGGTACATTGAGAAAGAGAAAGATAGCAAAGCCTTCACAAAAGGAGATATGAGGGACCTGCACGAGTTAGATAAATGGGTAGGTAGTGTCTATCAGGGGATTATAGAGGTGTGAGGTAGATTTGTCTCTATCAGGGGATTTTAGAGGTGTGAGGTGGATTTAAGACTACTAGCTTTGCTATTAGGTGCACCAACCTTTTTTTGCTCCAACCACAGGCTTCTGAGCTGCTCTTCATGCATCTTCACTTATTGTTTTACAAATGAATCCCTTTCCTGAATGGTGTATTTGCATATTACTGGGTGGCACATGGCACAGCACAATGTTATGTAGCACTCTTTGGCAATCTTATAATGGATACTAAATAGATTCTGCATTGTACGCCAACTTGCACCCAAGGGGGAAGATTTACTAAACTGTCATCCAACGGACCACAGCAGCCAAAAATGCTGCACTGCATTGCGTGACAGGGAGGGAGCAGGTGAGTGCCATACTTACAGAGATAAGGCTCTCGCCACACTTCTCCCTAATGCTGGCACAGAATTTTGCTGTCGTGCGCCTTTCACACACCTTTACGCCATAGTGTAAGGGTATGTGCAAGAGTCCAGGATAGGTTTTCTACTGGAAGGGAAAAGAATACTATTTTATTTATTTATTTTATACAACTTGTTAAGCGCGCGATTACCCGAGGGTGTCTTGGCGCTGGACAGAAGATCGTACGAGAGCTAGAATTTTGAGTAAAAATAGCATGGATTATTGGTTAAATAGCCAGGTTTTTAGATGTTTCCTGAAAAGAGTCAGTGTGGGGGAGCTCTTAAGTTGATTAGGAAGGGCATTCCATAGTTTAGCCGTAGCAATTGAGAAGGATCTGTCTCCCCATGTAGCTTTTCTAGTTTTAGCTATCTCCAGGAGATTGGCCTTGGCGGATCTAAGGGTGCGACTTGGTCTGTAAGTGCAGAGAGCGTGTTTTAAGAAGTTTGGACCCTTTTCGTGTATGGATTTGAAGGCTATGCACAGAGCCTTAAATCTAATTCTCTGCCTCACAGGAAGCCAGTGAAGTTTTCGGATGACATTAGAAATGGGTTTAAATGTAGGTGGTCCGGTGGCAAGTCTGGCGGCTGCGTTTTGTACCAGCTGAAGTTTGTTTAACACCTGTTCCGGTGCATTAAGCTTAAGGCATTGCAATAGTCAACTCGAGACATAAGTAGAGTGGAAATCAAGGTATTTGTAGTATTTACAGGGAGATAAGGTTGTAGTTTTTTAATCATTTTTAAGGTGAAGAATGAAGCCGAAACAATGGAATTTGCTTGGTGTATGTAAGACAGTATGTTATCGAAGATCACTCCGAGATTCTTGACCTTGGTGACATGGACAGGAGGGGGTCCAAGTTCTTGGGGCCACCAAGTGGGGGACCAACTAGGAGTGAGCTTACCAAATATCATGACTTCAGTTTTGTTTGAGTTGAGCTATAAACAGTTTTTACTGATGGCAGTCATTCCCCGTTGAAAGTTGTTGGCTATTTCGAGTCCATTGCCTTGACAACTTCTAAATCTTGACCTACTTTGTACGTGTGCTGTACATTACAGCACACATGAAAAGTTATAAAAGAAAGGAGAAAACTCCTTTTTACTCCTGGTTTCAAAAGGCATTATCATTGACGGATAACCATGTCTCACATTTTTGCTAGACAGTATTTTGCGTCAAAAAGGGTGGATGACTGCAGGGGAACGACTATCCAACACCTCCTT
Organism: Lissotriton vulgaris; assembly: GCF_964263255.1. Taxonomy (NCBI): domain Eukaryota; kingdom Metazoa; phylum Chordata; class Amphibia; order Caudata; family Salamandridae; genus Lissotriton; species Lissotriton vulgaris. The sequence continues at coordinate 50,415,412 of NC_141695.1, forward strand.
GATTGTAAGTAATGCAAGGTAGCGATTTGTGCTGCTTAATGTTACTTTTAGTCAATTTCCAGTGCAAACCAAATTTTCCCCTGGAAAGTACATAATAAAAAAAACATTTTGTAATGTTTTGCATCCTTTTTATGGTACAAACACAATGTAAAATGTTGGAAAATCACCCCCTTAATCTCTCATCAGCATTGCTGCAGCAAACCCCAATCTCTTGTTTCGTGTGTGTCATGGCAGGGACCTCACAGGATAGGTTCTGCTACTTTCTGTCTGGTCCTTCTACCTTAGTTAAACTGGGGGTTTTCTATCCTCATTGCACCCTCTACCATAATCATTTTAACATGTCCATTCATCACTTGGTATTGTCTATGCTTCTGTGGGCGTTCACCATACAGTCATATGCTCTGAGAACAGGTCCCTAAGTGAACATGACTGACTGACCACACTGCCTAGTTAAGGGAAAGCCATGGATGTTTAACAGTGAATCCAGCTGGTGGATATGTTTTTGGTAGGGATGGATCCTCCTTTCTTGGTGCAGCAGGTCACACCATTCTCCAAGGGGAACATCTCCTGCTTTTGCAGTGTATCACATAGTGATGAAACATTAAAGCACAAAATCATGAACTATGCTCAGAAGGATGATGCATTTTATTCTTGAGGTCCAGCAGAGAAACATCGTACATGCTCTGATCACCTCCAAACTTGACTATTGCAACAGACTTTGCTTTGGACTCTCTGCAGATCTGATTTAACTTCTACAGATAATTCAAACTGCTGTTGCCGGTGTAATCATTACATTTTCTCCTCGGCGCTCTATTTTGAATCAATTGCGCCCAGCTTCATATTGGTAAAATGATCCAGTTCAAGGACCTTAACTGTGCCTTTAAAATCTTCAATGACAGGGGTCCTCTTTATCTTAGGCATCAATTCATACTTCTTCCCATACGAGAATGATGCGCTCCAATAATTGAAAGTTATTCCAAACTCACCTTCATTTTTAAATCCGGAAGAGGCGGTCACTTCTTTGTCTTTTTGACAACTGTAGGAAAGTAGTATCTACTTCTTATTGTTACCCTCACTTTTTGCTTGATTTCTCACTGTTTTTGACTAGTCTGAATGGGATCCTGCTAATCAGGACCCCAATCTATCTGCCTTCTCCCTTAAATTGTCATGCATGTACTTTGGTACACTCCAGATTGGAAACAGGGGTACCCTTATCAGTCCCTAGTATATGGTACACATGTACCAATGGCATAGGTACCCCAGAAACCTCCCATGGGCTGAAACATGTATTTTGCCACCCATGAGAGGTCATGCAGCCTGTGCAAGATGGTGCTTGCACCACTTACATTAGATATAGGTTCACTATATCTAATTGTCACTACACTTAAAACTTATAAGTCACCCCTATAGCAGACATTAACAATCCTGAAGGCAGGGTGCTGGGCTTTATGTAAGAGGGAGCCTCTGCATGAGCAGAGCCTCTCTGCAGCCTTCGGAGACCATTCTCCCGGGTTGTCTTTGCCTCAGCCGGACATATAGGTAGAGGTGCATTATAACTTTGCGGTAAATGCTATCTCGAAAACGGCTGCATAGAAACATATTGAGTTTGGTATCAAACATCTTGGAATCATATCTCCACACCAGTAACTGGTGAGGGAGGTATGATTGCACCCTTCTGAAGCAAGCTTTGTGGGGTCACTAGTCTTACCGGTGCCAGCCTTCTTGACCCGGGCAGCACAAAATGGATGCTGCCGACCAGAGACACATTTCTGGCCTCCTACTGCTGAACCATGCTCGAGCAGAGGAAGGCAGCACAATAGGCATCCTCTCACAGGGAGGTGTGACCACCTCCCAGACACGATTTAGTATATTGGGGCTGGGTGGGTGCACTCTGAGAGTGCCTGATAGTCTGCACCTGGGCCACATTTGGTGTCCCTGTGCATAGTCCAGTTCAGACCAGTTCTGGGAGCCATTGGCTCCTGCTCTGGTGCTAAAGTGGAAAAAGGACATGGGTGTAGCCACCCCTGTGTCCTGCCTCTCCCCTAGGAGGGTTCCCTGAATCTGTCCAACACTCTTCCGTGGGTATAAAATGGGTTACCTGGCTACAGGACATTGGATTTTACGTGGACAAAATTCTACAAAGAAGAAACCACTGACCTTCGACCGTCTAGACACTTGGACTTCGCTGGACCTCGACTTGGCATGACATTGTCCCTTTCCGTCCGAAGCTTAGTTTGTACCTTTGCTCCATACAGGCTCTGTGCAGGAACTGTGGTGCACTTAAGACATCTGAAGAATCTCCCTTGGAGTGAAAAAGTCACTCCCCTGTTTCGCAGGCACCGAAAGCACAACGGAAGGTCCCTAAGGTTGATCTGCCCTCTCACCGAGTTTGAAGCCAGTATCCCATGTGGGGCTGCGTAACCAGAACCCCTGTGCACCGCATCCCTTTGCAAGTGCATATGCTTGTTGACGATTCCTGAGCCTGTGCATTGGACTCCTTGTAGTCCTGACAGTGAGCAGTATTTGAACCAAAGAACTCCGGCCTCCTCGCACCATATGCTCCGTGGGCTTGTGCTGTGCAATCTTGCTCGAGGTTCCCTTGTGACTCCTGGTCATTCAGCCTGTGGATCCTCCTGAGGGTCATCTTGATTTGTCATGGGTTTTCCCGGTTGCTCCAGACATGCCCTAACTCCAATTGCTTGGGGAGTCTCCTGGACCTTGCTGGTCCACACTGTAACCTGTTTGACCTTCCTGCATGGGTTGCTTTTGCCAAGGCTTGTTGGTGCACCCACTGGACACCGACTCCTCAGCACTCGACATCCTTCATGGGACAGCTCACCCTCAGCTCCTGTTCATCCTCGACATCTCCTGGTCCTCGTGGCTGCAGGATCAAGCATCCCTTCTTGGCACCTGAAGCACCCGACATAGGTGAGCATTAGTCTCTTAAGCCTTCCTTCCAGAATCCAGGATTGGATTCCACTGGACCCTTTTCACCTTCACAGCAGTAGTACTTATGACACCACTTCAGACCTAGTAACAGGGCTTCCCTGGGATATGTAACTCAGGTACTACAGTATCCATGGGTGGGGTGGCTCTCCAAACTAACTCTTAAATTGCAAAGGGTTTGCACGAAATCCTCCTAGAAGGGTCCTTAAACTTTAAAAGTGTAACTGCGACTTTGCCATAGAATTGACTTGAGCCTGCGGTCGTGTTCCCACACTGCACCGTTCCTGGGGTCCATGTCTACTCACCTTGGGTGGTTCCTTGGGGTCCCAGCAATGCTATGTGCTCTAGACCTTGTCTTGATCCCAGTTGTGACTGTTATACCACTATTTTAGTATATGGTTTGGTCTCCCCCTGGAGCCCACTGTGTATTGTGCTACTTACAGCTGTTCAATTGAATTTGTATTGTGTGCTTTGTGTTCTATCCCCATGTAGAGGATAGTAGAGAGTGTTATATTAATAAATACATATTTTTTATATGGTATACAGTCATAATATCGAGTAAAAAATATAGAATGGGCAAAATATCGAGTTAAAAATATAGAATGGGCAAAATATTGAATGGCCAGAATATAGTCCACAAAAATATCGAATAGAGTAGCAGTAATATCAAATTCAAAATATAGAATGGACACAATATTGAATGGACAGAATATAGACAACAAAAATATCGAATTTGAGGTACGTAAGTTAATATCGATTTTTTAATAATATTGAATTTTTTAAAGTGTGTTTTTATGTTAGTATATGTGTGAAAAGTGTATATTTATTTAATAATTTATTTTAAGTAATTAATTTTATGGTATTTAATTTTTGTGTAATATAATTCTGTAGCGGGTTGTGGATTATATAGGTCAATAGGGTGGGAAGTAATTTAATTATAATTAATGTTTTTATTGGTATTTATTTTGAATTAATTGTTAATGAATTTTTAATTGGTAATTAATTAAAATATAATTGGTAATTTATTTTTATTAATTGATTAATTGATAATTATGTTAATTGTATTATTTATTTTCTGTAGAGGGTTGTGGGTTTATAGGGGAATAGGTTAGGAAGTAATTTAATTGTAATTAATTACATATTGTAATTTATTTATTGGTATTTATTTTGAATTAATTGTTAATTATTTTCAAATGTTAATTAATTAATTGTTAATTGGTAAATACTTTGTATTAATAGGTAATTATTTTTTAGTCATTCATTTTTATTTTTATTTTTAATTGATTCATTATATTATATTACATTGGTAATTACTTTTAATTAATTTGTAATTGATATTAATATTTAATTTATTTGTATATATATATGAAGTATTTACTTTCCCTACTGTTGCACTCACTGGAGTGGGAATAGTAATTTTTACCCCTACGCTATCCAACGCTTTCCCTACTGTTGCACTCACTGGAGTGGGAATAGTAATTTTTACCCCTACGCTATCCAACGCTTTCGCTACTGTTGCATTCTTTGGAGTGGGAATAGTAATTTTTACCCTCCCGCTATCCAACGCTTTCCCTACTGTTGCACTCACTGGAGTGGGAATAGTAATTTTTACCCCTACTCTATCCAACGTTTTCCCTACTGTTGCACTCTCTGGAGTGGGAATATTAATTGTTACACCCTACGCTATCTAACGCTTTCTCTACTGTTGCACTCTCTGGAGTGGGAATAGTAATTTTTACCCCTACGCTATCCAACGCTTTCCCTACTGTTGCACTCTCTGGATTGGGAATATTAATTTTTACCCTCCCGCTATCCAACGCTTTCCCTACTGTTGCACTCACTGGAGTGGGAATAGTAATTTTTACCCCTACGCTATCCAACGCTTTCTCTACTGTTGCTATCCTACGGTAAAAATATTGTATATTTTTTTATTAATATTATGTTTATATATATATATGTATTAAAAAATCAAATTGTATTTTTATTTATTTTTAACTTACATTAATTATTTATTAATTTTAAGGTTATTTAAGTATTTTAAGTATGTTTAAGTTAATTATATTTCTTATTTCATTATTTTTCAATTACTTTTAAGATATTAAAAAAAATCGATATTTTGACTAACTATATTTTTTAGAACGATTTTTTTGATTCAATATTTTTATACTTACCTGTTTAGAGATAGGAATTCGATATTTTTGTATTCTATATTTTTATCTCGATATTTTGCTACGACTATATTTATGTCATCGATATTATGTCAATGATCCTTTTATATAACTATTGTTTGGTTCTCCTTCATTTATTCATTCAGGAGGTGATAGTCTGGTAAAACAAGCTGCTTTACATTCCTTCAAGAATAAGCCTGAAGGCTGCTCTCCATAGCTACCACTAGGATAGCTTTCAATAAGGTTATCTTTTACCTCATACATCATATCGGTCATGTGGATTGGTACAGGGTGCCTACTATAACTAGTGGACAGCATATACCAAGCCACCTTCTCACAACAACCAAGCCATTGAATGCCTTACCTCATGCTTTCAGAAGTTGTCCATCTAAACAATTTTCTGGAAAAACAATAAACACTTCTTTTTAATTATTAAATAACTTCCTCCTGCTGCAGGTCTAGGCACCAAACTATGGGCCCTATTAGGATGGCGGACGGACCTGCGTCCGTCCACCACCCCAGAGGAGGAGGGACCGTCCACAGGGGCAACGGCAGTCCCTTTGTGCAAATTAGGATGTGACCGCCACCCTGGCGGTCACATCCTGTATGTTTAACATTGCGGTGGGTGCTGCTTGAAGCAGTACCCACCGCAATGTTAAAAATGCAAGCAGTGCATTTGCATGTGCAAAGCGTCAGGCACTGCGTGGTGCCTGCCGCTTTGTGCATGCAAAGGCAGGGGGGTACCCCTCATGTGCACCCCTGACCCCCCAACACCCCTAGAAGCCCGCAACGGGCCCCCATACTCAAAACACCACATGCTTTTCTACGGCGATAAACCCGCCGTGGAAAAGCATGTCTCCGCCGGCATCCTAATATGGCTGACGGTGTCTGATAGACACCGCCGCCATGTTAGAGCTTTTCCGCCGCGGTCGGAAGGCGACCGCGGCGGAAAAGCGGGCGACGGAAACATGACCCCCCCAGCCATCCTAATCTGGCGGGGGGTCTTTTCTGTGTCCGCAGCGGTGAATCCTCATCCTCCGGGCCAGCGGTGGCTTCCGCCGGCCCGGAGGATGCGGATTCACCGCGATCCTAATCGGGCCCTTAGTGGTCTCTCTTATTTGTTAGCGCAGTTACACCTTTTTAAGTAGCCGTTTGCCTCAAAAAAAGTCACACTTGGTCAAAACCAAAACAGCTAAAACATGATTGGTTTGGCAGTGAAATCACCTCACCAAAGATCTATGTGCCTCAGGGTCTGTCTGAAGAAATTCACTCAGGACTGTACAGCAACCTGTGGCTCCTTTTGGTAGCAACCATTGATTGGAAAAGGGTCAGTACCTTGCTACTAATTAGTGGCATGGACTTGTGTGTGGCACTAGTGTATGACTAACAGATAAAACATGTTAGACAGCTATGCCAGAAGGATGATGCCATAAATTGTCAATGAGATGAGAGAAAGAAGTGCAAACGACAACCAGGCAATATGTCACAGAAAATATAAGCTGACTAAGACACTATTTCCTCCTATTGCTTTTATTTCTCATATTGTTGAAAATATATTTTAAAATAAGCATTATAATTTTGAGTACGTCTGCTTCTAAGCAGATAGTGCTGTTGCACAATATTTGCAACCCGCTATTATATAAATAAAATACTCCTTCACCTTTACAGAGTACCAACCCACCAAATTTTGAAATTTCTGCTCGCCCAGCAGATATTCCATTCATTGACATGAAGTGTTGTCACAGAAGACGAATGGCCAAATTTTTCTATGACCCGTACTCTTTTTGGCCATTGGAGGTGTGTTGCCTTCGCAGACAGAAGAGACTCCAACATCGATATGATCTTCATCACTTTTGCAATTGAGTACCCTCTCCACCAATCTATAAATTGGGCCCTAATTTCCTTATAATGGCACCTGAAAATCCAGGTCAGATGGATCAGTCATTAAAATATCCACTGCAGAGATCTGCGTTTGACGTAATGGTCATAGTTTTGAGTCCTGGAAGGTCAAAACAGCTTTTCATCCTTCAATAAAATGATGATCACTGGAAGAGGGGAACAACTACACATATGTTATTTTAGCTCCAAGATAGTCTTCAGGATGAACATTCATGTTACAAATAAACTTTATGTTATGTAGTATGAAGGGGTGATCAGTAAACACGTAATTTCCCGCTGAGTTTTTGGAGAGCTTCTTGTAGGTCTTTGTTTCTTAGACTATAAATCAGTGGATTAAGCAACGGCATAATTGTTACATACACTACAGCCAGGAGTTTGTTTTCATATGTGGAAAACCCGGACCTTGGCCGCATGTACATGAATAGTGCGGTCCCGTAGAAAAGAACCACAACCGTGAGGTGGGAAGAGCATGTGGAGAAGGCCTTGAGTCTCCCTTCTGTAGACCTGATCCTCACTATTGTAGATATAATAAATGCGTATGAGGTTAAGGTAAGGAAGAAAGGAATGAATCCAAAAATCATAGCCTGAACAAATGTTGCAGTCTCAATAAAAGAGGTAGAAGTGCATGACAGTTTGACAAGGGCAGTCAGATCACAGAAGAAGTGGTCAATGGTGCGTGATCGACAGAATGAAGACCGAAAGACAAACATCGGTTCTGGAAATGTGTCGATAAACCCAAATGTCCAGCAAACAGCTGCCAGAAGGGCACAGGTTCTCCTGCCCATGATGACCATGTACCGCAAAGGATAGCAAATAGCAACAAAGCGATCATAAGACATTGCCGTCAAAATGTAGAACTCTGTACTCACAAAGGATACAAAGCAATACAATTGCAGAGCACATTCTGCTAGTGATATATAATAATTCTGCGAATAGAGTATGGCAAGCAGTTTCGGGATAGTGACTGAAAGAGAGGCGATATCGATGATCGACAAGTTGAGAAGAAAGAAGAACATGGGAGCCTGCAGTCGACGGTCAAAACACACTAAGAAGGCGATGAGCATATTTCCCACCAATGCCATAAGGTAGAGGATCAAGAATATGAAGAAAAGTACACTCTGGGATTCACGGTGGTTGTAAAAGGCCAGTATCACGAAATAATGTGTTATCGATTGATTCTCCTTCATTGTACATCATCTGGAGTGATTGGAAAAAGATGCATGAAAATTAGATTGAGGGATTCATCCTAAAAGAAAGGGGTTCTTAGACAGCCTCAAAAAGTGTATTCTCTATCCAGCACCTTCTTGCATTTGACCCCTTATGTTTTTCTACTTAAATAATAGAAATGCTGACTAGGTAAAGTGCCACCATTTGTGGTTGATTGATTCAATGGCAAAGTGCTTACATTATTTTCCATTGATTTATGCAGTATTTCTCAAAGAAATAAGTCAATTTTATTTATCGACAGGCTGTACATTCTCATCAGTTTAAGCTGTGCACACTGGTATACCCAACCTGCTGCCATGGAGATAATATCACCTTTTTGCCAAAAAGCAAAAACCAATCTATACCCTTTCATATTCTAGTCATCATCTGGTATCCTGCCTATATACCATTCTAAACACCGTATTATAAGTTAAAACCAGTCTTCCTATATGCCATTCTATTAACATGTTCCTGCCTATATCACATTCTGTATTCATTTTTAACAGAAAAAACAGAACCCCAAAACTTCACAGTGGATACTCAGTCGTAATTGTAATTGTAGTTTATACTACTAATCAAAGAGGACTTCATTTTACTCGTTTTAAGTCTCACCTTGAACTTGATGTGGATGTAAATAATATGACCATCCCAAAAGATAACAAATTTTCTTGTTGACTCCTAAAAGTCCACACAAATTCAGCAAAGTCTAATATACCAGGAGAGAAGACAAAAAGAAAAGAAAAAATTTACTATTTTAGGATTGCATATCCAGGGACTGAAACTCCAATGCTCACTACCAAAACCTGCTCTATTTGACTTACCTAATATTATCTGTAAGCGCCCAGTAGTACATCACAACACCTAGGTCCATCAGCGTGCTTAATTTCCTTCAAAACTTTCCTTCCAGTCAATAACACTAGTCCTAATATAAGGGAAACAGTTTCCTAATTATTCCCCTGCAACCATTGTAAAATGTAACATATTATGGCTCATCAATAAATCTTAATTACAAGGAAGCTCACCTTATTGCGTTATTTTAGAAGGTCCCCCATGTGTAAAAATTCGAATATTCCTATGTCCTGCTCCCTGTCTTGCTGCCTGTCTTTTAGAAATGGGAGACAACATGTAAATCTACCGCTACTTTGCTTTTATAATTAAGCAAAGATGACCCAACGTTTTATTAATGAAGGATCTTATCAAAATTATGCTGCTTGGGTCTACCTAAATTATTTTAGCTTTTAACCAACCAAACTTTTACCTTCTAGTTTATTTTGCCAGTCCAAAAGTAATGTATCCAGACTTGCTCATGTCAGCAACCTGTAGTATTAAAATAATCCCACTATTCCTGACATAGTCATGAGATTTCTAATCCTCGTCATCCCTTCCTTAAAAACACTCACCTTTCAAGTCTACTTCTTTCAACAGAACATCCTTTCATTGCACCGGCCGGTCCGATAAATCACGCCGTACCTACAAGCTGCTGCTTCACCTTCATTTAAGTTGCTGATCCACCAATCAGATTGATGATCTGTTCTCACGTGACCATGTACAAAAAAGGAAACTGTTAGCATTCCAAATATTAAGTCAGACCATCCCAAATAAGAACATTAACATCAAAAATTCTGAACTAATAAAACCAAAGGTACGATTATCAGCCTTATAACCCTTATTGCAATTAACCTATATTGTGTCAGTATGGGCCATAATTGTCCATATATACCACAGACATATTCCACATATGTTCTGATAACAAAAGTAGTAAATTAAAAATTATTGATAGAAACGTTAAACCTAATCCACATTAGCAATGCTAATACGTGAGTCCAGCAGGTCTGATATCAAAAATTATAAACAAAGCTTATTCATCATACACTAATGTCTGTTTGTTATAGACAACTAACTGTCCTTCCAGTTGTCCTATAACTAACAATCCATTTAAAATTATAATTTCAATGATATGACTTTGATCAGCCTCAAAACTCATTATTGTAAAAAATAATTTCATTCCGAATGACTGTTTAACCCTAACTTAACTGTTCTGCATCGACTAATCCACCTAGCTTCTTGCTGTCTTCTTGCTAGTTCCCAGTCACCCCCTCTATTACCCTGAGAAATTTTCTGAATCCCATGATACTTAAATTCCATTTGTGAACTGTGATTTTCTCTCATGTGTTCAAAGATGGGTGATTTGGGATCTTGATTTGCAATCGCTCTTTTATGCTCTTGTATACTGATTTTTTAAATTTCTTTTAGTGCTCCCAATATAAATCTTAGTGCAAGCACAGACAATAGCATAAATCACGCCTGTGCTGTTGCAATTAATGAAATCCTTCATCAGATATCAGTATTGTATTTGAATTCCCTGATCCGGTTAATTCCCAGATGGCAAATGCTGCATGATCCGCAGACATAAAAACCTGTTGGGTGAGGGGATCCAATTATTTGCAGAATTCTTAGAAGGTTCACTGTAATTCCTCATGATCATATTCCCTACAGTAGGGCTCCATCTGTAAATTATTCTCGGTTCATCTCCAATATTGTCCACTAGTCTTGGGACCCCTTGAAGCATATGCCAGTTCTTTTTAAGAACCCTGAAAATCTTTTCTTTTTGACAATTGAACGTGGTTATCAATGCCAATGGTCTTTTAGTCTTAGCTTTTATTTTAGGATTCAATGTCGTTTCTCTTTGCATCTGTAAAACTCTCTTCGATGCTTTCTTTATGACCTTATTCTTATAGCCCCTGAACTTCAACCTCTTTTTTAAATTGCTCCGTTCCTCTTTAAAACAATGTTCAGTGCTACAATTTCTGCGGATCCTGACCATTTCCCCAAATGGTATTCCATTGATTACTGATGCTGGATGTGCGCTATCATCTCTCAAAATGTAGTTCGGGCCGTATTTTTTCTGTAGAGTTTGCTTTTGATAGCATCACCCTCAGTAAATAGTTTAACATCCAAAAACTCTATACTCTTCTCTTGAAGATTTAAAGTCAATGTGACATTAAAATCATTAGTATTTAAAAATTCTCTCATGTCCTGTTGTGTGCCCCTCCACAGCAACAGGATATCATCAATGAATCGACACTAGAAAAGAATAAAATCAGTCCATTTGGCATCCTCTCGGCTCCAGGCGTGCTCCCTCTCAAACCACCCCATGAATAGGTTGGCACAGGAGGGAGAAAACCTGGAGCCCATCTCCATACCATGGATTTGGTGAAATCATTCATTCTGAAAAAGGAAAAAAATATTCTTCAAAATAATGGAGCTCATTTCAATAATCATGTCTGAATGTTCTATCAAACTTGCACTTCTGCTCCCTAAAAAATATTTGAGTGCTTGTTCCCCTTTTTCATTGTTAATGCAGGTATATAGCCCTACAACATCTAATGTGACAAAACTCATACCTTCTTCCCATTTCACATTCTCCAATTTGTTCAGGACATCCATGGTATCCCTTACATATGATGGTAAATTATGTACTAAGGGTTTAAGAAATATATCTACATATTCGGACAAGTGTTCCGTTAGACTGCCAATCCCAGAAACAATTGGCCTACCAGGTGGATTAGTTTGCGATTTATGTACCTTGGGAAAGGTATAAATAAAAGGATAGGAGAGATTGATAACTTTTAGGTACTTGTATTCTGCATCATCCAAAAGTCCTGCTTCTTTCCAAGAAAATAAATGTTCAGCAATACCTCTCAGGGAATCTCTAGTAGGTTTGCTACTGAGTTTACGATAGCAGTTTTGATCTGATAACTGTCTCCTAATTTCTTGACAGTAATCTATTTTATTTTGAACCTCGATGTTGCCCCCTTATCTGCTTCTCTAACGACTATGCTTTCATCATTCCTAAGGCTTTTAAGGGCACATCATTCCTGAAACGTTTAATTGTCCTTCCATTTGTTCTTGCAACACTTCAATTCTAGGTCCACTATTCTATGGAATTCTTCTAATGCTTTCTGTACAAACAAGTCTATGGCCGCAAATTGCGGTCCCTGAGGTGTAAATGTAGACATCAGATGTAATCCATTAGTGCAACTATAATCGGTTTCAACCCCCAATAAACTTGCTACATCATCAATCCCATACAATTCTCCTTCGGTCAAATACATCAATAATTGAACTTCATGTACATGTGAGATAGTAATTTCCGAACTTTTAATCGCTGATTTTACATTGATATTTGAATCCAATACAGCAAAGAAACTTTTCTATTTCAACAATCATGAGAACTTAAATAAATCAATCTCCAAGTATGTGTAATTGCATACATATTGTGGACAGAATGATAAACCCTTTTTAAGTACAGAAATTTCACTCGCATTTAAAATTCTGTTAGAAAGATTAATTACTTCCAATTCATTTGCTCCACTATTGTCTTGAACCTGTTCAATGCCAACCACACTTCCTATTTCCTGAACTTGTCTTGACCCCTGGTTCCCATCCTGAAACCTCCGGTGTTTCCTCCTCACCCCGTCTTGTACGCCTACAGCTTTCTGTTTGCCTTTTTTTATTCTTGTGATCTCCTCCAAAAAAGAGGAGTTGGTAACTGGTGTTGTTGTACCCCCTACTGCTCCAGGTTCATCGGTAGATGAAATACTGGAGCTGCTGTAGTTTATGGACCTCAACTCACTCGGTGCATCAGTTGCTACAATTTTCTTTGATTTCACAACCTCATCAAAACCTTTAGCAAAGGTGAACATCCTGCCTTGTTTGTATTCCCTTTCATCATGGCGAATCTTACTTAGTTTTTTATCCTTAATTTGGATCTGATGTCGGTTGATGACATCCTTCAAAGTCAGATAGTTTTTTTCGGTGGCCTCTTTGAGATTCATTTCTCCAATCTCTTTCTCAATCTCTGCTATTTGAATTTTGAATTTCTCTACTTTTCTATCAGCATTTTTAATGAACATGATTATCATAGTGAAAGATGAGGCGTACAAATTCTCTTACGGAAGGATATTCTGTTGAAAGAAGTAGACTTGAAAGGTGAGTGTTTTTAAGGAAGGGATGAAAAGGATTAGCAATCTCATGAATATATCAAGAATAATGGGATTCTTTTAATAGTACAGGTTGCTGTCATGAGCAACTTTGGATATATTACTTTTGGACTGGCAAAATAAATGAGAAGATAAAGGTTTGGTTGGTTAAAAGCTGAAATAATTGAGCTAAGCCCATGCAGCATAATTTTGATAAGGACCTTAATTAATAAAATGTTGGGTCATCTTTGCTTAATTACAAAAGCAACATAGCGGTAGATTTACATGTTGTCTCCCTTTTCTAAAAGACAGGCAGCAAGACATAGGACTATTCGAATTTTTACACATGGGGGACCTTCTAAAATAAAGCAATAAGGTGAGCTTCCTTGTTATTAAGATTTATTGATGAGCCATAATATGTAAAATTTTACAATGGTTTCAGGGGAATAATTAGGAAACTGTTTCCCTTATATTAGGACTAGTGTTATTGGCTGAAAGGAGAGTTTTAAAGGAAATTAAGCACGCTGATGGGCCAGAGAGTTTTGATGTACTACTGGGCGCTTACAGATAATATTAGGTGAGTCAAATAGAGCAGGTTTTGGTAGTGAGCATTGGAGTATCAGTGCCTGGATATGCAATCCTAAAATAGTATTTTTTTTCTTTTCGTTTTGTCTTCCCTCCTGGTACATTACCATAGATTTTGCTGAATTTGTGTGGACTTTTAGGAGTCAGCAAGACAATTTGTTATCTATTGGGATGGTCATAATATTTACATCCACATCGAGTTCAAGGTTAGACTTACTAAGAGTAAAATAAAGTCATCTTTTATTAGTAGTATAAACTACAATTACAATTACGACTGTGTATCCACTGTGAAGTTTTTGGGTTCTGTTTTTTCTGTTAAAAATGAATACAGAATGTGATATAGGCAGGAACATTTTAATAGAATGGCATATAGGCAGACTGGCTTTAACTTACAATACGGTGCTTAGAATGGTGTATAGGCAGGATACCAGATGATGACTAGAATATAAAAGGGTATAGATTGGTTTTAACTTTTTGGCAATATGGTGACTTTGTTTTTGTTGTTCTTACAGCCCTGATGAAGTCCCGGGGGCGACGAAATGCGTAGGCTGTAATCGATGATTTGTGTATAAAACCAAGCAACTTTTTTCTTGAATATCGTATGAAACATTTGTACTGTGGATGTGTTTTCATTGAAAGAAACTGAAGTAATTAAAAAGAGCTGGACACACTGCTGAAAGGAACCTGTTTGGAATCTTGTTCTTGTTGTTTAAGATAACTTGCATAATTCAATGCTTTTGATTTGGTGAAATTATATTCAGATGCTCCTTGGGGTGCTGTTGATTAAGTTTATATGAGCAGCTTTGTTGACGATGGGCTGCTACAAGTGAGCGTCTACTTCTAGAAAGATACATATCGGGAGTGAATTAGTTTATGTTGATTTCCCACTATGCATACAACAGGAGTACCCTCATTGTCTGAGTGTGGTTATATTGCAGTGGAGATAATATTGAATTAAATGTTCATGTGCTAGTGATAGTTTTCTATGGGAAAAACACGCCATCGTCAACCTCTTCATCACTTTTGTCCTGAAATTTGTTGCGTCTCTAGACCTTTGCTAGCCAATATGTAAACAGATATGTGGGCTAAAAATAAATGCTGCAAAACATTTATGAAGCTCTTTGCACACTGTGATCACACAACATCAGTGGGGAACCTTTTTCATGTGTTATTGGGGCAATGATTTAATTTACCGAGTGCAAAAAGATAAGACAAGTACTGAAGAAGATGGAAGCATTCTATTCACAGATCACCAATATTCATAATTCCCTCACTAGCTCAAATTAACTATTATCCAATTGCCCGGGTTTAGCATGGATTGTTTCAATTATTCTCAAAGTTACCATATTTCCATTTTCCAAAATATACAAGTTAGCTTTGAAGAAACACAATCTGTGGGTCCATAAACCTCCACCCAAATCCGTCTTGTTTGGGGCAGCCATCATTTGTAATAAAGGATGGGTAAGAAGAAACCACATCTAGACAAAGTGAGGAAAAGGTGACTATAAAGTAAAACGATTATTTTCCACATGCAAAATTTAGTTTACTAATATGACATGCAACAATGTGTGCAAGGTCTCTCCTCAATTGAAGAAGTGTTGATGGTATATACATTGGCTAAATTGCTAAAGGTTGGCACATGTATTTATTAATAGCTGTAAGAAGCTGGCTATGAGTATAGTATAGAGTCTAGTGGAACCTCAAAGGTAAGTAAAAGTTAGATAGCACCTCACTCTTTATTTGTGGTAGTGTTGTCGAGCAGTAAGGCAGTATCAGAGGTCAGAGTGTGCATTTGTTGTACACACTCGGTCAGCAAATTAATTCACACACTCAAAGACAGATCTTCAGACCAATAGTTTTTGCATGAAAATATTGTTTTAGTTATTTTATTTTCTAGAACTAAGCAAGCCTGGCACAGCTAGGCAATACATACTTTACAGTAGTAATACAGTTTGTAAACAGTTTGAATTCTAAATGCATTTTGTTTTGACTTACAGTATGGTTTCAGAGAAATGCAACACTTTGTAAATACAGTACATAGACTTCAATGGGCTTGTCAGTAAAATTACTGTGAGATTACTTTTCTTACTCTGAGCAGTATACCTGGATACTACTCTTCCTGCAAGTAGGTAAGTAAAATCGTTTTGTTAGTTAATGCAATTTTAAAGAATTTCTTGAGATTTTCAAACTCTAAGAAAAACAGTCACTGTTATCCTATGGAGGAAAATAGTGTTATCAGTTTTGAGGTAAGTATTTGGTAGTGGGAGTTGAGGTTCTGGGGGTAGACTCATGGGTCCCCCAGAGTCAAGGATGCACTCTTGTTACTCTCTCAGTGGAACTAGGGCGGCCGGGTGCAGAGCACTGAGGCCCAATGTTATCCAGTGGGGGATAGGGTGCCTCCTGTTGGTGGCTACTGGTGAGCAGGCCCTTGCCTGTGGGAGCAAAGCTCAAGGGCTTTAGCTCAGGGCAAATGGGCAAGAAAAGTAGCACCAAAGGTGCACCCTCAGCGGCACTAGGGTGGGCGGGTGCAGGGGGCTGTTTAGACATTGGGTGCCCTTTTGTTTTCAATGGGGAACATCTGGTTTGCAAAGGCACTGCAGGTTTGGGTAAGAAGGTCTTCTAGGTGCGACCACCACTTCGAGAGGTAAGCTGGGAAGTTAGGGGTGGGTTTGGAACTGTTGGTTTGGCCACCCAACGCCGTAGGGAGTCGGGTGCAGGGTACCTTTTGGGGTCGGATCTTCTTACCAGTTCCTGGTCGCGGTAGGGGGGACCTTCTGGATTTAGGCTACAGGCATCGGTTGGAGGCTTGAGGCAGGTCAGGGGTCTCCGGATCTCAGGTCAGGATCGCTGGGGGAACCTCTTCTTGGTGTTTGCCCACTCGAGCTCGGGCCGTGGCTGGCGGGTACAGAATGGGGCAGATATACGGTGTCCGGCCGGAGCCAGAGGTTACAGGTTAAGAAATCTGGTGTTCACGGGCGACAAAGTCTTTGTAGTTGAAGGCAGGCAGGTCCTCCGGGGTTTTTGAGGTTGCTGGCTGCAGGACACACCGTGATTTCTCAGGAGCAGGTTTGAGGGGGAGACAGGCCGGCAGGGCTGGGGCCAAGTATGTGGGCGTCTCACTCTTGTTAGCTGCTGCACGGCTGTTCGATACGTCTTCTTCTTCTTCTTCCTGTAGTTTCTTCTTGTCTGAGAAAGCTAGGTTCAGGGGTGCCCCTAAATACTAGATTTAGGGGCATTACAGGTAGGTAAAAGGTAGGGCCCAATTGGTCCTTTTCCTGGGGTGGGTACACCCCCTATTATGCCACCCTCCAGTGGGAGGGTAGCATAAACCTGTCCCTGGTTGACAGAGTTCTCCAATCTGCAAAATGGCAGGGACTAGGAGTTGTGCTTTACCTTTCCTCCCTCACCAAAGAGGTAGAGTTGGCAGAAGTGGGACACCTCTCTTCCTCACTTGTTTTTCGAGCCTGTTCTCCCCCCAAAAGTAGGGTTCAGAACCAGTGGGGATCTGTTGATGAAAGCCTGGCCTGGGGAAGTTCACAAAGGCGGCAAGCCTTTGAAGCTTCCCCTTTGTGAAACCTGCCCATCATGAGGGATGAGGCTTGGCACCTTGTCCCAGGATGTGCATTGCTTCAGCCCCCAGAGAGCAGCAGGCTCTCAACCTACGGGTCCAGAAACACATCTGGTGGTGGCAGCTGAAGCAGCCACTCAGCCTGGGACACTAGTAGTAGGTTAGTTTTCAGGGGGCATCTCTAAGATGACCTCTTTGTGCATTTTTTATTCAATCCCACACTGGCATCAGTGTGGGTTTAATGTGCTGAGAAGTTCGAATCGATACTAAACTGCTCAGCTTTCAGAGTAGCCATTATGGTGCTGTGGAGTTCATAATGACAAACTCCCAGCACCATATAATCTTAATGGCGGCACTGCACTTACAATGTCTAAGAATGGACTTAGACACTGCAGGGGTGCACGGCTCATGCACCTATAACCATACCACTGGTATAGTGCACCCATCTAGAGTGGTGACTGATCTATGCCAGGGCAGTGGGTTGTAGGCATGACACACAGAGGTGTGTGCCATGTCGACTCTTAGCTTTCTTCAGCACCAAAACACGCAGCCTGCAAAGGCAGTGTGTGTGTGTGTGTGTAGAGGTACAGGGCCTCCAAGGGTTGGCAAAATAGGTGCTGCAGCCCTTAGAGGTCTTCCCTGGTCACAGTCCCCTGGGTACCTGTGGTACCATTTACCAGGGTCTGACCTGTGGCCAGAGATGCCAATTGTGATAGTTTTGGGGAAAGAGCACAGGCCCTGTGAACCTGATTGGCAGGGACCCAGCGCATATCAAGAGAAAGTGCATCAGTAGTGTGGCAAACAATGGGGCGGGGTTACTGCAACAGAGACACACTTTCCTACAATTGCAATACCCCTGAGAACAATATTTACAGTTTTGGCTATCATTAAAAATTACAGCTTCTATCTGAGAGCAGAGCAAAGTTTTAAATCAGGCCACGAGGCTGATGGCCAAATGGTTGGGGCCTTACCCACCATCAGTACCTCAGTTTTTTTCCTTTGAGCTCCAAGCAATGGTTGGATATCCATGCTGCTACATCCTCCAGACATCTGGAGAATTGGTGTGCTGTCTGTTCGGGGTATTGGGGCAGCGTCTCAATCAACTGAGTATCGTCAGCATATGACACAATGGTCATGTTATGGTCCTCCATTCACTCTGCAAGTGGTCCCACATACAGGATAAATAGCGTGGGGCTCAGAGACTCCCTGAGACAGAGGAAAAATCTTAGATGTATGTGTCTATTGTGTGACTTAAAAGCCCCACGAGATGAGAAAATATGTCATCCAGCGCAGTGCAGTGCCCCTAATTCCGCACATCTCTAATCTTCGGAGGAGAAGGCCATGGGAGACAGTATCAAAGGCTGCATGGAGATCTAGCAGGATCATTGCAGCTGGCTACCCTTCATCTGCCTATTGTCTCATTGTTTCAGTGGCCAGGAGCAGTGCCGAATCTGTGGAGTGTGCAGCTCTGAATCCCGATTGTGAGGGGTGCAATAGATCATTCTTGTTGATATGGTTAGTTAGCTGCTTATTCGTTACTTTCTCTGCAATTTTTGCAGCAAAAGGTAGTAGCGAGATGGGGCATACATTATCTAATAACGCTTGATCTATTGACGACTTTGTGTGGACGTATTATTGCTTACTTCCATTTTAAGGATACTTCTCCCAGCTGGAAGGAGCTTGCTATTAGCTCAGAGATATATGGCATAATGAGGTTTCCTCCCTGCATTAGTATCTCTAATTGAGCTGGATCTAATGGGGATCCGGAATTAATTCCGCTTGCTGTGATCTTCAGTTCTACTAACTTCTGCACCTTCATTTCGCCAAGGGTCTCTCCCTCAAATGTTGTATCCGGCCTACAATCTGGATTCTTCCCTGGCGTGTTTCTGCTTTAAAAGTGGTCATATATTTTTGCCACTTTAGTAATCGGCTAATTTATTGCAATTGTCCATTGAGGAGGTTGCTGTGTTATTTAAGTTTTCGTGTGATTTGAGGGATTTCAGTATGGAGAAGATTTCTTTGGAGGAGTTGCTGGCCCTTTCAATCTTTTAGTATAAAAATCACATTGTGTTTTCTTAATTAGGGAATGGTATTTTATTAGTTCTATTTTACATCTCTCTTTTAACTTGCTACAATATTCCTTCCACCACCCGCACTCAAGCTGTTTACACTCTTTTTTGGCTCTAACCAGTGCGTCATTAAGTTATGGCACCAATGCTTTAGATCTCCTGGAGCTCCTAGTGGTCCAGGGCGCTATCTCATCAAGTGCGTCAGTTATCCATGTCTCGAGTTGCCTATTCGCTATGTTTACATCCTTCTCCAGTTTAAGATTATTTTTCAGCAATGCCTGTGCGAAAGAGTGCAGGTTAAATCTGGTTCATATCCTGCGTGTGATTTCCTGCACAGGCCTCTCAGCCGTGGGTCCATGAGAGGGTATGGTAAAGGGGACTTAGTGGTGGTCTGACCAAGAAACTGGCCATGGTGTCCCCACCTCGATCTCAATTGTGTTGGTAAATATAGGATCTCGAGTATGCCCCGCTTGATGAGTTTATTTTAAGGAACAGTGGTCCCTAGTTTTATAAATCACAACAGCAATAGACATACACCAAATGTCATGAATGTCCTTTGTCCAGCCGGAAAGAATTTATTATTTTCACACATTTTTTTAAGAAATTGAGTCAGTAATTCAATACAAATATCAAGTGGGCACAGCCCGTGACCACCAATTTAAGGACAAAACAGAAAGAAAAAATTATTTACAAAGAACGAACAAGGCGGTCTGTTCCAGTGCTTAATTATACAGACTTGATTCAATTTAAAAACACCATTGTAAAAGTTTGTTAAAGCAGTATTTGATACATATGGTGTTTACAGGTCGACGACGTTTCAATGTCACACTTACATACAGGACATCATCATCAGGACAAAAATGTAAATCATGTTTTCTCTACCCAGATTGTTTTTAAAAACCATTTGTTTAACACATTTGTTTACACCTGTAGATCGGGTAATACGATCTTAACAGGATTGAAGCCAAGATGCCGGTGTTGGGTGGCTGGAAGGAATTAAGCCGTAAGCATATCAATCGGCTTCAGGCATTGTCTGCTTACTTTCATAAGTAGATAATGCGGAGGGTTTTGGCAATTATGGGTTCTCCACTCGCGTTTATATTGTACCTATCGGCTTTTTGAAGTTGGCAACCATATTAACATGCAAAGTTATCTTCTATAATACTCGCCTCGTGTCAATCAACGGGGCTGATTACGTGCAAATGCGGACATTTATCGAGCATCAGCACAATGGCTGGCAAGATGGAGGTCTGGCGAGGGGGAGGTCTCTCGAGGTACCGATACCTCTTGATGAGTTGGCATATTCACTTTTTGCACTAGATTGAGTATTTGTATTTTGTATTTAATTTATTTATAAAGCGCTAACAATCATCCTGGGTAGGATATCACGGCGCTGAGGTTTGGTGCTGAGAGGTACGATAACCGCATTGATTACTGATTACTCTAGTTTAGGGAAGAGTAGTGTCTTTAATTGTTTCCTAAATGATAGGAGACAGTCTGTCAGTCTGAGACTGGGAGGTAGTTCATTCCATTTGGTTGCAGCTAGATGAGAGAAAGCCCGCTCTCCCATCCTGACAGTCTTCACGCGGGTAATGTTTGCTCTTCCTAAAGTTCTGGAACGAAGGTTCCTTGATGGTCTATGGAATTTGACTTTATTGTGTAGAATGGTAGGGCCTGTATTGTAAAGTACCTTGTGTGTGATACACAGTAGTTTGAAGTTGGCTCTTTGTCGCATTGGGAGCCAATGTAGCTCTCGCATGCAACTTTTTGCCGAATCATATCTCTTCCTATTGCATACAGCCTTTGCCGCGGCATTTTGCACTATCTGCAGTTTGGAGAAGAGATAGTCTGCCATTCCAACAAACAGAGAGTTGCCGTAGTCCAGTCTGCTCATCTGCAGCGACTGGACCAGGGTCTTCCTACACTCAGTCAGAATCCAGGGGAAGACTCGTCTGAGCATTTTCAATAATGCAAAGCCTCTGCCACAGACAGTGGAGACATGTGATTTCATGGACAGAGCACTGTCCAATACCACACCCAAGTTTTTCGCTTTTATGGTGGGAGTTGGGGGCAAGCCCAGGTTACTTGGCCACCAGCTGTTGTCCCAGAGCTGGGGATTTTTGCCAAACAGGAGGATTTCTGACTTGTCTGCATTTAATCTCAGACAGTGCTCTTGCATCCAATTGGCCAGTTCAGTCAGGCAATTTAGTAGTCGAGTTTTAGGATCATCTTTCTCGTCAATGGTGACCATCAGCTGGGTGTCGTCAGCATAAGAGCACATTTCAACACCCCACTTTCTTCCACTGGCTGCCAATGAGGAAACAAATACATTAAACAAGGTTGGGCTTAGTGAAGCCCCCTGAGGAACCCCATATTTAATGTTTTGCGGGGGAGAAATAAAATCATCCAGACACACTGATTGTGTTCGGTCCGCCAAAAAGGATTGTAGCCATCCCAATGCCTTGTCTCGAATACCTTTCCCTTCCAGGGCTTTCAGTAGTTGGTCGTGTGGTACGGTATCAAAAGCCGCCGATAAATCCAAGAGTATCAGGACGACTGTCTTACCATGATCCACCTGGGCCCTGATAATATCCGTCACCGCCAAAAGTGATGTTTCAGTACTGTTGTTTGCCCTGAAACCTGTCTGAGAGACATCCAACAGTTCATTGGCTTCTAAATAGGTGGATAGCCGTCTATTGACCAGTTTCTCCAGCACTTTTGAGAGGTAAGGTAACTGGGATATTGGTCGATAGTTGGCAGGGTTGTTTACATCTAATCCTGCCTTTTTTACTAGTGGGGTGACTAGGGCCTGCTTCCAAGATCTTGGAAATTTAGCAGAGCATAAGGAAAGATTAAGTGCTTTCATTACAACAGGGCAAATTACAGGGGTTAGCTGAGAAAAAATGTGGTGCGGACATGGATCTAGTGGGGATCCTGACTTAACTTCGAGCATGACTTTGCCTACCACGGCTTCTGAAAAAGGGCCAAAACTTGGACAGATAACTTGAGTTGTGGTTGGTACACTGCGCTCGAAGGTTTCTGGCCTACAATTAGGAAAAGAGGCATAAATGGTATCAATTTTCTCACAGAAAAAATCATTTAGTTTATTGCAGTTCTCTTGTGATGGAGTAAGTTTTACTGAAAGATTTGTTGGGTTACATAATTCCCCAACAATTTTAAAAAGTTCCTTTGAGGAATTTTTATTCTCAATGATTCTACGTGTAAAATACTCCTTTTTTGCCTTCTTGATTGCTTTATTGTAGAGTACGACTGCTTGTTTATAAATGTTTCTGGTCTCGTCTGACTTGCCTATTCTCCATTTATGTTCCAGAGATGTACATTTTCTCTTTAAAAGCTTCAATTCTGGTCCGTACCACCTTTCCGATTTTGTAGTTCTGGGTTTGTGATGAACTCGGAGGGTGGAACAGAACTCAAGTGCAGTCTTAATATTTGTGTGAAGTAAGTCTATTTCTTCATGAATATCAGTAGCTGCTAAACTCGGGTGTGAAAAATGTTGTTTGAATTTGTCTGTTGAGAAGTTTTTCCAGCTCCTCGTGCTTGCTACACTTAGACCCAATGTTCTCGTGTGTATAGTTGGTAGATTGATATGGAAAGTGATCCGATAGTGATCTGTCCATAGCAGAGGTGTTACAGAGTCGATGTCAATCGATTCCATGTTAGAAAATACCAAGTCCAATATATGACCTGCCGTGTGTGTAGGTTAGTTAACTCTTTGGGATATCTGCAGGATTTCCATATCCTCCACTAATTGTTTTGTTAGAGGATTATTGCATTTATCAAAATGTATGTTAAAATCTCCAAGGAGGAGGATATTTTTGTTCTTCAAGCAGACTGGCATAATTTGCTCCAGTAGTTGTGTACTGAAATTTAGTGTGCAGCCAGGAGGATTGTAGATTAGTACTCCTCCAAATAACACATTAGTGTTTAAGGACACTGAGAATGCCATATTTTCACAATTTTCCGATGTCGATCTCATGCTTACAAGTGAGAAAATCTCTAAATAAAAGAGCGACGCCTCCTCCCTTTTTCCTCATTCTATTCACGTTCAGATTCTTATATTCTGGGGGGAGGGCTGTGACTATATCTGGAGTATTGTGATCATCCAGCCATGTTTCGGTTAAAATAGCCAGGTCGGGTTTATGTTCGTGTAAAAAATCCCAGATGTATGTAGAGTGTTTGGGCAGAGATCTAACATTCAAATATATGCAAATAGGGGGGTTGTGGGGGTGTTCATTGTCACATGACTTTGTTTAGGAATGCTCTCCCATCTACAGTTGTAGCAGCTGATTGGGCCAAACGTCTCTATTGGACCCACGCAAGCACAGGCATGGGTGTTAGTTGGTGCCTTGTGTTTGATCTCCTTCAACTCATGACTTGAGTAGGTTGTAATGCTTGTATTAGGAACATTACTATTGTTTTGGGCAGGGGTTGTAGCCCCTGGTCCCGGCCGGTTGCGGACGGGTGTAGACGGGCTTGCCTTAGGCGTGCCTTCGGCGCGCAATCGTCGCGCCCGCTGCGCTCGTCTGCTGCGCTTCCTGAATAAGCACATCTTTATGGACAGGGGATGAGGAGGGGGCGTGGCCTCGTAGTGGGCGTGTCCTACTCCTACCGAGGAGGATAGCAATAAGGAAAAGCAGCGATTTCCACCCTTAGCAGCGCGCGTTTTGGCTAAAAGACAGGAGCCTGCACACTTCAATCGTGTACCAGGTCAAGGGGTGAAATATTTAAAAGAGCAACATTTTCCAAGTTTTTTTAAAAAAAGTAATCACAGTTATACACACAGCAACTCCCGGCTGAGCCTCAGGATGAAATGGTCATCAGCGCTCTAGCAAATCAGGGCGCATTAAGTAGCGTTGTGAAAGGGGGGTGGCCTCGTAGTGGGTGTGTCCTACTCCTACCGAGGAGGATAGCAATTAGGAAAAACAGCGATTTCCACCCTTAGCAGCGCTCGTTTTGGCTAAAGGACAGGAGCCTGCACACTTCAATCGTGTACCAGGTAAAGGGGTGAAATATTTAAAAGAAATTCCAAGTTTTTTAAAAAGTAATCACAGTTATACACACAGCAACTCCCGGCTGAGCCTCAGGAGGAAATGGTCATAAGGTCCTTGTTTTTTTTTTGTCCTCATTGTGCAACATTTATAGTAAGGAGATCTCAGGGTCCCTTTTCTCTTCCCATGTATACGATCTGTGACATCCCTGCCATCAAGGATGGATTACGGGTGGGAACCATCAGTGAAGACAAGGGACCCCTTATTTCCAACTACTATTATAGAAGGTTACTCTTCGGAGTGGGATGAGCTAGCCATTATGGCAACTCTTCTTTGGCCTTCGTCATTTATGTGTTGCTCGCACTTAATCATAGGACATGGTAGCAGAAAATAAGGAGTGCAAGTGGATAAATTAATAAAAAGTCAGGGGCATGTTACCAACAACGCACGATAATTATCGCTATGTTGGTTTAGTGGCAATATTAATATCGTCGAGCTCCGCCGATTTTTATCGCTTAGGAGCCTTGCTGTTATCAAGGTGTAGCTCCTAAGCAATAAAAATCATCCGAAATGCCTGAATATTGCTGTAAAGTCAGCGATATTCATGCATTACCGAGCAAATGCTCCTAGCCATGTTATCCACCTACCATTGGATAACATGGCTAAGAACAGCTCTGGGCAGGCATTAGCTTTTGGAGATAATCGCGCTTAGCGCGATTATTTCCAAAAGTTGGTAATAAGAGATAGATATGTTAGCGACTGTTTCCAGTCGCTAACATCTTGGCACGCCCACTTTGCATGTCATTAGAGATAATTATCGCTGACATGCAAAGTGGGCACCTAAATGCCCGCTCTCTCCTACTAGCTGTCGCTAACTGGTGTTAGCGACAGCTAGGTAATAGGGCGATAAAATTATCGCCGCTTTAGCGGGAAAAATTCCCGCTAAAGCGGCGATAAGGCCCTTGGTAATATGCCCCTCAATCTTTAAAAACCCATGTGATGATTTTCCCATAATTGCCAGAAGCTATATTTCTTAGAAAATGGCTTCTTTTTTTATCTAAGTTATAAGTTTTAAGCACTGAAGATAGCCACTCCCTTTGAAGTGGCAAAATTGGGGTGATCCATTTTACGCATATCTCTCTTCTGGCTAAAAGTATCAAAAGAAACACCAAATTTTCCTCCCGTTTTGTTAACTTCTCTGCTGTAGATGAACCCATCACCCCAAAAATAACTAAGTCAATACTCACGGTTAGTTGTTTTCCCACTACCTCTTCTAAGGTCTTACCCACTTCATAAGGTCCTTACATATAGATTGTGTTTCCAGGTTCTCCATATTCTCAAAATGTATGTTAAGCTCGCCTAGGATGAGAAAATTGTTATAGTGCAGAGCTGGTTGGACCACTTTCTCCCCCAGACTCGCCACAAATTGAGATGCTGGATCTGGTGGCTGGTTAATTAGAAAGCCTGCTATGGTTTTATCTTCCACTGCATAAAGTGTGAAAAGGAAGGCTTTGCATTTCTCTGTATTTACTTCCATTTTACTGTACTTCATTGGGGAATATTATTGCAATTCCACCACCTCCTTGCCCTACTCAATCTTGTCTCAGTATCTCTTAGCCTTCTGGGAGTGCATTAACTACTTGGTGGAATGACTAGTTGACACAGGACTGAGGTCACATTGGCTCCAGTATCTCTGAGAGCCCCTACCCTTCTCCCATTGATGGTTACCGAGGCACTCTATTTTTTTAGTCATAGCAGGCACATGGTTTCCTGAGACCATCTCACTGTCCCCTAGTGAGACAAGGGTCATCTCTGTGGATCCCCACCCTCCTGTGGGTACCCCTTCTCCCCCGGTGCTACACTAGCCAACACCTTGGGCTGCCTATTGGTGGGTGGCTGTGTCCTCTTTGGACACTTGGGGTCTCCCTTCAAGTGGGTCACCTGCTCAATGCAAAGAACTTGCAGGGCCAGGTATTCATGAATAGATCCCTTGTTATCTCCTGGGGGATGGGAACCTTGATCTGGGTATTAGAGTGGGGCTTGTTAGAGATCTTCTGCGCTTGTCCCATCCACTCATCTGCTGGGGACCCTGCCCACCTTTGGTGGAGTCTCCCCCATACACCTTCTTGTGCACACTGGTACTCACATAGGAGTCCGCCTCCATAGCAAGGTTCCTGGGGTTAGTCAGCGTACTATCAACCAAGTGCTGGCACAGCTCTGCAAAACATAGACAAGACAAGTGTCCCCATGCAATTAAATTGTAGAGCCCCTGAAAATCTGTCACATTACTTCCCTTCATCCAGCCATCCAGTGACCTGCAAAAAGAATCTACACATTCCAACCAAGTCTGTGCATCAGTTTTCCTACTGGCACCTAAAATGATCCCTGTACTTCTCAGGAGTGATACCATACCTGGTGAGAAGGGCCTACTTCATGTCACAACTCCATTCCCTATCTGGTCCCAATGGGAAGCAATGCTTATAAGATGTTATAAGTAAACTCCCATTCTATCCTGTGGGACAGATAGTCTTTCCATAGTGAAAAAATAAATACACTGTAATTCACTCACAGGATATGTCACACACACCAGTACGTGTATTACCTTTAACATACACAGCACTGTGCCCACAGGGGTATCTTGGGCCTACCTTAGGGGTGATTTACATGCAAGAAAAGGGAAAATTAGGGCCTGGCAAAGGGTTGCACTTGCCAGGTCGATATTGCCGTTTCAAACTGCGCACAAACACTGCAGTGGCAGGTCTAGGTAACATTTTCAGGGCTACTTCTATGGGTGGCACCATCAATGCTGCAGGCCCACTAGTAGCATTTGATTTACCGGCCCTGGCACTCTAAGTTAACTGTACTAGGGGCTTAATAGTGAATCAAATATGACAATCATGGAAATACCAATACAAATCTGGGCTCCCCCCAAAAACCTGATACCAAGGTCAGAAATCTTGGAATTGTTTTTGACGATAAATTGACATTCACTGCTCATGCGAACACTATCGTCTCTGCCTCTTTCTATAAACTTAAAACCATTAAAAAAATCCTGCCCTATCTTCCTCCTAGTTCAGGAAGAACATTGGTCCCAGCTTTTGTGATGTCCTCCTTGGACTATTGCAATGGGGTTTTTATTAATACCCAACAAAAAGTCATTCGGACACTGCAATCTGTGCAGAATTCTGCTGCCAGAGTACTGTCTGGAACCCCGAAGTTCAAGCCTAGTGCTCACATAATTAAGGGCTACCACTGGCTCGCGGTGAAGAACCGAATAAAGTTTAAGGCACTGGGTATCGCCTACAAAGCCTCTCGCAAGCAAGGACCACGCGCTTTCTCCTTAACGCTCTAACCTTTCATCTCCCTAACAGACCTCTACGATCTGCCAATGCACTTCTGATGTCAGTACCAAGGACTAAAACAGCCCCCTGGGGCGACCGGCGTTTTGTTGTCTCTACAGCTAAACTATGGAACTCTCTAGACCTAGAGATTTGGTCGTCCCAAACATTGGTGGCTTTCAGAAGAAAAAGAGAAAGATGGTTGTTCAACCAATAAATCCTCTGGTTCACTGCCACGTCCACAGCGCCGAGATGCCCTCGGGCAGTTGCGCGCTTTATAAGTCTCATAAATAAATAAATAAATAATAACAATGTATAACAGGAGCACTTGCACTTTAACAGCAGTGAGAAAGTGTGCAGAGACACTAAACCAGCAAAAAACAGAGTCAAAGCTGGGTGGTCAGAAAGCAAATAGACAGGCGATACATGCCAATAGAAAAGATGCCAGCTCCCAATTGAAAATTACCTCTAATTAAAAGTAGTTTCAGAGTTTTTCCCTACCAGGACATGTGAAACTTAAAAGTACATGCCAGTATGTTTTAATTCGCTGCACCCTACCTTCTGTGATGTTCAGACCTACCCTAAGGGTGACTTATATTTATTAAAAATGAAGGTTTGGGCCTGGTAAAAGGTTTACCTTGCCAGGTTGAAATGGTAGTTTGTAATCTGCACACTCAGACTTCAATGGCAGAACTAAAGCCTGATTAAAGGGCTACTTAAGTGGATGGTACAATTAGTGCTGCAGGCCCTTCTGTAGTATTTAAATTACAGGCCCTGGGCACATGTGGTACCACTTTACTAGGGACTTGCCAGTAAATTAATTATTTCAAATGGGTATAACCCAGTTCTACCATGTTTAGAGAGGAGAGCACAAGTACTTTAACACTGGTTAGTGGTGACAAAGTGCACAGAACCTAAAGCAAAAAGGAAATAGTTTAGCAAAAATAGATAAGTGAAGGCAAAATATTTTGGGAGAAGAACACCCTCGGTCTGACAGATGGAACTCTGGTAAATACGGCAACAATTCAATCACTCAGAGAGCACATTGTAAATCATTGTTTTATAACGGGGCTCCGGCATTTCCAATGTGAACCAGGCACACTCTGCTAATATGGCTCTTTCTGCTACAACAGCAGTAATGGACCAGGTCTCCTCTGAAGAGGAACACAAGCAAATCCAGACCAGTGTCATCCTTATTTTTTTGTATTTATTTATTTAGAAAGTTTTATAGAGCACGAACCAGACCCTTGCGGATATCAGAGCGCTTTACAAGCAATGAAATTTATACGGTATTCACCTGTTACAACGCATTTTTTACTCCGCACTACCACTACAACGCAGGCATTACAACGCATACCGTTACAACGCATTGCGCTGGGGGGCGCTCTAGGATAAGAGGTAAGTTTAATTTACTATCCAACACCTTCCCTAGGGTCCACGGGGACTGGAGTTAGAATAGTAAATTATACTTACCACTATCCAGCACCCCAAAGCGCTATGCGTTGTAGCGGTATGCGTTGTAAATACCGCGTTGTAATTGTACGCGGAGTAAAAGTATGCGTTGTAACGACATACATCCAATTTATACACAAATAGTACATAATAACAGTATATATCAAGCGGTAAGCAATATAAACATAGTGAGGACGTACATAGTACAGAAATATGTAGTGTGCATAAATAAAACAGATAAGAGGGGTAGATCAAAAATTGAATGCTAAGTTGAGCTAAATGGGATACATAGGAAGGTGCGGGCCTAGAGAGCCAAAGTGCCATGTGGATTGTCTGTTTGCGTCTATAAAGGTTGTGAATTTCAGTGAGGCTCATGTAAATGTTTCCATGAGAATGGCCTTAACTTCCTTTCTGAACAGTGCAGTAGATGTGGTAAGTCTGGTTTCAGGGGGTAGAGCGTTCCAGATCCTAGGAGCCATCCCTGAGAAGGAGCGTTTGTAAGTTTTCGCCTTATTAATTCTGTGTGGTTTCAGTAATAGGCTTTCTGCACTTCTTGGGGATCTCTTGCCTCCTGAGATGGCCATTTTCCGAGAGAGATAGCTGAGTGCTTTATGGTGAATGGCTTTGTGGGTCAGGCATGCTATTTTTAGGTGAATTCTGGCTTCCCATGGTAGCCAGTTCAATGCTTTTAGGTCGGGGGAGATGTGGGACCTTTTTTTTGAGCCCGTGATCAGCCTGGCAGCAGCGTTGATGGTGGCTCTTAGAGGTGCGGTTGTGGCTTTGGGGAGACCGCAGAGGGAGACGCTTCTGTATTCGATCCTGGTGATAACTAGAGCTTGAACTGCCGTCTTGAAGTCGTTTTTTGGTAGGAAGGGTTTAAGTTTCCTTTAGCGTATTGATCTGAAAATGTGGTCCTTTTGTTGCTTTGGCAATGTGTTTGTGCATTTTGAGGTTGCCATCAAGGGTGATACCCAGTGATTTAGCCGAGTCAATGATTGTTGGTTGCACGTTGAATGCCGTGAGGTGTTTGAACCAATTCTGAAGGAGGGGAGTTTTGGAGGGTGGAGCTATAAGTAGGAAATCAGTTTTGAGTGCGTTAAGCTTGAGATGGTTCTCGGTTAGCCAGGTTTGGGTGTTCAACAGTGTTTGATTGAGTAGTTTGACAGCTTCAGGAGTATTAATCTGCAGATAGAGTTGTGTAACGTCAGTGTACATGTGAAATTGGACGTTGGATGCTTGCAACAAGACAGTAAGAGGTTCCATGAATAGATTGAAACGTGTGGGAGATAGAGGGGACCCTTGAGGGACTCCAAGAGTTACTGGTACTGGTTTGGAGAAGGAGTTAATGACCTTGAAGTTTTGGGTCCGGTTATGAAGGAAGGAGGTAAACCAATTGAGCACCGACCCTGATAGACCCTTTCTGAGGTTCAGTAGTTCAGTCAGGTTCTTATGTTTGACCGTATCAAAGGCAGAGGAGAGATCTAGCAGGATAAGTAGGCATGATCCATTCTGGTCGAGTATTTGTAGCGCCTCATCGATAATGTGAGTCATGGCTGTTTCGGTGCTATGCCCTGCTCGAAAGACAGATTGGTGATTGTCAAGGAGGTTAAAGAGGTCAATATGTTTTGTCAATTCTTGAAGGACGCATTTTTCCAAGAGTTTTGCTAGGGTAGGGCTGTTCGAAATAGGTTGATAGTTGTGAAGATCCGTCAGCTGTGGTTTTTTTTAGGATGGGTGTGACTTGCCCTATTTTGAGGACGTCAGGGATGCACCCTTGATGTAGAGAGCTGTTGATGATCCGGGTCCAGAGCGGCAGGATCAGAGGGGTTAGATCTTTAACTGCGTTAGCAGGGAGAGGATCGATGGTATGATTGGCTGGCTTACAGCTTCTTCAGTGTAAGAGTTGAAGGAAGACCAGGCTGCATCATTTTTGTTGTTGAAGTTTTGGGGTTATTTGTTGTGGCGGAGTTGGAGAAGAGGGAGGTATTGTTATAGGAGGGTGAGACAGTAGGACTGTGAGGTCATTGAGAAGATCCCTCTTGATGTTTTCAGTTTTGGTGTTAAAGAAAACAGAGAATTCTTAACAAGTGGGTTGGGTGCCTGAGGTATCTTGTAGTTGTTTAGGTTTGTCTCTAGATTGTGATTTGATTAATGCATCGTTGGACAAAAACAGCTATGCAACACTTTTCATTGCATCCTCTTTGCAACACCATGGATGCGCCGTATTACACTGCGGCACTCCATGTTGCAAGGATTCAACAGATATGTCAGCAATCCTGACATAACTGTTGGTGCAATAATGAAGCATTGCTAGAGTGTGTCAGAAAACTGATGCAACTCCAACAATGTGCCATTACCGATGGGCAAATCCCATGTGAAAAGCTGTGCCTTACGTCTTCTTGAAGCAGGCGTATGGAGTGGACGCAGTCAAGTTATAGAAGTGGTGCCCACATCTATGAAACTTTTTTTACGTGGAAATGCCCTCCCTGCATACTAAATACCTGACTTAGGTATAATGTAGCATAGGCATTTACAAAGTGAAGCATCTGCCCCGATACATTGAATTGTAAATAGGATGCAGCATGGTGCATTGATTACGCTGCTGCAGCATCACAAAGAAGTGAGGTAACAGTGGCATAAGCCCTTTATTAATATGTGTCTGTTGGTCTTGGCCCTTTTTGCCGGGTCATCCCTGAACTTTTTGCCTTCCTCCTGTTTTTTCTTTTACCTGTTGTTGGTGGTTTTATAACGATGGGCACTTTACTACTGGTGATCAGTGCTAAAGTGCATATGCTCCCTTTTGTAAATTGTTATATGGATTAGGGGTTCAATGATTGGTTATTTGATTTACTTATCAGACCCTAGTACGGTGCAGCATGTGTGCCCAGGGCCTGGAAATCAAATGCTGATGGGCTGGCAGCACTGATTGTGCCACCCACAGAAGCAGCTTGAAAAATGCGGCCACGCCTGCCATTGTGGAGCCTGTGTGCAGTCTGGGACTGCCATGTAGACTTGGCAGGGGCACATACTTGCCAGTCCACAAACCTTCCCTTTTCTCCATGTTAATCACCCCTAAGGTATGCCCAAGGTTCCAGTGTGGACAGGGTGCATCGTATGTGAAAGGTAGGACATGCCCTGATGTGTCTGGCATGTCCTGATAGTGAAATACTGCCAATTTCGTTTTTCACTATTGCAAGGCTATCTGTTCCCATAGGCTAGAATGGGCATTTTGCTTATAACATCTTATAAACATAACTAACCCAGGTAACAAGATAGGAAATTAAAGTTTAGTATGCCTGAACTCAGAATGGTAAGTGCATCTTTCTGTGAGGGTGATTTTTACATTCTGTGTTTAAAAATACCACTTTTAGAAAGTAGGTATTTTCTTGCCTAACCATGCAATGTGCCTCTGCTAGGTTTGGCAGTCTGATGAGTCAAGGCTGGGCTGAATGGGACCTGGGTTGAATTTAGAGTAGGGGGAGGAGATTTCCTTTCACCTGCCTGGGCCAGGTCTGCTTTCAACAATGCTACCTCCACCTCCTGCCAGGACGCTGCACCAGTGAAGACAGAACTCGTTTTGGCTGAGTACAGACACTCTCTGCCTTCAGAGAACAAAGGATGTGTGTGTGTAAAAAGGGGAACCCAGACCCCAGAACTTTAGATCACTTCTTGGAAATCAAGAGGAAACCTCTGCCAAGAAGAAGAGGCTGAGGAGGAATACTGCCCCTGTGCTGTTTGCTGTCTGGGGTTGGCCTTCAGTGGCTGCTTTCTGCTGAGGAAAGAAGAAAAAGGACTTTGCAGTTTTGCTATGTCAACTGCTTGAAAAAAAGATCTCCATGGGCTTGAAACTGAGCGTACCGCCTGTTTTGAATTCTCAGGAGCACAACTTCTTCACCCCTTCTGTCTACCTGCATCTAGAACTGCTGTTTTAGCTGCTACAGAAGGAAATTGCAACACTGATGCCAGCGAGCGAAGCAGGAACCTGCACTGAAGCCATGAGCACTGCTTCGACTTGCGACGTAGGCCCAACGCCAGCTGCCCTGCTACATCAATGCCAGTGAGTGACGACGTAACCTGCCCAAACCTGTTATCGCTGCTCCAACTTGGGACATGGGCCCAACACCTGCTGCTGTGCCGCATGAACTCTGAAGCCAATCTCATCATCCCGGAGCCGATCCTCGATGTGGGTGACCGCGAATCCATTGACCTTGCGCCATCGTAAGGAACAGTGGTTTCAGCGCCATTGTTACGTCACCTCCCCGTCGCAGTAAGGAAACATTGTCTCACCTCTCCAGCGCTGCAGTAAGGAACAGAGGCTGCACTTCCCCTGTGGTTGTAAGAAACCGATGCCGTGCAGTGCCTACAAAGCCACAGCGCCATAACACCGTGAACTGTCTTTGTGTTCATCAATTCCAAGGTACTGTTCTCTGTGGGTCTGCTTGACTCCAGACCTGAAGCCTTGCACCTCGCGGTCGGCGCCGTACTTTGAGATTTCCACTGGCCACATCATTATAACTCCAAGTGGAGTTATTTGTTGCTAGAAGATTGATTTCAGTGAATAATCTATTTTTAAGGATAGTTTAAGAACTGTATTTTGGATTTCGGATTTCTGTCATATTGGTCTTGTTTATGAAAAGATAAAATGCTTTACGCACTGCATCTGAGATAAGCCTGTCTGCTCATGCCAAGCTACCAAGGGGGTGAGCAGGGGTTATTTTAGGAGTGTATTTCCTTTCCCTGACTAGAAGCAAGGATCCCTATTTTGACAAAGGTGCAAACCATTGCAAACCATTGCCAACTAGAGACCCCCATTTCTAACAGCGGCTATATGTCTTCTGTGGATGATGTGTATTGTAGGATTTCATATCAAGACAGGAGGCTAGCATTAAAGATTGTTTCTTATTAATTCTGGCAATAGTCAACAATTGAATAATACCAAAAAAGGTAGAATACAGATGCAACACACCGCTGTAATCAACATTTCCTAACAATCAGTATTCCTGACATTCCTTTCAAAAGATTACATCTAGAATTTTCACAGGCTGGATTACATACAACTGTGGGAGTAAGAGCTGTGAGTAGCTTTCCTAAATTTGTAGATGACCTGTGTGTCAGAATAATGTATAATGACTCTTGGAGAGCTTGCATATGTACAGATTGTATTTAAATCTGTTTGGTAATTTTTCCATTTACATTTGAGAGATGCTGTGCATTCTGAGTAATATAGCTGGGCCCAAAAATTATTTTTGGTAGTTTTACCTCTATATCTATGGGAGTAACTTGTATAATTCCATGTACCGTAATCATGCGGAATTACTCAAAAAGTCCCTGTAATTATGTAGAATTATGTGAAAAGAGTAATTCTGCATCTAGTGCTATTTTCATGGTGCCAAAATGCCCACTCACATCTAAAATCAATATGAGGGTGGATTTTGTGCTGAGCAGTAGCTCTAAATGCTACAAAAAATGAATAGTTGGTGCAAGCAACCACTATCACCTGCCAAATGCGCACTTGGGGTAAGATTTCACACCAACTTACTCTTGGCATCTAGCATTTTTTACTTAACGCAAAATCCACCCTCACATCCAAAATGGACTAAATGTAACACAACACGAACAATGAGTGCGACCAGCCACTCACTCTAGCTAAATGTGCTCTTTTCCCAAACATTTTTCTTAATCATTTAAGCAGGTGCAATCACATTATTATCGGTAAGTCCACTCCAAAAAGTAACACAGAATTACCAAAATTACGCCAATTACTCATGGTATATGGAAGTCTGCCCAGGCCTGATAATCACATGACGTGGCTTGATGGAGTGTGCAGCAGTTTTGATATTATATTTGGATAGGTGTGGTCAGTTTTTGACAGCACACAAGTTGAACAGGACTGCAAAGCTAGGTTTGCCAAGTCCACCGTTGACAGTCACAAAATATACAGCTTTAATTATTGATAGATGTTGTTTTATCCTTGGTGGCAGCCAATAATATATAACGATGCCAAATAAAAGCATGAATTTGGAATGCTTCAAGAGAGAAATACTACAAAAAAGCCTATTTGTGTAACCCAGCATGCATCTGGAATAATATTGTTTCCCTTTAAGTTCATTTTATGTCCGGTAAATCAACTCCAATTGTTGTTCTGTAAACACACATAGTTCTCCATTTATGTTTTGAATAGTGCAGTTTTAGGCATGATCCTACAAGAAAGCATATTTTCTCAATGCTCATGTAGGTAATCACAACGATTTTACCAGGAAATTGGAGGGACAATCTGAACCATAACCTGTGAATGTAGTAACTATGGTCCATATTATCAAGAAAGTGAGATACGTTATCGGCAGGAAACTGCAGCTAAAGCGGCGATAATGGGCTAGATAATATTCCCTTGTGAATTCCCATAGAAGCCCAGGTTAACACCATAACCTGGGTTTCTATGGGAATTCACAAGGGCATATTATCAAGCCCATTATCGCCGCTTTAGCAGCAGTTTCCTGACGATAAAAGTGGTGATAATGTATGTCCCTATGCTTTGATTTTTATGTATTAACCATTATCAGAACATTGGAATGTTGGGAGCACCATTGAAGACAATGGATTACTCTGGGCTTCTAAGGACTGGTAAAAGTCTGGAGCTCTAAAATTCCAATGTTGTCCTTCACAGCCGTTGCTGTGAAAAAAGGCCTCTCAGAAACCTTTGTGTTTACAAATTTGAACAGGAAAGGGCTTTTAGGCAAAAAGCTTTAATTGTTCTCAAAATGGTAGTAAGAACAAGGATTTCAAGATGCACCTTTACATCAACAGAGTACATTATATCAGCAATGTATAAGGCACATAAACTGATCGACGGCGTTTCGATCACACTTTTAAATCAAAGGGATCATCATCAAGACATTTGGTAAGTGCCTAATTAAATGCAAGCCTCATAAAACCATGTTGAATCCATGGCTTTGGGTTGGGCAAGAAGAGTAATGGTGGTCACCAAAATCGGGAGCCACCAAGTAAGGTCGGGAGTCCGATCGCTTTAAAGGATGCTGGGAGTACCGGTTTAGTCAGCATCTGGTCCCGCTCGGCAATGCGATCTGCCTATACGAGGCGGACCTCCCATTTACAGCCCTAACCCCCTGTTCTAAACAAAACACTTTTAACTGTAGGGCTGCCCCTGTCCATTTTTTAATAGGAGGAAGATCCAAATGCGGTAAATTCCACTGGCCATCCTCCTCACAACTAAGATTAACATTATTGTCATCAAGGGGCTCGAAAGAGCAATTGAAGTCTCCAGCGATTATCATATTGTTTACACCTCTGTAATCATTTAAAAACATATCTAAAGGAGCTACGGTAGGAGAGGGTTTCCCACCTGGCATACCCCTGCATAAACATTAATGAGCAACAAATCAGGGACTTCTATCATCTGTATTCTAATTATTAGTATAGCCTGCTGTCAATGTACAGTTCTTCCGCCCTGTAATGGTCAGACTGCCTCACCCATGTTGTAAGGCCCCCCATTGGTCTTCCCCTCTGCCTCCCTTGGGCTGTTTTTGAAAAACATATAAAACCCTGTCAATAGACTTGGTCCAGGGCCCAGGTTTTCTGGAAGGTCAATATGTCATGGCCTTCAATGAAAGTAGACCAGTCCGCTTAGGATATCTTTAAACACAACCCTGCTACATTCCGGAAAACTAGTTTTAAGTCTGGTATGGAGTATGGCTTTTTTGCTTTACACGCAATGGGCCTAATACAACCAAAATCCCCCTCGACTGACGGGATGCTTATTTGTGAAAGTCCACAGTACCCTTCCTCACCCACCATGTTATCACTCATAGTTCTATCACTCCTGTTGTTAATTGGAGGTATTATTATTATTATTATTATTATTAACGAATTTTGTACCGCGCACGGTTACCCAGGGGCATCCCAGCGCTTACAGAGACCTAGAGCGAGCTGCACATGCAGAGCAAAAGAGCTAAAGTTATACCGGGAATAGATAGGTTTTTAAATGTTTCCGGAACCTGAGAAGATTTGGTTCAGAACGTAGTGAGAGTGGGAGGGAGTTCCAGGCCCGCGCTGTATGGATGGAAAAGCTCCTGCCGCCTGAACGAGCTCTCCTAACTCTCTTCGTCTGAAGGAGGTGTTTGTTGTCAGAGCGTAGAGCTCTTGTAGGCTTGTAAGGCCGGATCATATCCTTCAGGATGGCTGGTCCTGTCCCCTGTATGCTCTTATGGGCAATACAGAGGGCCTTAAAGGTGACTCTCTCTCGGATAGGGAGCCAGTAGAGTGCTTTTAAAGCGGGCCTGGCTGACTGCCTGGCCGGAACGTTCAGCAGCAACCTTGCTGCCGCATTCTGCACTTGTTGCAGGATCTTGAACGTTGACTCCGGCGCTCCGTGAAAGAGCGCATTACTGTAGTCCAGGCGCGAGATGATTAGACCTTGGACTAACAGCTTCCGAGAGAGTTCTGGTAACAGGGCAAGAACCTTACAAGCCGACCGGAGCATTCCATAACACACGCCAGCGGTCTTCTTGGCGTGTGTCCTAAAGGACAAATCCGGCTCCAGCCAGACCCCCAGGCTCTTGATCTCCTTCTTTGGGTCAGGCGGAGTGCCCATGCAGTTGGGCCAGCTGCTCGGCGAGAGGGCGAAACTTGACTGGCCCAAGATCATCAGCTCTGTTTTTGAGCCATTCAGTTTGAGCGATGACCTGGACATCCAATCAAACACCTCTCCCAAGCATGAGTGGAGCATCTCAGGCTGTTTCTCCAGCTGTGTCAGACCCACCACTAGCTGGGTGTCATCCGCATAGCTTATGGTCTTGAAGCCAAACGGAGAAACCACACCCTCCAGGGGTGCCATATACACGTTGAACCCCGCAGTGGGCACCCCGCAGTGAAGTGGGAGGGGAGGAGATTTTGCGTTTCCTTCCCAAACCTCGAAGGTACGCCCCTCCAGAAAGGAGGCCAACCATTCCAGGGACTCTGCTAGACGTTGTATCAGCACTCCATGATTGACCGTATCGAAGGCCGCACTGAGGTCCAGGAGGATCACTGCCACTGACCCCCCTGCGTCCAAAGTGCTTCTGGCCTCCTCTACCACTTCTAGCAGAGCCATGTCTGTTCCATGACCCGGTCGGAATCCCGTCTGGGAGTCCCTCAACCGGCCATTCTCCTCGAGAAAGTTGGATAGCTGTCGGTTTACCAACCTCTCGGCAACCTTACTAACCCCTGGTAGCAAGGAAATGGGCCTGAAGTTGGCCAGGTTCAGCGGGTCCAAGCCGGGCTTCTTCAGAAGCGCTTTGACGACCACACTTTTCTAGTCAGGCGGCACAGTCCTGTGGGCGAAGGAGAGATTGACCAAATCCGTCAAGGGCTCTCCTATCGACAAGGCGGCCTTCTTTAAATACCGCATTGGGACGGGGTCCCGGGGTGAGTCACTTTTCAGGCTCCTGAGGACCTTCAGTACTTCGCCTGAGGTTACAGGGCCAAATGACATCAGTCACTTTTCCGAGATGCTCGAGTCCCCAAAAGAGGCCGGAGTCCCCATAACCGGGGGAAGAGAGCTTACAATGGTGTCAATTTTATTCTTAAAATAAGTGGCCAATTCCAGACATTTTTCCTGTGGTCTGTCGTGGACAAGTGGGGGATCAGGTGGTTTAAGAAGCTCCTTCATCAATAGAAAAGCTTCCCTGGATGAGGACGCAGCGTGTTTAACTCTCTCCCCATAAAAGGAGGCCTTTGCAGCACGTATTGCAAGTTTGTATGGCCTTAGTTCCATGCGATATTTTTCCCTGCTATCTGTCCCCAAATTCCTCCTTCATGTCCTCTCAGCCCGTTTACAGTTCTTTCTCAGGGTTCTGAGCTCTAGGGTATACCATGGGGCGGACCCCACTCTCCTATCCCTGATAAGCATCTTCTTGAGTGGAAGCACATGGTCCACTGCGTTGGTCAGCCAGTTCCTCACAGTGGCATCTGCAGTCACCGGATCCCGACCCTTCTCAGGCAGGGTGACCTCCAAGCTGGCATTCCAGGCCTCTACAGGGAGCCTTGACCATGCCCTGTCTATTCTAAATTTCCTGGATGGGAGAGTGTCGTCACACTTTACTTCCCAACTAGCCATAATCAAAGAGTGGTCGGACCAGGGAAGAGCGAGGGGGGCATAGCTGATATACCCGCCATATTCGCGAAGAAAGGGTCTAGAAGGTGACCCTTAACATGTGTGGCCCCAGTGTTCATTAATTTAATATGCAGGGCGCTCAGCTCGCTCATCAGATTAGTTGCCATTGGGTCAGTTGCTTCATCAAAGTGGCAATTCAGGTATCCCAACAGGATGAAGTTGGACGAGGCCGAAGCCAGGAGCGTGGTAGTTTCCATTAGTGAAGATATAAAATCACGCGCACTCCCAGGTGGCCGGTAGACTAGGAGGCCTGTCAGCGTGCTGGTAGGGGAGAATCGAAGGGAGAATTGGCAGCTCTCACAGTCTTTCACCCCTGCCTCCCGTGCCTTACAACCCAGTGAATCCCTGTAGATAATGGTCAGACCCCCCCCCCCCCTTCCCTACGCCTCTGTTAAGATGGTAGATCAAATATCCCGGGGCCAACGCTAAAGTGGGTGCTTCATTATTATAGGTATATATTACACAATCACACACACGTGCCGTTCCTTAAATAAGTGTGTGTTTGGACTAGTAGTACTTAGATTGTGTCCAAGTCAATCTATTTCCTCCAGAGTAGAAAAGGCTTCAAACCTATTACATGTAGGAACCGTGTAATTATGAGGGCCCTGTTCAAAATTTGGATCCATCAATGCTTCCCTACCTCTTCATGCTCATCACAGGGCTGATAAAAAAAACAGGGGGAGTATATTGATGTCATGTTTTGTTAAATAACCAGTCCCTACCCTGTCCAGAATTGTCTGGACCAGGTGTGGGGACCTAAAGCTTATAACCACGCAATCTCCCACAAGGGCCTTTGGGGAATTACCAACCCAGGGAATTCTTCGCACCATTTTGAATTCACTAAATAGTGTGTTCCTGACCCTTGATCTAGCGTTCAACAAATGCAAAGCCTTAATATTTAGTGAAGACCAATGTTTGTGAGCACAGGGAGGAAGCAGGGGTACATTAGCTACTACAATTGTATATGGAGTCACTTCGGGTGGGAGGTGCAAGCACATACCAGCATTCACAACCACCCCGTGACTGCTGAGAAGGACATACCAGACCTATTTTATGAATTGTCTTGTATTAACATTGTTTGGAGGAATTGCTATGGGGTTAGCCGCGGAAGACCTTTTCGTTTCGTTTCAAAAACTTTTATTTAGGACACTAGGACCTTAAAAAGTAGACATAATATAAAACATAATATAGACATAATATAAAGCAACATCCAATATGAATCGAACAAAACACTCCACATGTGAACCAAGTACATTTTTAGATCAAATCAGAGAATATGCAAAACAGGAAGGCGGGAGGGGGACAGGGGATATACTTGAATGCTAGAATATGTCAATTAGTGTAATGCAATCGGCAGGTAGCTAGGAAGTAATAACAGCTATGTTTATATAAATAGTTAAAAAGGAGGATTACTCTATTTACAGTAAAATTCCTCTTCTCAACATGGGGAGTTAATGATGTAGCTACACTAGTTGGCAATCTGATGTCAGCAATCCTCTCCTGTCCTAGCTCCGGTCATAGTAACTTGCCCTGGCCCGCTCGATGGTTGGGAAGTACTAAGGATATGCTGTTCTATTATGCCCAGTCTCTTGTCTATTCCTGACAATTTTAGCAGTAGCGGATCCTGAAGGGCAATAAGCTTCTCCTGAAGACTTTTCAGGAGGTCAGACTCATAATTGCTATTTGCATTACTGATATTTCCACTACCTCTGATATCAGAAACCAATAAATCCTTTGCACCTCCCTCATAGACAAGTTACAGGCTTTTGTTTCACCATTTTAGATGCCTGATACGTAGTTTTTGACAGGCCACGCGCTTTCCTCTTTTTTGGATTGGGTTCCCCACCTGAGCCAGTATGCTCCTGTGCTAGTGTGTTAGTACTTTTGTAGTGGATTCACGGATTGTAGGTGGAGTGCTGTCTAAGCGGACTAGCGGGGAGGACCCATTTTGCTGTTCCGCCAAAGGGGTGTGACTCGGTAGGGGAGAGCAGTCAAGTACAACATTTTGTTCGGGTATGGGGATGAAACGGTTGGTACAATTCTGCTAGGGAGTCTCTGGGGCTCTAGTGAAAGTCTCCTGTCAGTCATCTGAATCTCATGAATTAATATCGACTCAGCCCTTGACAGAAGCACATCCAATGTACCCACTACTCCGGGCCCTCCTCCCCCTTACGCTTTCCCTTACTCATTACCCCAAGATGTAGCAACACAACAAGAAAATACAAACAGGCTCAAAGGAAATCTGCAAAAAATTGGATTAAATGGCTTACGCTAAGTCAAATGTCAATGGTAGGGCCCAGCCCAGTCTCCTTTAGTCTCCGACGGGCTTAGAAGGGCCCACCCAAAGCGGGTGCCGCGAGCGGTGTTATTGGGTCACAGCAGGCAGGCACGGGTGCAGGCGATTCCAATGAGGCTCCCTGGAACTTGCAGTTTCGTGTGATCAGCAGACCGGCCTCTCCTTAACTCCTTTGCTCGCGATGCGGCTCCCCGAAGCGGGTGCGGCGAGCGGTGTTATAGGGTCCCAGCAGGCAGGCACAGGTGCGGGCAATTACAATGAGGCTCCCTGGGAATTACAGTCCAGTTCAATCAGCAGACTGTCCT
The DNA here is from genome assembly GCF_964263255.1 of Lissotriton vulgaris. Classification (NCBI taxonomy): domain Eukaryota; kingdom Metazoa; phylum Chordata; class Amphibia; order Caudata; family Salamandridae; genus Lissotriton; species Lissotriton vulgaris. Next base: position 50,457,403 of record NC_141695.1, read on the forward strand.
GTCCTTAACTCCTTTGCTCGTGATGCAGCTCCCCTTGCAATCTACATTCACTATTCCAGCCTTGAGAGACTTTGGCTTGTTGCATATTTAGAACAAAAATATTTCAGTTTATAACACCTCTTTTTATAATGTGTGTTAATTAACAACGCACCAAACACTACACGTGGGGCAAAACACTTTTTTGCATGAAAAGCTATCTAAAACATCGAAGCATGTTGCTATGAGTATGTATTAACTGTGTGCGCTTTGAAAATGTACACTAGTGCATGTATCTTGCTATGTTGCACATTGCACATTTTGCATGTTGTGCATAAACAATAAGAAAAGCTCCTTTAAACTAATTGTTTTGCTAGGTAATCACTTATAAAGGGTATTAGTATAAGGGAGGGAAAACATTATGGGTTTATTTACATAAAGTTAATAATCTTTTGTGTTTGTTTTGTTTTTGGGCCTACGATAAAATGGCTGCTTGTGAATCCAGCCAGGCTGTGACTTGCATTAAAAAGAAGAGAGCATGCGCAGATTATACCAGCTTGCCTCAAGTACAGAAGAAGTCAAGGCCACTGTGAACTGTACATTCTTGTGATTGTGCCAATGTACCAGTGTTAGTTAAAGTATACTTACTGCGGCCGAAGTGACAGGAAGGAAGGAAAAATGAATGAAACATTTTTCCTAGTAAATGTTGCTAAGACATATAAGTGTAGTAATCATTAACACTTTTTTAGTTAAAACCGGTATGGTTTGGAATTTGCAATGAGATCAGAATGTTATGTTATGTTATTAAAAATTTATAAAGCGCACATACGCCCGAGGGCTTCTTGGCGCTGGAAAGATAAAAAACATAACAAGGGGTGAATCTGCCGGACGCGTTATTTTAAGTAAGCTTTTGTGAAGAGGTGAGTCTTGAATGCCTTTCTGAAGGCGAGGAGATCTTTACTCTGTCTAAGGGCTAGTGGCAGAGAATTCCATAGGGTGGCTGCTAGGAAATGGAAACTGCTGCCACCTTGTCGTTTTTTTTTAAAGCGGGGGACTTCAAGAAGGTCTTTGTAGGCAGATCTTAGGTTCCGTGAGGGAGCATATCTACCAATCAGCTGTCTGATGAATAGAGGTCCCTTGCCTTGCAGGGCCTTAAAGATAATGCACCCGGCTTTGAATTCGGCTCTTTGAGCCACGGGTAGCCAGTGCAGGCTCTCTAGGCCTGGTTTAATTGATTCCCATTTGGGAACTTTGCAGATCAGCCTGGCGGCCTGATTCTGCAAGTACTGCAGTCTTTTGAGTTGGCCTACGGGTAGGCCTAGGTAAAGGCTGTTTGAGAAGTCAATGTGGGAGAGGACCAGGGCCATGACTACCTGGATTAAGGCGGAGGGAGTGAGAAAATGGGCGATTTTCCTGATTTTCCTAAGTTGGAAAAATCCAGAAGAGACCACGGTTCCAATTTGAGATTTTAACGAGAGGTCCTCGTTAATGGTGATCCCCAGACTTTTTACGGTGAGAGATTTCTTGGGGGGGAGGCCCATGTCGGACGGCCAGAAGTTAGGGCTCCAGCTGATTTCGCTCTTGCCGGGCAGGATCAACTCAGTTTTCCCTGGGTTTAGTTTGAGGTGATTTGAGGACATCCAGCTCTGGATAAGAGTCATAATGGCTTGAAAGTCCTCCACCGCATTAGGGGAGTTGAGAACAAAGACGAGCTGTAAGTCATCTGCATAATTGTATGCAGTGACTTTGTGCTTTCTCAGGGCAAAGAGAAGGGGTCGCATGTACAGGTTGAATAATAAGGGTGATAGTGACGAGCCCTGGGGCACCCCACAGAAGGACTTGACTTTGGCGGCAGTGAAGGAGCCCAAGCGGACAGACTGGGTACGTTCAGAGATGAACGATTTCAACCAGGCTAGGGCGGAGTCTCTGAGACCCGCCTGTTCGACACGGTTGATCAGGATGGAATAGTCAACCGTGTCGAATGCAGCGGACAAGTCAAGGAGTACTAGGGCTTGATGTAGATTGTTGTCAGCGTTGGACCTCAAGGTCCAACGCTGATGAGACCCTCATGCAATCCAGGCTAACCAATCAGGTACAAGCTTTTCTAAATATGAAACATTTTTGTGTAGTTTGCCAAGAATTGGAGTATAAATAATGACCTCTTTGGAGGCGTGGTTGGCTCTTTAGGTTTGTAGGCTTTTAGGCTCTTTAGTCTTTGGCTTTAGGCTTTACGCAGGCGTGTGAGCTCTTTAGAGAAGGAACAGATTAGACCAGACATCATATGGGTTAGGTACGAGAAACGTCTCAAGAGGAGATTGCTGCAGTATGGGAGGAGATTGCGTCAGAGGAGATTCAGGTGGGGGGTTTCTTGCTCATATTCTTTTCAGAGAGTCCTTGCACATCATATTTTTGGCACGGCAGATAACATTCCTCTGAGGTCTGTGAAGGGCGGGCTTTTTTACTCTAAAACAGAGACAGGCAGATTGAGTATCACCAGGACAGAGAGTGCAGCTGATTAGAACAGGCTTAGATGCTAAAACTCTAAATGTATGCTTTGACTAATTAATTAGTGCTGAAAAGATTTATTTGTCTTATGCATTTATTTCTCTTTATGGGAGATTTTTGCCCACTATTAATTATTAATTAGCCTTGTAAAACTCAATCTTTGTCTGAGAAACTCTTTAAGAGTTTTGACTGACATTTGCGCCACATTTTCTTTTCTACATGTGATGCTTATATGCAGACTGTAATATGTTCTGCATTAAGGCTATTTTTCCTGTTTTCCAAATTCTGTAACCTAATTGATATTTTACCAATAAATAAAGGGTAAGGGAAAAAAAATAACTTTTGACTAGAAAATAACCCCCTTAAAATACTCAACAACTCTCTTCATTGGCTTAAACAATAATTGCAATTTTTGACTGTTTATGTTTATGTAAAGTCTCCTGAAGTTAATACATGGTGTCAAGGGCCAACACCTTTTCAGCTGTAAAATAGAGGTAGATGAGGTTTTGCATTGAGAAATTACCGTGAAAGTACAGCTGTATCACTACTAAGAGGTGAGAAAGTGTATTGCTTCCTCGAAACAACATCAGCAGAGCTATTCATTTTTTTGCAGTTTTATATAGAATGGTCTAGATCCACCTACGAGATCTACCGGGTGGCAGAGTGCTTTACAAAGGATCAGTTTGTTGTAAGGATCATGTCTTCCAGTGAGGAGACCATTTTTCCTGCAGATATATCTGGTACCAGCATCTGTTAGAAACCTAGACACTCCTAGTATACCCATCTTCAAGAGGCAGTGATGCATACATGCTAGTGGTCTTCCTCTGACCAGGTAACATTTCCCTTCAGTGATGACAAGCAACTATGACAACCCAGATGGTTGGAACAAGACACACAAGTTACTGGAGACAGAGAATGAACAACTGTCTATAATGACAAAAAAAGGAGCTAAAGACATACATTTTATTCATACAGATAACCACTGTCAGAGCCAGGCAACAAAATATAAAGAGGGCACTGAGATAACAAACACAATGTGAAGCTGACAGTCGTGAGATTTGATAGCTCTTTAGAGATCCATGATCATGCATGTTGAATGAATATTGCATCATAAGACAAAATAAGATCACATCAGAGGAGAGGAAAGGGGGAGGGAGGATATGAGAGGAGAGGAGAGGAGGGGAGTGGAAGATATTACAGGAGAGGAGAGGGGAGGAGAGGAGAGGAGTGGGGGAGAGGAGAGGATGGGAGATTAGGGGATGGGAGATGAGGGGAGGGGATGGGAGATGAGGGGAGGGATCACTGACAGAATTTCGACCTCAAAAATATCGACCTACAAGAATATCGAGTCAACAATATCGAGGGCAAAAATATCGACATCCTATCTACAACATGGTAAGTACAAAAATATCGAAAAAATAATATAGATGTAAAAAATATTGATGTTAAAAATATCGATTTTTTTTCTTTTAATATATAAATGTAAAATTAAGTATATAACACTAATACATAAAATATACATATTTAAAAGTATCTAATAATGTTTAAAATTAATAAATAATACATATATATTAATAATACATTAATGAAATATATACAGTAAATATATAATATATATGTACTGAACAATAAGTATTAATAATTATTTTACTAATTTATAAATTAATAAAATATATTCTAATTTACTAATACATTTACAAACATAAAACAATAACATAAATAAAATGTAAGTAATATAAAAAATAAAATAAACATTTCATTTTTTTACAATTAATTATATAAAACGTTGGATAGCGTAAGGGTAAAAATTACTATTCCTACTCCGGAGAATGCAACAGTAAGGAAAGCGTTTGATAGCGTAGGGGTAAAATTACTATTCCCACTCCAGAGAGTGCAACAGTAGGGAAAGCGTTGGATAGCGTAGGAGTAAAAATTACTATTCCCACTCCAGAGAGTGCAACAATAGGGAAAGCATTGGAGAGCGTAGGGGTAAAAATTACTATTCCCACTCCAGAGAGTGCAACAGTAGGGAAAGTGTTGGATTGCATAGGGGTACAAATTACTATTCCCGCTCCAGAGAGTGCAACAGTAGGGAAAGCGTTGGATAGCGTACTGGTAAAAATTACTATTCCCACTCCAGAGAGTGCAATAGTAGGGAAAGCGCTGGATAGCGTAGGGGTAAAAATTACTATTCCCACTCCAGAGAGTGCAACAGTAGGGAAAGCGTTGGATAGCGTAGGGGTAAAAATTACTATTCCCACTCCAGAGAGTGCAACAGTAGGGAAAGCGTTGGATAGCGTAGGGGTAAAAATTACTATTCCCACTCCAGAGAGTGCAACAGTAGGGAAAGCGTTGGATAGCATAGGGGTAAAAATTACTATTTCCACTCCAGAGGGTGCAACAGTAGGGAAAGCGTTGAATTGCGTAGGGGAACAAATTACTATTCCCACTCCAGAGAGTGCAACAGTAGGGAAAGCGTTGGATAGCGTACGGGTAAAAATTACTATTCCCACTCCAGAGAGTGCAACAGTAGGGAAAGCGTTGGATAACGTAGGGGTAAAAATTACTATTCCCACTCCAAAGAGTGCAACAGTAGGGAAAGCGTTGGATAGCGTAGTGGTAAAAATTACTATTCCCACTCCAGAGAGTGCAACAGTAGGGAAAGTGTTGGATAGCGTAGGAGTAAAAATTACTATTCCCACTACACAGAGTTTAACAGTAGGGAAAGCGTTGGATAGCGTAGGGGTAAAAATTACTATTCCCACTCCACAGAGTGCAACAGTAGGGAAGGCGTTGGATAGCGTAGGGGTAAAAATTACTATTCCCACTCCAGAGAGTGCAACAGTAGGGAAAACGTTGGATAGCGTAGGGGTAAAAATTACTATTCCCACTCCAGAGAGTGCAACAGTAGGGAAAGCGTTGGATAGCGTAGGGGTAAAAATTACAATTCCCACTCCAGAGAGTGCAACAGTAGGGAAAGCGTTGGATAGCGTAGGGGTAAAAATTACTATTCCCACTCCAGAGAGTGCAACAGTAGGGAAAGCGTTGGATAGCGTAGGGGTAAAAAATTCCTATTCCCACTCCAGAGAATGCAACAGTAGAGAAAACATTGGATAGCATAGGGGTAAAAATTACTATTCCCACTCCAGAGAGTGCAACAGTAGGGAAAGCATAGGATAGCGTAGGGGTAAAAATTACTGTTCCCACTCCAGAGGGTGCAACAGTAGGGAAAGCGTTGGATAGCGTAGGGGTAAAAATTACTATTCCCACTCCAGAGAGTGCAACAGTAGGGAAGGCGTTGGATAGCATAGGGGTAAAAATTACTATTCCCACCCCAGAGAGTGCAACAGTAGGGAAAGCGTTGGATAGCGTAGGGGTAAAAATTACTATTCCCACTCCAGAGAGTGCAACAGTAGGGAAAGCATTGGATAGCGTAGGGGTAAAAAATACTATTCCAACTCCAGAGAGTTTAACAGTAGGGAAAGTGTTGGATAGTATAAGGGTTAAAATAACATACTTATAAATAAACGATGTTTGTAATTATAAAAAAATAAACTATTAAATAAATATAAACAATATACAGTACCTATACTTAATTATAAAACACTTGCTTAGCAAAATATATTTTACCTAAAATTAATTTACAATAATACCATTTAATAATATTTAATGACCAATTAATAATTAATTACCAATTATATTATTAACAATACAATTAATTTTAATACATTATTATTTAATTAAATGTACTTTACTTCCCACCATATTTCCCTATAAAACTACTACCCACAACATAACACATTTATGCATTTATGAATTAATGAAAAATAATTAACAAATACATACAATTAATTAACTATTAATTAAAATTAATTACCAATTAATTACATTTATTTTATAATTCCTACTAATTATTAAATAATTAACCATAATTAAATTACTCCCCACCATATTCCCCTATAAACCCCCATCCCACTACAGAAAATATATATCAATTAATCAATTAATTATTTTTTTTCCAATTAATTAATAATAATTAGCAATTAATTATAATTAATTAATTAATCCTACTAATTATTAATCAACTTACCATAATTAAATTACTTCCCACTCTATTCCCCTATAAACCCACAACCCACTACACAACATATATATCAATTAATAAATTAATTTAAATTATTTTCCTATTATTTTCAAATAATTACCAATTAATTATAATTTATTAATAAATCCTACTAATTAATAATCAATTTACCATAATTAAATTACTTCCCACCCTATTCCCCTATAAACCCACAACCCGCTCCAGTACTAAAACATACAATTTTCTTATAAATTAATTTAATATTATATAAAATTAATACACATATAATAGTAATTATTTTAAATACTTAAATTATACATAGAACACATACATATTAAAAAACTATAAAATAATACAAATATCGATATTAGTGTCATCGAAATTAGTAACATCGATATATATGCTATCTATATTACTAACTTCGATATTACTTACATCGATATTAAGAATTTCGATATTACTTACCTTAGGTCGATATTCTGTCCTACGATATTCTTGACTTCGATATTATGCTCCTTCGATATTTCAGACTCGATATTATAGTAGGTCGATATTTCCTACTCGATATTTTGACTGTGTACCGAGGGGAGGAAGGGGAGGGTAGAGGAGAGAAGAGGGGAGGGGAGAAGAGGGGAGGAGAGAAGAGGGGAGGGGAGGGGAGGAAAGGGTTGACGAGAAGGGAGAAGAGAAGAGTGGAGGGGAGGGAAGGGTAGATGATAGAGGGGGGAGGGGAGAAGAGGGGAGGGTAGATGAGAGAGGAGGGGAGGCGAAAAGAGAGGGAAGAGCAGATGGGACGAGAAAAGATGAGATAAGATAATATAAAATAAACAGGCATTTTAAGTGAGGAACACTTCACCAAAGGAGCCCAGCAAAGTGAGCCTCTTTATATTTTGTTTGATGCCACAAAGAAAAACCAAAGGAAATGATGGACGGAGCGTTGACAATACAAGCACTCACCCCCAGTCAACTGATCTGGGTTTAATCCATCACCGTTCTTTAGCTCACAAGACATTTGCATATGGTTAATATCTGCAAATCAGTTTACATGTGATGGAAATGATGGAATATAATGTGACCCAGAGTAGGTACCAAAGCACAAGATTAACATCAGTATTACAAAGTAAGAGTTGCAGAATGCCTAGAAATGGGTACCGTGGCAGAATGTGTCACAGGGACTAAAGTTCAACTTCACAAATGAGATGCACCAAGTATAAAGTGTACACCTTGCGCACAGGACAGAGGATGGTGTTTTAGAAATGGGATTTCTGGTTGGATAAGGCTTGCGCCAAATTTAGGCAGAAAACACCACTCCAGTCAGGGCAAGGGAGTTACACGGTGAAGATAAACCCTGCTCACCCCCTTGGTAGCTTGGCACGAGCAGTCAGGCTTATCTCAGAGGCAATGTGTAAAGCGTTTGCGCAACATACACTTACAGCGGTAACACACTAGGCACACCACAAAAGAAACTGCACAAAAGGTTATATAAAACATAGCCTTTGTTTTGTCATAAACACATTAGAAACATAATCACTCATTTACACTGTGCCAACTGGCACTAGCAACATTCACAGGGGACTATATACAGGACCAGGCCTATCGGGCCACAGTCAGAACCATCAGATTTGGTAAATAAATCTAAAACACAACTAGTAACTACTGGTACCATAATGACCCCAGCATTATCAAATTAGACCTAAACCCACCCTAGGTCCAAACCTCATCAGCATAAACACATTACGCAATGGGCCTCACCAGCATAAACAGATTATGCACTAACCCCATAAGCATAAACACATTACGAAAACAGGTACTACCCCAAAACATTATAGCATGACATTAGGCATTAGCACACTAGGCCCAAACCTCATTAGCATAAACACCTTACACATTAGATATCACCAGAATAAATCACATTACCCAATAGGCCTCACTATCCCAGATAAAGTGAATACAGCACCTTACCAACTGACCCCAGGCCAACTGGCCTCTCACAGGGGGCCCCAATGTCCTCTGTCCACAATGTCAGGGTTTCTCCAGGGTTATCTATCCCCTTAGCCCTCTGACTGCTAATGCAGCAAGCATAAAGTGCGCACAGGTACTGGCCTAAACTTTGCAGCTGCCCACTAAGTGCTGAGCAGCTGGGAAACTGAACATCGGCCTGGGTACTCACTGTGCCCTCTTTAACAGATGTGTGCAACGTTGCAGCTGCCCTCTATCACGTGGGGTAGTTGGGGGAAGTGCATTGGCACTACGGGGCCATGGGAACCCTCACTTGGTTCCTACAATTGCGCCCAGACTTTGCAGCTGCCCACTGTCAGGTCGGGCAGCTGGAAGAACTGCTTTGGCACTACGGTGCCCTGGAACCCTCAATTGGTTCCTACAATGCCAAAGAGAAGCCCCACTCACCGGGGCTTGGTTCCACCACCTCCCGTCTCTCTTGCTAGGGGAGGAGGCACTGACAATGCTTGTGTGAGTCCCATGGGGCTCCTTATTCAAAAAAGCTGCCTCCTGTTAGGCCCCACTCACCGGGTCATTGCAGGCTTCTCTCCTCTCCTCTTGCTGGCTGAAGGCAGGCCGGGACACATCACGGGCACAGGACCTCTTCTGGGTGGCTCCCGGCATACTTCTAGGAATCCCCGCTCACTGGGACTCACCGGTTGTCCTAGGCTGCAGGCGGCACGTTGTCCTGCACCGGGACACCCTGGGCGGCGGGGTAGGCTCCTGTCCTCCCTCCTCCTTTCCTCACTGTCTGGCAACTTCCTGCCTTCAGGGACAAGCAGGACTCTCCTCTCTCTCACGGGGATCTCCGCCAGCAGCCAGACTCCATATTTCTTCAGCGCGCGTCCTAGCGCGGGATGGGCTCCCACCTGGGTCTTCAGGGTTTGCGCTGCTTTCTCCTCACTTCCTGCTGGTGGCACCACTGGGCTCTCCCTTGCACAAAGGAGCCCCATGCAGGCATACCGACTTTCAGGACAGGACTTCCTTCCACCTTCGTCCGGCCGGCACGTCCTGTTGCTGGCTCCAAGGCCCCGCCCACAGTCAGGCAATCTTGCCTGTCTTCCTGGTCGCTCTGCTGCGGTGGTGATCCTTTTCCTTGGCAAACATGGGGTGGGCACCCGCCTATCACAGTGGCAATGCGTGTGGCCACCCGCCGCAATAATAACCACATAAGCTGGGTGGGCACCCGCAAACAACTCTAGACACGAGGTAGGCACCCGCTATTAATTAAAAAGCTCAAAGTGGAGTGGGCACCCGCTCAGCAGCTCCAAACGCGGGGTGGGCACCCACTATCACTTAAAAAGTATAACGCAAGGTGGGCATGGGGGGAATCCGTACGCCTGGGATTCCCTCTCCTGGATGTGCAGCTCAGTGCTGCACATGCAGGAAAGCAAGCTCCTCTCTCCTGGGAGCAAAAGTAAAAAAAGCATAGCGCTCACAAGACGCTTGATGCAGCAAAGTCGCAGAAGCCTGTAGGAATCCAGGCGGCCATGCTGGCCATGCTGGACCCAGGGAGGCAGCCTCCCTTGCAGGTCCTCCTGGGCCCCAGCAGCAGCACGCCCCTGTAGGTTTTGGATCAGGTACAGAACAACATCATGGGGTCACATCCTCTACTTTTATATCCCTTTGACTAAAATGCAGGGCCTGGGGTGACCAGATGCAACTGGTTAAGGGGGGAATTGGAGCACTTTGTTTGGCAAGCTCCTCTTCCCCTTTGTCAGGTGGGCGCATGTCATCAGACACATCACAGGGGTACAGAGGCAGTACTCACTAGGGAAGACACCATCCTATTCTGAGTCAGGGGATTACCCCTCCCACTACTCTTAACCCAGATCTCCCATTCAGCCTAGCTCTGACTCACCCTGCCCCTCCTGGAGCCACCCACACCTCTCAGCCCTTGTCACTCACAAGCCAGACATGCAATTCACATCAGGCAGGCAGACACATAGCAAACAGAAATGCTAACTTCTAAAAGTGGCCTTTCTCCACCATTCACCATTAATCTGCACACACCATTGCGCAGCATTTATTCTCACGAGTTCATACGTACTAAACTCACCCCTGCTGCTCCTCTCATACCAGGAATTACCACGGACACACTCATCCCCAATGCATTCCTATGAGAGTGCAGGCTAATCTCACCACAGGTACACAGAGAGTGTACACACTTTACATTGGACCACAGTGTTAAAGTGCCCAGAGGTCTAAGATCACCAACACGAGGTTACAGACAATGCACAAATTTCAGGGGTGAACCTACCAAAAAAGGGCTAAGTCCAACATGGAGGATTTGATTTTTTCCTTTTCATGGTGGGAGCAGGACTGTGTGGCACATTTTGGTGCACATGTTGATGAATGCCAACTTTTCAGATTGGTACATTTGATTAAGCACGCTATGTTTTATCCTCTGTAAATTCACCAGAGTGGCCTGGATGAGAGATCACTGTATCACAAGGCCTCCAGCATCACAATCAGTGAAGTCCAGTAAAGTCAACAGGTGGATTGGGGTTCTTGTGTACCTGTTCAGTGGGGCATGGTTGAGTAGTTTGAAAGGGTTGTCCTATTTTGGGCCATTCTAGGAGGAATATTTACAAGGCCCTTTGGTTAGGCTTGCGCCACGCAATGTGGTACATGCACAGCGCTAAGCTCAAAGTCATCTTTATGAAGCCACAGAAACCCACGTTGCATGACTGTGAATGGCTTCATAAATATGAAGTAATGCAACGCAATGCAGCACAAATTTCTGCATTGATTACTTTGTGCAAGGGAGGCACTGCGGTGCTTGATCCCATGCAACTTCCATGGCTTTACTTTAAATCAGTTTCATTGTTATGGGAGCTAGAGTGGGGGACTCCATAGTAGAGAAAGTAGGAAAGAGAAGAGCAGAGAAGAAAGGGGGTGGCACTGGAGATGAGAAGGATGAATGTAGAGCTGGGATACTCAGAAAGAAAGCATTGGGGCCCCCATTGGGAGTTGGAGGGAAAATAGCGAAGCTCCTCCTGTGGTGAGGTTGGGCATTCACGTTTAGGTTTCAGCACCACAGGGCAGTACTCAAAAAGCTGGAGGGTGCGGAGTCAGGGAGGAGTGAATTGGGACTATTCCAATTTGGAGAAATGGTCAATCAGCAGCTGCCAGGTATGAGTGAATTTGGGCTCTGTATGTGAGACCTGGCATGTTAAAAGTTCCATCGCCATAATGTGCCAGAGGCGTGTGAACCATGAGGAGGTAGGAGGGACCGAGGGCTTCTTCCAGTGGATGGCAAGGGTTTGTTTAGCCGCCCCCAGCATATACATGATGAGGAGCCAATTGGAGTGTGTCATGGCCTATGAGGTGTTGAGTTCAGATACCCAGGAGGACCACTATGGGTGAACTTGGTATGGGGAAACCAACGGTGTCTTTGATGTGTCTCAATACTGCCTTCCAGAATTTGGTGAGGAGTGAACAGGACCACCAGATATGAATAAAGTCCCCTATCGCTGAATGTCAGCACCAGCAGAGGGGTGATGAGGCAGGGAACACTTTCTGTAGACGTGCCGGTGTGTAATACCAGCGGGTCATCAATCAATCATTTATAAAGCGCCTTACTCACCCATGAGGGTCTCAAGGCACTCGGGGGTTGGAGGGGTGCTGCTACTGCTCAAACAGCCAGGTCTTGAGGTGTCTCCTGAAGGTCAGTGGGTTCTGGGTCTGAGGTTCTGTGACAACTGTAAGTGGTGTTTTCGACTCGCACGAATATGGTCGAGTCTGGTATCTATGAACCGCAAATGACGAGTTTAGTAAGTGTGCGCAGTTTCGCTGCGCTAACTTAAACCGTTCGTTTGTTATGTGGGTTTTTCATCTGTACCCACGGGTTCCATCTTAGATACGGCATCCATTTTGTCTCTTGCCCTCAAGTAGCCAGCGAACGGACGCTGTCCGCTTCGCGACCCTGGGACTCCCAAGATATTTGCGGAAGACACATGTCCTTTGTAAGTGTCTTTATGACGAGGGGGATGCTACTGTAAAGCAGATGGCGCTGCCCGAGGCTCATCTTGCCGCACGGACTTATTGTCTCAGCCGTGCATCTCATTAGGCACGTCCCTTTGATGCCTGTATCTCGTGTTTCCCGATACCTCCCCTTTTACACCCTTTCCGATCTCCCCACTGTCTCCGTCTTCCTCTGCACCTGTCCTTGTTCCTATTTCGATCTGTTTTACTGCTGATTGGAATTCGTTAATGGTGGGAAGATGGGTTTTTACAGTTGGGAACCGCCAAATGTTTCCCCTCTGGGGGATAATGGTGGGAACCGGGTTGTAAACTTTTGTGTGCCATGTTGTCCTATGGGTAAAAACTGTATAAAAGGAGCGATCCACAGAACCAATTTGAAGCAGTCTCCCCGAACTACATTCGATGTACTTCCTGTGATTTCTGTGTTCCCTGCAGCAAATAAACCTTGAATCTTTGACGCCGAAGGAAGTGTCCCGTGTCTCTGTCATTCGTACGCCGGAGCAGGTTACCCACGAAGGTTTCAGGTGTTGTGCCCTGGCACCGCTGGGTCTTAAAGAACCCAGTCCTTCAGTTGGCGCCCAACGTCGGGCTGCATCAGTGGTACCGGTCCAAGCCCGACGATCGTGAGGAACTTCGTGTGAAATCTCCGAGGGAAGGTGCACTCCGCTTCATCGATCCTGTTGTCGAAATAAGTGGCCCGAAGACTTTTCCCGCGAAGATTCCCGCCTCCTGACGGCTGCGACGGACTGCTGCCCTGACTGTAGACCTGTTTTGGCGCCTGGCGTAGACCTTGGTATAGCGAGACGATTGACGGGCCTTCCTGGTGACGCCATCGATCTTTGAGTTAAGTATTTGTGGGTCGCTCCCAGAGTTCTTGGTTGTTGACACTTTAGCGAGTGTCCTTGTTGTTAACGCTGTGTGAGTGTTTTTGTCGGTGACACTTTGCTAGCGTACTTTGTTGTGTTGTTTGACGACTGCAGCCGCCAAAAACCGAGGGTTTTGTTCTTTGGTGGGACTTGGTAAATCCCGTAACCCTTGAAGTTTGTGAAACTCGGCTAGTGTGCAAGATGCCTGGTCGCAGTACTTTGTTTAGTTGTTTCAGACCTTGTGGTACGGATTCCCGACTGGAGGACTCATGTGCGATACCTCCAGTTGGAACTCCCACTTATGAACTGTACAGTAAGCATGGGCTAGGTCCAATTACCTTTAATGATTATTGGATTAAATACACGAAGAAGGACGGCGACCTTCGTTGGCCACCTCATGGTAGCTTCGAGGCCCCCATCTTAGATAATCTAGAGATTAAATTGTTCGAAAGAAAGTCAAGGCCGGCCATGTTTGATGCCTTTCGGTTGTGGCGTAAGGAAGCCCGACAGAAAGACATCAGACAGACTAAACGTAATCAGCGAGATAATGTTGCTACCATAGTGAAGAAAGCAGAGCAATTTCAGCATGATAAGGAGGTTAAGGATAAGGAAGTGTTCGATAGACTACAGCGTATGACTGTAGATAAATGTTATCCCGCTTTGCCTACGGAGTCGGAAAAGAAGGAAGAGGCAGTTGAGGATCCTTTAATGTCTTATCTTATGAAGTCGCCACCTCCGTACGTACAGGGTACCACAGCCCCTGTGATTCCCCCTGTACCTGTTCCTGCGCCTATTCTTCCCTTGCCTGTTCCTCAACCTGCACCCGCCCTTCCGACTGTTCCTGCTCCTTTGCCTGTTGCTATCCCTACTGCTCCTCCGCTTCCACATACTCCTGCTCCCGCTACTGCTCCTGTTTTGCTAACTCCTGCTGTTGCTACTGTTTCTACTCCTTCACTTGTTAGTTCTGTGTCCTATACTTCTCCCTCTACTCGTTCTCGTACTACTCCTCTTGCGGCTAGCTTCTTTCATTCGCTCGGACCTGTTCATGGGTCCGCTGGTTCCGATGGTCCTCAGAGACGTAGTCAGCTTCCTGGAAACAGAGAACGCGTTGCGCTATACAACATGGCGATGGGTTGGATGGTAAATCCTCTTAGAAGTCCGCCCCGTGTTGTCCTCGACACATTTTGTCAATTCAATATACCAACCCAGAGATATGTGTTTAATGAAATGTGTAAGTTCCTTCATGATCAGATAGCGGCCGATGCGCCTGATGAGGTGCTGACCGCCCTGTCTGACCTTCAGCTTCAGTTCTCGAATGGACTGATAGTGGATACTAACGTCCGACGTGCTGTTGAGCGGTTACTATCTTTTCGCCCCGCTCCGATCCCTCATGCATTGTTTGTCGAGGATGTTGAACAACAGCCAGACGAGTCTGGCCAATATCCCATGCTTGAAGTTCCACCGGTTTGGATACCACCTAATCCTAATGCTCAACCTCCGACGACAGTGGGGCATTTCCAGAGAATATGGATACATCTTCCATGGAAGCGCTCGGAAGTGTTACAGGTGAAGCAATCTTTGCCTGACCCTCGCAAGAATCCTGCAGGGTATTGCAAAGAATTATCGCAGCTCGTAGATGCTACAGTAATGAATCTAGCCGATATCGACATGTTGTTCGGCAATGTCGTACCGCAACCGGTATGGGCTAAGATTCGTCATGAAAACCATCCGAATGAATTAGGTGGTGCTTGGGCTGCTATTGTCGCGGCAGATGCCGGACAAACGGCTGCTGCTAAACCCGACCAGCTGATTGTTGATCTTCCTCAACGAATAATAGCGTTAATGAAAACTCTTATGCCAGCCATGAGGGTGAACTGGGACAAATTGTCAGCCTGTAAGCAAAAGAAGGACGAGAGTGTTTCCGACTTCTTCACGAGGTTTGAGGAGGCATTCGTTGACCATAGTGGGCAGGATATGGGTACCGAGGGTGGTCAAAGATTGTTTGTGGATAAATTTGTCTCGAACTTACTGCCCGATTTGAGCAATAAATTGAGGAATTCGGAAAGTGCATGGGCCGTTTCTACTTCAGCTCAGATATTGGCTACGGCACAATATTATGAGAACAGAGAGAAAGAAGAGAATGACCGTGCTGATAAAAAGACGAAAGAGCTCAAAACTAAAGTGCTGCTTCAGCAAGCGTATCCTCCACGTTCGACTCAGAATAATTCGCAACAAAATAGATCACAGCCGCAATTGAACAGATCCCAAACTCGTAATGACTCCTCTTCCCAAAGATCCTCGTTAGGGTACAATCAATGCGCTTATTGTAGACAAGAGGGTCACATTAAATTCAATTGTCCTGTTTTGAATGAACGTAATAGTGGTAACTCATCTAGAGGAGGTCGTGGTGGTTCGCAGCAGGCACCACGTGGTAGAGGTCGTGGAGCTCAGAATGATCGCTCAGATAATTCATCAAATTCCGATAATTGTTTTGATCAACGTGGATCGTCGCAAGGACGATCTGCGCAGTACAATGTAGACGATTATTACGTCGATCAGGGAACTGACGACTGTAATTACTAGGATAGCCATAGACAAGGAGAGGGAGTGGTATCAGTTCCGGTTGATCAGAGAGGGCCTTACGTCGCAGTTGCTACATCGGGCGTCGTTGAGCCTTTTCTGTTGGACACTGGTGCAGCGAAAAGTTCCATTAAGCATTCGAAACTCCCTGGCGCACCTTTGTCTGGCTTAACAAATGTTTCCATTGGATTCTCTGGCGCCCCTGTTAGCAATCCAGTTTCGCGCCCTTTGCCCCTTAAAATTGGGCCACGTGAGCTAGAAGCTCCGTTGATTTTGACTACGGGTTGTGGTGAAAATCTTTTGGGCCTGGATTTGCTTAAACGTTTGTATGCGACTTTGTATTGTTCTCCTGCGGGTGTAAAGCTTACGTTAGGAGAGAGGGTTGTCTCTCCCATGTACATGTCCCTTGATAAGCTCCCACCGGAATTGAGTTCTCTTCCTGCGTCTTTGTGGGCAACGGGTCCCAACGATGTGGGCCTACTTGATATCTCCCCTTATGTTGTACAGTTGAAATCTAATGTGCGATTGCCACGTATTCCCCAATATCGTATCTCCCTTGATGGTGAATGAGCACTGTTAGCGATCATCTATGATTTGATCGAGAAAGATGTTATTGAGGAGACTCGGGGAAACGTGTGCAACAGCCCTGTACTGCCCATTCTTAAACGTACTGATCCTTCAAAACCGCCTGTTTATCGCTTTGTTATCGATTTACGGGAGGTGAATAAAATAGTGGTTCCTCAATTCCCTGTTGTGCCTGACATCACGGCGCTACTGACTCTGATTCCAGCTTCTGCATCATGGTTTTCGGTGATTGACTTGAAAAATGCGTTTTTCAGCATCCCGATTGCCGAGGAGAGCAGAGACCTTTTCGGTTTCTCTCTTGGTGGACGCAGCTTCCGGTTCAAACGCGCTCCTCAGGGCTACTGTGAAAGTCCATCTATTTACAGCCAACCTTGAAGGGTCAACTGGATGCGTTTAGGTTGCCGGCTGGTGCGGCCTTAATCCAATACGTCGACGACTTATTGGTGGCTGCTGATACTCAGGACATTTGCAAAATCGCTACGGTGTCGCTGCTGCAACATCTCTGTGAATTAAATCACAAGGTGTCACCTACTAAACTCCAAATTGTTGTCAAGAAGTAACCTATCTAGGTCACTTATTGTCAAAGGAGGGAAGGAGGTTGACCCCAGAGAGAATTGCAGCAATTGCGCGAATGGCTGTGCCAACAACCCAAAGAGATGTGCGTGCCTTTTTAGGTATCACGTCGTACTGCAGGCAATGGATTCCTAATTTTTCATTGCTAGCGAAACCATTGGTGGCTCTTACGTGCAAGGATGTTTCAACTCCTTTACCATGGACGGAAGAATGTCAGAAAAGTTTTTCTGAATTGCGTGATTCATTGTGTTCGGCTCCTGTGTTAGGTACTCCTGACTACAGTAAGCCGTTTACGTTATATGTGCACGAGAGGGAAGGTTGTGCTTTGAGTGTCTTAACGCAACCTTTTGGTGGTAAGCAACGTCCTTGTGCATATTTTTCCTCGACCTTGGACCCAGTAGCTAGAGCATTGCCGAGTTGTTTGAGAGCAACTGCGGCAGCTGCGGTCTCCATCCGACAATCCGCAGGATTGGTCATGGATAATATGCTTACGGTGATGGTTCCGCATGCAGTCGATACTCTTTTGAATCGTACGAAAACTCAGCACTTGACGAGTGCGAGGTTGTCTGGGTACGAGCTGACGTTGCTGGCAAGTCATATTTAGATAAAACGTTGTAATGTTCTGAACCCGGCAACTTTGTTACCAATTAGCACAGAGTCAGATGAAGTAGCAGAACATGATTGCTACTTGAGGACAGAGGAAGAAACAAAAGGTCGAGTGGACCTTAAAAACACCCCGTTGGAAGATCCGGACGGTACATTGTATGTGGATGGGTCATGTTTTAAGTTGCCGAATGGCGATGTGACTACTGCTTATGCTGTTGTAACGTTGAATACTGTTGTTGAGACTGCAAGGTTGAATCAGAATTCTGCCCAAGCTGCAGAGCTGATTGCTCTTACTAGAGCGTGTGTGTTAGCGAAAGGGAAACGTGTGAATGTGTTTACCGACAGCCAATACGCATTTGGCGTCGCACATAGTTTTGGACGATTGTGGAGAGAGAGAGGTTTCTTGACGTCGCATGGTACGAAGATTCAGCATGGCCAGCTTGTGAATGATCTTTTGGATGCACTGACGCTGCCTAAGCAAGTTGCAATTGTTAAATGTAGTGCGCATCGTAAGGTGACGGATGATGTTGGTCGTGGTAATGCGTTTGCGGACGAGATTGCTAAGGAGACTGCCCGGAACCTTAGCACTCGAATGTATGTGACGAGTTCGTTTAGGTGGCCTACAGAATCGAGCATGTGTGAAGACACTATCGAAAGTGTGAAAGAAATTCAGAATGAGGCCACCGAGACTGAAAAGGCGAAGTGGAAAGAAAGTACGGGAAAGTTGGATGCGAATGGTTGTTGGATTGATTTGTCTGATCAGAAAAGATGGATGTTACCGGATGCGTATGTGCTGGCCGTTGTGACAATGGCGCATGGGTTAGCACATATTAGCGCGAAAGGTATTTGCAAATTATTGTCTCCTGTGTGGAAGAATGATGGTATCACGAAGTGTGCTGAACGTCTGGTGAAGAATTGTATGGTGTGTATGATGTACAATCCTGGCAAAGGAACCCCAACTCCTCCTGGCAGTTTTGCTCCCCCTTCATGCCCCTTTGAGGTGATTCAATTGGACTTCATCCATATGGAGCGATGCAATAACCTGAAATACGTTTTAGTTGTGGTTTGCGCATTCTCCCGATGGATCGAGGCCTATCCTCTCAAAGACAATACTGCTTTGTCTACTGCGAAAATCCTGCTGAAGGAATATTTTCCTCGGTATGGAATGCCTAGAGTCGTGTGGTCAGATAACGGAAGTGAGTTTGTGGGTAGTGTGATGAAAAGTGTGTGTAAGGGCCTTGGAATTAATCAGAAATTCCACAGCGCCAATCATCCCCAGTCAGCTGGATTGGTTGAAGGGTATAACGGCACCCTCAAACTAAAGCTAGCGAAGAAACAGGCTACGACTGGTCTTTCGTGGCCTGACGCTTTACCTTTAGCATTACTGTCAACTAGGGCGACTGTACACTCCCGAGTAGGGCTTAGTCCCTATGAAATAGTGTTCGGCCGTCCTGCGAATGTGTGGGGGGTTCCTAGGCCAGGAATGTTCTGCGATCTTGAGTACCCAATGTTGATCGATTATCTTCATGACTTGACTGCTAAACTGAGGTTAATTCACCAACAGGTTTACGACGCATTGCCGACGCAGACGGAGGGTCCAGGCCACCAGCTCCAGCCCGGAGATTGGGTGGTGACGAGAAATTTTTCACGCAAGAATAACCTGGACCCGAGGTTTACTGGACCCTATCAGGTTCTCCTTGCCACGAGGACTGCTGTTCGTCTCGAGGGACGCAAGAATTGGGTGCATGCCACCCATACGAAAAAGGTCCCTATCCCTTTGCCGACAGACCCGTGGGTAAGGAGAGGCATTGCATCAACTGAAACCGAAGGATTGCCGGTGTTTGTACCTTTTAGCGACGCACAACCTGTCGGAGAATCCTCAGTGCAGCAGAGAGACACTGTTGAACAATTGTCAGCAAAAGACTCAAGACCAAAACACTCAGCTGATCAACAGGACGCTGCCCCTTCAACGGATCCTTTGTTTAACGAGCAGACACGTCCTGGGAAAACTCGATACTTTCTACGATCTAGCACTAAAGACTAATAAAAGATCCTGCTTTGCTGTATTGACAACTGCATTATCCCGTTTTCCATGATCAGTTTGAACATTCGTACCACTGTAATTATTTTGTACATATATATTGAGTTTCATTCCTTATACTTTTTGCTTTCACAGCTGAGAGACTTTGTTTTTGCATATATACATATTGTGCATTAAAGGCCGTAGGGCCGCGCGCGTACTTCCTTCTGGATAGTAGGTCTTGACGCTAGGTTAAAGGCCGTCGGTTCCTGGGAACTCCTAGGGATTGACTATTGCTACACAGAACGAAGTGCGTCAAGAAACGTTGCGGACGGTCGTAGGGAATGGCATTCTCGAAGCTGAATGATTTGGAAGGAGCTCAGGCTCATAGATTCAAGCTGCAGCAACTCAGTTGCACCAAATGTTTTATATTCCAACTGTTTGTATTTTTTTTGACTGCTTCTGCATTATTGGCGGGTGGGGTGTATTATACGATGTCTTACTTCTTACTTTCTGCTACACCTACTCCTACTCCTGACCCAAAACTTACCTCCACTGTTTCTCCTCATTCCTTTCATATGTTACCGGAACACGAACAGGCTAGACGTGTAGAATTCCGCAACAATTCCTTTATTCAGCTCCTTCATCAGCATCAGTTAGTGGTTAATACTACTAATTGTTGGGTGTGTGGGTTGATGCCACATACTACGGATAAGGGAATTCCATATCTGGTGTTACCGTATAGTTCACAAGGGTCAGCTCGAGCATTTCAAACAATGTTTCGAAGCGCACTGGGTTTCCACCCCATTCGAGAACCACGTTCCCCCTACTCTGGTCCTACCTCGTATCAAAAACCTTTGTCGATAGCAATAGAGGATTTAGATAGTGATATCTATGATCCCTCGCTTATTCCCGAAGAAGAGGTACAGGCCTATAGGGTCCTAAGTAGAGGTGAATATAGTGCGTTCACTAGCGAAAAGCAGCTTAAAAGCTCGCCTCCGATATGGGTCGTACCCCACACTGGTAATTTTTGTCTCATGGGTCGTGGTCGGAGATCGCAAGCCCGACTTGGAGCAAGTGCTTGCTCTGAAAATTACATACTGCCGATGGTCTCGTCCCCTGTGTTTCTGGCTGCCAAGGGTACATACTTTATCTGCTATGATCGTGCATACGCATGGTTGCCCGCTGACTTCATGGGCTCATGCTTCATTGCAAATTTGTTGCCTCCGACGTTCACTGTAGATGCCGATTATCATAAGACTAGAGTTGTGCGAGGCGTAATTAGCGAAGAGGATACTGCCGGTCAAGAGGCAGGAGACTTTTTCAAGGGTTTCCTCCCGTTTTGGGGCCTATGGTTAATAGTAGGAACCTGAGACAGTTGACTCGAGTGGTAGAATCGACAGCTAATATTACTGCCAGTGCCCTTGGTAATATCACCACTGAACTTCAGGCGGATAGACTTATGACGTTACAAAACCGTATGGTTTTAGATGTCATCTTAGCAGATCGAGGTGGGGTATGTAAGGTGATCCATTCGAGCTGCTGCATTTTCATTCCAGATAACGCTCCAACTGTCTATCAAGCCATCTCGAGGTTGCATAAGATCTCCGAATCCATACACGTGGATGTAGGGGATTGGACGCTACTTGGATGGTTTTGGGGCCTGATGTCGACTTGGGGTTGGAAGATTCTGATGATCATCGGAGTCGTTGTAGTGTTCCTGTTCACGTGTTGCCTTTGTGTGCAGTGTGGTCCTGCCTTATGTGGCCTCTGTGCTACAACGTGTATGAGACAACCACCTGTTACCAAGGGGACTCGGTTGGACAGAGCTATGCTACAGCAACATCTAGATGGTCTGATGAATATCGAATATGATTCCGACTAGTGCTTGCCTACATGAGGGCAAAAGGAGCGTCTGAGGTTCTGTGACAACTGTAAGTGGTGTTTTCGACTCGCACGAATATGGTCGAGTCTGGTATCTATGAACCGCAAATGACGAGTTTAGTAAGTGTGCGCAGTTTCGCTGCGCTAACTTAAACCGTTCGTTTGTTATGTGGGTTTTTCATCTGTACCCACGGGTTCCATCTTAGATACGGCATCCATTTTGTCTCTTGCCCTCAAGTAACCAGCGAACGGACGCTGTCCGCTTCGCGACCCTGGGACTCCCAAGATATTTGCGGAAGACACATGTCCTTTGTAAGTGTCTTTATGACGAGGGGGATGCTACTGTAAAGCAGATGGCGCTGCCCGAGGCTCATCTTGCCGCACGGACTTATTGTCTCAGCCGTGCATCTCATTAGGCACGTCCCTTTGATGCCTGTATCTCGTGTTTCCCGATACCTCCCCTTTTACACCCTTTCCGATCTCCCCACTGTCTCCGTCTTCCTCTGCACCTGTCCTTGTTCCTATTTCGATCTGTTTTACTGCTGATTGGAATTCGTTAATGGTGGGAAGATGGGTTTTTACAGTTGGGAACCGCCAAATGTTTCCCCTCTGGGGGATAATGGTGGGATCCGGGTTGTAAACTTTTGTGTGCCATGTTGTCCTATGGGTAAAAACTGTATAAAAGGAGCGATCCACAGAACCAATTTGAAGCAGTCTCCCCGAACTACATTTGATGTACTTCCTGTGATTTCTGTGTTCCCTGCAGCAAATAAACCTTGAATCTTTGACGCCGAAGGAAGTGTCCCGTGTCTCTGTCATTCGTACGCCGGAGCAGGTTACCCACGAAGGTTTCAGGTGTTGTGCCCTGGCACCGCTGGGTCTTAAAGAACCCAGTCCTTCAGGTCTGTCGTAGGTGGATGCGGAGGGTGTTCCTGGTCTTGGCGGCGAGGTAGGAGAACGGTCTTCCACCAGCGGTTGTTCTTCTGATGCGTGGGAGGATGGCGAGTGAGTGGTCGGTGGAGCGGAGCTGTCGGTCGGGGTGTAGAAGGCGAGTTGTGTGTAACCCTGGGCGGACAACTACACTATGCTTACATAGTTTGCAAAGTTTGCGCTACTTCGCACTATGCAAATTGCACATAGCACAGTGCGAACACACGTAGCGTAGCAGTCATTTTTTTGCTTGCTCGCGGACCTCAACGTCAAGTTGGCAACCGCGAGCGAGCAAAATGACACCCTGGCGAGACTTTTTCCTCATTCGCGATCAGCAACATCAAGTTGGTGATTGTGAGCGTGGGAAATAAACCTCCCAGTGAGATTCTCAGCGCGGGGAGGTCAGGTTTCTCATTGCGAGTGGTCGCGTATGCTCGCGATGAGAAACTACCAGTCGCGTTGAGAAATCTGCTGCTCGAGTTAAAATCTACTTGAGCAGCAGAAAATGACAGCTCGCACTGTGCAAGATGCTGTTTTCAATGATTGCACAGTGCGGACACACATCCAGCACTGTGCAATCATCATGAACGGTGCACTACGCAGTTCACGTATCGCTAAGCGTAGCTCGCATAGTGCAAAGCGCACTTTGCGTAGCTACGCGAAGCGCTACTTCGCCCAGGGTTAGTCGTGTGTTGAGGTATGCTGGTCCAGGAGAGCAGGAGGTTGGTGTGGCTGGGGGGGCGGTGATTCTGAGGTGTCTGTAGATGTCGGGGGTCTGGGTGTTGAAGCTGTTGTGGACGTCTGTGATTTTATGGCAGAAGGAGGTGGCTAGGGAGTTGAAGTGGTCTTGCGACGGCGGGATGTAGTTGGAGTTCGTGCTGGGGTTGGAGAGTTCCATCATGATGTTGAAGAGCTCTTTGCTGTTGCTGTTGGGTCATGATTTTATAGGTGAGGTTGCACCATAATTGTTCCTATTGTTTTGGGGAGATGTCCTCCGTGTAGTCTTTGTGCCATTGCTTTTGATAGGTATGAATGTGTGTGGGGGTGAAAGCTGTAGGATCTGGTATGAATGGGAGATGAGGCCTGTGTGCCATTGAAAGAACACACTAACATCTCAAAGGAAGTGAGTGGCCGTGTTGCCCCCTCTGTAATTATTGGTGTGAGTAGCCAGTGCTGTAATTGATAATATGCAATCTTGCTGTATCAGGAAGGTGAAAATTCTTCTTGCATTGGTCAATGCTTTTTAAGTACCTCTCCCTCAAGGAGACCCCGAATCATGCTTTCCCTCACCCCAGGCTAAAAACCATTGCAGTTGTACGGCCAGAGGAAAACTAGGATTACAGGCCAGGGGGCTATTGGGCGTGAGGTAGGAAGTGAGGCCCCTACAGACTGCAATTTTATCCCAGATGTAAAGAACCATTCTTGTAGGAGAGGTTATGTTTGCACTTCGAGGCCGTGTATGTCTCGAAAGCCAGGCTGGGTCCCAAAGGGGTCTGCACACCTCAGTCCAGGCCATGTGAAACCACTGCTTTTTGCAGACTACCACTCTGCTATGTAACAACGATGTGACACGCAGTAGTGCTCCATGAGGTTGTGACAAGCAAGGGCCCCCCCGGTACCTAGGCATCCTGAGAAGTTTGTTGGAGAATCTTGGGCTCTGTATTTCGGCTAGCATTATTGGAGCCTCTAGGAGTTGTGTGTGGAGGAGGTCGAGGGGCATCCATGGGCAAGATGTAATAGAAGAGCTGACGATCTCCTGAGTGTGGTTTTTCTGGCTATAGGGAGCAGTGTAGAAAGAGTGGAACGCCTGTTGTTTATCGTGCTTGGAGGAAGCCCATGTTCCAGCTGTGTTGTTAATCCTAGCGATGTGGGCCCGCGATGCCCAAGTGTGGAGTCGACGTGCCAAGATCGATCCCTCTGTATCCCCTCCCTCATATTTTTTCTTTAATGTTCAATGCAAGAAGCGAGCGCTCTGCCTTGTTTGTCCGAAGGACCCACAGTTGGCCCTGAATTAAAGCGAACTGCTTTGCATATCATTGGGAGGGAGCAGAGTGGTACAGTCTCTCCAGCACCTTGATATCCCCGGTCAGACCAGTTTCCACCAGCTGGGCCTCCCATGTGTGGGTGATTACAATTGAGGTAATAACGCCTCGAGTGGTCACCTTAAAGGCGTCCCACAGGATGAGTCCCAGGGTGAAAGTAAGCTGTGATGTATCTCCATCTCTCCTCCGCATTAACTGGTTCGCGTAGGATATGGGAAGGGAGCCGTCAATGGGGAAAGGAGTGTTTCATTGCACTTGTGCTTCACAAGGTCAGCTTGTGGTGGGTGTGGTCTGAAATAGAAGATATCTGAAATGTGTGCAGACTCTATATTTTGTATTTTGTATTCACCAGTGTTATAGAAAAAAATCATCAATGCGTGAATATGAGCGATGGACATGGGAGAAGAAAGTAGTCTTGGGTGTCTGGAAATTTATAGCGACAGTCATCTATGAGGCTGAGGTCCATACAATCTCTTTTCAGCGTGGCGGACATTGCCCCTGTACCCTCAAAGCAGGCTATACTACAATCCAGATCAGGATCCCAGGCCAGGTTAAAATCCTCACCAATGATTGGGCACCCTCCTTCCGGTGAGATTTGTTCTTTCAGGAGGTTCCAGAGATATATGTCCTGTGACTGATTGGGCATGTATACTTCAAGCAGGGTGAGAGGCAGCACATTATGCTGAACTCTAATTTTAAAGTAGCAACCCTCCCTGTCCTGCACTACCTAGGTCCCTTCAGACAGAAGCTTGCCTTACAGAGGATTGCAACTCCCGCTGTCTTGGATTTGGATGACGCCAAATAATGGGTAGGGTATTTGGGGTGAGCAATACGACATGTACCTAAATGTAAGAGATGTGTTTCTTGTAAGAAAATGACATCAGGGTCGTTTATGAGGAGGTTACCCCAAATCTGGCATTGCTTAATGAGGGCAATGAGTCCCTTCACATTTAACTAAAGGAATATAATGTGTGGTGTATTTACCATTATAAGAGACTAGGTGGGCAGCCACTATGGTGTGGAGAGTATGGACAAGCGGCCATCCTTGGTGGGGAGGGGGGCCAGCACGGAAGGATGAATGATTGTGAGCAGTATTCCCAGGTGTCCTCATTCCAAATGTGCAGAGGGTAGAATGGAAAGAGGCGAGGAGTTCATGGTGGTGTGCCATCAATCAGGGTAGATAATGCTTCTCCCCTAGAGAATGGCAGAAACAAGAAGGAGACCCTTGAATCCCCACCCTCGACCTGAAAGTCCCAAGGGAGAGGGTGTAAAGGTAAGAAAATGGGTGAACAATAACAAAGATACTGAAAGGGCACCATGGCCTAAAAACTCTATTCAAGTCCTGGAACGGCAAATTAGTCTGGGCAGGTGCCATTAAGGAGAAGTCAGTCCCCAAGGAAACAAATTGAGCAAAGGGCATGGAGGAGAGTTCAATAAGTTTTCTGGTATCCGGTCCCCACAGCCAACACACAGCAGGGCATGAGGGAGCCCCTCCATGAGGTCTGGGTCAGTAACAGTGTAGTCCCACAAGCGATCTATTGCAGGGTTAGAGGAGGCTGGCTGTAAGAGGCTCCTGCGGGGAGTGCATTCTGATCAAAAGCCAACAGTGTCTGGATGTGTGCCACCTCCATTTAACTCTGTTCTGTGTGTGTTTAGGCAGAATTTGCGTAGTGCCTGTAATCTGAGTAGGATGAGGCCATACTTTAGGGGAGTGTTCAGCGAGTGAAGGAACAAACTAATAGTCATTCAGAGGCCACAGGATATTGAGTTGGTGATTGGGATTCATCTATGGAGCAAAGGTGTTGACTGATATCATGTTTGGCTTGAGAGGATGCGGATTTCTTGGTGTGTGCCCTGTGCATGGGAGGGGGCATTATGGGCCACTCTGGGCATTTAGCATCTCTGGATGAAGCATGAAAAGGGGCTGGGCTGGCATCTTGGGATGTCATTGGAATGTGTAGGAGTTGTTTTACATCTCACAAGGTGTGAAACACCCGACGTTTACCCTCACAAGTACAGATTAAAGCAAAAGGATGGCCCCATTAATATTTAATGTTGAGATCACGTAGTTTGTATGTGACAGGCCTAAAGTCCCAAAGATGCCGAAGAGCCACCTGAGCGATATCCTGGACTATTTGGATAGGTTGACCATTATAGACCAGCTCCACCTTACTTTGTGTGGCGCATTGGATAGCCTCATCTTCTGTAAAGAAGAATACTCGTGTGCGTATGTCAGGGGCAAAGTCTGTGTGACTCCAGGCTGAAGCAACTCGCTGGGCTCTGAACAGGGCTGGCGGGGTGGCATCATCATCACCTATGATTGTCTATAGCAGATCCCCCATAAATGCCATGATGTCTAATCCTTCCAAGTTTCCAAGTTTATTTTATTTTTATGATTTTGGAACTCAAAAGAGATCCACATAAAAAGAAAAAAAAAGATGAAACATACCTTCTCAAACAGTAAAATATGATTTACAAATGCACTAAATATTATAAAACATCAGATAAAATCAATATTAATAATCATGACATCCATATAAAGTTTTAATACATATCTAGAAAACACTTCAAAAATGTTAAAAATCCTATGACAAAACATTTCATTTGGTGGTTTATAGAGGGCGCCTATTAATGCAGAGGCAGAAAAAATGAATGATTGTAGACAGATTGGCCTCATCCATTTACGTTGATATAATAGTAGAGCGGGATAGATAAAGAGCACATGGGTAACATCCTGGATGGAATTATTACACAAATTACAGACTGGAGAGGAACCGTACCATTTAGATAATACATTATTTAATGGAAGTGAACCCTGACTCAATAATAGCCAAAAAAGGCGCACTCCATGGGGGAGGTTCCAAGTAATATAAGATTGTACTTTATTTATCCCACAAGAGTCAATAGCTGGATGAATGCCTCTCTTTAGAATACGGGCTTCCCTGTCCATAGTGAAACTTAATTTCCAGGTGGCCTGTTTCAAAATGGCCTCTAATTGATATGGTGATAAAATAAAAAAGTACAGATTCGTCCAATTGAAGCAAGTCAACCGCAATTCTAAAATTTTTAACAATTAATAATTGCTCATTTAAGGTTCCTAATAATTCTTTCCGAAAAAAAAATCGTATGTCCCAGGATCACCCTTTACACGGCTTGTAACCCTTCGCACTATCCCTGCAAGACCCTGTACCCAACTACTTCACAAACCAAATTCCAACCTGAGTATGGCTACAGGACAAGCAGAGTTAACTGAGGCTAGGTTCCGTAAAATTTTACCTTCAGTTGTATTTAGAAAGCCCCATTTTCCTCAGTCAAGTAGTTCAATCCCATACAACAGGGAAGCAGGGATTTTAGCACGAAATACCGCTAATAGGAGTGCAAAGTGTCTTCTTCCTGTGGATCTATAGAGCGAAGCTAGACTTTTCCCCTGTGTAATTGCTTTACGGATATTGTTTTCTATATGAGCTTTAACACTTAAATTTCCGCACACCGTTTTTCCCAAGAAGACATATGATTTTACCAGTTCCAATTTTTGTCTACCTACAGACCAAACAAAATTCTCATACTTCAACTTTTTCCTTCCATGCATACACATTACTTTGCTTTTAGATACATTTATCTTCAGGTAGTGGGCATCTGCATATTCATGTAATACCTGCAGATGACTATTTAATCCCCTCGGTGTCAGATCCAATATTAATATGTCGTCAGCATAAAGTAAACATAAGGGAGGTCAGATATATGTAAGGAGAATAATAGAGGGGCCAATAAGCATCCTTGTTTTAAGCCGTTTATTGTAGGGATAGCTTGGGAGAGACCTCTATCCCCTTCCCATCAAGACTCTACACCAAGTGTCAGTATGGAGAGCACAGACTAACTCTAGGAGGATGGCCGGCATGCCAAGGTCCGACAGTTTTATCCACAGCAAGAGACGATCTGCTTTATCAAATGCTGTGGTGAAGTCTATAAATGCTGTGTACACTTTTTCTCCTCTAACGTTAACATATTTTTTATTTATTACCTGTAATGCCGTTAGAATATCCATAGTTCCATGCTTTGACCTAAATCCGGTTTGTTCGAAAGGTAAGATTTTACCCGTGTCCACCCAGTCATTAATTGGCATCAAGAGTCATTTGGCAAACACTTTACCCACAGCATCTAAAAGTGCAATTTGTCGGTAGTTATGTGGAACATCTCGGTCTCCCTTCTTTAAAAGGGGGACTAATATACTCCCCTTCCAAGATGGGAGAACCGTTTTATTTACATAGCAGTAACTAAACACCGGGTAAATGATTTTACTCCACATTGTACTATTTTGTTTCAAAACTGTAATTGGGAGCTCATCCAAGCCCATCGCCCCGGAGGATCGCATCCCCTTGATTGCCAATTCAATATCTTTTTCGGATGGCGATCCATACGATGAGAGGTCTTCATTTAGTCCACTACAATCAATTACAGTTCCATTACTTGCATATAGGTTCTGATTATAGCCTACCCATTTATGCTCCTCAATAGCAACTGGAAGTGGTCTTGATCTAACTCCACATCCCTCCTCGATGAGAGACCAAAACGTTCTTACTTGACCTTTCAACACTGCTTCTCTCAGTTTGATCCAAATGCTATCTTCCCTCTCTTTTCTCAACTTAACCTTCACCCTAGTCCTTAATATTGAGATTCTATGATATATATCAGAGGAGTAGGTCAAGTACTGTTCTCTAATTAATGTATTTATTTCAATATTAAACAGACGTAGAGATCTGGGAATTACTTTAGTATTACTTTTTTGGTTCGACTTCTTTCTAATAGCAATCACTGTATTCATAAAGCCATCAAAACATTCGATTGCTGATCCATTCCAGTTAGACAAATTCTCCACACCGGCCTCTAAAATACTTTCCAAACCCGGGATTACCAATAGCATCTCCCTGATTTCTTACCAAAACCAACAGATTCACTATTTAGTGACCATGGATCGCTCTGGATTGGATTTACATTTACAGTGAGAGTTAGTACTTTATGGTCACTGTGGAGAGTATTGGAGACCTTAAGATCTTTCAAAAGGAAGAAGGAGGTACTTCCCACTATCACATAGTCTAGAATGGATTCACTGCTGTTCGATTTACAGGTAAAGTTTGCCGGTGTATCTGAGGGCAGTCTTCCATTTGCTATAATGCCATCAACTTTTATTAATTCATCAAGGAGCAATTTCCCTCTCTTATTCGTCCTAATATTTCGTGGAAAGATTGCTTGTGGAATCTGCAAGGATTCTTCTTTTTCCTTATTTCTGAATATGTTCAGATTAAGATTGGAGATTTTACAGTTAAGATCCCCTAACAAAACTATATGAGGGGAGGATTCTACTTTAATGGCTTTCTTAATGTATAAAACGACTTCAGGAGTACATCGTGACAGGCGTCCGTTGGAATATAAGCATTTATCAAGATCAATGGTTTACATTTTGCAATGTTATCAGGATTGTACAATGTTATTGCCAGAAAAAGGTTGCTAGGATCTATGCCACCCCTCCCCTTGCATGTCCTCTCCTGGATGGAATTGCTATGCCATCTAGAATGAAATAATCCTTACAGATTAATTCCTCTGTACACCAAGTCTCTTGAAGACAAATCTCGTTTGCATCTAATGTCTAATCTAATGTCTAATCCTTCCGCTCTCTTGGGGATCCTCCTGACGTGGAAGTTGTTTCCCCTGCTCCTATTTTGCAAGTCTTCCTGCTTTAGCTCCTCAATGATAGCAATTTTACTCCACAAATTCTCCTGATCCTCTGAGCGTGTGTCCATCATATGTTCCAGATCATCAGCCCAACCCCCAATATCTGCAACATACTATCTGAGGTCATGGAGGCAGGCCTTAATTTTTTTTTGGGATGGAGCCAATCTCCGATTTTATTTCCTGAAGAAAGTTATTCATGAAGGCCTGTATGAGAGGGCTTGTTGCGGATTTGCCAGGAGCCATTGTTGCGTGGGGTCTGTTGGGACCCCACAGAGGGCCTGGCCAATCAGGTTCCCAGGACCTGTCTTCTTTCCCCAAACTGCACCTTATATCCCCAAGTGGCACCTCTATGGCCTTGTGAAGGGTACCATCAGTATCAAGGGCATTGTGGACATGGAAGGGCTGCAGCACATATTGTGCCACCCTTAGAGGTCGTGTACCTTAACACACACACATTGACATTGCAGGCTGCTTGTTTTGGTGCAGAGAAAAGTAAAGAGTTGACATGGCACAAATACCTCAATGCCTGCAACCCAAAACCTATGGTATAGGTAAGACACCCCTCTAGCTGGATGCACTATACTATTGGTGAGGGTACAGTTACATGAGGACTGTACCCATACAGTGTCTAAGTCCATGCTTGGATATTTTAAGTGTAGTAAAGCCATAAAGAGTATATGGTATGGGAGTTTGTCATTACGAACTCCACAGCACCATAATGTCTTTACTGAATTCTGAGATGTTTTGTATCAAACTTCTCAACATAACAAACCCACATTGATGCTAGTGTGGGATTTATTATGCAATGCACTCAGAGGGCATCTTAGAGATGGCCCCTGAAAAACGACCAGCCTCTGGAGGGTTCCCTGACTGATAAACTCCAGCCTGCCACCACAAGACGTGTTTCTGGCCCCCTTTGGTGGGGGCATTCGCTCCCTGATCAAAGAAACTAAGCCTTTCCTGGGCGGAGGTGGTCACAGTTCCCCAAGGTCAGGAAGTGCGATCTGTGGCAGGGAAGCTACAAAGGCCTTACCGCCTTTGTAACGCGAGACCCAGCCTCTCCTGCTATCAGGAGCAGGCCCCTTGCTGTATCCCATCCTTTTTGGCAGGAAGGAAGGCAGGAATAAGTAGAACTGAGAGAAGGGAAATAGACCGGGGGAGGGGTCCCCAGGTCTCCAGTGATCAGGTCCCGTGTTGGCAGAAGCTGCAGTGAGGCCGCACTGGTGGGGCTGCACGATGGCCCTGATGTGGGGGCAGGCGAGAGGAACCCACTGCACTATATATCACAGCCGATGGCCCCTTACCTTAATGTCAGAGTCCCAGTATATATCAGCGTCTGACAATGCGGGTCATCTGGTTGGACCAGGGCTCAGGCTGGGTCTCCCAGTGTTGCTTAAAGGTGCTTGGAGGTGCGCATCAAGTGAAACCTCCACCTCCACCGCCACCGCCACCGCCACCGGGAGGGTGTCCAGAGGCGCTGCGGTTGTAAGTGGAGTGATCCAGGCAGATGTCTGGGGGCCCACTGCACTGCAAGCCTCAATGTCTATAACCACCAGGGCCCACATTAGTGATGTGTGACAGGGAGCCGCAGGTGTCACACAATCTGGTGCCCAGTCCGAAGGCCTCGAAACCACTACAGGTTGCAGGCAACTTAGGGCTAGGTCGGCAGGGCAGGCCACTATGTGATCCACAGGCTGTGGTCAGAAAATATCATCAGGGCTCACAAGTGTAGTGCACACCACTGCGGTAGGCCCAGGATCAAGAGCCAGCCAGTCTAGACATCTCAGCCTCACCCTGGTGAGCCACTCCCCTCCGCAGCTCTGTTGGACCCCCTCTATCCTTTCATCAACAGTTGGTAGCGGCTAGAAGTATCAGCATCCCAGGCATGTCCTGCCTAGGGGCCGCATGCAGTCTCAAACTCCCTACCATGCCACAAACAGGATTTACCACATAACTCGGAGGTGGTAAGATGGTGGGGTGAGCCACCAGGGCCATGAGGGAGGGCGAGAGAGGAGATTTGTCTATTCCCTCAGGCAGAAGGTGATGAGCGGATCGGCCATGGGCATCAAGGAGCTAATTTTCTGTGGGTCTCAAGATGGTGCCTTCAGCTGCGATTGCATCCTGGGCAGAGGCTAGACTGTCTGTTGTTCCACTGTGGCGACTCCAGGGCACAATTTGGCCACAGCAGTAAGTGGGTCAGAGGAGGCTAGATGGCCATTTTCCGGGTCAAGATAGTACTGGATCTGACTTGGCCGGCTGCGGGGAAATGGAGACACTACAAGGTACATCTCACTCCATTGGCAGCTTAGCCACACCTCAACTCCTTTAGTTTTAGATGCATTCCCAGCCATACATGGAATTATAAATCTGGGAATGCATCAAGTATTACGCCTCCCCAGGGGAGGCGTAACATGGAGAAATATCTTCATGGCTCCTCTTTTTTCATCCTTCTATGTGCACTGCATTCTGCAACACACATATAAAGAGGAAAATGCCTCCATGGATAGTTTTTTGTACAGGAAGGTGCCCGTCCTGCACACAAACAATCCTGCCAACAACACAGGCACCCTTACAGTATGGTGCAAGGGTGCCTGTATTGGCGCTAGGTGCCGAAATGGTGCCAGAGCAGGGGGAAAGGACAGGAGTACACCATATTGAATAAAATATGGTGAAATCCTGTCCCTTCACTGTGGGGCATGGCATTGCAGCAAAGTAACTTGCTGTGCTGCCCTGCACCTCCATTTCTGTAAATATGCCTCCAAGTCTATAAGCACACAGTGAGCATATACACAATGCAAGTAGGTTCAAGCTTTTTTTTTTTGTCCTCATTTACTACCCTGGTCATACCGTTACAATCTGAAAGGGAGTGACACACTAACTCAGAGATGTGGGATCTGGGTAACAAAGTCTTACAGCAGAATAGACTAAGCCAATAGTGATGTCATACCCACCAAGATCTTCGTACAGAGACCAAAGGCAAGCTGCATTGCAAAACTTTTAGCCCACATTCAGGCCACAACCTGATATATCCCGAAACCCCTGGGTGTAGGCAAGGGCAGCATAATCATTGGACCGCGCGAAAAAAAAAAAGTCTCACTGTTGACCCCAATTCAAAAGATGCCAAAAGGCTCTCTTATTCTAATTGCCCGATCTCGTTAGGTCCTGCCTAGAAACTTGCAATATTGATGTCTGCCAATCTTGAAAGGTTGGTAGTAAAGAGTCTTTCCATTTTTTGAAAATCTCTCTTCTGGCCAAAAGAAAGGAAAAGAATAGGAGATTGTTGGCTGGACCAGTGACTCCGTGTATCAAACCGAAAATTACAAGCACTGGAATTTTGATGATTTGCCTATCGAGAGCAGTTGATAATAGGGTGCCTATAGATAAGATTGGGCAATCAAAAAACATGTGTAAGTCCAATGCGGCAACTTCTCCGCACCTCATACAAGATACAGACGTTCCTTGTGAAAATGTAGATAGCCTTTGGGGAGAATAGTAGGCCCTATGTAATGTAAAGAGATGATTCTGTCGCAACCATGCCGGTTTGACAATATCCCATAGTGTCTTAAATGAATCGAGCCAAAGGCTAGTCACATTCTGATCTAACAGGGAGGTCCCCCAGAGTTTATCGGCCAGTTGAATTTCGCTGTCAATCTTCTCTAGAATTGTATGGTACCAAAAGGACATCCCCTTCTTAGCAGGAATTTTATTTAGCAATTGGAGCTCAAGGTGGTTACCTCCTCCTACTGGGAATCTTCTCTTGGTTATGGACTGTGACTGAGCCCAGCTAGCTATCTGCAGGTACTTGAACCTTGAGAGGTCTGAACTAGTCCTGTCTCTAAGAGATTCCCATGGTAAAAGAGCCCCTTCACAAAACAAATCACCCCATTCTTTCACCCCTGCACACCTCAAAGGCAAAGCAAGACTATCCTTAAGCCAGCTCGGGCTCCTCGGTGAATCCCAAAGAGGTGCTTTACTGGAGAAATAACCCAACAGAAAGATTTTATAATCGACAATAAGTATAGAAATTGGTCTATAAGACCCGCAGTTTGATGCCGGTTTACCCGGCTTTAATATCAAAGTTAAAGATGCCTTATCCCATGAAACCGGAGGTGACATCCCATCCTGGAGAATTTGATTAAATAAATTAGCTAGACAAGGAACAAGTATCAGTTCCAAAGCTCTGTAAATCTCAGCAGGAAGGCTATCTAGTCCTGACGCTTTTCCCTTTTACTGCCCATAATAGCAGCTTTAACCTCCTCCTGCGTAATAACTCGGTCTAAGAAGTCACGTTGATCCAAGGTTAGTGAAGGAAGTTGTGTCACTTAACCAACCTTCGATATTACCAGCTACGATAACTTTTGTCTCACTATAGATATCTTGGGAAAACTGTCTAAAGAGCCTCTGGATATCTTCATCCGATGTATAGACCGAATCATCCTGGATAATCAAACTAATGTTGTTACTTACTTGATCAATCTTTGATTTCCAGGCTAGAATTTTGCCTGCTCCTTCTTCATATCGAAAGTGGGCGATTTTACTAGCTTCCCATCTTTGCATGATACGTGCGTTCAACACTGAGTCTAAATGCCCTTTAGCTCGCAGAAGCTTATGTTGTAAATCCTGTAAGATGCTAACTGAGGCCTCTGAGTGAAGATCTATTTCCCCTTGTATCTTTACATTTTCCGCCTCTTTAGAAGCTAGCTCTTCTCTATACAGTTTTCTCTTGTACGTAACCCTACTAGTTATTTGTCCCCTTAAGAAGGCTTTCTAGGAATCCCAGACGCAACCCAATGAGGCTGAGCCTCGATTACAAGTAAGTTCAATCTTGATAATATTCAGTGTTCACAATTAATTTATTCATAAAAGCCAACACTTTGCCTTACATGAAGAACTGCTGATGTAATGGACCTGCTTAACAGTGCGAGCTGTAGGGCTAGTATCTTCCATCATTTTTTGACACCCGCATGCAGAGCTCTCTTAAAGCATGGGCACGCTATGCAGTTGCCACAAATGCATAGTGGCCCCATGCTAATCTATGCAGTGTCAAAACACTGATTTTGTTGGGGGTACCAATAAATATGTCTATTTTATAAATAGTTTACATTTTATTCCTGTGAGTGGTTGTGTAAGCAAGGCCCAATGCACTGCTTTGCCCGGGGGCCTATAATGCTATTAAAACTGCTCTGCCGCCATGTGATGAAAGGGCATTAATTTTACACTGAGTTCAATCATGAGTCATTGAAAGGAGACATTTCAGCAAAGCTCACTGACTTAGAGCAGCTTAAAGCTTTTACAACGTAATGTAGAGTTGTAAAAATGTCACTTACCAAGATTACTCATATTAAGGTTTTTTTTTTATCAAGAGACTTTGTAGCGTCTTCACCCTATACTATCACCTTGTCTCGCAATAAAAGTGTATTCAGTTGATTTTTCTTGTGTTTTGTAGATCCTTAACTATGTATTTGCTTAGACTTGGAAGCCATTGAACACAGTTTTCGACAAATGTATCTGAAAAACTCTACAAATAAAGAATGAATTTGACTTCAAACCAATTGCACATCCTTGAAGATGTGATATGTTTTTGGGTACCCGTGCATCAGTATCCAGCTCTAAAGACCTTCTGCGCCCCAAAAAGAGATGATTGGGAAAAAGTGACATGAGGAACTACCATCCATACTTGGCTAGAGGGAGATAACATACCTACTTGGCCACTTTCAAGTCTGCACTCTTCCAGAGTATTTATGCATATTGAAACACTAAGAGCTGGAGCACCACCAAGACTTCCTTGGCCAGCCTCTTCTATTCCAAGGAATAATTTTAACTCTTAAAGTCACTGAATTAAACTGAGCTGAGTCCCCTGGAAGATATGACACAGAGCAGACAGGCTTAGCTTAGGGCAAGGTGTCAAGTATTTATGCAGTACTAAAACAAAGATAAAATCAAAATGCCACACAATAAAACATTTGTAAATTAACAGGAAAAATTACAAAAATCCAATAAGAATAACCAGAAATCAGAAGTCGGGGGTGGAGCCAGGCTGGCAACCGCGATGGCCGCTTAGGCGCCCGTCTCTGCGGACCTCTCTGCCCCGCGATGATATCCTGCCCGATATCCTGTGCCTGCACTATAGTTCTGCGAGGATGAATAGTCGGGACCACCGACCGCGTGCGTCCGAGGTCTCTACCAGCTGTGATGCCGGAGATACATCCCGTCTTCGACTGCGGCCTGTGATGGCGCCGGAGCCGGGGCTCTGAGTGGGACACCAAGCTGACCACCGATACAACAATGGCGGCCACCAGTGACGAAGCCTGATTGGTCGCCCGGAGCGGGAGAATGACTTGCCCTGTTCAATCGGCAATGACTCAGCCCCACTAGCGGTGCCATAGAGAGGGTCCGGACCACCACCGCATCGACATCAGCTCCCGAAACCGGAGTGCTTGCTGGTGTGGTGCTCGGACGTGAAGTGATGCCTCTCCCGAAAACTGTGGGAGTCTCCCGAAACGTGAAGGAGATTGTTTTCATGCATGGAGGGATGTACCTGGGGGCGTCGGTGAGTTGATTGATGAACCTGATCCTACAGGCTTGGAAGTGGCAACATGGAATCTCCCACTCCTTTGTCCGAAACCCGCTCCCGATTCTGCACAGGGCTGGATGCAGGGCGAGCCGCCATTTGGGACAGTAATACCCTGCCTCACATATCCCAAGGCGATAGGGGACCTGGTGCAGGGAGACACGCTGAGGTTGGGGCGCACTGCGAAGAGATAATGGTTGGTGATCTTGTTCTGGCTCTCGGCGCCCTGCGCAATGCCCTAGACTGTGGCACACGAAACCTGGGTTTAAAGTTAGACGCCATTACTGCCACCCCGAGGAGGAAGACGCCAGTCGGATCTAGAGCGATTGAAAATTTGCCTGATTCCAAATCAGTGGGCAGTGATTTTGATACCCCACCGACCAGTGAGAGTCTGGGGGGCCCGAACCCTACAACTCCTATCTGGCCTACGAGAGATTCACATGATTCGGGAGGTGTTGGACTTGTAACGCCGAATGGTCCGGTTGATCACACAGTGCCCTCAAACAAGCCGACAAGGTTCCGTCAGTGGATTGACAATGTGACTCTTCCCCACTTACTAAGGGCCCCACGCTCAGATTTGCCACGATGTTTGGTGAACGTACTGGGAAGGATTGACCCCTGCGACGGAGTTCTTTTGCATTGCCGACTGCTCCCCTCACTCGGGGCACCCGAGTCTTCCGTAAAAACTTTCTTTGATGCCGACTGGCTGTTATGTTTGGGTGAGCTCGATAGGGTGGGCCAAGGTTAGGGATGGTTTCACTACGCAAGGACTGCTAACTGACTGATGGAGGGGAGAAAGGCACGGAATCGGTATGCGACTATGTAGCTTTGCAGGCTAACAAAGTATCTTGTAATCCTTTGGCAGTCTAGTTGTATCCAGCTTTGTTTATTGCACTGAGAGTTTAGCGCGGGGTGGGGAGGGACCGGTGGCTGGCCTGGAGGTCCTCCTCCACTTTACTCGTTACTATTTTCTTTTCTTTTCCTCCTTATATAGATTAGTTATTATACTCTTTTGGGGGTTTTAGTTTCTCAGGGCGACAGGCACACTGCTAGGGGGGCGTAGGCCATAGCCATCTACAGGAGTGCAGGGTGGGGGGTTAGGATATCGGTTTTCCTTGGTTTTGTCCTTTTATTGTTTCTATGGCCCTTTTTTCTTTTCTTTTTCTTCTCACTTTCTGGGATCTGGGTAGTGTATCTCTGTATTTTCTGCTAGTCTATTCAACTAGGGTGGATGTTCCTACGATGTACTTAGGTATGGCGGACGGATGCTGCAACGGTGCAAATGTGTAATGTTTTTATTGCTTATCCTGGTTAAAGCGCACCAGCGCCAATATTCCAACTACAGTATTCCTGCCTTTGAATATCCTGTATATTCCTTAATTTGTTCTTGATTGAATATACGTTACCAGATCCTGTTCTTCTTTATAATTTAAAAAAGAAACCTTCTTTAATCCTGATACAAACATGGTATGCTTGGGGACAAATGTTATCCAGCTTTGATAAGAGGCCTTCGGGTGGAGGACTATTGTTTTTCTTTGCATAATTGATTTGATTTGACCGTAACCGAATTAGCGGCCAGCCGTGATGGTTGTAGGCCCGTGCCTGTACCTGATTAACGTAACAATAAAGGTTTACCAAATAATAAAAAAAAATAAAAAGAATAACCAGAAATGTGCATTTTTATGATTTAAGGGAAAATAGTGCAAAAAAGCACAGAGGACCAATCAGTGTCGGATGGCTACCGGGCGTTTTGGAATGCAGCTGAGCTGGGGGCTGATTTTGTTGATGGGGACCTGCGTGTGCTATACGAAATTCGTTTTGCTTTAATTATTTCACAGCACACGCAGGTCTCCATGAACAAAATCAGCCCCCATCACAGGGAAATCAGCCCCCATCTCAGCAGCATTTCATAACGCCCGGCAGAAAGTCCGATCCTGGGACCAATGCTAGCCAATTTGTGCTGTAGACCAGGACCTAGATATGATTTAAGGCCTACTGTGATGGAACACGGTTCGGAGACACTAACATAGTTCACTCTGGTTGAAGATTTTACCTTGTGAATTAGGGACCGATTCATAGTTTGCAGAGAGGGCGCTCAATTGCAATGGTGACAGAGTAGCTGCGGGCCGTGCAGGTAAGGACAGTGGGGCCGGGTGGGGGGATTTCAACAGACAATGACGAGGGGAAATTAAATAATTATGCAATTTTTCCTCCTCCTCGTCTGTCACAGTCCCCCCACCCTACCCCTCCACCCCGCTCTTGCAGGTCGCAGCTGCGACAGAGTACTCTCTCTTGCAAATTGACGGTCTGCACATCTGATTTAAGGACAGACAGACCTTAACCACTTCCAGGCTGATGACGGCCCCCATCCGTCATGCATCACGTTGGGCATGTGCTGATGATGGCTGGGGGCCGTCATGAACTCGCCCACTCATTAAAACGGCCGCACAGGTGCATTATCGCGGCTGCGCCCAAGGGGTTAAGTGTGTCAGTCACATACATGCAGTTTGAGGTTTAATTATTGAATTGCCTTCCATATTTAGAGTGAGAGATCGAATGGCCAATTATTTCTTTCCCTTACTGCCATGAAAAACACAGCAGTAAGAAACAATTTAAAAAAAGACTGACCCCTCACCATATTTGAAAACTTCCATGGTTGTGGGGAGATTCATTAGTTTTGTTGAAAAAACAAAGACATGTTAAAACTTGAATGGAAGGAACCATCATTTTGATTTGATGGTGGTTCCTGCCAATGATTAGATGTGCCCCAAGGACTGGCAGAAAACTCTACCTTTAGCAGGCAGAGGACCCTCGGAGGACCCTTGTTAGAATGGGAGTGAAGGATTCTGGCATGCTGGCGATTTACCCATGCCTGACAACATTTAAATCATCCCCCTGATCTTTTAAGTCCCAATCAACTACAGGACTGCACTTCTAAGGACTCAAGTGAGGGCACTAAAAGACTTTCAGGGAATCAGGAAGAGGCCAACAGCGGAGTTCAGTCCAAGTCCAGTAGTCAGCTGAGCATATTAGCGAAACGGCCTCCTGTAGCTTGTAATGTCCCTAAAGCCACAAAGGAGGTTAGCCAAATGACCATTGGAGTCCTCTTCTTTTTACAGGGTACAAGGAGAAGCAGGTACAGTTCTTCAGGTTCCTCCCAGGTCACAGAGGGCAGGTTCAGACCCTCTGCTCTTCCACAAGTCGCTCTGGGTTCTGCAGAGGTTTCGAGAGGGGTGGGAGCGAGCAGTCAAATGTATGATTGTCACCAGCTAGTGGGTGTGGGTGACTCCTGCTCCACCCTAGCCAATGGCTTAAATGTTGCCAAATGTAATTCTACCGACGTTTGCAGAATTTTCTGATGGCTTTGCTGCAAACAGGCCAAAAATCCTATGTATCAGGGAATTTTCAAGATTTCAGCCACAGCATATCTGACCTCTGAGGGCTGGGGGAGTGTGTGAGGAGGCTACTAAGATAATACTAGTGTCCTCCCAAATGTATTGCTAAAATCCATCTTGAAGTAGACACTGGCCCCAAACCAAAACCAAACCCAGACACAGAAGACTTGTAGGAGAAAAGCAAGGTTCTTCAGCAACTAGACCAATGGTACAAAAGAACTGTCTTGGCTTCCTACTCTATCCATTTCAAGTGTACCATAAGGTGTCATGTCATGTCATTCACAGACTTGTCTAGCAAAGTCTGACACAGTAGTGTCAAAAATGATGCCCTGTCCCCCAGCCTGCAGGTTCTCTTGAGCTCAGGGGAGTCAGCTTTGCCCATTCAGGTCAAAACATTATTTGTGTGCGGTGAACTTTCCTGCTGGGCTGCTCTGTGTCCCTTGGAGCTACATCCCTGAACTCTGCAACTCGCGGTACACGCTTCGCGGGTCCCGCAATGAGGAGAAAGACTCAGCGGAACTGCTAAACTTTACCGGGGTGTCCAGGGGCAGTGCAGGGCTGCAAGCAAGCACGGGGACTCCATCTCCCAGGAGTCCCTGCTGGCCAATTTGGAACACCTGGCCCGCTCTCCCTGCTAGCCCCGCCCCCGGAGAATTGGACGGCAGATAATCCCACCCCAAACAAACGACAGGCGGGACCCTTTGTTCTTCTGTGTGCAGCAAACTTTCCTGCTGGGCCGCTCTGTGTCCTTTGGACTTGAACTCTGCAACTCGTGGTACCATCGAGGAGAAAGACTCGGCAGAACTGCTAAACTTTACCGGGTTGTCCAGGGGCAGTGCAGGGCTGCGAGCAAGCGCGGGGACTCCATCTCCCATGAGTCCCTGCTGGCCAATTTGGAACACCTGGCCCGCTCTCCCTGCTAGCCCCGCCCCCTGAGTGGTCCATACCCAATAAGACTAAAACACACTACCACTGCGCGGGAGCGCCCGGGGCGAAGCCCGGGCAAAGGGTGGGCCGTTTGAGGCCGTTCGAGGACGTGAGAGACTGGACTGGGCCACCCCTCTTACTTCCTCCTCCTGCAA
This sequence comes from Lissotriton vulgaris, assembly GCF_964263255.1. NCBI lineage: Eukaryota > Metazoa > Chordata > Amphibia > Caudata > Salamandridae > Lissotriton > Lissotriton vulgaris. The sequence goes on from NC_141695.1 coordinate 50,498,817, forward strand.
TCCATCTTTGAAACGTATGTACTGTCATTTTTACTGACTCTGTTCCTGCGACCCTTGATATATTCTGTCTCGCTGATCCTATATTCACGTTAGAACCTTTTCCACTGTTTTCTTCTAAAAGGAAAAATGGTGTTAACTAGAGGAAATATAACCAAGGCCCATGGGAGTGTGGGTAAGTTGTTAGGCCCCATGGATCATTTTATTACCAAGGCAAACTCATTCATTGATCAAAGTATTTCTTTGATGGTGGAAAGGGTGTCCTTGGACTTGGCATTTGCTAAGAGATCTTCTATGGGTAACTTGGCTGAGGCTAGAACTCCCGCACCTGTCAGTAATGCAGGGCAGAGGTCCCCTTGCGATGGCAGGCATAGCCTGCCAAACAATGTGGACCTATCGGCCTCCCAGCTCTCTGATTCCCAGCTCTCTGATTCCCAGATAAGCTCAGACTTAGAAAGAACGCCAGAGCTATTACCTCAAACTTCACCCCAAATTACATCAGATGAAAGAAGGAAAGCAAGAGGGAGGAGGGAGGGCGCAATAAGGAAAAGAAAGAACGGTCCGAAAAATGCTATCCTTAATGAGATAGGCAATATCTCTAGTACGTTAGAGAATCCAACCATTAGAGCAGAACAGCTAGTAGTTTCTGCGATTATCCATCACCCTGCACAGGATACCCCTGCCCCCATTAATTTGGAATCCCCTATTCTCCTATCCTGTAGTAAGGAACCAACTGATAGCAATAACTATCAGCTGCTAAATAAGATCGCTGACCGTTTAAAATCTTTTCTCCAACCAGTAGAAGCAAAGTCAGCGCAGCTAGAGATTCAGCTATCCAAGTTTACTAATCTCCTACAATTTAACCAAGTGCCAAGGGCTCAACAAACGGGGGGAAACAAACTGAATAAACAAACTCTCCCTAAGCCCGCAAATACCCTCCCTAAGCCTGCAACTACCCAAAAGAACGAACCTTTACCCCCAGTTCCAACAGCTAAATCAACACTTTCGGAAACACTGAATAACAAGAGCACAGTGAATCCATCTACCAATGTCGCCACAACCCTCACACAGGGATATGCCCTGTCAACAATAACACCTGCACCTAAGACAGCGGCATCAAAAAAAGTGGCATCTAAAACCTCGATGTCTCAAACTCCAGTCTCTAAAACCCCGGCCCCAGTACCCAATAGAGATGGCCTTAGGGGACCCACTGAAGTTAGATTTCCTGCTGACATGCCACCGGAAGCATGCCCCTACGTAGTGGTAATGACAGGTGTGCCTGAGCTAGTGGACCACAATGCAGAACCTATGTGGTCTCTGAATAAAAAAGGCCCAACACTGGCTAAATACCAATCGCCCAATTCCGCCAACTTGGCAAGGTAGGATTCTGACGGTACGTAGGACACCATGGGTGGGAAATGGCAGAAAAACGATCCCGGGAGACTGTATTCTGATCACATTCGAAGACCCCCGAGTAGTAGATTATATCTGCTCTTGGGACCACACGAGTGTAAATGGAGGTATAGGTACTAAACCACTTTCCTTTTTCTACCCCTCAAGACAATGTAACGGTCCTTTTTATGACCATGACCCCCCTTGGGTTGTAGCACCCCCCGTCACTTTGAATATCCCAATACAAGGCAAACAGGGGGCCCTCGTCATCATGATTACAATAGTTCCTGGCACACAGTGGGTTCGCGTTATCAGCGAGGAGGATGGGATGACTGGGGTCCACATACACTGAGAACTGCCCATTGAGAACCGCCTCGCTGGGATCCTTGGTTCAGTATCCCAAAGAGGAATAGATTTAGCGGCCTCAAAATGGTCGACTGACCATTAACGGAGATCTATCCCACTAATCCCAACTCTCCTCAGTTAATCCCTAAAATAAAAACAATTTCTCCAGCAAATGAAGCTATAGTGACTAATTTAGAGCCACAGCCCATACCTATCCTCTTTTGAAACGTTGCAGGTTTACGCCCTAAGATTGAGGATGGGACCGCCATGTTTTTCCTGGAGCCTTATAAAATAATCTGCCTTCAAGAGACATGGTCTATGACAGAGCTTCACCTCTTGGGCTATAAAACTTACTTCACCCCAGCCCTGCACAGTATAGTAGGTAGACCTAAGGGAGGGCTAATAACGTACATCGCAAACACCGTGAACCACCTAAAAGTGTCCTTAGTCGACTCCGACCCAAATTTCCAACTACTCTCTCTTTCCTTTACGAACAAGGAGTCTATCCTCTTGATTAATGTTTATAACAACTTAGAGGAGGATCAATTCTTTAATCTTTTGTGTAACATTCAAGAGAGATTAACTCAGCTTCATCAGTTGAAGACAGGACAAGGGGCAATTCATCTTTTATGGGGAGGGGATTTTAATCTCCACCCATGCCCACAGGCTAAAACAAATTGCTGCGGGATAGTGGATGAACACGACGCTCCACTAGTGCATTTTGCCCATACCAAGGTGGGGCTTGCTATGAACAATCTGCTATCTGACTTGGATCTTGTAATAGCCAATAGCCCAAGTTCAGGCCCAAACTCCCTTCAACCGACTTATGTGGGTAGGGGACACCAAACGACAGTTGATTACATCCTCTTGTCATCTGGCCTGTTACATACAGCTAGATCTTTTCAGATTATGGCTAATACACTCAGGGATCACTCCGCCCTGAGGATGGATCTTTACTTGACTGATTCCAATCCCCGAAATACAGCTATAGCGAAAACTCTTGCCCAAAATAAATTAGAGTTAGGAAAACAAAATGGAAATACGTTAAAATGGGGAAAAATAAATCCAAATGAAATTACAAAAAAACTGGTAAATGCGGCTTATCCAAATATAATTAAATGTCTGGATCTATCGGAATCTGACGAAGAAGTCCTAAACAATTTTACTCATGTATTAGAGAAAATCAAGGGACTTCTCACCGCAGGATCGCAAACCCAACTAGTAAAGGCTGGTTTAATCATAGTTGTACCGTGGCCCTCCTTAGGCGGCACTATGGTAGGGAACGTAAACTAAGAATCCACGAATTGAAACAGAAACTTTGGGAGACCTACATACGAGTGCCGTCTCTAAAAACAGTGAGGCTTTCTGGAGAAGTGTCAGATCACCATACCTAACAGACAATAATAGTCCCAAGATAGAAGTGGCTATAGACGAAGATACATGGGTGTCCCACTTCTCCAAAATTTTTAAAAATACTGCAACACCAGGTGGGACAGAAAACATACACCCAATAGTTGAATATCCAATACCCCTGCACTTTGATATTCCTGATCTATTAATGGCACTGGAAACAAGTAAAAACGGGAAAGCTCTAGGCCCAGACGGGGTCCCAGTGGATCTCTTTAAACACAACTTGGATCTCTGGGCCCCCATTCTTACTAGATTGTGTACAGCAGCTGAAAACGTGGGACTGTTAAAATCTTGGACCAGCTCCATCATGGTCCCAATTTTTAAAAAAGGGGACTGCCAGGGCGTGAAATGTTACTGCCCCATTTCATTGCTGGAATCTCTGGGTAAGGTTGTTGGCAGAGTAATACTTGAGCGACTCCAGCAATGGGCAGAGGAGGGAGGCATTATTTCCGACCTTCAGTTCGGTTTTCGAGAGGGGTTTGGAACGGTAGAGCAGGCCCTTAATCTTAGTCTGATATTGGGCAAATACACCTTGGGCAAAGAAGAACACGGTTTATATGGTCTATGTAGACCAGTCCGCTGCTTTTGATTGTGTTTCGCACGCAAAACTCTGGATGGTCCTAAGACAAATGGGAGTGGATCTCCCTCTCTTAGATTTTTTGAGGGAGCTCTATTCTAAAGCATCGGCGAGGGTGCGCTTTGGTGTAAATGGTGAGTTGACGGCATCTTTTGGAGTCGAGCGTGGAGTCAGGCAGGGGTGTGTCCTGGCCCCCTTTCTCTTCTCACTGTATACTAATGGCTTGGAGCTAGAGATGTCGAGGGGGGCCATGATCTCCCACGGGTAAAACAGCGCCTGATTCCCGCTCTGCTTCATGCAGATGATGCTGTCATCCTGGCGCGCACTCCGCGAGATTTACAGAAATCCATGAATAGATATACGGCCTTTATGGGTGGATTGGACCTACACGTGAACGTTAAAAAACGTTCGTTATGATAGCAGGTAGAGGGAAAAAACTAGCAAATGACATCTATCTCAATAACCAAAAACTCAAAGTAACTGCCCAGTATCCATATTTAGGAATTATGATCGATGAAAGGCTGACTTGGAGGCCAGCAGTAGAGGCAAGGTGCCACCTGTTTAAAAGATCTATAGCGGCCCTGATGAGCTTCTCCCAGAAATTGGGGAGGAGGGCACCAGTGGAGCTAATAAAAATTTATAGCACCAAGTGTCAGGCTATTGCCTTGTATGGAGCGGGCGTTTGGGGACACGTAGATGTTAGCACCCTTCAGGTAGCAGAAATCACCTCTCAGATTCCTTTTAGCTACTCCGAGACGCATTTGAATCTATGCATCCCATTTGGAACTCGGAATCCCCTACCTAGAGGACTTGCTAAAGATCCAACCATTGATGCTATGGCGGCGCATTTGGACTTCAGACAAAAATGCGCTGACAAAGGCAATCGTGGTAGACACAATGGCTCTTGATCAATCCTCAAAAGTAAAGTGGCTTTGCTACATCAGAAACTTCCTTAAAGACCTTGGTATCGAGAAATATTATTTCCAACCTGAAGCTATTATTGACCTCCCCGAGGAAGTCCTGAAACACCTGGCCCTCAGACATTTAGAGTCCTTGAGATTGACTTCTGAGTCGTCTAAACCCTCGGTCCTTCATGTAAATCTGATTCAGGCTACACACTCTATCCAGCCGTACCTGACACTACAGATTAGCACACATGAGAGAATGTTATTTACTAGATTCAGACTGGATCTTTTTTATAGACTAGTAGCATTCCCTGTGAGTAACAGATGGGACTTAATCCCCCCTCCCTGTCCCTGTGGTGAGGAATCTAAACAGTCCAATATACACACAATACTGTTCTGTAAATTCCATCATCCACACAGGAAAATATGGCTATTTCCATTACTGAGGTGTTGGGGATTTAGACAGTGTCGTCCTGAAATGCTACGTCTCCAAATGCTAGCATCTGAACTTGTCTGTTATCTTGTCCTCAATTTCCTAAAATGTGTCATGAAGCACAGGAAATATCTGTAAAAAGTATCTCGGACCTAGCTCCAATTGATGAAATGAAATAATTTGACACTTTGTTTTAAAATATATTAACTTGTCTATGTATGAATTTTACCACATTTTTTAACATGTTCATTTGTCTAAATATCCAATTGTATTTTCAAATGTTGCTTTTATGTTTTTCCTCTGTGCAAAGCCGAATAAAGAAATGAATATATATTTGTTCTTGGGAGGTATTTCCATCTCATTCACACCTATTTAAGGAGGTTGTGTGATGGAACTGCGCATGCATTTACCACGCATGCCGGTTCCACGCAGTCTCAACAGTGCAAGTCTTAGCCACAAATATGCTTTTACCACCTGCCTTTACAACAAATAATGCATTGTTGAGGAATGTATGGTAAAGACAAGTCAGTGGTTAAGACTTGACAGGTAAATCTTCCTCCCCGACCCATGCCCCAACTTGTGTCCTTAAATACCCCCTTCCCTCCTGAAAACCAAACCCCTCCCCTGAGCCCTAGAAACTTTCCAGCTTCCAGGCCTAAAAACTACCTCCCCATCCCAAAGCTCTAAAAACTCCCCTGACCTCCCCATAGCACTAAAAACAACCTGCCCTCCCCTAATCCCTAAAAACGACCCGACTCATAAGGCTCAAAAACTACTCTGCCCCCCTAATCCCTAAAAAGTATTACAATCCCTGCTTCCTTCCCTGAGCCCTAAAACTGTCCCTCAAGCTTCTGCCCTGACACCTAAAACGACCCCCTCCCTCCTAAAAATCAACCCCCTCCCTGCAGCCCTGAAAACGACCCTGACCCCCAGGTCCTGAACACTACCCTGACTCCACAGCCCTGAAAACATTCCCGACCCCAGACCTGAAAACTTTGCTGACCCCCCAGCCCTGAAAACTACCCCAAACCCCCAGTCCTTAAAACTATCCCTAATCCTCCTATCCGCAAAACTACCCAGAACCCCACAGGCCTGAAAACCACCCTGAACCCACAGCCCTTAAAGTTACCCGAACCCCCAGCACTTAAAACTACCCTGCACCCCCCAGCCTTGAAAGCGACCTCAAACCCCCAGGCCTAAAAACACTTCGACCCCCCGGCCCTGAAAACTACCGACCCCCCCAACCATACAAATGACCGCCCAAAACCCAGCCCCAGCCCCAGCCCCACTAACCTCATTGCATTGTGTCCCCTCCCAATCCTTCCTGCTGCTTGGCTGCTTCCTGCTTCTGCCAGCCAGCGGCTTGCAGCTAGACCGTGCACTACCTTAAACATGCATATGCACAGTAAGGCATATGAGTGGTTAAGGCAAGCATGGTAGTACTTCCATAGTCGAAACCCATGTGGCTAGGCCGTGGTGTTCCGACTGTTTCCCATTTAAGGCTGAGACCAGGTTGAAAGATTGCTGAGACTTATGCTAATTAGCATTCTAACAGTTCAGGCAGGTAAAAGGTAACTTTCCAACTGTCACATGTCTTTAATATGTATTTAAAAAATCAATTGCAACCATTGGACTGCATATTTATAGCTGTCCCATTCATGGGATGCTGTATTAGTATTTTAATCTGCATCCTGGTTTTCTACATAAAAAAAGCTAAGCCTGTCACTCATCCCAGTCCAAAGATCTGGGCCCAAATCCATCGTTTTTTTGCACTCCACACCACCCTGGGTTAGACAATGGCGATATGCAAATCAGCTCCGACCCTGTGCCCCATGGGAACAGTCCAGTCCGAACTACAAAAGCCATGTCCTTCCTAGAACGAAATCAAGCATCCGAGGACCGGACCGGTTTCGAGGTAACACCTCTCATCAGCACGGCTAGCTTGACTCCAGTGGTGTGGAGTGCCTGGGACCCACGTCTGGGCATCCCCAGCGCACTTAGGGTGGAATATGCAAACACAACAGGTGATGGACCGAATGTGGATCAATGTCACATACTCATACCAGTCCAAAGATCTGGGCCCAAATCCATCGTTTTTTTGCACTCCACACCACCCTGGGTTAGACAATGGCGATATGCAAATCAGCTCTGACCCTGTGCCCCATGGGAACAGTCCAGTCCGAACTGCAAAAGCCATGTCCTTCCCAGAACGGAATCAAGCATCCGAGGACCGGACCGGTTTTGAGGTAACACCTCTCATCAGCCCGGCTAGCTTGACTCCAGTGGTGTGGAGTGCCTGGGACCCACGTCTGGGCATCCCCAGCGCACTTAGGGCAGAATATGCAAACACAACAGGTGATGGACCGAATGTGGATCAATGTCACACACTCATCCCAGTCCAAAGATCTGGGCCCAAATCCATCGTTTTTTTGCACTCCACACCACCCTGGGTTAGACAATGGCGATATGCAAATCAGCTCTGACCCTGTGCCCCATGGGAACAGTCCAGTCCGAACTGCAAAAGCCATGTCCTTCCCAGAACGGAATCAAGCATCCGAGGACCGGACCGGTTTCGAGGTAACACCTCTCATCAGCCCGGCTAGCTTGACTCCTGTGGTGTGGAGTGCCTGGGACCCACGTCTGGGCATCCCCAGCGCACTTAGGGCGGAATATGCAAACACAACAGGTGATGGACCGAATGTGGATCAATGTCACACACTCATCCCAGTCCAAAGATCTGGGCCCAAATCCATCGTTTTTTTGCACTCCACACCACCCTGGGTTAGACAATGGCGATATGCAAATCAGCTCTGACCCTGTGCCTCATGGGAACAGTCCAGTCCGAACTATAAAAGCCATGTCCTTCCCAGAACAGAATCAAGCATCCGAGGACCGGACCGGAGACGAGGTAACACCTCTCATCAGCCCGGCTAGCTTGACTCCAGTGGTGTGGAGTGCCTGGGACCCACGTCTGGGCATCCCCAGCGCACTTAGGGCGGGATATGATAACACAACAGGTGATGGACCGAATGTGGATCAATGTCACACACTCATCCCAGTCCAAAGATCTGGGCCCAAATCCATCGTTTTTTTGCACTCCACACCACCCTGGGTTAGACAATGGCGATATGCAAATCAGCTCTGACCCTGTGCCCCATGGGAACAGTCCAGTCCGAACTACAAAAGCCATGTCCTTCCCAGAACGAAATCAAGCATCCGAGGACCGGACCGGTTTCGAGGTAACACCTCTCATCAGCACGGCTATCTTGACTCCAGTGGTGTGGAGTGCCTGGGACCCACGTCTGGGCATCCCCAGCGCACTTAGGGCGGAATATGCAAACACAACAGGTGATGGACCGAATGTGGATCAATGTCACATACTCATACCAGTCCAAAGATCTGGGCCCAAATCCATCGTTTTTTTGCACTCCACACCACCCTGGGCTAGACAATGGCGATATGCAAATCAGCTCTGACCCTGTGCCCCATGGGAACAGTCCAGTCCGAACTGCAAAAGCCATGTCCTTCCCAGAACGGAATCAAGCATCCGAGGACCGGACCGGTTTTGAGGTAACACCTCTCATCAGCCCGGCTAGCTTGACTCCAGTGGTGTGGAGTGCCTGGGACCCACGTCTGGGCATCCCCAGCGCACTTAGGGCAGAATATGCAAACACAACAGGTGATGGACCGAATGTGGATCAATGTCACACACTCATCCCAGTCCAAAGATCTGGGCCCAAATCCATCGTTTTTTTGCACTCCACACCACCCTGGGTTAGACAATGGCGATATGCAAATCAGCTCTGACCCTGTGCCCCATGGGAACAGTCCAGTCCGAACTACAAAAGCCATGTCCTTCCCAGAACGGAATCAAGCATCCGAGGACCGGACCGGTTTCGAGGTAACACCTCTCATCAGCCCGGCTAGCTTGACTCCAGTGGTGTGGAGTGCCTGGGACCCACGTCTGGGCATCCCCAGCGCACTTAGGGCAGAATATGCAAACACAACAGGTGATGGACCGAATGTGGATCAATGTCACACACTCATCCCAGTCCAAAGATCTGGGCCCAAATCCATCGTTTTTTTGCACTCCACACCACCCTGGGTTAGACAATGGCGATATGCAAATCAGCTCTGACCCTGTGCCCCATGGGAACAGTCCAGTCCGAACTACAAAAGCCATGTCTTTCCCAGAACGGAATCAAGCATCCGAGGACCGGACCGGAGACGAGGTAACACCTCTCATCAGCCCGGCTAGCTTGACTCCAGTGGTGTGGAGTGCCTGGGACCCACGTCTGGGCATCCCCAGCGCACTTAGGGCGGGATATGATAACACAACAGGTGATGGACCGAATGTGGATCAATGTCACACACTCATCCCAGTCCAAAGATCTGGGCCCAAATCCATCGTTTTTTTGCACTCCACACCACCCTGGGTTAGACAATGGCGATATGCAAATCAGCTCTGACCCTGTGCCCCATGGGAACAGTCCAGTCCGAACTACAAAAGCCATGTCCTTCCCAGAACGGAATCAAGCATCGGAGGACCGGACCGGTTTCGAGGTAACACCTCTCATCAGCCCAGCTAGCTTGACTCCAGTGGTGTGGAGTGCCTGGGACCCACGTCTGGGCATCCCCAGCGCACTTAGGGCAGAATATGCAAACACAACAGGTGATGGACCGAATGTGGATCAATGTCACACACTCATCCCAGTCCAAAGATCTGGGCCCAAATCCATCGTTTTTTTGCACTCCACACCACCCTGGGTTAGACAATGGCGATATGCAAATCAGCTCTGACCCTGTGCCCCATGGGAACAGTCCAGTCCGAACTGCAAAAGCCATGTCCTTCCCAGAACGGAATCAAGCATCCGAGGACCGGACCGGTTTCGAGGTAACACCTCTCATCAGCCCGGCTAGCTTGACTCCAGTGGTGTGGAGTGCCTGGGACCCACGTCTGGGCATCCCCAGCGCACTTAGGGCGGAATATGCAAACACAACAGGTGATGGACCGAATGTGGATCAATGTCACACACTCATCCCAGTCCAAAGATCTGGGCCCAAATCCATCGTTTTTTTGCACTCCACACCACCCTGGGTTAGACAATGGCGATATGCAAATCAGCTCTGACCCTGTGCCTCATGGGAACAGTCCAGTCCGAACTATAAAAGCCATGTCCTTCCCAGAACAGAATCAAGCATCCGAGGACCGGACCGGAGACGAGGTAACACCTCTCATCAGCCCGGCTAGCTTGACTCCAGTGGTGTGGAGTGCCTGGGACCCACGTCTGGGCATCCCCAGCGCACTTAGGGCGGGATATGATAACACAACAGGTGATGGACCGAATGTGGATCAATGTCACACACTCATCCCAGTCCAAAGATCTGGGCCCAAATCCATCGTTTTTTTGCACTCCACACCACCCTGGGTTAGACAATGGCGATATGCAAATCAGCTCTGACCCTGTGCCCCATGGGAACAGTCCAGTCCGAACTACAAAAGCCATGTCCTTCCCAGAACGAAATCAAGCATCCGAGGACCGGACCGGTTTCGAGGTAACACCTCTCATCAGCACGGCTATCTTGACTCCAGTGGTGTGGAGTGCCTGGGACCCACGTCTGGGCATCCCCAGCGCACTTAGGGCGGAATATGCAAACACAACAGGTGATGGACCGAATGTGGATCAATGTCACATACTCATACCAGTCCAAAGATCTGGGCCCAAATCCATCGTTTTTTTGCACTCCACACCACCCTGGGCTAGACAATGGCGATATGCAAATCAGCTCTGACCCTGTGCCCCATGGGAACAGTCCAGTCCGAACTGCAAAAGCCATGTCCTTCCCAGAACGGAATCAAGCATCCGAGGACCGGACCGGTTTTGAGGTAACACCTCTCATCAGCCCGGCTAGCTTGACTCCAGTGGTGTGGAGTGCCTGGGACCCACGTCTGGGCATCCCCAGCGCACTTAGGGCAGAATATGCAAACACAACAGGTGATGGACCGAATGTGGATCAATGTCACACACTCATCCCAGTCCAAAGATCTGGGCCCAAATCCATCGTTTTTTTGCACTCCACACCACCCTGGGTTAGACAATGGCGATATGCAAATCAGCTCTGACCCTGTGCCCCATGGGAACAGTCCAGTCCGAACTACAAAAGCCATGTCCTTCCCAGAACGGAATCAAGCATCCGAGGACCGGACCGGTTTCGAGGTAACACCTCTCATCAGCCCGGCTAGCTTGACTCCAGTGGTGTGGAGTGCCTGGGACCCACGTCTGGGCATCCCCAGCGCACTTAGGGCAGAATATGCAAACACAACAGGTGATGGACCGAATGTGGATCAATGTCACACACTCATCCCAGTCCAAAGATCTGGGCCCAAATCCATCGTTTTTTTGCACTCCACACCACCCTGGGTTAGACAATGGCGATATGCAAATCAGCTCTGACCCTGTGCCCCATGGGAACAGTCCAGTCCGAACTACAAAAGCCATGTCTTTCCCAGAACGGAATCAAGCATCCGAGGACCGGACCGGAGACGAGGTAACACCTCTCATCAGCCAGGCTAGCTTGACTCCAGTGGTGTGGAGTGCCTGGGACCCACGTCTGGGCATCCCCAGCGCACTTAGGGCGGGATATGATAACACAACAGGTGATGGACCGAATGTGGATCAATGTCACACACTCATCCCAGTCCAAAGATCTGGGCCCAAATCCATCGTTTTTTTGCACTCCACACCACCCTGGGTTAGACAATGGCGATATGCAAATCAGCTCTGACCCTGTGCCCCATGGGAACAGTCCAGTCCGAACTACAAAAGCCATGTCCTTCCCAGAACAGAATCAAGCATCCGAGGACCGGATCGGTTTCGAGGTAACACCTCTGATCAGCCCGGCTAGCTTGACTCCAGTGGTGTGGAGTGCCTGGGACCCACGTCTGGGCATCCCCAGCGCACTTAGGGCGGAATATGCAAACACAACAGGTGATGGACCGAATGTGGATCAATGTCACACACTCATCCCAGTCCAAAGATCTGGGCCCAAATCCATTGTTTTTTTGCACTCCACACCACCCTGGGTTAGACAATGGCGATATGCAAATCAGCTCTGACCCTGTGCCCCATGGGAACAGTCCAGTCCGAACTACAAAAGCCATGTCCTTCCCATAACGGAATCAAGCATCCGAGGACCGGACCGGTTTCGAGGTAACACCTCTCATCAGCCCGGCTAGCTTGACTCCAGTGGTGTGGAGTCCCTGGGACCCACGTCTGGGCATCCCCAGCGCACTTAGGGCGGAATATGCAAACACAACAGGTGATGGACCGAATGTGGATCAATGTCACACACTCATCCCAGTCCAAAGATCTGGGCCCAAATCCATCGTTTTATTGCACTCCACACCACCCTGGGTTAGACAATGGCGATATGCAAATCAGCTCTGACCCTGTGCCCCATGGGAACAGTCCAGTCCGAACTACAAAAGCCATGTCCTTCCCAGAACGGAATCAAGCATCCGAGGACTGGACCGGTTTCGAAGTAACACCTCTGATCAGCCCGGCTAGCTTTACTCCAGTGGTGTGGAGTGCCTGGGACCCACGTCTGGGCATCACCAGCGCACTTAGGGCGGAATATGCAAACACAACAGGTGATGGACCGAATGTGGATCAATGTCACACACTCATCCCAGTCCAAAGATCTGGGCCCAAATCCATCGTTTTTTTGCACTCCACACCACCCTGAGTTAGACAATGGCGATATGCAAATCAGCTCTGACCCTGTGCCCCATGGGAACAGTCCAGTCCGAACTACAAAAGCCATGTCCTTCCCACAACGGAATCAAGCATCCGAGGACAGGACCGGTTTCGAGGTAACACCTCTCATCAGCCCGGCTAGCTTGACTCCAGTGATGTGGAGTGCCTGGGACCCACGTCTGGGCATCCCCAGCGCACTTAGGGCGGAATATGCAAACACAACAGGTGATGGACCGAATGTGGATCAATGTTACACACTCATCCCAGTCCAAAGATATGGGCCCAAATCCATTGTTTTTTTGCACTCCACACCACCCTGGGTTAGACAATGGCGATATGCAAATCAGCTCTGACCCTGTGCCCCATGGGAACAGTCCAGTCCGAACTACAAAAGCCATGTCCTTCCCAGAACGGAATCAAGCATCCGAGGACCGGACCGGTTTCGAGGTAACACCTCTAATCAGCCCGGCTAGCTTGACTCTAGTGGTGTGGAGTGCCTGGGACCCACGTCTGGGCATCCCCAGCGCACTTAGGGCGGAATATGCAAACACAACAGGTGATGGACCAAATGTGGATCAATGTCACACACTCATCCCAGTCCAAAGATCTGGGCCCAAATCCATTGTTTTTTTGCACTCCACACCACCCTGGGTTAGACAATGGCGATATGCAAATCAGCTCTGACCCTGTGCCCCAATGGGAACAGTCCAGTCCAAACTACAAAAGCCATGACCTTCTCAGAACGGAATCAAGCATCCGAGGACCGGACCGGTTTCGAGGTAACACCTCTCATCAGCCCGGCTAGCTTGACTCCAGTGGTGTGGAGTGCCTGGGACCCACGTCTGGGCATCCCCAGCGCACTTAGGGCGGAATATGCAAACACAACAGGTGATGGACCGAATGTGGATCAATGTCACACACTCATCCCAGTCCAAAGATCTGGGCCCAAATCCATCGTTTTTTTGCACTCCAGAGCACCCTGGGTTAGACAATGGCGATATGCAAATCAGCTCTGACCCTGTGCCCCATGGGAACAGTCCAGTCCGAACTACAAAAGCCATGTCCTTCCCAGAACGGAATCAAGCATCCGAGGACCGGACCGGTTTCGAGGTAACACCTCTCATCAGCCCGGCTAGCTTGACTCTAGTGGTGTGGAGTGCCTGGGGCCCACGTATGGGCATCCCCAGCGCACTTAGGGCGGAATATGCAAACACAACAGGTGATGGACCGAATGTGGATCAATGTCACACACTCATCCCAGTCCAAAGATCTGGGCCCAAATCCATCATTTTTTTGCACTCCACAGCACCCTGGGTTAGGCAATGGCGATATGCAAATCAGCTCTGACCCTGTGCCCCATGGGAACAGTCCAGTCCGAACTACAAAAGCCATGTCCTTCCCAGAACGGAATCAAGCATCCGAGGACCGGACCGGTTTCGAGGTAACACCTCTCATCAGCCCGGCTAGCTTGACTCTAGTGGTGTGGAGTGCCTGGGACCCACGTCTGGGCATCCCCAGCGCACTTAGGGCGGAATATGCAAACACAACAGGTGATGGACCGAATGTGGATCAATGTCACACACTCATCCCAGTTCAAAGATCTGGGCCCAAATCCATCGTTTTTTTGCACTCCACACCACCCTGGGTTAGACAATGGCGATATGCAAATCAGCTCTGACCCTGTGCCCCATGGGAACAGTCCAGTCCGAACTACAAAAGCCATGTCCTTCCCAGAACGGAATCAAGCATCCGAGGACCGGAACGGTTTCGAGGTAACACCTCTCATCAGCCCGGCTAGTTTGACTCCAGTGGTGTGGAGTGCCTGGGACCCACGTCTGGGCATGCCCAGCGCACTTAGGGCGGAATATGCAAACACAACAGGTGATGGACCGAATGTGGATCAATGTCACACACTCATCCCAGTCCAAAGATCTGGGCCCAAATCCATCGTTTTTTTGCACTCCACACCACCCTGGGTTAGACAATGGCGATATGCAAATCAGCTCTGACCCTGTGCCCTATGGGAACAGTCCAGTCCGAACTACAAAAGCCATGTCCTTCCCAGAACGGAATCAAGCATCCGAGGACCGGACCGGTTTCGAGGTAACACCTCTCATCAGCCCGGCTAGCTTGACTCCAGTGGTGTGGGGTGCCTGGGACCCACGTCTGGGCATCCCCAGCGCACTTAGGGCGGAATATGCAAACACAACAGGTGATGGACCGAATGTGGATCAATGTCACACACTCATCCCAGTCCAAAGATCTGGGCCCAAATCCATCGTTTTTTTGCACTCCACACCACCCTGGGTTAGACAATGGCGATATGCAAATCAGCTCTGACCCTGTGCCCCATGGGAACAGTCCAGTCCGAACTACAAAAGCCATGTCCTTCCCAGAACGGAATCAAGCATCCGAGGACCGGACCGGTTTCGAGGTAACACCTCTCATCAGCCCGGCTAGCTTGACTCCAGTGGTGTGGAGTGCCTGGGACCCACGTCTGGCCATCCCCAGCGCACTTAGGGCGGAATATGCAAACACAACAGGTGATGGACCGAATGTGGATCAATGTCACACACTCATCCCAGTCCAAAGATCTGGGCCCAAATCCATCGTTTTTTTGCACTCCACACCACCCTGAGTTAGACAATGGTGACATGCAAATCAGCTCTGACCCTGTGCCCCATGGGAACAGTCCAGTCCGAACTACAAAAGCCATGTCCTTCCCAGAACGGAATCAAGCATCCGAGGACCGGACCGGTTTCGAGGTAACACCTCTCATCAGCCCGGCTAGCTTGACTCCAGTGGTGTGGAGTGCCTGGGACCCACGTCTGGGCATCCCCAGCGCACTTAGGGCGGAATATGCAAACACAACAGGTGATGGACTGAATGTGGATCAATGTCACACACTGATCCCAGTCCAAAGATCTGGGCCCAAATCCATCGTTTTTTTGCACTCCACACCACCCTGGGTTAGACAATGGCGATATGCAAATCAGCTCTGACCCTTTGCCCCATGGGAACAGTCCAGTCCGAACTACAAAAGCCATGTCCTTCCCAGAACGGAATCAAGCATCCGAGGACCGGACCGGTTTCGAGGTAACACCTCTCATCAGCCCGGCTAGCTTGACTCCAGTGGTGTGGAGTGCCTGGGACCCACGTCTGGGCATCCCCAGCGCACTTAGGGCGGAATATGCAAACACAACAGGTGATGGACCGAATGTGGATCAATGTCACACACTCATCCCAGTCCAAAGATCTGTGCCCAAATCCATTGTTTTTTTGCACTCCACACCACCCTGGGTTAGACAATGGCGATATGCAAATCAGCTCTGACCCTGTGTCCCATGGGAACAGTCCAGTCCGAACTACAAAAGCCATGTCCTTCCCAGAACGGAATCAAGCATCGGAGGACCGGACCGGTTTCGAGGTAACACCTCTCATCAGCCCAGCTAGCTTGACTCCAGTGGTGTGGAGTGCCTGGGACCCACGTCTGGGCATCCCCAGCGCACTTAGGGCGGAATATGCAAACACAACAGGTGATGGACCGAATGTGGAACAATGTCACACACTCATCCCAGTCCAAAGATCTGGGCCCAAATCCATCGTTTTTTTGCACTCCACACCACCCTGGGTTAGACAATGGCGATATGCAAATCAGCTCTGACCCAGTGCCCCATGGGAACAGTCCAGTCTGAACTACAAAAGCCATGTCCTTCCCAGAACAGAATCAAGCATCCGAGGACCGGACCGGTTTCGAGGTAACACCTCTCATCAGCCCGGCTAGCTTGACTCCAGTGGTGTGGAGTGCCTGGGACCCACGTCTGGGCATCCCCAGCGCAGTTAGGGCGGAATATGCAAACACAACAGGTGATGGACCGAATGTGGATCAATGTCACACACTCATCCCAGTCCAAAGATCTGGGCCCAAATCCATCGTTTTTTTGCACTCCACACCACCCTGGGTTAGACAATGGTGATATGCAAATCAGCTCTGACCCTGTGCCCCATGGGAACAGTCCAGTCCGAAATACAAAAGCCATGTCCTTCCCAGAACGGAATCAAGCATCCGAGGACCGGACCGGTTTCGAGGTAACACCTCTCATCAGCCCGGCTAGCTTGACTCCAGTGGTGTGGAGTGCCTGGGACCCACGTCTGGGCATCCCCAGCGCACTTAGGGCGGAATATGCAAACACAACAGGTGATGGACCGAATGTGGATCAATGTCACACACTCATCCCAGTCCAAAGATCTGGGCCCAAATCCATCGTTTTTTTGCACTCCACACCACCCTGGGTTAGACAATGGCGATATGCAAATCAGCTCTGACCCTGTGCCCCATGGGAACAGTCCAGTCCGAACTACAAAAGCCATGTCCTTCCCAGAACGGAATCAAGCATCCGAGGACCGGACCGGTTTCGAGGTAACACCTCTCATCAGCCCGGCTAGCTTGACTCCAGTGGTGTGGAGTGCCTGGGACCCACGTCTGGGCATCCCCAGCGCACTTAGGGCGGAATATGCAAACACAACAGGTGATGGACCGAATGTGAATCAATGTCACACACTCATCCCAGTCCAAAGATCTGGGCCCAAATCCATCGTTTTTTTGCACTCCACACCACCCTGGGTTAGACAATGGCGATATGCAAATCAGCTCTGACCCTGTGCCCCATGGGAACAGTCCAGTCCGAACTACAAAAGCCATGTCCTTCCCAGAACGGAATCAAGCATCCGAGGACCGGACCGGTTTCGAGGTAACACCTCTCATCAGCCCGGCTAGCTTGACTCCAGTGGTGTGGAGTGCCTGGGACCCACGTCTGGGCATCCCCAGCGCACTTAGGGCGGAATATGCAAACACAACAGGTGATGGACCGAATGTGGATCAATGTCACACACTCATCCCAGTCCAAAGATCTGGGCCCAAATCCATCGTTTTTTTGCACTCCACTCCACCCTGGGTTAGACAATGGCGATATGCAAATCAGCTCTGACCCTGTGCCCCATGGGAACAGTCCAGTCCGAACTACAAAAGCCATGTCCTTCCCAGAACGGAATCAAGCATCCGAGGACCGGACCGGAGACGAGGTAACACCTCTCATCAGCCCGGCTAGCTTGACTCCAGTGGTGTGGAGTGCCTGGGACCCACGTCTGGGCATCCCCAGCGCACTTAGGGCGGAATATGCAAACACAACAGGTGATGGACCGAATGTGGATCAATGTCACACACTCATCCCAGTCCAAAGATCTGGGCCCAAATCCATTGTTTTTTTGCACTCCACACCACCCTGGGTTAGACAATGGCGATATGCAAATCAGCTCTGACCCTGTGCCCCATGGGAACAGTCCAGTCCGAACTACAAAAGTCATGTCCTTCCCAGAACGGAATCAAGCATCCGAGGACCGGACCGGTTTCGAGGTAACACCTCTCATCAGCCCGGCTAGCTTGACTCCAGTGGTGTGGAGTCCCTGGGACCCACGTCTGGACATCCCCAGCGCACTTAGGGCGGAATATGCAAACACAACAGGTGATGGACCGAATGTGGATCAATGTCACACACTCATCCCAGTCCAAAGATCTGGGCCCAAATCCATCGTTTTTGTGCACTCCACACCACCCTGGGTTAGACAATGGCGATATGCAAATCAGCTCTGACCCTGTGCCCCATGGGAACAGTCCAGTCCGAACTACAAAAGCCATGTCCTTCCCAGAACGGAATCAAGCATCCGAGGACCGGACCGGTTTCGAGGTAACACCTCTGATCATCCCGGCTAGCTTGACTCCAGTGGTGTGGAGTGCCTGAGACCCACGTCTGGGCATCCCCAGCGCACTTAGGGTGGAATATGCAAACACAACAGGTGATGGACCGAATGTGGATCAATGTCACACACTCATCCCAGTCCAAAGATCTGGGCCCAAACCCATCGTTTTTTTGCACTCCACACCACCCTGGGTTAGACAATGGCGATATGCAAATCAGCTCTGACCCTGTGCCCCATGGGAACAGTCCAGTCCGAACTACAAAAGCCATGTCCTTCCCAGAACGGAATCAAGCATCCGAGGACCGGACCGGTTTCGAGGTAACACCTCTCATCAGCCCGGATAGCTTGACTCCAGTCGTGTGGAGTGCCTGGGACCCACGTCTGGGCATCCCCAGCGCACTTAGGGCGGAATATGCAAACACAACAGGTGATGGACCGAATGTGGATCAATGTCACACACTCATCCCAGTCCAAAGATCTGGGCCCAAATCCATCGTTTTTTTGCACTCCACACCACCCTGGGTTAGACAATGGCGATATGCAAATCAGCTCTGACCCTGTGCCCCATGGGAACAGTCCAGTCCGAACTACAAAAGCCATGTCCTTCCCAGAACGGAATCAAGCATCCGAGGACCGGACCGGTTTCGAGGTAACACCTCTCATCAGCCCGGCTAGCTTGACTCCAGTGGTGTGGAGTGCCTGGGACCCACGTCTGGGCATCCCCAGCGCACTTAGGGCGGAATATGCAAACACAACAGGTGATGGACCGAATGTGGATCAATGTCACACACTCATCCCAGTCCAAAGATCTGGGCCCAAATCCATCGTTTTTTTGCACTCCACACCACCCTGGGTTAGACAATGGCGATATGCAAATCAGCTCTGACCCTGTGCCCCATGGGAACAGTCCAGTCCGAACTACAAAAGCCATGTCCTTCCCACAACGGAATCAAGCATCCGAGGACAGGACCGGTTTCGAGGTAGCACCTCTCATCAGCCCGGCTAGCTTGACTCCAGTGGTGTGGAGTGCCTGGGACCCACGTCTGGGCATCCCCAGCGCACTTAGGGCGGAATATGCAAACACAACAGGTGATGGACCGAATGTGGATCAATGTTACACACTCATCCCAGTCCAAAGATATGGGCCCAAATCCATCATTTTTTTGCACTCCACACCACCCTGGGTTAGACAATGGCGATATGCAAATCAGCTCTGACCCTGTGCCCCATGGGAACAGTCCAGTCCGAACTACAAAAGCCATGTCCTTCCCAGAACGGAATCAAGCATCCGAGGACCGGACCGGTTTCGAGGTAACACCTCTCATCAGCCCGGCTAGCTTGTCTCTAGTGGTGTGGAGTGCCTGGGACCCACGTCTGGGCATCCCCAGCGCACTTAGGGCGGAATATGCAAACACAACAGGTGATGGACCGAATGTGGATCAATGTCACACACTCATCCCAGTCCAAAGATCTGGGCCCAAATCCATTGTTTTTTTGCACTCCACACCACCCTGGGTTAGACAATGGCGATATGCAAATCAGCTCTGACCCTGTGCCCCAATGGGAACAGTCCAGTCCGAACTACAAAAGCCATGTCCTTCTCAGAACGGAATCAAGCATCCGAGGACTGGACCGGTTTCGAGGTAACACCTCTCATCAGCCCGGCTAGCTTGACTCCAGTGGTGTGGAGTGCCTGGGACCCACGTCTGGGCATCCCCAGCGCACTTAGGGCGGAATATGCAAACACAACAGGTGATGGACCGAATGTGGATCAATGTCACACACTCATCCCAGTCCAAAGATCTGGGCCCAAATCCATCGTTTTTTTGCACTCCAGAGCACCCTGGGTTAGACAATGGCGATATGCAAATCAGCTCTGACCCTGTGCCCCATGGGAACAGTCCAGTCCGAACTACAAAAGCCATGTCCTTCCCAGAACGGAATCAAGCATCCGAGGACCGGACCGGTTTCGAGGTAACACCTCTCATCAGCCCGGCTAGCTTGACTCTAGTGGTGTGGAGTGCCTGGGACCCACGTCTGGGCATCCCCAGCGCACTTAGGGCGGAATATGCAAACACAACAGGTGATGGACCGAATGTGGATCAATGTCACACACTCATCCCAGTCCAAAGATCTGGGCCCAAATCCATCATTTTTTTGCACTCCACAGCACCCTGGGTTAGACAATGGCGATATGCAAATCAGCTCTGACCCTGTGCCCCATGGGAACAGTCCAGTCCGAACTACAAAAGCCATGTCCTTCCCAGAACGGAATCAAGCATCCGAGGACCGGACCGGTTTCGAGGTAACACCTCTCATCAGCCCGGCTAGCTTGACTCTAGTGGTGTGGAGTGCCTGGGACCCACGTCTGGGCATCCCCAGCGCACTTAGGGCGGAATATGCAAACACAACAGGTGATGGACCGAATGTGGATCAATGTCACACACTCATCCCAGTTCAAAGATCTGGGCCCAAATCCATCGTTTTTTTGCACTACACACCACCCTGGGTTAGACAATGGCGATATGCAAATCAGCTCTGACCCTGTGCCCCATGGGAACAGTCCAGTCCGAACTACAAAAGCCATGTCCTTCCCAGAACGGAATCAAGCATCCGAGGACCGGACCGGTTTCGAGGTAACACCTCTCATCAGCCCGGCTAGCTTGACTCCAGTGTTGTGGAGTGCCTGTGACCCACGTCTGGGCATGCCCAGCGCACTTAGGGCGGAATATGCAAACACAACAGGTGATGGACCGAATGTGGATCAATGTCACACACTCATCCCAGTCCAAGGATCTGGGCCCAAATCCATCGTTTTTTTGCACTCCACACCACCCTGGGTTAGACAATGGCGATATGCAAATCAGCTCTGACCCTGTGCCCTATGGGAACAGTCCAGTCCGAACTACAAAAGCCATGTCCTTCCCAGAACGGAATCAAGCATCCGAGGACCGGACCGGTTTCGAGGTAACACCTCTCATCAGCCCGGCTAGCTTGACTCCAGTGGTGTGGGGTGCCTGGGACCCACGTCTGGGCATCCCCAGCGCACTTAGGGCGGAATATGCAAACACAACAGGTGATGGACCGAATGTGGATCAATGTCACACACTCATCCCAGT
Organism: Lissotriton vulgaris; assembly: GCF_964263255.1. NCBI lineage: Eukaryota > Metazoa > Chordata > Amphibia > Caudata > Salamandridae > Lissotriton > Lissotriton vulgaris. Next base: position 50,520,509 of record NC_141695.1, read on the forward strand.
CCAAAGATCTGGGCCCAAATCCATTGTTTTTTTGCACTCCACACCACCCTGGGTTAGACAATGGCGATATGCAAATCAGCTCTGACCCTGTGCCCCAATGGGAACAGTCCAGTCCGAACTACAAAAGCCATGTCCTTCTCAGAACGGAATCAAGCATCCGAGGACTGGACCGGTTTCGAGGTAACACCTCTCATCAGCCCGGCTAGCTTGACTCCAGTGGTGTGGAGTGCCTGGGACCCACGTCTGGGCATCCCCAGCGCACTTAGGGCGGAATATGCAAACACAACAGGTGATGGACCGAATGTGGATCAATGTCACACACTCATCCCAGTCCAAAGATCTGGGCCCAAATCCATCGTTTTTTTGCACTCCAGAGCACCCTGGGTTAGACAATGGCGATATGCAAATCAGCTCTGACCCTGTGCCCCATGGGAACAGTCCAGTCCGAACTACAAAAGCCATGTCCTTCCCAGAACGGAATCAAGCATCCGAGGACCGGACCGGTTTCGAGGTAACACCTCTCATCAGCCCGGCTAGCTTGACTCCAGTGTTGTGGAGTGCCTGTGACCCACGTCTGGGCATGCCCAGCGCACTTAGGGCGGAATATGCAAACACAACAGGTGATGGACCGAATGTGGATCAATGTCACACACTCATCCCAGTCCAAGGATCTGGGCCCAAATCCATCGTTTTTTTGCACTCCACACCACCCTGGGTTAGACAATGGCGATATGCAAATCAGCTCTGACCCTGTGCCCTATGGGAACAGTCCAGTCCGAACTACAAAAGCCATGTCCTTCCCAGAACGGAATCAAGCATCCGAGGACCGGACCGGTTTCGAGGTAACACCTCTCATCAGCCCGGCTAGCTTGACTCCAGTGGTGTGGGGTGCCTGGGACCCACGTCTGGGCATCCCCAGCGCACTTAGGGCGGAATATGCAAACACAACAGGTGATGGACCGAATGTGGATCAATGTCACACACTCATCCCAGTCCAAAGATCTGGGCCCAAATCCATTGTTTTTTTGCACTCCACACCACCCTGGGTTAGACAATGGCGATATGCAAATCAGCTCTGACCCTGTGCCCCAATGGGAACAGTCCAGTCCGAACTACAAAAGCCATGTCCTTCTCAGAACGGAATCAAGCATCCGAGGACTGGACCGGTTTCGAGGTAACACCTCTCATCAGCCCGGCTAGCTTGACTCCAGTGGTGTGGAGTGCCTGGGACCCACGTCTGGGCATCCCCAGCGCACTTAGGGCGGAATATGCAAACACAACAGGTGATGGACCGAATGTGGATCAATGTCACACACTCATCCCAGTCCAAAGATCTGGGCCCAAATCCATCGTTTTTTTGCACTCCAGAGCACCCTGGGTTAGACAATGGCGATATGCAAATCAGCTCTGACCCTGTGCCCCATGGGAACAGTCCAGTCCGAACTACAAAAGCCATGTCCTTCCCAGAACGGAATCAAGCATCCGAGGACCGGACCGGTTTCGAGGTAACACCTCTCATCAGCCCGGCTAGCTTGACTCTAGTGGTGTGGAGTGCCTGGGACCCACGTCTGGGCATCCCCAGCGCACTTAGGGCGGAATATGCAAACACAACAGGTGATGGACCGAATGTGGATCAATGTCACACACTCATCCCAGTCCAAAGATCTGGGCCCAAATCCATCATTTTTTTGCACTCCACAGCACCCTGGGTTAGACAATGGCGATATGCAAATCAGCTCTGACCCTGTGCCCCATGGGAACAGTCCAGTCCGAACTACAAAAGCCATGTCCTTCCCAGAACGGAATCAAGCATCCGAGGACCGGACCGGTTTGGAGGTAACACCTCTCATCAGCCCGGCTAGCTTGACTCTAGTGGTGTGGAGTGCCTGGGACCCACGTCTGGGCATCCCCAGCGCACTTAGGGCGGAATATGCAAACACAACAGGTGATGGACCGAATGTGGATCAATGTCACACACTCATCCCAGTTCAAAGATCTGGGCCCAAATCCATCGTTTTTTTGCACTACACACCACCCTGGGTTAGACAATGGCGATATGCAAATCAGCTCTGACCCTGTGCCCCATGGGAACAGTCCAGTCCGAACTACAAAAGCCATGTCCTTCCCAGAACGGAATCAAGCATCCGAGGACCGGACCGGTTTCGAGGTAACACCTCTCATCAGCCCGGCTAGCTTGACTCCAGTGTTGTGGAGTGCCTGTGACCCACGTCTGGGCATGCCCAGCGCACTTAGGGCGGAATATGCAAACACAACAGGTGATGGACCGAATGTGGATCAATGTCACACACTCATCCCAGTCCAAGGATCTGGGCCCAAATCCATCGTTTTTTTGCACTCCACACCACCCTGGGTTAGACAATGGCGATATGCAAATCAGCTCTGACCCTGTGCCCTATGGGAACAGTCCAGTCCGAACTACAAAAGCCATGTCCTTCCCAGAACGGAATCAAGCATCCGAGGACCGGACCGGTTTCGAGGTAACACCTCTCATCAGCCCGGCTAGCTTGACTCCAGTGGTGTGGGGTGCCTGGGACCCACGTCTGGGCATCCCCAGCGCACTTAGGGCGGAATATGCAAACACAACAGGTGATGGACCGAATGTGGATCAATGTCACACACTCATCCCAGTCCAAAGATCTGGGCCCAAATCCATCGTTTTTTTGCACTCCACACCACCCTGGGTTAGACAATGGTGATATGCAAATCAGCTCTGACCCTGTGCCCCATGGGAACAGTCCAGTCCGAACTACAAAAGCCATGTCCTTCCCAGAACGGAATCAAGCATCCGAGGACCGGACCGGTTTCGAGGTAACACCTCTCATCAGCCCGGCTAGCTTGACTCCAGTGGTGTGGAGTGCCTGGGACCCACGTCTGGGCATCCCCAGCGCACTTAGGGCGGAATATGCAAACACAACAGGTGATGGACCGAATGTGGATCAATGTCACACACTGATCCCAGTCCAAAGATCTGGGCCCAAATCCATCGTTTTTCTGCACTCCACACCACCCTGGGTTAGACAATGGCGATATGCAAATCAGCTCTGACCCTTTGCCCCATGGGAACAGTCCAGTCCGAACTACAAAAGCCATGTCCTTCCCAGAACGGAATCAAGCATCCGAGGACCGGACCGGTTTCGAGGTAACACCTCTCATCAGCCCGGCTAGCTTGACTCCAGTGGTGTGGAGTGCCTGGGACCCACGTCTGGGCATCCCCAGCGCACTTAGGGCGGAATATGCAAACACAACAGGTGATGGACCGAATGTGGATCAATGTCACACACTCATCCCAGTCCAAAGATCTGTGCCCAAATCCATCGTTTGTTTGCACTCCACACCACCCTGGGTTAGACAATGGCGATATGCAAATAAGCTCTGACCCTGTGTCCCATGGGAACAGTCCAGTCCGAACTACAAAAGCCATGTCCTTCCCAGAACGGAATCAAGCATCCGAGGACCGGACCGGTTTCGAGGTAACACCTCTCATCAGCCCGGCTAGCTTGACTCCAGTGGTGTGGAGCGCCTGGGACCCACGTCTGGGCATCCCCAGCGCACTTAGGGCGGAATATGCAAACACAACAGGTGATGGACCGAATGTGGATCAATGTCACACACTCATCCCAGTCCAAAGATCTGTGCCCAAATCCATCGTTTGTTTGCACTCCACACCACCCTGGGTTAGACAATGGCGATATGCAAATAAGCTCTGACCCTGTGTCCCATGGGAACAGTCCAGTCCGAACTACAAAAGCCATGTCCTTCCCAGAACAGAATCAAGCATCCGAGGACCGGACCGGTTTCGAGGTAACACCTCTCATCAGCCCGGCTAGCTTGACTCCAGTGGTGTGGAGTGCCTGGGACCCACGTCTGGGCATCCCCAGCGCACTTAGGGCGGAATATGCAAACACAACAGGTGATGGACCGAATGTGGATCAATGTCACACACTCATCCCAGTCCAAAGATCTGGGCCCAAATCCATCGTTTTTTTGCACTCCACACCACCCTGGGTTAGACAATGGTGATATGCAAATCAGCTCTGACCCTGTGCCCCATGGGAACAGTCCAGTCCGAAATACAAAAGCCATGTCCTTCCCAGAACGGAATCAAGCATCCGAGGACCGGACCGGTTTCGAGGTAACACCTCTCATCAGCCCGGCTAGCTTGACTCCAGTGGTGTGGAGTGCCTGGGACCCATGTCTGGGCATCCCCAGCGCACTTAGGGCGGAATATGCAAACACAACAGGTGATGGACCGAATGTGGATCAATGTCACACACTCATCCCAGTCCAAAGATCTGGGCCCAAATCCATCGTTTTTTTGCACTCCACACCACCCTGGGTTAGACAATGGCGATATGCAAATCAGCTCTGACCCTGTGCCCCATGGGAACAGTCCAGTCCGAACTACAAAAGCCATGTCCTTCCCAGAACGGAATCAAGCATCTGAGGACCGGACCGGTTTCGAGGTAACACCTCTCATCAGCCCGGCTAGCTTGACTCCAGTGTTGTGGAGTGCCTGGGACCCACGTCTGGGCATGCCCAGCGCACTTAGGGCGGAATATGCAAACACAACAGGTGATGGACCGAATGTGGATCAATGTCACACACTCATCCCAGTCCAAAGATCTGGGCCCAAATCCATCGTTATTTTGCACTCCACACCACCCTGGGTTAGACAATGGCGATATGCAAATCAGCTCTGACCCTGTGCCCCATGGGAACAGTCCAGTCCGAACTACAAAAGCCATGTCCTTCCCAGAACGGAATCAAGCATCCGAGGACCGGACCGGTTTCGAGGTAACACCTCTCATCAGCCCAGCTAGCTTGACTCCAGTGGTGTGGAGTGCCTGGGACCCACGTCTGGGCATCCCCAGCGCACTTAGGGCGGAATATGCAAACACAACAGGTGATGGACCGAATGTGGATCAATGTCACACACTCATCCCAGTCCAAAGATCTGGGCCCAAATCCATCGTTTTTTTGCACTCCACTCCACCCTGGGTTAGACAATGGCGATATGCAAATCAGCTCTGACCCTGTGCCCCATGGGAACAGTCCAGTCCGAACTACAAAAGCCATGTCCTTCCCAGAACGGAATCAAGCATCCGAGGACCGGACCGGAGACGAGGTAACACCTCTCATCAGCCCGGCTAGCTTGACTCCAGTGGTGTGGAGTGCCTGGGACCCACGTCTGGGCATCCCCAGCGCACTTAGGGCGGAATATGCAAACACAACAGGTGATGGACCGAATGTGGATCAATGTCACACACTCATCCCAGTCCAAAGATCTGGGCCCAAATCCATTGTTTTTTTGCACTCCACACCACCCTGGGTTAGACAATGGCGATATGCAAATCAGCTCTGACCCTGTGCCCCATGGGAACAGTCCAGTCTGAACTACAAAAGCCATGTCCTTCCCAGAACGGAATCAAGCATCCGAGGACCGGACCGGTTTCGAGGTAACACCTCTCATCAGCCCGGCTAGCTTGACTCCAGTGGTGTGGAGTCCCTGGGACCCACGTCTGGGCATCCCCAGCACACTTAGGGCGGAATATGCAAACACAACAGGTGATGGACCGAATGTGGATCAATGTCACACACTCATCTCAGTCCAAAGATCTGGGCCCAAATCCATCGTTTTTTTGCACTCCACACCACCCTGGGTTAGACAATGGCGATATGCAAATCAGCTCTGACCCTGTGCCCCATGGGAACAGTCCAGTCCGAACTACAAAAGCCATGTCCTTCCCAGAACGGAATCAAGCATCCGAGGACCGGACCGGTTTCGAGGTAACACCTCTGATCAGCCCGGCTAGCTTGACTCCAGTGGTGTGGAGTGCCTGGGACCCACGTCTGGGCATGCCCAGCGCACTTAGGGCGGAATATGCAAACACAACAGGTGATGGACCGAATGTGGATCAATGTCACACACTCATCCCAGTCCAAAGATCTGGGCCCAAACCCATCGTTTTTTTGCACTCCACACCACCCTGGGTTAGACAATGGCGATATGCAAATCAGCTCTGACCCTGTGCCCCATGGGAACAGTCCAGTCCGAACTACAAAAGCCATGTCCTTCCCAGAACGGAATCAAGCATCCGAGGACCGGACCGGTTTCGAGGTAACACCTCTCATCAGCCCGGCTAGCTTGACTCCAGTGGTGTGGAGTGCCTGGGACCCACGTCTGGGCATCCCCAGCGCACTTAGGGCGGAATATGCAAACACAACAGGTGATGGACCGAATGTGGATCAATGTCACACACTCATCCCAGTCCAAAGATCTGGGCCCAAATCCATCGTTTTTTTTGCACTCCACACCACCCTGGGTTAGACAATGGCGATATGCAAATCAGCTCTGACCCTGTGCCCCATGGGAACAGTCCAGTCCGAACTACAAAAGCCATGTCCTTCCCAGAACGGAATCAAGCATCCGAGGACCGGACCGGTTTCGAGGTAACACCTCTCATCAGCCCAGCTAGCTTGACTCCAGTGGTGTGGAGTGCCTGGGACCCACGTCTGGGCATCCCCAGCGCACTTACGGCGGAATATGCAAACACAACTGGTGATGGACCGAATGTGGATCAATGTCACACACTCATCCCAGTCCAAAGATCTGGGCCCAAATCCATCGTTTTTTTGCACTCCACACCACCCTGGGTTAGACAATGGCGATATGCAAATCAGCTCTGACCCAGTGCCCCATGGGAACAGTCCAGTCTGAACTACAAAAGCCATGTCCTTCCCAGAACGGAATCAAGCATCCGAGGACCGGACCGGTTTCGAGGTAACACCTCTCATCAGCCCGGCTAGCTTGACTCCAGTGGTGTGGAGTGCCTGGGACCCACGTCTGGGCATCCCCAGCGCACTCAGGGCCGAATATGCAAACACAACAGGTGATGGACCGAATGTGGATCAATGTCACACACTCATCCCAGTCCAAAGATCTGGGCCCAAATCCATTGTTTTTTTGCACTCCACACCACCCTGGGTTAGACAATGGTGATATGCAAATCAGCTCTGACCCTGTGCCCCATGGGAACAGTCCAGTCCGAACTACAAAAGCCATGTCCTTCCCAGAACGGAATCAAGCATCCGAGGACCGGACCGGTTTCGAGGTAACACCTCTCATCAGCCCGGCTAGCTTGACTCCAGTGGTGTGGAGTGCCTGGGACACACGTCTGGGCATCCCCAGGGCACTTAGGGCGGAATATGCAAACACAACAGGTGATGGACCGAATGTGGATCAATGTCACACACTCATCCCAGTCCAAAGATCTGGGCCCAAATCCATCGTTTTTTTGCACTCCACACCACCCTGAGTTAGACAATGGCGATATGCAAATCAGCTCTGACCCTGTGCCCCATGGGAACAGTCCAGTCCGAACTACAAAAGCCATGTCCTTCCCAGAACGGAATCAAGCATCCGAGGACCGGACCGGTTTCGAGGTAACACCTCTCATCAGCCCGGCTAGCTTGACTCCAGTGGTGTGGAGTGCCTGGGACCCACGTCTGGGCATCCCCAGCGCACTTAGGGCGGAATATGCAAACACAACAGGTGATGGACCGAATGTGGATCAATGTCACACACTCATCCCAGTCCAAAGATCTGGGCCCAAATCCATTGTTTTTTTGCACTCCACACCACCCTGGGTTAGACAATGGCGATATGCAAATCAGCTCTGACCCTGTGCCCCATGGAAACAGTCCAGTCCGAACTACAAAAGCCATGTCCTTCCCAGAACGGAATCAAGCATCCGAGGACCGGACCGGTTTCGAGGTAACACCTCTCATAAGCCCGGCTAGCTTGACTCCAGTGGTGTGGAGTGCCTGGGACCCACGTCTGGGCATCCCCAGCACACTTAGGGCGGAATATGCAAACACAACAGGTGATGGACCGAATGTGGATCAATGTCACACACTCATCCCAGTCCAAAGATCTGGGCCCAAATCCATTGTTTTTTTGCACTCCACACCACCCTGGGTTAGACAATGGCGATATGCAAATCAGCTCTGACCCTGTGCCCCATGGGAACATTCCAGTCCGAACTACAAAAGACATGTCCTTCCCAGAACGGAATCAAGCATCCGAGGACCAGACCGGTTTCGAGGTAACACCTCTCATCAGCCCGGCTAGCTTGACTCCAGTGGTGTGGAGTGCCTGGGACCCACGTCTGGGCATCCCCAGCGCACTTAGGGCGGAATATGCAAACACAACAGGTGATGGACCGAATGTGGATCAATGTCACACACTCATCCCAGTCCAAAGATCTGGGCCCAAATCCATCGTTTTTTTGCACTCCACACCACCCTGGGTTAGACAATGGCGATATGCAAATCAGCTCTGACCCTGTGCCCCATGGGAACAGTCCAGTCCGAACTACAAAAGCCATGTCCTTCCCAGAACGGAATCAAGCATCCGAGGACCGGACCGGAGACGAGGTAACACCTCTCATCAGCCCGGCTAGCTTGACTCCATAGGTGTGGAGTGCCTGGGACCCACGTCTGGGCATCCCCAGCGCACTTAGGGCGGAATATGCAAACACAACAGGTGATGGACCGAATGTGGATCAATGTCACACACTCATCCCAGTCCAAAGATCTGGGCCCAAATCCATTGTTTTTTTGCACTCCACACCACCCTGGGTTAGACAATGGCGATATGCAAATCAGCTCTGACCCTGTGCCCCATGGAAACAGTCCAGTCCGAACTACAAAAGCCATGTCCTTCCCAGAACGGAATCAAGCATCCGAGGACCGGACCGGTTTCGAGGTAACACCTCTGATCAGCCCGGCTAGCTTGACTCCAGTGGTGTGGAGTGCCTGAGACCCACGTCTGGGCATCCCCAGCGCACTTAGGGCGGAATATGCAAACACAACAGGTGATGGACCGAATGTGGATCAATGTCACACACTCATCCCAGTCCAAAGATCTGGGCCCAAACCCATCGTTTTTTTGCACTCCACACCACCCTGGCTTAGACAATGGCGATATGCAAATCAGCTCTGACCCTGTGCCCCATGGGAACAGTCCAGTCCGAACTACAAAAGCCATGTCCTTCCCAGAACGGAATCAAGCATCCGAGGACCGGACCGGTTTCGAGGTAACACCTCTCATCAGCCCGGCTAGCTTGACTCCAGTGGTGTGGAGTGCCTGGGACCCACGTCTGGGCATCCCCAGCGCACTTGGGGCGGAAAATGCAAACACAACAGGTGATGGACCGAATGTGGATCAATGTCACACACTCATCCCAGTCCAAAGATCTGGGCCCAAATCCATCGTTTTTTTGCACTCCACACCACCCTGGGTTAGACAATGGCGATATGCAAATCAGCTCTGACCCTGTGCCCCATGGGAACAGTCCAGTCCGAACTACAAAAGCCATGTCCTTCCCAGAACGGAATCAAGCATCCGAGGACCGGACCGGTTTCGAGGTAACACCTCTCATCAGCCCGGCTAGCTTGACTCCAGTGGTGTGGAGTGCCTGGGACCCACGTCTGGGCATCCCCAGCGCACTTAGGGCAGAATATGCAAACACAACAGGTGATGGACCGAATGTGGATCAATGTCACACACTCATCCCAGTCCAAAGATCTGGGCCCAAATCCATTGTTTTTTTGCACTCCACACCACCCTGGGTTAGACAATGGCGATATGCAAATCAGCTCTGATCCTGTGCCCCATGGGAACAGTCCAGTCCGAACTACAAAAGCCATGTCCTTCCCAGAACGGAATCAAGCATCTGAGGACCGGACCGGTTTCGAGGTAACACCTCTCATCAGCCCGGCTAGCTTGACTCCAGTGTTGTGGAGTGCCTGGGACCCACGTCTGGGCATGCCCAGCGCACTTAGGGCGGAATATGCAAACACAACAGGTGATGGACCGAATGTGGATCAATGTCACACACTCATCCCAGTCCAAAGATCTGGGCCCAAATCCATCGTTATTTTGCACTCCACACCACCCTGGGTTAGACAATGGCGATATGCAAATCAGCTCTGACCCTGTGCCCCATGGGAACAGTCCAGTCCGAACTACAAAAGCCATGTCCTTCCCAGAACGGAATCAAGCATCCGAGGACCGGACCGGTTTCGAGGTAACACCTCTCATCAGCCCAGCTAGCTTGACTCCAGTGGTGTGGAGTGCCTGGGACCCACGTCTGGGCATCCCCAGCGCACTTAGGGCGGAATATGCAAACACAACAGGTGATGGACCGAATGTGGATCAATGTCACACACTCATCCCAGTCCAAAGATCTGGGCCCAAATCCATCGTTTTTTTGCACTCCACTCCACCCTGGGTTAGACAATGGCGATATGCAAATCAGCTCTGACCCTGTGCCCCATGGGAACAGTCCAGTCCGAACTACAAAAGCCATGTCCTTCCCAGAACGGAATCAAGCATCCGAGGACCGGACCGGAGACGAGGTAACACCTCTCATCAGCCCGGCTAGCTTGACTCCAGTGGTGTGGAGTGCCTGGGACCCACGTCTGGGCATCCCCAGCGCACTTAGGGCGGAATATGCAAACACAACAGGTGATGGACCGAATGTGGATCAATGTCACACACTCATCCCAGTCCAAAGATCTGGGCCCAAATCCATTGTTTTTTTGCACTCCACACCACCCTGGGTTAGACAATGGCGATATGCAAATCAGCTCTGACCCTGTGCCCCATGGGAACAGTCCAGTCTGAACTACAAAAGCCATGTCCTTCCCAGAACGGAATCAAGCATCCGAGGACCGGACCGGTTTCGAGGTAACACCTCTCATCAGCCCGGCTAGCTTGACTCCAGTGGTGTGGAGTCCCTGGGACCCACGTCTGGGCATCCCCAGCACACTTAGGGCGGAATATGCAAACACAACAGGTGATGGACCGAATGTGGATCAATGTCACACACTCATCTCAGTCCAAAGATCTGGGCCCAAATCCATCGTTTTTTTGCACTCCACACCACCCTGGGTTAGACAATGGCGATATGCAAATCAGCTCTGACCCTGTGCCCCATGGGAACAGTCCAGTCCGAACTACAAAAGCCATGTCCTTCCCAGAACGGAATCAAGCATCCGAGGACCGGACCGGTTTCGAGGTAACACCTCTGATCAGCCCGGCTAGCTTGACTCCAGTGGTGTGGAGTGCCTGGGACCCACGTCTGGGCATGCCCAGCGCACTTAGGGCGGAATATGCAAACACAACAGGTGATGGACCGAATGTGGATCAATGTCACACACTCATCCCAGTCCAAAGATCTGGGCCCAAACCCATCGTTTTTTTGCACTCCACACCACCCTGGGTTAGACAATGGCGATATGCAAATCAGCTCTGACCCTGTGCCCCATGGGAACAGTCCAGTCCGAACTACAAAAGCCATGTCCTTCCCAGAACGGAATCAAGCATCCGAGGACCGGACCGGTTTCGAGGTAACACCTCTCATCAGCCCGGCTAGCTTGACTCCAGTGGTGTGGAGTGCCTGGGACCCACGTCTGGGCATCCCCAGCGCACTTAGGGCGGAATATGCAAACACAACAGGTGATGGACCGAATGTGGATCAATGTCACACACTCATCCCAGTCCAAAGATCTGGGCCCAAATCCATCGTTTTTTTTGCACTCCACACCACCCTGGGTTAGACAATGGCGATATGCAAATCAGCTCTGACCCTGTGCCCCATGGGAACAGTCCAGTCCGAACTACAAAAGCCATGTCCTTCCCAGAACGGAATCAAGCATCCGAGGACCGGACCGGTTTCGAGGTAACACCTCTCATCAGCCCAGCTAGCTTGACTCCAGTGGTGTGGAGTGCCTGGGACCCACGTCTGGGCATCCCCAGCGCACTTACGGCGGAATATGCAAACACAACTGGTGATGGACCGAATGTGGATCAATGTCACACACTCATCCCAGTCCAAAGATCTGGGCCCAAATCCATCGTTTTTTTGCACTCCACACCACCCTGGGTTAGACAATGGCGATATGCAAATCAGCTCTGACCCAGTGCCCCATGGGAACAGTCCAGTCTGAACTACAAAAGCCATGTCCTTCCCAGAACGGAATCAAGCATCCGAGGACCGGACCGGTTTCGAGGTAACACCTCTCATCAGCCCGGCTAGCTTGACTCCAGTGGTGTGGAGTGCCTGGGACCCACGTCTGGGCATCCCCAGCGCACTCAGGGCCGAATATGCAAACACAACAGGTGATGGACCGAATGTGGATCAATGTCACACACTCATCCCAGTCCAAAGATCTGGGCCCAAATCCATTGTTTTTTTGCACTCCACACCACCCTGGGTTAGACAATGGTGATATGCAAATCAGCTCTGACCCTGTGCCCCATGGGAACAGTCCAGTCCGAACTACAAAAGCCATGTCCTTCCCAGAACGGAATCAAGCATCCGAGGACCGGACCGGTTTCGAGGTAACACCTCTCATCAGCCCGGCTAGCTTGACTCCAGTGGTGTGGAGTGCCTGGGACACACGTCTGGGCATCCCCAGGGCACTTAGGGCGGAATATGCAAACACAACAGGTGATGGACCGAATGTGGATCAATGTCACACACTCATCCCAGTCCAAAGATCTGGGCCCAAATCCATCGTTTTTTTGCACTCCACACCACCCTGAGTTAGACAATGGCGATATGCAAATCAGCTCTGACCCTGTGCCCCATGGGAACAGTCCAGTCCGAACTACAAAAGCCATGTCCTTCCCAGAACGGAATCAAGCATCCGAGGACCGGACCGGTTTCGAGGTAACACCTCTCATCAGCCCGGCTAGCTTGACTCCAGTGGTGTGGAGTGCCTGGGACCCACGTCTGGGCATCCCCAGCGCACTTAGGGCGGAATATGCAAACACAACAGGTGATGGACCGAATGTGGATCAATGTCACACACTCATCCCAGTCCAAAGATCTGGGCCCAAATCCATTGTTTTTTTGCACTCCACACCACCCTGGGTTAGACAATGGCGATATGCAAATCAGCTCTGACCCTGTGCCCCATGGAAACAGTCCAGTCCGAACTACAAAAGCCATGTCCTTCCCAGAACGGAATCAAGCATCCGAGGACCGGACCGGTTTCGAGGTAACACCTCTCATAAGCCCGGCTAGCTTGACTCCAGTGGTGTGGAGTGCCTGGGACCCACGTCTGGGCATCCCCAGCACACTTAGGGCGGAATATGCAAACACAACAGGTGATGGACCGAATGTGGATCAATGTCACACACTCATCCCAGTCCAAAGATCTGGGCCCAAATCCATTGTTTTTTTGCACTCCACACCACCCTGGGTTAGACAATGGCGATATGCAAATCAGCTCTGACCCTGTGCCCCATGGGAACATTCCAGTCCGAACTACAAAAGACATGTCCTTCCCAGAACGGAATCAAGCATCCGAGGACCAGACCGGTTTCGAGGTAACACCTCTCATCAGCCCGGCTAGCTTGACTCCAGTGGTGTGGAGTGCCTGGGACCCACGTCTGGGCATCCCCAGCGCACTTAGGGCGGAATATGCAAACACAACAGGTGATGGACCGAATGTGGATCAATGTCACACACTCATCCCAGTCCAAAGATCTGGGCCCAAATCCATCGTTTTTTTGCACTCCACACCACCCTGGGTTAGACAATGGCGATATGCAAATCAGCTCTGACCCTGTGCCCCATGGGAACAGTCCAGTCCGAACTACAAAAGCCATGTCCTTCCCAGAACGGAATCAAGCATCCGAGGACCGGACCGGAGACGAGGTAACACCTCTCATCAGCCCGGCTAGCTTGACTCCATAGGTGTGGAGTGCCTGGGACCCACGTCTGGGCATCCCCAGCGCACTTAGGGCGGAATATGCAAACACAACAGGTGATGGACCGAATGTGGATCAATGTCACACACTCATCCCAGTCCAAAGATCTGGGCCCAAATCCATTGTTTTTTTGCACTCCACACCACCCTGGGTTAGACAATGGCGATATGCAAATCAGCTCTGACCCTGTGCCCCATGGAAACAGTCCAGTCCGAACTACAAAAGCCATGTCCTTCCCAGAACGGAATCAAGCATCCGAGGACCGGACCGGTTTCGAGGTAACACCTCTGATCAGCCCGGCTAGCTTGACTCCAGTGGTGTGGAGTGCCTGAGACCCACGTCTGGGCATCCCCAGCGCACTTAGGGCGGAATATGCAAACACAACAGGTGATGGACCGAATGTGGATCAATGTCACACACTCATCCCAGTCCAAAGATCTGGGCCCAAACCCATCGTTTTTTTGCACTCCACACCACCCTGGCTTAGACAATGGCGATATGCAAATCAGCTCTGACCCTGTGCCCCATGGGAACAGTCCAGTCCGAACTACAAAAGCCATGTCCTTCCCAGAACGGAATCAAGCATCCGAGGACCGGACCGGTTTCGAGGTAACACCTCTCATCAGCCCGGCTAGCTTGACTCCAGTGGTGTGGAGTGCCTGGGACCCACGTCTGGGCATCCCCAGCGCACTTGGGGCGGAAAATGCAAACACAACAGGTGATGGACCGAATGTGGATCAATGTCACACACTCATCCCAGTCCAAAGATCTGGGCCCAAATCCATCGTTTTTTTGCACTCCACACCACCCTGGGTTAGACAATGGCGATATGCAAATCAGCTCTGACCCTGTGCCCCATGGGAACAGTCCAGTCCGAACTACAAAAGCCATGTCCTTCCCAGAACGGAATCAAGCATCCGAGGACCGGACCGGTTTCGAGGTAACACCTCTCATCAGCCCGGCTAGCTTGACTCCAGTGGTGTGGAGTGCCTGGGACCCACGTCTGGGCATCCCCAGCGCACTTAGGGCAGAATATGCAAACACAACAGGTGATGGACCGAATGTGGATCAATGTCACACACTCATCCCAGTCCAAAGATCTGGGCCCAAATCCATTGTTTTTTTGCACTCCACACCACCCTGGGTTAGACAATGGCGATATGCAAATCAGCTCTGATCCTGTGCCCCATGGGAACAGTCCAGTCCGAACTACAAAAGCCATGTCCTTCCCAGAACGGAATCAAGCATCCGAGGACCGGACCGGTTTCGAGGTAATACCTCTCATCAGCCCGGCTAGCTTGACTCTAGTGGTGTGGAGTGCCTGGGACCCACGTCTGGGCATCCCCAGCGCACTTAGGGCGGAATATGCAAACACAACAGGTGATGGACCGAATGTGGATCAATGTCACACACTCATCCCAGTCCAAAGATCTGGGCCCAAATCCATTGTTTTTTTGCACTCCACACCACCCTGGGTTAGACAATGGCGATATGCAAATCAGCTCTGACCCTGTGCCCCATGGGAACAGTCCAGTCCGAACTACAAAAGCCATGTCCTTCTCAGAACGGAATCAAGAATCCGAGGACTGGACCGGTTTCGAGGTAACACCTCTCATCAGCCCGGCTAGCTTGACTCCAGTGGTGTGGAGTGCCTGGGACCCACGTCTGGGCATCCCCAGCGCACTTAGGGCGGAATATGCAAACACAACAGGTGATGGACCGAATGTGGATCAATGTCACACACTCATCCCAGTCCAAAGATCTGGGCCCAAATCCATCGTTTTTTTATTATTATTATTATTATTATTATTCCGAGTTTTGTATAGCGCCTGGTTACCAATAGGCATCTCTGCGCTTATCAGAACATAACACTGCTACAAGAATGCAAGGATTAAACAGAGAACAAAAAAGTTTTTAAAAGTTTACGAAACCTGAAGAGACGGCTTCGGAGCGCAGTTGTAGGGGCAGTGAGTTCCACAAGGAGGCCACATTTATTGAAAACCTTCTGCCACCAGTTCTTGCCTTTTTCACCCTGCTAACCTGAAAGGAGATGTTGGTGGTCAGAGCGGAGGGAACGAGAGGCCTTATAGGGCTGGACCATTTCCTCAAGAATAGGTGGACCCACCCCGTGCAGGACTTTGTGGGCGATGCAGAGTGACTTGAATTTCACCCGGTCCCTCACAGGGAGCCAGTGCAGTGCCCTCAACGCCGGGCGGGCGGATTGCCGCCTAGGGAGACCCGTCAAAAGCCTGGCAGCTGCGTTCTGCACTTGCTGCAGTCTGTTCAGGGTCGATTCGGGTGCGCCCAGGAATAGCGCATTGCTGAAATCCAGCCGCGAGATGATAAGTCCCTGGATGAGAAGCCTTGGAGTGGCCACTGGGAGCAAGGGCAGAATCTTCTGGGCTGAACGGAGCAGGCCAAAGCACACGCCAGCAGTCTTTTGCACTCCACACCACCCTGGGTTAGACAATGGCGATATGCAAATCAGCTCTGACCCTGTGCCCCATGGGAACAGTCCAGTCCGAACTACAAAAGCCATGTCCTTCCCAGAACGGAATCAAGCATCTGAGGACCGGACCGGTTTCGAGGTAACACCTCTCATCAGCCCGGCTAGCTTGACTCCAGTGTTGTGGAGTGCCTGGGACCCACGTCTGGGCATGCCCAGCGCACTTAGGGCGGAATATGCAAACACAACAGGTGATGGACCGAATGTGGATCAATGTCACACACTCATCCCAGTCCAAAGATCTGGGCCCAAATCCATCGTTTTTTTGCACTCCACACCACCCTGGGTTAGACAATGGCGATATGCAAATCAGCTCTGACCCTGTGCCCCATGGGAACAGTCCAGTCCGAACTACAAAAGCCATGTCCTTCCCAGAACGGAATCAAGCATCCGAGGACCGGACCGGTTTCGAGGTAACACCTCTCATCAGCCCAGCTAGCTTGACTCCAGTGGTGTGGAGTGCCTGGGACCCACGTCTGGGCATCCCCAGGGCACTTAGGGCAGAATATGCAAACACAACAGGTGATGGACCGAATGTGGATCAATGTCACACACTCATCCCAGTCCAAAGATCTTGGCCCAAATCCATCATTTTTTTGCACTCCACACCACCCTGGGTTAGACAATGGCGATATGCAAATCAGCTCTGACCCAGTGCCCCATGGGAACAGTCCAGTCCGAACTACAAAAGCCATGTCCTTCCCAGAACGGAATCAAGCATCCGAGGACCGGACCGGTTTCGAGGTAACACCTCTCATCAGCCCGGCTAGCTTGACTCCAGTGGTGTGGAGTGCCTGGGACCCACGTCTGGGCATCCCCTGCGCACTTAGGGCGGAATATGCAAACACAACAGGTGATGGACCGAATGTGGATCAATGTCACACACTCATCCCAGTCCAAAGATCTGGGCCCAAATCCATCGTTTTTTTGCACTCCACACCACCCTGGGTTAGACAATGGCGATATGCAAATCAGCTCTGACCCTGTGCCCCATGGGAACAGTCCAGTCCGAACTACAAAAGCCATGTCCTTCCCAGAACTGAATCAAGCATCCGAGGACCGGACCGGTTTCGAGGTAACACCTCTCATCAGCCCGGCTAGCTTGACTCCAGTGGTGTGGAGTGCCTGGGACCCACGTCTGGGCATCCCCAGCGCACTTAGGGCGGAATATGCAAACACAACAGGTGATGGACCGAATGTCACACACTCATCCCAGTCACTAGGGCATCTCATCAGCCCGGCTAGCTTGACTCCAGTGGAGTGCCCAGACGTGGGTCCCAGGCACTCCACACCACTGGAGTCAAGCTAGCCGGGCTGATGAGAGGTGTTACCTCGAAACCGGTCCGGTCCTCGGATGCTTGATTCCGTTCTGGGAAGGACATGGCTTTTGTAGTTAGGACTGGACTGTTGCCATTTGGGCCCAGATCTTTGGACTGGGATGAATATGTGACATTGATCCACATTCGGTCCATCACCTGTTTTGTTTGCAGGATACAGAAAGTGGCACTGGTTGATTTTAGCCATTGGTCAAGTAAGTGTTGCACAAGTTAGGAGGTGAGGGCCCAATGTACTAACAGAACATGATGCACTATTTGCAAACTCTCTGTAATTCTGTGATGTGACCGATGTACTATTAAAATCCTTCACAAATTAACAATATTTTGCCATCTCTCTACTTATGATCCCTTGTGAATAACTATGATCACTGCATAGGAGGCCTGCAAGGAACAGTAGCCCATATTCCTGTGTTCGCATTTCCAATTGGAATCTTCTGTTTTTAATGTAGCCGCTCTTCCATTTTGGATCTGGTGCTGGTTCAAACAAAATGCTTTAGTGTATCATGTTCCAAGTCCTTTTGCCGACAGAATCCTATCTCAGCTGCTGAGTGCTGACCTATCACCTGGCACTTTGCACCATGCATTATGCAGGGGTGAGCTAGGGGCTCTCTTGGATCATGCCAACACAGTGGGGTGCCTGTAGATGAAGACCAGAGCCTACCTCAAATGCCTGCCATGAGGAAGATTTACTAGTGTTTCCCTTTCACCTCCCAGTAGGCAGAGGGTTGTCTATGCTTCCTATAGTTCTTTTAGGTCTGCACACTAGCACTCATGGGTTATGCTCAGAGGCAGGACAGGGCTTTGTATAGGTCAGATCAGTCAGGATATAATTTTTAGTCTTAGATTTTTCTTGCTTTAAATAGTACATGTGTGAGCATAAGTTAGGTATAGGGTTGCACTCAATGTTAGAGGAGATGTGAGCAAACAGCATGTCAACGAATTAAGAAGAAAACAGCATATCCGTGCTTATAGCAGCAACCTGCAGTTCAAGGTCTAAAAGAGCAAACAGCATAGCAAAGTTTAAAGCAGCAAAATGCATACATATATATGTGCCCAAAGCAACAAACCGCATATCAATGTCTAAAGCAGCAAAATGCATGTATACCCTTTAAGTGACAAACTGCATATCAAAGTCTAAAGCAGCAAAATGAATATGTATGCCCAAAGCAACAAACAGCATGTCGCTGTCTAAAGCAACAAAATACATATATGCATATTTGTGTAAAGCAACAAACTGCATATCAAAGTCTAAAGCAGCAAAATACATACATATGTTTAGAGCAACAAACACACTGTCTAAAGCAACAAAATGCATATGTATACTTAAAGCAAAACTGCATATCAAAGTCTAAAGTAGGAAAATCCAAATATACACTTAAAGCAACAAACTGCATATCAATGTGTAAAGCAGAAAAATGCATATTTGTGTAAAGCAACAAACTGCATATCAAAGTCTAAAGCAGCAAAATACATACATATGTTTAGAGCAACAAACACACTGTCTAAAGCAACAAAATGCATATGTATACTTAAAAAGCAAAACTGCATATCAAAGTTTAAAGTAGGAAAATGCAAATATACGCTTAAAGCAACAAACTGCATATCAATGTTTAAAGCAGAAAAATGCATATATACGCTTAAAGCAACAAACAGCATATTAATATCTATTGCACTTAAAAGCATATATATGCGTAAAGCAACAAACTGCATCTCATGTCTAAAGCAGCAAAATGCATATGTACACTTAAAGCAACAAACTGCATATCAGTGTCTAAAGGAGCAAAATGCATATGTACACTTGGAGCAACAAACTGCAAGTCAGTGTCTAAAGCAGCAAAATACATATATAAGCTTAAAGCAACAAACTGCATATCAATGTCTAAAGCAGCAAAATGCATATATACACTTAAAGCCACAAAGAGCCTATCATTGTCTAAAGCAGCAAAATACATATATATCCTTAAAGCAACAAACTGCATATTAATGTCTAAAGCAGCAAAATGCATATATACACTTAAAGCCAAAAAGTGCCTATCATTGTCTAAAGCAGCAAAATACATATATATCCTTAAAGCAACAAACTGCATATTAATGTCTAAAGCAGCAAAATGCATATATACACTTAAAGTAACAAAGTGCCTATCAAGTCTAAAGCAGCAAAATACATATATATCCTTAAAGCAACAAACTGCATATCAATGTCTAAAGCAGCAAAATGCATATATACACTTAAAGCCAAAAAGTGCCTATCATTGTCTAAAGCAGCAAAATACATATATATCCTTAAAGCAACAAACTGCATATTAATGTCTAAAGCAGCAAAATGCATATATACACTTAAAGTAACAAAGTGCCTATCAAGTCTAAAGCAGCAAAATACATATATATCCTTAAAGCAACAAACTGCATATCAATGTCTAAAGCAGCAAAATGCATATATACACTTAAAGCAACAAAGTGCCTATCGTTGTCTAAAGCAGCAAAATACATATATACACTTAAAGTAACAAAGTGCCTATCAATGTCTAAAGCAGCAAAATGCATATATACACTTAAAGTAACAAAGTGCCTATCAAGTCTAAAGCAGCAAAATACATATATATCCTTAAAGCAACAAACTGCATATCAATGTCTAAAGCAGCAAAATGCATGTATACCCTTTAAGTGACAAACTGCATATCAAAGTCTAAAGCAGCAAAATGCATATGTATGCCCAAAGCAACAAACAGCATGTCGCTGTCTAAAGCAACAAAATACATATATGCATATTTGTGTAAAGCAACAAACTGCATATCAAAGTCTAAAGCAGCAAAATACATACATATGTTTAGAGCAACAAGCACACTGTCTAAAGCAACAAAATGCATATGTATACTTAAAGCAAAACTGCATATCAAAGTCTAAAGTAGGAAAATCCAAATATACACTTAAAGCAACAAACTGCATATCAATGTGTAAAGCAGAAAAATGCATATTTGTGTAAAGCAACAAACTGCATATCAAAGTCTAAAGCAGCAAAATACATACATATGTTTAGAGCAACAAACACACTGTCTAAAGCAACAAAATGCATATGTATACTTAAAAAGCAAAACTGCATATCAAAGTCTAAAGTAGGAATATGCAAATATACGCTTAAAGCAACAAACTGCATATCAATGTTTAAAGCAGAAAAATGCATATATACGCTTAAAGCAACAAACAGCATATTAATATCTATTGCACTTAAAAGCATATATATGCGTAAAGCAACAAACTGCATCTCATGTCTAAAGCAGCAAAATGCATATGTACACTTAAAGCAACAAACTGCATATCAGTGTCTAAAGGAGCAAAATGCATATGTACACTTGGAGCAACAAACTGCAAGTCAGTGTCTAAAGCAGCAAAATACATATATAAGCTTAAAGCAACAAACTGCATATCAATGTCTAAAGCAGCAAAATGCATATATACACTTAAAGCCAAAAAGTGCCTATCATTGTCTAAAGCAGCAAAATACATATATATCCTTAAAGCAACAAACTGCATATTAATGTCTAAAGCAGCAAAATGCATATATACACTTAAAGCCAAAAAGTGCCTATCAATGTCTAAAGCAGCAAAATGCGTATATACACTTAAAGTAACAAAGTGCCTATCAAGTCTAAAGCAGCAAAATACATATATATCCTTAAAGCAACAAACTGCATATCAATGTCTAAAGCAGCAAAATGCATATATACACGTAAAGCAACAAAGTGCCTATCGTTGTCTAAAGCAGCAAAATACATATATACACTTAAAGTAACAAAGTGCCTATCAATGTCTAAAGCAGCAAAATGCATATATACACTTATAGTAACAAAGTGCCTATCAAGTCTAAAGCAGCACAATGCATATATATGCTTAAAGCAACAAACTGCATATCAATGTCTAAAGCAGCAAAATGCATGTATACCCTTTAAGTGACAAACTGCATATCAAAGTCTAAAGCAGCAAAATGCACATGTTCACTAAAAGCAACAAATTGCATATGAATGTCTAAAGCAACAGAATGCATATATTTGGTTAAGGCCACACAATGCATATTAATGTCTTAAGAAGCAAATGGCTGAGCTAGCTGGTCAGCTGGAGTCTGAAAAAACTGAGACATAACTAAATGATAGTTGTAGATGATGCAGCTTTATTTTTAAAAATGAAAACAATGTGATACGTCAGCTAACCGACTCACATAACTGAAGATTGCTTTATGTTTTAATCCTAAAAAAATTGTTGGACTGAAACTAAACCACTGCAATGCTCTTTTATTTTTTATTTCACTGTCCTTTTCTGCATTTTGATATTTGCCCTTCTGCATTTGTAATGTAAGCATTAAACTGACAGAAAGAACCTTGTCAATCAGTGTGGCACTGTACACCTTGGACCACAGAGTTCCGCAAGAATCCTCTCTGAGATGGACCGTCTTCAACACGTGCATGATCCCTCTAGCTAGCGTCATCCACCCACACAACATCAAGGTACTCTCCTATGCGAATGAGACACAACTCATCTTTCCTCCACGGACAAGATGCCCAGTAACAGGGTCAAGTTCAATGTCTGTTTGATTGAAATTGCCCACTGGATGAAGACCAGCTGTGATAAGCCTAACACCAACAAGACCAGAATCATGATCTTTGGGAAGAGCACGTCACTGTGGGGCTACACCTGGTGCCCCAAAGAGCTAGGACCAACACCCACCACCCATGCCAAGAAGCGTTGGATCGTCATCGGCAGCAAACTCAACATAACCACCCAAGTCAGGAAGGTCATCTCCTCATGATTCATATCCTGAAAACACAGAGGAAGATTTTCAAATGACTCTTAATCTGCACCCGGAAAACCATCACGTACACAATCTGCACTGCTGGAGCACCCTCTATGCAGGGATCAGCAAAAACTCACCAGAAGGCTGTCGACCATTCAGAACTCTGCAGCTAGATGCACTCTGAACCGCTGATGCCCCGCTCACATCACACAGCTTCACTAGCTTCCCTTACACAAACAAGCACAATTCATCTCCTCACCCACACTTTCATGGCACTACACAGGAGCGGCCGGTGGTGGGAGTGCTGCGGGTGGTGGCAGGGGGGGGGGGGGGAGCAGGGTGGGGGTAGTAAACTATGGAATATGGCCCAACGGAGGTAAGTAAACAAATACATAAATAAAACAAATTTCATTGTGTGTGCTGCATTGCCAAATGCGATGCAGCGCACGCAACAAAATTTTGTTTTATTTATTTATTTGTTTACTTACCTCCATTGGGCCGTATTCCATAGTTTAATACCCCCACCCTACTCCACCCCCGCCCTGCCCCACAGCACTCCCCACACCGACCGCTACTGGCACTACATAACACTGTACCAGCATACCTCAACAATCGCATCTGCTTTCACAAACCTTCTGGACACCTCCACTCATCCGGATTCCGACTTGCACAAATCTAACCAATACGGAAAACCAAATCTGGTGAGCAATCCTTCTCCTACATCGCCCATAAATCATGGAACGACCTTCCACTACGCATAAGAACCTCCTCTGCAAAAATCCGAAGACACATCAGCTTAGTGGCAGGATACCCTGGGTGATATATCTGCAGAACATAACAGAAGGCCAATAAAGAAAAGGATAAAATTAATTAACAACATTTAAGAGGTCATAATGCCACAATAACATTGTGGGTATATAACTAGGTTTAACTATTGTTTGCTCCATAGTTGGAACTCTATGAACATTTTAAGATGCTTTGTGTCAGACATGAACGCTCCTCTAACCATGGTCTCCTAGTTCTGGTGCTAGCAGGGCTGCAATTTAACCCCTTACCCGTGGCCGGAATTCCGCTCCTGTGTGGCACATTCCGATCGCGGGCGTGGTCATGACGGCTCCTGGCCGTCATCAGCACAGGAGCACTGTGACGCATGACGTACGGGAGCCGTCATCAGCACTCAAGGGGTTAAAGGCTTGACTAAAACTGTGGGGCTTATTCACAGGCTCATTGCGCCGCAGATGCGTCAATTCATTTTTGACGCACTGGCGGCGCAGTGTGCCTGCCCATATTTACAAGGCCATGTAAACCCACTCTGCGTGGCTTTTCATGACCTTGTAAATATGGCCCCCTTGCATGCATTACTATGCGAGAAAGGAGTGTTCCATGGGGGTTGCAGTCAGTGTTAACACAAAATATCCGCTTTTACAAATTTTCATAAACCTGGTCATGTGTCAGATTCCTACGCCTCCACAGCGGAGGTGTAAGGGTTGTGGAAAGAGGCGAAATACCTTTGTTTCTCCTTGTTTTTCTTTTTTCTACATCTGCTGCATTCAACAGCACACATAGAAAGAGAAAAACACCTCTAGTGATTGGTTTTGTGCAGAAAGGTGTCACAGTCCCCCCTACAACGCAGACACCCTTTCACCATGGCACAAGGGTGCCAGCGTTGGCGCATGGCAGCCCATTGTGCACCAGCATAAGGGAAAAGGACAGAAATGCGCAGTATCTTGTAGATACGACACCTGCCTACCCTTTTCTTTTGACGCACAGCAGTGCAGGAGGAAGGCTTGCTGCAGTGCTTCAAAATATTGTAAATGAGGCGCTGTGAGTTCAAGCCAGGAGCAAAGACATGAGCAGGACAGGGTGAACTAATCACACCCATCATGGGTTTAAGGTTATCCTCCTCTGTCTGGATTGTGCCTGCTATGCCTGAATGAAGCATTGCTACTCTCTGTATGGTGCCTGTGTTATGTCCATAACTCAGAAAGATTTCAACTGCTGATGTACCTACTGTAATTGTTATTTCTTTGTGAGTGAAGCTTGCAAGGCTGCAGTGTACTAGCGAAGCTTGCACAAGGCACCTTTATGTAAACTGCAGCATAATCCTTCAACGCTGCTCAAAAGTGCTCAATGGGACCACAGAATTCATGCCACTTCAAATATTGGCCTCTCTGCTGAAACTGATAACAGCTTTCATTATTGCACTGTTAAATGTACTGTATCCTGCTCTGAGAACTGCTGAAATAAAAGGTTAACCACCCTCGTGAGAAGTTCTAAGACTCTACTATACTATGACGATTCAGAGAATAGTTTGTGTCTCTGGTCTGGTTCTTATCAGAGATGCATCAGAAACAGTGTCCAATAAAAGACAACATTGCTTTAGCTACCTTTATTCCATGGTTGGCGTTGCTTTGTGTGCTTGGTAGATTATTTACAAACAATCTTTGTGTCATGTTCATTTTCACAACATTTTGTGCAAAATATTTGTGTATCAAGGACTGCAAAACAATCAGGTCGCTCCAGCCAGTGTGCTACAGAAGCAGCAAAAAAGTGAAAAAGATTACTCACTACATGGTTTCACAAGTGCACAATGTATGCGATGCCACCGGTGATAACATGATTAGACACGAATGGTGATGCATCTCTGATAAGAAACATCGAGCACTCTTGCCTCAATCGGAATTGTATGATTAGAATTTCTTTTAAACGGAGGAACTGCGCGTTTCTTGTCTCTTTTTCTGATTGAAACATCCAGGCTTTCCTTGTTTGCCTCTGGTGCAAACACACCGACCCCCTCGAGCCCGGCTTGTTCCTTTCTCTGTGGTGTGGGCAGCTCGGAGGTGCACACATTATGTGGTCCTCGTGTTTCACGTTGTTTGCACCAGTGCATCCGAAGCCAAACCTCACCAGCTTCGGCTGCACGTGTTCAGTGGATCTGACCCTGGGAACTGCCTGCAATGCGCCGGGCTGAGGGTCTGGCCGCTTGAACTCTCATGGGTATTGCAAATACGTAACACAAGTTTGTTACTTGTGCAAGAATAAAATAAAATAAAAAACTTCTGGTTGGAAGTGTTGGGAGAATAGGGAGGACACATGCCTTTCCAGAAACATTCACAGCACAGTCACTATTCCAACAAGGCCCGAGTCCCAGTTACACAAAGACAGAGCTGTGCAAGGCTTTGAATGCGCAAGCGCACCCCTCCCCCCCGAACCCTCCCACCCCCCCTCTCTCTCTCTCTTTGTAAGATAGGAGCTGGTAAATCAGACGCACTTTAGACTCAAGTTCCTACTGTAGTAACTTGTAACCCTTGTAGGTGATTCAAACAATTATCCTACCTACAAAATGCTTCCCTGAATCCATATGTAATGCAGACGCCCAGCATACAATGGGCACCTCGTGAGCACACAATATCCTGATTGACGAGCAGAGACCAACTACCATGTACACCAACAGACGGCTGCAAATCTACAAATACAGTGGTTTTCAAAATTGTAAACATTAGTGGTAGTAAAAAAGATGTCCCCTTAAGGTACAGGGAGCAGCCATTTGGAAATGTGTCAGACTACACACACCTCACCATCACCAGGGTTATAATCACACTGAATTTGCACCCCTACATACAGGTCCAAACCTGGGGAAAGAGTTTCTGAAGGTGGGATGAAAGCTCCCCCTGTAGAAAAATGAACAGATAAAGTAAGAAGTCAAGTCCGGCCACCTCAGTCGTGCCTTGCACAAAGTGTCCGGCCACGCTAATTCACAAGAGCCGCCCCCCAAAAGTACTCCCGAGGCGTCCTTGTGACGAGATGCAGAGTCACAGGTCTAAGTGGGAAGAGACAGCAGGATCTAAGCTTCCATAGTGATATCAGTCTGAATGCATTAAGGGCATATGAAGGAGCCTCGTGCAGTGGTCAGTACCTGCAGCCCCCCCCCCCTATGCCACCAGCTGTCACCCCCACTGAGGGCCTGTCCTTGAAGCACAGCGCCCACTTGTACACAGGCAGTCAGCATCTCTTAGGTGCTTTACATACACTAGCGCAGGGAGAAAGGAAAGGAATGCACAGTATCGATAAAACACTGTGCATTCTGCCCTTTCACTGTGCCGTAAGACAGCAGGGTGGCTTCCTGTGCTGGCCTAGTGTATTCCGGGCGTTTTCTTCCTTTGATCTAATTCAACTGACACACCTCAATTGAATGATGTATGCAGTTGTAAAAGTGCCGGGCTCATGGTAGTGTGAGCAAGGCCTGCAGTGAGGGGGTCCTCGCACTTCACGCGCTCCTCTTCCCACTCACTCACAATGCCGTTTTAATGCCCCACGATTGGCTCTTGCACCTTTGCACGGCTGCATTTCACACATGGCCTGCTTTGCAAGAGTGAGAAACCTGCATTTCCAGCAGGACCAGCGCCACAGGCGGAGGTCTGGTCACTGGACATTTTAAAGAGTCCATTGTGTAGTTGACACGGTTTCTTTTTCATCCCCCAAAACGTGTCACCTTATTAACCTTGCGGGCTTATGATAACCCTGCAATCTATGGGAATTATTTACGACCCCCCTGTGCCGCTGGTATGTCAATTTTTCCCATATTAATTTTTTCCATATTAATAGTGACACACCGGCGGCGCAAGGAGCTTGTAAATACGCCCTTATGTTTTTGCATCGACTAGGGACTGGTGCGAAACTGAGGCATCTAATTCATAACTTTATCAGACAGAACAGAGTCTACTCGGAAAGAAAAAAACGAAAGACTCGAGGGAGGGCTGAGCAAAAGGACATCATAATTCTTATGAATGAATGAATGAATATGCAGATCAAAATGACATGCAAATATGGTTTGGGCCATAGGGTCACATAGCTGACAAGGTGGCTCGCCAGTTTTCTGCCTCCGCCCATCTGTTGCGTTTGAATCTCAGCGAGACCTTACACTCACCTTCTGAAATCTGTACATTAAATACCATAACATCTGACAGCAAGGGCCCCTGTTTTACAGCGCTTTAAACTGCGATGGAAGCGCAAGGCAAATGAAGAGTTATTTATTATGGGAGTTTACTCTCTTGTTTCGTGCGACTGCTCTGTATGTGGAACGGCAGACTGTGTTAATGATGGATCATGTTTGTTTGTGTGAGTACTACCTATTGTTGTAATTATTTAGATTACGACAAACACAAATGCGACCCCTCTGTAAAGAACGTGGGTTCACACTTTGGTGAACACCCTGCCTGCTGCCACGTCCCTGAATACTCAAAACTGATACCGTGTTGTTAGTAACATGCAATTCATTTTGTCAGAAAAATTGCAGGTGGACACCATTTTTTTCAATTTACACCAACAGAAAATTATCAAACATAAAAAAAATAACAATGGACAAAAACACCAATTTACACAGAAACAAAAGATGAAAAAAACGAAAAAGACAAATTGTAAAAATAAAATATTGAAGGGTAAAATAAAAGATTGGAACATGGACAAATATGTGCACCAGGAAAGGTAGTGACTCGCCTTCTCAGATTTGAACGTATAAAAGTTTTTTTTCTTTTGAACACGATTCATAATTGATTATCTAAACAAAACACATCTATAGTTGCTAATATTGTTCTCGGTCTGAGGTAGTTAAGCCTTGACTGCTCAGCACTCGACCCTTCATACATGGATTAAAAATACATGAATGAAGCTTCGGGGTCACCGTTGACTGTGGGTCGGGTCAGTCACCTACCTTAGCATGGGGACACAGGCCGCGTGGTCAGTTGTTGGCCCTGAGGTGTGTGTCAAACTCTCTCACAGAGACCCGTATTTAAGCGTTTCTGCTGGGTTTGTGAGGTAAGGTTTGTTTGTGTCCCTGCACGCGGGGGTGACGCATCCCTCGGGACTTGGACCGTCCTGCACTCTCCCACTTTCTATTAATAAACGTCTCCACACTGGAGAAACATTTGCTGTGACTTTCTTTCCTTAACTAGTCCCTTTGCTGCTCTGGGTATTAATCCCTGCAACAACTTTTCTTACTTTCACCCCGCCCCGCCCCCGGATGAAACTTTCTTGTGTGCACCCGTCCTCCACACATTACACGATAAAACAAATCAGTGTTTTTAATATTCTACTATTATTGAAAGATACGTAGGGGCATACTACCAAGCAATAGCGATTATCGCTATTGCTTGGTTAGAGACAAAACTTTACCGCTGAGCTGCGGCGATTTTTATTGCAGATAAACGTTGGTATTACCAAGGTTTATCGCAAATGCGATAAAAATCGGCAATAATGCATGAATATCGCTGAAAAATCAGTGATATTCAGGCATTGCCGAGCTAATGCTCTTAGCCATTGTATCCACCTCCCATTGGATAACATGGCTAAGAACTGCGCAGGACAGGTGTTAACTTTTGGAGATATTCACGCTTAGCGCGAATATTTCCAAAAGTTGGTAATAGGAGATAGCGATGTTAGCGACTGTTTTCAGTCGCTAACATCTTGGCACGTCCACTTTGCATGTCATTAGTGATAAATATCACTGACATGCAAAGTGGGTCCCAAGATGGTCGCTACCTCCTACTAGCTGTCGCTAACTGGTGTTAGCGACAGCTAGGTAATAGGGAGACAATTTTATCTCCGCTTTCTTGGCTTTTAAAGCCAAAAAAGCGGAGATAAACCCCCTTGATAATATGCCCCTACGTGTTTACAGTTATGTGCTCTCTATAAAATCACTTATATTCAACTAGTAAAAAGCTAGGTTTGCTTTAGAAATGCCTTCCCAGCCCTTCTTCATTCCAATGAAAAGCTTCGCATTGAACTAACCCTTCCCTATATACTAGTTTACATGCTTTTTATTGTCCTAGCCTTAACAAATTTATTAGAATTGGTTCAATGGGGTGCCTGGAAATAAACATAAAACGACATGTGACTTTCACTGCTAATATTTTGGAATACACCAACGTCGTCCTGGGCCCTGTGTGGAGCAAAGAGCACCCTCCTATCTCACCCCTCCCTGAGTAAATCACACCCGTGACCATATGACCACACACCCTTGGAATGACCACACACCCTTGGAATGACCACACACCCTTGGAATGACCACACACCCTTGGAATGACCACACACCCTTGGAATGACCACACATCCTTGGAATGACCACACACCCTTGGGATGACCACACACCCTTGGAATGACCACACACCCTTGGAATGACCACACACTCTTGAAATGATCATACACCCTTGGAATGATTACACACCCTTGGAATGACCACACACCCTTGGAATGACCACACACCCTTGGAATGACCACACACTCTTGAAATGATCATACACCCTTGGAATGATTACACACCCTTGGAATGACCACACACCCGTGGAATGACCACACACCCTTGGAATGACCACACACTCTTGAAATGATCATACACCCTTGGAATGATTACACACCCTTGGAATGACCACACACCCTTGGAATGACCACACACCCTTGGAATGACCACACACCCTTGGAATGACCACACACCCTAGGAATTACCACACACCCTTGGAATGATCACACACCCTTGGAATGATCACACACCCTTGGAATGATCACCTGGCCACTCACCTGATCAGACCTTTTAATGGGAGTGGAGGAAAAAAAGCCCCTTTGATGAAGTTTGCATAGTGGACAATCAATGTATGCATTAGCACATGTCACAAACCATTGGATAGATAGAAAGGCAGGTGCAAATGTGTCATGGTGTGGTGCTGCCCTTGCACCATGCAAGGGGGCCCAAGGGCGAGGCAACAACAGAGTCAGCTTCATGGAGCCACGCTGGGCCACCGCGCGAGACCTTGTATGGATGATGAATCTAGAGTAAAGCAATGCATCGCAAATCGCTGCATCGTCTTACTCCGCCCCAGGGAGGCGGCCCATGGGCGGTCCATGGGTGGAGCGGGGGGGGGGGGCGTTCCCACATATCAACCCATGGATTCTGGAGCATTCCCAGATTTACCATTACAGGTTGACCTGAAAATGCATCCACATGCTCCGCCTCCCCAGGTCAGGGGTAATGATTTCTCCTTGTTTTTCCTCTCTCTATATGTGATGCATTCTGCAGCACAGGTAGAAAGAGGGAAATGCCTCCGATGATTGCTTTTGTGCAGGAAAATGTCCCTTCCCGCAAACAAAAACAATCCTGTCTGCAATGCAGGCGCCCCTGCACCATGGAGCAAAGGTGACTGCGTTAGTGCTCGGCATCACATCGTGTTACAGCACAGGGAAAGGACAGGAATGCACCATATGACGTTCAATACGGTGCATTCCTGCCCTTTCACGCAGCACAGCGCAGCACAATGGCTTTCTATGCTGCGTGAAATAATGATAAATCGGACCCTCAAATCTTATTAACCAACCCTAGCTGGATTACTGCGAGATTGGCCCTACATCAATCCGTTGATTCTTGGGTTCCTGTGGGAGTAAGATTTGTTCTCACTCGACACTTTGGGAGGGCGCCTGAGTGAACCCCGCCCTCTGACATCACAATGCACCTGTGCTCAAGCATTGCTGTGAGAGCAAAACTACACTCCATCAGAAGACTCACTGAACTCATCAATGGCATAATGCAAATACCAAGACCATAACAACACAATGGAGGACACCCTCCTCAGGTCACGAAAGTGGACACTAAGGGGCATTGACACAAACACACCACATTATCCTGATGCATGACTAGGTGAAATAGAGCCAGGATAGGGTGTGAGGGTGCTGCCTGCTCTGAGCACTCATGAAGATCTACATGTGCGAATAGCAGCAGACAACAAGGCATTTCACTGTTCTACCTGCTCACAAAAAACAGCTGAATCATGATCATCACTTGAATATTTACATTCCACAGTTAACCTTTATATTCACTGTAGTTCAATGAATACTCCTTACCATCAAGAGGATAAGGGCTGGCTTAAGGGCAGTGCAACCGGTGCATCCAACACTGGTCCAGACCTCTGTGGGTTTGTGCCTTGTTTGGAAATAATAGAAATAGCATGTGGTTTGAAAACATCTGCTGTAAAGTTGATTGTGTGTCTGGCTGTTTTCGCACTACAATTAAAATGTCAAGGTTTCTCTGGTCATTAATTCTCCTGCTAGGGAGAGATGGAGTTTTATCTAGTGGCAGTTTTGAATCATCATAAAGTAGCGCAGAGTGTTAACCCCTTCGGTGCTCATAACGGCTCCCGGCGTCGTGAGTCACGGTGGGCATGTGCTCATGACGGCTGGGAGCCGTCATGACCACGCCCGCGATCGGAATGTTCAGCACCAGCGCGGAATTCCAGCCGCAATCAAGGCGTTAATGTGCCTGCTGCAAAGAACGTGTACCATGTAGAACATGGAACTGTCTTATATAGCTCAGTGGGTTACTGCTTTTCTCACAGACATCCTTCTGTTACTGGCTGTTCATAAGTAACAATTGTAATATAGCACAGTGATCTATGAACTGTCATCAGAAAGCTGCTTGCAAGCTGCATGGTATAGGTTAGAATGTTCTATTTTTACCCAGTCTTTCATTATCCTGATGTATTGAAAGGTTTGTTTAAGTAGAAATACACTCTTATTAATAAAGTCAACTTATCCACTGCAGTACATTTTAAATTCTGAGGTTGTGCTTCTCCAGGACCAAATACTCTTAGATAAACTACCTACTAGCATCCACAACATATGATTCCTACACCTTGTAATCCTTTGCGTTTAATGGAACCTTTCCTTTAGATGATGTACACAGGTATGATTCATTGTGTCTGTATAATGTGTGCGTAATGTAAAGTGCTTTGAAACCTTATTCCGGTATGAATAGTGCCATAAACCAAATGAAAGGTCTGTGAGAGAGGGGCTGTGGAGAGATGAGAGGCACTGTTGGAGGGTAATAGTGAGGGAATCCACGGAGAAGGAGGTTATGGGGGGACCGCCAAAAAACGATTGTCGCACCAGGCACCACCAGCACTAAATTCCACTAAACTTGTTTATGCTCTCTCTCCCCTGTCTACATGTGTCTACCAGCTCATCCTAATAGTTTACACACAACCCTCTATTCCAAATGTGAGCCTATGAAACTTAGATCTAAAGTATATGGAAGATGGGGGTAGAGTGTAAATAAAGAATCACAAAGAATCTGAACCATGTCTCTTCTCTACAAAAAATGGTGGGCCGGATTCACAAAGATAACTTACCCTTTTGAACAATAAAATGTTTCCAATAACTTTACTACTTTTGGCTCTTCACAAAATCCATGTGTAAAGTTACTCAAAAGAGTAAGAGTAAATTTAAAGTGTAAATTAGTAAAAAGTGGAAGTTTCCTTTGTGAATAGTCCCTGCAGTCTGTTAATAGCCGCCAGGCCTGTTCAGTTTGGTGGAGACAAGTAAGTTACACTTTTGAAGTAATTCGACACATTTTATGAATAGCCAAAAAGTAGTAAACATACTAAAAAGTGTAAATTACTAAACAGTGTATGTTTCGTTTGTGAATCAGGTCCACAGAGTATTGTGATTCCATCAATGTGTGCCTCTCCACCAACTTGTTCAGTGTTTTTTCCTATTTCTCACTCATCAATGCTGTTGTTTTATTGGACCCTGTAGATGCCACAATCAGACGTCACTACAACACTCGCTTACATGCATCCTTTTGTACCTCCATATTCCCATTCATCAGTTAACTAACCTCCACATAATTAGGTATAATGTGTTAGCCTCTACTTCACCACTAGGAGACTTGGTTCACATTTCAAGGATGCTATGGTCAAGGCTTCACACAGACTAGGTAAAAGTGAAACGAGCCATGGTCGGAAGAGTGAGGGCCCTTTCACCTGTTTATTTCTTCCATTAATCATCAATGAGGACATAATCCAATGTTGTAGACGCCTGGTGGACTGCTGTGTATTGAGTGAAATCTGTGAGCTGTTGATGGCCCATCATCAAATATCTATCAGACCCAATGAGTCTAGCCAGACCCCTATTTTCCTGTTTTTGATCCACATCCATCATTGTTTATATTGTGACTGGGCTCTACATTCACACCAGCTGCTCTAATGATCCCTGCATCTTCCTAATTGTAATTTTTCCTGACGAGCCAACTTCAAGACATCTTTCTGTCCTATTTTGAATATTGTTACTTTTAATTAACATTTAAAAACACCACAGTGAAAGAATATGCCTGGGTATCTGCCTTATCTTTAGGAGTCTTCAAACGAAATGTTTCTTCTACAAAAAATTGTGGATAACACTTCTGTTCCTATGGATTCGTAAGCAAAGAACATGTTGGAAAATGCTGTTAAGCAGATCCTACACCAGTTGTAATCAAACATGTTGCTTGAAAGGGACATACATATTCCCTACATGGGCATGGCAGTGTTAGGGCAGCAAAACATTGTGGACTTTCAGTCCATTTAACGACAGAAGGGACACTATTAACTATGGATTTTTAAATATATATCCAACAACCTTGATAAGCATAGTTTATATCAATTTCTATGGACAGATTGGTCGACTACTGGATATATCCTTAGGCTGAAGTCCAATGAAATCACCCCAAAAATACTATCCCCACATTAGGAGGACCATCAGACTCACTCCTTTGAGTTCTGCTGCCAGGATCCATCCTTCTGGGTGCCAATTAATCAGAGTACTTGTAGAACGCGCTACTTACACGTGAGGGTCTAAAAGCGCTGAGGGGAGGGGATGCTGCTACTGCTCGAAGAGCCCCATCTTGAGGAGTCTTCTGAAGGCAAGTAGGTCTTGGGCCTGCCGTATGTGGATAGGGAGGGTGTTCCAGGTCTTGGCGGCGAGGCAGGAGAGGGATCTGCCACCGGAGGTTGTTCTTTGGATGCAGGGGACAGTGGCGAGGGCGAGGCTGGCGGAGCGGAGCTGGCGCGTGGGGATGTAGAAGCTGAGTCTGCTGTTACGGTAGGCTGGTCTGGCGTTGTTTAGTGCTTTGTGTGCATGGTTGAGGAGCTTGAAGGTGATCCTCTTGTCGACGGGGAGCCAGTGTAGGTCTCTCAGGTGGGGGGTGATGTGGCTGCGGCAGGGGACGTTGACGATTAGTCAGGCGGAGGCGTTTTGGATGCATTGTAGTCGTTGTAGGTGTTTGGCTGGGATTCCTGCATAGAGTGCATTGCCATAGTCCAGTCTGCTGCTGACCAGGGCCTGTGTCACCGTTCTGCTTGTTTCGGTCGGGATCCACTTGTAGATCCTGTGGAGCAGGCGGAGGGTGTTGTAGCAGGAGGAGGAGATGGCGTTGACCTGCTTAACCATGGAGAGGGACAAGTCGAGGAAGGATCCTAGGTTGCGTACATGGTCGGTGGGTGTTGGTACAGTTCCCAGTGTGGTTGGCCACCAGGGGACGTCCCAGGCTGAGGGGGGTGGGTCCGAAGATGAGTACCTCCGTCTTGTCCGAGTCCAGTTTCAGACGGTTGCTCCTCATCCAGTCAGCGAAGGCCTTAATTCCCTCGTGGAGGTTGGTTTTGGCGGTGTGTGGGTCCTTGGTGAGGGAGAGGATGAGCTGGGTGTCGTCGGCGTAGGAGATGATGTTGAGGTTGTGCTGGCAGGCCATTTGTGCGAGGGGGGCCATGTAGATTTTGAACAGCGTCGGGCTGAGGGATGAGCCCTGGATGACGCCGCTGATGATATCGGGGGCTTCAAATCTGAAGGGTGGGAGGCGGACGCTCTGGGTTCTGCCAGAGAGGAAGGACGTGGTCCAGTCAAGGACCTTCTCTTGGATTCCGGCTTCTAGGAGGCGTGTCTTTAGAGTGCGATGGCAGACCGTGTCGAAGGCATCCGGCAGGTCCAGGAGGATGAGGGCTGATGTTTTGCCCTTGTCTAGTTGGCGCCTGATGTCGTCTGTGGCGGCGATGAGGGCTGTCTCGGTGCTGTGGTTTCGTCTGAATCCGGACTGGTATGGGTCCAAGATGTTGTTGTCTTCCAGGTGGCGGGCCGGGTCAATAGGCAGGGTGGGCAATTGGCCATTGACCTAGGAGCTTGTGGCAGAGGCCAGCTGGTGGGCCTTTTGTTTTGTTTTCTCTGTGGATAAACGGCACCTTGTGCGTGGGATGGCTTTTGTTCTGACCAGAAACAGAAAGGCTCCTGCAGCTTTGTTGATTGTTAGTCTGGAAGATTCACATAGGCTAGTAAGAGGAAGCACAGCATGTGGAAGACCCCCTTCCATTCTGGGCTTCAGGAGGTGACACAAGTACTTGGGGTGGCTTCTGCTGCCTTTAACCACCACTATTATCAAGTCTTGAGTGGGTGGGCTGGACCTTTGCCCCCCAGCAGCAGGTCACAGCGATCGGGGAAACAAGCTGCTGTGAAGTATCTGAATAAGACTAGGAGTTTCAGTTCAGTGTAACTCCACCCATTCACAACACGGGGAGGTGCTGTGGACGTATCAAGAGCCATGGAAAGAGAGAAAAAACACTAAGCACTCCAAAAATATTAAATCAGTTTACACCAGCCAGGGTCGGCATGCTCGCGGGAGGGAGAGGGGTTGTGGGTGTGAATAGAAAAATAAAAATAAAACGTACCTTACTCCCGGTTACCGAGCAGCCTCCCCGAGTCCTGGCCAGTCACAGTGTAATGGCGCAGCCGAGTCCCACTCCAGCATGTTACTGCTGCAGGAACAGGAATCAGCCAGCAGGCAGCTTCCCTCCCTTACCCAAGCCAATCACAAAGCTGCAATGGCAGCGTTGTGATTGGAGAGGCGCAGCAGAGAGTGCCCAAGCTGGGCCATTTTCTCTATATAGGCAGCATTCAGGAAAAGGGAGAGTGCGTATGACTGGGTAGGGGCCGACCAAACAGTAAGTACCCACAACAGTGGGCAAGCCACTCCCACCCTGCCCTTGAGCTGGATCGCCCCCCGCCCGACTCCAACTAGGCACTTCAGGCACTTCTGCTTTCTCGAGAAGCAGAAACATTTTACCAAGTTATTTTTCTGCTTCTAGCACTGCGACGCCCCCAAGCCCTTATGGAGGAACGGCCACTGATGATGCTGACAAATGGCTGAGATGATGGAGGTCTTCCCCAAGCATTCGGGTCCACTCTTATGGGAATTGACCCTAGTAGCTGAGAGGGCTACGCTCCTGGCCCTGCAGGGGCATGAGGCAAAATCATAATCCCACATGAAGCAATGCTTAATAAAGAAGTTTGGTCTGACCCTAGAACAGTACAGGGTAAGGTTCAGTGACACCCAGTTGGTAAACACACAGTCATGGGTGGACTTTGTGGACATCTCATTGAATGCACTGGAAGGCTGGATTAGTGGTATCCAAGTAAATACATATTGTGAGAAGTTAGCCTGGCATGTGATGTACACTATTCTAGTGGGCACCCTGCACCAGTCCAAACGACCCTTATTGATGGCGGTTGTAAAGTCAACCTTCTAGACAAGCTATCCTAGTGGTAGCATGGACCAGCAGTCTTAGGCTAAAACTTCAGAAACCATGTGAAGCCAGCTGTTTTACCAATTATAACCACTTGAGTACCAAATGAAAGGACACCACACAAGGTATATATTAAATATATAAGTATTTATTTCTACCACAACCCCTCTGAACTCTTTATGAGGTCAGAGATCGAAATACATCACAAGTTACTCATTAAGCATACTATAAGTTGCACAAATACAGTTCTGCCCTAGGGGCCTCACAAACCATGTACTAAGTAAGTGGTATAAGAACCACCTCAGGAAAAGTGAATAGGCCTAGGGCCTAGGGAATCGCTGGGGTTACACTAGACAACCAAATGTTAGGAAGTAGGAGACCCACAGGAGACCCGTGCAGTGTCTAAACACAGTCGTGAGTTACCATTTACTTAATACGGGATCGTAAAAGTTGCAAAGTTTTACATTTAGGGCATTTCCAGATGGACTATGACAAAACCACTTTAGAATAGGACAATCCGAGAGTCAAGACCCACGGGAGCATCAGAATACTCGTGTTACCTCACCCAGGGAAGCCGGGTGCATAGGTGCCTTTTGGTGTCGGGTTTCGTCGATTGTTTCAATGGAGATCTGCAAAGAAGTTTTACAGGTGACCAGAAGAAAAGTGTCCTGGTGGATCCAAGGGTGGATCGAGGAGCTGAAGAACCTGAAAGCAGAGGGTACAGAGTCTGGGTCACTAGCCCGTGACCAGGAGGGAACCAGGAAGGAACCAGGCGATGTCGAGAGATTTCAGATGAAGAGGTGAAGTTTGTCTGTGCAGCCATGAGGACCAGGAGGCGTCGACGACAACCAGGAGCTGGATTCTAGCTGTCCCACGAAGGATATAGTTGACTGCGGTGTCGGTATCCGGATTGGACTCAACAAGCCTTGGCAAACGCAACCCATGCAGGAATGAAGATTGACTTCGAGTCAGACCAGCAAGGTCTAGGGAGCTTCTCCATTGAAGTGAAGTTGGAGCAAGCCTGGAGCAACCAGGAAAGCAGTTTAGTTTCAAATGTTTGTCTTCGGAGGGCTCACCAGCCAACGGACTAGCAACGGGGAAGATGCGTTGGGCTGAAATGCAGGAGCAGGCCCCACGCGGCACTCGTGGAGTGTGGAGGGCTGAGCTTTGGTGCAAATGGCGCTCGAATCTGGTGCTTCTCAAGCCCCAATGCACAACTTCAAGGGTGCCTTGGTTGTTGTACTATTAGCAAAATGCAGGAGGTCCAGGGTGTCCGGTCCCACATCTCTTGTGTCTGCCACGGGTCTCAGCTTTGCTGTGGAAGTATAACGGAGTCAGAGAAGTCTGAAAGTCCAGTTCCTGAGTCGCTGAGTCTTAAGGTTCTGGAAGGAGCGGTGACAAAGCAAACCGGCAAGTTACTGGTGGTGCCCTTTTGCACAGGTTGGTTACTCCTTGACCACAAGGAAGATGTCTTCAGTCTTCTAGTCGATATAGAACGTCGAAGGTCCAAGTGTTTCATTTCAGAGTTTCATTCCAGGATAATCTAAAGTCTCTTGACACAGCTCCTATCTTTATACCGATTTTAGGGGCTGGATTACCTGCTAGGTCCCTCCTATGGGTGGAACTGGGAAGGGGGTAGTTACACCCCTTCCCCTTTGTCCAGTTTCACGCCAGAGCGGGGCTGGAGTGCCCCAGCAACTGGTTTGAACCGGGCTATTGAGGAAATATAAATTTTATGGTCAAGTAATGTTCCCTAACGTGTACCCCACCGTCTCCATGTACCAGCTTAAAGTGCATGTAACTTCCCTCCTGTGCCAGCTATGAAGACGCAAATACATTTGCGTCCAACGTTAACATGTCCTCTTTCAGACCCACCCTGAATGGGTTGAATATTCCGTTTCTAAGTATGCTATGCCAACGTCTTTTTGTGGTGTACTTTACACGTTTTTCAGTTCTGGCGAAGTAGGCCCTGAATTCTGCCATCGAGCCTTTTTCCTGCCTTCTGACTCCGAAAGCCTCAGCCCAGGCTGCCTCTGTACCCGTGACCTCTGCCTTACTCCCTGTGCGGCTCACGGCGCTTAGCTCAGCCTGCTGCCTGCCAAGACTGTATTCAACCTTCGAATTATCTGTTCCGCTCCTCGAAAATGCATTCCTGCCTACTAGTTTAAGTAAACATTCCCCCAGCTGCAGAGCAAAGGGCCCGGCCTCACTGTCTCCGTGCAAGTAATTCATAGCCTCTGTTACCATGGTAGGCCCATGCCCCTCGCATCTCATGCAGACACTTAGGCGCTTATACACGCACTCACAGTCAGTATAGAATAGCTTCTGCCCCAGAGACCTTTTCCGTTTAGAAAATATGGTTCCCAAACATCAGATATCAGATATGATAGAGGTACGAGTTGATCTGACATGCCAGACTTCTGTCTCTTTCCGCCAGTGTAAATGTCAAGTCCCCTGCACCCTCCGGTTTCACGTCAATCACACGTCATGCAGCTGCGCGCGCATCCAGGCCTTAGATTTCTGCTGACATTACAAGATTCTGCTTTGTTGCCACCCACTTGTGACACCTACCTATGACGTTTCTAGCACACACCTCTATGTTCACGCCCAGCTCACGCCTTCTAATTACGTATCACTACCACGTGTGTGCTCTTATCTTGTTTCTCTCAGCTGTTACGCCTACTGTATTGGTTTCTACTGTACGATTTAAGTATATAAGCTATGTATTGTCAATAAAATATTGCTCTATCCCTTCCTACACCCCAGTGGTGGTAGGAACATGATATCCGGTCTGACCATTCCTTTTTAAGGAATAAAACCCCTAAGAACTCTAACACCACGGACTCTGCCTCTTTCTTTCCGATTGAGTTATTATTGACTAAGTACTTACCTTCATAGAAATTAGGACGGTAAATCAAATATTTACCACATTATTCTGGCGCCCGAACAGGGACCCCTCCCCCACCCCACGCGCCGGTTGGTGCGTTGCAAGCTCTGTCCCCTGCCATCAGTTAGACGGAACTACGCGTACTGGCAGGATTTCCTGTATCTCCCTCTGGCCCACGGAGGTGACGAAGACTGCGATCAGCACCCAGACGAGGCGGTGAGGAGTGCGGAGGATCCCGACCAGAGCCTAGCCGAAAGAAGCAAGGTCCGAGGTGTCAAGAGGCCCACCAGTTTCCGAAGTATCCACGTGTCGAGTCGAGTCGAGTCCGGTCCAGTCCAGTCGAGTTTTCCGAGGCCTTCTGTTTCCGTGCTTCCCGGTGAGGACCATTGCTGGGACGTATCTAGACGGGTGCATTATTTTGTATCCGGTAAAGACGGGCTTGGGTACACAAATTCGGTCTGCACTGTTTTAGACAGTGTATCTGTACTGTTTAGCAGTATATCAGTTATTCAAGTTCTTGCACTGTTCTTAGCAGTGTATCTGTGCTGTTTAGCAGTACATCCAGTATAGGGGGGTAGTCATATATGTCTCAAATGTCTTTCATGTGATTAATGTCGTGGTATGAGTGACTGTTTTTAATGTGCATTATTGTGTTTTTGTGTAACTAGCTGTGTTCAGAGTTAAGTAGCAAGGATTGAGCATTCAGTACTAAGTAAACAAGATGCCGTTTTTCAATAAGTTAAAGCAGATAGGAACTAGGAAAGGGATACTAGAGGAAGAAATTCCTATCCCCCCTAGGGACACTCCTGGAAATTTCATGTACCATAAGCATGGCTTAGATGCCATATTGTATCTAGATTTATGGGCCGATTATACTAAGCATCTAGACGAGAGACACAGATGGCCTGTTACATGGGATGCCGAGTGCATCATGAAGGTAGAAGAAGTACTATGGAAAAAGAAAGCCAGACAATCTCAGAAAGACGCCATAGAATTTTGGCGTAAAGAATCACATAAACGTGCTGAAAAAGCACTCCGTAGAGAAGACAGACATAGAGAAGAGTCAGATAAAGCCTGAGAAAACGAATTAGTTACTGAAGGGATCCGAGTAAAATCAGAACAAGTAGACCGCGCGCGAAACAATATTGTAAATGGCATGTATCTTGTGGCCGAGGGTTCGCCTGAAGCTACTTCAGAAATACCGAAAGATCTGCCGTCACCATTGGTTCCAACTAAAGTAAATCACAGGACTACTAAGGACATATTTCTGAATTCCTATCTAAACGATGTAGCACCAGATTACACCAATCCACGTGCCCACGTCCCGCCTACTGACGGTGACGGAGATGGCAACCCGCCTCCAGACCATATCCCGCCAATACCGCAACAAGGTTTCCCCGTCCGACAGCCTGTCGTTCCTCCACCTCCACCACTTCCCGCACCTAAAATTAATATACCAAATCCGTTTCTACCTGATCCTACTAAAAGACAAGTTCAAGTACACATACAGACTCCACAGAAGGAAAATGCAAAAAGCCTCCGCCTCAGGAGGTGCAACCGGGGGTTACCAGACCCTGCCAGCAACACACAGATTACACCTTAGGGACATGCAGAACCACCTTACGCTCCAATCACCCCGTCTCGACAGACTCAAAGCACAGCTTTCAGTTTGCAGATATGATCCAGTACCCGGCAAAGACGATAGAATGTTGATAGCATCACTACGCTTGCGACAAGCTACAGATTACCTAATGTTATTCTCAGGGATGACCGATCACCTAGATAAAATATATCATTTTGTCCAGACTGGGGAAAATCCTGAAAGTATTAAGGAGGCCCTGGCACATCAGAAAGTTGACACTCAAGCATATATATTACGTTTTTTTATAAATTGCTTAATAAGAGAACGAGATAGACCTGAGACAGAACAGGATGAAATGGAAGCACTAAACAAGTGGGGTCAAAATATATCCGAGGGAAAGCATGATAGACAGAATTGTATATCAAGCATGTACAAGAAAATAAGAAAAGCAGTAATAGACATACACGAAAAAGAAAAAGAAAAAGAGAATGACTCCTCCGAGGAGGAGGAAGGACCTGAAGAACCAGAAAAGACTACAGATACGATAGCGTATGTAGGTAAGGGAACTTACCTTAGGAAAGGCATTCGTCCAGAAAGCAAGAGAGTTTTTCTCTCTGGCATATCAAAACCGAATTCTCCTGAACATCAGTTTCAAGACACTGATAAAATGCTTCGAGAACGAATGGGGTACCATGTACTCAATTCTATGGATGAACAAGAACTAGCACGATCAGCAGTACTATGGGCTGACAATCCTAACATATACAATGATGAAACAGTAGCGCAGACATTCCTGAACCTATCCCCAGACGAGCAGAAATTAGCAGGTACCTATATGATTCAGCACCTCCTCAGGTTATACAGAAATCAACATTCTGATCCAGGTCCCTTACACAATACATTAGAAGCACTACTCATGGATAGATGGAGAGGCCTAAGTACCAAGGCAATACAAATAATTCTAGAACAACGGCACAGATATAACACTTTCTTAAGCTCCGAATACGTTCCCGCTCCGGCCCCAGAAAGAAAAATGTATCATATGGAGCGTCTTGAAAGACAGAACCCTTTACGAGAAGTGCATCCAGTTATGGGTACCGATAATACCTTGAAACGTGTGTATGTACACACACCTCTGACCAAGTTAGAACTATTGGAAATGAAGAAACTAGTACCCTGTCATGATAAAGACCCTGCAGGTTTTCACAGAGAACTTAAAGACATGTTACTGATGGGAGATTACACATATGCAGATATCATGAAAATGTTAAAGGTACTGCTGCCCACCGGCATCTACGAGAAACTCAAGGAAAGAGAATGGGAGGTGGGAGACAAAAAGATTATATGGACAGAAATAGAAGACGAAGAGAAACTTCGTACCCCAGGGCTAGGCCTTGGGGAGAAAACTAAAGCATTACCAGGCTTGATAGTACAGGTTCTGCCAAGATTACTGACAACTAGAAAGGAAGACTGGGGCGCAATCTCAGCCTATAAACAGAAACACAACGAAGATACTAGTGACTTCTATTCCAGATTCGAGAAATGTTTCATTATTAATAGTGGTCTTAAACCAAGTAGCGAGTCGTACCCGCATCTTTTTGTATCAAAGTTAGTCGAGAATTCCCTGATAGCAGTTAAAAACCGTGTATACAAGGTTGAGAGTACATGGCAAGCAAATACGCCATCCCAGATGTTACAGATGTTACAATACCATCAGAACAGAATCAGAGAAGAACAGGATCATGAACAGAAACGCATGAAAGACACGAAAATGAAAATGTTAGTGGCCCAGTCGGTTCCAGCCGACGGCCAGAGAAAGGGTACGGCCCAGACAGGAAATGCAGCAGCTCCCGTTAAAGGGACATGCAACTATTGCAAGCAGCCAGGTCACTACGTACATGAATGTCCAGTTCTGAAACATAATATAGCAACAGGTAAAACTAAGGAAAGACCGCATCCGCCTAGACAAGACCAGGTCCAGCAACAGACTTCACAGAATATACAGCCCATGCAGAATACACAGCCTATGCATGCTCCACCACATACGAGACAAAACGCAGCGGTATCACAGGCACAGTCACAGCCACAGCCCATTGCCGCGACTCAGCAAGTTTCACAACAGATGTACCAGTATGCCCAATCTGATTACCCCGATTATCCACGATACACATGAAACAGCCTAGAGAGGGAGGGTGGTTTGCCTCTTATTGAGATTCCTGTAGATCAAGAGGGTCCTTATGTACACAGTCAAGTATTGGGAAAAGACAGAAAGTTTTTAATTGACACAGGGGCAAGTCGCACAACAATCAGCCATAATGAAGTCCCAGGGGCACCCCTCTCAGGCTCACAGAATGTTTCCCTTGGTTTTTCAGGACAACCTATTATAAATGAGGTATCGAAACCCGTCCCCCTGGCTGTGGGTCCATTATAACGTGTTACAGACCTGTTACTTACGAAATCATGTCCAGAAAATCTGTTAGGTATCAAAACATTGAAGGCTCTAGGAGCAGTGATATGTTGTTCTCCGGAAGGAGTTAGACTTTTTTTGCGAGATTTCAAGGGTCACTATGTATTACGAGAGTTTGATGTCAGATTGAAAAATGTACCGGATCACTTGTGGGCACAAGGCCCAACCGATGTAGGCTGCATGCACATTACACCATACCGTGTTACACTGAAGCCAGGTGTTGTTTTACCACGAATCAGACAATACAA
Organism: Lissotriton vulgaris; assembly: GCF_964263255.1. NCBI lineage: Eukaryota > Metazoa > Chordata > Amphibia > Caudata > Salamandridae > Lissotriton > Lissotriton vulgaris. The sequence continues at coordinate 50,564,495 of NC_141695.1, forward strand.
GTTACCACCCGATGCTGTAGTGGCTTTACTGGAAATCATTGAAGAGCTCATTGCCCAAGGAGTGGTCGTAGAGACCAAATCCAATATCTGTAATTCCCCTATCATTCCGATTCTTAAACGTACTGATCCCAATGCACCGCCAGTATATCGGCTGGTGATTGATTTACGAGAACTGAATAAATGCATCGTTCCACAGTACCCTGTGGTTCCCGACATCTCTTCCCTATTGACTGCTATTGATTCAGAAGCAACGTTCTTTACTGTAATTGATCTCAAGAACGCCTTCTTTAGTGTGCCTATTGATCCAGAGAGCCAATATCTCTTCGGATTCAGTTTAAATGGACGAAGTTTCAAATTTTCAAGCGCACCTCAAGGATTCACAGAAAGCCCCAGCATCTATAGTCAAGCACTGAAAAGACAACTTGATTGTATTCAAATGCCAGTTAACACCGCTTTACTGCAATACGTCGATGATCTGCTGATCACCGCACGAAGTGAACCCGAATGTGAACAAGCATCACTGACAGTTTTACATTTTCTGGCCGACAAGGGACACAAGGTGTCTCCTTCGAAGCTACAATTCTGTGTTCAGCAAGTTGTGTACTTGGGTCACTTGCTGTCCAAAGTGGGGAGACAGCTCACTCCTGACCGTATCCAGTTAATTGTAAATATGCCACAACCCCAGACACAAAAGGAAGTGCGGGCTTTTATAGGCCTCACCTCGTACTGCAGACAATGGATTCTTCAGTATGCATTTCTAGCTAAACCACTCATCCAGTTAACAACACACGAGGCAGCGACTTCGACTGTCCTTCCTTGGACTCAGGAACATACACAGACCTTTGAGGAATTAAAGAAAGCTTTATGCCAAGCACCAGTTTTAGCGACACCATGTTACAGCAAACCTTTTACACTTTTTGTTACAGAACGTGATGGTACAGCGTTGTCTGTCCTCACTCAAGACCAAGCAGGTTCACATAAGCCTTGTGCTTATTTTTCAAGTACATTGGATTCAGTAGCCCAGGCACTCCCTGCGTGCTTGAAGTCAGTAGCAGCAACAGCACTAGCAATCAGACGGAGCGACTCAATTGTTTTAGGACATCCATTAACAGTACAAGTTCCACATTCTGTAGAGGTTCTTTTAAACAGAACTCAGACTCAACACTTGACTATAGCACGACTGACAGGTTATGAATTAATGCTATTCCAGCCACACATAGAAATCAGACGCTGCAGCATTCTAAACCCCGCAACATTGTTACCTTCGATTATGACAGATCCAGCCCCGCATGATTGTATAGAGATCATTAATGCAGTAACAAAGCCCCGACGAGACTTAACGGATGTTCCATTGACAAATCCAGACCTGACACTTTATGTGGATGGTTCATGTATGAGAACAAGTACAGGAGAATTAGTGGCCGCGTATGCAGTGACCACTGAAACTGAAGTTAAAGAAACATATCGTATTGATACACTGTCCGCTCAAGCGGCAGAGCTTATTGCTCTGACCCGAGCCTGTATACTAGCCAAGAACAGAAATGTTAACATATACACTGATTCCCGTTATGCTTTCGGAGTCGTACACGACTTCGGAGTGTTATGGCAAGAACGAGGTTTTCTGACCTCTCACGGTGCCAAGATTCAACACGGTCCCCTCATTCAAGCACTGTTAGAAGCAATACATCTGCCTTCAGGCATATCCGTCATGAAGTGTAAAGCACATACTAAAGTTACAGATTCTGTTTCCCAGGGTAACGACCTGGCTGACCAGACAGCAAAACATACAGCATTGACTCACACCCAGACAACTGACGTGACAAAAACAATAGTACCGACCCATTGTATGACAGTCAGGGATCCCACATTAGATGTAATCGATATTCAGACACATGCTACTACAGATGAAATAAAGAAATGGACTGAACTAGGAGGGATCCAGACAGATCAAGGTTGGATGACGAAGGGAAAATCTACATGGTTTCTCCCGGACTCTATGGTTCAAGTCATAATAAATACAGCACATAGTCCAGCACATCTAGGAGAAAAAGCGATGTTAGACAGTTTACAGAATCTCTGGTACAACAAACACTTACGAGCAGCAGCAAAACAGAAAGTGCGTACTTGCATGATCTGTTGTCAGTTCAATCCAGGTAAAAGCGTCCCTGTAGAGCAAGGTGGATTTCATCCTCCCGATCACCCTTTTGAAGTCCTCCAGATGGATTATATCCAGATGGACCGTTGTCGAGGATTCAAATATGTCCTCGTAATTGTTTGTGCACTTTCCCGTTGGACCGAAGCATATCCAGTCCCAGATTACACTGCTCCGACCACTGCCAGGCAGCTGGTTCGAGAATTCTTCCCACGATACGGCTTGCCTCGTGTCGTGTACTCAGATAACGGACAGCCATTCTCATCCGAGCTCATGAAACAGGTTTCCCTGCTGCTTGGATATCAGTGGAGATTCCATTGTGTCCGACATCCCGAAGCCGCTGGCCTTGTAGAAAGGCATAACCCGACACTAAAAACCCGCCTTGCTAAAATCTGTAAAGAGAAAGGGGTCGACTGGATAGTCGCCCTGCCAGTTGCACTGTTCTACATGAGAATGGTCGCCCATTCGAGATCAGGACTATCCCCGTACGAAGTGGTCTTTGGCAGACCACCGAATATGTGGGGGACGCCCATGCCTAAGAAAATTACCGATGTTGATTGTAATATGCTGACAGATTACCTTGCCTCCTTGATGTCTGCACTCCAATCATGTCGTTCACAGGTTGCCGCAGCCTTTCCCGACAACACTAATGTAAAGCCGCACGATGTCCGTCCCGGCGATACGGTGCTAATTAGGAACTTCGACAGGAAAAGTCCGCTGGAGCCCCGCTGGAAAGAGCCGAAGACCGTCCTTCTTACAACTCGGACCGCTATCAAGGTGGAAGGCCGAAAGGGGTGGATCCATACGAGTCATATTAAAAAATGTAATGAACTGATGCCAGAAACCGACTCGTCCGCCCCTTCCAAGGACTGCCTCGATACTAAAGACTTTAAAGTTACCAAACAAGAGAAAACTCCCCAAGAGGAGTACCGAATCAAACTTCGATCTAGCAAGTCAGACAGTTTAATTGTTTAAGTCCTCCCCTAGGTGAATCGGTTAAATAGTTTCTGACATGTATCCCCTAGATCGAGATAGAGAGAGAGAGAGACAACTCAAGAAACATACATATTGTAAATCACTCCGTAGTCACTGTATAGTGACATTATTGGTTATGTTTTTTATAAGTCTTCTGATTATTGTAGCAAGTATATTGCTTCCCATATATTACCCTATCTTCAAGCGTGAACAATCTGCTTACAACGTCACTGCCGAACATTCTTTTAGTGAATTACCTCCCCACGAACTATCTTACAGACTTGCGCTGCGCAACAACACATTCATTAGTATGTTACACCACTCCCATCAGACTAACAATGCTACAAACTGTTGGATATGTGGCCGACTCCCTCCCTATCAGAAATACAAGGGAGTTCTGCCTCTCTTTCCGTACCCGTTCACTCACAATGGCTCCTGTGGTGCATGGTTTAGAATAATTAATTCCTTAGATCCTGATGTCGCTGTTTTTAAAGGGAGCTGGGTTTGGGGAAACTTGAACTTAGTTCTGCTTAATGCCTGTTACCCTGACAAGAAGGGACTTCCCATTAGAATAGGAACAGATCTAGAAAATGAAGTATATGGATTAGGTAATTATACAATTAACCTTATGATTCTTACTGTCGAATCCGAAGCTGCACCAGTTCTCCCTGCTATGTCAGTATTACCAGTCACTGGTGATTTATGTGTCAGTAAGAAGGGTTCAGTACACTTAAGTCATAGCAAATGTACTACTGTGGTCGAATTCAGTGATCAAGGCAAATCTTCCTTTAGAGCTACCCGTCATTCCTATTTTGTTTGTGGCCATACCGCATACATACGCTTACCTCCAGATTGGGATGGTACCTGTTACATTGCATTCCTTCTGCCACCTGTTTTCCTAGCCCCTCCTGATTATCACAGAAATACCAATCTAGTAAAGAATAGACTCCGAAGAGATCTCCCGATTGTCGACTATACTGAAACGGCATGGGAACAATACACAGATTTCAATAAAGGATTCTTCTTCTTCACAGGCCCCGTCCAGAATAGTAAATTAATACGCAGATTAACTAGAACACTTGAAGCAGTAGTGAATGAAACTGCCTCCGCTCTAGGCAACTTAACAGAGGAGCAGTCCGCCATGCGGGTTGTTGTTCTTCAGAATCGTCTTGTAATTGACGTCATCTTGGCAGATAGAGGCGGAGCTTGTAAGGTCATCGGGTCAAGTTGCTGTGTTTTCATCCCAGAAAACGCGCCAACGGTATATCAAGCTATTACACGTCTTCATAAAATTGCAAATCTGATACATCAGAATCCAGGCACCTGGACTTGGTCCGGTTGGTTCTGGACAACGTTGACCGCTTGGGGATGGAAGATCCTATCCTTCCAAGGCATTGCCCTTGTCATAGTATTCAGTTGCTGCCTGTGCCTACAGTGTGGGCCAGCGATTTGTGGACTGTGTGCCACATCATGCATTGAACATTCCAGTTTTCTCTCAAAACGAGAAAGAAAGAAAGAAGAGCAAATGATGTTACAAGAACAGACTGATCGATTCATGAGGATCGATATATCATGAAGGGTCCGTAGGGAACAAGGAGGGAATGAGGAAATATAAATTTTATGGTCAAGTAATGTTCCCTAACGTGTACCCCACCGTCTCCATGTACCAGCTTAAAGTGCATGTAACTTCCCTCCTGTGCCAGCTATGAAGACGCAAATACATTTGCGTCCAACGTTAACATGTCCTCTTTCAGACCCACCCTGAATGGGTTGAATATTCCGTTTCTAAGTATGCTATGCCAACGTCTTTTTGTGGTGTACTTTACACGTTTTTCAGTTCTGGCGAAGTAGGCCCTGAATTCTGCCATCGAGCCTTTTTCCTGCCTTCTGACTCCTAAAGCCTCAGCCCATGCTGCCTCTGTACCCGTGACCTCTGCCTTACTCCCTGTGCGGCTCACGGCGCTTAGCTCAGCCTGCTGCCTGCCAAGACTGTATTCAACCTTCGAATTATCTGTTCCGCTCCTCGAAAATGCATTCCTGCCTACTAGTTTAAGTAAACATTCCCCCAGCTGCAGAGCAAAGGGCCCGGCCTCACTGTCTCCGTGCAAGTAATTCATAGCCTCTGTTACCATGGTAGGCCCATGCCCCTCGCATCTCATGCAGACACTTAGGCGCTTATACACGCACTCACAGTCAGTATAGAATAGCTTCTGCCCCAGAGACCTTTTCCGTTTAGATAATATGGTTCCCAAACATCAGATATCAGATATGATAGAGGTACGAGTTGATCTGACATGCCAGACTTCTGTCTCTTTCCGCCAGTGTAAATGTCAAGTCCCCTGCACCCTCCGGTTTCACGTCAATCACACGTCATGCAGCTGCGCGCGCATCCAGGCCTTAGATTTCTGCTGACATTACAAGATTCTGCTTTGTTGCCACCCACTTGTGACACCTACCTATGACGTTTCTAGCACACACCTCTATGTTCACGCCCAGTTCACGCCTTCTAATTACGTATCACTACCACGTGTGTGCTCTTATCTTGTTTCTCTCAGCTGTTACGCCTACTGTATTGGTTTCTACTGTACGATTTAAGTATATAAGCTATGTATTGTCAATAAAATATTGCTCTATCCCTTCCTACACCCCAGTGGTGGTAGGAACATGATATCCGGTCTGACCATTCCTTTTTAAGGAATAAAACCCCTAAGAACTCTAACACCACGGACTCTGCCTCTTTCTTTCCGATTGAGTTATTATTGACTAAGTACTTACCTGCATAGAAATTAGGACGGTAAATCAAATATTTACCACACTATGCATGGAGCACCTTGTGTGCCCCAGACAGTGTCTGGAAAAGCATCTTTCCATTAAACCACCCTGCCCCAATACACTTCAGGCTGTCTGGGGAGGTGGTGGTACCTCCCTAGACGGGAAACCTATTGTCCAGGCCTCCCTTGCTGGAGTTTCCCCCAGCTGCAGGGGTCAGACTTGTGTCTGTGGCAGCAGCATCCATTTTGTGATGCTGAGGCTCTATTTAACTTTAACCGGGTAAAGCAGTAACTACATGTCTTCTCCCTCTAGAAGGGTGGAATGCTACCCCAACCTCCAGACCTGCTGGGGGTAAGGGGTAGTATTCCAAAGTGTTTGACACCTTACACAACAGATTTTGATACAGCCAAACCAAAGTTAGCAATAACCGCGAGGATTATAATGTACTTAAGAGTATATGGTATGGCTATATCATAGAACAGCTATAAGGAGATGGTTCCGAAAACTGCAGAGGGGTTAAGCTCACGCTAGAGCACTCTCTCACATAAAACCAAGCACTCTGCCTCCAGAATTGTTAAGGCCATAGGAGTGACTTATAGGTTACGATGTATCTATATATAAGGTAGATATAGAGATACTATATCTAAGTAAGGGGTGATTACACCACTTTACCCAGGCTGAGTGATCAGCCTGTGTTGTCAGTTTAGATGGTCAGCCAGGGGTGGCATAATACATTCTGCAGCCCCTGGTAGGCCTTGGATGCACCTATTCCTTGGGTACCTACGGTACACCATACAAGGGCTCACAAAGGTGACCCAGTATCAATCTGGTATGTATCTAAAGTACATGGCATCAATTTAGAGAGAGAACAGCTCAGCTGTGGGTCTGATTAGCAGGCCCACAGCCACACTAAAGTTGAAAAAACAGAAAATCACAGCAAAAAGGGGGTTGACCATAGGAAGCAGACCCTACTCTCCTATACATGCAAGGAATTGTGTAGTTTATTTTTGAAAGAGCACATTTTGATTTATTGTTTGCCAGTAGCTGGTGGACTCTAAGCTGAGTATCTATAGGAAGCTGGGGGAGTTAGCTGATGGGTGGGTGAGAACCCTTGGTTCCAATCAGCATCAGGTGGGGGAGCAGAAGAATGGAGGTGGATCCCTCCCAGGGGAAAAAAAGGTCAAACACCGAATGAGTCCTCAAAAGACCCACAAAAACCTGAACAAGGAGTAAGGCCTGAGCCAATCCAACTTCAAGTGCAGGGGAGCATAACAGCAAGAAATCTTGGATACACACTTGGCTGTGGTAAGCTTTCCTAGTGACTGTGTTGTTAACTACGCATAGAAAAGGCTGGACCTAGAGGATTCGAAGGTGGAACTTGACTGTATTGAAAGTGATGCCTAAATTGTGTATTGTGCTGGATAGGTTGTATTGGAGCAAATACATAAAACCTGAACAAGGAGGGGGCCCGAGCCAATCCAACTTCAAGGAGAGGGTGTGTAAAGGGAAAAATGGTAGGTTCTTTGATGCCTTAAAGTTGGGAAAGTGCATTGACTGCTATCAGCACAGGCACAAGAAAGAAGACGCTGTCTGCAGAAAGGTGCACCTCATTATTGGGCTGCCTCAGGGATTGCTAGTGTAAGTGTGCGGGTGGATAGTGCACCAGAAGTGGGTAGGTAAGTGACTGAGGAAACCTTAGTGTCTTGAGTGGCGCGGATATTGGAACCCTGGCCTCCTTATCTCCAAGCTGGATAAGTACAGAAGATGCCTAATGTTGTGCCTTATGTTCCATTTTACATCATCGGATGCTTCTCTTAGAGTGTTAGGGTGAGTTTATTCTTTGTTCTACATTCCTATCCTGGCGGTTGCTGAGGCAGGTTAGATATAACTTGTGTTCCTGTACCTGTACCTTCATTAAAGCACTTTGAACTCACAGCTCGGCAGTGTCTTCTTCTCAACATTTTGGCGACGATCCTGTTCTCCTCGTCCACCTGTCCGAGACTTCTCTGTCCTCTGATGATTGTAAGCTGTGCCGACGCTTCTTGCATTGCCTGATGTCTCTGGTTAAAGCTTTCATTGCCTGATTGCCGTGCCACGGAGGTCCGTGAGTTCGCAACTATAAGTCGCGTACTTCAATCTCTCGCCTCCACGCCACGATGCTCTGCCCGCTGTTACGTCATCGTGGACAGCGTCGGGTGGCCATTTTGACTGTGCATTTAACGGTACATTTTGCCAACCATGTTTCTATTGGAGATACTGCATTTTGCCAACCATGTTTCTTCAAATGTTAATGTTAATGTTATGGAGATTTATATAGCGCACGGCTGCCCCAGCCAAGGGGCGTCCCGGCGCTGCGAGCAGACAAAATGCAGAGAGAAGGTAGCACAGATAAATGACAGATTATTGAAAAAGATGAGTTTTGACGGCCTTTCTGAAGGCTAAGAGGTCCTGAATCCCCCGGATGGCTTCGGGCAGACTATTCCATAACTTGGCAGCCAAGAAACTGAAGGATCGGCCGCCTACTCTGGCCAGTCTAGTGCGAGGGATGGTCGCAAGATGTTGCTCCTCTGAGCGGAGCGATCTTCTAGGTGTGTACTCAGACAGGAGGGGGCTCAGCATGGGGGGAGAGGCGGTTTTAAGGATTTTGAAGGCTAAACATAAAGCCTTGAACTGGATCCTTTTGCCCACCGGGAGCCAATGCAGTTTTTTCAAGGCTCCAGATACGGAAGAATGGCGAGGGAGACCAACCAGAGCCCTGGCTGCCGCATTCTGGACTCTCTGCAATCTGGTGGTTTCAGCCAGATTCGCTCCCAATAGGAGAGAGCTGGCATAGTCCAGTCTAGAAAGGATCGTCGCCTGAACAATGAGCTGGCGGGTGCGGCAGTCAAAGAACTTCAGAATGGGCCTGATGTTACGTAGAATGCCAAAGCACGTGGCAGCCACTTTTTTAGTGTGGATGGTGAACTTTAAAGCCGAGTCCACCCATACTCGAAGATTTTTGACGCAATCCTTTGGCTTGGGGGGTGGGCCTAAGACGTCAGGCCACCAGTTGTCTCCCCAGGACGAGGTGTTTTTCCCCAGGAGCAGAATCCCAGTTTTCCCGGCGTTTAATTGGAGGAAATTCGCCGTCATCCAGTTGGTGATGTCAGTGAGTGTCTGTTTAAAGTGATGGGCTTCCAGACCACTGTTGTTATTCAAAGCCACCACCAACTGGGTATCGTCTGCATAGGATACCAGTGCAAGTCCATTCCTTCTAGCCACCTCCGCCAAAGGGCGAACATAGACATTGAACAGGGTGGAGCTAAGGGAAGAGCCCTGCGGCACTCCCTGTCCAAGCTATGCTCCTTCGAGATGTAAGGAGGGGTAGAGACTCTAAAGGACCTGTTAGACAGGAAGTCTCTGAACCATCCCAAGGCTACCCCTGTAACTCCAATTTCCTCCAATCTCGTCAAGAGGACCTCGTGAGACACCGTATCGAAGGCAGCACTGAGGTCCAACAGGACCAGTGCTGCTGTACCGCCGGCGTCAAGAATGGAACGGAGGTCCTCTGAGACACTGAGCAAGGCTGTCTCGGTGCTGTGACCAGCTCTAAACCCATGTTGGGAGTCATCCAGAATGTTATTGGTAAGGAGGAAGTTGGACAGGATGTTGTTGACGTGTGCCTCGATGATTTTGGCAGGCCAGGGGAGCAAGGAGATGGGCCTGAAGTTCTCCGGGAGCGAAGGGTCTAAGGTGGGTTTTTTTAAGATGGGGGAAACCCAGGCCTGCTTCCATTTGGAAGGAACACTGGCGGTGGAGAGTGACAGATTGATGATGTCTCGGATGTGTTCTGTGATAAGTTCGTGGGCTTCACAGAAAGTGTCCGGTTTTAAGGGGTCTGCCGGAGATCCAGATTTAATCTTTCTGCAGATTTTTAAAAAACTCTCTCGCTCAAGTGTAGGAAGGGAGGTGAGAGAAGGCCTGGTAGGATCAATGATGACCGATGACTGTGGGCATTTTGGGAAAGTGTCATATATTTTCTTGATCTTATCAGTGAAGAAATTAGCCATGTTATTGCAAAGGTCGGGCGAGGTGATAGTAGTATTGACGTTTTTTTTTGCAGTGAGGTCTTTCAGAATTTTAAATACAGATTTCGAAGTATTGGAGCTATTGCTGATTTCACTGGCATATTATGCCGCTCTTGTTCTGCAGACCTTACGGTGATAAGTTTTTTGGAGCAGGACATAATCCAGTTTAAGGTTGGCGTCATAGTTTTTCCTCCAACACCTCTCTGCCTTTTTACATTCCTTTTTCAGAGTAGCTAGTTCAGAGTTATACCAAGGACTAGCCGTGTGGGTGCGGGCCTTGGTCCATCTGGCAGGAATTAGGATGTCAAGTGCCTGGGTGATCCAGAGGCAGAACTGATCATAACCTACATCCAGGTCTTCACTCGGGAGTAGGGGATTTAGTACCAGGAGATCATGTAAGTCTTCAAGGTGAAGTTTTCTCCATGGCCGTTTCTGAACTAATGGAGTAGGCGCTGCTGCAGGGCTCGAGTTACAGGAGATAGACAGAATTACTAAATTGTGATCTGTCCAGGTCATGGGGATAGGCAGGTCTGTGGATCCACTGGTGATGGCAAATGATCGTTTCTTTCTTTGTTTTGGACATAATAATTGAAGTACATGCAAGTCAATTATTCATTCTTAAGAGGCACTTTTCACACTAAAGTGTATTAAACATTTACAAATTCATTTTTGGTGAATAATAACAATTTAAGTAATTTTTCTGTCTTCCGGCCTCAGTCTAATTCCGCAAAGTCATACTTCCTTTAAATAGAATACACTGATTTATTATAATGGCTACTACAGCCAACCATACTATTTCACCTCCGCCTGCTTTTCTTATTGAAGGAGAGACCCTTACCACTGATTAGGAGGAGTGGTTGGGTTTCTTTGAAAATTATTTGGAAGCCATAGATGGTCTTAGATTCCCTGCAACAAGAAAAAAGGCCATTCTATTGAATTCTTTAGGTAAAGCTGGACAACATGTTTTTAAATTTTTGCCAGAACTTCGTAATGCGGATGGTGAGCCAGTTGATAATCCATATAATGAAGCTAAGCAGAGATTGGAAAAATATTTTGGAAAACAAATGAATATCGTCATGCAAAGACATACATTTTACACTGCACCACAGAAAGGAAAAGAAACCGTAGATCAGATGGTTGCTCGTTTAAGGGAGCTATCTTTGAAATGTGACTTTGGTGTTATGGCTGATTAAATGATTAGAGACAAATTAATAGTACAGTGTAAAAATAAAAGGATGCAACAGAAATTATGGGCAGGTAAGAATCCTACACTCTTGGAAGCTATTGCCATTGCTATAGTTGTAGAGGAGTCCGACAAGTGTATGGAAGAAATGCGCCTTCTTGAGATTAAGAAAGAAGAGACAGTCAATGATGTCAACAAGTCTGACAAGGATCCTTCTTCTAATGTGGACAAATTTGATGTTAAGCCAAATGTTTTTCCCTCCAAACCTAAATCCTTTTTTAGTGGTTCTGAGGGGAGAGGTAAATTTGTGGGGTGTTTTCGTTGTGGCAGTATGTCTCATGCTGCTGATTTTCAAGGATATTTTGCCAGGGATAAAACTTGTCGTAAGTGCGGTAAGCGGGGTCACATTAGCAAAGCATGTAAATTTCCATCTTTTAATAGAGTGAATTTTGTAGAAGATGATTTTATTCCTCAAGAAATGTCCTTGTGTGTTGAAAGTGATTCTGAAGATAATACTCATTTTATTTTAGAAAGACCGAAGGCTTCCTTTATTCTCAACTTCCCACTAACACCCCCGCTCCTCCATTGCCCTCCCTCGTGAATTCCAGCCGGTCTCTCGGGCCGAGAGGAGAGGGCGAGCCGCCATCTTGGGGAGGGGTGTCCCACGAGCCTGACCGGAGTTAGCGGTCTAGTGCTCGCCTGGGAAAGCCTTCAATTGGCAATGTGTTTTCGGAAGCGCAGCGGACGAGCGCAGCGGGCGCGCCGATGGTGCGCGAAAGGCGTGCCTAAGGCAAGCCCGTCTGCGCCCGTCCGCGGCCAGATGGGGCTAGGGGCACGTCCTTATGCCCGACGACACATTTATTCTGCCAATGATCTCGCGGCATTACAGGGCTAGTGGCCCCTGGTGGATGCCACTATTGCTGACATCGCATCTATTGGGTTATGCCCCTCTATCCACGAGCCAGTTCCTGTCTACCTGGCTCCTTCTATTAGTTGCCCGATTCAGCTGCTTCCTGGCCTAAACGCCTCGCCACTCTGCCCTTTATCTATTCTCTTACTTAATACGAGGTCGGCGGTTAGGCACTGTCAGGACCTCTTTGTCCTGCTTGAGGTACAGAAGCCAGATATACTATTCCTGACCGAGACTTGGTTTAGCGAGTCGTCCTTGCCCTCTCTATTGGCTACTCTTCCCCCATCCTATGTCGCCCTTCGCTCAGATTGTCCAGTTGGCAAAGTGGGGGGTGGAGTGGCCATTATTGCCCGGTCTGACCTTAATATGCAACTTCTCCCATCATCCCCGATTACGCCCACAGACCATCTTGTAGTTTCCTCCCCTACTTTATCTCCCCCTCTTACCTGTTTATTGGTATATCGCCCGCCCCAGCATTCACCTTTATTTTTGCCCTCCATTCAGGATCTTTTGGCCACCTTGGTGGTCAATTATGCCTCGGTCCTTGTACTTGGGGATTTTAATTACTGTACCTCTTCCAAATCTCTGAACTGCTTTTAGCCTTGAACTTGGTTTCTCACGTCCAGGTCCCAACACATAAACATGGCCATGTGTTGGACCAGGTTTGGTCCCTCAATTGCTCTATCTCACCCATCTCTGTTTCCCCTTGTCCGTGGTCGGATCACTTTTTAGTTGCTTTTTCCCTCTTTTATAGGTCAATGGTGAAAGTCCCATTAGCCAAAAACACCTGGGCTCATAACTGGGGACGTGTTGACCTCCAATCCTTGTCATACTCCTTACGGGACTCCTCGCCTAAGTTGACAGGCCTCTCCTCCTCATCCCAAGCCGCTACCCTTAATACCTGGCTCGCCAAGGGATGCGACTTGGTAGCTCCCTTACGTCGGATAACAACCAGACGTCCCAACGAATCTAATCGTTGGTACAATGAGGAGTTAAAGGAGAAGATGCTTGCTCTTAGGCGAGCGGAGAGACTGTGGAGAAGGGACTACTGTCCTACACTGAAAGTCATCTACACCATCCTTCTGGGACAGTATAAGAGAGCTATACTCGAGGTAAAGACTGCTTACTTTTCCGCCAAAATATTGGTGGCAGAAAATCAACCCAGAGAGATCTTCTCCATAGTCCACGACCTGGCCTATTCGGACAGGGCATCCCTCAAGCCCTTGCCCACTCAACAGTTATGTGATTCCCTTAACTTTTATTTTTTGGATAAAATAACCAACATCAAATTAAATATTCCTCCTCCCTCTCCTGCCTTCGTTGATCCTTCCCCCCCTACTGCCCGGTCTTCCCTCATTTCTATTCCACCGCTCACTGAGGATGCGTTTCTGGCCATTCTCCCAAAAGTCAAATCGGGTTCTCCGACGGATGTTTGTCCAGCCCGCATCCTCAAACATATTTATACAGCCTGTCCCTTGCCCCCTCTTACTTTTCTTAACAATTCTTTGACACAAGGGGTGGTGACTCCTTCCTAAAATCCGCCACTATAGTGCCTATCCTCAAGAAAACAGGGGCTGATCCATCCGCTCCAGCCAATTATCGTCCAATTTCGTTACTGCCCTATTTGGGCAAGGTGCTGGAGCGGCATGTAACAACGGTTTTCAGCTCCTTTATTGAGGATAATGGCGGCTTAGCGCCCCGACAAGCAGGATTTCGACCTAGACACTCCACTGAGTCCGTTGTGGTGTTGGTCCTTAACAATCTTAGGGAGGGAGCAGACCAAAACCATCATCAGGCCCTGGTGCTCCTCGACCTCTCCGCCGCTTTCGACACGGTGGACCATTCCATCTTGTTGTCCCGTGTCGGAGCGGCGGGTATTGGGGGCCCGGCCTTGGTCTGGCTCTCCTCCTTTTTAAGGGACCGCACCCAGGCGGTCCGGCTGGGAGACTTTTCGGCTACCTTATTACCTGTCACTTGTGGTGTCCCTCAGGGTTCTTCTCTTTCCCCTCTCTTGTTTAATCTCTATATCTGTCCTTTGATTTTTGCTCTTCAGCAGCTGGAGGTCACCGTTTTCAACTATGCGGATGACCTCCAGCTTATCTTTAATCTTTCTTCCTCTCCTCATTCTATTTCTAATTTTCAGTCAGTTATGGTTTTCATCAGGGACTGGATGAACCACAACCACCTAAAGTTGAACCCGGACAAGACCGAGTTGGTCTTCACGGGTGGTTGCTCCAGTCCCTGGAACTCTCTATTTTGGCCTTCTTCCTTCGGGCCCCCTCCTTCTACTTCTGCTTCAGTCAAGACATTAGGTGTTAAACTCAATAATCAACTCACTCTTCACTCACAAGTTAGTCATGTTGTTTCTTCTTGCTTTCTCGCTCTTCGCACAATTCGCACTGTTTCTCGTTTTTTTTCTCCTTTGGCACTTAAGTTGATTATGTCCGCTCTTGTCGTCTCCCGGCTGGACTACGCAAATGCCCTGTATAATGTCATTCCAGCGTATAGTCTACGGAAACTTCAGTTGGTTCAAAACCAGGCAGCCCGACTTATTCATGGCCTTTCTCGCTCGCATCATTGCACTCCTATTCTTAAGGCACTCCATTGGTTGCCTGTTAAAGAGAGGGCCTTGTTTAAGTTGGGTTGCATGGTTTTTCACTCACGGCGGGGCTCGGCTCCCGCCTTCATTTCTTCCATGATCAGTGATTATACCCCCACCCGAGAGCTTTGCTCTTCTTCCCAGTCTTTGTTGGTGGTCCCCCGATTTAAGCGCAAGAAGAGGGGTGGGGCGAACTTTTCTACGTTGGCACCCACCTTTTGGAACTCTTTACCGGACCACCTAAGACTGGCAACACATTATCTTCCTTTTCGGAAAGACCTCAAAACCTTTCTTTTTAAACAGGCCTTTCCTTTGTGATATGCTCTCACTACTCTTTAGGTCCACCAGTCCTTGGTACGGTGGTCACTCTCCCCCATTGGTACCCTGCCCTCCATGGCGCCAAGAAACCGCTGGTGAATGCTGCGCTTAATAAATATTTTAAATTCATTCAAATTCAATGGTGTTCCTGTTACACTTTTGGTTGATCCTGGTTCTATGTTTTCAATCATTCCTTATAGCATGTATAAAGAGTGTTGGCCTTCTCTTCCACTTTTACACAGTGACATTATGCCTAAAGGTTACTCTGGGCAAGTCATTAAACTGAAGGGAGTCATGGATACTTCTTTTCAGTTTAAGGGAAGGTCTGCAGTTGGAAAGGTCTATATTTCTGATGATGGTCCAGCCATCCTGGGTTGGATACAAAAATATGATTTGCATATCATTCTTGACCCAAGGTCTGATGATATGGTACTAGTTATTGATGATTTCAATAATGTTGACACAGTCTTGTCTACATTTAGTGATGTTTTTCGCCCAAGTTTAGGTCAATTGAAAGGTTATCTGCATGAGATTAAAGTAAAGGAAAATGCTACTCCTGTTAGGCATTCTCTCAGGAGAATTACTATTGCAGTAAGGAAGGAAGTAAAAGAAATTCTTGATGACATGCAAAAGCAGGACATAATAGAACCTGTGGAAGCTTCAGAATGGCTTTCACCAGTTGTTGTTACACAAAAAAAGGATGGTAAGCTCCGTTTTTGTGTTGACCTTCGTTCATTAAATCAGAACATCATCGTTGATAAGTTTCCTTTGCCTAATATTTCTGAAATGGTTCTCTTGATGGATAAGGTTAAGTTCTTTAGTAAATTAGACCTAAGATCTGCTTACCATCAATTAGTATTACATCCTGATTCAAAGAAATGTACTGCCTTTGTAACTATTGAGGGTGTCTTTCAATTCAAGAGGTTGCCATTCGGTCTGGCATCTGCAGCCAGCGTGTTTCAACGAAAGATGCATTCTTTGTTAAAGATTTGAAGCACGTTCATTTTTTTCAAGATGACATTTTGATTACAGGAGTGGATGAACTTGAGCACAATTGCAATTTATCTAAGGTTCTGCAAATTGTATCTAGTGTGGAGAAGTGTGGCTCCGGGGTTAGAGGCGGCAGACCCGGAAGCGGAGATCGGCCCTGGACCAGGGTTCAATTCCCCACCCCGACGGGGGTTGGGCTCAATAATTCCACGGACTCGATAATTCTCGCTCCAGTGCCTACTCGACTCACGGGTTCACACTCTGCGACTCTGGGCAATAGCTTGCTTAATCTCCACAACGGCCCCTCGCGGCGGGATGCCTGGCTTTCACCTTGTGGATACCCTGCTGGGGTATCTCACAGGGGAATACCAGGACGGGTTCCCTAAGCAAGTGCATAGATGCCTGCGATGTGGGCGATTTGCGCTATATAAATACATGTACATTTACATATACATTTACTTTAAGGAGGGACAAATGTCAATTTCTCTTGACTGAAATTGATTATTTGGGGTACACTATTTCTCAAGATGGTGTTAAACCAAAGGAAGATTTGTTAAAAGCTATCAGATGTGCTCCAGTATCTTCTGATAAAGACCAATTGAAATCCTTTCTTGGGTTAGTGGAGTATTACTCCAAATTTGTTGCAACTTTTTCCCATAAAACAGACCTTTGCGATTGTTGCTCAGAAAGGGTGTGCATTTCACTTGGGAGGCCCAGCAATCGCAAGCTTTTGACAAGATTATTAATGCTGGCATTTTAACTACTTTTGAACCTGGTAGAGACACGTATGTTACTGTTGATGCTAGTGCTTATGGCATCGGTGCAATCTTGTCTCAGAAAAGCGGTGGGATTGAGAAAACGGTAGCTTTTGCTTCACGTTGTCTAAATTCTTCAGAGCGGAATTATGCTGTGATTGAGCGAGAGGCACTGGCTGCTGTGTGGGGTTTGTCTCATTTTCGTACCTATTTATGGGGTATGCATTTTTGCTTAAGGACTGACCATAAGCCCCTTATTAAAATCTTGTCACCTGGTGGAGCTAATAATGGTTCTCCTCGCTTGAAGAAATTTGTAGCTAAGTTGCAAGAGTATACGTACAAATTGGAACACATTTCGGGTTGGAGGAATACTCAAGCTGACTGTTTGTCACATTTACCCATTGCTTCTGAAGCAATAGATAAGGATTTTGAGGATGAAAGTGTGTGTGTGATTGCTGGTTTTGAAGATGTTTGTACTAGTGAGTTTTGTTCCATCTCCAAGGAGGAGTGGCATCAAGCAGTTATTGAGGATTCTGATTTTAGTGAACTTGTTAATGTCATCCAGTTAGGTTGGAAAAGAGAAGGTGATGTTAAACCTTCTTTGCGTTCTTTTGTAAAATTGCAAGAGGAACTTAGTCTTGGTTCTTCAAATGATCTGGTGTTGCGGGGTGAAAGATTTGTCCCACCTACCTCTCTCAGAAGGAAACTCTTCTGTCTTACTCATGAAGGTCATCTTGGGCAAAATATGACTCTCAAACGCCTTAAAAAAAGTTTTTGGTGGCCTGGAATTGATGATGATGTTCGAAGGTGGGTGGAGTTATGTTTGTTGTTTAAGGAGAGTGAGAAGAGGTTAAAGATTGTTTCTCCTTCTTAGGGTTCTATTGTTAGCATGAGTGATTTGCCTTGGGACAAAGTTTGTTTTGACTTTATTGGCCCAATGGACACTTTACCTAGTGATTGTAGATTTGCCTTGGTATTGGTGGATGTATGTTCTCGATGGTTGTGTGTGGAATTTATGAAAAATATTACCACTGATTCGGTAATTAGACAATTAAGATCAATATTTTTAAAGGAAAGTTTTCCAAAGGTTTTAATCACAGATAATGGGACTCAACTTACTTCTTTGGCCATGCATTCCTTTCTACCCAATTATGGGATTAAACACATGTGCACTTCATTGTACAACCCACAGGGGAATGGCATGGTGGAGCGGATGAATCGTTTAGTCAAAGGGACCATACAGATGTCACTTCAAGGGCAGGGTGACGTACGTAGGGCAGTGGAAGAAATGGTTTGGTCTTATAATACTACAACTCATGGTGTTACTGATCAGGTTCCTTTCGAGCGTATGCGTGGTAGGCTTCCGAAAACTAAGTTGGTTCCGCAGTGGTTATGGGAGAATGTAGCTGTTTCTTGTAAAGTTGTTCCAGGTAAGGTTGGAAGAGTTGAAGTGGGGGATTTGATCAAAGTTAAGTTGGGTCGCAGAGAGCATGGTATGAATAAGTTTTCTGATCCTATGAAAGTTAAGAAGGTTCATAAGTGGCATGTTGTTTTGGAGAATGGGCAGAGTTGGAATTTCCGTAGGATTGCTTTGTATTCTAAAGAGAGTGTTGCGAGTGAAGGTTTGAATGACCCTGAGGGGGAGGATCTGGCCTCTGAGGGACAGATTCCATCCCTTCCACAGTTGTCAGGCTTGGTAGAACTGACAGTAGCCAGTGCACCCTCCATAGAAGTTTTGTCATGGCCAGAGAGACTGCCACAGCCTTGAGGAATGCCTTAAAGCAGCAGCAAGGGGATGACAGAGGTTTCCAGAGAATCTACTGGTAAGATGGACTGCTCTGTATTGAGTCCAGAATCCTCATGGAAGGATCAACAGGAGGTTGGTGGTGCCCCAGAAGTACTGAGACTTCATCCTTACGCTCAGTCATGATATCCCCTTGGCTGGTCATTTGGAGCAAAACAAGATTTGGAACCAGTTGTTGAACCATTTCTACTGACCTCCTATTGGTCTGAGAATAAGATAAAGGAGTTCCGTAGTTCCTGTGTCACCTGTCAGGCCAGTGACAAGACAAGCAGCAAGTCAAAGGCTCCCTTACATCCACTGCCATTGATCAGGACTCCCTTTAAGAGGGTGAAGGTGGACATTGTTGGTCATCTAGAACCCTCAACTAGATCAAGGAATAAATATAGTAGTGTGGTAGCAGACCATGCCACAATATACCTTGGGGAAATACCCCTCAGAACAGTCACTGCTACTTAAGTGGCGAGGGCCCTACTTGGGGTGTTCACCAGAGTGGGGCTCCCAAAGGAGGACATTTCACATTGGGGCACAAACTTCATGTCCAGGTATCTGAAAGCGATGTGGGATGAATGTGGTGTTACAGCGCCCCATATCACCCCTGGAACAATGGCCTGGTGGAAAGGTTCAATAAGACCCTGAAGGGTATGATCAATAGTTTGTCTGACAAACTCAGGAGGAGATGAGACGTTCTGCTCCCATGCCTCCTGTTTACCTATAGGGAAGTCCCACACAAAGGTGTTGGTTTCAGTCCCTTTTAGTTGCTGTTTGTGCACCTTGTGAGAACGCATTGCAACTTCTGAGAGAGTCTTTGGAGAATTCTCTCAAGAAAGCAAAGAACACCGTGTTTGACTATGTGCTGAGATCTTGCAGTGCAGAGTACATGTACAAGGTAGGCAGGACACTGGGGCACAGCCAGGAGCTCATGAAGTACTAGCATGATCAGGGAACTGCAATGCCTGAGTATACTCCAGGACACTTGGCATAGGTGTTGGAGCCTGTAGCTCCTGGGGCCCGTAGCTCCTGGGGCCCTCATGACAAATGGCCTGGCCCCAACCAATAAATGAGAAGAAGGGTGAGGTTACCTACATGGTCGACCTTAACACCACCAGGAATCCTAATAGCATCCTGCATTCCAATATATTGAAACACTACCATGACAGTGCTGACAGAACCATGTTACTGGTCACAGATGAGGTAAAAGAAGAAAAGACTTAACAAGTGCCCGACCTCCTCTCCAACAATGTGTAAGATGGGTCAGTGGAGGGAGTTGTACTCTCCCCCAAATTGACAGGCCAGCAGCACAGAGCCTATAAGAAGTTGCTGAGGCAGCAAGCTGATCTATTTACTTGGATCCCAGGTACCACTGATTGATGTGTGCACCATATTGACACCGGTGGCAGCCCATATGTCAAAAATAAACTGCACATGTTGTCTGACCAGATCAGAGCTAGCATCAAGGTAGATGTGGCTAATATGCTGGAGTTGGTGGTAAGTGAATCCTCACACAATCCATGGGCATGCCCAGTGGCACTGGTGCCCACACCTAATCCCCAGGGAGAAAAGAAGGAGGTAAGGTTCAGTGTCGACCACACAGTACTGAATGCAGTCACTAAGACTGATGCTTACCCTATTCCTAGAATTGATGAGCTCATTGACAGGTTAGGGGCTTCTAAGTATCTGAGTACATTTGATTTGACTTCAGGCTACTGACAGATTGCCCTCACTGTAGGAGAGGTCAGCATTCTCCACACCAGAGGGACATTACCAGTAAAACGTAATGTCCTATGGCTTAAAAAATGCCCCAGCCACCTTCAAAATGTTAGTGAATGGGGTCCTGTTGGGGTTGGAGCAGTTCAGTGCAGCTTATCTGAATGATATAGCTGTGTATAGTTCTACCTAGGGGGATCCCTTAAACCATCTGAGAGAAGCGCTTCAGGCCATGCAGCAGGCAGGTCTGATGATTAAGGTGTCTGCTGCATGTTGCATGCTGTTGAAGTGCCAAATTGGGAAGAGTTCTGTACCTGGGCCACCTGGTAGGTGGGGCCATGTACAACCTCTCCAGGCCAAAATCCAAACCATTTTGAATTGGAAGGCTCCTACTACCCAATCAATCAATCAATCAGTGACACTTATAAAGCGCGCTACATACCCGTAGGGTCTCAAGGCGCTGACACAGGTCAGGGTATGCATTGGTCTGACTGGGCACTATAAAATATGTTTTCAGAACAATGGGTCCATTGCTGCTCCTCTGACCGAACTTGCTTCCCAGAAAAGGCCAATGAATGTGGTGTGGATACCAGAGTGTCAGAGTGCCTTTGACACACTGAAAGAGGCTATGTGTTCAGCACCAGAGTTACGGGCCCCACTCTACACAAAGGAATTTGAGGTTCAGACAGTGGCTTGGGAACAAGGAAATGGGGCAGTGCTGGTACAGGTACATGAGGAGGGCCTTGATCAGCCATTTACCTTTATTAGCACGCAACTTCTCATCAGAGAACATAGATCGAGTGCCATTGAAAGGGAGGCCTTTGCTTTGGTTTGTTACCTGCAAGAGTTTAGACCTTACCTGTTTGGCACTTACTTTTGTGTTCAAACTGACCACTGAAAACTTAGGTGGCTCATGCAGATGAGACAGGAGAATCCTAAGTTATTGAGGCAGTACATTTCTCTACAGAGAATCAGAGATGGACTTTGCAGTAGAACACAGACCTGGGAATGCCCATGCCAATGAGGATGGACTTTCCAGGTTTTTCCAGTTAGCTGATGAAGACCTCCAGGGTGCAGGTTATGTACCCATCACTTTTCATTTGGGGGATGGCATATTAGAACGTCATCCATTTGTCCTGTTCACCCCCATTTCTTGCTGAATGATACTGGTGGTAAATAGCCCTAACTGTACCCTGGCCTCTGCTAACTAGGCCCAAGGCCAGTGTTATGTTTAAAAAGGTACATGTAATAGGGTACACGTAAAATTGGCAGTGGCAGACCCTATAAGTCCTTTTTACTTTATAGGGCCAGGGGGTGCAATCTACCTGTAAGTCCCTAGTATAAAATGGGCCATGGGGGTTTAGAGGCCCATCAGATTTCCTGCACTTGCATGTGTGCACTGCTGTGTGCCTGCTGTCATTTGAAAGGCAGCCTGGCATTGCAGACTGTATTTAAAAGTACATTATGTGCCAATTCAACCATGGTGGTATGAGCACTTTAAAAGCAATTATCTACCTTATTTTTACATATGTGGCACCCCCAAGGTCTCCCCTAGGTGTCTCAGGGGAGACAAGGGGCAATGTAAAAAGGCCACAAGTTTACATATTCAGGTCATCCAAGCAAATAATATTTCCATCTAGAGTCACTCTTATTTTCCTGAGTTTTTCTTCATGTACCTTAGCGCTTTTTACAAATCACTCCCCTCCATTCGTAGCATGGTTGCCACCTTGTTGTTTCTGTCCCTCCGAGCTCCACACCTCACTAAGATTCATTTCTTTGCATCCATAGCACTGCTTCCAACTCAATTGTAACCTGTCCTGATGATGGCCTAAGACTTATGCAGGCCGAAACGCTGTTGACTCTCACAGCGTAACTTTTGGCACCCCTCTTTACGGACACCTAACCTAACTATGTTTCTGAAATTGTATATCATTATTTGTTTGATGTCCTGAATATGTAAACTTGTGGCCTTTTTACACTGTCCCTTGTTGCGCCCATCACTATCGCTGTTTATACCACGTCATATGTCACTTGCACCGTCACAAACTTCACGAGCACTTGTGTGAGAAGTTGGCCTGGTATATGATGTCCACTATTCTAGTGGGCAACTTGCACCAGTCCAAACAAACCTTATTGATGGTAGGTTGTAAAGTCAACCTTATAGAAAGCTATCCTAGTGGTAGCTGTGGAGAGCAGCCTTCAGGCTAAGACTTAGAGGCGAGTTAAGCAAGTTGTTTTACCAATAATATTCTATTGAATGATCAAATGAAAGCACACCACACAAGGTATATATCAAATATGTATGTATTTATAATAAACACAACCCCTCTGGACTCTTTATGAGGTCAGAGGTAAAAGTACAATACAAGGAACTTAATTAGCATACGATAAGTTGCACAGTATACGTTATTCACCAGGGGCCTCACAAACCATATACTATAAAAAATAGTGGTATAAGAACAACCTCTGGGTTAGAAAGCAAGCCTAGGGCCTGTGGAATCGCTGGGGCTGCTTAGAACCACCAAAGGTTAGGATGTAGGAGGCCCACGGGAGACGCGTGCAGTGTCTAAACACAGCTGCGGCTTACCATTGACTTTCTAGGGGAAACTAACAAGTTAAAATTTTAAAGATTAAGGGCACTTCTACGTGAACTACGATGGAACACTTTTAGAGTTAGACACTTCGAGAGTCAAGACCCACGTGACTACCAGAGTAGTCGAGTTACCTCACCCACGGAAGCCGGGTGCATAGGTGTCTTTTGGTGTTGGGTTTCATTGTCGATTCCAATGGAGAGCTGCAAAGAAATGCTATTGACAACCAGAGCAGAAGTGTCCGGGTGGATCCAAGGGTGGATCCGAGATGTGAAGAACCTGAAAGCAGAAGGGATAGAGTCTGGGTCACTAGCCAGTGATCAGAATGGCGATGGGAAGCTGCCAGCCAATGTCGGGTGATTTCAGGTGCAAGAGGTGAAGTTTGTCTCTTCAGCCGCGAGGTCCAGGAGGCGTCCAAGATGACCAGGAGCTGGATTCGAGCTGTCCCACAAAGGATCTAGTTGACTGCGGTGTCGGATCCGGATTGGACCCAACAAGTCTTGGCAAAACTAATCCTCGCAGAATGTCGAGATTGGCTTTGTTGCAGACCAACAAGGTCTGAGGAACTCCTCCTTTGAAGAGGAGTAGGAGCAAGCTTCTAGCAACCATGAAGGCAAAGTAATTTAAGGATTGGTCTTTGGGGGGGCTTACTGGCCAACGGACTAGGAACCGCAAAGATGTGTCAAGCTGAAATGAACAAAGCGGGCCCACGGGACACTGGGGGAGCGTGGGCCTCTGTGCTTCAGTGCAAAAGGTGCTCAGGGCTGGGGCTTCAAGCACCCCAATGCACAACTTCAGGATACCTTGGGAAGTAGGTGCAGTTTGAAAAATGCAGGATGTCCAGATGTTCCGGTCCCACGTCTCCCGCTTCCGCTACAGGTCTCAAATTTGCTGGGAGCGCAGGTCACCGTCAGAGATGTCTAGAAGTCTAAGTGCTATGTCGCAGATTCTTCAGGATCCAGCGGAAGCCTAAAAAATGCAGACCAGCAAAGATGAAGTTGGTGCCTGTTTGAACAGGGTGGTCACTCCTTGACCACAAGGGAGTTTTCTTCCAACTTCCAGTCGATATGGAATGTTGAAGGTCAAGATATATGTTGCAGAGTTTCGTCCTAGGTAATCTAAAATCCTAGGGACTGGGATCCTATTCTTATAGCAACGCTAGGGGTTCGGCTAACTCTAAGGTCCCTCCTATGGGTGGACCTAGGGAGGGGGTGGTTACACCCTTTCCTCTTTGTCCAGTTTTGCACCAGAGCTGGGGCTGAGTGCCCCAGCAACCGGTTTGAACTGGGAAATGAATGGATCACCTAGTGTGCCCCAGGCAGTGTCTGAAAAGTATTTACTGAATACAACCCACCCTGCCCAAATACACTAAAGCCTGTCTCGGGAGGTGCTTGCACCTCCCTGGACAGGAAACCTATTGTTCAGGCCTCCCCTGCCGGAGTTTCATCCAGCAGCAGGAGGGCAGCAGCATCCATTTTGTGATGCTGGGGCTCTGATTAACTTTAATCAGGCGTATCAGTAGCTAGATGTCTTCTCCCTCTAGAAGGATGGAATGCTGCCCCCGCCACCAGAACTGGCGGGGGTGTTAGTATTCCAAAGTGTTTGACCCCTTACACAACATGTTTTGATGAAGCCAAACCAAAGTTAGTGAGGATTATAATGCACTTAAGAGTATATGGTATGGCTATATCATAGAACAGCTATAAGGAGATTGTTCTGGAAGCTGCAGAGGAGCTCAGCTCATGCTAGGGCACCCTCTCACACAAAACCAAGCACTCTGCCTAGAGCCAAATCCGCAACATTCTATTGGGAATAACTTTGGCGCCGGTCAATGAATCTTGGAGAATTTCTCAAAGAAGATGGCCCGCTCCGCTTTGCTCCTTCCCTCCTATAGTCATTTGAGATGTCATCAGTGATGTCATGAGTGATGTCACTGACCATGTCATGAGTGATGTAATATGTGACGTCAACAGCAGTGCATTGCACGCGCAAGTTATAGTGAGTCCAACTAACTATAGCGTGGGAATATCAATGGTTTTATGCGAGTAAAATTTCCACCTAACTATAACTGGTTTGAAACCTATGGTTTTTTCAGTGAATTTAATAGGTTTTTTAAATGCTAATTCCTAACTATAACTGGTGTGAAACCAATGGTTTTTTAGTGAATATATATATATATATATATATATATATATATATATATATATATATATATATATATATATATATATATATATATATATATATATATATATATATATATATATATATATATATAAACACGTAAAGACACACCAGGAGTTGCTGTGCTTGAAAATTTAATTGGCAGCAAAAACAAACAACGCGTTTCACCTCACGGCTTGATCACGTTTGCTGTGAACTCCAAAACCTACTCCTTTTACATTGTCAATTACTTGTCATAAAAATAGGACTATCGTGCACACCTATAAGTGAAAATATAGCGGACATATTGGAACAGAAAGGTACATCATTGTGTGTCAGTCTCTTCTGGTAAATTACAATTTTAGAATCACGTAGTGGCTACAGATTCATAATCAACTGCTGTGTATTCGAAAGTGACTCTAAAATAAATGATAGTTTCAACCAAAGCATTATATTAGTCAAATATATCGATGTCGTTAAACGTAGGCTGTCTGCAGTTCATAAAGCTTGATAATTAGCCTATATGAATGAGCCACATTCCTGCAGTTCTGCCCAAGTGGGCGTGAAGTGGCATACATAATATGAGATGTGACAGTAAAGTCCACTTAAATGTAGGACAAAAGTACTGAAAAAGAACACATCAAAAAATTCTTCATCGCATGAAAGAATAAATACAATGAAAAGTAAAAGGTCAAAATTGAACCCAAGTGGGCATGGTCTATGTATGTATATGTGCCAACTCGCAGTTGTATTTAATGACCACCTATTTATCACATCTCAAGAAGTCCCAAAATATCTGCAGGATAACTTCATACATTCAAATGTTCTCGGCATCTTTCACCATATGGTTGGTTACTGTCATACTCTCTTTTTAGTCAAATCATCAAGGTAGAGTCTCTTCCGTGCCACATAAACTTATTAGTTTGAACTGACGTTTCTGTATATGACTGTTCCAATGTCCAAAATTGTAGAAACGAATTCTGTGAATTAAAAACATAAGTAATTATTTTAAAAAAGACGACTATAAGCTAAACAGCTGCTTACTTTTAAAGTTATTCAACAAATATTTAATGTACAAGCTAATTATCATTTCTCAATTTTCATTATTCATCTCTCAAGGTGGACAGAAAGCTCCTCATGATTATTCAAACCCTGAGGAAAAGTAGTTTCGAAATCAATGATATATCTGGATTCCATTTTTCGGAGGCATGTCGTTTTATTTATTTATTTTATTTATTTATGCAATTTTTAAAGCGCTGCAATTACCCTTAGGTGTCTCGGCGCTGAGGGCTAAGAACTGATACCAACAGAATAGATCTCTAAGACAAGGTTAGAATGATTTATGGTTAGTCATATCGTTGGGAGAACAGCCATGTCTTTAGCTGCTTTCTGAAGATGATCAGGGATGGACTGGATTTTATATTAAAAGGAAGGGAGTTCCATAGTTTTGCAGCTGCAATGGTGAAACATCTGTCTCCCCAGTTGACTCTCCTTGTTCTGGGTATATGAAGCAGATGAGCAGTGTTGGAACGAAGCGTTCTGGAGGATGCCAAAGGCTTAAGGGAACTTCTAAGAAATTTAGGTCCCATGTTGTTTATTGCCTTGTAGACAATACAAAGGGCCTTGAATTTCGTGCGACTTCTGACTGGAAGCCAGTGCAGTTGGTCCAAATGTCCAGAGACAGAGCTAAATTTTGGAATGCCCAATAAGACTCTGGCAGAAGCATTTTGTATCATTTGTAATTTGGAGATGACCTTTTTTTGTGCGTTGAGGAAAAGGGCATTGCAGGAGTCAGTGCGTGAAAACACCAGTGTAGATATAAGTGTTTTTCCTGTAGTTGTAGGAAGGTATGGGAGAAGTTTCTTTATTTTCCTTAAGATGTTGAATGATGATGATACTACAGTGTTCACATGATGATGGAAAAGGAGTTTATCATCAAATATTACTCCCAGGTTTCTGACTTTACTGACTGGTTGAGGTGGGGTTCCCATTTCCTCCGGCCACCATAATGGGGACCACAGAGGCTGAATACTTCCGAAGAGCATGACCCCTTTTTTGTCCCCTCCACGTATTCCCAGATCCACCTTGTCTAGTATCACCATTCTTAGCAAGTTTTCATTTTGGAAGTGATGTTCAAAAAAGTGCCTAGCCACAGGGTATTGCACATTATGATTTTAATGGCTCTAAGATGTTGTAACACTCTTTCTTTTGCTTTTAGGGTGGTGCTTCCTATATACCACTTATTGCAAGGGCAAATAAGTAGGTATACACAATACATGGTGTTGCATGTTACACTTTTTTGTATAGAGAATACTTTCCCAGTGCTGGGTACAGTTACCTCTTTACAATTAGTGCTGTTGCGACATGCTTTACATGATCTGCAACACCTGAAACCAGGTGTATCTGTGGGTTTGTCAATACTGGTCACAGAATTCGGGCTGAGCTCGTCTCTCAGGGACTTACTCTTTCTGAATGTGACCTGAGGATTGTGATTTAGGTGTGGTTTTAGATGTTGATCAGTTAATAACACGTGCCAGTGTTTATTGAGAATCTTTCTCACTTCCGTGGCCTGGCCTGAAAACGTAGTAATGAATCTGATATTGGATTCAGTGTTGTTAGCTTTGTTAGTGTCCAAAAGGTCTTTCCTTTCTTTCGTGTTTACTCTCATCACAGCCCCTTGTATGGTTTTGTTATTGTACCCACGTTCTTTGAAACGTTTGATCATTATTTCCTGTTCAGTTTCAAACGCTTCCTTGGTACTACAATTGCCAAGGGGATACTGTCAATGAGGTTTCTGGGATGTGCACTCCTCGCATTGAGTAAACTGTTACCGGCTATTGTCTTTCTGTAGAGACTGGTGGTCATCATAGTCCCTTTTATCTCAACACATATGTCTAGGAACTCAATCTTAGATCTATGTATATGTTCAGTAAATCTAAGATTCATTACGTTGTTGTTTAGCTGGCACACAAATCTTCTCACTGATTCCTCAGTGCCGTCCCAGATCAAAAAGATGTCGTCGATATACCTAAGCCACAGGGCAACCTTGTTGTTAAAATCGGCGACCTCGTTGGACACCTGCTCCTCCCACCAACCCATGAATAGGTTGGCATAACTGGGGGCGAAGCAGGTGCCCATCGCCGTGCCCTGTGACTGTCGGTATACCAATTCATCAAAAATGAAAAAATTGTGATGTAGACAAAAGTCAATTAGCTCTAGCAACATATTGGAGTGCTCCAGAAATGCAATAGATCTTGGTTTCAAAAAGTGTCCCACTGCTTGTAGACCTAAGCTGTGTTTGATGCACGTGTATAAGCTGTTCACATCTAAGGTAACCAAGATGTAAGTTGGTTCCCAGACAATACCCTCTATGCTTTTCAGAAAATGTGTTGTGTCTTTAAGGTACGTGGGTAAAGCTGTTACAAAGGGGCGCAGGTAGTAGTCAATATATTGAGAGGTCTTTTCAAGAAGTGAGCCCATCGAAGATACAATGGGTCTCCCTGGTGGATCAGTGGCGTTTTTATGCACTTTAGGGAGAAGGTATAAAATGGGGATTCTGGGATGGTCACATTTGAGGAATAGATATTCATCCCATGTAAGTAGACCCTTGTCTCTGAAATTTTGTAATTTAGTTTCAAACATACCTTTAGTTTGTCTGAATTCAGAGAATGAGCTCGACTTATAACAGTTTACATCTCCTAGCTGTCTATGCCCCACTGTCAGATACTTGTTTTTGTCTAGAACAACCACATTGCCACCTTTGTCCGCATGGCGGATAACAATATTAACATCCTCTTTAAGGCTCTTAATTGCTTTGTGCTGTTCAAATGACAAATTTTTCTTATTGTTAGGCATACGGTCAAGTCTCAATTTCTTAAGGTCTTGCAAAACACCCTTTTCAAACACTTCGACTGCCTCACACATAATCTGAGGAATAAACTTAGATTTTACTTTAAAGTTACTTCCTGGATTTGCATTAGTATCAACATCATCATCACACAAGAACTCATTGCCATCAATTGTGCCCGAGGAAATAATTTCCATCAATTCAATATCATTAAGATCCAAATTGTTTACATGAGTGATGTCACTGACCATGTCATGAGTGATGTAATATGTGACGTCAACAGCAGTGCATTGCACGCGCAAGTTATAGTGAGTCCAACTAACTATAACGTGGGAATTTCAATGGTTTTATGCGAGTAAAATTTCCACCTAACTATAACTGGTGTGAAACCTATGGTTTTTTCAGTGAATTTAATAAGTTTTTTAAATGCTAATTCCTAACTATAACCGGTGTGAAACCAATGGTTTTTTAGTGAATATATATATATATATATATATATATATATATATATATATATATATATATATATATATATATATATATATATATTACCTACTGGCTATCGCCAGTAGGTATATATAGTTAGGATTAATTCCCTATGGGATTTCTGAAAATTCTATGTCTAATAACTTTGGCGTTTGTGGACGGAATCGGCTTAAATTTTCAGGAAAATGGCACATGTTGTTTCTGAGCAGCCCCTGGAAATTTGGTGGGGTTTCGTCAAGGGGGGGCTGAGAAAAAAGGGGGGTCCCAAAACGCGTTTTTTACATTGAGTTTTCCATAGGGCGGTTGGCCTCACTTTTAGCTCGAACGGCTGAATGGATTTGCACGAAACTTGGCAAAATTGTAGGGACTGGTAGCCCGATGTGCCTTTGCTAGGTCTCAATATATGTGCTTCAGTGGATTTTGAGAAATTAACGTTTAAATCAAGATATATATCTGTAACAGCGCTCCGGGCAGCGATCCGGTCCGCTTACTTTTCGCGTTTCGGAACTTTGCGTGCAGAAAGCTGATTGGCTCTCCGGTGTCTGTCAACATTCTAAACAGTCCGGAGCGGCCGCCATCTTGTCTCTCGGTAGGATCGAGAGAGAAGAAGAGGTGAAAAACGAAAGGGGAATTTAATGAAAGGGGGCAAGGTATCCCCCTCTTGACCCCCTAGGAATGTTGTTGGGGTTATTAAAGGGTCCCGTGGGGAAAAGGAAAAAAAAATGATTTTTCACGGTAGAAGCGCTTCACGGGCCGCGAACTGGGCCGCAAACTGGTAGCGAAACGGGAATTCGCCATTTTGTGCTTCGTTAATTAAATTACTAGGTATAAGGGGGTGCGGGAGACGTATCCTAATCCCCTATGTTTCCTGAGGGTGGCTGAGGAGGCTGATATATGTTGATACATCTCTTCCAGCGGCTGTGCGTGAGCTGTTTTTTATTTTGCTGCGTGACAGTCCGGAGCGGCCGCCATCTTGTTTTTCGGTAGGATCGAGAGAGAAGAAGAGGTGAAAAACTAAGGGGGAATTTAATGAAAGGGGGCAAGGTATCCCCCTCTTGACCCCCTAGGAATGTTGTTGGGGTTATTAAAGGGTCCCGTGGGAAAAAGAAAAAAAAAATGATTTTTCACGGTAGAAGCGCTTCACGGGCCGCAAACTGGGCCGCAAACTGGTAGCGAAACGGGAATTCGCCATTTTGTGCTTCGTTAATTAAATTACTAGGTATAAGGGGGTGCGGGAGACGTATCCTAATCCCCTATGTTTCCTGAGGGTGGCTGAGGAGGCTGATATATGTTGATACATCTCTTCCAGCGGCTGTGCGTGAGCTTTTTTTTATTTTGCTGCGTGACAGTCCGGAGCGGCCGCCATCTTGTTTCTCGGTAGGATCGAGAGAGAAGAAGAGGTGAAAAACTAAGGGGGAATTTAATGAAAGGGGGCAAGGTATCCCCCTCTTGACCCCCTAGGAATGTTGTTGGGGTTATTAAAGGGTCCCGTGGGAAAAAGAAAAAAAAAATGATTTTTCACGGTAGAAGCGCTTCACGGGCCGCGAACTGGGCCGCAAACTGGTAGCGAAACGGGAATTCGCCATTTTGTGCTTCGTTAATTAAATTACTAGGTATAAGGGGGTGCAGGAGACGTATCCTAATCCCCTATGTTTCCTGAGGGTGGCTGAGGAGGCTGATATATGTTGATACATCTCTTCCAGCGGCTGTGCGTGAGCTGTTTTTTATTTTGCTGCGTGACAGTCCGGAGCGGCCGCCATCTTGTTTTTCGGTAGGATCGAGAGAGAAGAAGAGGTGAAAAACTAAGGGGGAATTTAATGAAAGGGGGCAAGGTATCCCCCTCTTGACCCCCTAGGAATGTTGTTGGGGTTATTAAAGGGTCCCGTGGGAAAAAGAAAAAAAAAATGATTTTTCACGGTAGAAGCGCTTCACGGGCCGCAAACTGGGCCGCAAACTGGTAGCGAAACGGGAATTCGCCATTTTGTGCTTCGTTAATTAAATTACTAGGTATAAGGGGGTGCGGGAGACGTATCCTAATCCCCTATGTTTCCTGAGGGTGGCTGAGGAGGCTGATATATGTTGATACATCTCTTCCAGCGGCTGTGCGTGAGCTTTTTTTTATTTTGCTGCGTGACAGTCCGGAGCGGCCGCCATCTTGTTTCTCGGTAGGATCGAGAGAGAAGAAGAGGTGAAAAACTAAGGGGGAATTTAATGAAAGGGGGCAAGGTATCCCCCTCTTGACCCCCTAGGAATGTTGTTGGGGTTATTAAAGGGTCCCGTGGGAAAAAGAAAAAAAAAATGATTTTTCACGGTAGAAGCGCTTCACGGGCCGCGAACTGGGCCGCAAACTGGTAGCGAAACGGGAATTCGCCATTTTGTGCTTCGTTAATTAAATTACTAGGTATAAGGGGGTGCGGGAGACGTATCCTAATCCCCTATGTTTCCTCAGGGTGGCTGAGGAGGCTCATATATGTTGATACATCTCTTCCAGCGGCTGCGCCATCTTGCCTTTTTTCCAATGCCACAATTTTGTCGTGCACGGCAGCCATTTTAGATGCCAGGCTGGTCCCAGGCTATCACCTACCCCTGCGGATGTAGTTTATGGCCCCAGCTGTAGAGAATTCAGACATGCCAACTCTCCTGATTCAGGCGTGTGACTACTGATTTCAGTGCTAGTCTCCCGCCTCCCGATTTCTGCAAGCAAAAACCCGGGGGCATATTACGAACAACTAGCGATAATTTTTGTCTCTAACTTGTTTAGAGACAAAAATTATCGCCGCACATCGGCGATTTTTATCGCAGATAAACCTTGCTATTATCGCAGAAAAGTCAGCGATATTCATGTATTATCGAGCAAATGCTCTTAGCCATGTTATCCACCTCCCATTGGATAACATGGCTAAGAACTGCTCAGGGCAGGTGTTAGATTTTGGAGATATTCGCGCTTAGCGCGAATATCTCCAAAAGTTGGTAATAGAAGATAGCGATGTTAGGGACTGTTTCCAGTCGCTAACATCTTGGTACGCCACTTTGCATGTCATTAGTGATAAGTATCACTGACATGCAAAGCGGGGCCCAAGATGGTCGCTATCTCCTTTTAGCTGTCACTAACTGGTGTTAGCGACAGCTTGGTAATAGGGAGATAATTTTATCTCCGCTTTCATGGCTTTTAAAGCCAAAAAAGCGGAGATAAACCCCCTTGATAATATGCCCCACGATTCCTTGGGGGTTTCAGCTGACAGGGCTTGGTATTGTGTTACATGGTAATTTTTCCAGGAAACGTCAGAGGGTCGATGCAGGGGTTCTAGAAGAGGTGATAAACCATTTAAGCCTCATGAACAAGCGCATGGTCTTTTAAAGATTTGTGAAGTACTCGGGGCGGCGGTGTGTGTGTGCCCTCTTTTAGGAGCGGGCGGGGGGGCACTGCCAGCAACTTGCCAGGTCAGGTAGTGTTCAACACGTGCATCACCCTTTCTCTGCCTGCTATTGCGCTCCATGCTTCGGAAAGGTAAGAAAAAGAACGTGCATTTGAGTTTGAAATGTCCGATCCTGCAGCAGCACACTTCCAAAGCCCACACATGACAATAACCCGATTCAAGGCCCCATTCACCCGTTTAAAAAAAAATAGATAACACTCCAACAAAGTAAGATTATAAAACTTTATTAACTATTAACTATAACGAACGGAACAAAAACTAAAAACATTTAAACATTTTTCAACACAAAAAGCAACAATGGTTAGAAGCTGTCTTTTGTGCGAATAGTCCCAAGGCAGCACAACGTGCAGAGTTCTGGACGGCACCCAGGTGATGTCGCCTGGGTGCCGCACTGGTTTTGGGATCCTACAATGCAGCACAGAAAAACAGCGTGGGGCGTCCCGGGTGGTGCGGGGGGAGGCCTCGTCAGTAGCGGTCTGTTGTGCGAATAGTCCCAAGGCAGCAGAACGCGTTGAGATGTTGATGGGACTGTGTCCAGTGTCACATTGCTGACACAACATGTACGACAGGCACCCAGGTGATGTCCAGTAAACTGCCGCACTGGTTTTGGTATCCTACAATGCTGCTCCGAAAATTGGCGTGCGGCGGCCCGGGGGTGGGGGAGGCGGCGTGAACGGGCCTCCCCAGGTGGCGGCCATCTAGCTGAGTTGCGCCCGCTCTTGCGGCTACAGCGTCTCGCTCACCATGTTGTTGAGTTGCTCCCACTCTTGCAGTGCAGCGATAGGCGGCTGCCACATGGCTCTTAAAATGGCGGACGGCTCCTCGGTTTTGGGCCTGGTCCACTGAAATGGCCCTGGGACACCTTGGAACTCGGACGCTTGCCTGCTAGGGCTTGGGCTCCATTCTCGAAAAGCGTCCCCTCAGCCGTGAAGATTCTACAAAAGTCTTGGGGGCCCCCGACTCCCGCAGGCTTCCGGTGGGGAGCGGCTGCCATGATTGCTCGCGGAATGACCACGACGGAGCCACGAGATGGTGGTGCTCTCATGCTGACGCCAGCTTCAGTCTGAATGATCCAGAAACAAGGTGGGGCTTTCATCGTTTGGGAAAAAAAAATGTTCTAAACCAATGAAAAGTGTTATTTTTAGGTCATATGACCAAGCCTTCCATCTTTAGGAAACCAAAAGTAAAATGAACCAATGAAAAGTTTTATAAACAAGTCACATGACCTGTTATGCGGCATAGGGCTACAAAAAGCGTAGAAAATCCGTTGGCACGTGAGGCGGCGTCAGTAGCGGACCGATGTGCGAATAGGCCGAAGGCAGCACAACGCGCCGAGATTCGGATGGCACCGAGGTGGTGTCCAGCAAATTGCCGCACTGGTGTGGCCATCCTACAATGCTGCGCCGAAAGACGGCGTGTCCAGCTGAGTTGCGGTCACTGTTGCGGTACAGTGACTCGAACGCGCCGAGATTCGGATGGCACCGAGGTGGTGTCCAGCAAATTGCCGCACTGGTGTGGCCATCCTACAATGCTGCGCCGAAAGACGGCGTGTCCAGCTGAGTTGCGGTCACTGTTGCGGTACAGTGACTCGAACGCGCCGAGATCCGGATGGCACCGAGGTGGTGTCCAGCAAATTGCCGCACTGGTGTGGCCATCCTACAATGCTGCGCCGAAAGATGGCGTGTCCAGCTGAGTTGCGGTCACTCTTGCGGTACAGTGACTCGAACGCGCCGAGATCCGGATGGCACCGAGGTGGTGTCCAGCAAATTGCCGTACTGGTGTGGCCATCCTACAATGCTGCGCCGAAAGACGGCGTGTTCAGCTGAGTTCCGGTCACTCTTCCGGCACAGTGACTCGAACGCGCCGAGATCTGGATGGCCCCGATGTTGTGTCCAGCAAGTGGCCGCACTGGTGTGGCCATCCTACAATGCTGCGCCGAAAGTCGGCGTGGGGTGCCCCGTTGGCTTATGAGGTGATGTCAGTAGTGGACTGATGTGTGAATAGGTCGGAACCAGCACAAGGCGCCAAGATCCGAATGGCAAGTCCTGGATGTTGAGTGCCTCAGTTGAGAGTTCTGAGCAGTGCTTGTAAGACTGTCTGAAGCTTATTTGCACCTGCTGCAGCTTCACTATTGCCCTGGTGTGGCCAAAGGTGGCACATGACATAGGCGGCCGGCTCCCGAGGTCCGGCGGAACTTTTTGCCTTTTCCTTTCTGCTTCTTTTCCTACAATCCGTTTCATCTGAAGACACGACCAGGTCCCTGAATGTGTGCAGGGGGACGCTATTGATTGAATGAAAATGGCGGCTTGACACAAAGCTGACTCAAGCGTTACTGTTGATGCTATACAGACAAAAATTGGTTTTCAGTTTGTACATTCTTCAGGTTTTTTTTTTTCCATCCAAGTCTGATTGAGAGTTTGTAGAAAAATGGCTTCAGATTTTCCACATACTACTCTTCAACATTCTTCCTAAATGTAACAATGTGAAACTCACTAGGACAATGGCTGTTTCTGTTTCCTTTCAAAATGCTGCCAACAATATTTTCTGAATGGAAGACACCATCTTGTAGCATAAAGGGACGAAAGGGGTTCTGGTCTGGCCGATGGTTGGTGGAGACATTTTGACTATATCTTGGACCTGCCCGGCCTCGCCCAAAATGGCGCCGGTATAAATGGGACTCGTAATTCCTTGCCCGCAAATGTATATCTAGAAAATGTTATTGTAAGTGGCCGTGTCGTATTTTAATTACAAAATGTACGTCCACCGATTCCGCAACTGTTAGACACCTTTGTTCTTGCAACCTAATGGCCCGCTCGTTACGTTCCTCTACAGTGTAAATGTCTCCTCATCATATACGATTTCAGTTTGCTCCGTGGCCGGCCCACGTGGTTATAGGCCCGTATTTGTATACTGACATTTTCACAATAAAGGTTTTTAAAACAAAACACGGTAGTAGTATTTACATTGGTAAAGTTTTTACTTTTAGTCACTGTTTTTGAATCAGTAAAGGCAAGTGAAATAAAGCAGTCCAATTACATGACGGATAAAAGGTATAATATGTAGGAACGCAGTAAAGATAAATGCTTAATAGCAGTTGTGTTTTTCATGTCTGCAATATAAAGTGATCGATAAGAATCTGATAATCAGGCGTATCGGCGACTAAGATAGCAGGCCGAATCTCTTTTACTCAACGGCTCCGTCATGGAAGGAAGAAACGCCCTTTTTCTCGAAAAAGGAATATATTTTACTTACAAGATAGTTGTAAATTTTCCGAGAAAGTACATTAGCCTGGAATATTATAACATATGTTTGAAAAAAAAAATATTGTTCGAAAACAATAAAAAGCGTAATTTTTAGGTCATATGACCAAGCTTTTCATCATTAAGTAAAATGAATCAATGAAAAGTTTTATTAACAAGTCACATGTCCTGTTATGCTTACGTCACGCGCTGCGCGCCGCGCCTCGGATCACTTCCGGGTGCGGTAACGCGGCGTGTCATATAACGCATTACGCGACAACGTAGGTCAAGAATATAGTCAAAATGTCTCCACCAACCAGCGTTCGGAACACAACTCCTTTCAGCAGTCCAAAAAGTTCTGTTAAATGACAACAGAGGGGACAGGCAACAAGAACCATCAGTCAAAGAGGGGAGGGCAAGTTCTTCTCTTCCGGGTCATGTTGGGGCGCTACCGGAACTGATCGAATTGGTAGTCTACAGTGTTTCTGGATGTTTCAGACTAAAGCTGGCGTCAGCATGAGACCACTACCATCTCGTAGCTCCGTCGTGGCCATTCCACGAGCAATCATGGCAGCCGCTCCCCACCAGAAGCCTGCGGGAGTCGGAGGCCCCCAAGACTTTTGTAGAATCTTCACGGCTGAGGGGACGCTTTTCGAGAATGGGACCCAAGCCCTATCAGGGAAGCGTCCGAGTTCAAAGGTGTCCCAGGGCCATTTTAGTGGACCAGGCCCAAAACCGAAGAGCCGGCCGCCATTTTGAGAGTCCTGTGGCAGCCGCCTATCGCTGCACCGCAAGAGTGGGCGCAATTCAGCTGGATGGTGGGCAAGACGCTGTAGCCGCAAGAGTGGGCGCAACTCAGCTGGATGGGACAAGGTTCAGAATTGAAGAGTCATCAAAAGGCAAAAAGTTCCGCCGGATCCCGGGAGCCGGCGGCCTATGTCGGGGGCGATCTCAGGCTACACCAGTGCTATAAGACTTGGGGAGGGTGTCGGAGCCAAGCGTCTTCTCCGAGTCCATGGCCATCACACCGCCCCTCAGGGGCCTCCGTCAAGCTGTTTAGGAAGGTAACATATTACATTGTTTTCTAATGCAGTCAGGTCCACAAACGACACTCACTTACTTTGAGAATAGTGAAGCTGCAGTAGGTGGAAATAAGCTTCAGACAGTGTTACAAGCGCTGCTCAGAACTCTTAACAATGGCACCCAACATCCAGAACTTATGCTATTTGAGAATGGCAGTGACATCGAAGCATCTCAGGGACCAAAACCATTAACATACTTTCACATATGAAAATCTTACTTGGGGAGGGGGCAGGAGCGAAGCGCCCCCTCCCAGTCAGCGCCACCACACCGTATGTTGAAAATTTGAAGCCATCGTTCTACAAAGTCAACCAAACTTGGATTAAAAATCTAGAAAAATGTACAAACTGAAAACCAGTTTTGGTCTGCATAGCATCAGTAGCAACGCTTGAGTCAGCTTTGTGTCAAGCCGCAAATTTGATTCAACAAAGCACAGACATTCAAAAAGGCTCAAATTCAGAACTCTAAACTATGGCACCCAACATCCAGGAGCTTGCCATCCGGATCTTGGAGCCTTGTGCTGCTTTCGATCTATTCACACATCGGTCCACTACTGACATCATCTTATAAACCAACGTTATGTAAATAGTTTTTTAATAAAATGTTTTACCCTGTTTCTTTGCTGGTGTGTTGTCTATATTTTTAATATTTGCATACGGTTTGTCGTTATTTTGTGCGGGATGGGTGATGGAGCCGAGCTGTCTTGCAGCCCTCATGGTGTGGAGCTCAGTTTATCTCACTATTTTCGTATTTCTCATGAAGGGTTGTTCCTAATATTTCTATTTTAGCGAGGTCAAAAAGAGATCCAATTAGTGGCCTACTGATTTTGCTCGATTACTTTTATTTTTTTTACACGATTTTTCACTATCTGCAAAGACTAAACAGAGTATTGCGACTTTGTGCTTGTTTGTAAATAGAGAATGATCCAAAGAGAACCAATTCTAAAACAGTAAATGCTTGGACAACAATCAATCAAATGGAGAGACAAGCAGCCACGACGGATTACAACGGGGTAAAGGCCTGCGTTAACTACCCTTCAGTATCTGCAAAGAGAGAGTACTACTAAGACAAAAGAGGGGAGGGGGGGGGTGCAGCGTTCAAAGCACATCAGCGTGCATAAATACGAAAATGTTTTTATTTATCACGTACTTGACATTTTTAAGCTTTTCATATTTGCTATTAAAAAACCAATGAAATTCACAGAAAAAACCATAGGTTATAGTGGATATATAGTTAGGAATTTGCATTTACAAAACCTTGAAAATTCAATGAAAAAACCATTGGTTTTAGCCCATATATAGTTAGGGATTTGCATTTACAAAACCTTATTTTACTCGCATAAAACCATTGAAATTCCATATATAGTTATAAGCGCTAACTATATATCGCGCACCCGCAATCCACTGCTGATGATGTCACATATTACATCATTCATGACATGGTTAGTGACATCACTGATGACATCACTGATGACATCTCAAATGACATCACTGATGACATCACTGAAAACATCTCATTTGACATGACTGATAACATCACTGATGATATCATTCATGTGATAATACGATGAACCTCTTCAGACTCTAATATAACCTTAGATACAATCAGTGTAAACAGACACTCACAGACTGTCACTCATCCATGGAGTTACTCACACACCTAGTCAGTCATGCAAAGAATCAATCACACCTCCATTTCCTCAAATATACAGTTATACAAACTTTACTTATTCAAACATATACTAACACATATTTACTCTCTTATACAATCCCTGATACAAGTTCACAATGATCCATACAGCCACTCACACATTCACTGGCTCTTATGCACAGTTATTTATATATGTCAACTCTCACATGTACTGTGTTTTACATATGTACTTACTTTGACATGTAGCACTGAGATATCCATTCACTCACCAATACACTCATGCACACAGTCAACCGCCCATACAGCTGTTTCCACATGCACTTTTGAAACCATACATCTAGTGAATCAACTGCTCACACATCTATGCACAGAGTCACACACCTCCCAGCTACCCACACACACACTCAGTATCCCATACAAATACTTGGGCAACCAATCAATAACCCATATAGTTACTCATATAGCTACTTATCAACACATGGAACAGTTTACAGAACAACAGACATAATGATGCACAAATTAAGACAGTTTAGTCATTAACCCATGCACTCAGTGAGACACATTTAATCACTCACTCATACAGTCAGTCATGCACCTACTAAATCCTTCATCCAGACACTTAT
The DNA here is from genome assembly GCF_964263255.1 of Lissotriton vulgaris. Taxonomy (NCBI): domain Eukaryota; kingdom Metazoa; phylum Chordata; class Amphibia; order Caudata; family Salamandridae; genus Lissotriton; species Lissotriton vulgaris. The sequence continues at coordinate 50,603,840 of NC_141695.1, forward strand.
ATATCCACTCATTCTTCAATATGTAAGAGATATTTTAACTTTACAGAAACATACAGTCACTGGATGATGTCATCAGTGATGTCATCAGTGATGTCATTTGAGATGTCATCAGTGATGTCATCAGTGATGTCACTAACCATGTCATGAATGATGTAATATGTGACATCATCAGCAGTGGATTGCGGGTGCGCGATATATAGTTAGCGCTTATAACTATATATGGAATTTCAATGGTTTTATGCGAGTAAAATAAGGTTTTGTAAATGCAAATCCCTAACTATATATGGCCTAAAACCAATGGTTTTTTCATTGAATATATATATATATATATATATATATATATATATATATATATATATATATATATATATATATATATCCACAGCCTTAGCTCAAACTTTCGCGGTCCAATGGCGCTCTCTCCACCGGTGCTAGGACTACTAAGCAGAGCCCCGATTTTTCATATTACACAAATCCCTTATGATAAGAGAATAAGTCCGCACTCACAAAAGAGTTTCTTTCCCAATCCTTAGGTTTATTTGTCAAAGATCCAGCGGTGAGCAAGCGACTGTGGGTTGCGAAACGCGTTGGTTTTGTAACTTAATATGCTGGATCTTTGACAAATAAACCTAAGGATTGGGAAAGAAACTCTTTTGTGAGTGCGGACTTATTCTCTTATCATAAGGGATTTGTGTAATATATATATATATATATATATATATATATATATATATATTTATGTAAATGTAAATGTAGTTGAGCTTATATAGCGCACAGCTACCCGCAGTGGGTTTCCCGGCGCTTGCTTAGGGAACCCGTCCTGGTATTCCCCTGTGAGATAACCCCGGCAGGGTATCCACAAGGTGAAAGCCAGGCATCCCGCCGCGAGGGGCCGTTGTGGAGATTAAGCAAGCTATTGCCCAGAGTCGCAGAGTGTGAACCCGTGAGTCGAGAAGGTACCGGAGCTATGGCAAAATGAAACCCCTCATTTTGTTCCTTTTCAAATTAAATGTATTAAGTGTTGCCACTTTATTCCAATCAAGATGACTTCAGGTGTGCCATACTTTTGTCATAAGTAAGACTGTTAGCGTTCTAGTTGTTCTTTAGAACACTCTGGGACATTCTGTCATTGGGCTATAGTTGGGCTACATCTGGCTGATATTTGGGCTACATTTGGGCTCTTTTGTCTCTGGTGGCCATCTTGGGAGACTGCATATCAGAATTCTTTTAATGAAATATAAGAGGATTTGAGAAGTCACTCAAAATGTGCCCTAATTTTTCTTTCTTCAGCACTAATCATAATTTCTATTGCAAAATGAACCCCCTCATTTTGTTCCTTTGCAAATTAAATGTTTTAAGTGTTAACACTTTATTCCAATCAAGATGACTTCAGGCTGTTGTTGTGTAAGCTGCTGCATGTGTTGATCAGTAGCTATATGAGTGGCTATATGGGTTATTGATTAGTTGCCCAAGTATTTGAATGGGAGACTGTGTGTGTGTGTCTGGGAGGTGTGTGATTCTGTGCATAGACGTGTGAGCAATTGATTCACTAGGTGTATGAGTTCAAGAGTGCATGTGGAAACAGCTATATGGGCGGATGAGTGTGTGCATGGGTGTGTTGGTGAGTGAATGGATATCTCAGTGCTACATGTGCAAGTAAGTACATATGTAAAACACAGTGCATGTGAGAGTTGGCATATATAAATGGCTATACATGAGAGCCAGTGAATGTGCGAGTGGCTATACAGATCATTGTGTACTTGTATCAGTGATTGTATAAGAGAGTAAGTATTTGTTAGTATATGTTTGAATAAGTAAGGTGTTGTGTATATAACTGTAAAGTTGAGGAAATGGAAGTGTGATTGATTCTTTGCATGACTGACTAGGTGTGTCAAGTCAAGTCAAAGGATTTATATAGCGCACTACATACCCGTAGGGTTTCAAGGCGCTTAGGAAGGGGAGGAGAATTACTTGTCAAAAATCCACGTTTTAAGTTGCTTTCTGAATGCTAGGTGGTTCTGGGTAAGGCGAAGGTAAGCGGGGAGAGAGTTCCAAGTTTTAGCAGCCAGGTATGAAAAGGATCTGCCTCCCATGGTGGTCTTGTTAATGCGAGGTACAGTGGCGAGGGCTTGGCTGGAGGAACGTAGTTGGCGGGAGGGGGTGTAGATGGACAGTCGTGAGTTGAGGCATTCTGGGCCGATGTCGTAGAGTGATTTGTGTGCGTGGGTAAGCAGTCGGAAAGTGATCCTCTTATTGACGGGTAGCCAGTGGAGGTCTTTAAGGTGACCAGAGATGTGATCGTTGCGTGGGATGTCTAATATGAGTCTGGCTGAGGCGTTTTGGATTCGTTGGAGTTTCTTCTGGAGTTTTGCGGTAGTACCCGCGTAGAGGGTGTTTCCGTAGTCCAGTCGGCTCGTGACCAGAGCGTGGGTGACTATTTTCCTTGTTTCGGAGGGGATCCAGCGAAATGTTTTTCTGAGCATGCGAAGAATGTTGAAGCAGGAAGAGGATACGGCGCTGACTTGTCTGTTCCTTGAGAGTGAAGAATCCAGGATGACGCCTAGGTTCCGTGCGTGGTCTGTCGGGATGGGTGCTTTTCCGAGGGCTTCCGGCCACCAGGAGTCGTCCCATGCAGAGGGGGATGTACCTAAGATGAGGACTTCTGTTTTGTCTGAGTTCAGTTTCAGACGGCTTTGTTTCATCCATTCGGTAACTTCTTTCATTCCTTCGTGTAGGTTGGTTTTGGCGGTGCTGGGGTCATTGGTGAGGGAAAGGATCAGTTGAGTGTCATCCGCGTACGAGATGATGTTGAGGTTGTGATGGCGTGCGATGGCCGCGAGGGGGCTCATGTATACGTTGAAGAGGGTGGGACTGAGTGAGGATGCTTGTGGTACGCCGCAGATGACTTCAGAGGCCTTGGATTTGAATGGTGGAAGGCGGACTCTCTGGGTTCGTCCGGTGAGGAACGAGGTGATCCATTCAAGTGCTTTTCCTTGGATTCCGATGTTTCTGAGGCGCTGTAGAAGGGTGCTGTGGCAGACTGTGTCGAAGGCTGCGGAGAGGTCGAGGAGGATGAGGGCGACTGTGTCTCCATTGTCCAGTAGAGTTCGAATGTCGTCTGTTGCTGCGATGAGGGCGGTCTCAGTGCTGTGTTTTGCTCGGAAGCCAGATTGTGAGGGGTCAAGGGATTTGTTGGTTTCGAGGAAGGCGGCGAGCTGGTTGTTGACAGCTTTCTCGATGACTTTGGCCGGGAATGGGAGAAGCGAGATGGGGCGGTAATTTTTGAGTTCGGTGGGGTCCGCTGTGGGTTTTTTCAGAAGGGCGGTGAGTTCAGCGTGTTTCCAGTCTTCTGGGAAGGTGGCGGAGTTGAAGGAGCAGCTGATGACGTCTCGGAGGTGTGGTGCTATGACGGAGTCAGCTTTGTTGAAGATGTGGTGAGGACATGGGTCTGTGGGGGATCCTGAGTGGATGGAATTCATCAGGCGGATGGTGTCCTCAGTGGAGATTGGGTTCCAGTCGTTAAGGGTGTTCACGGGGGGAAGATGATCAGCAAATGGTAGGGTGGGTTGGTTTCCGGGTTGGTTGTCAAAGCTGTTGTGGATGTCTGCAATCTTGTTGTGAAAAAATGAGGCTAGGGAGTCGCAGAGGGTTTGAGAGGGGGTGATGTCGTTGGAGTTGGCCGAGGGATTGGAAAATTCCTTGACGATGTTGAAAAGTTCCTTGCTGTTGTGGGCGTTGTTGTCAAGTCGATCCTTGAATGCTGTTTTCTTGGCTTTTCGGATTAGTTGGTGGTGAGTGCGGGTGGCGTTTTTGAAGGCGTCCTTGGTGCTGGTGGTTGGGTCTTTTTTCCAGGCCTTTTCAAGGGAGCGGCAGAGTTTCTTGGACTTCTTGAGATCATCGTTGAACCATGAGGCCTTCTTGCTGCCAGGTTTGTTTTGACGTTTTTTCAGTGGTGCTAAGGTGTCAGCGGTGTTGGATAACCAAAGGGTGAGGTTGGCGGCGGCTTCGTTAGCCTTAGAAGAGAGGGCTGGGGTGTTTTGAAGGAGCGATGCGGAGATCTGGTCGGTGGTGATCTTGTTCCAGTTTCTTTGCAGAGTTGGTTGGAGGTGGTTGGTGGGTTTTGGTTTGTTGTAGGTGAAGTGAACGCAGCTGTGGTCAGTCCAGAGGAGGTCCGTAGTGTGGCTGAAGGAGACATGGTTGCTGGATGTGAAGATGGGGTCGAGTGTGTGACCTGCGATGTGGGTGGGGGAAGTGACTAGTTGTTTAAGTCCGAGGTTGGCGAGGTTGTCCACGAGGGTGGCGGTGTTGCGGTCGTTGATCTTTTCGAGGTGAAAGTTGAGGTCTCCCAGAAGGATGTAGTCTTTGGAGGGGAGCGCGTGTGGGGTGATGAAATCCGTGATGTCTTCACTGAATTTTGCGCGGGGTCCTGGTGGTCTGAGAAGGAGGGTGCCTCTGAGTGTGGTTTTGGGGTCGATGTGGATCTGGAAGTGAAGGTGTTCGGAGTTGGCGAGGTTGGCGTCCGAGCTGGTTGATATGCGGATTGATTTCTTATGGACGATAGCGATTCCTCCTCCTGTGTGGCTGGTACGGTCTTTGCGGGTGATCTTATAGTCTTCAGGGATGGCAATGGTGATGTCTGGTGCGGAGGAAGCATTCATCCATGTTTCCGTTAGGAAGGCGACGTCTGGAGAGATGGTGTCAAGTAGGTTCCATAGGTCAATGGCGTGCCTGTGCACCGAGCGGGTGTTGAGGAGGATGCATTGTAGGTGGTTGGGGTCGGTAATCTGTGGTGTGGTCGTAGCGGAGATGTTGTTGGTGCCGCTGAATTTGCAGGAGAAGCAGGAGAAAGGTCCATGGGTTTGGCCAGGGGCGGCTTGGACGCAGTTGGGAGCGCGACCGGGGTTAAGGGCTAGGAGGGTTGCGGCATCGTAGGTAATGCGGGGGGGCAGGGAGGGACGGGGGCCAGGGGGTATGGAGCTGGGCGCGGTCCAGGCGCGGACGGGCGTAGACGGGCTTACCTTTGGCGCACCTTCGGCGCGGGTTGGGCGCGGTCGCTGCGCGTGAACGCTGCGCGCGGGAAGAACTGTCATATATGGATAGTGGAGGGGGAGGGGCGAGGGCGGCTCGGCTGGGAGGCGGGGCGGGCTCTGGTCAACACGAAGCACAACAACAACAGCTACAAAATGGAGGGGGGAGTCGAGCAGGGCGCTGGGGGGTATCGCGCTATGACTTTGGCAAGAAAACAATGGTGCAAGCAGGCGAGGCGCACTCAATGCGGTTAAAGGCACAGTGAAATAATGCAGCTCAGTTCTATGAAATCGTCAGGCAAGCGGCGAGGTGGAAACAATTAATTAAATGGCAGTGCAAATATGCTAGCGAGCTTACAACAAATAATTGAATGGCAGTACAAACAAATATGCTAGCGAGGTTAAAACACTTAATTAAATGGCAGAAGCAGCGTGGGTCAACGATACCGCTACACGGTGGAGAGGCAGAGGAGCGACCACTCGGGGCAGAAGCACAGAGGGGTCACAGCGCTTCTGGTACAGGAAGCGCTGTAAATAGATAGTGGGAGGGCGGCTCGGCTGGGAGGCGGGGCGGGCTCGGGTCAACACGAAGCACAACAACAACAGCTACAAAATGGAGGGGGGAGTCGAGCAGGGCGCTGGGGGGTATCGCGCTATGACTTTGGCAAGAAAACAATGGTGCAAGCAGGCGAGGAGCACTCAATGCGGTTAAAGGCACAGTGAAATAATGCAGCTCAGTTCTATGAAATCGGCAGGCAAGCGGCGAGGTAGAAACAATTAATTAAATGGCAGTGCGAATATGCTAGCGAGCTTACAACAAATAATTGAATGGCAGTACAAACAAATATGCTAGCGAGGTTAAAACACTTAATTAAATGGCAGAAGCAGCGTGGGTCAACGATACCGCTACACGGTGGAGAGGCAGAGGAGCGACCACTCGGGGCAGAAGCACAGAGGGGTCACAGCGCTTCTGGTACAGGAAGCGCTGTAAATAGATAGTGGGAGGGCGGCTCGGCTGGGAGGCGGGGCGGGCTCGGGTCAACACGAAGCACAACAACAACAGCTACAAAATGGAGGGGGGAGTCGAGCAGGGCGCTGGGGGGTATCGCGCTATGACTTTGGCAAGAAAACAATGGTGCAAGCAGGCGAGGAGCACTCAATGCGGTTAAAGGCCCAGTGAAATAATGCAGCTCAGTTCTATGAAATCGGCAGGCAAGCGGCGAGGTAGAAACAATTAATTAAATGGCAGTGCAAATATGCTAGCGAGCTTACAACAAATAATTGAATGGCAGTACAAACAAAAATGCTAGCGAGGTTAAAACACTTAATTAAATGGCAGAAGCAGCGTGGGTCAACGATACCGCTACACGGTGGAGAGGCAGAGGAGCGACCATGGATGAGTGGCAGTGTGTGAGTGTCTGAATAGGTGTATGAGTGCATATGATAGTGTTGTATTGATGAGTGACACTATGTATGAGTGATTCTATGGGTGAATGAGTGAATGTGTGTGTAAACCTAGGAATCAGTGAGTGCGTATATAGTAACTGGTATTGGTGTGTCAATGGTTTCAAGAATGGTAGTCTGTATTTAACACTGGGTGTATCAAAGGCTATATTGGAGTGTGAGGAGGTGCATCGTATTAACACATGAATGATATCATCAGTGATGTGATCAGTGATGTCAAATGAGATGTCATCAGTGATGTCATCAGTGATGTCATTTGAGATGTCATCAGTAATGTCATCAGTGATGTCACTGACCATGTCATGAATGATGTAATATGTGACATCATCAGCAGTTTATTGCGGGTGCGCAAAATATAGTTAGACCAACTAACTATATAGGAGCAATTTCAATGGTTTTGTATGAGTGAAATGTCCAGCTAACTATAACACCCCTAAAACTTATAGTTTATTGAGTGAATTTCAAAGGTTTTTTAAATGCTAATTCCTATCTATATAAGGCCTGAAACCTATGTTTTTTTCATTGAATTTCAAAGGTTTTTTACATGCTAATTCCTAACTATATAAGGCCTGAAACCTATGTTTTTTTAAGTGAATTTGCAAGGTTTTTAAAATGCTAATTCCTAACTATATAAGGCCTGAAACCTATGTTTTTTTCATTGAATTCGCAAGGTTTTTTTAAATGCTAATTCTATTAGCGGATAACGTTTATATATTCAAACGTTTTTTTAATGCTAATTCCTAACTACATAAGGCCTGAAACCTATGGTTTTTTCAGTGAATTTCAAAGGTTTTTTAAATGCTAATTCCTAACTATATAAGGCCTGAAACCTAGGGTTTTTTAATTGAATGTATATATATATAGATAGATAGAGGAGCGGTAGATGCCCTATGCCCTGGGTACCTAAGGTACCATATACAGGGGCTCACAAGCGTGACCCAGTAACCAATCTGGTATGTATCTAAAGTACATGGAGTCCATTTTATATGGAAAGCAGATAGACTGGGGCCCTGATCAGCAGGGTCCCAGTCCAACTAAGTCAAAAACCAGCAAAACAGCAGGCAAAAAGTGGGGGTAACGATATAATCAGATTCCACTTTCCTACAACTTGTGCACAGTATCTTGTTGGTTACATGTCCATTAATGTTGCGCAGTGCTACCTTCTCATGTGCTTCCACATATGAAGTTTAATATGCCCAGCATGTCTAATACAAGCTACCTTTACATGAATGTGTCTCCCTGTGTTTCTCCTCTTTTGGATCAAATCCATTGCAATTAATTGTGCTGCCTATATTTGCTCTTTAAATGAAACCAATGTTTGAGACACTGTTGTTTGATATAGATTACTGCTCCAGTCTCCTTTTCGTTTACGGGCTACCTCCTGTGGTCTGATACTGCAAAGACAGTCTGAGCAAACCTAAGAACAAAAAATGAAGATTTAAACATAATGCAAGTGAGTGATACAAACAATGTTAAAGGCTATATCATAAGTAAATAAATAAAAAAAATTAAATGTTGATTAGTAAAGAGTGAACCACTTAACCCATTATCCTAATGGACAGACATTTTATTCTCACTCAGAAGGGCAAAACTATTGTTGGTGCATAAGGTAGACCGACCAGTATGTTCTAATACATTGAATGCTTTTAGGTTGCTTAAAAAGTAGGTACTGCAATTTCCAAAGCTAAAGCTGTCTCTACATAATTTTTTCTTTCACATTCATGTATAAGGTAGTAGGCAGTTTTTCTGCGAATGGCAGTAGTTGTTATAACTCTAATTTACAGTAAATTAGTTTTACAAAAAAACATGAAATACTGAATGGAATGGAGAATAAAGACAACCAAGTCAATATTGATATCTAATACATGTATGTGTTAGTTATTAGAATAGTTATACTAGTACCTAACAATTATTAATGGTGAATTTATTTTTTAACATTAATTTTCGCAATGCTCCATTTAAATCTTTGTTTCGAGAACTGTAAATCAGAGGGTTGAGGACAGGAATAACAGTGACATACACCACAGCAATCAATTTGTTTCCCTCCATGTAGTAGAGTGAAGCTGGCCGCATATACAAGCAGAGTGTGGTCCCATAAAACAATGTAACGACTGTCAGGTGGGACGAACACGTAGAGAAGGCCTTGCGCCTCCCCTCGGCGGAGCGAATACGCAGGATTGTAGAAATGATGCAAACATAAGAGGCAAAGGTTAGGAGGAATGGGCCAATCCCTAAGAAGACACCTTCCACATAAGTCACCATCTCTATGGTATAGGTTGCTGTGCATGAAAGTTTCAACAAGGCTGTGAGATCACAGAAGAAATGGTTAATCTCATTGGAACCACAGAAAGATGACAGAAATGCAAATAGTGCATGTGGCATGGTGTCTAAAAAGCCAATTAACCAGGAAGCCAAAATGAGCAACACACATGCTTGATTGTTCATGATGACTGCATAGCGCAAGGGATTGCAAATGGCAGTGAAGCGGTCATATGACATGGCTGTCAGGATGCAAAACTCTGTGCTGAGAGAACCCATAAAGAAGTACATCTGCAACACACACCCAGTGACTGAGATGCATTGATTCTCTGTTATGAGTGTCAAGAGCATCTTTGGCACAGTCACAGACATATAGCAAATGTCAAGAATTGATAGGTTTATCAGAAGGAAGAACATAGGGTTATGCAGCCGATGATCTATGAGGACTAAGAATACAACTAGGAGGTTACCAAGAAGTGCCACAAGATAAATGAAGAGAAATACAGTGAAAAGGATGCCTCGGAACTGAGGTGAGACTCGAAATCCTAGGATCAGGAACTCTGAAACTGAAGTGTTGTTTATCATGTTCTTCTTCTTCTTCAATTACATGTCCTAGATAGACAAGAGAAAAACATTTTTATGGCCAAACATCAAGTGCCCAAATATAATTGGTCATTTATAAAACACCTCAGGGTATTTCTAAGGATATGTAATGTTAAAGTATTCTTAAGGTGCTGTAAGTAAAGAAGCAAAATCATCTGTGCATGGTGCTTCCATGATGGTGGACTTTATCCTTCTGTTGGCGTCCTTGCCAAATAGTCATATTTTGTCCAAATGGACATACTTAGAGAACACCATCCACCTCTCCCAAGGAGTCTGTGACACACTCTCAGACTTCTTCAACAGCAAGATCACCAAATCTACAACAATTTTAACAGCCAACCCGACACCCTCCACCCTGACAATCTCAATGAACATCAGTCAAACTATTACCACCTGGTCACAGCGCTGACCACCTCAACCATCATGTCTTCCATCCCCTCTGGGGTGCACGCCAACCGATGCCTCCATCACCTCTATAACCTCACAATGAACCCAATCAGCACGCATCTCACCACCATCCTCAACACTTCCATTTCCACAACAACCTTACCGGGTAGATGGAAAAACAAAGACATTAGACCCTTCCTAAAGAAAGCCTCTGCCGATCCCAACAATCTCAAAAATTGCCGGCAATCTCCCTGCTCTCCTACTTGGCCAAGGTGCTCGAGAAAGCCATCAGCCAGCAGTTCACTGATTTTCTGGAACACAACCAGCTACTTTACACCTCTCAATCAGGATTCGATGCCAACCACAGCACTGAGACTGTGCTGATTGCTGCTACAGATGACATCAGAACACTCCTCGACCTTGGAGAGACTGTGGCCCTGATCCTCCTTAACCTCTCTGAGTCATTCGACACAGTCTTCCATCACACCAATCAACAGACTCTAAAACATAGGCATACAGCAATTTGTCCTCAAGTGGATGGCCTCACTCCTTACAGGATGCACACAGAGCAACCAACGGCCTCCCTTCACCACCGCACACAAAGACATCATATGCTGCATACCACAAGGATCATCCTTCAGCCCACACTGTTCAACATCTACATGACCCCCCTCGCAGACGTTGGCAGTATCCACAGACTCAACATAATCTCCTACACTGAAGACACTCAACTGATCCTCTCACTAACAAGAACCCCTCCAACACCAAAACTAACTCCTGAGACACCATGACCACCGTAGTCCAATGGATGAGGGACAACTGCCTTCAGCTCAACTCCGACAAAACTGAAGTACTGATCTTCGGCAAAAACACTTGCACATGGAATGACAGCCAGGAGCCTGCAGGACACAGATTCACGCCCTCTCTGACCAACTATGCTCACAACCTCGGCATCATCCTCAACAGCCAAAAGACTAGGACACACGTAAACTCACCAACTGCCTCAACTACAGCATCGTCCTCCACACTGGCATTTCCACCCAGCTCATCAGAAGACTCCAAACTATAGAAAAACAGCAGCCAGACTCATCCTTGACCTCCCAAACGAACCCATATCGCCCCCACTGAAGAGACCTCCACTGGCTGCCATTCAAAAGAGATGCCAGGTCAAGATCTTCAAGAACACCTACAAAGTCCTCCACAGTCTAGGACCCGCCCACCTCAAACTTATACCAACACGCTAGACCCCTGCTCTACTCTTCGCTCAACCTTGCACATACCACCTGCATCTGTCACAGGAGTGGCCGCAGACTTCAGAAAGAGACTCAAGACCTGTTTCTTCGATGGAGTCACAGTGCCCAGATACCCCTGAGGGTGACAGTGTTGTGCTTTATTAATCATATTTGACTGATTTTCTACCCCCTTCTACTACTATTTAGGTTTGGAGGTAGGGCTGCACTATCACCTCTCCAGCTTTACAATGCCTAGACTTGGGACAATAGGATAATGAACACATTGAAACAAAAGCTGCCTGTGAAAAAAAGGACTCTCCATTGAACAGAAAACATTCCTAGCAAAAGAAGAGGGTCCTCAGAACTGAATCTATGGGCATCTGGAACATATATGGGAGGGAATGAATGAGGAAGGGCTCAGCCGTACCTAAGACAAAAGCCACAGTATGTCAGTCTTTCCTGAACACCCTCCAAGATATTGTAGTATTATCATATGAAGCCAAATGTGCCCATTATAGGTTCAATAGAGGCTCTTTGGTCATGGGATACTTCTGACATTTCAATTTTGAAGAACGGTCATGTAGAACCTGGCAGACAGTCTGTAAGTCCTACAGGAGCTAGCAGAGGACCTTCACCCTATTTAGGCAGGCACGGATGTCTGTATTGAGATAGGATTGGCTGCCTAGGAATTACCAAATGGGCACCATGTTTAAAGTACATGCTTGTAAAACATTTTTGGCTAAAGAAAAGTGAGACTCCCAAAGAAAGAGTTTCACTAAAAAAATCAAATCACCCCAACACACAGGGATTTTTCTACTTGCACAGAGGTTAGTAAGGGAGACATTCTACATGTTTCACTACACTAGTCATCAATGCATTCATGGCATTCCCTAGCAAAAAAAGTCTGTGATAGGGATCACCCAACCCTCAACAAGGCAGGATGACTCCCTCCCGCTCCAAGTGAAAACCTGGGAATCACAAGTGGGGAAGCATAACGTATACTATAGCTGTAATTCAGGCAAAATGGATGCTCATGGTCAGCTACAAGTGATCACTGCATCCTTTGCCATATGCAAACACGCAGATACCACTGAAGCTCAAAACATTTGTTCCATCATTTGAGCATCCCACCCCTATAAGAAGAAGCAGCCAGGCTCTGGAAAATGATTGACCAGAAAAGAAAACAGCTACACAGAGAAGGCCCTAAAGGACAATAACATCTCATTCAAAGTGTAACACATTGTGACTCCGAGACTTGCCTCTGAACTATGCACAGTTGTTGGAAGGCGGTGACCCCAGGGGCCAAGATGACTCTCCTAACCACCCGAGACCTCCTCTCCCACAATTACTGCCGAGTCTTATCGAGGGGGAGTCCCCGCCGGGGAGGACTGATCGTACACACTGTCGACATACCACACTTACGAACGGACATCACACCGTGAATCTTTATCGAGTATGAATTTTATCAGCATAAAAATAAGGAGCAATACACAGCGATCTAGGGATCGCGAAAGTCTCGTAACAAGGGAACGGGGAAGCGGGACAGTCTGAGAGGGCCAGCTGGCACGCCACGCCCCCTGCACACAGTTCTCAATCCTCGAACTGGGGGGTACGGGGGCTGGCGATGGGACTTGCTGTCCTACTCACTTCTTGCTCAAGATGGTCGTGAGGGTAGCGTCGATGGTCCAGCCGGACCAGAGAGTTCTTCAAGCTGCGACGAGGTCAGCAGGGCTTGGTCAGGAGTACTCCGTCGTTCTCGTAGGCAAGTAGAGCCGCTACAGCGTCCGCAGGGCTCTGCATGGTAGCAAATGTCTCTCGTTCTCAAGAGTGGGCCGCGACGAGGTCAGCAGGGCTCCGATGGTTCAGGTCTGTCTCTTCGAGAGGGAGCCGCAACAGCGTCAGCAGGGCTCCGATGGTTCAGGTCTGTCTCTTCGAGAGGGAGTCGCAACAGCGTCAGCAGGACTCCGGTGGTTCAGTTCCGTAGTTTCGAGGATGAGCCGCGACGACGTCAGCAGGGCTCGGTGGATCAGAGTCTGTTCTCTTCAAGGTCAGCCGCAATCAGATCAGCAGGGCTTTCTTGTTCAAGATACAACTGCCGACTAGCTGGAAGGCAGGCTGTCTTATAGTCCAGGAGCTCTTTGATGTCCGGACCCTCAGAGGCAGGAGGCCGGAGGTCCGAGGGCCAGGCGCCCGATTGTCTGGGCGGCAGGGTCTTTGAAGCTTTTGGACCATGCGTCCAGGGAATCCCAGACGCTCATCAAGGCCTGGAGCCAGCTCGCTAGGAAGCCAAAGGGTGCGATCGAAACCAGCCCCCAGGGATGGTTCGGAGGTGTGAGGCCAACCAGTCTCTCTAGAGGCGGCTGGAGGTGTGATGGAAGCCTTGGTTTCGGGTACTTGGTGAGTCGTTCACCCCCCGGGCGGGCCGGGGCACGCCGGACGCGCACGCCTAGCTGCAGCCGGGAACGGCCAGGGGCTGCCGAAAGGGAAGAAGGTGGCAGGCTGGCCCGGGGTGGCCAAACATGGAGTCTGCCGGTCACGTGCAGGGGTGCAGTCACGCGGTCTGGAGGTCGTCTCAGGTCCGATGTAGGAGTCTTGTGTATAGTTCTGGGTGGACGGGGATGAGCGAGGGCCTCGCCACGAGGCTGGGTCCAACATGCAGATTCTGTGGTCATCAATGTTGCTCTTTCTTTCTCGTGCATTTGCTGCGTGTGGGTTCAGGTAGTGTATCAGTGGTACGATCTTTAGACGTAGGTTCGTAACGCGTCGCTGCCACCAATGTTGGAAGGCGGTGACCCCAGGGGTCAAGATGACTCTCCTAACCACCCGAGACCTCCTCTCCCACAATTACTGCCGAGTCTTATTGAGGGGGCGTCCCCGCCGGGGAGGACTGATCGTATACCTTGTCGACACACCACACTTACGAACGGACACCACACCGTGAATCTTGATCGAGTATGAATTTTATCAGCATAAAATTAAGGAGCAATACACAGCGATTGAGGGATCACGAAAGTCTTGTAACAAGAGAACGGGGAAGCGGGACAGTCTGAGAGGGCCAGCTGGCACGCCACGCACCCTGCGCACAGTTCTCAATCCGCGAACTGGAGGGTACGGCGGCTGGTGATGGGACTTGCTGTCCTACTCACTTCTTTCTCAAGATGGTCATGAGGGTAGCGTCGATGGTCCAGCCGGACCAGAGAGTTCTTCAAGCTGCGACGAGGTCACAGGGCTTGGTCAGGAGTACTCCGTCGTACTCGTAGGCAAGTAGATACGCGACAGCATCCGCAGGGCTCTGGATGGTAGCAAATATCTCTCGTTCTCAAGAGTGGGCAGCGACGAGGTCAGCAGGGCTCCGATGGTTCAGGTCTGTCTCTTCGAGAGGGAGCCACGACAGCGTCAGCAGGGCTACGATGGTTCAGGTCTGTCTCTTCGAGAGGGAGCCGTGACAGCGTCAGCAGGACTCCGGTGGTTCAGTTCCGTAGTTTCGAGGATGAGCCGCGACGACGTCAGCAGGGCTCGGTGGATCAGAGTCTGTTCTCTTCAAGGTCAGCCGCGATCAGATCAGCAGGGCTTTCATGTCCAAGATACAACTGCCAACTAGCTGGAACGCAGGCTGTCTTATAGTCCAGGAGCTCTTTGATGTCTGGACCCTCAGAGGCAGGAGGCCGGAGGTCCGAGGGCCAGGCGCCTAATTGTCTGGGCGGCTGGGTCTTTGATGCTTTTGGACCATGCGTCCAGGGAATCCCAGACGCTCATCAAGGCCTGGAGCCAGCTCGCTAGGAAGCCAAAGGGTGCGATCGAAACCAGCCCCCAGGGATAGTTCGGAGTTGTGAGGTCAACCAGTCTCTCTAGAGGGGGCCGGAGGTGTGATGGAAGCCTCGGTTTTGGGTACTTGTTGAGTCGTTCACCCCCCGGGTGTGTCGGGGCGCGCCGGACGCGCACGCCTAGCTGCAGCCGGGAACGGCCAGGGGCTGCCGAAAGGGAAGAAGGCGGCCGGCTGGCCGGGGTGGCCAAACATGGAGTCTGCCGGTCACGTGCAGGGGTGCAGGCATGCGGTCTGGAGGTCGTCTCAGGTCTGATGTAGGAGTCTTGTGTATAGTTCTGGGTGGACGGGGATCAGCGAGGGCCACGCCACGAGGCTGGGTCCAACAACAGTCATCTGGCTTAGTTTCCATTACTTCATTATCTGGGCAGTCTCATTCATCTCCAAACAAGGAAAGAGCTTGAATGCATAAGCTGTTGAGTTGTTCCTACTGATCCATAGGATCTGTGTGTTGTTTGGACAACATAAACTAGGGGCTTGGTGTCAAGACTGTTTCCGGACACTCTGGTAGGGTATGTCGGCCTACAGACCAACTATCTCACAGTCCCATCGTAAGCACCCTAACCTTACCAGAGAGCGAATAGTTTCTGGCAACCACTGAAAATGACAACTCTGACCCCTCAGGGATCATGAAACAATACAGAACCTGTCACTCAGTCACTCATGATCTAATTCTCAGAGAAGTATACACAGTATACACAGTGGGACGTTTTCGATAGATTTTTTGAACCAAAAGTATTCTTGTATATAATACAGGTGCTGCAATGATTAATAGACAGCTAGAAGTGATTACAAGCATCAAAAGCGTGAATAGCAGATATAGTTCTACCAGGGTGCTAAAACAAAAATAAATGCAGGCATATAAAATAAAGGCAGTAATCAAGCGTACTCCTACTATGTGAACCATACTCTAAATGTACCTAGAGTGGGCGTAGGTGAAGAGCCAAGAATCCCCTCCAAAGGATGATCCAACCCCATTACTTGGTCGGAGACAATGAAGGACCCCGTCTTGGTCATAATCTGGACACCCCTCAAGTGATGTCAGTGAGCTGCATGGTGAATTCTTAGCATGCAAAGACCTCTGGTGTGAGCTGGAATGCCTCCTCCGCTAATCTATTGGGATGCTATTCTTGTATAATAGAAAGCAGCCTGTGATGTGCGTATGGAGCATGGATGTTATGGATATGTAATAGCCCTCTCACCCCATGGATGAAGACAGAGATGACATTTGCACACAGTGTGAAATGAGACCTTGCACATGATGTTCGGGGCATTGTAATATTGTTGTGCGAAGCTAGATGTGTGAAAAAGTTTAATTTCAGGGAAACTAATCTAATATTGTTACGCATGCAAATATGAGCAAAAGGTCACAGCTGAAAAATAGGACAATGTAAGATAAGCTTCTTCGCTACATAGGGCTAACTCAGTAATATAACAAAGCTACCACCCGCAACAGCTGCAAAACTCTGCACCCTCATCTGGAAACAACTAACACACCCTACCAATTCTGTACTGGGAGGTGAGCAATGCCAATGAGGAGGAGATACCTCCCCGCCTTTGACCTGGAGACAGCATTCGATCAAGTTGATCAGCCATCCAAGTAGGTGTGCGCCCAAACTTCATCTCAAAATGGCGGTCCTTCAACCCAGTTGTAAAGAGCTACTGTGGGGCCTTTTATTTGAATCATTTGCTGTGAAGAGATTACTCAAACAGTGATGCCCCTTGTCTCATTTACTCTGTAGGTTGGCACAAGACCTGCTGGCAGTTGCTTCCCAACAGAAATTGTTGTGTAGTTCATTGGACCCCCCAGGTCCTGCGCATTTTGGATGACCTAAAATAAGGGCTTGTTGTGTAGTCAGGCTCTGGACACCCCCACAGGATGAGTCAGCTGTTAGATCAGCTATCTCTACTGTGCCACTACCACCCCGTGTATTCTGCAGTGATGTATGTAGTTTCTGGCAACCTCTGAACATGACAACCCTGATTCCTCGGGTATCATGGAAAATAATACGATATTTTTTGCTCAGTCACTTGTGCTTACTTTTCTCAGAATACACATAGAATTACGATTGGAACAGTTTCAATAATTATTTATTAGTCAAGCGTCAGTCTAATGTGAAACATATTCGCTGGGACAATCAAAAGAACAGAGCAGACAAATGTGATCGCTAGCACCAATATCGTAAATAGTTCATACATTTCTACCACAGTGCTAATAAGATAAATATAAACAGATAATATAAAACAATAGCATTGGCGTACTCCTACGATGCATAGCCTACCTAAATGTACCTAGCCTTGATATATAGGTGAAGCATGTGTATGTAAGTACTAGGATAGATCCTAATGGAGCCAAGAATCTCCCGGGAAAGTACCAACCCCTCACCTGATGGTTCTAAATTCAAGGACACCGTCCCTGCATCAAGGATGGCAGCACGCAAGGGATGTCAGGTCCCAGCCTGTCAAAGTATCAGCCTGCAGTGTCTTGGTCCAGCTGGGGAGGAATTCTCCACTGCCTTTGTGTGGGGGAATGAGGGTCTTTTATAATAAAGGCATCACTCCAGGGTTTCTTCTAGAATCAATATGTTTTAAAAACATTCACTAATCCTTTGCTAATCCTTTTCTAATCAGAAACACGCATGCACAGCTGGCTATGGATGAAAAAAAGTGGTGACCCTTATACAGAATAAATCTGCTGTGCCTGGGGACATGTTTATGTACATCAGGTACAGGGATTAAGATAGGGTACCGAGAGCCTAGTGTTAGAGAAACAGAAGTTAGCTACTAGGCAAATGTAAATCTCACAAACACACATGATGTGACAGGTAACATTGCAAATGACATTAATGCATCACTGGCTACCTTATCTGTCACCTTTGCACTGACTTAATGGATGGCGTCACTATGTAGGCAGTATCATTTCTTTGGGGAAGTGTCTATATTTAATGATGTTTGGATGTAAATTCTACTATTCATTGGCACAAATATTATGAGGTCTTAAAAAGAACATTTGATGACCAGTTATATTTTTCAAGGAAGGGATGTAATTCAAGGTTTGCATATTTAATAATAGCTTGTCAATTTTAGGTGTTTCTGAGTTTTATTTTGTAAACATAACTACATTATAATTGTGTTTTCTTAATTGATATTTCAGATATATTATGCGCATAAGCAAGCATAACAACATGTCATTTCCGTGCTTTTCTGTTTTATTTGATGGTAGTCTCTTCCATATTATACTTTTGAGGCCCAGCACCAACGTTCCATGGTTGCCCAACCTCAGTTGCACATGGCTAAAATGCCTGGTATTTTCATTGCATGGAAGCCTTCAAAACATTAGGTACTTCTCACAGTCTGCTGAAAATCCATTTAGCCATTTTGAAAATATATGGCAAAAAGTGAGTGTCCAGAATGCATGCCAAAGTGAGTTTATTTTACAAAATGTTCTTCTACATTGAGTGTACATACATAGACTTCATGGACTAAAATACACATGCACAACACTTTTCTCACATGCAGTAGACACTCACAAGTGTTTCCTCCCATTTTTCCCAATCACTGGGAGATAAGTGCAAAAAAGAAGGCAACAATGTTATGTTATGTTAACATTCTTTGCTAGAGCGCGCAAATCACTGGGGGGCATCTAAGCGCTGCGTCTGCGGATCCTAACAGGAAACACGTACCAGATTGTTCAGAATAAATCTACTTTAAGTAGTTTCCTAAATTTACAGTACGTGGGGGTGGATCGCAGGGTTAGGGCAAGATAGCAGAAGGCCTTACCCCCAGTGTGTTTTTGGCAGATGCAGGGAACACAGTAAGGTTTTTTCGCTGGATCTAAGATTGCAACTAGGGGCGTAAGCTGTTATCTTTTTTGGGAGATAAAGCAGGCCTTTGCCTTTTAAGGAAAAATTAAACAGGAGTAAACCATAAAACAATGACTCAACTGGTAAATCAAGCAGGGGACTGTTCAAAATGATATCAATCACACAGTAAAGAGACAAGGGAGACCAAAGCAAGGTGAGAAGGTTGTTAGTAGCAAATAGAAGCACACATTTACAACTAAATTGCTGTAACCATAACAACCAATTGTGTACTGAAAGTGTTGCAGTGAGTAACCGGTGCAGTGACACAAGTGATTAAGAAACAACGTGAGGCAGCGTGAAAAATTCCAGCCCTGAACGCTGTGCCCGAATTGTGACACATCCCAGACAAACAGAGCGCACCATTAGGTCCTCAGAGCACATGATGGACAAAGGACATGGGTGTAGCCACCTCTCTGTCCTGACCCTCCCATAGGCGCCGTCTCTGTGCCGTACCCTGCATAAAAAACAGATTGAGAGGGATCAAGAACATGATTCAGTGCAAGATAGGATCCCAGCTGTTTGTTTATTAAGCCTTTGAGCTGTTTTTCCCAGAAGAGGTGTAGGAAGGTGGAATCTGACTGCATGGGTACTCCCACTTTTTCCCTTTTGTTTTGTGGGTTTTCAACTTAGTTTGGCTGGGATCCTGTTAATCAGGACCCCAGTCTATCTGCTTTCTCCCTAATTTATTTGCATGGGCCTTAAGTACACTCCAGATTGGATTCTGGTGTATCTTTATGAGTCCCTATTATATGGTATACTATGTACACAGAGCATAGGTACCCCAGAGGCCTCTCAGGGGCTGCAGCATGTAATATGCCACCCCTGGGAGACCATTCAAAATGACACAACAGGTCTGCTACAGCAGCCAACGTAAGGTGGTGCATGCACCCCTTACTTAGATATAGGTTCACTATATCTATCCATATCACTGCACATATAAACCTATCAATCACTCCTATGGCAGGTGGCAGGTCTTATAAATCCTGAAGGCAGGGTGCTGGTTTTTATGTAAGAGGGTGCCCCTGCATGAGCAGAGCTTCTCTGCAGCCTTCAAAACCTCTATTCCTTTGTTGTTTGTGATGCAACCATATACTCTTAAGTTCATTATAACCTCGTGGTAAATGCTAACTTTAAAACGGCTGCATGGAAACATGTTGTTTTTGGTGTCAAACACCTTTGAATCATACCTCAAGACCAGTAACTGCTGTGGGACGTATGAGTCCACCCTCCTAGAGGAGGAAATATGACAACACCGGTACACCCAGTACCAGCTTTCTCGACCTTGGCATCACAAGATAGATGCTGCATCCACAGACACACATCTGCCCTCCTGCTGCTGGACAAAACTCTGGCAGGGGAGGCTGGACAATAGGTTTCCTGTCACAGGGAGGTGTGACCACCTCCCAGACAGGCTTTAGTCTATTGGGACTGGGTGGGTGCACTCCAAGAGTGCTTTGATGTCTGCACAGGGGGCACATTTGGTGTCCCAGTACATAGTCCAGCTCAAACCGGTTGCAGGGGCTATCAGCCCCTGCTCTTGCGTGAAACTGGGCAAAGGACATGGGTGTAGCCATCCCTCTGTCCTGACCCTCCCGTAGGTGGGTCCCCAGAGTTTGTCCTACCCCTTCCTTGAGTATAAAGTAGGAACCCCTGGCTACAGGACTTGAGATTTACCTGGATGAAACTCTGCTACAGAAATCAAGTACTTCGAGGATCTACACTGCGCTGGATGACTGTTGATACTCCCTTGGAGTAAAGGATTTACTCCCCTGCTAAGTAAGCAATGATTCCACTGAATATCACTGGCCTACATTCCGCGAGTGTTCCGTGGACTGGTGTTTTGTGATTTCTCTTGAGGTCCCTTTGCGATCCCTTTCTGTCAACCTGTGGGTCTCCGAGAATGGAAATTTCAATGGGCTTTCCTGGTTGCTGCAGACGTGCTCTGACTCTCCATCGCTTGAGGAGTCCTCATGACCTTGCTGGTCCTCACCAAAGCATCTTTTCTCTGATCATGTGGGTTGCAGTTGCCAAGGCTTGTTGGTGTTCAAACTGGACACTGACCCCCCAGCACTCTACACCCTTCATGGGAAATCTCGCTTGGCTATCATCAACATCTCCTGGTCCCCATGGCTGCAGAGTCAATCTTCACCTCTTTTCATCAGAAGCAACATCGGTGGGCATTCATCTATTGTGCCCCTGGTCACTGGCAAGTGACCCAGACTCTGCCCCCTCTGCTTTCAGTTTCTTCTCAGCTCCGATCCAGGCTTGGATCACACTGGACACTTTTCCTCTTCACTGCAGCAGCACTTTGCACCATTTCACCATTGAAAACAACAAAGATTCCCAACACCATTTGACATCTATGCACCGGGCTTCCCTGGGTTAGGTAACACGAGTACTCCAGCGCTCACATGGGTGCTGGCTTTAGAACCTTCTAAGTCTGAAAGGGTTTGCTCAAAGTCCTCTCTTAAGTGTGCTTAATCTTTGAAATTCCACCCCGACTTTCCCATAGGATTGTACAGAGCTCCCGGCTGCGTCCTCACACTGCACGTGTCCCCCGTGGGTCCCCTGTGTCACTACCTTGTGTGGTTCCTTGGGGTCTCAGTGATTCTACATGCTCTAGGCACTGTGTCTAGTCAAGTTGTGGTTGTTATACCACTTTCTTAATATATGGTTTGGTCTCCCCCTGGGGCCCACTGTGTTTTTATTTGCTAGTTACATTCCTTCAAGACGTAGCCTGAAGGCTGCTCACCATAGCTACCACTAGGATAGCTTTCAATAAAGGTTGTCTGTAACCCAATCATCAATAGGGTTGTTTGGACTGGTACAAGGTGCCCACTATAACCAGTGGACAGCATATACCAGGCCAACTTCTCACAAAAAGTAACAAGGATATTAGGTGATAGTTGGCAAGAGATCGTTGGTCCAGTGTAGCTTTTTTTTTTTTTAAATGGGCCGCAAACATGCTGCCTTCCACTCTGTTGGAATAATGACCATTTTTGTAGAGCAATTAAAGATCTCTTGGATTATTGGGGCGCAGCAGGTAGCTAGAAGGGTATTATTTTAGGTGGACAAAGGTCCCAGGGGACCCAGACTTGGCTGCAGCCAAGGAGTTGTGTATTTCCTCTAAAGTGAAATGCTGAAAACTGTCTAGTGTATGAAGGGTTACTGTTGCCTGGCCTTCTTTAGAGATAGTGGTCTCTGGGTCCTGCAAGGGAGCAGCAGGGAATTTTGAGTAGAAGTGACACATTTTCTCTTGGAAGAAATTAGCCACAGAGTGACAGAGGTCCTGGGAGTTGTCCGCTTGTTCGATTTGGTTAATGATAAAGTTTCGCCTAGCAGATTTGATATTCTGATGATATTGAGACAACACTTGTTTGTATGAAGCCTTGTCTTCAAGCTCTTTCTATCAATGCCAGAGTCTCTCTAAGATCTTGCATGTAGTTTGTTCTTGTTTTAGTTCTGGCGTGAACCACAGGGCAGATGGTCGGTGATGTGTGGTACCGTGCTTTTTAAAGGGAGCGGTTGCATCCAGCGCCCCCGTAGAGGCAGAGTTGAAAGAATGTAGCAATTCAGAGACCTCAGGGTTATCTTTTAGTGACTTGAGGTGAAAGGCATTGCTAAAGGCTTCAAGAGTAAGTGTGTGCCAAGGTCGCTAGGAATCGTGTTGTGGTCTGTTGTTTGTAGTAGTACCCAGGGAGTGAGGGGGCTGACCTTCAAAAGTGATTAGAAAGTGATCAGTCCATGTAACGGGGAGAGGTGTCCTACAGTCCAGCTGTTCAATGTTGGAAATATTTCGGTCCAGTGTGTGACCAGCTGTATGCGTTGCACAATTGACTATTTCGGAGAGTCCTAATGTTTCTAGGTCTGTTAAAAGTTTCCTAACTTCCAGGTTGGTATGTCCTTCCACTTGGAAGTTAAAGTCGCCTAGAAGGAGAAATTTGTTGGAAGCTAGAACATGCATGGCTATCTGTTCTATTAATAGCTGACTGAAATTGGTCTTAGGCCCTAGGGGAAGTAAATCAGTGCTTCATCCCAGCTATCCGTTGCGGATACACTTATCTCAGAAATACCTAACTCTGTGAAGTCAGTACATGTAGTTGAGACCCTTGTCACATTAATAGTATTTTTAAAAGCTATGCCAATGCCTCCACCTGTTTTTTACCCTCTATTTTGATGGATTGGTTTGTAGTTATCAGGCATACCTAGCTCGATAGTTAACAGGTTGGAGGGGTTTAGTCTGTTAGAAAGTATATATCCGGAGTCTGGGAAGAAATCACGTCCCATATCTTGGTTGAGTGATTGGCCAGTGACCTAACATTACAAAGAAGACTTTTTAGACCATATTTGTTTGAAAAAGGTCTGGGTACTTTCCCTTTTGATATTCCAGTCTCCCTTTCATATTGGAACTGGCAATTATAACAGGCCACAGGGCCTTCTAGGTTATGCGGATACTGGTTGGAGCAGAGAAGCTGTAATGGTGTGCTAGCCTTGTTCTGTGCACTCAGCAGGTGTAAGGAATCTGCTGAATAGTGAATGTGTTGGGTGGTCTGGTTATTTACCTCAGTAGGCCCAGTGTTCCTGGTTCCTGGTAACTACCAAGTGCGGGTGGGCGCAGGGGTATTGCTATATTATTCAGTACATTTAGAACCCACTTGATTACGAATATTTATTTCCAGGCTATTTGGCCACTCAGGAAGTGATAGAAAAGAACAGTATGCCTTTCCCCAGCCCTTATAGCTTGTGCCTGCAGTGCTTGTCACATACCTTCCCTGTGGCCCAATGGCAGGGGCAGATCATTAACTCTCTCCCAAATTTGCTTACCTGCTGTGAGGGAGGGATTGGCGCATCAAACGTAACAAATAATTCAAATTGGCCTATATAATTCATGAAGGGAATAGATCCTCAATGACTGCCAACCCCGAGTTTCTTCAAAACATTTGATTATTGCATAAACTGAAGTTCATCTCAAAACATTTACATTATTGACAAAATAAACATACTTATTCTATGCATTTAGGATTATTACTCTATTACCTATTTCAATAAAACAACATCTTTCATCATAACAATTTAATGCTCATAAAATAAAAGGAAACAGTACCATCCATATTCACTTCTCGCATCCACACCAGGTTCCCACAAACACATACACCCAGCAAACTCCTCACTCCTCCCCTGGATGTCTTCTAAGCAAAACAACGAGGAGTCCCTTCTTCAGCCTTCCATTGCTGTATCTTAGCCAGTGAACTCTAATGATGGTGGAGGGATTGGTGCCTCTTTCATCCCGCCTTTCCTAAGGCAGGAAGGACAGCATACAATTATATTAGGATAGCGTACTGCTGACTCAGTGTGCACTCTCTCACATGGAAACTGTCAAAAGTACAGAACACTATACCTCACAACCTCCTCACCTTTGCCATGGGTGGGGGAGGAAATTGCCCTCTCCCCCAAGAGTTCCTAAGTGTGAGGTGATTATCTTGTACCCTCTCACCTTGTTCACGGATGAGGTAGACAATTTCCCCTTACTGTTGGACACACCTAAAGTGTGGATGAACCGTGCTATGAATCATCCTCCCAAGGATGTCTTCAGTAATTGTGTCTCTCAATTTTATGCTTTACAAAAATATAAAAAGGTGGGGTGGGTACCAGATGACCTACATCAACATGGCCCACAACATTGTGCAGGCATTGGAAGGTGGTTTCCAGAAGAGTGTTCTTGAGGGATCCAGGTGTGTGGCAGCAGCGCTGTAGTAAGCCGGTCCAGGTGTACATGTTGCTGCATGAGACAGTGAGCTTGAGCATTGAAGCATACTTGTGAGGGCAGGAGGATCACACCAAAGGATAGTGGATTAAAACATCTGGAACAAGATTGCAGTACAATATGATGAGGATGACACACACCACAACATTGACATGCCCAGGCTCTTTCACTGGAAGCACCAGGCCATTGTAGACAGCATAGAACAGTTCCAGAATAAGGAGAGAGAAAAATAAAAGTGCTGGACAGAATGACAGAAAAAGATTGCAGATTGTCAAAAGACGATCAAAGAGGTCTCACCGGGGAAGCTCTCCCAACCCTACTCACTATTGCAATTGCCTCCATCACTCAAAGAATCTTCCTAGATGTTCTAAAGACACGTCCAATCCTCAAACTCCTAAAGACACCTACATTAGACGCTGAAGCATTGCTATCTTCCGGTACATGATTCAACTGCCCTTCAGCAGAAAGATCTTCCAAAAAGCTGTCTACATTTAACTCCAACATAAAAATAGTACTAATTATTTTCAGCATGACTATCTATTAATCTGGCTTTAGAGCATCAAGACCATGACCTTGTACATTGTACAGATTGTCCCCCTGCCACAGAAGAGCCGTGCCTCCTGATATTGGTAGACCTCTCAACTGTCATTGACACAGTTGACCATCCCACTTCATTCACCTCCTGAAGTGTCGAAAGGGATTTTCTGGCAGTGTTCTTCAGTGGCTCTCCACCCACCTTTCCAATGACATCAGTTTATTTTTACATGATTACGTCCGGTTCCTAACTTATGCCTTTCCCTGCGGAGTCCCTCAGGGTTTTATGTAATACCTTTGCTATTTTTAACCACTTCTTGGAGGCCGTTGTGGCTCTACTCAAAGACAACATGAAGATTTATTATGATGATACAAAACTCCACTTGAATGTCTCCTCTGCTCCCTGCAGCCAATGCCTTGGACACTTCTGGCACCTCATTCAATCATGGATGTCAACAGTATTGCTGAACCTCAACCCAACCAAGACAGAATCCCTGTTATTTGCAAAGTACAACAAGCAAGAAATTGTACAAAATTGGATTATTTACATAACTTTTGAACCCAGACATTCACCAAATGGCTTGTCAAATCAATTCAACCCCAACGAAAACATTACCAAACAAACCAGAAAGACATCCTTGTACTAGTTCAGACAAGTTCACAATCTCCAATTGTTCTTGGCACACATGTAATCAGGAAACCATCAGACTGGACATAAGAGGAAAAAAGATTGACACAAGCCTTTACAACAACATTCATGTATCCATCAGGATCACCACAATGCTGTATCAATTTAGGAAAATATTTATGATTCACCTATTTTAAGAACACTACATTACAATGCAATAACTGCACACAAACCAACCACCTCTTCTGCCAGGCATACTTTCTATAAAAAGGTATAGGCTTTAAGTCACTATGGGTCAGATTCACAACCCTCTTTAGCCATGGCAAACATGACATTGTCCCATTTGCGACCCCAAAAAGCTTTATGGAATGTACAAACACTATTTTGTAAGTTGGTAACCTATTACCAACTCACAAAATAGGGGTTGCGAGTCTCTATTAGGCAGGGGCTTGCAAATGGCATCCCTTCCTAATAGCAAGCCACAATGGTATTATGATTGTTGTATGACTGCAAACGCGGTCGCAAAACAATCACAGTTACAACCTACACCAAGTAGGTGGTAAACCAGTTGCAAAGAGCAAAGAGGAAGGTGTCCCCAGAAGACCCCTCCTCCTTTTTGTTGGGCAGTGAAAATATTTTATAAGAGCAGGCAGGCTCCTCCCTCACTGCCACAGCCGAGTTTGGGCTCCTGTCAGGTGAGGGTCCGCCATCTTTGACGAGGAGTGGGTCGGCAGACTAGTGCTCGCCCCTCCCGCCAATCCCCAGTATAAAAGCTGCGTTAGCCCTCACGCGCGCCATTCGCCTGCACCAATTCCCTGAGGCAGAAGCCGGGGAAGCTCTTTGAGAATTTTAAAGCTGTCTTTTAAAAATTATATTTCTTGTTTTTAATCTGCACTCGCACTCGCACTTTATCTGCTGTCACGATTTAGGCTGCACAGGTTCTTACGGGCCCTGCGCTCCTCCCTCACTGCTGCAGCCGAGTTTGGGCTCCTGTCAGGTGAGTGGCCACCATCTTTGACGAGGAGTGGGTTGGCAGACTAGTGCTCGCCCCTCCCGCCAATTCTTAGTATAAATGGCCACACCCACCGGGAAGCGCAGCGTACTAGCGCAGCGGGCGCGCTGACAGGCAAGCCCGTCCGCGCCAGACCGAGCCCTGAGCCCGGGACCTCTGCAACTCCAATACCATCCCCAGCCAGGTACACCCAAGAAACCCTCCTCCAACTTAGGAATAGCATTTCCACTCCTTGCCGCCATAATATCTCTTTAGAGGAACGACAATCTTGTTGCTCTAATTGCCCATACAGACTGACGGCATGAATCCCCCAGAAAACACGATGGATTAAGATGGCCTTACTCAACTGTAGGTCCCTCCCGAAACACAGTGCAGAAATCAATCTGCTTCTGCTGGAATCTGAACTTGAGGTACTCTTTCTTACTGAAGCATGGATCAATTCCACATCAGACCCTGATATAGTTCAATAACTCCCCCCCAGGTACATAATTAAACACCAGGACATACTGGGGGGAATCGCGATTATTTTCAGAAATAACCTGTCCTGCCATTTTAAGGACAGTCCAATTCAGGATTGTGAAAATATCCACTTCTCCATCCACCTATCCCCCTTAAAAACCCTCTCAGGTATCCTCGTCTATCGCCCTCCAGGGCAGCAAGGTCTTTTTTGCAAATCCCCAGTGGAAACGATCTCCTGTCTTGCCTGCCTATCCCCTAACTTCATGGTCTTAGGAGACCTAAATCTCCACCTTGATGACTTGTCAAACAAAACAGCGGAGGACCTTAAGGAAGACCTAGCCTCCCTGAACATCCACTTAAAATACAATCAGCCCACCCACTCTAAGGGCCACCTGTTGGACCCCATATTCACTAACATCCCGGGCCTAGTAGTAGGCGAGCCCCTTCCCATCCCATGGTCAGACCACCACTTAATCCCCTTTAAGCTTCAATTCTCCACCGAAGCTCCGGATAGACCACCTCCCCAAGCACCGTCTCGCCCCTGGCAAAAACTGGACACGGCAGTTTGGGCCCACAAACTAGCCTCCACTACACCTGATATCGACCCAGATCCCTCCCTGGCAGAAGCCCAACTCCGTTCCTGAATTGAACAATCCCTTGACTCAATCCTCCCCATCAAACTACTTCCCAGTAGGAACGTAACTTTTAAATCCTCCTGGTTCACTCCAGAACTGCGTGAACTTAGAAAAAAAGTGTAAAAAGCTTGAGCGTCTTTGGAGAAAGGACTGGGCTAACGAGAGTAAAAGTGAATACAGGTCAGCCATGAAGGATTACAAAACCTGCATAAAAAACACTCAGGCAACATTTTTCGAAGAAAAAAAATATTAGCTGCAGCAAACTCCGCCAAAGAAACTTACTGTATAGTCCGCCTCCTGACGAAAACCCCGGAACCACAGCCCATATTGGATCCATCTGGCATCAGATGCAATCAGCTAGCTGAGTTTTTTTCAGCTAAAATTAATAATATTCTAAAAACCCTCCCCACTCATAGCACCCTCCCATACCCCCTGACCCCTCCCACTTGCCCGGAGGCTTCTCCGTCATTCCCAGACAGGGTTCAGACCAGGACAGGGAACGGACACCGCACTCCTAGCCGTGAAAGAAGAGGCAAGAACCATCCTAGATGCGGGAGGATCAGTGGCAGTGATCCTCCTGGACTTGAGCGCCGTCTTCGATACGGTGGACCACGCCATCCTTATCCACCGTCTTAGCATGGCAGGAATTTCTGGTACCGCCCTGTCCTGGATCAAGTCCTTCTTAGGAGGCAGAACCTTTCAGGTGACCGACGGCTCGGTTAATTCCAGAGCTCTCCCCCTTCAGTGTGGGGTCCCCCAGGGCTCCTCCTTGAGCCCCACACTTTTTAACGTATACATGTCTCCCCTAGAAGACATTGTAACTCCTTTTGGCATAAAGGCTGTCATGTACGCCGACGATACCCAGCTGGTCGTCTCTATAAACCAGTTGACCAAATGTCTGGACCACTTGTCTCCTTGCCTCCAGAATATCTCACAATGGATGTGAGACTCTCACCTGAAGCTTAACGAGAGAAGTCTGAGATCCTCCTTCTGGGTGACCCACGCAGACTCCCCCCTTCCCTCACTTCGCCACCTTGTATGGGATCACCCCCCACCCCAAGACTGAAATTAAGAGCCTTGGTATCTGGATGGACAAGTCCAGGCAAGAAAAACCGCCGGCACATGCTTTGGCCTCATAAAGGCAGCTCTAAAAATCCTCCCATTAATCCCCTTTCAGTCCAGAAAACTGCTAATGCAGGGGATAGTTATCACTAGACTGGACTACGGAAATGCCCTGTATTTAGGTGCCCCCTCATCGGTCATCAACAGACTACAATGTGCCCAGAATGCTGCTGCCAGACTCCTCACCGGGACCAAATCCAGATGCTCTGCCAAACCTGCCCTCAGATCATTACACTGGCTCCCAATTCAGGAAAGGATCGCCTTTAAAACCCTCTGCATCTCACATAAAATACTTCATGGTAGAGGCCCCCCTATTCTGAGACCCCTCATCAAACCACATCACTCCAACAGACAGCTGAGATCAGACTCCCTCTCCTTGGCCAGTGTCCCCAGAATAAGAAAGGATCGCTCAGGGGGACGTCTCTTCTCATATAAACCTCCAAAGTTATGGAATCCCCTTCCGCTCCCCATTCGAAGGGAAACTAACTTATTAGCCTTTCGTAGGCTACTGAAAACCTGGCTCTTCCCATAATACACCCCTCTGAATTTTGCAGGTTGAATGTCATCGCTGGGACGCCCCTGGGTAGCTACGCGCTTTACAAATCTGAAATCAAATCAAATCAGGTTATTCGTGACCCCATAAGGAATCACTAACTGTGTCCAAGACACATTAGTACATTCTTTTTTGCGAGTCGCAAAAAAATTGCTATGTATTGCAGGCCAGATTTATCATTGGATTGCGTGACTCTTGCATCACACATAGTGTCGCAAGGGCAACTCAATCCTTCAGTCATATTTACCAAGCAATGCAAGACCACCTTGGGAGGCCCTGTGTTGCTTGGAAAATCTGGAGTAACACAAGCCAATGCAAGTTGCTGCCTGGAGTTGCTCTGCCTGGAAAGGTGTTCAGCGGGTAGAGTCTGAGGGTTCCCATGCATCCACTCCCAGATTTTTGGGCATTCCCATTTTACCAAGACTTGTAAACCTGGGAATGCTTCAAAATTCTATACCTTCTAGAAATAGATGACTAAAGGAGAAATATCTTCATTCCCCTTTGTAGTGTGCTGCATTCAGGAGCTCTCTTAGAAAGAGGAAAAAACTTCTATAGATTGTTTTTGTGCAGGTCACAGAGTGTTATTTATTAATGTTTTTCCTCAATTTGATCACTGATACACTGTTAAGAATTGAGGTTTCTGATTAGCAGAGGTACGCACCCGGTCCAAGCAGGAACCAAGACTCTAGTTAGGGTAAGATAGATACTCAATGAAAGATATCCTGTGCTTACCCTCTTGTAGCTTGGCACAGAGCAGTCAGGCTTATCCAAAGACGCAATGTGTAAAGTATTTGTGCAATACACACACACAGCAACACAATAAATACACCACAAAAAGACTCCACATTGGTTGAGAAAAATAGATCATTACATTCTGAATAAAAGAAGAACAAAATTACAAAAATCCAATATGTGTAAGTTGAGATATGAATTCTGAAAGAATGCATGAAATAATAGCACTTAGAAGCAAATAGCGCCTTACAGGTTACTTGGAGTCATGCTGGACCAGGGCAAAGTCAACATTTCAAGCTGAAAGCAATGGAGCGCGGGCTGGGTTCAAAAGTCACCCCAGGCACGGGGAACAGAGTACGAAATGCAGGATTAATGCGTAGATGTTATTACCACATTCAAAAGGGATTCATTGATTTCACTAACACAATAAAGGCGATGAGTTGGTTTCTGAAGACAGTCGTTGGAGCCGCGATGCCTTGATTCCAACGCCAATACACCAGGTTTCTCCATGCTTGTTGACAGGATTTGTAGATCATTCTTCTGTGGCGTAAGCAACGTTTCGGTCAATGTGCTGGTCCTGGTAATGCTGCTCCGGCCCCAAATGAGCCAATTTCTGCTCCCAAATCATGGTCGATGCACTGATTCTGCTTCCAGAAGACAAGAAATGTGTCAGTTTCACTAGTGCAAGAAACTGGGTTTAGTCCAGTGAATCCTGGCATAAGAGCAGGGCTAGAGAGTTTGATTGCCTTAAGTCTCAAAAACCCTGCCATGCAGAGCTTATGACCTTGCATAGTACATCACTCTATGACTTGTTAACCCCTTCGCTGTGGAGGTAAATCCCCCTTGGTGCGGGAGGGAGGGGCCGCGCGCGGTCCCGCTGTCCTCATGACGAGCTGAGCTCGTCATAAGCAACCAAGGGATTAAAACCATAGCAATAATGGCATCACTGATGACATCTCAAGTTACATCACTGATAACACTATGATCATATACAGCATAGAGTTACTGTGTGTACAAGTGTGAGTCTACAGAATGGAAATAGAGTATGCCCTAAAGACAAGCATAATTCAGCATGTTAATGTGGTCCATCGTTTACAAGTCTGACAAGTGCTACTTCTTGTTAAACAAGATAAAGGCTCTGCGACCTAATGTGAGTCACAGAGGTATTTTGTAAGTAGGATCAGGAAAGAAAGCTAAAGACCATTCTAAACAAATCTGTGAGAAAGGCCAAACCTTATGTTCACAATAGATCATCCACCAGTACTATTGACAAATTCTTGGTAGCAATGACATATATGAAGTATGGATATTATTTTCCAGAACTTTGCCTAAGATTGTGAGGTATTGGAGATTGTTGAATGATGTAGAATGTGGGGGTGTTTCACTGGTGTTGCAAACATGACTCTAATGTTGTAAGCCACTGTGTCCATCTCAGGAATCGGTGTAGTGTAGCTTACTGAACTAAGAATTCTAGCCCACAGAGCCAAAGCAGTGTCTTTACTATATATATCATCTAGAAAGATTCATCTGATGTAGGTATTGTAGTGTAGTTCCTATATTCCCAACAGGCTCTGCGCATTGGAATAATATCTCCTATAGATATGACGTAGGACTGAGGTCAACTAGGTCTCTATCGAATATACTAAACCTAATTGTGAGTGTGAGCTTCCTCAGAGGTCACTAGAAACGTTCTCAAATTCACAAGAAGGGATTAGTTTCTGACAACCGCATAAACATGACAACTTTATTTCCCAAGAATAAGAATATATCTCTCAGAGTCGTGGAAACAGTAATATGAAATAATACGTACAAAAATACCATAGACTAAAATACTCAACTGGTGCTTCTAAAATATGCCCACCCCAATGTACCGAACCTAAGTCTAGTACGCAGGAAGAAGTAAGTATTGTGTAGCATAGGTTTTAGTTTTCTTGGCCAAGAATCTACCAAATGTTTCCATAGGTTCTAATCAGCTCCATGCCTTAGTTAGAATGAAGGAGGTCTGGTATCTCAGTCTCGGGACTCAATTTTCCAACACCCCGCAAGGGGAGCCGGAAACACTAGAGCTGGATTCTCGGCAGGAGAAGGGCACCTTTCTGATCAGTGCATCAGCTGGGGAGTCGGCTTACTTCGGCACTTGCTGTAGCGAGCTGCGTTGGGCAAGTAGATACTCGAACTGCTCAGAACCACCTTAGTTTGCCATTGCAAGTGAAGGTATATTTATACCATGAAGGTGTTTAGGAATGCCATAGACTGGCGTAAAAACAGGCATATGAACGTCATAAACTTAGCGTTGCCTCCAGAAGAACTCCTTTGCAGGTGGCCACCGCTAACTCTCGAACTCTTCACTAAGGTAGCTAGAGGGATCGTGTCTGGGTCTCCACTGGACCCAGTACCCCCCAAAATCTGGAAAGAATTTGAAGCAGAACTCTTCCCTCCGCTCCATCTTATTTGTCAGCAATCCCTGCTGACTGGCACTGTCCCTGCTCACTGGAAACGAGCGCTAGTCTCTCCTTTACTGAAGAAACCCTCCCTGGACCCGGACTGCTCAAAGAGTTACAGGCCCATCTCACTGTTGCCGTTCCCTGCCAAGATAGTGAAACGGGTGGTTAGTAACACCCTGTCTAACCACCTAGAACACCATCTACTTCTCGATGGGGACCAATTCGGTTTCCGGCCGGCCCATGGAACTGAAACTGCGGATGTATGACGTTATAACGCATACCATTACAACTACCTACCATTACAACGCGACCATTACAACGCATACCATTACAACGCATAGCGCTTAGAGGTGCTGGATAGTGGTAAGTATAATTTACTATTCCAACTCCAGTCCCCGTGGACACTTGGAAGGTGTTGGATAGTAAATTAAACGTATTCCCTATCCTAGAGCGCCCCCCAGCGCAATGCGTTGTAATAGTATGCATTGTAAAAGTTGCGTTGTAATGGTAGGTAGTTGTAAAAGTTGCGTTGTAACAGGTGTATACCGAAACTGCCCTTATTATTGCCATGAACGAACTTCAAAGGCGAGCAGACAGAAGCCAGGCATCATATCTGATACTGCTCGACATGTCTGCCGCCTTTGACACGGTGAATCACAAGATCCTACTGAGATGCCTATGGGAGGCAGGAGTGAGGGATACGGCCCTGCACTGGTTCCACTCCTTTTTGCTGGACAGGCAGCAAGCAGTTTCTCTACCTCCTTTCCAATCTGTTTTCTCTCCGGTAACGTACGGAGTCCCACAGGGCTCGGCCATTAGCCCAATACTCTTTAATAGTCAGTCAGTCAAAATACACTTTATTCGATTTTTGTTAAAATCATAAAAGGCAAGACAAATACATACATTTAAAAACATTTTTAAAAATACCGACAATACATGTACTTTACACTCTTTAATATTTACCTTAGGCCACTTATTCTCCTGATCAAAAGCTTCGGTATCAAAACCATTAATTACGCCGATGACACGCAGATGATCCTCTCCCTGGAAGGAGAGGACTCTATCTCCATTGAGATCCTACACAACTGCCTGCTGGAGACATCAAGGTGGCTGAAGAATAATTCACTCCAATTCAACGCCGGGAAAACCGAAGTGCTGTTTAATAGTGGCTTGAGGATCCCCCGGCCGTTCCCTAGCAACTTCTGGCCCCCGGAGACAGCGGCCAATGTAGAGCCAGCAGACTCTGTCCGCAACTTAGGGGTCATGCTTGACCACAAGCTCAGCATGGAGACCCATGTTCAGAAAACCTCTGCCTGTTGCTACGCCATTTTGCGCTCTCTAAGGAAGGTGCTGCCCCTCCTACCAAGCCAGGCTCGCGCCCAAGTAGTGAGATGTACAATCCTGAGCAGGCTGGACTACTGCAATGCCCTCCTGCTCGGGGCCCCGGAGTTTCTATTAGATAGGCTCCAAAGAGTCCAATCTGCGGCTGCAAAACTGGCTCTGGGGCTCCCGAGGCGATCCCATCGAGCATCCGCGTTGGCACAATTGCACTGGCTACCTCTTAGACAGAGAGTGCAATTTAAGGCCCTCTGCATTGTTTTTAGGGCCCTTCACGGCTGCGGCCCAGCCCCCCTACAGGCCAAATTTGTGTGGTACGCCCCAACCAGACAACTCCGCTCCTCGGATGCCAAATTGGCAGTCATCCCCAGATTTAAGAAGGTCAGATCTGGAGGTAGATCTTTTGAGGTTACCGCCGCCAGGCTCTGGAACTCCCTTCCCACCGAGATCAGACAGATCGATGAACTCCTAACTTTTAGAAAAAAGGTCAAAACGTGGCTCTTCCCGGGCTAGCCCATGTCCTTTTTCTGTGTCACGTCCTTTTCTGTTTCACCCCCCAACCCTCCTCAGACTCTGTCAGTGCCAGGATGCCTGAAATGGCGACAGTCTGCGCTTTATAAATTCTTAAAATAAATAAAAATAAATGAATGAACCCCTTGGAAATAGTTGTTCATGGTAAAGTAACTTGGAGGAATCAATATTCAAGCAAAGGGAAGTTCCCTAACTGCTTAAGCCGGTTTTCCAAGAAATCGTTGTGACGTTTGGTACGGGTGGAAGTAGCCATGCCTGTATTTGGGTTGCATGGGCTATGCCTAAATAAGGGTTTGATTTCATGCCTATATAAGGACAATTTGATTTGTACCTATATATGGTCATGTATTGGGGAAAATTCACTCGGAGCCTAAAACGCCACACAACAGTATAGTAAGCTTAAATTAGACTTACTTTTACTTACCTTGATACGTTTAGGTAGAATATTTAATTTGCTATAGCATATTTGCAGCATAATACATTGTCCACAGTGTTCTTGTACTGAATCTTTTAGACTTCAGTAGAGATAGGTGTGCAATGACAGAGCGATTGTCCTTGGGTAGAAATCATTCTTCAATGACAGAGGGATGTTATGTAGACCATGGTGGAGATGTTTGTCCAACAGCCCCAGGGCCGCTATTACTGACCTTGATCCGGTGAGCCCAGGGCACCCACCCAGGGAATGTCTGCGGATATTTCCCCTTATCTTGGAAGCAGATTTCGATAGAATGGCACACAGGATCACTTCTGGTTCCCCCTTCGACCCTCTACCCCCAAAAACCTGGAAAGCTTGTGGAACAGAACTCTTCTGCACCCTCTGCAGGATCTGTAACCAATCCCTGCGTTGTGGATTTGTTCCGACTCCTTGGAAGCAAGCACTTATCACCCCGTTGCTGAAGAAACACTCATTGAACCCTAAGTGTTTATCAAATTATCGGCCTATCTCTCTCCTACCTTTCCCGGCGAAAGTTACCGAGCGCTGGGTGAGCTCTTGTCTCTCGAAACATCTGGAGCAGAATCACATTCTGGACGACATCCAATTTGGTTTTTGTCCAGCCCATGGCACCGAAACAGCTGTCCTCACGGCCATGGAGGAACTTCGTATGCGTGCAGACAGGGGCCAAGCAGTAGCTTTGATCTTACTGGACCTGTCTGCCGCATTCGATACGGTCAACCATGTGATTCTGCTAAAGAGACTAAGAGAGGCAGGGTTTGACGGCACCGCCCTGCTTTGGTTCCAGTCCTACCTGGGAGATAAGAAGCAGGCTGTGTCCCTTCCCCCTTTTCAATTCACCTTCTCCCCAGTCCCCCACGGGGTGCCTCAAGGCTCGTCCATCAGCCCCATTCTTTTTAACGTTTACCTTAAACCTTTAGTCACATTAATTAAATCCCACAGGCTAAAAGCTATAAACTACGCAGATGACACCCAGCTCATCCTCTCTTGGGAGGGGGAAGAATCAATCCCTCTAGAATTGTTTCACGTCTGCCTGAGAGACACAGCTGGTTGGCTGCATAAAAACTCCCTGCAATTCAACTCCTCCAAAACCGAGGTTCTGTTTTGCGCTGGAAGCCGGATTCCTCGCCTGTTCCCTACCGTACCGGAAGCCCAAGAAAAACCACAGCCGGTTACCACTGTCCGCAACCTAGGTGTCATGATGGACAACAAGCTTAGCATGGAAACGCAGGTCGCAAAAACAGTGTCCACCTGCTTGGCCCTACTGCGCTCTTTACGCAAGATCATGCCACTTCTTCCCGCACAGGCCCGAGCGTTAATAGTCAGGTGTACTATTCTTAGTCGCCTTGACTATTGCAACGCATTGCTGCTCGAGTCCCCAGCTGTACTGTTAGACCGACTCCAAAGAGTCCAGACGGCCGCCGCCAAACTAGCCTTTGGCTGGACCAGGAGATCCTCGGCCACAGCAGCTTTAGCCGAGCTGCACTGGCTCCCTTTGAAGCAGCGCGTAGCTTTTAAAGCACTCTGCCTTGTTTTTAAAGCACTACACGGAGTCGGACCCAGATCCTTGCAAAACATGTTCACCTGGTACACCCCTACCAGAACTCTCCGCTCCGCCTCAGGCTGCTTTGTCACTGTACCAAGATTCAACAAGGTCAGGACAGGGGGAAGATCCTTCAGAGTGGCAGCCGTAAAACTTTGGAATAGTTTGCCTGTCGACATCCGCCAAACATCGCAACTCCTTCCATTCAGAAAGCGGATTAAAACCTGGCTTTTCCCTTAACTACTTCTCCGACAACCCGCTCCCAGTTTCCCATTACTTACCACCTTAGGAGTAATCTCCCAGCGCCAGGATACCTGCTAGGTGACAGATGCGCTATATAAATGCTTTAAATAAATTAAATAAATAAATAAAATGATAGATGAATGATGCAGACGGACACATTTGTCAAACTTTGATACAAGGGTGCTTGCAGGGCAAATCACTTGGATTTCCCAGTCACCAGGCTCTGTGCCTTGACAATTTACAAGTGTTGTTATTGATCCACAGAGTCACTGTATGTCCCCTGCTGGAATCTTCCTATGTTAATGAGGACGCATCTTTTGATAATCATCTGCACCGCCCCAGCTAGCCTCTATGCGCCACTAGTCAAATAAACTTGTGTTGAGACCTGTTTTGACTACATCTGAGCAGCATCTACCAATGTGAATTTAGAGGTTTTCTAAGGGGCAATTTATTTTGGGTGAAGGCCACTGACATGGATACCGGGCTTTGAATATGTTGATGCTTGTTAATTGAGGTAGCATGACGTCTTACTACTAGGGCTTTAAGAAGAAGAAGAGCACACATGTCTATGCAGGGCTTTACCTCTTCTTCAGGAGTCTTCCTGAACCCCATTCTTAAAACATGGTATTGCCTTGTTACATGAACAGAATTTAACAACCTGATTCACATTTTTGATCACTATATACTGGAAGGCCATTAATAACTCTGCCTCTTCCTGTGAAGTATAAAGCATGCTCCAGAATACCAAACTAACATGAGTTCACTGGTCAAAATGGACCCTACATAATTCTTGCATGGGCATTGTGGTAATCTTGGACTGTGGCGAGGAAGGAATTCACAAAATGCATTCAGTTCGTAGTGTGTAAAGTAGAACCACAGTACTAATAACGTACTACAAAATCAAATTCACATAAATCCACATATATAAAGATGGTAAAAACGATGCAGATTTACTCCAGTCCAGCTTTGGCGTAAGTCAAGCAACCAATGTCCGAGCCACAGGTACTACAACACATTACCAGAGAAAATAATGGAGGTAGGGAAATAAAATAACACCCTATAATAAATATTGTTAAATAAGCTATATTGTTTTAACATTTAAAAAATGTATACAAAATACATGTTAGTGAGAAAAATTGCATATAATTTATGATTCCTTATTTTATTATGTTAAAATGAAATAATAATTTAAATTTAAAATTGTAACTTATATTTTAAAATTCTATAAAAAAATAGGAAAAAATTGAAATATATAAGACAAACCTTTTCAATTTGTTTTTCTAAATATTGAAAACAAATTAAATGTAAATGGGCTGTATATTTTAAAAGAGGATATATATATATATAAACGCGTAATGGCCGACGGCTCAGCAGCTGAATAAACAAGCAATTTTCTGCACCAATTTGGGTCTGTGCTCCACTTTCTGTGGTAGAGAGCGCAAGCAACCTGCTCGTGGGAGTGGAGTGGCGAGGATATATATATATACATATATATATATATATATATATATTTATATATATATATATATATATATATGCGAAGTTAGCCAAGGTATTGGAGGTACCT
This sequence comes from Lissotriton vulgaris, assembly GCF_964263255.1. Classification (NCBI taxonomy): domain Eukaryota; kingdom Metazoa; phylum Chordata; class Amphibia; order Caudata; family Salamandridae; genus Lissotriton; species Lissotriton vulgaris. The sequence continues at coordinate 50,642,057 of NC_141695.1, forward strand.
CGGACCGCCTCACGAAATCTACCCTGCATTTGGTCGTTTGCACTGAAGGCAACCCGGAATGGACGGAGGGAAACAGGCACTGCTCTACGTTTTCCATGACCAGCGCAGGAAGAAGTTTCAAAGAGGCGAAGCTTGTGGGGGACGTGAGGAAGATCAGATTTTACATTTTGGAGCAATTGGGAACACATCACCTACCTCTACAATGCATATGACAGCTGTAACTAAGGAGCCCCATCGACAGCCTGAACTTATCCAGAGACTTCTGGACAATGTAGTCAGAGTTATGGGACTACAAAAAAGACTGGGATCGTAATTTGGGGCCAGCTGTACTCCTTGTTAAAAGGAGGAGCCAGGGAGTTTTTTAATGAGGGTGGAACCCATTTCCGTCACGAAAGGCATCTGACGAAGACCAAAGCGTCGAAATGCATCATGCCTGCTGATTGTTTGCATTAAATACGATCTTCCACACCGTTCCCGCTGTGTCCTTTCGGTTGCTTTGGAAGTTATATATATATATATATATATATATATATATATATATATATATATATATATATATATATATATATATATATATATAATTCAAACAATACACATAAACATTTGTTTTGTTAATGTTATTTGCTATAAAAATGTGTATTTACTAGTTCTAGGATAATAATACATATTATAAATCAATTTACATTTACACTATAAAATGAAATATTTATCTTAAGGAATAACAGACTTTAATATTTTCCCTTACTCTCCCACAGAGAGATCTGGAGGTTTCCACAAACAAGTGCACAGTTATTAGGAGCAACATTCCTCTTGCAAATTCTGTACACAGAGGCTCGGCAATCTGATTTGAGAGAGTGCAATCATGTAAGCCTACACCAAGGTGTAAAACTCCTTTCGAAATTGTGAATAACAAAAAACTGGAGACTAAACAGCGCGGTGTGGGAGTAAACATACAGATGAGTAATATACATGAGTCTGGTGGCTCAGTGGACTAATGCATCCACTGCAGGGGCCTGTGTTCAACCTCATGGTCACAGGTTCAAATCCCAGTGGGTCCACTCAGCCTTTCATCCGTCTGAGGTCGATAAAATGAATACTATTGAGTTGGGTAACAATAAACATCTGTTATACAGCGCCAAGAGACCTTGTTGGGGTGAACGTGTGCTTTACAAATACACATGTTATGTTACATGTGTACGTTTATCTCTGAGCATCGTCCACAGAATAATAAAGTTCATAGGTAAATAGTGTGGGCATTCCTCCCTCCCTATCAGAGGTATGATTGCAATTTCACCCTGAAAGCCTTCATAAGAAAAGCTTATGGGAGCAACATACCAAATGGATAGAAGCCGCCTGGCTCAAAAAGTTTTCTCTCCTTAAAGGGAAAAACCCTGTTACATTCTGGAAATATATTAATCAAATCAGCAGCCAAGGCCAGTCTATGGAGAATGAAGTATCAGAGAGTGTATGGGTCAATTACATCAAACAGCTCAAGAGCAACGAGAAGGGTGCTAAGCAAGCCCTCCATCTCACTCAGATACCAGATCGTGAAATCATCCTGGGCCCAGATATTCTAGAAGTCAAAGTAATTAAAATCATCAAAAAATGAGGAGTAACGGTGCACCAGGGCCTAATGGAATACCCGCAGCAGTTGTTAAATCTAATCACTCCTTCGGGGCAGGGCTCCTCACGCCATTCATTAAACATGCTTTTCTTACAGCCACTATTCACCCTACATGGCAGGGCTCAATACTGCATCTTATCTAAAAAATGGGCAGCCAATCAAATCCGGCCAATTACCGGCTAATAGCACTGCTGGACATTGAAGTTAAGACCTACAGCTGCATCTTACTGGCGGAAAAAAAGTATTCTTCCTCACTCCCAGTCAGCATTAACATTGGGCAGCTCAACAACAATACAACGTAATACCGCTGGCATACTTATCCTGGAGGGCCACTCAGGAAGTACAGCTACCTTTATTCTGCTGTTTTGTGGACTATAGTGCGGCGTTCGACAGAGTCGACCAGGGAACTCTATGGCACAAGCTAAATTCCCCCCACACTCCTCTCTGCAGTAATGTCCCTTCATCAGGAGCCCTGGGGGAAGATCAAAACCTGCACCACGACAGTATCCACTCAGATTCCATCCAAAATGGCTTAAAACAAGGCTGCGTACTAGCTCCAATACATCACCGACCTGCCCAAATCATTTGCAGGTGCAAGACTGTTTGCCCCAAAACTCGGGGGTGTAGGTCTCCATACCAAGCAATAAGCCAATGGCATTGTTATTTTGGACCAAACCAGAACGGGACAACAAAGAGCCCTTAACACTTCAATACTTATAACATAATAAATAAACCTCTGGCGAACCAGTCAAAAGCCAAAGTTCTGCTCTTCGGGAGTTATTCAAAAAAGAAAACAATGCTCTGGCGAACAGGCAGATTGAGAATTGCAATTTGCACCACTTACACCTGCTTGGGCGTCTGGTTTAATTGAAAGGGCAAACAGCTCAATTGAAACACCTCAATGCAAGGGAGTCGGGATGATGCATAGCCTGAGACGCCTAAATCGTCAACTGCCCAGACCCACCTCTGAGCCAATTTAAAAAGACTTAAGAGCTAAACTGCTGCCAGCTTTGTCCTAGGGTCTTCTGGCCTTCCCAGGTAAAAGGGGCCTATGTTTAGCGAACTCTCAAGTAATGGATTACAAGAAAATACTCTCCTTTCCCCAGCATGCAAGGAGGGCCAGGGGGTAAGGCTGGAGCTGCGCAGACCTTCAATACCTGGGTGACTTAATGAAATATTACATATGTATTCAGCGTGCCAAAGCCCATTCCCTGAAAGCACAACTACAACCTATGTTCGCAGACGATCTTTCTCCCTGGCAATCACAGCTGCATCTGGCAATTGGGACACTAAGATTGAATCTACAATCTTCTCCAATTCAAACATCCCCTTTTCCATGTGGAAAAGAACAATAAAAAATCATTTGAGAGAGACATTGCAAAGCTTCCACAAAACCCCTGTTTATGGCCTTGGACGCCTTGTACATCATGGGGACAGCACAACCCTAGTTCAATTATTTTCTTCAACCACAGACTCGTAACAAGATAACCTCCATGAGGCTGCTAGCCCTTCCAATGCATGACTTGAATCCGCTCTGGGCTAACGTGCAAACTTTGTAACTACCAGCACGACTCTTGGCTACACCCGCTGTGCACTTGCCACCAACTGGCCACCGACCCACACCACCTTCTGCTTCCGCTCTGCTGGGGCAAGTTTTTGGGATCTTGTAGAGAATCATAGTGCTTCGCCAATAACACCGCCCAGATTCTGGCGAGGGCAGGGAAGTTCACCAACATCATTTTAACCACACGGCACACAGCTCGGCCCCAAGCCCCCGGCTAAAGTCTAACACATGGGCCCTAAATCCGTGCAATGATCCCAGTAACTGAACACAAGCAATGGGAGCGCAGCAGTGACCACTGGCACTTTGGAGCAACACGAGTGACAGTAGCTGAAACTTATCGAAACGACATGTAGACCCTGAAAATGCTCTTGTATCACCGTATTTTGACACATCGTTTTAACATGTCGACCTTTATTGTAGTGTCTTACTCCATTCCTTATCTAAAGCTTTTTAAATTGTGGCACTTTGTGCACTTAATACAGTTACCACCTCCTCCATTTGATATATCAGCGCCATGCCACTTAGAAGGTCATACCCAGGTTTGATGTTTATTTTAAGATTCTCCTTAAAATGCATTTAGGGGTGGGTATCTCATCGCTCAGTATGTCCATGAGACCATGCTTGCAGGACTTGCTTTTCTCTTTCATTGTAATCACCTGTCCCATGTCATGAAGCAAGAAAGGCCGCCCCAAAGTACGCTGAGTTAATGAAACCACAAGTCCCTAACTCATCGGCTGTTGGAGGGGATTGGGCTGTGTCAGATGTGTGCTGAATTCTCCACTGAGCTCTGATGATTGGAAGCATTTTCTTATTTCCAGAAAGAACACATGAAACGCTCTGTATTTTGGAAGAAGGTACCTCCGAGTGTTTCTTAGATAGAGCAGTTTATTTAGACTCCCAAACATCTCCACTAGTCACCCAGGGCCCCATAGCTCTGCCCACAGCACTGGCAGTCACAGTAGGTGGCAGAGCACATGTGTACATTTATCAGGAGAGTGCAGGCCACCAGGGCCAGACGTTTCCTGTCCTGGGCATTCACTTACAAACTCAGTGCGTTCTGGGATTTGTCACCATGCTTCTCGTGAATGTAATATATGTAACATGGTGTGAGTTTCAGTAGTGAAAAGAAAGAACCAAATGGAATTAAATGTCATCTATTGTGGGCATGGAGCGGGATGGTTATTAATCCTAATTAAAAAAAGGTACCGCTCTCTTGCCCCTTGTGCCCCCAAGATTCTCACCGTTGAGATTCGCAAATCCAACCAAAACACTGCACGTTGTATTCAGTTTTCAGACATTCACTCCTGTCCTGTACTTGTGAAGAGGGGATGAACCGGAGCCACAAACAGTGCAGGGTTCACCTGAACCAGTGGCAAAAAGAATTTCTTCCCATTAGTGCACCCCTCTGCCTGACTCCCCTGCAGACCTCCATATCTGATGTCCTCAGAGGCTCTCTCTTCAGTTTTATGGGAGTGCTGACCTCTAATGTGAGACAAGTAGCATACAGGGGCTACCATCAGGGGGAGGGGGATTGGCAGAGGAAAATTTGGGAGGACCATGGGGTTGAGAGTGAGAGAGCTGATTTACCAACTTTTCATGCAATGCAGCGCAGTGTCCAAGACAGAGCAGGACACCAGATCTGCTAAGATTTGGCCTTTTTTCCTCTCTCCCAATGCCAGTTATCAGTGGGACCCTGAATAACTCGCAAGAAAATGTGTCTACTACAAATTAAAGAAAAACAATATTCTCTAGAGGGACTAAATACATATCAACAATAATAGTTGTGTCATGATTGGAAATTGTAACACAGTTTACTAAAGTGACCTAATACCAGTGATGATGGCAGCTACTCTCAAAGACAAATAGCACCACGCTTCTGTACACAGGACTTCACATTTGTATAAATCCATCAGGAACACATTATGGGCCTCATTACAATGTCAGTCGGAAAGGCTCCGAACGGCATTCGGATTTTCCTAACCCATGTCGGAACCCATGTTTCCGACCAACTCAGAAAGATTTTCAACTGACCGATTATGACAGACGGTAACCTTTTAGTCTTTAAGACTTGGTTCCGACTGGCTTTTGGAGATTCTGAGTCAGATGAAGCCGAATCGTACAGGTCTATGGAACAGATTTCCGACAGGCGTATTACAATTTCGAATTGGGACACTGTGTTGTTGGTCAGAGCACAGACTCCCATTGGAGTCAATGGGAGTTCGACCGAACAGTGTTTGGAAACATCATAATAGGTCCGTCGGACTCGCCGAACCTGAGTCGGTCAGAACCGATTCCGACAAGGAATAGGTCGAATGCTTTCCAGCCGACATTGAAATTAGGCACTTTATTGTAAAAGTCACAGACAAAAAAAAATCTGGTTGTGGCTGCATAATCTCTCCCTGTGCTGGTGTGCTGTAGGCTGCTGCTCACCAATGCATACGCCCTTGCACCATAGTAAAAGTGTGTGTGTGTTTGTGTTTGTCTGTTTGTGTGCAATGTCCAGCTTAGGACTTGTACTGGAATTATATCTTCTAGTACAAAACACTACGATTACACATAGATACCACTTTTCCAAGATTAGATGTGTGCTGGTTAGTTCAGCACACATGCAATGTTGCAAATGTTGGAAAAAATCAAAACATTCCTCCATTTTGCCAGCCGTCTTACAAGATGCATTATTTTTAGTCAACAGTTTTTAGTAGAATTGGTTTTCTGCCAAATTCCATGGGTGATCGCATGAGAACGCCCATGTGTAGCCCTTTAGTTGTGCAAAGCAACATGGCTCTACCTTGCTTTACTATACAAGGTTTTGGGCTGAAAAATCAAATTGAAAGTCAAAAGTTTGCACAAGTTGTGTTATCCTATTGTGTTGTCTTAGTGATGGATACCTAGTGATGGATTAATGCGGTCTGATGCCTTTTTTTTGGCATTTCATATGGCCAAAGCAGATGGTTTGAATTCACCAGGAGCCCATGTACAAGGAACGGCTTCAAAAGAGTTTCGACTACAAAGGTAAAATAAAAAGTATTATTAAAGTGCAAAATGAAAATAGGTGGAAATAGGTGTGGGGTGTTTTGCAATAATAATAAAAATAGTGAAACAGTGGTGCTGGAACAAAGTTCAGAGTGGGGGTGCTGCTGTGAATGTTACAATACCGCAGTCATTGCAATTGTGAAAAGTCCAAGGGTCACACAAAGAACTACTGTATCAAATGAGGCCCATACATCCAGCACAAGAGTGGTAAGGGTACAGCTGGAGGTTCCCTTTTGGAGCACACTGTCACAAATATAGTGCTAAAGCATGGTGTGGTGGTTGTTGTCACAAGTACATTGCTAAAGCATGGTGTGGTGGCCACTGTCACAAATATATTGCAAAAGCATGGTGTGGTGGCCACTGTCACAAGTATACTGCAAAAGCATGGTGTGGTGGCCACTGTCACAAATATATTGCAAAAGCATGGTGTGGTGGCAGTTTGCAGAGAGAAGCAGTTTGACGATAAAACTATAGCGCACACAAAACATGTCTGGAAATTGGCGTTCAGCAAATATTGATTATGTGCACATCAATAGGTGAAGTGTCCTGATTTGTTTTGATCCTCATAAAACTACAGAATACCTGATACTTTTGGAAATAATGTCACAGTTGATTTAGAAAAATGTACAAAAATCCTGCAGCCTACAATTTAACACTCCCTGTGCCCCACCAAGGTTCCCACACAGTTCAGTTCACAAAAGCCTCTCAATTTGTAGTCAGTGGAAGAAAGGTAAATGTCAATTTCCATGTTAAAAGAATGAAGAGAAATATGAAAGAAGGCATTACCTGGCATTTGACCTCTGTCTTTGAATGCAGAGGAAATAAGACAAGGTATTGCTGAGGTTCAGAACCTCAGCAAGTTTATTTGGGGGATGTTGCAGCACCCCCAGCACCCCTACTTCTAGCGCCTATGTAGTGGAACAAAGTGAATGTATTTCCAGCTCACTGTGACATATTATGCACGTCCCCAATTTCTAAAGTGCATTCTGTAAATCAATGTTCATCCATGGAGCAGGGTAACCTCCTCGTCAGCTTAGACTCATTGCAGTTTACTGTTTACACAGATAGCTGTCTCAGACAAATGTTTGCAAAGTACAGGTACAGAGATATGTTGGAAGAAACCCTACTCCCATTCACAAGGGGCAGTGACTCTCCTATACCAGCGAGGGTCACGCTTCAAGGTGACCCAGGGGTCACCTTGAAGCGAAATCTGTATGTATCCCAGTTTAGGTAACATGGAAACCAATCTGTTCGAAGCTGAGCAGACGCTCTAACTACCTACATTTATCTTAAGTGAAAATCTAACTCGAAAATCTGTCGTGAAGCCAAGCCTCGAGGCACAACTTGAAACCACCTGCATTAGAGTTTTACCCTACCATGACTTTCAGACATGGATAACATGTACACGGTCAAGCATGAGTGACACAGGCGCTCACCTCATCAGCAGACAGGGCAGCTCGGGCACCCACCCCGGTGTACACTCTGCAGCCTGGAGAGACGGCCACATCTAAAGGGCTTTCTGGAGTGTCAAGGAGGGTGCTTGGGCAGGATGCCCACTGATCATGGAGTGACACAGGAGCTCACCTCAGCAGCAGACAGGGCAGCTCGGGCACCCACCCCAGTGTACACTCTGCAGCCTGGAGAGACGGCCACATCTAAAGGGCTTTCTGGAGTGTCAAGGAGGGTGCTTGGGCAGGATGCCCACTGATCATGGAGTGACACAGGAGCTCACCTCAGCAGCAGACAGGGCAGCTCCGGCACCCACCCAGTGTACAATCTTCAGCCTGGAGAGACGGCCATATTTAAAGGGATTTCAGGGGCGGGAAGGGGGGGTGCTTGGGCAGGATGCCCACTGCTCATGGAGAGTGACACTCTCTGACAGACTCATGGGACTGCCTCAGTAAGGGAACTGGGCCTCATCTGCTTTACGTTTAGTTTAATTTTGCAAAAAACTTACAATATAATCACTCAACTAATTTATCTTAGAACACAAACAACTATTTCGGCTCCAGGTATTAAGCATCAATGGAAAGATGTATTTCAGGCAGATATGCCTGCTGTGACTTTCAGAGTACGTTTCACGCTTGCAGTGCCATATATATCACATTATATATAAATATTAAAATGCATTCAATTGCTAGCATGCATGTTTGGGTAATAAAGTTCATGCTGCCGAAAGTATTCCATATATTTTTGGAACATTTTGTGGAATTCCCATATTGAAGTATATGATGCGAGGTGATATCATTTCATCATCAGTCATAACATGAGCACACTGCCTGTTTTACAACTGAATTCTTGTTTGCTCGGCACAGTTTACTTTACCAAAGCAATTTGCTCACTTGATCTTACAAGCCAGGAAAGCTGCCCCCTGGGCGGGAACAGCAGCTCCAGGCGCGAGGCTCTGGGAAGCACGAGCAGACACGTGTGCAGGTATTCACAAGCTCTTGCAACGCAAACTTCCACCCTTAACATGTTAGAACAAAATGAGTCCTGTCAAGATCTGGAGTCATTCGATATTCAGGGAGAAACTTTTTCTGAATTCATGTGGACGGTGAGAGGATTTTGATCAGGGGGAAAAGATGTTCCCTCTGGGAAAAATGTTTTAAAAAGCCATCACACTATTGCAAAGTTCAAATTCAGCTGTGACTGTGCACCTTACAGTAGATATGTTAAAATAGCTCGCACTGGAAACATTTGAAATAAACAAACTATGTCATGAATATTTCTTAAGAAACTGTGACTGCCACAGCTTTACCAGCCTACCCCTGAAGCACCCTGCATTCTCAACAAGTGAGAAACATTCTCTAAATTTCAGATAATACAGGCATGAGGAAATGTCCAACTTTTAGGACAACAGGGGGTCTTATTTGCAAGGCCCTTGTACCGCCGGGGTGTCACTTTTACTATGGTAAAAAGTGAGATACTGGCCGCACAGGAGTCTTGTAAATAAGCCTGCAAGTCTACTTGCTGAGCTGCCCTACGCCAAAGTGAAAGGAAAGGAATGCACCGTATTTATTATTTATTTAGCTCCAACGCAGGCACCTTTGCACCATGGTGCAGGGTGCTTCTGTTGCAGGCAAGATTGTTTTTGTGCAGGGAGGGGCACGTTCACGCACAAAACCAATCCTACAAGACGTTTTACTCTTTCTTTGTGTTGAGGAATGCAGCACACATAGAAAGAGGAAAAAATAAGGAGAAATGAATATATTTCTCATTGTTGAGCCTCAACCTCAGGAGGCATAAAGATTTAACACTTCCCCGGGTTTACATCACATTGGTACATCTGAGGCAGCGTCAAATTCCATGAGTGTTGTTGCATGGAAAAGTACATTGCAACACCCATGGACCACCTCCCAAAGAAGAAGATGCAGCGATTTGCACTCCGTCACCTTACTCGTGATTTATGAGGCTGCTTAAAGCCACGCCGGATTGCCTTGCGTGGCTTCATAAATTCGTTTAAGAGCCCTGCCTCACACATGGACCACTTTACCTGGTGCAAATGTGACAGAGGGCTCTCAAATATAAGTCTCTTAATTTGCAATTTTAGGAGAACAGCGCCCCCCTAGTTATATGGTTTACTGTATCAAACCTTGTGTGCCCCAGAACAAGAAGCTCTAGAAAGCTTGTCTCCGTTTTACAGTGTTTTTCTATTTATCCCCAAGAAACATGGGGGCATATTACCAACAACTAGCGATAATTATCGCTATGTTGGCTTAGCGGCAATAATATTATCGCCGAGCTCCGCCGATTTTTATCGCTTAGAAGCCTTGCTATTATCAAGGTTTATCTCCTAAGCGATAAAAATCGGCCGAAATGCATGAATATCGCTGAAAAGTCAGCAATATTCATCCATTACCAAACTAATGCTCTTAGCCATGTTATTCACCTACCATTGGATAACACGGCTAAGAACTGCTCTGGGCAGGCATTAGCTTTTGGAGATATTCGAGCTTAGCGCGAATATTTCCAAAAGTAGGTAATAGGAGATAGCAATGTTAGCGACTGTTTCCAGTCGCTAACATCTTGGCACGCCCACTCTGCATGTCATTAGCGATAATTATCGCTGACATGCAAAGTGGGCCCCAAGATGATCGCTATCTCCTACTAGCTGTCGCTAACTGGTGTTAGAGACAGCTAGGTAATAGGGCGATGAAATTATCGCCGCTTTAGCGGGAAAAATTCCTGCTAAAGCAGCGATAAGGCCCTTGGTAATATGCCCCACGGAGCGTAGAAATACCTTTCCCACCCTGAAAAGTCATTCTCCAGCTTTTCCTCAGGAGCAAATTTCCCAGGAATAGAGGACATGAAAAGACATCCCACTTTAGGAGGTTGTTCCTGTAAAACATACAGAAATCCAGAGTGGGTCTAAAAGAACATGGCATAAAGGGGAGATGCTGCTGTGGTGGGTCCCCTGTAGGCACTGACATCTCAACCAGGCAGAGAGGGACCTCTAAGCCATGCGGGCATTCATCCTGGACTCTGATCGCGTGGTGGGCTGCAATCATAGTCTATATGACCCTCTATGACGACCCATAGGAAGTCTGGATGCCTGTGGAGGTCATTCAGATGTGAACCTGTGATGCCTCATGGCGGTAGGAACAGGTGGATACAGATCAATGAGAAATATATACAGCCATTTCTACAAGCAGTGCGCGAGCTCATACACCAGAGTCACGAATTAGGCTACACGCGGCAGAAAACAGAGTACAGGAGCAGCAACTAATCTTTTATAAATCTCTTTAAACTTATTTTGCTCACATGCAATTGCAGTGAGGCCACTGATTATACTACCGGGGATGACATACAACATGTTAATTCTGGGATTATTGATAATCTTATTTTAAAAATCATCTTTGATTGCATGTAGAAGGTGGTGTTCAGTGCCCTTTGATATGGTCTTAATTTATGCAAAAGTCAATTTTTGTTCTCAGTCGAACGAACAATCATGTTATGTGTTTCCGAAAGTCACCCAAGAGCAGGGTTGTAGCTTACGTATTAATGTTTGGGGGGTCTGATTCTGCAAGTTTCTAACATGCAATGAGGTGTACCCATCTAACTAGGACACAGCGATCTGAGGCCAATGAGGGAGGTAATGTATTGTTGGGTTAAGGGGATTGATTTTCAGTTTTCTTTTATTTATTTTGCTTTGAAGGTTTTATATAGCATGAGCATGACCATTGCAGGTATCAGAGCGCTTTACAGGGGGAGACATAGGGAAAAGTACGATGTATACCATTATTGTCTACTGATATAGATAGTTACAAAAGTGTATGCATAAAGACAGAAAATACAAAAACATCAAAAACTGTGATGGGCAACATCCGTTATGCGGGTCACTTCGTTAACCATGTACCACGTTAATCATGAGTAGAGAAGGTAATTATTTCTTTAGAGAGGCAGTAGAGGTATTCAATCTGGTTTATGGGGGAAATGCTTTGCAGATCCTTGGGGCGATTCCAGAGAAGGCTCAGTTGTATGCTTTCTCTTTGGAGAATCTTTGTGGTTTCAGAAAAAGAGTGCTGGAGCTCCTGGGAGATCTATCACCACCTTAGAGCACCAATTCCTGGGCCAGGTATCATGGGGTCTTGTAGTGAAGGGATTTGTGAGTCATGCAAGCAATTTTTTGCAGAGTTCATGCTTCACATGGGAGCAAATTGAGAGTCCTAAGGAAATGTGTCAGTTTCTCTTAGAACACATGATGAGCCTGACAGCCCAATTGAGGGAGGCTCTTAGAGGTGCTGTTGTAGACCTGGGAAGTCCACAAAAAATTCTACTCCCATAATATAGTCTGGGGATTAATGGAGCTTGTGCTGCCAATTAGAAGTAATTACAGGGAACAAAGGATTTTAATTTCCTCAGAATGTTCATTTGTATGTTTACTCCTTTTATTGCGGCATTGATATATTCATGCATGTTTAGATTTCTGTTGAGTGTTATTCCAGGATATCTCACTGATTCGATAACTTGAGGTTGGCAGTGAGGGCTGTATGTTGTTTAAGCCATTCCTCTATGATGGGTGTTTTTTTTTTTTTGTAAGACCTTTATTTCAATTCGTTAATCTTACATCGCCACGAGCCTACAACCCTGGGGCCGGCTGCAAATGAATGGGCATGACATAATGATGATTTATACATACATTTTTACATTCAATATTGTGAGATCTGGCACTGTATTGCATAACTTGAGGTCTTAGATTTTTATAATTTTGTAGATGGTCAACAGTGACCATAAAGTAAACAAAGTAGCAACATAAATATGAGACTCTTACCAGCTAACTACCGTAACAGTAGAATAATAGTGGATCATGGTGTTTATAGGCATATGAGACCGGAAGATGCACAATTCCTATAGAGTAGATTGTGTATATTAGTCATTCCTCATCACCAGCATCGAGTGTTAGAAAATAGTCTGTGAGATAGCACCAAAAGTCTTTGGGTCTAGACTTTGCTGGTAGTTCTTCTTCGTAGGTCTGCAGCTTGTCTCTAGAGCTGGCCATATCTTTCAACCATCTGGATGTTTTGGGCAGTTGTCTGCTGTGACAGCACTGTGCGATATGTCTCTTGGCTAACAACAGTGATATTACACAAAATTTACGTTGAGTAGCTTTGAGTTGTGGTACTATACCCAGTAGGCAAGTGCGTATTGTACATTCCATCTCTACCCCTATAATAGCAGATAACACAGCTATTACTTCTGTCCAATAATCATGGACCGCAGGACAGGACCATGCTAATTGCGCAAACCCTGCGCCCTCTTCGTTACATCTTTTACACCTGTCGTTATCCTGCAGTCCGAATTTGTACATACGCGCAGGTGTGTAGTATGCCTGGTGTACAAACTTATAATGGATAATTCTCAAATTGCCGTTGGGAGTAAGAATTTGTGTTAATGCACAGGTTTGCTGCCACTCTTTTTCTGACAGTGGCTCTACCAGTATCAATCATGTCCCATCTTGCTTTTGCCTTGTCAGTGGTGTGCGTTATCTCAGCCTGTGCTGTGGTGCACAGTCTAGATACCAGGTGTGATAAATCTTCGGTCGTAATGATCAGTTGTAGCGTGTCTAGGCTATCAGGTTCAGTGGGAAATGTTGGATAGTGTTCCTGCACAGCTCGTTTCAATCTGTAGTGCGTGAATCGAAACATGGGTGTTTCATTGTGGATATATGTTAGGTCCTCTGTGTTTACAAACGAGCCCTCATGAAACAGGTCCCTATTTTTGCAATGCCCACTTGGTGCAACAGAGACATGCCCACTTTTTCCCCCGTGACCGATAGTGCCTGATGGTAATGTAGAGTCATTGCAGGTGCATATAATGGCATATTGTGCGCCAGTTGGCCTAATTTCCTCCAGGCTTTAATGGTGGTGTCAACTGTGTTGATGTCTCGAGCATGTAGGGGCTGTCGCACACGTGATAGAATCGCCGTCAGTGGTATCGGCAACGCATCTCCTTCCTCAATAGCAGTGTGTGTAAGGTACGGTATTTCGTGGTACCGATATGCAGGGTATTGTGCTTGAGCACATAAATAATATATAAGGAAGTCTGGTACTCCGAAACCTCCCCGTATATACGGAAGTGTTAGTGTTTGGCGGTCCACTCATGCTTGTTTGCCGGCCCATATAAGTTTTAGTACAAGCAATTTTATACGGCAGAACACCTCGCCTGGTGGCGCTATAGGGATGTTAATAAAGAGGTACAAAAGTTTAGGCAATATGTTCATCTTCACGATCGCTATACGATCTGCTAAGGACAGGGGTAGTAGTATCCAACGTGTTATCTTATCTTCCAATTTGGATATTGTTGGTCCATAGTTTGAACTGATAACCACTTCAGTATCCCTATGGTACATCACGCCCAGATACCTTATAGGGTCCGACTGCCACGCTAAAGGATATTCAGTGATCTGAGGAGTTGTAGTATCTGTATTATCATGGGGGTGGGGGGAGGCAGAGTGAAAATCCTTTCAGTCTCCGTCGATAGCTTTATAATCAGAAGGGGGAAAGGATCACTGGTCCTGCTTAAACCTTGGGCTCACAAGTCGAGGACCTGGTTTTTCTCCCAAATTAAATGACTCTCATACACGTGTATGTTGGTAGTGATGGTTTCTCGTTTGCGGTATATACTGTATCCCCGCTTTTCTACACGTGCGTGCGTAATCATTGAGTCATTCGTTTGTCTTGTGCACCCTCCACCAGGAGGTTTTGCCTTAGGGTTTAAGGCAGTAGTGATCGTGGAAGTGAGGGGGTAGTGGTGTGGAAGCTAAAATGTCGGAAAACCAGACAAGTGTTCTTTATTGAGTCTGGGTTCGGACTAAGGGTAAAAAATTACGGATGCACTTCGTGAATTGTTAAGGGATTCTAGTGCATTACAGTGAAAATTTAAAAAGAGGTCGACATGTTTCAGCCTTTGGTAGTCAGAGGATCTATAGGCTTTCTTCAGGACCAATGGGGTTAAGTGAAAAAGTGAAAACTGTGAGAAGAAAAGAGGAAATTTGACCTGTTTCTTCGTGACTTTTAAGGTTACGTTGTACCTGTAAAAGTAAGCAACAAACACACAAACAGCGACAAACAGGGAGAGGGAATATGGAAAGACACATAATTATGTACAATAGTACCTTAAAGTTATAAGGAACTAGAAAATGGCAATACTTCCCGTCATACTCAATTTTGGGCGTCAACTCTTCCATTCTCATGCTTCATTTCGACTTATGTTGGAGTGCCCATAATTCTGACATTTATACTGTAGTGGAGTGCACTTAGCTCTAAACATCTCACTGTGCGTGGTCTATCGTGATACTGCATACATTCTGAGTATTCCAGGGATGGTGACATAATGATGGTGCCTAAAAGATATCTCACAGGTTGTGTCAGGTGAAAACATTCGTGCTCAGAACGCTGCACGCGTTTTTTAGATGCGCATACCTTATTTTATTTTGGAAATTTCTCCCTCGGGGAATTAAGGCTGATCGAGAGAGGCCTTACTGCAAAGTATTAAGAAGGGGATATTATCTGATGTGCTCCTGAAACTTACGGTTTTTCGTTGTTAGGACGCTTCTAGTTTTACCCAATACCTTAGTGCCTTCTTACTCGGTCCTGGCAGCATGTGCTGACTCTGCCCTTCCTCACCCGGAACTACCAAGTGTAGTGGTTCCCGGTTTCTTTTATACTCCAAGGCGAGGAAAAAATAGAAGAAACACTTCAGCAGTTGCCGGAGGTGTCTTCCAAGGTTAAGGGTAGACTACCCACTATTAGCTGGGGAAATACTCTGTATGAGTAGACCGTGAGAATAGAAGTTTGTTTAAACTGCAGTATTTAATTTGGGGTTACTGGTGGGATACATGAGTTGTGAACCCCAGAGAGACTCGTAGTTTTGCTCTGCCAATCAGTGGTTCTGATTTCTCAAGAAGTCGAAGTTTTAGAATCATCTGTTAAGTGATAGCCATGGAACGGAATCATTCAGGCCTAAGGTATCTGTTTTCAACCTATGAACCCAACGTTGTTCTTTTTCGAACAATATTCTTTCCGCATTTCTGTCAATTGTTTCCAGGTTTTCCAGGATTACCCAGTGGAGATCGTTGGCAGTATGTTGTTTCTCTTTATAGTGTGACGACATCTTGATCGTGTTTTTCTGGCAGTTGACATTGCTCCTGTGTTCACTGAGTCTTTGTTTCACTTTGCGGCATGTCATCCCTATGTATTTCATATTGCACGGGCAGGTGATCATATATATCACGTGGCTAGTGTTGCAATTGGTGTGTCTTTTCAACTTCCATAACATGTCAGGAAGTAGTTGCAACTCTTTTGTTGGTTTTGTGGTGGTACAAGCCACGCAGGATCCACAAGGATAATGTCCAGTGATTGGGGGATTATTCCAGAGGCCTGTAAGTTCTTTCTTTTTTCTTGGCGGAGGTCTCGTGTGTACCAACAGGTCCTTGATATTCGTGCTCCTCTTGTTCGCAAATCTTGGTTTTGGCCAAGTCAAGGTGTTAGAAGTAATGATCTTCCAGTTACGGTTGATTATTTTCTTCACCTGGTTAGTTATTGGGCTATACGTTGTTACACATGTGGTCCTGTCATCAACGCTTTTTGGGTGACTTTCGAGGAGGGACTCTCTTGGTTGGTTTCTTGCTCGTTTCGCACAGGAGTTAATTATTCTCTTCGGGTAATCTCTGGTTGTCAGTTTTTCACAGAGGTCCTTAGCTTGTGTCTTGTAGTCGTTTATTGAGCTACAATTCCTTCTGAGTTGCAAGAACTGGCTATACGGAAGGTTTTCCCTTAAGGGGCGGGGGTGGAAACTATTGAAGGATAGTAGGCTGTTTTTTGCAGTGGGTTTAAAAAACGTTCTCGTTTGAAGACTGTTGTCTTTCGCAAAGATAGTGATATCCAGAAAATCCAGGCTTTGTGCGTTTGATGTGTATGTGAACTTGAGGCATTCGTCTTGAATGTTCAACCACCTGTGGAATTCTGTAAGGGACGTATTGTCCCCTCTCCAGATTAGGAAGACGTCGTCGATATATCTCTTCCAGAAGAGTATATGACGGAAAAAAGGGTTCTGTGCGTTATGTACAAAGGTTTGTTCAAAAGTGCTCACGTACAGACCTGCTACGCTGGGCGCAAAGGTGCTGCCCATCGATGTTCCATGTTGCTGGAGGTAGAGAGTATCTTTATACTGGAAAAAGTTCTCCATTAAGGCCAATCTGCAGCATTCCAATACTAAATGTCTCGGGGTTCGGTGTGGCCAATCAATGTTAAACAGGATCGTTTCAAGAGTCTCCAAGGTTTTTTGTTGCGGAAGGCTTGTGTATAGACTCTCGACGTCCAGTCCTACTAAGAGCATACTGCTTTCTGAGTACTCGAAATTTTGTAGCATGTTGATCAAGTCTTGAGTATCTTTCAGGTAGGTGGGAGTGGCTTGGACCAGTGGTCTTAAATACTGGTCTACAAACTGTGATAATGGCTCTAGTATGGAGTTGATCCCCGAGACAATTGGTCTCCCTGGTGGTGGCATTTTTTCTTTGTGTGTTTTGGGCAGAGAGTAAAAGTAGGGCGTGACTGGTGTTTTTGTAACCAAATAGTCCGCCTCTTTCTTTGAAATCCAGTTATTGCATTCTGCTTCATCAATCATTAATGATATTGTTCTCTGTAAGCGCACTGTTGGGTCAGTTGTGATCACTTGGTAGAATTTTGTGTCCGCCAATAGATCCATACATTGTTTATCATATCCTTCAGTTGTCAGTAAGACAATCCCTCCGCCTTTGTCCGCAGGCTTTATGACTATGTCATGGTTGTCTTTCAGTTCTGTCAGGGCCGCTTTCTCTGCTTTTGTCAGGTTCTGGAAGGTTTTGTGTGGCTGATGATTCAATTCTTCAACTTCTGTCATGATTGCCTGTTCGAAAGTAATTATTTCGATGGGTACATCTATGGTACATTACGCCCAGATACCTTATAGGGTCCGACTGCCACGCTAAAGGATATTCAGTGTCTTGAGGAGTTGTAGTATCTGTCAGTGGGATAATGGGGGATTTGGACCAATTTATGGCCAGACCCGAGTGTCCACCAAATTTGATATATTCACGCACCAATGGGTTCAAATGTGTGTTAGGGTCGCGGACATATAGTAGCATATCATTTGCGTACAGAGAGATATGTAATGGTCTGGATGGGAACTGTAGCGCTGATGATATGCAATTCTGTTGTATTATGCAGGCCAGGGGTTCGAGTGCTAAAGCAAATAATAGCGGTGAGAGTGGGCAACCCTGTCTGGTGCCACGCTGAATATGAAATAACTCTGATACGTAACCATTAATACGTACTCTGGCACACGGTTTGGTATATATTAGTGACACCCACTGTACGAAGTGTTTGGGGAAACCCATTCTCTGTAGAATAGCAATCGGATATTTCCACTCAATAGAGTCAAAAGCCTTGGCGGCATCTAGCATTACCGCCACTGCCTTTGTGGATGGTTGAAGATAATGCAAAATGACATTCAATGATCTAGTATTATGAGAAGTGGACCGCGTAGGGATAAACCCTGCTTGATCCGGACGGACCAACTTCGTCATCAGTGGTTTCAGTCGTACAGCCAGTAATTTCGCCAATATTTTAGAGTCCGCATTGATAAGTGAAAGCGGCCTATAAGAATCGCATACTTCTGGGTCTTTGGTAGGTTTGAGAAGTGCTATTATCACTGCCTCACGTAGTGTTGGGGGTAATTCCGATTTTTCAAACGATGTACCATACATTTCTACCATGTGTGGGGCAAGAATATCCACATATCGTTTATAAAATTCATTTGTGTACCCGTCAGGGCCTGGTGCTTTCCCATTAGGGAGAGATCCGATTACCTCAGTTACTTCCTCCACCGTGATGGCTAATGCTAAGATTTCCCTCTGTCCATCCGATAACCACCCTATCGCCACGTTTTCTAGATAGTTAAAAATGTCCTCCGTCGATGCAATCGGCCGCACCCTGTATAGCTCCTCGTATGTTTCTGCAAAGCATGTTAAAATGTCTGTGGCTTGTTTGTGGATCGTGTCATCCTCAGATTTAATGCATAGAATAGTCGTGTGCCCTTTTCCTTCACATATTTTAGCCGCCAATACGATGCCTGGTCTGCCACCCTCTCCATACGACCTGGCTGTGTGTTTTTTGTCTAGGTATTTGATTTCGTCGTCGACGAATGTCTGGTGTTCTGAGTGTAGTTCTCTCAGCTCACTCAGAAGGATGATCTCCAGTTCCCTCATACGTGTCTCGCAACGTGCAATTTGCCGCCGTAGGTCTTTTAAGATGCCGATCGTGGTGCTCATGCACACTCCCCGTATTGTGGCATTGAATGCTTCCCACAGTAGCCATGGATCTTCCACCACTGGTTCGTTTAAGTGGAAGTAATCTTTAATCGCATTGTGGATGGTGTCTGCATAGACTATGTCTGTGAGAGCGCGGGAGTTAAACCTCCAGTGAAAAGGGGGTGTAGTGTAATTTGGGATCATTAGGGTTATTAACACAGGGTTTGATCCGAAAGTGTCCTGGGTAGAACCTGTATCCCTTTTTTCCATAGTGCAATGTTATCTGTGCCCAGCCAATAGTCCAGGCGTGACCAGCTATGGTGGACCACTGAAGTGTGTGTAGCTACTGGCTCACCAGGGAATTTGTGTCTCCAAATGTCTGTCAATGATAGATCTGTAAGCATATGAAGGAGTTTCTCCCTGGCTTGTTTATGTGGTTCTGTTTTTTTCTTTTTTTCTTTTTTTCAATATTTTATTGATGGCATAAGCAATAAAAAAAAACACAAGAGACAAAAAAAAAGTACAGACATCGAAAAATAAAAGCATACAGTCAAAGAAAACAGTGTAGGTAGCTCCGATATGAACATAAATATCAAATAGTTTCGCCTCAAATCATACCTAGGAGAGAACCCCCCAGATTTTATCTATTTTCTTTAATGCACGGTCACCTCTAGTTCTAGCTAAGGCGAATTCCATATCTTGTATTTCGTTCACCAAAAACCACCAGTACTTTACCTCAGGTGGTTGTTCCGAACTCCATGCCCTAGCATTAATCATTCTAGCACAAGACAGCATAATAAAAACAAGATCCCTCTATGGAACAGTAATAGGAAGTATACCCAGCAATATCATCTCAGCAGATAATGGAGTATAAATTAACTGTTTTATTTTCAGAACATTTTCTAAGCTATCCCAAAATAAAAGCAGTTTTGGACATGATACAATCATATGTTCTAGATCAGCAGCCTGTAAACCGCATTTCGGGCATTTTGTACGATCATTAGGAGCATTATTAATAGACCATTTCGATATTTGCAACGGAGTATAATAAAGCTGGCAAACAGTCTTATAAGCTTGGAGTTTTAAACTGGAAGAATGAACAAGAGTGTTGATGTTATTTAAAAATGTTGAAGTATCATTTGATACTATACCAGTCCCAAGTGTAGGGATCCATTTCTGCGCAAGCTTAGGGCATTCATCTGTTATGAGTTGGCTCAAGCATTTATAACCTAGACTAATTATAGATTTATTCTTCTCCCCCCATACATACAAGCCCAAAAATCTGAATCTGAAATGTTCTTAAGCTTCAGATTACCTATAAAATAATCATGAATCTGTATATATTTAAAGTACGTATGATTGGGTAATTTGTAAAGTAGCCTAAGTGTTTCAAAATCTAGAAAACCAATTGAGCCATATAGATCTCCCAGCTTAGTAATACCTTGAGTGGCCCATATTCTCCCCACCGAATCGTGAAAAATGCATGGTAATCCCGAGTTATTCCATAATGATAGATTCGGGTGGAAAATCGAAGTCTGGTTATTTGCCAGGATCATGTTCCATATATGAATCGTATCCTTTGCTGTCTTAAACCTAACTCTCTTAAAGTAGTTAGGGTCAATGGTTCTCGTTAGAAATGTTGTGGCGTTGGAATCGAACATAAATTGGTGAAAAAAATTGTTTATGTGGTTCTGACGAGTGTAAAGAACGGTCCACCCCCTCTTCCATCGTCACATTCCAGTCCCCCCCACATATGATGTGTGAGTTTGCTAGTGTTTGGAGATGACCCCATAATTCCTGAAAGAAGTCACCAGCATCTATGTTTGGACCGTACACATTGAGAAGTGTTATCTGTTGACCACGCAGTGTCCCTGACAAAATAACATATCTCCCATGGGGGTCGCTGATAATTCGATGTACTGTGAAGTGCACACCTTTACGGATCATTGTGATCACTCCCCTTGAATAAGAGGAGTAAGTAGCCATGTACGAGGACTCCGACCAGCGCCCTCCTATCTGTTTGTGTGTGTTAGGTGTGATATGTGTCTCCTGCAGCACAGCAATGTCCACTTCCCATCTATTTAAGTAGGCAAACACTAGTCTTATTGTTTTCGGCTGTGTGAAACCCCGTATATTCCACGTGAGGAAGTTGACATGATTCCTACCAGCACCTCCAGCTACTCTAGCCATTTATAAAATCGAGGGATCCAGCTACATAACAGATTATAGGCATGCATAAAGCTCAACCTATTCCCCACAGTCGAGTTCGAGTGTTCCCGATCAGTCCGTCCCCTCTCAACACCACGCAAGTAAACATGCATTAGTTGCTTTGGTCTCATAACATGAACAATTCCCCCAGCCCCCCTCCCCCTCCCACTCCAGCAACCCAAATCTGCCGAAGCCATTCTCCCTCTTTAAACATCCCTCTGAAAACAGTCAAATACAAACAACTTTTGTGGGGATTATCCTTTTGGAGGTCCGCCTGGGTCACAACTCTACACCCACTCAATGGGTGCGGACGACTCACATATGATACGATACACACATGCGTGCTCTGTCCACCCATCCCGGTCCTCCCGCAGTTCACAAGCGTCCCGGTGCAAGATTGTACCTAGTGGCAGTAGGTGGCATTCTGGTTAAGGCCCGGCAGCCTGTGATCATTAATCAGTTAGGGCTGGCCTTCAGTATTAACAATAGCGTGCAACACACTGGCATGTATGATCGTAGTCCATATCTACCCACTCGTTGCACTTCATTTAGGAGAATAGCGATGAGCCGCTTATATGTTCCATGCCACTATTGTAGCCGCACCTGCCCATCAATTCTCCCGCACCAGGATTGATAACGGATCATATAATATATTAGAATGTCAACCATTAGCACAGCAATATGAGACAATCATGGTCTAAAGATGCCAACCCCAGGTTGGTGCGTTTGGTCTAATTGGCATATGTGGCCCTTACGCTATCAGTGTCCAAACCCTGTGAAAGCAGAAACATTCGACGTTATCAAGATGGTGGCGCTTGACTACATGCAATGTCTGAACAACAATGGGCCCCCTGCAACTTAAGATTAATGCACAATGCCTACACAGTCATGTGCGTGCAGGCACTTCAGCTTACATGGCAATACACCTGAACAGTTCCAAGTGTTGTCAGTCACAGTGTTCCCACACAATAGCAATCAAAGTTTAAGAGCCGAAGAATAGCAAACTTCCCAAGTAGTCAAGTCTGGCCTCTAGTCGCGGTCCTGGATAATAAATCCGGGGCTGCACAACTGATTTATTGGCATTCCCACCATTGGGAACATTAATACACACATCAAGCATCCAACCTCTTACCGCAAATCTTGAAGGGCTGCGATGTAGATGTCCCCCACCTTTAGTCCGAATCCAGTTGTTGCTACTCACGGTCTTTCGCCTACGGCCGTCGGATGTGGGGTCCCTCAGGGCTCCTCCCTGAGCCCGACTCTTTTTAATGTTTACATGTCCCCCCTTGAGAAAGTCGTCGCCCCTTTTGGGATCAAATTCCTAACATACGCCGACGACACTCAACTCGTGGTATCCCTCAGCCAGCAAGATCACTCTCTTCCCAACCTTCAATCCTGCCTCACCGAAATAACTAAGTGGATGAACCTTTCCCACCTCAAACTGAACAACGACAAAACGGAAATAATGATCCTAGGAAACAAATCTCTCTACAACCCCTCTTCCCTATGGCCTCCCACCATGGGCCCTCCCCCCGCCCTGAAACATGAAATTAAAAGCCTGGGCATATGGCTAGATGAAGGCCTCAACTTCTCTGCCCAAGCAAGGAAAACAGCAGGAACTTGCCATGGCCTCCTAAGATCAGCAAGAAAGGTCCTACCTCTTCTCCCTGCACACTACCGCAAACTCCTAGTCCATGGCCTGGTGCTGTCCCGCCTGGACTACGGTAATGCCTTGTATCTGGGGGCCCCCAAAAAAGTACTGTCTAAACTTCAGACAGTACAAAACGCGGCAGCGCGCATTCTCACAGGAACCAACTGCCGCTGCTCAGCCAAACCAGCCCTAGCTGTTCTACATTGGCTCCCCGTCCAGGAACGAATAAAGTTCAAGGCTCTTTGTACCACCTACAAAATTCTCCATGGCAAGGCCCCTCCAATATTACAAAACTTGATTACACCCCATACTACCACAAGAACTCTCCTCTCCTCTAACTGTAACCTTGCCTCCATACCCAGAATAAAAAAAGCTCGTTCAGGTGGGCGACTGTTCTCATACAACTCATCCAAACTCTGGAACACTCTTCCCCCTAACATCAGAGCCCAACCCAACCGGCTCTCATTCCGTAGAGCGCTCAAAACATGGCTATTCCCGTAAGACCCCTCTACAGTAGGTTCTTGTCACTTAGCGCTGGGACGCTCACGGACAGCCATGCGCTCTAGAAATCTGTCAAATAAATAAATAAATAAGTTGCACTTTTTTGACAAACTCCTGTGCAGCTTTTGGTGTAGTCAAGGGCACTGGTTTACCTTTCCAAGACACCCGCAGTCTGGCCGGGTATAGCATAGAGTAGTTGATGTTTAGTTACCTGAGTTTGGCCTTCGCAGAAGCAAATTCTTTCCTCGCTTGTTGGACAGCAACAGTGTGATCCGGATAAAATTCAAAGGTGTTTTCCTGATGAGTGATCGTTCCCTTTTCGCGGGCTAGTAGTAGGATGGTGTCTCTGTCACGATAGTTTAGATTCCTCGCCACTATGGGCCGTGGCGTAGCTCCCGGCGGTGGGCGCGGTGCTAGAGATCTGTGCGCATGCTCCACGATTAATATCGGAGAGAGCGCCTCTTCGCCAAATATATCCTTGCACAACTGTTCTATGTAGACCTCCATGCGGCCAGTGTTGGTCAATTCCGGCAGGCCCGTGATGCGTACATTGTTTCGCCTGGAAGGCACTTCCAACTCCTCCTCCCTCGTCTTAATCACTTTCAAGACGTGTTCCATGCCTGTGCACTTAGTGGAAGTCGCACGTGATTCATCCTACACCGCCGAGATCCTATTTTCGGGCGTGTCCAACAGTTCACCATGTTTGTCTAGTTTCGCAGACATGCCATCCATCCTGCATGTTAAATTGTCTAGTTTGCCATTAATGTCTTGTAGGTTCGCTTGTATGGCCAGCAGTATTTTCTCCATGTTAGTGTTCGTCGCCAAGTCAGTCGGTACATCACCGTCAGCCATCTGTTCCGTGGGTTTAAGCACTTTCTGCTGTTGTTTGTCTGTCTTGCCCATCTTATCAAGAAGCGGGGGCTTCGACTGTGCAGCCTGGAACGAAGACCTGGTTATTCTGTCCGATGGCGCCGTGTTGACTGCTTGGTGAACTGTGACCAAATTTATTAATCCTGGGTTGGGAACACCGTGTCGCCGGTCTCCGCACTTCTTTTAGACGTGAAATATGCAGCCAGTGGATCCGGCGAGCACTGTAGGTTGTTAGTCCCCAATTACCTTGGTTAGCGGCAGTTCACTCATAGTGCCAGCAGGCGCACAATGCTTTGCGCAGGTCTAAGTTCGATTTTCAACAGGCTCCGAGCTCTGGCACTTCGGCGCTGTAGAGGACTCAGCAGGTTCCCCGCTTATGTACTCCCCACTCAGCTTACACCGGCATATCATACCACCATGGGGCAGTCTACCTCTCCCAGTGGCATGTGGCGTGTGTTGCAGATGTCCACTACGTGGTTCGTTTGGTGTTACCTGTGGTCCGACCAAGCAGAAGGTGAGTTTATACCTGAGCCGACACCCGGACCACTAATAATCTCGCAGCCCAGCAGTTTATCTTGATAATTACGGTGTTTTGTCACTTTTCATTAGTGGCGCCTTCACTGATTGTCCGCAATACCTTCATTCTGAGATCCGCTGTTCCGCATCAGTTCCAGCACACAGTGGGGTAGCATGCCTCCGCTGTCCGCACGGTAGTGGGCTGCTGCACCCAGGGGCCTGCGCCATCCCGCCTGAGAAGCACCCGTCACCGTAGCCACATGGGGTCCCTCTACATCTGTGCGTTCGCCTGCATTAGTGTCAGTTGTGTGGTAGGACACACTTCAGGCGGCGACCGAGGGTTGTTTCACGTGTTTGTCTATTGTACCGATCTTTGGTGGAAAGCACTGCAGCTCTGTGTGGTTCCTGTGTCAACCACCTTCGGCTTCAGCAGGTACAGCGGCGATCTGCTAGGGCGCCACCATTTTGATTGCGCTATGGTTGAATCCGATGTTCTTTTTATCGGCGTGCTGCAATCCTATCACCGATGGCAACTATGATTGTGCTGGTGTCTTCAGTCAAAATTTAGTCCTGCCACCACATCCGCGCTCACACGCCAACCTCCGGTGCCCTCACTTCCATGGTCGGGACTGCTCCGAGTCCGGTCGCCATCTTAGCTGCGGCCGCCGGCTGCTGAGTGCCGAGTCGTCCACTGCCACTTACTCACAGAATCACAGCACAGTACTCCGACATGTTGCGCCCCCTGATGTTCAGACACCTGATCACCGTGTCACCGTGTCTGCGGGTGGTTCCTCGGGCCCGGACAGGAAAAACACGCATTTTCGCGGTCATCCGGCGGAGATGCGGTATTACCCAGACATTCCGCTGTGCGCCCCCTAGCGCCACTCTCTATGATGGGTGTTTGATTGGGAGGAGCGATTAGGAGGAAGTCAGGGTGTTTAGTTTAAGGTCGTTTTCAGCAAGCCCAAGCTGCGTTTTTTGGAGAGTAAAGATAAGAGATCTGATGTCCTCCAGAGAAGAGACATTTAGGTACAGTTGTGTTTCGTCCACATACATTTGATAATGAATGTTGAAGGGACTAAGAATTTCGGTAAGAGGTTCCATGAATAGTTTTCAAAGAGTGGGTGAAAGGGAGGAGCCCTGCGGAATTCAAACATGACTGGGATGGACTTAGATGGAGATTGATTGACCTTGATGCCTCGGGATCTGTTTTGGAGAAAACAGGTGAACCAATTTAGGACGGATCCTGATAGGCCCATTCTATGTCTATTGTCGAGTTTGATGGCGTTGAATGCCGAAGATAAGTCGCGCAGGATTAAAATGCAAGCTTTGTTTTGGTCTAGGATTTTTAACGCATCATCATCCACTATGTGTGTCAGAGACGATTCAGAACTGTGCCCTGTGCAGAAACGGGATTTGCACTGGTCTAACAGGTTGAATTGTTCGATGTAGTTGCAAAGTTGGATATGTACACATTTTTCTAGGAGTTTAGCCAGAGTTGGAATGTTAGAGATTGGGTGGTAATTGTTTAAGTCTGTGTATTCTGCAGACGTTCTTTTGAAGGTGGAGGACACCGGCCCTGATTTAAGATTTTCTGGTATGTTGCCTTGAAGCAGAGAAATGAAAAACAAATGAAAGCAACAAGGACCCCCTGGGTAGTAAAGATTTGTAGACTCCTAGGGCACGGTAGCAACAGGTGCGAGAAAAATTCCTAGGACATCTAGGTGTATGAGTGTACAATTAGATCAGACCAGTTATCAAGAGGGAATAATCGAATAAAAGGGGTGTTGTCAAGATTATATAAAAAGTAAATTTTTATTCAATATATTTAAAAATCATATTAGGAGTGACCAAGGGGCC
Source organism: Lissotriton vulgaris (assembly GCF_964263255.1). NCBI lineage: Eukaryota > Metazoa > Chordata > Amphibia > Caudata > Salamandridae > Lissotriton > Lissotriton vulgaris. The sequence continues at coordinate 50,668,671 of NC_141695.1, forward strand.
AAACAATATGATGGGTATTAAAATTCTCTTGTCACAGTTACATACAATTACAGTAAAAAATTACATCAAACTCATATTATACAAGGTAAAAGAATAAACAGACAAGGGCATAGGAATAATCACAGAAATAATGAAACAAGCTTAAAAACTCGACGCGCGTTTCGGCAGTGGACCGCCTTCTTCAGGAGACACAGTTTAATTCAGAAATGGAAGCTCTATCCATGCAGCGAAGACACCGAGGGTGAAGTCTTCATGCAGTAGTTATGGATGAAGGTATGTTAGAGGATGAATAAAATCCTGAGGTTTTGAAGTAGCACAAGAGAATAATGTTGATGTAGATTATTCTTGGTATACACACTGGTGGCCGTGATGTAGATGTCCCATATCAATATATACGACACATGGACTCAATGTGGAACAAGGTGGCCAATAATGAACTTGACGCCAGAGACAGGATAAATGGTGATGGCGCCTTAGTGTGGGGTTCAAACATGGGCTCTTAATGTTAAATCAGGTAGCGCTTGTACTCTGGATACTTCAAATACGTGACTCAGGATAACATCTTTGTCGTGAATTAAAAAAAATAAAATAAAAATGAACTCGGAATTCGAATGAGTAGTGGCGGACAGCAGGATGTTGCTGCTCCGTGCTCTGTCGTGTGGGGACTCGTCCTCCGCGAAAATTGAAGCAGATGTAGAAAAAGGTAGGGCTATGACCTTTTTCAAGATTTGCCCGGCGCTAACCGCCCTTGTACCATTCAAGTTTACCAAGCAATGAGGCAGGCGCCGGAGACCAGAAGGCAGGAAACAGAAGTTTATTCCGACGGAGCAGAACACATCAGATCAGACAACAAGGTATCGTCTCGAGGTGCTCTAACAGCCACTCAGAAGCCTGGCCTCTTATACACTGGTTTATGGCATGTGACCTTCCTTTAATACAATCACAACTTTGTAAGGCATGGGAAAAGACATCCCCGTAATCCTCGTGTTAATCCCACCCCCATATACATTCACAATGGAGGTCCTCAACCTGCTGATAAGAGGGAGGGTCATCACGCAGCTGAGTGTTTCGTCGAGTCTTAGGATGTGTGCGCCTGATCATGTCACAGGGGGTGGGGAGGCCTGGATCAATAGAGGGTCCTTTGAAGGAGAGCGACCTCATACAATAAGGGCAGTAAATGGTATCTCTCGGCTTAGGCAATGGCCTCGGACCTGTGTGGACAGTCGGACACCGGGTGAGGGGCCATCAATGGAGTGGTATTCATGCTGCGTGGACAATCCAGCGCAGAGGGGAGGTTTATCAACAGAGGGGCATTCATGGGAAGAGAGGAGGTGTTGGTCAGGCGCTGGCGTGACTCCTAAGGACAGGGTCATGCAGATGGGTCATGCTCATAAGGAGGAGGGAGGGGGGAGCCAGGGCGCGCGGAGGATGCTTGCTGGGTCAGAGGGGCGCGCTGGCGATCGGTCGTGGACAGGGAGACCATGATATCTAAAATGGCTGCCGTGCACGTAATACATAGGTGACCTAGAATGGCTGCCGTGCGCGTAGTGCATAGGTGACAAGCTGGCGCAGATGATGTTCAGATCGCAAACTAAAATTCCACAGTCCTCCCTTTTAACATGTCTCGCCAACTTGTCAGTTCGGATTTATCCCCATAAGGCCACGTAGTTCTACTTCATAGAGGGGGCTCATGTGCTCTTTTCGGAAGTCCAAAGTCTTTGGGCACATGTAGCTAGAAAGAAGGCCGAACAATGGTGGCAGACATTGGATACCTAAGCAACACCCACATAATATTACAATAGGTATCAGCACGAAGGAAAACAACTTCCAACCCCAATTTTTCAAAGTGTCCCAAAACCAGTTCCCAAGCGACCATCCTTCCTGCTCTTGGTGAACCTCTGAGGACAGTCTGTGGAGGTGTTCAATGGCTTTGTAGACTGAAGGCGAGTTGTCAGGCACGTAGGTGCAGCAGCTGGATCCGATGATGCGGCATGCTCCTCCTCGGTCGGCCAGGACCACGTCTAAGACGAGACGATTTTGGAGGGTCACGAGGCGGACCGCCTGAAGCTCCGCAGTGTTGTTGGCGAGGATGCCAGCCGTGATGTTGATCGTTGTTTCTACTGCCTGGGTCAGGTGTCGGATAGCACGGCTGTTTGCCATTGGGCCCCACAGAGGAACAAGTCCCTTTGCTGCATCCAGGAACTGTGCTCCGGTGGAGTCGGCTTGTCCAAGGTCGTCTGCCCGCCTCTGCCGGTGGTGGTTGGCAGGGGCTACATATGTGGGTGGAAGAACGAAGGCAATATAACAGGTGCCCTTCCATCCTCTCGGGAGCCAGGTGTAAGCCTTGGTGCCACACACAAAGTACATATTCGGTGAGGCAACAAAAGAAGGGGGTTCAGCTGAGTCCAATGTTCTGGTGACTCGGCAGGCGCTGTAACCCACCAGCTGCGTTCCCTGGCCTTCTAGGCACACAAGGCCAGTGACATTGATCACGGACAGAGCCACAGTCAGGGTGGCGGTAGTTTGTTTCTGTAGATGAGAGAAGGTGGTTCTGGCCGGATTGTGGAGCACCTGTACTTCGACTCGTTCTTTGGCTGGAATGTCTTTGATGAAGGCGGTGCCTGTGAGCGTAGGACACAGGGCAGCTGGAGTCTTTCCTGTTTTGTTCAGCCAGAACCCAGAGTAGAAGTGTGACACTGTCCGGCTGGAGGTAGCGTTGTCCCTGTGGCTTTCTTGCATGAGGATCAACCAGGCGAGGCAAGAGCCGTGAACTGAGAAGGGTGAAGGGATGAAGGGGATGGGGTGTCCAGTGGCATGCGGGAGCAACCCACAGATCCAACAGTTCGTAGCATTTGCAGCAAGGTTATGTTGGTGCAACAGTTGCACGAAGGAATTGTTCCAGAATTCCCTGCGCCTTTCTCGGAGCTGAGGCGACAGAGAGATTAGGTGATGCTCTTTCAGGGGTGTTGGCTGTGCAGTAGGTAGCAAGGTCTCATGAGCCGGTGTGCTCTCCTCCAGGATCCAGAAGGAGGTCATGAGTAGGAGGCAGAAGAGGAAGACAATGAAGAGTGCAATTGTCTTTGATTTGTGTAGGTTGTCAGTCTTTGGATTTCTATACTGGGTATTTCCCGTTGGTTCCATCATCTTCTTATCTGGCGCTTCCATCATCTTCTTATTTGGCGCTTCCATCACCTTCAAGGGGCTCGGTAGTGGGCAGAACCACAGACCTCGTTTAGCTTCTCTCCCGGCAACCCTTGATTGTGTGTAGGTCACCGTTCTGAGATTTTAACTTAGTCCGTGGCCTACTTAGCCGAGACTCCCTCCTTTCGACGCAGGAAATACCCTTCTCTGGATGGCACAGTAGGATCAGAGAATTTTGCAAGTTCGAGTGCCCCAGTATCTGGATAACAGTCCAATATCGGTCGATCTTTGTTCAGGAGCTCTTCTTGGGTGCTGACGTTTTCCGTCGTGGCCAGGTTTTCAGGGACCTTCCGACAATGATGCGCGTGCAGCCAGTGCTTCTTCCCCTCCACTCGGAGTGCCGTTCGGGTGGTGATCAGCACTTGCCAGGGGCCCGTCCACCGAGGTTCCAGACTCTTGGTTCGCTGGAAATTTCGTATCAATACGAAATTTCCCGGTTGGATGTCGTGACCGGGGCCCCTGGAAGCATCGGGGATGGCCTGCTGCACCTGTTGATGAATGACAGACAACGTTTTAGTCAATTTGCACAAATAATCAGATAGTAGGACGTCTGGGACGTCGTGAATGGAGGTCGGTTTGGGAGCAGTCCAGAGATTCATAGGCCGCCCAAACACGACCTCGTAGGGGGTCAAATGGTGCTTGGTGGGAGTGGAGCGCATTGATAACAAAGCCAGTGGGAGGGCATCCGGCCAGTTAAGTCCAGTGGTGGCCACTATTTTTGCCAGTTTCAGCTTGAGTGTGGCATTGTGGCGTTCCACTAGACCAGCGGATTGGGGGTGGAAGACCGCATGGAATTGTTGCTTCACCCCCAACCCTTTCAGGATTAGCTGGATAACCTCAGCTATGAAGTGGGGGCCATTGTCGCTCCATAAAATTCGGCAAAGGCCATAGCGAGGGAAGAATTCCTTCAGTAGTACTTTGGCAGTAGTCATGGCAGTGTTGTCACGGGTTGGATAGGCTTCTACCCATTTGCTGAAGGCACATACGATGACTAGTACATACTTCAGGTTTTGGCATCTCTCTAGTTGGATGTAATCCATCTGAAGGACCTCAAAGGGGTGATTGGGGGTCCCGAACCCTCCCCGGGGCACTACAGTCCCTTTCCCGGGGTTGTGTTGCAGGCAGATAAGGCACTGCTGAACTAGGCGTCTGGCTGAGTCAGGGATTTTGTCGTTATGCCAGACTTTGGAAATGAGTTCAATCATGGGTGCAGATCCTATGTGTGCGGGGGAGTGAGCCATGGTCAGTATGGGAATCAGATATGAGTCGGGCAGCATCCATTTGCTTGCATCCTTCGTTCGCCAACAGCCTTCCTCATCCTTCAAACCCACCCCTGCCCACTTAGTCAGCTCGTGAGGGGTGCTGGCCGATTGTATGTCTCTGATCATTGTCCTTGTGTCACTCCATGTTTCTGCTTGTGACCTGGTCACGTACATGCGTGTCACCGACCTATTCTCGGCTGTGGTTCGTGCAGTAATGTCGGCCAATGCATTCCCTTGTCCAACTAAGTCTGTCACCCTTTTGTGTGCCTGACATTTTATCACCGCTAATCGTTTGGGGAGGAGAACTGCTTCAATCAGGGCGGAGACTAAATCTCCGTGGAGGATCGGGGTGCCGTGGGACGTCAGGAATCCCCTCTCCCTCCACAGGAGCCCAAAATGGTGGACTACTCCGAAGGCATACTGGCTGTCCGTATATACGTTCGTGGTGGTCCCTGCGGCTATGATGCATGCTCGAGTGAGGGCTATCAGCTCTGCTGCTTGGGCAGATCGTTGTGTGATGCAGGCTGTCTCAACTACTGTTCGGGCTGTCGTTACTGCATAGGCAGCTGAAGTGGTGCCATCTGGGAGTTTGATGCAAGAGCCGTCTACCCATAGCTCTCCATCGGGGTCAGGGAAAGCAGTGTCTCGGAGGTCAATCCTACTCCTAGTTTGTTCGTCCGTGAGGGTCACACAGTCGTGGATGGGAGGAATGTCAGGGTCATTTTCAGGCAGGGGTAACAATGTGGCAGGATTCAAAGTCGTGCATCTTTTTAGGGTGATGTGGGGTGCAAGTAGCGTCAGTTCATACCCTGTCAGTCGTGCGCTAGTCAGGTGCTGGGTTTTGGTCTGGTTCAAGAGGGTGTCAACTGCATGGGGTACTAGCACTGTGAGAGTGTTGGAAAGTACAATTCCCTCGCTCTGACGGATAGAGACAGCAGCGGCGGCTACTGCTCGAAGGCAGGCAGGCAAAGCTCTGGCTACAGGATCAAGAGTGGCAGAGAAGTAGGCACAAGGGCGCTGCTTAAGACCAATTGATTGAGTTCTTAACAATAGGTAGGATTGGGCTGTTGCAGACGTTGCTAACCACTTCTTCAACCACTCCTGCGTCTACCAGAGACTGAATGATCGCTACCAGTGCCTTCTCACCCTCTGGCGATATCCGATACTGCGGGAGTTTCGGGAGCATAGCGTCCTGTCGTACAGTTATGTGAATAGGGTCAATCATCATTCGCCCCACATCAGAGTCATTTTTGGCCCACAGGTACGAAGGTAGGGTGTCAAGCAGGGATAGGTCAGCGTCAGTTATAGAGCACATGTGTCGTGGGGGACGGGATCTGGGCATGTCTGGGTTGTCGTACAGGATGACTCGTATTCCATCTGGGGAACACCTAATGGTAGCTCGAAAATGCTTCAGTAAGTCAATGCCCATAATGGCGTCAGGGGAGTTGGAGGAAAGGAGAAATGTCGCGTCAGTAGTGTTGTTTTCTAGGTCAAAGGTAATAGGTACGGACAGGGGGTTAGTGGAGGGCGTCCCATCGAAACCTATCGACGTTATGTGTGAGCCAGACAAGGGTGCCCTTGGAATCAGTCGTTTTGATAACACACTACGTGTCGCCCCAGTGTCTACCAAGAATGGAGACTCTGTACCCAAGACCTTAGCGGTGACATAAGGACCTTGCTGGTCAACACAGAGCTCGACTGGATCCCTCCCTTGCCCCTGGCAGTCCTATGCAAAGTCGGGGGCATGTTCACCTTCGGATAGCTGATATTGGTTCTGTCGGGGACGGTCAAATGTGTTCAGTCTTCCTGATCTGTCATTATTGGTGTCGTTGGGGCTCCCTCGTCCCTGTATTCTATTCCTCGGACCACCCGCCACATCCCTGGACTCCCTATTTCTGTTCATTTCTATCAGAACTGGACACTGAAATTTCCAATGACCGAGCCCTTTGCAGAAGGCGCATTGGTCATTGCTAACGTCTCTACGTCCAGTGTGGGGTGCTGGGGTGTGATCTTTAGGAGGTAGATCTCTGGGGGTGGTTGATTGGTAGTTCCCCCTTTGGTGTTCCCGTCCTAGTGCTATACCCTGTATCTGGGCTATCATTACCCTTTCCTTCAAATCTTTCTTCTTTTTCTCGGACGCCCTATCATTCTCATTCTTTTGGTGCTCGTAATACTGAGCCATCTGAAGGATGGCTGCGGGTTTGGAGGCTCCCCAACTACTCTCACTCGTCTGCAGTTTTTGGGAGACTTCTTGCGTTAGTCCCTTTACATAATTTTGCACAAACAGGTGTTGTCCGGTTGCGGTGGTCATGTCTTGGCCACTGTAGTCGGAGAACACTGTCTCGAATCGGGAGAAGTATTCTGACACATCCTCCTGGGGTTTCTGTCGACAGGCCGTGACTATCGACCAGTCTACTTTTCTTTCCGGGACCAGGGTTTTTAACTTCTGGACCAGTTTGTCTGGGAGTTCCAGTATGTCCTTCACTGGTTTACTCCCCGGCTCTCGCTATCTATCTAGTTTACCGAGTTGGTCCCAGGTATGTCCAAACAGATCCGTGTGGTCGACTTTCCGGATTTGCTTCCACACATCAGCTGGCAGGCATAACCCAAAGAACAAGTCAATATCTGCTAGAGTCATTATTGTCGAACCCAAGGCTGTGCCTAATTCAGTATAAAATGCCGTCGGGTTCTTTCTTAAGTCGGGCAAGGTTTGCTTGAAGGTTAGGATGTCTTGTCGGTCCCATGGTTGGTAAACCCAATTGTACACAACCCTTCCCTTTGCATGTTCATTATTAATATCATCGCTCGTTCCCTGGCCCCGTGGCGGGATCCAGTAAGGAGCCGCTTCTCTGATAGGCATCATAGTATTGGCTACCTCTGCCGAGGTTGTTTCAGGGGGCGTAACCTTGGTTTCTGGTTTCTGTTCGGCGAGGTGGCGGAAGACCTCGAGCATTTGCATGAAGAGCTCCGTCGCCTCACGTTCAGTCCCATCTCCGACATCAATCTTCCTATACAGTGTTGTTAGTTTAGCGGGACCCTTACTCTGATACCTATCTTCATACGCGTTCAGGGTGTGGAAGCTGAATCGCAAAATGAAATGCCGTCTGTGGCTGTCGGCATGTGAATTATACACGCTCATCGTGTATTCTTCGCTCTCCCTTCGTTCTACCAATGTCTTTGCTATTTTGTCGATCCCATCCCGCTCATCTTTGCTTAACCTATTTAACCTGGCTGATGATTGTTTGCTAGCCTCGGGGTCTCCTAACGAAGTTGTTAATGCGGCTGGTGCGGAGGCCGTGAGGGCTGGTGCACTAGCACTAGGGTCACTTTCACTCACACTCGGGGCTTGCAGGTTTTGTTGGCTGGGAGCATATGGAGGGGGCATGTAGATGATTGGGGGACCTAGCAATAACTCATCGTTTGTCCGTTGTTTAGAGGGTAGTTCAGGGTAGAGCGCAGAGGGGGTCCTAACAGGACATTGGCCTGTTGACCCCGATTCTTGGTTTTGTGTAGCTTCGTTCCTTTCTTTTATTTCCTCTTCTAGTTGCTTTGCGGCTAGGTGGGCTGCCTTTCGTAATTCTTTCCCTACTTTTGCTTCTTCTCTTTTCTTCCGTTGTTCCGTTTCTTTGCGCCACATGCCGATACTGTCGAGCATAGTGGGCGTGGTCTTATTCTTCTGGAGCGCTATTTCTAATGTTTTTATTTTATTTTCATTAAAGGAACCTATCAGTGGCCACTGACTTTCAGGGTTCTTTTTCGTGTATTTATGCCATAGTCTAGTGTAAGCTATAGCGACTAGTCCATACTTAGTGAACATGTCCTTATTAGGGGTGCCCTCCAGTGGAGCTGGATGGTTCATCTCTAATAAGCGGTCCGGGCTAAACAGGCTACCAACCAGTGGGGAGAAGATAGGCATGACGGTTTACACCGGGGACAAAAATCTGCACTACCTATCTTATCACAGCGGGCAAAGACTAGGCAGAATATTTCTATTCTCCGTTGTTTGGCGGCGGTGAATACCTCAAACGAACCAATACCGAATAATCGGCCAATCAAACAATTCAGTGGGGAGAATAAGTGGGCACGAAAAGTTATCGCTACCCACTCTTTCTCTACCTGCAAAGAGAGACCTTGTTCTTCCCTGTTTGCAGACAAAGAATCTCCAGACAATAATCCACGAACGATAGTTCGGGAAACAGTGGGGGAGGAAGATAGGCACGACGGATTACAATAGGGACAAAAGTCTGCGTTACCTATCCTTCACTGTTTGCAAAGAGAGAGCCTGTTTGTTTTTCCCCGTTTGCAGACAGCGAATCTCCAGAGGTTTCAACAAAGCGTAATACTAGTATTATCCAAACAAAAACAATTTTCCTCAATTCGTCGTGTTTACACGACCTTACCCGGACCGCATGGACGGTTTCCTGTCCTCTGGATCCAGCGCCCGATCGTCCTCTCTCCTTCGTGATGTTCGCGGCACTCCTGATGGTTCCCAGTCAGGACCGTAGATCACTCGAGAGAGGTCTGTTCAGAACTAGTGAAGGTCGGATGATCGGCTGTCAGACGAGGGTCTATCGGACATGAGCTCTTCCCGATCGTTGCAGTCGTTCACTCTGTCATCGGGACCTCTCCCACTGGATCCACGTGTCGCTGATGGGCCCCACGCTTTGGGACGCCAATTTGTAGAAAAAGGTAGGGCTATGACCTTTTTCAAGATTTGCCCGGCGCTAACCGCCCTTGTACCATTCAAGTTTACCAAGCAATGAGGCAGGCGCCGGAGACCAGAAGGCAGGAAACAGAAGTTTATTCCGACGGAGCAGAACACATCAGATCAGACAACAAGGTATCGTCTCGAGGTGCTCTAACAGCCACTCAGAAGCCTGGCCTCTTATACACTGGTTTATGGCATGTGACCTTCCTTTAATACAATCACAACTTTGTAAGGCATGGGAAAAGACATCCCCGTAATCCTCGTGTTAATCCCACCCCCATATACATTCACAATGGAGGTCCTCAACCTGCTGATAAGAGGGAGGGTCATCACGCAGCTGAGTGTTTCGTCGAGTCTTAGGATGTGTGCGCCTGATCATGTCACAGGGGGTGGGGAGGCCTGGATCAATAGAGGGTCCTTTGAAGGAGAGCGACCTCATACAATAAGGGCAGTAAATGGTATCTCTCGGCTTAGGCAATGGCCTCGGACCTGTGTGGACAGTCGGACACCGGGTGAGGGGCCATCAATGGAGTGGTATTCATGCTGCGTGGACAATCCAGCGCAGAGGGGAGGTTTATCAACAGAGGGGCATTCATGGGAAGAGAGGAGGTGTTGGTCAGGCGCTGGCGTGACTCCTAAGGACAGGGTCATGCAGATGGGTCATGCTCATAAGGAGGAGGGAGGGGGGAGCCAGGGCGCGCGGAGGATGCTTGCTGGGTCAGAGGGGCGCGCTGGCGATCGGTCGTGGACAGGGAGACCATGATATCTAAAATGGCTGCCGTGCACGTAATACATAGGTGACCTAGAATGGCTGCCGTGCGCGTAGTGCATAGGTGACAAGCTGGCGCAGATGATGTTCAGATCGCAAACTAAAATTCCACACAGAGAACCATTGATATTCTTGGACCATAGTGGCAGTATCAAAGATTTGATCTCATTTAAGAAGTTGGAGGGTAGAGGATTGACAAAGTGGTTAGAGGGGTTCAGTGTTGTGAGCCTTTTTAAGACAGCGTCTTCACTAAAAGAAGGGGTGGGTAGTCCATTTGAGGTCGGTTTTTGTCTTTGTCTAACTGGTTCCTAAAAAAGTTTGCTTAAGACCTTCTGATATTTTTGTAGTGGGAGTTCCTGGTAACTCGTAGAAGTTTAAGGTGGTCAAGGGTTGGGGAGGCTCTCCATATACGTTCAATTAGTCTTAAGGTACGTCTTTCCGAATTTTGGCTGCCATCATACCATGGTTTGGAGTCTTTGGTGCAAAGTATTTTCAGTTGTAGTGGTGCAACTGAATCTAGTACCGTAATCATGGAACTGAAGTAGTGGTTTGTAAGACCTTGTACATCTGATAAGTCCTCAGGGGGAAGCATGAGGTTGTGACTGACAGATATTAGTAGATTCATGTTAGTGTTTTTTAGGCTCTTTTTTCCATATTTTAGATTTTTTAGGTTGGGCTTAGTTTAGTCTCACATCTACATTAATGAGTTATATAATGAAGTGGTGGTCCAACTAATCACAAGGGAGGATCAATTCTAGTTGAATGTAATCAGCATTGGAAATGACAAGATCTAAGATTGAACCCATATCATGTGTGGGGCTGTTGCAGATTTGATTAAGGTGGAGATCCGTAAGAAATTATTTGAGGCTGTTTAAAACAGAGTCAATTAGGTCATTCCAATGTCGGTTGATATGTCCAAGGAAGACATGGTTGCCTTGTTGTCCTTTGTTTGTATTCATGATATCCATTAACTGTTCGATGAATGTGAGGTTGTCACCTTTGCAAGGTGCAAACTGGTCTGTTGTTACATGTGATATCAATACAAAGGTGAGTGAGATTGGTTCTCAGTAAAGCTATTACAATGGATGCAGGCAATGCCACCTCCTGGTCTATCAGCTCTGTCTAATCTTGTGATATCATGGTTTGGAGGGACCATAATATTTAGGAGGGTTGTGGACGATTTATTTAAACAGGTTTCGGTCAGGATCAGAAGGTCGGGTTCATGAGCGAGTATAAAAGCAGCTATGTCTGCCTCATGTCTTAAAGCCGATCTACAATTTAGAAGTATACATTTGAGATGGGGCTTGGCAGGAGCTGGTTGTCCAGTGTGAGGGTGACTTGTGTAAGGTTCTGTTTATTTATTCTTCTCTGGTTCGGTCTTTGAACTCTGTGTGGATTGGGGGGATGGATTGGATTAGAGTATGCCTATTTGTGTTGCCAGGGCATGAGGTATTACCATTGTGTTGCAGACATTCACAGGAGCAGAGGAGAGAATAGATATCATTGGTAGATAAAGTATCCCTCCGTCGGAATGGTCGAGTGGGCACATTATGGAAGGGTAAAGTTATCGATCTCAGGTGCAAGTGCTTCAGAGAAGGTAATTGCATAGAGGGGGAGTTTGAAGAATAGTTACTTTGATAATTCGTAACCAAATCCCTATTAGGCAATATGACTTTGGGTGACTGTAGGATAAGGCCAAATAGGCTTTGGAGGTCTGCTTTGACTTGTTATATGGTGGGAGTGAGATCTCACCAAGTCTGGAATCTAGTGAGTGGTATGTACATACTACTTGTTCTGGGGGCAGGGGGAGAGTGGGTAGGCTAGGAGTAGGGCTTAAGGGGTTGCAATACCCTGGTCCTATGTAGGGCAGCCGGTAGGAGGGGTTGTTATAGAGGAAGAAGGGGATGTGATAGAGGGAGAAGGTGAGGTGAGTACCATATGGCTGGTGGGGGGCTGGAACTATGGTATTAGAGTTAGTGGGACAAAATTAGAATTTGTGTTAACTAATGGAGGTGGGGTGTTGGCTGTGGAACTGCTGGGGGAGTGAACTTCGCAGCCAAGAGATTCTGATGGAGCTGGACTGGGTGTGTATTGATTTTGGGGTGTAATAAATAATAAGTGGCTGCCTAGTGGGGGATTCTGCTGGCGTGTTAGAGGGGATTATTTGGATAAGTAAGGACGGTCAATACAGGGCCTCGTTGAGATGTTTGGACTTAGTTGTCTACTCTAGTCTAGTTTCTCCTTACAGATATGTACGGAAGAGAAGGCAAGGGAAGCAGGCAAGCATAATCTCATTCCGAACATCAGTAGACCAGAACTAGGATGGACGGTGAGAGCAGGCCTTATAGAAGCCAAGCCCAGCAGCAGACCATGCTTACAAAAGGAGAAGAATCGGGGACAGTAGGCTGCGTGAAAGCTACAAAATAGTATGTACACTGTGGTGATCTACAGCAAGGAAACAGTGATGCCTATTCCATTCTCCCTCCCTTTTAATAGGAAATATAGAAATGGTATTAAAAATGTAAATGTTTGAAGACTATAGTGATGGATTCAAGTGCTGAATTTGATGTCTTTTGTTCTGCTGAGGTGTAGAATTGTGCACTACTCATTTTCAAGTGGCTATTAAGTGGAGAGCTACTTTTCATAATGATGTGGCATTGATGATATCCTTTAAGCATGGGCGAATTTTGCGAATCTGTCGTTCGCGAATTTGCGTATTTGCGAACTCGCAATCTGCAAAATCCGCAAATTCTTGCGAATTTGCAGATTTTTTTTGTGTTCGCAAGGGTTTCTGCCAGTTCGCGAGGGTTTTGTACCAGTTCGCAATTGCGAACTTACTTGTAGGCTCGCAACGGTCGCGACTTTGTTGTTTCTACGTCTGGTTCATCATAACAGGTTCACAGCACTCTCTGTTTCACCACTGCCACCCTCTGATTCACCCATGCCACCCTCTGGTACATCACTGCCACCCTCTGATTCATCACTGTAGATTATGGAGGGGAAAAGCAAGCACACCTGCCCTGCTTCAACTGGAATGAATTAATTTGGGCTTGATTAATGTGTCACTGAATTTAAACTTCCTGTCTGGCACCTGCTTCCTTATCTGTAATTTGCTTTCTGTTGCAGTGCAATTTTTATCCCCAGGACCAGGGTCATAGAATAGTTGCAAGTAGGCAACTGAACTCTGGAGGGGCCCCTCAGGAAGCACTACAGGGAATGGTTACTAATGATGAGTTTGAACTTTTGCACCTGCTGAGTGCCTTCAGTTTTGCAAAACTCTTTTTTCTGCAGAACAGCAAATGTAATGCCCCAAACAAACGTAGGCAACTGAACTCTGGAGGGGCCACTCAGGAAGCACTACAGAGAATGGTAACTAATGATGAGTGAACTTTTGCACCTGCTGAGTGTTTTCAGTTTTGCAAAACTCGTTTTTCTGCAGAACAGCAACTGTAATGCCCCAAACAAACTTACTTGTGGAAGTTGATTTCTAATCCAAAAGTGATCAAAAAAAAGTCAAAAAGGCCTCAAATCCAAAAAAGTGCAGGCAAATGTAAACCTGAGGAGTTATTCTGATAAAAATCATCATTTTCAGAAGGTTTATGCTGCTTGCTGGTGGATTTCTTGTGCAGAATAGCAAATTTTGTAATTTCGCGAGTGCGAGATTGTTGCTGCCTGCCGCATCTAAATGTTCGCAATTGCGAACTCTCGCGATGCGTCGCCAAACTCCTGCGGGATCCCGCAGCAAGATCCAAAATGGCGCAGCACTCGCAAAATATGGAGAAAAACAACTCAGCAAACGCTGAATGACGGTAAGTGAATGCCGCACCCTGCAATATTGTATCACCAAGCAAAAAAATCCGCTGCATGCGAATTTGTCGATTTTCGGTAAATTCGCAAGAGTTTGCGGATTGCGAATTTGTCGAAAATCCGCAAAATCCGCAAGCGGAACGGATTTTCCGCCCATGCTTAATATCCTTAGTGTTTTGGATGTGGAAGGGTTAACCTTATTTTTCAACAAAAGGATACGTAGATTGATGATGTAATATAATTCCCTGATTGTTGGAAGCATGCTACACTGCTTCCTCTGAAAAAGAAACCAAACGGAGCCACAGATGATTTTAGCAATCTCAGGCCAATTTCGCTTCTCCCTGCGCCTGGGAATATGTTGGAGAAGCTAATACAACGCCAATTGAACTGCTTCATTGAAAGCAATGCTATCTTGCATGAAACACAGTCAGGCTTTCGGCCTGGTTTCAGCACCAAGACCTCCCTTATTGAGGTGGCAGAGTCAGTTAGATGGGCACTAGATTCAGGGACATCAGTAATGGTGGTGCTCCTGTATGTATCTGCAGCTTTTGACATGGTCGACCACGCCAGGCTGCTTCAGAGATTGGAAAGTATTGGCCTGGGTGGGAAGGTGCAAGCCTGGGTGCAGTTCTATCTGAGTGCCCGATCTCAGAAAGTCACCCTACGCCCTTTTTTGTCCAAACCTAAACCTCTTTGGTGCGGTGTTCCAAAGGGCTCAGCCCTAATCCCCTTACTTTTTAATGTCTATCTATCCCCTCTTTTTACTTTAATAGCCAATTGGGGTGTCAGAGCAATTTGATATGCCGATGACACACAGATGGTCTTCCCTTACCAAGAACAAACAGTGGAGGCCTTAGGAAATTTCATGGTTTGTCTCTGTGACATCGCTATTTGGATGAAAATTAATAAATTAAAACTAAATGCCAGGAAAACAGAGATGATCTTCTTTGGAAAGGGGCCCGTGCCCTCGCCCGATCTCTGGTGGCTTACTCAAATGGGGCCTCCGCCTCTTCCAGGCACTAACGCCAAAAATCTGGGGGTGAGATGGGATGACGACATCTCCTTTTCTCCTCATATCCAACAGGTATCGTTGGGGTGCCTAAATAAACTAAGAAATCTTCAAAAGTTCCTGGATCTACTGCCAGAAGATTGCCATAACTTAGTCTCCATGCCATCGTAACATCTAGGCTGGACTACGCTAATGGCCTCTATATTGGTCTGCCTAAGTATGCGATCCAGCGACTACAGATTGTGCAGAATGCGGCTGCAAGACTGATCAAACATATACCTGTCAGACATCATGTCTCTATGCATCTGCGCAATCTGCACTGGTTACCTGTGACAAGCAGGATCGAATTCAAGGCCTTGACTTCGGCCTATCGGGCACTGCAGGGTAAGTGCCCTAACTACCTTAAATATACCCCGATATAAGCAGGCACGGTCACTGCGCTCAAATACTCTGAATTTGCTCTCGGTCCTCCGATTCGCTAAGTCTTGTCTCTGGAGTAGAGCCTTTTTGGCGAGAACTGCTAAATTGTGGAATGCCCTACCACTCTTTATTTGTAATGCAAACTCACAGCCCTGCTTTAGGAAACAACTAAAGACGTGGCTTTTCAATCAGTAATCTATTTTTATACTGTTTTTTTACTACTCAGTTTATTTTGCTGCTTACAAAGCGCTGGGACACCTCCTTGTGAGGTAGCTTTTTGCGCTATATAAACCTCAGTATTATTGTTATTATAATCATTATAATTTGCTAGTATAACTTGAAAGGATGTCCCATTGAGGGAGCAAACACCTACACAACTGTATAGCTTTGATCTGCATTGAGCATAAGATATTGACAGGAAGTGTTTCTAATGTGTACTGTTGTTGTAGGCAGTGCTTAATTTGAGCCTGTGACACTTAATTGTCAACATCAGCACTTTAGACAGCTGAGACATGGTGGCATTGTTTGTATAATTTAGAGATGAAAAGAACAGCAAATGTTATCCAAGATGCAGCTGCTCCGGTGGGAAGTAAGCTTTAAAAATGCATTATCCTTGCCTCTGCGTCCTTAACCTGTTGCGTGCTGCTATCGGCCATTGCCCGATGTGGCCCCGCCCACCTTTTAGAACGCCCGCACTGGGCCGAAATAACTTGCGCAGTTAAGGCGTTAATAGAATTTAAACTCTCCTTTGTGTAAACAAGAACATTTTTCATTTCTGGACATGGGAGGCAAGTCTCTCTGCCATCTCTAAAAAACGTGGCGGCCATCTTGTTAATAGTATGGGAAGTCAAATCGTCAATTGTAAATGGCTGTTAGAGATGTAACTGGTCATGGCAACTAAATGTTTTTGAACAATGTCAAGGAGTGTTCATGGTCCTCGAGTGTCATATTGTTTGGCTTTATATTAAAAAAGAGTGTTTCTACCATATTAATAAAGTGTTGTTTATTAATGTACATTTATAAAAATCAGGATAGCCAGTCAATCAAGTAATCTTTATTTCGGTCAAAGACCTTAAAAGATGCAAAAATACATGAAACACTCAATATAAAAGCATCACAACACAGTTATCAATAAAATAAAAGTACACAGATTACTTTCCATAAAAGCTACAAAAAGGTTCAAAAAGATAAAAGGGATATATATACAAGTTAAAATGTATGCGTAATCAGATCAAAGGCATTACGTAACCAGGACAATATTATTGCACATTAACCAGGCCTAGGGGATACATTAGACACAGGACTAGTTCTTGATGTATAGCCAGCGCCTTCTCTCTGAAATATTTATACAATTTACATTTATAAAAATCAAGATAGCTCAAACCACATGCCACGTTGTTTGTTGTTGTGCCTGCCAGCCCGCCTCTCCACCTAGATCACACCTCCCTGCGGCCCCTCCCTCCCACGGACTGTAGAGAGCTGACCCGCCTGAGCCTCCGCTGTGACCAGCCTGACTCGTGCAGCATCGGTCGCTCCCCCAGGCTCCCTGAACACTGGGTATCGTAGCGCTAGCATTTAAATTGCACCCATCAGCATTTGTGCTCTGCATTTTTGTGACGCTAATTTCCATTAATCTTGCCCACATTACGCGAGTGACTTTTAATCATTTTATTCCTGCTGCACGAGTTTAAAGTAAATTGCCTGCTGCGCTTGTAACAATTGTTGGCTCTGCCCGCTTGTATGATTAGATGTGTCTCTGCCCACATTTACGTTTTAATTCCCTGATTGCCGATCTCGTCGTGTTGGTGTATTGAACTTCCGGCCACTTTGTTTGTTGTTGTGCCTGCCAGCCCGCCCCTCCACCCAGGTCACACCTCTCTGCGGCCCCTCTCTCGCTCCGCCCCCTCCTCTATCCATTTATGACTGATGCCCCAACGCGCAGCGTCCACGCGCTGCGGCCGCACCGAAGGTGCGCCAAACGTAAGCCCGTCTATGCCCGTCCGCGCCTGGACCGCGCCCAGCGCCAGACCCCCTGGCCCCCGTACCACCCACCCCACCCGCATTACATTCAACGCCTCCACCCTCTTAGCCCTAAACCCCAGCCGACTCCCCAACTGCACCCAAGCCGCTCCTGGACACACCCATGGACCCTTCACATGCAACTCCTGCAAGTATGATGGCACCAAGTCCAAATCCCCATCCACGAACACCAAACAGAGATCTGACACCAACCACCTAAAATGCATCCTGCTCAACACCCGCTCGGTCCACAGACACACCATCGACCTTTGGAATCTACTAGACACCATCTCTCCGGACGTCGCCTTCCTAACAGAAACATGGATGAATGCCTCCTCAACCCCAGACATCACCTTTGCCATCCCGGAAGGCTACAATATCATCCGAAAAGACCGCACCTACCAAACAGGAGGAGGCATCGCTATCGTCCATAAGAATTCCATCCGCATCTCAACCAGCTCAGACGTCAACCTCGCTAGCGCCGAACACCTTCACTTCCAGATCCACACCGACCCCAAGACCACACTCAGAGGCACCCTCCTCTACAGGCCACCAGGACCCCGTGCACAATTCAGTGAAGACATCACAGACTTTATCACCCCACACGCCCTCCCCTCCGAGGACTACATTCTATTGGGAGACCTCAATTTTCACCTGGAAAAGAGCAACGACAGCAACGCCATCACCCTTCTGGACAACCTCGCCAACCTCGGACTCAAACAACTTGTTAATACCCCCACTCACTACGCAGGTCACACACTCGACCCTATCTTCACCTCCAACAAACATATCTCCTTCAGTCACACCACAGTTCTCCATTGGACGGACCACAGCTGCGTTCACTTTGTCTACAAAAAGACCACAACCCACAACCATCCTCAACCTACTCTGCGAAGAAACTGGAACAAAATCACCCCCCTTGAACATCCTTAATGACTAGAACCCAATC
Organism: Lissotriton vulgaris; assembly: GCF_964263255.1. Taxonomy (NCBI): domain Eukaryota; kingdom Metazoa; phylum Chordata; class Amphibia; order Caudata; family Salamandridae; genus Lissotriton; species Lissotriton vulgaris. The sequence continues at coordinate 50,686,815 of NC_141695.1, forward strand.
TAGACGGAGGACACCATCCGCCTGATGAACTCCATCCACTCAAAATCCCCCACAGACCCATGCCCTCACCACATCTTCAACAAAGCAGACTCCATCATAGCACCACACCTCCGAGACGTCATCAACTGCTCCCTCAACTCCGCCACCTTCCCGGAAAGCTGGAAACACGCCGAACTCAGCGCCCTTCTGAAAAAACCCACAGCTGTCCCCACCGAACTCAAAATCTACCGCCCCATCTTGCTCCTTCCATTCCCGGCCAAAGTCATCGAGAAAGCTGTCAACAACCAGCTCGCCACCTTCCTCGAAACCAACAAATCCCTCGACTCCTCACAGTCCGGCTTCCGAGCAAAACACAGCACTGAGACCGCACTCATCGCAGCAACAGACGACATTCGAACTCTACTGGACAATGGAGACACAGTCGCCCTCATCCTCCTTGACCTCTCCGCAGCCTTCGACACAGTCTGTCATAGCACCCTGTTACAACGCCTTAGAAACATCGGAATCCAAGGAAAAGCACTGGAATGGATCACCTCGTTCCTTTCCGGAAGAACTCAGAGAGTCCGCCTCCCACCATTCAAGTCAGAGGCCACTGAAGTCATTTGCGGCGTGCCACAAGGATCTTCACTCAGCCCCACCCTCTTCAACATATACATAAGCCCCCTCGCGACCATCGCACGCCAACACAACCTCAACATCATCTCCTACGCTGATGACACTCAACTGATCCTCTCACTCACCAAAGACCCTAACACCGCCAAAACCAACCTACATGAAGGAATGAAAGAAGTAGCCGAGTGCATGAAGCACAGCCGTCTGAAACTGAACTCAGACAAAACAGAAGTCCTTATCTTAGGTACCTCCCCCTCCGCCTGGGATGACTCTTGGTGGCCAGAGGCCCTTGGAAAAGCACCCATCCCGACGGACCACGCACAGAACCTGGGCGTCATCCTGGACTCCTCACTCTCGATGACCAGACAAGTCAACGCCGTTTCATCATCTTGCTTCAACATTCTTCGCATGCTCAAAAAACATTTCGCTGGATCCCCACCGAAACTAGAAAAACGGTCACCCACGAACTGGTTACAAGCCGCCTGGACTACGGAAACACCCTATACGCCGGTACCACCGCAAAACTTCAGAAAAAACTCCAACGCATCCAGAACTCATCAGCCAGACTCATACTAGACATCCCACGTAAAGACCACATTTCTAGTCACCTGAAAAACCTCCACTGGCTTCCCGTCAATAAGAGGATAACATTCCGCCTCCTAACCCACGCACACAAAGCACTTTACGAACTTGGACCCGAATGCCTCAACACAAGACTTTCCTTCTACACCCCCTCCCGCCAGCTACGCTCCTCCAACCAAGCCCTTGCTGCTGTACCTCGCATCAACAAAACCACCATGGGAGGAAGATCCTTCTCCTACCTGGCAGCTAAAACCTGGAACTCACTTCCCATTCTCCTTCGCCTCACTCAGAACCACCTAGCATTCAGAAAGCAACTTAAAACTTGGATTTTCGACAAGTAATTCCCCACCCTTCTTCAAGCGCCTTGAGACCCTCTGGGTATGTAGCGCGCTATATAAATTATTTGACTTGACTTGACTTATCATTTAGACAAGGGGTCTCCAAACCGCTCCTGGAGGGCTGGATCCGTGCCAGATTTTTGGGATATCCCCATTGAGATACATGTAGTTATTTTGAAAATCTGGCATGGATCCCGCCCTCCAGGACCAATTTGGAGACCCCTGATTTAGACCGATGGCACTGGAAGAAGGACAGATTACCCATTGTTGTTCCCTACTGAAAAAAAACTTTTTGATTCATGTTTGGGTATGCTTCAAGCACAGTCCATCGTATGTCATTTAGGGAGTGTCCCTCAGTTAAGAAGTGCTTGCCCATTTTTTGTTTGACTTTTTGCAGCTTGTGGTGCTTCACTGTTTATTAATACTTAGTTTTACGGGACGGGTAGTCATCCATGCGTATTGCTCGCCACAGGGACAGGTATTCAAATAGATACCGTTTTTAGAGTTGCAGTAAGTGTGTATTTTTCGTGATCACACCCGGCTAGTCTTGAGTTGTACCCTTTAGTGCTGTCCCGGCGATGACAGACCACACATGAACCATAGGGGAAGTGCCATGTACATGGGGAAGATCCCATAGTAGTCTTTGATCTTTCCCCTTCATGTCTCGTGGACATGTGTGTATTAGCATGTCCTTCAGATTGAATGCAAACCTAGATGGTAAGAATGACAGTCGCTGAGTTTGTAAGATAGACCAATGGATTTTATGATCTTGCATATCTTGTTGAACTGTGTTGTAACAGTTGTGACACATGTAAGAATATATTCTTGTTGTCTCGTGCGTTGTTCAAGTAATGTCTCTCTATTGCAATTCCTTGCACGTTTACGTGTAGTTCTCACACAATGAAGGGGGTATTGTCTAGCCTCCAAATTTACTGCTAGTTCCGGTGCTTGTCTGTCAAAGTCCTTTATTTTGTTGCAATTATGCCGTAAATGTAGAAATTGCCCATATGTTAAGATCTCATGCAGGGCAATTGGGTGGTGACTACTAAACCATAGTAGACTATTCCGGTCTGTTGTTTTTTTTTTGTATGAGCAGGTTATTAGCTCATTGTCTTTTTTCTTGTTCGTTACATCCAGAAATGGCAATTCTTCATCAGTGATTCTCCTGGAGAATCTTCGGTTATGATTTAGAGTATTGATCTAGGAGCAAAACGTCTCACAAGTGGCCATATCTCCCTTCCAGTAGATGAGTATATCATCTGTATAGTGCTGCCTTTGAAAGATATTGGACTCATAGGGGTTAACGGTGCCGGGGATGTGTTGCCCCTCAAAGTGGGACATGTAGGTCCAGGCTAAACTTGGGGCAAAAAAGGTACTTCCCATGAAAGTGTTTTTGGTATAGTTGTGTCCCATAACGGAAAAACAATTCTGTGAGGACCACGTAGACACACTCCATGATGAAACTGGTGGGTGGGGCTGATGTCCGATTCTCTGTTAGTAGAATATTTCTATTACTTCCAGAGTAGCTCTCTGTGGTATATTCAAGTGATTCTACATTCAGGGTGACTAATAGGTCTATCAGGTGTGTATCTCTGATATACTCAAATACAGTCAGTATATCTCCTTTGTCTTGTATGTAGGATGGAGTCTTCATTACACAGGGTTGTAAAAAATAGTCACAAAACCTGGAGAGTGGATCTTTGAGACTATAATTCTGCTTGGAGCAAGGGGAATTCCTTTGGGAATCTTTGAAGGTTGTAGATGTATGGGACACTTGGCTGTTTGTTTGTTAGAAAGTCTGTTTCATTTTTTGTGATCCACCCCTGTAAGCCTGCTGCCGATATTATGGAAATTATCTATGTCTTCAGCCTTGCTGTGGGGTCCTGTTGGATGGGTGTGTAATATTTTTGGTCAGCAAGCTGGCATGAGCATTCATTATTGTAGTCTGTGCTGGCCATGATTACGGTAGCACCCCCCTTGTCAGCCTGTTTTATTTTTATCTCTTTGTCATTGGCCAAAGCCCTGACCTCTTTCACAAACTGTTGAAACTTTGTGAGTGACAGTTGTTACCTACCTCTTAGGGGACAGCCTGTTGAAACGTCACACGTTTGTGTGGTATCATGCCAGTGTTTGGGGTGAAGATTGCGCAGACCTAAATCTGTTTGTTTTGGAGCTAGTTTTTCAAGGACAAATACCATTAAGCATATCTTGTGAAAGGAATTTAGTAATTTGCAATTTGTCTGGAATTGGCCAGTCTCAAGGTGCAGAACATAGACACCTTCTCAGGGGTCTCACTGATACACCTCCAACAAGAAGAGATTGGCACAGAAGCTGTAATATAAGAGAATGCATTTATTACCCTCAGATGAGGGAGACTACGTCACACAGTACCCTCAGGAAACTGTATGAGCCAGTCTAAGGAGTACAGAAAACAGGGACCTTATATATGCTTAGGTTAGATTAGTCAGCATAAAACCAAGTGGAGGTCCTGGTACATGTAAGCATGTACATTGACTAATATGGGTATAAAAGATTTGCTTGCTCAACAAAGTGGGAGGAGAGTTACTTCTCCTTACATCAGCAAGAATACCCTGACAGTTGTATACTAGGAGGATGTGCATTCTACTAGCTAGGCCTCTCTGAGCATGTGCAAGGCTCTGGAAGAGGAAACAGCACATGGCAAGCACATGGCTACCACAAAATGGCTTTTCAGCTCAGGCTAACAAATTCCTGCAATCTTCAACAGATGGTCCTTTTAGCATGAGCTAAAGACATTCATATGATCCAGTAGGGACACAGAAAATATTTGCACATTAATTTTCATAAATTTATCAATCTCTAAGTGCCATATGTATCATCATGACCATTTGCGATTTCTAAATAGCGATTTTTAAGGAATCACTATTGAGAAATCGCAAAATGGTATGTATGTAGGAAATCGCTTCTTTTTACCGATTCCTTAACATTCCTAAATTGCGATTATCGCAAATTTCCCATTCATTTCTATGGGCCAGGAGGCCCATAGGAATGAAGGGGAGATTTGCAATTAGCAATTTGCTAATCGCAATTTAGGAATATTTTCAAGGGTGCAGGGGTGTCACAAGAACACCCTGATGCACCCCAAAAAATGATATGTGTTGGCACATGGCACCCATACATGCCCTAAGGGCATGTATGAGCGTCATATGGCACATTTGTTTTGTAAATGAATTGCTTTTTTAAAAGAATTTGCAACTTACCACCAACTAGAAGTTGGTGGTAATTTGCGAATCCTTATGGGCATTTTTGTATTGATTTTCCTTTGATACATTGCATTTAAGGAATCGCACAATTTGCGATTCCTTAAGTGCAATCGCAAAATAAGAAATAGCAAATTTTGCGATTCCTTATTTTGCTGCCAAAATGTGTCATACATACCATTTAGCAAATTAGCATTCGCAAAGGCCGAAATTCTGTGGATTTTGGCCTTTGCGAATGCTAACTTGCTTGATACATATGGCCCTTAATTCCTTGCTAGGTGGGCATTTTACATTCTAAACATTTCATTAAGTGGGTATATATGAGGTATAAGCAGGAATACAAAAGGAAAAAAGCATTGGGTCATAATTAACATACAGATAGCAGGGGATAGTAATGTCTTTTATCACAAACAGAATTATCATAATTTTTCCGCAAGCAAAAAGCAAATCCTAGAACCATCTAGTAAAAACATTTTCAGGGCTCCTATGCATTTCAGTGACCATTCATTTAAATTTCAGAATAGCCAACAGCAAATATCTAATAAAAACATTTTCAATTGACTTTTTCATTTTCCTTTCATGATGGCTAGATCATTATTCATATTTGGGACCATAAGGACCACACAGGGCCAAAGGAATTAGAACGATGAGCTGCAAAGGGCTGCTCCTCCTCAAAAACGGGACGACCAAAGGGGAACATTATTGACGAAAAATACGTCTTTGGGGAAATTGAAGCAGAAGAGAGTTTTCTCCTTGTTTCCACGGAGGAGCTGCACTACTCACTTACTCACAACTCAAGAATCACAGACCAGTTTCATGGAAAAAGTTTCTTCTTTCAGGATTGGGCAATCACCCCCCCAGAGCAAATGCCCTCAGCAATCCTGTCCAGTGTCTCAGGCGATGCACCAGTTTTCTTCACTTCCATCTAACACTCACCAGAGACACAGCACCTGTAACCTAAACTCAAGTCCTTCCCTAACTCCTATATTGCTCATCCAGTATGCTCAGGCACCTCTTGACCAACAAAGAATGGAGCAAACTTGCATTCACTTTGGGACCAGGATTCAGAAGGGCTTATGCTAGGATCTCTGAAGCAACCCTTGTTTCAAAAGCGGTCACCTACAGCAAAGCCTCCTCGCAGTTCTGGTTGGTCTGAGCATCTAAAACTTGATCCACGATCTATCCTTTCTGGTTTGAGACCCCGTCTTTCACCTATGACAGTGGCAGGGGAACACACTTAATCCCAGGGGTTCCGCCTTCAATGAGAACCTAGTTGCCAGCAGCACCTGTGCTGGTTACCTTCACCTTGGCTTCAAGCTGGACTGGTGCTGATTCTCCAAGCTGAATCTGATGTCTGGGCCCCTCTGGCAATGGTTGTAAGGCATCAAATATCTATTGGTGGACAGAACAAAAGATCTTTAGACAAGGCATAGAAACGGTCTATCAACAGAGAGGATAGTCCTAGTCTTGGGACGCCCCGTATTAAAGCAAAGCACCCAAGAACCCCTTTCATCTATGTCAGAGTAAACAAAACAACAGCCTGGACCTATTGGCAAGTATATTTGGAACTCTTTGGTGAACTGACAAGAGTAATTCATCACCCAATCCCAAGCAGCCAAGGTTGTCTGTGTTCATTTACTAAATTCTGAGGAAAAGAGAAAAACAACACAGACATACCCTTAATCCTTACCTTGGTGTATTACCTTGTACTAATCTGAAAACCCTCAAGAAAAAATTAAATGTTCTACACTTTTACTCATAGTTTCTAAACTACTTGTACAGGACTGCAGACACCTATAAATGATTCTTCTTAATAAAAGCACCTACATTGTATGCTTAGGACCATGCTCTCATGTTATAGGAGCAACAGGAAAATCTTTAACTGCTAATTTAACAGGGATTACATGTCAGTTTATTTACCCAGAATAGCTAATAAAACCTAACAATGCCCTTGCAAAACTATGTGAAAAACCACCACTGGGTGTGGGCTCTCAACAGCAAGGCCAAGCCACTGACCTCTGTCAAACAAAAATAATGCCAATACTGTTTTCCTTATTCTTGTTTAAATTCACAACAACATACGATTTAAACAATTTGTGTCATCATAGCTCATTTCCAGAATAAATCTTTTTTATTTTTCCTTTCAATTGTTGGTTACATTTTCACCAATTTCAAATTTCAGAAACACCTGTACAAAACATACAAAACATTATTCGAATTTTCTAAAACATTACCCTCTACACATTCATATTCATACTCACAATAACTTCATCCCTCAAACATACTGTCTCTCACATACAAACACACCGCTAAGTTATTTACACTTTAAATACACTATTCACAAAAAGTGCCATAGACTATATTATTTATCAATTTTGCAACGATTGCAGAGCATTTAGCTAATCTCATGGCTCAACACAACGGTCCAAGCTCTACCTCCTCTTGTTTCCAATTCATACCTTTCCTAAAAAAGGCTTGTAACTTTGCCGTATCAACCATGATGCTGAACACTCTTTGAGAAAGAATATACAATTGTGCCAATGGTCACCTCAATGTCATAAGCGATATGCCTCACCTATTTTTAAATTAAATGTTCACACTTACTCAGTTTTTGAAAAGTCAGCAGTCATACATTGTTCGTGACCAACCCTGCAGGAAAACAAGAGTGGGGCGGGGGGCAGAAATGTGCATTGTTTACCGCTATACTAGAGTGCCGTAACATGTGTCAACAATGAAAGTTGAGGAAGTGAGACTTACTTTCTATTTGTCAGCCGGCACCATGTACAGGGTTTTTTTTTAGATGTTTATCAGCCGCCTAAAGTGAAAACGAAGATTGTCAATGCTATGGTATGGCGTTTTAACTTAAAATGCTAACGGTTCTCAAATGGACAGTGACTGACCTTGTTGGGACTCCTATTTTGCTGGAGGGTTCGGAGGTGATTTGGAATCAATCTGTGCAAACAGGCATTGACACGCTTATTGAACGCGATCCGCTTCCTGATTGTCAATGGAATCATGAGCAATGTAGTTAAATGCTCTGCAGTTAGTTGTTCATAATTGCAGCCGCCATCTTAGAGTGTCTGGTACTGGGTTTTTCTGTTCCATACTTCCCAAAAAGATACGGCGATGCTCAACTCGGCTGAATTCGGGGGATTTTTTCAAACGGAACGATAGCACGCATATGATTGTGATGTATTCTCGCATTGAAGGTCTGCAAATTTATATATACCAACTTGCGCAGGCCCTGGAGTTCGAAGGATCATGGGGGACGTAGTTGTATCTGCCACTATGGGTATCAGTTGGTAGGAACGCCATCTTGGAATGTCTAATGCTGAATTACTCATATGTCCATACCACGCTTTGGATGCATACTAATGCTACATTGGGCTTAATTTGAAGAAATCTAGTAACACAGTCTCAATTCATTAATAACTGTGTTTGCAATGGAAATATGCTCATTCTTAGATTACCTCGCAAAAAAAAAATCTGTATGTACCGGAGGCGCAGGCCCTATCAACACATGGTTGCTTCTGCACAGTTTCAAAAGTATTTCCAGTTATCACTGTATGTAAATGTGGCGTCTGCATTTGTTGTGCATTTACAGAAGAAGGCACCATCTTCAGACATAAGGACATTATATGGAAACACGAGGCATTTACCAATGTATGGATTGTTCTGATAGACAAATGTTTCCTCATAGCTGGACATGAATAATATCGCCAACTCTGGGGCAAAGGAGCATTCCATCGCGACCCCGCCAATTTGAAAATCAAAGTCGCCATCAAAATTGAAATATTTTCTTTTCAACGCAAAATCAGCTAGTTTGAGAATAAATTCAGTTGGTACCTTTTGCGGTTTCTCTCTTGTTTCTAGGACAGACTCTAATACATGAAGGCCTTCGCCCTGCGGAATTTGTGTGTATAAGGACGTTATGTAGTCACATGATTGTTTTCCTCTAATTCAATGGATGCGAGTTTGTTGATAAAATCTGTTGTATCCAATTCCAATTTGTAAATCTTATTTTGATTTAAGAATATCACAAAAGTCTGCACATTATAAAGTAACAAGGTCTACATGCCCCATCAACAGTTCAATATACGTATTCTAATACCCATATCAGTGGGACAAACCAATTATCCAGAATTAAACTATAAATAGATAAAACCGAATGAAAACTTACATGTATAGCGAGCCAGAAACAGTTCATTAGTTAAGAAGATAAAAGGACGAAAAAGATATATCTAGAGCTATAAAACATATCACAAAATACACACATAGCAGCAGTGGAAGAATTTTACTATCACCTCCCTTCGGACCAGCGTGTAACCCACACTCGTCCCAGGAACTTGGGTAGAGCACTGAACGCCTCACGGTGATCCCTAGTCCCCATCAAGATGAATATGGGTTTAAGCCAGTATCTCTTGGATTAGAACAAGCAGGACATGCAAATAAAATGTGGCCCACCGATTCTTCCTTATTTGGTTAAAATGGGCATTTACTACTGCTTACATGTGAACCAGACCACCTAGAGGTAAAGACCTTGGTCGGTAGGGTACCTACTCTGAATTGGTGAAATAATTTGCGGTCGCGGGTTGAGGTGATAAGGTCCCAGTACTGTTCATATTGGGGTTGGGATTTAGTATGAGAAAAAATACTTGACAATGTGGGTCTAATTGGTGATGCATGATGGCGTGTGTATATGCAATCCCCATAAGCTATTTTTAGCTCTTTTTTTGAGGGAAAAACACTACCCACTATTCCTTTGACCACACAGGGCCAAAGGAATTAGAACGATGAGCTGCAAAGAGCTGCTCCTCCTCAAAAACGGGATGACCAAAGGGGAACATTATTGACGAAAAATAAGTCTTTGGGGAAATTGAACCAGAAGAGAGTTTTCTCCCTGTGTCCGTTTTAGCCTCACAGGCAGGCTCTTGTTTCCACGGAGGAGCTGCACTACTCACTTACTCACAACTCAAGAATCACAGACCAGTTTCATGGAAAAAGTTTCTTCTTTCAGGATTGGGCAATCACCCCCCCAGAGCAAATGCCCTCAGCAATCCTGTCCAGTGTCTCAGGCGATGCACCAGTTTTCTTCACTTCCATCTAACACTCACCAGAGACACAGCACCTGTAACCTAAACTCAAGTCCTTCCCTAACTCCTATATTGCTCATCCAGTATGCTCAGGCACCTCTTGACCAACAAACAATGGAGCAAACTTGCATTCACTTTGGGACCAGGATTCAGAAGGGCTTATGCTAGGATCTCTGAAGCAACCCTTGTTTCAAAAGCGGTCACCTACAGCAAAGCCTCCTCGCAGTTCTGGTTGGTCTGAGCATCTAAAACTTGATCCACGATCTATCCTTTCTGGTTTGAGACCCCGTCTTTCACCTATGACAGTGGCGGGGGAACACACTTAATCCCAGGGGTTCCGCCTTCAATGAGAACCTAGTTGCCAGCAGCACCTGTGCTGGTTACCTTCACTTTGGCTTCAAGCTGGACTGGTGCTGATTCTCCAAGCTGAATCTGATGTCTGGGCCCCTCTGGCAATGGTTGTAAGGCATCAAATATCTATTGGTGGACAGAACAAAAGATCTTTAGACAAGGCATAGAAACGGTCTATCAACAGAGAGGATAGTCCTAGTCTTGGGACGCCCCGTATTATAGCAAAGCACCCAAGAACCCCTTTCATCTATGTCAGAGTAAACAAAACAACAGCCTGGACCTATTGGCAAGTATATTTGGAACTCTTTGGTGAACTGACAAGAGTAATTCATCACCCAATCCCAAGCAGCCAAGGTTGTCTGTGTTCATTTACTAAATTCTGAGGAAAAGAGAAAAACAACACAGACATACCCTTAATCCTTACCTTGGTGTATTACCTTGTACTAATCTGAAAACCCTCAATAAAAAAATTAAATGTTCTACACTTTTACTCATAGTTTCTAAACTACTTTAACAGGACTGCAGACACTTAAAAATGATTCTTCTTAATAAAAGCACCTACATTGTATGCTTAGGACCATGCTCTCATGTTATAGGAGCAACAGGAAAATCTTTAACTGCTAATTTAACAGGGATTACATGTCAGTTTATTTACCCAGAATAGCTAATAAAAACTAACAATGCCCTTGCAAAACTATGTGAAAAACCACCACTGGGTGTGGGCTCTCAACAGCAAGGCCAAGCCACTGACCTCTGTCAAACAAAAATAATGCCAATACTGTTTTCCTTATTCTTGTTTAAATTCACAACAACATACGATTTAAACAATTTGTGTCATCATAGCTCATTTCCAGAATAAATCTTTTTTATTTTTCCTTTCAATTGTTGGTTACATTTTCACCAATTTCATATTTCAGAAACACCTGTTCAAAACATACAAAACATTATTCGAATTTTCTAAAACATTAACCTCTACACATTCATATTCATACTCACAATAACTTCATCCCTCAAACATACTGTCTCTCACATACAAACACACCGCTAAGATATTTACACTTCAAATACACTATTCACAAAAAGTGCCATAGACTATATTATTTATCAATTTTGCAACGATTGCAGAGCATTTAGCTAATCTCATGGCTCAACACAACGGTCCAAGCTCTACCTCCCCTTATTTCCAATTCATACCTTTCTTAAAAATGCTTGTAACTTTGCCGTATCAACCGTGATGCTGAACACTCTTTGAGAAAGAATATACAATTGTGCCAATGGTCACCTCAATGTCATAAGCGATATGCCTCACCTATTTTTAAATTAAATGTTCACACTTACTCAGTTTTTGAAAAGTCAGCAGTCATACATTGTTCGTGACCAACCCTGCAGGGGGGCAGAAATGTGCATTGTTTACCGCTATACTAGAGTGCCATAACATGTGTCAACAAGGAAAGTTGAGGAAGTGAGACTTACTTTCTATTTGTCAGCCGGCACCATGTACAGGGTTTTTTTTTAGATGTTTATCAGCCGCCTAAAGTGAAAACGAAGATTGTCAATGCTATGGTATGGCGTTTTAACTTAAAATGTTAACGGTTCTCAAATGGACAGTGACTGACCTTGTTGGGACTCCTATTTTGCTGAGGGTTCGGAGGTGATTTGGAATCAATCTGTGCAAACAGGCATTGGCACGCTTATTGAACGCGATCCGCTTCCTGATTGTCAGTGGAATCATGAGCAATGTAGTTAAATGCTCTGCAGTTAGTTGTTCATAATTGCAGCCGCCATCTTAGAGTGTCTGGTACTGGGTTTTTCTGTTCCATACTTCCCAAAAAGATACAGCGATGTTCAACTCGGCTGAATTCGGGGGATTTTTTCAAACGGAACGACAGCATGCATATGATTGCGATGTATTCTCGCATTGAAGGTCTGCAAATTTATATATACCAACTTGCGCAGGCCCTGGAGTTCGAAGGATCATGGGGGACGTAGTTGTATCTGCCACTACGGGTTTCAGTTGGTAGGAACGCCATCTTGGAATGTCTAATGCTGAATTACTCATATGTCCATACCACTCTTTGGATGCATACTAATGCTACATTGGGCTTAATTTGAAGGAATCTAGTAACACAGTCTCAATTCATTAATACCTGTGTTTGCAATGGAAATATGCTCATTCTTAGATTACCTCGCAAAAAAAAATCTGTATGTACCGGAGGCGCAGGCCCTATCAACACATGGTTGCTTCTGCACAGTTTCAAAAGTATTTCCAGTTATCACTGTATGTAAATGTGGCGTCTGCATTTGTTGTGCATTTACAGAAGAAGGCACCATCTTCAGACATAACGACATTATATGGAAACACGAGGCATTTACCAATGTATGGATTGTTCTGATAGACAAATGTTTCCTCATAGCTGGACATGAATAATATCGCCAACTCTGGGGCAAAGGAGCATTCCATCGCGACCCCGCCAATTTGAAAATCAAAGTCGCCATCAAAATTGAAATATTTTCTTTTCAACGCAAAATCAGCTAGTTTGAGAATAAATTCAGTTGGTACCTTTTGCGGTTTCTCTCTTGTTTCTAGGACAGACTCTAATACGTGAAGGCCTTCGCCCTGCGGAATTTGTGTGTATAAGGACGTTATGTAGTCACATGATTGTTTCCCTCAAATTCAATGGATGCGAGTTTGTTGATAAAATCTGTTGTATCCAATTCCAATTTGTAAATCTTATTTTGATTTAAGAATATCACAAAAGTCTGCACATTATAAAGTCGCAGGGTCTACATGCCTCATCAACAGTTCATTATACGTATTCTAATACCCATATCAGTGGGACAAACCAATTATCCAGTATTAAACTATAAATAGATAAAACCGAATGAAAACTTACATGTATAGCGAGCCAGAAACAGTTCATTAGTTAAGAAGATAAAAGGACGAAAAAGATATATCTAGAGCTATAAAACATATCACAAAATACACACATAGCAGCAGCGGAAGAATTTTACTATCACCTCCCTTCGGACCAGCGTGTAACCCACACTCGTCCCAGGAACTTGGGTAGAGCACTGAACGCCTCACGGTGATCCCTAGTCCCCATCAAGATGAATATGGGTTTAAGCCAGTATCTCTTGGATTAGAACAAGCAGGACATGCAAATAAAATGTGGCCCACCGATTCTTCCTTATTTGGTTAAAATGGGCATTTACTACTGCTTACATGTGAACCAGACCACCTAGAGGTAAAGACCTTGGTCGGTAGGGTACCTATTCTAAATTGGTGAAATAATTTGCGGTCGCGGGTTGAGGTGATAAGGTCCCAGTACTGTTCATATTGGGGTTGGGATTTAGTATGAGAAAAATACTTGACAATGTGGGTCTAATTGGTGATACATGATGGCGTGTGTATATGCAATCCCCATAAGCTATTTTTAGCTCTTTTTTTGAGGGAAAAACACTACCCTCTGGGGAGGACCACAACCGAGGCAGTCCCAACTCGGTGAGGATGAGTTTGACACCCCTAAACCACCCTATTGTTTTGTTCAAATCCAGGTCCGGGATTTCCCGGGCCGCAAACGTATAGTTGGTTAGTTCGGGGGTAACCCAAAGTCTTCTCCAATAAAGGAATAATCTTAGTCCAGCAACATTTCCGAGAGAGTGGCACCCCAGATCCATGTAAAGAGGAATAAGGGGGGTTGATTGTGGCAAACCCATTACCAATCCACAACTCAGATCCATACAAGATGGCAGCACTAACTTTGGAATTATATATCTGTAGTACTGGGGCCACGGGTTTGGTGTAAGAGCGACTGAATTCCCTTAGCACCACACCAGCGAGTTGGGCGTGTTTAACCAGGAGGCAGTCAATTTGGGGCTTCCAGCTCATCTTTTTGTCGAGGGTAACCCCAAGGTAGGAAAAGGTCTTCGTTTGTTCCAACACACCTTCACGCATCCTAACTTCGCCAATATTCCTCGTTTAGTTTTGGAGGACCATAAACTTGGTCTGATTAACATTGACAACAAGGTCAAAGTCCTCACAGAACTCCTCGAATCTAATCAGAGCACGTTGTAAACCCTGTCTTGTTTTTGAAATGACAAGGGTGCCATTAGCAAACATTAGGAGTGGGATCATTTGTCCACCTAAACTCGGAGCATCAGTCGGGCAATCTTCGAAATATTTCAAAACCCCATTGATATATATGGAGAATAGGGTTGGTGGAAGGACGCACCCCTGCCTAACCCCCTTCTCAACCAGAAACTTATCGGTGATATGACCAGCCGAATCCCACCTAACCTGGGCATAGTTGCCTGTAAGCAATTTAATTACAAAAGAGAAAATCTCCTAGGGCATTCCCAACTTTTTCAGGGTGGGCCACAGTTTTGTGCGGGGAACCAGATCAAAGGCAGACCTCAAATCCACGAATGCTGCATAATTAGCCCCTTTTCCCAAAGTAACAGTGCGCCAGCAAATAAGTATGAACCTTAGCACCTGGTCCACTGTACTGACACATTGTCTAAATCCAGCTTGGAGGTCAGATAAGATATGACAGTCAGACAACCATGCCTGGATTCTCCCATGTATCACTCGTGCCACATCCATCTGAATGCAGTCGATAAGGCTGATAGGTCTATCTTTTCCAGGAAGTGACCGATACACTTTTTTCAAAATGGGGAGAATAACTGCACCAGCCCAGGAACTGTGAACAGCTCCCCCCTGATCGATAACATTCATTAAAAGTTAGAAATATTTGGCCCAGGAGGCCAGGTCTTGAACAAAAAATATCTGAGGAATGCAGTCAAGACCCGGCGCCCTACCTTTAGGGGCTTTGGTAAGTGCTGATTCTACTTCCTTAAGAGTGATACTAAGAGGGGGTAATGGGGGGGTTAATGGCACTACAAAAATGTCCTGTGAGCCAGGATGGGTTGCAAATTGGCCTTTAAAATAAGAAACCCACAAATCGGGCTCCACATGGTTGGTGGGGACTATATTATGGTCCCCAATTCCCCATTTCACCAGGTGCTAAAAGCATAGCTTTCCCTTCTAGAGGAAGCTTTGAGGAGTTCTACCCAATGTGCCTGTTTGGCCTTACTTTTAGACAACTTGTAACCCTGCCGCTTCTCTCTGATCTAATTCTGATTTTTACTCCTTATTGCGGCTACCAATAGTTTGTAAGCAGCGCGGCATTTGGAGTTATACTACGGTACTGTTTTGCACCCAGAAGGCGCAGTGCCTTTAGGTTTGTGTGTGATAAAAAGAACCTTGAGTTTATTAAAAAAGGTGCTCGTGTGCAGATCTATCCCTAGTGAGCCCTGAAACTGCCTCAGCCTGCAGGGAATCTATAGAGTTTGCTACCAAGCAACTCATAGCTAACAGCTTCGCCGGGTCATACACTACCGTACACCATTTAGGGCGTCTGGTGTCATTGTCAAATGACCCTCTACGTAGTCTAATCTAGAATGCAGCACATTAGATTTACTAAAAACAACGTCCCGCATAGAGGCAACCAGTGGGTTGTGATCGCTTTCTGGCCTCACAACAACCGTCATGTCGAGCAAAGCTGACCATAGTTCCATATTAACCAAAAAATAGTCTATGCGACTATGACTGTAGACATTGCTGAATGTTGCGCCCCCTAATTATCAGACTTCGAGCTGCCGTTGGCAGCTCTTAACCTATGCTCCTAACACAAAGCTTTTAACTGGAGAGCTGCTCTTGTCCACTTTTTAATGGGAGGGATGTTCAAAGGGGGAATTAGCCATTGGTCATCCTCCTCTGTGCTAAAATAGTGATCCTCACAATCAAGAAGTTCGAACGTGCAATTAAAATCCCCTGCAATAATAATATTGTGCTCCCTTTGTGATTAGCTAAAAAAGACATCTAAGGCGTCTACTAAATGTGATGTCCTCCCACCTGGCAAACCCCTAGGATAAAGATTAATAAGAACAATGTCTTGGGTAATGCCGTGGGATAACTTGAGGATATGGATGTCCAGTGAATCAATTTCAATCTCCTCAAAGTTATATAAAAGGGACTGTCTAATCCAAATTGTCAGCCCACCCTTGGGTCTACCCCTAACATCCTGGGTCGCTATTCTGGAAAAATTAATATAACCCTCAAGAAACACCTTGTCGACTGCCCATGATTCTTGGAACAATATGATGTCCTGCTCCTCTATAAAAGTGGTCCACTCCGTAGAAGCAAATTTACTTGCAAGCCCCGCAATGTTCCAAGAAGCTATTTTGAAAACTCCGGGCACTCTGTAAGTAGACATTGCACTGGTCTTGCGTCATTGTTAGAAGGGAGTGAGGGATTGGCATGCGCACTGGGAATGCTGCTACTACCCAGATCAATAATGTAAGGTTTAGGTGTAACCTGAGTACCCAGACTGCTACATTGAGTTACAGAGGGGTCCCTACGACTGGGGTCTAGCGCACCACTCCCATTTGATCCCTGAGCCCGACCCGCAAGAACACTTAATGACTGTGTCTCTGGGCACAAGGTTGGTAAAGGGATCAAACCTATTGAGTGTTGGGACTGTATACTCATAAGGTCCCTGTGATGATGGTACCCGACTACTGGTAGCCAATAACGTTGGAATCTGTCGATTGGCACGGTAGAAGTACCCCAAGGGTAAGATGTTTATGCTGCCCTCACTCATTTGCCAAGAATCAGCCTTATTAACTATTAACTTAACTAAATTGGGGGAGCCAAAGTTGACAACCACACAACCACCTCTACCATTTTTGTGGGAGTTGCCTATCCAGGCTACCCTACGTGACATCTTATACCCCCTAAATAGCTGACCTCCCAACCTGGTTTTGGAGTCAATATAGTGGAGTGCCTTGTTCTGCAATGACATCCAATTCTCCTCAATACCAGATTGGAGGTGAGGAACATTGGTGAGAACAATGGTATACGGTGTTGACTCTGGGGGTATGTTCAAGGTTTGAATACACTGTTGGCTATTCAAACCACCCTGCTGTACTCTGGAGTGAATGGGGCCTCCTATAGTGGTACCTCTATCAGATAATGAATGAATGAATGAAAGAATATTTGTATAGCGCCTTTACTACCCGGAGGCCTCGTAGCGCTAATAATAAAGAGGATTCTGGACCCATAACATTACCCACTTGATGGTGGGGGGATTCGACCACATTTTGTATTGCTTGGTGGGACAATTGGAGCGCTTAAGGGTAGAGCTGATGCATTGTGAGAGACCGTTGAACAGTTACAAGAACTAGCCAATAGGTGATGCTCAATCTTGATTAACCTTTGGCTAATATCTAGCAATTTAGAAGCAAGGGGATCGAACTTCGCCACTATTAGTTCTTCAAACTTGGCGATGAGCCTTGCTTCCACGTCACTAGACAACTGGCTAGAGAAGGTTGGGATGTTGCTTTGTGTCAATGTAGGATTTTTAGAACTACCAACCTCTTGAACGCTCCCTTTCATCCCAGGGGGTGGCCCTTTAGTTTTAGCTGCTTTGGTGGTCTGTTACACGGTAGTGGGAAGCCCACCTGCCTTCCTCTTTTTAGATGGAACAACAACTGTATGACCATCACATTATTTAGCCTGCGATTGGCGCTGCTGTCGAGTTAGTATCTTATCAGGGGATGAGCAGGGGGATGAGCTGAGGGAATTTTGATCACTCACAAGCGCTGGAGTACAGGAGCGATTACCAATGGGGAAGCAAGGCCAGGGTATGGACATGGTGCTAGATCTACTACCAAACCCACTCCTAAGCATGGGCTTATTCAAGATAAGAAAAAAAATCCACCCCTATAGCCACACCCAAATATTTCAACAGTATACAGTCACTAACCAATAATTGAGTGGGTCCCGATATAAAGATAAAACGGTGGTGGCCCAGCTCAGCCTCCTCAGGGCTGCGACGGGTGCGGATGGGCCCGCCCTTGGCCCGGGCTTCGCCCGCCCGCATCCCATGCTGCGCGGGGCCTCCCGGTGTTTTATGCACCTCCTGGCGCTTCATGATGATGGAATGTTCCTGCGCCACGCATGGACTGGTGGGAGTTGTGGTCCCTTATTAAGGCAAAACTGGGAGCGGCAACGCCGTGAGTTTAGCAGTAGGACCCCCACCAGGGAGGATCAAGGGCCAGAATAGCGGGGCAGCAACAAAAAAGTAGCAGGATCAAGGCTCCAGAGCGTCCCCGTTGTATCTCTTATAAAGGATTTGACATTGGGCAAGAAGGGCTTCAAGAAGAAGTCAACAAATTTGGCAAAGGGTTCCATTAGTGATTCACAACCGGACACTATTGGTCGTCCAGGTGGTGCACTTTCATATTTATGTACTTTAGGCAAAACATAAAACAGCAGAATTTACGGATTTTTTATTTTGAGATATTCCATTTCTTTTTTGTCTATGAAACCATGATTATTCTCTTTGTCAATCATTGCATGAAGTTGGTTTTTCAATTCCAATGTGGGCTCCTTATTGATTTCACGGTAACAAGTGGCATCATCCAGTTGTCTTTTGACTTCCGCAATTTACAGTGTTCGATCCCAAACTACAATCGAGCCACCCTTGTCGGCTTGCTTGATAATCACCAACGTGTACTTTTTAACGTTTATTAGCGCTTCTGACTCTAATTTTGTGATGTTATGTTTCATCCATTTTCTCTTTTTCTCCATCTCTGTAATGGCAGATAGGATAGTTCGTTCGAATGTGACAACTTCTTTGGGGACCTTGTTTGTTGGTGGGCAAAACGATGATTCATTTTGAAGACCAGTTCTTTCTACTCCTGGGTCAAATTAATTTTCATAGAAGAATGTTTTTAATTGAATTTTGCGTCAGAATTCTATCGCTTCTGTTTTAAGTTTGACGAAATCCGTCATTTTCGTTAGTACAAATGAAAACCCTTTCTGGAGGACACTCTCCTCTTCTTTAGTTAGAATTTTATTAGAAAGATTAAATATTGGTGCGATTGTTAGTTTTTTTAATTGTGTCATCAGGTTGACATTTCCCATGGTTGATAGTTGTATCTTACTTTTCCTCTGGGTTTCGTCTGGCCTCTTCCTAAAAAAGAACCATGTTGGGGATGCTGATAAGATCCCCTTTTAATATTATGTCTGCGAGGTTCTGTGTTGTCTCCTTCGCTTCCACTTTCAGAAGAGTATGTGTCCAAGAATGTAATGAAATTATTTGAAGACCTCCCTTGATATTCCTGTAAATGTTTACGTGATTCTGGCCTTGAGTAGAAGTCCGGCTGCAGATACGGGTACACTTTTTCCAAATTGAAATTTTTCTTATCCTTTTCAAATTGGTTGCTTTTTTGATTTATAATGTAATCCTTGAATTCTCCAATTTCTTTTTCAACTTTTTCTAGTAGCATCCAATATTTTCTGGTTAGTTGAAAATGGCAAATTCTAAACTAGCAATTTTTTCTAATTGGGATTTGGATAGTCTTTGAGCGGTTTCAACTGTTAGGACCAAGAGGTCACGGCTACATTTAGTTTCTATGTAACTGTAGCCCTTTTTGTAAATTGGGTCTTCTGTAAAAATAACCGGTACGTTCTTAATTTGAAGGCCACCCAGAATCGTTCCAGCTCGTAAATGTTGTAGAAGAAAATGCCCAGGCAGGTCCAACTGAATTTATTCTCAAACTAGCTGAGTTTGCGTTGAAAAGAAATTATTTCAATTTTGATGTTGACTTTTATTTTCAAATTGGCGGGGTTGCGATGGGATGCCCCTTTGCCCCAGAGTTGGCGATATTATTCATGTCCAGCTATGAGGAAACTTTTGTCTATCAGAACAATCCCTACAAAAGATGGATAAAAAATTTGAGTTGTTATATAGACGACATATTTTTCATTTGGACAGGCACAGAGGAAGAACTATTAAAATTTCACGAATGGCTTAACAATGGGATACAGGCAATCAAATTCAGCCTTAGCCATTTGAAAAGAAGAATGATGTTCTTCGACGCTGAGATATATCCCTCAGAAGGTGGTCTTGTTACATCTCTTTTCAAAAAACCGACTGACCGCAACAAGTCACTGCATTTCACCAGTAATCACCGCGCAGTATCAAAGAAAACCTTCCGTATGGACAATATCTTCGAATTCATCGAAATTGCCAATACACAGATGAGTACATGGAGCATGCCATGAAACTGACAGAAAATTTATTACAAAGCGGTTATCCGAAAAAACTATTGAAAAGATCAATGAAAAGAGCGTGGTGGACAAAACAGGAGTGCCACCTAGAAAAAAGAATTGAAAAAGAACTCTACAGAATTGTGCTAGTATCAACGTATTGCCCAAATTGTAACATGTTAAAGAAAGACATCAATAGCAATTGGCATCTGGTAAGAAATCTGAATGAATCTTTGAACAATCCACCATTATTTGCATTCAAAAAAGACTCTAGCATAGCTAATCGGCTGGTACGGGCGGCTCTCCCGCAAAAAGAGCAGACTACCCTAAGGAAAATGATTGGTTTACCCCCGGTACAAGGACATCACAAATGTGGAATCTGCATTTGTTGTGCATCTACAGAAGAAGGCACCATCTTCAGACATACCAACATTATATGGAAACACAAGGCATTTGCCAATTGCAAGTCTCACTTTGTAATATATGGAATAAAATGTCCATGTAACTTATTAGACATTGGCAAGACAAACTAGGAAGTGCGAACACGAATTCAACAAAACAAACTGCCCCCTTTGTCAACCATTGGCGTTTGAATACCCATTCTGATACTGATTTGCGTTGGATGGTGACCTCAAAAGTAGAACAAGACATGAGAGGTGGTGATCTGGAGGCTAAATTATCAAGAAGAGAGTTAATGCTGATTGTCAAGTTCAATTCGGCAGTACATGGCCTAAATGAATTAACAGAAATTTACAAATAAACTGAACCAACACCAGGTATTGAATGTTGCTTTTTTGTAAACAAAACTATTCCACCTGAATTAGTGCACAGAACAGATACAAGTATTTACATACAGCGATAACTGGTACTACTTTTGGAACTGTGCAGAAGCAACCATGTGTTGATAGGGCCTGTGCCTCCAGACCATACAGGTTCTATTTTGCGAGGTAATCTAAGAATGAGCATATTTCCATTGCAAACACAGTTAATAATGAATTGAGACTGTGTTTCTAGATTCCTTCAAAGTAAGCCCAATATAGCATTAGTATGCATCCAAAGCGAGGTTTGGACATATGAGTAATTCAGCATTAGACATTCCAAGATTGCGTTCCCACCAACTGATACCCCGTGGTGGCAGATACAACTACGTCCCCCATGATCCTTCGAACACCAGGGCCTGCGCAAGTTGGGATATCTAAATTTGCAGACCTTCAATGCGAGAAAACATTGGAATCATATGCATGCTGTTGTTCCGTTTGAAAAAACTCCCCCGAATTCAGCCGAGTTGAGCATCGCCGCATCTTATTGGGAAGGTGGGAACAGAAAAACCCAGTACCAGACACTCTAAGACGGCGGCTGCAATTATGAACAACTAACTGCAGTGCATTTAACTACATTGCCCATGATTCCGCTGACAACAAGGAAGCGGATCGCGTTTAATAGGCGTGTCCGTGCCGGCTTGCACAGATTGATTCCAAATCACCGCTGAACGTGGTTTTACCTACCGGCAAAACAGTTGTCCCAACAAGGTCAGTCACTGTCCATTTGAGAACCGTTAGCATTTTAAGTTAAAACGCCATGCCATAGCATTGACAATCTTTGTTTTCACTTTAGGCGGCTGATAAACATAAAAAAAAACCCTGTACATGGTGCCGGCTGACAAATAGAAAGTAAGTCTCTCTTCCTCAACTTTCATTGTTGGCACATGTTACGGTACGCTAGTAGAGCGCTAAACAATGCACATTTTTGCCCCCCGCCCCACTCTTGTTTTCCTGCAGGGTTGGTCACGAACAATGTATGACTACTGACTTTTCAAAAACTGAGTAAGTGTGAACATTTAATTTAAAAATAGATAAGGCATATCGATTATGACATTGAGGTGACCATTGGCACAATTGTATATTCTCTCTCATAGAGTGTTCAGCGTCGCGGTTGATACAGCAAAGTTACAAGCCTTTTTCAGGAAAGGTAATAATTAGAAATAAGAGGTGGTAGAGCGAGGACCATTGTGTTGAGCCATAAGATTATCTAAATGCTCTGCAATCTTTGCAAAATTGATAAATAATATGGTCTATGGCACTTTTTGTTTATAGTGTATTTGAAGTGTAAATAACTTAGCAGTGTGTTTGTATGTGAGAGACAGTATGATTGAGGGATGAGGTTATTGTGAGTATGAATATGAATGTGTAGAGGGTAATGTTTTAGAAAATGTGATTAATGTTTTGTATGTTTTGTACAGGTGTTTCTGTAATATGAAATTGGTGAAAATTTAACCCAAACAATGTTCAAAAATTAAAAGGAAAAATAAAAAAAAAGATTTATTCTGGAAATAAGCTGTGCTGACACATATTGTTTTAATTGTATGTTGTTGTGAATTTGAACAAGAATAAGGAGAACAGTATTGGCAGTATTTTTGTTTGACACCCTGCAAAACTATGTAGCATGAGAATAAAATACAATAATTGTGTTATCGCCTAAGAATTTTAGAACAAATACTACTCACATCTAGTTCCCCTTAGAGGGCAAATAAGGGAACAGCAAACTAGACTACTCATCCTTTCATAATTTAATCAAACAAGATGGGCAGTAACATAACATATATACTTATTCATTTTATCAATGCTAACAATGTTTAAAACAGCATTACTGAATAGCCAATTAAATGTCTCATTGCTATTTCACAGACAGCTTAGACAGGCTAAACAAATGGTGAAAAGGAGAGAGAAACATTCATTTTGCCTACCCTTAATTTGTAGAGGAGGCAGCCTCCTTCCCCCATTTTGACAGTAGGAAGCCTGAAACAGGTTTCACTTCTGTCAACACTATCAACCCCTATTTGTACCAACTGGGCATAAACAAAGTTTTAGGAGGTAAATAGCACATTTGAGCGAGCTAACGATCATAAATAAACAATCGCCAATCCCTTTAGCAAGTATACTAGTTATAACATTAGGGCACATGAATTCAAACTAAATTTCATTGCCTCTGCTTTTGTACAGTAATCACCAAACTAAAAGCATCAGTGCTGTATATATCTCAAAGCTATCTGTTAATCAAAGCTCACATATACCATTATATTGCCTTTTGATCATATGAGTGCATAAAGTGCTTGCTTTTCACAAAAAAGTAGGGAAAACTTCTCCTTCTCTCCCCTGTCGTCATTCAAAAAGCTTCAGAGGTCAAAATGTCAAAGAAACTCTTGCTCTGGGAGCCCTGCTAGGCTTCTAAATATACAACTCGACCTTTAACCCATTAGCAGCTGTCTCATTTTGTGTGCAAGGGTTTCCATGCGGTTCTCCTAATTCAAAGTCACCCTGGAGATAGAGAGCTTGTAAGGAGACCTATTCCCCTGTTTGCCAGTTTAGAGGTAAGAGAATAACTTATGCTATTTTTGATACATATTTTCAATTGTAAGCAGTGTGCAGTATACTTTTCTAGCAATATAGAAGTCAGCTGTTTGTGTTATACCTAAATGTGTGCATTTACTAAGGCAGTTAAAAGGTTCTCTGAGAAGCAGAATTAGTTTTCAAATAGTGAATTTTAACCAATTTCGCCTTTTGCTATTTGGGGCTCTTAAAAATGAATATCCACCAATGTTGTTGCATAATAGTCATCCCCAGAATGTTCTCAACACATTCCAGAGATGGGGCATCAGAAATATATAATGTATACCCTTATAAAAATTAGTTTTTTTACGCCTACGCAGAGTGACATTTCAGATGCAAGTTTCCTCATTATGCGGTACAACACTACTTAAATTTAATTTTAATGCTAGACGGTCACAGTATGATTATTAAGCTTTATAAAGATTAAAAATCAAATTCAATGCACATATTTTTTACTATATTTTTTCATGTAATTCATTTTTTTTAATAAAACCTATCATTTTGATAATTCCACATATGAAAAGCAAGCTTCATTCCTTGCCTATCATATTTAGATGCATTCATTCATAAGCCTAAGCACAGAAGCCTGACTTGAAATCTGAAAAATGTTGCACCAATTTTTAAAGGACAGTCATTATTTAACGTCAGAACCACGGATGAGCTTATGTAAAAAGGTATTAAGAAAGGAAATCCCTACTGTCTATCTGTTCTCTGGTATCTAAAATAATAAAACTGTATTTCTGACTTTTAAAACAGCAGTCTGAAATGCTGGGTTTTACACCATGTTTGCAATGACTTAAGATTTATTTGAGTCAGCATCCCTTTCTCTCTGTGGCCTACAGTCAAAAGGATTGCTGGTTCTCAGCTGCAGTTAAAACACAGCTGTTGGAAAGCTCGTTTTTTAGTGTTGAAATGTAAGAACGGTGACAGTCTATTTAAAACTGAGGCCTTTCAATGTATCGTTCTATATTGTGTGTTTAGTTCAGCAACAACCAATTTACTCAGAGGATGTGAAATGCCTTTTAATATCTAATACAATGTATCTAAGGACATTTCTTTAACATTTAAATGTTAATCATAATCATTACAAAATACAAAAGTTCGTTTTTGAGGCCTATTTTATTCCTATTGAATGTGAATTCTAATTTTATCTATAGCAATGTGTACACAATAAATAATAGTAACATGGAGCTATTTAATATATGTTATATAATTGATTTCTGGATATTTTATTTAATATTAATTAAATGACATTTTGCATAACAGAACGATGACAGCAAAAAAAAAAACAACACATTGAGCTCACTGAACACATAATACAGCGCGCTTAAGGCTAGCCATTCTTTTAAGTAAGAGCGGAATCGCTATTTACTCACACAAATACCACCAATGTGAAACCACATAGACATTTAAACACACAATTAACCCACAGATCAACACTTAGGACAGAAACAAAGGACAGCCCAAAGACTGTACTTTAACCAAACCATTTGTAAGTACTAGTTGTAAGTCATATTTACAAGAAGAGCTTCTCAATAGTAATCCAAAAGACTGCACAAAACAACCCAAGAGACTGTTTCATTTTGAAGAAGCTAAAATACACCAAATTCACTAATTTTGGCTGGCAGAACACCAAAAAAACGCTCTGCCTATCTCCATTAGTAAAAGTGCGCAGAATAGGATCCTTGTTTGTTTTATGTTCATATATTAATTCCATGGGATACTTTGTCAGCAAGGATGAAATATGTTTTTTATACCTAAACCTATTTATGTATCCCCTCTAGGGGAGCCGGCTAATTCAAGTCACATCATATTATGGTACCTCTAAAAAGCAACACATTCTTTGATGTGTGCTTGAAACAGTCATGCCAAAAATATTGTAAAATATACAATACTATATGCAAAGTATCACTTACGTAATGTGCTGTTCAAGTTTTATCAAAAGTAGAGACAAGTCTCCTCATTACCTGCCTACACAAATTGCAAGGTATATATTTCCAAATCCCAATATTGGCCAATGCAAATACCAAACCAAACAGCAAGCGTGGCATCAACCAATCCCAAAAGTCCAGATTCCAACTGCCAAGTTCTGAATGGCCTAACAGTCGCTTTTAGAATACTCATGCCAAAACGTTTCTCAGTCAGGAGTAGTAAACATGTGGAGGATCAAAAACAGGAAGACCAGAAATATACTGGGCTGCAGAGACAGAGAATCCCCAGAATCTCCATACACAGAGTACCTCCTTAGTGAAGTCATCTCCTGTCCTCCTCAGTAGATTCCTGTCTCCTGTCAAGATCACTCCCTTGGCTAGCCACTTCTCTGATGAGGTCCACGTTGGAGCGCCATTTGTAGAACATAGAACCCTTCTCAGGGGTCTCACTGATACACCTCCAACAAAAAAGAGATTAGCACAGAAGCTGTAATATAAAATAATGCATTTATTAACCTCAGATGAGGGAGACTACATTACAAAGTACCCTCAGGAAACTGTATGAGGCAGTCTAAGGAGTACAGAAAACATGGACCTTATATATGCTTAGGTTACATTAGTCAGCATAAAACCAAGGGGAGGTTCTGGCACATGTAAGCATGTAAATTGACCTAATATGAGTATAAAAGATTTGCTTACTCAACAAAGTGGGAGGAGAGTTACTTCTCCTTACATCAGCAAGAATAGCCTGACAGTTCTATACTAGGAGCAGGTGCAGTCTACTAATTAGGCCTCTCTGAGCATGTGCAAGGCTCTGGAAGAGGGAAACCACACATGTCAAGCACATGGCTACCTAAAATGGCTGCCAAGTACAAAATGGCTTTCATCTCATGCAAACAAATCCCTGCAATCTTCAACAAAGCGTTGGGACAATGCCTAACCCGATATGTAAAATTTTCACTACTCTTTTGGTAAGTTCTCTGGGAGAAAGATTCACAACTAATATTCCATCTGGGGTGGTGGTTCCTTCCACTGTACCCTTTGTTGCAGCCCTGCTCTTCTTCTTCCTCTTCCTTTGCCCCAGACTCCATGTACAAAGGCGTGGTTGTAAGGTGTTTGAAAAGGATGGTGTGGTCCTTGTGGAAACATCGGGTATTGCCCCTGAAAGGGGATCATCCCATACCCATGTTGTTGAGGGGGGTTTCTACTCTTTTCACTATTCCAACTATCCGAGCTGGAACTGCTATTGAAGGAGTTCTTTTTTCTATGGAAGGATACACTCTTGTCTGTTGATGTATCTCCTATATTCTCAATGAAATCAGTTTTCAGATAAGGAATTATTTCTTCCTTACTGAATTTTTTAATATCCTTCTGCAGTTTTGTTATTTTTTTGGGGTCAGATATTCTCTGCTATCAGTAATCTCACTGTTGATCTCTGCTAATCCTGTTTAATAGGAGGTTAGCTGGATGCTTGTTTTGAGGGCTCCTTCAGCAACGTTGATCTTGATGATCACTGCGTCAGCTAGGCATTTTGCTGTGTTGATAATTTGTACCAGCAAATCCCTTGTACATTTCCAGGCTACCTGGGACCATTCTTTTTTTAAGATAATATCTTCAAGGAAAATATGTGGTACATTAGTCACCACCATTCCATTAGGGCATATGTGGGCCCTTAAATATTCGGCCATGATTGCATCATATAATGTAATCTTGAACAGTTGTCTTTTCATTGCCTTTAGGATATTCAAATCTTCTGATTAGCTGTTGGATGGGATGGAGCCATCTGTTTCTAGTAATGATGGTGTTATTACGATGTCATTGACTAATTCATCCCCAAAACTCAGGTCCATGTTTTCATCCATAATGGATGATGTCCCAGTCTAGGTAGGAGAATCGTTTAATCTTACAGTGCAGGGTATTTCCTGGTGGGTCAATAGATCACCCCTACAGTGAAGTGCAATTGAGCTACTTCCTTATGTAATCAAGTCTTACAGCTGAGCTGCTGTGCAAATCAGATATTTATCAAGAAGGAGGGACACATAAATGTCCATTATATAAGCTGCAGGTAAATAGACAAAGTATGAGGGTTATCCAGGTCCTAATGGGATACATTTGTCTACCCGCAGAGTATGCAGGGAGGGTGACTCTGTAGGAACAAATGCCCTCACACACCTGGATAGGTGTCATGCTTCATCATTGGGATTTTTCTCCATATCGGGCTAGCGCTGCAATATCCAACGGGCACCCTCTATGGGGGCTCTTTGCCGGTGATCCTTTCAAAAGCTGTTTGATGAAGTGTGGGTCTGTAGATCTGGATGTAGATTGGTGTAATCAATGTGTAGGTACAGAAGTGTGTTTAGGTGCACAAACTGGACTGGGAATTGTAAATGTAACCCCTCCTGAGTCCAGCGTTTTCCCACTGTTGCTCAGACTGGAGTGGGAATAGTACAATTTACCCGTCCTGATGCAACACTTTCCCTACTGTTGCACTGACTGGAGTGGGAATAGTAAATTATATTCCTACTGAGTCCGACACTTTCCCTACAGTTGCACACATTGGATTGAGAATAGTAAATGTTACTTCTCCACAGTCCAACGCTTTCCCTACGGTTGCACAGACTGGAGTAAGAATAGTATATTTTACTTCTCCACAGTCCAATGCTTTCCCTACTGTTGCAGACACTGTCGTGTGTGTCATGTAGTTCCTATATATTCCCATTCAGAATCTGCGCGTTTGGATAACATAAAATGTTAACCTGTTTGCATTAGCTAGCTCACAGTGCCACTAGAATCTCCTCTTATCAGGGAGAGAATAGTACTGTTAATAAAATTCCAAGGCGCATAGCCTGCACGCAAAGATTGCAGTGTCCAGCTTAATAACATGTTAGAACGTAACTGAGATTACCATTGTTGTAAAATGGCCAAATCTTGTTCCAGTATGTCCATCGCAGAAGATACAATGTTGCCTAAGGAATATATTCTGGAGATTAAAGTTGTTAACCCATTATCCACTACAGCTAATGATTTTTTTCTAAGTTAATACGGTCTATTTCCAGTATTCTCTCTGCGGCCTCTTGTTGGGATATTTTCCAAATTTCATTAAAGGCATCATAAATACCAGCATGTATGAAACGTTTCTGACGGTATTTCCTGGGACAAAGTAAAAAATCCCTGCGATCCATGTCTTGTGTGAGTAAGGATAAGTGTTGTTTCACTGCTGTGAGTGTTTAGGTTTCTACCCAATCAAGGCACAACTTCCCAAAACTGTAGGGTGTCACTACCCCTGGGTGTTCTCTTTGTACATAGCGTGGGTCTGGCCTTTGGATAACAAACCCTTCAGTGATACCCAAAAATCTTTTCTGACATCTCTTTGTGTCAAAGGGCCAAACCAGCCATTCTTTCCAATCAGGGTCTGATCTTTTGCACTGCAAAATGTAACCTACTGTTTCCCCTTCCTGTGAAGTCGAATTTTGCCACCTCTCCATCTGTGATGGTGTTGGAAACCTAGGTGTGGTAAGGTCCTTCTTCTTGGCTAATCCACACACAGTGCACAGTGTCATTTAGAAATATCATCTGCTGTGGAATGATGCATACTCTAAATAGTGCTTCTGTTCCCTGGACTTGCCAGTCCCTAGAAAGCCAGACTGATTTTAAGTCTAGTGTGTTCTTCCATAGGTCGAAACCCTGTTCAGACAATTGGGCAATAAAGGAAGCAGAGTAACTCTGTTTGGTGTTTGTCAGTGGTGTTCAACCCTGAAAAATATGAAAATGTATTTGCAAATGTTTGCAAACTACTTTTTGGTGGTATAGGGCAATATTCCCACTGAAGGTACTCAAAAGGATTTCTAGGTGTTATATTTGTGCAAGAAGTGATGACCATAATGTTGGTGACAGTACAAAGTGTCATAGTCTCAAGTGCCTTCTAGAATTTCAGTATTTAGAAATGCAGCAGCTTTCTCTAAATCAGACAACATGTTATCAACAGTTTTAGAGTCCCAATAATCAGAAAGTGTACTGGAGGTAATATCACTAAATGACATTTTAAATACATGAAAAATGTTTAAAAGTTCAATAGGAACGAATATGTCAAATTCAAGCTTGTCCCAAACTATACCGTCTGGTATAGGAACTGCCGTAATGTTTACTGATGATAAGTCTCTTTGTTCATGATGAGAAGATTGATTTGGCTTCAGAATCAAATGAACTTTTTGGTATGTAGAGCTTTGTTGAAGGTATCGTCCAATATATAAGAATGATAAAAGTTGAAATTAGCCTAGCCAGAAAAGAAAGAACAGTATCCCAGTGATTACCCAGCGCTCCTCACAAGGCGATATCTGGTAAGTCGTTTTGAGAAAGTTCAGAAAGTCCTTGACTTGTTGCTTGCATGTTTGTTGGTCTGGCGTCATTTCTGTTTCACTTGGATCAAAGTTCATGAAGTAGCCAGAAGACGTGTGATCAATTGTTGGAATTGCATCAGGATTTGTTGAAATCGTATTTTGCTCTTGTTGAGTCTGTATTAGGTCTAATTGCAAATTGGTTGTTATTTTGAGTTTCATTTTGAAGTTGAACTTCTGGTTCAAGGGGAATGAGTTCCATAGCATTGTTGCATAGTCCTTCATTCCGTATAGGTGACTCTTCGAACGTGATGAGTTTTTCCATTTGAACTTCTTGAATTGTAGCGAGAGAAGTGCATCTGCTACTTTGGCGTCCACGTGGCCTACTACTCAGTATCGACCACATAATGTGGTTTGATTAGGCCAATTGAAACAAATTATTTCTCCTTTTTCCCGGCAAGAGGCGGCAAAAGCAAAGTTTTGTTCCTTAAATTGATAGGACTGGTACAAGCGTTCTGTATGATGGTCTGAATCCTTTTTTCTCCACTATTTTCTCTCTGAGCAGATCCCTGACTTTTGGGATCCAGACAGGTCTTGACATGACTGCCTTGACTTCCCCAGTGGCTGTTCGTTTCACCTGCACATTGCTGTGCAAGGCCCTGGCTTCATTTAATCCTGTAAAATAGCCAACTGGTTATGGATGTCAAAAGGTTTTTCATCTGCCACTGTGCCTTCACAATCAAGATCAGTTACCTACATTCTTGTTCCAAATAGGACCTTGTAAGGAGCGACACCCCCAGAGAACTTTTTGGCTGGTTGTTGAGAGGTCTCTGTACCTCATATAGATGATTGACCCAACTACCGCCCTTGCATACAGCCCTAGCTGTTAAAGATTATTTTAAATCCTGGTTTTTCCTCTCCGCAACCAAATTTCCCTCAGGATGGTGCAGAGAGGAGTACTGCAATGCTAGGTCCATACTTTCCATTTCCTCTTTGCAAGCCAGAGAGCTAAGCGCTGGGCCACGGTTAGAATGTAACTTGCCAACTCAGTATGTCCCCATAAAGACTAACAAATCTAGAATTGCTCATGAGGCACGGCCGGGAGATTATTTGTTTTAAAATGCACATTGCACTTTGTTAAATTGTTTTAAAAAGCAATACTTGCTCACCTGCACCGCTATCTCTGCTCGAGGGACAGATTAGCGAAAAGCAGCACTGCCCCCGTGGTCCGACGGTCGGGACCACCATTCAGGGGACAGAGGAGGGTCAGCTGACAGGCAGAGTCACGTAGGTCAGCCTTAAAAAAAGGGGATGTGCCGGGCGCACAGCGCACGAGCGCAGCGAGTGCACCGCCTGCGCGCCAAAGGCAAGCCCGCCTGCGCCCGTCCGCGCTCGGGCCGTGCCTAGCACCAGTCCCCCTGGTCAAACCCCATCAAATCCAAGTCTTTTATCTTATTCAAGAGATAACTTGTTTAATTTGGCAACACCTCGCTCATTGTCCTGTATTAAACACAACCCTATAAAAGGGCCTCTGAACTGTATTAAATGTAACTTAAAACTCACCAACTTGGAGTTGAATAAACTCAGAACACAAGAAACAGTCTTACTCAGCAAACAAAAAAAGAATATTAAAGCAATGCTGATAAATGCTATCTCCCTGGTAAAACATAACGCAGAGACATGCAAGTTTATTTAGAGCCACAACTTAGATCTCGCATTTATAACCGAAACATGTGCCACCACAGACTCTGATCCAGATCTATCCTTGGCACTCCCTTCAGGTTACACAATACCTAGAGTAGACCGAGAGCATAAGAAAGGAGGAGGAATAGCAATTATTGCCCGGGAAGGGCTTAGAGTGGTGGGGAACCAAACCGGGAGCTCCCCGAATTGCGAAATACTATCTTTTTAAATAACACTTAACTGTAAAGATACCTTTAGAGGTATACTTTTATACAGGCCTCCAAAAGTGAAATTATCACTACAGGATATATTAAGCCTTTTTCTCGAAGCTAGCATAGATTTCCCCAATTATACCATATTAGGAGACTTCAATTTACACTTAGAAAATATAGAGGACAAAAGTATCAAAGACTTTATCGATATTGTGTCAAGCTTCTCTCTCAATCAGCAAATTGATAAAGCAGGCCACACATTGGACGGAATATTCACCTCCAGTTAAAGGATAGCCATCTCAGAGGTACTGCCCGTTCCGTGGTCAGATCACAAAGCTATACTAATTAGCCTTCAAGACTATGAACATGCAATAATACAAAATAACATCAAGACTACTAACACCTATCAGGCCTGGTCAAAGATTGATACAGATGACATCCAGGCAATACTTTTAGATACAAGTCAAGTCAAGTCATAAAATTTGTATAGCGCACTACATACCCAGAGGGTTTCAAGGCGCTTAGGAAGGGGAGGAGGATTATTTGTCAAATATCCACGTTTTAAGCTGCTTTCTGAACGCTAGGTGATTCTGGGTGAGGCGAAGGTAGGCGGGGAGTGAGTTCCATGTTTTGGCAGCCAAGTATGAAAAGGATCTGCCTCCCATGGTGGTCTTGTTGATGCGAGGTACAGTGGCGAAGGCTTGGCTGGAAGAGCGAAGTTGGCGGGAGGGGGTGTAGAAGGACAGTCGAGAGTTGAGGCAATCTGGACCGATGTCGTAGAGTGATTTGTGTGCGTGGGTAAGCAGTCGGAAAGTGATCCTCTTATTGACGGGTAGCCAGTGGAGGTCTTTAAGGTGACCAGAGATGTGTTCGTTTCGTGGGATGTCTAATATGAGCCTGGCTGAGGCGTTTTGGATTCGTTGTAGTTTCTTCTGGAGTTTAGCGGTGGTACCTGCGTAGAGGGTGTTTCCGTAGTCCAGTCGGCTCGTGACTAGAGCGTGGGTGACTGTTTTCCTTGTCTCGGAGGGGATCCAGCGAAATGTTTTTCTGAGCATGCGAAGAATGTTAAAGCAGGAAGAGGATACGGCGTTGACTTGTCTGTTCATTGAGAGTGAAGAATCCAGGATGACGCCAAGGTTCCGTGCGTGGTCTGTCGGGATGGGTGCTTTTCCGAGGGCTTCCGGCCACCAGGAGTCGTCCCATGCAGAGGGGGATGAACCTAAGATGAGCACTTCTGTTTTGTCTGAGTTCAGTTTCAGACGGCTTTGTTTCATCCATTCGGCGACTTCTTTCATTCCTTCGTGTAAGGGCAGAAAGTAAATGGGTATCAAGCTGCGATATATCCATGAAATCTGAATATGCACACACTCTTGCTATTTTAAAGGGCTAATTTTTCTGGAAAAAAGTAAATATTTTACTAATAAGATTCACGAGGCAGGAAACTCAAGTAGAGAGCTATTTAAAACAGTAAAACATTTAGCCACCCTTTCCGGAAACCCAAACAAATCGCCAGATCCAGATATTTGTAACATTCTCAGAAAATTCTTTGTCGATTCAGTCTTTCAAACTTTCTTGAATATTCCCAATAATCCCTCGGATCAACACAAGTCAGAGACACCATTTACATCACACGGTGTGAATTTCAGCTTCTCCCCACCGACGGTGGAAGAAATTAAGCAGGAAATTAAAAATACCAAATCGGGAGCCCCTGCTAATCCATGCCCCCCAAAAGTATTCCATCCTATTATAGATCCAATATTGGAACAACTCAGTTTACTGTATTCCAAGGTAATAGAATCAGGACTCTTTCCTAAATCTTGGAAGACTGCATCAGTACGCCCTTTGATTCAAAAACCAAATCTGGATCCAACAGAACCCGGCAACTATCGGCCGATCTCCAGATTGCCCTTCCTCTCTAAAGTACTGGACAGAATACTTAACAAAAAAATCTCTAAGTATATCCTACAAAACAATTTCCTTGACCATTCGCAGTATGGCTTTAGAGAAGGACGTGGAACTGAAACTGCACTAATTACAGTCACAGAAGAACTTAGAAAATCCCTAGATGCTGGAAAGAAGGCTGCCTTGATATTATTAGATCTATCGGCGGCCTTCGATACAATAAGCCACCAAATCTTAGCAGACCGACTAAAGAATCTAGGATTCCATGACACCTCTATCCACCTTCTGCAGTCATACCTGAGCAATAGAACATTTGTAGTTGAACTGGAAGGAACCACCTCCAAATCTTTTGACCTGCCATGTGGGGTACTTCAGGGCTCTTCCCTGAGTCCTACACTTTTTAACATCAATGTGACCCCACTGGCAGAGATCATCAGACAAGGAGGTTTCGCGGCCATATCATACGCCGATGACACAAAAATAGTGGTCTCAGTCTCAGATAACATCGATGAAACTGCTGAACGCTTTAGTGCCTGCATGACGAACATCAATAGGTGGATGCAAAACAACTGATTAAAACTGAACGGGAAAAAAACGGAAGTCCTCCTTCGGGTTGCAAAGACCCCTTTTTGGTCCCCCAGATGGTGGCCCAGTGAAATGGGAGATTGTCCTGAACCAGTAAAAAAAGCTAAGAACTTAGGGGTAATTTTTTATGACAGATTAACCTTTGAACACTAAATTAACAAACTCACATCAACCTTTTGGGGCATCCTTAAAATAATCAAAAAAATTCTGCCTTTTATTCCACCCGATTCCGTGAAAACAATTGTCACAGCTTTGGCCCTTTCACGACTCGATTACGGCAATGCCTTATATATCGAAATACAATCCCAGCTGCTGACTAAACTTCAAAGGATTCAGAACGCAGCCGTAAGATTGATCCTCAATATACCAAAACATCAATCAGTATCACATCGGCTGAAGGAACTCCACTGGCTTTTTATGGACAAGAGGATAGCGTTCAAGTCCCAGTGTCTAGCATTCAAAGCAGGACAGGGATTAGGTCCCCTCTATTTGAGAACCCAACTAAAAAAATACACACCTGCCAGAAACTTGAGATCCTCCCAGACACAGGCAGGTCCGTTGGGGAGGCAGCAGTTTCATATTAGGGGCAACGAGAATCTGGAACTCCCTGCCGCTACAACTAAAAAACTGCAAATCACTACTCGAATTTAGGAAACATCTAAAAACATGGCTATTCAATAAATAGAAGAAAACATACATTAACAAAGCAATTGTAGTTTTCTTTTCATCAGCTGGACATTATCGCCAAGACACCTTCGGGTAATGGAGCGCTTAACGAGTCTCAAATCCAATCCGATCCAATCCAACAGTTCGACCGTCAGCCGAGCGCTGGGGCCAAACCCATAGGAATCTTGAGCATGAATCCACTACCTCCAAGATATGCTTATAAGCCCCATCGTATTGTAAGGGGCCGCTGTGGTCCAGATACATACAAGTGAGAGCTTTTGTCTGATTTTAATAATGGTGTTTGTGCTGGGCGTGTTATGGTGGAGCCTTTCATCTGCTTGAATAGAGAGGCACTGCACAACATGGTGCCCCACATTGGTCACCATGATGTGTAGTTCCTATATATTCCTATACAGAATCTGAGCGTTCGGATAACATAAACTGTGCGTCTGGTGGCAGACTGGTTCTGAGCACCCCCACCGAGAATGTTAATCTGTTTGCATTAGCTAGCTCACAGTGCCACTAGAATTTCCTCTTATCGGGGAGAGACTAGTTTCTGGTATCCCTAGAACATGACAACCCTGATAACTCAGAATTGTGGAAACAATGTACTACCTTACGCTCAGTCACTCATGCTCACTTATTCGGTCTCAGAGAGTTACATAGAAGAAACAGTTAGGCATGTTACAATATGAATTTATTTCACAGTTGTTCTTCTAGTGTAAAATAGATGTGCTGCAACAACCGTTAGACTGTAGCAGATATATATGATTAGCAGTACAGTGAAAATAAAAGGATAGTGCAGTTCTACAATCTTGCAATAATCATGAATACATACATGAATATAAATTGCATGATTAAAGGAAAGTGTGTACTCCTTCGATGCCTGTCTAGATGTACCTAAGTGTACCTAGCATGTGAGTAGGTATGAAGCCAAGAATCCCTCTAGGATTCATTCTAATCCCATTACCTTAAGTGAGAAAGTGTGGGACCGTGTCCTGGTCTCAAGCTGGACATCTCATGAGAGATGTGTCAGACCACTGTCAGTTGGAGCGTCTGCATGCAGGAGCCTCAGCGTCTCTGGTCAGTGTGTCGGCTGAAAGTCTCAGTCTCCTCTAGCTAACTCTAGTAAGATATGCTGTATTTATACAGAAAGTGTCTGGGGTTCCTTTGTCCATTGTTTCTTGTATTAGCCATTGTTGGATTTGAAAATGATGTATGGGATAAACCTTGTACGTATATAATATGCATGTTGTTTAGCCCCTGCCTGGTATGCAAGAACCCTTATGAATATTCATTCATACTCTGTGAGTATATTGATGAAGTTATAGGTTGCTATTGTTTAGGGAAAACCCTCCTTTTGCGCCCAGAACCAGAACTTGGTAAAGGATCAATCGTAACAGGCTTGTTACTGTGTCGTGTAGGGGAGGTAATGTAGGTTAGGGTGTATGATATTACCCAGGCCTATATCAGGGTACATATGTGGAGCATAACAAGGGAATAGTACATTTTTCCCCTCCTGAGTCAAATGCTTTGCCTGGTGTTGAACAGCATAGAGTGGGAATAGTACATTCTACCCATTCTGAGTCCAACTCTTTCTCTACTGTTGCATAGACTGAAGTGGGAATAGTGAATTTGACACCTCCTGAGTCTAACACTTTCCCTACTGATACACAGACTGAAGTGGGAAAATACATTCTACCCTTCCTAAGTCATGCGCTTTCACTACTGTTGTATAGACAGAAGTGGGGAAAGGTAATTTATCCTTTTCTGGGTCCAACACTTTCCCTACTGCTGCACAGACTGGAATTGGAATAGAAAATGTAACTCCTCATAAGTCCAATGTTTTCCCACTGATGCACACACTGGAGTGGGAATAGTACATTTTGCACCTCATGAGTCCAATGCTGTCCCTACTGCACACAGTGTAGTGGGAATAATATATTTTACCCCTCCTGTGCCCAATGCTTTCTCTACTGTGGCACAGGGTGGACTGGGAATAGTAAACGTTGCCCCTCCTTACTCTTATGCTTTCCCTACTGTTGCACAGACTGGAGTGAGACTAGTATTTTTTACCCCTCCTGAGTCCCACACTTTCCTTACTTTTGCACACACTGGAGTTGGAATAGTAACTTATATCCAATCAGTGTCTAGCGCTTTCCCTACTATTGCACCTTCTTCATGGGAATAGTATATTTATTATTCTTGGATTGCAATAGTTGTTTTAGAATTGTTTACAAATGTATCATTATTATTATGTGTTTATGTATTTTATTCTATATGTTTTATATGTAAATGTATCTAATTTTAACTCATTTTTAGTAAAACATATTTTTATGCATTGTTTACTATTATGTATAATTTTGTGTAGTTCATTTTTTAGATTTATTAATTATGTGTATTTGTGTAAATAAATAAATATATATATACCTATATATATATATGTATATATATAGCTGTCATATTGCATTAGAAAATAAAATTGCTTATGCTTAAAGACTTTGATAGAAAAGCAGATATTTGAGGTGAGCAAATTTAGAGTGTTGCTGGTGTTGAGGGTGCTCTATACCGTAGCTGCTTTCCACCTAAACATGAGAACTACCCAGAGTTCTTTGCTTGTTTTTTGCATAATATATGCATCACTCTACGTCTGACATAACTCATCACTTAGGTAGGCCCTAGGTTTCCCATAGGTGGGAGTAAGTAAGTAAAAGGTGGGAAATGTGCTTTTAAGTGTTGCATGTATTGGTAGTATCAAAGATCCAACTTCTTAGTTCACTACTGTGAGGCTCTTACTCTCATAGGTGAACATTGGGATTTCCTTAATATACTTTTAAGCAGTTATACCTGAACTAGAAAGGAATAGCTACATACATTTTGTATATCTTTGAAACAGTAATGATAAATCTTCTTGACAATTAAAGTTGGATTTACCATCACTATGTTTAGAAATGGCAATTTTAGAAAGTGGACATTTCTCTGCCCTTACTGTGCTGTGTGCCTGCAGCCTGTCACCAATACACGTCTGCGATGGGTGACAGTTGTTACCTCATGACCTCCAAAGTTAGGCACTTCTGTGCTTTACCAAACTCCTCCCTGGAGAGCTCACCCTCAGCTTGCCATACAACAAACTCAGGGCGGTCACCCAGTGCAGCAGTGTCCTGCTCTGTAGACTCCATAGCATCCTCCTCAGGTGCCCTTTCAACCTGGACGGTGGGAGTTTTAGGGACTGATTTCTCATGCCCTTCACTTTCTTGGCAGCTGCATGGGCCATTTTCCCAAGGTTCACTGACTCCCCTCTTGGGCAACCATTGACTATGTGATCAGGCACACCCTCTCAGGCGACCATAACATCTCCAGGTGAAATCTAAGCTCTACTTATAAAAATTGTTAACAGGGGAAGGAAACTCAGCCCCAAACTGACCAAAATAACAATGGCCTTTATGTCCCGAAGAACCAAGTTTGTGCATGTGACCGTGGATACCAAGTGTCCCAAGAAGGCACAGCCCACATTGGTGGGCAGACCCAATGGTTGTCCAGTGTACCGCTTGGGGAAGAGATTGTCCCAGCTATTGTGAAGGAGAGAGCAGAGGTTACCCTAGTGTCATTGAGTAACAAAAAGATGGTGCCCAAAGCCCACATGCCTACCAATACATCCAAGTACAGACATGGGGCACAATGATTGAGCAACACAGGAGCCCGTATAACTACTCTAAGATGTCATCTAGTGTCCTCATAGCAGGTAATACCCGAAAAATTCCCCTGGGTTATAGTGGTGGACAACTAGGAGAGAAACCATAAAATATTTATGCAGCACATAAACAATAATAAAATGAAAACACAACAAAAGAAAACATCCTAAACCAATTTGGCAAATAGAGTAAATTATAATAAATAGTTTGACACCAGAGAAACACAAATCTATTTAATAGAAATGGAGTCATGAATTTTTAAAAACTTGTACCTAAATGATCAAAGCACCAACCGCAGGCCCCAATTGCACATGATGGTCAATGTCCAAAAATAGGACCAACAGAGATGGAATGCGGTTATGACAATAAAAGAGGATTGGGTCTAGTCAGCTAATCTTTGGACTTAAAAGAAATTCTGTCTAGGACACCCCCGCGCCGCACGGCCACCAGCTGCTGCGTGTGCCTCCCCGCCTATACTGCCTCGCTGCCCCAGCTGCCGGCGAGTGACCACGCCCCCTGCCTTCGAGCAGCGTGGTCCGTGGCCGCCCGACCTGCCTCTGTTGTATTTGATGGTTTAGAACTGTGTTTAGTCTCTGTATTGCCTGGTTTCTGTAAATTGTTTAATTCTTTCTGTATTTCCTGTTTGTTAGCCCCCTTCGTCATCCCTCCCCGCTCCCCGCTTCCCGCCACCGCCGCTAAACCCCGCCCATTTTTTCCTTCTGTACCCTCCCCGCTCCCGCCTCCCAGCTGCTCCGCCCCCCCACGCACTTGGCCATATATGGCGACCGCGCGACGCAGGTGAGTGTGACCTAGTTCTAGGACACCCCCGCGCCGCACGGCCACCAGCTGCTGCGTGTGCCTCCCCGCCTATACTGCCTCGCTGCCCCAGCTGCCGGCGAGTGACCACGCCCCCTGCCTTCGAGCAGCGTGGTCCGTGGCCGCCCGACCTGCCCCTGTTGTATTTGATGGTTTAGAACTGTGTTTAGTCTATGTATTGCCTGGTTTCTGTAAATTGTTTAATTCTTTCTGTATTTCCTGTTTGTTAGCCCCCTTCGTCATCCCTCCCCGCCCCCCGCTTCCCGCTTCCCGCCACCGCCGCTAAACCCCGCCCCTTTTTTCCTTCTGTACCCTCCCCGCTCCCGCTTCCCAGCTGCTCCGCCCCCTGCGCACTTCGCTATATATGGCGACCGTGCGAACGCGCAGCGGGCGCGCCGATTGTGCGCCGAAGGCGCGCCAAAGGTAAGCCCGTCTGCGCCCGTCCGCGCCTGGACCGCGCCCAGCGCCAGGACCCCTGGCCCTCGAGGACCCCCGCCCGCCCGCCGGACGTACTCCGCCGCCACCCTCATTGCACTCAACTCCGGCCGAATCCCAGGATGCTACCGAGCCACCCCACGATGCTCCCACGGACCCTTCAGCTGCCTCGCCTGCAAGTTCACCTGCGTCCGGACCTGCCCGCCACCAGCACCTGCCAAACCGAACTCCTGCAGCAACCACCTCAAGTGCATCCTGCTCAACACCCGATCGGTCCACAGACACGCCATCGAACTCTGGAACCTCCTCGACACCACAGCCCCAGACGTTGCCTTCCTCACGGAGACATGGATGAACGCCTCTTCAGCTCCCGACATCGCCATTGCCATCCCAGAGGGCTACAAGATCACCCGGAGGGACCGCACCGCCAACCAGATGGGATGAGGCATCGCCATCATCCACAGGAACACCATCCGCATCACGACCAGCACCGACGACACCCTCACCACCGCCGAACACCTGCACTTCCAGATCCGCACCAACCCGAAGACCACCCTCAGAGGCACCCTGATCTACCGACCCCCGGGACCACGCACACAATTCAGCGAGGACATCGCATGCCCTCCCCTCCGCTGACTACATCCTCCTGGGGGACCTCAACTTCCACCTGGAGAACAACAACGACCGCAACACCACCACCCTGCTCGACAACCTCGCCAACCTTGGACTCAAGCAACTGGTGAGCACCCCCACCCACCTCGCCGGACACACACTCGACGCCGTCTTCTCATCCTGCAAAGACATCGCCTTCAGCCACGCCACAGAACTCCACTCGACGGACCACAGCTGTGTCCACTTCACCTTCGATAGAACAAGGATCCACCACCACCAGCAACAGGCCGCTCGAAGAAGCTGGAACAAGATCACGGCCGACCAGCTCGCCGCCTCCCTGAGCCAGCACCCTCCTGCCAGCTCAGCGAACCCCAGCCAGGCCGCCGACAACCTCGCGAAGTGGATCAGCAACTGCGCGGACGAACTCGCCCCTCTGAGGACTCCGCCCAGCAGACCCGGCAGCAAGAAAGCCCCATGGTTCACCGACGAACTCAAGAGCTCCAAGAAGAACTGCCGAGCCCTCAAGAAAGCCTGGAGAAGGGAACCAACACCGGACAACATGACCTCCCCCAAGCTCGCCACCCGGAAGCACCACCAACTGATCCGCACCGCCAAGAAAACTGCATTCAA
This sequence comes from Lissotriton vulgaris, assembly GCF_964263255.1. Lineage (NCBI taxonomy): Eukaryota > Metazoa > Chordata > Amphibia > Caudata > Salamandridae > Lissotriton > Lissotriton vulgaris. The sequence goes on from NC_141695.1 coordinate 50,728,031, forward strand.
GGACCGGCTGGACAACAACGCACACAACTGCAAGGAACTCTTCAACATCGTGAAAGAGCTCTCCAACCCCAACGCAGGAAGCAACGACATCACCCCTTCGCAAGACCTCAGCAACTCCCTCGCCTCCTACTTCCACAACAAGATCGCGGACATACACAACAGCTTCAGCATTCAACCGACGCAAGCCACGACCACAGCAACGCCGCCCACCACCACCCTCCGCGCCTGGACTCCGGTCAACACCAAAGACACCGTCCGCATGATGAACTCAGTCCACTCCGGATCCCCGACCGACCCCTGCCCTCACCACGTCTTCAACAAGGCGGACGCTGTCATCGCACCTCACCTGCGGGACATCATCAACACCTCCTTCGACACCGCCACCTTCCCTGAGAGCTGGAAGCACGCCGAACTCAGCGCTCTACTAAAGAAACCAACAGCGGACCCCACCGAACTCAAGAACTACCGCCCCATCTCGCTCCTCCCGTTTCCAGCCAAAGTCATCGAGAAGACCATCAACAGACAGCTTGCCGCCTTCCTCGAGACGAACGGATCCCTCGACCCCTCACAGTCTGGGTTCCGAGCCAACCACAGCACCGAGACCGCCCTCATCGCCGCCACCGACGACATCCGAGCCCTGATGGACAACGGAGAAACAGCGGCCCTCATCCTCCTAGACCTCTCCGCGGCCTTCGACACTGTCTGCCACCGCACCCTAGTGCAGCGCCTCAGCAACGTCGGAATCCAGGAGAAGGCACTGGAATGGATCATCTCCTTCCTCGACGGAAGAACATAGAGAGTCCGCCTACCACCGTTCAAGTCAGAAGCCACCGAAGTCATCTGCGGCGTCCCTCAAGGATCCTCGCTGAGCCCCACCCTCCTCAACGTCTACATGAGCCCCCTCGCGGCCATCGCACGCCAACACAACCTCAACATAATCTCCTACGCCGACGACACCCAGCTGATCCTCTCCCTGACCAACGACCCCGCCGCCGCCAGAGCCAACCTGCACGAAGGGATGAAAGATGTAGCCGAGTGGATGACAACCAGCCGCCTGAAACTGAACTCAAACAAGACGGAGGTCCTCATCCTGGGCTCCTCGCCCTCCGCCTGGGACGACTCCTGGTGGCCCCCCGCCCTGGGCACCGCACCCAAACCGACAGACCACGCACGGAACCTGGGTTTCATCCTGGACTCCTCCCTCTCCATGACCAGGCAAGTCAACGCCGTCTCCTCGTCGTGCTTCAACATCCTACGCATGCTACGGAAGATCTTCTGGTGGATCCCCACCGAGACCAGGAAGACCGTCACCCAGGCCCTCGTCACCAGCCGACTGGACTACGACAACGCCCTCTACGCCGGTACCACCGCCAAGCTCCAGAAGAGACTCCAGCGGATCCAGAAGGCCTCAGCCAGACTCATCCTCGACATCCCACGAACCAGCCACATCTCCGGACATCTGAGAGACCTGCACTGGCTCCCCGTCAACAAAAGAATCACCTTCCGTCTCCTCACCCACGCACACAAAGCCCTACACGATCAAGGCCCGAGCTACCTCAACAACCGAGTCAACTTCTACGCTCCCAAACGCCACCTCCGATCAGCCAACCACGCCCTCACCGCCGTCCCCCGCATCCAAAGAGCGACTACAGGAGGAAGGTCCTTCTCCTACCTGGCCGCCAAGACCTGGAACTCCCTCCCGACCGACCTGCGCTTGACCCAAGACCACCTCTCCTTCAGGAAGAAGCTCAAGACCTGGCTGTTCGAGCAGTAACGGCACCCCGCCACCCCCAAGCGCCTTGAGACCCTACGGGTAAGTAGTGCGCTCTATAAATGTCTTTGATTGATTGATTGATTGTCTGAGAAGGTAAGTTCAGCAGGGCAAGACTGAAGGAGGTATTGAAAATAAGAGATTAATTTTACCACTGCATTGTCCCTCAAAATCCCTCCCTTACCCGGCCCCACTGCTGTTACCTGCACGGACCACGGCTGTCTATGAGGATTCAAGGAAGGCTCCAGGTACAGCAAAGCAGTCTTACAGAGGCCACAGCAGGTAAAGAAGCAGGCATTCCTCTCAAAGTATTTCAGCAGGTCCAGGATTGAACTGAAGAATGGGTCTGAAGGTCCTATCTTTGTACTGAAGGTGGAAGAAGCTTCTAGAAGGATTGTTTGAAGTGAGTGGAGAAGTGTGGCTCATTGGTTAGAGGAGGCAGACCTGGAAGCAGAGGTCAGCCCGTGACCAGGGTTCAATTCCCGGCTCGGCGGGGTCTTGAGTCCTAAAATGTCCATGGACTCGACAATTCTCGCTCCGGTGCCTACTCGATTCACGGGTTCACACTCTGCGACTCTGGGCAATAGCTTGCTTAATCTCCACAACGGCCCCTCACGGTGGGATGCCTGGCTTTCACCTTGCGGATACCCTGCCGGGGTATCTCACAGGGGAATACCAGGACGGGTTCCCTAAGCAAGCGCCTTGATGCCTTCGGGTGAGAGGTGCTAGGATCTTTGTGTGAAGGCAAAGCACACCCTATTTAATTGCAACTGGGGTTGTGCTTAGCTGCGACTGTCTGGGAGGTTTTACAAACTCTAACTGACAGCTACTTTCAGTCATGTGACCCAAGGCAGACTGTGGTGAGCTCAGGCAATTTGGCAACTTGATTTTGGATTACCTGGACGTATTGAGTTTCATTCCATGAGGCCTGGCAAATTGTATTGTTTTGCATTATAATTGCATTTATATAGTGCTTACTACCCATGATGAGGCGTTGAAGCGCTTTTTCGGTGAGTAGCACGCTACTCTCGGACCCACAGAGGATTAGTGTTGAATTAGTATATTGAAATATGAAAGTAATTTGAGTGGTGGATAGGTAAGTCAGGTATGTGGATTCAGAAGGATAGCGGAAAGATAAAAGAGGGAAAAAAGTTTGTATTTATATAGCGCTTGTTACCCCCGACAAGGTGTTGAAGTGCTTTTTCGACGAGTAGCACGCTACTCTGGAACCCATAATAGTTTAGCGGTGTATTAGTATAGTGAAATATGAAAGTAATTTGAGTGGTGGATATTGGTCTGTTATTTGGATTGAGAAGTATAGTGGAGGGATAGAAGAGGTAAAAAGGTTTGCATTTGTATAGCGCTTGTTAACCCTGATGGGGTGTTGAAGCAGTTTTTTGGTGAGTAGCACACTATTCCGGAACCCATAAAGGATTAGTGTTTAATTAGTATAGTGAAATATGTAAGAAATTTGAGTGGTGGACAAGTTAGTCATATATTTTGATTGAGAAGGGTAGAGGAGGGGTAGAAGAGCGAGTAATGTGAGTGTGTAAATACGTCTGAAAGTTGTCAATCCCTGGGCCCTTACTTATGAGGCCTTGCTCACTTTTGCGCCGCCGGTGCGTCACTTTTTGTGACGCACCAGCGGCGTAAAATATGCGCCTTGTTGCGCCATATTTAAAAAGTGACGCATCTAGGTAGATGCGTCACTTTTTAAACCCCTGCGCCTCATTAGACCTGCGTCAGGTATAATGTATGCAGAGGGGGCGTTCCCCCGCAAAAAGCCTCGTAATAGTGACGCAGTGAAATCTATGAGATTTCACTGCGTCACTTTTAGGATGCTGTTGCGTCAAAATCTTGCGCCTGCCTCACAGCAGGCGTAAGACTGACGCAAGCCCTTTCACATGGGGCTTTCCCCATGTGAAAGGACGCATTGCTGGAGTTGCGTCACTTTTGTGACACACTCCAGCAATGCGTCACTTTTGCGCTTACAGATACGTCAGAAATACTGACCTATCTGTAACTCCTTGCGACATGATGCGTCATACATTAAATATGACGCATCATTGGTGTCTCAAGGAGTGCGCAGTGAAAAGTGACGCATCGCTGTTTTCACGCAGCGATGCGTCACTTTTCATAAATGAGGCCCCCGGAATCTCTGTTTTTAAAAAAAATATTTTTATTGGCGCGTTTATCACATTACAACATATGACGAGAAACATGAATTGTTCGACGCTTTTTTTCATACAGGTGTCCCAGCTTATATGAATCTCCGTTTTGCCGCTAATTCAGCTTTACCTGTGTAAATGGATTTGTGGCTGAAACACAAAGGGGTAAATTTACAAAAAGTGATGCAACACAGCAAGAAAAGTTGCTGTGATTCATTGCACCAAGAAGAACAGCTCCATATCTCGTAAGCCATTGCCGAGTTTCTCTCTCGAACAGCGAACGCATTGCCACATAAACCAATCTCATAACTAAATGTGTGGCAACATTTGAATTGAGCGGAGTACATTCTAGTTTCAATTTTAGTGAATATTACATTTGTCCACTAGATGGGGCCCATGGTACATGGATGTGCTGAGTATTCGCAATATTTTCAACTGCACATACTTAGAGCGGATGCCAATAACTACTATTGATTTATTTATGTGTTTGTTTGCTTACGCTTTGCAGCACAATGTTTTGTAACAACCCTCAAGAACAGCTGACTAAACAGAGCAGGTCAAAAGTGTTAAATAAATAAGGAGGAAGTCCAAGCAAATGACATAACAGTCTTCGCCACGGTGTCTTTGGGAAAGAAGAATCTTTGCTTTCCTTTTTTTGGTGGCTTGAGGTCATGTGGTTGTTCAAAGGGCCAGAGCTAGTGATTCCCAAATCCTCTTGGTACTGCGGATCAGGACTAAGGGGAATATGTATGAAACGATTTTTTATTCGCAAACTCTGCGATTCGCAAAAAAATATGCGATGTATGAGACATTTTTGAATCCTGTTAATAGGGAATCGCTAATTTTGCTAATCTCTATCAGCCAGATTCATCAAAGACCCGTTTTGCGAGTCTTTCATAGCGATTCATAAGGAATCGCTATTACAGACTCGCAAAACGGGATTCATGTGGGAATCGCAAAATAAAATGCGATTCCTACACATTCCTTATTTGCTATTAGCAAATTGCTAATCGCAAATAAGGAATACTCCCCATTCATTCCTATGGGCCTTTTGGCCCATAGGAATGAATGGGGAGTATTCCTTATTTGCGATTAGCAATTTGCTAATCGCAAATAAGATATCGATTTCAATGGTGCCAGGGGTGTCCAAAGGACACCCTGTAGCACCCCTTAAATGCAAATTTAAACAGGTGTTGCGCACACACATGTACAAAGGACATGTGTGTGTGTGTAACATGCAAAAGGAAAAAATGCACTAAAGTGCTTTTTTCTCTTTTTTCGCAATTTACCACGAAGTCAGACTTCGTGGAAAATTGCGACCAAATATTGCGAATTCGCAATCTCAAATTGGTTGATGAATGCATTTAAGGAATCTCAATTAGAGATTCCTTAAATCCAATTCCTCGCAAATATGCGATTTCGCTAAAAGCGATTTTTGCATTTGGGATGACGAATCCCAAATGCAAAAATTGCACTCGCAAAGGGCCAGATTCTCAGAATCTGGTCCTTTGCGAGCGCAATTTCGCTTGATGAATCGGGCTGTATTTTGCTTAAGCATTTAAGAAATCACAAATTGCGATTCCGTAAATGCTATGTAACAAGCACCCAAGTTGTGCGATTTCTGGCCCCCAGGTTTAGCACCATCCTCACAGGTACTGAAGAAGTCTCTGTGGTAATAGGCCAGGAGTTGGTAGGAAGAATTGGCGGCACTCTACCCACTCCACAATGCAAGATCTCAGTTTTACACAGTTTTACTACACTTGGATTCAGACCTGCCGTGAGGGAAACAGCATTTTAAACACCTCGTCCCTCCCTCACCTTGTCACAACCAGAGCCGTGAGGGCAACGGCAGCAGTCCTCTACACGCCGGACCCGGTGCAGCAGCGATCTCCATCTCCCAGCTGCCCCAGGGGTCCGGCGCAGCACCCGTGACCACAGCGATGTGCCCGGAGGCGCTTTAAGGCGGAGGAACGCCTCCCACCCCGCGGGACGCGCGCGGGACTCGCCGGACTAAGCCCGGGCAAAGGGCAGGCCGTCTGTGGCCGTCTGCGGCCGTCCGAGGCAGGGCTGGGCCTCCCCTTTGACATTTGGAGATATTTTCTCTAATTACCTGAAACCCAAAGGCTTATACTTTCTTCCCTGGTTTTATATTCTTCTTTTTAATGTTATTGGGCTTTCTGTACCCCTCGATCAACCATATCTTGTCCCTACTGACCGACGTTGAATGGCTATAGACCACACTTTTTATTATCTTTTATCTAGACTGATGCAACGTGCATTCATTCCCAAGCATAGTACTGTGTTCCCCTCCCTGTCTTTTTGCATCTAATTAATTTAGATCAAATATGGGGAAAACTGCTCCTAAGTCCACGTCACGTCCGGTGACAAGGCAGCTAGCTGCTTCTACTCAACCTCTCCCTACCCTCACAGCCATAAATAAAATGCTCCAAAAAACGATAGGCGTGGTCTCTACTGCTAGTGAGAATACCGAGAGGCGCCTTTCGTTAACTCCTGCGATAATTTCGCATCAGGTAGACGGTGATCTGCAGGAGGCTACTCTAAAACCCTTCGAGAGTACCTCCATCCTTATGTCCTTTGCAGAATTACCTTGTGCGCAGCAGGTCTTAGATGCTAGCGCACCTATCATCGTTCCGCCCCCAGATCCCAACCCTGTGATGAGGAAGGTTGTAAGGCACAATAAGAAGACCAGGACCCAGAAAACTGTTCGAAAACAGGCTATCAAAGTAGTTTCTACCACGGTTGCCCCGTTGCTAGATCCTGGACCGGCTAAAACCATTCCAGGGCCACATTTTGGGCTACTCACATGATCATTGACCTCCAGGCCCACATGGAGCAGCTGATAACCTCCCACTTTAAGACACTGTCCTCCAGGATAGATTGGCTAGCGACCCTCATTATAACAAGGGTGCGGGGAAAGCATAGCTTCTTGGCACCCCAGGGAACCTGGAAGAGATTGCTGGTCCTGGCACCAGTAAGACTTCTGCCTCGGATGCTAGGCAGGGGCACTGTATCCCCCCGGTCATTCCACCAAAACCTCAGACTCAGGGTGTAGTTAAGAATCCTACATTGTTGAGTTGCAGTGAGTTATCTCTCAACCAGTTTGTCATTTCCCTCATACAGGCATGGAAATTCTCCAGGGCCCCATCAGGGTCACCTTCCAAAGTCAGAATCAGCTGGTGGTTATCAGCATAATTCACCAACCTAATGTTGAATGACTTGATGATGCCTTTCAGCGGCTGCATATAGCCATTATATAGGATAGGGCTGATTGAGGACCCCTGAGGTACCCCATGCTTGAGTCAGCAAAGTCCAATTTGGAAGGGGGGAGTGCCACTGCCTGCTGTCTATCGGAAAGAAATGACTGAACCCATCTCAAGGCTACCCCCACCACCCCCATTTCTTCCAGCCTAGCTAGTAGGATCTCATTAATAACTGTATTGAAAGCAGCAGACAGTCCCAGCAAGATTAAAATAGCCGATTGACCCCTGTAGACATGCATTCGGAGGTCGTCCAGGACGGTTATCAGAGCAGTTTTCATCCCATGACCTGGGCAGAAGCCAAATTGCACCTCCATCAGCTTGTTGATAGCCTCCAGGAATTGGGAAAGCGACCTGCTGACCGAAATGATTGGTTACAGAACTGGCGAAAAACCGGAAAGAATTCAGAACCAAGTTCTCTCCATATTTTATGGGGAAGGGGGTTCATGGGTGAGCCAGATGACACTCCTGAGGCCACCTTGATACATTCCTCCTTTGAGGGCAGCGCAAAGTGGTCCAGAATATTGTCCTGCTTCAATGACATTGCCCCCCTGTCACTAAACTCAGTAGCCATTGGTATTTGTCTGTCCATCTGCATTATAAGGTCTGAAGAGGCCTATACATTCAGCCCTTGGACAATCTTGCTTATCTTCTCCTGGAAGAAGGAAGCCAAGTTGTCACATAACTCCTCTGTTGGCAAGATCTTATTTTTTACTCATTCATGCTAGCCATGCTTTTTACTAATTTAAATATACTTTTAGTACTGTAAGTTGACTTTCAAATAATATTGGAAAAGTATTCTGCTTTGGCTGGGACAATAGCTTTTTTATAAATGGCAATTTTCTCCTTCCAGATAGCTTTTTTATCTTCTGCATATTGCATTCTCCATTGTCTCTCTGCGTGTTTACAAGCTTATTTAAGATTCCTTAAATTTCATTATACCATAAGGCGGATGGTCTTCCCAATAACCTCATATTTTTTAGAGGCGCAATCTGATCTAGCTTCCTGTTTATACATCCGCAGAGGGTTGTATAGTTTGCGTCCACCTGTTTATTTGGATCAAAAGAGTTCTCTAAAATGAAATTATTTAGGATTATTTGCTCTCCTCAACAGTTCCTTCCAGTCCCTCCCCAGAAAGCTTCTGTCTCCTTGGGGGCAGGCCAAGTCATCTTGGTACACGTCACTCTGAACTGAACCAGGTGGTGGTCCGACCGGGAAACAACACTTACAAACGCAACTTTTACAATGCACTACCTTTCCAACAAAACTTTTACAACGCAACATCCATTACAACACATGCCATTACAACGCAACCATTACAACGAATGTCACTACAACGCATACCACTACAACGCATGTCATTGCAACGCAGTCATTACAACGCATACCATTACAACGCATACCTACACTATCCAATACTTACCCTACTGTTGCACCCCCTGGAGTTAGAATAGTAATTTTTACCCCTACACTATCCAATACTTACCCTACTGTTTCACCCCCTGGAGTTAGAATAGTAATTTTTACTCCTACAATATCCAATACTTACCCTACTGTTGCACCCCCTGGAGTTAGAATAGTAATTGTTCCCCCTACACTATCCAATACTTACCATACATGGAATGTAATGGTATGCGTTGTAATGGTATGTGTTGTAAATGTAGTATGCGTTGTAATGGAATGCGTTGTAAAGGTAGTTTCAAAGAATTTGTTGTAATGGAATGCGTTGTAATGGAATGCGTTGTAATGGATGTTGCGGTGTAAAAAATGCATTGTAAAGATATGCGTTGTAAAAGTATGCGTTGTAACGACATACATCCGGTCCGACCAATTCACCAGCAGAACTTTGTCCATTATAATCGAGTCTTCCCCAGCAAAGACTAGATCCAATACATGCCCTCCATAATGGGTTGGCTCGGTAACCCATTGTAGCAAGTTCAAATTAGCACATGATTGAAGTATATTTTTGTAGCCGGCATCTATTTTCCCATTAGTACAAAGATTGAAGTCTCCTAGAATCAATAGGCGTGTGCCATATTGTTGAGTACATCAATCAATCCTTGTTGGAATTGACCACTAACTACCCCTGGGGGTCTGTAGCAGACCATGCCTGTCATCACATGACCTGCAGGATCTTTTATGGAGGAGCCCACTATTTCCATGCCCACCACCTCATTAATATCCATGGGTGTAATATCCCAGAATTCCTTGTAGATAACCCCAACCCCACCACCTCTGCCACTGGATCTAGGTTATGAAACACTTTATACCCTCCTGGACATATCAGACACAGCTCAAGATCTGACCCTACATCTGTCCAGGTCTCTGTCATGAACAACACATCTAATTTAAGTGTCTCTAGCAGTATTTGTGTCTCAATAGAATGCATTGGAAGTGTTCTCGCATTCAGAAGGCCACAGTTTAACACATCCTGCTTTAAGAAGTCCAAAACCGGCCTAGCTGTTATCTCCAGTGTGAATTTACCAACTGCGTTCTCCTGCTCACCTAAATCCCGTAGCTGCTTCCCAGAGTAGCTGAGGTTAGGTTCCCTGGTCGTAGTGGTACTTAAATCGGCAGCATGGCCGGCGTTTTGCGCGGCTGGCAGCAGAGGGGCTTGCCTTTGGTGCGCCCCATGCGTGCGTCCTCTGCACGTCTGTCCCGGCATGTAATTTTATACCCAAGTAGGCTAGACTGCTGACCTTCCTTCTGGGTTTTGAGGGAAGTGGTTGAGACTCACTTCCGGTTTGTGGTGCCTCCCTCCAGACAACCGAAACAATCTGTGTTGGACTGGGGAGAACGCCAAGCAAGATGCATGGGTGAGTAAATTAAAATGGATTTAAACTGTTTTTTTAAAATAACATGTGCAATATGGCAAATTAAAAATACAAATATGACCTAACAATTGAACTGGAAAGCCCTTTCCCAGGCGCTCTCCTGGTGCAGTTAACCACTGAGCTTTGTGCAATTTCAGCAATTACAAGCTAAATAGGGAGCCCTTTCCCAGGCACTCCTCCGTTATGAGCACTGATTACAATCACCTTGTCAGCCTCACATGCGTCAAGCGTGCCCTAGGCCCCCATGCATAAATAGTAAGAACACAGACACAGGGGTCCTGCCTTGTGCAGCACTCATGGAAAAAGCAAAATGCATTGGTTTGTTTATGTGTAGAAAGGATCCTTCCCGCACATCAACAAACATTAAAAAAAATGCTATTTTGTCACTTTCATGTGTGCTACATAAAGCAGCACGCATCAAAAGTGACCGGATGGCATTTCTACTACTGTTTATGTGCAGGCAGGGCCAACTCCTACACATAACCAATCCTCCACAGGACGCAGACACCACTGCACTCTGGTGGGGAAAACACAAGGCTGCACCACATTCTTGTAAATATGGTGCCGCCTGGCGTTTCAGAAGTAGCGAAGAGAGGTGTTAAGCCAGGAAGGCTAACGCATGTCTTCTCCACTTCGTTGTACATATCCCCTAGAGGGCTTATTTACAAACCCATAGCACCGCCAGTCATCACGTTTTATGAAGCACCAGCGGTGCAACGGGCTTGCTTATATGTATGTACAAGGCCAAGTACAATCACACTGCATGACTTTTCATGGCCTTGTAAATGTGGGCTCTTTTCACGCATTACTATGCGAAAGGGACATTCCATGGGTGTTGCTCTGGGCATTTCCATGCAACATCCATAGAATTTGATGCATTCCCAGATTTACAACATTTTCATTTACATGCATTCTGCGGCACACATAAAAGGAGGAAAACACCAATAATGATGGATTTTGTGCATGAAGGTGCTTCTTCCTGCACAACAACAATCATCCTTGCAATGCAGGCACTCTTGCACCATGGCATACGGGTGTCTGCTTTGGTACACAGCTGCTGTTTGTGCGCCGGTGCAGAGGGAAATACAGCATATTCTGAGGTTAGACAAAGCCTCAGCTTGAGGAAAATGCAATTAATGATTGTTTTTGTGCAGGAAGGACATTCATCCCCGCAGTGCAGGCACTCTTGCAAAATGAGGCAAGCTTGTCTGCACTGGATCATGGCAACCAATTCTACATCTGAGCATGGGAAAGTGCAGGGATGCATTGTATTGTTATTAAAATGATGATCCCTGTTCTTCAAAAATGATGCAGCATGACACAGCTACGTTTTCTTTTCGATGATGCCCTAGATGGAAAAGGCTTAACATTAGCTTCTAGTGAGACAAGGCCAAAAAGGCTTCTATTTCATGTAAATATCTGGGGCCAGATGTACGACCTTTGTTTGCATGATCAAACGGGTTTGCGATCTGTTTGTGCATGCAAATACCTACAGGGTCATGTACAAACCCTTTGTAGTGAGTCGCAATCTATTTGCGACTTGCTAAATAGTATTTGCGACTCGCAATTAGGAAGGGGCGTTCCAAGACGACCCTATGTGAGAATGCTTTGCGACCGGAATTGCGGTTGCAAAACACTCCCAATTTACCACCCTTGTCAAGAGGGAGGTAATGCACTTACAAATGGGAAGGGGTGCCCAGGGGAAAATATTTTTAGGGCCAGGTACCACTACTTGCCCTTAAAAGATTGAACAAAAATGTTTAATTTTTCTTTTTCTAAATGTATCCCATTTTCCTTTGAGGAAAATGGGCTGCATTAAAAAAAGTGCTTTATTTAACAGAAGTCCCAGACATGGAAGTCTGCTGAGCCCTGCAGGCCACCATACCAGGAAAGGCCAGCCATGCTCAATTGGGTCGCAAATTGCGAGTGCGACCCCATTGAGAATCGTTACAAGTGACTCCGACACTGTTGTGCATGGCATTTGCAACGGTCGTCCATCTGGGCCCTAGTAACTAATATAAATAGTGTTATAAAAACCTTCAATTACACCACAGAACAGGGGCTTACATCAATGCTAGTGTTTACTGATATTAAGAAAGTGAATTATTAATTGGGGTGTATAATAGTCGACTCAAGTACTACAGTCACTGACCTGTTCGGTCCAATCAAATGTTTCCAAAATTCAAACCTGAGCTCACCACTTGGTAGCCATGGCACAGATCCAACAGACTTAATTGATACAAAAAATGTAAAACATTTACTAGCACCTCCACTGTTAAAAAAGTAAAATACCCAACACAGTAGAAATCCTAGTCCAATTTATAATAAGAGAGAAAACTGTAATAAGCAAAAGATACCAAAACAACAAAGAAATGAAACAAGGAGAACAGGAGATATGAATATTTCAGGATTAAGTGGAAAAATTGTCAAGAAACATAAAGCATCCAATGCAAGTAAATGGTGGCGGTAGACCCGGGCCAAGGCTCAATTGTAGGCCGACTGCAAAGGAACCCGGGCCACATCCATTGGTGAAAATGGATAACTCAAAAAGTAAGATGAACATTCCTACTTTAGAAAGGGGGTTTGCCATTTTCCTGAAAAAAAGGTTGACATTTCTTCTAAGTCCTAATGCAGAAAGGGACTTTGGCACTTTTTTAGCAGAAAAATTCACCTTGAGCAAGTCAGCGCTGAAACTGTAGCCGCTGCCGTTGAACTGCATGCCGGATTAATGAAGGAGGTTGATCCCATTGGTGCACTGGAGCTTTGGAGTTTTCTCACTGAAAGTCTTCTAAATACCAATGCAGAAAGGGACTTACTCATTTATTTAGAGGTGCATTACCTTTGGAAGGGGACAAATCTGAAATTCAATCCCACCCAGTGAAATTCACGGTGGGATACTTTTTGTCGTTCATCTGCTGAGTCTTGGCACAAATGTTTCGAAACTTTCTGCAAGTGTCCAAAATAACCACAGGAGTACACTTCTACATCCCCTTGGACCTCAGGAGAGACAATTACAAACTCTCAGGTTGTCAGGCAGAAGCCAGCAGAAGGGTCAGTTCACTTCAAGTTGCTACTGGTCAGCTTGTCAAATCTAGAAAAAAAGACTCTTGCACCTGTCCTATACCCATTGAGGGAGTCAGAATATCAAACTTTTGTGTCCACTTCTTTGCCCTGTGTGCAGGTTGGAGCAGGTCCAGCGCTTCAGATCTACTCCCACATCTCAGTTAACAGGTGCAGTCAATACAATTCAAAGTAACTTTCTTTGGTTTCAGAAGAAGACCATAAAAGTTAATAAAATCGGAATAAAACATTAATATTCCAGTGACCCATATAAAAAGCAGCATATTAAGCAGTTCATACACTTGAATTCATTACATAGAAAGGGAATACAAATATGCACCTTAAAACTATCTACTAAAAAAAATACAACCCATATTACAAGGCACTTATCATCATTACAGAATGCAGCTCCCTCGATATAAATACATCAATACTTAGGTTTGTGTGGTAGAAAGGTAAACTATTCGGGTTCAGTAACAATGACAAATACTGTTTCTTAATAGCCATAGCAACTTTAATGTAGTTGGAAACCCTAGTGCATATATCATAAGTGGCCAAAGAATAAAGATAATAAAAACCTTCAATATATGAAGACGGCCTAATTTCTTTTAAAATTAGGACTAGAAATCTTCCTCTTGGATCTTTATAGAGGGTGCAGAATAGCATAGAGTGATCAGTGCTCTAAACTCCCAAACTATCTCAGGGGCAAGGCTCCAATTTATCTTCCCACCCTGATTGTTTGGGAAAGCCACCAGAAAGTGCAAAGTAAGTAAGTGAAATCTAGTTAAATAAAAACAAGTCTGTACATTTGTAGTAGCAGTTAAATAAAATTCTTGCTGAACCAGCGATAAACAAATGTGGCCTGTTACATCAGGGTGATATTCGCACCTGTAGAATGTGCCTCTTTTATGATTTTTTGGGCATTTCAGGGCTGCTGGCTTGGCAATCAAACTAAAGTCCCAAACCTAGCCTATAGAGGCTATCCTTTACGCATCAGAGCCAAGGGATAGAAAGTGATCCATCAAGATCAATACAATCTTTAAAAACCTCTTTGGAAAACACTAACTCTTTGAACAGCCTGATTTTAGCAACTAATAACAGGGGGGCAATATCTATGCAATCCTCTACGAAGTCAAGTCCCAGCTCTTGATGACAGAAGATTTTGAATGCACTGTTTGGCATCAATAGTCTTTTAATACATTCATTTTCCATAACTTGTAGCTGACGGCTGATATGGTATCCCCACACTCCTGCCCCATTTGTTACAACAAGCACGCATTTGGTTTTGTAAAGTGTAACGAGCTGTCACTGGCATATGGCAAAGTGGAGAAGCCCCTCAACTCCCCTGCCCGCTTGTTGCACCCTTGCAGTAACAAGCGGATCCCAACTCAACCTATTAGTAAAAACATTCCCTAAATAATTCAAATTGTTCATTTTATCAATTCCCTTGTCTCCCACCACGTATTTCCTTGTTTTTGTCATTTTAGGGCCACACACCATGATATATCTATATATATAAAAATGAAAGTATGTCTGTCTGTCTGTTTGTCCTTTATGTATTACTACACCATTCATCCGATCGCCATGAAATTTGGGAAGTTGTTGAGTACATTCCTGCGAAGGTTTCTGTCAACTTTTTTTTTTTCAATCGGCCCCCAGGGCCCTCATCATTTTTTGAATACTGAAATAGACAGCGAATTTGCAAGCATCGTCGACAGTTATGACCCCGAAACGGAATTCGATTGGCCAATCTATATCAGAAGCACGAAAGAAAAAGGCATTACGAGCTTCAGAAACAGACGAGCAATGGGAAGCAAGATTAGAAGCCGTTCGAATACAAAATGCTCAAGCCCGTAATTCTCAAACGAATGAGCAACGAGAATCAAGATTGGAACCAGATCGAGTACGCACTGCTCAGGCCCGTTCTTCTCAAACGAATAACCAACGAGAATCATGATTGGATACAGATCGATTATGCACTGCTCAAGCCCGCTCAAATGAAACAGGAGAGCAACAAGAATCAAGATTGGAAACCAATCAAGGACGCACTGCTCAAGCCACACTTGAATAAGTTTCAATAACAATGACACAATGTAAATTTAATGTTATCATAACAAGTTTCCTTGAATTTCCTTTCTTCTGAGATCGCAGCTAGTGATTTAATAAAATTCACTTTCAGATCAAGAGGGGACAATCAATTTCTTTATCTATTAAAAAGGCTTCTAATTTATTGGTGTAAATTACAAAAAGAAATGGAGCCAAGATACATCCCTGCCATACGCCTTCCGTGGAGGCTATGCACCTAGTTTTATCCCTTTGGGGGCCATATCTTATAATGACAGGGGTCGATGCCTGGAGTCTGCGAAGAAGAGAAATCAAAGACTCCTACACTCCCATGTTCAGTCCTTTTTCTGTTTTTCCACTGGTCCAGAACGTGTTTTGAGGAGGGTGCTTTATTGCCTTAGTGTGTATCATTTACAGCTAATACCAGCTAGTGTATGGGGGGGGACACCTGCCTCTTCCCTTAGCAATAGAGTAAAAGTCCACTTAAAAAAAAAACACTCTTTTAGTAGTTGTGTTTTCCTTACTGCAAGCAGGCACAACATGTCATATGCCAGGGCCAAAGTTCCTCAGCTGCACTAAACGTAGGTTCTGTGAGCTGGGAGTGGGTCTTAGAGAATACTATGGAAATCACCCATGTCCTCCTTCATCTAACAGTAAAATCCAGTTGGAAGACAGCCATGCCCTCTAAGAAAAGCAGGAGGTAGAAGTACGGTAGGACAAAAGCAGGGCCCTTCATTAATCAGAAGTATTTTATTCTGTTCCGGGCTGATCCCTTTAAAGGGCAGAAACGTTTTCCTCTGCCAGGGGCAGACCTGCTAGGCAGGAGTTGACTCTGATGTGTCAACAGGAGGGGCAGTAACCCTCACCTCAAAGGTATAGATGAGATCAGAGAAGTCATCCATGACCTTCAAATCAACCTGTGACAACAGATATGCGGTAACATGGAGTCCTCAGTGATGTTAGATTCTAGGGAACAACCACGTTTTAACCTTTTCCTAAATTGCAGAAGGTTACGGGACTGTCTGTTTCCAAAGGAGGTTTATTACAAAGCTTTGCAGCGGCCGAACTAATCGCCCTGCCTCCTGCCTTGGTTCTTCAAATTTTGGGAGCTCTCACCAGGTAGGCAGTGGAGGATCGAAGACACCTCGACGGAATATACCATGTGAATGTCTGCCATATAGGTTTGGGTCCGAACCCATGAAGGGCTTTAAACACCAAGCAGAGAGATGTAAACTGGATTCACTGCATTATTGGTAGCCAATGAAGCTCTGCAAGGGCCGAAGAACTCGACGAGTGGCGAGTTTTCATCAATACCAAATTGGCCGCCAAAGTCTGAACTCTTTGGAGGTGTTCAATTAAAAATTTGGGGGACTCCAATAATAGGGCATTACAGTAGTCCAGCCTACTGAGGATGATACTTCCAACGACCAATGCTCTGGCCGTATTAGGCAACAGTGGGAGGTCCTTCCTCAAAGCTCTAATCAGGAAAAAACAGCTCCCGACCAGCTTATTTACATGTGGTTCAAAGTTTAAGTTAGCATCTACCATAAATCCCAGATTGCGTACTGATTTAGCCGGGACCAGAGTAGAGGCAGTTGAAGAAGGCCAGAAATTATCTGGAAAAGGAGAGGGAACTTTCTCCACAGCACAGTGCAAGACCTCGGTCTTGTCGGAGTTTAAATTGAAGAGAGTTGGCTCTTAGCCAATAGGCAGTGTCCTGCATGAAGACATAAAATGTCACAAGAGGTGTCGACTGATTCTCCTCTAGGAAGAAAAAAAGCTGAGTATCATCAGCGTAGTTTACCAACTTCACACCATGTGCCTTTATAATATCGATCAAGGGTCTCATATAGATGCTAAAAAGGATGGGACTGATCGTTGATCCCTGAGGGATGCCATGATGGACATCGGAAAACTCAGATTGATATAGAGGGAGAGACCCCGCCTGACACCTGCCAGATAAATAGGAGCGAAACCACTCTAGAGCCGTGCCTGACACCCTGATCTCATACAGCCTGGTCAGCAAAATGTAATGGTTGACCGTGTCGAAAGCGTCAGACAGGTCAAGCAAAATAAGAATGCCAGATTGTCCCCTATCTGCCCTCAATCGAAGATTGTGTAACACGGTCACCAGAGCAGTCTCAGTTCCATGCCACGTCGAAAACCGAACTGGAAATCATCTAGCTTAGAATTACATTCCAAAAACTGGGACAATGTTTTGCTGATCAGTCTTTCATTGATTTTAACTGGATACAGTAAAAGTGAGATTGGTCTGTGGGTTCTAGCACAGGTAGGTTCGAGCATCGCTTTTTTAAAAAGTGGAGTAACCACCGCCCGTTTCCAACCTGCTGGTACTGATCCAGAAGTCAGGGAAATATTGCAAATCTGTTGAAGAATGGAAAAAAGCTCAGAGCCCAATTATTTCCACATTTTGTGTTGAAGAGGATCTAAAGGAGAAACAGATGACACACCCATGGCAATTCTATTAAAGTTCTCCTCCGTGGGTGGTTCAAAATGGTTCAAGAAAGTCAGTGGGCCTGGCTCCACCCCGTTCTCCATGTCTGGATCTCGAGGCCCATTAGTTTTAGTGATAGGACCTTCATTTCTGAAGAGGGCATTTGCCTTCAGTCCTTCAATAATTTTACTGATTTTCTCCAAAAAGATGGTCGCTAACTTGACACATAAAGCTTGAGTTGGCAGGATTTTACATTGTGTACATTCAGGGGCAGCAATATCATTTACTTTTTTGGAAAATTGTTCTGGGGTTATCTTTTGAGTTCAGTATATTATTTGCAATATATTCTGATTTTGCTGCCATAATTCCCTTCCTATTTTCCACTATTGCGAACTTCCACCTAATTTTATCTTCATTGTGGTATAACTTCCTCCACTTCCTCTCCGCCTGCCAGCAGGTCAATTTTAAAGATTTAAGGTGACCATTAAACCAACAGGCTGTTGGCCTGCCAGTCTTTTTACAATTTTTCATAGGAATGACCTGGTCAAGCCTAAGTTTGATCTGATCACAAAAATCTACATAATTATTGAGATCCTCTTCATAAGAAAAGATCAAGGATAAAGTATTCCCCCTTTTTTTTTTTTAGAAGTACCTTCCAGTCTCTGCTCCTGAAAGTCCTTGTCTCGCTGGTAGCTGGTGGTACCTTCCTTGAAATAAATATCTGATACTTGACCAAATAATGGTCAGACCAGCCAACTGGTAAGATTAATAATGTCCCCAAGGCCTGTTCCTTAGAGAATATCAGGTCCAGTGTGTTCCCCCCTTGTGGGTGGCTTCATTGATCCATTGGCGAAGACTCAGACTCTCACAGGACTGAATTAGATTACTGTATCCTGAATCAAGGTTTCCATTCAGCCATAAATTAAAATCAGCCAAGACAAGCAGATTAGAGTGGGTAAGGGCAATATTAAAAATAACATCTACCAGCCTCTGCATATGAGGTGGGATAATCACACCAGGGGGTCTGTAGCAGATTATAACCACCAATAAATAGCCCTTTGGGTCTTTGAGTGATAAGCCCAAGAGCTCAAATCCTTATACTTGATCTAAATCTAATTAAGTGAAGTCCAGACTATCTTTAAAGATAATCTGCTGCTGCTGCTGCTGTAGAGATAATGAAGGTTAGCCTGTAGGAGCTTCAAGGAGAAAAAAGGAACACTTCTAAAAGTTACTTTCCTAATATTAATAAAAATCCAGCTTAAAAATTAAAGTGGGAGGGGGCATGGATGAGGCAGCCAACATGGTGGTCGCAATTAGTACATCTCTTGAGGAGGGGAGCGCGGCTCTCCTTCGACAGGAAGGATTGTGGAGGGCTCAGGAGAAAGGGTCTGGATGGCCTCATGCTCATAAAGCTGGGGTTGTGCATTACAGGCTGTTAAATACCCGTTCCCTCCAAAAACACAATGGAGAGGTGTTTTCATTACTGGAGGACGGGGAATTTGACGTGTTAGGGATCACGGAGATGTGGCTGGAGGACTCCTCGCTACCGGATCTTGTGGCTGCCTTACCGGCAAATTTTTCGGTCCTATACTGTAATAGAGCGGGAGAGAAGAGAGGCGGAGGGGTGGCACTTTTCTTTGCTGATCGTATGCGAGGAGAAACAATCCTGGCAGAAAATTTGGGAGGGGCGGAGGTCCTTGGTGTTAAACTGAGGTTGGGGATAGATTGCCTGACAGTTCTGGTAGTGTATCGTCCTCCATGGGCCATGCCGGAGTTTCCAGACCTGTTTCTGAAATTAGTGCAGGATCTGCGCCCGAGGTACGATAATATGGTCATCTTGGGAGACTTTAATTATCACTGGGAAACTACCCCAAGAGAAGGGCTGGCTAACCTGATTTATGAGACATTATCATCGCTAGGTCTAACCCAACAAGTAAAGGGGCCGACACATGTGAAAGGTCACACGCTTGATCTGGTGTGGACGTCACTTCCGGTACAGGGATTGATGATTACGTGGCCTTGTGTCTGGTCGGATCACCATCTAGTGAAGGGAGATCTCCTGATGAACTCACAAAAAACGAAACCTGTAGAAGGCCAGAGGGTGGAGAGGAAATGGAAGAACATCAATGGAGACAAAATGGTAGCACACCTTTCAGCGAATCCTCCCCAGAATTTTCTGGATGAGAATCCGGATGCTCTTTGCAGCAACTTGGATGATAGACTTCGAAGGGCTGCCGATTACGTGGCGCCAGCACGAAGGGTCAACTTAGTAAACAGAGGCCCGGGATCCCCTTGGTATAATGACTCTCTAAGGGAGAAGAAGAGGGCTTTACGCAAGGCGGAGAGAGCTTGGCGCAGAGCCTATGACACTAATGCGCGAAGTCTCTATATGCTAGAACTAGCGACCTATAAACGGGCAATACCAGCTAGGAAGGCTGAGTTCTATGAGGAAAGGATCATTACAGCCAAAGATCCACAAAAAGAAATCTTTCGAGTCCTAAATGAACTCAGGAAAACAAAAGAACAGAGGCCGGAGTTCACTTTAGAGGACTGTCAGAGGTTTCAGGACTTCTTCACTAGCAAAATCACAGACCTCATCTCGGAAATTACTCGTACTTCCATGCATGCCTGCCCCCTACAGACCACCCCGGCCAAGAAGCTGGTGGACAGACCTTTGGACACCCTACCCTTGATTACGAAGGATGAACTGTCCCTGCTTATGGGGCGAGTTAAGTCTAGCTCCCAGGCCGATCCCTGCCCTCCTGAAGTATTCAAACTGGCTATGCCAGGAATAGAAGAAGAGGTCCTGGCTCTCCTGAACTCATCCTTAGCATTAGGCAAGGTTCCGACAGCCTTCAAGAAGCACGGCTGATCCCTCTGTTAAAAAAAACTAGGGCAGACGTGAAGTGCCTGAAAAATTTCAGGCCTATCTCCCAGATTCCTTTCCTTGCCAAAGTGCTAGAACAGCATGTTTTGTCCGATCTCTCTGACCATCTGGAAAGGAATGGTCTGTTGGAGCCAAATCAATCGGGGTTCTGTGCGAATCACAGCACGGAACTGGTCATGCTGTCTATCTTGGATGAGCTCAGGAATAGGGCAGATAAGAAGATACCTGGTGCCCTGGTGTTGTTAGACCTCTCCGCGGCGTTTGACACTGTGTGTCATAAACAACCCTTGTTGCGGTTGAGGGATTTCGACATTCAGGGCACAGCTCATGCCCGGTTTGCATCTTTCCTACAAGGGAGGACGCAAAGAGTACAGCTGGGAGAATTGCTCTCCACTGCAACACCAATTTCTTGTGGAGTGCCACAGTGGTCTGCCCTGTCGCCCCTTTTATTTAATATATATCTCCAACCATTGATTTCACTCCTCAATCAAATGGATTGTCAGGTATATAACTACGCTGACGACACCCAAATCATTATCCAAATGGATAATGTTCCTGGGGCGTCATCAAGGCTGCAAAATATCCTCAAGCATACAGCCAATTGGATGTCGTTGAACTCCTTAAAAATCAACCCTGACAAGACGGAGGTTCTACCTATCACCATCGCTGGTAATCCATGGCACGACGGGTTTTGGCCAAGGGAACTTGGGCCACCCCCAGAACCTGCAGTGGAGGTAAAAAGCCTAGGCATCCATGTGGATGATAATCTATCCATGCGGAAGCAAGTCATCACGGTGGTAGGAACCTGTGTCGGCCTTCTCCGACAACTTAGAAAAATTGCGCCATTATTGTCCATCTCCACCTTGAGACGGGCGGTGTCCGCAATGATACTATCAAGGTTGGACTATGGCAATTCGCTTTATCTTGGACTGCCCCAAAAACTCTTGGACAAACTTCAAGTGGTGATGAATGATGCTGCCAGGCTCATTTTTAAGAAACCAAGGAGCTCGCATGCGTCCCCACTTATGCGCGAGCTACACTGGCTGCCAGTAAGGCAGAGGGTGCTCTTTAGAGGGCTCTGCATCGCACATAAATCGCTCTATGGAAAGGCGCCAAGATATATTAAGACCCGCCTGACTCCATACAAACCGGGTAGGTTGTTAAGATCTGCTGAAGCAACTTTTCTTACCCAACCACGCTTCAGATTGGCTACAGTGGGTGTCCGCGCCATCTCCAATACTCTCCCAGCAGTCTGGAATAATCTATTGGCGGATCTGCGGAAGGAATCTAATTTGATGTCCTTCCGGAAGAAGCTGAAAACTGTTCTTTTCCAGAAGGCCTGGGATGGGCTATAATTCCTGGTAGGGCTCTTTTAGGAATTTCTGCTGTGCTTACCTGACAAGCGCTTAGAGACCCCTGGGTTATAACGCGCTATATAAATCGAATAAAATAAATAAATAAATAAATATAATACAACTCCACAGAAACCCCTGGTATCTGGACATAATCCGGACTAACACCCGCCATCTGCCGGCATTCTCACCACTCCTACCTAGGTGGCAAAGAGCAACAGCCATTCCCGCAGCTGACTCTTCGGATGCAAAATCTGCAGACACATGTGTGACGCGAGGCTTCTTCCCGCTGTGGCGCCCCATGAGGATCTGGGATGGATTAGCTACGGGTGATCCCCGGAGGAAGCTCACTGCTGATGAGGTGAGCTGTATGGGCACTGCTGGCAGTGGGGCTGCCATGGGGGGTGCCCGAGACAAACGCAGATGAGCCAGACAGGCCTATCGGCCCTATCTACTGACTGCGACCAGCGCCTGGCCCTGCCAGGTGGCGACCTCCGGTTTCTTGGCCTGCTTTCACTGGGAGAGGGGATCACCTATCCATCTGTGGCCCTACTTCCTGGTCCCCCTTCTCCTTGACTGTGTGCTGCGGTGGGGCCTGGTGGGCTTGTAGCCTGGTGGGGAATTTTGGTACTGGAGTAGAGCCTTGCTGTCAGTGGACGACGACGCTGCTGTGTACCAGTCCTGCCCGAGGGCTGGAAGCTGACAGAAGCTCCTGATGGTGAGGCTGCCTCTGCATCTCCTGCCCCGGTGGGGTCACCTGCCATCGGCGTAATCGCTCGGGACCTGCCGGCCTCTACTGCAGACATGGTGGTGTGATGGGGCTCCTGGGAGTTGGTGGCCTGCGGGGGATGCTGGGGGCAAGGTCCTTGCTGAGAGACTAGAGCTCTCTTACTGCCTGGAACTCTCTGGACTGGGAACTGACCCAAAGGTGGGGCGCCAGGTGACCACAGCCCCTATTGTCTCCTGTGCGGGAGGCTGGGTTCCCAGATTCCCATATCGACCGTAGACTCGCTACCGCGGGTCACTTCTAGGGCCTTCTCTGGCACTATACCTCACCCTCGAGAGAAAGATTAGAAAGGCTTGTCCGAGATCCAGGCTCTACAGATCACCCCCTTTTTTGTTGAGCCCTGCACCTGTGGCTAACACAGCACATCTTGGAATTAAGCAACTGGCCCAGCATTTTATCACCCTGACCAATGGGGAAAGATAAGACCCCCTGCACAGCACAGTTGCAAACCAACATAGGCCAGTATACAACTGGCTCCTCCTGTGGACCCCCAAGCCCACCTGCAGGGAATAGGCCTGTTTCTGTCACAGCTGACCTACTTGCACCACTAGAGCCCACTAAGAGGGGGGCAGCCCTGCTGGCACCAATTTGAGGTGAGCGTTTCTGAGTGGCGGTGGCACCAACCACTGTGGCTGACATGGCCATTCTTAAGAAACAGGTCTCCACACTGTTCACCCAAACCACCGAGCTTCACAGGCATGCTAAAGACACGGAAAATCGCTCTGGACGGAATAACATCTGCTTCATAGAGGTCCCAGAACAGACAGAAGGGAACGACCCCCAGTAAGTGGAAGACCAGTTGGAACAATGTTCAAGTCCTGAATGCACACTGCTTGTTTGTCCCTATGGTTTGCTATTGAAAGAGCTCATCGCGCCTTGGCCCCTAGGCCTCCACCTGAAGCCCTGCCTCATCCCATCATAGCTTGTGTTCTTAACTATCTAGACATGACCGCCATCCTAAGAGAGGCCATACAATGACCAGACCACTGGTACGGCAATGCTAAAGTACTGCTTTTTCCAGATGATACACACGAGGTCCAACATTAGATTCACTCATACGCAGTTGTCAAACAGAAGTTAAGAGCCCTGGGAATCCAATATCAGTTGCTCTTCCCGGCTTGTCTCTGGGTGAGACTCTGCAACAAGTCATTTTTCTTTGATATGCCTGACTTGGCCTGGCAATGGTTTATGGAGGGACGCCAGTTGTACAGCACTGTTGGCTCCCCCCCTGCTGGGACAGGAGACTCCTGAGACTCTTTAATGCTAAGCACTGCCTAAGGTTCGTAGACAATGTAAATGTACAGGAATTTATATAGCGCAAATCACCGAGCGGTTTCTAAGCGCTTGCTTAGGGAACCCGTCCTGGTATTCCCCTGTGAGATAACCCCAGCAGGGTATCCGCAAGGTGAAAGCCAGGCATCCCGCCGCGAGGGGCCGTTGTGGAGATTAAGCAAGCTATTGCCCAGAGTTGCAGAGTGTGAACCCGTGAATCGAGTAGGCACTGGAGCGAGAATTGTCGAGTCCATGGACATTTTAGGACTCAAGACCCCGCCGAGCCAGGAATTGAACCCTGGTCACGGGCTGACCTCTGCTTCCAGGTCTGCCTCCTCTAACCAGTGAGCCACACTTCTCCACAATGCACCAGATCCAGGCAGGGGTGCAGCTGGTCACTCTCACCTGCGCAATCTACACGGGAACCTTCCTGCTCTTCTCAACAGCAAGATTTGACTCCACCCAAAGGAGGTAGGTAAGAAGAGGCAACTGCAATGCAACCAACCACTCTGATTCCGATTTGTCTCACAGTCCCAGTATTTGAACAGCATGGTTTTACATTGACTGCGTACTTTCTTGACCCTGGTCTCACCCTATCGGCCCCCCAGCCGTGATCGAGGGACAATCGAGCAACCACATGGCCGCGACTGTCACCTTCAGACATGTAGACCTGCATTAGTCTTGTATTGGTCACCCAGAAAGGACAGACCCTTACCTGAAAGGATCATGTCCTTACCCCATGCTCTATGCTAACTGGCCTAAGTGTCGGCCTGTTGCACCATGGTGAGTGGACATGGGGCGGACCGAATCTACTGGCAAAGCCCTCCCTGACATTGAGTGCTGCTTCCCTTGCTTATCCACCTGGTTTCAAACTTGTTCTCCACCTTGTACCCTGAACCTACCTGACCCCTGGGGTTTCCCGAACTGTTGCTGGTGGTTGTTAAATAGCCTGAGTGTTTTCTACCACAACCATGGGGGTTTTCAGACACCAATTATGGTGTACAAAATGTTATGGTTACTGATTTCTTTATTACGTCTTTCTTTTAGGGCGACAGATGCTTCTAGTTTAGAAGCGTGGGAGGGGTAGGAGTTGGGGGTGTGGCTTTATCTTGGCAAAGTTGTTGAATACTGTTGTTGTCTTTCCTTTTTCTTTCATAGGTAGTGATGCACACACTTTCTATAATCATGCAGATAGTCCCAGGACTTGCATCCCTTCACGACGTGTCCCTCATGTGCCCATTATTATTCCCCACCTCTCGCACATATCAATTTCAGGATCTTGTCATGGAATGTTAATAGCCTGTTGTACCGAGTGACGAAGATTGCCGTCTTTACTTTTGTACACCGGCATCGCCCGGAGGACCTGTTGTCACAGGAATTCCATTTCATGGGGGATCGCTGCCCATTTCTGGCGCACAAGGGTTATGCGGTGCCTGACCCTATAATGGACTGCTCAGGTGGCCCCACGATGGTGCAGGCAGTTGGTGCATGCCGTATCACCAACTGGTCCGCATCCCTGTGTCTTTGTGATGCGTGGAGAATCTGGCACCCTTGCAGTCAGCAATTTACACACACCTCGGCGGCTGTGAATAGACCTTGCCTTCCTACCCACCTTGGACTGTTAATGATTACCTCAAATGCGTATCTCGGACCACTCTCCTCTGCTCCTTCACCTTGGACACCCTCCCACGGGTCAGCGTCTGATGTGACGCTTAAATGCCTGGTACTTGCAAAACAGGAAATTCACTGATTCCCTAGGGATGGGACTGCAAATTTATTTTGAAGAAAATGTAGGCAGGCTCTGTTAACTGTGTAGGGACCCTATGGACCTTGGGCAAAGCAGTACTGCAAGGCTCAGCAAAGAGCTATATACCTAGGAGTAGGAATGCCCAGCTAGAGACTCATGCCCTCCGCCTGGAGGGAAAGAGTAGCAGTTGGGATCTGACCCTCAATCTGGTGTCTCTCGACAGCTGGGCCTCATCCAGGGTGATATTGTTTTGCATCCCTTTGAAGCTTCCAACAACCTTTGATGGACTACAACCACTAGGATATACGGCTGGGGAGATAAAAAAAAGGGAATCTACTTTACTGGCTGGTTTCCTGCTTTACTGGCTGGTTTCCTGGCAACAGAGTGATAGGATCGTCTCCAAGATCCTGGACGAAGCTGGTCAGTCTCAGTAGTCCCTTCTAGCTAAGACCTTTGCCCAATATTACCAAACACTGTATGCCAAGTGCATTGCTGGGGAAGGGATAGCACCCCTGGATTTTCTGGAATCAATTCACCTCCTTAGGTTGCCTCCGCGAGAGTCCCACGCACTGGACAAGCCTCTTGTGGCAGATGAGATTGGCATGGCTCTGGCTGGAATGATGGCGGGTAAAACCCTGGGTCCAGATGGATTCCCCATGGGGTATTACACTGCGTTCTGGGGGGCTCTTATCCCTCATCTCTTAGTGCTGTATCAGTAGGCCTGTCAAGATGGGTCCTTCGCTCCAGAATTCAACTCCGGCTCGATAGTCATAATACCCAAGATGCAACGCCACTCCGTGTTATGCTCAGATTACCAACCGTTATCGCTCCTCAACTGTGAGGTAAAATCCTTGCAATAATACTGGTGAACATGCTCCGGTGTTTTCCTACCCGATCTGATGCAGCCTGATCAATGTGGCTTTATGCTGTCTCAGTAGACCCTTCCCGCACTACAGTTGGCAAACTTCCATCTGCCTAAATAATCCAAACAATCTTGTAAGTTTTGAGTTTTCTCCAAAGTTTTTTAATTAGAACAGTTCATTTCACATAGTTAAATATTTTCTTGATATGCATCTCAATTTGAGAATATATAGGGAGGGAGGGAGGGAAGGAGGAGCCACCCTCCACCGAACTGAAAATGAATATGAACTAGTGACGGACGTCACTAGACCCTTCCCGCACTACAGCTGGCAAACTTCCATCTGCCTAAATAATCCAAACAATCGTGTAAGTTTTAAGTTTTCTTCAAAGTTTTTTAATTAGAACAGTTCATTTCACATAGTTAAATATTTTCTTGATATGCATCTCAATTTGAGAATATATAATTCCGTTCGTCTGATTTGAGACGTTAAATTGGCTAGTTGAACATAAACAAACTTCAAATAGAGGCGAAAATGATAATTCGATCCCAATGCATTTCGGGAGTATCTCCCTTCGTCAGGGGAACTGAAAAAGAACAAATAATAAATACAACGTTTTAGTCCTAAGACTTTCAGCGTATAGTGTTGTCTAACATAGGTTATGCTTACAATACTGTAGTTTGTTTCATGATAAACAGCAAAATATACATTCTCAATATTATTTTACATAGAATAACATTTATGCTACTTTCATGTTTAGTTGCTTCTTTGTAAAAAAAACAGATTTGTGTAGACTGCTGACATATTCAAAATATACAACAACATGAATTTAATGAATATATTGAAAGTGGCCATAAAAGATCTAAATCACCCTATGCTAAACTTTTTTACATAGAGTCATTGCTAATATACGACAATTTTCAAAATTCATACCATGAATTCCCTGAATTCGAATTTCTTTTGTGTGAGGACAATACTGAATGTTAGAAGATCAAGAAACTAAGCATGGGTGAATTTTGCGAATCTCGCGTTCGCGAATTTTGCGGATTTGCGAACTCGCAATCCGCAAAATCCGCGAATTCTCGCGAATTTGCGGATTTTTTTTTTGTGTGTTTGCGCGGGTTTCTGCCAGTTCGCGAGGGTTTTGTACAATGTCGCAAATTGCGAACTTACCTGTCGGGTCGCAAGTTTCGCGAACTTGTTGTTTCTACGTGTCCAGCCTGTTTGGGACACTCTTCTTCATCACTGCCACTCTCTGTCACCACTGCCACTCTCTGACTACTCATGCCACCCTCTGGCCCACCCATGCCACCCTCTGTTTCATCACAGCACCCTCTGGTTGTCCAGTCAGTGTACATTATTGTGGCAACGCAAGCACACCTTCCCTGCCTCAAGTGACCTGAATTAATTTGGGGCTGATTAATGTGTCACAGAATATTTTTTTAGCTGGCACCTGCTTCCTTAGTGCTTCCTGATTAGTGATCTTTTGAACTTGCTAAGTGCTTTCATTGTTGCAAAATTAGTTACAACACCTGCCCTGCCCCAACTGACAATAATGAATTAGGGGCTGATTAATGGATTTGAACCTCCAGCCTGGCTCCTGCTTGTCTCCCTTAGCTGTAATTCAGGACCTTTGTGGCATATGTGTAACTATTCTGAGGTTCAGAGCAGGGTCACATAATAGTTGCAACTGGCAACTGAACTCTGGAGGGGCCCCTCAGGAAGCACTACAGAAAATGGCTACTAATGATGAGCCTGAACTTTTGAACCTGGTAAGTAGTTTCAGTTTTGCTAAGATCGTATTTCTGCAATTTTGCACTTATTCGCGGGGCGCGAAGTTGTACTGGGAAGCCGCGAACTCACGCGAACAGTGCGAGCAGTGCGAGCAAAATCCGCTGCTCGCGGATTTGCGGATTTTGCGGGAGATTCGCGAATCTCGCGGATTGCGAATTTACCGAAAATCCGCAAAATCCGCGAGCGAAACGGATTTTCCGCCCATGCTTACAAGAAACAATGTTTGTAAAATATACTGGTTTTGACAACTCCATTTTACTAACTGTGGTTTGACTAGAAGTCACATGAAGACTGTTTTTCATACTGCACTTACCAAAAAAGTGTCAATGCTTGCACCGTTAGGGATTCTGGTGTTTTGACTAACTTCCGCTAGAGATTCCTATTGATCTGAAAGATTACAGATTAAAGCTTTGATTACTACCCATGTGTGATATTCAATTCTGAGCAGTAGACGATATTCCTGCGTAAGATGTCATACCTGAGTTTGTTCTATTGGATAGCAGTCTGTGAGTCATGTAGTCGTGGTGAAACAGAGTGGTTTCCTTTGAATAAGTGCACTGCTGTGAAAAAAAATAACGGTCAAATAGGCGGGCGAAGGCTAAATTTATGAACTAAAACTGGTAGTTAACCAACCTACTTGGAAAGTAAATAAGAGTAAAACATGCTGAGCCCTTTCCTATGTATGATTTGAGTGACTCATATTTAGATTCAAGGTTATTGAAAACAATGTTCCACATGGTACCTTGCTATTCCGAGTACGCAGGCATAGCTTAATGTTCTGGTTGACTCGTGGTCTGAATTGTCACCACAACAGTAGCGTTACTAAAAGGACGAAAAAAATATATATATGGGTTTAGATATTCAGGACGACTGGTTTATAGCCAAATGCTCAGTCGAGAAAAAGAGCAATACCTTAACTGCGTCTTGCTGCTGGGATACCACAAGATTGATGTGGACTGAGGTTCTCTGTTTACGGTGGGTTTGCGTTCACTGACTCACTATGAACAAGAAACAAGAATATAAACTGATCGGGATCGTAAAGTTAGATTCACTGCAATGTAGCAGAGCGAAATTGTGAAATACCTGTGTACGTTGGTCGAAAAGCGGTGAAATTCTATCGGGAATCTGTAGAAGGGTGCAACCGGTATGTGGTCCTTGAGCAAACGAGGTTTGTGGAGTCGAAAACGGACTACGGAAGTGGTTTAAGTGATCTCCAGTGTAGAGACATTGATGGACAGAAACAACAGACTAACTATAAGTTTACGATCTAATTCGATGTGACCATTTAAAATGTTGCCAGTAAATCTGAAGTTGCGACACTTTGATGGCGGTAATTAACAAGTTAGAATTATGACGTAGTAACTTCTTTAAAAAGTAGATTAGAGTACGCATCTCTAGGATTGACCGCCATCTTGGATTGGGTTAGATCAAGCGTTTCAACTATTAGAAAAACCCGAATGGGCGAAAACACGGTTTGAACGTTGAGATCCTTAATGATCCTGAATCAGTGCAAAAATATTATTGAAATTGAGCAAGCTAGGCCATTGAGTAATTGTAATATGATCTGACGTTTGACAAGTGTAACAATTGTAAATATTGTTATCATGGAAAAATAATCTAAGTAAGTAAAAACAAAAAAAAAATTCACGTTGCTGTATAGTTTTAACTGTATGGTGTGAACCAACCTAACTCTCCCTATAAGTCTTGTTTGTGTGGTGTTGAACAACTGTACATAATAAGAGCATAAAAATGCTTCCTGTATTACTGGAAATTATTGCTTCATAATCTGTCTATAAACTCTGAGGAGTAACGTAGTTATTGATTAGTAGAAATCACCAGATGGGAAAAACATTTTTTGGAACAGTTAAGTGTTAGACCTCAATTACATGATTATTCATTGATAAAGATACATGATACTCATGGAGTATTAGTACTAATCCTCCATGAGTATCATGTATCATGTATCTTTATCAATGAATAATCATGTTATTGAGGTCTAACACTTAACTGTTCCAAAAAAACGTGCAGTGCACTTATTCAAAGGAAACCACTCTGTTTCACCACGACTACATGACTCACAGACTGCTATCCAATAGAACAAACTCAGGTATGACATCTTACGCAGGAATATCGTGAATTTTGAAATGTGTCGTATATTAGCAATGACTCTATGGAAAAAAGTTTAGCATAGGGTGATTTAGATCTTTTATGGCCACTTCCAATGTATTCATTAAATTCATGTTGTTGTATATTTTGAATATGTCAGCAGTCTACACAAATCTGTTTTTGTACAAACATGAAAGTAGCATAAATGCTATTCTATGTAACATAATAATATTGAGAATGTATATTTTGCTGTTTATCATGAAACAAACTACAGTATCGTAAGCATAACCTATGTTAGACAACACTATACGCTGAAAGTCTTAGGACTAAAACGTTGTATTTATTATTTGTTCTTTTTCAGTTCCCCTGACGAAGGGAGATACTCCCGAAATGCATTGGGATCGAATTATCATTTTCGCCTCTATTTGAAGTTTGTTTATGTTCAACTAGCCAATTTAACGTCTCAAATCAGACGAACAGAATTATATATTCTCAAATTGAGATGCATATCAAGAAAATATTTAACTATGTGAAATGAACTGTTCTAATTAAAAAACTTTGAAGAAAACTCAAAACTTACACGATTGTTTGGATTATTTAGGCAGATGGAAGTTTGCCAGCTGTAGTGCGGGAAGGGTCTAGTGACGTCCGTCACTAGTTCATATTCATTTTCAGTTCAGTGGAGGGTGGCTCCTCCTTCCCTCCCTCCCTCCCTATATATTCTCAAATTGAGATGCATATCAAGAAAATATTTAACTATGTGAAATGAACTGTTCTAATTAAAAAACTTTGGAGAAAACTCAAAACTTACAAGATTGTTTGGATTATTTAGGCAGATGGAAGTTTGCCAGCTGTAGTGCGGGAAGGGTCTATTGACGTCCGTCACTAGTTCATATTCATTTTCAGTTCGGTGGAGGGTGGCTCCTCCTTCCCTCCCTCCCTCCCTATATATTCTCAAATTGAGATGCATATCAAGAAAATATTTAACTATGTGAAATGAACTGTTCTAATTAAAAAACTTTGGACAAAACTTACAAGATTGTTTGGATTATTTAGGCAGATGGAAGTTTGCCAACTGTAGTGCGGGAAGGGTCTAGTGACGTCCGTCACTAGTTCATATTAATTTTCAGTTCGGTGGAGGGTGGCTCCTCCTTCCCTCCCAGCACACCATTTCAAAAGTTGGAAAATTGTTTAAATACTAGAAAACAAGGAGTGCACTACACAACCCTATTCAAATTTATGCTGTCTCAGAGCACGTATCCACCAGCTACACATGGCGTTGGCCCACCATCATCAACGGCCTTCCAATTTAGCCCTTCTCCTTATCGACTTTGAGAAGGCATTCAACACGGTGGACTAGAACTACCTCCGCGCGGTTCTGACCCAGGTTGGCCTGGGACCACACTTCCGGCGCATGGTTTGGGTTTGGGAAAATGGGATTTCAGATGCATTCCCAGTAGAGCATGGTACAAGACAGAGCTGTCTCCCCTCCTCTTCTCTTTAGAAATAGAGCCTCTGGCTGAGCTCATCTGGGCTGACCCCCGCTACGTCAGCTGAGTCTGGGGCAGGGGGCACGACGACCGCATCGCCCTCTATGCGGACGATATACTGGTTTATCTCGGCCACCCAGCGGTGAGCGGGCCCAGATGCCTTATGTTGCTTGATCAGTTGGGCGCACGTCGGGCCTCTGGATGAACCCCTCTAAGTTGGTACTGGTGCCTCTGGCGCCCTCCAGGGACTGCTTTAACTGGCAAACAACAATTCCCCTCCTCCGGCTTAGTATCTAAGCGTATGGGTTGCTCTACACCCAAAACTCACCTGGGTCCTTAATCTTCGACCCCTAACTCAAAAAGCTCAGTCAGAACTCAGTAGGTGGCGTACCCTCCCCCTCAATGTCCTGGTAAATATCACCATTTCACAAAATAATAATTCTTCCTCAAATTCTCTACGTCTTTCAAAACTAACAATTTCACTTGCCCCGGTCATGATTCTCAGAGCTAGACGGCGCAGCTAAAGCATTCCTCTAGTGAGGTTGCGCATTGCGAGCGGGGACCTTACAATGACAGCCTGGGCATGTCCAACCCTATCTACTATCCAACCTCTATCTATCTGTCTTCTCACCTTCTGGTCCTCCACGACTGGTTCAACGGGGGATAGTCCAATACTACTTACCGACTGAAAATTACTTTGATGGATTTTCCCAGTATCCATGCCCAGCTTTATGAGTCTCTGACCCCCCTCGCGAGGCCGCTGGTAACCCGGGTAGTGTTCCTTGCGTGGAAGGCAGCCCACCGTCATGTTCAATGGGATGGTAGGCTCACGCAACCACCACCACTTTGGCATGGTACAGGGCTGGGGGAGGTGGCAGGCCTGAGCGTTTTTTGATCTCGGGACCGCATTGGAATTAAGAGGCTGGGGGATGTATGGTTGGACCTCTTGCAGATGTATAGTCTCAAGCACACCCAATTATTTAAATACCTACAACTCAGGCATGCCCTCCTCTTCCACTCTCTCCCTACCGATACTCTCCCATAATTCAGCCCTTTAGAAGCCAAGTTTCTTATGGGGCACCTGGGCCACAGTGGAATTTTACAGATTTATCGCACACTCATTGTCAAGGGCCTGGTGGGAGGGTTGGATTGGTCCTATGGAGGAAGAGGACTAGTGCGATACCATGATGGCCCCATGGGAGCTCACCACTTCCTCCAAACTGAGACTTACTCAGAATAGTTATCTATATGCAGTTTACCTTTCACAGTCCTGCTTGCAATGAGCAAGATTGCACTGTAATCCTGATTGTCCTAGGTGTGAAACCGTTCAAGCTGACTTCTATCACATAGTATGGTACTGCATGGCACTCATGCCGCACTGAGGAAGGGTAACCGTGGAATTGTCAGAGGTGTTAGGGTTGGAAGTTCCCCTTTCTCCAAAGGTGGTTCTGTTGTGGGCATTGAAGGGTACCGGGGGTACAAGGGTGGAGAGAGCACATGGGCACAACCCTCCTAGTTGCAAAGGAACATTGCCGCGGGTTGGATATCTCCTGGGGCTCCTACCCTGTAAAGATGGAGGTAGGTGATGGATTGGTGTGTGCAGCAAGAACATGTGGTTTTTGAGGCTCATGGCTGTCCTCACAAATTTGGGTGAATATTAGGCCTGGGTGGTGAATTCCGTTCCGCTTGCGGAATTTGCAGAATTTTGATAATTTCGCTTTCAAAACGCGTCTTCTCAAGACATTTCTCCCTGAGCACGCAAACAATGTTCGCGAACAGGAAAATAGCACCGTGAACACGCGGGACAAGCAATTCTCTGTGTTCGCTGAACTTTTTTGTGCTTTCGGAGATTTTGTACTGTTTCGCTGAGCTTTGCGGAGTGCAACTATGCATCTTCAGGCCACCCCTAGCGAATATGGGGGAAATGACTGGGACAACTGGCTTAACTATAAACATGGATGTGCTGGAGACCTCTTTTGTACGTTTACTGCTCTCTCAATTTGACACCTTACCTAGAGTGGACTGCATGCCTCCTGCAATTCTTATTACTGTACCTTATGAATATTTGTTTTGCCTCCCCAAAAAAGTAAAGTGGGCTTTTAATAAATCTTAAAAGGAGTGGTTACATTATTTTACTAGCTGTTTCTAAACTTAAGTTAGCAGAATTTATACTTTAATATGTTCACAGAAAATAGTGGTGACCATGAAAAAAAGTGACATTTTCTCACATTTATACATATAAATCTATCACAATTTACATTTAGATTCCCACATTTCGCAAATTGGCCACACATTTTATTTAATCTATGGTTTCTAAAGTAGAACATGAGTGAATGGTGAGCCAGATGGATTCAGTCTAGTGTCGAAAACTTACCACATGTTTTGAACTTAGACCAGGCTGCATCCTATGAAGTGCAGTTGGTATTGCTGCACCTCGACTGATACATATCTGCCCTCACAACACCTAGTTGGTGGCAGTGTGTAAAGCAGAATATGAACCATCATGGGAAAGATATTTGGGTTTGCAAAGAAATTGGCAGAAATCTAGAGTTAAAACAAAAGGTTTGGGTGCAGAAGCTGAATTTATGCCTGAGAGAAACTGTCAAATGCAGACATCAGAGGGTAATCTGGGCACAGAGATGTGGGAAGTGGAACACATGATCCATGACTGTCCTTGTTACATACAGTTGGGATCAAGTGTTCATATTAGTTGGGCATTTTTTGTGTGGAGTTTAATCATGGCCGCTTAGGTAATTGGTTAGAAATAAGTTATTATTAGTAGAATAATTTGTATTAGTTCATTAGTGTCCAAAATCTGGATTTTTCCTAAATGGTACAAAGAAACAAACACCTTAGTCGCACCACCAACCACAAAAGGGTGATTGTCTTGATAGTTTCAAAGGGTTAACCCACCAAGTTGAAGGTGGGATGAGGAGAGGTTTTTGTGAGGGACTAGGTGGAGCGTTATTGGAAAAGCTTTTCCAGGAATAGGAGTCACTTCCAAAATTGGCATTTCCTAAATATATGTAAGCAATTAACTGCTGTGCAGGAAAAAAAGAAAATGTTGTAACGCAGTAATGCTATTACAGAATCCATATTGCCCTGGTACACAAGATGCACACGCCAACTAAGAAAATGAATGCTCTGGTCGACAATGTGCAAACACAACAGGTGATGGACCGAATGTGGATCAATGTCACACACTCAACCCAGTCCAAAGATCTGGGCCCAAATCCATCGTTTTTTTGCACTCCACACCACCCTGGGTTAGACAATGGCGTTATGCAAATCAGCTCTGACCCTGTGCCCCATGGGAACAGTCCAGTCCGAACTACAAAAGCCATGTCCTTCCCAGAACAGAATCAAGCATCCGAGGACCGGACCGGTTTCGAGGTAACACCTCTCATCAGCCCGGCTAGCTTGACTCCAGTGGTGTGGAGTGCCTGGGACCCACGTCTGGGCATCCCCAGCGCACTTAGGGCGGAATATGCAAACACAACAGGTGATGGACCGAATGTGGATCAATGTCACACACTCAACCCAGTCCAAAGATCTGGGCCCAAATCCATCGTTTTTTTGCACTCCACACCACCCTGGGTTAGACAATGGCGTTATGCAAATCAGCTCTGACACTGTGCCCCATGGGAATAGTCCAGTCCAAACTACAAAAGCCATGTCCTTCCCAGAACGGAATCAAGCATCCGAGGACCGGACCGGTTTCGAGGTAACACCTCTCATCAGCGCGGCTAGCTTGACTCCAGTGGTGTGGAGTGCCTGGGACCCACGTCTGGGCATCCCCAGCGCACTTAGGGTGGAATATGCAAACACAACAGGTGATTGACCGAATGTGGATCAATGTCACACACTCAACCCAGTCCAAAGATCTGGGCCCAAATCCATCGTTTTTTTGCACTCCACACCACCCTGGGTTAGACAATGGCCTTATGCAAATCAGCTCTGACCCTGTGCCCCATGGGAACAGTCCAGTCCGAACTACAAAAGCCATGTCCTTCCCAGAACAGAATCAAGCATCCGAGGACCGGACCGGTTTCGAGGTAACACCTCTCATCAGCCCGGCTAGCTTGACTCCAGTGGTGTGGAGTGCCTGGGACCCACGTCTGGGCATCCCCAGCGCACTTAGGGCGGAATATGCAAACACAACAGGTGATGGACCGAATGTGGATCAATGTCACACACTCAACCCAGTCCAAAGATCTGGGCCCAAATCCATCTTTTTTTGCACTCCACACCACCCTGGGTTAGACAATGGCGTTATGCAAATCAGCTCTGACCCTGTGCCCCATGGGAACAGTCCAGTCCGAACTACAAAAGCCATGTCCTTCCCAGAACAGAATCAAGCATCCGAGGACCGGACCGGTTTCGAGGTAACACCTCTCATCAGCCCGGCTAGCTTGACTCCAGTGGTGTGGAGTGCCTGGGACCCACGTCTGGGCATCCCCAGCGCACTTAGGGCGGAATATGCAAACACAACAGGTGATGGACCCAATGTGGATCAATGTCACACACTCAACCCAGTCCAAAGATCCGGGCCCAAATCCATCGTTTTTTTGCACTCCACACCACCCTGGGTTAGACAATGGCGTTATGCAAATCAGCTCTGACCCTGTGCCCCATGGGAACAGTCCAGTCCGAACTACAAAAGCCATGTCCTTTCCAGAACGGAATCAAGCATCCGAGGACCGGACCGGTTTCGAGGTAACACCTCTCATCAGCCCGGCTAGTTTGACTCCAGTGGTGTGGAGTGCCTGGGACCCACGTCTGGGCATCCCCAGCACACTTAGGGCGGAATATGCAAACACAACAGGTGATGGACCGAATGTGGATCAATGTCACACACTCAACCCAGTCCAAAGATCTGGGCCCAAATCCATCGTTTTTTTGCACTCCACACCACCCTGGGTTAGACAATGGCGTTATGCAAATCAGCTCTGACCCTGTGCCCCATGGGAACAGTCCAGTCCGAACTAAAAAAAACATGTCCTTCCCAGAATGGAATCAAGCATCCGAGGACCGGACCGGTTTCGAGGTAACACCTCTCATCAGCCCGGCTAGCTTGACTCCAGTGGTGTGGAGTGCCTGGGACCCACGTCTGGGCATCCCCAGCGCACTTAGGGCGGAATATGCAAACACAACGATGGATTTGGGCCCAGATCTTTGGACTGGGTTGAGTGTGTGACATTGATCCACATTCGGTCCATCACCTGTTGTGTTTGCACTGGTCGACAATGTGCCACATTATTGCCCTGTCCATAATTCACATTCATTTGACCTGATATACGAACATATATTCCTACATATACATGATGTTTCTATACTTGAGCTGTTACCGTACCTATGTTTTCCAGCGCACACAAATATCTTGTCAAAAACTGTGTAATATCGTGGGACGAAAAATTACAGGTAAAAATGTGGAGGCATATTTAAAAGCCCTTATCACCACCACAGCATCACTTTTTTTGATTTTGTGGTTGCTATACAGGCTTTGCCTTATTTACAAGGCACTTAACATGGTTTAACGCTGCCTTGCAAATATAAGGCACCGTTTAATGCCATTTCACTCCAACACCCATTGATATTGATGCTGTCCCATATTTACAAGATAGATGTAAATATGGGGCTGCGCCAATAGTAAGACCAGCTAAAACCTAGTATTAACAGGGCTTAATGATGAGGGAAGCTTTATTTCTCCTTGTTTTTTCTGTTTTTATGTGTGCTGCATTGCGCCATGCAAGGGTGCCTACATTGTGGGGAGTGATTGTTTATGTGCAGGAAGGTGTCCCTTCCTGCACAAAAACTATCATTTTAAAAATGAAGATTTACAACTTCTATGTGTGCAGCTCAAAGCAGAATATAAAGAAGTTACAAATCGCCATTTAAGATTGCTTATGTGAACAATCATTCCCCACAACACAGGCACCCTTGAACTATGGAGCAAGGGTGCCTGAGTTGGCACTAGGCAGCTATATTTAGAGCCAGCGCAGGGGAAAGACAGATCTGCACCATATTGATATAAAAACAGTGCGTGGCGTTAAGCCAAGAAGGATAACAATGCACTCTGTCACTTCCTTGTAAATATGCCCAATAATGTTTTAAGTGTCTAAGATTGTTTTATTTATCATCATTATTTATATTAATATATTTTTACACAAACACACACAATCACACAAACACAGAGATAATTTATAGATTTACTTGGTTAAAATGTTTTTTCAGTACCAACATCTTTAAAATTATTTAAAAAATGTGAGGAACAATTTGTTATTTAGGAAGAATGTTAAATATATTTTTTGAATTATATTGTTATGTTATATTTGTTATTATATTGGTTATATTTGTATTATGTTTGTTGGGTTGTTTGGTTTGTAGGTAATATCGAGGTATTTTCTACATATATTTGCATTATTATAGTATTATTATTATATAATTTAATAAATAGATTATTAATAATGTATATTTGATTTCAATATTTTTCCATGTATATATGTTGATTCATATGAATATAATTTGTAATTTGTTTATTTATATTTTTTAGGTTATGTAGTATTTTTAAATGTCATGTTTTTCTAATTTTATTTTTTATGTATTTTAAATTTTGTAATCATTTTAAACTGATGTTTTAAGAATCTGTATGTCTGTTTTTTATATTTTTATGTTATTGTTTTATTTATATCTTTTGTTTTGGTATCATCACAAATATATTGCAATAATATCTAAAAAGTAATTCTTACACAATCTAAAAAACAATAACCAGCAACAACTAATTACTTGGGTGGCAGTCAATCAATACCTACTTTCCATGATAATTGCCAGAGCAAATGCACCACTTCCACTGTGATCTGAATAAAAGTGGCATTGCATCAAATTATATTATATCCATCTATCTGATTTCTTTTTTTCACACATACAAATTCAAAGAATTTAATTCAATCTATTTTTAGCTTCCAATGAACAAAGATGTGTATTTCAATAGTTTTGTAGCACTGCATCATCAATGAATGGCCTACTGACATGCAAATGAACAGGAACATCCACTCTACTATTGAAAAGCAACCGTCCTTGGGATTATCTTTCTTAATTATACCAAATAACATTTTTTATGTATTATTCATAAACTTAGATATGCAGGCATCTGATCCTAGAAATATATAGAGATCTGGACAGACGGAAGTCACATGCTGTAAATCCCACTTCTCCTCCTGATGACATATGAAACAAAGTTTTAAGGCAAATAGATAAGCTTGGTCATTAATTATGACTCTGACTGTCCACAAACACCAGACTCACGGTGGCGGTCGGACCCCCATTGCACCACCACAACCGCCAGGGATTAGATATCCCTAGCTGAGGCATGGCAGTCTGAGGTCTGTAATATGCTTGTTGGTGCCCTGAGGCACCACCAAGCATATTACGACTTTCCTCTCTGCCAGCAGTCTCATGGAGGTTCTTCTGCCACAAAACTTCTAGTGGAGAGGAAATAAAGGGCACCTGTGCATGGGGGTGCATGCACAGGGCACATTTGTGACCACTGTAGTTTTGCATCCCCAGTTCTTGCACGGGAAGGAATGCATGACATGGTGCATTCTTTCCTGTGCAGGGATGTGCATTGGCGATCTCTCTGCGGTGCAGTTTAAGGCTCACTATCAGCCTTTAAACAGCACCATTGCAGGACTGCCGTGCCACATACT
This sequence comes from Lissotriton vulgaris, assembly GCF_964263255.1. Classification (NCBI taxonomy): domain Eukaryota; kingdom Metazoa; phylum Chordata; class Amphibia; order Caudata; family Salamandridae; genus Lissotriton; species Lissotriton vulgaris. The sequence goes on from NC_141695.1 coordinate 50,767,662, forward strand.
CAGCAGGCGCTAACTATACTTGTAATCTTGTGGGTGGTGGTGAGTTTTGGTGGTATGGGAGAGTGGCGGAGGAAAGCCACCTGCCCCTAACCTGCCAAAACTCCTAATCAGGCTCTTAGCTCCTCCCACTCCGTATGTGTAACACTTTCCTTCTCTACTCTCTCATGATGGCCAGAGATCATGAGGACATGCCGACTAACCTGCATCTGCCGTTACCAAATCCAAATACCTCTAAGCTCAAATATAAAAAACAACACAAAAAGCTCACTTTCCTAAAAGTGCTGGATATAATTGTATTATACTTTTATTCAAAAAAATGAATAACAAAGACTTTACAGTCTTTAAATGAGAGGAACCCATAGCAATCTAATATATTATATTTCTTGAAAAATAAATGTTTGCAAAAATATAGCTCTTGAATTGATTTTTAGGCTAATTAAGTATTTTAATAACAAATGGTAATTGGAATTCTGTCTCTTCAGTCATTACTCATAGAATGCATTTGTCAAATTTCAGGGAGGGAGTACATCAATTAACTGGAAAATAGTGTCTAAGAGAGCTGCCTCATAACAGAATTAGAGATGGGTAGAGCTAACCCACCAGTCTCTTCTGTCACTCAACCGTGAGAGCCTAGACACTCAGGCCGCGTGCAAGACTTTGCGCTCACTCGCACGGCTTCCGGTCGCAATTACACCAATCTAGCATTCTTAGAGCTGATTGCGATCGTAGCTTTTCTTCTTGAAAATGCAGCTTAGAGGTATTTTGAGTGGATTTTCTTTTCAAACTGGCAATTTGAGGGTTTTTTGGTGCGAGAAGCCATTTCTTGAAAAATCTGTTTTTTCAAAGCAGAAGGATGTGCCCTAGAGACTCCAACTTTCTGTTCCTGTCCATCATGCTCCTCCTAGTGCTTTGTCCATCTCCCGGTCACTTTTCATTGGGATTTGGAGCTAGATGGATCACTCTCTTTGTCTGCTGAATATATACCATAGGAGTTAAGGACATATATAAGTGTGTTGTTTGGGGGCATGCACCTAGATTTATTTGTACTTTTATTACATGTTTTAATTTATTGTGGTGGGTGGCCTGCAGTTTTAGTAGGGGTCTTTTTTTTGTGCATGAATTGTGTCTTCGTTTGTAAATGAAAAATTATGCACAGTTCAGTAAATTTTCTTCTACATGTTTTTTAATAAGTTGCAATTTTGTTTGATTTAATGTTCTGTGTGGCACAGTCTGAAAGTCAGCCTTTCAGCAAGTAGGCCCTGTACTATTCAAGGGTGCAAGAAACAACTATTTATAGGGTGTCTGTAGAATTGACACATCATTTAGGCCATGGATGGCATTGGATTAAAATACAAAAACAAATTTTGGTTTTTCACATTTTCCCCCCTGCAAACAGTGTTTACGTGGGGAAATGCCTTTGAGGGATGTGTGTTGTTGTAAACATTATTAGCCCAGTTAATTTTCGTTTTTGGCATTGCTGAATTAATGCTGTGTTCTCTATGTTACCATGCCTCTTTTTGTCTGGCCACTGTGTGTGTGTATGTGTGTGTGGCATAGGCCACTATTTGCCTTTGTTGTTCAAGAATCATGTTGCCAGGGGCCATTTTGTATAGAATAGTTGTTGTCCACCCTAGGCCTGCACATGTTCTTTGAGTTCTAGGCCGCCTGCTTTTTGTTGTTATAAGTGGCCAATGTGGCTGGCAGCTATTTCATGTAGCCTGCCTGTGTGCTTTCACCTTAGGCCTGCATTTCTTTTTTGTTTGTGGCCAGGCCCCCTTGTTGGTTGTTGTTGTTGTGACCATGTGGCTGGCAGCCAATGTGTGTATATAAATCAAGGAGAGAGAGAGGAAAGTATGGGGAATGTCCCTATTCCCAGTTCAAATGTATGCATAACAATGTGGACAAACCCATTAAGAAAAGAGTCAGGACTCACTGCTATAATGAACAATGCCAAGGGACTATTGGGTTTTATTAAAAGACTCCTCACACACCAACCTGGTTGGTGTCAATATTCATCGTTGGGGTCCCAACCGAAAGGCCGAATGCCCCCCGGTTGTGCTATGACGCCTTATTACAGTGGAGCTGGTGTGGTGTTTTTTGCATGAAGTGGTGTAGTGAAGATTTAAAAGTGTCTCTGGGAGTCCTTGCCTTATGTGCTCGTTAGTGGCGGCCCAGGATATGGCTAAAAACAGATAGCGCAACTACTGGAGTCAATTTACTCTTAGTTGTCTGAAATGTGGTTTACATGTTTCAGCCCCAGATAGAAAATAAAAGGGCTTTCGTCAGGACCGGGTGAAAAGTGAGTGAGTGGCAAATATCGTGCAGTGTGAAAGGTGAATTTTCAACATACACGCTAAGGTGTGTTGTACTGCTCAGTGGTACTTGTATAATTAGGAACCCACTGTAAAAAACCTGTGGAAATAAAAAGGCAAGACAAGAAATATAAAGAGAAAGTGCAACATAAAATGCAATCTTTGGCGTATTTTTTAGTGCCTTTGTGCTGGTCTCAGGTAAGTAGGCACAACAGTGAGTCAATCCGTAGTCTGAGCCCAGTGGGAGAAATATACTATGAATACACAAAGTGCACATATGTCTCTCAACCGGTATGAAGGCTATGACTATAGCGCAGCATGGTAATAAACCTTTAGGGTGTGTCTATTGCGCCTTTACATTGTAAACAGACATGCAGCATGCTGGGGAAGTGTTATGAGTACCCCTGGGTGCAGAGGTACTGAGGTGCCTGGTGATCGGAAGGATAGTTTTCATCAGTGTTGTTGCTTGGCTAAAGCATATGCGGCCACTATATCAGGTATAATCGATATCTAGGAAAAGATTGCAAACACCATGAATTATAGTGTTAGGCAGCAATTCAGGGTGCGGGAGGGGTACCGTCTATAGTCACTTCCTAGACATGGAAAACAAGTAGAAAGCGCCATTAGCAAGAAGAAAAAAAAAAGAAACTGCATATCGCAGCATCCGGTATTAATGGTCTATTGACGAGGCATTCGCATGCGTATGCATGGAGCCTACGGAGAGGAGAACTAGACCGGAGGCTGGGGGCTGAGCGGCGCCTGCTTGAGCGCCATCTTTAGTATGAAGAAATCCCCTTTATGAACAACAAATCACCATCATTAATAATTTCTGGGGCCCCTTGTCATAAAAAGCCTTGATTAGAAAAATGGAAAAGAGAAAAGGACACATTAGCGCCGAACCTCAATTTGGAATGCCATATTGAAGATGGCTGAGTGCTCACATGGGATAAAGTGTATAATGGCCCGTGAACCCAGAGAATAAGAAGTGACATTGTGAATTGGACATTGGAATAAGAAAACAAAAGTACTTGACCATGTGTGCTGAGGTACTGTGTTATTTGTACAGAAATATCTTTAGGGATACCCATAATCATGGAGTAAGTCCACATAAAAGTGAAAGAAAAACAGAGGAAGAATGCCTAATGTCTCAGACTAGGGAGGTCAGATATTCCCGGAAAGGTCTAAATATGGGTGGACATGGTAAAGCTGCACTGAGTAAGGAAGCCACTAGGCTAAATCCAGTTGAAAGGTAACTACAGATCTAGGGCTTCTCAAAAGGACTTGCTTAGAGTGTTCTACAGGATGTTATCATTAAGGCCCATCAGATGGCTAGCCAGGCGATATATCCAACATTGTTCCTTTTCCAGAAGGCAGCTCTGTATGTTAGGAATCTTTGGGTCAGGTGTTTCAATCACGACCCACCGCATGTCGTTGGTGGTGTGGCCTGCCTCAAGGAAGTGGTTGGTTAGTCGCGTGGTGTTTTTCTTGCATCGGATGGTGCTGCTGTGCTCACATATGCAGGTTTTTACCTTGCGGCTTGTCATGCCAATGTATGTGAGACCGCATGGACAAACAATGCGGTAAATGGAATTTGCAGTGTTATATCGTTTGTTGTTGCCTTGATGATTGTGGCAGCAATAACATGGTCTGTTGAGGAAACGGCTCCTGCTCGTGAGTTGTTTGTTGTTACTACACCTGCACCAGAGGAGCATTATTTCTTTACACTCCCATATCAGGAATTGAAACATCGCCAATCTTACTTGAATAATACATTTGTTTAAATGTTACATCATACCCACATCGCTACTAATGCGACAAACTGTTGGATTTGTGGGATGATACCTGCACACCAAAAGAAAGGTGGTACACCGTTTATACCTCTTCCTTTTTCGCATAATGGCTCTTGTCAAGCCTGGTACACTTTGCTCTTTGCAACTAGGAAGCCTACAGTGGGCAGACTGCTTTTCCGGTTGAATAAAGAGTGCCATCAGTACAAGGATGGGTATCCTCAAGCGAATGGAACTATATGGGAGTGGGAAGAATATCGACCAGACAATGTCTCGACACAATATATCTTCATCAATACAAGAGACTCATTTGAGGCTGAACGTTTTGTTATTTCTGTTACCCAAACGCAATCAGAACTTTGTGTACAGAGTATTGGACATATCCCTGTGGGGATCAGTGAATGTATTACTGTATTAAATATAGATGGTTTGAACAATAGTTCTTTTCTAGCTATGCATAATACGTATTTTGTGTGCGGAAATAGAGGATATTATCAATTGCCAGCTGGTTGGACTGGAATTTGCTATGTCTCTTTTCTGTTACCCCCTGTGTTCTTAGCTCCTCCAATGTACCGCCGAAATCTCAAATTGTTCAATAATATTACTGTAAACAGATATAAAAGGACATTGACTACCGATGATGTTCATCAGACTGGCACTAGCCTATGGCAGTATGTCGATTTCAATTTAGGATTGTTCTTTTTCATAGGTGCTGCATTAAATAGCAGGAAAATACGACGATTAACTAGAGTGGTGGAGGCTGTTACTGTTCAAACAGCTGCCTCCTTAGGAAACATTACTGAGGAACTACAAATTGCTAGAATTGTAGCTATGCAGAACCGGATGCTTCTAAATGTTATGTTAGCAGATAGAGGTGGTGCATGCTGTGTTATTGGAAGTAGTTGCTGCATGTTTATTCCTGATCACACCCCATCAGTGTATAAAGCGATTAATAAACTTCATAAAATCGCTGCAGACATTCACACAGAAAATGGTACATGGACTTTAACAGGATGACTTTGGACTTTGATCTCTACTTGGGGCTGGAAAGTATTAACAGTCCTATGTATAATTATTGTGATATTTTTTTCTTGTTATGTCTGTATTCAATGTAGCCCAATGATTTGCTCTATGTGTGTCAATGCTTGTATACCAATGAAGAGTAATATTACGGAAGTCAAAATGCAGAATGATCTGAAAAAGGAGATAGCTAGTATGATGGTCATTGATATAAGAGATGAATATCTGGCCTTTCCTAGGAAATCGAATGTCTTCAGCTAATGCTGAAAGGGTCGTCTGTTGTAAATCAGTGGTGATTAAGTCAAGCATTAGCAGAAGACATGTTTTGTTTAACCATTGTCGTAACAAATGTGCCAACTCCATCTTGAATTTGTAGCGGCCATTTAGTGTGCCATACATTACCATGTGCTTGCCATGCGTTTGGTCCTACCTCCTTGTTCATTGCACCTGGAGTCTGCCCGGCACCAGGCTATTTTTAGCAGTCCCCGCTTCCACCATGTCCTGACATGCGCAGTGAAATCAATTACCGTTACTTAATTGGTTCCAGACAGGAATGCGATTGGAGACTGTTAGCTCCGCCCATCTATCGATTGTGCCTTCTAAAATGTCCCTGTATGGTCATAAATCTGCTCTTGTCTTTTGCACCGCCTTTTCTTGAGCCCCCTCATTGTGTATAAAAGGGGCCATGTGCTTCAGCTCTTTGTACTACTCGATACAATACTGAGTGTTGTGTGGACTGTAGTACCACCTTTAAAGGTTTAATAAACTTTGTTTTTGTATTTACAGTTTCATTTCCAACTTCTTCCTAAGGTCTGAGGACACTGTGCAGAGAAGGGCGAACCCTTGCACTGAGTAGGGCTAGCTGAGGTGTACTTACAACATTCCCGGTTCTGGTTGCGTGCACATTTGCTAGCTTTATCAGTTAGTCTTTTGAGGTAGCCTCAGGGTTGCAATTTGGCGCCCAAGACTTTGGCCTGGTCCTTGAAGTCTCAGACTTCACTGCAATTTCTTCGCAGTCGGAGAAATTGTCAGAAAGGGAGGTTTTCACGTAATGTTTCTGGGTGAAACTAGTGTAATGCAATAAAGAGTTGTGTATGTGGGCATGAAGTGTGTTTTGCTTTTCAGCCTTCCATCTCTTGCCTGTATCTCCAGGTCAGGAAAATCATGTGCTACCTTCGAAGGTTGTGTGTGAACTTCAGGGTCGGGTCACATACATTTAACCATTGGCAAAAGACTTTCAGGGACTGGTCGTCCCCTTCCCAGATAAGAAGAATATCATCTGTATATATCGCTTGTAGAATTGGATCTGGGAATTTGTGGCATGTTAGGGTTAAATAGGTAGGTCATCTCAAAGTTGTAAAGATAGAGTCCCGCCAGACTTGGGGCAAATACTCTTCCCATGGAATTTCCATACTTTTGTAGGTATACCTTGAGGGTGTCATCTACTGGCAGGCTTGTATAAAGACTCTCAACGCCTAGGCCCACTAGGAATGAAGTCTCAGGGTTATAGGCCAGGTTGTGTATGAGTCCTAGAAGGTCTTTGGTATCCTTCAAATACGTACTAGTGGACTGTACTAGAGGTTGTAAAAAGAAGTCGCAGTAACGTGAGAGGAGTTCCAATAGTGACCCTATTCCCCACATGATACGACATACTGGAGTGGGTGTCTTATTATGTATTTTTGGGACTGTGTATAAGTAAAGAATTTTTCCAGGGGTGGTAGTTAGGAACTGGGCTTGTGTTTGGTGATTTAGCCAGTGTTCTCAGCTACCTTGACTAGATGTGAATCTTAGTTGTCAGAGATTCACTAGGATCCTGGGGTAATATTTTATAGTTTCCGGTATCATTTAGAAGGGGTCTGCATTCCGTGCGATAGTCCTTCATGTTCAAGGTGACTATGCCAACACCTTTATCAGCTGGTTTAATGATTATTGTTTTGTTTGCTTTGAGAGATTTTGAGGCTTCATGCTCCTAATTGCTGATGTTTTTGAATGTAAGCTCTTCCTTTAAGTATTCTATCTCATTGATGACCGCTTGCTCATACACTGTGATTTCGGGAGGTATGACACTGGGCGATGGGATGAATGAGGACTTGATTTTAAAATGGCTATCATCCTGTGTATCTGGTTGTGTTTGATCTGGAAGGTTCTCAAAAAAAACTTTGAGTTTGAGCTTGCGGAAAAATTCTGCACGCTCACAATGTAGTCGGAATTTGTCCAGCTTGGCTGTTGGTGCATACCCCAGTCCTTTGTTCAGGACTGTAACTTCTGATGGTGTGAGCACATGTGAGGAGAGATTAGTTACAAAACTTATCTCGAGCTGGGGCCCGGTAAATGCTCCTTTGTCTTGCTTCTTGTCTGGGCTCCAGGGTGTTGGTCGTATTCCCTGTGGACTTTGGCTTGGCGTCGTCTTTTGCGTCTTCCTCATCAGCCACCCCCTAAAAAAGGGAACATTTGTTTTTTGTTTTTGTAGAGTGGCGGTGGTCCAAAAGGAGGGTTCCATCCGTACATAAATTGTGGATTCATTTGAGGGTATGGGGCTTGAAAATGCATGTTCCCCCCTGGAGGTAATTGTGGCCATGATTGTTGCCAGCTGTTGTTCCTGCCTCTCCCCTGTTGTCTATTCCGGTAGCTGCCTCTGCTGGAGCTGCTGCTGGCAGATGAGTCCTGTTTGGAGGAGCCCCCTGACGTGTCTGACCGCTTTGTGGGTTTGCAGTCAGTGTACAGGTAGGTCTTCATGTATGAACATTTCTTCAAGTGGTTTTGACATTTTTGCATTTTGGCTTGAGTAAGCTCCTCCTTATATTCATTGATGTCTCTGTTAGTCTCCTCCAGTTTCTACTTAAAAGAGGTTAAGGTGGTTTTAAAATGGGCCTTCGTGGATTGGATCTCGATTAGGAATTCGCCGGATAGTCTCTTGGCCATCTGGATAATGAGGATTATCCAGTCATGCGTACACCGCCAGGCTATGTGGGCCAAGTCTTTGCGAGAGGTGGCATCTTCTAGGAATATGCATGGGGCATTGATGACAATGAGCCCCCTGGGAGCCGAATTGTTTCTCAGGTATTCTGTGAGGATCACTCCATGGGAGATGGTACGTATTCCATTCCGCTTTTTTTCATTCAGACTTTCCCAGTCAGTGGTTTGAGTGATGGATGTTGCTATATTTAGGTCTGCTGAGAGGCGTGGGTCAGAACGGATGAGACTCACGTCATCATCTGTGAACCCAAGTCCCGGGTTTTCCACCATGGTAACTTTGGTATGGAACAATCTCTGAGTTAAATACAAGTAGGCTCTCACAGCTACACGCTGATATGTCAATATAAATTAAGGAGAGAGTGAGTTCAAATGTATGCTAAAGAATGTGGATGAACCCATCATTAGAAGAGTCAGGACTCACTGTTATAATGAACAGTGCCATACGACCATTGGGTTTTATTAAAGGACCCCTCACACACCAACCTGGTTGGTGTCATGCTTCATCATTGAGGTCCCAACCGGGTGGAGGCATGCCATGTATTTTGTGGGAAGTAGTGTAGTGAAGATTAAAAAGTATCTCTGGGAATCCTTGCACAAATGGTAACACTGCAAATGCCATATACTGCATTGTTTTCTATACCGTCTTACATACATTGGCATGACAAGCCACAAGGTGAAAACCCGCATATGTGAGCACCTCAGCACCATCCAATGCAAGAAAAACACCACGCGACTAACTAACCACTTCCTTGAGGCAGGCCACACTACCACCAAGATGCGGTGAGTTGTGATTGAAACACTTGACCCAAAGATTCCTAACATACAGAGCTGCCTCTTGGAAAAGGAACAACATTGGATTTATAGCCTGTTTAGCCATCTGACGAGCCTTAATGATAACATCCTGTGGAACACCCTGAGCAAGTCGTCTGAGAGGCCCTAGATCTGTAGTTACCCTTCAACTAGATTTAGCCTAGTGGCTTCCTTACTCAGTTCAGCTTTACCGTGTCCCCTCATTTTTAGACCTTTCCGGAATATCTGACCTCCCTAGTCTGATACATTAGGCATTCTTCGTCTGTTTTACTTTCAGCTTTATGCGGACTTACTCCATGATTGTGGGTATACCTAAGGCTCTTCCGGTACATATAATACAGTACTTCAATGTCCCATTCACAATGTCACTTCTTATTCTCTGGGTTCACAGGACATTATACACTTTATCCCATGTGGGCACTCAGCCATCTTCAATATGGCATCCCGAATTGCGGATCGTCGCTAATGTTCCTGAAGTGAGCCCACACAACCACAAATGATAGGACAGATGTTATTTGTTAGCCATTAGTCACAAGAGCTCCCAGGAACTGACAAACAAGAATCCCAGGAACAGTATTCAAAGCACAACATTCTGTATCCATAGGAATGAAAATGACATAGTGATGTTCTGACAAGATAGACATACAAGATAGAAACTAGATTACTACAATATTTCCCTTCTTTCACAAAACTCAAACCTAAACATTTTAAGAAGAATAAAAAGAAACTTAAAAACAGAACCATAAAAATAACATAAGCAAGATGAAAAGAATAATACATTATAAAGAAGCAAAGATTAGAATATGGCCAAAAGAATACATAAAATCAAAAAACAGATGTCAACATTGCATTTAGAAAATACTAACATTCTAAAGTTACAAGTCCATGCCTTTAGGAGAAACCCTAATCCTACTGCTCTTCCTAGGAGAAACATAAACCAACCTGGAATCATTTTTTACCGGCAAATTCAACTTCAGTATTTTTCCCTCTAGTAGCATAACCCAGCTGAGAAACAACTTTCTGAGGCCGTTTATACACACAAGCAAGATTCCACCAGTTTTTTCCATTAACTCTCACTGCAAATTTCGTGACAGCATCAACTTGAACTGGTGAACCAAATTTCGATAACCCTTTAGATACATTATGTGGTGACTTGATTTTAACCCAGTCACCTACCTTTATGTTGGAAACAAAATCTGTCTGAATGTTTGTTTTCTGATGACTTTTAATAGCTTCACGTCCTTGATGCTTATTTACATTCATATCAGTTTGAAATTGATTATCTGTGAAAAAAGTATTCTCTGTTGACTTATTGTGCAAGAATGAACCCCATTTTCTCATCCAAGCTGGACACAGATGAAATGAAGCTTCTCTTCCTCTTAGAAGCTTGAATGGACTTGAACCAGTAGTTGCATTTGGAGTTGTCCTATGAGCCCATAACATACTCTGCACAGCCTCCTTAATATCTAAATCAGAGGACACTGCCCATTGTATGCACTCCACCAAAATTTGGTTATTCCTCTCAATAAAACCATTTGCTTGAGGATGAAAAAAGGGCCACCCTCTAGTGAACAATACCCGATTGAGACAAGAAGACAGACATTTCTTTTGAAGTAAACTGAACTCCATTATCCGAAATAATCTCTTTCGGAAACCCCTCCCTTGCAAATAGACTTTGAAAGAATTTGATAACCTCATTAGAATTAGGATCAGTCATGAAATGGACCTCCCACCATTTGCTAAAGTAATCAGCCACGACCAAAGCAAATTTACATTTGTTAGGTAAGATGTTGAATGGACCTACAAAATCCACTGCCAATTTCAACCAAGGACCATCTGACAACGCCACGTGTTGAATCGGAGGAAAAACAATCTTGACCACTTTGTCACTGGAATTGCAGATAATACAATCCTCCACAAGAGAAGTAATATGTTGGTCCATGGAGGGCCACCAATAAAAATTACGAATTCTTTTCTTAGTGTTAGTTTGCCCCAAGTGTCCCTCATGTCCAAAATTAATTATGGGTGATCTTAATTTCTCTGGTGGTACAAATTTCTCACCCCTCATAATCATGCTGCCTCCTTCAACAGTTAATTCATCACCAACTTTTGCAAAGGGATGAAATTCTTTTTCCCGTAAGTTTTCTTTAGGCCAACCAGTGATAATGTAGTGCTTGAGTCTCTTCAAAACATTATCTTGTTCCATAGCAGCAAACCATTCATTTTCGGAAAAACAACCAACTAAACATGCATCCACAGCAGCAATCAAACAATCTTCATCTATAGGTACTGGGAGTATTCTTTCCACCTGGTATGTGTGCAATATGAAAGCTATACTGTAGAAGTTTGCTACTAAGCCTTGCTATACGCGGTGTATGATCTTTCACAACCTTCCCTTGTAGAATGGGAATCAAAGGTTTATGATCCGTGAGAAGGTTGAAATTCCTACCCCACAAAAACATTTAAATCTCTCAATTGCCCAACAAGATGCCAAGAGTTCACGCTCAATTACAGAATAATTCTTTTCACTAGGTCTTAAAGCCCGTAACGTAAAACAAACAGTGGATTCCTTCCCATCCTTCACTTGTGAAATCATACCACCTAAACCATACAAACTTGCATCAACTGACACAGTACATTTAATATTAGTATCAAATGGTGTTAAAATGTTACATGATCCTAATTCTTTTTTCAAATTTTTGAATTCACTTTCACAGATGTCATTCCAATTAAAAATTGCCCTTTTCTTTAGCAAGTCTCTCATATGTGCAGTCTTCATAGAGAAGCTAGGAATAAATTTAGAATAAAATTTGCACATTCCCAGAAAAGAGGCAACCATATCTTTTGTAGTCGGACTAGGAGCATCTACAATTGCTTGTATCAAACCTTCCCTTGGTACTATACCTGCTCCTGAAATCTGATGTCCTAAATACTCAATAGATTGCACACAAAAAATGCATTTCAACTTATTTGCCACAATACCATTCTGCTCAAGCCTTTCTAACATTTTAGACACATTACAATCATGTTGAAACTTAGTTTTGCCAGCTACCAAAATGTAATCTTGGTAAACAACAGTCTCCATAACACCTTGCAAAACTTTCTCCATAACACGTTGAAACACTGAAGCTGCACTAGCTAAGCCAAATGGCATTCTCCTAAATTGAAATGTCCCAATAGGAGATACAAACGCTGTGATGTGTTTACAAGTAGGATCTAATTGCCCATGGTGATAAGCTGAAGCTAGATCAATTTTTGTAAAATAGCTAGCCCCCGCAAACTTAGAAAGAATATCGTCAATGCGAGGCAAAGGATGAGAATCTATCCAAATTTCACTATCGACACTACGAAGATCAATAAAGACTCTCAAACTACCATTGGGTTTGCGTCTGACAACCAAAGAGATAACCAAAGAGATGACTCAATGGGTTCAATAGCTCCGGATTCACACATTTTCCTGAGCTTATTAGCCAAATCATCCCTGACACTATGAGGTACCGTTCGTAATTTATGTTTGATAGGGACAGCACCTTCTTTTAATATTATCAAATGTTTGAAACCCGAATTGCAACCCAAACCATTCGCAAACACCTTTGGGAACCTATCAAACCATGAACTAGATGTATCCTCTAATTCAAAATCCTCAACCACTGAAACTTGATCTTTCGTACCAGGTCTAAGTTCCATTTTGAATAACCCTTGATGGTACCAACCAAGGATATTGAGTCCTTTTTTAGCTACGTAGACCTTACCTTCAATAGTTCTGTGTCTAAAAAACAAGAGTTGCTTCAAAGAAACTTGATAATTCTATTCGCCTTCCGTCATAAGATAGCGGTCTCCTGTCAGGTGGATACAGTGACCTTTCCTTCCATGTCTTTTCAAATAGCTCATCAGTTATCATGATTATACGTGCCCCTGAATCAACCAATAAATCTAAAGGTTTATTGTCCACTAAAACTTCGGCAATAGGGTCAACACAATCTTCACATTCATCCTTCACAACCACCACTAAATCAGATAATGAGCTCACCACTTCCCCATCACTTTCATCATCTTGTGATTTTTCCGTATAGACTGTATTCACAGTGTTCTTTGCAATACAGACTTTTGCAAAATGCCCTTGTTTACCACACTTATGGCAAGACGCATTCTTAGCAGGGCACATTTTTGCATTAGGAAAATGTTCAGCAAACCCACACTTTGTACACACATTCTTTTGTTTGATTTTGCTTTGAAACAATTTAGTACCTTTTGAGTCAGTATTACCTTTATATTCTACTTTTTAAGGCACCGTTGCTTGAGTTTTTGTGCTTTTCTGATTTCCTGACTCTTTTACAACATTAACAGAAGACTCTGTTTCTGGTTTCAACTCTTTTTTAGCTTTCTGTGAAAGTTCGATACTTTTCACATTAGATATAGTCTCATCCAATGATGGATTTTTAAGTGTTAATAACTTCTCTTGAACTTTCCCACAATTAGTATGAACAACAATCTGAACTCTTATTAACTGTTCAGTAAATTGTTCAAATTCACACTCTGACGCTAAAATACTTAAAGCTGCAACATAAGCTATTATGCTTTCACTTTCCTCTTGTTTTCTAGCAAAAAACTTATGTCTTGCGACAACCAAACTACTTTCAACATCAAATTGTTTCTGTAAACTCCTAACTGTCTTCTCAAACTCATCTAATTCCTCCCCATTCTCACCTAACTGCCTTGCAGGTAAATGTTGTAACACTGCTTGCCCTTCGAAACCAAGATTATGTTCAAGAATAAAACATTTTCTTTGCGCACTAAATCTGCTGCCACCAATTGCCCCTAAATACTTTTCAAAGGCTCTAAACCATACTTTCCATTTCACAGGAGCATCACCTGGGAGCAGTAAAAATGGAGGAGGGGCTTGTACATTCTGCATATTTGTCATGTTCAGCTCTGCTATGGCGCATTACCGAACGCAGGGAACTACTAGAACGGCCGACGAGGGGACTAAGTGTCCCGGGAGGCTGTGCGCCGCGCATGCGCGAACAGCCACGCATCCGAGAGAACTACAGGTCCCTTGAGTCTGTGCGCTGCGCATGCGCGAACATCCGTGACGCATAAAAACAGAAGCGGCAACGGGAGACGGCGTCGGATATTGAAGATACCGAAGGAAGACGCCGGGAAGGTAAGGGAAGCGCGTTCCCTGTTCTGTGTACTGAGATTCGATAGCGAACCCGTTTTCAAGCCTTAAAAGCTTGAAATCTTGAAGCCTTGTTATCCCTGTTCCCAGAGTTTGTAACTGACTTTGCATATACACAGACTCGGTTGCTCCGGGTATAGACAGACCTCGTCAGTTGCACTCTGACAAGATTCCCCAAGTCGGTGGGAGAGTTCCGCGGCTCATTCACCTTGGGACGTTAAGACTCTACACGCCCTTGTGTGGGCCACCTGGAAGAGCTGAGGCTTGTAAGCGGTCCCACGCTAAACAATCACTGGCAAGCCAACAACTGACTCTTGGGTCTTTGGTGCTCACTTAACCAGGACAGACTGTACCCCTACCATAGGAACAGAGTGGTGTAACTCTTAGTTCTACTTAACCCGGTGTATTAGCTCTTTGAGAGTAAAATCCTGAACCTAATCAAATCAGTCTGCGACTGTATTCTTTCTGCTTTGCACTGCTAACAGTAGGGGTCACCATCCAATCCTGTGGGCAGTCAGGGTTTACAATATTTTCAAGTAAATATTAAATTGCAAATATGTAGCAGTTTAAAACCAACTGTTATAAAACAGTATAATGATAAAATAAATTATATAAATGTAAGTATAATGTTATCACTTGTACAACAGTATAAGGTATAAACATAAGCTACAGCATAGCAAGTCATGAACACGAAATTACACTTTCCCTGCAGAAATGACGATGTCCTGCTAAACCATTAGATGGCACTGTTACCAAAGAAATAATTAAATTCAAGATTGTCTTATATTGCTTCGTTGCTGACTTCCAGTAGATGCCACGCTGTCAAGCACATAATACTTTACTCGTAAGTTAACATTAAATTTTACCACATAGATAGAGTAGAGTTTTAGTCTTCCAAATAGATTCCAAGTAGTGCAGGTTGAAATTTGGCCAGTGAAGAACAGGAAGAGTAGTGTGTTGTTTCGGTGACAAACGGTGCAACGAAAGAAAGCGTGTGACATTGACAAGTTACGTGCTTCGTGTTTAGTTCCCTCGACGTTGTTCAGACTGCAACCAAGCAACGGAAGAAAGCATGTGACGTTGACCAATTATGTCTTGCGTGTTCTGTTCCCTCGACGTTGTTCAGTCAGGCTGAAACAATCACTGATACCTACTGAAGGTTCTACAACGTCACCATTTGACAAAGAACAGAGGCATGAACAGATCTCCGCTTGGCAAAAAACCGTTGGGCAGCAAAAGGACAAGTAGCTGACTAATCAATGAAAATACGGTAAAAGCACAATGTAAATCTTGCGCTTTCAGTGTGAAGCAGATAAATGTATTTTAAAACAACGAAAATATTATCTGCAGTCTCACAAATATTTTTGCAAATAATAGTACCAACATGCCTTTTACTGCCAGCTATTAAAACAAAACTGCGAGGATTTTCCTTTTAAAAGAAGGAAATGAGGTTACTCACAGTTTATTTTGTCATTTCTAGGTATTGCATTCAAATGATGATAGTCTGAATCTTTTCCAAATAAGTGAAGCTGAATCGAAGATAAAAACATCAAAGAGTTCACTATTTTAAAACATGTCACGGTCGCAGCTTTTGATAAACGCTAAGATCCTTGATCCCATTAGCGTAAGAATTAAACAGAACTTTTGATACACGCTGAGATCCTTTATCCCATCAGCGTAGGAGTTGAATATTACCAATTTCTCTTCCAATTCGACTCCAAAGACAGATGATAAGCTTGAACACACGTGGGTTGGGTGACTAATGGCCAGACCTCGTCGCCAATTTGAAGTGAGCCCACACAACCACAAATGATAGGACAGATGTTATTTATTAGCCATTAGTCACAAGAGCTCCCAGGAACTGACAAACAAGAATCCCAGGAACAGTATTCAAAGCACAACATTCTGTAACCATAGGAATGATAATGACATAGTGATGTTCTGACAAGATAGACATAAAAGATAGAAACTAGATTACTGCAGTTCCCTTTTCCCATTTCCGTTTCTCTAGTGAAGGCGCCCACATATGCACTTTCGCTTTTCATGACAAGGGACACCAGACATCGATAATGACAGTGATTTCTTGTTCATGACCGTGGTTTCTTCCTACTCAAGATGGCGCTCTTGCATGCACGGCTAAGCCCCCAGCCTCCATTCTAGTTCTCCTTTCTGCAGGCGCCATGCATACGCATGTGTATGCCTTGTCAATAGACCATTAATACCGGATGCTAGCAGCAGAACGCCAGCAGTCAAGATCATGGGAACCAAAGTAGGTTGTACCGGGTTTTGCATCTTTACCAAGTAAGGCTCGCGTTCCCCCTTCCCTGCAGGCTTCCATGCCTGCATTCTTTTTTTCTTGTTGCAAATGGCGCTTTTCCACTCTTTTTCTATTTATAGAGTGTGACTATAGACGGTACCCCTCCAGGAACCTAATTTCCTGCCAAACACTATAATTCAGAGTAATTATTGTTATCATGCTGTTTGCAATCTTTTCCTACATATTGATTATACCTGACATAGTAGCCACATGTGCTTTAGCCAAACGTCGACACTGATGACCACTATCCTGCCGATCACCAGGCACCTCGGTACCTCTGCACCCAGCAGAACTCATAGCTCTTCACCAGCATGCCACATGTCAGTTTACAATGTAAAGGCGCAATAGACACACTGTTAATTTTTAGTAGCATGCTACGCCATAGTCCCAGCCTACATACCGGTTGAAAGATATATGTGCACTTAATTCATAGTACATTTCTCCCACTGGGCTCATACTATGGATTGAATCACTCTTGTGCCTACTTACCTGAGACCAGCACAAAGGCACTAAATAATATGCTAAAGATTGCATTTTATGTTTCATTTTCTCTTTATATGTATTGTCTTTTTATTTCCACAGGTTTTTTACAGTGGGTTCGTAAGTATACAAATACCACTGAGCACTACAACATACCTTAGCGTGTGTTTTGAAAATTCACCTTTCACAGGGCCCGATTTTTGCCACGCACTCACTTTTCACCCGGTCTGACGAAAGCCCAATTATTTTCTATCTAGGGCTGAAACATGTAGACCTCCTTTAAGACAACTAAAAGGAAATTGACTCCAGTAGTTGGGCTATCTGTTTTTAGCTGTATCCTGGGCAGCCACTAATAAACACATAAGGCAAGGATTCCCAGAGATACTTTTAAATCTTCACTACACCACCTCACACAAAATACACCACACCAGCTCTGCTGTAATCAGGTGTCATAGAAAAACCGGGGGGCATTTGGCCACCTGGTTGGGACCCCAATGATGAAGCATGACACCAACCCAGTTGGTGTGTGGGGGGTCTTTTAATAAAACCCAATGGTCCCTTGGCAATGTTCATTATAACAGTGAGCCCTGACTCATCTCTTAGTGGGTTCATCCGCATTGTTTCGCAGACAGATTGTGTAGCCAGCAAGTGTGCCTTCCCCATAGGCCTCCATTTCCTATTTGTTTTTGGCTATGACCCCTTGCTCGTTGTTGCTGTTGTGACCATGTGGCTGGAGGCCATTTTGTGTAGACAGGTAGTGTGATGTTGCCATTGGCATGCATGTCTTCCCTGTTTGTGACCATGCCTACTTGCTGGTTTTTGTTCTGACCATTTGGCTGGTGGTCATTTTGCGTAGGGAGGCATCCAGTGTGTTTTTGCCATAGGCATGCATGTGTTGTTCTTCTATGATTATGTTGCCGTCATGCCTCCTAGCTTGCTGGTTCACCATGTGGTCCGTTCAATGGCCATTTTGTATGGGTAGACAGTTTTCTTTAGCTATAGGCCTCTATCTCTTCTTCTCTTTGTCCCTATTTCCAATGCCTATTTGATCTGTGTTGTTGTTGTTGATGACAATGTGGCAATGGCAGGTAGACATTTTGTGTGTCCAGCTAGTGTGGCCCTTTGCTATATGGTTGCATTGATGGTTGAACAATGAGATAACAGTTTAATACATTAAAACAAATGATATGCTTGAGGATAATGTCACTTATCATTTTTGCATTTTTTATTTCAATTTTAGTTTTAAAAAATGTTTTTATGATTATTATTTTTTTATCAATTACTTTTTTACCATCTTGCAATAGTGAATCAACCCCATGCCTGCTATAGGTGCAAAACAGCAATGATCGGTTAAGGATTTGATTGTCATGTCTCAGCTGCACCCGCGTGTGTGCCACATCCCACATGATGCATTGCACATAAAGCAAACAGTTACAGCGGTATAGTTTTGCTTTTGTTGTTGCTCTTTATAATCCTTCCTGAGTGTACAATCACCATGAAAGTTTATGTTGGTGTAGAATTCCATTTTACAAATGAACACTTTATACTATTGTTAATTATTTATAATATCTTAAGTAACAACACCAGATTATTTTTGTGTGTCTGTACTACTACTTGAACTGCAACAATGCCATGTTTCACTGATGTATTTTATGCCTGTTTGCTTTTAGGTTCACAAGGGAGGAGACATCATCCAGAGTACTGCAAGACAGAAGGCCTCTACATGACGAGACGTGTGAATGCCTACACAACACTGTCATCTCTTCAGCTTGTTGTGAAGCAAAGTGGCAGAGCAAACTGACAGGTTCAATATGGCCCCAAAGAAAGGTGCTGCCAAGATAGTGGCTAGTGGGGACAAGAAGAAGCAGATTTACTCCCCATGCATGCCGACCACAACATTTTTCAGGAAAGTTGCAACTGCCGTACTGGACTCTGGCGAGCAAGCTGAGAGCAGCACTGCTGCATCAACAGTACCACCTCATCAACCACGGCCGGATTGACTGTAGCAGGCACCGGGCAATTCCCTGGTGGGCAGCAAGGGTGGGGGATGGTTAAGGACCCCTGGGGACCGCTTTTGTTACCAGGCGCCAGTATTATCAGCCCCCTTTAGCAAAAGCAGCTCAGGTGTTTTCCACGTGCACCCCTGTCTCCCCCTTCACCGGGGCAGATCTGACTCAATTGCCAGGGCCGGTGTGCATTCCCAGTACCACCTTGTGCCCAACCTAAGCCCAGGACAATGTTTGTCAGTGACGCAGCCAATGCTATCATCTCAATGCAGACGGGTATTATTATTATTATTATTATTATTATTATTATTATTTTTGAATTTGTATATCAGCGCACAGCTACCCAAAAAGGGTTTCCCAGCATTGTACAAGAACAGCAGAGAGTAGAGCAGCCTATTGGCTGAATATCCATGTTTTCAAAGATCTGCGGAATAAAATAAGGTTAGGTTGCATGCGGAGAGGCAGTGGCAAGGTATTCCAAAGGGTAGGGGCCAAGTACGAGAACGAACGCCCCCCATGCAGGAAAGCCTGATATTAGGGACTCTAAATTTTATCTGAGTGGAGGATCTGAGGTTGCGAAGAGACACATACGGACAGGCTAAAAGTTGCAAGTAGCAGGGCGCTTGTAGATGCTTAATGCAGAACATGTAGGTTAGAGCTTTGAACTTGACCCGTTTCTCCACTGGAAGCCAGTGGAGATCAGCCAGCAGTCTGGATGTGGGTGAGAATTTGGGAGCGCAGCAGCATAATCTAGCCGTGGAGTTTTGAACTCGCTGAAATTTCTGTGTGACCTCTTTGTTAGGGCCGTAGTCCAGCTGAGAGGTGACAAGGGCTTGGACTACGGTATGCTGGGCATGTGATGGGAGCATCCACACAATCTTTCTCAGCCATTTCAGAATAGTAAAACAGGTGGCAGCAACCTTCTTGGCCTGCTGTTGCATGGAGAGGGTGTCATCCACGATGAATTCAGGATTACGTACGTGGGAGGCGGGTTGAGGAAGCAGACCCATTTCCGGAGGCCAGTGTTGTGGGCCCCAGAGGTCTCGATTTTTACCCAAGATCAGGATCTCAGTCTTATTGACATTGAGCTTTAGAGAGATGGCGTTCATCCAGGTCACAACTTTGCAGAGGCCGGATCTAAGAGCAGAGGATTGGGCGGTATTGCGCGCTGAGAGAGAGAAGAGGATCTGGTATCGTCGGCATAGGAGAAAAACGACAGACCGGATTCCTCAACCATTTCTGCCAGTGGCTTAACATAAATATTGAACATCAAAAGGCTGAGAATAGAGCCCTGGGGGACTCCATGAGGTGAGGCCTGGGGCTTAGATTTTGATGTAGCAGAGAAGACCTGAAAGGTGCGACCAGTGAGAAAGGAACTAAGCCAGTTTCGGCCAGCCCCGGTGACACCTGATAGTTGAAGGGCCTTAATGAGTACGATGTGGGAGACCGTATCAAAGGCAGCACTAAGGTCAAGTAGTATCAAGGCCATGGTTTCACCACTGTCAATCTTTTAACGTAGCATTTCGGTCACCTCAAGAAGAGTGGACTCCGTAGAATATCCAGTCCAGGACTTGGAAGGGTGTGGAAGCCCATTAGTTTCAATATAATCAGACAGATGCCCATTGATATGTCTTTCAAGGATATTTGAGAGAGAAAACAGAAGTGAAATAGGACGGAAGTTGGAGGGAAGAGAAGGATCAGAATTTGTCTTTTTTAACAATGGAGCAACCATAGCGTGTTTCCAATCAAGGGGAACAGTCAAATTCGTGAGAGATGAATTGAGCAATTAAAGAATGTACTCAAGGGAGGGTGATTCAATTTGTCTCAGAACTGTGATAGGCAATAGATCACAGGGGGATCCGGATTTAATTTTACCAAGGTGATGAGTAAGTGATTTCATGTCCAGGAGTGGCCAGGAGTCAAGAGTGATTGTTGTTTGTGTTTGGCCACAGCAGTTATGGAGAATTGAAATGGGGCCGGTAGAAAGCTCGGCAGGTGTAGAGAATGAAGGGTTGGCGGTACTGGCCACGTTGGAATAAATGATTTCAACCTTAAGAAAAATTTGGGCCAGATCTTCACATTGTGTGGTGTTAAGGTTAAGGGACGGTGTCAGGGCGGCAGCGCCCGATAGATTTTAGACCATATTGAGTTTTTGCACACTTGTTCCCCTGCATAATGGACAAGGAAACATAATTAGTGGTGCTGCCCGGCAGTGGAAATGATAGGACTGCTTAGTAGTATGGTAGACAGATTTAGCTGGTGAATACGTTTTTTGCCATCGATGCTCTGTGTTTTTACATTTAGATTTCTCCTCTTTTAGTTCACCATTGAACCAGGGGGCAGGGGGGCGATGGTTGTTAAGCTTTTTAGTTGAAGGAGGAAGGCAAATGTCGAGGGTGGATTGTATCCATTTATGAAATGCTTTCAGGTCCAAGGAGATATCATTATGAAACTTAGGGACATTGTTAGACAGCAGAGTATTACATTTGGTGATGTTGAGGTTTTTCCAGTTCTTAAATGGTGTCGCCATAGAGGTACTATTGGCGTGTGAGAGATGAGGGGCGACCAAATTAAGATGTTGAATTGGGCTTTGTCCCTTTTGCAAAGTAATACACAATCAGTCCAGGAAACACAGCAAAGTGGACAGCAGCCACAGCCAGCAATGCATTTGTCTGATATTGAAGCAGAACAGGAGGTTGGGCTTCCTTGAGAGCAAGAAAGTGAACCTCCTCTTTTAGAATCATTTGCTCCCAGATCTCCAGCAAGGAACGGGAAAAGATACATTCCAGAAACGCTTAGACTTATGGAAGAGGATGAAGAGGAGGATGATAATGACGAGGTAGTCATGGTGGAAGGTGACGCAGAGCACTCGGACATCGCTGTTCAACCACATCCAAGGGATGTGGCACAGGGAGTAGCACAGCGACAAGTGCACTTATTTGCAAAGAACAAGCTGAGATATGCACCAACCCCTGCCTCAGGAGAGGCAATCAATGACATGCCCACCCACCTCCAGTTTGTCTTCAGGCATTGACCAGGTAAAACAAATATTCCTCCTCAGTTTTTTACAGTTGGCAAAGGGGGGAGCACATTGCAGTATGCACCATTTGCCACACAAATGTTCCTCAAGGTAAGCCTGGTGCACATTGTGATGCTGGAGACCAGGCAACTAATATCAAAAAACACCACCAAATCAAGTCGGAGGAGCACTTTAAAAAATTGCTGATTGTGTACATGTTGGTGGGGAGAGCCGGGGAACATCAGCTACAAGTCCAATCACAGTGGAAGGTAATGATGAGGAAAAAGAGGATGACATCTTTATGCAAAGCAGCCCTGTCCCCAGGAGTGTGCCAGCAGATCCACCCACCTCAGAGACTTCACAATGGCACAAGAAGACTCAGAGTGAGATGGAGAAGACTCAGAGTGAGATGGAGACACCAGAGCACACAGTGACTTCCCCACCACCATGACCCATATTGAGTCTATCACTAGCACCTACTTCTCAAAAGACGCCTGTGTCAGTGCCTCAAGAAAAGAAGAAAATCCAGGCTGCTATTATGGGTATGTTTGGACAGGAGGGGCCCTGCGAGCAAAACCACCCAACCTCATGTTTGTACAATGGAACACTGGCAAAAATTTTAGCACTGGACCTCCTCTCTTTTTCATTCGTGGAAGGAGTGGGATTTTAGAAATTGTGGCAGCCATCTGCCCAAAATGGAAGGTACCAAATAGGAGCTATTTTCCCAGAGTGGCAGTTTCAGCGCTGCTTCACTATGTGTTACAGTTGGTTGGACAAGCTTTGCAGCAAAGTGTTGTTCATGACATGAGGACTGGTTGTCAGGCGACTTATTACATGTGCATCACTGCTCACTGGATCTCTTTTGCAGGGCTTGGCACTGAAGAAAGTTTTAAGAGCATTCGGTGGCATGCAATAGTGGCCATGTTTTCCATGTAGACATCATATACAGCTGTAAACATCTCAGAGGAATTTAACAGCAAGGTGTATGAATGCCTGCGACCCAGTGGTCTTAGAATTGGATATTTTGCCATGGTAATGGTAGTAACATAGTCAAGGCAATGACATACTGACCACCTACAGTAGAATCTGCACCTCTTTCAGGCATTCTTTTAAAGCCCGGAATCAGATGTGGATGGTTCAGCATAATTCGTTTTTTACAGACTTTTATATAGTGTGAACTTGACCCGAATTGGGTATCAGAGAGCTTCACATATCACCAATTGCATTACATGAGGACACAATAATAGAGCACCAGTTAAAAACCTGATACAGGGGGTGCCAACATGTTGGAACTCCACATTTCACATGCTGCAAGATCTGTTTGAGCAGGACATACAGATAAATGACTATGTCATTAAAGGGTGGGGGATGGTTAAGGACCCCTGGGGACCGCTTTTGTTACCAGGGGCCAGTATTATCAGCCCCCTTTAGCAAAAGCAGCTCAGGTGTTTTCCACGTGCACCCCTGTCTCCCCCTTCACCGGGGCAGATCTGACTCAATTGCCAGGGCCGGTGTGCATTCCCAGTACCACCCTGTGCCCAACCTAAGCCCAGGACAATGTTTGTCAGTGACGCAGCCAATGCTATCATCTCAATGCAGACGGGTATTATTATTATTATTATTATTATTATTATTATTATTTTTGAATTTGTATATCAGCGCACAGCTACCCAAAAAGGGTTTCCCAGCATTGTACAAGAACAGCAGAGAGTAGAGCAGCCTATTGGCTGAATATCCATGTTTTCAAAGATCTGCGGAATAAAATAAGGTTAGGTTGCATGCGGAGAGGCAGTGGCAAGGTATTCCAAAGGGTAGGGGCCAAGTACGAGAACGACCGCCCCCCATGCAGGAAAGCCTGATATTAGGGACTCTAAATTTTATCTGAGTGGAGGATCTGAGGTTGCGAAGAGACACATACGGACAGGCTAAAAGTTGCAAGTAGCAGGGCGCTTGTAGATGCTTAATGCAGAACATGTAGGTTAGAGCTTTGAACTTGACCCGTTTCTCCACTGGAAGCCAGTGGAGATCAGCCAGCAGTCTGGATGTGGGTGAGAATTTGGGAGCGCAGCAGCATAATCTAGCCGTGGAGTTTTGAACTCGCTGAAATTTCTGTGTGACCTCTTTGTTAGGGCCGTAGTCCAGCCGAGAGGTGACAAGGGCTTGGACTACGGTATGCTGGGCATGTGATGGGAGCATCCACACAATCTTTCTCAGCCATTTCAGAATAGTAAAACAGGTGGCAGCAACCTTCTTGGCCTGCTGTTGCATGGAGAGGGTGTCATCCACGATGAATTCAAGATTACGTACGTGGGAGGCGGGTTGAGGAAGCAGACCCATTTCCGGAGGCCAGTGTTGTGGGCCCCAGAGGTCTCGATTTTTACCCAGGATCAGGATCTCAGTCTTATCGACATTGAGCTTTAGAGAGATGGCGTTCATCCAGGTCACAACTTTGCAGAGGCCGGATCTAAGAGCAGAGGATTGGGCGGTATTGCGCGCTGAGAGAGAGAAGAGGATCTGGTATCGTCGGCATAGGAGAAAAACGACAGACCGGATTCCTCAACCATTTCTGCCAGTGGCTTAACATACATATTGAACATCAAAAGGCTGAGAATAGAGCCCTGGGGGACTCCATGAGGTGAGGCCTGGGGCTTAGATTTTGATGTAGCAGAGAAGACCTGAAAGGTGCGACCAGTGAGAAAGGAACTAAGCCAGTTTCGGCCAGCCCCGGTGACACCTGATAGTTGAAGGGCCTTAATGAGTACGATGTGGGAGACCGTATCAAAGGCAGCACTAAGGTCAAGTAGTATCAAGGCCATGGTTTCACCACTGTCAATCTTTTAACATAGCATTTCGGTCACCTCAAGAAGAGTGGATTCCGTAGAATATCCAGTCCAGGACTTGGAAGGGTGTGGAAGCCCATTAGTTTCAATATACTCAGACAGATGCCCATTGATATGTCTTTCAAGGATATTTGAGAGAGAAAACAGAAGTGAAATAGGACGGAAGTTGGAGGGAAGAGAAGGATCAGAATTAGTCTTTTTTAACAATGGAGCAACCATAGCGTGTTTCCAATCAAGGGGAACAGTCAAATTCGTGAGAGATGAATTGAGCAATTAAAGAATGTACTCAAGGGAGGGTGATTCAATTTGTCTCAGAACTGTGATAGGCAATAGATCACAGGGGGATCCGGATTTAATTTTACCAAGGTGATGAGTAAGTGATTTCATGTCCAGGAGTGGCCAGGAGTCAAGAGTGATTGTTGTTTGTGTTTGGCCACAGCAGTTATGGAGAATTGAAATGGGGCCGGTAGAAAGCTCGGCAGGTGTAGAGAATGAAGGGTTGGCGGTACTGGCCACGTTGGAATAAATGATTTCAACTTTAAGAAAAATTTGGGCCAGATCTTCACATTGTGTGGTGTTAAGGTTAAGGGACGGTGTCAGGGCGGCAGCGCCCGATAGATTTTAGACCTTATTGAGTTTTTGCACACTTGTTCCCCTGCATAATGGACAAGGAAACATAATTAGTGGTGCAGCCCGGCAGTGGAAATGATAGGACTGCTTAGTAGTATGGTAGACAGATTTAGCTGGTGAATACGTTTTTTGCCATCGATGCTCTGTGTTTTTACATTTAGATTTCTCCTCTTTTAGTTCACCATTGAACCAGGGGGCAGGGGGGCGATGGTTGTTAAGCTTTTTAGTTGAAGGAGGAAGGCAAATGTCGAGGGTGGATTGTATCCATTTATGAAATGCTTTCAGGTCCAAGGAGATATCATTATGAAACTTAGGGATATTGTTAGACAGCAGAGTATTACATTTGGTGATGTTGAGGTTTTTCCAGTTCTTAAATGGTGTCGCCATAGAGGTACTATTGGCGTGTGAGAGATGAGGGGCGACCAAATTAAGATGTTGAATTGGGCTTTGTCCCTTTTGCAAAGTAATACACAATCAGTCCAGGAAACACAGCCAAGTGGACAGCAGCCACAGCCAGCAATGCATTTGTCTGATATTGAAGCAGAACAGGAGGTTGAGCTTCCTTGAGAGCAAGAAAGTGAACCTCCTCTTTTAGAATCATTTGCTCCCAGATCTCCAGCAAGGAACGGGAAAAGATACATTCCAGAAACGCTTAGACTTATGGAAGAGGATGAAGAGGAGGATGATAATGACGAGGTAGTCATGGTGGAAGGTGACACAGAGCACTCGGACATCGCTGTTCAACCACATCCAAGGGATGTGGCACAGGGAGTAGCACAGCGACAAGTGCACTTATTTGCAAAGAACCAGCTGAGATATGCACCAACCCCTGCCTCAGGAGAGGCAATCAATGACATGCCCACCCACCTCCAGTTTGTCTTCAGGCATTGACCAGGTAAAACAAATATTCCTCCTCAGTTTTTTACAGTTGGCAAAGGGGGGAGCACATTGCAGTATGCACCATTTGCCACACAAATGTTCCTCAAGGTAAGCCTGGTGCACATTGTGATGCTGGAGACCAGGCAACTAATATTAAAAAACACCACCAAATCAAGTCGGAGGAGCACTTTAAAAAATTGCTGATTGTGTACATGTTGGTGGGGAGAGCCGGGGAACATCAGCTACAAGTCCAATCACAGTGGAAGGTAATGATGAGGAAAAAGAGGATGACATCTTTATGCAAAGCAGCCCTGTCCCCAGGAGTGTGCCAGCAGATCCACCCACCTCAGAGACTTCGCAATGGCACAAGAAGACTCAGAGTGAGATGGAGAAGACTCAGAGTGAGATGGAGACACCAGAGCACACAGTGACTTCCCCACCACCATGACCCATATTGAGTCTATCACTAGCACCTACTTCTCAAAAGACGCCTGTGTCAGTGCCTCAAGAAAAGAAGAAAATCCAGGCTGCTATTATGGGTATGTTTGGACAGGAGGGGCCCTGCGAGCAAAACCACCCAACCTCATGTTTGTACAATGGAACACTGGCAAAAATTTTAGCACTGGACCTCCTCTCTTTTTCATTCGTGGAAGGAGTGGGATTTTAGAAATTGTGGCAGCCATCTGCCCAAAATGGAAGGTACCAAATAGGAGCTATTTTCCCAGAGTGGCAGTTTCAGCGCTGCTTCACTATGTGTTACAGATGGTTGGACAAGCTTTGCAGCAAAGTGTTGTTCATGACATGAGGACTGGTTGTCAGGCGACTTATTACATGTGCATCACTGCTCACTGGATCTCTTTTGCAGGGCTTGGCACTGAAGAAAGTTTTAAGAGCATTCGGTGGCATGCAATAGTGGCCATGTTTTCCATGGAGACATCATATACAACTGTAAACATCTCAGAGGAATTTAACAGCAAGGTGTATGAATGCCTGCGACCCAGTGGTCTTAGAATTGGATATTTTGCCATGGTAATGGTAGTAACATAGTCAAGGCCATGACATACTGACCACCTACAGTAGAATCTGCACCTCTTTCAGGCATTCTTTTAAAGCCCGGAATCAGATGTGGATGGTTCAGCATAATTCTTTTTTTACAGACTTTTATATAGTGTGAACTTGACCTGAATTGGGTATCAGAGAGCTTCACATATCACCAGTTGCATTACATGAGGACACAATAATAGAGCACCAGTTAAAAACCTGATACAGGGGGTGCCAACATGTTGGAACTCCACATTTCACATGCTGCAAGATCTGTTTGAGCAGGACATACAGATAAATGACTATGTCATTAAAGGGGGGATGCAGTTGGTAAAGCTATGACCATGGATGCAGACAAATGGGGCCTAGTGAAATGCCCGACACAGATGCTACTCCCTTTTGAGGTTTTCACTCTGGAAGTTAGCATGGAGGACAGTATGATGGGCCAAGCTATCCTGCAGCTGCATCTACTACATGACCAGGTAATGAGGGCATCTGAAAGGTTTGCCCCTGAAGGTGTAAATGAAAACACAGAAGCACATGCCTTGGTTAAGAGCTTTGGCCTGCGCTTGGCTTCTAATATAAGGCTGCAACATGAAATCATTGAGTCAAAAGAGTACATATGTGCCACACTACTTGATACATGGGACAAAATAATTCTGCCCACTTTCATCCCTTTTTCTGAAGGGGATATTTTAAAATAAAAGAGGTAGAATGTAGAGCAAGCTGGAGACTTGGAAGAAGAACGACTGGAACTTCGAGTCCCACCCGCAGTTCTAGTGTGTCCCCTTCAACTTCAAGAGAGGGCGTTCTTATGTCATAGCAGCCAACAACACCATCAAACAGAACACCGGCAACAACAGCAAAAGAAGGACTGGACCCAATCTCTGCATTGTATTGGTTTCAATTGGAAGGGTTCAAGTCCAGTGCAGAGATGATAGCAAACCTGGAAGAGTAAGCAGCAGCACCAATTACCACCCACAGGATGTTCCAGGACTAAATGGATAATCCAAAAGAGATCTATGTGGATCAAAATCCGTTGATGTATTGTACGGGAAGATGTACCAATGGCCACACTACAGCAGGCTGGCAATAAAGTATCTGGCTTGTTATTTTGCCAGTGTGTCTGCTGAACGTGTGTTCAGAGCAGCTGATGTGGTCATCACAGTGAGAAGGACCAGTCTCTCACATCAAAATGTGAAGCGATTGACTATGATCAAAATGAACCAATATTTACACCACACAATTATACTGTTCCTGATGCTGCAGCACAGGAGGAGGAAGAGGGTCATTGGTCCAACATCTAATCAGATGTGTTAGCTGACCAACTTCTGGGTGAACCACCTAAGGTTGAGAATGATCTCTACTTCCCGGACAGTATGTCAGTGCCCCAATAGAACTTTTACAATTTCCACATTGTTCTTTCTTTGGATTTTTTTTTAATTGCTAGCCAGAGGAACAGTAATATTTTATGTCAGATTTAAGCTGCCCCTAATTTTTTTATCAGTCACATATATCTTGTGGTTGGACTAGTGCGCATTAAAGAAGCCTCCACAATTCCTTCATTACATTTGTGACAACAATGCCTGCCTCCCTTGCATGCCTATTGCCTGAATCCTATCCCCTTTTGCATCACTTAGTACTCGGACGGTTGCCTCATAAAATCATTTTTTATGAACTGGACTGCCTGCCAATACCAAATTTCAATGTGTTACCTGCATCAAAGATGATTTAATACTCAATACCTGAATTAGCTGTGCTTGCCATGGATTGGATGAGGTAACTTCAACTATTGCAATGGCTAGTGACTGAATACGTGAGTGATGATTTAAGTTGAGGGTTGATTCATGTGGTGGCATACACTCAGGGAGGGGTGTGTTGAAATGTAATATTGGACATTTCTTGAGATGATTGTTGATTTGCATTGATTGGGGCTTGAGTGATGGCTGTTTTTTTCCCTGAATGTGATGATCAGCCCTTTCACACTTAGCCTTATTTAATACATTTCAGGGGTGTTCTCCTTTTTTTCTGGTTCTTCGGACACCAGAACAGTCACTTTAGTTATCAAACAAAAAACAATGCAACATGCTGCAATTCTATTTCATTCTCTACTTGTCCTTTAACAGCAGTGCACTGCACTCTATGTCTATCTTGCTCAGGTCCTCGCAATTCATGATGATGATGATGATGACTGGTCTGGTACGGGGTAATTTGGAGTCACTCAGGACTGAAGAAGTATCAGGGAAGAACTCAGGGTCAGACTGCGAGCTGCTGCACTACCTAATCAACAAGAAGTTATCGAGTATCGACTTCAGTTCAAAGGTAAACCAAGAGTCTGAGGCCTAGTACTACTCAGCTATTTGGAAAAGAGAGACGCCCATTTATGAAATGCTGCTCTGTATGTGTGTGTTGACAAAAGTGAAACTCTGAGTCCCCCTTCTTGTTTTTGCACTACCTCTGAGTCTTCTCATCTTGAGACAATCCTCATGACTTTTACCTTCCTTCTGTCCTTCTCCCTGACTCTAAAATACAGTTTCTTCTTTACAGTCGGCAGGCCTTCTTCTAGTCTCCTTCATGAACAAAAGGCGAAAGCTAGCTGAGCTCACCAACATTCCTGCTTCCATACCGAACCAGTGCCGAGAGGTCACAAAGAGTGGACATTCCCGAGGAGAATGCAGATGCACCTCCTAATTTTGCAATACAGTATAATTTTAACAATCATATTAACTAAGAGAAATGGGTGGGTGAGTTCACTCCCTAACCTAGAAGACAGAACATTTATATATATGGTAAATTGGGTCCAGGAGGCAGAAGGACTGTTTGCAACACATTTATCTGTACTCTGTCATACTCATTCCTTTGTTTCCTTCTAACAAAAGATTGATGATGAAAAATGTGCTGCTTATTGCTCAAATGAATTTTGTCCATGTGTAGTGTTTGTCTTTGTCATAACTTTCCTCAAATCCCATTACCCATCCATCCATCAAATCCCTAACCCTCTTCCCCTGAGCTGTGTTATTTATTGAGGTGTGCATTAAATTACACCATCTATGGATCACACACTTGGTAGGTGGATGTGGTGAAAGCAATACCTACTTACTATAGGATTTTATAAGCAGTAGCCCACACAGCCCATTACCAGTCCACATATTAAAAATGACCCATAGATTGTTAACTATAGAAAGAAAACCATCAATCATCAGCATCATCATCATTAATAGCTACACAATTTAAAACTTTGGGTCTGTCTGATAATCCCAAATTGCAATTTCATCTTTCCATAATTTTTTGTACTTATCAACCTTATAACTCTAATAGGAAACACTTTGATTATAACATTGGTATGCTGTGATTTTCACCTGCATGCCCCTATGTATGCCTTTCTCTGCAATCTATCCATCATATATATGTGTTACACTTCTGTTACTCTTCCCAAACTGTTGAAAATGCATTGATCACAGCATAAAGCTATATCATTTGAAGGATTTATGGCAGAGCGATATTTTTTTGCATCATTGCAATAGCAGAATACACTACTCTTGCGTTCATGGCTGTTGACCGCTATGTGGCAATCTGCAGGCCCTTGCATTACACCATCATCATGAATATGAGGCTCTGTCTCTTGCTGTTAGGAGTATCATGGACTGCTGGCTTCTTGAATGGCATACCACTTACTGTGTTGGTATCTGGGCTCTATTTCTGTGGCTCCAATGTGATCAACCACTTAATGTGTGATGTGAAGCCGCTCATGCAGCTCTCTTGTAGCAGCACCCGCAATCTTGAGATTGTCATCTTTCTAGTGGCGTTGATCTGTGAGTTCTGCCTATTCATGTTAATTTGCACTTCTTATCTTTATATAATATCAACCATTCTCAAAATCAATTCTCATGAAGGAAGGAAGCGAGCATTCTCCACATGTTCTTCCCATCTTATAATTGTTTGTTTATTGTGTGGACTTATGATATGCACCTACATTGGTCCTGCCTCCGTGGATTCTCTGGAGAAAGACAAAGTGCTGGCTGTTTTGCACGTCAAAGTGATTCCAATGTTGAACCCTATCATTTACAGTCTCAGAAACAGAGAAGTAAAATGTGCCCTGAGAAAGATCACAGGACACGTTAGATCAGCTGCTCATCCATTTTGGTTAATCTGTATAACACATTAAGGGTTGGAATGTAAAAATAATGTTGGGCTGAGCATTGTTCTTGATTTGCAGCGTCAATCAATCAAGAAATTTGTATAGCGCGCTACTCACCCGGAGCGTCTCAAGGTGCTTGGGGGAGGGCGGTCCGCTACTGCTCGAACAGCCAGGTCTTGAGTTGCTTCCTGAAGGAGAGGTGGTCTTGGGTCAGACGGAGGTGGATGGGGAGGGAGTTCCAAGTCTGCCAGGTAGGAGAAGGATCTTCCTCCCATGGAGGCTCTTCAAATGTGTGGAACGGCGGCGAGGGCGTGGCTGGTCGATCGCAGCTGTCGGGTGGGAGTGTAGAAGGTCAGGCCGTTGTTGAGGTACCTGGGGCCCAGGTCGTGGAGGGATTTGTGTGCGTGGGTGAGGAGTCGGAACGTGAGTCTGTTGCTGACGGGGAGCCAGTGCAAGTCTCTCAGGTGTCCGGAGGTGTGGCTGTGTCAGGGGATGTCTAGGATGAAACGTGCGGAGGCGTTCTGGATGCGTTGGTGTCTTTTCTGAAGTTTGACTGTGGTTCCGGTGTAGAGGGTGTTTCTGTAGTCCAGTGGACTGGTGACGAGTGCCTGTGTGACCGTCTTTCACGTTTCGGTGGGGATCCATCGGAAGATCTTTCGGAGCCAAATAAAAAATTGTCGACTGAGAATCTTGTTTTTTCTGGGGTATTACTTATAGTCAAGAGAAAAATCTCCTGTAAAATTAAATCTTCACCCCATATAATTCTCTTTAAAATATCTGCTCAACATTTTGTTTCAACTTGGAACAGCATGGTTTTAGTCAATTTATAAAATCCATCATACGTTGTCAAATCATAATTTAAAGTTTTAGACTTTACATTTAGGAATGATCAAGAACTACTCTCACTCCTAATGATGTGGCCATGACATTTGAAATACCCTCTTCACTGGCAGCTGGTGAACTATGAATGTGGTTGGACATAACTACTCACATTAACACGTAAAGTCCAAGTAAGAAACATGAGTGAGTTTTACAATCTTGAGGGAGTTCCTGGGGAGTTCTTCAATGAGAAAATTCTGAAAAATGGGGTGAAATGCAATATTTTACTGCACAGTTTACACAAAGTTTTTGTGGACCCAATATATTTTTTAAAGTTATATACAGATTGCTATCAAAATGAATAAGGCATCCTTTTCAGGTCCTCTAATTGCTTCATTTTGCTTTTCCAAGTTGATTCTCATGTGTGTTTTATGACTAACAATAAATCTGGGAATGGCAATGTGAAAAGATTAAATGACACATAGATTTAACTGTGTAAACTCATAAACAACATAGGTAGATAAGTTCAAGCAGTGCTACTATTAAGGTTGCAGAACTATTACATGTTCAGATAGAAAATACCTTACATTCATCAGTGACAGTTTATAATCTTCACTCGGTCAGAATCTGACCATAAAAGCACATCATAAAATACACATTACATTAATATTCAAATACAATTAATGTTTTATATGGTAAAATATTAAACAAGCACTGGCGTTGCCAATAGGTCTCGCAGTAGGAAAGTTGGAGCTATTGGTTTTGTAAATGACATTTTATATTTATGTTTAGTGATATACAATGCCAATACTTTTAACTTTAGCATATATGACACTTTTAGTATTTGTAATGTCACATGTTTTGTATTGCCTTTACTTAGATGTATTGATATTACAATCAACATTGTCTTTTAATTTTTTTAAATAATTAATACTTAAATAAAAGTGATTGTAATTTTTAATGGCAATAGCTTAAACTTTTGTAAATAACTGTTGTGAAGATTATGTTCAGTGACTAAAATCCAAGAACAGAAGTGAAATATTAACATTTTTTGTGACATTTGCAATAAAGCTTCAAACATTGAGAGAACATATTTGAACCAGTGATGCTGTGGTAGTGCTGAGTGATGCTGTGGTGGTGCTGAGTGATGCTGTGGTGCCCCTGATTGATGCTGTGGTGGAGCGATAGATAGATAGAGGGCGATAGGTAGATAGACAGAGTGAGGGCGATAGATAGACAGTGAGGGCGATAGATAGAGTGAGGGCGATAGATAGAGTGAGGGCGATAGATAGATAGATTGATAGAGAGTGAGGGCGATAGAGAGATAGAGTGAGGGCAATAGATAGATAGAGTGAGGGGAATAGATAGAGTGAGGGTGACAGATGTGTGTGTTTGTGTGTGTGCGGTTGTGTGTGGTTGTGTGTGTAGTTGTTTGAGTGGTTGTGTGTGTGAGTGGTTGTATGTGTGGGTGGTTGTATGTGTGAGTGGTTGTATGTGTGGGTGGTTGTATGTGTGAGTGGTTGTATGTGTGAGTGGTTGTGTGTGTGAGTGGTTGTATGTGTGAGTGGTTGTATGTGTGAGTGGTTGTATGCATGTATGGTGGTGGGGTTGTTTGTGGGGTTGTGTGTGTGTGGGTGTTTGGGGGTGTGTGTGGGTGTTTGGGGTTGTGTGTGGGGTTGTGTGTGTGGGGTTACGTGTGTGTAGTTGTGTGTGGTTGTGTGTGTGGTTGTGTGTGTTGTTTGGTGTGTGGTTGTGTGTGAGATTGTGGGTGCGGTGTGGTTGTGTGTGTGGTTGGGTGTGTGGTTGTGTGGATGCTAGCCAAAATGACTATGTGAAAGTTTTAGTGATGGAAAAACGACTTTAATAAATGGCCCAAAAATTAGCTATACAAATGACATAATTAGTTGGCCACAAACCAGCAAACCTTCTGAAGTGAGAAACCTCTAAAAAACTGCAAATTGTGTTCTGGCTTAGTTCAACTGCTGATTGCCATCTAATATTCTTTATTGATATTTGAGTTCCTTCTCGTTGCCCAGCAGCAGGCAGTCCCAAGGACTTATCCCAGCCTCTGCTCCTGCTGTGTGATGAGCACTGACACGAACTTGAAAGGACCTGGATATGCTTGCAACCATCATTTTCTTTGGTGGTTGCTGAGGTTGTGGATTTCTGTTTGTTTGATGCTTATGGTCGTATTCAGTCAGTGTATTGGCCAACAACACTTTTGCTGGTGCTCAGTTAATTGAGGATCGTCTGTGTCTTGAGAGGAGGAAGCCTCTTTGGTCCCCAGCAGATGCTGACGCCTCATTACCTCTTGGAGAAGCCCTGCACAACTTCAAGTAGATTAATACATTTAATAAAAAGGATAATGCTAATGGATAAAGTGGTTAGTATTCTGTCTTGGGTTATGCTTTAATAAGCTCGGAAGTGAAAGAGTCAAGCAAATGCAGAAAACAGAAAAGAGAGCGATGAGGGGTGACAGCCTGGCACATATGATGAAAGAAAACAAAGGGATGAATAAGACAGACAAACTGAAATTAAACAAACGGGTAGGCAAATAATCTGGAGAGAGACACAGTTGACACATAAAGATATAGAGAAAGAGGGAGCTGAGAGAGAAAACAGTACAAGAGAGGGCACGTGATAGCGTGAGAGAGAATTAGGGAAACAAAAGCGGCCGTAAACTGAAAGTACGGCCGGCCAGCCATGAATAATTAGGGGAGGAGAAGCCGCAGAGCACACGCTGGGAGAAGCCCTTTGATGTGGTGGCGGGTGTGAAAAAAATGGAATTAGGAGGGAGGGAGGGAGGCTGATGCGCGTGCTTGTTTGGTCACGTGATTCATGTGAACTCGAAGAAAAGCGCACAGAAAAAAAGCCTTAGTTTGACGAGTATTTTGTGCACTAGAATTCTCTCCATTTTACATTCCTGCGGAATGGAAAAGGCGAGACCTAAAAACAGCCCAAATACTTACAAAAATGGCTTGATGAAAGTCAATCCTGAAGGATAAAGACAATGTAAACCTTACATAAATCATACAACCTAAGGTCTCAGACATAGAGAGCATTACCGATAAAGAATTCTGGAAAATAAAGCCCTAAATGAAGGTACCTAAGGGGAAACATCACCAATCACTTGTGTGGTTGTAGCTTAAATTATTACTGAAATGTCAGCATCTAATATGTTTTGGGATTATTTTATTCCCGTCATTTTTTTCACGAAAAAAACTGTTTTCATCACAAACAATTAGGTTTTCATTAGTAGTAAATGCACAGGTGGTCTCCAAACATCACCCACCATTAAACCAGTGATACTCACATTGTTGAAATTAATCCAATATTCAAGTAATTTTGATGTGTATTTATTTCCAGCACAGCAATATAAGTCAAATCATTAATAGCTCCAGATGCAACTGGGCAATAGATCAGTTACTGTTACAAAGCATCACCTGCAGAATCTGGAATCTCATTGGAAGATAAACACTGTGCATGCCCAAGCTGGCAAGGAATCATGTGATGCAATAAAGGAGGGGAAGGAAAGAGAGAATAGCAATAAAGAAAGAATGTGAAGGATGCAACACATCCTCCTTATTAAAAATAATAAAGCTATACAATATAACAATAATCAGATAAAATCATTACATTTGTTCGGTGTACTTCTCATGCGATCGGATAATTTGACTCTTGAAACAACTGTATCATCATAATTTCTATCACATGCTCTGGTATCAAAATGATTGCTTATTCTGGAACTGTTGTGTTGAATCATGTCAAAATGTTGACACTTAGCAATTCTTTTTACATTTCACACTTTTCCATCTTGAGTAATTACACAATTACTAAAGACTTTTTTATTTTGAATAGGTTTTCCAAATTTGTTAAACCCTTTATTCATTAAGCCAGGTCTAAGAATCCTGACCCAGTCTCTCACATCTCATCGTTTTACTTTGTTTAGTTTCAATTCTCTTTGCCGTATCATGCACACATTCCTTGTTATCAAATTTTTCCTGACATATGTTTCTAAACCACCATGGACATACTTTAGATGCAGGATCTCTACCTTTGAGTTCTGTCATGGTATGAGGTGTAATGCGATAAACCCATAATTTTTCTCTTAAGGCGTTCATCCAACTGTCACCGCTTTTAATGCATCAATAACATAAGACTTCAAAACTCTATGGAACCGTTCTACCTGTCCATTTTCGTGTGGTTCATATAAAGATGTACACTTATGAAAATTCTCCATTGCACCTGAAGTTAATTGTACTCCGTTGTTCGTAACTAATGTGGAAGGACATCCCTCACGTGCATTCACTTCCTTAAAAAAACACAATAACTGTGCTTGTAGTAGCCTTGGGAACAAATTTAACCTCTGGCAATTTAGAATGATAATCAATCATTACCAATGCAAAACATGAACCTTCTGGTAAATCCTTAAATGGACCTGATATATCAAATGCTACTTTCTGGCATGGTGCTTCTGGACACTCAACCAGTTTTAAAGGCGGAACATACACCTTCAGCATTTTTTCACTTGATACACACTCCTGGCTTTCTCTAACCACACGAGCTATAAACCTATCCATTCCTGACCACCAAAAAAAACTTCGAACTAAACATTTCATGGATGATATCCTAGGATAATGTGAGAATGATATCTTTAATGCCTTTTGGAGGAACACATTTTCCTGATTTAAACAAAAAACTTCCTTCAAATTCTAGTTC
The DNA here is from genome assembly GCF_964263255.1 of Lissotriton vulgaris. Classification (NCBI taxonomy): domain Eukaryota; kingdom Metazoa; phylum Chordata; class Amphibia; order Caudata; family Salamandridae; genus Lissotriton; species Lissotriton vulgaris. The sequence continues at coordinate 50,804,634 of NC_141695.1, forward strand.
TTCAGACACCTTGAAAAATGGTGATAAATCTGATCTCACCAAGTTTTTTTTTGCTATTCATTCAAAACACATTTCTTTAATTCATTCCACCTATCATCTAATTGTTCACAACCATTCCACTTGTCTTATGTAATCTCCTGGCATTAATCGTCAACATTATCACTAATGGTGACAACAAAATCACATTCTTTAATAACTTCTACTTGTCCTGATCACATGGAAATCGAGAAAGAAAATCAGCAGTAACATTTTTCATACTGGGCACATACTCTGTATGGAAATTATATTCTTGTAATTTAGGGGTCGATGTATCAAGAAATCGTTTTGCACTTCTCTAATAGCGATTGGTAAGGAATCGCTATTAGAGAAGTGCAAAATGGTATGTATGTAGGAATTCTCTATTTTTTAGCGATTCCTTAACATTCCTTAATTGCGATTAGCAAATTGCTAATCGCAATTAAGGAATAATTTTCCCATTCATTTCTATGGGCCAGGAGGCCCATAGGAATGAATGTGCAGTAATTCTCAAATTGCGAATTCGCAATTTGCTAATCGCAATTTGAGAATTATTTCAAGGGTGCAGGGGTGTCTTATGGACACCCTGCTGCACCCCTGAAACTTACATGTGTGTGCATATGGCACACATACATGCCCTATGGGCATGTATGTGTGCCACATGCCACCTTCAAAATAGTGTTATTTTGTTGTTTTAAAGGATTTCGCAAATTAACACGGACCTCAAGTTCGTGTTAATTTGCGAGTCCTTAACCTAAATTTGCTACAAAAAAAAGCTTCATACATGGCATTTAAGGAATCGCACATTTGCGATTCCTTAAATGCTGATGCAAAATAAAGAATCGCAATTTATTGCGATTCCTTATTTTGCTAATCACACATACATCTCAAAAGATGCAAAATTTCAGTTTACGATTCGTTAAGGCCGAAATTCGCAGAATTTCAGCCTTAACGAATCGCAAACTGCTTGATACATCTAGGCCTTAGATGCTAACCTTACAATCCTAGCTGTGGAGTTTCAACCCCCACCTGTGGATAAGATGTTAACTAACTGATTATGGTCAGTTCTAAGAGTAAATTTACTGCCCCAAACATACAACCTAAAATGTTCAACAGCCCATACACATGCTAGTAACTCTCTTTCAATTGCTGCATATTTTCCTTCACATTCATTTAATGTACGCAAAGCAAAGGCAACATTCCACTAATTTTTGCCTTCTTTTTGTGCAAGTACTCCTCCTAAACCATAAAGACTAGCATCCACTCTAATGATACATTCTCTTTTCATACAAAAAGGTTTTAATGTAGGTGCATTGCCAAAATATTTTTTATACCCTCAAATGCTTCCTGTTGTTTCTTTGACCATTCATATTTTACATTCTGTCTTAGCAAAGCTCTTAAAGGTTCCATTTTGGTTGCAAACCCTTTCACAAATTTGCTATAATACCCACACATCCCTGCAAATGATATAAGTTTATCCTTGTTCGTCGGTGACGGAGCTTTAACCTTAGCATCTACATTAGTTTTCTTCGGAATTACTCCATTCTCCAGACAATGTATGACCTAAATACTCAACAGAACATTTAAATAACTTGCATTTATGTGCCTTTAAGGTGAGACCATGGTTCTGCAACCTTTCACATACTGGCTTGCTGGCCCTGCTATGATTTGCTAATTAGTATCCCCCTACCTCCCACCGAGAAATCTGCATTCCAGCACATCCTTTTTTACAGTCTCACGGAAAGTGCAACAAGCTAGATGTGGAGGTCGCTCCTTCTCCTGGAACGCTGCCTCCTCATGGAACTCCCTGCCCCCCACCATACGCAGCGACCCAGACCTACAAAAGTTCCGTAAACTTTTGAAAACATGTCTTTTCCACTAATCTGCATAGCCTGACCGCTGTCCTTGCCCACCTGCCCGAAGCAATACGAGGTCTCAGGCTAGAAGCGGGCTTTATAAAATTGATTTTCATTTCATTTCATTCACTTCATTTAAGTGAATCAAATGCTCAGAATTATTCCTTGAAAAAAATAATGTCATCCTGGAAACCTTTAACATATTCGTCCACATCTCTGAATATGTGGAACATAACTCTCTGAAACCGAAAAGGCATTCTTGTATATTGGTACAACCCAAATGGTGTGATAAAAGCTGTACGTTTTTTTGATTCTCCCATTAATTCTATCTGATGGTAAGCCGAACGTAAATCCAGTGTGGAAAAGATTTGGGCACTTTCAAACATAGATGCCACCTCATTGATATTTGGTTGTGGGTGACAGTCGATAACAATCTTGGAATTAAGGGCCCTCAAGTACACACATGCCCTCAATTTTTGATCAGGTTTCCGCACAAGGACAATAGGTATAACCCATTCTGATGATTCAATTGCTTCAATAATACCTTCATCAGACAATTCCTTTAACATTTCTTTGAGTTCTCCTCTTATATTAATTGGTACTCCTCTTATTTTTTGTTTGCCTGGTATTACATTTTCATTTAAAACAATTTTATGAGAAAAAATGTTCAGTTTTCCCAATTTATCACATACAACTTTGTCATATTTTTTCAATAATTTTTCTTCTCTAAAATCCACTTTGATGTCTGTATTAATCACTGAAATTTTGTTGAATAACATGTCATCACACAATGAAACAGGTTCACTAGCCCTTGGATTAAGTGTTATACCCAATTTATATTGGTCGCGCCAACATAAAATATTAACACCCTTTTTCATAATGTATAGTTTTACAGATGCACATCTATTTTTGAAATGTAACTCCACTTGAAAGAAACCCTCAACATCAATTTTTGTACCATCATAACTTTCAGCTATTATATCGGATGGTTGTAAATTATCAAATTGTATACAGTGACCTAACTTTTCATGGCAGTATTGACGTGAAATTATTGTCCACAGTGAACCAGAATCTACCATCAACATAAGTTTTACTCCCAAGATTTGAAATTCACTATTAGGCGATTTCATTATGTTATCTGGAACACCATCAATGATTGACACAACAAAACCCTTGTATATCTTTGATGTCTGATCAGCCAATTGTGCAGTCTCATCATTACTTACAACATAGGATACTGCTCCACGTGTTTGTGTGGTGTTGTGTCTGTGATCTCTACATACACTACTGAAATGTCCTATTCTTCCACAGTTTTTGCATTCTTTGTTTATTGCAGGACATCCTGGGAAAGAAGCTATATGAGATGTATTGCCACATATGTAACATACACTAAAACTACCCATGGCATTATTTTTTTAATGAAATTGGTAGTAAATAAATGTGTTTCCATTGAATTTAACATTAGGTAAATAAGGTATTTGATGCTGTTCATTTTTGGGTTTAAGAGCACATATTTCTTCTTCTACAGTGGTTTTATTAGAATTCTGTTTGACAACTTCCATCCACTTCTTAGTTTGTTCTAACGCTTTTGCTTCAGTTATGACCTCGGCTAAACTAGTATCTCCCACCACCCATAAATTTTTACTGAATTCTCTTATTCTTTACATGTACTGTTTTTTGATCTCTTATCATTTCATCAGTCAAGAGTCCAAAATTACAATGTATTGATAATGCTCTCAAAGCTGTTAAAAATGTCATCAAACGATTTTTCGTCTTTCTGCGATCTAGTATAACATTTAAATCTGTTTAAAGCAATACTTGTAACAGGTTTACACCTTTTCTCCATTCTTAATAGAGCCTCAGTATATACATCTCCACTACCATCATTTGGTGAAACAACTTGTGGCAATGTTCTTAAATTACCTCTTCTTCAAAACCTAGACAGTGCAAAAATATATATTTTGTTATTTCCGCTCCCATGCGTTCTCCATCTATGGCCTTCATGTATGTTATAAATTTGCCTTCCACCTTGACCATTGCATGGGTGGATCACTCTTCAATTGTGAACATTTACCTGGAGGATCAAATTGCATTTTGAAATTATGCTGATCACAAAATTATTGTAAATCTACTAATATAATAACACAAATTGTAATAAAATAATATACACCAGTTGATGTCCAGTGAAAATATAAAATGTTCTCTTGTCAGAAGTATATATCAATGAAACACACTATACATTGCATTAACCACACAAAATATATCACATTGTATGTACTTTCCTATAGACATGTGTTAATATTAGAATATTACCGCAAATCTTGATATAAAAAAGTGTTATATTGGTGGATCAAACTGATCGTCGTACCGGCATGCGTTACCACGGTAACCAAAATGGCCGCCGATGACGTTGCACGTCGTTGACGCTACTCGTGATCTGACGTGTGTGGCTATGAGGAAACTGACGGCAGTCGCAGCGACGAGGGCTGAAGAGCCTTCTCTGTGCAACTGATAACTTGTAGAATATCGCCGCTTGATCGTAAAGCGCTGTCAATGCACCATAATACTGTATGGCTTTTGCGCTGTTGAATTTTATTATTATTGAACTGATGCAAAGCGACTCTGAAAAAAAATATATACTGTTTATTTTAAGTCACCAAACACTTGAACTCTAGTAGATAAAAGGAAAAAAAACTTGTAATGTTTCTTCTTTAAAAGCGCGTTGACAAAATAAAATGTCTTCACTAAATAAAACTCAGAATCTTCACCAAGATAGTTTACAATGCCATAGATTGTGGTTGTGTCTTCCACCACTCCAACAAAAACCTGAAACAGCAGTGAAATACTATTCTCCATTCCAACTGAACTTGAACATCACTATTAAATTGTCAACTCTCCCGCATGTGCAATCAACACACGAAATGTAAGGTTAAACAGCCGCTGGTGCTATCAAAACACATCCACATTAAATATAAACAATGAACATGCTGGTATTTTGACAAAACGTAATATATAAATATTGTTCCAATGAACACAGCAATTAATATTATATCCCTGCGTTAAAGAAGCACTCTGTACCTGTGCTGAAGTAGACGACTAGAGTGGTTCTTTTCCTCATCGCCAAAATGTTTGAATTAATCCAATATTCAAGTAATTTTGATGAGTATTTATTTCCAACAAAGCAATATATGTCCAAGCATTATTAGCTCCAGATGCAACTGGGCAACAAATCAGATACTTTTACAAAGCATCACCTGCAGAATCTGGAATCTCATTGGAAGATAATAATGTCCCAAGGATGAGTAGATTTATGAAAAGTTCTCTACAGTGACTACAAATCTTCACAAGATGCCAAGAATGACCATCACATACCAGACCCTTGATTATTCCAAAACATGACACATTAATTACTATTTATTTCTCTATCTCTGCAACATACATCTAAGCCACTGAGCTATCCTTTAAACTAAACAAGATGAGAGACTTGCCTCTCTACTGCAAGGGATGTGAAGCCATACATTTATTTTATAACAGGAGACTATTTATCACTCAAAAAGGTTTTCTGGTATGAATTGTAGTTGAGTGTTTTCAAGTAATGCAGCTAATTTAGTTTAGAATTATTATGCAAAGAAAGAATAAACAGAGGCAGCCATTTAAAATTTAAATGAGTGCCACTAATGCTATAATGATTTACCATGCATTCCCCAGGTACTCAGCATTGCAGCGGCTTTTCCATCACATTCCACAACATATATACAGAATTGCAATTGTTGTATTACTAACAATTATGCAATACAATAGTTCTACAAGATCACCTTCAACAGTTCCTCACAACAACATAGCATCATTGTGTATTCGTCCTAAGTCATGGGTGACACTTTCTGTCTAGTCTGAATATTCAACGAGCAGAACACTACATTCTGAGAGTTATAGTTTTCCTTTAAACAATGCAAGCTAGTGTCCAAAAGTGGCAACATGCAAAGTACTTTATGCTAAATTGTCATGAGTGGCTACATGTATCACTTATGAAATGGGGCAGCTGTGGAGGAAGAGTAGTGTAAATGAAGAATAGTCGAAGTTAGGAATGCCCACATACCAATTGCTACAGTCATTTCTATTCATAATTGTCTATTTTGAAAAATGTATAAGCTATAAAACATAACCATTTAAAATATGCAATGGAGAAGCAATATTGAATTAATAAAAAACATAAAGGACATAATTAAGTTTTCTTTCATGCAGCTCAGGGTATTAAGCAAAATAGCTGCACTGCGTTTTGTGAAAGGGACAGAGTAGAAATGCTACATATTTACAAAGATATGAAGAATTTCTACTCGCTTTTGGCCTGGTGCACTCTGTGCTGCCTAGCACCAAGGCAGGAACCCTTGCACCATAGTTTGTGCAGGAAGGGACAACAATCCTTAGAGGCATTTTCCTCTTTCTATGTTGGAGGCAATATGCATCATGCATGGAATATGAAGCAACAAGGTGAAATAAAGATATTTCTCCTTGTTACAAGTCACTGGGGAAGGCTTAGCATTTTGACTCATTCTCAGGTGTACTAGCTTTAGTAAATCTAGGAGTACAAAAAAGTCCATATGGGGATGCATAGGAATACCCAAGGTCCACTGTGAGAAATTGGGTTATTGTTTGAGTGAGCGGTTAACCCTGCTGAAGTAATCAGTCACAATCCCGGTCAGGGTGAACTACAAAAGTCACTAATGTAACCTTTGGTTAACTCTGTGGTAGCTTGTTACAAAAGCAGTCTGGCTTAACTTGAAAACAATGTAAGGAATTTATGCTCTCGCAAATTTAAATAAAGTGAACACACAACATACGAAATATTCCACACCTATTTAGAAACACAGAATACATTTCAATACATTTTTTGACACCAACATGTCAAAGATCCAATCAGTATGGATTTTTAAAATGTAAGGCTAAAAGTAGCATCAATAAAATCAAAACTTCAAATGTAGACATCTAGTTGCTCGAGACCAGGCTAAAGTAAACAAAATATTGCTGTCACTGAGGGATCGCTAGTTGAACTCAAGGAGTGGATTGGCTATGGTCGGTATTTACCTTCGGACTTAGAATTTTTTTTTAAAAACTCTCTGGAAGAAGTTCAGAGGGTAAAAGCTGCAAGCGGCATCTGAGGAGGAGGAGGCATTATTACAGTGAAGCCGCTAGTTTCGGGGAAGATTTCTACACTCAGACAAGCCCCTATCACCACACGAACATAACTTGTAGAGACTTTCCTGTGGTGATATGGGCTTCGCCTTATTTACAAGGCAGCATTAAGCCATTTCACCGTGGCTTAACGCTGCCTTGTAAATAACGCTCCCTTTCACGCTATACTGAGCGTGAAAGGGGCGAGCTATGGGTGTTATAGTGGGTGTTCCCCCGCAACACCCATTGATTTTGACGCTGCCCCATGTCTACAAGGGCAGCGTAAATATGGGACAGCGCCAAAATTAAGACCAGGGAAAACCTGGTCTTAAACAGGCGCACCAACAGAAATGGTTCATTTCTCCTACTTTTTGCTGTTTCTATGTGGGCTGTGTTGTGCAGCACACATAAAAACAAAAACTCAGGTGACCCCTCCTGCACGTAAACAATCAATAAAAAATGACGTTCTGCCTAATGCAACACACATTAACATTTCAAAATATAATTTCAGATTGTTTATGTGCAGGAAGCTATACCTTCCCTTACAAGGCGGGCACCCTTACGCTATGGTGGAAGGGTGTCTGAGTTGGCGCTAGGCAGCTAAAATTAGGGTATTTGCAGGGAGAAACACAGGGCTGCACCGTATTCTAATAAATATGGTGCAGCCCTGCATTTTGTGACATAGTGAGGTGTTAAGTCAAGGTTGTTAATGCCATGCTCTGTCACTTCCAAGTAAATATGCCCCTTAGGCTCTTTTTTGGGAAGAGGCTGGAGGATGTAGCTGACGAAATTTCCACAAGCCCGGATACCCCTTTAGAGAAGAACCGCTGAACAGAATTTGCTGCTGTCAAGAATAATGCAGTGAGAACTGCTGTAAATTTAGGCTGACAAGTGATCCACCTTGGGTGAAAAAATTAGAATTTCAGTCCCGGTCTCTTCTTGGTTCTCAGAGCAGTATTTACCCAGAAATGTAATAAGTCCCAAGTTTTGGATTTTGACTATCTAGGCACCTTTAACCCCATTACCAAGGGGCATATTAGTAAGGGGGTTTATCTCCGCTTTTTTTGCTTTAAAAGCCAAGAAAGTGGAGATAAAATTATATCCCTATCACCTAGCTGTCGCTAACATCGCTATCTCCTATTAACAACTTTTGGAGATATTCGCGCTAAGCGCGAATATCTCCAAAAGCTAAAACCTGCCCTGAGCAGTTCTTAGCCATGTTATCCAATGGGAGGTGGATAACATGGCTAAGAGCATTAGCTCGGTAATGCAAGAATATCTCTGACTTTTCAGCGATATTCATGCATTGCGGCCGATTTTTATCGCATTAGCGATAAACCTTGGTAATAGCAAGGTTTATCTGCGATAAAAATCGCCGCAGCTCAGCAGTAAATTTTTGTCTCTAACAAAGCAATAGCGATAATTATCGCTATTGCTTTGGTAATATGCCCCCAAGTTTCCAGGACTGGAGGGGCACCACTTGTGGAGTTAGAACTCATCCAGGCTGGGTCCATGTGTGGGATCAAGGTGGTTCAACCTTTTCTGCCCCTGAAGCTCTAATCCAGAGGCCAGCCTACTAGCCACTGGAGTCATGCTTCACTCCTGTGTTCAAGCAGTGAGCAGGGCTCAAGCAGCAGGGCAGATCTCTGATGATTTAAAGCAGGCTCAAAGGAACAATGCTTTCCCTACAGGTGCACCCAATCAGTCTTAGTCTTGAGGAGTACATAACAGCCCTCAGCAGAAGTCCTTTCAAAGTTCCAGAAAGTGAACTGAAAAGTGGTCTGAGGATCCTATTTTATACCTGTTGCCTATTTTGAAGTAAGAGAAGTTTCTAGAGAATTCCCATTGAAGTACTTGTAGTTTCCTCCTTTCCCTGCTCTGGCTCCTGGTTACATGAACAATGCAGGGTTGACAAGTCCTGAGGGCAGGGCACAGCCTGTTCAATTGCAAGTGTGGCTATGCAGAGCTCCACCCCCAATCCTGCAGGTAATGGCCCATCCAGGCACACCTGATCACTGTTTGGTTGTGTGGGAGGAATAAACAAAGTTCAGCTGTCAACTACACCCAGTCATGTGACACAGGAATAGTTTCCAGGCACCAAATAGGGCAGGGAAATGCTGAATTTCTAAAAGTAGCATTTTTAAAATTGTAGCTTAAAATCTGGCTTTACTAATAGAGGATTTGTATTTACAATTTCTCAGACACCAAATGATTACCTGTTCTTAATCAAAGGTTAGCACTTAAATGTTATCCTATGGGGTGGTAGGTCTCAAATGTTTTTAGCGTCATTTGATTACCATGATATGTACAAACTAAAAGTGCATGGTCAATCTTTTAATTACAACATATCGTGACCTATGGGCTTCCTATGGCCGACCTTATCCTTGACATATATGCAATAAAAGGGAGAGTGAAGGCCTGGCAAGGGAGTTATATTGCCAATTCAAACTGGCAGCCCTAAACAGCATTCATACTACAATGGCAGACCGGGTACATGTTTAAGGGGCTACTTAAGTGGGTGGCACGATTAGTTACGCAGGCTCACTAGTAGTGTTTAATTTACAGGCCTTGGGTATATGGTATACCACACTACAAGGGACTTATAAGTAAACTAAGTTTAACAATCAACTGTAATTCAATTTAACCATGTTTAAAGGGGAGAGCAAAAACACATTAGCACTGGTCAGCAATGGTAAAATTCACTGAGTCCTAAATCCAACAAAATGTATTTAATTAAAAATAGGTGGGGTGAAGGTAAAAGGTTTAGGCGGGACCCGGCAGAGAGGGCCAGGTTCAACATACAACCATGGAGCATCCCACCAGCATGAAATGTAATGTAACATAGTACACGCTGCTGCATTTACAACGCTACACAAGGTGGCTCAAATCACCCATGGCAAGGATGTTCTAAGTATTACTGAAGCCTTTGCCTAGACCTTGTGTTGCATTGTGTGATCCAAGGAAAAGCTAAGATTTGATAAATCTGAGCTTTAGTTCTTAGCTAGCAGCACTATTCACTTTAAGACATAGTCTACAAAAAGTTGCTTTGTGTAATGTAAATGTAAATTGATACTTGTATAGAGCACTACTCACCCAAAAGGGTCTCAAGGCGCTTGTACGAATACCGCTGTGGAACCCACCCTGGCTTTCCCTGTGAGGTGTCCATGCCTGGGCACCCCCAAGGTGGAGGCCAGGCATCCTTAGCGTTGTGGGGGCCGTTGTGAGATTAAGCAAGCTATTGCCCAGAGTTGCAGAGTGGGACTCCATGATTGAAATAGGCACCGAGGCAAGAATTATAAGGTCCGTGGAATTTTTAGCCAAGACCCACCGAGGAGTGGAATTGAACCCTGGTCCCAAGCTAGACCTCTGCATCGGGGTCTGCCGCTCTAATCATTGAGCCGCACTTTTCCACTTTGTGAAGAATTAGTTTTACAAACATCAAATAACGCTAGATACCCTCTTGATTTGAGTTATGTTGCTTAGATGAGCACTAAATTGTGCATATTGTGATAAAACTAGAGTGGAACTGTCATGCAGACAGGTGAAATTGTTATACAATTCATGTGAATCGAGTAGGACTTTGTTTTGGAACAACAAAACTTCATAATACAGAGACTGAGTGTTACTAGATAAACAATAAATGTTGCTTTGTTTAGCTTGCTCAAAGTACTATAGGTAAACTCCTAACATTGCAGAGTTAAAGATATTATTGGTATGCTCGAATGGGATTCTCAGAATCCTAAGAAAATCGTAGAAACAGATCTACCCTTTCATTTGTCACTTTTGCATACCCAACGTTTCGACAGAGAAGAAGATATGATAATGCATTTTCAAATGTTTATTGAAAAGCTCTTATCTTTGTAAGTAAAACAAAAACTGTGATTATCAGAAAGATTAGACACGTCATTATTATAAGCATTATTAGAATGGTGAAAAATAACAAACAATTCAACCTACCCATTACTAATTTCTCTATGTTAAAGAGAGCATGTCAGGAGTATCCATCTGCTAGACCTATTGGAATGGCTTAAATCCAAACCTTGCTAATATATGTCAGTAATCTGGTCACAAAGAATTAACACATGCACTACCATCTGTGTGCAAGCCTGCATGGGTATCTTTCTTCTCAGGATAAAGGACAGGACTGCAGAACTGCATCTCAGTCACAACTCACAGGAACGTTTCCATGTTGATTCTGGTCGGAAGTGAATCTCTTACTGACTTCAGCATGGAATTCATTTGAAAAACAAAATAGTAAGCTTATCACACTGTTCCAGAGGAGCAGTACAGCATTTGTAATTAGTCTTAAAGAGAGGATTTGTCTCCATCAAGCAAAAATAAAATAAAATGATGTGTCTTGGTCTCAATCGTGAAACCCTGCGCACTAAATGGGCAAACGAGAGAGGAACAATGCCTTTGTCAGGGTCTATATACTTATTCCTGTCTGAACCACACAGGAGCAGAATGACGCTAGATCCCATTTCCCTTCTCAGAACCAACCCTGCTAGGTCTTTTAGCATTCCATTGCAGGTAAGTTCTAAGGGGGGAAAGGGGTTGGGACAGAGAAGTTATTGCTCCAATATTCTGCCTGTTCAGCTACGTTGTCTTCTTCTTCTTACAGGACTGCAACAGTAACATGTAAAAAACCCTTGTTTACTGTGCCTTTCAACTTACTTTTTTTTTCTATTGTGTATAAATAACAAGAATGTTTGCTGAAGCTTACTTCTCTTCTACTTCTCATGTATTGTTTGCTAGGTTGTATGAGAAGTATTCACTCAAATCTCCTTTCTTTTGTTCTCAGGTACAATCTGCACTTGAAACTGCTATTCCTTAAAGTAAGAAAGATAAGGTAAGTATTTATTTCTGTATTCCTAATTTATGTAATGTATGGGTTTCTCTTACTTTCTTTTAACTCACAGTTAAGAGACTGGAGTGGGCCTTGAACTGGGGTTTCCGGAGTAGGATGACTGGTTTTTCTGTCTTTAATTAGTTCTTAAACAATGCTTAAGAACCTTGGTTAAATGTTAAAAGGAAGCATTCCTTTTATTTAGGCCTTAAGTTTTAATGTTTGCTGGAAGCAAAATTTATTTTGCACTGGGTTTTAATGTTTGCCAAAGAGTTAATTTATTCTGGCCATAGAACATTACTGGAGTTTTTTAACTGGGCCTTCACTTATTTATCTTCAAAATTAACACATGAGAAAGAAAAATGCCAGGCTTTTGACCCAAACTTCACCTTTTAATTAATTCTCTGAAGAGTGAACAAGTTGCCAGGCTTTTGACCTGGACTTCACCTTTTAATTCATTCTCTGAAGAGTGAACAGGTTTTAGTCAAAGAAGACATGGTGTCACACCCTGGTCTGACAGATTCTGGAACAGCTGAATAAGACAGTTTGATTTTAAAAAGCTTTTTATTTAATCTTCTCAGCTAAGGAAAGCTTTTACTGAAAGGTTGTTCCTGTTTTCAAAGGAAGGAAAATATATTCTTACTTGGTTTCCTTTTTAAATAGAAATTTTTCTCTGACACAATAACCTTTTCTCCCAGAATGTTTTAACCATGAGCTTCCTTGCCTGGAAGGGGAGGAGTAAAAGGACTTTACAAAGCATCTTTAAGATCTGGACCTTGAAAGTCAGATCTTGATCCAGCCAAATGCCCAGGCTTTTCACCCGGGCTTGGGGGCCTTTATGGGGCCCAGGTCGTCCGAACACATCATATTGGGATCAAAGAAGGACGTTCCCAAAAATCATCATCTCAATTTTCTCTCCATTTAATTTCAGAAAGGAATTATTCATTCATTTGGCTACCTCTTCCAAGCAAGGACGAAGGCTGTGAGAGGAGTTATCAGCATGGTTGAGTTCCACTACGAGTTGCATGTCTTCTGCACAGGTCACTATATGTACCCCAAAAGGCAGCAACATTTCTGCTAACGTGATCATATAAATGTTAAATAGGGTGGGACTCAAGGTTGGTCCCTGGGGAGCTCCGCAGCAGAGAGGCACCTGTTTTGAGGCCACATCGGCGTCAAAGACCTGGAAGGATCTATAATCCAAAAATGATTGCAGCCATGCCAAAGCTACCCTGGTCACCCCCAGTCTTATAAATCTATGGACCAAGATTTGGTGGTTGACCATTTCAAAAGCTACACTTTAGGACCAAGAGGATGACAACAGTGGTACCTCCGGCGTCCAGGATTTTTTTCAGACTCTTTGACTACTGATAACAGGGCCGTTTCTATTAATTGGAGTGGTCGCAATCCTGTCTGTGGTGGATGGAGGAGATTATGAGTTTCTAGAAAAGCTGACAGCACCGAGTTGACATATTTTTCTGCTATTTTACTGATCCTTGGGAGAAGTGAGAAGGGGCGATAGTTTCCCAGTGAATCAGGGTCAAGGCTATGTTTTATTTAGGAGGGCCTTCACCATCGCTTTCTTCCATGGAAGGCAACCCACTCCGAAGGCAAGTGAGGCGTTGAGGCAGTTCCAGTGACTTGTTTCAGGATATTGAGAGGTGCTGGGTATCTGGGCGACCCACTCTTCACCTGTGCTGAGATGCTTTCAAGCACCTCAGGGTCCATCAGGGGGATTGCCTCCAGATAAGATTCTATGATGTGGGGAGAAATATCCAATATTTGGCCATTTGCCAGTGGGAATGGTGTGTAGATGGCTTAAATTCTATTAAGGAAAACTCTGCTAGTTTATTACAGCGTGGACCTGAGGTATCAAAGATCACTGGGGGTGGAGGGAGTCTGAGCAGTGTTTTCACAATGCGAAAAATCTCATGCGCAGAATTAGCTGTCAAGTAAATGTTTTCTTCATAGTAGGCAGACTGGGCTTATTTAATTTCTGCTTTGTACAGTTTAATAGCCTCCGTATGTTTCAGTTTCTTATTTGGGGAGAAGTGATTCCTCCAAGTTCTTTTGAGTTTCTTGCAAGTTTGCTTTAATGTCTGAAGCTTTGGAGAGTAGCATGCCATTTTTTTTATTCCAATTTTCATCAGGGTCGGTTTTATAGGGAGAACCTGGTCTAAAGAGCATTCTATCCACTTGTTAAATTTCTCATTACCAATTATAGCATCTGTGTCAGGAACGGCTTTGTTTTTTCTAATTCCAAAATCCACTGTTCTGTCGCGAGTTTGGGCCAGGGACATGACCTTGTTCTAATCGGCTTAGTACCACCATTAGAAAATGATGCTAAGTTAAAACAAAAGCTAAAGTGGTTACTTAATGTAAGTGTACAATCAAAATGGGCACTTGTTCCTAAGTAGGGTAGCCACAGCAGAGGTTTATGAAAGAGAATAAAGAAGTGGTCGGTTAGAAAATATGGTTCTAGGAGGAGTCTTCCTTATTTGGAAGTGTTTCCCTCACTCACCCATGTGGGTGTCATGCTTCATCATTGGGCGTATTGCTTCTTGTGGGGCCGGCGCTGCAATGCCCCATGGGTCCCGCGAGAGGGCTCTTAGTTGGAGATCTTTTCTCGTCCGCCGCAATGGTGCATGTGGGTGTGTGTATAGTATGTAGAGTGGCGAGTGTGATCTGAAATTATCTAAAGGAAATTAAATTACGTTTTATTCAGAGATCCTTCGGTAAGTTTAAAAACTGAGATATGGTAGCGTGCGCTTAGTTAAGACACGTCACTACTCAGTGTTTGTAGTGAACTGTAAAGATTTCACACAAAAATGAAGATATCATTTGTTAAAATCAAAAAGCCAATCAAAAAGTCCACAAGGCATCTGAAATGAAATGCAGCATTTCCAACATGCCCAAAACATCCAGATCCAGAATGTCATTGGAGACCAGAGTTGAACCTCTATCCGCAGACAACACATCAACAGAGGCCTGACGAACAAGATCTAAAGGACAACGAGAAGCATCTCCAGCCCCGAAAGAGCACCATTGTAAGTGAAATACAGGCAGCAATCTTTAGAACCATAAGGGCCAGAATCATAGAGATGTGCCTTGGTACTCCAAACTCCAAATATACTTTTGGAATACTCCAATCCGTGTTTTATTTTTAACTTTATTTTTATCCCATCACCTTTTAGAAGACTCAGGTATCTGCTTGGTAACTTCAGCATCAGATTTGACTTTAAGTTGTGGCTTATTAGGTCTAGATCCAAAGCTGTCAAGACCTGTAGATGTATAGGTTTCAGAAATATATTTAGGAAGATTGCTTTCCTGATCTACTAGTGGAACAGTAGTGAGCCACTGGCATAACGCAAAAGAAGCTGCATCCCCCTTAATATAACTTCAAATAATTAAGGCCAATGTGGCAAAGTTACCAATGTTTTTCATCCCCAATTCCAGGGCAGGGCGCGCTCCGTGTTCAGTCTAAATCAGTTTAAGGACTTCAGGTAAAACAGAAATTGATGGATACCATGGGTAATGTTGTAGATTGAGCAAACACAGTAATTCATGTATTACACTCCTCAACTGAGCGAACCATACCAATTTGAAGACATATAGTGAGAATTCTGAATTCATCTTGTGGTTCTGTATGGGGAAACACTGTCTCAATGTCATTTGATTCAATCTAAGATGGAATTCCATCTCATTCGGTAGGGACTTTACCCATAATGCCCTTAATAGGAATAGGACTTAAGGCAGGCACAGTTATCTCAGGCTGTCCTGCATGAGGAGCCCTTGCTGGGGCCGTAGTGAGTGTACACAGAACATACTGCATCAAACATTATTAAAGAATGACTAAAGGGTTTAAAAGAGTAAGCATGACTCTCTGGGTTAATTGCTGTGCAGTAGGATCAGGCGTATAGCCTGCTAAGACTGGCCAGGTTGCCCCATAATTACTGAGAGGACCCAATCTGACATTGTGAACTGTGTGTGTGAGGGTGCCTTGGAAGTAATTATGATGTACCTAGTAAGTATTCAGAAGGCCTACATACAGCTAGAACCCCAGCCTCAGTATATGTGCGAAATGTACATGTACTGGCATTGACTGAAGGAAAATCAACCGATTAATAAAAAAGTTCACATATGTATACTTAATGTGCTTCAACCACAAAGGTAATTTCTCCGCTGCCTTTGGCGAGACCGTGTTCAGTTATATGAGCAGCAACTGCTTGTCTGCCATTAACAGGAACAACTACTGGTTACACTATATTTAATTGAATTCACTAAAAAGAAAACAATATAAGGAGAAATCCTTTGAAACAATCAAACTTGATTAACCTAGAGACATAAATAGGTGCTTCCGGTTAAGCTGAAGGAGGATAAAACCCCTTATCACCAAGGATGTCTCTGTATAGAGGTAAAAAGGAGCCTTGGGGACACGCAAGTAAACTACTAAGGAGATCCACTAAATAGGTACCAAACCTAGAACCTTGGTGGCACCATGTTATACGGTTCCTCTGAATCCAGAAGTCTGTGTATTTAAAAAAACAAAATGTCATAATACAGAAATTGAGTCTTACTATATAATCAGTAAAGGTTGGTTAGTTTGGTTAGCTCACTGTACCATATCTAAGCTCCTAACCTTACAGAGTTATGGATATTATTGGTAACCTCAAACATGCGTGGAAACAGATCTACTGTTTGTCACTTTAGCAAGCCAAGGTGTTCACAAAGAAAAAGATAGGATAATTCATTTTCAAATGTTTTTTTAAGCTTTATTCTTGGTAAATAGAACATGAAATGTGAGTATCTTAAAGATGAAACACATCATTATTATAAGTATTATTAGAATGATGAAAAACACATACAATTCAACCATGTTATTTGTTCATACTGTTTCTTAGAATGCTCCTTTCTATTGCAAATTATTCTTTGCTGAAGTGAGTATCCGGAGTCCCCATCTGCCTGGCCTAGTGAAATGACCTAACTCCATTCCTTGGTACTGCAAGTCATGAAGCCGTTATCAGATAATTCATATATGCACCACTGTCTGTGTTTTCAAGCCTGCACGGCAATCTTTCTTTTCTGGATGAAGGTTGGGGAAACCGGAACTGCAGCTCAATCACAACTCACTGCAGCATTCCATGGTAACTCCGGCGGGGAGTGAACATCTCACTGACTTCAGCATGGAAGCTGTTTAAAAACCAAAATGGCACACTTACTACACTGTGCGAGAGGTGCAATAGAACACCTGTAGTTAGTCTAAAAAAGAAGAGTCATCTTCAATGAGAAACAAATTAAATAAATAAAACAAGGCATTGTATTCTCAGTTGTGTAACCTTGGAACTAAAAGTGCAGACAACAGTGACACTGCCTAACAGAAATAAATCTGTGCATGGCATATTCTATATCAATAGGAAACCCATCTGCAAAGCACCATTAGAAAACAATGCTCAATTGAAACAAAATGCTAAATTGGTGACTAGATGCAAGCTATATACGGAATGCATAGATAGAAAAAAAAAACTAAGTCAGAAGCAAATGATTTTCAGTCTTGAAGCAACTTCACGTTGCCTGATATCACTAATCCTAACTCAGGGTAATAAAGTGTTGCTTAAGGTATTTTATAGAACTAATAGAAAAACAGTAAATTACTCTCAGTCTCACTGAGAAAAAAGCAGAAAGAGCACAGTCCAGCTGAACCAAGACGTGCCGTCCTGTACTTGGTAAGATTGGCAACAAGTAAGATACCCAAATGGAATTTACCGACCATCACTTCTGAATCGGGATTCTACATTTCAATCCCATTGCAAGACAATGCAACCACCTGATCATTTTGAACAGACATAGCAGATGAACTAACCCCTAACATTCAACTAGGGGGCTACAGCACCCGCTGTCTACATAAAATGAATGAATGAATGAATGAATTGTATCTTGTACCGCGCTAACTTAGCCCAATGGGCGTCAAGGCGCCTAAATCAAATACAGAAACAAGCCGGGTCAGACAGCAGTATCTCATTGGTACGCTCTGGTGAAATACCAGGTTTTCAAGGCTTTTTTAAACAAATCAATAGAGGGTAAGATTTTTATTTCCATCGGAAGAGAGTTCCAGAGCTGAGGAGCGACAACAGAAAAAGCTCTTGCTCCCCATCTGGTCAATCTAGCACGAGGCACTACCAATTGATGTAACCCGGCTGATCGCAGGCATCTCGTGGGTACATAACGGGTGAGCAAGGTACCAAGTGCGTCTACAGGGCCAGCCGCAAATGCTCTATATGTGAGACATATGAGCTTAAAGGAAATTCTAAACTGGACAGGGAGCCAGTGGAGATCTCTCCTAGCAGTAGTGGCAGATGATGCTATAGAAAGGGCCAAGACGAAGCGCGCTGCGGCATTCTGTACAGTTTGCAATCGATGGATAAGGCCCTTGTTGGACTCCACATACAAAGAATTACAATAATCGAGTCTAGATCCAACAAGAGCAATTGCAATCTGTTTGCGCGCCTGGAAGGAGAGATAATGGAGGATTCTCTTTAAGATCTTGATATATGAAATGACTTTTGAGTTTGACTACCCCACTTCCCATTATGGATAAACCATATAATCAAAACAGGCAGCCATATTATTATTTTAAGTCAGCTGAATTTCCAAGTTTGTCCAGGGCAGCACATAGTCTTAATTGTGGAATCATGTCAAAAGCATATTTTAGGTCCCCCAAAGACCACTTGCAGAGATTATGTTTATTTAAATTCCACATGTTGCTCAATCAGCAAGTAGAATCTGATTGCATTGTCTGTGATACTTGTCCCCATCTGAAATCCTGATAACCACAATAGGAAAGTACCTTATTAGTTACCACTCATTCTTCAATATGATTTAACAACAATCAAAACAGATCAGTTCATGTTTAACGGGACCATCACTTTTTATAACCTGAGACAGTTTCAGCACTGAGCCAGGCTGGTGACTCTCCATGTTGACCAGTTTAGTTAATTTGGATACCCAGACTACTTTCCAGGCCTCTTGCATGGCACTTTTCTGCACACGTTTTTTGTTTGAACTGGAATTTATATGTCAGAGCAGGATCAAGGCTGAGTTGGACATGTCTGGGTCTAATCTGACTTGACCTTCTGTGCAAAAACTGGTGCACTAGGTACAGCCCCAAAAAAATATCAGTGACTGAGATCAATTCAAGCATTACATCCATCTTTTTTTTAATCCTTCCTTATAATGCACGAGTTATGATGGGAATACTCAGATGAAGGTCACTGTGACACTGGAACCAATCTGACCCCAAATAGGCCATAAGTGTTCCTGGGCTGCCCCTGTTGTGGTTCAGAAAGTACTTCACTTTGGACTGTTTGTATTGCAGCAGGATAAAGGAGTTTTGTTTATGGCTGTGCCTAATCTGAGCTGACCAAGTGGGAAAAATACCTAATAGACTTGGATGACCAATGGCTGAGAAAAATTCAAGCTTTTTTGTATTCTTCATTGTGACAGGTGATAGGCGACGGTTATGACTGGACCTGTATCCCATGCTCACTCTGCCACTGGAACAAAGGTATACCCACCTTAAAAGGCCCAAGTAGGCTGAAACCAGGCTTCAGTTGCCTGCTTTCCTGTTCAGAGAGGAACTGATTTTGCAGTTCAGACTGGACATTTCCTGTTGGATCAGGATCAAGGTTGATTTGCACATGGCTGGATCTAATCTGAGGTGACAAAGTGGGCCTGAGGATAATTCTAGCATTCCATCCATCACCTTTCTGTACTCTTCAATGCAATAAGTGAAAGACAAATCCTGCTGGGTTTCCACTTGACATCATTTTAAAACCTGGGTTTGGAAGCTTCACTTTCACATTACATGTGTGAACCAATCAATTCCAGCATGTGAAGACCTGCTGTCTAAATAGTCAAGTCCTGTTTAAGGTGTGTTGGAAGTGGGGGTCCTTATCCCTCACAGCCGCCACCAAATGCTGGAGGCCGGGGTTCATGGCCCCTCATTTCAACGGTAGGCTAAGTAAGGACACCGTCTGAGATAGCCCTGCTCACCCCCTTAGTAGCTTGGCACAAGCCGCCATTCCTATCTCCAAGGCACAAGTGAACAATATGTGCAACCACACTCAAAGCAACCCAATGATTTCAGCACAAATAGACTCCACATAAGTTTTTATAAAATTAGTATAATCTTTATATAAAAAGTTATACGAGATGACCACACAATACAAAATCAACATATAAGGTAGGGTGGTATTCGTTCCGGTGGGTTGGTAGGTTCTAACCCCAACCACTGCTTCTAACCAACAGTTAAGCTCACTTTTAACTGGTTCCAAAAGGTTAGGCAAGTCGTATTGTTAGAACCACACATGTTACAAAAAAAAGAAATACTGCAATGCGTGACGATATTCTCTTGTACTGTGCAACAGAGAAACAATGCCATACGTAGCGCCACAGTAATGCACTTTGCAATAGAACGAATAATGCAATGCATATCATTACCAGCGTGGCCTGTACCAGGAAGAAACAAGCAATGCGTCACGCTACAATCATGTACTATGCAACAAAGAAATAAGACACTGCACCACTTTATAATCAGGTAATGTGCGATGAAGAAATAATGCAATGTGCCACGTTACAATCATGTACTCTGCAAGGAAAAAATAACGCAGTGCGTAGCGCACCAAGCATGTAGTTTTTGAGGCACAAATGAGGTCAGGCGTCATACGACAGTTCGATAGTTTGTTAGCGGCAATAATGCAAAGTGTAATACGACAGTTTAGGTGCTCCGTTAACAATGCCCCCAATATGGATCAATGATGACACAACAGTACTGCTTCTCACTCTGGCCCCAGTACTACCCCTCCTTGGGCCAGCACAGGCCTAGATCCGAGCTGAAGCAACAAGCTCACATAGCTGACTGAAGAGAGGGGCTGAGAGAGTGTCCCTCCAGGCCCACACCCCACCCCAGGTGGTGATCTACGTTACCTGGGGGGGCACGACCCCACTCTCCTCTCATCCTTCAGCGACTTGGCCCTTGATCCAGAACTCTGTCAATCGGTACAGCGAGCTTGGGCCAGCGGCTCAGCTCCTCAGGGGCTGCCTGTTCGGGCCGCTACTGTTTCACTCAGAGGGCCCAATGACCTGACCCTCCTTCCGGTTGTCTCAGTGAAAACTGAGACCTACCCTCAGCACTGTGGAGACTTACTTCGAATTCGGTGCACACAGAACCCAGGCACTCCTTACCAGCGCCTTTTGTTGCACCTTGTCACGTGCTCTGCGCGTTCGAGACTCGCCTCTTCTCTGGTGCTCATGATGACCAGGCCCTCTTCACCAATGCCTCTGCATGCACCTCGACATGCACTCTGTGCGGCAGAGACTCGCCTCTTCTCTGGTGCTCATGATGACCAGGCCCTCTTCACCAATGCCTCTGCATGCACCTTGACATGCACCCTGCGCGTCGGAGTCTCATCTCTTCTCCTGGTGCACACAATGTCCAGGCTCTCTTCACCAATGCCCTGGCTGCACCACAACATGCACCCTGAGCATCCGAGACTCACTTCTTCACCCGGTGCACACCATGGCCAGGCGCTCCTCACCAACGCCTTGGCCTGCACCAAGACATGCACCCTGTACATCCGAGTCTCACCTTTTCTTCCCGTGCACACAACGACCAGGCGCATCCGAGACTCAGCCTTCTTCTGCATGCCCACGATCACAAGATACAAGTTCTGAGGGTCTCCAGCTGCAAAAGCACACGCACACCGTGTTGCTTGGGACTTCTCCAGAAAATGTTATGTTCCTGTCTTTCCAAACAGGGAGCCAGCTCACCTCGGGTCCTTGGGGTAACAAGCCACAGCCTTCTTCAAGCAGGGGGACCCAGTGCCTCCAAGAACAGTCCCAACAGCCTCTCCCTTGGTTAGAACAGCAAACTGCAGACCAGCCCAAAATCACGAAGCAAGGGTTGGCCTTTCCACAGTAGTAACCAATGACCTGACCCTACTTCAGGTGGTCTCAATGAGCACCGAGACCCTCCCTCAAAACTGTGGAGACTTACTTTGAATTTGGTGCACACACTACACAGGCACTCCTTACCACCACCTCTGGATGCACCTCAACACCCACTCTGCGTAAAGGTAAAGGAAAGGATTATATAGATTTTATTTGTCATATTTGTCTCTGTGAACCACATATGCCAAACTTGACATCAAATCATGCCCTTACTCCCACTTTACTCTGTGGCAATGCCCGCCACCATGTTTCCACCAAAAATTAATCTGCTGGTCACGAAGCAAGGAAAGGTAACTTGATTTTCCCTAATGCTGGGGGTTAGGGTAGAGGAATTAAACAGGCAGGATAGAGCATTCCTTCTATATAATTTAGGGGGTGACTTCACTGATCATTGTTTCATCATCTTTGGCTTATTCAGTCACTGTTCAATTTGAAAGGGAAAAATCTGAACAAGTGTAAATTAATCTGTTATGGGAAACCATGATATGTGTTCTAGAATCACTTCACATGGCTAGTGCATGATTAACTGTGGCACATGCCAAGAATGGCCAACCCGCCTTTTCACTCATATACCATTTCCTTTCTTTTAAGTTACCTTCCATTCTGTCCTTTCTCCCTCAAGCCAACAAAGCTCATTATGTGAGATTTTGCTGCATTGCAGTTAGAAGAGTCCATAATAACTCAGCCACTGCTGTGGCTGGTAAAGCTGGGGGGCTCACCTCACAGTCATTTTTGGTGACAACTACAAGCATTGACATGGCAATAGATAGTGAGCCTAGCAATAGCAAGAAATGTGTGACCTACCAGTGCTCGTCCCTGCTGCCGCTTCTGTCCCTGAGCCATTGCCATCTACTCTTGCAGAGGCACTGAAGGCGGCATCACCAATGATCTGTGCTGCTAGAATATAAAACATTACACATAATTTAGATCCAAGGTACGCAACCCCAAATACAACAGTAATGCAGCAACACTGCTCAGTTAGCACGTATCTTCGAAATTTCACTCCGGGCAATTGATTGGCTGGTCCACAAAGTTAGAAAAGCCAGGTGTGGAATAACTGTCAATTAAATACCTATGGTGTGTGCGGCAAATGGAATGTGAGTGAGACTTCACACTTTTTTTTCCAGCTTTGCTGCACTGTCATTGGAAACTGGTGGTGTAGTGTAACAATAAATGAATGGGTCTGCAGCACACTTCACTGGGGATGTGTGGTCCGTGATGACCATGGCCATTGTCTCATGAACTGAACTGTGTTAGAGTTAGGCATACGCAGGAAAAGGAAAGCCTTCTGAACATACAGACATGGTGATTATTTTTATTTAAGATAATACCTTACTTGGAACTGCTATCTGTATCTTCATAAATCACGATAGATAGCACCAACATTCCAATAGACAAATACATATGCCAAGATTCTATAGTTCTACCTTAAGAAGTCCACAGCAATCATAAAAGGACTAACTGGGATCTGCAGAGTACTCTGCAGCGCCGCTGGTTTTCGGCGCCCACTTACTAGCTTGCCCCGGACCCTCGGATTTGTCCCTCTGTTTCCCCTTGGGTGTTGATGAAAGAAAGTCGCTAAAATAGATCCCCTATAGTCCTACTAGTTTCTTTCGACTCAAGTCTATCGACTGTCATTAAATCCATATTCCAAATTTTCTCAACAAAAAGTATATTTGAAACTAATGTATTCCAGTTAAAGAACTTTGATTTTGTTCTATTCACATGTCTCAACACCCTTGATGAGCCAACTCAGTCTCACTTTTTTGCAATGCAGAGGTGCATACTTCACATCATCGATTAAATAACCTGGAACTGTACGAGCTACTTAAACAAAGTCACAGAGAGAATGCTCTACTCAGTAATTTACTATGGTGACAAAAGAAACAGTTTGCAATGGCTTTTTAATTAATCAGCCAAAGTAAGCGCCTGATGAATTAGGTAGCAGCACCTGCCTAGCAGAAACTAGAAACCGGACCACAGAATATTATACCATAAACTTTACTAAAGATAACTTACCTCTGAGTGTGAGCAGCATACTGTTAGCATTGTATAAAACAAACACAGTAAATAAATAATACTCACTGAGCCCCGGAATTAAGACGCCTAGCAGGTCCAACATGTCCTGCTCCTGGTCAAGAATGTCAATATAGCAGGGCCTCAGCTGCTGGGCGGTGCTCCAAACCTTGCTGGTGCACTGCACACACCAGCTTCTCATCCCACAGCTCCACCGACGCTCCTCGAGTAGTCGCTACTGGGCCTGCCACCTGCTGCCAGCAGAGAGTGGAGGTGGCGTTGCACAAAAAACACTATTGCTGCCACCTCCTCCTATCAAAAGATCGCCCGGGGCTGCACACCTGGGCGCCAGCATCCCCCGCATGGAAGACACCCTCCGACCATGGAGCTAGTTGGGAAAATAATAAACTAAGAAGGGAAAAGAAGGATGAAATAAATAAGGAAAGCAGGGGAAATTAAGTCAACAAGTCACAAAAACACAAAAAAGTTTTAACAAAAACTTAAAATACACAAACACGCACAATATTGAAAAAAGTTAAATTTAGGGGTAGAAAAGTAATAAAGGAGAAGGAGAACAAAGATTAACAAGAGATTAAAAATTAGGCCTACCACCATAACAGAGAGTTGAAAAACAGTATGCTGACGCCCATGCGAACCGCATGGTGCTCTTTTCTTGTGATTTAGAATGCAAGCACACTTCAGGATGAAGTAGTGCTGTTCCCGCACGATTTTGGAGCCTGCAGATGCTCTCCGTGTTCCCAACCAAACTTGAATGGGTACGCTGGCAAACTCCACCCAAATGTGGAACTCCGTGTAGCGCAGCATAGTTTTTTTGCAAGGCCGCAGAATTCCACTAAGTGGGAACACACAAACTCCACTCATCCCTAATATGAACTAGGATTTTCTGTTGGTTTGCCTTGTTACAAGGTGCTGATGACAATAGCATCTGCAAATTTAGCTGGAACTGTTTCCCTCCACAGAATGGAATTGACTAATTTTAATGTAGTGAAGATGGCACTGCACGCTCTTTGTACATAAAGAGGTTTATTTCCGATAAGTAAATAATAGCGGCTCATGAGAGAACAGCACAAACATTTAATTCAATGTATCTTTATTTTGTGTTTCAACATTTTAACAGATATCACATAAACGCTAATACTACAAACACATAGTATGAAATGCTCTGAACAATATTACATAAAATGTAGAGACAAATCAAAGTGGAAGTATTGAAATAGAACCCAAAGATTAATAGAAGGCAAAATAAACTCATTTCATTTACTTGTAACCTAGCAACACCCATGCTCTGTTTGTCATTTTCAGGGATCTGGAGGGACATTGCAACTCAACACAACACAACATATAATTGCAGCATCATTGCAAATGTGCAAATTAAGGAGCCCCTGGGACCACCTCCCAAATGACATTCAGACAAGATAAAAACCAGGTACCTTAATGCATACTCGCCAGTGCAGGCTCATGACTGTTTCCTCGCCAGTGCAGGCATATGACTGTTTCTTCGCCAGTGCAGGCACATCCTCACAGATGCTTCCTGCAGACAATGACCCAGCTCCTGTTTCAGCTCCTGTTTCAGCAGTGACCGCATTGTCACTGCCTCATTGATCGATTGTCGATCCATAGATCTTTCTAATCTCTGCTTATCTCCTTAAAACAAATTTTTATCATCTTGTTTGCATTCATACTCCGAATCATGTCACATTTTTCTTGTGTAAGGCTTGTGGCAATCTATGCGTAAACCTGTGCTTAACAGGTGGCAATAATCACAGTTACTTCCCTGCAGGTAAGTGATTGTCTGTAAACTGATTGTGACTTTGAGTTGACTTGTTGTCCATGCCCTGTTTCTTATTTGCACTTGATCCATACAGCCTTGTGCATTACAACTACCCAACCATACATGTGACACGCATGTAGTGCATGGCCGTGGAAAGCCACAGACCTTCCGAGATAAAATGCAATAAACACTGATCTGTCACACAGCACTAAGCAAAGGAGGTTGTTGGAGTTTGCAAGGGATGCAGTAAACATTAACATGCCGGAAATCTGGTTCAAATTACAAACCAGAATACCTGGGTTCCCACTTTTTGAATTTCAGAAAACCACACTATATTCTTTTGGTGGTTAGGTTTTATTATTCAACCTCTTATTTTCTTCAATTTGGATATTTTCTGAATAGGAAATCTCTTCTATTCTCAGAAACACATACAATACAATGACAATACCTTAAATACACATATATACAATTACTCTTCGACGAAATCAATTTGACAATATTAACACATTTATGTACATCAGTTGCTTCTACTTGTCAATTCAACAGAGCCTGCTACTTGATATAATTCATCGATACAAGCAGCATGTCGAATATTTGCATATTAATCAAATACCATATCACGATATAATTAATTCTTTCAAACTGTGAGGATGTCTTATTTAATATGAACAAATGCCCTTAGTTAAATCGTTCAAATCATGAAAGAAATCCCGTTAAATCATTCAAATCATGAAAGAAATGCCGACGCGTTTCCAGCCACGTATATATTCTTCACTGGTTTTCATCAGGGCTTCTTATTATAGGCAAAAGATGGATGATCTATGAAGCAAAAAATAAAAATAAACTAATCAGCACTAGTATTTCTATCCTTTCTCGCACTATTCCCCATCCCAGAAGGTCACTTCACGTTCCTTCTAGGTGATTCCTAGGTTGTAGATGTTTTAATAGTTTCGACAGTGTGGGTGGCAGCCAGCGGTAGTTATTCTGCAAGAAACAAAGTTCTAGTTCACTCATCTCATGTGCTACGCTACATTTCATATTTCTGACAGCGAACACTGGCACAGCGCCTACCTTGTATATACTTCTGGTTCGTACACGCAAATAGTATTTCACACTGCGTGGTGGTAGAAAGGTTCAGGGGCTGGGGTCAGCTCTGTGGAAAAGAGAGTATATTGCATTGCGATATTCTCCCATCAAATTACATTCAGAACATGTGGCTACGCCTAAAGTTCAGCGTACCTGTGTAAAATTATGATGACATTCTGGACGCGGCTATCTTCTTTTATTCTTTCGATCCTGTCATAAGGAATTACAATGCACACGTCAATGTGCGTTCTCTCCCTTTAGCTACAACAATTTCCCACAACGACTGCCAAACCTTCTCACCTCAATCTTTCAAAACGCCACTGGAGCCGGTCCCAGCGTTTTTTTGAAAGCCCCGAGGTTTTCCTCAATCACGAGCGGTTTCCTCACTGCAAAACACTGAGGCCCCAATGACTCTCCATTCATCTATAAGAACTACGGTACTTAAGACTTATTATTAAATCTTTTCATACCTATTCCTCTTCCTATCTATCAGACCGTCTGGCGTCCTCTCTGCAAGCTACAGCTACTTCGTTTACCCGGAAGCGGTATCTTGTGAACCTTTTACAAGGCGCCTCTAAGGATGCTGGGAACTGTAGTTCGGTTGCAGTCCCTGATATTTTTACGCGCTTTCGTCTCAAATGCTGCCTGCCTTGTTTTGCAAGCACCGATGTGGGCATTATATTTGACACAATTTTAAAATGAGAGGAGGTGGGGGAAGGAAGGGGTAGGTGTTTTTTAAAAAAAACTACTCTTATATACAGACTGCGCTAAAGGGTCGCTGAATACTCAGTTTTATAGTCATGCATGCGTCACTACCACGGCTGCCAGCACACTTCACGTTTCCACTATTTATATATCTTTTTATTAATTGACTGACCAGCATAGTCAGTTCAATTCTAGGGGTGCATCATTGCGTAACACACTGCAATATTTGCACCTGCCTCCGGATTAATGCAAATACCATTTAATGACCGAGCCTAAGCCACTCTAGATAACTCAGACATTTCATCAAGGCCAGTTAGAATGCTATTAAATTTCATAATCAAATATGCTTCCTTAGTCTGTAATAT
The DNA here is from genome assembly GCF_964263255.1 of Lissotriton vulgaris. Lineage (NCBI taxonomy): Eukaryota > Metazoa > Chordata > Amphibia > Caudata > Salamandridae > Lissotriton > Lissotriton vulgaris. The sequence goes on from NC_141695.1 coordinate 50,832,489, forward strand.
GGAGTCGATGTCTGCAGTGAGTATGGATGTATTTACTACCATAAGAACTGTCCATTTAAAATCATGTTCTGAATGGTTTTCTGTCACAAAATGGTCAACCATTGGCGCTGTGAGCACCTTCTTCTTAATTCTGGCACGATGTTGTGTAATTCTATGGTTGATTTGTTGGTTTGTTTTGCCAATGTATATCTTTTGGCACGGGCAGATTACCGCATAAATGACATTTTTTGTCTTGCAGTTTGAGAATGTAGAGTGTTTCCATTTAACATTTCCATGGTTGAATTCTGTTCCTTCTAGTGTGGTTGCACAGACAACACACGTTCCACATTTATGATGCCCCTCCACTGGTTTTAGGTCCCATTGGGAGAGTAGATCTTTTTTCACCTCCCTCGTACTGATGTCTGCTCTTATTAGTTCCTGCACGATGCTTTTGCTCTTCCGCATTGCGAACAGAGACGCAATAATTTAATCTCCATGTTTTCTAACAAATGCCAATTGCGCATTATTATTTGTTTGAACTTATTGGTCTGCGGACCAAATGTGGTCAGACAGACCAACTTGTCCAATGCTGGCTTCTCCTTCTTTTCCAGCGAAGTCTCCCTTGGGGTATTCCATGCGTGTTTTTTAGCATGTTTGAGCATTTTTTTAGGATACCCCCTCATGCGCATCTGGTCGCAGAAAACATCTGCGTGATAGTCAAAATCCTCTCTGGACGAGCAATTTCTACGAATACGGAGTAGCTGGCCATAGGGCTGGTTTTCTTTTAAACTCTTTGGATGTGAACTTCCAAAATGTAGGATAGTGTTTTTATCCCTAGGTGTCACATCTACATCTAAAAATGTCAGTTTCGTTTGGCTTTTGGAACAACAGAACTTGATGTCTTCATGTCTGCTATTTAACCAGCCAAAAAATTGGTCCAATTCATCACTTGTACCACTCTATAAACACCAGACATCGTCAATATAATGAAGCCATTGTGTGATATTTTCTGAAAAAGGATTATTATCATAGATGAATTTCTCCTCAAATTCTGCCATATAGAGGACCGTCATCTCAAGGGGCAAAAGGACATCCCATGGCGGTCCCCTTGCCCGGTAGGTAAAAGTCATTGTTGAATTTAAAGTAATTCTTCTTGAGGGCAAGAGTTGCCAGCTTGAGAATAAACTCTGTCGGCACTCGGTGTGGTCTTTCTCTTTTGTCCAGATACAATTCTATGACCTTGAGGGCCTCATTTTGTGGTATTTGGGTATACAATGAGGTGACGTCAAAGGTCACTATCCATTGTTCCTGATCGTTAAATTCCACATTTTCCACCTTCTGTATAAAATCAGTTGTGTCTCTTAAGTATGAGCGCACCCCTGTGAGAAAGGGTTTCAAAAAGACATCAACGTATTTTGAGAGCGGTTCTAGGGCTGAATCACAACCCGAGACGATCGGTCGTCCAGGCAGATCTTCTAACCTCTTATGTATCTTCGGGAGGAAGTATAATACTGGTATCCTGGGGAACATTTTAAGCAAATACTCAAACTCTTTGGGACCTAACCAATTTTCTTGTAGACCGTGTTTAACGATCTCGGAAATATACTCTTGTATGTCTCGAGTGGGGTTATTTGCTATTTGTCTATAGCATTCTGTGTTATTGACATGAGACATCCCCTCCTTGATGTACATGTCTTTAGGCCAGAGAACCAGGGCACCCCCTTTATTTGCCTGTTTTATCACAACAGACTTATCGTTCTTCATATTTACAAGTGCTTTTTGTTGCCCTGTCATTATATTCCATTTCAAGTATTTAGATAGTTTCTCTAATTTTGTCAACGATGACATTACTGCTTGTTCAAACGCTCCGATCGCCTTTGGAACACTAGAAGGAGGTGGGATACATTTTGATTTAGTGGCCAACCCTGTTGTTTCTAAGTTTTGTTTGTATTCTTTGTCTGCAGAAAAAGCCTTTAGGCGAATTTTGCGGCAAACCTTCAACGTTTCCAATTTTAACTTTGTGAAATCCATCAATTGATTGGGGACAAATTTCAGGCCCAGCTCCAACACTGAGCGCTCACTAGGAGTCAATAATTTAGTTGATAAAATCACAATTGCACTTTTTTCTAAGACTTGTAAAATTGTCTCCTGCTCCGCATTTCCCACGGGGTTTGCTTGAGCCTCATTTTGCTTTTTTGTTGGCCCTTTTATAAAAAAGACGCCCCACCTTGTTTCTTTTGTTGTTGTTGCCCTGTTCTAGAATCTGAGTCAGTTGAAGAGTCAGACGATGAAGTTTCAGAAAAGGTTTTAAACCTATTTCTCGAGTGTCCCTGGTAATTTACCAGTGCTCTTCGGGACTCTCCCGATGTATAATAATCCTCTTTTAAGTAAGGATAAGCCTGTTCCAGGCTAAATGCTTTATTGTCCTTTTCAAACTTAAATGTCTTATAGCTAATCGTGTTGTCCTTGAAGGTAATAACTTCCTTCTCAATTTTTTCAAATAATGCCTTAGCTTCAATGTCTAAGTGATTCTTTTTAAACTCATCAGTGCCTACTGCATTTTGTACTAATCCCCCTAAATTCTTTTTTATAGTCAGGATCGTCAGTAAATATCACCAGGGTGTTTTTAACCTGTAAAGCCCAGGGGATTGTACCTGCTCTTAAGTGTTGTAGCAGGAAATGTCCATGCAGTTCAGTTCGTATATGTTTTTTACTTAGTCGGACTATGCTGTCAGCTTCATTCTGTTGTTTAGCTTCAGTACTTAGCGAAATTGCTGAGAAAAGGGAGGGGCTGAACACAAATTCTGTATATGTTCTTCTGAGAAGGAAAGAGTATCCTTTTCTGCCATCCCAATTGAGGTGGAAAACCACCTTGACGAAAAAAAGTGTCTAATTATTTACTTTTATGCTTTTCACCGTCAAAAACCCTCGCGAGTCAATACCCGCTCTATAGTTATACAACATAGGAGTTAGGCCCACTGACAGGAACCAGGTAGGGCCTAGAATACAAATTACAAAACAGAATCCGGTTCAGGCATGTTCCTACCGCACCAATTGTGATGAACATGATAACTAATGTAGGTGCCATGGTAGCACAACACATCCTGTGATTCTTCAAGCTGTTGGCTGCTACTGAGGGCCCGAGTCAGGGTGCAGAAATGGCCAGAGTTACCAAACCACACAGTCCCCCTTGAATACTGCACAGGGGCTGAGTCTGCCATGACCTCTGCCAAGGTTCTTAACAGGAAGGTCTTCATCAGAGACAAATCCTCAGACTTGCAATAACAAACTACAGCTTCCCCTACTCTGTGATACTCATTTCCAAGTATTCATATTATCGACCACAGAAGGATAAAAGGCAGCGACAGCCCTCCCAGGATTCAACCTTGGTCCCAGGTCGCACACTCATCTCTGCATGAGGTACATGCAGGCCCCAGGGTGCCCTTTGGCTGTCGGACAAGTCAATTAGAGGCTCCGGCCTGTAGAAAGAGGATGAATATGAGATTTGTAGCAGCTTGGAGTGAGACTCCCTTGGTAACTGTGTAGTGAAGAAGGTCCACTCAGGAAGGTAGTAATTAAGGATGTTTTATTCATAAAGATAACAGGTAGTAAAGTAGAGGACATCATGTAGTTATGTTGTAGTTCAGAGCCCCACCAGGAGCTCCCTGTCAGATGCTCAGCCCATAATCAACTGCCGCTCTGCCTCTCTTAGTCCCAACATTCCGAGGCATTATCGGACTCCAACATTCTAATGAGTCAGAGCACAGGCACTGGCTGATCAGGGCTGGTAAAACACCTTACAATATAATATGCAGGATACTACATATCCCCTTTCATTCTAACATAATCATTAAACCAATAAGTGCATAACAAATAGCGTGAGAGAATCAAGGAAGAGATAATAAGGAATAACAGGAGAGGAACAGAAACAACGTCAAGGAAAGGAGTAAGCAAAGCATAATGAAGAGACAGGTAGAAGAAAACAAGGAGGAAGAAGACAAGGAGGAAGAAAAGGGTTAAGCGAAAACTAATAGAGAAAACTCAAACACACAGACATAGAAAAGGTGAGAGGAAAAAACAAGTAGCTGAACAAGAGGCAGAAGGGCAAGAGTGTGAGGAGCACTGTGAATGGGACTGTAACCCATATGACTCCCTATGTAGGGAGACTGAGTAAATGTAAATGGGTAAAAGACCCAAATAATTGTGCCCTGTGTAAGGGTACTATGTACATGTAAAATGGAACTGTGACCCATAAGACTCCCTGTGTGAGGGTGACAATGGAAAACTAGATGGGACTGTAACCCATAACACAGTGAGCTGTGTAAGGGTGCTATGTAAATGTAAAATGGGACTGTACCCCATGCAACGGTGCCCTGTGTAAGGGTAAAAACCATGTGTAAACCATGTGTCACCCCTGTAGGCAAAAGTATGTGGGGAAATGGGGCTAGTACCCACTCCCATCCCTGTTTAGGGAAGTGAAAAGTGTATGGTGTACACAAGTGAGATCAAATATAAACCCCACGAGGGTGTGTACCCAGAAACAAAGAACGTAACACCAACAGTGCAATATCCTGTAGGATAATAAAGGAGGAGGGTCAATACCTAATGTAAAATAGCAAAAAACTTAAAACAAGTGTGAATAAGCAAGTGTATCCATACAGCACAATACAATGTCATATGCTGACAGTAAGCATTAATGGTGAAAAAGTCACCATAGTGAAAGAACGCGAGTAAACTTAGAGATGCATACATCTGGTATTGAAACATAAACTTAAATGAGGCAAAAGATGATGAATGTCATAGTATGGTGTGAGCGCGCCACTATAATCGTGTAAAACACTAAGTTGTGTGGTGGCCAAGAATCGAGAGTTATTGTTGTAGTAGTCCTTACATTTTTTATGCGTAGTGCTTTATAGCCAATGTAAAGTTTGATGAAAGGAAATTCTTGGGCGGTCTGCCTGACTTCTTTATGCACCATGGGGTGCATAGTAGGCAAATGAGGGTGAGGATAGGAGCAAGAAGCTGATGAGAAAGAATGATCAAACTGGCCACACTGAAAGTACCTGCGTGCACTCCAAGTAAGAAGTTCCAGCATCTATCACATCTTGGAATCTATGGCGGTGGACACAGGTAGGTTGCTGCGAAAGGTGGATCCACTTGATGACGCTGCACAACCAGTAAAGACCAACATCGGAGGATGCCGCAAAGGGTCCACCAAAACCAGAAACGATAGAGGAAACGCACCCTTGGAGGTAGCGTGGAGCGGTAAATGGAAGGCAGAAGCGGGAGATGAAAAAGCCTGCCACATCCGTATAGACGTCAATTTCCTTAGAAGGTGGCACGCACTGCACGTAGCGCTGGATGGCTCCCGGCACGTTCTTGCACTCAAAATATGCCTCAAGAGCACGGATAACATCACAGAGGCTTCTCGGCGATGAAGAGATCAGTGCGACTCCACCTGAGGCAAACGGCGCTTGTGAAGGCAAACAGCTGTTTAACGGTTGTAATGGCCACAAGGTGGGTTGAGAAGAACAAATTGTTTTTAGAAACTCACCACAGTCAATGTTAAAGAAACAACATAAAAAAAAAATATATATATAAAAAAAATAGATATAAGATAGGAAACAATCAAGCACTACTTGTAGTTCAAATATATTATGTGCTAAGAATCCACCCATGTAAGAAGATGTCATTGAGGAATACTTGAATACATTGAGGGCCATATTTAACATATCGTTGCATCTCCATTGCTTCGCGGAAGGTAACGCAAAGGCAACGTGAAAATCAGATTTTTCAAGCAATCCAAGGCCACCGTGCATGGCCCTGTGGTGCTTGGTAAATCTGGAGAGACACAAGGCAGCACGGCTCGCTGCCTTGCGTTACTCTGCTCTAGGGAAGCGTTCAATGTGTGGAGTGAGGGTTTTCTAAGGCATCCACCCTTGGATTTTGGTACATTCCCAGATTTACCATGAGTGGTCTACCTGGGAATTCATCAAAATGCTACACCTTCAAAGAGGAGGTGTAACAAGGAGAAATAGTTTTCGTCTTTCTGCAGAAACATAGAAAGAGGGAAGAAGCCTTAGAGGATAGTTTGTGTGCAGGAAGGTGTTCTTTACTGCACACAGAACAATCCGGAATATAATAGATCTAATGCAGACACCCTTGCACCAGGGTACCAGGGTGCCTGCATTTGCTCAAGGCAGCACATTGTGCACCATTTTAAGGAGAGTACTGGAATGCGCTATAAAATGTTAACTATGGCGCATTTCTGCCCTCTTCCTTTCACACAGCACAGCGCAGCAAGGTGTCTTTCTGTGTTGCGATGCGTGAATGTTTGATGAATCTGGTTCAGAGTGTCTTTACTAGTTTCATGAGATCTAAGTTGGGGGTTCGATGCCTACATTATTTAAAAATAAAATGAAAGAAATCTTGACCCATGTTTACTAAGCCTTTGCATCGTCCAAGGCTACACAGGGCAACACTTACTTGGGATTTACTTAGCCATGCAAGGTCTGATTTCTGTGGCCTTCCATGGTTCTGTAAAGAAATGCAATCCAATGCAGTGGATTCTGCTGTGTTGCTTTACATTTCTTAGTGGTAGGTCTTCCATGGGAAGAGCATGGGCATTCCTGTGCATCCACCCATGGATGTCATGAAAATCCAGTTTTACTAAGGTTTGCAAAGCTGGAAATGTATGTGATCGGTACACCTACCTCTGAGAGGTTAAGGAATAGAGGTATGATTATTTCTCCAAAGAGGAAAATGCTGCTTTGAATACTTTTTGTGCAAGGACTATCCCTTCTTACACAAAAACAATTATGCCCATAATGGGCACACTTGCACTTTGTTACGAGAGTGTCTGTGTTGGTGTTAGGCAACCTCAAGTGCACCAGTGCATGGACAAAGCTGAAGAGTGCCATATCTTAGTAAAAGTGACACTTTGCATCTCTCTTCCATTCACACAATCAATCAATCAATCAATCAATCAGGTGTTTTCTAAAGCATGCTACTCACCCTTGAGGGTCTCAAGGCGCTGGGAGGGGCGGGGGGATTGCAGCTCCGGTTAAGTCGAAGAGCCAGGTCTTGAGGTCCTTCCTGAAAGTGTGCAGGGGTAGGGGAGTGTCTGATGTTAACAGTGAGCTTGGTTCAGGCATTGGCTGCGATGTAGGAAAAGGCTCTTCCGCCTGCTCTGTTTCTGCGGATCCGGGGGGTTTCCGCTAGGGAGAGGTCAGCAGAGCAGAGGTTCCTTTTGGTTACGTGGAAGGAGACTCTCTCGTTGAGGTATTTGGGTCCGATGTTGTGTAGGGATTTGTAGGCGTGGGTGAGTAGTTTGAAGGTTACTCTCTTCTCAATGGGTTGCCAATGGAGGTCTCGTAGGTGTTGGTTCATGTGTTTGTGAATTGGGGTTCCTAGGATGAGTCTGGCTGTAGTGTTGTGGATGGTTTGGAAAGTTCTGTTTAATCCGTGCGCGCAGGGTGTTGCCGTAGTCCAGTATGCTTGTTATGAGTGCGTGCATGACAGTCTTTCTGCATTCAGGGGGATCCATTTGAAGGTCTTGCAGAGTATGAGGAGGCAGTTGAAACTGGTGGAGGCAATGGCGTTGACCAGGCTGGTCATGGTGAGGGAGGAGCCAAGAATGATGCAGAGGTTTTGCGCGTGGTCTGCCGGGGTGGGAGGTCTTACAAGGGCGGAGGGCCACCAATTGTTGTAGCATGCGGTCGTGGCGGGGCTGAGGACAAGGACCTCTGTCTTCTCTTGAGTTGAGCTTCAGGCAGCTGTTGTTCCGGTCATCCAGGTTGCAATGTCCTTAATTTCTTCCTGTAAGCATAGTCTGATGTTTTCGGGGTTCTTCGTGAGGGAGAGGATAAGCTGGATGTTGTCTGCGTAGGATACTATGCTGAGCCCATGTTGTCTGAATATGGTGGCGAGGGGGACCATGTAAATGTTGAAGAGCGTGGGGCTGAGCGAGGATCCTTGAGGTACTCCACAGGTCGTCGATGGCGGTTGCAAAGGGGGTGTGTAGTCCAGGCGGTCTATAGATGAGTGAGCCGTGCAGGGTGGTCTTGGGGCTGGTCTGGATCTGGAAGTGGAGGTGCTCTGTGTTGGAGAGTGGGTTACTCTTGCTGGAGGTGGAGAGTCGGAGGGACCTCTTGTGTGCAATGGTGAGTCCGCCTCCTGGGAGGTGGGGGCGGTATTCCTCTTGATCTTGTATCCTTTGGGGATTTCGATGGCGATGTTGGGGGAGGAGGTGGTGTTGGTCTATGTTTCAGTGAAGGAAGTGGCGTCGTGAGAGAGTGTGGTCCTAGATCTCTATGGTGTGCCATTATAGGGAGCACACTTTGAGGAGGATGCATGCCAGTGCTTCAGGACTGCGGGTGTCCGGTGAGGCTGTGGGGGCATCCTTGGTGGTGAAGGATTGTCTGCAGTGTAGGCAGGAGAACTGGCCATTGATGGTGTTTGGAGTAGATCTTTGGCAGTCACCATTTCTTCCAGTGTTGAAGCGGCAGAGCGGCAGCGGTGGAGGCCCCTAGGTCCAAGGTTCGTGGCGCTGGCCACAGTTGGGTCGCGGACGGGCGCAGATGGGCTGCCTTAGGCGCTCCTTCAGCATGCCAGCGGCGTGCCTGCTGCGCGCTGCTGCCACTAAGTTGGGTAGGGGGAGGGGCGTGCATGTGGGAAGAGGGAACAGGGATGGTCAGGGGAGTGGTCACATGGACAGAGATAGCGCACAGGTACGCCAACAAACAGTGAATGAAAACAACTAAACAATTAAAACAGTAGGGGAAGTCACACACAACAGGGGCAGAATGCAGCACGTAAGGCACGGGTGGGGGCAAAGAAGAGGGAAGAAAAACGAAGTGGAGAGAGGATAACGCAGAATTAACCACAGGCTTGGCATGAGGCACAATGGGCACAAGTAGACACAGATGACAACAAGAGGGGCAATGCAAGAAAAACGATAGTAGGGGTTAGGATACAGTTACAATTACATATGGCAGCAACAGTACACAAATACCAACAGGCTGGACACAGCTCGGAGCAGAATCGAACCCTCCCTGAGGGGAAGGAGATGTTCTGCGGTGGAGCAGAGCATGGCGGAGCTGCTGAGGAGGGTGCAGACCTCGGACCAAAGGTTAGGGGCCTTGCAATGGCTCCCCCATAGTGGCCGCCGTTAGGTGGGGGAGGGGTATGCAGGTAGGGGGCGGGGATGGTCAGGGGGGAGGGGTTACGGGGACAGAGGCAGTGGCAGGAACAGCAACAAACAGTGAATAAACACAACTAAACAATCATAACAGTAGGGCTAGGTGACAACCTCCAGCGGCACAATGCAGCATGGCAGGCACAGGTGGGGCCAAAGAAGAGGGGAAAAAAAAGCAGAGAGAGGATAGCACAGAATTAAACACAGGCTTGGCATGAGGTACAATGGGCACAAATAGAGAAGGGTGACAACAAGAGAGGGCAATGAAAGAAAAACGAAATCAGGAGTGAGGATATGGTTACAATTACAGATGGCAGCAACAGTACACAATTACCAACAGGCTGGACACAGCTCGGGCAGACTCCAACCTTGCTCGAGGGGGAGGAGGTGTTCTGCAGCAGAGCAGAGCACGGCAGAGCTGCTGGGGAGGGTGCAGGCCTCAGACCGAAGCGCAGGGATCTTGCAAACGCTCCCCCGCAGTGGCCGCCATTAAGTAGGAGAGGGGCGTGCAGGTGGGAGGTGGGGTCAGTCAGGGGGGAGGGGGCAAAGGGACAGAGGCAGCGGTGGGAACGGCAACAAACAATGAATAGAAACAGTTAAACAGTTAAAACAGTAGGGGTAGATGACAACCAACAGGGGCACAATGCAGCACTGAAAGCACAGGTGGGGGTAAAGAAGAGGAAGAAAAACGAAGTGGAGATAGGATAACGCAGTATTAACCACAGGCTTGGCATGAAGCACAATGGGCACAAGAAAACATGGGTGACATCAAGAGGGGGCATTGCAAGAAAACTATAGCAGGGGTGAAGATACAGTTACAATTACAGATGGCAGTATCAGTACACAATTACCAACTGCTGGGCACAGCTCAGAGCGAACTCGAACCCTGCTTGAGGGGGAGGTAATGTTCTGCGGTTGAGCAGAGCACAGCGGAGCTGCTGGGGAGGGTGCAGGCCTCTGACCGAAGGTCAGGGGTCTTGCAAGCACTCCCCCGCAGTGGCGGCCATTAAGTAGGGGAGGAGGCAGGGGCGTGCAGGTGGGAGGCAGGGACGGTCAGGGAGGAGGGGTCACAGGGACAGAGGCAGTGGCGAGAACAGCAACAAACAGTGAATAAAAACAATTAAACAATTAAAACAGTAGGGGTAGAACACAACCAACAGGGGCACAATGCTGCATGGAAACCACAGGTGGGGCCAAAGAAGAGGGAAGAAAAATGAAGCGGAGAGAGGATAATGCAGAATTAACGACAGGCTTGGTATGAGGCACAATGGGCACAAGTAGACACGGGTGACAACAAGAGGGGGCAATGCAAGAAAAATGAGAGCAGGGGTGAGGATACAGTTACAATTACAGGTGGCAGCAACAGTACACAATTACCAACAGGCTCGACTCAAACACTGCTCGAGGGGGAGGAGATGTTATGCGGTGGAGCAGAGCACGGCGGAGCTGTTGGGGAGGGTACAGGCCTCGAGCCAAAGGCAGACTGAAGGCACACCTAAGGCAATTCTCTCTGCACCTGTCCGCGACCCGACCGCAGCCAGCGGCACGAACCAAGGACGTAGGGTCCTCCACCGCTACAGCTCCGCCACACTCCATGCACACACCACTAGAAGAAACATTGACTGGCAAAGATCTACTCCGAACACCACCCATGGCAGTTCGCCTGCCTATACTGCAGACAATCCTTCCCCACCAAAAATGCAGGCAGTATCTTTGCTTGAGGCTCTGAGACGTGTGACCTTTTGATAAACACGTCCTCTTATGATTTGAAAAGCTGCTAAATCCAGAATTAAGAAAATGGAAAGAAGGTTCTTCCAATATTTATTTTTCAACAGAGCATACTACCTCACTAGGAATAAGCAGTGCCGGACTGACCATAACGGACACCGGGTGTTTCACCAGTGGGGGGGATGGGTGGAGGCTGGTTTTCTGGCCATGGGGGCCAGTTTTGTCACTGGGGGCCAGTTTTGCAAAATCAGCCCCCTACAACAAAAGTGGGAGTGATGCGTCTTACTAGCAACCCCTCCCCCCCAGATAGCTCCCTTGGCCAGTCAAGCAGCAATCTACCAGGGCTGGTTCCTATTCCCAGTCCGGCCCAGGGTATAGGCAGTTAATTTCACACTATGCAAGGAATAACATTTTTCTATTTACAATGACCCTTATTGACCAATCTTCTTCCAGAATTTTTAATTCAAAGATCAACATATTATCTGGTCTTCTGAAATATATAAAAAGATGACAGGACTACAAATGACAATCCAACTTATCCACCTGTTCCAACAAAGACACTTATTAACCCCTTTGCAGCGGGGTAAATCCCCCTGCTGTGCTGGGGGAGGATGGCGCACACAGCGCCCCGGTGCTCATGATGAGCTCAGCTCGTCACACAGCACGGTGGCCCTGTGCTCATGACGAGTTGAGCTCGTCACAGCCACATCCGTTTCTTTGGAACGCTCAGCACAGCGGGGGAATTAGCCCCGCGTGCGAGCTTTGCGGCCGTTATGACAAGCTCAGCTTGTCATGAGCACCCGGCTTATGGTTTATGGCTTATGGTTAATACCTCATTTAGGAAACCTGGGAAAATTAAGAGAAAGGGTGAGACACCAGAGACCTTGGTTCAGAATAGCATCAAGCTCTGTCCAACCTGTGCCAAGAGTGAGATTTGCAAGTGTTGCATTAGTATATTCCAGGTCAGCTGTGACTTACTCATTGCATCTTCTTCCAAGTGTTGAACTGTAACATCTGATGACAATGTTTAAATGCTCATCAATGTGGTTATTTCCAGAGCAAATAACACTTCCAGAAATTGAAGCTGCCACTTTGTCTCAAGAAGTTTCAATATTACAGGAAGTTGAGCCTTTCGAGGTATTGATGAATCATTGAAATATATTGTATTGTTAACATTATTGAATATGTTTTTCACATCAACCCATGACTAAGAAGTAGAAAAATGCACATTGATACAGTAAAGAAACTATTTGAATTATTTGAAGCGAGTCTGTGTGCAAGGTCCTCTGTGTAATCTCTTAATTTATTTTATTGCAGTGGGAGGAAAAGGAACAGATCATCCATTCAAGGAGTAATCATCCTGAATCAATTTGTGATATGATATCTTACTTACACTGTTTATGGTTTCCTTTTTCCAACAGATTAATATTTCCTAGGAATTTGGAAATAATGAATTGGACAATAGCTACACAATTTATACTTTTGGGTCTGTCTGATAATCCCAAATTGCAATTTCCTCTTTCCATAATTTTTTTACTTATCTACCTCATAACTCTGATAGGAAACACTTTGATTATCACATTGGTATGCTGTGATTCTCGCCTGCATACCCCCATGTATGCCTTCCTCTGCAATCTGTCCATCATCGATATGTGTTACACTTCTGTTACTCTTCCAAAACTGTTGGACATACATGGATCACAGCATAAAGCTATATCATTTGCAGGATGTATGACACAGAACTATTTCTTTTGCATAATTGCAATAGCAGAAGTAGCTATTCTCGCGTTTATGGCATTTGACCGCTATGTGGCAATCTGCAGGCCCTTGCATTACACCCTCATCATGAATATGAGGCTCTGTGTCTTGCTGTCAGGAGTATCATGGACTGCCGGCTTCTTGAATGCCATGCCACTTACTGTTTTGGTATCTAAGCTCTATTTCTGTGGCTCCAATGTGATCAACCACTTAATGTGTGATGTGAAGCCGCTCATGCAGCTCTCTTGTAGCAGTACCCGCACTCTTGTGATTGTCATCTTTCTAGTGACATTGATCTGTGGGTTCTGCCCATTCATGTTAATTTGCACTTCATATGTTTATATAATATTAACCATTCTCAAAATTCATTCTCACGAAGGAAGGAAGCGAGCATTCTCCACATGTTCTTCCCATCTTATAATCGTTTGTTTATTCTGTGGACTTTTGGTATGTACCTACATTGGTCCTGCCTCCATGGAATCTCTGGAGAAAGACAAAGTGGTGGCTGTTTTGTACAACAACGTTATTCCAATGTTGAACCCCATCATTTATAGTCTCAGGAACAGAGAAGTGAAATGTGCCCTGAGAAAGATCAGAGGACAAGTTAGATCAGCTGTTTTGTTTCATCTGTAACACCTTAAGAGTTGGAATGTAAAAATTATGTTGGGCTGAGCATTGATTAGATTTTGCAGTGTGTTTATACTGATTTGATTAGTTTTTGCACTTTACCATTAACATTGATATCTGAGGATCTTGTTTTTTCTGGGGTATACTGATAGTCAAGAGAAACATCTCACTACATATGCCTGTAAAAGTACATCTTCACCCCATATAATTCCCTTTAAAATATCTGCTCAATATTTTAGTTTCAACATTTTGCTTCAGCTTGGAACTGTATGGTTTTAGTCAATTTATAAAAGCCATCATACCTTGTCAAATCATAATTTAAAGTTTTAGACTTTACCCTTAGGAATGATCAAGAACTACTCTCACTCTGAATGATGTGACCCTGAAATTTGAAATACCCTCTTCACTGGCAGCTGGTGAACTATGTATGTGGTTGGACATAACTACTCACATAAAAACATAAATTCTAAGTAAGTAATGTGAGTGAGTTTGACCACCTTCAGGGAGTTCCTTGGAAATTCCTCAATGAGAAAATTCTGAAAAATGGGGTGAAATTCAATATTTTACTGCACAGTTTACACATAAATATTTTCTTTTTGCGCATTTTGTTTTAAGTTATAGGACATACATGCATTTAAAATATCCAGATTCTCTATTTCAAACATCTACATTGTTTTCAAAATGAATAAGGCATCCTTTTTTAGGGCCTCTAATTGCTTCATGTTGCTTTTCCATTTTATTAAAATGTGTTATGAATAACAATCGATCTGGAAAGGGCAATGTGAAAAAAAAAATGACACATGGATTTACCTGTGTAAGCCCATAAACAACAAAGATAGATGGGCTCAAGCAGTGCTACTATTAAGGCTGTCGAACTATTATATGTTCAAACAGAAAACACCTTACATTCATCAGTGAAAGGCAATAATCTTTATTCGATCAGAAGCTGACCATAAAAGCACATAATAAAATACACAATACATTAATCATCAAATAAAATTAATGTTTTATAACGTTTGATGGGAAAAAAATGACACTCGGAAAGGCAATTCTAATTCAAAAGCCCAAATTCTTTAAAAGAATGGCATGATAAAAGTAAATCCTGAAGAATATAAACCTTATATACATAATGCAACCTAAGGTCTCAGACATAGAGAGCATTAGCGATAAAGATGAAGATCCCCTTTTGAATCTGGGAAAATAAAGCCTTACATGAAGGTACCACCTGTATCTAAGGAGAAACATCACCAATCATTCCTGTGACTGTAGCTTGAATTATTACTGAAATATCAGCATCTAATATGTTTTGGGATAATTTTATCCCCAGTCAATGTTTTCTTGAAAAATACTGTTTTCATCACAAACAATTAGTTTTTTATTAATAGTAAATGCACAGGTGATCTCAAACACCACCCACCAGTAGACCAGTGATAGTAACATTTATGTCTATATTGACAATAATATCTTATCTCGCATGAGAAGGCACCTCATGGCTAAGGTACTTAAAAACAAGCTTCAGTGAGCTGGGTCACCCTGATTTATTTGAACATCCGACTAAAATTGTAAAAGGGGATGTGGAAGCAATTAAGCAGTCTTTCCTTCAACGGCGGAAGGCCTTGAGGGAGGGTGCAGAGTCTCAGAAAATGACTGTAAGGAAATATATTATGGTTAAAACCTGTCTGACAATGGAGCCTTATTTACTCTGCACATTTAGTACCCATGAAAAGTTCCTTTTAACAAGATTCAGATTGAATTTGTTTCATCACCTGCTTATAATACCAAAAAAAGATGCTTTTAGCAAATTGCCTGTATCCTGTGGCTGCGACGGAAAGTCTCCACAGGATATGTTGCATTTTATGTTTTTATGTAAATTTTATGACTATCCTCGAAAACGTTATCTGATTGCTCTTTTAAAAAAACTTAATTCAATCAGATTCGTCCAGCCCTTTTATATTTGCAACTGTTGCACAGTGATAGTGTCCTTCAAACTATTGAATTTTTAAAACTGTCTCTTAGACTGAGAATCTGTCTGGATCAATGATTATTAACATTTAATGAATTGCAGTTCATATAACTAATGATGACAAAGGAAGCCGTTTTGTAAATATTTTCATGACATGTATATATGTACTGTATGTAATGTGTGCTTTTATGGTTGAATCAAACCGAAATAAAGTCTCTTTTGAATTTGAATTTGACAATAATGTCCCAAGAATTAGTAGCTTTATGGAATAGTCTCTACAGTGACTACAAATCTTTAAAAGATGCCAAGAATGACCACCACATACCAGACCCTTGATTATTCCAAAACAAGACCCATTAATGACTATTTATTTCTCTAGCTCCGCAGCATTCATTTAAGCCACTGTAACGACCAGATTTTCGGACCAGATAGAATCAGCTCACCAGAGCACCACCAACCCAGCCGAAACGTAACCACCTTCCTCCTCAGGACCCATCTATCCAGGCACCTGGGTACCTACCTGAGGATGGGGAATTAGCAATATACAAGCTCATATCATCAGAAACATCACTAAATCTATAGGGATTACTAGGAATACTCACTGATTACTAAGGACGTCCATGCCCTACACCACACTCCTACAATATAGTCTTGCGGCAACTCAGACCCAGACTATGCTACCCTCCTACTCATAGTAAAGGGGGCAGTTCCAATAACTTACCATTACACACTGACTACAATCAGTACTCTCTCTCAAGCCACAATCCTGTGGGTATATACACTGTATCCTCCCAGTGCTCTCACTATTTCATACATACACAAGCCACAATCCTGTGGGTATACACACTGACCACAATCAGTGTTCTCACTAATGCCACTCTCTCTCTAGCAGCAATCTCACTACACACCGTGTCCCTCCGGTGCTCTCACAAGCCACAATCTTGTGGGTATACACACTGACCACAATCAGTGCTCTCACTAACGCCACCTTCTCTAGCAGCGATCTCATTACACACCGTATCCCCCCGGTGCTCTCTCAAGCCACAATCTTGTGGGTATACACAATGACCACAATCAGTGCTCTCACTAACGCCGCTACACAACGACGATCACTTTCCTATGAATACCTTCAGCTCTCTCTCTCTATGTTGGGAAGTTTCTCTATACCTACTGGAAATGTCTCATATATTTTATGTGGTACACAAGGATGGCCAAATTACACGGTGTACAACTTATTCTCTATTTCAAGGGCTCCTCTCTCCCTCATTATTCAGTTACCATTTACCTGATCAGGGGTAGCATCTGTTCATGTGATAGTACCTGACTAGAAGAAAAGGTTACCTTTACTGTATAAAAACAAGATATACACAATGGTTCCCTAAGACCCTAAGAACTGGGGTTCCTTTATTATCAATAACAATATAATACTGCACTACAACACATAGCCTGAAAAGTAAAAGGGGAATAGACACATACACAGATCTGCGGGGTCTCTGTAAAGCTTTATTACTATAACACATCCACATGTAATTGACTGTAAATAGCTAAAGAGGGAATGTATTATACTACACACCGCTGAAAGAAAAAGGATTAGCCATACTATAGGGACAAGGTTAATGTTTAAATGTAAAGCAAACTAATATTACAGGAAGGATATCACCTGATTGGTATGAAGTCTTGCTCTAGCTGTCATCTGGGTTCCTCTCTCGTCTGTGCCTTAGCTCGTCTCAGATCCTCCCCTGCACTCTTGGACACGCATCTGCGCTGATCACTCTGCACTCGATTCCTCTCCCCCACAAACTCTCTCCACCTTCCAGCTTCAGCCTAATAGTTTCTGCCGCTCTGATAACCATTCGCTCCACTAGCTTCTTCACTCTGTCTGATTATCTCAGCTCCAATGTCCAATTCACTCCAGCTGCTCCCACAGACTAATCCACGATATAACTTCAGTCTCTTCCAAAAGGCATCACTTCAGACTCCAGCTGATCACAACTTCTTCTGTTAAGTAACTGCTTCTGACTGCCTCCTTCAGTTCCAAAGATCATCTCACTTCTCTCTGTTCAAAACACCATCTGCCCACAACTGCTTCCGACTTCTCTCTCCGGTTCCAACTCACTGACTGTCTGACTGACTGACTTCTCTCTGTTCCAAGCATCGACTGTCTCTTCTTCTCTCCCTGGCTCCAACTGACTCACTCACAAACTGACAAACTCACAAACTGACTTCTCTCTGTTCCAAGCATCGACTGTCTTCTTCTCTCCTCTGCTCCAACTGACTCACTGACTCCGCCTCTGCACTTCACTAATATGGAATGCTCTCTCCTCATTGAAAGTTCCAGCCATCAGCCTACCGCCCATCAGATCTCTGCACCACTCCGCGTCAAGGACACACACCCAGCCGGCCGGCCTTTTGTGGTGTCTTCGACACAAAGAATAATACAGCCTACTGATAAGGGCCGGCCCAGACCGGTTCTCTCCAAGTGAACAACACCTCATAACTAAAACATCACCTTTACCCTGCAAGCATCTCAGTCTGCAGGGACAGAAAGCAAAATGGAGTCTCTCTAGTTCTGGGCCTTGTAGGCCTGAGAAGGATGAAATAACACTTAGCTCTATCAGAGTACATACACAAACCATACCAATATGTAATATAAAGTCAGGACTACAGGATCCACCCTCTACTATAGGTAGGATGATGAAAGGACACATAATTATGTCAAAGCCAATAGGCAATAGATGGATTAGAGTCAAGAATAAGGGATCTATCATCATATAAAGCAGCTATCCTCTAGTTTATGCTTCTAGGTCTGGAAAAAGGCCTGAAAAGGACCAACACAAGGCAAGAATAGAGATTCAGGATGGTAGCAAGCTTAAAGTCACCATCACTCAGAAATAGAGCCAAAAATTCGGTCACTACAGCCACTGAGCTATCCCTTAAACTATATGAGATTAGAGACTTGCCTCTATACTGCAAGGGATGTGAAACCATATATTTATTTTTCGAGAGACTCATTCTCACTCAAGGAGGTTTTCTGGTAAGAAATTGTAATTGTTTTTAAGTAATGCAGTTAATTTAGTGTAGAATTATAATGAAAAGAAAGAATAAACGGAGGCAGCCATTTAAAATTTAAATGTGTGCCACTAATGCGATAATGATTACCATGGATTCCCGGGTGCTGAGCATTGCTGCAGCTTTTCCATCACATGCCAAAACATATATACAGAATTGCAATTGTTGTATTACTAACAATTATGCAATACAATAGTTCTACAAGATAACCTTCAACGGTTCCTCACACCAACAGAGCATAGGGCCATATGTATATGAAGCCCATTTGCGATTGCAAACGCTGAAATTGGCAGAATTTTTGCGATTGCAATCACAAATTAGTAGTGTGCAATGTAGCACACAAAACCCCCCGCTCAAAATAAGGAATCGCAAATTTTGCGATTTCCTGTTTTGTGATTGCATTTAAGGCGATTCCATAAATGCAATGTAAGAAGCACAAAATAAACTGCGATTTGGCCATAAGGAATTGCAAAGTACCATCAACTTCAAGTTGATGGTAGATTGCAATTTCACTTAAAAGTGCACTATTTTGCATTTTTTAAAGTGCCATGTGGCGCACATACATGCCTTAGGGCATGTATGTGTGCCACATGTGCACACATACATATTTCAGGGGTGCAACAGGGTGTCCTTTTGACACCCTGGCACCCTTGAAATTGCATTCTCAATTTGAGAATGCCTTCCCATTCATACCTATGGGCCTCCTAAAGTATTCCTTATGTGTGAATCTCAATTTGCGTTTCGCAAATAAGGAATATATGGGATTCGCAAAATTATTAGCAAATCCCACATACATTGCATGTTGCGATTCTCAAATTGCAATTTGCTGAAAATCGCAATTTGAGAAAGCAAAACTCTACTTTAATACATATGGCCGCTAGTTCTCTATTCGCCCTAAGTCATGGGTGACATTTTCTGTCTAGTCTGAATATTCATCCAACAGAACATTACATTCTGAGATTTATAGTTTTCCTTTAAACAATGCAAGCTAGTGTCCAAAAATGGCAACATGCAAAGTATTTTTTGCTAAATTGAGTGGCTACATGTATCACTTATGAAATGGGGCAGCTGTGGAGGAAGAGTGGTGTAAATGATGAACCGTCGAAGTTAGGGATGCCCACATACCAATTGCTGCAAACAGTCATTTCTATTCTTAATTGCTTATTTTGAATAATTCATAAGCTATAAAACATGTGCAAATGCAAACAGAGGTATTCATAAAATATAAAACAAACATAACCATTTAAAATAGGCAATGGGCAAGCAATATTGAATTAATGAAAAACATAAAAGACATAATTAGGTTGCCTGAAGGAATATTTACTAATCTTTCATGCAGCGCAGGGTTTTAAGCAAAATTTCTGCACTGAGTTTTGTGAAAGGGACAGAGCAGAAATGCTCCATATTTACAAAGATATGGAGAATTTCTGCTCTCTTTTGGCCTGGTGCACTCTGTGCTGCCTAGAGCCAAGGCATGCACCCTTGCACCATAGTTTGTGCAGGAAGGGACAGCAATCCTTAGAGGCATGTTCCTCTTTCTATGTTTGATGCAATATGCATCACGCATGGAAGATGAAGCAACACAGTGAAAAAAAGATGTTTCTCCTTGTTACAACTCACTGGAGAAGTCTTAGCATTTTGACTCATTCTCAGGTATACTAGCTCTAGTAAATCTAGGAGTACAAAAAAGTCCATGAGGGGATGCATAAGAATGCCCTTGGTTCACGGTGAGAAATTGGGTTATTGGTTGAGTGGGGTGTTAACCCTGCTGAAGCAACAGTCACAATCCCTGTCGGGGTGAACTACAAAAGTCACTAATTTAACCTTTACTTAACCCTCTGGTAGCTTGGCACAAAAGCAGTCTAGCTTAACTTGGAAACAATGTGTAAGGAATGTATGCACAGACAAAGTTTAATAAAGTGAACAAACAACATCAGAAATATACCACACCTATTTAGAAAAACAGAATACATTTCAATAAATTACCAAAATGTCAAAGATCTAATCAGTAGAACCAGAGTTATTGATTTTTAAAATTTAAGGCTAAAACTAGCATCCATGAAATCAAAACTTCAACTGTGGACATCTAGTTGCTCGAGACCAGGCCATAGTAAAACAATATAGCTGACACGGATGGATCGCTAGTTGGACTTAAGGAGTGGATTAAGTGTAGTTGGTAGTTACCTTCGGACTTAGAAGACATTTTTTTAAAAAGTCTATGGGAGAGGAGAAGTTCAGAGGGGAAAAGCTGCAAGCGGTGTCGGAGGAGGCATTATTGCAGTGAAAGCGCTAGTTTAAGTTGGGGGGAAGATTTCTACACTCAGACAAGCTCCTATCGCCACAGAAAAATAACTTTTAGTGACCTTCCTGTGGCAATATGGGCTTCGCCTTATTTACAATGCAACATTAAGCCACTTACAGTGGCTTAACGCTGCCTTGTACATAACGCTCCCTTTCATGCTATACTATCGTGAAAGGAGCGTGCTTTGGGTGTTGTGGTAATGTTCCCCCGCAAAACCCCTTGATGTTGACGCTGCCCCATGTTTACAAGGGCAGCGTAAATATGGGACAGCGCCAAGATTAAGGCCAGGGAAAACCTGGTCTTAAGCAGACGCACAAGCAGAAATGCTTCATTTTTCGTAGTTTGTGCTGTTTCTCTGTGTGACAAAAAAGGCCATTGATTGTTTATGTGCAGTAAGGTGACCCCTCTGCACATAAACAATCAATAAAAAAATTACATTCAGCCTAATGCAGCACACATAGACATTTCAAAATGCCATTTCATAATGTTTATGTGCAGGAAGGTACACCTTACTACACATAAACAATCTTCTCCTACAATGGAGGCACCCTTGCACTATGTTGCAAGGGTGTCTGCATTGGCGCTAGGCAGCTACAATTTGGGCCTTTGCAGGGGTAAACACAAGGCTGTACAGTATCCCTATATATGGTGCAGCCCTGCATTTTGGAAGTGGTGGAGTGAGGTGTTAAGCCAAGGTTGCTAATGCCGTGCTCTGCCACTTCCTAGTAAATATGTCCCTTAGTCTCTTTTTTGGAAGTCAAAAAATCTCCAGCGAGATGGGGCTGGAAGCTGAGCTAGACAAAAGTTCCACAAGGTCGGATATCCCTTTAGAACCGCTGAACTGTATTTGCTGCTTTTGAGAAGAATGCAGTGAGAGCTGCTGCAAATTTAGGCAGACAAGTGATCCACCTTGGGTGAATAAATGAGAATTTGTAGTAACTTAGTCCAGACGTGTAGAGGATCTTAAGATCCAATACAAGACCCCACCAGGAGCAGCCAGCATGCTGCTCAGCCCTTCTCAACTTACATTTCTGGCTCCCAACATTCTGAAACACATCAGTGGATGAACATTCCACTGGCGGAGCAAGATATTGCATGAATACCATCAATGCCAGGATATAACATATCCTCTTTCCTTCTATATAAAAACAATAAAGAAAGAAAAAAGAAATAAAATCAAGATAGAGGAAAGACACAGAGTAAATCAGAAATATTGCAAACCAAAGAGAGAAAAGAGCAATTACAAGAAGAAGCAAAAATATAAGTGAAGAAAACAGAGAAGAAAGACAAGGTGAGAATACCATCCACTTTTCCTCAAAACAACAAGAACAAAAAGAGAAAATACCAAGTGACTACCTCAAGATATGCTTGCTGGCCAGGCATGCATAAAAAGAGACAAGTCATACCAGACACTAACAAAGAGTAGGAGAAGAAAACCTCCAGTAAACAAAGGGACACCACAGTAAGAGAAAAAGGAAGAAGAACACAGAAGAAAAGAAACCAGAATCCACGGATGACACCAATAAAAGATATCAAAAGCAAAACTGGGCTGTAACAGGAAATAGTGAGACAAATATAATAAACCACTCATACTTCACTCATACTTCCCATAAAATAAAATCTCAATATAATAAATGATGACGTTGAACACCAATTGAAAGCTGTAAACAAAACACATTACATTTGAGAAAATCACCAATTGGAATTCAGGTAATATTGTAATAAACAGGTGGTGAATGGGTGCACACTGTGCACTGAACTGATGAGATCAAACCCAATAAACACACCACATTAACATATTGTGCACTGCTGTGAAGTGACTAAAACCAAAACGACACACCCTAAGTAGGGTAAAAACATAAAATTGTTGTGCACTGTTGAGAAGGAAATACCCTGGAGATAATTTCCTGTACACTAAACAGATGGGTCTGTAACCCATTTGACATCCCATGTGGAGGCAAACATGTTGTGCACCGAAGAAATGGGCATGTAACCCAAGTGACACACCTCATGTAGAGGCTAACATGTTGTGCAACGTAGAGATGGGAATGTAACCCATATGAGCCACCTCATATAGAGGCAAACATGTTGTGCACCATAGAGATGGGAATGTAACCCATGTGAGACACCTCATGTAGAGGCAAATATGTTTTGCACCGTAGAGATGGGAATGTAACCCATGTGAGACACCTCATGTAGAGGCAACAAATGTTGTGCACTGTGGAGATCCACATATAAATGCAAAAGGGACTGACACCCTTCCATAGCTCTCTGAAGGAAGGTAGACTAGAGTTATGCACAAAATGGGGAACACCCCATAGACACCCTGTGTAGGGACAATGTGAAGCTTTTAAAAATTGTGCAGCTAAACCCTGTAAGTAAAACCAAACATATCCAATTTAAGGGAAACCTATTGTGTGAAGATGTGGATGCTAAAACACTGTAAAACAGTAATAGAAATAAGAAATACAAAATGTCTACATACATACTGAACAGTGAAGCATTGACTGAAACACTATAAACTGTAAACTGTAAACTGTCATGTAAATGAGACATCAAAAAAAAAATGTTGTGCAATGTGAAAAATAGTCACTAGAGGGCAGCATAGTACAGAGCAGGGAAGAAAGAAATGGATTAAACAAGATTACACAATTTAAAAATACTAGCTGCACACGAGATAAGAATGCCAACTCCTATCAGTTCCAGCTTAGAGGGTGTTCCCATAGACGAGACGGCTGGAGACGAGGGCATGGGTGACCGTCTTTCTGGTTGCGGTGGGGATCCAGCGGAAGATCTTTCGGAGCATGCGCAGGATGTTGAAACAGGATGACAAGACGGCGTTGATTTGCTTGGTCATTGTGAGGGAGGAGTCCAGGATGAAGCCCAGGTTGCGAGCAAGGTCCGTTGGCTTTGGTGAGGTGCCCAGGGTAGGGGGCCACCAGGAGTCGTCCCAGGCGGAGGGGGATGGTCCCAGGATGAAGACTTCCGTCTTGTCTGAGTTCAGTTTCAGACGGCTGAGCTTCATCAATTCCGCGACATCTTTCATTCCTTCCTGGAGGTTGGCTCTGGCGGTGGCGGGGTCGTTGGTGAGGGAGAGGATCAGCTGGGTGTTGTCGACTTGGGAGATGATGTTAAGGTTGTGTTGGCGTGCGATGGCTGCGAGGGTTCTCATGTAGACCTTGAAGAGGGTGGGGCTGAGCGAGGATCCTTGCGGAACGCCGCAGATGACTTTGGTGGCCGCGGATGGGAACGGTGGGAGGCGGACCCTCTGGGTTCTTCCAGCGAGGAACGAGATGATCCACACCAAGGCCGTTCCTTGGATTCCAGTGTTGCTGATGCACTGTATCCAAAAAAAACGAGTCACTGTTGTTTTTTTAAAGTGACCTCTACTCCGAAAAGCCTTCAAAGTATTTTATGCACATAAGAAAAAAAAAAATTCTTCATGTTGGAGTTTCATAAAATCCTGATGTGGATGGGGAACGTGAAGAAACAAATGGATCCTGTCATTGTAAAGTGGACACTTTGTAAAATAGCAACTTTCTCTCACCGCCGGTGTATAAACACCATCGTGCTCATTCCTCTTAAATATGACCATCTTGTCGGTCTTCACACTGCAAATAACTCTACTGAAGACGATGTACTTGTTTAAAAAAAAACACGGTTGGAAAAAAAAAATAAGCGTGGTTAGCAAATGCCAATGAAGCAAGGCAATGCTGTAAAGATGGTGCCAACTGAAAGTTTGCGGCACGTTAGGTCACGCAATGCCGGGTGGCTAACAGCAGAAACGTGCACCAAAACACAAAAAAAGGCATCAAAATTGATGAAGAAACATCACACGCAACTTCTGTAGATGTTGTGGGACAGCGCGAAGCAGAGACTGCATTCGACCAGAGCGCACAGGTAAGCGCATGCAAAGTTTTTTTTTTAAATTCAAATTGGCAGTTAGGTAATGGGGCAGAGAGGAGGTCCCACACTAGCTGAAAAACACAGACAAAACATGCCCCACCTGACTTTGCTCATGGGACTTTCCATTTCATTAAGATTGTCAGTAGTGAAGAGACATTTAGCATGGGATTCAAAAGTCCTGCTCTCCTCCGGTGCAGTTAAAATTCAAAAACAGTTAATTTCACACCATACCCGCAGAGTGAACAAGAAGTAACGCGCCCTGCAGTAAATATGTCTCTCCACACGCAGCTTTTTGAAGTATAAACGTACAGGCTGGCCACATCTGACAAGCCAGTTTGGTGGATAACCAAGAGTAGAAAGGCACTGCACATATGGAACTTTTGACGTGCACAATGTCTTTTGATCCAAAACTGCAGTAATCAGGGACGCTCTGTGAGCAGCTTCATTGTAGTGATGTACAGTTCCAACATAGGCAGTACACTGGCACACACTCTGGGCAGCGTCGATGTGATGAAGGACAAATCCAAAGCAGTCATTAATCAGGCACACGCTCTGACCACACACACTTCTTTACCATAGACAGTGTGCAGACGCATTTCTTACCCTCATAGAAGGCTCAGCACCATAAGAAGTAAGCTTTGATTGGCACTTAGAGATGCACTCAGGAGAGTAGACAGCCTTTAGAAGTTGAACAGTTCTTTAAGTTAAAGAGACTGTGCTGCACAAACTGGAACTGGCACTTTGGGTTGAGGGCGACCGGTGGGAGGTCACTGGTGGGGCCAAGAATGTCAGTTGAGATAGATGCCAGCTTGAGTTACTATTAAGTCTGTGGTAATAGTTGATTGAAGTTTGGAGAAGTGGAAGTAGCAGGTGCTTTAGAAGATCGTCGCCAAAAATTGTAGTAACTTAGTCCAGACGTGTAGAGTATCTTAACATGTTTATTTGAAGATAGTTACAAGGTATCTAGTACAATCCAATACAAGACCCCACCAGGAGCAGCCGGCATGCTGCTCAGCCCTTCTCAACTGACATCTCTGGCTACCAACATTCTGAAACACATCATTGGATGAACATTCCACTGGCAGAGCAAGAGATTGCATGAATACCATCAAAGCCAGGATATAACAGAATGTCAGCCCCGGTCTCTTCTTGGTTCTCTGAGCAGTATTTAACTAAACATGTAATATGTCCCAAGTTTTGGATTTTGGCTATCTAGGCACATTTAACCCCTTAACCAAGTGTCCAGGACTGAAGGGGCACCACTTGGGGAGTTAGAACTCATCCAGGCTGTGTCCAGGTGTGGGATAAAGGCAGTTTAAACCTTTTGAGCCCCTGAAGCTCAAATTCAGAGGCCAGCCTACTAGCCACTGGAGTCATGCTGACACTCCTGTGTTCAAGCAGTGAACAGGGCTCGATCAGCAGGCCAGACCTCTGATGATTCAAGGCAGGCTCAAGGCAACAACGCTTTCACTACAGGTGCACCCAATCAGACTTAGTCTTGAGGAGTACACAACAGGCCTCAGCAGCAGTCCTTTCAAAGGTCCAGAAAGTGAACTGAAAAGTGGTCTGAGGAACCTATTTTAGACCTGATGCCTTTCTTGAATAAAGAGATGTTTCTAGAGAATTCCCATTGAACTACTTGAAGTTTTCTGCTTCCCTTGCAATGGAGGGTTGACAAGTCCTGATGGCAGGGCACAGCCTGTTCAATTGCAAGTGGTGCTATACAGAGCTCCACCCCAAATCCTGCAGGTCATGGCCCATCTAGGCACACCTAATCACTGTTTGGTTGTGTGGGAGGAATAAACAAAGTCCAGCTGTCAACTACACCCAGTCATGTGACACAGGAATAGTTTCCAGGCACAAAATATGGCAGGGACATTGTAGCTTAAAATCTGACTTTACTATTAAAGAGGATTTTAAGTTACAATTTCTCAAACACCAAATGATTACCTGTTCCCAATAAAAAGTTAGCATTTAAATGATGCCTAATATGTAGATAGGATGCAAATGTTATTAGGGGTAATTCACTACAGGACATGTACAACTTATTCAATCAACATGTTCAATCTTTTAATTACAGCATAACATGACCTACGGGCTACCTATGGCCTACCTTATCCATGACGTATCTGCAATAAAAAGGGGGGTTGAAGGAGTTTATATTGCCAATTCAAACTGGTAGCTCTAAACAGCATTCAAACTACAACGGCAGACCTGGGACATGTTTAAGGGGCTACTTAAGTGGGTAGCACGATTAGTGCCTCAGGCTCACTAGTAGTATTTTATTTACAGGCTCTGGGTATATGGTATACCACACTAAAAGGGACTTATAAGTATACTAAGTTTGATAATCAATGGTAAGT
This sequence comes from Lissotriton vulgaris, assembly GCF_964263255.1. Lineage (NCBI taxonomy): Eukaryota > Metazoa > Chordata > Amphibia > Caudata > Salamandridae > Lissotriton > Lissotriton vulgaris. The sequence goes on from NC_141695.1 coordinate 50,859,380, forward strand.
CAATGTTACCATGTTTAAAGGGTAGAGCAAAAGCACTTTAGCACTGGTTAGCAATCGTAATGTGCACTGAGTCCTAAATCCCCAAAAATTGAATTCAGGAAAAATAGGTGAGGTGAAGGCAAAAAGTTTGGACTTGACCCTGGAGAGAGGGCCATGTTTAACATACACCCATGGAGCCCCTCCCAGCTTGAAATGTAACGGAACACAGCACAAACTGCTGCATTTACAAAGATACACAAGGTGGTGCAAATCACCCATTGCAAGTATTTTCTAAGTATTACTGAAGCCTTGTCCTTGTGTTGCATTGTGCAATCCAAGGAAAAGCTAATATTTGATAAATCTGAGCTTTAGTTCTTAGCTAGCAGCACTATTCACTTTAAGACATAGTCTACAAACAGTTACTTTGTGGACAATTATTATTACAAGCATCAAATATCGCTAGATACCTCCTAATGCTGCTGGGATGAGCATTAAATTGTGCATCTTGTGATAAAACTAGAGCGGAACTGTCATGCAGACAGGTAAAATTGTTATAAGGTTCATGTGAATCTTGTTGGACTTTGTATTTGGAACCACAAAACTTCATAATACAGAGACTGAGTATAACTAAATAAACATTAAGGGGTCGATTACGATCGCGGACGGACTTGCGTCCGTCCGCGACCCCAGAGCAGGAGGGAACCTCCGCATGGCATGCGGAGTTCCCTCCTGTGCAATCAGGATGTGACCGCCACCCTGGCGGTCACATCCTCTATTTTTAACATTGCCACGGGTGCAGCTTCAAGCTTCACCCGCGGCAATGTTAAAAAGGCACGCATTGCATTTGCATGCAGAAAGAGGCAGGCACCGCTCGGTGCCTGCCGCTTTCTGCATGCAAATGCAGGGGGGTACCATAGGTACCCCCCATGTGCACCCCCCACACCCCCTTCACCTAGGGGGCCCGCAACGGGCCCCCGCAGTGAAGTTCCGTATGCTTTTCCGCGGCGGAAAACCCGCCGCGGAAAAGCATACTTTACTGGCCATCCTAATATGGTGGACGGTGTCTGGAAGACACCGTCACCATATTAGAGCTTTTCCGCCGCGGTTGTAATCCGACCGCGGCGGAAAAGCTGCGGACGGAAACCAGGACCCACCAGCCATCCTAATCTGGCGGTGGGTCTTTGGTCAGTCCGCTGCGGATTTTCCGCATCCTCGGGGCCGGCGGTGGCTTCCTCCGGCCCCGAGGATGCGGAAAATCTGCTATCATAATGACCCCCTAAATGTTGGTTTGTTTGGCATGCTCACAGTACAATATGTAAACTCCTATCCTTGCAGAGTTGAAGATATTATTGGTACCCTCGAACGGGATTCTCAGAATCCAAAGGAAATCGTAGAAACAGATTTACCCTTTCATTTGTCCCTTTTGCATACCCAACTTGTTCACAAAGATGAAAATATGATAATGCCTTTTCAAATGTTTGTTAAAAAGCTCTTATCTTTGTAAGAAAAACAAAAACTGTGATTATCAGAAAGATAAGACATAATAATTATTATAATTCTAATAATTATAAGCATTAATAGAATGGTGAAAACCAACAAACAATGAAACCTACCTATTACTAATTTCTCTATGTTAAAGAGAGGATTTCAGTAGTAACCATCTGCCAGACCTATTGGAATGGCTTAAATCCGTACCTTGGTAATATATGTCAGGATGCCTGTCTCAATGAATTAACAGATGCACTACCGTCTGTGTGTGCAAGCCTGCATGGCTATCTTCCTTCTCAGGATGTAGTACGGGGACAGCAGAATTGCATCTCAGTCACAGCTCACAGTAGCGTTTTCAGGTTGATTCTGGTGGGAAGTGAACCTCTTACTGACTTCAGCACAAAAGTCATTTGATAAACAGAATTGCAAGCTTATGACACTTTTCCAGAGGTGCAGTACAGCATTTGTAATAAGTCTAAAACAGAAGATTTGTCTCCATCAAGCAAAAATGAAATAAAATTTAAAAAAATGATACGTCTTGGTCTCAATTGTGAAACTCTGTGCACTAAATGGGCAAACGAGAGGGGAACAATGCCTATCAGAAATAAATGTTGGCATTGCACATTCTCGTAGGAGGGAAAATATAAGAAATGAAATGAAATGAAACATAAATTTATTAAATGCATGGGTACCCAGGGGCATCCCAGCACTGACAGTGGCAAGTAGTGAAAAAACCAACCGGACTAGGGGTAGAGCTTTAAGCAAGGCAAGATAGTTGGGTTCCCTATGCAAATGAAGTGGGAGAGTATTCCAGAACTTAGCAGCATTTGAAGCGAACAGACAACCCCCTCTTCCAGCTTTCGTAATCCTGGGAACTGCTGCAAGACACAGGTTGTCCGAGTGGATGCATCTGTTAGCAGGGTAGGGCCGAACAATAGACTGATTGATGGAAGGACCCTTTCCGGCTAACGTCTTGTGAACAATACACATAGCCTTTAAATCGACTCTCTCCCTGTTAGGGAGCCAGTGGAGAGATTTCAGGGCTGGTATTCCAGATTGGAATTTCGGGATTTTCAGAAGAATTCTGGCTGCTCAGTTTTGCACTGTCTGTAGTTTTGAGAAGGTTGTGCAATGGGCCCCTAAAAAAGTCTATTCCTGTAGTCTAGATGTGATAGAATGGGTGCCTGGACCATGAGCTTCCTTGCCTGGAAGGGGAGGAGTGGGAGGACTTTACGAAGCATCTTTAAGATGCCATAACAGGAGGCCGACACAATACGTGCCTGACTTTGAAAGTCATATCCTGATCCAGCCAAATACCCTGGCTTTTCATCTGGGTTTTGGGGGCCAGATTGGGGGCCAGTTGAGCCGGCCACATTATATTGGGATCAAAGAGGGACGAATTACCCAAAATCACCATCTTAGTTTATCACCATTTCATTTCAGGAAGGAATAATTCATCCATTTGGCTACCTCTTCCAAGCAAGGATGAAGGCTGTGAGAGGAGTTATCAGCATGGTTGAGTCCAACCATAAGTTGCGTGTTGTCTGCCGTCTGCATAGGTCAATATATGTACCCCAAAAGGCAGTACATTTTCTGCTAATGGGCTCATATAAATGTTATATAGAGTGGGACTCAAGGATGATCCCTGGGGAACTCCTCAGCAGAGTTGCACCTGGTTTGAGGCCACATCGGCATCAAATACCTGGAAGGATCTATCATCCAAAAAGGATTGCAGCCACGCCAAGGTGACCCCGGTCACCCCCAGTCTTATAAGTCTATGGACCAAGCTTTGGTGGTTGACCATGTCAAAGGCTGCACTGAGGTGCCAGAGGATGACACAGTGGTACCACCGGCGTCCAGGATTTTTTTCAGAATCCTCGATTACTGATAACAGGGCCGTTTTAGTTCCTTGGAGTGGTGGGAAGCCTGTCTGGGATGGGTGGAGGAGATTATGAGTCTCTAGAAAAGCAGACAGCACTGAGTTAACATATTTGTCTTCTATTTTACTGATCCCTGGGAGACAAGGCTGTGTTTTATTTAGGAGTGCCTTCACAATCGCCATATTCCATGCAGGGGGGTTCACTCCAGAGGCAAGTGAGGCGTTGATCAACTCCAGTATAATGGACGACACAGTTACTGTGACCTTTTTCAGGATAATGAGATGTGCTGGGTCTCTGGGCGACCCACTCTTCACCTGTGCTGAGATGCTTTCAAGCGCTTCGGGGTCTATCAGGGGGTTTGCCTCCAGATAAGATTTTATGCTGTGGGGACTAATATCCAATATAATAGGCCATCTGCCAGGGGGAATGATGTGTAGATGGCTTGAATTTTATTAAGGAAAAAGTCTGCTAGTTTATTACAGTGTGAACTTGAGGTATCATAGATCACTGGGGGTGGAGGGACTCTGAGCAGTGTTTTCGCAACGAGAAAAATCTCACGCGCAGAATTAGGTGCTGAGGACATTTTTTCTTCATAGTAGGCAGCCTGGGCTAATTTAATTTCTGATTTGTACATTTTAACAGCCTCCCTATTTTTCAGTTTCTTATTAGGGGAGAAGTCCTTCCTCCAAGTTCTTTCGAGTTTCTTGCAAGTTTGTTTTAACGCCCGAAGCTTTGGAGAGTACCATGCCATTCTGTTAATTCCAATTTTCATCTGGGTCAGTTGTAGAGGGAGAACCTGATCTAAAGAGCATTCTATCCACTTGTTAAAATTCTCATTAGCAATTATAGCATCTGGGTCAGGGACTGGCTTCGTTTTTTCAAATTCTAAAATCCATTGTTCTGTCAAGTGTTTGGGCCAGGGACATGACCTTAAAACAAAAAGCTAAAATGGTTACATAATGTAACCGTATATTCAATATGGGCACTTGTTCCTAGTTGGGAAGTTATAGAAGAGGTTTATGAAAGAGAATAAAGAAGTAGTGGGTTGCAAAAGATGGTCATAGGAGGAGTCTTCCATATTTGGAAGTTTTGCCCTCACACACCCATGCGGGTGTCATGCTTCATCACTTGGTTTATTGCTTCCTGTGGGGCTGTGCTTCAATGTCCCATGGTCCCCATGAGAGGGCTTTTTGTCGGAGATCGTTTCTCGTATCAGCTTTGATGGTGCATGTGGGTGTGTGTATAGTATGTATAGTGGAGAGTGGGATCTAAAATTACCTAAAGGAAATGTAATTACATTTTATTCAGAGATCCTTCGGTAGGTTAAAAACGGAGATACGGTAGCGTGTGCTAAGTAAAGACACGTCACTACTCAGTGTTTGTTGTCAACTGTAATGATTTCACACAAAAAAGGAAGATATCATTTCATAAATTCAAAAAAGCCAATCAAATAGTCCAGGAGACATCTGAAATCAAATGTGGCATCCAACATGTCCAAAACATCCAGATCCAGAATGTCATCAGAGGCCAGAATTGAACCTCTATCCGTGTATAACACATCAACAGAGGCATAATGAACAAGATCTAAAGGATAACGAGAATCATCTCCAGCCCAGAAAGAGCACCATTGGAAGTGAAGTGAAACACAGGCAGCAATCTTTAGAACCACAAGTACCAGAATCATAGAGATGTGTTTTGGTGCCACCAACATTCTAGGTTTTTGTACCTATTTATGTGTCTTCTAAGTAGTTTACTAGTGTGTACCCAAGGCTCTTTTTGTGTATCCTCCTTCAACTTGATGGGAAGCACCTATTTATGTCTGTGGGTCTCTAAGAAATGTGGTGCTAGGCTTTTGCCTTTATATGATAACTTGTATCCCAAAAACAGGACAATGAGAAAGATAATTTTATAGTCCACAGTGGCCAAATTTATGTTTAAAGCATTTTCTGTAAGGTAAATGTCATCAACATATGACAACACTTCTGAGTCAATTTCTTGTGAAAATGATGTCACTCTGGCAGCAAACAGACTTGGACGTTTTTTATGACCCTGCAGGAGCCGGCATAACCTTTTTTTGGGCTCCTAGCACTGTGAATACAGTCAAGTTTCTGCTTTTAGGGTCTATGTTTTGATAGAAAAAAAACATTAGAAATGTCCAATGTCATTTTGTATTTTTTACGAACAATGTTGTTTATTAGGCCTGTGCAATGCAGATATTGCAACACAAAAGTGCCTTTGTGGCTGTTTAATTGTCAATAGTCTACCACTTTTAGATTGGAATGATCTGGCACAGGCAACAATGTATTATTCAGAGAGGAGACACACGGCTCAATCCTGCCTTGATATTCTAATGTGATAGAATCTCTTTAGCAGGGCCTTTATTGTATATTGTATATTGTGGTATACTTATAGAGCGCAGCCTGTCACCACCAAGGGCATCCTGGCGCTTTGAACCCTGATCCAACAACAACTTCAGCAACTAGCCTATCCTCGGGAAGAGGTAGGTTTTCAACGCCTTTCTAAAGGCTGGAAGAGCCTCAAGGCTCCTAAGGGATAGTGGCAGAGAGTTCCAGAGTTTGGCCGCCGCTACTCTGAACGATCGGCCACCCATCCTCACTCTCTGGAAGCGCGGGACTACTAACAGCTTGGATGACGAGGAGCGTAAGGCTCGAGAAGGAAGATACCAAGCAAACATTCTCCGCAACAGGATTGGTCCCAAGCCATGAATAGCTCTGAACACTATGCATGCGGCTTTGTAGCGGACGTGAAGGTGAATCGACAGCCAATGGAGTTCCTGAAGTGCTGCTGTAGACGAGCTGTAGTAGGGGCGGGAAAGAGCGAGTTTGGCAGCCAGATTCTGTACCCTTTGGAGCTTGCCCAGTAGTGTTACAGGGGCATCCAATAGTAGTGCATTGCAGTAGTCGAGTCGACTTAAAATAGTGCTCCGCACTACTTCGGATCTGGCTTGCTCAGGAAGGAGAGGTAGGACCTTACGCAGCATCCGGATAAGCATCATGCACGTGGACGTGGTCTTATTTACGTGCAGATCCAGCTGTAAATTAGGCCCAAATGTGACCCCCAGATTACGCGCCGAGTGTGTGGCTGACACCGTCTCAGAGAAGGACGGGGGCCAGAAGTCGTCTGGGAGGTCCCTGGGGATTCGGTCACTGGAGCAATGCAGAACCTCAGTTTTAGTACCATTGAACTGTAACGAGTTCAAGCGGAGCCAGTCCGCTGTGGCCTGCATGCATCAGTGGAAAGTCTCCAGTGGGACCGCATCCTGTCCCTCCAGAGAAAAGACCAGCTGGGTATCATCTGCATAGTTAAATGCAGAGATCCCAAAAGATTTAATAAGCTGGACTAGAGGGCGGAGGTAAATATTAAAGAGTATAGGGCTGATGGCTGAGCCCTGCGGTACTCCTTGTCCTACTCTCCGCTCCTCTGAGCTGAAGGGAGGGAGCGACACACGTTGTTGACGATTATCCAAGTAGGAAATTAACCAGTCCCTAGCCTTGTCTTTAACTCCACACTCTTCCAGCCTCGCTATCAAGGTTGGATGGCTGACCGTGTCGAACGCGGCCGACATGTCGAGCAGCACCAAAAAGGCTGCCCGACCACTGTCGACTCGCGCCCGCAGGTTGTCTAGCACGGTCACTAACGCGGATTCCGTCCCATGAGCTGGGCGGAAGCCAAATTGCGCCTCATCCAGCCAGGTGTTTTCTTCCAAGAAGCCGGATAGAGTGCGGGTAACCAGCTTTTCCATGATTTTAACTGGAAAAGGAAGCAGAGAAATTGGCCGGTAATTAGAGAGACAGGCAGGGTCCAGCGTAGGTTTTTTTAGAAGCGGAGATACCACTGCCTTCTTCCAACAACCCGGTACAATCCCTGTTTCAAATGACTGGCAGCAGATGGAATGTAAAGGCTGGAAAAGTTCCTCCTGAAACAGCCTCCAGAGTTTTGGCGGAAGAGGATCCAGAGGCGAACCAGATGAGATCGTAAGGGCTAGGCTGCTAAACTCCTCCAAGGAAGGCAGAGGAAAGCTACTCAGTTGGGGTCGACTGGCCTCGGTTGCCGGAGCTCCCAAGCTGAGAGCCTGGTCCAAGGAGGGCAGGGGAAGACTACTCAGCCGGGGTCGACTGGCCTCAAACGCCGGAGCTCCCAGACTGAGAATCTGGTCCGCAGGAGGCAGAGAAGAACTACTCAGCTGGGGTCGACTGGCCTTAGTCGCCGGAGCTCCCAGACTGAGGGCCCGGACCAAGGAAGACGGGGGAGAGCTACTCAGCTGGGGTCGACTGGCCTCACTTGCCGGAGCTCCCAGACTGAGAATCTGGTCCGCAGGAGGCAGAGAAGAACTACTCAGCTGGGGTCGACTGGCCTTAGTCGCCGGAGCTCCCAGACTGAGGGCCCGGACCAAGGGGGGCGGGGGAGAGCTACTCAGCTGGGGTCGACTGGCCTCACTTGCCGGAGCTCCCAGACTGAGGGCCTGGTCCGAGAAGGGCAAGGAGAAGCTACTCAGCTGGGGTCGACTGGCCTCCATCGCCGGAGCTCCCAAACTGAGGGCCTGATCCACGGGGGAGAGGGGAGAGCTACTCAACTGGGGTCGACTGGCCTCAGTCGCCGGAGCTCCCAAGTTGTGAGCCTGATCCTCTGGTCGGGGTCGACTGGCAGGTGAGGCCGGAGCTTCTAAACAGGGGTAAGAAACCCCCTGCAAGGGTCGACTGGCCATCGCCTCCGGAGCTCCCGAACCAGCAGGAGAATTGACTGGGTCCTGCAGACCCTCCAGGATTCTGCGGATTTTCTCCTCAAAGGCCTCGGCAATAGAATCACAGAGAGCTTGCGATGAAGGGACAGAACTAGCCACACACGTGGGATGGGCAAGGTCTCTGACAATTTTAAAAAGGGCCTGTGCCTTGTTAGGGGCATGATTCAAGGTGGATTCAAGATAGGACGCTTTAGCCATCTTGATCTGAGCCTTGTAGTTTTGTATGGCAGACCGGAACACAATTTTCTCCGAATCTAAGTATTGTTTCCTCCACGCCCTTTCTGCACGTTTGCAGTCGAGTTTGAGCTGCCGAAGTTCGCTCGTGTACCAAGGGCTAGCTCGGTTCACCCTACCCCGTGACTTCCGGAGGGGTGCCAGCTTATCCAGTGAACTCGAGATAGATTGGCAAAAGCGAGCGTAGCTCTCCTCGGCTGTATTGCCAAGCTTAAAGTCCTTGTCTAAGATGTTCGGCAGAGGGGAGGTTTTAAGAATTCGGGACCACGGTCTCTCTAGTTTGGCTTGGGGTAGTCCAGCCTCCCGTAAGGTGTGGTCCTCCAGCCAGAGAGAGAACATGATCAAGAAGTGGTATGTCCAATACTGGCACTTAATATCCTCTATCGAAACCCATAAAGGATCCGCGAATATTAAGTCCGGGATATGACCCTTACGATGCGTGGTGGCGTTCACCAGCTGTTCCATATTAATGTCCATGCAGGCTTGGCTGAGGGAAAAAAATACATTATCCCTTGAGCCGCCGGCCCACAGGTTAAAATCACCAAGAATCAATAACTTGGAGTGGGAACTGGAAAGTTCGTAGATCAAGTCAATGAGGAGTGCTATGGTTGGTGCTGGTCCTGGGGGGCGATAACAAAGAACACCTGAGCACAGTTTCAGCTCCTGCTGTTTGACTGTAAAGCCCATCAGTTCAAAACCTGATACCTCACGAATCTTTAGCTGGGAGAGAGTAAGCGAATCTTTGTAGATAAATCCGATTCCTCCTCCTCGATTGAGCGGGCGAGGAGTGTGACTGATTTTATAGCCTGAAGGACAGGCTAGGCCCAACTCCACCTCACAGTCCTCCCGAGTCCACGTTTCTGTGAGAAAGAGGACATCGAGATTTTCAGACTCAATGAGGAAGGCGATTTCAGTGTGGTGCTTACAAAGAGATCTAACATTAAGCAGTCCACAGGAGATTCGCTTGGTAGTTGGTGGTCTGGTCCCATTCTGACAGGGTCTGAGCCTAAGTAGGTCAGGCCGGGAGTAGGTGATACGGTGGTAGCCAGAGGGGCCAGAGGTAGCGGCCCTAAGCACGTCCGTTGCGCGAACGGGCGCAAACGGGCTTACCTCTGACGCGCCCGCTGCGCGCGAGCGCTGCGCGTCGATCCATCCATCCTAAAGTACTATTACGCTGAGCGGAGGACCGCCTACTAGCCTCTTGCCTTCCGCAAGATGGCCGCGGAGTGCCTCGCCTCACAACCCAACCCAAGATGTCGGACCCAACTAAAACTGTCTGGCCTCGCCGAATGCGAGGAAATGAAATCTTAATTGCAGGTGAGCCTCACAAACTTCCCCGGCCTGCGGACGCCGACAGGATAAGAGTTATTCAGGGAATTCTAGCCAGAAGCGCTAACAAGAGAGTATTAAGGCGCTGACAGGTGAGCGTTAAAGCGCTGATAAGTAAGCTTTAAGCGCCGCGAGATAAAAGCACAGCAATACACTTTAAAAAATGATGAGTAAAAGGCGCGGCAGCTAATGCGCTGAAAGCAAGGTTCTGACTGACCTTACCTCGAAATCCTTATGTAGCACCTCAGAGTGCGGAGGACCGCCTACTAGCCTCTTGCCTTATGCAAGATGGCCGCGGAGTGCCTCGCCTCACAACCCAACCCAAGATGTCGGACCCAACTAAAACTGTCTGGCCTCGCCGAATGCGAGGAAATGAAATCTTAATTGCAGGTGAGCCTCACAAACTTCCCCGGCCTGCGGACGCCGACAGGATAAGAGTTATTCAGGGAATTCTAGCCAGAAGCGCTAACAAGAGAGTATTAAGGCGCTGACAGGTGAGCGTTAAAGCGCTGATAAGTAAGCTTTAAGCGCCGCGAGATAAAAGCACAGCAATACACTTTAAAAAATGATGAGTAAAAGGCGCGGCAGCTAATGCGCTGAAAGCAAGGTTCTGACTGACCTTACCTCGAAATCCTTATGTAGCACCTCAGAGTGCAGAGGACCGCCTACTAGCCTCTTGCCTTACGCAAGATGGCCGCGGAGTGCCTCGCCTCACAACCCAACCCAAGATGTCGGACCCAACTAAAACTGTCTGGCCTCGCCGAATGCGAGGAAATGAAATCTTAATTGCAGGTGAGCCTCACAAACTTCCCCGGCCTGCGGACGCCGACAGGATAAGAGTTATTCAGGGAATTCTAGCCAGAAGCGCTAACAAGAGAGTATTAAGGCGCTGACAGGTGAGCGTTAAAACGCTGATAAGTAAGCTTTAAGCGCCGCGAGATAAAAGCACAGCAATACACTTTAAAAAATGATGAGTAAAAGGCGCGGCAGCTAATGCGCTGTCTTCCTCCTTTACCTTGATGTATATTAGGGTATGGTGCTTGTACTTGTAGACTGGACATTATAGGTGCAACATAACAAAGTGAGTTCTTATACCAGCATGCTAAAGTGCAATATAATGCTGGGGCTTAAGCAAGTGTGCATTTTGTAGCATATGCTGCTTTAACTTCCTCAGGAACAATAACAGAAAAGAAAGGCTTGATTACAGCCTTCTCCTTGTGGGGCTTTTCGAACAAACTCATGTGTCCAATCAGTCGAAGCCAAGAGAATGTCATATCGATTAGTTAAATTCTGCTAGAATATTTTTTAATTAGTATGAAGTATTTCACCCTCAATTTTTATGTCTAGCTCATAGAGTCTATCAGAAGAGCCGAGTCACTGATCTGAGTTTCTACTTGAGCATAGTCATTAGTCGGTCTCACCACCAGGAAATCGTGGACTATGATAACCTCTGCTGCAATGTCGAGCAAGGTTCTCGCCAATGTCTTCTTCCATAGAAGAGTTCTGAGTATTTGTGGCATATTTGGTGGAAATTCTGGCTACTTTATTTTTTTTCAAAATTGAGCTTTTTGATGTGGAAGTTTCTTTTTTATGATCGCTTCAGGAGAACGATGTGAGTCAATTTTCGATTTCACAAATTCCTCCTGTTGCCTCATCCCACTCTCTCTTACTATCTATTTATAGAGCCTTGAAAGGTTCAGGAAGGAGGGGTATTAGTATACTAAAACCCATCATGCTGTTTAATTGTTTCAGCATTACGGAGATCGTAACTTTTTTGGAATACTCCAAACTCCAAATATACTTTTGGAATACTGCAATCCGTGTTTTATTTTTAACTTTGTTTTTATCCCATCACCTTTTAGAAGACTCAGGTATCTGCTTGGTAACTTCAGCATCAGATTTTTCTTTAAATTGTGGCTTATTGGGGCTGGTTCCCAAACTGTCAAGACCTGTAGATGTATAGGTTTAAGAAATATATTTAGGAAGCTCGCTTTCCTGATCTGCTAGTAGAACAGTAGTGAGCCACTGGCATAATGCAAAAGAGGCTGTCTCCCCCTTAATATTACTAAAAATATTTCAGGACAGGATTCCAGGGCAGGGGGTGCTCCGTGTTCAGTCTGAATCAGTTTAAGGACTAGAGGTAAAACAGAAATTGACAGAGTACCATAGGTGATGCTGTAGATTGAGCAAATACAGTAACTCGTGTATTACACTCCTCAACTGAGGGAACCATACCAAATTGATGACACATAGGGAGAATTCTGAATTTATCTTGTAGTCCCGTATGGGGAAAACACTGCCTCAAGCTCATGTGTTTCATTCTAAAATGGAATTCCTTCTCATTTGGTAGAGTCTTTACCCATAAAGCCCTTAATGGGAATAGGACTAGGACTAAATACGGGTCCAGCTAACTCAGCCTGTCCTCCATGAGGAGCCCTTGCTGGGGCCGTAGTGATTGTCCATAGAACATACTGTATCAAACTTCAATACCGTATAACCAAATGGTTTAAAAGAGTAAGCATTGCACTCTGGGTTAATTGGTGTGCAGTAGGGTAAGGCATATAGCCTGCTACGACTGGCCAGGTTGCCCCATAATTACTGTGAGGACCCAGTCTGACATTGTGAACTGTGTGTGGGAGGGTGCTTTGGAACCAATTATGATGCACCTAGTAAGTTAAAGTTATTTATAAATATGCAGAAGGCCTAAGTGCAGCTGGAACACCAGCCTAAGTGTATGTGCGAAATGTGCATGCACTGGCATTGACAGAAGAGAAATCAACTGAGTAATAAAAAAGTTCACATACGTATACTTCATGTACTTCAACCACAAAGGTAACTTCCCTGCTGCCTTTGGCAAGACCATGTCCAGGTAAATGAACAGTAACTGCCTGTCTGCAATTGACAGGAACAACTACTGGTTACACTATATTTAATTGAATTCACTAAAAAGAAAACAAGATAGGGGGAAATCCTTTGAGACAATCAAACTTGATTAACCTACAGACATAAATAGGTGCTTCCTGTTAAGCTGAAGGAGGATTAAACCACTTATCACCACTGATGTCTCTGTATAGAAGTAAAACGGAGCATTGGGCACATGCAAGTAAACTACTAACGAGACCCACTACATAGGTACCAAACCTAGAACGTTAGTGGCACCATACAATACGGTTCCTCTGAATCTAGAAGACTGTGTATTTAAAACAACACAATTTTATAATACATCAATTGAGTCTTATTATATAATCACTAAAGGTTGGTTAGTTTGGTTAGCTCACTGTACAATATCTAAACTCCTAGCCTCACAGAGCTATGGATGTTATTGGTAACCTCAAACGTGTGGAAACAGATCTACCGTTTTGTTTGTCCCTTTTGAAAGCTGAGGTGTTCACAAAGAAAAAGATAGGATAATTCATTTTCAAATGTTAATTTAAAATCCCTAATCGTTGTAAATAAAACATGAAATGTGAGTATCTGAAAGATGAGACACATTATTATTATAAGTATTATTAGAACGATGAAAAACACTTACAATTCAACCATGGTATGTGTTCATACTGTTACTGAGAATACTGCTATCTATTACTAATTTCTCTTTGCTAAAGAGAGTAATAGGAATACCCATCTGCCTGGCCTATTGGAATGACCTAAACCCATTCCTTGGTACTGTAGGTCAGAAAGCTGGTATCAGCCTGCATGGCAATCTTTCTTCTCAGGGTGAACATTGGGGACACCAGAACTGCAGCTCAATCACAACTCACTGCAGCATTCCATGGTGACCCTGGCGGGAAGTGAATCTCACTGACTTCAGCATGGAAGCTGTTTAAATACCAAAATGGCACGCTTATTACACTGTGCAAGAGGTGCAAAAACACCTGTAGTTGGTCTAAACAAGAAGAGTCATCTTCAATGAGAAAAAATAAAGTAAACAAAAAAAGGCATTGTATTCTCAGTTGTGCAACCTTGGAACTAAATGTGCAGACAAAAGCGACTATGTCTATCAGAAATAAATCTGTGCATGGCATATTCTCGCAATAGGAAAACCATGTGCAAACTACCATTAGAAAACAATGCTCAATTAAAACAAAATGCTAAAATAGTAACTAAATGTAAACTACATACAAAATGAATAGATAGAAAAAAACAAATTCAAAATGAAATGATTTTTAGTCTTGAAGCAACTTCATGTTGCCTGATATCAATGGGCCCAATTCACAGAACTAATTTAGGACAAAATCCTAAACTTATTACTTTTGGTATTCACAGAAGATAGGATTTTGTCTTAAGTTTGTCTTAAGACAGACTTATTTTGTCTTAAGTCTGTCTTAAGTTTGTCTTAAGACAAACTCAAGACAAAATCCTAACTTATGTGAATACCAAAAGTAGTAAGTTTAGGATTTTGCCTTAAGTTAGTTCTGTGAATCGGGCCCAATAATCCTAAACCAGGGTAATAAAGTGTTCCTTGAGGTATTTTATAGAATTAATAGAAAAACAGCAAATTACTCCAGTCTCAATGTGAAAAAAACAGTAAGAGCACCATCCAACAGAACCAAGACCTGTTTTCTTATACTTGGTTAGATTGGCAACAAGTAATATATCCAAATGGAATTTACCAACCATCACTTCCAAATCAGGATTCTATATTTCAATCCCATTGCAAGACAATGCAACCACCTGATCATTTTAAACAGATATAGCAGATGAACCCCTCCCCCCAAACATTTAACTAGGGGGGCTACAGCACCTGCTGGCTACATAAAAATGAAATAACTTTTGAGTTTGACTACCCGACTTCCCATTATGGATAAACCACATAATCAAAACAGGCAGCCATATTATTATTTTAAATCAGCTGAAATGCCAAGCTTGTCCAGGGCAGCAAATAATCCTTCTTGTGGAATCATGTCAAAAGCATATTCTAGGTCCCCTAAAGACCACTTCCAGAGATAATTTTTATTTAAATTCCACATGCTTCTCAATCAGCAGGAAGAATATGATTACAGGGTCTGTGATACTTGTCCCCATCCAGAATCCTGATAACCACAATAGGAAAGTACCTTACTAGTGACCACTCATTCTTCAATATGATTTAACAACAATCGAAACAGATCAGTTCATGTTTAACAGGATCATCACTTTTTATAAATTGGGACAGTTTCAGCACTGAGCCAGACTGGTGATTCTAGACCATGTTGACCAGTTTAGTTAATTCGGATACCCAGACTACTTTTCAGGCCTTTTGCATGCCACTTTTCTGCACACATATTTTGTTTGAACTGGAATGTACATGTCAGAGCAGGACCAAGACTGGTTTAGTTATGTCTGGGTCTAATCTGACATGACCTTCTTGGCAAAAACTGGTGCACTAGGTACAGCCCAAAAAAATATCAGTGACTGAGATCAATTCAAGCATTACATCCATCTTTTTTTTAAATCGTCCATATTATGCACTAGGTATGATGGGTATACTCAGATGAAGGTCACTGTGCCACTGAAACCAATCTGAACCCATATAGGCCAATAGTGTTCCTGGGCTGCCCCTGTTCTGGTTCAGAAAGGACATCACTTTAGACTGTTTGTATTGTAGCAGGATCAAGGGGTTTTTGTTTATGGCTGTGTCTAATCTGAGGTGACCAGGTGGGAAAAATAACTAATTGACTTCGATGCACCCCTAAAGTATTACCAATGGCTGTGGATAATTCAAGCCTTACACCCATCACTTCATTGTATTCTTCAGTATGACATGCAAAGTGTGACGGTTATGACTTTCCTGTTTAGAGAGGACCTATTTTAGCAGTTCAGAATGGACTTTTCTTATTGGATCAGGATCAAGGTTGATATGCATATGGCTGGATCTAATCTGAGGTGACAAAGGGGGCCAAACGATTCACTGGGATGAAGCCTGAGTACTTATTAGTGCCTGAGGTTAATTCTAGGATTCGGTCCATCACCTTTCTGTACTCTTCAATTCAATAAGTGAAAGGCAAATCCTGCTGGGTTTCCACCTGACAACATTTTAAAATCTGGGATTGGAAGTTTCACATGTGAACCAAACAATTCCAGCGGTGCACAGACAAAATATCGACTCCAAAATATTGACTGGACATAATATCGAGTTTTAAATATAGACTGGACAAAATATCGACTGGACATAATATCGACTACAAAAATATTGTTTTTCAGGTAAGTGAAGTAATATCGACTGTATAAAATATAGATAGCAAAAATATGCAATTTTTAATAATATATAATATTTTATAGTGTATTTTTATGTAATAATATGTGTGAAAAGTGTGTATTAATGTTATAAAATATTTTATTAAATGAATTTTTTTTTTATAATAATTGCGTAATGTAATTCTGTAGCGGGTTGTGGGTTTATAGGGGAATAGGGTGGAAAGTAATTTAATAATAATTAATTAATATATGTTTGTAAATATTTTTAATTAATAATTAATTGATAATTAATTAATAATAATTAGTTAATTATTTAATATAATTTTGTACATATCTTGTATTAGTAATTAATTGGTAATTAATTAATTGTAATTAGTTAATTACATTAATTAGAGTACATTTTAATATATATAATTTTGTGTTATTGTTAAGTAATTAATTGGGAAAAAATAATATTAATTATTAAAATAATTACAGCTAATGTGCTAATATATTTACTTTATTGTTATTGTTAATTAATAATTATTTGGTAATTAAATAATATTGATAAATTTTGGGTAAAGGAGTATTTTTAGGGTTCAGGGTCAGTTTTCAGTTTTTGGGTAAAGGGGCATTTTTAGGGTTTTGGGTCAGTTTTCAGTTTTAGGGTAAAGGGGTATTTTTAGGGTTCAGGGTCAGTTTTTAGTTTTTGGGTAAAGGGGCATTTTTAGGGTTCAGGGTCAGTTTTCAGTTTTTGGGTAAAGGGGTATTTTTAGGGTTCAGGGTCAGTTTTCAGTTTTTGGGTAAAGGGGCATTTTTAGGGTTCAGGGTCAGTTTTCAGTTTCTGGGTAAAGGGGCATTTTTAGGGTTCAGGGTCAGTTTTCAGTTTTAGGGTAAAGGGGTAGTTTTAGGGTTCAGGGTCAGTTTTGGGTTTTTGGGTAAAGGTGTATTTTTAGGGTTCAGGGTCAGTTTTGGGTTTTTGGGTAAAGGGGTATATTTTAGGGTTCAGGAGTGGGAATAGTATTTTTTACACTTCTGGTATTGTACGGTGATATAATAGTATCTTATTTAATTATAGTATGTTACTATATATATATGTTTTAACAAATAAGATTGTAAAAAATTATTTTTATTATTTTCATTTATTATTTAATTATTATAATTTAATTTAAGTATTTTTAAGTATATTTTAGTAATTAAAATTTAATATTAATTTAATTTAACACTGTTTATAATAAAGTCGATATTTTTTACATCTATATTATTGTAAACGATATTTTGTACTCAATATTTTTGTACTTACCTGTTTGTAGATACAAACTCGATATTTTGACTGTCGATATTTTGTCCACGATATTTTGGCAAGTCGATATTTTGTCCCTCGATATTATTTCAGTGATCCAATTCCAGCATGTGAAGTCCTGCTAGCTAAATTGTCAAGTGCTGTTTAAGGTGTGTTGGAAGTTGGGGTCCTTATCCCTCACAGCCGCCACCAAATGCTGGAGGCGGGAGTCCATGACCCCTAGTTTCAACGTTATGCTAAGTAACGACACTGTCAGAGATAGCCCTGCTCACCCCCTTAGTAGCTTGGCACGTGCAGCCAGGCTTAGCTCCAAGGCACAAGTGTACAATTTGTGCAACCAAACTAGCAGCAACCAAATGATGTCACCACAAATAGACTCCACACAAGTGTTTATAAAATGAGTATAATCTCTATATAAGAAGTTATAAGATATGACCACATAATATAAAACCAACATATATGAAAGGGTAGAATTCTTTCTGGTGGGTTGGTAGGTCCTAAACCCAACCACTGCTTCCAACCCACAGTTAAGCTCACTTTTAACTGATTCCAAAAGGTTAGGCAAGACGTATTGCTAGAATCACACACGTTGCAAAAGAAAAGAAATACTGCAATGCGTAAAGATATTCTCTTGTGCTGTGCAACAGAGAAACAATGCCATACGTAGTGCCATAGTCATGTACTTTGCAATAGAAGGAATAATGCAATGCCCTATACCAGAATGAAATAAAGCAATGTGTCACGCTACAATCATGTACTGTGCAATGAAGAAATAAGGCATTGGGCCACGTTATAATCAGGTATTGTGCGATGAAGAAATAATGCAATGCGCCGTGTTACGATTATGTACTCTTAAAGGGGAAAATAACGCAGTGCGTAGCCCACCAAGCATGTAGTTCTTCAGGCAAAAAATGAGGTCAGGCGTCATACGACAGTTCGATAGTTTGTTAACAGCAATAATGCGAAGTGTAATACAACAGTTTAGATACTCCGTTAAAAGTGCCCACAATATGGTTCAATGATGACACAAAAGTACAGATTCTCACTCCGGCTCCAGTACTGCCCCTCCTAGGGCCAGCACGGGTCTCGATCCGAGCCGAAGCAACAGGCTCATGCAGCTGGCTGAAGAGAGAGGACGAGAGAGTGTCCCTCCAGGCCCGCGCCCCACCCCAGGTGGTGATCCACTTTACCTGGGGGGGTCGCGACCCCACTCTCCTCTCCTCCTTCAGCGACTTGGGCTTTGATCCAGACCTCCGTCAATTGGTACATCAAGCTCTGGCCGGCGGCTCAGAACCTCTGGCCTGGGATGCTGCTGTTTTACTCCTAGAGCCCAAAAACCTGACCCTCCTTCTGGTGGTCTCGGTGAACGCTGAGACCAACCTTCAGCACTCTAGAGACTTACTTCAAATTTGGTGAACACACTACCCAGGCACTCCTTACCAGAGCCTCTGGGTGCATCTCGACACGCGCTCTGCACGTCCGGGACTCGCCTCGTCTCTGGAGCTCATGATGACTCGGCGAACTTCACCAATGCCTCTGCTTGCACTTCGACATGCACCCTTTGCTTCCGAGACTCACTTCTTCACTCGATGCACACCACAACCAGGTGCTCCTCGCCAACGCCTTGGCCTGCAGCACACACCCTGTGCGTCCGAATCTCACCTCTTCTTCCTGTGCACATAATAACTAGGTGCTCGTCACTAATGCCTTAGCCTGCACCACGACACGCACCCTGTGCTTTCAAGACTCAGCTTACTCCTGCGTGCCCATGATCACAAGGCACATCTTCTGAGGGACTCAAGCTGCAAAAGCATGTGCACACCATGTTGCTTGGGACTTCTCCGAAAAATGTTATGTTCCTGTATTTCCAAACAGGGAGCCAGCTCACCTCAGGCTCTTGGGGTAACAAGGCACAGCACAAAGCACAGTCTTCTTCAAGCCGGGGGACCCAGCGCCTCCAAAGACAGTTCCAAAAGCCTCTCCCTTGGTTAGAAAAGCAAACTGCAGACCAGTCCCAGATCATGAAGCAAGGATTGGTCTTTCCACAACAGTAACCAATGACCTGACCCTCCTTCCGGCAATATCAGTGAACACAAAGACCCGCCCTCAGCACAGTGGAGACTTACTTCGAATTCGGTGCACACACTACACAGGCACTCTTTACCAGCACCTCTGGTTGCACCTCCAGACGCACTCTGCGTAAAGGTAAAGGAAAGGATTATATAGATTTACTTCGTCATATTTGTCTCTGTGAATCCCATATGCCAAACTTGATATCAAATCATGCCCTTACACCCACTTAACTCTGTGGCCGCGCCCGCCACCATGTTTTCCAACAAATTCATCTGCTGGGCAAGAACCAAGGAATGGTAACTTGATTTTCTCTACTGCTGGGGTTTAGGGTAGAGGAATTAGACATGTAGGATAGAGCATTCTTTCTATGTAATAGAGGGGCAACTTCACTGATCATTGATTCATCATCTTTGGCTGATTAAGACACTGTTCAATTCAAAAGGGAAAAATCTGAACAAGTGTACATTAATCTGTTATGGGAAACCATGATATATGTTCTGGAATCACTTCACATGGCTATTGCATGATTAAATGTGGCATATGCCAACAATGGCCCACCCACCTTTTCACTCATATACCATTTCCTTTCTTTTAAGTTACCTTCCATTTTTTCATGTCTCCCTCAAGCCATCAAAGCTCCTTAGGTGAGATTTTGCTGCATTGCAGATAGACGAGTCCATAATAACTCAACCACTGCTGTGGCTGATAAAGCTTGGGGGGTTCACCTCACAGTCATTTTTGGTGACAATTACAAGCAACATCATGGCAATAACTAGTGAGCTTAGTGTTGGACTTGGCCCTTCTTGGCAGGTACACCCCTAAAGTTTTTGCCTTTTCTCTGACCTAGTATTGGTGGTTTTAGGCCTCTGGGCACTTTAGCACTGTGGTCCAGTGTAAAGTGAGTGAGCTCTCTGTGTTACATTTGTAAGGTTGGCCTGCCCTCCCATAGGAATGCATTGGGGATTCCCTGATCAGTGTGTGTCAGTGGTAATTTCTGTTATGAGAGGAGCAGTGTGGTCGAGTATGGTATGTATGAAATTGTGTGAATAAATGCTGTGCATTGGTGTGCGCAGATTTGTGGTGGTTATTTTAGAACTGCCACTTTTAGAAGTTGGCATTTCTGTATGCTATGTGTCTGCCTGCCTAATGTCTGGATTGTGAGTGACAGGAGCTGGGAGGCGGGTGTGGCTCCAGGAGGGATGGGTTTGTCAGCACTGGGCTGAATAGGACATCTGAGCTGATGTTGCGTGTTTATCTGGGTTCCTGATCGATACTGTGACCTTATGCCCCTATTCGGCTATAAATCCATTTATTCCCTATATTGGCATAACCGTTCAAGTGCGATATTCAGAAAGTCATCTCTGGCCTCACACGAACAGAGCCACATTCCAGAATAGTTCTCTGCCACTTCCTTTGCAACCAATTAGTGCAATGACAGAGCAGAAGTCACTATCTGATATTCCTAGATTAACACTCCGAGTTCTTCAACAAGATAAAAACTCAGCAAACCTGAAAATCCCCGCTTGCTGTGTTTTGATTAGTAATGGAACTCTAATGAGCAACTGATAGCTATCACTTCCTAGTGACATCTTTAATTGACGTCTTATGTCCAGCAAACTTACGTCAAACCAGGCACCTGTCAGGTATAAATTTTACCAACGTTGCCTTAAGCAATTGCTGATGTCACATTGCTGTTGTATGCTGTATGCAGTACGCTGATGCTGCTGCTGCCCCGTTGCTGTTGGTGAAGCTACTGATACCATTATCGCTGCTAAAGCGCGAACGATGGCGTGGTGAGCTTAGGAGCTGAACAGCCGTCCCTCTGCGAAGAAGCCCAGCAGATGCCAGCTACCCGCGGACGCTGCCCCTCCTCCTCCTCGACGCGCTGAAGAGAGACGCTGCCTTTCTCCTGCAGAGAAATCCAGCTCCAGCGTTTCTAGTATGCCCTCGCGGGTGACTGGGATACCAAGTTCCCCCTGAAGGAGATACCAGACCTCCATCATTCTATTCAGAGGTATGGTGTTGACTAAACCCTTAGAAGAGAATTCTTGAAGCAAACCTTGGCAAAACCAACTTAACTTAGAGCTACTTATTTACTCCCCTCCCACGTATTAGGCTTAGGTCAGGTACACTGGGGTAGGCGTAGTTAGAAGCACCAGTTGAGTATTTTAGCCTAATGTATATATGACTGTATATATGTTTTATTACTTTTAAACCATTGTATGGCTAAGAAACCATATCAATGCTTTTACAGTATTATCTTGCAATACTTATCTTACTGTACGTACTTTTCATAATAACAATTCTTGCAATTGTGGCAATACATTTCTCTTGTACGAGAAGAAAGACTGTTCAATAAATGTTAACCCTTTACTGACAAAACGCCCGTCTCTCTATTCTCTACATATCGTGAAAGTAAACTGCACTAACCTGACTGAGTAAAATAACTGTCTATTGTTTCACACGACCCTGGAGATTGACTCTTGATCTGAGGAGCAAAGTTGTCATGTTGCACGGTTGTTGGAAAGCTGAATCCCTTCTTGTCTGTGCCAGGGAAGCTGATCACTTCCTATGCAGAGAAGAAAGTTTCCAGTGACCTCTGAGCTAGTTGGTAACAAACCCAATTAAGTATAGCATAGTCAGTAGAGGCCTGGAAGATCCGCACTTCTACGTCGATACTACTGTTTATGTTATTCCAATGCGCAGGGCCTAGTGGGAAACTAGGAACTACACTACATGGCGCCCAAACGTTTGGTAAGGCGATAAACTAACGCAAGACGTTAGAGTAACTCAGTCGTGCATATTTCACACAGACCCCTTTCTCCCGTAAATACTCCAATAGACGTCTGGAGTGGGTGAAAGGTTAAAATCCGCCCGAACTTAGTAGGAAGAGATTCCTATGTAAAGCTCTGGTTTATTCAACGTTGAAGGATACAATGTTCCAAAATATTGTGCACCTAATCTTTGTCTCCTTGGAGACCTACTCTGCAAAACCTGCATTTATATAATGTCAGACAGTGAAGAGGAAAGGGAAGCAGCTAGGCTGGCAGCCCTACTAATAGAGGAAGACACGAGTCTCCTACAGACTGACCCGGATGCAATTATCATCCCGGTACATTTAAGAAAATCTATAACGTTAAAACTTATAGAAAACGGACTGATACCACAAGGTGGTACAGTAATTTTCGTGATAGAGGCTCACGAATATCGGCAGACAGAGGTATTCTATTCATGAATAAACTTTCCAGCGGCAAACGCTACAACAAAAGAGTTTCACTATTACAAAATAGAGGAACCTCTGGAAGAGTACGCTCCTTTCGAGGAGACTGAAATCCCACTAAAATTCCAAGAGCACCTGCTCTGGTTTAATGGCGCCCTAAAACACAATGATCATATTACCAGGCTCGGTCCACTAGGTAGACCAGGAGCAACGTGGCCGGTTCTAGCCGGCTACACACCACATCCTGACATTGCAAGAATGTCTAGAGAAGAGCTGTTAGTACAGCTAAAAACATTAATAAAAATACATAGGCAATTAGTCCAATATGTAATGCGGACTGCAACAGTCCAACCAGCTGTTAATGTACCACAGCTGACCCCTCATCAGGGGAACACTAATAAAATTACACCACAGAACATACAGTCATGTCTTGGTAAAACACCCGTAAAACGGGAACAAATTCCTTTCTGGTTAGGACAGAAAATTACTCAAATAGAGGCAGTATTTCCTGATACTACCCCTATAGAGAAACACAGAATCTTGACAATCTGCCTTCCTATGGGAATCGCACCACACATAGAGGACTGCGACACTTGGGGTACAGTCTTTGCTTCCATTTACACAAAAACACACGGTGTTCCGTCTATGGCGGTAATACCAGACGTGCTAAAACAGATTCAAAATGAATACAGTCAAGAGCCCGCTTTAAATCTAGGTATGAAATTACTGAAAGACTTCAAGCAGGTCTCGGCTATATTATTAGCCAACATAAAAGGAGAAGCAGCATCTGTGGCGATCCGCCAGAAGTTGAAGGAAACAGATATAAAAGATCCTTTTGAGCTTGCCAAAATCATAGAGAAATGCTATGAAGAATTAGGTAGAGACAGCTTGGGTGGAAAACCAGTTAAGCCCCAACTGCTCAAAAATCCTGAAAAATTATTTATTAAAAATAATTTAAACACTCCTAAAAAGAGCTGGGATGGAAATAAACAATCCACTCCCAAGGAAAAAGTTTTCCAGTCCAGAGGAAGGTCTCCTCGACGGAGGGAAAGAACTCCGACTCGAGAACACCAGTCTCCCTAGAGGGAGCCCTCTGAGAAAAGATATAACCTTAGAAATAGGGATAATCTGAAAAAACCTGATAGATATCAAAGTATTGATACACGTCCCTCTCGATCTTTTCCACAGAATTCGGAAAGAAGAGGACGGTCAGACCCAGGAGAGCACACCAAGTCCAAAGACAAGGAACCTGCTCAGAGTAAAAAATCTCAAATTCAGAAAAAGAAGGTAGCCTGTATTAGAGTAATCAACGATGCCGAGAATACTGAGGACACAGTTGAAAAACGGGGAGTGGGCATTGACAATGTTGGACAGTGCAGCAGAAATCAGTATAGCACGCAAGATCTTGATGAGTCATCTGGAGACAGTGGACACGAATGAATACATTCAGGTTGAAACTGCCGACACCAGACTTAGCGAGCCCCATAAAATATACAAAATAACATTGCGTATAGAGGGTGATAAGACTAGGAGAATAAGAGGTCTATTTTGGGATAAACTCTCAAAAGGCTATGATATTCTGTTAGATGAAAAAGATTGGCCCCCAGAGTTTGTCAGGGAGTGCCCTCGTGGCGAAGAAGTGATTATGCCTGTCTTCTCGAATCACATTCCGATTCACAAAAAATATACTTATGCAAGGAAATGGGCAGTGGCCCAGGCACCTGCATTATATAAAAATCATGTAGGATGGGATGAGGACTCTCCTCCCCACAAAATCCAGTTAAAAAGTGAACCAACTGCCCAACGGCAGTATCCCATTAAGCAAGAAGCTAAAAAACAAGTCAGGGAGATCTTAGATCTACTTTAATACCAGGGGGTGATTGAAACATGCACCTCTCAAATGAACAATCCTTTGTTTCCTGTCTCCAAGGCAGACAATTCATATTGTCTAGTTTTGGACTACAGACACCTTAATAGATGTTGCAAAACTTTTGCAGTACAAAACTCGCATAGTGCAGCCCTAATGAATAACATAGTTAGGAAAAAATATAAAACGACATTAGACATATCTAGTGGTTTCTTTTGTCAAAACATTGCACCGGAAGATGCGGATTCACGTACCTAACCTCTAATGAGGGAGAAAAGGTACCAATAGCTTACAAATCACATTTGTACACAAAGGCTGAAATAAAATTCAGTTCAACGGAGAAAATTCTAACTGCGGTTCAGACTGCTGTAGCGAAAGAAAGGCCCCTAGCACAAGGTAAACGAATAATAATCGTAACACCTATACCGGCTTTAGAAGCGGTAACTAAAGCAAGCATTCCTAATGCTAAGGCTTTGCATCTGAGATGGATCCAATGGGTTAATTCTCTTGCTGCAACAGACGTAGTTTACGAATTTGATCCTAACTTAAAAACACAGGAATTTTTACAATATGAATATGAATGTCCTCTGCCAATTGAAATCCTGCCTCTTGAAGAATACGGAAGTATTATATATACTGATGGATCAGCACAACCCGCAGTTGGCGGTAAGCAAGCTTACAGTGCTGCGTGCGCGATTGTAAAAGGTCGCTGGCACAAAGGAAAATTTAGACCACTGGTCACTAAAACACAATCTCTAGGGGATTGCTCGGCTCAACGAGCTGAATTAGTAGCATTTAAGATGGCGCTAGAAAATACCGATCGCGAATTCCCCACACTAATAGTGTGCGATTCTTTTTATTGCGTACAATCTTATAATGAATACTTGCAGAATTGGGTGGAAAATGGTTTCAAAGATGCAAAAGTTGGCACAATAAAGCATAAAATGCTTTGGGAACAGGTAGTTCTTTTACAGAAAGAACTACAAAAGACTCACGTGATACATACACTGAGTCATCAACGTGATGGCGTTCACGTTGCAGGGAATTCATTGGCTGATGAAGCCGCGAAGGCAGCTGTGAATACGGCTTCCGTAGCTGCGATAAATCGGTCACAAACAAAAATAGACAGCGATATTCTACAAGCTGTCAGTGCGTCAGTAAAAAATGATAAGAAAACACTCCCAAAAGGCTTTCCAGAAAAGTACTTATATTCAACAGATACGAATAATGTTCCTTTTGCTCGAATCCCTGGAGTGGGGGATAGGGTAATTCCAAACTGGGAACACAGGTTAGGACTAATCAAAGAGGCACACGAAGGGCTTGCCTCTGCACACGCTGGCGTTTCCGCAACAATATCACTATTAAAACAGAGATATTGGTGGCCTCGCTTGGGAATACAAACTAAAAAGTATGTATTAGAATGCGATATATGCCAAAGGATAAAAGTATCAACAGTTAAACGACCAGCGCAGACACCCCTTCTTATATCGGATAAACCATTTGCATGTGTTTACCTGGACCACTGTGGTCCCCTACAAAGGGACAGCAACTGTACGAGGTTCATATGGATGTGGCCCCAGCGCTCGGCTGACGCTAGAACGGTTATAAAAGATTTGCGAGTCTTTATCGGCACATACGCAATTACCACGTTCCATTCTGACCAGGGTCCTGCTTTTAGCTCTCGAGCTTATAGGGAGGCCATGGCCAGCATGGGAATTGGGTTGTGGTATTCTTGTCCGTCGCACCCGGAAGGGAATAGTGTGGTTGAAAGAAAAAAACGGGACATAAAGCGATCTATAACAGCGAAGGTATTAGGTTCAGGCGCTGGGTGGGTCAAACATCTAATAAGTATCCAGACTAGTCTTAATAACTTGCCAAGAAATTCTCTAAAAGGTTTCAGCCCATACGAACTATTGTTCGGAATTAGAATGAACATTCAGGACCTCGATAGTCAGATATCAGTGGTACAAGAAAAAACAACAGACTTTGACATCAAAGATCGTTTGGCTGTTTTACAGGAACTGAATGAAACAAGAAAATCCTTAAGCAACATAAAGTTAAAGCAACAGCCATCTACCACTGACGAGGCACCACAAGCAACAGCCCCAGCAAGGCCTGTCTGGATTCCAAAGATTGGGGATCTAGTCAGAGAAAAAATCGCGGTGAAGAAGGAATTTGGGCCTTCTTACAGAAAAGCAGTACCTGTCTTGGCAGTCACCGGAACAAGATCAGTAGTACTACCGCCCCTTGCTGGTAAAAAGGAGAACAGAGTCGTGTCTATCGACCTGGTAAAACCACAACTATGTGGCCTATAATCAACAGTAGGCCCAGTGGACTCCCAAGAAACAACAGAATACCCAAACTTGCAACAATCCAAGAGGTTCAAACTGAAAGACTAATCACATTCGATCAGCCTGCAGTGCACAGAGAAGGACTATGCAATAATGCCATGGAACTCGTGCCTCTTGAGACACACATTGAAACAGTTCGTCTAGAAACACCAGTCTACAACAATGTGGCATCAGAAAATGCTACCGAGAGACAGATTGAAAGAACAATCCCATCAATTGACAGAACTGCCTCTGGATATTTCATCAACTTCGACAACTTCTCTGAAGATCAAAACGACCCCGAAGTGATGCCAGAAACAAAAAAGACTTTTAAAGAAAAAGCAACGGAACTCTTTAATCAACTGAAGGAAATCTACCTTATTTCACCTTGGTTAGAGTTCTGGTTCGGTCTAGGTGTATTTTTCCTCCTGCTTTGGCTCATCATGGTACTTTGTTTGGGAAAATTCATTGAGGGAAAATATAGTACAATGGACACAGCAAGTCAGAACATCAACCTAGTCCTGAAACCACACAGATCATCACACGTGAAGAAAAGAGAACTGTCAACAGTAAATGTCACAGCAATTCCAATACCTGGTGGGGTAGTATGGGAGAAAACTGACTATGAGATATATGGTCCGGTCGAAATCCTGAAGTATCCTCATCAACTGAAGGTTTCCTTAAGTGACTTTGTAACACCTAGTACATTCTCTGATGATTGGGACTTTAACAGTATTAATGACATGATGTCTGATTTAGTAATGTCAGCTAGATTCACAGATCATGATTATTTACAAGGTTCATCTAGTTATGAGCAATTATTCTGCTACACACATTATGGTGATCATTACTTGCATAAATCTGCACAGCCTAGAAATGTTTTTATGTATAATCAATGGGAACATTGTGCTACACCACCTAAAAGCAGTTCTAAAGCATTTTTTGAGAAATTCAAATACTTCTCAGGGTTTAACACCAGAAATGCAGAAACGTTTTATTACAAACTGTTAGATAAAACAGGGATGAAAACAATGCTGACAAATTCTAAATTGATATATTCAGAAGCATTTTATGAAAAAATGATGACATTTGGTTTTGATTATTGGAAAAATAACATTGAAACGAAAACCATTTGGGGTACAAAAGATTGGCAGGTACAAGGCCTTGAAGCACTATTCAGAACCTGCATGATACCAGAACAAATGATGTTTTTAAATGACACAATACACCAAACATCCTGTCTTGGCCTAGCTAAGATCAAAGACCTTAAAACACCATCTATTCCAAAGCCAATAACTGAAAATACAACTACAGATATTGAGTTAGACGTGTCACATATTTTACATTTTAACAGAACACATCCTGATTGGAAAAAGTGGTTAATCTGGCCTACTGACACAAACAACTGTCAAGATAGATTCCTGAATAAAACACAGGGGTTAAAAATGACCAGACAAGACCCAAGATACTCCCAGAGACAACATCCAGGGATAATAACAACATACAGTGTAGGGAAACTCTGCCTCGAATGGCTAACATCATCCACACTGGCTGAAATTAAGCAACACTTGTCTTTACTAAAAGATGGTGCTGATTTGCGCGATTTCATTCTTGGACCACGCAAACAGCGTCAAAAGCGTTTCATAGCGACCAGTATCTATGCTGCTTACAACGAGGCTTGGAAAGTCAAACAAATTGAAACAGCTGAAAAAATACGAGAAATTGATCGTATTAATTTGGAGAAATCACTTTCTGTAGTGGACAATGGGTTAATGACTCTGTCCTCCAGAATATATTCGTTGGACAATATTGTATCTTCTGCCTTTGATGTGATAGACAGAGACTTGCTAATGTTACAACATGGCCAATCTCAATTACGTTCTATTGTACAATTGGGCTGGACGCTGCAAAATCTTCGTTCAGGCTATGTGCCTTGGCGTTTAATCAACACAACGTCATTATTTTCCATTTTTAACCTTACTGATAAACAAATCAGTTTGGCACAGAAAGGAGCAGACTATACAATCCTGAGCATCGAAAAACTTGAGAGATTACCATTGACAATGTCAGAAAGTCCTGTCATTGAATGGATAATACACGGAATTATCACTATTCCGATAAAAACTTTCCGATTTAAAAAGTGCCTTGAATACATACCTACTGGCCAGTATGAACGATTGGGTAAAGGATATGTTAAATCTGAATGGAAATTACCATACACACATTCTTGCTATAGTGACAGCGACAAAAATGTATTTCTTAGTGGTGAAAATTGTAAACATTCACTAAGCGGTATACTTTTGTGTCAGGGTAATAATTTACACGGAGCATGTGATGGAAATTCTAACAACCTTTCATGCCACCAGCTTGTCACACCTGCAACTCAGATAGAGCCCTTCTTTATGCAACTTGCAAACAGGAGTTACATTCTTAGAACGGATCACAGATGTTGTGGCCTTGTGCCAGGGAAAAGTTATCTAGTAAGCGTAACATCCATGGTCAAATGCTGTATGCAGGCATTGTTCCCGAGTGGGCCTGCAGACACAGTGACTCCCATCTGGCCTCGTCTGAATCTCTATTCTATACGAATTGATACTTTAAGCAAAATGAAGTCTATGCTTTTGCAGACAACAGTGCCCATAACGTCATCAAAAGAGACGTATGATCTTCTAGTTGCAAGACAGCTACTGAAGTTCAGGAACTTTTATCAACAAATTGCCCCGTGCATTTCGTAGAATGCTTAGCCAACTCCTTAACATGTCTAGTGCCACAGGCATCTCAGGCATATTTAAGACGATTTTTACGGGACTGCTAACACCTTTTCAAGCAATTTTGGGAATCGTTCCTAATTTTGTACACTCTGTTTTTGGCGGCATACCCTTATTTTTGGGACTTGTAGCAGGGATTTTATTTTTGACCATCCTGCTTCGTTATGGCAAGCCGAAACTCAGACATAGCTCCCATGGGAATGGAAGAGACAATCCTAGCAATGCGCTACCGGGACAGTATAACTAACGTCCTTGGATTGGCCAGGCTGAGAGATCTAAACATGACCTGGTTCCTTTCATTCAGACCTATATGGCAGAACTGTATCTTACCGGTACTTCGATGTATGCTATGCGGAGATGAGTGTGTGTTGGACATCTGTCTTTCACTTCCATCAGCAGTACCAATGGACGTCGATACTTTGCTCAGTCCGATAACGGCTCACGCATTGTGTTGTCCCCAGCGGCTACCAATCCTGATGACAGCATTCATTGAGACTCCTGTACTACGACTAGGTGGTAACAGTGGAGCGAGTGACAAAAGCAACATCACCCAGGTACGACCTTCTGTGAGCATTGCTGATCCTGACTATGATGACAGCAATCATTCTCACACCTGCCAAGTTACAGCACTATCGAATTTGGTTGAACTGTCACCTGATTTTGTAGACCAATTCTTTGAGAGCCTGTCTGATACGATGTTCTCACCCTAACAGAAACAATAACTTTGAGAAGCTTTCCGACACACAGCGTTCCCATGAACTCTGAATTCGGCCTTCAGTTTTGATCAACAAAAACTGCTAAAAGCGTTGGAACTCTATTTCCCCGTTCAAGCAATAATTCTTTTGAATTGAACACTTTTTAATATTGACCTTTTTTTTTTGGCACGAACAATTCTTTGCTTAAGGTAAAAACTATTCTTAGAGAACAGAAGCTTCAAACTTCTATTTCTGAACACATCTAGAGACATAACAACTTTACATCAGCCTCTAGCACATGTTATTGCAATGCATTTATATGTGATTATTTATCTTGCCCTTCTTCTGTTTCAGAGATATTTCATGTGTAATTCTTTTTGCATAATCGTTCATTGATTTCATATGCAATGATTTTTGAATGATTTCTATGCTTCAAAAACGTACAGTAGCTAAATTTCACGTATTACAATATACGCCTATTTCGAATGCATTTATGTATTTTGGGGTGGGCAATGTTACACATGCATCCTATTGCTCTAGTTTTAGTAATTTGATGGACATGAACCCGTGGAGTGGGTGTTGCGTGTTTATCTAGGTTCCTGATCGATACTGTGACCTTATGCCCCTATTCGGCTATAAATCCATTTATTCCCTATATTGGCATAACCGTTCAAGTGCGATATTCAGAAAGTCATCTCTGGCCTCACACAAACAGAGCCACATTCCAGAATAGTTCTCTGCCACTTCCTTTGCAACCAATTAGTGCAATGACAGAGCAGAAATCACTATCTGATATTCCTAGATTAACACTCCGAGTTCTTCAACAAGATAAAAACTCAGCAAACCTGGAAATCCCCGCTTGCTGTGTTTTGATTAGTAATGGAACTCTAATGAGCAACTGATAGCTATCACTTCCTAGTGACATCTTTAATTGACGTCTTATGTCCAGCAAACTTACGTCAAACCAGGCACCTGTCAGGTATAAATATTACCAACGTTGCCTTAAGCAATTGCTGGTGTCCCATTGCTGTTGTATGCTGTATGCAGTACGCTGATGCTGCTGCTGCCCCGTTGCTGTTGGTGAAGCTACTGATACCATTATCGCTGCTAAAGCGCGAACGATGGTGTGGTGAGCTTAGGAGCTGAACAGCCGTCCCTCTGCGAAGAAGCCCAGCAGATGCCAGCTACCCGCGGACGCTGCCCCTCCTCCTCCTCGATGCGCTGAAGAGAGACGCTGCCTTTCTCCTGCAGAGAAATCCAGCTCCAGCGTTTCTAGTCTACCCTCGCGGGTGACTGGGATACCGAGTTCCCCCTGAAGGAGATACCAGACCTCCATCATTTTATTCAGAGGTATGGTGTTGACTAAACCCTTAGAAGAGAATTCTTGAAGCAAACCTTGGCAAAACCAACTTAACTTAGAGCTACTTACTTACTCCCCTCCCACGTATTAGGCTTAGGTCAAGTACACTGGGGTAGGCGTAGTTAGAAGCACCAGTTGAGTATTTTAGCCTAATGTATATATGACTGTTTATATGTTTTATTACTTTTAAACCATTGTATGGCTAAGAAACCATATCAATGCTTTTACAGTATTATCTTGCAATACTTATCTTACTGTACGTACTTTTTATAATAACAATTCTTGCAATTGTGGCAATACATTTCTCTTGTACGTGAAGAAAGACTGTTCAATAAATGTTAACCCTTTATTGACAAAACGCCCGTCTCTCTATTCTCTACATATCGTGAAAGTAAACTGCACTAACCTGACTGAGTAAAATAACTGTCTATTGTTTCACACGACCCTAGAGATTGACTCTTGATCTGAGGAGCAAAGTTGTCATGTTGCACGGTTGTGGGAAAGCTGAATCCCTTCTTGTCTGTGCCAGGGAAGCTGATCACTTCCTATGCAGAGAAGAAAGTTTCCAGTGACCTCTGAGCTAGTTGGTAACAAACCCAATTAAGTTTAGCATAGTCAGTAGAGGCCTGGAAGATCCGCACTTCTACGTCGATACTACTGTTTATGTTATTCCAATGCGCAGGGCCTAGTGGGAAACTAGGAACTACACTACACTGAGAGTAGTGGGAGGGGTAATCCCTTGACTCTGAATAGGATGGTGCCTGCCCTAATGAATGCTGGCTCCATCCCATGGTGTATCTGATCACCTAGCCTCCACCTGACAAAGGAGAAGAGGAGCTTACAACACAAAGTGCTCCAAATCCCCCCTGAACCAGTTGCATCTGGTCCCCCCGTGCCCTGCACTTTAGACAGAGGATTTGTTAATATAAATATATGGGGCTGTGATCCCATGAAGTTGTTCAGTCCTGGTCCCTGATTCCTGCTGTGGCGTGCTGCTGCTGGGGCCCAGGGGGGCTGCCATGAGGGCTTGCCTCCCTGGGCCTTGCACTGCCCCTTCATCTCTGAGGACTTCAGGGGACCCTTCTGCTTTGTGTCTTCAGGAGTTTGTGCAGCATCCTGTGCCCCTGTGCGTGCTTTATTTTGAATTTCCCCAGGAGAAGGGGAAGCCTTGGCTGTGCAGCGCTGAGCTGCATCCCTTGGTGAGGAAATACCACTCATAGGGATTCCCTTGTGATGCTTAATTGCAGGTGCCCACCCCATGTTTCTTTTTAATCAATGGTACCCCCCCTTGCATTTGGATTTCCTTGTGGCCTTTATGTCTAGAGAGCGGGTGCCCACCCCACTCTCATGTTATTTTTACTGCGGGTAACCACCCTGCTCTCCTGCTATTTTAACTAAGGCTGATGCCCACCCCGCTGTATAATTTAAATTGCAAGTGAGCCTACCCCTCTTTGCCGCATGTTGAAAGGAGATCACCACCGCAGCCCGATCCTATATGAAAAAGTCAGGCAGCATGATGCCTGGCATTGGGCAGGACTTCCGCCTCCCCGAGGGAGAGCCCTTTGCCTTCTCTGAAGTCCCCCAAGTTCCCGTGATGCCCCGTAAGAGTAAGCGGCCCAGACACGGTGTCAGTATCTGGGAACAGCTGCACATGATGCTGGAGGAGCAAACAGGTCCCAGTGAGCCACATCCCACCGAGGAGTCCAGAAGAGTCTTGTCCGCAGTCCAGAGAGAAGAGACTTTTTCCTCCATACAGAGTCCCGGTGAGTGGGGGGGGCTCTATGTGTGCCTTTGTGGTGCCGATCGAGGCGCAGTATCTGAGCGGCCCGCCTGGTAGAGGGCCGCTCCAATGTGGGGCATGTCAGTTTCAAGAGCCTGTGTGGCTCCAACATTGGGCATGTTAGTTTCAAGAGCCTGTGTGGCTCCAACATTGGCCATGTTAGTTTCAAAAGCCTGTGTGGCTCCACCTTTGAGCAAGTTAGTTTCACGAGCCTGTGTGGCTGCAATGTTTGGCATGTTAGTTTCAAGAGCCCGAGTGGCTCCTACTTTGGGCATGTTAGTTTCACGAGCCGGTGTGGCTCCAACGTTGGGCATGTTAGTTTCACGAGCCTGTGTGACTCCAACGATGGGGCAAGAGTATGTAGAGAGCCTGAGTGAGGCCCGGAAGGCACAGTTATGCCAGGACCTATTTGCTTGTCCACAGCTGCCCCGCCAGACAGCGGGCAACTGCCACATTTTTGCGCAAATTTGTTTATTGAGTCCCTGAGTGGGAATGGAGGCACAGTGGTGCCAAGGCCTCATTTGATAGTCACAGTTGCACAGCACTTATTTCCAGCTGCTACATTTAGGCCCAAGTTCTTTAGGGGCATCCCTAGGGAGATAGGAGTAAGATGCACTACTCTGCCGAGTACTTCCATAGTTGCATGGCAATTAGCGTCAGCTGCACCATTTAGGTCTGCGCAATGGCGCGCTTTGGATTCTGCTGCTATGGCAGCGCGCCCTGACATTTTGGACACAGGGCATTTGAGCCCCTTTGAAAAGGCCCATTGGCCAGGGGGACTGTTAGGTTTGTAGGGTGCCAGGCGCTAATGTGATTTATGCCTCTATGATAGTTTTATTAGGAGGTTGTGTGCTGATGTGTGCTGATGTGATTCATGTAGGTGCACTGGAAATGTAATTCATATACTGTTTTACGCACCGTGATTCATGTCTCTAATGTAGTTTTATGATTATGAGGTTTTGCATACTGTGTTTGTGCTTGAGTTATTCTCTACTGTGGTTTAGGTATGAGGTTATTTGCCTACTGTCTAAAGTATTTAGGCTAATGAGGTTGGCACAGAATATATTTCACGCCTAATGTGATACTGTGCATAATATGGTTTGTGTTACAGGATGATGCTGAGTACAGTATTTTACAGTAATTACTGGTTGTGTTCGATGTTTATTATAGGTTCTACATTTAGTATATTTACTAAGTGATGGTTCTGACAGTAGTCAAAGTGGCCCTGTCATGTGTATGTAATCCCTTGTAAATATTGCCCAGTGCCAGTTGGCACAGTGTATATTGTGTGATTACTATTATATTGTGTTTTATGATAATACAAAGGCTATTTTTGATATAACCTTGTGTGGAGTTCCTTTTGTTGTGTGCCTAGTATGTTGTTGCTGTGCGTGTGTTGCACAAAGGCTTTAAATATTGCCTCCGGGATAGGCCTGGTTGCGAATGACAAGCTACCAAGGGGGTGAGCAGGGGTTATCTTTGGTGTGTAACTTCCTTGCCCTGACTAGAGTGGTGGTCTCTGCCTGGCTTTGGCGCAAGCCTTAGCCAACCAGAGATCCCATTTCTGACACCTAGCAATAGCAATAAATATGTGACCTACCAGTGCTCGTCCCTGCTGCCGCTTCTGCCCCTGCCACTGAGCAGTCGTCCTCTCCTCTTGCAGCGGCACTGAAGGCGGCATCACCAATGATCTGTGTTGCTAGAATATAAATCATTACTCATAATTTAGATCCAAGATACGCACCCCAAATACAACAGCAATACAGCACTACAGCTCAGTTAGCATGTATATTCCAATTATCACTCTGGGCATTTGATTGGCTGGTCCACAAAGTTAGAAAAGCCAGGCATGGAATACCGGTCAATGAAATACCTATGGTGTTGGGTGGAAAATGCAATGCGAGTGAGACCTCATACTTTTTTCCAGCTTTGCTGCACTGTCATTGGAAACTGGTGGTGTAGTGTAACAATAAATGAATGGGTCTGCAGCACACTACACTGGGGATGTGTGGTCCATGATGACCATGGCCATTGTCTCTTGAACTGAACTGTGTTAAAGTTGGGAATACGCAGGAAAAGGAAAGCCTTCTGAACAAACAGACAAAGTGATTATTTTTATTTAAGATAATAGCTTACTTGGGCCTGCTATCTGAATCTTCACGAATCACGATAGATAGCACCAACATTCCAATAGACAAATAAATACCCCACAGTTCTATAGTTCTACCCTAAGAAGTCCACAGCAATCATAAAAGGACTTACTGGGATCTGCAGAGTCCTCAGCAGCGGTGCTTGTATTCAGCACCCGCTTACCAGCTTGCCCTGGACCCACGGAATTGTCCCTCTGTTTCCCCTTCGGTGCTGATGAAAGAAAGTCGCTAAAACAGGTCACCTATAGTCCTACTAGTTTCTTTTGACTCAAGTCTATCAACTGTTAATAAATCCATATTCCAAATTTCCTTAACAAAAACTACATTTGAAACTAATGTATTCCAGTTAATGAACTTTGATTTTGTTCTATTCACATGTCTAAACACCATTGATGAGCCAACTCGGTCTCCCTTTTTTGGGATGCAGAGGTGCATACTTCACATCATCAATTAACCCCTTCGCTGCGGCGGCTATTCCGCCGCAGCGCTAAAGGGGCGGGGCGGCCGCGCGCCCGCCGCATGCTGGTGACAGAACCGCTCCGTCACCAGCTACAGTTGAGCTGTGCTGGTGACGGAGCGGTTCCGTCATGACCCGCCCCGCTCTTTAGAACGCCCGCGCAGGCGCGAAATCAGCGCCGCGCAGGCGCGGCGGCCGGGCCATGACGGAACCGCTCCGTCATCAGCACAGCTCAACTGTAGCTGATGACGGAGCGATTCCGTCATCAGCATGGAAGGGGTTAAATAACCTGGAACTGTACGAGCTACATAAACAAAGTCACAGAGAGAATGCTCTACTCAGTGATTTATTATAGTGAGAGAAGAAACAGTTTGCAATGGCTTTTTAATTAATCAGCCAAAGAGAGCGCCTGATGAATACTATTAGGTAGCAGCACCTGCCTAGCTGAAACTAGAAACTGGACCACAGAATAATATACCAGCATAAACTTAACAAAATATGACTTATCTCTGAGTGTGAGCAGCATACTATGCGGATTTGTTTTAGCATTGTATAACACAAACACAACAAATAATTAATACTCACTGACCCCCGGAATCAAGAATCAAGAAACCTAGCAGGTCCAACAGGTCCTGCTCCTGGTCAAGAATGTCAGTCTAGCAGGGCCTCAGCTGCTGTGCGGTGCTCCGAACTTTGCTGGTGCACTGCACACACCAGCGTCCCATCCCCAACGCCGCTGACGCTCCTGCAGGGAGTAGTCGCTACTGGGCTGCCAGCAGAGAGGGAAGGTGGCGCTGCACAAAAACACTCTTGCTGCCACACCCTCCTCTCAAAAGATCGCCCGGGGCTGCACACCTGGACGCCGGCATCCCCCGCATGGAAGACGCCCTGCTGCCATGGAGCTGGGTGGGGAAATAATAAACTAAGAATGGAAAGGAAAGATGAAAGAAATAAGGAACGCAGCAGAAATGAAGTCAAAAACTCACAAAAACACAAAAAAGTTTTAACAAAAATGTAAAATACACAGACACGCACACTATTGCAAAAATTTTAATCCAACCACAGTAACATCATCACGTTCCCCTTAACAATCTATTGGATCCCCACCGCTAATGTTTTACCAATCCTTGCATGTACCGCATTTACCAATATTACTTGCAGTTCTGGAAAGTTCATTTGGTAAAGCTCTAGGGGAAGCCCATCACTGCCTGCTGCTTTGCCTTTCTTACAGCTACCCTAGTTTACCTTGATTTTTTCTACTGAAAATAGTTTAACAAGATTTAATTTTGGTGAAATTGGGGATACTGGTAGCTCTCGGCCATGTGCCAATCCATGATATATATGTTGATTCCTTAGGTTACTTAAAAAGATTTGAATTGAAATTCAATCATTTAATTCAATGTATCTTTATTTTGTGTTTAAACCATTTAAAGAGATATCACATAAACGCTAATACTACAAACACATAGTATGAAATGTTCTGAACAATATTACATAATATGGTTGTTATATTTTAGGGACAAATCAAAGTGGAAGTATTGAAATAGAACCCAAGATTAATAGAAGGCAACATAAACTCCTTTCATGTACTTGTAACATAGCAACACCCATGCTCTGTTTGTCATTTTCAGGGATTTGGAGGGACATTGCAACTCAACACAATACAACAGCTCATTGCAGCATCATTGCACCTGTGGTACCTCACTGCAGGTGTTCATTAAAGGAGCCCCTGGGACCACCTCCCAAATGGCCTTCAGACGAGATAAAGTCCAGGCACCTTGATGCATCCTCGCCAGTGCAGGCACATGACTGCTTCCTCGCCAGTGCAGGCACATGACTGCATCCTCGCCAGTGCAGGCACATGACTGCATCCTCGCCAGTGCAGGCACATGACTGCATCCTCACCAGTGCAGGCACATGACTGCTTCCTCGCCAGTGCAGGCACATGACTGCTTCCTCGCCAGTGCAGGCACATGACTGCATCCTCGCCAGTGCAGGCACATGGCTGCTTCCTCGCCAGTGCAGGCACATGACTGCTTCCTCGCCAGCGCAGGCACATGCTCACAGATGCTTCCTGCAGACAATGACCCAGCTCCTGTTTCAGCAGTGACCGAGTAGTCACTGCCTCATTGATCGATTATCGATCCATAGATCTTTCTAACCTCTGCTTATCTCCTTAAAACACATTTTTATCATCTTGTTTGCATTCATACTCGGAATCATGTCACCTTT
The DNA here is from genome assembly GCF_964263255.1 of Lissotriton vulgaris. Classification (NCBI taxonomy): domain Eukaryota; kingdom Metazoa; phylum Chordata; class Amphibia; order Caudata; family Salamandridae; genus Lissotriton; species Lissotriton vulgaris. The sequence continues at coordinate 50,897,443 of NC_141695.1, forward strand.
TCTTGTGTAAGGCTCGTGGCAATCTATGCGTAAACCTCTGCTGAACAGGTGGCAATAATCACAGTTACTTCCCTGCAGGTAGGTGATTGTCTGTAAACTGATTGTGACTTTGAGTTGACTCGTTGTCCATGCCCTGTTGCTAATTTGCACTTGATCCATACAGCCTTGTGCATTCCAATTACCCAGCCATAAATGTTACACGCACGTAGTGCATGGCCGTGGAAAGCCACAGACCAGCTGAGATAAAATACAATAAAAACTGATCTGTCACACAGCACTAAGCAAAGGAGGGTGTTGGAGGTTGCAAGGGATACTGTAAACATGAAACATGCCGGAAATCCGGCTCAGGCATGTTCCTGCCACAACAATTGTCATGAACATGATAACTAATGTAGGTGCCATGGTAGCACAACACATCCTGCGATGCTTCAAGCTGTGGGCTGCTACTGAGGGCCCGAGTCAGGGCGCAGAAAGGACCAGAGTTACCAAACCCCACAGTCCCCTTGAATACTGCACTGGGGCTGAGTCTGCCATGACCTCTGCCAAGGTTCTTAACAGGACGTTCTTTATCAGAGACAAATCCTCAAGCTTACAATAACAAACAACAGCTTCCCCTACTCTGTGATACTCATTTACAAGGATCCATGTTATCGACCACAGGAGGATAAAAGGCAGCGACAGCCCTCCCAGGATTCAACCTTGGTCTCAGGTCGCACACTCATCTCTGCATGAGGTACATGCAGGCCCCGGGGAGCCCTTTGGCTGTCAGACAAGTCAATTAGAGGCTCTGGACCGTGAAAAGAGAATGAATGTGAGATTTGTAGCAGGTTGGAGTGAGATTCCCTTGGTAACTGTGTAGTGAAGAAGGTCCACTCAGGAAGGTAGTAATTAAGGATGTTTTATTCATAAAGATAACAGGTAGTAAAGTACAGGACATCATGTAGTTATGTTGTAGTTCAGAGCCCCACCAGGAGCTCCCTGTCAGCTGCTCAGCCCATAATCAACTGCCACTCTGCCTCTCTTAGTCCCTACATTCCGAGGCATTATCAGACTCGTACATTCCAATGAGTCAGAGCACAGGCACTGGCTGATCAGGGCTGGTAAAACACCTTACAATATAATATGCAGGATACTACATATCCCCTTTCATTCTAACAGAAGCATTAAACCAATAAGTGCATAACAAATAGCGTGAGAGAACCAAGGAAGAGATAATAAGGAAGAACAGCAGAGGAACAGAAACAACGTCAAGGAAAGGAGTAAGCAAAGCAACATGAAGAGACAGGTAGAAGAAAACAAGGAGGAAGAAGACAAGGAGGAAGAAAAGGGTTAAGCGAAAACCAATAGAGAAAACTCAAACAAACAGACATAGAAAAGGTGAGAAGAAAAAACAAGTAGCTGAAAGGTGGAAAGAACAAGAGGCAGAAGGACAAGAGTGTGAGGAGCACTGTGAATGGGACTGTAACCCATATGACTCCCTATGTAGGGAGACTGAGTAAATGTAAATGGGTAAAAGACCCCAAAAATTCTGCCCTGTGTAAGGGTACTATGTAAATGTAAAATGGAACTGTGACCCATAAGACGCCCTGTGTGAGAGTGACAATGGAAAACTAGATGGGACTGTAACCCATAACACAGTGACCTGTGTAAGGGTGCTATGTAAATGTAAAATGGGACTGCACCCCATGCAACGGTGCCCTGTGTAAGGGTAAGGACCGTGTGTAAACCCTGTAGGCAAGAGTATGTGGGGAAATGGGGCTAGTACCCACTCCCATCCCTGTGTAGGGAAGTGAAAAGTGTATGGTGTACACAAGTGAGATCAAATATAAACCCCACGAGGGTGTGTACCCAGAAACAAAGAATGTAAGACCAACGGTGCAATATCCTGTAGGATAATAAGGAGGATGGTCAATCCCTAATGTAAAATAGCAAAAAACTTAAAACAAGTGTGAATAAGCAAGTGTATCCATACAGCACAATACAATGTCATATGCTGACAGTAAGCATTAATGGTGAAAAAGTCACCATAGTGAAAGAAAGGGAGAAAACTTAGAGATGCATACATCTGGCATTGAAACATAAACTTAAATGAGGCAAAATATGATGAATGTCATAGTCTGGTGTGAGCGTGCCACTATAATCGTGTAAAACACTAACAGCCTGATTCATGATCGGGCCGTTTTGCGAGGCTCAAATAGCGAATCATAAGGAATCGCTATTTGAGACTCGCAAAACGGTAATCATGTAGGAATCGCAATATTAATTGCGATTCCCACTGATTCCTTATTTGCGATTAGCTAATTGCTAATCGCAAATAAGGAATAACTCCCCATGCATTCCTATGGGCCAAAAGGCCCATAGGAATGCATGGGGAGTATTCCTTATTTGCGATTAGCAATTTGCTACTCGCAAATAAGATAGCGATTTAAAGGGTGCCAGGGGTGTCCAAAGGACACCCTGTAGCACCCCTTAAATGCAAATTGGAACAGGTGTTGCGCACACACATGTCCAAAGGACATGTGTGTGTGTGCAACATGCAACTTAGAAAAATGCTTTTAAAAGCATTTTTCAAAGTTTTTGCTATTTACCGAGAGGTCTGACCTCTCGGTAAATAGCGGCCCAAAATTGCATTTTCGCAATTTTCAAATGCTTCATGATTTGCATTTAAGGAATCTCAAATAGAGATTCCTTAAATGTAATTCCTCGCAATTTAGCGATTTAGCAATTACCGATTTTTGCATTTGGGATGCTGAATCCCAAATGCAAAAATCGCACTCGCAAAGGGCCGGATTCTCAGAATCCGGCCCTTTGCGAGCCGATTTAGCCTTCATGAATAAGGCTGTATGTTGTGTGGTGGCTAAAAATCAAGAGTTATTGTTGTAGTACTCCTTACATTTTTTACGCGTAGTGCTTTACAGCCAATGTAAAGTTTGATGAAAGGAAATTCCTGCGCGGTGTGCCTTACTTCTTTATGCACCATGGGGTGCATAGTAGGCAAATGAGGGTGAGGATAGGAGCTAGAAGTTGATGAGAAAGAATGACCAAACTGGCCACACTGAAAGTACCTGCGTGCTCTCCAAGTAAGAAGTTCCAGCATCTATCACCTCTTGGAATCTATGGCGGTGGACACAGGCAGGTTGCTGCCAAAGCTGAATCCACTTGATAACGCTGCACAACCAGTAAAGACCAACATTGGAGGATGCCTCAAATGGTCCACCAAAACCAGAAACGATAGAGGAAACGTACCCCTGGAGGTAGCGTGGAGCGGTAAATGGAAGGCAGAAGCGGGAGATGAAAAAACCACCCACATCCGTGTAGATGTTAAATTCCTTAGAAGGTGGCATGCACTGCACGTAGCGCTGGATGGCTCCCGGCGCGCTCTTGCACTCAAAATATGCCTCAAGAGCACGGATGACATCACAGAGGCTTCTCGGCGATGATGAGATCAGTGCGACTCCACCTGAGGTAAACGGCGCTTGTGAAGGCAAAAAACGGTTTAACGGTTGTAATGGCCACAAGGTTGAGAAGAACAAATTGTTTTTAGAAACTCACCACAGTCAATGTTAAAGAAACAACATGTTGTCCCCAAGGCACATCGCCACCACTGTACTCATGATTAATATGTAGTAAGAGTAAACATACTGTTCAGTGAAGATTGGCACCACAGCAGTAAAATGACAAATATGTGCCGCATACCAAGATTTCATTTTGCAGCGAGAGAAAAGAGTAATTGTAAAAGAACACACATAGCTTGCTCACTGTAAAATGACGGCAGTCACCGATTATGTACATATTGTTTTTCAGCAGAATGATGGTGATCCCACAGAAAGAACCACATGTGGAAAGATCATTCTTCCACCAAATATAGCGTAGATGTGCACAAGGTGAAGCAGCGTAGGCAGTTGAAAAACTCCCGGCTGCCACTTGTGGTTGTGAAAATCAGGGTCGTGGAGTTTGTGCCACAGAGTGCACCAGCGTGGTAGAGATTAATTTTCTGCATGTAAAATTGATGAGTATGAAAGAGCAAGCAGTAGATGTAAACAAAGTCCAAAGTACATAATGTAGAAGAGCACAGCCTGCCAGGGAAATGGGTGTCCGGTGGTGAGGACACTGGTGGGGCTTAAAGGTGTACTGCTTCATGCTTACTTGTTTAAAGATGTCTTCTTTTCTTTTCTGTGAGAAGCTTGTTTCTTCCTGGTATCCGTCTTGGTTGTGAGGTAATAGAAATTTTCAGGTAGCTAATGTGTCCCCCACTCGCACCCTATCCATGCACCCATTTTCCTTGTATGTCATGTAACTTCCTTCCTGTACATGCTAGAAAGACGCATATGCATTTGCGTCAAACGTTAACATGTCAGTTATATAATTCTCCAAGAAAATCCCGTTAATTAGGCTTCTAGGCCTATGGTGCCAACGTCTTTACATGGTACACTTTTGAATCTCGCACACGTTTTCTCCATGTTTCCTGGCTCAGTCGAGCTAGGCCCTTAATTGAGGCCCCAAGTCTCTTCTGTCTCTGAAAGCTGTAGTTTAGGTATGCACCTCTGCCTTACTTCCTGTCCAGCGAAGCGGTGCCCGGCTCACCCTGGCCTTCCTGCCAAAGACAGTATTTTGCCTACAGTTATCAGCTCAGCCTCCTCGAAAACACATTCCAGTCTAGTGAAATAGGTAAACATATTCCCGGCTGCAGAGCAAAGGGCCCGGCCTTCCTGTCCTCCTTGCAAGTGATTTACAGAACCCGTTACCATGGTAGGCCCATGGCCCCGCGCATTGCACCAAGACACGTATGCACGCACTAGCATCCAGTATTGAACGGCCTCTGCTCGAGAGACCTTTTACTCCAGATAATACATCTTCAAAACACAAGATACCAGATATGCTATAGGTACAGGTCGTTCTGACATCCCAGACACCAGTCTCCTCTACTAGAGCTAAAGTCAAACCCCCCAGTTCTCCCCAGTTACACATCATACTCAGTTGCGCGCGCATCTAGGCCAAATGTTTCTGCTGACCCTGCAGGAATTCACTATGTATCCACCCACTTATGTCACTTCTTGTGACGTTTCTCTGACATGTCAAGTGCACGCCCATGTGTACGCCTTCTTACACGCCTCCTGTTACGCACATGTGTTCTTATCTTTTACTTTTCACTAGTTACGCCTACTGTATTCATTTCAATTATACTGTTTTACTATATATAATGTGTGATGTTAATAAAACGTTGAATATCCCTTCCTGAACCTTAGTGGTGATGGAACACGATATCCTGTTCCTCGAGGATCATAACTAAAGCCCGTATGACTCAGATACCACGGACTCTGCCTCTCATTTGATTGAGCTATCCTTATTGATATTTAATGTATGGAAAAATAGTCCGGTAAAATTATTTACCACATAATCTGGCGCCCGAACAGGGACCCCCCCCTTCCCCACTCGCCGGCGATGTAACGCAGGCCTTGACCCCTTCTACAGCCGTGAGGGATCCAGTGCACACCTGCGGGTTTTCCTGCTATCTCCCTCAGGCCCCCGGAGGAGACGGAGACTGCGGTCCGGCATCCAGACGAGGCGGTGAGGAATGCGGAGGATCCCGACCAGAGCCCCAAGTCGAGAGAGCAAGGTCCGAGGTATCCGGAGGCCCACCTGTTCCGAAGCGCATGCGTAGGAGAAATCGTAGCCCGACGCAGTCCAGTCCAGTCCAGTTTCCGAGGCCTTCAGTTTCTGCTTCCCGGTGAGTACCGTTGTTGGGAACGCATCTAGACGGGTTCATTAATTTGTGCCCGTTCAAGACGGGTCTAGGTACATAGACCTGGTCCAGACGTGTTCACTTAGGTGAATGCGGTATGACGTGTTTCTTTATGGGACCGGTATTGTCTGTACTGTTTTAGCAGTGCATCTAGTAATCCAGTATTCTAGTATTGTTTCTCGAGATTTCCAGAATATATGTTTTCTTTGTTCCAGGTAATATCAGTCTGAAATGTTTCAATGTGTTTAATGTCGTGGTATGAATGATTGTTTGCTATTCATTACTGTGTTTACTGTGCTCACGTTCAAGTCAATTCAAATATGCCGCTGTTCTCAAAATTACGTCAGATAGGAACTAGGAAAGTGATACTCGAAGAAGCAGTTCCCGTCCCGCCTAGGGACACTCCCGGACATTTTATGTACCACAAGCACGGCTTAGATGCCATACTATATCTAGACTTGTGGGTGGATTATACTAAAGATCTGGAAGAGAAGTATAGATGGCCTGTCTCAGGGACATGGGATGCTGATTGCATCATGAGAGTAGAAGAAGCATTATGGAAGAAGAAAGCCAGACAATCCCAGAAAAATGCCATAGAATTGTGGCGTAAAGAAGGCATAGAAGAACAGAGAAAGAAATCAGAAAGGCAGAGAAAAGTAGAGAGGAATCTGAAAAAGCCAGAGAAAGAGAGTTACTAGAAGAAGGTGAACGGGTCAGAATAGAACAATTAGACCGACAAAGAAATGCCCTTATTACAGGCATGTATCCTGTTCTTGCCGAGGGCCTGCCTAAAGCGACCCCGGAAGTACCCCGTAACTTGCCACCACCATTGGTCCCGACTAAACTCCGTCACAAACAGACCGCAGCAGACATTTTCCTTTCTTCCTATTTAGATGATGTAGCTCCAGCATATACCAATGTACGCGTACCACCTGTTAATAATGTACAGCAGCCTATTCAGCCTGTTCAAGACACGTTACCTCCACTCCCTCAAGACTCGACTCCCCCACCCATTGTCACTTCCCATCCTGTCACTACTACTGCTACTGTCCCTCCTGCTGTCGGTCCTACCAATCCTTTTGCTACACTGACAACCCAGAGTCTGCCTACATTACCTGCACCTACTTTTCAAGCTATGACACCAGTAGTATCAACACATCTAGTTGATGGTTATGCTTCCGATTCAGGAGGCGCCGTAGGAGGTCGCCCTGTGACCCCGCCTCAAGTAAAAAGAATGACGCTTAGAGAAGTGGCGTTACAACGTACACCCAAGGCTGCGACATTCGCATCCCTTAGACAGTACCTTACAGATTGTAGATATGACCCAGTGCCAGGTGTAGAAGATATGATGTTAATTTCGTTACGTTTACGACGTGTTACCAACTATTTGATTCTTTTACCAGAAATGACTAACCATTTAGACAATATATACCGTTTTATTAGAACAGGGGAGAGACCAGAATGCATTCACGAGGCCATGGTACATCACAAGGTTGAGACACAAAGAATGATCTTACAGTTTTGATAAATTGTTTGATAAGGGAACGAGATCGGAAAGGTACAAGCAAGAAAGAGATGGACATACTGATAAATTGGAGTAACAATATAGCTGATGGTAAACATAATAAACAAAGTTGTATAGAATCCATGTACAGAAAGATCCGTAAAGAAATTATAATAATACACGAAAAAGAAACTGCAGCTAGGGAAGACGAGAAAGAGAATGAAACAGAGGACGACGATATAGATGATGCAGAAGACCCAGATAGAATAGCGTACGTAGGTAGAGCGAGACCTTTTGACAGACCCATTCGCCTAGAAAACAAGAAACGTTTCCTTTCTCCCATACCAGAACAATGTTCTCTTGAACATGTATTCCAAGCCACTGATAGAATACTGAAAGAAAGAATAGGTTACAGTGAACTTAGTACCATGCGTGATCAGGAACTAGCACGGTCAGCAGTACAATGGGCTGGAAATACTAGTATATATAAAGATGATTCAGTAGCGCAAACATTTTTGAGTCTTACCCCAGACGAACAGCGACTAGCTGGTATGTACATGATCCAACATCTCATTACACTATATGAGAGTCAGCATTCTGATCCAGGTCCCCAATATAATATACTAGAAGAATTACTCCTAAAAAGATGGAGAGGCCTAGGTACCGATTTAATTAATACCATCCTAGAACAACGCCACAAATACAGAAATTTCCTGACTCCACATTTCGTTCCTGTTCCACCTCCAGTAAGTTAACCGTTTTACATAGATAGACAGAATCCTTTACGAGAAGTTCATCCCGTCCAGACCCAAGGGGGTGAGCTCCAACGAGTATTTGTATACACACCCCTGACCAAAATGGAATTATTGGAAATGAAGAAATTAGTGCCCTGTCATGATAAAGATCCAGCAGGGTTCCACCGTGAATTAAAGGACATGCTACTCATGGGAGATTATACGTATTCCGACATTCTTAAAATGTTAAAGGTATTGTTGCCTGCTGGCATTTACGAAAAACTTAAAGAAGAAGAATGGGAGGTGGGAGATAAAACGATTATTTGGACTGAATTAGAAACTGAAGAAAATGGGCGAGTCCCAGGTACAGGTCTTGGGGACAAAGCCAAAGCATTACCAGGATTATTAGTACAAGTCTTGCCTAGGTTATTGACAGTTACCCTGCAGTTAGTTGAGTTAGTCACCCTGCAGTTCCTGTTAAAGGGAATTGCAACAACTGTAAACAGCCAGGTCACTATATAAACGAATGTCTGGTTCTGAAACACAATATTGCTACAGGCAGGACGAAAGAAAGACCGCGTCCACCTAGATCAGAAAATGTTCCACAGAATATTCCACAGAATACGCGACCCCCACAGAATGCACAACAACAGACAGTAGCTGTACCCCGGCCCCAACCCATTGCTGCCACGCAACATGTCACTCAGCAAATGTACCAGTATGCACAGTCAGAGTACCCCGATTATCAGCAGTATTCATGAAACAGCCTAGAGAGGGAGGTTGGCTTGCCCCTTATCGAGGTTCCTGTAGATCAAGAGGGTCCCTATGTACATAGTCAGGTATTAGGGAAAGACAGAAAATTTTTGATTGACACAGGGGCGAGCAGAACTACCATTAGTCACGACGAGGTTCCAGGGGCACCCCTCTCAGGCTCACTGAATGTTTCCCTTGGATTTTCAGGAAAGCCTATTGTTAACGAAGTGTCAAAGCCAGTTCCCCTTGCAGTTGGTCCATTGTCTCGTACTACAGACTTGTTACTTACGAAATCATGTCCTGAAAACTTACTTGGTATTAAAACATTGAAAGCACTAGGAGCAGTGATATGTTGTTCTCCGGAAGGAGTGAGATTGTTTTTACGTGACTTTAAAGGTCATTATGTTTTGAGAGATTTTGATCCAAGATTGCAAAATGTACCACAGCATTTGTGGGCGCAAGGTTCAACTGATGTAGGTTGTATGCACATTACACCCTATCGTGTCACTCTCAAACAAGGTGTTGTACTGCCCGAATACGACAATACAAATTGCCCCCCCGAGGCTGTAGCAGCCTTACTGAAAATTATTGACGAGCTCATTTCACAAGGAGTAGTTGTAGAAACTGACTCAATGTGTATGTAATTCTCCAATCATTCCGATTCTTAAACGTACTGACCCAAATGCACCTCCAGTCTACCGATTGGTGATCGACCTTCGAGAGTTAAATAAATGCATAATACCACAGTACCCAGTGGTCCCAGATATTTCTTCCCTATTGACTGCCATTGATTCCAAAGCTGCGTTCTTTACTGTAATAGATCTCAAGAACGCCTTCTTTAGTGTTCCCATTCATCCTGACAGCCAGTACCTTTTCGGATTCTGTTTAAATGGCCGAAGCTTCAAATTTGCACGTGCACCTCAAGGGTTCACAGAAAGTCCTAGTATTTACAGCCAAGCGCTGAAACGACAACTAGACAGTATTCACATGCCTACTGACACTGCACTGCTGCAATATGTTGATGACTTGTTAATTACAGCACGGACCGAACGTGGCTGCGAATGCGCATCACTGACAGTCTTGTTTTTTCTGGCCGAAAAGGGGCATAAAGTGTCCACTTCGAAGATACAATTCTGTGCCCAGCAAGTGGTATACCTTGGACACTTGCTGTCCAAGAGGGGTAGACAGTTGACACCAGATCGTATCCAGTTAATTGCACATCTGCCACAACCCAAGACACAAAAGGAAGTACGGGCCTTTATTGGCCTCACTTCTTACTGTAGACAATGGATTCCCCAGTATGCATATCTAGCTAAACCACTCATACAGTTGACAACACAGGAGGCAGCGACTTCGACTGTCCTCCCTTGGACTCAGGAACATACACAAGCTTTTAATGACTTGAAGAAAGCTTTATGTCAAGCACCAGTTTTAGCTACACCATGTTACAGCAAACCTTTTACACTTTTTGTCACAGAACGCGATGGCACAGCATTATCTGTTCTCACACAAGATCAAGCAGGACACCACAAGCCTTGTGCTTATTTTTCTAGTACATTAGATCCAGTAGCCCAGGCTCTGCCGGCGTGCTTAAAATCAGTTGCAGCAACAGCTCTAGCTATCAGACAAAGCGATTCAATAGTGTTAGGACATCCCTTGACAGTACAGGTTCCACACTCCGTGGAAGTTCTTCTAAACCGAACCCAGACTCAACACTTGACCATAGCACGACTGACAGGTTATGAACTGACACTGTTTCAACCACACATAGAAATCAGACGTTGCAACATACTCAACCCTGCCACATTATTACCCTCCATTACAACAGATCCAGCACCACATGACTGTGTGGAAGTCATTAATACCGTGACAAAGCCAAGACAAGACTTAACAGACATTGCATTGTCCGATCCAGACCTGACACTTTACGTGGATGGTTCATGTATGAGAACAAGCACAGGAGAGTTAGTAGCCACATATGCAGTGACCACTGAAACTGAAGTCATAGAAACACATCGTATTGACACATTATCTGCCCAAGCAGCAGAACTTATCGCTCTGACCCAAGCCTGTATACTAGCCAAGAACAAGAAAGTAAACATATACACAGACACACAGTACGCATTCGGAGTCGTTCACGACTTCGGTGTTCTTTGGGAAGAAAGAGGTTTTTTAACTTCTCACGGTACCAAGATACAACACGGTCCCCTTATTCAAGCCCTGCTAGAAGCAATACATTTGCCTACAGACATAGCCATCATGAAGTGCAAAGCACATACTAAAGTCACCGACACTATTTCCCAGGGTAATGACCTGGCAGATCGAACAGCCAAACTCACAGCTCAGACTCAGACAGACATACCAACTGATCCGACAAAGACTGAAGTGACTTCACTGACACATTGTATGACAGTTAAGGATCCCACACTAGATGTATTCGACATACAAACACATGCAACTCCAGACGAAATCAAGAAATGGACTGAACAAGGAGGGGTCCAGACAGATCAGGGATGGATGACTAAGGGAAGAGCCACATGGTTCCTCCCCGACTCTATGGTTCAAGTTATCATTAACACAGCACATAGTCCAGCACACTTAGGTGAGAAAGCCATGTTAGACAGTTTACAGAATCTTTGGTTCAACAAGCATTTACGTGCAGCAGCGAAACAGAAAGTGCGTACCTGCATGATCTGTTGTCAGTTCAATCCAGGCAAAGGTATCCCCGTGGAACAAGGTGGATTTCATCCTCCTGACCATCCTTTTGAAGTCCTCCAGATGGATTACATCCAGATGGACAGATGCCGAGGATTCAAGTATGTCCTCGTAGTCGTATGTGTCCTTTCCCGATGGACAGAAGCATATCCAGTCCCAGATTACACTGCTGTAACCACTGCCAAACAGTTGGTTTGTGAATTTTTCCCGCGATACGGCTTGCCCAGTGTCGTGTACTCTGATAATGGTCAGCCATTCTCGTCCGAGCTCATGAAGCAGGTATCACTCCTGTTAGGTTACCAGTGGAAATTCCACTGCGTGCGACACCCTGAAGCCGCTGGTCTCGTTGAGAGACATAATCAAACCCTGAAAACACGGTTAGCGAAGGTCTGTGCAGAAAAAGGTGTAGACTGGATAGTAGCCTTGCCAGTTGCCCTCTTTTACATGCGAATGGTAGCCCATTCTAGAACTGGATTGTCCCCGTATGAAATAATTTTTGGACGTCCCCTAAACATGTGGGGTACGCCTATGCCTCGAAAAATTACCGATGTTGACAGTACTATGCTGACAGATTACCTAGCTTCCTTGATGTCTGCACTACTATCTTGTCGTTCACAGGTCGCGGCTGCCTTCCCGGACAACACCCAAGTAAAACCGCATGAAATCGTTCCAGGAGACCACGTCTACGTCCGTAATTTCGACCGATCAAGCCCTCTGGAGCCGAGGTGGAAGCAGCCAAAGTTGGTGTTGTTGACGACGAGAACCGCAGTGAAACTGGAAGGCCGGAAGGGATGGTTGCACTCCAGCCACGTGAAGAGATTTCATGGATTGTGTCCAGAGACTACGATAAAGGACTGCCCCCTTTCAGACACTGACTCTAAACTCCCCCTGCTAGAGAAAACTCTGCAGCAGGAGTACCGAGCAAAGTTGAGTTCTAGTAAGTCAGACAGCGTTTAATTGTTTAAGTCGACCTCGGGTGAAGCGGTTAGACAGGTTTCTGACATGTATAAGATAGACCCAAGTAGTCAGAGAGATAGGCGAATTGCCAAGAGAAAAGAATATTGCAAAAATTTGCACAGCCGATGCGTTATCGCATTAATTTTTATGTTTCTTCTGAGTCTTACGATCATATGCATAAGTTTAATGCTACATGTTTTCTTTCCTCTTGATTATCATGTACATACTTCCTCTAATGACACTGTAGAGCACACTTTCAGCGACCTGCCCCCACACGAGTTGTCCTATCGATTAGCAATGCGCAACAATACATTCATTCGTATGTTACACCATTCTCACCAGACTAGCAATGCCACCAATTGCTGGGTATGTGGCCGACTCCCTCCCTATCAGAAATACAAGGGAGTTCTGCCCCTCTTTCCTTACCCGTTTACACATAATGGTTTGTGTGGTGCATGGTTTACTTTAATGTCCTCCTTAGACAGTACGTCCACGATTTCCCAAGGCAATTGGATTTGGGGAACTTGAATACAGTTATGAATAAAATATGTTTCCCAGACAAGGAAGGTCTTCCCCAAAGGACAGGGACCGATCTATAAAATGAAGTGTATGGATTAGGTAATTTTACACTTAACCTCATGATTCTGAACGTACAGTCTGAGACTAATTCGGACTTGCCGTCTATTACAGTTCTGCCAGTAAAAGGCGAATTATGCGTCAGAAAGAATGGTTCAGTACATCTAGGACACAGTGATTGTAATACTGTGGTCGAATTCCGTGATAAAGGAAAGTCTACTTTCAAAGCCTCCCGCCATTCTTATTTCATATGTGGTCAGACAGCTTATGTACGTCTGCCATTAGATTGGGATGGGACGTGTTATATCGCGTTCCTATTGCCACCTGTTTTCCTAGCCCCACCTGATTATCATCGAAATCCACATCTTGTGCATGTAAGACATAGAAGGGAGATCAAGACCCCGATTGTCGATCAGACTGAAACAACGTTGGAGCAATATACAGATTTCAATAAAGGATTCTTTTTCTTCATAGGCCCCATTCAAAATAGTAAATTAATACGTAGGTTAACACGAACATTGGAAGCAGTAGTGAATGAGACTACTTCTGCTTTAGGTAACCTGACCGAGGAGCAGTCTGCTATGAGACTTGTTGTTCTTCAAAATCGCCTTGTCCTTGACGTCATCCTGGCCGATAGGGGCGGGGCTTGTAGAGTCATCGGATCCAGTTGTTGCATTTTCATTCCTAATAACGCGCCATCTGTATATAAAGCGATTACAAGGCTTCATGAGATAGCTCATCAGATACATCAGAATCCAGGCACCTGGACATGGTCCGGTTGGCTCTGGAGTGTGATATCGGCCTGGGGATGGAAAGTATTGTCATTCCTAGGAATAATACTGCTCATAATATTCAGTTGTTGTCTCTGTCTGCAATGTGGGCCAGCGATTTGCGGCTTGTGCGCCACAGCTTGTATTCCCCGTCCAAGTACACGTTCCCGTTCCCGAATAAAGAAAGATGAACAAATGATGCTATATGAACAGATAGATGGTCTCATGAATATAGATATATCCTAAAGGGTGAAGTAAGGGCCAAGGAGGGAATGAGGTAATAGAAATTTTCAGGTAGCTAATGTGTCCCCCACTCGCACCCTATCCATGCACCCATGTTCCTTGTATGTCATGTAACTTCCTTCCCGTACATGCTAGAAAGATGCATATGCATTTGCGTCAAATGTTAACATGTCAGTTATATAATTCTCCAAGAAAATCCCATTAATTAGGCTTCTAGGCCTATGGTGCCAACGTCTTTACATGGTACACTTTTGAATCTCGCGCACGTTTTCTCCATGTTTCCTGGCTCAGTCGAGCTAGGCCCTTAATTGAGGCCCCAAGTCTCTTCTGTCTCTGAAAGCTGTAGTTTAGGTATGCATCCCTGACCTCTGCCTTACTTCCTGTCCAGCGAAGCGGTGCCCGGCTCAGCCTGGCCTTCCTGCCAAAGACAGTATTTTGCCTACAGTTATCAGCTCAGCCTCCTCGAAAACACATTCCAGTCTAGTGAAATAGGTAAACATATTCCCGGCTGCAGAGCAAAGGGCCCGGCCTTCCTGTCCTCCTTGCAAGTGATTTACAGAACCCGTTACCATGGTAGGCCCATGGCCCCGCGCATTGCACCAAGACACGTATGCACGCACTAGCATCCAGTATTGAACGGCCTCTGCTCGAGAGACCTTTTACTCCAGATAATACATCTTCAAAACACAAGATACCAGATATGCTATAGGTACAGGTCGTTCTGACATCCCAGACACCAGTCTCCTCTACTAGAGCTAAAGTCAAACCCCCCAGTTCTCCCCAGTTACACGTCATACTCAGTTGCGCGCGCATCTAGGCCAAATGTTTCTGCTGACCCTGCAGGAATTCACTATGTGTCCACCCACTTATGTCACTTCTTGTGACGTTTCTCTGACATGTCAAGTGCACGCCCATGTGTACGCCTTCTTACACGCCTCCTGTTACGCACATGTGTTCTTATCTTTTACTTTTCACTAGTTACGCCTACTGTATTCATTTCAATTATACTGTTTTACTATATATAATGTGTGATGTTAATAAAACGTTGAATATCCCTTCCTGAACCTTAGTGGTGATGGAACACGATGTCCTGTTCCTCGAGGATCATAATTAAAGCCCGTATGACTCAGATACCACGGACTCTGCCTCTCATTTGATTGAGCTATCCTTATTGATATTTAATGTATGGAAAAATAGTCCGGTAAAATTATTTACCACAGTTGTCCTGTGAGGAACATACATGTTACTTGTTCGCCGTTACTCCTTTTTTGTGGAATCCTCCTCTTGTGAAAATTGAGGTAGTAGCCACTGTATTTTCTGTAAATTTCGACATCACCAGATCCACTTGTAAGTCGGTACCTGAGATCTGCTTGTAGCTGTAGGTTCGTCACCTCGTTGCCAAAATAAATGTGGTAAGGAGGTCCAGGCAGGTAGGTTATAATTCAGGAAGCTTCATTGTAAATAGACACATGTAGATACAATCTTGTACAAGCAGCCCATTCTCAACTGTCACTTCCAACCTCTCAGGCACCCAACATTCCAAACGCATCATCACTCCCACATTCCGTGGGCACACACACAAACACACTGGCTGAGCAGGGGATGTGAAAGGCATAACAAGAACATGAGTAGGATACTACAAACTGCTTCCTCCCTCCAACTGGACCCCAAGTCTTAGGGGCATCATTTAGGGGTTCACTGGCAGAAGCAGTGCACTCGCCCCGATCAGCAACAATATCACGATCACATAGTGCCTACTCAACATTCTTGTCATCAATATGTTTGACTCAGTATTCTGTCCCACGATGTTCGTCTTTCCCATATTTTGTCCAAATCCCTGAAGTGCACATGCCTGAAGAGGCAGAAGGAAGGGATGGGGGCTTGTTTCCAGCCAGAGAATCACCACGGACAGACTCCGCCCGAATAACAAGGTGAACACAATGTTATATTCTATGGGGCAGATTTACAAGGACTGGCGCATCCCTGGATATTAGCAGGGATGCGCCAGTAAAGATGTGTCACGCAAGAATAACCTTGCGCCACTATGGATACATCACATTTACAATGCGACGCTCCATTGCGCAAGGATAGTCATATGCGTGTCGCATCTTATGTCGTAAGGGCAGCGCATTGCTGGAGTTCTGTTGCAAGCGCGATGCAACTCCAGTAAGGTACAGGGGCGCCCATACCTAACATGCTGCATCACTCCTTACGCCTGCTTCAAGCAGGCGTAAGATTTTGACTCAGCGGGGAGATAAAAGTGACTCAGTGAAATCTTATAAATCTCCCTGCATCACTTTTACAGGGCTTCCTTGCGACGGAATGCCAACCCTGCAAACATTATACCTGACGCAGGTATATTGTAGCGCAGGGCTTTACAATGTGACGCATCTCACTAGATGTGTCACATTGTAAATCTGCTGCATAGTGGTGCATTGTTTACGTCGCTGCTGCGTCACAGAAGTAACAATGTGTTGTAGGTGTTGTAAAAATGTCACAAGGGGCTTGTAAATCTGCCCCTAAGTGCTTTTAATTCCCTTTCATCAGTAGTAACAGAGTTTTGTAAAAGCCTTTTACACCATTAAGTGCAAAAATCTTTGCAAAGTTCTGCTTAATTTACCGAAGAAAGTTGAAGTTCCTGTAATTATATGTTGCAGTTTTATTAAGTTATGAATTGGTGCCCTTTAAAACTGAAATGCTCTTTCTATTTTTCTCTTTTAACTTCATTCCTGAGGCAGCGTCAGCTACTTTCAAATGCTTGTAGGCTGTCCATGCATTGTACGTGTAGAAGCACACAAGTTCACCTCCTGGCACATCTTAGCCAGTTTTTTTCCCATTGCGACTGTTTGGTGGCTCCCTTCTTTGAAGTCCCTGTGGAGTGAAGTTATTGTCCATTTTCCTGTTCAGCTGAACTGTGTCTCACTCAGTGCTCAAAGTGGGGGGGATCTGAGGGGGACAACGTGCCCATACTTTTAAAAATTGTAAAAATCAGTTCTACTTTTTGCGAAAAGATGAACGTCCCAGACAATAAATTCCGGGACCTAAAATGCTAAGGCAGAGAGTCTCCTGTGCTGTGAAACCCAGTGAGGGGCAGCCAGCTTAACAAGCCCTCTTGCCTCAGTGCCTGCTTCCATAAAAGAAATATTAACTATGCACGACTGGTCAGTCTGCAAATGGAAAGGGTGCTTGGAAGCCTTTATTATCTTTCATTGATGGACTCACTTCAAACTTCCTGCCGGAACACATTTATTCTATTTGAGAGATAGTCTAAGGAAGGTACCAGCTAAGCTGTGAAGTGTGTGATTTTAAATTACAGTTATACAAAAAATTTACATTATGATGACTCACATTTATTCTTTTTGAGATATATTGTTTTAAAGTTCACAAGATGCTTGTTGATGGATTAAAGATGTTTATTAGTGGTATACAACCCCTGGGCACAGAGGTCCTTCTTCCTTCAATAACTGCTCATCTCTGTCTGTGTCCCCTGGATTCTACAATCCAGAATCCAGGAACATGTCATGTAACAACAGGGTTACTAAGGTATAGTTGGTAAGATACAACATATCTCCCTTACTACAACAAATGAAAAATTAAAACAATAAAAAAAATAAAAGAGAAACCAACAACATATCCTAACAGATTAAACGTTAAGTTTTCTAAGATTAACATACATCTAAGTACAAACATAATCCTTCATCCAAATAGGTTTGGTCCTGTCACGTTTCAATAACATGCCTTCATGTACTTTAGGTGATTTAATCTGTACAGTTATCATATCTTGGTCCCTTGATCCACCACCACATTCCAATTCATTACACTTAGTCACGCTCATTACATTCTACCTCTTTCCATTATTCAACCTTCACCTTTAGACATCTATTTAGGTTCGGACCATTTTGAGAAACTTGTTCTTTGAGTCCCATATAGGTGTGTTCGTACCCATTGCCCATCAATGAATTTCCTTGTATCTCTCTTAATTCTATCATTATGTTTGTGTATATGCTTGCTTTGATAATCCTGTACTCTACACAACAGCTTTCCCCTATTTGTTTCTTTTAAGACAGTATGACACATCAATGCAAGTTTCACTTTGGAACACGCCACGTGGCCTTTAAGAAGATTGAAAGGAGATTCACCTATGGCTGTATGAGGAGTATTCCGATAATACCATAACATCTCCTTAACAGCATTTCTTCAATTGTCACCATTGGCATTTGCAAACTGCACACATTTCTTTACTACTCAGTTAAACCTCTCCACCAGACCATTCTCTCTTGGATTACAAACAGCTGTGGTACAATGTTTAACACACACATCATTTAAGTTCTTGGCAAATTCATCAGCTATAAATTGTGGTCCATTGTCAGTTAGAATGGAGCTAGGATATCTTTACTTACAAAATACTTCTTCACAAAACTCAAAACATTGGAAGCTTTGATATCCTTCACAAATGAAGGCCATTTGGTATAATAATTAATTAAAACAATGGCATATTTATTGTCAATTCCCGTAACACAAAAAGGATCACATATGTCGATAGCATGGTTTAGAGGGAAAAGTAGTGGGTGAAATAGCCGTTTCCTGAGATTTGTGTGACTTATTAAAACACATGCATGCTACACAATTACGCACACATCTATCTATATCTTTGTCTATGGCAGGCCACCAAATATACCTAGCTCATCTCTTCATGCTCGTCATCCCACTGTGGCCTTCATGCAATAATGTCAACAATCTCTTACGCAACTCTGAAGGTACCACCAATCTGTCACCTCTCCTAAGAACACCCTCAGCAAATGATAACTCAGACCATATCATTTTGTAATCAGTGAGTTCCCCCTTTTCGAAAGATAATGAATTTGTATTAGTGGACAGATTATTTATGATTTGTTGTATTTTGTCATCTTTAAGTACTGCTTGTTTCCACTCTTGTTCACTTATAGCACCTTTACAAGATTCCTCTACACTCGCTACTAGCCATTCTTCCTGGTCATCCTGAACGTCGGTATCATTATGGGGTAAGGGTAAGCGAGACAAACAATCCGCATTAATATTTTTGTGACCAGGAACATATTTCAATTGAAAATTATATTCTTGTGATCTATACAACCATATCGCAATCCTTGGTGTGGCTCTAAATGCACCTTTAGTAGTAAAAATATCAATAAGGGGTCTGTGGTCAGTCCTCAGTTCAAATGCTGTTCCCCAAATTAATGTTTTAAAATGATCGACGCCCCACCAAAATGCTAACGCTTCTTTTAAGATTACAGAATAAGTTGTTACAGCAACTTTAAGAGTGCGTGAGGCGAAAGCTATTATGCGTTCAACTCCTTCCTTTCTTTGCATAAGTACTGCACCCATTCCATACGCCCTGGCATCTACTACAACAATGGAAGCATCACATGGATCATATGGTTTTAGAGCAACTGCTATTACAATGTCAGATTTGATTTTTTCAAATGAGTTTGACCATACAAAAGATGTCCCCTTTTTCATTAAAAGTCTTAAATCGTGTACTTTGTTAGCAAAATGTTGAACACATTTTGAGTAGTATTCCGCAAGTCCTAGGAAGGAGCGTAATTGTTCTTTGTTGAACGGTGTTGGAGCTTTTTCAATAGCCTCCAACAGTTTCATTTTGGGTTTGACTCCTTCATTAGAAATCATGTCACCAAGTTAATCTATCTGTTTGACTCCACATTTGCATTTATCTGCACATACAGTCAACCCAGCCTCCTGCAGTCTGTTTAAGACTTCTTCCAAAACATCATCATGGTTGCATAAATCTTCACCCCATATTAAAAAACGGTCTTGAAATACTCTTATGTTCTTTTTACCTTTTAGAATACTGCACACGAGCCTTTGAACCCAAATGGCATTCTAAGCTATTGAAATGCACCTTCCGGTGTTAAAAATGAAGTTAAATGCTTAGAATCCGAGTGCAACTTGAACTGATGATAAGCAATGGAAGAAAAATACATGGCATTTTTAATGCTAGCTACCATCTCATTAATATGTGGTAATGGGTGACGGTCAATCCATATATTACTGTTTAAATCTCCCAAGTCCACACACATGCTCAACTTGCCATTAGGTTTTCGTGCCGCTTGGTGAGACTGTTTTGAATAACCACAATGTGATCGCTTATACAAGGAACTTCGTTATGACTCTTAAATGTATCACACAATGTAAAGTCTTGAAAAATATTTCAAGAGCATAACATGGAGTTTTCTTGTTCCGTGCAATTAATCCCGATTAATTTTAAATCATCAGCTTCCAGCAAGGGTATTTGCACAAAACTGTCACACTACTCATGATCTCAGCGCTACTCACGATTTAGCATTTAAATATTTAAGTCATGCAGCATGTTTTCATCAAAGTCTTGACGCGTAGAGCTTCAATCTCTCAGTGGGTCATCATAACTTGCAAATGTTTAGTGTTAAGTCTCAAAATATTTAAGGATTGCTCAATTAACAGTCCAAATCAATAAAGAAATGGTCTAACTTTACTTCTGCAGTTCATGTAGACATACTACTGTAAAAGAGGTAAAAATTGTGACACGCCTCAGGGGTTGTTTTTCATGTCATCTTTGTTCCTGGGTAAAAATCTTCAATAAAGGCATCTCATCCTCGTCGCCACTTTTAAAGTTCACAAGATGCTTGTTGATGGATTAAAGATGTTTATTAGTGGTGTACAACCCCTGGGCACAGAGGTCCTTATTCCTTCAATACCTGCTCATCTCTGTCTGTGTCCCCTGGATTCTACAATCCAGAATCCAGGAACATGTCATGTAACAACAGGGTTACTAAGGTATAGTTGCTAAGATACAACATATTGTAAGGGCGCCACCAGCTAAGCTGTGAAGTGTTAAAAATGGCACTACACACAATCTGGATATTAATAAAATCTATATTTTGCACATTTTGTAGCAGCCTATCTTATACTGTGTGCAATGCATGTTGAAAAGAAGGACTTACATGTTCGCCCTGCTCTCTGTCACAGATGGGAGCTCGTGGCACTAAACGCGCAAGTCACTATTTTCCACTACACCAACCAGGCTTCAGTTCCGTGGCTCTCTGGTGCAGTGCATTATCCAATGGAGCTTTATTAATGTATGAGGGTGCATTTCCCACTGATTAACATACCTTGCATTTAATGTTCATTTTAGTTGTGCATTATTTTATGTTGTTACGGGTCTAGCTTTATTGCCGTAGCAAGGATGAGTAAGAAACTGAGCTTTACACTTCTTTATTTTTGATGGAGGTGCTTGAGTCAGCAGTTCACCAGTCAGTTGTTCACAACAGGTTGCTTTTTCATTTTGGGAATGCGACCACTTTTTGATGTGTATTGGAAGCTGTCAGTCCCGCAAGTGAGTGGCATGATGGACAAAGATGAAGCCACCTTACAGTATGTGAGGGGCTTCTGAGTCTCCCATACCCATAGAAAGGCACCTCATGTGCTATCTTGCCAGTGGATGACATCCGCGGCTCCGAGTCCCTTGCCTTTTCTATCACTTTGGCCCCTCACCAATCAGTTAAAGGATTATTAGTATACAGACCTCCTGGTCCACCTGGAACGTTTTTTGAAGACCTCGACTCGGTTTTGCTGGGACTGGCCCTGAAAGCTGAACATTGTATAGTAGCCGGGGATTTCAATTTCCGGATGGATGATCCGTCGGACCCGGCCGCTATCAAACTATTAGAGGCTACGGCCCCGTTGGGCCTGATTCCTTATCTTCTGGGGCCTACGCATGTCAAGGGACATACCCTCGACCAGGTCTTCTCGACATCTCCTCTTGAGGTGAAAGAGATTATCCCGGTGCTATGGTCAGATCATCAGCTTGCTAAATTCTCGATTAGAGGCACAGCTAAATCGTCTATTTCTGTGCCACAGCAGCAGGGACCTAGGGCTTACCATCGAGTGACCCCTGCGATGCTGGTCCAGGCCGCCCTGGATCACCCTTGCCCTCTCTCAGGCGACCTGGGGAAGGATTTGGAGTCTTTGCAAGCATTGCTTTTAGACAGGCTTAACGATCTTCCCCCGATTTTGGCCCCCGCTTAACGTCAAAACGGGTCTCGGCCCCCTGGTTTACCGCCGCACTGTCGGCTACGCGGCAGCAGTGTAAGGTAGCCGAAAGAGCCTGGCGGGCACAATACGATGCTGTGGCTAGGCTGACCTATAAGACGGTGGTTAAAGCCTACCACCGGGACATCCGCCTCGGTAAAAAAGCCTACCTTGCAGGGAGAATAGAAGCCGCCTCCAACTCCTGTAAGGAGATTTTCACTATAGTAAGAGAATTCATGGCTCCTCGGTCCAATACATCTGAAGAGATGCCCTCTGAATCCTGGGCTTCGGATCTTGCTAACTTCTTTACTAGCAAGATCAAACTTATACAGGACTCTTTTCCACCGGTGGCACCTGCTGGGTTGATCAACCCTGAGGTTGGCATGCTCCCTTGGGCCTCGCCAGGTCCGACGTTGGCTCTGTTTCCATCTATCTCAGCCCCTGCTTCCTTAGCGCTTATGGGCAACCTTAAATCTGGGTCGCCTCTGGACCCGTGCCCGGACAAATTTTTGGCGAAAATTGCGGAAGTGATTAATCCGCTGGCGAACCCTCTCCTGAATCTCTCGTTGAGCCAGGGAGTGGTACCGCAGGCCTGGAAGCAGGCAATGGTCATCCCCCTGCTTAAGAAGCCTGGTCTTGATCCGAAGACCCCAGTCAACTATAGGCCTATCTCTCTGCTGCCGGCTCTCACGAAAATTGTGGAGAAGCATGTTCAGACGGTGCTCTCCAATTTTTTAGAGACACACGAGATTCTGCACGCCACCCAGTCTGGCTTCCGCCCAAATCACAGCACAGAGACCGCGCTCCTAGAGGTTTCAGAAACCATTAAAGGGGTTCTGGACACTGGGGGCAAAGCCATGCTGGTGATGTTGGACTTGTCGGCGGCTTTCGACACCGTCCCCCACGACGGCCTTCTCGCAAGACTCTATGAGATTGGCCTGCGGGGGACGGTGCTCAGCTGGTTTTCTTCCTTTCTAGCTGGCCGCCGGCAAACGGTCTGGGCATCCCCAGATTCCGCCGTGATGCCGCCTCTGGGAGTCGGGGTTCCACAGGGCTCTATATTGAGCCCGACCCTTTTTAACATCTTTATGACCCCTTTGGCGGTGCTGGCGGAGTCGTTTGGGGCCCAGATCGTATCCTACGCAGACGACACCCAGCTCCTCTTCTCTTGTAAGAGAGGAGGAGATTTTGATGGGGAGAGTATCCGGGATTGCCTTGGGGCTGTTTTTAAATGGTTCCAACTGAACAGCCTCAAGTGCAATTCCGATAAGTCCGAGGTACTCTTCTTTGGGTGCAATACGGAGCCAGACTGGCAGGCTTGGTGGCCCATTAATATGTTCCCTCCGTCTTGTTCATCCCATATGGCTAAGAATTTGGGGGTCAAGATGGACAAGGGGCTGACGTTGAAATCCCAGATCCTTGGTGTGACGGGCACTTGCTTCGGCCTCCTCAAGATGTTGCGGAGGTTTTTACCCCTTTTGTCTGAGGAGCATAGGAAGCTGACGGTGCAGGCTCTGATCGGCTCTAGGTTAGATTATTCGAACATTCTTTACCTGGGCCTTCCAGAGTATCTGCTACAGCGGCTTCAAGTCGTGCAGAACGCTGCCGCGAGGGCCATTTTTGGTCTGAACAGACGAGCCAGTGCTGCGGGCTTGCTGCAGATGTTGCACTGGCTTCCCATCCGCAAACGGATTGCTTTTAAGGCATTGTCCTTGGCCTATAAAGCCCTCCATGCGATGGGAGCGAAGTACCTCCAAAAGAGACTTGCCTTTTACCATCCGGCTCGTTCTCTGAGGTCAGAATCTCTGTTTCTGGCGGCTGTCCCGCGAGTGAAGAGAGCCCGCCTGGGAGGCCGCTCCTTTGGATTGCTGGCGCCACAGTTGTGGAACTCACTACCGCTTACACTCCGGGGAGCCACCAGTCTTCTTGCTTTCAGGAAAGGCCTCAAAACTTGGCTGTTTACCCAGTAGGCCGTCCCGTTGTTATCTCTTTCTGTTTCTTGTCTTCTGTCTTTTACTGTGTTATGTTATTGTGCTGTAGTTCTCCTTACTTAAAGCGCCGGGACACTCTTTTTGAGTCGCCGTGCGCTATACAAAAATAAATATAACATAACATAACATAACCTCACAGATATTCACCCCCCCTTAAAATCTTGCAGCCCCCAATGGTTGGGCCCCCCCACTTGAACTGCAATGGATGCAGGGGCTGCAAGGGGTCCACTGGAAATGTAGTAAGTCTCAGCAGTGGTTTATGAGTTTTGTTAAACAGTGGAGTGGTTCACCTACAGTTGGTTATCCTTTTTAAATACAGTGTTCTCGATACTGGAAGGTTATTAGAAATATATATATATATATATATATATATATATATATATATATATATATATATATATATATATATATATATATATATATATATATATATATATATATATATATATTCACTGAAAAAACCATAGGTTTCACACCAGTTATAGTTAGCTGGAAATTTTACTGATATAAAACCATTGAAATTCCCACGTTATAGTTTGTCGGACTCACTATAACTTGCGCGTGCAATGCACTGCTGATGACATCACATATTACATCACTCATGACATGGTCAGTGACATCACTCATGACATCACTGATGACATCTCAAATGACATCACTGATGACATCGTCCAGTGAATGTGTATCTTTCTGAAAAATAAATATATTTTATATATGTATATGTTAAGGTCGATGGAAGAATAAATGTTTAAATAAGTGTCTAAATGGATGTTTTAAAAAAAAAAATTGATTGGTTAACTGGCTTATTAAGTGTATCTTAGTGAATACATATATTAGCGAGTAATGTTTAAATATTTAAATATATGTATCAGTGTTTTACTTTGTGTACAAATGGCTGCATGGGTTGGTGAGTAGCTACATGTGTGTGTATATGGGTTATTAGATGTTTTTTTAGTATCAGTATGAGTGTCTGTATGGTTTGGTGGGGTGTTACTTACCACATAGATGCATGAATGCAAAACTCATTATTTATATGTATTTTGAAGACAGCATATGTGCAGGACTGTATGGGTGGATGAGTGTGTATATGTGTGTGTTAGTGAGTGAATGCCTCTCTCACTAGTGTCTTTATGAGTAACTACATATGTTTTAATCTTGTATATATGAGCATTGATGTATATAAGTAAGTATATGTGAGAGTGAGAGATTGAAAGAGTTCCTGTTTAAATAAGTATGTGTTTCTGTAAGTCATTGTTTAAGAGAGTAAGTATGTGTAAGTTTCCTTAGAAGTAATGTGCTAATGTGTGTATAGTTGTATATGCAAATAAATGGATGTTTATTAGTTTATTTGCATGTGTGAGTATATGTATGAGTAAGTTTTTGATGACTGTCGGTGTGTAACAGAATGAATAGGGGTATCACTACATATGATGAATGAGTATATGTATGAGTGAATACATAAAACTGTTGGTGAATGTGTGAATTTGTATATAGATGGTGAAATTACTGAATTGGTTGTTGTAACTGGTATGGGTATATGCAATTTTTTGAAAATGTTAGTTTCTATTTTTCAATATGTGTTTCAAAGGTTACTTTACAGTGAGAGGAGGTCTGTCACTGTGTCACAAGGATGGTGTCATCAGTGATGTCATGAGTGATGTCACTGACCATGTCATGAGTGATGTAATATGTGATGTCATCAGCAGTGCATTGCACGCGCAAGTTATAGTGAGTCCGACTAACTATAACGTGGGAATTTCAATGGTTTTATATCAGTAAAATTTCCAGCTAACTATAACTGGTGTGAAACCTATGGTTTTTTCAGTGAATTTAATAGGTTTTTTAAATGCTAATTCCTAACTATAACTGGTGTGAAACCTATGGTTTTTTCAGTGAATTTCATAGGTTTTTTAAATGCTAATTCCTTTCTATATCGAGTTTCTAACAATTTTTTTTTTTTACAATTTGCTGTTTTTTTGTAAGTATTCATTTTTTTAATATATTTTTTTTCTTTTGCGCTCTGGGTGCGCGCTCCGGGAAGCTTTCAGCTAAGCTCTCTGGTAAGCTTTCCGGTGAGCTCACCTGAAAGCGCACCCAGAGCGCTACTGTCGTTCGTGAAAAAAAATATGAATGAAAAGTTAATAATAATGCAAAACATTTTGCTCCATACAAATAAAATCCGTTTTTTTTTATAAGGAAAATGATTATGTATTTCTGTAAAAGTTTGATGACGTCACTTTGGCGCGCAACGTAAGTGCCCTCGGAAGCGCCTACGATCGCGCCGCGTAAACGCACCCGGAAGCGCCCAAGATCGCGCCACGTTTGCGCCCCGGAAGCGCCTACGATCGCGCCGCGTAAACGCACCCGGAAGTGCTCCGGAGCGCGCTGCGTAAGCGCGTCGGGTCATGTGACCCTAAAATAACACTTTTCATTGGTTGCTAACAGTTTTTTTTACAAAGAATGAAATTCCCACCCATTTCCTTCACTATTGCTTTGTACTTGGAGAGAGCAAGAGCTGTTCTGTGTACTATCTTCATCTCCTACTTTCCTGATCTACAGCAATGGCTGCAAGAGAGTCATCCAGCAGGGATTCAGAGGCATTTGTAGATGAGGACCCTCCTAGGCAGAAGAAAAAAATCCATTTCATCTGGAAATTTTATAACATCCCTGAAGGAGAAAAAAAAGTCAACGCTCCAAAAGTAACCTGCAAAATATGTGGTAGTACTTTATCCAGAGGCAATCCTCTGAAAAAATATAGTTTTGGAAATGCCAATTTAATCAGGCATGTCAAAAGAAGACACCCAAACAACTTTGCGAGGGAGAGTGTCAGAGACCTGGCACGGAAATTACCCACAGATGGCGGCAGCACCTCCACTGGTGGAGCAACACCTTCGGGACCATCCCGTAGAAGAATGGTCCCTAACATACAGCCAGAGTTTGCAGGCATCAAATTTCTGTGCACGGAGTGTGCCGAACTGCTCTGCTATGGGGAGCAGAGTGTTGAACTCATTGCCCAAAAGAAACAGCAACACCGCTGCCCTGACAGTCCCAAAATTTTCACATTTTTTTGCTCCTGTTGAGCCGTTTTGGAATCCCTGTTTTTTGTTTTTCCCTTGACAAAAATCCAAAAAAATTATAAAATTGTTTTAAAAAGCCAAAAAAAGTTCAAAAAGTTCAAAAAACACAAAAAAAATATAAAACAACAAAAAGAAGAAAAAAAAAAGTTCTTTTTAGAACTACCTCCAATTTCTAAATAAAGGCTTTTTTTTTTTATAAACTGTCATCTTTTTCCCTCATTTTACGCTCCCCGGTGCGCTACCTGGTGCGCGTACCGGGCGCTTCCCCCGCGCAAAACGAAAAAAAAAAAAATTATTTTAAATGCCCCGCGGGGCCCTTTTATAGCCCCCACATCAAACCTAGGGGGTCAAGGGGGGGCTACCCTGCCCCCTTATGGTCATTTCCCCCTTTGTTTTGGCCACCTCTCGTGTCTCGATCCTACCGAGACACAAGATGGCGGCCGCTCCGGACTGTTTCGAATGTTTACAGACAACTGAGAGCCAATCAGCTTTCTGCGCGCAAGTCGCGTGTCGCGCCGGGAGCGCACTCCGGTGCGCGCACCGCAGAGCACCTACAGATATATATATTTTTTTGAACCTAAATTACTCAAAATCCACTGCAGCACACATCTTGAGACATAGCAAAGGCACATCGGGCTACCAGTCCCTACAATTTTGCCAAGTTTGGTGGAAATCCATTCAGCCGTTCGGGCTAAAAGTGAAATCGACCGCCCTATGGAAATTAACATGGGGAAAACGCGTTTTGGGACCCCCCTTTTATCTCGGCCCCCGCTTGACGTATCCCCCCCAAACTTTCAAGGAAGGACCGGAGCTCGACGAGGCCATTTTCAGGAAATTTTCAGGCAGATTCGTCAACCGGTGCCAAAGTTATTCCAAATAGAATTTTGAGATTTAACATTGAAAAAAATCCTAACTATAACTACCTACTGGCGACCGCCAGTAGGTAATATATATATATATATATATATATATATATATATAACAGCATTATAATTTCATTAAGACTAACCTGTGAGTTCTCTTGAGTTACCTCTCAGAGATGTGTGATCAGCCTACAGACCTTTCAAGGGAGGTATGCGGTGTCCTTGGGAGCAGAGGGTCAAGAATTCATGGAGGGAGAATTTGTTAATTTCCAGTTTTTGGCTCTAGGATGTTACAAGGCTGCTGTGTGAGAAGGAGTACGATAGAGAAGAGTAGCATATGAGGTCCACCTTGTCAATCGCAGTGGTCAGTGACCTGTGTCAATTTTATCAAAGTTACTCAGAGTGAATCTCTATTCAGAGCACAAATCGGTGGGGATGACAACCATTCCCTTAAGGGGAAACTAAAGCTATTGCTAATGAGATTGGAAGAGCTCCCCACCTTAGACCTCAAGCCAACATAGTAGGGGGAAGGAAGGAAGGACACAGGGAAATGAGGTGCCGTCTGTGCAACTAGGCATAGGAGCCCTTGCTGCATGTCTAGAGAACCCTGCTGAGAAACAAGTTTAACGCCTTAGGATTTAGTAGGTGCATATGGGCTGTGATGAGTCACTGAACCCACGGAACATGATGCTCAACATTCGTTTAGTGAAGTTCATGGACGTCTTTGAAGACCTTGTCAAGGCCCAAAACCCTGCGTTGGGCAGGCCTAAGGCTGACACTTAACACTAGGTTTCAGAGGATACTAGCAATGATTGTGTAACTGTATCTAAGCTCAAAGTGGGCTGCTATGGGCTGAGCAATCTCCCTCACTTTCTTTTTCGAACCCCTTTCCCGCCTTGCTGATATTGCGTACTACTAGGGTTTAGCACTCACTGCAGCACTTTATATGTGGTAGTTACTCTGGTCCATTGCGGGGAAGGGCTTTTAGGATGCACAGGTGCTCAAAAGCTCATGGGCAGTGTTTAGTTAGCACGTTAAGCTCGGGTTTGGGGGCTGAGGAAGTGTCTCTTCCCTCCTTTTGCTCCTCAAACCCAATGATACTGGTTGAGTGTGGCCTCACCGCCAGGATTTAATATGCACTCTGGCACTTTATGTGTGGTAGCTACCCCGGGCTATGACCAAGAATACAATTCTTTTGATCTTTCTCCTTTTTTAAAGTGATGTCACCCGAAAGCCCATGGGCAGCATCCGGGTAGGTTAAGGTGGCCCGTGGAATTTTGTACGCTCAGGATATAATATGCACCTGGCACCTCACGCGTGGTATCAATAGTTCCTTCTCTTTTTAATAATAATGTGTTATATCTTTTAAATATCATTGGCGTTGTTTAGATTATTGTATTTTAGCATATATTGTATTTTAGCATGTACATGTTAATGGTTTTTACTGACTAATAAACACACCAGATTGTACAAGCTGCATGGATAACAAAGAATAAATAGCACAAAAGTAGTATCTGAAATAGATTCTGTATATCGTACTATATTGTTCTAAACATTATCAAGCAATATAGCTCCTAATGTTAAATAGTGTAGGAAGGGAAAGTGTGCACTAGTGTCTCACTGGGCATAGGCATAGGGCATCCTTTTTTTTTAACAGTGGTGCAGTTGTAAATGGAAGAGGAAACTGAATGCAAATCTTCATGAGTGCCTGGGAACAGTGATGCCGAGTCCATGTGTAACTTATTCAAATTAATTCAATTACACTAGAAGTGGAAGGGGAATGCTCCTTCAGAAGCACGTCACAGGCCTGTTTCTTCTCTCTTGAGAGATGAATGCTGCTCAGTGCTCTACACCGTCTGTATAGGACACAAGGACACCGCACAGGCACATTAGAGTGTCCTGGGCCAATCACAGACCCCCATTTCATATTTGGCATTGATGGGTCTTTGCAAAGCAGAATAGGAGCAGTTCTGAGGACTCTCTGGAGCAAAGTCCTAACTGATAGCCCTTAAAACACTGTCTCAAAGCTGGCACAGCTCATTGTTGCTAACCACTAACATATCACCGACAACAGCATTAACATTGTTAGTAATGCAAACTTTACTCACAGTGCAACAACGGATTTAGTTATCAATGCAGAACTACTTAGAGAGACAGATGTCCCAGAGAACATGTGGAAACATACAGACAACAGTCTGAGTTTTTCCATGAAAAGTATCTCCATTTCAAGGTCAAAGCCAGTGTTCTACCTTCAGTTGAACACATTTGCATTCAACTTGTATCACTGCCCCAAATAAATTGGTAATTTTATCAGGACATTTAGGGCTCAATGTGCTAAAACAGTGATCATAAAGAGTGGAATCTAATTTTTATACCTAACACCAACATTTTGCAAACTGTAAAAACTTTGCAATGTAACCTATGTATTAATAAACCTCATTACAAAACTTCCAGTCACAGTGGGTGGCAGAGGGCCATCTAACATTTAATAATTAAGAAGCTGTTATTTATGACCCATTGTGATTCGCTAGAAACACAGGGATGGAGGGCTGCAAAGAACAGGAGTTCTGTTCTCACTCCCTAATAGATTTGTTTTTTAAACAGCCGCTGTTGGCCCCCTGAACCACCGCCCACCTACAATGAGGCCTTCCTACACAATTATCAAAGGGGAAACTGTCCAAAAGCTAGTGAATCAATGTGAATCATTTAAGTAGCCATTCATGGGCACAACGTTAGTTGACTGTTGTAATAGGACTAGAATTCAAAAAGAAATTGCATTTGGTCCAGGGAAACTTTGCTAGGTTTGGAATATTTTTGCTACAATGACACTAGTCATGAGACGGGTTGGGATTACAAACCTTTTAATGTATTTGACTTGATTGTGTCCCGTAAATGTCTTTATACATGTGAAAACTGATGTGTAACCCTAAATCTGAAGATTGTTGGAGGACTTGGGCAATAAGGAATGTATATGTGCATGCAACTTCCATTCCATGTGATGGTTATGCCAAGGTCTAGCTTATAGCTCTAACGTTGTCAATTGTGCCTTAATGAGATAGATCATCAACCTTTCTTTTCTGCCCTCTTTTCATTGATTGTTTTGTTTGTCTTGCCTGTTTTTGCTGTTGCTTTCAGGGGTAGGGTTGTTTGTCTGGATGCTTAATACGAAATTTGGAAGCCAATGCTGATGTTTTGATGTTAGGCATTGATGTGTACCAGCAGAATAACTGAAACAATGAGACAAAGAGCCTTGGTACTTGCATCTATGTAGGAATATGGCAAACATAAATAAATCAATCATACAACCGCAATAGTATCGGTATAAAAAATAGATATAAGATAGGAAACAATAAAGCACTACTTGTAGTTCAAATATAGTATGTGCTAAGAATCCACCCATGTAAGAGGATGTCATTGAGGAATACTTGAATACATTGAGGGCTATATTCAACATAGCGTTGCATCTCCATTGCTTCGCGGAAGGTAACGCAAAGGCAACGTGATAGTCAGATTTTTCAAGCAATCCAAGGCCACCGTGCATGGCCCTGTGGTGCTTGGTAAATCTGGAGAGACACAAGGCAGCACGGCTCGCTGCCTTGCGTTACTCTGCTCCAGGGAAGCGTTCAATGTGTGGAGTGAGGGTTTTCCAAGGCATCCACCCTTGGATTTTGGTACATTCCCAGATTTACCATGAGTGGTGTACCTGGGAATGCATCAAAATGCTACACCTTCCAAGAGGAGGTGTAACAAGGAGAAATATTTTTCGTCTTTCTGCAGAAACATAGAAAGAGGGAATAAGCCTTAGAGAATAGTTTGTGTGCAGGAAGGTGCTCTTTCCTGCACAAAGAACAATACTGAATATAATATATCTAATGCAGGCACCCTTGCACCAGGGTGCAAGGGTGCCTGCATTTGCTCAAGGCAGCACATTGTGCACCAGTTCAAGGAGAGGGCCGGAATGTGCCATATAATGTTAAATATGGTGCATTTCTGCCCTCTCCCTTTCACACAGCACAGCGCAGCAAGGTGCCTTTCTGTGTTGCGATGCGTGAATGTTTGATGAATCTGGTTCTGAGTGTCTTCACTAGTTTCATGAGATCTAAGTTGGGGGTTAGATACCTACATTATTTAAAACTAAAATGAAAGAAATCTTGACCCATGTTTACTAAGCTTTTGCATCGTCCAAGGCTACACAGGGCAACACTTACTTGGGATTTACTTAGCCATGCAAGGTCTGATTTCCGTGGCCTTGCATGGTTCTGTAAAGAAATGCAACCCAATGCAGTGGATTCTGCTGTGTTGCTTTACATTTCTTAGTGGTAGGTCTTCCATGGGAAGAGCATGGGCATTCCTGTGCATCCACCCATGGATGTCATGAAAATCCAGTTTTACTAAGGTTTGCAAAGCTGGAAATGTGTGTGATCGGTACACCTACCTCTGAGAGGTTAAGGAATAGAGGTATGATTATTTCTCCAAAGAGGAAAATGCCTCTTTGAATACTTTTTGTGCAAGGACTATCCCTTCTTACACAAAAACAATCATGCCCATAATGGGCACACTTGCACTGTGTTACGAGAGTGCCTGTGTTGGTGCTAGGCAACCTCAAGTGCACCAGTGCATGGACAGAGCTGAAGAGTGCCATATCTTAGTAAAAGTGACACTTTGCATGTCTCTTCCATTCACACAATCAATCAATCAATCAATCAATCAATCAGGTGTTTTCTAAAGCATGCTACTCACCCTTGAGGGTCTCAAGGCGCTGGGAGGGTGGGGGGGGGGGGGGGGGATTGCAGCTCCGGTTAAGTCGAAGAGCCATGTCTTGAGGTCCTTCCTGAAAGTGTGCAGGGGTAGGGGAGTGTCTGATGTTAACAGTGAGCTTGGTTCAGGCATTGGCTGCGATGTGAGAAAAGGCTCTTCCGCCTGCTCTGTTTCTGCGGATGCGGGGTTTTCTGCTAGGGAGAGGTCAGCAGAGCAGAGGTTCCTTTTGGTTACGTGGAAGGAGACTCTCTCGTTTGAGGTATTTGGGTCCGATGTTGTGTAGGAATTTGTAGGCGTGGGTGAGTAGTTTGAAGGTTACTCTCTTCTCAACGGGTTGCCAATGGAGGTCTCGTAGGTGTTGGTTCATGTGTTTGTGAATTGGGGTTCCTAGGATGAGTCTGGCTGTAGTGTTGTGGATAGTTTGGAGTTTGTGTAGGAGAGTTCTGTTTAATCCGGCGTGCAGGGTGTTGCCGTAGTCCAGTATGCTTGTTATGACTGCGTGCATGACAGTCTTTCTGCATTCAGGGGGGATCCATTTGAAGGTCTTGCAGAGTATGAGGAGGCAGTTGAAACTGGTGGAGGCAATGGCGTTGACCAGGCTGGTCATGGTGAGGGAGGAGCCAAGAATGATGCAGAGGTTTTGCGCGTGGTCTGCCGGGGTGGGAGGGCTTACAAGGGCGGAGGGCCACCAATTGTTGTAGCATGCGGTCGTGGCGGGGCTGAGGACAAGGACCTCTGTCTTCTCTTGAGTTGAGCTTCAGGCAGCTGTTGTTCCGGTCATCCAGGTTGCAATGTCCTTAATTTCTTCCTGGAAGCATAGTCTGATGTTTTCGGGGTTCTTCGTGAGGGAGAGGATAAGCTGGATGTTGTCTGCGTAGGATACTATGCTGAGCCCATGTTGTCTGAAGATGGTGGCGAGGGGGACCGTGTAAATGTTGAAGAGCGTGGGGCTGAGCGAGGATCCTTGAGGTACTCCACAGGTGATCTCCGTGGTTACGGAGAGGAAGGGTGGGATTCTGACTCTCTGGGTTCTGCCGAAGAGAAAGGATCATATCCAGTTGAGGGCAGCTCCTCGTATCCCAGCGTCATGGAGTCTGGTTGCGATGGTGTGATGCGAGACGGTGTTTAATGCTGTGGAAAGGTCTAGAAGGATGAGGGCAGAAGTGTGGCCATGGGTGAGTAGCATGCGGATGTCATCGGTGGTGGCGAGGAGGACGGTCTTGGTGCTGTGGTTGCTGCGGAATCCTGATTGGGAGGGGTCTAAGATGGCATTCTCTCGGATGAAGGTGGTCAGCTGGGTGTTTACGAGTCTCTCAGTGACTTTGGCAGTGAAGGGGAGAAGAGAGATGGGCCGGTAGTTTTATATATCCGTCTGGTCGGCCGAGGGCTTCTTGAGGAGGGGTTTGACATCTGCCCGCTTTCAGTCAGCAGGGAAGATGCTAGACTTGAAGGAGACATTGATGGTATGGATTAGCTCGGGTGCTATGGTGGTGGTGGCTCGATGGTAGATGTGCGGTAGGCAAGGGTCTGTGGGAGCTCTTGAGTGGGTGTTCTTCATGGTCGTATCGGTGTCCTCAGTGGTGGCAGGGCTCCAGATGATTATGGATGCCCGGTTGTCGGTGGTGGGGTGGGGGCTGTGTCCGGAGTTCGCTTGTGGATCTTATGAGCTGGTGGTATTCTTTCAGGGTGTTCCTATAATTGTTCTGGTCTTCAGTGGTTTTCCTGTTTTGACAGATTTTCTCAAGACGTCTGCAGGAGCACCTGGCTTCTTGGAGGCCAGTGGTGAACCAGGCGGTCTTCAGGGGGCATTGTTTACCGGGGTGGTGAAGGGGTGGGATCTTGTCTGCGCAGTTGAAAATCCAGTGGTGGAGTCCTTTGGCTGCGGAGTTGGCGTCGGTCGTGGCTTGGGGGGTCATGGAGGAGGGTGGAGTTGAGGTGTTCCTCTGTGATCTTGCTCCAGTTCCTTCGTCGTGGGCGTGGGGTGGGTTTGGGTGCGGTGGTGGTGTTGAAGGTGAAGAGTACACAGTGGTGTTCTGTCCAGAGGGGCTTTGTGGTGTGGCTAAAGTGAATGTTAGTCCCTCCTGCGAAAATGGGGTTGAGGGTGTGTCCGGCTCTGTGGGTGGGGGAGGGTACAAGCTGCTTCATGTCAAGGAATGCGAGGTTGTCGAGGAGGGCAACGGATGTCGGGGTCAATGCAGTTGTGGAGGTGGAAATTCAGATCCCCGATGAGGATGTAGTCCTTTGAGGTGATGGCGTGGAGGGCTACAAGGTCGTCGATAGCGGTTGCGAAGGGGGTGTGTGGTCCAGGCGGTCTATAGATGAGTGAGCCGTGCAGGGTGGTCTTGGGGCGGGTCTGGATCTGGAAGTGGAGGTGCTCTGTGTTGGAGAGTGGGTTACTCTTGCTGGAGGTGGAGAGTCGGAGGGACCTCTTGTGTGCAATGGTGAGTCCGCCTCCTGGGAGGTTGGGGCGGTCTTTCTCTTGATCTTGTATCCTTTGGGGATGGCGATGGCGATGTTGGGGGAGGAGGTGGTGTTGGTCTATGTTTCAGTGAAGGAAGTGGCGTCATGAGAGAGTGTGGTCCCAGATCTCTACGGTGTGTCATTATAGGGAGCACACTTTGAGGAGGATGCATGCCAGTGCTTCAGGACTGTGGGTGTCCGGTGAGGCTGTGGGGGCATCCTTGGTGGTGAAGGATTGTCTGCAGTGTAGGCAGGAGAACTGGCCATTGATGGTGTTTGGAGTAGATCTTTGGCAGTCACCATTTCTTCCAGTGTTGAAGCGGCAGAGCTGCAGCGGTGGAGGCCCCTAGGTCCAAGGTTTGTGGCGCTGGCCACAGTCGGGTCACGGACGGGCGCAGATGGGCTGCCTTAGGCGCTCCTTCAGCAAGACTGCGGCGTGCCTGCTGTGCGTTGCTGCCACTAAGTTGGGTAGGGAGAGGGGCGTGCATGTGGGAAGAGGGAACAGGGATGGTCAGGGGAGGGGTCACATGGACAGAGGCAGCGGCAGGTACGGCAACAAACAGTGAATGAAAACAACTAAACAATTGAAACAGTAGGGGAAGTCACACACAACCGGGGCAGAATGCAGCACGTAAGGCATTAGTGGGGGCAAAGAAGAGGGAAGAAAAACGAAGTGGAGAGAGGATAACGCAGAATTAACCACAGGCTTGGCATGAGGCACAATGGGCACAAGTAGACACAGATGACAACAAGAGGGGGCAATGCAAGAAAAACGATAGTAGGGGTTAGGATACAGTTACAATTACATATGGCAGCAACAGTACACAAATACCAACAGGCTGGACACAGCTCGGAGCAGAATCGAACCCTCCCTGAGGGGAAGGAGATGTTCTGCGGTGGAGCAGAGCATGGCGGAGCTGCTGGGGAGGGTGCAGACCTCGGACCAAAGGTTAGGGGCCTTGCAATGGCTCCCCCATAGTGGCCGCCGTTAAGTGGGGAGGGGTAGGCAGGTAGGGGGCGGGGATGGTCAGGGGGGAGGGGTTACGGGGACAGAGGCAGTGGCAGGAACAGCAACAAACAGTGAATAAACACAACTAAACAATCAAAACAGTAGGGCTAGGTGACAACCTCCAGGGGCACAATGCAGCATGGCAGGCACAGGTGGGGCCAAAGAAGAGGGAAACAAAAAGCAGAGAGAGGATAGCACAGAATTAAACACAGGCTTGGCATGAGGCACAATGGGCACAAATAGAGACGGGTGACAACAAGAGAGGGCAATGAAAGAAAAACGAAAGCAGGAGTGAGGATACAGTTACAATTATAGATTGCAGCAACAGTACACAATTACCAACAGGCTGGACACAGCTCGGGCAGACTCCAACCTTGCTCGAGGGGGAGGAGGTGTTCTGCAGCAGAGCAGAGCACGGCAGAGCTGCTGGGGAGGGTGCAGGCCTCAGACCGAAGCGCAGGGATCTTGCAAACGCTCCCCCGCAGTGGCCGCCATTAAGTAGGGGAGGGGCGTGCAGGTGGGAGGTGGGGTCAGTCAGGGGGGAGGGGGCAAAGGGACAGAGGCAGCGGTGGGAACGGCAACAAACAATGAATAGAAACAGTTAAACAGTTAAAACAGTAGGGGTAGATGACAACCAACAGGGGCACAATGCAGCACTGAAAGCACAGGTGGGGGAAAAGAAGAGGAAGAAAAACGAAGTGGAGAGAGGATAACGCAGTATTAACCACAGGCTTGGCATGAAGCACAATGGGCACAAGTAAACACGGGTGACATCAAGAGGGGGCAATGCAAGAAAACTATAGCAGGGGTGAAGATACAGTTACAATTACTGATGGCAGTAACAGTACACAATTACCAACTGCTGGGCACAGCTCGGAGCGAACTCGAACCCTGCTTGAGGGGGAGGTAATGTTCTGCGGTTGAGCAGAGCACAGCGGAGCTGCTGGGGAGGGTGCAGGCCTCTGACCGAAGGTCAGGGGTCTTGCAAGCACTCCCCCGCAGTGGCGGCCATTAAGTAGGGGAGGAGGCAGGGGCGTGCAGGTGGGAGGCAGGGACGGTCAGGGAGGAGGGGTCACAGGGACAGAGGCAGTGGCGAGAACAGCAACAAACAGTGAATAAAAACAATTAAACAATTAAAACAGTAGGGGTAGAACACAACCAACAGGGGCACAATGCTGCATGGAAACCACAGGTGGGGCCAAAGAAGAGGGAAGAAAAATGAAGTGGAGAGCGGATAATGCAGAATTAACGACAGGCTTGGTATGAGGCACAATGGGCACAAGTAGACACAGGTACAACAAGAGGGGGCAATGCAAGAAAAATGATAGCAGGGGTGAGGATACAGTTACAATTACAGGTGGCAGCAACGGTACACAATTACCAACAGGCTCGACTCAAACACTGCTCGAGGGGGAGGAGATGTTATGCGGTGGAGCAGAGCACGGCAGAGCTGTTGGGGAGGGTACAGGCCTCGAGCCAAAGGCAGACTGAAGGCACACCTAAGGCAATTCTCTCTGCACCTGTCCGCGAACCGACCGCAGCCAGCGGCACGAACCAAGGACATAGGGTCATCCACCGCTACAGCTCTGCCACACTCCATGTACACACCACTAGAAGAAACATTGACTGGCAAAGATCTACTCCGAACACCACCCATGGCAGTTCGCCTGCCTATACTGCAGACAATCCTTCCGCACCAAAAATGCAGGCAGTATCTTTGCTTGAGGCTCTGAGACGTGTGACCTTTTGATAAACACGTCCTCTTATGATTTGAAAAGCTGCTAAATCCAGAATTAAAAAAATGGAAAG